>NC_054609.1:5642945-8142945 GCF_004785595.1 Juglans microcarpa x Juglans regia
TTAGTATGTTTCATCTTATTTTAGAGGTACTAGTTTAATTTTGTTAACATATAATTGTGCTAATTATGTTTAGGTGACGATTGATATTCTCTTGACAATGTTGTGATGAAAGTTAGAGATGCTAAAAAGTTCAGTTAAGCAGTGCTCTTTTGCTATATTTTCCCAAAAACTGACTGCTATTGATTTTGTAAAAATTTTGCATATTTTCTAATGAAATCAGCAATAGTTATTTTCTACACTAGTCTCTGTATCTGATTATTGAAACGTGACATTTTATCATGACTAGTATAGATATGAGCAATTTTAGTATTTTATTTCTCTACTGCATAAAATGTGAATATGAATTTGGAAACTTCTATTCAATTATATGATACTACCTATTTAATATATTATTTCTATTATTGCATTGTATATGAGATTCTTTTCTACTTCGATTATGAGCCCTACCACTAGTTATAATAGTGGTCTCTGATTTTTGACGTTGCCACATGTGTAAAATGGTTGTCTCTGATTTCTAACCTTGCCACGGGTATAAAATTGTGGCCTCTGTTTTTAGTGCAATCCTTTTGTGAAAAAATGATTTATTTTCTACTTGGCTATCTGCACAATGCACAACCCTGCCACAGGGTAAACATGACCTCTATTTTGTCTATCTTATTATTGATAAATAAATGTTTTTGACAATATCGCTGCCATTTTTTAGAATTGTTTAATTTTGCATTCTGTAATTGGGCTCATATTTACATGCTAATATAGGTTCACTGCTTACTAATTCGGTGGACTCATCCTTTAATCTCTACCATTATTTCAGATTACTTTGACGGTTGTGACAATTGGAATAGATGTAACATCACAAGATTTTAAGAGAAATGTAATATAACTATTAGGTGACATAAGTGGATTGGTGAGATTTTAGAGAATATATAGTACTAGTGTCGATTTTTTTTTTCTTGGGAAATATTTTTGAATTTATTGATTTTGGAGGATTATTAATGTATCTAAATTTTATATTTTGTGGATTTTAGATTAAAAGGTTCTCCCCTAGTTTCCGGGCAGACGATTATAAATTTATATATGCCATTCCATCTATTATAGACGGGGCAATATACATAGTTATTCTATCGTAGAATAAAGGGTAATATAGTTATTTTTGTTGTCAAGTCCTTATAATTAACAAGAAGTTTGATTAACCGGTGAGTAGTCATGATCAGTTATTTGGAGATGGATTTGAGATTAGATAGCAGTTTAAAGAGATTTGTTTTTCCAGATTTAGTACTTCGATCGGTTGTAAATATATATTAATTACTTGCTTAATTTTTTCTTTAATTTTAATAAAAAAATAGAATTTAAAATCGAAAAACTTTTTGCACATGCAGTACTGTGTCCGCGGGCCAGGCTCATGACGTGCCAGTGTCATGTGGCACTGTGCATGGTCAACATTGATCGTCGATCAGTGAAGGATGAACAAACCGAACATGAGAACATGGGAAGATAAGAAACAACCTATATTAGAGTGGTTTTCAGTATCTGCCAACAGCAAATGCATCCAAAAGCTACATAAAAGTGAGGTTTAATTCGAAAGTGGTGATTCCGATCGAATTCCTTTATTAGTGTTTGGACCACTACAATCGAAAACTTTATACCATCTGATATTTTGATAATATTCTTTTATCTTTCTATGCTTATCTAACCACCAGATTAAAAAAACAAAAAAGATTACAATATTTCTTAAGATGTTTGATTTATACACTACAACAAATTTGAGATTTTGGGATGAAATTATTTAGGGACCTAAATAATTTCATCCCTAAAAGTCATTTCTTGGGACGAAATTTAAAATTCGTCTCAAAAAATTGATGACTTTACAAAACGGTTCGAACGTTACAATAACCGTTCGAACATAATTTTCTGTGACGAATTAAATCGTCTCAAAAAAATTTTCCCGTTCGAACAGTAAAATTTGGCAGAGAATTAATTTATTATGGCGGGGAAAGTTCACAAACATTCGAACGATTATTTATTGCGTTCGAACGGAAAATATTTAGTTAGAACATATTCAAGCACCACATTTATACATTCAAAGGTATAATATTAATTTTGGTACGAAACTCAAAATATAAAAAATATATATTATATATAAAAATTTATTAATTAATTTTATGTAATTAATTTAAAAATATTTTAATGATTTATTTTATGTTAAATAAGATTTTTTAGTTAAATAAATATTATCAACCATACACCACATAATATAAATCAATAATTACTCCAGAAAAGATTTTATATTTAATTTACAAATAAAGCAAATTATCAAAACACCATATATATTGTTCATAACTATAACAAAAGAAAATATAAATAAAAAATAGAAACTACTGTGATGCGATGTCTCTACACACATCCTCGACTGCAACTAATTGTGTCTCTACTTGTGTCAGTCGAGTACTGAGCGTGACCTGAGTTGCATTATTGGCATTAATCAATGTACGTAACTCATTAACCTCTGTACGTAGCCCAGAGACGGCAGCCATAATCTCTATACACAACTCAGACATGGCAGTATGAATTGCATCAATCACTGCTGATGTGTGTACACCGAGCTCAGCACACAATATGTCAGCCATCTCCTCATGAATAGATCTGCGTGATGCCTCAGCTTGTGTAGATGTCTCACCAGTCGATACTCCAGTATCTCCTAGCTGTGCATCTTTCTGAATCTCAGTCTTGTCAGGAGCAGCCCCACGAAAACTAAATCTCGAGTGTTCCGTGCTCCGTGACAGGGTGGTACTGTTGATCGGTGCCATCGGAAATCGGGAACGCTCGACAGGTTCGGACACGACCCGGCATGTAGCAAAAATCGAGTGATGAGGATCCCAAATGGCAGTATATCTGTCGTAATGAACCGTACTTCTGATCGGATCCTCTCAAATATATAACTAACAAGGTTGATCGGGATGCCACGAGCGACCCATATCATAAATTTCGCTCGATCCATGCCGACCTCGATCTTGTGCTGTCGTGGGTCAATATTGTTGGCAATGATCAAATTCATAATCTTGAAGAAAGAAGATAAATATGTCTGCCTAATACTCTTCGTCCCATCGTACACTGGAGCATCTGGACCAACAATCAAGTCTCTGACCTCATGATCAGCAAGTTTATCGATCTCATCTGTGTAATATGGTCCCTCGTCCTGAGACATAGCTGCATCACCTGAAGGATCAGACTCTCTAGGCGGTAGGTTTGGATAGGCATCAAGAAGCCTAGGAATACCCAGATATGCAGCGAGTCCGTCCACTAAAAATATAATAGGAGCTCCTCAGACACAGATCCTGTATGCCCCTCCATCGTCTGGGCTGGCAGCCTCGCGCTCTTTATAGAACTCAATAACGATATCAATGAAGGAAACGAGCTCCATTCCTTTTTCTCGTTGATCTAAGATTGGTGCCCAACCACGATTATTGAATACTGATGGGAGGGAATGACTCTCCCATATAAGAGCTACAAAATTAGACAGTTTTACCTGTCGCTCAAGTAAAACAGTTCGCTCTCGAACTGTTTGGATGGAAGGTTCTCTTGATCTACCACATTTACGGCCTCGATAAGACATTATTATGAACCTGAAATTTTAAAAATAAAATATATATTCAACATTAGTGATAAAATCTAATTACGACGAAAATATTTACAAAATTATCTACTTTAATAAATTAATTGATAGAATAATTCAATAAAACGATTAAAACAATTTAATAATCTAATATAAACAAAATAGTTCGAATTTAATATAAAACGTTCGAACGAATATACTATATGGTCGAACGGAAACTGAACACCGTTCGAATGCTTAATATATAGTTCGAACGTAAGGGTTAAATCGTTCAAACGCGTTCGAACAGAAACCAGATCTAACTCGGCCATGGCTGAGTCAACTCAGCGGCCATCAAAACACCTAAAATAGCATCGATTCCGTGGTTTCTTCGACAAAATACATAGTACTCTTCATTTCTAAACATCCTACAGTAGATTTATGATGTTTTACGGTGACTATTGATGAACAAATCTAATTTTTTAAAAACAAAAACGAATAAAACCATAAAATTATAAAATAAACGGTAAAATGAGTTTGAAAATGCATACATTCACTTGGGAGGAAGAGTGTTTGACGTAGGTACTAATTAAGGTGGCAGACGACGGCGATTGTAATGCGTTCAAACGTTTTCTCGTTTTTTCAAACGGTGGGGATGGCGGCGTGAAAGAAATCTCTGCCTGCGATAACTTATATGTGCATAATTGTTCGAACGTTAAATATTAGCGTTCGAACGGTAATATAAAACCTAATATTTTACGTTCGAACGGTAATATAAAACCGTTCGACCGTGAATATTTCACTTTCGAACGTAATTTGTTTTAAGTTTAGTAAAAATTATATTAAATGTATATTATATTTATAGTCCTATAAATTAATATAATATATATACTATTATAGTAGATTATATATACTGTAATATATATGTAATATTATAATATATATTATGATAGTAGAATACTTTAAATGAGAATATAATAGCTTATATGTATTTTTTTATAGTATAATAGTAATATATCATAATACTTTACTATCAAAGTGTTATATATGAGGTTGTAATATATATATATATATATATATGTATATGATAGCATATAGAACGATATGGTATGAGTTTATACTTAACTAATATATATCATACTATATATTCCATTATACTTTACTATATAAGTTATATATGATACTATACAGCATATATATATAGAGTATAGATTACTAATATACTATTATCTCATAAATTTCTTTATAATTTATTATGTGACCTTAGTATATTTGAGGCTATATATATGTTCTCCGGATATATTACTAATACATATGATCTAATATTTTTCACTATACTTTAATATAGGATAATATATATGATACGATATATATCATATATAGTATAAATTATTATATATCATATCGTAATCATTACTAATATATTTTCCTTTATACTAATTTAGTATAGTATAATATATATTATAGTATATATTACTAATATATATCATAGTATATATTATTAATAGATATCATCTTACATGTTTATAGTATACTCTAGTATACTATACTATATCGGAAGATATTTAGTATAGATTACTATATATATAATACTATATATAACTAATAAATATGATCTTATAGTATTTTTCATTTAATGATGAAAAAAATTATATTTAAACATAAAGGTGATGTGTTCGAACGGTACTCATAAACCGTACGAACACATATTTGGCATTTGAACGTATAAAACGACATTCGAATGGATTATTGCTATGGTGGGAAAACATCCCGCCAATTAAAGACTGATGGACTACCGTTCGAACGTAATTTGTTATAGTTCGAACGGATTATTGCAGTGGTGGGAAAATATCCCGCTAATTAAACTATAGTATCATCTAATATGTCTATATATATTAATGTTGTTCTTTTATTTAAAGGTATAATGAAAAAAAATATTAATAAACATTTACAATACCATTCGAACAGTTAAAAATAAAAGTTCGAACGGATAATTTTCGAGCGGGAATAATTCAATAACGTTCGAACATACTATTTATATGTTCGAACATGAAAATCTAGAAGGGAATTTTCTCCCGCTAAATATTTTCACATTCGAACAGTTAGTAAATAACCGTTCGAACATGAAATCTTCTGTAAAAACATGACAGAACCTCACAATATTGTCGCTCTCCTCCCGCGTGCCCTCTCAGTGTCGCCCGAAGTTTAACCCCTTCGCGTACCAGAGGTATTCTTCCTCAAACTAGCCCCCAAACTCAAAAAAATTTCCATCTCACTCAATTATTCTCGAATTACTACTTGTAGGGGAGCTTCTTCGCAAGACATATCACCATCTTCTTGCCTTTTCATCTCCAAAAATTCAGGTATACCTTTTATATTCTCATGCATAGTTTGAACTTAATATTTTGCAATGTTAGAAATTTGTATGCTTTGATATTGTTGTTTGTGTTACTGTGAGTTTGTGATTAATGGGGTTTTCGGCGTTGTTGAAAACGACTGAAATCTGGAATGAATACGTTCGAACGGGTTAGGATTACCGTTTGAACGTATTCATTATGTTCGAACATAGGTTAGAATCGTTCGAACGTAAACATTACATCAATGTATTTACATTTAGAATATAAATATTTCCGAATAGTTGTAAATTATATGTACTACTAAATCTTTAAATTAAAATACAAATAATTAGGATTTAATATCATTTAAATAGTTAATTTTGAATTAATAAAATTAATATTTAAATTAAAATACTATTAAATCTTTAAATTAAAATACAAATAGTTAAGATTTAATAATACTTAAATACTTAATTCTAAATTAATAAAATGAAGTTTGTAAATTAAAATACTACTAAATCTTTAAATTAAAATACAAATAGTTAAGATTTAATAATACTTAAATACTTAATTCTAAATTAATAAAACTAATATTTAAATTAAAATCTGGAATAAATCTTGAAATAATACCTACTAATTATGTTTTTGTTGTATTGTTGTATAAATAATATGTTGTTATTATTTGACATATGTTAGCATATCTCGCATTGTTTGTTCATCAAAATAAACCTTGGACCCGTTCGAGAGTTATCAATCCGGATGAATGCTTGATTGATAACTCTTGAATTATCCAGAGTGGACAGTTTGGGATTGTAAGATCATTCTCACAAACTATAGAACTATATATGTTGTCGTCCAACATTATGATTTTAGTAGATTCATCCATTGTTCTCCGGATATGCAGTTTCGGTGATGGTGCAACGACGTGTTAATCATCAGTGCACACAACCAAACGAGCATATTTGGAGAACTATGAGGAGATGCTGCTGAAATTTTGTTCGACATGACAGATAATAAATCATAGGTTGGCGACTATGATCTTACAATCCCGAACGGGATAGGACCAACTACCCGGTGAAAGGTGGCATACTCATGGATTGGTACATGATACATGGTTGTTTGCTGATGCACATGTGATTGTTTGTAATGAATATAGTCGGCATGGACAAGAGTTGGATGAGAGTTAGCGATCGATTGGGTCAAAATTACAATGTATATGCTAAAGGTGTTAAGAAATTCTTAGAGTTTGCATTGGGTACATGTGATAGTGATGGGCGTATCAGATGCCCATGCAGAGAATGCAGGAATTTGCATTCTCATAAGATAGACTTGGTGAGAGAGCATCTGTTTGTCAAAGGTGTTGATAAGGGTTATACTGATTAGGTCTTACACGGCGAACCATATCCAACTTCATTTGAGGCTCTACATGAAGAAGAAGAGATCGATGAAAATGTACAATTAGAGATTGTTGGAGATGAATACGATGAGGATATGGAGCAAATGTTAGGTGACATCTGTGCGGAAATGTTTATGGATGAAGGTGACACGGACACATCAAGCTCAAATGATGGGGGCCATAACACTTTTGCACGCTTGTGGAATGATTCACAATGTGAGCTATATCCAGGATGCAGAAGACACAGTAAGTTGTTATTTACCGTAAGATTGCTTAACATAAAATCAATGTGTCGATTATCTATTAAGGCAGTCAATATGTTACTTGAGCTATTTAAAGAGGCACTGCCGATAGACAATACTTTACTTCGTAACTTCTATAAAGCAAAAAAGTTGAAACGAGGACTCGAATTTGATTACAACGTAATACATGCATGTAAGAATGACTGCATATTATGTTGGATGTAGTGAATTTGGTAAAAAATAACGAAAGAGAAAACGAGCTACAAATGAGTTGAATTGGACAAAGAAGAGTATATTTTTCGCCCGTACTGGTCGAAGTTAAAATTGCGGCATAGCCTTGATGTTATGCATATTGAAAAAAATATATGCGAATCCGTATTGGGAACATTGATGTCAATTGAAGGAAAAATAAACGATACAATAAACTCAATAAAGGATTTGAAGCGGTTGGGAATAAGACGGGAAATGCAATTGCAAGAAAACGATTCATCTGTCTACATGCCGATTGGGTGGTATACATTGTCAATGAATGAAAGGGTTACATTTTGTGAGTGGCTAATGAAGATAAAATTACCGGACAGTTATGCCTTGAATCTAACAAGGTGTGTGAGAACAAATGATTGAAAAATAACTGGATTAAAAAGTCATGATTGTCATGTTTTCTTACAGCGTATCTTGCCTATTGGTATCCGTGGGTACTTGACCAGAGATGTGCGCATGGCTTTCACTGAGTTGGGTGCATTTTTTAAACACTTATGTGCTAGGACATTGAATGTAGAAACTTTGGATTGAATGGAACCAGAAATTGCCATAATATTGTGTAAGCTAGAAAGTATTTACCCACCATCATTCTTCGACGTCATGGTTCACCTAGCCGTTCATTTACCACGTGAGGCTCGGCTTGCAGGACCAGTTCAATATAGATGAATGTATCCCATTGACCGATTTCTTGAAAAGTTGAAACGTACAGTAGGTAACAAGGCCTGTCCAGAAGGATCAATTGCAGAAGCATATATTGACGATGAGTGGCATACCTTCTGTTCCAAATTTTTCCACGAAGTTGACACTCGGTTTGATCGGCCAGAAAGAAACTTTGACGTTGACCGAGCAAGACAACGGAATGTGTTTTTTGTGTTTTCTCAACAAGTTCGTCCAATTGGTGCAGTGCATAGTTATGACTTGCATGGAAGAGAGTTCGAGAAAGCTCAGTGGTATGTGCTGAACAATTGCCCTGAGATAGAGAACTACTTGAAGTAAGTTTTAACTTTTTCTTAATTTAAATTCTCTCATTTACTTTTAAAAAAGTCTAAGAATATAACAGATTTGTGGTAATCATCAATTTCAGTGATCATATTAACGTGCTCAAGGAACTGGGAGTAAATGATATAAACCAAAACCATGAAGAGGAGTTCCCGAGATGGTTTGAAGAATGGGTAATGACATCACATATGCGTTACTCAATAACCAATGAAAAAATATTAATTTCAATTTTGATATAGTATATGCTTTACTCAATATGTAGGTTGTACAAATGCATGCGAATAATCCAAATGATATATCGGATGAACTGTATGCATTGGCGTGTGGCCCATCGAGACGCGCTGCTCGATATTCTGCATGTATTTCTCGGGGAAGTAGGTATCACACAATGGATCGAGATTGTTATAGGAAAACCCAAAATAGTGGTGTCCTAGTCGAAGAAAGTCATGATGGAGAAAATATTGATTTCTATGGGGTTATTGTCGATATAATTGGAACGAAATATTTGGGAGAGCTTGCGGTGTATCTGTAAGTGTGATTGGTGGGATTTAAGCAATCCTCGTACCGGAGTCCGTGATGATGAAGATTTTTTTAGTGTTAATACATCAAAAAAATGGTATGAAGATGATCCTTTTATTTTGGCTTCTCAAGCATCTCAAGTATTCTACTTAGATGACTCGAAGTTAGGAAATCAATGGCGAGTAGTACAAAAATATTCTCCAAGAAATATATATGATGTTATCCCTCAGGCAGAAGGACAAGATGAAGAAGAATATAACTCTTCTACTCAAGAAGCATACCAAGAGAGTCAACCCGCCTTAAATTTGTTTGTGGATTTGAGCCAGTATGAGATGATTCCATTAAATAGAGAAGATATTGAGGCTGAAATTGTTGATGCGACAGTTGAGGAAAATGTTGAATCATCTGAATTATCTACAGATGATGAGAGTGAATTGTCAAATGAAACTGATACAGAGTATGATTGACCAATTAAGTGTTAACATTACACTTGATGACAAATATTTTACTTATTGAATGTATCAGTAGTTTGAAATTATGCCGCCAAAGAGGAAGGAAGTTCGCAACCCATCTCCACCTGTTCCTAGCTCTCATTCAGACTCACCATTAGAGATTGACTCTACAGAACAAGGTAAAAATTTAATACTCATAAAATTTATTAATTAAGGTCCTATAATAGACATATAAATGAAATTGATTACAATGTTATATTTTATAGACTCTACAGTACAATCTCGTCAAGGTTGAGGCACCACTAGAGGGGTGACGTTGGAAATATATCGGAAGGTGGGTAAGATCAAGGTTAACATTCCTAACGAACTTATCAGGGGCGAAGAACAACCAGCAGCTTGGCTTGCATCGCATGTGGGTGCTCTTACAAGAACTGACGCACCTTTGGCAACGACTTCATGGAAGAAAGTCCCCCAAGATGTTAAAGAGCTTATCAAGAAGCGTTGTTTGGTAATGTTTAAAACATTGATTTAGTAGAATAAATTTCTATATTTTACTTAAATTTAGAATATTATAAATGATAATGTGTTTGTGACTATTTTTTTCAAGGATGATTTCGAATTAAATTTTGGTCAGAGAGAGGAGCGTAAAACTGTGGAAGAGCTTATGGGTAATGCATTCCGCAAATATAAGGCGAGGTGTCATGAGCATTATAATAAGTTTGAGAAGAAGGAAGATGCACGCCAACATCATTTTCAGGATGTCCGACCTTCTGAGTGGGAAAAACTTTGTGACATGTTTGAGGATCCATCATATCAAGTATAATTAAAGTTAATTATTTTACTTGTCCTGTTTGTCATTTCGTTTCATAATATTTTCAATTTCTTTGCAGGAGCGAAGTTCTATAAACAAAACAAATAGATCAAAATTGAAGATTAATCATATGCAGGCTCAAGATCTTTCCATCACCTTTCTAAGAAATTGGTATTGCTATTTTTTTATTGGATATAGTTAATTATTTGGATGAATCATAATGACTTTATATCTTAACACATTTATTGTAGCAAGATTCAGATACTAATTATGATCTGACAAAATTATATGCTGCATCGCACACTGATTGTAATGGAGAGTGGACTCATCCTGATGCCGGTAAAAATTATGTAAGTATTATAACCTGTTTTAATTAAATATATTAGAATATTTATGACGATATTAATTCTTTATCTTATATATGTCTAGGATAAAATGGTTGCCCTACGTGCTGAATCTGCGTCAGATCAAAATTCCTCAACAAGTGATATTGATATTTTTACACAAGTCCTAAGTCAACGTTCAGGATATTTGAGGGGTTTGGGTTGCTGTGTAAAGCCTGGTCGCTCTTCCTCTTCTTCTGGGAATGCATCTATGACTTCTATAGCGCTAGAGAATGCGAATTCCAGAATCGAAGAATTGATTGCAATGCAGCATGAGTTAGAGGCTCAATTGGCAAAACAAACAGATATGGAGATACGCCTCAAACAACATGAAGAACAACAAGAAGAGTTCAGAAGACAGATGCAACTCCAAATGCAACAGCTTATGCAACAGTACAGTCCTCCAAGCAACTGATGGCTTTTTACGTACAGATTTTGGGATTATCTATTTATGTACAAACAATGCCCGTCTCGACTGTTATTTATTTAGTTTGCGCTTATTATAACACTTTTGTGAGTGTTAAATAGTTTCTAATGTATTTTTTCAAATATTATGAATATCTATTTGGTTTTCTATTATTGATTTAAATCAAAGAGATTTCGTTCGAATGAACATAAAATGTTCGAACTCTATGTTCGAACGACAATAGCGTTCGAACGTTAACATAATGTTCGAACGAAATTTATGTTCGTAGAATTCGAACATAACCTATACCGTTCGAACCCATATACTGTTCAACCTGACCATTTAACATTTGAACACAAGGATAAATTCATACTGTTCAAACACGTCACTACTGTTCGAACTTAAAATTGTTTCCGTTCGAATGATATTCTGGGATGAATTTCAACCTTGACAAAAAGAAATTACCGTTCGAACATGTTCGAACGGTTTCCTTCAATTTTGTCCCAAAAGATATTTTTTGGAACGAAATGGTGATTTTCGTTCGAAAATATCTTTTGGCACAGTGATGTTGGAACGACCTTGGGACGAATTTTTTTCATCCCAAAAACTTTTTTGGGATGAAATTGGGGTCTTTTGGGATGAAAATTTTCGTCCCAAAAGACCCTTTTTGTTGTCGTGATATATGCATGGATTGTAAGTAGATTGGTAAGCATGATGTAACTAGTAATTATTAGAGTAATGGTATACAATTTTGTACAAATCACATGATGACATGTCATTAAAGTTAATGGCCTGACATTCTGTACGTAGTGAAAATACAAGAATACCCCAATTTTAATACATTATCGATATTTATTTCCAAACTATCTAATAATTCGGTTTTAGTGTCAAGAGTTTCATAAACTGGAAATGAAAAGTATGAAGAACAGAAAAGTATGATGCACGTAGACTATCTGAAAGGAATTGTATTGAATGAATCAAGTGAATAATAATTTGTGTTTACATCTATTTATAATGAAAATAAAAAATAACTAACTAATGTATATTGTCTACTTTAGCCTTGGCCTTTTCTTCTTTGGACTTTAACTCCATGTTTTCTATATGGGATGCTATACTCCAACAACCCCTCTCAAGATGAACATGAATATTGAGAATATTCATATTGCGTAGAATGTGATGAAAAGGCAATGAACCCAGTGGCTTAGTTAGTATGTCTGCCAACTATAGCCGAGAGGGAATGTAAAACAGCTTGATAAGCTTCTCTTGCAATTTCTCTCGAACCAATTGACAATCAATTTGTATATGCTTAGTTCTTTCATGCTAAATTGGGTTGGTGGCAATAGACATTGTTGATTTGCTATATGTGTATAGACTTGTGGGTTGTTGATGATCAATCTACAAGTCCTACAAGGCATAGACCAACCATTGCACCTCACATGTTGTAGCTGCAAGAGCTCGATACTCTACTTCAGCAAAGGATCTACTAATTGTAGCTTGCTTTTTGGACTTCCAAGAAATTAGGGAATTGCCCAAAAATATTGAAAAACCTGTTATGCTTCTCCTGGTGTCGAGGTAGCAGCCTGCCCAGTCACTGTCTGTGAAGGCTTTGAGTTTAAGTTATGATGATGATGAGAAAAATAAACCCTGCCCTGGTGTAGCTTTCAGATACATGAGGACCCTCATTGCTGCTTTGTGATGACTGACAACTGGTTTTGCTAGAAATTTACTTAACACTTGGACAGAATAAGCAAGATCTGGTCTGGTAATTGTTAAGTATAACAATCTACCAACCAGTCTCCTATACTCTAATGGATCTTCTTAAAGCTATAGATCATCAACAGTGAGTTTGAGATTTGATTCAATTGGAAAAATAGCAGGTTTTGAGCCAAGGTTACCAGTGTCTTGTAATATGTCCAAGGTATATTTTCGTTGGCAAAGTGAAATGCCAATTTTAGATCTTGCTATTTCTAGACCAAGAAAATATTTCAATGGTCCCAAGTCTTTAATTGTAAATTGATCATGTAAGAACTTCTTCAAGAGCAGAATTTGTTCCAAATCATCACTTACTAGCAGCACATCATCAACATAAACAAGCAATGCCATAAAAGAGGTTGTTGACTTTTTGATAAACAATGAGCAATCAAATTTTCCTTGAGTGAAACCATAGGTTATGAGAGAGTTAAACAATTTCTCAAACCATTGTCTAGATGCATGTTTAAGGTCATAGAGACTTTTTAAAAGTCTACAAACTTTGTTGTTCTGATTAGGCAGTCCAGGAGGCAAATCCATGTAAACCTCTTCATGTAATTCACCATGTAAAAAAACATTATTTACAACTAGTTGGTGAATGTGCAAATTTTTAATTGCAACAATAGCACGTAGAAGTCAAATGGAGTAATCTTGGCAACAGGTGCGAAGGTATAAAAAAAATAAAACCCTTCTTGTTGAGTGTAACCTTTTGCCACTAATCTTGCTTTGTGTCTTTCTATGGTTCCATCATATTTGTATTTGATTCTGAATACCCCTTTACAACCAATTGTCTGTTTATTTTTAGGTAAAGTTACAAGATCCCATGTTTTATTTAACTCTAAAGCATGTAATTCATTTTTCATAGCTTGTTGCCATTCTGGAAATTGGACAGGTTGTTTATATGTGTTGGGTTCAGATGAAATTGTTATTGAGGCAAGAAAAGCTTTATGAGAAGATGATAATTTGCTGATAGAAAGAAAAGGAGAAATGGGATAGAAGTTACTTTTAGTAGAACCATCATTAGAAGAAGTTATGGGCTGCATTTGAGGTAACTTGACTGCAATAGTAATCCTATAGAAGAAGGGATGGTTTTTGAATTCTAGTGGATTTTTTGAGTTGTGGTAGATCATTGAAAATTGTATTATTCTAAGATATAGACACATCTTGGTTAGTGTATGAATGAAGGTTATCATCATGATCAGAAGTTGATGAAATAGATTGAATAGGAAGAGCAGTAGGATTAATAATAGTTGTTTTTTGATGGTGGGAATAGGAATGTATATGACTTTGTGGATTAGAAGGTGTGTCTGTAAAAGGGAGAATATTTTTATAGAATGTGACATTTCTAGAAATGAACACTTTATTATTGTTGAGATCCATGAACACTTTATTGGTTAGTGTTCTTGCAATCCTCCATGTTGATGCTAACTGAGATGGATTACTCGGGGAGGAGGAGCTCATCGTGCAATACACCACACAATATGCTTTGAAACGTGGATATAAAGTCATATAGTCATCTTCCCCTATACCTTATAATATCGAATATATATATATATATATATATATACATATAGTGTGTCAAGTAACATGTTAGTATATAAATGTAGTAGCTATATAGCTAAGTTTGAACTTCACATGATGTAAGAACCAAGAGGCGGCCGGCTCCTTGTGTACTGCAAGGTTCAGTACTGCTTGTATGTATTTTATATGATGAAGTACTTGTGCTTGTTTGTGTTATAATTAGTTTGGCTATATATATGTTTTAGTATTTACCCAATGGGAAGATTACTATAAGTTTAACCAATTCCAAGCAATTTTCCTTATGAATTTTAAACTTGTTAGAATTGGATCCTTTTGGGGACTCGTCTCTAATTAATACTTCTTGTCTATAATGCTTTTGGTGGATTTGCTAAAAACTAGGTGGAGTGGGAAACTGAGATGATTATTTAATAAAGTAGAAACATGGTAAGCAGGGCTATTGAGTTGAGCGCTGAAACTTGAAGTTTTCGCAGAAATTAAGTAGGATTATTGCTGCACTCGAGAAGCCAAACTAAACTGCAAATATATATAAGAGAATTATCTTTAGATTATTGCTACGGGACGTGAATTGGGATATTATTTATGATCAACCTTCCAATTACAAGGTTGAGAGTGGATCTCAATTACAAAAAATAACCATAATATACAATTTAAGAAGGGTAAGTTATAACCATCTGCCTATAAGCTGACGAATTCAGCCTAGAATTCTTGCATCTAATTCTAACCACAACAAGGGTCAAATAGTAGGTAGCTAATACACAGGTTCTTACATCTCCTAGAGTATAATTCAACTTGAATTATATATATATATATATATATCTTACTAGGATCATTCGAGATTTTATGTAAACAATTAAAAGGAATTGAAAGATTTGTTTCTTTTTTTTTTTTTAATTGTTTTGATGGCTACATGGCCCACAAATTTGGATTCTTGATACTCAAACCTCTGATTATATGATACCTTCTATTGATTATTTTACTTCTATTACCATTTCTGTTAATGCTTCTATGACGTTTTCTAATGGTCAATTTGTGTCCGTTACACATATTGCCTCTGTTTCTATTTTTGAACATCTTGTTTTACATGATCTTCTGTGTTCCAACCTTTAAATTCAAATTGATTTCCATTAGCAAGTTAACATAATCACTAACTTGCTGCTTTTTGTTTTCCTTTGACATTTGTCTAATACAGGACCTGATTCATTGGAGGTTGATTGGAGTGGGTAAATTGCAAGGAGGTCTCTATATACTGCAATTGTTAGGCCTTTCTATTTCTAAACCTAATTTTTTTTCTAGTACATATGCTGTTTGTTTACCTGAAACAATATCCTCACATGTTTGCTCCATTTCTTCCAAATGCTCTAATTATAAGCTTTGGCATAATAGATTTGGTCATCCTTCTAATTCCAGAATGTTTGTGAATAATTTTGTTCCTAAATTGACTGTCCCATGTAATCCTTGCATGATTTGTCCTTTAGCTAAACAAAGGAAATTACCTTTTCCTAATAATGTTCATTTGTCTGCTACTATTTTTGATCTTGCTCATTGTGATGTTTGGGGACCATATCTTGTACCTACTGTTGAAGGTTACAAATATTTTTTTTACTATTGTTGATGATTCAACTCGTGCTATATGGTTTTATCTTCTTAAGCACAAATCTAAAGTTTCACATATTTTTATAATTTTTTATAAAATGGTTAAAACACAATTTCATTTAAAAATAAAATCACTTTGCACTGATCATGATACTGAATTTTCATTTGCCCCTTTCTTGCATCAGCAAAGTTGTGTTGAGACTCCTCAACAAAACTCTGTTGTAGAGAGAAAACATCAGCACATTCTTAATATAGCTAGAACAATGATGATTCGGTTTGATCTGCCTATTAATTTTTGGGGTGATCCTATTTTAACATCAACTTACCTCATTAATATGCTTTCTACTCCTCTTTTAAAACAGAAATCGCCTTTTGAGCTTTTGTTCGAAACTTCTCCCTCTTATGCTCATTTAAAAACTTTTGGTTGTCTTTATTTTGCTTCAACTCTACAAAGATCTCAAACCAAATTTGATTCTAAAGCTCGAGCTTGTATTTTTCTTGGTTATCCTTATGGCATAAAAGGTTACAAACTTCTTGATTTAAAAACTAATCAATCTTTTATCTCAAGAAATGTTATTTTTCGTGTACATATTTTTCCTTTTACTTCACAAAATACCACTGATTTTTCTTCTATTATACCTTCTATTTTTCTAGTTGAATGTTCAACTTTACATTCTTTAACTATGCCTTCAACAGCACCTTTTGTTGATTCATCTCTTAACTCCTCTTTACCTTCTTCCCAAAATGATTCAAATGATTCTTCTATTCTGCCTTCTTCCCCAGTTCCTGTCACTGTTCCATTGCTTTCTGATCTGCCTAGAAGATCTTTTAGAATCAGAAAGGTACCTGGTTATTTGTAGAATTTCATTGCAATTCATCTTCTGCACACTCCATATCAAATCCTTCAACAATTTTTTATTCATCAGGTTCTTCTTCCCTTTTGACTTCATCTCTTAAATACGATATTTTCAATTTTCTATCTTATGCTAATCTTTCTTCTTCACATATATCCTTTGTCATGTCCATTCCTGCCAATACTGAACCTGAGTTCTATCATCAAGCTGTCAAGTACATTGGAGAGATACCATGTCAGCTGAGATTGCAACCTGGGAAATTAATAATACATGGATTGTTACTTCTTTACCTCCTGGTAAGAAGCATATTGCTTGCAAATGGGTTTATAAGATTAAGAATCATGTTGATGGTTCAATTGAAAGATATAAGGCAAGGTTGGTTGCCAAGGGTTATACCCAAACTGAAGAATTGGATTATTCTGAAACTTTTTTACCTATTGATAAAATGGCTACTGTTAGAATTATTTTCGCCATTGCTGCTGTAAAAGGCTGGCATCTTATACAGCTTGATGTAAATAATGTATTTTTACAAGGGAACTTATCTCAAGAAGTGTACATGGTCTTACCTCCTGGCTTTCATGTCAAATGGGGGTCCCAAGTTTGCAAGTTGAAGAAATCACTCTATGGTTTGAAACAGACCTCACGGTAGTGGTTCTCCAAGTTTTCAACTTCTATACTCAGTATGGGTATTAAGCAATCCAAAAGTGATTATTCTCTGTTTACTAAGACTGAGGGTTCATCTTTTATTGCCCTTCTTGTCTATGTTGATGATATTCTCATTGCTAGTAATGATATGACATCTGTTGAGCTTTTGAAGTCCTTGCTTGATGAGAAGTTTAAGCTTAAGGACCTTTGTAAGCTCAAATATTTCCTTGGTTTGGAAGCAGTTCGGTCTCCTGCTGGTATTTCTTTGTGTCAAAGAAAATATTCTTTGGAGATTCTTCAAGATGCTGGTTTACTTGCTTCTAAACCTATTGCCTTTCTTATGGAACAAAATATTAAGTTGAGCAAGGATGTGGGAGACTTGTTGCCTGACCCTACAGTTTATAGAAGACTTGTAGGTTGACTCAGCCAAACTTATGTTATTATGTCAATAGGCTTAGCCAATACATGGCTTAGCCTAGACATCCCATTTACAAGTAGCCTACAGAATTTTACAATATATCAAAGGTACTCCTGGTCATGGTTTTTTCTTCCCAGCTGCCAATACAATGTCTCTCAAAGCTTTTGCTAATTCTGATTGGGCTTCTTATCCTGACAGTAGTAGATCTACAAGTAGTTATTGTGTTTTTCTTGGGGATTCTTTAGTTTCCTGGAAGACAAAGAAACAGACTACTGTTTCTAGATCTTCGCCATAGGCTGAGTATAGATCCATGGCATCTTCCACTTGTGAAATCATTTGGTTTCTCACTCTCTTATCTGATTTTGGTATTTCTCATACTCATAGTGCTCAACTTTTTTGTGATAGTCAGGCTGCATTACACATTGTTGCAATCCAGTCTTCCATGAAAGAACAAAACACATTGAGCTAGATTGTCACTATATTTGGGAAAAAATTCAAGCTAGAGTTATCAAGACTTTTCACTTAGCTTCTAGTCATCAACTTGCTGATATGTTAACTAAACCTCTTGATTTTCAACAATTTCATCATTTAGTTTCCAAGATCAGAGTCCATTCTATATACTCTCCATCTTAAGGGAGTATCATGAATTAAAGTTATTTTTTAATTCTTTTATTCATCTTTGTATCACATGTTAGTCACATGTCTCTTATTTCTTCATGTACTACTATAAATACCGTCACTGTACACAGATGTAGAAATACTTTTACATAATATTTCAGTCTTTTATTTCTCTCTCTCTCTCTCTCTCATGGCATCGCGTTGGCTAGCATACGTGGTCTCTCAGTGGTTTCATGGTGGAGAGGAGCTATGGTTGCAGCTAGTGGTTTCATGGCTTCTGCATGGGATGTGGACTGACCAGGTGCTGCAGCATGGTCTTCATGGGGTTGGGAGGCAAACGTGGTATTGTTGGACAGACATGAGATGGCTCACGGTGCAGTTTGTGGAAGATGGACATGGGTTAGGCAATTTCTATGTGCAGGAGAGAAATACATGTGTATATATAGAGGTGATGGTAAAAGCCTAGAGAAAGGAAAGGGAGAGACGTGCATGTCATGGAGTTTATAGAGGAAATCATTTAGGGATTTTATTATGAAAAGGAATCTAGAATGCTAATAGTGTTTGGACTCTAACACTCACGAATTTGGAGTAAAAAATAATAGAGTCTTAACTCTAGCTTCAAATAAATATAATTTATTCGATAAACTTTTATATGGGTTTTAACTCATTTACTAAGCCTAATAAAATTATCTATAATTTATCCCTAAAAATATAGGATCGAGTCGTTACAGTATCACATGAGGAGTTCAGGAACGTGGTTAAGGAGATTTGGCAGAAACCATCACTGGAGTTGGGGCTTACTCACCTAGCTAGTAAATTAAAAAAAACTCAAAGTGGCTCTAAAGGAATGGAACGTTAGGGTGTTTGGCAGGATAAAGCATCATATAGAGAGTTTGGAGGGGAAAATTGAGAGCCTGGAATTCCAGTTGCAAAATCAATTCTCGGAGGACACCGAAATGGACCTACTGGTTACAAGGGAGGAGCTGACTTTGAGGAAGCAACGGGAAGAAAAAAGTTTAGCTTAACAACTGAAGTTTAATTGGTTGGAGAAGCATCAGCCTGTTTTTTCAAATCCTTTAAAGCCATGTCGAAAACAATGGTGAATGAAATGAGACTAAAGGATGGAAATATTATTAGAACATCGAAGGCTATCCACCTGGGCAGAGTGGATTTTTTCTGTGATTTTCTTTGACCTAGGCCGCAAAGGGAACCACCGGATTTGTTAGATTATGTGAACATTGAGGTTTCTGAGCAGAAGAACCAAATGCTCAAGCAGCTTCCTTCAATCCAAGAAGTTAAAAAAGTTATGTTCTCCATCTCGATAGACAGCAGCCCGGGTCCATATGGGTTTGGGTCAGGATTTTATCAATCATGTTGGGCTTTGGTGGAGGTGGACGGGGTGAAAGCTGTTAGAGAATTTTTTTAGTGGTGCCCCCTTGCCGAGGTTTTATTCGGCCTCTCATATAGTCCTAATTTTGAAAATTAAAGTTCCAACGGGCTTTGAAAAATTTAGACTTATTAATTTGTGCTCGGTGGTGTATAAGGTATGCTAAAAAATTCTAGTGAAGTGGCTGTCACCTATATTGGGTAGACTGGTTTCTCCGAAATGAGGTGCCTTCCTTCCAGGTCGTAGTATTTTTTAGAACATCTTTTTGGTCCAAGAGAGGGTTCACCAAATTAATAAGCAAGTTCATGATGGAAACGTGCTTATTAAAGTGGATATGGTAAAAGCATATGATAGCATAGATTGAGACTTTTTGGGGCATGCGATGGGGTCTTTCGGTTTCTCTCAGGAAGTCTGTGGGCTAATCAACCATTGCATATCATCCTTGTCATTCTCAATAGCCATGAATGGGACTACAGAAGGCTTTTTTCCTAGTGGTTGTGGGTTACGCCAAGGGGATCCGGGGATCCATTGCTGCTATACATTTTTATTCTGGTCGAAGAAATACTGTCCAGGATGATGAAAAATAATTTCACCCCAAGGAAAATAAAATCGTTCAGCCATCCTCGTGGAGCTCCACTTATCTCACACTTGTTTTATGCTGATGATATCATGGTCTTTGCTAATGGAGGTAGTGCATCGATTAAAAAAATCAGGGAGATTTTCCAAAAATATGGGGAGTGTTCGGGACAAGAAATGAGTAAAGAGAAGATAGCTATGTATTTTGCCAAAACCATTCCTGCGGGTAGAAGGAGGTCCATGTTGCGTTTGATAGGTTTCTCGGAAGGGGCTTTTCCCGTTAAATACTTGGGGTCTCCGCTTTTGTCGGGAAGCCTCAAAGTGAGCCATTTCGACGAGGTAGCCGTATGCATTAGAGCAAAATTGGGGGGCTGGCAGCATAGAATTCTTCTGTTGAGGTAGGTGGTTGCTAGCATGCCGATTCACCTTCTTTTGTAGTGCAAGTGCCCCAAGGCTGTCTTGAGAAAGTTGAACCAGCTGATGAGCAATTTTTTCTGGGGCCCCTCGGAGGGTAAATCGAAAAGGAAATGGGTAGCTTTCTCCTCTTCATGTATGCCAACACGGGAGGGTGGTGTGGGGATTATGAAATTTACAGGAAGTCCAATGTGGCGCCCCTGACCCCCATGTGAGGAGATACGGAAATCGAGACACCAGGATGGTGACAACAGGGTCACACATCCCAACGATAGTGCCAAGTGTGTGTACATGCAACAGTGTACAATAAACAACGCAGCGGATAATTAAGTCAACTAAGTACCAGAATGGTTAATACAATTTAAACAATCAGAAAAAAGGTTTAAAAATTATACAGTCATCCAAAATAAATATTTTACAGTCTCAAACCAAAACGAGTGATCCCAGATCACTCCCCGGGTGGAGCCGAATCCTCAGGCTCACCCTCAGCCTCATCTGCATCGAAATCTGCGTTACCACAAAATGGTACCGCAGATAAGTATAGACTAAACACCTACGAGATAAAAATACATTAATGCGACCAACATGCATGCATATGATGAAATATGCATTAGATCCAAAAATACTATTTTTCCCGAAAATAGATATTTTCAACACACGCCAAAATCCCATTTTGGCCCAAAAATAATACTTCGTTATTTTCCTAGAAAATGACCCAAATCAATAAAATCCTCATTTTCCTAGAAAATAGCCCATTATTCCATTAACCAATGCACCATGATCTACCCTAGGGATCATCCGCACGTCCTGGCTTCGTAGCGATGCTCAGTTCCGCGCCCAGCGCGTTCGTGGCCAAGCACCCACTACGCAACGAGCGATGCCCAGTTCCGCGCCCAGCGAGTTCGTGGCCAAGCATCCTCTAGCCCCCACCAGCAGAGGGGCCATAGAGTCAGCACGAGACCATCTCGTCCGATCCCATCGTCGCCCAACGAAAATCTAGGGGACGTCACTCCATATATTCTGCTCCGGAGTAACCAGAGGAGCTCCACCGAGATAATGCCCCATCTCAGCTTGGGGTCATGATACACACTCACCCAAAATCTCTTAACACATGAAAACCCAGTTTTCATGAAACACATGAACATGAATACATGTACACAAAAACCCAGTTTCCTTTACAAACATGATCATGCGTGCAATATGCCATGTACATGAACAACACCAAAACCAACAACCAACAATTCACAATACCAACCAAACACACAACTCCATCCACAATCCATCCGACTCCTCGGACTCAGTCCGGCATGTCCAACTGGTTCACAATAATATGAGTTAGTGCAAAAATATATTTAAATCACGATACTTCTTTGGAAAAATACTTACAGTGCTATATAATAATTTTCGAAGGATCATGGAGCTGTAAAAGGTGGCGACACAGCAACGTAACAGTGTAAAATACACTGTGGCCGTGGGCCTCAAATACCCACTTTTGAATGGGGACAAACTAAGACCCGAAATTGATAGGGTAGGGTTTAGAGAGGTCGGTGAAGCTAGTGGTGGTGGTGGTTTGCCGTGGGTGGCGGCGCAAATGGTGGTTTTAGGCCAAAGATGACCAAATCGAAAATGGAGGTAGATAGGCTTCCCCAGTGACGGATCGGAGCCGGGGTTGGGTCCATTGGGTTGCTAGGAAGTCGAGGATGAAGTGGTGAAGAAATGGTGGCCGGTGGTGGCGCGATGGCTGCGAACGAGCATAAGAGGTGACGCGGCTTAGTGTTGCGCGTGGAGGCTAACGACGGTGATGGAGGAGCTGAAATTACGGTGGGGTGATCTCTGGTCGAAAGGGAGGTGAGAGTGAGGTGCGGTGCGGCTCATGAGCGGTGCTAGTTGGAGAAGAAAAAACGGACGGGAGAAGAGAGGGAGGTCGCGCGCGGGAGAGAAACGGAAAGAGAAGAAGAAAAGAAGAAAAAGAAAAGAAAGAAGAAAAGAAAAAGAGAGGAAAGGGAAAATGGAGGGAAAGAAATGAAGTCCAATCCCCACATCTTGGGTCACAAAAATGATCCAACGAAAATGATTTTAAAACAGCAAATCCATTAAAATAAATTAAACGTAATGATAAAATGAAAATAAAATAATTAAATCCCACAATCAATTAATTTACAAAGAAGAACAATTTAAATGTACAACAATAAATAAATATTAAGAAAACATAACAATTTAATTTTCACAATTTAAAGATCATAAAATAAACCATTTAAAATATCCGATAATTTTAAAACAAGAGAATAAATTTTTGAATTATTAAAATAATCATTCAATAAAAATACACTAAAATATGGGGTGTTACATCCTCCCCCCTTAAAAAAAATTCGTCCTCGAAATTAGCAAGGTCAAACATTAACGCTAAAACAGGAATAAGATTCAACCAAGAGCAAACTTAAGAAACATACCGCCGGTCAATCAAATAAATACAGATACTGCTCTCTCATGACAGCTTCTCTCTCCCAAGAGAAATCTTGAACCAACGGATCGCCCCATGACACATTCACCAAAGGTATTGTCTTAGACCTTAACCTTTGCTCTTTCCCATCCACAATCTGTGTCGGTGCAACTTCATAAGAAAGATTAGGCCGAAGTTCAATACGTTCAGGGTCGACAAAATGCGGCTCTGGCTGTCCAAAACTCTTCTTCAAAGACGACACATAGAACACATCTTGGACATCCCCAAAATAATCTGGCAGGGCAACCATATAAGCAACTAGCCCAACTTTCTCTATAATCTGGAAAGGACCAACATACCTCAGACTAACCTTTCCCTTCTTGCCAAAGCGCTTAACCCCATCATCGGAGAGACTTTAAGGTAAACCCAATCAACCATCTCAAATGATAAGTCTATTCTCCTTGTATCTGCATAACTCTTTTGGCGACTTGGCTTCCGCCATTTTAGTCCTTATAAACTGAACTTGGTCCTTCATTTTTTGAATTATCTCAAGCCCAATCAATTTACTTTCGCCAACTTCATCCCAACACAACGATGATCTACACTTCCTCCCATACAAAGCTTCATAAGGGGCCATTTGAATAGAGGAATGAAAACTGTTATTATAAGCAAACTCAAATAGTGGCAGATGATTCTCCCGACTCCCTTGAAATTCCATGACACAAGACCGCAACATAACCTCAAGAGTCTGAATAGTACGCTCTGATTGACCGTCTGTTTGAGGATGATATATAGTACTAAACTTCAACTTAGTGCCTAAAGCTGCCTGCAAACTCTTCCAAAAATGGGACGTGAACCGCGGGTCCCAATCTGACACGATACTCTTGGGCACTTCGTGCAAACGCACTATCTCCTTAACATACAACCGAGTCAACTTATCCAAAGAGTCAGTGTTATTGATAGGTAAGAAATGGGCACTCTTGGTCAATCGGTCAACAATCGCCCAAACTGAGTTCTTTCCACTAGGAGTCCTCGACAAACCCACAACAAAATCCATAGAAATATCATCCCACTTCCACTCAGGAATAGGGAGAGGTTGAAGTTTACTAGCAGGTCCTTAAAGCTCAGCCTTAACTTGACGGCACGTGGCACGTTTCTCAAAAAAAATATGGCGATATCCAACATACTTGTATTAGTCCTCCAGCGGCACATCACGACCAGTATTCCTAGATGACTATGCTAACCAAAATCTTATTTTCCACAAGAACCTTAATACAATATCCAGAAAATTCCAATGATCAGTAGCTCCATACAATAATCCATGCTAACCTCAATCAGCTCCTATGCTACAACTTCTAAACCTCTATTGAATTCTACCTTTGGTAACCTAATGGCCACTTCCAAAGTTAAGCATCAATAACAAATTGCACAACCAAAAGATTAATCTTTCAACTACAAGCATCATCTAAAAATTCAAGTCACCACTAATTCCTCAAGATCAGCGCAAAATCCGAACTCCTAACTACAACCACAAATATCACGCTTCTGCTGCACACCCTGATAATTCGCCACATGTATAAAATTTATGTCCTCATAAAAACTAGCACCATCGAGTACAAGGTGGTTCCATACCTACTAACCAGAAAACTCTTACCACCTTTTGGTAGAAAATACTCTTTTTCTCAAAACCAGGAGTAATCACTCATATTCCTCAATTAACTCCTGCTGTCTTGATCAAAATCAATATTCAGAAAATACATCTATGATCGTAGACAGAAAACCAACCTCAGCATCCCAAATTTAAAATAAGCAACCTCAACCCAAAATATATCCGTCTTATCTACGATAAGGAACATACCTTAAAAGATTCGATTCCAACCTGACCAACCAAAAAGAGCACCTATAAACTTTTATCCTATAATCTAAACCCAAAAGCTCATCACCGACATTCAGAATAACATCTACTCTAGCGGTGACTAAACTCATTACGAACCATCATTGACCTCACCAAAACATTATCAAAACCTATTTGATAACTCGCCCGCCTACTTCTACTCCTATAAACTAGTATTAGTACGACTAGTTCCTTCAATAACACATCACTATTAAACCTCAAGGTCAGCCATATTGCTCAAATCATCAATCCACCAAAAGCCAATGCAAATCACCCAAGGATCCTAATGCTTTGATTAACTCACATACTTGATCATATTATTCATCGCTAATGCCTAAGCTTCAACTTCCAAGATCTTATCATACACCAAACATGACAACCAATCAATCTCTCTTCAAGTTAAATAACAATGTCCTTAATTCAACCAACTGGATGCTCAATCTCCAAAAAAAGTATAACCTCAAAATTTAAATTCCTAGGTAACCTCAAGTCACAATTAATTCCTATAGATAGTCACAATAATTATTGTCAACCATCATTCTATTGAGTAATCCATTTCGACTACACACTCCGATTGACTCACCAAAAACTCTAAACCAAAATCTCTTGAATTTAATACTATTTTATTTATTCATCTTCAACACCTACTCAAGACACTTCTTCCAAGCCAAAATTGAGAGAACGACCCCTATACTCTCCAAAATGCATACACACTCACCACTACTACGCATCGATCTCATGCACACTTAGCTAGAACCAATAATCCTCCAAACGTGCAAGTGATCTGTCACTACCATTTCCATCATCTGGGCCTATATCCTCGAAATCAACAAGAATCATTTTCTACGTCTGCACCATCTATTATTCCTTAAAATTGATATGGCTTAAATCCTCAACCTGTCACTAACCTTGAGCTAAAAACAATCATTATCTGAACTAGATCATCTTCAATCCTCGAAAAATACACAAACTAGATCATTACCTTCCATTTCCAAAGAAGTTCTCTCCTAAAAATTCTCATATCAGTAACTCAACTCTGATCAATCCCAATTTAATGGTTACCAACTAATCAATTGATAGAATAGACCAAGCTAGCGTACCAAGTCTACAAAACTAAGAACTCAAATCCTATTATAATTCAACCCTTCAACTCTGCAATTTTAAAACCTTAAACCAGATAAAAAATCATTTCCCAAAATCTTGAAGATCCATGACCTTAAATCTAAAACATTCACTTAATAAAACTTGAAATTCTAAAACCCCGAATGTTATTAAACTGCTTATCAAAGTCGGCAAAATCGAAAACTTCTAATCTAAGTAATCCTTCAAATGCTTGTTGAACCTATCACCTTGAATCCAATAAACTTATTTCCTAAAAACTATGAGACCTCAAACCTTAGGTGACATTCTCAAAAATTTAACATTGGAATTCGTTGAACTTACAACCTCCTACTCCATAAACTCACTACATAATTTCTACGGAGGCGACGACCTCAATTAACATAAGTGATTTAAAACTATTTCCCTCCTCAATTGCGACTTCAGTTCCTACTCCAAAGAGTTCACCTAGATCATGTCGTTCCCTTCAAGCCTCGATATTAAAACAAACCAGTTGCCAAGAATTCAGGCCTACTACACTAAGTGTTCAAGTCTAACAATGACATTCACAATCGTACCATCTTCCTGTCATAGCACAACTCTTAACCCGCTTTTCAACTCCGAACAAAACAAAATAAAATAAAATTCCATAAATAAATAATATACAACAAAATGAATAAAACCAACAATAAAATATCATAAGATAAAATGAATAAAACAAATGAAGTAGTGCACAATAAAATAATTAAAAAAATAAATAAATAAAATAAAATAACCTGCCACAAAATAAAACAAATAATATAAAATAAACAAACAAGTAGTATACAATAAAAGAAATAAAACCAACAAAATATAAAAACATAAATAAATTAAAACCATTAAAATAACATACTTCAAACTAAATAATTTCAAATCACAACTTTAAAACTTTCTGGTACTCCGCCTATATGACACGTGGTTTTACCCAGAGCCGAACTGCTTTGATATCACCTGTGGTGCCCCCGACCCCCATGTGAGGAGACACGAAAATCGAGATGCCAGGATAGTGACAACAGGGTCACACATCTCAACGATAGTGCCAAGTGTGTGTACATGCAACAGTGTACAATAAACAACGCAACGGATAATTAGGTCAACTAAGTATCATAATGGTTAATACAATTTAAATAATCAGCAAAAAGGTTTAAAAATTATACAGTCATCCAAAATAAATATTTTACAAGTCTCAAACCAAAACGAGTGATCCCAGATCACTCCCCGGGCGGAGCCGAATCCTCAGGCTCACCTTCAGCCTCATCTGCATCGAAATATGCGTTACTACAAAATAGTACCGCAGGTAAGTATAGACCAAACAACTACGAGATAAAAATATATTAATGCGACCAACATGCATGCATATGATGACATATGCATTAGATCCAAAAATATTATTTTTTCTGAAAATAGATATTTTCAGCACACGCCAAAATCCCATTTTGGCCCAAAAATAATATTCCGTTATTTTTCCAGAAAATGACCCAAATCAATAAAACCTCATTTTTCCAGAAAATGAATCACATAAAAATCCTTTTAATCAACACACGCTATTTTCCCAGAAAACAGCCCATTATTTCATTAACCAATGCACCATGATCTCCCCTAGGGATCATCTGCACGCCCTGGCTTCGTAGCGATACTCAGTTCTGCACGCGGCGCGTTCGTGACCAAGCACCCACTATGCAACGAGCGATGCCCAGTTCCGCGCCCAGCGCGTTCGTGGCCAAGCATCCTCTAGCCCCCACCAGCAGAGGGGCCACGGAGTCAGCACGAGACCATCTCGTCCGATCCCATCGTCGCCCAGCGACAATCCAAGGGACGTCACTCAGTATATTCCACTCCGGAGTGACCAGAGGAGCTCCACCGAGATAATGCCCCATCTCGGCTTGTGGTCGCGATACACACGCACCCAAAATCTTTTAACACATGAAAATCTAATTTTCATGAAACACATGAACATGAATGCATGTACACGAAAACCCAATTTCCTTTACAAACATGATCATGCGTGCAATATGCCACGTACATGAACAACACCAAAACCAACAACCAACAATTCACAATACCAACCAAACACACAACTCCGTCCACAATCCATCCGACCCCCGAACTCCTCGAACTCAGTTCGGCATGTCCAACCAGTTCACAATAATATGAGTTAGTACAAAAATATATTTAAATCACGATAGTTCTTTGGAAAAATACTTACAGTGCTATATAATAATTTCTGAAGGATCATGGAGTTGCAAAAAAGGTGGCGATACAGCAACGTAACAGTGTAAAATACACTGTGGC
This sequence comes from Juglans microcarpa x Juglans regia, assembly GCF_004785595.1. Taxonomy (NCBI): domain Eukaryota; kingdom Viridiplantae; phylum Streptophyta; class Magnoliopsida; order Fagales; family Juglandaceae; genus Juglans; species Juglans microcarpa x Juglans regia. The sequence goes on from NC_054609.1 coordinate 5,671,899, forward strand.
CGTGGGTCTCAAATACCCACTTTTGAATTGGGACAAACTAAGACCCGAAATTGATAGGGTAGGGCTTAGAGATGTCCGTGAAGCTAGTGGTGGTGGAGGTTTGCCGTGGGTGGCAGCGCAAAGGGTGGTTTTAGGCCAAAGATGACCAAATCGGAAATGGAGGTAGATAGGCTTCACCGGTAACGGATCGGAGCCGGGGTTGGGTCCATTAGGTTGCTAGGAGGTCGAGGATGAAGTGGTAAAGAAATGGTGGCCGGTGGTGGCCCGATGGCGGTGCACGAGCACAAGAGGTGCCGCGGCTTGGTGTTGCGTGTGGGGGCTAACGGCGGCGATGGAGGAGCTAAAATTACAGTGGGGTGATCGCCGGTCGAAAGGGAGGTGAGAGGGAGGTGCGGTGCGGCGCACAACGGTGCTAGTTGGAGAAGAAAAAACGGACGGGAGAAGAGAGGGAGGTCACGCGCGGGAGAGAAACGGAAAGAGAAGAAAAAAAGAAGAAAAAGAAAAGAAAAAGAGAGGAAAGAGAAAATGGAGGGAAAGAAATGAAGTCCAATCCCCACATCTTGGGTCACAAAAATGATCCAATGAAAATGATTTTAAAACAGCAAATCCATTAAAATAAATTAAACGTAATGATACAATGAAAATAAAATAATTCAATCCCACAATCAATTAATTTAAAAGGAAGAACAATTTAAATGTACAACTATAAATAAATATTAAGAAAACATAACAATTTAATTTTCACAATTTAAATATCATAAAATAGACCATTTAAAATATCCGATAATTTTAAAACAAGAGAATAAATTTTTGAATTATTAAAATAATCCTTCAATAAAAATACACTAAAATACGGGGTGTTACATCCAATGCTCGCTCTTCATGAAGTTTGCTTGGAAACTTTTGAATAAAAATTCGTTGTGGGCGCAATTCTTCAAAGCCAAGTATGTAAAAATAGATCACATCTCTTTGGTGAAGCTGCACAGAGGAACACGTTTTTGGAAGGGAATTATGCTAAGTATGCCGCATATTCTTAACAATGCAAGATGGCGAATTCGGGAAGGAAATATTTTCTTTTGGCGTGATAAATGGCTGGAAAACAAACCTCTAGAGAATGAAATGCGCATTACCGCACGACCCTCTCTTAAGTGTTGGAGTGTAGGCTCAAAAATGGATGGGATGTGGACTTGCTCGGAAGCCTTGTGGGGGAGATTAAATTGGAAGAGATTCTAGATGGCCTAGGTCAACATAAGGAAGGTGAAGATTTGCTAGTATGGACTCCAAACGTAAATGGTGGGTTTTCCTCTAAGAGTGTGTGGGAGTGTGTTAGAGTTAAAGCACCAACAATGAACTCGACTGATAGGGTTTGGAATGCGACTCCAAAAAAAATACTCGGTAACTATGTGGAAGGCGATGAATGCTTGCCTTAGTGTGGATGATAAATACGAAAGCTGGGCATACCCACGATATCAAAGTGAGAATGTTGTGGAGAGGGGTGTGTGGAGGATCAAGATCATGTGTTGGCTATAGGTAAAATTGATGAGGAAATATGGCATAAAGCATCTATACAAGTGGGCATACCTTTTGATCCGCATAAATCGTGGAAGGTAAAAATATAAGTACGGCTCAAGCACGTGGCTCGGTCATCCCAAAAAGGGCACTTGATTGGTCTCATGCCTTCTATTTTAACTTGGTCTCTTTGGTTGTGGTGTTGCAAAGTGAGAATGGAAGGTCAGACGAATTTAATGGGGTCTCTATGGCAGTCGATCAAGGCTGCAATTGCCTGGGTTGAGGTTCGTCTAAAAGCTGGAAATAAAATGCAAAGTGGGGATGAGAAGTTACTGAATGCACTTGCCATACCATTTAAGGTCCCCAAGGAGAAAAGAGTGTGCATTGTAAAATGGCAAAAGCCGGTGAAGGCATGGTTTAAACTGAACGTCGATGGAAGCAGCCTCGGAAACCCATGCCGTTTGGGGGCGGGAGGGTTTATAAGGGACGATGAGGGGAGGTTGAAGCTAGTGTTTTCCATAGGATTGGGTCACGGCACAAACAATTCGGTAGAACCCATGGCTCTTCTCCATGGCTTGAGGTATTGCAGAGAACTTGGACTTGTGCAGCTGGAAATGGAGTTAGACGCTCTGTTAGTGGTGCATTGGCTGGAGAAAAAGTTGTGTGGGATCTGGTACTTAGAGGAATATTGGGAAGAAATTCAATGGCATCTCTCTAAAATGCAAGTTGTGGTAAGGCACGTTTTGTTACGCCCTGTCCCCGAGGGTCCGGAGAGTTTACTCATGTCGCCTAAAAATCATTTTCCATCCACATAGTACATAATCAAAATTTTCTCTATCTCACAAACTACTCATTAATTTACATCAAATACTTCAGTATAATTAATCCAAGACAATACAAAGTCTTAATAAAAACATCAACCTCCCAACAAATCATATTATCAGAACGCAACAAACTTACTGAATAACAAAACCCTCAATACTCATGTAAACCTTCTCTGCTTAAATCACTATTCTCAACTCCTCTTACCTATGCTCCATATTCTTGATCCTCAACTGGAATATTCAAATCATCTGAAAATATTGCGGAGATAAGGGGTGAGTTATCAACAACTCAGTAAGCCGAGAACATATACTAGCGTGCAAACATGCGCATTTTCAGAAAGTTCAATATGCAAAAACAAAACATTATATTTTTATATGCAGATCTCAGAAACGTGTTATCAGAAAATCAGAGCGACTTTTCAATCTTTTCATACTCCAAAAGAGTCAACTGTTCATATTTAAAGATCCATTTCATATTCAAAAACACTTTGGCATAACATAACCTGAACATCTTCGTCATATCAAAACTGAGCATCTTACAGAGTAGAGACCATGTTTCACCCCCGTAGTAGGGTTGTGCTATCCCCGGTGGCCAAACTGAGCAGAGACAGAGGTAAAATCTTTCTTTTATTCTTCTCGGAGCCCCAAGTGTGCACACAGGAAAGACCACAATAAAACTACTTTGTTTCCAAAGTGGGTGCACTCAGAGACAGAGAAGTTGGTACCAATCCAAACAGAGCAGAGCAGAGACAGAGTCAGATAAAAAAATCAGTACACCATGCCAAAGGTTTTCAGATACCATATCAAAATAAAACAGAGTACCAAAACATAATTAGATCATTCTCACATACTGAAAATAAAAGTCGGAGCATCTTTCTAAATAAATGCACAATTTTTCAGATTCTCAATATCACTTTTTTCAGATTTCAGAGACAACATGATAAAATTTAGCTCATGTCTACACAATGCATGTCATAAAATATTTTCTCTTTTTCATACAAATTTCATGAGTAATGCAAATAAGCGACCGAGGTTGGTTTTTTCCAAGTTCTCATTTCATCACAAAATTATGCAAAATTTTTAGAAAGTCAACCTCAGTCTCAATAATTCGTGTAAGGTCTAGCATAGGAACCCCGCTTACCTGGACTACTTAGCTTTTCCAGAATTTTCCTCAAAAATGTCGAGTCGACTATCAATCGTTACCTATAAAAATAATCACATAATTTCTGTAAGTTTCAAATCAATCACATATTTCGATATTTAAGCCTAAACTTCTAAAATAACCTATTTTAATTTCTCAAAACTTAAAACCCTCATAATTTCAAAATATATCATCACTTTCTAAAATCATCAATATCCACTACAACCAACGTCAAATTCAAAACACCAATATTTAAACCCGAAACCGCCAATAAATCTCACATCATAAAACAATCATACAAACAACTCCATAATCCAATCAAACCGACCCCCTTACTCCTCGGACTCAGCCTGCACAACCAACCAATTCACAGTAAGTATGAGTTAGCGCAAAAATACATTTAAATCTCAAAAGTTATTTGGGAAAATACTTACAATGCTATAATATAATTTTTCAAAGATCACGGAGGTGTTAGAAGTGGCGGCACAGCAACAAAACAGTGCAAAATGCACTGTGGTCGTGGGTCTCAAAAACCCACTTTTGAATGAGGACAAACCAAGACCCGAGATTGATAAGGTAAGGCTTAGGGATGTCGGTGAAGCCAATAGTGGTGGTGGTTGGCCGTGGGTGGCAGCGTAGAGGGCGGTTTAAGGCCAAAATGTTCAAAACGGAGATGTTGATGAATGTGCTTTACCGGTGGCGGGTCAGAGCTGAGAATGGGTGCATTGGGTTGCTAAGAGGTCAAGGATGAAGTGGTGAAGAAATGGTGGCCAGAGGTGACGTGACGGCGATGCTGGAGCACAAGGAAGGCTGCGGTTTCACGTTGGGCGTGGGGACAAACGGTGGTGCTGGGGATTGGAGGGGGGTGGTCGCCGGAGGGTGGGGAAGGTCGTGGGTTGGGCAGTGAGGCACACGGCGGCGCGCAGCTGTGGCTGGGTGGAGGAGAAGCAATGCATGGGGAGAGAGGGAGAAAGGGCCTTTGCGCGCGGGAAGCAGGGGAGAGAAAGAGGAGAAAAGAAATGGGGGAAAAAGAAAAGAGGAAGAAAAGAAAAAGAGGAAAATAAAAAAAAGTGAGGGAATATTAAGAAAGCACACCAAAATAGATTTCACAACTTAAAAATCATGAAATAAACCAACAAGAAACCCAATAAATTTTAAAACAAGAGAACCAATATTTAAATTAATTAAAATAATAATTTAGTTAAAATACACTAAAATACAAGGTATCACACGTTTACATGGAGTGCAACGTAGGAGCAGACTTCTTAGCCCGTATGCCTACTGGTCTGAGTCCAAGGAAGTGGTGGCAGTTCGGTGATCTCCCTCATCTTCTCAAAGAAATTCAAAAATTAGATAGATTAGGCGTTCCTTTATTGCGATGTTAGTCCTTCTTATTACGAAAGGTCTTGTAAGTGGGTTTCCTCCCCTTATTGAGGTCTTCAATAGGATAACATGATATTCCACTAAAGTAGGAACAGCTTGCAAAACAACATTTATAAGGACTTCCTTCCCTGCCTTAGATAAATAGCTATTTTTTCAACTATTTATCTTACTCCATATTCGTTCTTTAATTCATCTAAAGATATTATACTTACCAATCATTGATGGCAAATCCAAATATTTTTCATATCTCCCACAAACGTCCATTGCTCCAATATATAGCAGTTTAAACTTTTGGAATAAGTATTACTTGCATTTGTTATCAACAAACGCTTCCAAAAGTTAGATAAGATTGAAATATCTATCATGAAAAAGGTGATTCCCGACTCCATGATGAATGATTCGACCACTTAATATGATCGAAAACTTTTTTACGATCTGAGATTAATTTGATGTGAAATATTCTTTTACCATTGTAATATTTGCATCTTCTTGTTATTTAAAAGGAAAATAGATATGTTTCATGAGGACTTGATGCATGTTAGATCACACCACATGCTAGCTAGATGCTGTAGATTGTAAAGGGGTTGGAAGATGTGTTTTATGATGTGATTATTAGTTAGTCCCATGTATTAATAATTGCAATCTGTTATTCCTTTCCTGTCACAGATCATGCATGCCATTATTAAAATGAATAATGTTATATACAGTCATAGAATGCGCAAGCATCTAGCAGTCGCTTTGAAAAAAAATAAGGTCTACTATTAAAAAATTATTATTTTTTCATGTGGGTCCCGTATTTATTCACTTTTTTCAAAGTGATTACACGGTGCTCACGCATTCACGACTGTAACTATCATTTCTCTATTAAAATTAATGTTCCTTTGATTGGACGAGAGTATCATATTTTAGACTATCTATTAATTTTTATATTAAAACTAAACGTGGATTTTAGTTTCATTCTAGCTTTTATTGGCAGCTTAATTAATAAGTAATTAAACATTTATAATGAAAATAGACTCATTTTAATAATTAAAAATAAACATTTATTTTTGCAAGAAATATAAAACTCGACTTTGCGCGCTTGGTGATGTCAAGCCTAACAATTTGGTCTCAATATCATCGCATCACATGACATTAAAATTAGGGCAGTGCTAGGGCCACCTAGAGGTGTCCCGACATTCCAGGTGTCTCGGCACTACCCACCGATAAGTGCGTTATATACTTTTTTATTTTGTATTTTTTTAAGTATTTTTTTAATCACTTTAATCAGTTTTTTTAAAAGAATTACAAATTCATTAAAAAAATACTTAGTTACAAATTCATCGTGGACAGCCCAAGTCACTTGCATTATGGATCAGCCTAGCAAGTGGGATCTCCTCTTGATTAATATATTGTCCTGGGCTTGTCATATCTTGGCACAAGTCCATTGAGTTATTCGGCAAAATTGTCTTCTTCTTACCATTGCAAATTTTTACTACATTCTTACTTTCGTGGGAATCTAATCCCATAACTACAACTCCAAAATTCCCGCTGCCATGATCTTCTCCGATTATTTCTAGCATTTGAGTGGGACGGTTACCATCTACGTTATCAGTTTCTGATTTGATGCCTTCCATTTTTTTCTGCCATTTCACAACAGTTATCCGATGTTGCCATGATTTCTGCCTCAACTGGCGTCTTCCCTGTTTCACTTGTCGGAATGGGCATCGGAAAAAATTTTCGATCAACAACTTGCTGCTTTGTTCTTTTTTCCCAGACCCTTCAGCCGGTGTCGCCAATGCCACCAGCACACAACCATTGTCCGTAAGGGAACACAACAATCGCATCTAAATCCTTCACAGTCTTCCATTCCCCACAATCGCGATGCCCATGCCCCAATTTTCCACAATAGTAACAAAAATTCAGTAATTTTTCATATGTAAAGCGAACCCAGAATGGATTTGAGGAACCAATGCTAATTGTTTTCCTTCGCAACAGAGGCTTTGAGGTATCAATACATACTCGAACACGCATAAACTCTCCCCAAGTCATTTCTCCTTTCTCAAGGTCAACTTCTTCTACTCTCCCGAGAGCCCTACCAATTAAATTTGTCTATATACTCGTTGCTAGCCATAAGCAGCGAATCATGAATTCTTAACCAGAACAGAGCTTCAGTCAGTTGTGTCCCTTCCATTTAACCGACACCAGCTGCTTATCAAAAGACCAAGGTCCCTCCCATTTCACCCTCTCCTTATCCTTAATATCTTCAGGTTCAGCCAGTATTAAGACTAATCCCAAATCTTGAAATTTTATGTTCTTCATCGGACACCAAATTTTCTTCATGGTTTGCTTGAAAGCTTCCCTATTATAGTGTCGGTCAGTCAATAGCTTCACTATCAAACATTTTTCACCTCGAAGAATTGCATCGTGCAGCATATTTGTTTCCACTTGGATTTCCTCCTGTCCCTGCTCAGTCCGAGAGTTTCTCACAGAGCCTCTCTAGCTCTTCCTCCATTGTATACTAATTCAGCACAAATACAATCTCAACACTCTGTTAACTTTCTGTAAATTTGGCTATGAAAGCCCCTGTACACGGACAGGGAGAAAACCTCTACTCTAGAGAGAAAACCCAGAGAGGCCATAAAAGATTGCCCCATCAACTACCCTTGGGAGGCCGATGGTGGCGGCCTTGCAGATTGTTTAATCTGGATCGTATAACGGGTGGGTGATGAAGGCAATCTTTTTCTATATTATTAAGATTTTGTCCTTGTCAATAAATTTTAGTGGGAGAGTTTTAATTCATTCGAAAATTTTAGAATTTCCTCATATTTAACTGGTTATTTTGGACGAAGGGTGCAAATTAAAAAGGGTTGGTAGTTTCTGGTACTGTTAAATTATTATTTTTTATAGTTTGGAATGTAAATTGAAAATGAGTAGTTGTTTGAATGTCAAAATAAAATTTCTTCTTGGCCACTACAGCACAATTGAGTTTTTGTAACAGTTTTGAATTTATGACAGTCCTAAGCCATCATCAAAAATCATTTTCTCTGACGGTTGTAGGAAACCGTCACTAATGGTGGACAAAAAATGATTATATGTTCGAACCATAATAATGTTTCATTCGAACGTAATTTAGACGATGTCGTTTTGGAATGAGTACATGCGAACATATAAAATGATACGTTGAAACTGTTCATGTACGTTTGAACATTATGTCCACTTAGTGCGAACATGTAAGTTATTCATTCGAACGTTCGAACGATTTATTTAACGTTCGAATATGAACAATTTTAAAATTACAAATAGAATTTCAAATTTAAAAAGATTGAGAATTAAAATACAAAAATACTAGATATATTAAATGATAATGTCATAAAGTATAGAAAAAGAAATATATTAAAATATAAATACAAAATACGATAAACGTGCAAAATACTTAGAACGAGTTGTTTACAAATGTATGAAATTTCTCAGTCAATGTATTGACCTTTTCGGTTAGGATATCTAAACAATGGCAAACATCGGTGACACACTGCTATAGTGACGTGATATGTCGGTTGATGTGCGCAGTAATATCTGAGACCAATGCAACGAGCCAAGTAGGGCGCGCATCCCTTGCAGATGTATCCATCAGCTGCTGACTAGTACTCCTACTATGAGGAGCAACACTGGCCCTAGACTAGGTCAGAGGAACAAGATCTGGTGTAGGCCCCGGCTCACACCAAGCACACCCCTTCCTTGTCCAATGCTCCGACGATGTGAGGTCATGTCTAAAGGGTTCTTCCACTCAATCAACCACTCCTCCACTTGGGGCGGCACTTTTCGGTCCAGTAATAGCCTAGTAATGATCACCCCATATGGTAGGTTGTCAGTGGAGATGATACTCGCCTCTTAATAGATCCTCTCAAATATCCGCAGTGACAAGTTGATGGGTTCTCCACATGCCACTTGTATGAGGAATTGTGTGCGAGTCTGACTGAAGGTGGCCTTATGTGCCACAGGATCTACGTTTGTTACAACTATGAGATGCAACATGCAAAAAAATGACAGGAGCAACATCTGGAAGAATGTGATTTCCTTATTGAAAGGTGTGTTGTATCTCTAAGTGAGGATGAAGAAATCCTCATCGCGGTCGTCATCCTGAGGCTAATCAGTCTCATCGCCCTTCGATTGGTCTACATCTCTGGACATAGACTCAATCGGGCCAATAGATAATGCAGATGTGCCTACATCTAGTGCGTGCTCAGCTTGAGCATCCACTATAGTTGATGCCTCAGATACGTGACAAACCCAAGTAGCTCGGCGATGACATCTGCCAAAACCTCGAACTGAATTCCACATACAGTTACGGTGTGAGATGATTCATCCTAAGACATGGATGACATCTCCATGTAAAACTCGTGGACCATGGAGGGGTATATCCTCCTCAGTGCACTGATGTTGGTCCAACTTCTGGAAATAAAGACGGATCTCAGGCTATTCTCCTCCCTTGTTAGCTCGTCGAACTCGTTGATGTACACTTCGCGTTCGGTCATAACAATTCTACGGCCTATTCGAGAAGTGTCATGGGTTTCTTCCCTCCCCCGTTTCCTAGTTGTCAAACGACGAGTCATATTCTGCAAAAAAAAAAAAAAAAAAAAAAACATGAGTATACATATATATAAAGGGAAACAAATTAAATATGTTCTAAAATATGTTCAAACGTAGAACTTAACGTTCGAACATAAAAGGATAACATTCAAACTTGTAGGTAATCACGTTTAAACATTAGGAGTCAAAAGACCCACGAAACATTACATTCGAACGTTTCATGTAAATACGTTCGAACATGCTAGTGCATTCGAACGTATTTAACTTAACGTTCGAGCTTATGCAGGTATACGTTCGAATTTTAGGACTAAAACGTTCCACGAGACCTTACATTCAAACATTTGATGTATAAAGTTCGAACATATACCTAAACGTTCAAACTATAGAAATGTTGCGTTCGAACTTAGGAGTCAAACGGCCAGGAAAATGTTACCTTCGAACGTTTTAGAATATAAACGTTCAAATACAACAGTACATTCAAACATAGACTAACATATGTTTGAAGTACAGATGATCATTCAAACATTGTGAGTGGGATGTTCGGACGTTTAAACCCAGAAATGGCTGAGTTGACTCAACCATATCCGATTTCCTCAAATAGAACGTTAATCTTATAATGGCCACTATAGAAATGAAGTATACACTGAGTGTAGACTATCTACGATGAGCATTTGGCCATTGGCCACTCATGGTGGCCGAAAAATCAAGTTACAAATCCGGTCACAGCCAAAACCCCTAAAAAGGTTAAAAAAAATAATAATAAAAGGGAGAGGTATAGACACTAAACTTTTATGTGACGGTTGTGGTGGCAATTGGGGGCGGCTTGTGACAGATTTGATGGCTGAGTGTGACGGTTAGAATTTTGGATGTGGGTTGAAATGTCGTTCAACATTCGAACTCACTACATATATACAAGTAACGTGCGAAAGTTACAACTAATAAGTTCTAACGTTACGTTATTTCCCATACCATACGAATGTGTGTTGTAAATGTTCGAACACAAAAGGAATGGAAGTTTTTATATATAATATATTTATATGTAAATATTATATATAGTATAAGAGTAATGCTACGCATCATTCATTCTTTCATCATTTTTTCATCATCTCATGATATGTCATTAGATGATTAGAGATTATTTATTATATTTTACTCATGAACCTATCATCTAATGCCACATCATAGGATGATGAGAGGATGATAGGTTCGAACTTATTCTGTTACGATCGAAAGAATATTTCTTAGTGTTAAAATGATTAAAAAAGATACGTTCGAACGTACTTATTAACCATCCGAACGTTCGATCTTTGACGTTTAGAAAATTTTCCAATAACGTGCAAATGCAAAATTCAAACGTCACATCACAAACATTCGAACATGTGTACATTCAAACGTAAAAATCAAATGTGCTAAGTGCTGGGGTGTATGTGGAGACTGGTTTTGGAGCCAAATGAACTTGGCTCGAGCCAAGTTCGCTCGACTTCACTCGATAGACCACTCGAGCAAAGGCAAGTCAAAGAAGTTCGCTCGAGTAGCGTTCGACACTCTGCTCGAGCGAGACGCAAACCCTAGTTTTCGCTTGACCATTGCTCGACACTCCGCTCAAGCCAATGTTCATTTGGTTGTTCACTCGAGTCGCGCTCGACACTCCGCTCGAGCGAAGTACGCAGATTTTGCCAGATTATGTTTCCAGCGCCACTCACTATATATTCATCATATTAGACTTGTGTTGGACGGCCTCAAGCATATTTAGAGAGAGAACAATTGTCTAGTGATTGCATATTGTGTGAGAGAGCAAAAAGCCCTAGAGAGTGTGAGTTGAGATTGAGTGATTGTAATCTCCTCTGGTTAATAAGATTTCTGCAGCTCCTGTGGACGTAGGCAATTTGTTGAATCACGTATATTGTGTGTTGTGTTCTTGATTGTGTTGCTTTAACTTTATTTGCCATCGTTGGTGTGTGTGCTTTGCATAGTATTTCACAACAATTGGTATCAAGGGCCAAGGTCGGATCTGAAGGAGAATGATGGCTGGAGATAAAGTGAACGCACCCGGGATCGAGAAGTTTGACGGCACTGATTTTGGATACTGGAAGATGCAGATTGAGGATTATCTCTATGGGAAGAGGCTCCACCTTCCACTGTTGGGAAAGAAGCCGGAGAGCAGGACTGATGTTGAGTGGACCCTGTTAGATCGACAGGTTCTAGGTCTTGTTCGGTTGACTTTGTCTAGAACAGTGGCACACAATGTCAGTAAGGAGAGAACCACAGTGGATCTCATGGCAACTTTGTCAGGAATGTATGAAAAACCGTCGGCGAACAATAAGGTGCACTTGATGAAGAAATTGTCCAATCTAAAGATGTCTGAAGGTATGTCTGTAGCCCAACACTTGAATGAATTCAATACGATCACAAATCAATTGTCTTCTGTAGAGATTGAGTTTGATGATGAGATTAGAGCATTGATTCTGTTGGCATCGCTGCCAAATAGTTGGGAGGCCATGAGGATGGCTGTGAGTAGTTCAGTCGGCAAGTCAAAACTGAACTATGATGACATACGTGACATGGCACTTGCTGAAGAAGTACGTAGGAGAGACTTTGGTGAGTCCTCGGGTTCAGGATCTGCCCTGATTGTTGACAATAGAGGCAGAGGACATGGCAGGTCAAACTCTAAGAGTAGGGGAAATAGCAAGATGAGATCTGGGCAGCAGATCACGTGCTGGAGTTGTGGCAAGCCAGGCCACATCAAGAGAAACTGCAGGAATCAAGAAAGTTCTGATGATGATGCTGTGAATGTAGTGGCAGAAGAAATTCATGATGCCTTACTTCTTGCAGTGCACAGTCCGATTGATGATTGGGTGTTGGATTCAAGGTCTTCATTCCATAGCACTTCACATCGAGAAATCATGCAGAATTATGTTGCTGGTGATTTTGGGAAGATGTTTGTGGCTGATGGAGATGCATTGGATGTAGTGGGAGTGGGTGATGTGCATATCACACTTCCAAACAGGAGCGTGTGGACTTTACAACAAGTCAGACATGTTCCAAATCTGAAGAAAAACCTGATCTCTGTGGGACAGCTTGATGACAGCGGTTTTCCAGTAGCGTTCTCTGGAGAAGCTTGGAAGATCACTAAGGGTGCGCTGGTCCTAGCGCATGGTAAGAGATCTAACTCTTTGTATTTAACATCAGGGTCCAGTGATGTGCAGGAAAATACAAGAGTGCAAAAAGGCAGGTTTGATCGCGTGAAACATGTGAGGAAGCCAAAGGGAGTCAGGTTTGTCGTTCCTTATGAAAGTCTGGGAAAGTTGGCTAAGGTTGCCAAGATCGGTTCGAGACCGGATACTCCAAGTGCAGTGGGAGTTGTGAGTCGCCCTAAGGGCGATGTATGTGGAAGACTGAAGTCGGGCTTGACTTCAGTGCGTCTTCTAGCTTGAAGACGGGAGCTGTGAGCTGCAGAGATGATAGGGCTTGGCTGGAAACAGTGGCTGGCATGTGGAGACCTAGTCTCCAAGTGGCAGATTGTTGGGGTGTATGTGGAGACTGGTTTTGGAGCCAAATGAACTTGGCTCGAGCCAAGTTCGCTCGACGTCGCTCGACAGACCGCTCGAGCAAAGGCAAGTCAGAGAAGTTCGCTCGAGTACCGCTCGACACTCTGCTCGAGCGAGACGCAAACCCTAGTGCTCGCTTGACCATCGCTCGACACTCCGCTCGAGCCAATGTTCATTTGGCTGTTCGCTCGAATCGCGCTCGACACTCCGCTCGAGCGAAGTACGCAGATTTTGCCAGATTAGGTTTCCAGCGCCACTCACTATATATTCATCATATTAGACTTGTGGTGGACGGCCTCAAGCATATTTAGAGAGAGAACAATTGTCTAGTGAGTGTATATTGTGTGAGAGAGCAAAAAGTCCTAGAGAGTGTGAGTTGAGATTGAGTGATTGTAATCTCCTCTGGTTAATAAGATTTCTGCAGCTCCTGTGGACGTAGGCAATTTGCCGAACCACGTATATTGTGTGTTGTGTTCTTGATTGTGTTGCTTTTACTTTATTTGCCATCGTTGGTGTGTGTGCTTTGCATAGTATTTCACAACACTAAGGAAAAAATATTGAACATTATATATTTATCGTTGGGATGCTAATTGGTCGGGTTAATGTTCAAACGTACTTTTTGTGATGGAATTCAGCTGTCACAAAATCTCTTCACGTTCAGACGTTGCATCTCACGACAGACTTCCAACCATAATTAAAAAAAAAAAAAAACTTTTAGTGACCATCGTATTGTAAACCGTCAAAAAATACTTTCTACGATGCATTTTTGGCGACGGTTGTGGAGACAGTTTCAAACCATCACTAAAAAGTTTTTGTGACGGTTTCCTATTTTTTGTGACGGTTTTGTCCGTCACAAGAAATAAAATATGTTGTAGTGATATTAACTATTTTTAAGGTAAACTGAAATTGACACATGGCAAACTCCATTTCGAGCAAGTCTTTTAGGTTAATATTGATGTACAGAAAAGTTCTTGCAAAGAAAACTCATATATAGTCTTTAGAATAATGTTGATGGACGGAAAAATTCTAAAACAAAACTCATAAGGAGTCAAACTCACGTCACAAATTCGTAAAGGTAGTAATTCAATTGTAAAAAGAATGATTTACGAAATTTACAAGTAGATAAATTCAAGTTTGAATTAACAAGCCCAGAAGATTTTTAGTAAATGCACACAAATAGAAAAATATAGAAGTCTCAATTGATCATATTGATATGAATTTACCAAAGTTCTATCAGATTTTAAAGGCAAAATTATTCTCATACATATTCAAAACTGTTGTTATGACCCAACCCATGATCAGACCAAAACGACGTCATTTTGCTTAACCTCCTTAAATCCTATTCTTTTCTTCCCCAGCCCCCGGCTGGCCTGCTGTGTTGTTGCGTCGCAGCAGCCACCTCCTCTAGGCCCTTGCCCCACAAAGGTCCGCCACACCGCTTACAACGCATGTGTACCTCAGCGCCTCCCACGCCCTCCACCCTTTGTTTCATTGGTCTACCTCACCTCACCTCACCTTGTTGATACGTATGTCTCCCTGTCTCTATTTCTCGCCCTCCTTCTCTTTCTCGTCAACTCTTCATCTCTTTCTCTCTTCATTCATGTATCTCCCGATCTCTCGCTCTCATCTCCTTATTTTGTTGTAGTCATCATGCGCTACCACACCTAGTGCTAAATTTCATAATTGTCAATACCATGAAGACTCGCCGCACCTCATCACACCCATTGCGCCTGTAAGCTCCTTTCACTCCACCTTTTTGTTCTCTCAATCTCTCTGCCACTCTCTCCCACCAGCTACACGTACCTTTCATGATGTCACCATGACAGAAACTCCACCGCATCGCCACCAAGTCCATTCGAACACCGCCTCAAGCTTAGTGAGGTGTCCTCTATGCTAATGTACTTGTCATTCCAACTATGGCTAGTTTGGAGTTGTTGATTAATTAGACTACGCTTGGAGTGTGTGATTGAGTTGAATGTACTGCTGGTTTTGTTAATGTTGTTGGCTGATTGGTGGTAAGAAGGTTGGTTTTAAGTGTATTTGATTTTGGAGGATTATTAATGTATCTAAATTTTATATTTTGTGGATTTTAGATTAAAAGGTTCTCCCCTAGTTACCGGGCAGACAAATGTGATTAATGACAACTCAATCCTCAGACCAACTTCTTGTTCTCAGTTGGGGCATTAAATTGAAAGATGTTACCCTTATTTAAAATTAATTAAATAACTGCCCTCCGTTTATTAAAATATAAATAAATAAGTTTGTATTTCATGGGGGCCAAGAATTTCTTCTTTTTAATCAACTTTTGTTTTGTTTTTTTTTTTTTTTTTTTTTTGTTTTGAAGTATGGGAGACGATTATACCATTTCCATCTATTATAGACGGGGCAATATACATAATATCGTTGAATAAAGGGTAATATAGTTATTTTCATTGTCAAAGCTGTATAATTTCCTTAATTATCAGACTCATTAATCAAGTCCTAATAATTAATAACAAGTTTGATTAACCGGTGAGTTGTCATGAGTTTGGAGATTGATTTGAGATTAGATGGTAGTTTAAAGAGATTTTTTTTTCTATATTAACCGGTTGTAAATATATTACTTTCTTAATTTTATTGAAAAAAATAGAATTTAAAATCGAAAAACTTTTTGCACACGCACTAGTACCGTACGTGTCCGGCTAGGCTGACGTGCCAGTGTCATGTGGCACTAGTACGTCGGCATGGTCAATGTGGCACTGTGCATGGTCAACATTGATCGTCGATCAGTCAAAGGATGAACATACCGAACATGAGAACATGGGAAGATAAGAAAGAACCTATAATGGAGTGGTTTTCAGTATCTGCCAACAGCAAATGCATCCAAAAAGCTACATAAAAGTGTGGTTTAATTCGAAAGTGGTGATTCCGAATTCCTTTATTAGTGTTTGGACCACTAAAATCTTAAACTTTATACCTTCTGATATGTTGATGTGAAATATTCTTTTATCTTTCTATGCTTATCTAACCAGATTAAAAAAAAAAAAAAAAAGATTACAGTACTTCTTAAGATGTTTGATTTATATATGGATTGTAAGAAGATTGGTAAGCGTGTTGTAACTAGTAATTATTAGAGTAATGGTATACAATTTTGTACCAATCACATGATGACATGTCATTAAAGTTAAGGGCCTGACATTCTGTATGTACGTTGTGAAAATACGAGAATACCACAATTTTAATACATTATCCATATTTATTTCCAAACTGTCTAATAATTCAGTTTTAGTACGTGTGATACTCTCATGGGCAGCTCAACTTTCGGGCAAAAGCTAAGTGTAATTTATTCTCATGCCACATTACAACAAATTTGAACTTCTGAGACAAAATTATTTAGGGACAAAAAAAATTTCATCCCTAAAAGTCATTTCTTGGGATGGAATTTAAATTTCGTTCCAAAAAATTGAAGACTTTACAAAATCATTTGAACGTTAAAATAACTATTCGAATAGTATTTTCTGTGACGAATTAAATCGTCTCAAAAAAATTTTCCCACTTTTTTTTTCTTTCTTCATTCTCTCCCCTAATCCCCTTCCCTCTTTAGTTTCTCTACTCCAATACTTCCTCTCTCATTCATGCTCCCACTCTCTCTCAAATTCTCTCATTCCCCACAATTGCTCTCTGTACCCGGCTCCCTGACAATTCTTTCCCCTCTCTCCCCTTCAATTTTTTTTCCGTTCCACTTATCATTTCCCCTTGCACCCCTCCACCATAGATTCTCCCATCATGAATCTCCCCGTCAAGACATCGTCACCAAAATCCACCCTCTCATGCCGATACCAGACCACCGCGAGCCACCATTGTCCATCCCACCGAGCATCTTGGTTTTTTTCCTTCCTCCCAATATGCTTGTCCTCTTTCCCATGAGTTCTCTACCTTCAGCCACTAAGCACCGTCACAAGTCACCACACTGCCTTTAGAACCTAGACTAGCCACCCCTCTACTGTACACTAATATGCCACCACCGCCATTGCTCCATGGGGGTATTGGCTGCAAAATAATTTCAATTTCTCAATTTCACATAGAAATTGGAGTTTATGCCTAGTTTATACTAGTTGATCGCTTTGGTGCCATGGTATTTTGTAGTCCTAGTTAATCGTTTTGGTTTAATTAGCGTAGTTAATACATTATAAGAGTCAAGTAAGCGATGCTCCTATACTAGACTTTGCCTATATGGATTAGGGTTGATTTTTTGAAAAACATTGTTTTTTTATGAAACATTTGGAAACAACCTCGTCATTTTTCTACATAATGCATTGTTTCTAAATAAGAAAAGAAAGATATTTGTCATGGTTGGTATAAACATGAGCATTTTTGGCACTATTTCTCAACTGAACAAGAAGAGTGAATATATAGGACATCTGAAAGCGTTACACGTGATGATATGAATGTGGTCTCAATCTGTTCAGTACTCTTGTATGGTATGAAATGTTGCATCTGAAAACCACTTGCATAATATTCTGTTTCTGTTTCTGTTCCACTCCGACCTTACCACGAGTTTAAAACTGTGGTCTTTGTAATTGTGTTGGTACCAACATATCTTTTTCTGAGTGCACCCATTTTGAAAACAAAGTGATTTTTTCCGTGGTTTTTCTAGTGTGCACACTCGTGAATTGGAGAAGGATAAGAGGAAGATTTACTTATGTTTCTGCTTGATTTGGTCACCGATAATAGCACAACCTTACCACGGGAGTTAAACATGGAATATATTCTAATACAATGATGCTTAGTTATGCTATGCAAAATGATTTTGTATATAAATATTTTGGAACTATTGCTCTAATATTTTTATAGCATGTTTTATTTTGCATTCTATTACCGGCTCATGTTTACGCACTGGAATATGTTCACTGCTTAAAAAGTTGTTGATAACTCACCAATTAGCTCCACTAGATTTTCAGATGATAGATGTTTCAAATAAGGATCAAGAATATGGAGCATGGGCAAGTTATTCAAGAAACTACTAATTATATTTGATTGTTATTTTCGGATATTGATGATGTTATTGAGACTTTGTGGAGTTGATTATTAATTATGTTTAGATCCTTATAGAGAAACATCTATATTTAGTTTGTACATGTGAGCTTATGTTTATAAAGCCTTTGGAGAATATATATTGTATGGTTGAGAGATGATTTTTAGGTAACAACAAAGAAACAATTTAGATGAATTTAGCATGTGAGGGAGGCATTTGCAAGCTTTTTCAGGTATTTAGCACGTAAGATACTTTAAACATTCATGGATGGTCTGATGTAAGACTGTGTTTGTTGTAGCGGCATTAATAAAGATAGAGGAAAAATTGATATTGGCCTAGATGAAAAATTCCACTCTATCTTTAAGTAAAATAAATGGAACATCTTGAATGGAATCTTACTCAAACTGATCCTTTTAGACTTGACATGGATTTATTCCTTACACAAAACACCATCACATTGTTAAGATAATATAAATAATAAAATATGTATATATATATTCTCCTCAATTTAACCTTTTGGAAAGAATAGGAATCGATTTTCTATGGTAAGAGTGAATATAATAGCATTACGATCTTTTAGGGAATAAAGATGGTGCCTAACCAATTAATTACGCATATTCGGTTCACCACTAACTCTAATTATTCGAATATATTGTCTAATCACCAGTACTATACATAGTAATACTTACCCTTCAATGTTCTTTAATTAGCAATAGAACATATAATATCCCAAGGACGGAAACACAGAATATACCAAAATAATTAATTGTTCATATAGTATTGGCATTGTAAGTCATGAATGCTTTTAACTTTGTCTTGGACAGAGTTGTGCCGTCTCTCAGGTGGTTTGAGAGAGGTTTGCAGCATGTACTAGACCATGTCAGTCACAATTGTGTACTGGGAAGCTATTAATATTGTAGTTGGCTTGTAATATATGTTTCAGGTCAAAGTTGTAATGACCGTTATTAATGAATGCAGTATGTTTTATCAAAAAAATATTCCGAGTCTCTATCCATGTACATAGTACTTAGCACCGCTCA
Source organism: Juglans microcarpa x Juglans regia (assembly GCF_004785595.1). NCBI lineage: Eukaryota > Viridiplantae > Streptophyta > Magnoliopsida > Fagales > Juglandaceae > Juglans > Juglans microcarpa x Juglans regia. The sequence continues at coordinate 5,690,927 of NC_054609.1, forward strand.
AATTTATTCTCCTATATATTGGTGAGTTCTACTAATAACATAAAATGCATAATTCACTGCAAAGAGATTTATACAAGTTGTATACTCACAAACTTATGTAACTTGATATTGTATGTTTGATTGTAAAGTTATCTTGACTATAAAGTAGATTTGACGTATCACATCAAACCACATTAGTCTAAAAATTTATTATTATGAAATCACTTCTCACTAATAATAGGACAGTCAACATTGGTTTTGTGAGCGTCAAGCTTAACAATTTTTGGTCCACCTCCTATTCTTTGTCCTCTTTCACATTGCTTTTATTTTTTTAAATGATTCTTTCATGGGTGCATGCAACAACTTGTTATATGGCGGTAGTTGTATCTCAATTATATCTCTATTCCAGTCCTTGCACGCAAGCATTTTCTACATATAAAATTGGACTTACTTTTCATTATTTTTTGAAAAATAATAAAAAGTAAGTCCAACTTGTTATATGGTGTAATTTATTCTCATGCCAGTGGGTTCTACTAATATTAGGACAGTCAACTTGGTTTTGAAATGGTCAAGCCAAACAACTTGGCCCGGCCATCTCTTTTTTCATGATTCTTTCATGTGTGCATGCAACAACTACTTTTGTATATTGTGGTTGTTGTATCTCTCTTATATATCTAATCCAATACATGCACAGGAAACGTCTTGCTTGTCAAGATAATTTCGAATATACTGTCTCCCCATAGTATATAGTAACAATTACACTACAATATCATATATGTTCTTTAACCATAGATCAATAGAGCCTATAAAAACCCCCATGCATGCGGGAGTACTTCGAAAACCAAACCAGAAAAGTCTATAAACCAGCCATTTGCCTTTGCCACTCAACTCCCGGTTCTAATAACATGGATTGTCATTATGGTGTGGTTAATCAATGTCAACACCTAACTGCAGATCAGTCACGGGGTATTCTTAAAAAATACGATGCTAACAACGACGGTGGTCTAAACAAGAAAGAGCTAAACGATGCCTTCCAATCCCTTGGAGCTCATCTGCGCGACAAGCCTGGTCGTCTACCCGGCAGGGGTGGTCGTCCGCCCGGCAGGGGTGGTCGTCCGCCCGGTAGGGGTGGTCGTCGTGCACTCCACCATGCTGATGCTGACGGAGATGGATTAATCTGGGAGGAGGAGCCTCCTCGTGCACTCCACCATGCTGATGTTGAGGGAGATGTATTAATCAGGGAGGAGGCTACGAGCTCAGCGCCCTTCTGCAATATGCTTCGAAAACATGCATATAACATATAGTGATCTTCCCCTATATATATAAGTATATGTTGTGTCTGGTAACAAGTTAGTATATAAATGTAGTAGCTAGCTAAGTTTCAACTTCACATGATGTAAGAACGAAGAGGCGGCCTGCTCCTTGTGTACTGCAAGGTTCACTACTGCTTGTATGTGATTCGGTTCAGTATTGCTTGTATGTATTTTATATGATGAAGTACTAGTGCTTGTTTGTGTTATAATTAGATTGTAATTTTCAATATTTCTTCTATATATATAGTTTTAGTATTTACCCAATGGGAAGATTACTATAAGTTTAACCATTTCCAAGCAATTTTCCTTATGAATTTTAAACTTGTTACAATTGGATCCTTTTGGGGATCGACTCGTCTCTAATTAATACTTCTCGTCTATAATGCTTTTGGTGGATTTGCTAAAAAATAGGTGGAGTGGGAAAGTGAGATGATTATTTAACAAAGTAGAAACGTGGTAAGCAGGGCTAGCTATTGAGTCGAGCACTGAAACTTGAAGTTTTCACAGAAATTAAGTAGGATTGTTGCGCTCGAGAAACCAAACTAAACTGCAAATATATATGAGAATTATGATCTTTAATTAGATTGCTACGTGACGTGAATTGGGATATCACTACAACAAATAGTAGTTTTTGGGACATAAATTTTTTTCACGAATACTATTTGGTAGCAAATAATTACGTTTTGCCACCAAAATCACGTCGTCAGAAAATTCTCACCGCAACTAATTATATTAGACCATTTTCTTTGTCACGATTTACAATTTGTGAAAATTAAAGACTTTTTTCTACAAAATTAAACTCATCAAAAAAAGTTTGCAAATAATATTTTTTTACGGTGATATATGCATTCATTAGTGACGGAATTGGTTGGTAACAAAAAATTTGACTGTTCTCACGAATACTATTTGGTAGCAAATAATTACATTTTGCCAACAAATTCTCATCGTCAAAAAAAGTCTCGCCGCAAATAATTATATTAGACCATTTTCCATTCTTCACGAGTTAAAATCTGTGAAAATTAAAGACTTTTTCCCACAAATTAAGATCATCAGAAAAAGTTTCCACAATATATTTTGTTACGATGACATATGCATTCATTAGTGATGGAATTAGTTGGTAACAAAAAATTTACAGTTCTCACGAATACTATTTGATAGCAAATAATTACGTTTTGCCTCTAAATTCACGTCATTAGAAAAGTCTCATCACAAATTATTATATTGGACCATTTTCCATTTGTCACAAGTTAAAATCTGTGAAAATTAAAGACTTTTTCCCACAAATTAAGATCATCAGAAAAGTTTCCGCAATATATTTTATTATGATGACATATGCATTTATTAGTGACAAATTAGTTGGTAGTAAAAAATTTACAGTTCTCACGAATACTATTTGGTAGCAAATAATTACATTTTGCCATCAAATTCACATCGTCACAAAATGTCCAAAAATATTTTAAATAGGGTATTTTTAGTGTTGTTGAACCAAGCTTAATTTTTAAGTCTCTTTGTATTTTTGTAACAGCCAAAAATAATAAATAGTTATAAAAAATCATTTTATTTAAATGATTTCATCTATTAAGAATATTATGTGATATGCATTATTTTAATTTATGTTAAAAACTCTATTTAATTAAATGATTTAATTCTTTTAAAAATATTTTGTAATATCCGAATCTTACTACGTAGGTCTTTACATAATTTATTAATATTTTAAGTCAATATTTTGAGATAAAGATTTTTATTATTTATTTTAAGAAGTGTATGCTTTTATTTTTATGAAGGTCATTGCAAATAATTTAAGGATATATTTTAAGACCTTATAATATTTTTTTCTTTAAATCTTTTACTTTTTATCTAATTAAGAAGTGACTAAACCCTCTCAACTATAAGATAGGTAGGTGAGAAAATATTTTTATATGCTTGAACCCGACCGACCATCCCTTAGCTCGTAAGACAAGCCATCGGACTTCTTACTTCCTCTCTTCACCCGTCGGCTTCCACAAGAAGTTATTTGGATTTTCTTCCTTCTCCTACAAGCCGGTTCCAAGGGACAAGAAAACAAAATCCTCTCCTTCTCCCTTACACCCACCGACGGCTTCCAAGGCAAGACAAGTAGAATCTTTCCTCATTCCTCTTCACCCGTCGGTCCCAAGGCACACGAAGGAGAGAAAACTTCTCAAGTTTTCCTTCACACGAAGAACCCTTCGGTTTCCCCCCAGCCGCGCGATCTCTTCTTCTCCTCAAGCCGATTCTTCCACTTCCTAAACCTAAGATTTCCACCGAAAATCTTCAAGGAAAATCAACCTCGTAAGTGAGTTTCCTATGGCTCTAATCTCTAGTTTGAAATCTTAGATCTATGGGTTAACCTAGGGTTTGTTTTTAAGAAATTTTTTTTGCTGTGTTCCTGCCCTAAATCCTTCGGATTTCCTCTTCCTCTTCTCGTGGTTGTGTACTTCCGTGGCTTCAAAGGGGACCCAAACAGGTATTATACCTTCCATGAGATTTCTTGTGAATTGGGGATTTTCGAAATTCTACGAGAACCAATTGTTGTGTGGTGATTTCTGGGTTATCTCTCATTTGTTCCCTCTATTAGCTGCTCTAGTTGGGTGGTAGCCAAATAGGGGAATGAAGGTGTTTTGTGTGATATGTTGTGCTCTGTTTTGGTGTTCTAGCGTGTGTGGGTGTTCTGTTTTGTTGTTCCAGCCGAGTTTGTTTATGTGCTCTGTTTTGGTGTTCCAACCGTGTGTTGCACAAAGCAAGATTGTAGTCCATCCTTGTGTTTTATCAAGTTTAAGCCATGTTTTAGTGATGCTTTTGTGTTAAATTAATGGAGTTAAACTTATAATTTTGACATGTTTTCCCTAAGGTTTATGGCCTCAGTAAGCCACTAAGAACTTTAAGTAAAAATAGTAAGTTGCCTTGGAAATTTGAGTTGCCGAATATGGTGCTCATTATGTATGCTGTGTTTTCAGAAAAATGTTATATCTTTCCTATGTTTTCTACAACTTTGATATGGTTTAATTATGTAGTTGAAGTTTTGGCTAAGTAAGGGATATTTAAGACCATGAATATGCTAGAACTTGCTAGCTGCCCATGCATTTTAAAGTTCTGAAATATATTCTATTTTGGGAGCCTAAATCAGCCCATTCCATCTCTTGCTCAACTTCACCCTTTTGCTTAATCAATGACGAACTTTAGTATGGAAAACCCTTGAAGAATGAGTGTCAAAAACCAACCCTCTTGTAGGCATCGGCCTTTTATTAGATTTACTTCCACATGAGGTTGTAAAGCTGTCAAAATGCCCCACTTGACCAAAATTCCAGATTTTACAATAAATTCTTATTCCTTTCCCTTTTCAAATAAATCCCTACCATCCTATACGTTTTAACTCATGATTTTCTACCTATCCCTTGAATAGAAAGTAGTAGCTTTAAAGAGGGGCAGCAAGTAAGTTAAGTATTTTCATGGGTTTCTTTAAATGTCGGAATGAGAATATTAGGGTTGATTTAGTATCAAGTATGTAGCTAAGGGGTTAAGGAAAACACTTTAATTCCAATGTGGAATTTAAGTGAGCGTGTAAGGGTGTCGGATAGTAAGACTTAATGTGAAATGAATTTTAATACGTTAATTTCATTTCATTGAATATGAATTTATTTCAAGATTTAAGGAACTCACTTGTAAAGCATCGAGGTAAGTAGCTATGACCATGCTCCTTACACACAAAGCTCTCTTATGAAAAAGTGTCTCTCTCCTTCCAAATGTTGCTCTTATGAAAGAATAGATGCATGTATAGTATGTATAACCCTTTCTTGGTAACCCCTGTTAAGTACCCTATTAATTACCATTGTGTGTATGTAAGGTTATGCATCATGAGATTTTATGCATGCTCTCTCTTAAATAATTATGCCTTACCTATATGTAGCATGACATGAAACATCCCTTTCAAAGAAACGCATATGCATTGGCACTAAATGAAGATAATGGAAACTTTGATTTTTCTAAAGAAAGGAAAGGAAAAGAAATGAAAACATGAATGTATGAATGTACGTAACGGGCATATGTATGAAAAGGGCACCAAAGAAATAGGCAGATTGCAATACCGAGTAAGTAGTACTGGTAGTGCACCCAGTGCTGTCCCCCCATGAAAGAGATTCCTAACCTGTGGCCATGGGCGGGATTCAGGTCCAAAAGATCGCTAACTCCAACACACGGGACGTAATAGTATGTACTGGCCAAAGAAAGTGGAATGTAAAGTAAAGTTAGTTCTTAGAAATGTTTAAGCATGAAAGTACAGCTATGCCTTAAATCGTTTATGCATGAAAAGATAGTTATTTCTTAAATTGTTTATGCACGGAAGTATTGGCAAGAACTGCAAATGTTATGTATGCATGTTTTTAAAAGAAAAGATTATGTGAGTAATAAGTTAACGGCATGGTGTACAGCTTACAAAGTATTAGACTCACTTTGTGTTTATGTTTTAAACTTTCAGGTACGGATGAAGAGGCTGTGGAGCTAAGCACTGCGGAGGAGGGAGGGGCCGATGCTTAGAGTTTCCTTGACGGTTCGACCATGATGAGGATGGTTATGTTTTTTTTTTTTTTTGTTTTATGATGGGTCCCATGTTGGGACATTTTGTTGGCTTGACTTTTAAACAATATGCCTACGGGCATGATGTAAATACAATGGTGGGGTGATGTTAATGGCATAGCTTCTATGGTGGGGTGATGGTAACCTCACATAAGATGGTTAAATGCCTTTTTGTATGGTTTGTAGGGACTAAGTCCCCTCTTACTTAGGACTTTTTGTGGTTGGTGAATGGATAATGGACTCTTGAGAGTCCTTTATTTAGAATATTGAAGAGATCGTTTATCAGGTGTTCCTTTTAAATTAGAAGTGCAGAGTGCATTCATGACATGTTCACGCATGTCCCTTATTATCTCAAAATAAAAATAAAAATAAAATAGCACTAATAATAATAAGGAAAGAACAGGTCACGCGTCGCAATCCCATCCTAGGAATGAGACGGGGTTGTGACATATTTTAGCAAAACTTCATAATTTATTTAACGATGAAAAAATAGTATTTCTATAATTAAAGTTGAGTTTAGATTTATGATATGATTTTTCTATCTTAATTCATATTATTTTACTTAATTTATTTCAATATTTTAATATTCACCGTTAGATCAATATGAAGAGCCAAGATAAAGGGCCTAAATTAAAACTTACTCTTCTCTTTTCTCTCTCTTTCCCCTTCCCCTTGCCGCCGACGGAACCCCCCCTCTTCCCTCTCTTCTCCTTCGGCCACTGCCCAGCAGCTGGCGACCACTGCAGTGCGTGCCACCACTATCTCACCGACGAAAACCACTTGCCGAACCCAGCCTCTCCATGACTCCTCTCTCGCTCTCCTCCTCCCCCAAAACGAGCTTCCTACCCTCTTAGCTTCTCCATGTCACCGTCGCAACCCGCACCCAAGCCATCGTCGTTCATCATCGACGGCACTGAGAGCCCCTTGCCGGCTCCCGCTGATCATCCCCCAGCTCCCCCACGATCTCTTCATTCACTGTAACTCCCTTGTCTTCATCTGTGGGTATGTTTTCTTCTCTTTATTTTTTTGTTCTCTCTTTGGTGATTTTGAGTTTGTTTTGAAGAGAATATTTGAATGTTCGAGGAGTATTTTTATGAGTTAGATCCTCGTGCCATCTTCTTCATCCATGGGTATATTTTGTTCTCTCTGTGTTTTTGTTCTCTCTTGGGTGATTTTGAGATTGTTTTAAAGAGAATATTTGAATGTTTGAGGAATATTTTTATGGGTTAGATCCTTGTGCCATCGTCTTCATTCGTGGATATGTTTTATAATAACTGTTTTTTTGTTCTCTCTTTGGTGATTTTGAGTTTGTTTTGCAGAAAATTTTGAATGTTTAATGGGTTTTAGAGTTTGGGTGAAAGTCAAATATTGGGATTAATTTTGGATTTGGTGGGATAGGTTTGAAGAGAGAGTGAAACTGTGAAAGTGATGGGTTTTGGTGGGAGAGGTTTGAATGACCAAATACTTACTCCTCTTTTCTTCAAATAATCCTGTTTTCTTCAAATAGATAATTTTGTATTCTAATTGTGAAATAAAGGTGTAGTATTAGGGCACTGAGTTGTAGTATTCTAGTTCTCTTTCACTAACTTGTTCTCTTAGACAACATTGGACATTGAGTTCACAAGACTCGGATCATTGTTGCAATCCCTGGCTCCTTTTTCTACACATGGTATGCTTTGCAGAAGCATTGGCTTGCTCATTGTATACTATGACTTACTTCATGCATTCAGTATAAATAGCATCCTTCTGAATGAAACCTTTTTGTTGATAGTGTCTTTATTCAATAAGATGCAAAAATACTGTTATTGAGCTGCTTTTATTATATATTGGGTCTACTGTTAATACTTGGTCAATCCATTTTGGAAACCTCTTCTTTGGAATGTATGCATGGAGAATTTGGTGTTCCTTTCCATGGTTTGTGCTTTTCTCTGTTAAAATACATTCTTACTCTTCACTTTGGGTGGTGCAGAGAATATACTAGGAATTCAATGTAACGGTTGTCTTCAATTTAGGTGGCTACATCAAAATATCTGTGAAGTTTTATTTGGTGTGATTAAATCACATGGAAGACTATGTTTTTGATATGTAACTCATATATTGTAATTTTATATTTTGTAATGTAATGTACATTTACTGTAAGTTTCTTGTCCATTGTTCAAGTTTTCATTTTTCATGTCCATTGTTCAAGTTATTTGTGTTCCAATATTTTCTTTTTTGTAATATATTGTTCACATTCTTTTTTGTATTTTAGGTATAAAGTTGTGAGCCTATAATAATGTTTTACTAGTATTTTTTTTTTATTTCATAAAGACTATTTCCGACAATCAGAGGACTAATTTGACAACAAGGGGCAGCAATCAACATAATACAGTACCCACACGAGTGTATGCACTGACCCTTGGAGAGGTTGAGGACAACAATGATGTGATCACAAGTACTTGACTCCTTTACTCCAAGAAAGCAACTGTATTATTTTATTCTGGGGGTAACCATTCTTTCATTTCAACGGATTATGCTAAGTTTTGTACCCTTGAAAGGTTGAGTTTAAGAGAATGTGCATTGATTACAACTAAGGATGAAAGACACCATCTAGAAATATACATGAGTGTGTAGTCTTTATTTTATTAAAGTTTGGTAAGAGTTGCTTTGGTAGGTGTTGAAATGGATTGGACACAACAGTGCTATATTTATGAAATCCTAGCCTTGGGCATCTTCGTGGATTTATCAGAGTGCGCAACGGAAGTACGTAGTAGTATGATGGGTTGAGAGTAAACTTTGTGAGGGTTCAAAAATTAATTGACTTGAGATTACTTAGGACTTAAATCTCGTGATTATGGATTTTAAATTTTGAAGATTATTAGGAACGTTGGATACCTGGATACCACGAGTTGGATATCTTCATGAATCGAGTATGAGATTAAGGACCCAAACTTTGGAGAGTTTTATTTTAATATTCATATGTGGTTAATATTTTTTGTTGAGAGTTCTATTTACTATTTCATACGAAGTTAAGCTAAGAATTTAGGTAAAATTATTATTAGGCTTTTCATTGAGCCAGTTGTGGAGGTTTACATTTTTTAATTGAATTGGACACTAAAGTGTGTGATAATCGATACAATATGCGCAAACAGGTATGCCTAGGGGGAAATATGTGAGGCATCAGGTTAAAAAATCAGAGGATTGGAATCTTGGAACATTCGGTTCAACAATATGATCGACGATTAAAATAGGCACGAAATGGACGTGGTGAATAAGTGTTTAGGCTTTGCATGAGGTACGCACTAGCAAATTCTGAGGATGGAAATTTTATAAGGGGAAGGATGTAAAACCCAAGCGTAAAACTGTCCTAAGACTAGAAGAAGCCCAACCCGCCTGAAGGAGAACAATGTCATTTTGGGGGTTAGTAGTTTCTTTCACCCTTTTTCCCTCTCTTTCTCTCCTCCCTGTCACTTTCCCCTCGTTTCTCTCTCCCCCCATTTTTCTCTCCTCCGTCACAGTCTCTTCCTCTTCTCGCTATGCACGTCCCTATTTCACTCTTCCCATTCCCCACTATAACATGCCTAGGCCCACGGATCCCTCTTCCTCTTCTTTCTTTTCCCACTTATTTTTTTTCTTTCTTCATTCTCTCCCCTCTCCCTCTTCAGTTTCTCTCCTCCGATACTTCTAGTTATCCTCTCCCCCATGCAACCCTCCACCATAGATTTTGTAACGACCCGATCCTATATTTTTAGGGATAAATTACAGATAATTTTGTTAAACTCAAGAAATGAGTTAAAGCCCATTAGAGAATTTATCGGATAGATTATTTTTTTTATTAAGGCTCTATTATCATTATTATTATTATTATTATTTTCTCTCCAAGTTCATGAGTCCTTTTCATAATAAAACTCCTCCCTACCGGATTTTCTTCTATGAATTTCAAACAATTCACTCATGCACATTCACGTCTCTTTTTACCTAGGGTTTTCTTTCAGGTTTTCACTCATAAATATATATATATATATATATATATATATATATACACACACACGTTTCACTCACCAGAAACTGCAAGCCACAGACCACCGAGAACCTTTTCAAGCCGCTGCCCAGCCCACACCCCGTAAGCCACGAGCACACAACCTTCCTCCACCGTTAGCCTCTTCCTCCCGTTACCTTTCACCTCGGCACCAGAGAAGCCACACAACCCGTGAGTCCGTCATCGAGAGAGTCTCAGTTTTATCCATCTCCAAACACACAACCAACGCTCACCGTAGAGCAAACACGAGACCACCGCACAACCACACACACGGCAGTACACCAAGAACCACCAGCTTTCCCACCCGCAGCAACCACCACACAGCAAATAGAGTCGTTCCGCAGCCCACGTAAATGGCTCCAATTTATTGAATTAATTATCATAAAGATAAACATGTATGTTATTAGGCTATATTCGGGTTCTAAATCATTTTGGGCTTGATAATATTTTTATTAGAGCGACAGTTATATTACTTAAGTGGGATAGGCTTGTTTCTTAGATAGACTTGTATTGAATTAAATTTAGGGTAAGTGAATATCATTTATATGTCAATGAGTTTTGGGAAATAATGGTATTTTAGGGATTAGGAGAATTTTAAGTATTGAAGAATTAAAATAGGTTAATTTTAGCGTTTCGGGGTTAAATATTTTAACACGTGTTCGATTGGAATATTTATGGAAATTACACGCTCATTGTATAGGTGACTGATTACGTGCCGAAAATAGTGGATTAGTGCTGCAAGGTAAGTAGCATGATCATACCCTTACACGTATGTACGGTAAACGACATGTCTTTATAAAAATATTATGCATGTACGCCCTCCATTGGAAGCCCCTTTTTACGTACCTAAATCATGATTTTATGTGAAGATTTATGCATTAGAGTATTTAATGAAAGTCATGATTTTATGAGAAGGTTTATGAAAATTCATAATCTTATGTGCTAATTTATGCATTAAAATAGTTATGAAAAGTCATGCATGATTTATGAGAGAATTATGTATTAAAATTATTTATAAAAGTCATGATTTTATGTGAGAGTTATGCATAAAATTATTTATGAAACATGATTTTATGTGAGAGTTATGCATAAAATTATTTATGAAAAGTCATGAATTCATGTGAGGAAACATATATCACGACATTTATGGAAGAATGTGATTTCATTTGAAATCTATGATATGATATGACAAGTATGTATGCGATTTCTTTTGAAATCTATGAAATGACAAGCATGCAAGTATGATTATGATAAGTTATGTAACAGCCCATGTTATGATATGAAGACGGTACGTATGTTATGGGCATATTGTATTGCCAGGTCGTGCATGCTGGTAGTGCACCCAGTATGTCTTCCTTATGTATGGATTCCACAACCAACGGCCACGGGCAGAATCGGAATATACTTAGATTTGCTAACCCTAACTCATGGGGGTCAATAGTGGGTAACGGCCTATGATAAGTGAAAGATAAGTTAATGTTTATGTTCATGTTATTTATGTATGTATTTATGAATATGCATGTTTTTCAAGAAACCTTATGTTTATTATGTTTACTGTATGATGTGTTGCTTATTGAGTATTCGACTTATTTTAGTTTGTTTCTATATTTTTTAAACCACCACAGGTGATGACATTTATGAGGATGAGACTGCAGGACAGGACTTGACCTCGGGAGGCGAGGCAGAGACCTAGACATATTATGCTATGATTATTTTTATGGTTTAAGGTTTAAATAAATTATTCTGATAAGCACATAAGACTTCCGTATTTTTTCTTTAATAAGTGCTTCCGCAGACTCTATTTTGGATTTTAAGTATTTATTAAATTTTGTTTTATTTATGGAATCTTTCGCATCTGGTGCGTTATTAAAAAGAAAAGTTTTTAAGTTCAAGTTTAGTAGTAGCACACCTGCTCCCCAAAATTCTAAAATGTCTTTTTGGGAAGCGGGGTGTTATGCATCGCCCCATCAAGACATCGTCAGCAAAATCCACCCTCTCATGCCGATACCAAACCATTGCGAGCCACCATTGTCCATCCCGCTCATCTTGGTTTTTTTTCTTCCTCCCAATTTGCCTTTCCTCTTTCCCATGAGTTCTCTACCTTTAGCCACTAAGCACCATCACAAGTCACCACACTACCTTTAGAACCCAGGCTAGCCACCCCCTCTACTGTACACAGATCTACCACCACCGCCATTGCTCCACGAGGGTGTTGGCTGCAAAATAGTTACAATTTCTCAATTACACATAGAAATTGGAGTTTATACTAGTTAATCACTTTGGTGTCATGTATCTTGGAGTCCTAGTTAATCGCTTTGGTTTAATTACCGTAGTTAATACATTATAAGAGTCATGTAAGCGATGCTCCTATATTAGACTTTGCATATATGGATTAGGGTTGATTTTTTGAAAAACGTTATTTTGTTATGAAACATTTGAAAACAACCTCGGTCATTTTTCTACATAACTCACTGTATCTAAATAAGAAAAGAAAGATATTTGTCATGATTGGTGTAGACATGAGCATTTTTGGCATTATTTCTCAATTGAACAAGAAGAGTGAATATATAGGACATCTGAAAGTGTTATATGTGATGACATGAATATGGTCTCTATCTATTCAGTACTCTATTATGGTATGAAATGTTGTATCTGAAAACCTTTGGCATAATATTCTATTTCTGTTTCTGTTCCACTTTGACCTTACCACGAGTTTAAAACTGTGGTCTTTGTTATTGAGTTGGTTCAAACATATATGTTTCTGAGTGCACCCACTTTGGAAACAAAGTGGTTTTTTGCATGGTCTTTCCAGTGTGCACACTTAGGGCTTCGAGAATGATAAGGGGAATATTTACTTATGTTTCTGTCCAATTTGGTCATCGAAAATAGCACAACCCTATCACGGGGGTTAAACATAGAATATATTCTAATATGATGATGCTCAGTTATGCTATGCAAAAGGACTTCGTATATAAATATTTCTAAATTGTTGCTGATCTAATATTTTGATAAAATGTTTTATTCTGCATTCTATTACTAGCTCATTTTTACACACTGGTATATGTTCACTGCTTACTAAGTTGTTGATAACTCACCCAATTAGCTCCACTATATTTTCAGATGATTTGGATGTTTCATCTAAGGACCAAGAGTATGGAGCATGGGCAAGATTAATTGAGCATAGTGGAGTAAGTGCCCAAGGATACAAGAGTCTATAAGAGGATTTTATTCAAGAAACTACTAACTTTCTTTGAGTGTTATTTTGGGATATTGATGATGTTATTGAGACTTTGTGGAGTTGATTATTAATTATGTTTAGATCCTTATAGAGAAACATGTATATTTAGCTTGAACATGTGAGTTTATGTTTATAAAACCATTGGAGTATATATATTGTATGGTTGAGAGATGATTTTTTGGTAACAACAAAGAAACAATTTAGATGAATTTAGCATGTGAGGGAGGCATTTGCAAGCTTATTCAAGTATTAAGCACGCAAGATACTTTAAACATTCATGCGTGGTCTGATGTAAGACTGTGTAATTTGTTGTAGCGGCATTAATAAAGATAAAGCAATACATGGAATAATTCATATTGGCCTAGATGAGAAAATTCCACTCTATCTTTGAGTAAAATAAATGGAACATCTTGAATGGAATCTTATCCAAACTGATCTTCTTAGACTTGACATGGATTCATTCCCTACATTGTTAAAATAATATAAATAATTAAATCTGTATATATATTCTCCTCAATTTAACCTTTTGGAAAGAAATCGATCTAATTATTATTTTAACACACATTCGGATATTCTCATCATACCACAATATGTAATGTCATTAGAATTACATAAATATTACAATAACACGGCATCCCATGTAAAGATCATGAGTATTATGCATTTCATTCCCATTGGCTTTTATGCATGGTCCCTGCAGGAAATAACAAAACCACATAAAATTTGGAAAGCTTCCATGAAACTGTTGGGTTTATGTTCCTTTGGAGTCCCACATCCGTGGGGAGTAATGGAGGAGCCAAGGCCCATGGCTTATAAATAGGATGCTTGGCCTCTTAGTTAATCACACCAAGTCATAAGCTTAATTAGTAACTTGTGACTTTAAGAAAAGTTCTCTATTAGCCTTTTTCTTGTAAAAAGGAAAGAGGTGAGAGTTAAAGTTTTACGAATGGGAAAACTTTGTGGGTGTCATTTGGGGTGAGGAGAAAAATTATATGATTGTAATAATTTTTCACATAGTGTATTTTCTTCTCTGGGTCTTGTGGTTTTTCTCTTGTGTTGTTATTATTTCTCTATTTTTCTTCATATTTCATTAAAAAGTGGATCCTGAGGGTGAATTTGGTAGGTCCAAATTCCTAACAAGTGGTATCAGAGCCACAAGGTTCTTTTTGGTAGGTGGAGCTTTGGTGTGGTAATATGGATACGTACAGTCTAAGGAGGATCTGTCTAGGAGATTGGTATTTAAATGGTCCAGTGTGACCCTCCAATCTTTTATGGGACCCTTAAAGTTCTGTCTAGGAAAGAATAATCTTTCCTGAGAACTTACTTAGTGAGTACTATTCATTTCTACGATAAAAATTCATCGAAGCAATGTCAGGAAGTAAGGCTTCAAATTTTATCAGATATGAGGTGGAGAAATTTGATAGGAGAATCAATTTTGGCTTGTGGCAAGTTCAAGTCAAGGATGTTTTGATTCAATCAGGATTACATAAGGCATTGAAGGGCATACCAATTCATGAAGTCAGCAGTGATACTAGCGTGACTGATGAAACAAAGAGCAGATCTGCAATGAGCGATGAAGATTGGGAGGATCTGGATTTAAGAGCAGCAAGTGCGATAAGTCTATGCATGGCCAAGAATATTCTTGCAAATGTGCATGGAATATCTATGGCAAAGGAACTCTGGAAAAGCTCGAAGAGTTGTATTAAACGAAGGGCGTCTCGAATTGGGTGTACCCGAAGGAGCAGTTTCATACACAGCATATGAGTGAAGGTACAACAATTTCAGATCATTTAAGTGTTCTCAATGGCATTATCTTTGAGCTAGAATCTATTGGAGTTAAAATTGATGATGAGGATCAAGCCTTGAGACTCATCTGGTCTCTTCCACCTTCCTATGAGCATATGAAGCCTATTTTGATACATGGGAAGGAGAAAATAATTTTTTCAGAGGTTACTAGTAAACTCTTTTCTGAAGAGAGAAGACTAGGTGGTGGAAGAAATGGTCCACCTGGAAACTTAGTATTGGTAGTAGCTGGTAATGAGAAGAAGAAGAACTCCATGAAGATGAAAGTAGTCTTCTGGGGGTGTGGACAATCTGGGCACATCAAGAAAAATTGTCCAAGAGCAGGAGCAGATTCGGCAAGTGGCTCCAAGTCAGTAAATAGAGATACTGGTAATGAAACTAACGTTGTGTCTCTCTCCATGGAAGACGATGTTTGTTAAAGGGACATGTACATCCTCATGACATGCCGCTAATTCCCAAAGTTACCATGATAGAGGATGTGTTAATGTTAGCGGGTTCACAAGTTTGCACATAGGCATTGGTTTGGCATTAATGCAGGGTGTGTGGTGGAAATTTATGTCAATGGCTGATGAACTTCCAGGAAAGCCAAACGTGGAAGTTGCACCATAATTTTTCAGCAAGGTTATTTTCGACATGGGCCGAAATTGAAATGCTTGAAATTGGTTTATTCCGAGTGGGTATGCTTTTATGGTGGAGCATGATAGAAGAAGCTATGAAGATCTTCATTGCAGTGGAGCGTGGCTGTGGGATCGGCCAAAGTCGCAAGGTGGAGATTGTTGGGTTTATGCTCCTTTGGAGTCCCACATCGGTGGAGAGTAATGGAGGAGCCAAGGCTCATGGCCTATAAATAGGGTGCTTGGCCTCTTAGTTAATCACATCAAGTCATAAGTTTAATTAGTAACTTGTGACTCTAAGAAAAGTCCTATATTAGCCTTTTCTTGTAAAAAGGAAAGATGTGAGAGTTAAAGTTTTACTAATGGGAAAACTTTGTGGGTGTCATTTGGGGTGAGGAGAAAAATTATGTGATTGTAATAATTTTTCACAGTGTATTTTCTTCTCTGGGTCTGGTGGTTTTTCTCCTGTTTTTGAGAGTTTTTACGTAAATTCTTGTGTTGTTATTATTTCTCTATTTTTCTTCATATTTCACCAAAAAGTAGATCCTGGGGGTGAATTTGGGAGGTCCAAATTCCTAACAGAAACTAGATCATGGGAGCATACTTTCAATCTGTAGGAAGTTAAAGGAATCGATTTTCTATGGTAAGAGTGACGATAATAGCATTAGGATCTTTTAGGGAATAAAGATGGTGCCTAACCTATTAATTACGCATATATAGGTTCAGCATATTCGGTTCACCATTTGCTTGAATTATTCGAATATATTGTCTGATCACCACTATACATAGTAATACTTACCCTTCAATGTTCTTTAATTAGCAATAGAACATATAATATCCCATATTGGAGTCCTTCGAAAATCAAATCCAAAAAGCTCTATAACCCTATTTTCCTTTGCCACTCAGCTTCCCATCTCTTGAGTCCCCTTAGTAATAATATACGTTGTGAGCCAGCCGCCCAGCCAACACCACCCAAGGTTCCAAAGATATACGGACGTCAGTGTCCCTAACAACGTGCCTATGAAATACAATGAGGTGTAGTTGAGAGATATATTTAGGCGCTATGACATGAATAGAGATGGGTTGCTTAGCAAGCAAGAGCTTAGAAAGGCATTCTATAGCCTTAGTGCTTGGGTCCCAGGTTGGCAAGCTACTCGGTCAATTCACCTTGCTGATGTTAATGGAGATGGATACATCAGCGAAGCTGAGTTGGACAATGTTGTGAGATATGCTTCCAACTCGGTTATACCATCAAATAAACTTGAATATTATTTTTAAAGATATTACTTGATAGAGAGGTGTTTCTCCACTCCTAGATATATAACTAATGTCTGTCTATAAATCGTTTCTGTAGTCACCACGAACAAGATTAATAATTTTCTACTGTGTCAAGGAGAAAAAATGCAACTTCTATTGAAACATTCTCTACACATCTTGGGTCCAGGATTAGATTCTCGATTTTTTCTGCATGTAGTGATTTTAATCATTATACCTCTAGGGAAAGGATCAGTACTATTCTAGCGTGTGCAAGCTGCAAACAGTCCCTTTAAAAAAAAGTTGAGCACATCTCAGACTCACATGAAAGAACTCACTTTTTATGCTGGACCTTGATTTTTTCAAAAAGATTGAGTGGGACTTGCACACCTTAACATTAACAATCAAATGAGTCTCTATTATCCTCTAATTGTTATCGTAGCTCGCAGAGAGTCAAATCTATGATCATCCATCAAATGTCAAACCAACTAGCTATATTTACGACGTAACCATGCATACAAGACCCTCTATGAGAAATTTAGAAACAAATTTAGAGGTACTTAGCATGTGAGGGAGCTGGCATTTGCAAGCATATTCATGTATTTAGCACACAAGGTACTTAATTTAAACATACATGAACTGTGTCATGTAAAGATCATTGTGCCGACAGTAGCACTTATATTAATAAAGATAGAGAGAGCAACACATGGAATAATTGAAATTGGTCGCCTCAACGAGAAGGTTCCACTCTATCTTCATATAAAATAAATCGAACGTCCTGTATTGATGGAATCTCGTTCAAACCTATCTTCTTGGAGCTTGACTTAGATTTGTTCCTTACACAAGGCGCCATCACATTGTCATGATAATATATATATATAATTAAATCTACATCTTCTCATTACTCTAACCATTTAGAAAGAGATAGATAATCATTTATATTATCTTAACACACATATTTGGTCTTCCTCGTCTATATATATATATATATATATATATATACATATCATAAAATTTAATGTAATAATTAGAATTACATAAATATTACAATAGCATTACATCTCGTGTATGATGGATGACATTTTTGCATTTCATTCCCATTGGATTTTCTGCATGGCCCTTGAGGGAAAGAACAAACCGGAATACAATTTGTAAATCTACCAAGAAACTAGATCATGGGAGCATACTTTCAATCTCCAGGAAGTTGAAGGAATCTGATTTTATATTGCTAGAGTGAATATAATAACCTTTTTGTTACAATTTTTAGGGAATAAAGATGGTGTAAATATTGCAAAACTATTTTGGTTTTACAACTCACTAAAATCTAGTGTGATTGAATATATTTATAGTGGTACATCAGTGTTTGAGTTGTACAGGAAAATATGGTATACACGATCACATATTCAGGATTACACACTTGATTCTATCAGTATTACGTTGTTACAGATGATTCACAAGGGAGAAGTATCACAAAGGATAAGCTTCAGTATTTAAATATCTGATAATGTTGATCTTCTAGGAGATGTGTAGACCCTTATCTTGTTCGAGATAACTGTTATGATTTAGCTCTAAGTATTGTTGATCTCAACCCTTAACACCCCCCTCAAACTAGAGGGAGGGATTACTTGTAGTTACCCCCTCAAACTAGAGGGAGGGATTACTTGCAGTTTGCTCTTGAGAAAACTAAAATGATCAACAAAGTGACCTTTAGTGAAGAGATTAGCAACTTGGTCAATAGTAAAGATGAAACGTAGTCAAATGTCTTGATATGTCACCTTCTTGTGGTTGAAGTGAAAGTCGCCTTTAATATGCTTGGTTCAAGCGTGAAATACTGGGTTGGATGCTAGTTGAATTGCTACATCATTATCACACCAGAGAGTAGGTGGTATAAGAACAGGGACCTGAATTTCTTTAAGTAACATCCGAATCTAGAATAGCTGAGCTATGGAAAGGGCATGGCTCGATACTATACCTTGGTGCTAGACCAAGACACAAGATTACTACCTAGGCAAACGCTGTAACCTGTGGTGGAGTATCGATCATCTGGGTTCCTAGCCCAATTTGAGTCATAGTAAGCCTGAAGTGAGAGTTCTTCTTTAGTGAAAGGCAAGCTCTAGTCAACAGAACCTTTTAAGTATTGAAGGACACGCTTAGCAGTAGTCCAATGAGCATTTGTGGGAGCTTGCAAATGTTGACAGAGTTGGTTAACAGAATAGACAATATCAGGCCTACTCAGTGTAACATACTGAAGAACACCAAGAATCTGACAAAAGGGTGCACGATCAGGGAGTAAGTCACCATTTTGGGCATTTTGGACCTGAAACAGAAGGGGATCTATATGACTTAGCTTCAGCCATTTGTGTCCTCTCAAGTAAATTTGTGATATATTTGCTTTGGTGAAGATGGAGATTATGAGGATCTCTAGTGGCCTAATTACCAAGAAAGAAACCAAGAGAGCCTAGGTCTTTCATAGCAAAATCCACCATGAGCCTTGAGATAATCCAAGAGATAACACTGTCATCACTGCCAGTGAGTACTATGTCATCTACATACACAAGTAAAAATTTATGTGAGTTACGAACATTATAAAGGAAGAGAGAGTGATCCCCTTAAGAGCCAACAAAGCCAAGGTCAAAAATTGCTTGAGAAAGTATGAGAAACCAAGCATGAGGAGCCTGTTTTAATCCATAAATTGACTTGTGTAAATGGCACACAAAGTCAAGATGGTGTTTGTCCTCAAAGCCCCTAAGTTGTTCCATATAAACTTCCTCTGTTAACATACCGTGCATAAACTCATTTGAAACATCCATTTGTCTTATTTTTCAATCAAACATCACAACAGTTGCCAACACCAATCGTTTAGCAGTTACTTTCACCACAAGGCTAAAAGTCTCATGGTAGTCCACACCACTTTGCTGCTCAAAGCCTTTAGCCACAAACCTAGCTTTTTACCTCTCAATGCTCCCACCAGGCCTTTGTTTATGCTTAAAGACCCACTTTTTTCTTACAACATTATGATGGTGAGGTTGAGGACATAAAGTCCAAGTGTGGTTAGAGATAAAGGCTTCAAACTTAGATGTCATGGTAGTAACCCATTTTGGTTTAGAGGCAGCCTGGTGATAGGTTTGAGGCTTAGGTGGTAGGGATATGGTATGGAGGGTAAGGAGAGGTTATTTGGTATGATAAAGGTGGAAATCTGGGAATTATTTAGGTTTAAGATTACTAGTTTGAGAGCGGGTGACAATTCTTTTAGACCAAGGGGTTGTGCTAGTAGGTAATGGTGAATAAGTATGGATATTTAATAGGGAAGGGGAGTTAATTGGGAATTGTGGAACAATGGATGGACTATGTTGTTGTGAATTGGAAGGAGGCTTGAAATCAAAAGATGGTGATTGTGTATAAGGTGAGGTGGGCTGAGTAGGAGCCTTAGCATAAGGAACTGTGGTTAAGCTAGAGAAGTTAGATACCTAAGTTGGAATTTCAAAGTAAGGACTACTTGAGTTGGTTGTGACCTAGTAGGATCCTTGTAGAATGGTTGAATCCTTTGCTGTAAATTTAGAATCGTTGAACACTACACTCTGAGAGAAATAAGCCTTTAGTGGTTGTGGATCAAAGCATTTATGACTTCGTTGGTTAGAGCAATACCCTAGAAAGATGCAAGGTTTGTTGTGATAGGTTTGCTTATGATCTGCATAAGGTCTTAACAAGGGATAGATAACAAAGACAACGAAATGTATGAAGGAGAGTGTGGTCTGGTTCTCTTCCAAACGACATAAAGAATGGTGTTTCGAAGTTCAAATCTGCATATGGAAATCTGTTAATGGGATATACTGTAGTAAGGATTGAGTTTGCCTAGTGGGTTTGAGGTAAACTTGAATAAGCCAAAAGTTTTTGTCTTGTTTTGACAATATGTTGATGATTCCTCTCAGCAATACCCTTTTGCTAAGAGGTGTGAGGACATGTTAATCTAAGAAAAATGCCATGTTAACTTAGAAATGTTGCAAATTGTGTAGTGGTGTATTCACCTCCATTGTCATATTGCAACTGTTTAATAGTGCAAGAGAAATGATTTTCTCCTAGAAGCTTGAATTTAATAAATCAATTGAAAACTTCAGCTTGATGTGAAATAGGATACAACCATGTTAGTCTACTAAAGTTATCTAGAAAGAGAACATAGAATTTTGACCCACAATTAGACATCACAAGTGAGTACCAAACATCATAATGAATTAACTCTAAGGGTGACTTAGAGATTATGGATGAATCTAAAAAGGGTAGTTGTTTAGCTTTGCCAAGCTAACAAGGTTCACAATCATTCCCTTTTAACACAGGAGCACTTAAGGGAAGTTGATGACTCTAACGTAAATAATGGAGGATTGACTCGGAAGGATGTCCTAGCCACAGATGCCAAGCGGTAGTAGAGGCTTTGACGCGAAGCAATATTGTGAGACCCTTCGATTTATTTGCAGTAAGCTAAATAGGATATAAACCATTCTTATTAGGACTTTGGAGTAGTATCACACCTGTCTTATTGTCCTTCACATTGTAATCAAACCCAGTTACTTCAAAGTGACACTTATTGTCCAAACAAAATTGATTGATTGATAAGAGGTTGGCTGATACAATAGAACAATGGAACACATTGTTTAAATGAGGTTTAGATGTTTTGTGTTTTATGTAAGAACATCTTATATGAGAGATGTGCAAACTTGAGCCATTACCTACACCTACTTTCTCAGTCCCTTCAAAGGACTGTGGATTGATGATTTTGGTTGCATCGAGTGTAATGTGGACATTTGCACCTCTATCAGAAAACCAGTTTGCATTACTAAACTAAGTGTTGGTCTCAACTGCCATGGCTGACATCTGTACAGGTGGGTGACATCCTTGGTAGGAGTAATCGAGAGCTCAATGATTGCTTTTACTACATATTTGGCAAGGTGCTCTGCTGCCTCAGTTACTTGTTGAAGGGTTCTGAGATTTGGGCGGGTTGGAGCAAGGTGCATTGATTGTGATTTTTGATTGCCTTTTGGATGGTTTGAGAATTTGGGGCGGCGGAAGGGGTGGTGAGCATAGTTATTTGAAGAAGATTTGGCAGTATAAAAGGCAAATAATCCATTACCAGCAACAACAACATGTTGATGTTGGGTATCAAAGAGGATTTCTTGATTTAGCAGCTCAACTTGGAAGTCTGAAAAGGACATGTCATGGTCACAAACTGAAAGTGTGAAGGTAATTATGAAGGAGTTGTATGTAGGGTTGAGTCCTCCAAGAATAAAGGAGATTAAATCTTCATCTAAGATAAGTTTGCCTATAGCAGCAAGTTGGTCAGCCCACAACTTAGCTTGATTTAGATACTCCCCGCAAGGTTTAGTCCCTTGATTAAGACTTTGCAATTGTTGCTTGAGATGGGGATCCTTGATCTAGACGCAGCAACAAATTGACTATCAAGTGTATCCCATGCTAGTTTAGAAGTACTAATGTCATACATAGATGATATTCATGTTGGAGAGAGAGAGAATAAAGGATCCAGCTTAACAAATTCTGGTCCTTTTCTGCCAAATCACATGGGCAAGGTTGACATTCCCAATATCACAACCTATCTCGAAGAGGAATTTAGGGGGACAGAGTTTTGTACCAACTATCCCCAGGAGACTACAAAGAATAGGAAGAAAATGGACAATGGAGTCAAGATGTTCGAAGAGTAACCCAGATTGACCATGACCATAGGAACGACATTGGCCAGCAATGCTTTGGTACTATGTAAATATTGCAAAATTGTTTTGATTTCACAACTCACGAAACCCTAGTGTGACGAATATATTTATAGTGCTACATCAGTGTTTGAGTTGTAAAGAGAAGTATGCTATACATGATCAAATATTCAAGATTACACACTTGATTCTATCAGTATTATATCGTTATAGATGATTATCACAAGGGATAAGTATCACAAAGGATAAGTTTCAGTATTTGAATATTGACAGTGTTGATCTTCTAGGTGATGTGCAGACACTTATCTTGTTCAAGATAACTATTATTATTTAGCTTTGAGTAATGCTAATATGCACCCTAAACAGACGGTGTCTAACCTATTAATTACCCATTAGTCGACTAGTGGTGGATTATCGTGTTAGGCAAAGCCAAAGAGCTGCATGGGTACTACCTCAGCATCTTCCGTTCACCATTAGCTTCAATTATTCTTCAGCTAATGCTTATATATATCTTACTAGAATCTTTCAAGCTTTTTTGTAAGCATGTGCAACTTGACATTTTTCTACAAGTGCAAGTTGGGAAAGGATGAAAACTAACATATTCATCCCTTAAAGCTTTGAAGATACTAAAATACTCAGTAATGGATGAAGAACCTTGGTTTATAGAACTCAAAGATTTTTCAAGATGGAAAACTCTTGGTCCATCACTTCTTAGGTACCATGTCTTCAATTCATTCCAAAGATCAAGAGCTGAATTAACATACAACAAGCTATTTCAAATATCTTTAGAAATTGAGTTTATCAACCAAGAAAGTACCAAACTATTGGCCCTCATCCATGCTGTGTAAAGAACTGACTGAGAAATCTTTGGAGGTCGAATGGAGCCATCAATGAATGCTACTTTATTCTTGACAGATAAAGCAATGATGATCGAGCGGCTCCATGCAACATAGTTATCACCACTGAAAATTTCTGAGACAAAAAGGGCACCAGGGTTATCACTCGGATGCAAATAATATGGACTTGACGAATTTTCTGATGGATTATTTTGTGGAATGGGAGGACTTTGAAAATTTAATGGATTAGTTTGTGGTAATAAGTTGATACAGTCTGTGGAGTTGATAGAGGCCATTTCAAGAAAAGCAAAAAGAGCAGAAAATTGAAAGAATCAACAGAAGAATCACTACAAAATAAAATCAATGTAGTG
Source organism: Juglans microcarpa x Juglans regia (assembly GCF_004785595.1). Lineage (NCBI taxonomy): Eukaryota > Viridiplantae > Streptophyta > Magnoliopsida > Fagales > Juglandaceae > Juglans > Juglans microcarpa x Juglans regia. The sequence continues at coordinate 5,714,657 of NC_054609.1, forward strand.
CAGAAAAACTTGAAGAAGTAACAAGAGAGAATCAATTTCTAGTAGAGAAGAAGAGTTGCGGAATTTTACTAATCTGATACCATGTCAAGAGTTTCATAAACTGGAAAATGGAAAGTATGAAGAACAGAAAATATCATACGTAGACTATCTGAAATGAAAAGTATTGAATGAATCAAGTGAATTGATCATTTGTGTTTACATCTATTTATACTAAAAATAGAAAATAACTAACTAATGTATATTATCTACTTTAGCCTTGGCCTTTCCTTCTTTGGATTTTAACTCCATGTTTTCTATATGGGATGCTATACTCCAACAAAAAGGAACTGAAAAATCCATTTCAAGGTTTTGATGCCTACATGGCCCACTAATTTGGGTAAGGATCCTCTCTACTTCACTTGAGGTAAATAGTATTATTCATTTGATGCAAATTATTAACATATATAATCCTTCTTAAAAATACTATAACAAAACATGCCTTATGTTTTGTACAAATTAACTTGATGTTATCTATTACATTTTTAAGTGCAATGAAAATGATATTCTTTATATTCCAACCTGCTTTTGGGTTTTCTTGCCACTTGGTAGCTAGATTGTAGAAAACTTCATCTGGTCTACTATTTTGATGCTCAATTTTTTTTGTTCAATGTTCTCGACAAGTTAATATGTTTCCTGAATTAGATGTTTGATCATGTCGTTCGTTAGATTATTAAAATTAATGGCCACATGACATAAAAACACTCGAAGAAATATTGATGAGAATCCCAATTGTGGCAAATCATTTTCAAAGATGTAATTAGCATGTCTTGGAGTTGTGAGAACTAATGTATTAGGTCAACCAGGTAACATTACAACATTCAAGGCTTTTTCCGGATCAAAATCATCCGGAAAAAAATCACAATAGTCTTATCTCAAATGCTATTTGCTAATGAAAATATAAAATCATCGCAAATAAAACATTATTTCCGAGGAAATATTTCGTCGCAAATAATAAAAATTTTAGCCGGAACTGATCATGAATTTGCATGAAGTGAAAGTTGCCGCAAAGTCGTACGTACCCCTTTTCCGACCAATGTTTATCGCCAAAATTACCTTTCAATATATTACCTGCGAGTCTTTTATGCCAGAATTATGTTCTTGAGGCGTTATATACTTATGCGACTCGAATGGTCAGATGTAATTATTGGGAATCGATACAATACTGGCTTGTTCATTTTCTAGTTTCGGGCAGTCCTATTTTTCAATTGATAGTTTCCATTTTAAATAAAATAGATAAATGATAAATCGTTATACTATTTATTAATAGGCAGGCTTTTATGATCATCATATAAACAATAAGAAGGCAACCATTGTTTATATATTGTAACGGAGCATAGAAAGGGAAGAAAGATAAATAGGAAGAAAAATAAAAGAACAAACTACTGTGCAACAACTTCACCCATAATTCCCACTACTTACCAATATTTTTTCTCATCTTCTTATCTTTTTGAAGTGCTTTCTTACTACGCAAGAGGCTAAAAACTAAAAATGGTCTCCAACTTCATTAGTAGCTCAAATAATTTCTTTCATGTCATGAAATTTAGGAAATTAGTGATTAGGGCAAGTGTAAGATAAAACAAGTATTATGATGGAGTAGGTTTCAATACCTTACTCACTTGAAGATATGTATATTTATAAAGCACTATCGTGCTGTAGTTACAGATTGAATTCAAATGTACAAGGATAAGCAATAAACTTATCTTAACAAACTAACAAACTAGTTCAAAATTCAAAACTCTGTTATTTACAAATCTGTTTTCTCAGTACTGTAGACTCGGGATCTTGTGATTCCTTTGTATACTCAGTCAAGCTAACACCCCCCTGCAAACTGATGGGTAGCAAGCAGATCATCAGTTTGGACCTGAGAAATTTAAACTGAAAAGCAGTGTGTCCCTTAGTAAATATATCTGCTATTTGATCTTCTGTTCAAACGTGACAGACTTGAATATCTTTATTTACCACTTTTTCCCTTACAAAGTGATAGTCCACTTCAATATGTTTTGTTCTAGCATGGAAGATTGGATTGTCACATCGAATCAGTGGACATTTGGCTAGAACAATGTTTAGCTCTTTGAATAACATTCTCATCCAATAGAGTTCAGCAGTAACTAGTGCAAGAGACCTGTATTCCGCTTCTGTACTGGAACGGGAGACCACACTTTGCTTTTTAGCACTCCAAGAAACTAAGTTGTTGCCCAGAAAAATTCCATATCCACTGCTGCTGCGTCTATCATCTGGATTGCCTGCCCAATCCGAATCACAATAAGCATTTAATTCGATGCTTGATGGTGAGTAGTAAAGGCCATAATCGACTATCCCCTTGAGGTATCTTAGAACACGTTTGAGTGCTGTCCAGTGGCCTTCTCGTGGGCAATGCATGAACTGACATAATTGATTAACAATATAAGAAATATCAGGTCTTGAAATAGTGCAATACTGAAGTGCTCCAACTGCCATTCTGTATTGACTTGGATCCTTGAGTAGTAATCCATCGTGAGCTGTCAATTTCTTTCCAGAAACTGTAGGAGAGGACAATGGTTTTGCTCCAGCCATGTTTGTCCTATGCAAGAGATCAGTGATATATTTACTTTGTCGTAAGTGAAGACCATTGGAATCACGACATGCTTGCACACCTAAGAAGTAATTCAAATTCCCAAGGTCTTTGAGTTGAAAGCAGGTGCCAAGCTGAGCAATGAAGTGATGAATGGCCTGTTGATCTGATCCTGTGACAATGATGTCATCTACGTAGACAAGAATAAATATTTGTAATCCATGCTTGGTATAAATAAAAAGAGATGTATCAACTGATGACTCTAGAAAACCATAGTCAGCCAGTTGTTGAGAGAGTCTTCGAAACCAAGCTCGTGGAGCTTGTTTTAACCCATATAAAGATTTATGTAACCTGCAAACAAAATCAGGTTGAAATTTGATCAATAAATCCCTTTGGTTGCTCCATGCATACCTCCTCATCCAATATGCCATGCAAGAAAGCATTAGATACATCAAGCTGATGAATGGGCCAGTGAAAATTAATAGCTAGTGCCAGAATTAAACGAATTGTAGAGGGTTTAATTACTGGCGAAAAAGTCTCATGATAATCTACTCCATCACGTTGATCAAACCCTTTGGCCACCAAACGTGCCTTGTACCTCTCTATGCTGCCATCTTGTTTTCTTTTAATCTTGTATACCCAATTATTTCGAACCACAGGTTGATGATCTGGTCGTGGACATAGGGACCAAGTACCATTGGCCATTAAGGCATCAAACTCACGACCCATAGCATCCCTCCATGCAGAAACAGACACAGCTTGCGTGTAGCAGCTTGGTTCATTTTCATGATAAAAGGTGGACAATACATGAAGGGGATGTCGAGTGGAGTAAAAAGTCTGAAATCCTGAAAACTGTTTGGGCTTAAGATTTCCAGTTTTTGAACGGGTAACAATTGTTGGAGGTGGAGGCAAGTTGAGAGGTTGTTCAATTGGTGGAGATGGAGAGAAATTTGGTGTAGTGGATTCTGGTTGAATACTTGGATGAGGAGCAGGAGCAGGAGTCAAATTTGGAGATGAGGAAGCAGGATTGATGGTGATATGAGTAGTGGGTTCTGTGTTTGGAAAAGGCAAGGGGCTACCATGACATGAAGGAAATGATTCAGATTGCTGAGGAATATCTGGAAGAATTGATAATTGAATAGAAGTTGGGAAGGTGAGAACCTTACCAGCAGTATCAAATTCACGTTTGGTTGAGTCTGGCACCATATCAGCTGCTGGAAAAGAGGCCTCGTCAAAGATGACATTGCGAGAGATGTAAACTCTACCAGTAGATAAGTCTAAACATCGATACCCTTTTTGTTGACCCGAATATCCGAGAAAAACACATCTTTTACTTTTGAAACAAAGCTTGTGTTTTTCATATGGTGTAAACAATGGGTAACAACTGCATCCAAAGACACGCATGTCACTGTATCTTGGAACAGATTTATGGAGTATATAAAAGGGAGATAGATTGTTGAGAACTTTTGTTGGCAGTCTGTTAATCAAATAAACTGTTGTTAGGAATGAATCAGGCCAATATGTGTTGGGTAAACATGATTGGGCAAGAAGGGTTAATCCCATTTCTCTGATGTGGCGATGTTTTCTTTCGGCTATACCATTTTGGGGAGAAGAATACAGACAAGTGAGATGGTGTAAAATACCATTTGTGCTTAAGAAGAGTTTAAATTCATTGGAGAGATATTCCCCACCATTATCTGTTTGAAACTGTTTGATCTTGCAAGAAAAGTAATTTTCAACAAGAGCTTTATATTGCTTGAAAATATGAAGTACATCAGATTTATTAGCCATGGGATATAACCATGTAAAACGGGAAAAATCATCAATAAAAAGGACATAATAACGACTACCACCTGCTGAGGTTATGGGAGATACCCAAACATCAGAGTGTACAAGAATTAAGGGACCATTTGTTTGTCGTGTAGACCTGTCATATGGAACTTGTTTTGCCTTTCCTAGACGACATGATTTACAAAAGGTAGACTTGTTAAAGGATTCTTCATGACTAGGTAGATGTCCAGATTTAAATAAATTATTTAAGACAAGATCAGAGGGGTGGCCTAGTCGACTATGCCAACCATCTTTATTTGTTTTTGTGCCTAGCTTAGTTGCAAAGCAATGCATCTTATTGGAGAAGCTCTTGTTGCCAGGTAGAGGATATAGACCATTCTCAGCTTGACCGTGGAATAGGATCTTGTTGGTTTGATTCTGTTTGACAAAGAAATGACAACCAGTAAGAACAAAATAACAATCATTGTCCACACAAAATTTGTTGATTGATAAGAGATTAACAGATGCATCTGGACAATGCAAAATGTTATTTAATTGAAAGGAATGTTTGTCAAGCAGAAGAGAAGTATGTCCAGTATTTTGAATTGATAAACCTGTGCCATTGCCAACTGTGATCATGTCTGTGCCTTCGAAGGGATGCTGACTAGTAAGATTTGCTGCATTACTGGTTATGTGTGCATTAGCCCCACTGTCAGCATACCATATTTGATTGTCAAGTGTGGCGTTGGTTTCATTGGCCATGGCAGCAAGTTCAGCAGGAGGTATTCGACCTTGAAATGCATAATTGAACCTTTCATAGCAATCAAGTGCTATATGATTTATTTTACCACAAATTTGGCAAGTAGGCCTTTGGAATGAAGTATTTTGTGACCGAGAGTATTGCTGAGGAACAGAACTGGAACCACGACTGTTGAATGTAGCTGGAGCTCGAGGCTGTTTGGAATTATTGAACAGACCTGGCTTTTGAAATTTTTTATGAAAGGTTGGTACTTTTGACTTGTTTGCAGCAAAAGCATAGTGAGTATCTTGAGAAGTTTGCTGGTGACTGTCTAAGAGAGCCTCAAAGCTGAGTAGTTCAGCTTGAAAGTCTTCCAAGGTAAGATCATTATCTCAAGTAGCAAGAGTGTATGAGGTAATGAATGGAGTGTAACTTACCTTGAGTCCTCCTAGTAAGTGAGCAATAAGGTCTTGATCATCCATGGGTTTGCCAGCTGCTGCCAATTGATCAGCAAGAGCTTTAGCTTCATCAATATAAGCAGTGCAGGTTTTACTACCTTGAGAGAGTGTTTGAAGCTGTCTCTTGAGCAAAGCAACCCGTGACCTGGAAGCTGAAGCAAAGCGGGTTTGGAGAGAATCCCAAGCTTGCTTAGCAGTCTTAGTTCCATACAGAGAAGCAACTAATTTCTCTGAAATAGAAGCAAGAATCCAGCTTTTGACACAATTGTCCTTCCGGAACCATATTGTTTAAGCTGGATTGGGGGCATCCTGTGTGATTTCTGCAGGAGCCGTGATGGTGCCATCAACATGGCCAATAAGATCATGGCTATTAAGGGAGGCCATGAACTGCATACTCCATGCCATAAAATTGGTACCAGTTAACTTTTCAGTAACAGGTTGAGAAGTGGCATGAATGTTTACATTTGAGTGAGGCATATTTGAAGTATTGCTTGAACTGGAAGACATTATGAAAAAAAAAAATATAAGGTTGCGGAAGTGTTGAGAAAAGAAAGGATCAGGCGTGAGCCGTGCTACTGGCTGATACCATGTAAGATAAAACAAGTATTATGATGGAGTACGTTTCAATACCTTACTCACTTGAAGATATATTTTTGTTCTCGAGTCGAGTCGGGTCCGGTCGATACCAGGTATTTTGAGCTTGGATTGCAGGCCTAAGTGCCACGTAGTACTACCACTCGTTGACCAATGTTGACCGTTGACTAATCAAATGATTGACAACAATGAAAGAAATTATAAGGACTATTCATCTGGATTTCAGATCAGGTATCCGGTATACCTAGCCTGAAACTCGAGTTTTAAACCGGAGCTGGGTTAGCCCATTTATAAACCGGGCCAGAACTCGAATGGATCCAGATTTTTTGAAACCCTAAAATTCGAGTTCCAGGCTGTACCCAGATTTTTTTTTGTTTTTTCTTTTCACAAAAGTCTACATGTTATTAATTTTTTTTTTAAATACTATTGAAAAGCATTTTTTTTCTAAAAGCCTTTATTCTATTACAATTGTTTCGAGAAACAATGTTGTTAAAAAGCCTATAATTTTTTTTTTGATTGAAAAGCCTATATTTTTATCATTGTCCATAATGATAAAAATATATCAAAATGAAAAACTAAATTTATGTCAAAATTAGCTAAAGCTATAAATAACTAATTAACTTTTTAACTAAATACATGTAAGACAAAAACAAAAAAAAAAAAACAATCCAATATTCATCATGTAAAATGCATGCGACATAAATGATGCAATCACTATAAGAAATTTGACTTTTAGGGACGAAATTTGTTAGGAATGAATTAAATTTCATCCCTAAAATTCATTTTTGGAGACGAAATCCAAAAATGTCTGAGCTACTAAATTCGTTCGAACGGAAAAATATCCATTCGAACAAGATATTTTGTGACGAACAAAATCGTCTCCAAAAAGGAAAACCGTTCGAACATAACTATATAGATTCAAACATGGAATTAATGCCCGTTCGAACAGTATATAATCTGTTCGAATAATAATATTGGTGTAAAATTAATTTATTTTTCTCGGGAAAAGTTAATAACCATTCGAACTTAAACTTTCTTGTTCGAACGAACATTTTTTCAATTAATTCTTTTATTAGTATGAACTTGTGCATATATTTTTTCCAATAAAGTAATAAATATTTTTTTTATTAATTTTTTATCATTTTCAAAATATAAAAATGTGTATAAATTATATATTATGATTTGCAGTGAGTTAAAATATTTATAAATTCATAAATATATTTTATGTAATTAACTTCAATAGTGATTTATTTTATGTTAAATTTATATAAATATAACTTTAAAGATAGTATCATTTTTTATATTATCATAAATGGCAAGTAAAATGAAAAAAATAAACAAAGTAATAAACACGAAAGATAAAACCATACATTAATTACATCTCAAATATATAATGTTCAATACAACATAAAAAAATAAAATAATAACTAAAACGATCATTGGGTTCTTAGTATGTCAACATCCTCTTGCAACATTTTAATAGATCCTTCCAGATCCCTAAGCTTGTCCATGATGGGCCCAACGAACTCCACAAACAGAACTCGTACCTGATCCAAAGTAGCCCCAGAAGGTTGTCTCTTAACAGCGGCACCACTACTAAAAGCTGGATCTGTGGGAGGATCACTAGGTTGTTCTGGTGCAGTCTTCCGCAAGTGCCCCTTGCTCTTGCTGAATGTGATCTTGGTGAGAGGCCCCATCTGTGGCGACCTCCGCTCAGTGGCTGACACTGTAACCCCCGATCGGAGTAGGAGGTTAGATATCAGCAATGCAAATAGTAGACTACCTCCACTGGAAAAGCGTGACTCCGATCGAATGCGGAGGAATAAATACAATGCCAGATAAATGGGATCTCCCCGTGCTATCCGCAGCAAAAATCTAGCTCGATCGATCTCGAAATCAATCTTGTGTTTTTTCGGATCGATGTTATAGCCAAAAATCAAATTAAGCATTCTGAAAAATCATATACAATCGGCCTGTCGGATCACCTTGCTCCCATCATATGGAGGAGCCGATGGGTCTCGCACTAGCTAACGCACCTGATTGTCTTTGAGACCATCATCAGGTAGATCCTTATCCTCACTACCATCCGAAATAGCATCCAAATCTACATTCGAGGCTAGCGTGGAGGATGCAGCCAATGTGTCCGAATCAGATGGTGCAGCCGCTGGTCCCCGTGTAGCCGCTGCAGGATATGCGTCGGGTATACGGGGAATGTCAAGGAAGTCAGCAATAATGCGGGGAGAGAAATTAATACCCACTCCCCGGACTGATATGGTGTTGAACAGAGCATCAACGCTAAGTTCTCCCATGGCACAGTAGAACTCACCGACCATCTTTGGATATGCAATCCCCAGCTGCTCACTATAACACCCCGCATTTTAGTGTATTTTTACTAAAGGATTATTTTTATTTATTTAAAAATTTATTCTCTCATTTTAAAATTGGTTGGATTTTTAATGAGTTTATTTCTATGATTTTAATTTGGTGAAAATTATTTTTATGTGCTTTCTTAATATTTATTTATTGTTATGCATTTAAATTGCTTTTAATATTTATTTAATTACTGTGGGATTTAATTATTTCAATTTGACTTTACCATTACGTTTAAATTATTTTATTTAACTTGAGGTTTTGAAATCGTTTCCGTTGGATCATTTTTGTGACCCAAGTTATGAGGATTGGACCTCATTTCTTTTCCCTCTATTTTTCTTTCCTCTCCTTTTCTTTTCTTTCTTTTCTTTTTTTTTTCTTTTCTTTCCTCCTTATTTCCCCTCCCCGCGCGCAACTCCCTCTCTCTCCGTCCGTTCTTCCTCTCCCCCAGCCCGCCGCCGTGCGCCGGCGGTGGTCCACACCGCCCAGTCGACCAGCTCCCCCTCCCTCCGGCGACCTCACCCCCCAAATCCCAGCCCCTACCTCGCCGCCGGTAGCCCGCACGCACCCCTCGAAGCAGCGGGCCACTTTCACGCCAGCGCCGCCGTGAGCCAGCGGTGGCCTTCACCGCCCACCCCATTGTGTTCCCCTTCCTCCGACGATCTCACCCCACCAACCTCACCTCCATCTGCGCCGCCGTTAACCACCAGTAGCCCTTCAAAGCCGCGGCCACCATTCGTTCCAGCGCCGCCGTCGCACCACCATTGGCCACCATCTTCCTACCACATCATCCTCGACCTCTTAGCAACCCATTGGACCCAACCCCAGCTCCGATCCGCCACCGGTGAAGCTCCACCATCTACATTTCCGATTTGGGCATTTTGGTATTCTACCGCCCATTTCGCCGCCACCCACGGCCAACCACCACCACCACTAGCTTCACCGACCTCCCTAGGCCCTACCCTATCAATCTTGGGTCTTCGTTTGCCTCCGTTTGAAAGTTGGTATTTGTGACCCACGACCACAGTGTATTTTACACTGTGGTGTTGCTCAAACGTCGCCTTTTTCAACTTCGTGATCCTTCGAAAATTGTTATATTGCACTGTAAGTATTTCTCCAAAGAACTTTCGTAATTTAAATGTATTTTTGCACTAACCCATTTCACTGTATTTTTTTTCGCATGCCGGACTGAGTCCGAGGAGTTCGGGGGTCGGATAGATTTGTGATTGGAGTTGTTTGGTTGGATTTGATTGGATTGGTAATTGTTGGTTTGGATATTGTGTTGGTACATGTACATTTCATTATTTCATGCATGATCATGTTTGTAAAAGAAAATTGGGTTTTCGTGTATTTCATTCATGTTCATGTGTTTATGAAAACTGGGTTTTCATGTGAGAATGGATTTTTGGTGCGTGTGTATCACGACCCCAAGCCGAGATGGGGCATTAACTCGGTGGAGCTCCTCTGGTTACTCGGGAGCGGAATATACTGAGTAACGTCGCCTGGATTGTCGCCGGGCGACAATGGGATCGGACGAGATGATCTCGTGCCGACTCCGTGGTCCTTCTGCTGGCGGGGACTAGAGGATGTCTGGCCACGTACGCGCTGGGCGCGGAACTGGGCATCGCTCGTTGCGTAGTGTGGGTGCTTGGCCATGTACGCGCTGGGCGCGGAACTGAGCACCGCTACGAAGCCAGGACGTGTGGATGGTCCATAGGGGAGGCCATGGTGCATATGGAAATAATGCATGGTGCATTTGGAATTATTTCACTATTTTCTGGGAAAATAGTGCGAGTTGGATTTTGGGTAAATCATTTTCTGGGAAAATGTTTTACGGATATTTTGGGCCAAAATGGGATTTTGGCGTGTGTTGGAAAATTATCATTTTCGGGGAAAATGATGTTTTGTGGAAAAATGCATATTTCATCATGTGCATGTATGTTAGTTGCATTTAATGCATTTTATATTACGTTGTTATTTGAGGTCATACTTACCTGCGATACCATTTTGTGGTAACGCAGATTTTGATGCAGATGAGGAGGAGGAGGGCGAGCCTTAGGAGACGGCTCCGCCTGAGGAGTGATCTGGGATCACTCGTTTGTTTATTTGAAAACTATTGTATTATATTTTTATGGACGACTGTATAACTGCTATTTAAATTTTTATTGATGTTTGATTGTAAATAAATTCTGGTACTTAGTTGACTATCCGCTGCGTTATTTTATTTGTACACTGTTGCATGTACACACACTGGCACTTCGTTGGGATGTGTGACCGTGTTGTCACCATCCTGGCGTCTCGATCCCTGTGTATTTATATAAGGGGGATTGGGGGCGCCACACTCACAGATCGGTATCCATCCCCGCTCGGTGAAGATGGACTGTATGCTCCGTCCCTCCCATGAAAGATCGGAGAAGTCAAACAATATGACTAGACACTCGACAAGTGTAGGCCTCGTCTCCGGAGCATGAGCTGCTGATCCACTACTTTGGTTGGGCTGATCTCTCGCACGTTCTCTTCTGCTGGATGCCATTAATATACTGTTTAACCATAATGAAAGTAAGAATATAATTAACCATAATATTTAAATTATATTATTGAAGAATTATAGTATATTGAATTGAATTGAAATAATTCGATCGAATAGAACATAGTCTGATCGAACTAGTAAACTCTATTCGAATGGACAGTTCTGTTCATTCGAATAGAGTTTCTTTGTTCATTCGAACGAATTTGTTTTGTTCAAACATAAATAATGCTGTTTGGAAAATAAGCGTTCGAACGGACTAGAATTTGTTCGAACGAAAGAAGCCAAACAGCCATGGCTGAGTCGACTCTGCCCCGAACTGAAAAACCTCCTATGTACAATTTATTCTTTGTTTTAATCGGTAGAAATTATTAAGGAGTGAAGCCCAATCATTTCTACCGATTATTTTGATGTTATTTCCACGGAATACATCAAAATGGGTGAATTTCGGATTCGAAATCCATACCCCCCAAACACATCTCATTCGTGTAAAAAACTAAACAATAGAGGTGGAGAGTTGACCCATAACTCTTAGAAGTTCAAATGTGGGGTTCCTACGGCGGTTGAGTGGCGGTTTTCGCGGCGGAGATAAGGGGCGAACTCGGAGGCTCTCAGTGGTTGCTGATTCGAATGAGAGAGTTTTGTTTCATTGGATTCGAACTGGGTCTATAATGACCGTGGCGTCTTGTTCGAACTGGATAAATATCCGTTCAAACAGTTATTATACTAATATATTTATAATTATATTACTAATAGTAATATATAATAATAATAATATTACAAAGTACAAAAGTATAAAAATGACTAATAATAGTATTATAATACTTTTAATTAATATATTTAGTATATTATTTTTAAATATATTGTTTCTATTATACTAAGTACATACTAAGAGCATTAACATTGGATTCATCATTTTCATCTTCAAAATTTGATAAAAAGTACATATTTTCCATAAACGCAAAACCTCCCTATCCATAACCCCACATTATTATTTTTTTAATAATAATATTTTTAATTTATTTTTTTCATATTTTACAATTATACTAACTATATGTTAATTAATAATTTAATTTGATACTTAAATTATTGTTTCCCAACTTAAATATATTGTGGCTCAAAATTAGGAAACAATAATTTAAGTAAATAAATTAATAGTTATAGATTGTGAATAGTGAGTCTTCAAATTTGAAGATGAATTGGAATACACAATTTGTCAAAGTTTCAGATTTTAGTGTTTGGTGAATCCAATGCAGTGATTTTAAACATGAATTCATCAAATTGTGAATATTAAACTCATTTGATGAGTCTAATGCCAATGCTCTAAGTACTTAGTATAATTGCAATGACTTAATTATATAGATACTATATAAAAGTTATGATAACTATACTCCTATCCAATGGCTTATATATAGGTACTATACTCCTATATATTAGTATATTAATATAATTAATACAAATATAGATATAGTGGATATTAGCTATATAACTACTACAATGTAAGTATTATATAGTTACTATATAGTTATAGCTATTATAAGTTATGATAACTATACAACTTAATATAATTAATATATATATATATATAGATATAGTGGATATTAGCTATATAGCTACTACAGTGTAAGTATTATATAGTTACTATATAGTTATAGCTATTATAAGTTATGATAACTATACAACTTAATATAATTAATATATATATATATAGTAGCTATCAGTTATATAGCTACTACAGTGTATATATTATAAGTTTTGATAACTATACAAGTTATTATAAGTACTATAGTTAAAATAGTTACTATAACTACGTCAGTGCAAGTATTATAAGTTATGATAAGTATACAAGTTATCATAACTATTGTAACTAGTTACTATAGTTACCATAGTTACTAGTTACTATTATAAGTTACTATAACTATAGTTATTATATTTTATATCACAAGATAGTAAGTTATATAATATATAGTGCAAAATTAGAAGACCAAAAGTATATATATATATATATTAATAAGTACTATATATTAATAGTTAGTATATAGTATAAGTATTACATTAACTATTAGACTTGTAGTACATTATATATTATCAATTATAATATAAAATAGTTGGTGAAATATATAATTATTATATACTATATAATATTAAAATATTTTGTGATTGGTTCGAACCCAATAACATCCCATTCGAATGGTGTTATCTCGTGGAATGTGTTTGGAGGGAAATTTCGCGCGAAATACTTTGACTGTTAGTTTATTCAAAAGTCAAAATTCATCATTCGAACACTCTGGTCGAATAGTGTTACGAAAATACCCTTTGAACTAATCTACATTTGAAGAATATGCCAAGGAATATTATGATTTTTTAGTTCGAACAAAAAAATGAACCGTTCCAACGTGAAATAAGTCACGGCAGATTTGGAGCCTATTCGAAATTTTCGTGTTCGAATGGATAAATGTTCAGTTCGAATGGGACTTCACAGATTCATATACCTTAACCTCCCGTTCATTTTCACAGTTGATGAATGTTTAATAGGAGGTCTCGCACGGCTTTGTAATTTTGTGTGTGTGAGGCTGTTGTGGAGAGAGAGATACTCACAGACTTAGTGAGAGAAGGGATTCTTGAGAGAGAGAGAGGAGAGTTCGAACAATAGGTATGTTTTTTTTTCTATGTTTTTTTGTATTTCGAGTTTCATTAATGTTAGTTTATTGCACATGATTTAGATTTTCTCATAATGTGTTTTCTGCTTATGTAGGTATTGTGGATTGATACTTTTGTTTGGATTGCTTAAATTCTAGGCAATATTTATAATTTTTAGATTTTTGATAATTTATAGTTTTTAATTAATTATGTTAAGATGCATGTTGTATATTTGTGTTTATGCAATCCCATTTAAAATGGGCACTCTGGCAATATACATCTTATGAGATTGTGATTGTCAAAATTGTGTTTTGTGGCAAATGTTTTGTCTTTGTTTCGTGTATGGAATCTGGGTTTGTCCCGTTCGAACGTTATAACGTTAGTTCGAACGAGATCCTGTACGATAAGAATCTTGTTCGAACAGAAGCCTAATATAACAAAAATTATAAAATTATAACATATAAAAATATAGATTAATATAATATAATTACAACATAGTTTATATAAAATTAAATTAGAAGTATAAAATATATATATAACATAGCAATTGTTAATAGTTAAATTAATGTTTAAAACTTATAACAAATTTAATTAAAGAATAATATAGTTTAATTACAAAATATTATGCACTAAAATTAAATTAGAAGTATAAAATATATATATAACATAGCAACTGTTAATAGTTAAATTAATGTTTAAAACTTATAACAAATTTAATTATAGAATAATATTGTTTCTATTACAAAATATTATGCACTAAAATTAAATTAGAAATATAAAATATATATATAACATAGCAATTGTTAATAGTTAAATTAATGTTTAAAACTTATAACAAATTTAATTATAGAATAATATAGTATAATTACAACATGTTATGCACTAAAATTAAATTAGAATGTAGCAATTGGTGATTAATTAGGAATGTAATGTTGCAATGTATTTGTGATTTGGAATGTGATTTCATTGTATAATTGTATTAGGAGTTAAATAGTTTTGGATTTTAGGGTTATTTTTATATGTACTTAAACCTTAGACCCGTTTGAGAGTTGTGGCCAAATATTCTCTTAAATAATGTTTGGGTACAACTTTTGAATTGTCCAAAGTGGATAGTTTGGGATTCTATCATCTATACGGCAGATATATTCAGTTTAAACTCTTGTGTTAGTAAATTAAAATTTTGGTTCAGCGATTCCTTACATTCTTCGGGTATGTAGTCTGTAAGTTTCTCGGCCCATTAATAGGGTTGAGGACTTATCGTGACTAGCATACTTGGAGAATAGTAGGGAAATACTGCCGAAATTTGTACTAACATTAGAGTTTAGGATTAAGTATATATGCGATATAAATAGTAGTCTCTTGAATGGGATAGGATCAACTACCTTATAAAAGTTGGATTTTTTTTATAGTGTTTATCCCATGAATTTTGTGTTATTTGATAGACATCCGACTAGCAACGGAGATACAATGGATAAAAGTTAGATGCTACTGGGAGATAGACTTGGGCGAGACTATAAGGAGTATGCACAAGGGGTGAAGTTTTTTATAGAGTTTGCTTGCATAAGTGTTGACAGTCGAGGATTTATAAGATGTCCATGCAAGAAGTGCAAAAATCTTAGTTCTTATAACTTGGTAGTAGTGGAGGATCATTTATTTGTAAATAGAATTGATCATAAATACTCACCTTGGGTCTTACATGGCAAACCATTTCCCAAATGAGTTAGATTTAGTAGTCAGACCAATCAAATGGAGGAGGGTAACGACATCGACATAGACGACATTAATGTGAATGATCGTGATGACAGTGATGATAGTGGAGACGATATGACTGAGATGTTAGGCGATCTGGGGTTAGGAATATTTGGGATGAGGGATGGAGAAGAAACATCTGCAGAAGGAACATCTGCACATTCATTTGAGAGTAATGATAATTTTGCAAGACTGTGGGAGGATGCACCAAGAGAGTTGTACGAGGGGTGCACTCGTCATAGCAAGTTGTCTTTTACGGTCAGGTTGCTTCATATTAAGTCTATTTGTCGTATTTATGCCAAGGCCATCGACATGTTGCTAGAATTATTTAAAGAGGCTCTTCCTTAGGGTAACGTAGTACCCCGTAATTTTTATGAAGCGAAACAATTGAAGTGAGGGCTAGGATTTGATTATAATATCATCCACGCTTGTAAAAACGATTGTGTTCTCTACTGGCAGCAATATGCAGAATTAGACTCATGCCCAGTGTGTCATGAGTCAAGATGGACATCAGATAAACGTAATGTACCCCATAAAGTGTTAAGACATTTTCCATTGATTCCTCGACTTCAAAGATTGTTTACATCCCGGTTAACTACCAAAGATATGTCTTGGCATCAAACAAAAAGAGTCCAAAATGAGAACTTTCTCTCGCATCCTGCAGATTCCTTACAACGGAAGAAATTTGACATCGAGTATCCATGGGTTGCTGAAGAACCTCGCAATGTACGTCTTGATTTAGCAACGGATGGTTTTAATCCATTTGGCAACATGAGCACTTCTCATAGTACTTAGCATGTCATATTAATGCCCTATAACTTGCCACCTTGGAAGTGTATGAAGGATCCATATTTTATGATAACTCTACTGATACCAGGGCCAAGGTCACCAGGGAATGAATTAGATGTATATCTACAACCACTGATTGCAGAGTTGAAAAAGTTGTGGGATCAGGGTGTCAGTACATATGATGCAGTCTCGTCGAGGGAGTTCAAAATGCATGCTACAGTGATATGGAAATCTGTCTGGGTGGAGCACAAAAGGTAAAATGGCTTGTCCTGTTTGCACTAAAGATACACAGTCTCAGTGGTTGAGTCATGGTAGGAAATTATGTTTTATGAGACATCGTCGTTATTTACCACATGATCATAGATGGCGTTCAAATAGAGCAATGTTTGACGGAAGGGTTGAGCGCAGGGCATTACCGCCAGAGTTGACTGGAAATGATATTATCGCCCAGTTGGGGGATGTTTCAGAAAACATATTTGGAAAAGATTCAAGGGTTCGAAAGAGAAAACGACAAGCAGTGGAGTTGAATTGGACAAAAAAAAGTATTTTCTTTGAATTGTCATACTAGTCTACCTTGACACTGCGCCACAATTTAGATGTTATGCACATCAAAAAAAATATATGTGAGAATATATTGGGCACTATGATGTCAATAGAAGGGAGGATAAAAGATACAGCTAACTCTCGTGTAAAGACTTAAAGGAGATGGGGATCAGACCGGAGCTGCATTTGGAAGATAATGGGTCGTCAGCTTATATGCCCATCGGATGGTATACACTTTCAAATGATGAGAGAAAGAAATTTTGTGATTGGTTTATGAAAATCAAATTACCCAATGGCTATGCTTCAAACATGACAAGATGTGTTCGAACACATGATTGGAAGATAACTGGTCTTAAAAGTCACGACTATCATGTATTTCTGCAGCGTCTGTTGCCAGTTGGTGTGCGTGGAAAGCTTACTCAAGATGTTCGTACAACTCTCACAGAATTAGGGAGATTTTTCAAAGATATTTGTAGTAAAACGTTGAAAGTTGATGCATTGTTAAAAATGGAAGCTGACATTGTAGTAATATTGAGCAAATTAGAGATATTGTACCCGCCTTCATTCTTTGATGTAATGGTTCATTTGGCTATGCACATACCTCGTGAGGCTTTAGTCGCTGGCCCGGTTCAGTATAGATGGATGTATTCTATTGAACGGTTTTTGGGAAAACTTAAGCGATCTGTGGGGAATAAATCTCGTCCAGAAGGTTCGATTGCAGAATCATATATTGATAATGAGTGGCATACCTTTTGTTCAATGTATTTTCATGGGCTGATAATAGATTTACAAGACTGGACCGAAATTATGAAGGTGGGCAAGAGATGGGAATCTCATCGACATTTACTGTATTTTCCCAAACCGTGTGTCCCATAGGCGCACAAGGGGCTACGATCTATGTTCGCGAGAGTTTGAAAGAGATCGATGGTATGTCTTGAATAACTGCGCAGAGATTGATCAGTACTTAAGGTTAGTGATGATTCTCTAAATCACTATCATCTTTAAGTTTATGTATAATAATGTAGTATAACTTCATACAAATTAAACATTCACATGAACATGCACAGCGAACATATACAACTACTTCGCTCGAATGGTGTAACTGACGTAGAAAAGACGCACGAAGAGGAATTTGCTTCGTGGTTTGAACATGCGGTATTACTGTTAAGCCTCATTTTATAATACGTATTTCATACCACTAAACTCTACTTTTTTTTGTATATAATAATATTTATTGATATAGGTTGCATTGAAATATGGTAAAAATTCATCAGAAATCTCACTAGAACTGTATGCTCTAGCATGTGGTCCGTCCAGGCTGGCCATCCAGTACTCAGGATGTTTGGTGCGTAGATATAGATTTCACACAACTGATAAAGAAAGATATAGGAAAACTCAAAATTGTGGGGTTGTAGTCGAAGAAAGCCATGGGGATGATAACATTGACTTCTACGGAATTGTGAAAAATATCATAACGGAATTGTGAAAAATATCATAACGTTAAAGTATGTGGGGGGATATATGGTCTGGTTGTTTAAATGTAATTGGTGAGATGTCTCGAATCCTAGGTTGGGAGTGCGTAACGATGATTATTTTGTGAGTGTCAATACATCTCGCACATGGTATGAGGACGATCCTTTCGTTCTCGCTTGCCAAGCGAATCAAGTTTTTTATTTAGATGATCCGGAGTACGGAAACCCATGGCGGGTAGTGGAGAAGTTTGCACCAAGAAATGTATATGATTACATTCCAGAGGCAGACGAACCATATGAAGAAGTTGATAGTCCAGCAAATGAAGAAGCATATCAAGAAAGTGAAATAGGCATCAATCTATTTGTTGATTTAAGCCAATATGATATGGTTCCATTGGGTAGAGAAGATGTTCAACACGAAGTAATTGAGGGTGAAATATCGGAAGAAGATGAATCAACTGAAGTGTCTAGTGAGGATGAGGGCGACAGGTCCAGCAAAACGGATAGTGAATGAATTTCAAACATGAATTTATGTAAGTAATATTAACATATAAATATCTTTAACGTTTGTTTGAATAATAATTTGTTACAATTTCAAATAGATATGCCTCACAAACGTAAAGCAACACGTGTGTCATTCCCATCCATTATTGACTCCCCGTGTGGTTCACCTGTCATCAATAGTGAGCCAACATCACCAGGCCCAGAACAAGATATTTTATCAAATTAGATATCATATTTTATGCTCAATTTAAGTAAAATATCTATAAAATAAATTAATTTAATTAAAAAGTTATGCTTTAATTGTTGTATATATAGCTGTTGTAAGCAAGCGTCGAGGTAGAGGCACTACGAGGGGTGTCTGCATAGAGAAAGTAAGGAAAGTTGGTAAAATCAAGGTTGATATTCCTGATGATCGCACCGGTGGCTCCGGAGATTCGGTAACGTGGCTTGCTTCTTATGTTGGTACACTTACTCGCACATATGCACCGATTGCTATATCCTCTTGGTTTAAAGTTTCCCAAGATGTGAAAGACTACATAAAAAACCGTTGTTTGGTAATAACCTACATCTCAAGCAACTAAGTATATAACATGTTACTTTCAAGTTACTTTGTATTTATAGTAATTGTTTATAATTTTTGAAAGGATGAGTTTGAGCTTAATTTTGGCCGAAGAGAGGATCGATTAATGGTTGAGGAACTGATGTCGAATGCATTTCGGAGGTACAAAGGTCGATAGCATGCACATTATAAGAAGTTCAGTACTACAATAGAGGTGCGCCAAAATCCATTCCAAAATATTCCACCAAATGAATGGGAGAAAGTTTGTGATATGTTTGAAGATCTTGCTTATCAGGTAATATCGCTGCTGTCTTTTTTTAATAATATATCACAGATGTATTAAACTCACAGATGTATTAAAATATAGACTAATATTTTTTCTTTTAGCAATGGAGTACTGTGAATAAAGCAAATAGATCAAATTTAAAGATAAAACATCATGCAGGTTCTCGATCTTTTCATCGTTTGTCTAACAAAATGGTAAGTTATTTTAGTGCCCGTTAAATATTAACATATAATACACATTTTCTGATTTAAGTTCAAATTTAGATTTTCCTTTTGCAGAAAGAAGAAAGTCCCGCTGACTATGATTTGACCCAATTGTATGCTAAAACACATAAAAATCGTGATGGTGTTTGGGCCAGTCCTGAAGCAGAGGCAAATTATGTAAGTTTAATTTTTTTTAATTTCATTGTCACATAATATTTTTGTTACTTATACTAACTTTAATGTTTTTATTTTTGTAGGACAAGATGATATCTCTTAAGGAAACTGTTGCGGATCCATCTGATGCATCATCTGTCAACGATGCTCAGATCCTTTTTCAAGTTCTTGGATCACGTTCTGGATATTTGAGGGGTTTAGGACGTTGCGTAAAACCATCCTCATCATCATCATCATCCTATTCTCGAGCCAAATCGAATGACGACAAGACTAAGGAATTGGAGGAAGCAGCACTTAAGATAGAACAATTGAGGTCCGAGAAAAAAGAGTTGCTGACCCGATTAGATCAAGCAGCGGATTTGGAAGCGAGATTAGAAGAGAGGATGCAGTTGAATAACCAAAAAATGTTTGAACAATTCCAGTCAATGATGTCCCAAAACTCTATGCCACCACCATAGCCTTCAAATTTATCTTTTCTTTAATTGCATTTATATTATGAAGTTTGCACTACTTTGAACAATTGATGTTTGAATTACAATGTGTAATATTAGTATGGTATTTTTAATTAAATTTTGATCTGTATGATTAATACAGCTCGAACGGTAAATTACCATTAATACATTCGAACCAAAACAGACCCATTCGAACAAAAACTAACCCATTCGAACGACAAACGAAATATACAAAAATAAATTATTTGTTCGAACAACATTTATGTGCAAAACCCCCTTCGAACGGATATAATTTTTGAAATTAAAATTTCTGTTCAAACATACATAATTTTTGTTCGAACTCAAGTCGTTTGAAAAATTTATTAGTTTGAACGCATAAAATCTGTTTGAACACCCAGTTCGTTCGAACAAAATCAAATACGGACATTAGTTCGAATGAATATTTCATATTGTTCGAATGGATGTCTCCGTTCGGATGGATAAATTTTTCATTCGAACAATATATTGAGACGAAATCGGGTCGTCTAAAAAATTATTATCCGTTCGAACGGTTTCGGCTGGATCCGCCCAATTTCATCTCTAAAAATGATTTTTTTAGACAAAATTTGATTTTCGTCTCCAAAAACTTTTTGAGACGGTCTTTCCGAGACAAATTTGAGACAAAATTTTTTCATCTCCAAATCTAATTTGGGACGAAAATTGTGTTTTTTGAGAAAATTTTTTGTCTCAAAAAACACAATCTGTTGTAGTGAATCCACTACATATTACATTGTTTGAACTCATTTGCTAAGAACATTACAAAACCCATACTTTTACTTTAATCAAAAAATACTTTCTACGATGCCTTTTTGGCGACGGTTGTGAGACGGTTTCAAACCGTCACTAAAAATTTTCTGTGATGGTTTCCTATTTTTTGTGACGGTTTTGTCCGTCACAAGAAATAAAATCTGTTGTAGTGATATTAACTATTTTTAAGGTAAACTGAAATTGACACATGGCAAACTCTGTTTCGAGCAAGTCTTTTAGGTTAATATTGATGGACAGAAAAGTTCTTGAAAAGAAAACTCATATATAGTCTTTAGAATAACATTGATGGACGGAAAAATTCTAAAACAAAACTCATATGGAGTCAAACTCACGTCACAAATTCGTAAAGGTAGTAATTCAATTGTATAAAGAATAATTTACGAAATTTACAAGTAGATAAATTCAAGTTTGAATTAACAAGCCCAAAAGATTTTTAGTAAATGCACACGGATAGAAAAATATAGAAGTCTCAATTGATCATATTGATATGAATTTACCAAAGTTCTATCAGATTTTAAGGGCAAAATTATTCTCATACATATTCAAAACTGTTGTTATGACCCAACCCATGATCAGACCAAAACGACGTCATTTTGCTTAACCTCCTTAAATCCTATTCTTTTCTTCCCCAGCCCCCAGCTGGCCAGCTGTGTTGTTGCGTCGCAGCAGCCACCTCCACTAGGCCCTTGCCCCACAAAGGTCCGCCACACCGCTTACAACGCAAGTGTACCTCAGCGCCTCCCACGCCCTCCACCCTTTGTTTCATTGGTCTACCTCACCTCACCTCACCTTGTTGATACGTATGTCTCCCTGTCTCTATCTCTCGCCCTCCTTCTCTTTCTCGTCAACTCCCCATCTCTTTCTCTCTTCATTCATGTATCTCCCGATCTCTCGCTCTCATCTCCCTATTTTGTTGTAGTCGTCATGCACTACCACACCTAGTGCTAAATTTCATAATTGTCAATACCATGAAGACTCGCCGCACCTCATCACACCCATTGCGCCTGTAAGCTCCTTTCACTCCACCTTTTTGTTCTCTCAATCTCTCTGCCACTCTCTCCCACCAGCTACACGTACCAAAAAATTGATGACTTTACAAAATCGTTTGAACGTTAAAATAACCGTTCGAATAGTATTTTCTGTGACGAATTAAATCGTCTCAAAAAAAATTTTCCCATTTTTTTTTTCTTTCTTCATTCTCTCCCCTAATCCCCCTTCCCTCTTCAGTTTCTCTACTCCAATACTTCCTCTCCCTCTCTCATTCATGCTCCCACTCTCTTTCAAATTCTCTCATTCCCCACAATTGCTCTCTGTACCCGGCTCCCTGACAATTCCTTCCCCTCTCTCCCCTTCAATGTTTTTTCCGTTCCAGTTATCATTTCCCCTTGCACCCCTCCACCATAGATTCTCCCATCATGAATCTCCCCGTCAAGACATCGTCAACAAAATCCACCCTCTCATGCCGATACCAGACCACCGCGAGCCACCATTGTCCATCCCACCGAGCATCTTGGTTTTTTTCCTTCCTCCCAATATGCTTGTCCTCTTTCCCATGAGTTCTCTACCTTCAGCCACTAAGCACCGTCACAAGTCACCACACTGCCTTTAGAACCTAGACTAGCCACCCCTCTACTGTACACTAATATGCCACCACCGCCATTGCTCTATGGGGTATTGGCTGCAAAATAATTTCAATTTCTCAATTTCACATAGAAATTGGAGTTTATGCCTAGTTTATACTAGTTGATCGCTTTGGTGCCATGGTATTTTGTAGTCCTAGTTAATCGTTTTGGTTTAATTAGCGTAGTTAATACATTATAAGAGTCAAGTAAGCGATGCTCCTATACTAGACTTTGCCTATATGGATTAGGGTTGATTTTTTGAAAAACATTGTTTTTTATGAAACATTTGGAAACAACCTCGTCATTTTTCTACATAATGCATTGTTTCTAAATAAGAAAAGAAAGATATTTGTCATGGTTGGTATAAACATGAGCATTTTTGGCACTATTTCTCAACTGAACAAGAAGAGTGAATATATAGGACATCTGAAAGCGTTACACGTGATGATATGAATGTGGTCTCAATCTGTTCAGTACTCTAGTATGGTATGAAATGTTGCATCTGAACACCACTTGCATAATATTCTGCTTCTGTTTCTGTTCCACTCCGACCTTACCACGAGTTTAAAACTGTGGTCTTTGTAATTGTGTTGGTACCAACATATCTTTTTCTGAGTGCACCCATTTTGAAAACAAAGTGATTTTTTCTGTGGTTTTTCTAGTGTGCACACTCGTGAATTGGAGAAGGATAAGAGGAAGATTTACTTATGTTTCTGCTTGATTTGGTCACCGATAATAGCACAACCTTACCACGGGAGTTAAATATGGAATATATTCTAATACAATGATGCTTAGTTATGCTATGCAAAATGATTTTGTATATAAATATTTTGGAACTATTGCTCTAATATTTTTATAGCATGTTTTATTTTGCATTCTATTACCGGCTCATGTTTACGCACTAGAATATGTTCACTGCTTAAAAAGTTGTTGATAACTCACCCAATTAGCTCCACTAGATTTTCAGATGATAGATGTTTCAAATAAGGATCAAGAATATGGAGCATGGGCAAGTTATTCAAGAAACTACTAATTATATTTGATTGTTATTTTCGGATATTGATGATGTTATTGAGACTTTGTGGAGTTGATTATTAATTATGTTTAGATCCTTATAGAGAAACATCTATATTTAGTTTGTACATGTGAGTTTATGTTTATAAAGCCTTTGGAGAATATATATTGTATGGTTGAGAGATGATTTTTAGGTAACAACAAAGAAACAATTTAGATGAATTTAGCATGTGAGGGAGGCATTTGCAAGCTTTTTCAGGTATTTAGCACGTAAGATACTTTAAACATTCATGGATGGTCTGATGTAAGACTGTGTTTGTTGTAGCGGCATTAATAAAGATAGAGGAAAAATTGATATTGGCCTAGATGAAAAATTCCACTCTATCTTTAAGTAAAATAAATGGAACATCTTGAATGGAATCTTACTCAAACTGATCCTTTTAGACTTGACATGGATTTATTCCTTACACAAAACACCATCACATTGTTAAGATAATATAAATAATAAAATATGTATATATATTCTCCTCAATTTAACCTTTTGGAAAGAATAGGAATCGATTTTCTATGGTAAGAGTGAATATAATAGCATTACAATCTTTTAGGGAATAAAGATGGTGCCTAACCAATTAATTACGCATATTCGGTTCACCACTAACTCTAATTATTCGAATATATTGTCTAATCACCAGTACTATACATAGTAATACTTACCCTTCAATGTTCTTTAATTAGCAATAGAACATATAATATCCCAAGGACGGAAACACAGAATATACCAAAATAATTAATTGTTCATATAGTATTGGCATTGTAAGTCATGAATGCTTTTAACTTTGTCTTGGACAGAGTTGTGCCGTCTCTCAGGTGGTTTGAGAGAGGTTTGCAGCATGTACTAGACAATGTCAGTCACAATTGTGTACTGGGAAGCTATTAATATTGTAGTTGGCTTGTAATATATGTTTCAGGTCAAAGTTGTAATGACCGTTATTCATGAATGCAATATGTTTTATCAAAAACATGTCAGTCACAATTGTGTACTGGGAAGCTATTAATATTGTAGTTGGCTTGTAATATATGTTTCAGGTCAAAGTTGTAATGACCGTTATTAATGAATGCAGTATGTTTTATCAAAAAAATATTCCGAGTCTCTATCCATGTACATAGTACTTAGCACCGCTCAAATTTATTCTCCTATATATTGGTGAGTTCTACTAATAACATAAAATGCATAATTCACTGCAAAGAGATTTATACAAGTTGTATACTCACAAACTTATGTAACTTGATATTGTATGTTTGATTGTAAAGTTATCTTGACTATAAAGTAGATTTGACGTATCACATCAAACCACATTAGTCTAAAAACATTGGTTTTGTGAGCGTCAAGCTTAACAATTTTTGGTCCACCTCCTATTCTTTGTCCTCTTTCACATTGCTTTTATTTTTTTAAATGATTCTTTCATGGGTGCATGCAACAACTTGTTATATGGCGGTAGTTGTATCTCAATTATATCTCTATTCCAGTCCTTGCACGCAAGCATTTTCTACATATAAAATTGGACTTACTTTTCATTATTTTTTGAAAAATAATGAAAAGTAAGTCCAACTTGTTATATGGTGTAATTTATTCTCATGCCAGTGGGTTCTACTAATATTAGGACAATCAACTTGGTTTTGAAATGGTCAAGGCAAACAACTTGGCCCGGCCATCTCTTTTTTCATGATTCTTTCATGTGGGCATGCAACAACTACTTTTGTATATTGTGGTTGTTGTATCTCTCTTATATATATATATATATATCTAATCCAATACACGCACAGGAAACGTCTTGCTTGTCAAGATAATTTCGAATATATTGTCTCACCATAGTATATAGTAACAATTACACTTCAATATCATATATGTTCTTTAACCATAGATCAATAGAGCCTATAAAAACCCCCATGCATGAGGGAGTACTTCGAAAACCAAACCAGAAAAGTCTATACACCAGCATATAAACCAAACCATATGGCATATATGTTCGTTCCCATGATGAGCATGACTCGTCCTTATGATGTGGTTAATCAAGGTCAACCCCTAACTGCAGGTCTAAACAAGGAAGAGCTAAGCGATGCCTTCCAATCCCTCATTGACAAGCATGGTCGTCTACCCAGCAAGGGTGGTCGTCTGCCCCGCAAGGGTGGTCGTCTGCCCGACAGGGTTGGTCGTATGCCCGACGAGAGACCTCGTCGTGCAGATGGATTAATCGGGGAGGAGAAGCCTCGTCGTGCACACCACCATGCTGATGTTGACGGAGATGGATTAATCATGGAGGAGGTGGTCGTCGACCTTCTGCACTAAGCTTAACATTTAGTGATCTTCCCCTATATATATATATACACGTATATAGTGTGTCTGGTAACAAGTTAGTATATAAATAATGTAGTAGCTAGCTAAGTTTCAACTTCACATGATGTAAGAATGAAAAGGCGGCTAGCTCCTTCTGTACAGCAAGGTTCAGTACTGCTTGTATGTGTTTTATATGATGAAGTACTAGTGCTTGTTTGTATTATAATTAGCTTGTTATTTTCAATATTTCTTCTATATATATAGTTTTGGTATTTACCCAATGGGAAGATTACTATATATATAGTTTTGTCATGATTGGTGTAGACGAGAGCATTTTTGGCACTATTTCTCAATTGAACAAGAAGAGTGAATATATAGGACATCTGAAAGTGTTATATGTGATGATATGAATATGGTCTCTATTTATTCAGTACTCTATTATGGTATGAATGTTGCATCTGAAAACCTCTAGCATAATATTCTGTTTTTGTTTCTATTCCACTCTGATCTTACCACGAGTTTAAAACTGTGGTCTTTGTTATTGAGTTGGTTCCAACATATATTGTAACACCCCCTTCCCGTAGGATAGATATATTACTAACCTTTAAAACATAATGCTCGATAAAGAGATTCATATTCTGAAATACCTCATTTATTAAAATTCATCAAAACAATAAAACTAAAATGAACATGATTGTTTTGAAATGAACGAATATAAAAGAACATAAACTAATCCTATGAATGATATAAAAAGGAATTTAACACTTGTGAAAAATATCACTTATTCACTCCTAAGTCTTTGTACTAGATCTATTCCTGGCCATCCAGCTCTTCATCATCATAGACATCATCTGCGAGAATTTAGACATGGAAGAAAACAAGAAGACAAACAAAAATAATGAGTCGAATACTCAGTAAGTAGTACATCATACCGTAAAATATAATCTTTACCTAACATACTTTTAGTTTCTATGGTACTCTTCATAACTTACATATAGCTTCATAGATTTCAATTAAACACGTAACGTGACTTTCTGAAAACTTTACATGCATACATATATCACAGATTTATATAACATACGTATTCATCATTAACATAAGCGGAAGCATATATAATCAACACTTGCAATTGTGAATGCATAATATCTTGGTTATCTTGTCTTAACATGGAGTGAAACACGCTTGAGTCCGTGTTTTCACTAAACTTGCATAACATGGAGTGAAACACGCTTGAGTCCGCGTTTCACTAAACTTGCATAACATGGAGTGAAACACGCTTGAGTCCGCGTTTCACTTAACTTGCATAACATGGAGTGAAACACGCTTGAGTCCGCGTTTCACTTAACTTGCATAACATGGCTTGCATAACATGGAGTGAAACACGCTTGAGTCCGCGTTTCACTTAACTTGCATAACATGGAGTGAAACACGCTTGAGTCCGTGTTTCACTTAACTTGTGGTTAACCACGCTTGAGTCCGTGACACCGTTACATTTCTTATCTTTCTTAATGCATGAGATTTTATTAGGCTTCATAAACATTTCTAACATGGCATAATCTTGTACATGGCATAGCATAACATGACATGGTATGGCATATTTTTGTACATGGCATATTCTTGTACATGGCATAGCATAATATGATATAGCATGGCATATTCTTGTACATGGCATAGTATAACATGACATTACATAACATGCTCTGAATGTTTTATGACATTCCAAGGCATACATGATCTAGGTACTACATGAACACGGCATACATAATCTAAATACTACATGAACGTGGCATATATAATCTAACATTTCATGAACATGGTTTGCATAATCTGACTATTCCATTATATGGCATACTTGACTTTGAACTACCACATGAATATCTCATGGCTTTCATATGATTTTAGTAACATTCAATCAATCGCACAACAAATTCATTCATTCAAGCATAATCTCATATTTCATCAAAGATCAAAAAGGAAACTAACCTTGACTTGCCTCTTAGCGTAGCGTAGTTAACAATCATAAGCACATCATATTTTCATACATAATAATAATATTCACAGTACGCATGCATTTATATGATCATACTATTTACCTCATAGCGCTGCTTCCTGATTTCCAACTTGTAGCGCGTTACCTAAACGAGATTCTAGACGTTATTAACTTCCTAGTAAAACGTGTCGTAATACTCTACGTAATTAAATACGTATAAGGAATTTAACTAATAATAGGCTCCAACATAAGCTTTGAAATCCTTTAAAAACCTTTTATAAAAAAATTGTGTCTAAAGGCTCATAATTATTCAAGTAGATAAAGGTCATGTAAAGGTAATGCATTTCTAAAAATATAACTAGCCCAATAAAATAACTAAAACAGGTTTTTGTAAAGCACCACTAGCCCACTTTATAATCATAAAACAGTTTCTGTCAACCCAAAGTTTACCCACTTAAATTATCATAGTTTTTGAAATAAGCCCAACAAGTTTATTTGAAACTAGGCCCAATACCCCTTAAAGAAAACACTAGCCAATTGGCTTAAGGCCCCAAGAAGTAGAGGCTAGTGAGGTTACACCATCAAGGGTCAAAAGGGCATGTAAGGAATGACAGAATTAGTGGAGGGCTTTTTGGGAAAGGCTGAAAACAAAACACAAACAGAAATACATCTTACGTCAAGACTAGATGGAAGGGTGTGGCGCCCCCAATCCCCCTTACATAAATACACAAGGATCGAGACGCCAGGATGGTGACAACACGGTCACACATCCCAACGAAGCGCCAGTGTGTGTACATGCAACAGTGTACAAATAAAATAACGCAGCGGATAGTCAACTAAGTACCAGAATTTATTTACAATCAAACATCAGTAAAAATTTGAATAGCAGTTATACAGTCATCCATAAAAATATATTACAATAGTTTTCATATAAACAAACGAGTGATCCCAGATCACTCCTTGGGCGGAGCCGTCACCTCAGGCTCACCCTCCTCTTCATCATCTGCATCAGAATCTGCGTTACCACAAAATGGTATCGCAGGTAAGTATGACCCCAAATAACAACGTAATATAAAATGCATTAAATGCAACCAACATGCATGCACATGAAAAATATGTATTTTACTCAACACATTATTTTCCCCGAAAAGAATTATTTCAACACGCGCCAAAATCTCATTTTGGCCTAAAATATCCGTAAAACATTTTTCCAGAAAATGATTTACCCAGAAATCCAACTCGCACTATTTTCCCAGAAAATAGTGCATTAATTCCATATGCACCATGGCCTCCCCTATGGACCATCCGCACATCCTGGCTTCGTAGCGGTGCTCAGTTCCGCGCCCAGCACGTACATGGCCAAGCACCCACACTACGCAACGAGCGATGCTCAGTTCCGCGCCCAGCGCGTACGTGGCCAGACATCCTCTAGTCCCCGCCAGCAGAAGGACCACAGAGTTGGCACGAGACCATCTCGTCCGATCCAATTGTCGCCCGGCGACAATCCAGGGGATGTTACTCAGTATATTCCGCTCCCGAGTAACCAGAGGAGCTCCACCGAGTTAATGCCCCATCTCAGCTTGGGGTCGTGATACACACGCACCCAAAAATAATATCACATAAAATCACAGCCTTTCAAATCATACATGAGCATGAATGCAATGCACGAAAACCCAGTTTTCTTTACAAACATGATCATGCATGAAATAATGATATGAACATGCACCAACACTGATCCAACATCCATCCAGAACCAATCCCAACAAATCCAATCAAAACAACTCATCAACAACCAAACCAAATAAACCAAACCAACCAAACAACTCCAATCACAATTCCATCCGACCCCCGAACTCCTCGGACTCAGTTCGGCATGCCAAAAATACAGTGAAATGGGTTAGTGCAAAAATACATTTAAATTACGAAAGTTCTTTGGAGAAATACTTACCATGCTATATAATAATTTTCTGAGGATCACGGGTGCGCTCGAAGTGGAAAAATAGATGTCGAACAGTGTAAAATACACTGTGGCTGTGGGTCACAGATACCCACTTTTCAACGGTGACAAACAAAGACTCAAATTTGATAGAGTAGGGCCTAGGGAGGTCGGTGAAGCTAGTGGTGGTGAAGGTTGGCCGTGGGTGGCGGCGCAATGGGCGGTAGAAGACCAAAATACCTAAATCGGAAATGTAGATGGTGGAGCTTCACCGGTGGCGGATCGGAGCTGGGGTTGGGTCCAATAGGTTGCCAAGAGGTCGAGGATGATGTGGTAAGAAGATGGTGGCCAATGGTCGTGCGATGGCGGTGCAGCGGCGGAAAGAATGCTGCGGCGTGGAGAGGCTCGTGGTGGCTAACGGCGGCGCGAATGGAGCTGGAAACGGAGGGGTAGCGTCGGCGGTGGCTGGGGAAGCTAGGGAGCAGGGCGGTGTCGACCACCGCCGGCTCACGGCGGCGCTGGGTGGAGAAGAGGCAAACGGACGGAGAGAGGGAGAGAGGCTGGGTCGCGCGGGAGATGGCCAGGAGTGGAAGAAAAAAAAGAAAAAGAAAAGAAAGAAAAAAGGAAAAAAGAAAAAGGAGAAAAGAAAAAAGAGAAAAGGAAAAAAATGTAGGAAAGAAATGAGGTCCAATCCTCATAACTTGGGTCACAAAAATGATCCAACGGAAACGATTTTAACACAGCTAGTGAAATAAAATATTTCAAACACAGTGATTAACATGAAAATAAATAATTAAACCCAATAATAAGTTAATTTAATTCGAGAAGAAATTTAAACACATAACAATAATTAATTTAAAGAAAGCACTTCGAAAATAATTTTCGTAAACTAAAAATCATAAAAATAACCCAATTAAAAATCCAATAATTTTAAAATAAGAGAATAAAATTTGAATAAAATCAAAATAATCATTCAATAAAAATACACTAAAATACGGGATGTTACATCCTCCCCCCTTAAAAAAATTTCGTCCTCGAACTTGGCAAAGTCAACATTAAGACTAAGACAGGAATAAGATTCAACTAAGAGCAGACTAAGAACATACCACCAAAATAGTCCGGCAAGGCCACTCTATAAGCAACAAACCCAACCTTCTCTACAATCTGAAAAGGGCCAACATGTCTTTGCTAAGTTTTCCTTTCTTACCAAAGCGCTTAACGCCTGAGACTTTGAAATAAACCCAGTCAACTACTTCAAAGGATAAGTCTCTTCTTCTTGTATCTGCATAACTCTTATGGCGACTTTGCGCTTCCGCCATTTTAGTCCTTATAAACTGAACTTGATCCTTCATTTCTTGAATTATCTCGGGCCCAAACAATTTGTTCTTGCCCACTTCATCCCAACATAAAGGCAATCTACACTTCCTTCCATACCCAGCTTCATATGGGGCCATCCGAATGGAGGAATGAAAATTGTCATTATAAGAGAACTCAATAAGCGGTAAGTGATTCTCCCAACTTCCTTGAAATTCCATGACACAAGACCATAACATATCCTCCAGAGTCTGAATAGTACGCTCTGATTGGCCGTCCGTTTGGGGTGATATGCAGTACTAAACTTCAACTTAGTGCCTAAGGCTGCCTGTAAACTCTTCCAAAAAAAATGGGACATGAACTGCGGGTCCCGATCCGACACAATGCTCTTGGGTACTCCATGCAAACGCACTATCTCCTTGACATATAACCGAGTCAACTTACCCAAAGAGTCAGTATTAATAATAGGCAAGAAATAAGCACTCTTGATCAACCAATCAACAATCGCCCAAATAGAGTTCTTCCCACTAGGAGTCCTCGGCAAACCCACAACAAAATCCATAGAAATATCATCCCACTTCCACTCTGGAATAGGGAGAGGTTGAAGTCTACCAGTAGGTCTTTTGATGCTCAGCCTTAACTTGACAGCATGTGGCACATTTCTCAATAAACATGGCGATATCCAATATACTCGTTTTAGTCCCCCAATGACACATCACGACCAGTATTCCTAGAGTGACTGCTATCCAAAAATCTCATTTCCTCGAGAACCTTAATACAACATCCAATAAATTCCAATGATCAAAAGCCCTTACAATACTATGTGCCCCTCAATCAACTCCTATGCTACAACTTCTAAACCTCCATTGAATTCTACTATTGGAAACCTAATAGCCACTTCCAATGTTAACCATCAGTAACAAATTTTGCACAACCAGATGATTAATCTCCAATTACAAGTATCTTCTCAAAATTCAAATCACCATTAATTCTTTAAATCAGCACAATTTGAACTCCTGACTACAACAAAAATACCACGCTTCTGCTGTGCACTCTGATATTCACCACATGCATAAAATGTAACACCCCGTATTTTAGTGTATTTTTACTGAAGGATTTTTTTTATTGTTCAAAAAATTTATCCTCTTATTTTAAAATTGGTTGGATTTTTAGTAAGTTTATTTCTATGATTTTAATTTGGTGAAAATTATTTTTATGTGCTTTCCAAATATTTGTTTATTGTTATGCATTTAAATTGCTTTTAATATTTAAATTAATTACTGTGGGATTTAATTATTTCAATTTGACTTTACCATTACGTTTAAATTATTTTATTTAACTTGTGCTTTTAAAATCATCTCCGTTGGATCATTTTTGTGACCCAAGTTATGAGGATTGGACCTCATTTCTTTTCCCTCCATTTTTCTTTCCTTCCTTTTCTTTTCTTTCTTTTCTTTTTTCTTCTTTA
This sequence comes from Juglans microcarpa x Juglans regia, assembly GCF_004785595.1. Lineage (NCBI taxonomy): Eukaryota > Viridiplantae > Streptophyta > Magnoliopsida > Fagales > Juglandaceae > Juglans > Juglans microcarpa x Juglans regia. Next base: position 5,747,562 of record NC_054609.1, read on the forward strand.
TTTTTCCCCTCCCCGTGTGCACGAACCAGCCCTCTCCCTCTCTCTTCCGTCAGTCACCTTCACCCAGCCCGCCGCCGTGCGCCGGCAGTGGTCGACACCGCCCGGCCGACCAGCTCCCCCTCCCTCCGGCGACCTCACCCCCCAAATCCCAGCCCCTACCTCGCCGCCGGTAGCCGGCACGCACCCCACGAAGCCGCGGACCACTTTCACGCCAGCGCCGCCGTGAGCCAACGGTGGCCTTCACTGCCCACCCCATTGTGTTCCCCTGCCGCCGGCGACCTCACCCCACCAACCTCACCTCCATTCGCACCGCCGTTAACCACCAGTAACCCTTCAAGCCGCGGCGTCACTTTCGTTCCAGCGCCGCGGCCGCGCCACCTCCGGCCACCATCTTCACACCACATCATCCTCGACATCTTGGCAACCCATTGGACCCAACCCCAGCTCCGATCCGCCACCGGTGAAGCTCCACCATCTACATTTTCGATTTGGGTATTTTGGTCTTCTACCGCCCATTCCGCCGCCACCCACGGCAAACCACCACCACCACTAGCTTCACCGACCTCCCTAGGCCCTACCCTATCAATCTTGGGTCTTCGTTTGCCTCCGTTTGAAAGTTGGTATTTGTGATCCACGGCCACAGTGTATTTTACACTGTGGTGTTGCTCAAACGTCGCCTTTTTCAACTTCGTGATCCTTCGGAAATTGTTATATTGCACTGTAAGTATTTTCCTTAAAGAACTTTCGTGATTTAAATATATTTTTGCACTAACACATATTATCTGTGAATTGGTTTGTTTTGCCGGACTGAGTCCGAGGAGTTTCGGGGGTCGGATGGATTGTGGAGGGAGTCGTTGTGTGTTTGTTTGCATTGTGAATTGTGGTTGTTGGTTGTTGGTTATGGCTTGTTCATGTACATCGCATATTGCACGCATGATCATGTTTGTAAAGAAAACTGGGTTTTCGCATGATTGCATACATGTTCATGTGTTTATTGAAAATTATATTCTCATGTGAGTAAAAGGAAAAGAGACTGTAGGGATGGTGGTAAGCAGGGACGGTGGTAGAGTCCCGCCTGTGATTCCCGCCTACAGTGCTCTGTTAGGTATTCATTGTGTGTAAAGGAACTGTAGGGATGGTGGTAAGCAGGGATGGTGGTAGAGTCCCGCCTGCAATTCCCGCCTACGGTGCACGCGATAGGGATGGTGGTAAGCAGGGATGGTGGTTGTGTCCCTCCTGTGATTCCCGCCTACGGTGCACGCGGTAGGGATGGTGGTAAGCAGGGACGGTGGTAGAGTCCCGCCTGCGATTCCCGCCTACAGTGTCCGATAAATGGGTTGTTTGTGTGAATCATTTTCTGGGAAAATGTTTTACGGATATTTTGGGCCAAAATGGGATTTTTGGCGTGTGTTGGAAATAATCATTTTTCTGAGAAAAATGGTATTTTATGACTAAATGTATTTTGTCATATTGTTGGTTGCATTAATGTATTTTTATCCCGAGAGTTGTTTGGTTTATACTTACCTGTGGTACCATTTTATGGTATCGCAGATTTTGATGCAGATGATGATGACGAGCCTTAGCTTGGCTCCGTTGGAGGAGTGATCTAGGATTGCTCCTGTTTAGTGAGTTATGTTTTTATCAATTTATGTATTTACCTTTTGTATTATATTTGGGATGACTGTATAATTTTTAAAGATAAATTGTGTTGAATATTTTTATTTAAATTTCTGGTACTTAGTTGACTTATTTATATTATCCGCTGCGACTTTTATTGTGCACCTTTACATGTTGCACACACACTTGAGCACATTTCGTTGGGATGTGTGACCGTGTTGTCAGCATCCTGACGTCCCGATTCCCTTGTTTTTATACGTGGGAGTCGGGGCGTCACAGGTGGTATCAGAGCAGTTCGGCTCTGGGTAAAACCACTTGTCCCATAGGTGTAGTACCAGAAAATTTTAAAATTGTGATTTGAAATTATTTTGTTGGGAGTATATTATTTTAATTTTATTTATTTATTTTATTTATTTTATTGTACGTTAATTGTTTGTTTATTTATCTTATTTTTGTTATTTTAGTTTATTTAGTTATTTTATTATATGGCAGGCAATTTTACTTGTTTCAATTATTTTCTTGTGTACTATTTCATTTGTTTTATTCCTTTTGTCTTATGATATTTTATTTTGTTGGTTTTATTTTATTTTATTTTATGTGATATTGTTGTATTTTAATTTATTTTACTATAATTATATTTTTAGTTTGTTTTAAGCTGATAGTGGGGTTAAGGGTTACGCTATGGCAGGAAAATGGTACGACCAAGAAGGCAAGCTAATGAGCCCGAGGATGAATTACCGAGGGGTGATGGAAATTATGCCATGGCGAGGGCGTTGAATAGGATGATGGAGTTTCTTCAGCAGAATTTTCGTCCACAGCAAGGAGAGCAGTACAGGGCGATGCAGGCCGGGTGCACCTATGAGCGCTTCTTAGCACATAGGACCCCTGCTTTTTCTAGTGAAGAGGATTCATTACGGGCTAGAAGGTGGATTCAAGATCTGGAAAGAACGTTTGAAGTCTGTGGATGCACTGAGGCCTAGAGGGTATTATATGGGAGCTATATGCTGCAAGGTGAAGCGGCAAATTGGTGGGAGACCAAGCGGTCACTTTTAGAGATGGAGTTGGGATCCTTGGCTGCTGTGTCTTGGCAGCGTTTTAAGAAAGAATTTGATGATCGATTCTTTCCTGTTTCGGTGAGACGGCAAATGGCTCGGGATTTCAATAATTTGGTCCAAGGAGACATGACTGTCGAGCAGTATGCAAGGAAATTTATGGAGCTTGGACGGTTCGCTCCTCACCTCATTGCTACTGAAGAGATGCGGGCTGAACGTTTCCAAGAAGGGTTGCGCCCTCAAATCCGCAGGCAGGTCGCATGCCTAGAAATCCAGAACTTTCAAAGGTTGGTCAATGTGGCCTCAATTGCTGAGCGAGAGCGAGGTGCTGTGGTAGGCTCCCCTCCGGGTAAGAAGCGACTGAACATTGATGGTGAAGGGAGCAGCTCCGGGTCGCCACAGAAGTTTGTGCAAAGGATCGGGGCCAGAACGCAGGCAGCTTCCGGTATACGTATTGGGGGCCGAGCTCCAGTTTGTGGTAGATGTAATAGAGCCCACGAGGGCGAGTGTCGTCAGGGTTGGAACCAGTGCTTTGAGTGTGGTCAGACAGGGCACTTTGCTCGTGAGTGCCCTAATTGGACCCAAGGAAATCAGGGTGGTCATCGCGGTGGTAGGACTAATCAGAGGCAACTAGTTCAGGCTCGGGTGTATGCGGTGACTCCTGGTAGTGCTGGCGACGAGATTCCAGGGACTCAGGACGCTGGAGTTATCGCAGGTATGGGTCTAATCTTACCTTTCGTAATGGATGCCATGTGTGGTTTATTCTTGGGTTTTGGAAAGTTATGCAAGCTGTACCCATGTCCGTTGGGTGTTGGAGGTTGTGTGATTTTCTTAAGAGTGTTCTGGTTGTATTTGGTATCCTGCTTTAGAGTGATGTTTGGCCCTACAAATTTCGAGGAAGAAATTTTATTTTAAGGGGGGGAGGATATAACACCCCGTATTTTAGTGTATTTTTACTGAAGGATTTTTTTTTATTGTTCAAAAAATTTATCCTCTTATTTTAAAATTGGTTGGATTTTTAGTAAGTTTATTTCTATGATTTTAATTTGGTGAAAATTATTTTTATGTGCTTTCCAAATATTTATTTATTGTTATGCATTTAAATTACTTTTAATATTTAAATTAATTACTGTGGGATTTAATTATTTCAATTTGACTTTACCATTACGTTTAAATTATTTTATTTAACTTGTGGTTTTAAAATCATCTCTGTTGGATCATTTTTGTGACTCAAGTTATGAGGATTGGACCTCAATTCTTTTCCCTCCATTTTTCTTTCCTTCCTTTTCTTTTCTTTCTTTTCTTTTTTCTTCTTTATTTTTCCCCTCCCCGTGTGCGCGAACCAGCCCTCTCCCTCTCCCTTCCGTCCGTCACCTTCACCCAGCCCGCCGCCGTGCGCCGGCAGTGGTCGACACCTCCCGGCCGACCAGCTCCCCCTCCCTCCGGCGACCTCACCCCCCAAATCCCAGCCCCTACCTCGCCGCCAGTAGCCCGCACGCACCCCACGAAGCCGCGGGCCACTTTCACGCCAGCGCCGCCGTGAGCCAGTGGTGGCCTTCACTGCCCACCCCATTGTGTTCCCCTGCCGCCGGCGACCACACCCCACCAACCTCACCTCCATTCGCGCCGCCGTTAACCACCAGTAGCCCTTCAAGCCGCGGCGTCACTTTCATTCCAGCGCCGCCGTCGCGCCACCTCCGGCCACCATCTTCACACCACATCATCCTCGACCTCTTGGCAACCCATTGGACCCAACCCCAACTCCTATCCGCCACCGGAGAAGCTCCACCATCTACATTTTCGATTTGGGTATTTTGGTCTTCTACCGCCCATTCCGCCGCCACTCACGGCAAACCACCACCACCACTAGCTTCACCGACCTCCCTAGGCCCTACCCTATCAATCTTGGGTCTTCGTTTACCTCCGTTTGAAAGTTGGTATTTGTGATCCACGGCCACAGTGTATTTTAGACTGTGGTGTTGCTCAAACGTCGCCTTTTTCAACTTCGTGATCCTTCGGAAATTGTTATATTGCACTGTATGTATTTTCCTTAAAGAACTTTCGTGATTTAAATATATTTTTGCACTGACACATATTATCTGTGAATTAGTTTGTTTTGCCGGATTGAGTCCGAGGAGTTTCGGGGGTCGGATGGATTGTGGATGGAGTCGTTGTGTGTTTGTTTGCATTGTGAATTTTGGTTGTTGGTTGTTGGTTTTGGCTTGTTCATGTACATCGCATATTGCACGCATGATCATGTTTGTAAAGAAAACTGGGTTTTCGCATAATTGCATACATGTTCACGTGTTTATTGAAAATTATATTCTCATGTGAGTAAAAGGAAAAGAGACTGTAGGGATGGTGGTAAGCAGGGACGGTGGTAGAGTCCCGCCTATGATTCCCGCCTACAGTGCTCTGTTAAGTATTCATTGTGTGTAAAGGAACTGTAGGGATGGTGGTAAGCAGGGATGGTGGTAGAGTCCCGCCTGCGATTCCCGCCTACGGTGCACGCGATAGAGATGGTGGTAAGCAGGGATGGTGGTTGTGTCCCTCCTGTGATTCCCGCCTACGGTGCACGCGGTAGGGATGGTGGTAAGCAGAGACGGTGGTAGAGTCCCGCCTGCGATTCCCACCTACAGTGTCCGATAAATGGGTTGTTTGTGTGAATCATTTTCTGGAAAAATGTTTTACGGATATTTTGGGCCAAAATGGGATTTTTGGCGTGTGTTGGAAATAATCATTTTTCTGGAAAAAATGGTATTTTATGAATAAATGTATTTTGTCATATTGTTGGTTGCATTAATGTATTTTTATCCCGAGAGTTGTTTGGTTTATACTTACCTGTGGTACCATTTTATGGTATCGCAGATTTTGATGCAGATGATGATGACGAGCCTTAGCTTGGCTCCGTTGGAGGAGTGATCTGGGATTGCTCCTGTTTAGTGAGTTATATTTTTATCAATTTATGTATTTACCTTTTGTATTATATTTGGAATGACTGTATAATTTTTAAAGATAAATTGTGTTGAATATTTGTATTTAAATTTCTGGTACTTAGTTGACTTATTTATATTATCCGCTGCGACTTTTATTGTGCACCTTTGCATGTTGCACACACACTTGAGCACATTTCGTTGGGATGTGTGACTGTGTTGTCAGCATCCTAACGTCCCGATTCCCTTGTTTTTGTACATGGGAGTCGGGGCGTCACATAAAACTTACGTCCTCATGAAACTAACACCATCGAGTATAAGGTGGCTCCATTTCTACTAACCAAAACTCTTATCACAATTTGGTAGAAAAATACTTTCTCCCAAAACCACGAGTTATAACTCAAATTCCTCAATTAACTCCAGCTGCCTTGATCAAAATCAAATTCCATAAAATATGCCCATGATCATTGACAGAAAATCAATATCAAACAACCTCAACATCTAAAATTGAAAATAAGCAACTTCAACCTAAAATACATTCATCTCCTCTAAGATAAGAAACATACTTTAAAAGACTCAATTCCAATCCGACCAACTAATAAGAGCGCCTATAAACTCCTACCTAACAACCTAAACCCAAAAGCTAATCACCTACATTCTGAACAACATCTAATCTAACGGTGACTAAACTCATTACGAACCATTATTGACTTCACCAAAACATTAACAAAACCTCATTGGTAACTCGCCCAGCTACTTCTACTCCTATAAGCTAGTATTAGCATGACTAGCTCATTCAATAACACATCACTATTAAACCTCAAGGCAAGCCCTACTGCTCAAATCATCAATCCACCAAAAGCCAATGCAAATCACCCAAGGATTCTAATACTTGATTAACTCACATACTGGATCATATTATTCATCGCTAATGTCTAAACTTCAACTTCCAAGATCTTATCATACACCAAATATGACGACCCATCAATTTCTCTTCAAGTTAAATAACAATGTCCTTAATTCAACCAACTGGATGCTCAATCTCCAAAGAAAGTATAACCTCAAAATTTAAATTCCTAGGTAACCTCAAGTCACAATTAATTCCTGAAGATAATCACAATAACTATTCACAACCATGATTCATTGAGTAACCCACTTCAATCGCACACTTCGATCAACTCACCAAAAACTCCAAGCCAAGGTCTCTTGAATTACTACTATTGTGTCGACTCCTCTTCCACACCAACCAAAACCACTTCTTCCAAACCAAATGAGACTAGAACCTATACTCTCCGAAATCCATAACCACTCACCACTACTATACATCAATCTTACGCACCCTTAGCCAAAACCAATAATCCTCCAAACGTGCAGGTGATCATCATAACCATATCCATCACTAGACCTACATCCTCGAAATCAATAAGAATCATTTCCTATATCCGCACCATCTATTATCCTTAAAATTGATATGGATTAAATCATTAACCTGTCACTGTAACACCAAGCTAAAAATAATTATTTAACCAAATTAGATAAACATCTTCAATCCTCAGAAAATAAACAAACTAGATCATTACCTTCCATCTCCAAGAAAATTCTCGCCTGAAAAAAAATATTCTCATATCAGTAACTCAACTCTTATCAATCCTATTTTAATTCAGCCTTTCAACTCAGCAATTCCAAAACCTTAACCCAGATATAAATCATTTCCTGAAATCCTCAAGATCGATGATCTTAAATCTAAAACATTCGCCTTATAAAACTTGTAAATTCTAAAACCCCAAATGTTATCAAATTGCTTATCGAGGTCGGCAACATCAAAAACTTTTAATCTAAGTAATCCCTTAATTGCTTGTTGAACCTACTACCTTGAATCCCATAAACTTATTTCCTAAAAACTATGGGGCCACAAACCTTAGATGAACTTCTCATAAATCTAACATTGACATTCGTTGATCTTACAACCTCCTACCCATAGACTCACTACATAAATTCTACAAAACCTAAAACCTCAATTATTCTAAGCAATTAAAAACTATTCCCCTCCCTAGCAGCAACTTGAGTACCTAATCCAAAGAGTTCACCCAGACCCTGATATTCGAGCCTTGATATTAAAACAACCAATCACCAAGAGTTCAGGCCTACTATACCAATGTTTAAGCCTAACAATGGCATTCTCAGTCGTATTATCTTCCTGTCATAACATAACCCTTAACCCGCCTTTCAATTTCGAACAAAACAAAATAAAATAAAATTCCATAAATAAAATAACATACGACAAAATGCATAAAACCAATGAAGTAGTTCACAATGAAATAAATAAAACAATAAAATAATCCGCCATAAAATAAAACAATTAAATTAAAATGACATACAATAAAATAAATAAACAACAAAATTATTATACAATAAAATAAATAAACACCAAGATTATTATACAATAAAATAAATAAACAACAGAATTATTATACAATAAAATAAATAAACAACAAAATTATTATACAATAAAATAAATAAACACCAAAATTATTATACAATAAAATAAATAAACAACAGAATTATTATACAATAAAATAAATAAAGCCAATAAAACCATACTCAACCAAAGGTAAACACTAATTAAAGCAATAAAATCAAATAAATCAAATAACATCAATTAACATAAAATAAAATAGCAATAAACTCATAATATAAAATAAATAACTTAACTTACACCACTTAAACAAAAATTTTATTATTTTAAAATAATAATAAAAATAAGTTTCTGGTACTATCCTAAGTAACATGTGGTTTTACCCAGAGCCGAACTGCTCTGATACCACCTGTGGTGCCCCAATCCCCCTTACATAAATACACAGGGATCGAGACGCCAGGATGGTGACAACACGGTCACACATCCCAACGAAGTGCCAGTGTGTGTACATGCAACAGTGTACAAATAAAATAACGCAGCGGATAGTCAACTAAGTACCAGAATTTATTTACAATCAAACATCAGTAAAAATTTGAATAGCAGTTATACAGTCATCCATAAAAATATATTACAATAGTTTTCATATAAACAAACGAGTGATCCCAGATCACTCCTTGGGCAGAGCCGTCACCTCAGGCTCACCCTCCTCCTCATCATCTGCATCAGAATCTACGTTACCACAAAATGGTATCGCAGGTAAGTATGACCCCAAACAACAACGTAATATAAAATGCATTAAATGCAACCAACATGCATGCACATGAAAAATATGTATTTTACTCAACACATTATTTTCCCCGAAAATAATTATTTCAACACACGCCAAAATCCCATTTTGGCCCAAAATATCCGTAAAACATTTTTCCAGAAAATGATTTACCCAGAAATCCAACTCGCACTATTTTCTCAGAAAATGGTGCATTAATTCCATATGCACCATGCATTAATTCCATATGCACCATGGCCTCCCCTATGGACCATCCGCACGTCCTGGCTTCGTAGGGGTGCTAAGTTCCGCGCCCGGCGCGTACATGGCCAAGCACCTACACTACGCAATGAGCGATGCCCAGTTCCGCGCCCAGCGCGTACGTGGCCAGACATCCTCTAGTCCCCGCCAGCAGAAGGACCACGGAGTCGGTACGAGACCATCTCGTCCGATCCCATTGTCGCCCGGCGACAATCCAGGGGACGTTACTCAGTATATTCCGCTCCCGAGTAACCAGAGGAGCTCCACCGAGTTAATGCCCCATCTCGGCTTGGGGTCGTGATACACATGCACCCAAAAATAATATCACATAAAATCACAGCCTTTCAAATCATACATGAGCATGAATGCAATGCACGAAATCCCAGTTTTCTTTACAAACATGATCATGCATGAAATAATGATATGAACATGCACCAACACTGATCCAATATCCATCCAGAACCAATCCCAACAAATCCAATCAAAACAACTCATCAACAACCAAACCAAATAAACCAAACCAACCAAACAACTCCAATCACAAATCCATCCGATCCCCGAACTCCTCGGACTCAGTCCGGCATGCCAAAAATACAGTGAAATGGGTTAGTGCAAAAATACATTTAAATTACGAATGTTCTTTGGAGAAATACTTACAATGCTATATAATAATTTTCCGAGGATCATGGGTGCCCTCGAAGTGGAAAAATAGCTATCGAACAGTGTAAAATACACTGTGGCTGTGGGTCACAGATACCCACTTTTCAACGGTGACAAACGAAGACTCAAATTTGATAGAGTAGGGCCTAGGGATGTCGGTGAAGCTAGTGGTGGTGAAGGTTGGCCGTGGGTGGAGGCGCAATGGGCGGTAAAAGACCAAAATACCCAAATCGGAAATGTAGATGGTGGAGCTTCACCGGTGGCGGATCGGATCTAGGGTTGGGTCCAATGGGTTGCCAAGAGGTCGAGGATGATGTGGTAAGAAGATGGTGGCCAATGGTGGTGCGACGGCGGCGCAGCGGCGGAAAGAATGCTGCGGCTTGGAAAGGCTCGTGGTGGCTAACGGCGGCGCGAATGGAGCTGGAAACGGAGGGGTAGCGTCGGCGGTGGCTGGGGAAGCTAGGGAGCAGGGCGGTGTCGACCACCGCCGGCTCACGGTGGCGCTGGGTGGAGAAGAGGCAAACGGACGGAGAGAGGGAGAGAGGCTGGGTCGCGCGGGAGATGGCCAGGAGTGGAAGAAAAAAAAGAAAAAGAAAAGAAAGAAAAAAGGAAAAAAGAAAAAGGAGAAAAGAAAAAAGAGAAAAGGAAAAAAATGTAAGGAAGAAATGAGGTCCAATCCTCATAATTTGGGTCACAAAAATAATCCAACGGAAACGATTTTAAAACAGCTAGTGAAATAAAATATTTCAAACACAGTGATTAACATGAAAATAAATAATTAAACCCAATAATAAGTTAATTTAATTCGAGAAGAAATTTAAACACATAACAATAATTAATTTAAAGAAAGCACTTCGAAAATAATTTTCGTAAACTAAAAATCATAAAAATAACCCAATTAAAAATCCAATAATTTTAAAATAAGAGAATAAAATTTGAATAAAATCAAAATAATCATTCAATAAAAATACACTAAAATACAGGGTGTTACAAAGGGTGTTTTGGGAAATTGAAGCAAAAGAAATAAAAAGAGAGAAACAAGCTTACGGGAGAGGGCTGAGTGATGCTCACCGAGGGAGAGGAGTGTGCGACAGCGGCTCTGGGTGGCTGGGAGTGACCGACGACGTGATTGGGGGGTCCCTATGGTGTGCGACACCGAGAGAGGGAGAGAGAGAGAGAAAAAGTGAGAGTTTAGAGAGAGATGGATTTGAAACTCGAATAACCGAGAGGGAGGAAGGTGGCGCGCGGCGACAGGGGCTTACTTGAGGGAGTGAGTTCAACGGGGTTGGGTTGGCCGGCGTTTTCTGGCACCGTGGGTAGGGCTCGGACGTCCTGGGGTGGTCGGCGATGGCTGGGCAGAAATATGGCTTATGCGGAATTGTTGTTTCTCTTGGTATTTCAACGTATGCATCACAGAGGCTTGAGAGTTTCTTATAGGCGATGGGAGGAACAACGTGAACACTTAGGAGATTGGCTGAAATTTGAAGTTGCCTAGACTTTAGGAACCTATTCTTACGTGGATACCTTTTCTGAGAGGGTTTGAAGAGTTTGAATTGGAGTTGATCACAAACTGGAAACCGAAACTAGTACGGGGACTAAGTGGATAAAGTATACGAAGGTTTTAAGGGAAAGGAATCACTAATTTAATCTATTTGTTAGCACAAATTCTAAAATGATAAAATAAATAACAATGAAAATAAACAAATATAAAGACAATAAAATAATAATAAATAAATAAAATACTAGTTTTAAGCCCTAAATTTTGACCCGTATGTTACATATATGTTTTTGAGTGCACTCACTTTGGAAACAAAGTGGTTTTTTGTATGGTCTTTCCAATGTACACTCTCAGGGCTTTGAGAATGATAAGGGGAATATTTATTTATGTTTCTGCCCAATTTGGTCACCGGGAATAGCACAACTCTACTACGGGGGTTAAACATTGAATATATTCTAATATGATGATGCTCAGTTATGCTATGCAAAAGGACTCTGTATATAAATATTTCTAAACTGTAGCTCTAATATTTTGATAAATGTTTTATTCTGCATTCAATTACTGGCTCATTTTTACACACTGGTATATGTTTACTGCTTACTAAGTTGTTGATAACTCACCCAATTAGCTCCACTATATTTTCAGATGATTTGGATGTTTCATCTAAGGACCAAGAATATGGAGCATGGGCAAGATTAATTGAGCGTAGTGGAGTATGTGCCCAAGGTTACAAGAGTCTATAAGAGGATTTTATTCAAGAAACTACTTTCTTTGAGTGTTATTTTGGGATATTGATGATGTTATTGAGACTATGTGGAGTTGATTATTAATTATGTTTAGATCCTTATAGAGAAACATCTATATTTAGCTTGAACATGTGAGTTTATGTTTATAAAACCTTGGGAATATATATTGTATGGTTGAGAGATGATTTTTTGGTAACAACAAAGAAACAATTTAGATGAATTTAGCATGTGAGGGAGGCATTTGCAAGCTTATTCAAGTATTTAGCATGCAAGATACTTTAAACATTCATGCGTGGTCTGTTATAAGACTGTGTAATTTGTTGTAGCGGCATTAATAAAGATAAAGCAATACACGGAATAATTCATATTGGCCTAGATGAGAAAATTCCACTCTATCTTTGAGTAAACTAAATGGAACATCTTGAATGGAATCTTACCCAAACTGATCTTCTTAGACTTGACATGGATTCATTCCCTACATTGTTAAAATAATATAAATAATTAAATCTGTATATATATTCTCCTCAATTTAACGTTTTGGAAAGAAATAGATCTAATTATTATTTTAGCACACACATTCGGATATTCTCATCATACCACAATATGTAATGTCATTAGAATTACATATAATATTACAATAACACGGCATCCCATGTAAAGATCATGAGTATTATGCATTTCATTCCCAGCATGGTCCCTGCAGGAAAGAACAAAACCACATACAATTTGGAAAGCTACCATGAAACTAGATCATGGGAGCATACTTTCAATCTGTAGGAAGTTAAAGGAATCGATTTTCTATGGTAAGAGTGAAGATAATAGCATTAGGATCTTTTAGGGAATAAAGATGGTGCCTAAGCTATTAATTACGCATATATAGGTTCAGCATATTCGGTTCACCATTTACTTGAATTATTCGAATATATTGTCTGATCACCACTATACATAGTAATACTTACCCTTCAATGTTCTTTAATTAGCAATAGAACATATAATATCCCATATTGGAGTCCTTCGAAAATCAAATCCAAAAAGCTCTATAAACCTATTTTCCTTTGCCACTCAGCTTCCCATCTCTTGAGTCCCCTTAGTAATAATATGTGTTGTGAGCCAGCCGCCCAGCCAACACCACCCAAGGTTCCAAAGATATACGGACGTCAGTGTCCCTAACAACGTGTCTATGAAATACAATGAGGCGTAGTTGAGAGATATATTTAGGCGCTATGACATGAATAGAGATGGGTTGCTTAGCAAGCAAGAGCTTAGAAAGGCATTCTATAGCCTTGGGTCCCAGGTTGGCAAGCTTCTCGATCAATTCACATTGCTGATGTTAATGGAGATGGATACATCAGCGAAGCTGAGTTGGACAATGTTGTGAGCTATGCCTTCCAACTCGCGCGGTTATACCATCAAATAAACTTGAATATTATTTTTAAAGATATTACTTGATAGAGAGGTGTTTCTCCACTCCTAGATATATAACTAATGTATGTTGTCTATAAATCTTTTCTGTAGTCACCACGAACAAGATTAATAATTTTCTACCGTGTGTCAAGGAGAAAAAATGCAACTTCTATTGAAACATTCTCTACACATCTTGGGACCAGGATTAGATTCTCTATTTTTTCTGCATGTAGTGATTTTAATCATTATACCTCTAGGCAAAGGATCAATACTATTCTAGCGTGTGCAAGTTGCAAACAGTCCCTTTAAAAAAAAGTTGAGCACATCTCAGACTCACATGAAAGAACTCACTTTTTATGCTGCACCTTGTTTTTTTAAAAAAGATTTGAGTGGGACTTGCACACCTTAACATTAACAATCAAATGAGTCTCTATGATCGGCCTCTAATTGTTATCGTAGCTCCCAGAGAGTCAAATCTATGATCATCCATCAAATGTCAAACCAATTAGCTATATTTACGACGTAACCATACATACAAGACCCTCTATGAGCAATTTAGAAACAAATTTAGAGGTACTTAGCATGTGAGGGAGCTGGCATTTGCAAGCATATTCATGTATTTAGCACGCAAGGTACTTAATTTAAACATACATGAACTGTGTCATGTAAAGATCATTGTGCCCACAGTAGCACTTATATTAATAAAGATAGAGAGAGCAACACATGGAATAATTGAAATTGGTCGCCTCAACGAGAAGGTTCCACTCTATCTTCATATAAAATAAATCGAACGCGCGTCTTGTATTGATGGAATCTCATTCAAACCTATCTTCTTGGAGCTTGACTTAGATTTGTTCCTTACACAAGGCGCCATCACATTGTTATGATAATATATATAGAATTAAATCTACATCTTCTCATTACTTTAACCATTTAGAAAGAGATAGATAATTATTTATATTATCTTAACACATATTTGGTCTTCCTCGTCTATATATATATATATATATATATATATATATATATATATATATATACAACTATCATCATATCATAAAATTTAATGTCATAATTAGAATTACATAAATATTACAATAGCATTACATCTCGTGTATGATGGATGACATTTTTGCATTTCATTCCCATTGGATTTTCTGCATGGCCCTTGAGGGAAAGAACAAACCGGAATACAATTTGTAAATCTACCAAGAAACTAGATCATGGGAGCATACTTTCAATCTCCAGGAAGCTGAAGGAATCCGATTTTACATGGCTAGAGTGAATATAATAACCTCTTTGTTACGACTTTTAGGGAATAAAGATGGTGTAAATATTGCAAAACTATTTTGGTTTTACAACTCACTAAAATCGAGTGTGATTGAATATATTTATAGTGGTACGTCAGTGTTTGAGTTGTACATGGAAATATGGTATACACGATCACATATTCAGGATTACACACTTGATTCTATCAGTATTACATTGTTACAGATGATTCACAAGGGAGAAGTATCACAAAGGATAAGCTTCGGTATTTGAATATCTAATAATGTTGATCTTCTAGGAGATGTGTAGACCCTTATCTTGTTCGAGATAACTGTTATCATTTAGCTCTAAGTATTGTTGATCTCAACCCTTAACACCCCCCTCAAACTAGAGGGAGGGATTACTTGTAGTTACCCCCCTCAAACTGGAGGGAGGGATTACTTGCAGTTTGCTCTTGACAAAACAGAAATGATCAACAAAGTGACCTTTAGTGAAGAGATTAGTAGCTTGGTTAATAGTAGAGATGAAACGTAGCCAAATGTCTTGATATGTCACCTTCTTGTGGTTGAAGTGAAAGTCGCCTTTAATATGCTTGGTTCAAGCGTGAAACACTGGGTTGGATGCTAGTTGAATTGCTACATCATTATCACACCAAAGAGTAGGTGGTATAAGAAAAGGGACCTGAATTTCTTTAAGTAACATCCGAATCTAGAATAGGTGAGCTATGGAAAGGGCCATGGCTCGATACTATACCTCAGTGCTAGACCAAGACACAAGATTACTGCCTAGGCAAACACTATAACCTGTGGTGGAGTATCGATCATTTGGGTTCCTAGCCCAATTTGAGTCATAGTAAGCCAGAAGTGAGAGTTCTTCTTTAGTGAAACGCAAGCTCTAGTCAACAGAACCTTTTAAGTATCGAAGGACACGCTTAGCAGTAGTCCAATGAGCATTTGTGGGAGCTTGCATATGTTGACAAAGTTGGTTCACAGAATAGACAATATCAGGCGTACTCAGTGTAACATACTGAAGAACACCAAGAATTTGACGATAGGGTGCACGATCAGGGAGTAAGTCACCATTTTGGGCATTTTGGACCTAAAATAGAAAGGGATCTATACGGCTTAGCTTCAACCCTTTGTGTCCTCTCAATTAAATTTGTGATATATTTGCTTTGGCGAAGATGGAGATTATGAGGATCTCTAGTGGCCTAAATACCAAGAAAGAAACCAAGAGAGCCTAGGTCATTCATAGCAAAATCCACCATGAGCCTTGAGATAATCCAAGAGATAACACTGTCATCACTGCCAGTGAGTACTATGTCATCTACATACACAAGTAAAAATTTATGTGAGTTACCAACATTATAAATGAAGAGAGAGTGATTCCCTTAAGAGCCAACAAAGCCAAGGTCAAAAATGGCTTGAGAAAGTATGAGAAACCAAGCATGAGGAGCCTGTTTTAATCCATAAATTGACTTGTGTAAATGGCACACGAAGTCAAGATGGTGTTTGTCCTCAAAACCAGTAAGTTGTTCCATATAAACTTCCTCTGTTAATATACCATGCATAAACTCATTTGAAACATCCATTTGTCTTATTTTCAATCAAACATCACAACAGTTGCCAACACCAACCGTATAGCTGTTACTTTCACCACAAGGCTAAAAGTCTCATGGTAGTCCACACCACTTTGCTGCTCAAAACCTTTAGCCACAAACCTAGCTTTGTACCTCTCAATGCTCCCATCAGGCTTTTGTTTATGCTTAAAGACCCACTTTTTTCTTACAACATTATGATGGGGAGGTTGAGGACATAAAGTCCAAGTGTGGTTAGAGATAAAGGCTTCAAACTTAGATGTCATGGCAGTAACCCATTTTGGTTTAGAGGCAGCCTGGAGATAGGTTTGAGGCTTAGGTGGTATGGATATGGTATGGAGGGTAAGGAGAGGTTATTTGGTTTGATAAAGGTGGAAATCTGGGAATTGTTTAGGTTTAAGATTACTAGTTTGAGAGCGGGTGACAATTCTTTTAGACCGAGGGTTGTGCTAGTAGGTAATGGTGAATAAGTATGGATATTTAATAGGGAAGGGGAGTTAATTGAGAATTGTGGGTCAATGGATGGACAATGTTGTTGTGAATTGGAAGGAGGCTTGAAATCAAAAGATGGTGATTGTGTATAAGGTGAGGTGGGCTGAGTAGGAGCCTTAGCATAAGGAACTGTGGTTAAGCTAGAGAAGTTAGATACCCAATTTGGAATTTCAAAGTAAGGACTACTTGAGTTGGTTGTGGCCTAGTAGGATCCTTGTAGAATGGTTGAATCCTTTGCTGTAAATTTAGAATCGTTGAACACTACACTCCGAGAGAAATAAGCCTTTAGTGGTTGTGGATCAAAGCACTTATGACTTCGTTGGTTAGAGCAATACCCTAGAAAGATGCAAGGTTTGGTATGATAGCTTTGCTTATGATCTGCATAAGGTCTTAACAAGGGATAGATAACAAAGACAATGAAATGTATGAAGGAGAGTGTAGTCTGGTTCTCTACCAAACAACTTAAAGAATGGTGTTTCGAAGTTCAAATCTGCATATGGAAATCTGTTAATGGATATACTATAGTAAGAATTGAGTTTGCCTAGTGGGTTTGAGGTAAACCTGATTAAGCCAAAAGTTTTAGTCTTGTTTTGACAATATGTTGATGATTCCTCTCAGCAATACTGTTTTGCTAAGAGGTGTGAGGACATCTTAATCTAAGAAAAATGCCATGTTAACTTAGAAATGTTGCGAATTTTGTAGAGGTGTATTCACCTCCATTGTCATATTGCAACTGTTTAATAGTGCAAGAGAAATAATTTTCTACTAGAAGCTTGAATTTAAAAAATCAATTGAAAACTTCAGCTTGATATGAAATAGGATACAACCATGTTAGTCTACTAAAGTTATCTAGAAAGAGAACATAGAATTTTGACCCACAATTAGACATCACAAGTGAGTACCAAAATCATAATGAATTAACTCTAAGGGTGACTTGGAGATTATGGATGAATCTAAAAAGGGTAATTGTTTAGCTTTGCCAAGCTAACAAGGTTCACAAACATTCCCTTTTAACACAGGAGCACTTAAGGAAAGTTGATGACTCTAAAGTAAATAATGGAGGATTGACTCTGAAGGATGTCCTAGCCACAAATGCCAAGTGGTAGCAGAGGCTATGATGCGAAGCAATATTGTGAGACCCTTCGATTTATTTGTAGTAAGCTAAATAGGATATAAACCATTCTTATTGGGACTTTGGAGGAGTATCACACCTATCTTATTGTCCTTCACATTGTAATCAAACCTAGTTACTTGAAAGCGACAATTATTGTCCAAACAAAATTGATTGATTGATAAGAGGTTGGCTGATGCAGTAGAACAATGGAGCACATTGTTTAAATAAGGTTTAGATGTTTTGTGTTTTATGTAAGAACATCTTATATGAGAGATGTGCAAACTTGAGCCATTACCTACACCTACTTTCTCAGTCCCTTCAAAAGACTGTGGATTGATGATTTTGGTTGCATCGAGTGTAATGTGGACATTTGCACCGCTATCAGAAAACCAGTTTGCATTACTAAATTGAGTGTTGGTCTCAACTGCCATGGCTGACATCTGTTCAGGTGGGTGACATCCTTGGTAGGAGTCTTTCATGTGATGAAAGCAATCGAGAGCTCAATGATTGCTTTTACTACATATTTGGCAAGGTGCTCTGCCGCCTCAGCTACCAGTTGAAGGGTTCTGAGATTTGGGCAGGTTGGAGAAAGGTGCATTGATTGTGGTTTTTGATTGCCTTTTGGATGGTTTGAGAATTTGGGGCGGCGGAAGGGGTGGTGAGCATAGTTATTTGAAGAAGATTTGGCAGTATAAAAGGCAAATAATCCATTACCAGCAACAACAACATGTTGATGTTGGGTATCAAAGAGGATTTCTTGATTTAGCAGCTCAACTTGGAAGTCTGAAAAGGACATGTCATGGTCACAAACTGAAAGTGTGAAGGCAATTATGAAGGAGTTGTATGTAGGGTTGAGTCCTCCAAGAATAAAGGAGATTAAATATTCATCTAAGATAAGTTTGGCTACAGCAGCAAGTTGGTCAGCCCACAACTTAGCTTGATTTAGATACTCCTCGCAAGGTTTAATGCCTTGATTAAGACTTTGTAATTGTTGCTTGAGATGGGGATCCTTGATCTAGACGCAGCAACAAATCGACTATCAAGTGTATCCCATGCTAGTTTAGAATTACTAGTGTCATACATAGATGATATTTGTAACACCCCATATTTTAGTGTATTTTTAACTAAATGATTATTTTAATTAATTTAAATATTGGTTCTCTTGTTTTAAAATTTATTGGGTTTCTTGTTGGTTTATTTCATGATTTTTAAGTTGTGAAATTATTTTGTTATGCTTTATTAATATTAATTATTGTTTTGCATTTAAATTTCTCTTATTTAAATTAGTTGTTTGTGAGTTTTAAAATTATTGTGTTGTTGGATTTAATTATTTTATTTTACTTAGTCTTTGTGTTTAAATTATTTTATTTAAATTTATTGTTTTGAAATAATTTTCGTTAGATCATTTTGTGAATCAAGATGTGAGGATTGGACCTCATTTCTTTCCCTCACCTTTTCTTTTTCTTTTTTTTTTCTTTTTTACTATTTCTTTTCTTCTTCTTTTCTTTTTCCCCCCATTTCTTTTTCTCCTCTCTATTTCTTCTCTCCCGCACGCAACCTCTCTCTCCCCTGTCCATTTCGTCATCCTCCAGCCACTACCACCGTGCGCCGCCGTGTGCCTCACCACCCCTCCCATTCTCTTCCTCACCGGCCGGCGACCTCACCCCTCCATTCCCAGCCCCTCTCGTGCCGCCATTCTCCTCCACGCACAGCTTGAAGCCGTAGCCTTCTCTTCGCTCTATCGCCGCCGTCGCGCCACCACCGGCCACCATCTTTTCAGCACATCATCCTCGACCTCCTAGCGACCCAATGCACTCATCCTTGGCTCCGATCTGTCACCGGTGAATCTCCACCATCCACATTTCAGTTTTGAGCATTTTGGCCTTTAACTGCCCTCTACGCCACCATCCACGGCCAACCACCACCACTATTAGCTTCATCAACATTCCTAAGCCCTTCCCTAACAATCTCAAGTCTTGGTTTGTCCCTGTTCAAAAGTGAGTTTTTGAGACCCACGGCTACAGTGCATTTCGCACTGTCACGTTGTTGTGTCGCCACCTTTTTTACCTCAGTGATCCTTCGGAAATTATATTATAACACTATAAGTCCCAAAGAACTTTCATGATTTAAATGTATTTTTGCACTAACTCATTTTACTGTGAACTAGTTGGTTATGCCGGACTGAGTCCGAGGACTAAGAGGGTCGGATGGATTGGAGGATGAAGTTGTTTGTGTGATTGGTTATATTGGAATTTGTTGGTTGTTGAATATTGACGTCGTTTCATGTACATGGCATATTTGCACGCATGTTCATGTTTGTAAATAAAAACTAGGTTTTCGTGTATTTGCATTCATGTTCATGTGTATTTTATGAAAACTGGGTTTTCATGTGAGTAATGGATTTTGGGTGCGTGTGTATCACGACCCCAAGCCGAGATAGGGCATTATCTCGGTGAAGCTCCTCTGGTCACTCGAGAGCGGAATATACTGAGTGACGTCTCCTGGGCTGTTGCTGGGCGACAACGGGATTGGACGAGATGGTAAATGTAACACCCCGTATTTCAGTGTATTTTTACTGAAGGATTATTTTTGATTATTCAAAAATTTATCCTCTTATTTTAAAATTTGTTGAATTTTTAGTAAGTTTATTTCTATGATTTTAATTTGGTGAAAATTAATTTTATGTGCTTTCTAAATATTTATTTATTGTTATGCATTTAAATTGCTTTTAATATTTAAATTAATTACTGTGGGATTTAATTATTTCAATTTGACTTTACCATTACGTTTAAATTATTTTATTTAACTTGTGGTTTTAAAATCGTCTCCGTTGGATCTTTTTTGTGACCCAAGTTATGAGGATTGGACCTCATTTCTTTTCCTCCATTTTTTCTTTCCTTCCTTTTTCTTTTCTTTCTTTTCTTTTCTTCCTTATTTTCCTCTCCTTCCCGCGCGAGCTCTCTCTCTCCTCTCCTCCGCCCGTTTCCTTCGTCTCCTCCCAGCGCCGCCGTCGCGCCGCCGTGCGCGACACCGCCCAGCCGACCAGCTCCCCCTCCCTCCGGCGACCTCACCTCCCAAACCTCAGCCCCTACCTCGCCGCCGGTAGCCCACACGCCCCCCACGAAGCCGCGGGCCACCTTCACGCCAGCGCCGCCGTGAGCCGGCGGTGGCCCTCACCGCCCAGCCCGTTAGCTTCCCCAGCCGCCGGCGACCTCACCCCACCAATCTCACCTCCATCCGTGCCGCCGTTAACCACCAGTAGCTCTTCGAAGCCGCGGCACTCCTTCCGCCGTAGCGCCGCCGTCGCACCACCATTGGCCACCATCTTCCTACCACTTCATCCCCGACCTCTTGGCAACCCATTGGACCCAACCCCACCTCCGATCCGTCACCGGTGAAGCTCCACCAACTACATTTCCGATTTGGGCATTTTGGTCTTCTACCGCCCATTCCGCCGCCACCCACGGCAAACCACCGCCACCATTGGCTTCACCGACCTCCCTAGGCCCTACCCTATCAATCTTGGGTCTTCGTTTGTCCTCGTTGAAAAGTGGGTATCTGTGACCCACGGCCACAGTGTATTTTACACTGTGGTGTTGCTCAGAAATCACCACTTGCAACTTCGAGATCCTCCGGAAATTATTATATTGCACTGTAAGTATTTTCCTTAAAGAACTTTCGTGATTTAAATATATTTTTGCACTAACGCATATTATCTGTGAATTGGGTTGTTTTGCCGGACTGAGTCCGAGGAGTTTTCGGGGGTCGGATGGATTGTGGACGGAGTTGTGTTTGTTTGCATTGTGAATTGTGGTTGTTGGTTATGACTTGTTCACGTACATCGCATATTGCATGCATGATCATGTTTGTAAAGAAAACTGGGTTTTCGTGTATTGCATACATGTTTATGTATTTATTGGATTTAGATTTTCATGTGAGTAAAAGGAAAAGAGACTGTAGGGATGGTGGTAAGCAGGGATGGTGGTTGTGTCCCGCCTGTGATTCCCGCCTACAGTGCTCTGTTAAGTATTTATTGTGTGTAAAGGAACTGTAGGGATGGTGGTAAGCAGGGATGGTGGTAGAGTCCCGCCTGTGATTCCCGCCTACGGTGCACGCGTTAGGGATGGTGGTAAGCAGGGACGGTGGTAGAGTCCCGCCTGTGATTCCCGCCTACGGTGCACGCGGTAGGGATGGTGGTAAGCAGGGACGGTGGTAGAGTCCCGCCTGCGATTCCCGCCTACAGTGTCCGATAATTGGATTGTTTGTGTGAATCATTTTATGGGAAAATGTGTTACGGATATTTTGGGCCAAAATGGGATTTTTGGCGTGTGTTGGAAATAATCATTTTTCTGGAAATAAAAAAATGGTATTTTATGGTTAACTGTATTTTGCTATATTGTTGGTTGCATTAATGTATTTTTATCCCGAGAGTTGTTTGGTTTATACTTACCTGTGGTACCATTTTATGGTATCGCAGATTTTGATGCAGACGTTGATGACGAGCCTTAGCTTGGCTCCGTTGGGGGAGTGATCTGGGATTGCTCCTGTTTAGTGAGTTACGTATTTGTATCAGTTTATGTATTTACCTTTTGTATTATATTTGGGATGACTGTATATTTATTTTTTTTAAGATAAATTGTTTAAATATTTGTATTTAAATTCTGGTACTTATTTGATTATCCGCTGCGTTATTTTATTTGTACACTGTTGCATGTACACACACTGGCACTTCGTTGGGATGTGTGACCGTGTTGTCACCATCCTGGCGTCTCGATCCCTGTGTATTTTTATAAGGGGGATTGGGGGCGCCACAGGTGGTATCAGAGCAGTTCGGCTCTGGGTAAAACCACATGTCCCATAAGTGTAGTACCAGAAAATTTTAAAATTTTGATTTGAAATTATTTTGTTGGGAGTACATTATTTTAATTTATTTATTTTAATTGTACGTTAATTGTTTGTTATTTATCTTATTTTTGTTATTTTAGTTTATTTAGTTATTTTATTATATGGCAGGCAATTTTACTTGTTTCAATTATTTTCTTGTATACTATTTCTTTTGTTTATTCCTTTTATCTTATGATATTTTATTTTGTTGGTTTTATTTTATTTTATTTTATTTTATGTGATATGGTTGTATTTTAATTTATTTTACTATAATTATATTTTTTAGTTTGTTTTAAACTGATAGTGGGGTTAAGGGTTACGCTATGGCAGGAAAATGGTACGACCAAGAAGGCAAGCTAATGAGCCCGAGGATGAATTACCGAGGGGTGATGGAAATTATGCCATGGCGAGGGCGTTGAATAGGATGACGGAGTTTCTTCAGCAGAATTTTCGTCCACAGCAAGGAGAGCAGTTCAGGGCGATGCAGGCCGGGTGCACCTATGAGCGCTTCTTAGCGCATAGGACCCCTGCCTTTTCTGGTGAAGAGGATCCATTACGGGCTAGAAGGTGGATTCAAGATCTGGAAAGAACGTTTGAAGTCTGTGGATGCTCAGAGGCCCAGAGGGTATTATATGGGAGCTATATGCTGCAAGGTGAAGCGGCGAATTGGTGGGAGACCAAGCGGTCACTTTTAGAGATGGAGTTGGGATCCTTGGCTGCTGTGTCTTGGCAGCGTTTTAAGAAAGAATTTGATGATCGATTCTTTCCTGTTTCGGTGAGACGGCAATTGGCTCGGGATTTCAATAATTTGGTTCAAGGAGACATGACTGTCGAGCAGTATGCAAGGAAATTTATGGAGCTTGGACGGTTCGCTCCTCACCTCATTGCTACGGAAGAGATGCGGGCCGAACGTTTCCAAGAAGGGTTGCGCCCTCAAATCCGCAGGCAGGTCGCATGCTTGGAAATCCAGAACTTTCAGAGGTTGGTCAATGTGGCCTCAATTGCTGAGCGAGAGCGAGGTGCTGTGGTAGATTCCCCTCCGGGTAAGAAGCGACTGAACGTTGATGGTGAAGGGAGCAGCTCCGGGTCGCCACAGAAGTTTGTGCAAAGGATCGGGGCCAGAGCGCAGGCAGCTTCCGGTATACGTATTGGGGGCCGAGCTCCAGTTTGTGGTAGATGTAATAGAGCCCACGAGGGCGAGTGTCGTCAGGGTTGGAACCAGTGCTTTGAGTGTGGTCAGACAGGACACTTTGCTCGTGAGTGCCCTAATTGGACCCAAGGAAATCAAGGTGGTCATCGCGGTGGTAGGACTAATCAGAGGCAACTAGTTCAGGCTCGGGTGTATGCAGTGACTCCTGGTAGTGCTAGCGACGAGATTCCAGGGACTCAGGACGCTGGAGTTACGGCAGGTATGGGTCTAATCTTACCTTTCGTAATGGATGCCATGTGTGGTTTATTCTTGGGTTTTGGAAAGTTATGCAAGTTGTATCCATGCCCGTTGGGTGTTGGAGGTTGTGTGATTTTCTTAAGAGTGTTCTGGTCGTATTTGGTATCCTGCTTTAGAGTGATGATTGGCCCTACAAATTTCGAGGACGAAATTTTATTTTAAGGGGGGGAGGATGTAACACCCCGTATTTCAGTGTATTTTTACTGAAGGATTATTTTTGATTATTCAAAAATTTATCCTCTTATTTTAAAATTTGTTGAATTTTTAGTAAGTTTATTTCTATGATTTTAATTTGGTGAAAATTAATTTTATGTGCTTTCTAAATATTTATTTATTGTTATGCATTTAAATTGCTTTTAATATTTAAATTAATTACTGTGGGATTTAATTATTTCAATTTGACTTTACCATTACGTTTAAATTATTTTATTTAACTTGTGGTTTTAAAATCGTCTCCGTTGGATCTTTTTTGTGACCCAAGTTATGAGGATTGGACCTCATTTCTTTTCCTCCATTTTTTCTTTCCTTCCTTTTTCTTTTCTTTCTTTTCTTTTCTTCCTTATTTTCCTCTCCTTCCCGCGCGAGCTCTCTCTCTCCTCTCCTCCGCCCGTTTCCTTCGTCTCCTCCCAGCGCCGCCGTCGCGCCGCCGTGCGCGACACCGCCCAGCCGACCAGCTCCCCCTCCCTCCGGCGACCTCACCTCCCAAACCTCAGCCCCTACCTCGCCGCCGGTAGCCCACACGCCCCCCACGAAGCCGCGGGCCACCTTCACGCCAGCGCCGCCGTGAGCCGGCGGTGGCCCTCACCGCCCAGCCCGTTAGCTTTCCCAGCCGCCGGCGACCTCACCCCACCAATCTCACCTCCATCCGTGCCGCCGTTAACCACCAGTAGCTCTTCGAAGCCGCGGCACTCCTTCCGCCGTAGCGCCGCCGTCGCACCACCATTGGCCACCATCTTCCTACCACTTCATCCCCGACCTCTTGGCAACCCATTGGACCCAACCCCACCTCCGATCCGTCACCGGTGAAGCTCCACCAACTACATTTCCGATTTGGGCATTTTGGTCTTCTACCGCCCATTCCGCCGCCACCCACGGCAAACCACCGCCACCATTGGCTTCACCGACCTCCCTAGGCCCTACCCTATCAATCTTGGGTCTTCGTTTGTCCTCGTTGAAAAGTGGGTATCTGTGACCCACGGCCACAGTGTATTTTACACTGTGGTGTTGCTCAGAAATCACCACTTGCAACTTCGAGATCCTCCGGAAATTATTATATTGCACTGTAAGTATTTTCCTTAAAGAACTTTCGTGATTTAAATATATTTTTGCACTAACGCATATTATCTGTGAATTGGGTTGTTTTGCCGGACTGAGTCCGAGGAGTTTTCGGGGGTCGGATGGATTGTGGACGGAGTTGTGTTTGTTTGCATTGTGAATTGTGGTTGTTGGTTATGACTTGTTCACGTACATCGCATATTGCATGCATGATCATGTTTGTAAAGAAAACTGGGTTTTCGTGTATTGCATACATGTTTATGTATTTATTGGATTTGGATTTTCATGTGAGTAAAAGGAAAAGAGACTGTAGGGATGGTGGTAAGCAGGGATGGTGGTTGTGTCCCGCCTGTGATTCCCGCCTACAGTGCTCTGTTAAGTATTTATTGTGTGTAAAGGAACTGTAGGGATGGTGGTAAGCAGGGATGGTGGTAGAGTCCCGCCTGTGATTCCCGCCTACGGTGCACGCGTTAGGGATGGTGGTAAGCAGGGACGGTGGTAGAGTCCCGCCTGTGATTCCCGCCTACGGTGCACGCGGTAGGGATGGTGGTAAGCAGGGACGGTGGTAGAGTCCCGCCTGCGATTCCCGCCTACAGTGTCCGATAATTGGATTGTTTGTGTGAATCATTTTATGGGAAAATGTGTTACGGATATTTTGGGCCAAAATGGGATTTTTGGCGTGTGTTGGAAATAATCATTTTTCTGGAAATAAAAAAATGGTATTTTATGGTTAACTGTATTTTGCTATATTGTTGGTTGCATTAATGTATTTTTATCCCGAGAGTTGTTTGGTTTATACTTACCTGTGGTACCATTTTATGGTATCGCAGATTTTGATGCAGACGTTGATGACGAGCCTTAGCTTGGCTCCGTTGGGGGAGTGATCTGGGATTGCTCCTGTTTAGTGAGTTACGTATTTGTATCAGTTTATGTATTTACCTTTTGTATTATATTTGGGATGACTGTATATTTATTTTTTTTAAGATAAATTGTTTAAATATTTGTATTTAAATTCTGGTACTTATTTGATTATCCGCTGCGTTATTTTATTTGTACACTGTTGCATGTACACACACTGGCACTTCGTTGGGATGTGTGACCGTGTTGTCACCATCCTGGCGTCTCGATCCCTGTGTATTTTTATAAGGGGGATTGGGGGCGCCACAGTAAAGCTCTCGTGCCGACTTTGTGGCCCCTCTACTAGCGGGGGCTAGAGGATGCTTGGCCACGAACGCGCTAGGCGCGGAACTAGGCATCGCTCGTTACTAAGCGGGGCGAAGACAGCCAGGACGTGCGGATGGTCCCTAGGGGAGATCATGGTGCATATGGTAATAATGGATTAATGGACTATTTTCTGGAAAAATAGCGTGTGTTGGATATAAGGATTTTGTGTTGGTCATTTTCTGGGAAAATGACGAATTATTACTTTGCGCCAAAATGAGATTTTGGCGTATGTTGGAAAATATTCATTTTCGGGGAAAATGATATTTTGGTTTTGATGCATATTTTATCATATGCATGCATGCTGGTTGCATTAATGCATTTATATCTCGTGGTTGTTTGGATTATACTTACCTGCGGTACCGTTTTTGGTAACGCAGATTTCAATACAGATGATGCTGAGGGAGAGCTTGAGGATTCGGCTCTGCCGGAGGAGTGATCTGGGATCACTCGTTCATATATTGGACTTGTATTATATTTTATTTTGGGATAACTGTATAACTCCTTTTTAACTGTTTTACTTATGTAAATTTGTATTAAAATTTCTGGCACTTAGTTGACTTTCTTAAATTATCCACTGCGTTGTTCATTGCACACTTGGCACTATCGTTGGGATGCGTGACCGTGTTGTCATCATCCCGACGTCACGATTCCAGAGTTCCCATACGTAGGATCGGGGCATCACAATATTCATGTTGGAGAAAGAGAATAAAGGATCTAGCTTAACAAATTCTGGTCCTTTTTCTACCAAATGACATAGGCAAGGTTGACATTCCCAATATCACAATCTGTCTCGAAGAGGAATTTAGGGGGACAGAGTTTTGTACCAACTATCCACAGGAGACTACTAAGAATAGGGAGAAATTGAGACCCAACCAAGATAGTCGATGTCATCAAATTTAATCCCAGAAATGGAGTTGAATAAAGGAAGGAGTTGTAGATATGGACAATGGAGTCAAGATGTTCGAAGAGTAACCCAGATTGACCATGACCATAGGAACGACATTGGCCAACAGTGCTTTGGTACTATGTAAATATTGCAAAACTATTTTGATTTCACAACTCACGAAACCCTAGTGTGACTGAATATATTTATAGTGCAACATCAATGTTTGAGTTGTAAAGAGAAGTATGCTATACACGATCAAATATTCAAGATTACACACTTGATTCTATCAGTATTATATCGTTATAGATGATTATCACAAGGGATAAGTATCACAAAGGATAAGTTTTAGTATTTGAATATTTGACAGTGTTGATCTTCTAGGTGATGTGCAGACACTTATCTTGTTCAAGATAACTATTATTATTTAGCTTTGAGTAATGCTGATATGTACCCTAAACAGATGGTGCCTAACCTATTAATTACCCATTAGTCGACTAGTGGTGGAATATTGTGTTAGGCAAAGCCAAAGAGCTACATGGGTACTACCTCAACATCTTCCGTTCACCATTAGCTTCAATTATTCTTCAGCTAATGCTTATATATATCTTACTAGAATCTTCCAAGCTTTTTTGTAAGCATGTGCAACTTGACATTTTTCCACAAGTGCAAGTTGGGAAAGGACGAAAACTAACATATTCATCCCATAAAGCTTTGAAGATACTAAAATACTCAGTAATGGATGAAGAACCTTGGTTTATGGAACTCAAAGATTTTTCAAGATGGAAAACTCTTGGTCCATCACTTCTTAGGTACCGTGTCTTCAATTCATTACAAAGATCAAGAGCTGAATTAACATACAACAAGCTATTTCGAATATCTTTGGAAATTGAGTTTATCAACCAAGAAAGTACCAAATTATTGGCCCTCATCCATGCTGTGTAAAGAACTGACTGAGAAATCTTTGGAGGTCGAATGGAGCCATTAATGAATGCTACTTTATTCTTGACAGATAAAGCAATGATGATTGAGCGGCTCCATGCAACATAGTTATCACCACTGAAAATTTATGAGACAAGAAGGGCACCAGAGTTATCACTCGGACGCAAATAATATGGACTTGATGAATTTTCTTATGGATTATTTTGTGGAATGGGAGGACTTTGGCAGTTTGATGGATTAGTTTGTGGTACTGTGTTGACAGAGTCTGTGGAGCTGATAGAGGCCATTTCAAGAAAATCAAAAAGAGCGAAAAATTGAAAGAATCAACAGAAGAATCACTACAAAATAAAATCAATGTAGTGTAGAAAAACTTGAAGAAGTAACAAGAAAGAATCAATTTCCAGTAGAGAAGAAGAGTTGCAGAATTTACTAATCTGATACCATGTCAAGAGTTGCATAAACTGGAAAATGGAAAGTATGAAGAACAAAAAATATCATACGTAGACTATCTAAAATGAAAAGTATTGAATGAATCAAGTCAATTGATCATTTGTGTTTACAACTATTTATACTAAAAATAGAAAAGAACTAACTAATGTATATTGTCTACTTTAGCCTTCTAACTAATGTATATTGTCTACTTTAGCCTTGACCTTTCCTTCTTTGGATTTTAACTCCATGTTTTCTATATGGGATGCTATACTCCAACAAAAAGGAACTGAAAAATCCATTTCAAGGTTTCGATGGCTACATGGCCCACTAATTTGGGTAAGTATCCTCTCTACTTCACTTGAGGTAAATAGTATTCATTTGTTGCAAATTATTAACCTCAAATCAGCCAGCCCCACCACATCTATAAAATCATTAAACTCCTTCAAAGCAATAGTTGGTCTCGGCCTACCACCTATCCTCTCCCCATCACTACTCATGACATTGAAATCACCCCACACAATCCAAGGAATGGATCCATGCCTCATCTGCGATAAATCTCCCCAAAGCTTCCTTCTTTCCAAATACGTACACTTCGCATAAATAAAGGTACTAACAAACTTAACATTATTCTCCTGAACAACCACAGAAACACTTTGATTAGTTAGGCAATCTATGGACACACATACCCCTTTTTGCACAACACCCATAACTTCCCTCCAATCTTCTCATTCGAAACACAACCCTCAAATAAGAGCCTTTGTTGTAGAACTTTCATAAGGTTATCATTACCAAATGGTTCGGTAATAGCCACTATGCTAGGTTGTAGCTTCCTCACCAATTTCAACAGCCTTCTCTGAGAGGTGCCTAGCCCTCTAAGATTCCAATATAAAATTGGATTCATAAATCAAGTCTTTGAGGCCTACTCTTGGCCCTAACCAAACTTCGAACTCTATTACCCACCTTTCCCTCTTTAATTCCTATATCATCCGGATCTGAAAGAACATCTTTCACCCTTTGTAATTGGTTTGGGCTAGTCAAGACTTTCGAATCAGATAGTGAAGCACCCCTCTACCCAGTCGCATCCTGCAGCCCCTCGCATTGTTGCAAATCTTCCAGCTCACAACGGGCAAAAACCCCTCCACTCTTCTCAATCTCCACTACTGTACCAATAACACCAGGACCCCTCTCCACTTCCTTCGGTTGGTCTAAGACAAACACCCTGTCTAGTAATAAAAGAGGCTCCACTCTAGCCTGCGCCCTCTCTTCCCCTTCCTCATCAAGTTCCACAATCAAAACCACATCATTTTCCTGAACCACACCTCCAGAATTCCTAGCATCCCTTTCCCTCATGTCAAAACCTTCCTGTGCCATAACCTTCTCCTTAGAAACAAATATTTCCTCAACTACCTCAGCTCCCAGTGCCAACTTCCCGTGCTCACTATGATGCACAGATCCTTCCTCTTCGCCACTAGGGCCCCCACCATTATTTATTCTTTTTACCCATCTTTTCACTTCTCTCCCATTTCCTTGCTAACCTCCATCTTTTTTGTTTTTCATCACTTTTCCTTTTTACATGTAATTAAATTATGACCTTGCATATTACAGGAACTACAATACGCAGGAAGTGCTTCAAAAATTACCTCTTGATAGCGGCTTCCTGGCATTCGTGGCCTCCCAATCCAGAACCCATCCAAAGGTTTCACAACTGCATCCATCTCGATACACACACAAGCCCCGTCAGTACGCGTAGCACATCTCGTGCTGTTGTCACACTTAATGAACCTTCCAATCGGTGAAGACAGATTCCGAAGAACAGATTCATGGTAGAAGTTTAGGGGTAATCCAGGAAAAACAACCCAAACAGGGACCAACGACGGTTCCATCTCCTCGTTAAAATCAGTAGTTCATTGGAACATTCGGTAAGGAACCCCCTTAACATCACAGGCCTCCCCAGCATAAGCCTTCAAAAAATCTTCCTCCTGCTCAAACCGAATAAACACCAGGCGTGGTTTACGCATGCTAGAGACAACCGATTGTTTATGAAGCCCCAGCGGCTTCAGATGAAGGAACGAATGGCATCAAGACTTGGCCATTGCCGAAGGAACTTTAGGACGAAGGAAAATCGAAAGGGCAGAGCCGACTTCTCCAATTCTTCCTTTGAGAAAACAATACAAATTTCCCCATCAATTGTTTTTAGTGGTCGGAGGGGGATCTCCACCTCAGGAAGAGGCAGAGAGGGTTGGGAAGTGATAGAAGTTGGGCAAGATTGGATAGGGCTCTAGTAAACTCGTTGTGGTTACTGGAATTTCATGAAGCTAGTTTAAAGTATCTTCCAAGACTTACGTCTGATCATTCTTCTATGGTGGTCTCTTTGAAAGCTCAATATCAAGGCTATGGTTTTTGTCCTTTTAAATTTCATAATATGTGGCTCTCGCATGACAATTTTCGGGATTGCGTGAAGGGGGCTTGGAGGAATCCACAGTTTGGCTCGGGTATGGTCCAGCTGGCAAAAAAACTTAAACTCCTCAAAGGGGTGTTGAAGCAGTGGAATAAGGAAGTTTTTGGGTGGACGGGCTCTCACATTCAGCGGTTGGAAGAAAGGGTTCATGTTTTGGAGTTGCAACTTTTGAATGGACCCTCCGAAGATACAGAACTTGATTTGGTAGCTACAAAGGTGGAGTTAGCTACATGGGTTAGTAGGGAAGAACTAGGTTGGTGCAGCAAGCTAAACAAGCATGGATTGAGCGGGGTGAGGCTAATGCTAGTTTCTTTCGTGTTGTTTCTTCTAGGTCCCATAAGGTGGTTAACGAAATGAAGTTAAGTAATGGTGCATGGCTACAATCCCCTGAGGCAATGCATTTATGTGCAGTGGAGTTTTTAAAAACTTTTTGGAGTCTTCTCACTCAGGGTCGTTACCAGATTTATCCTCTTTGGTGGTCAAATTCTGATAATACTCAGTTTTTAGAGTTTCCTTCAATCCAAGAAGTTAAGGATGCTGTTGTTTCTATCCCTATTGATAGTAGCTCAGGCCCAGATGGGTTTTGTAATACCCCGTAATTTTTTTTTTTACTGTATTTCTAGTTTTAGTGAAGGATTATTTTAATTAATTTAAATATTGTTTGTCTTGTTTTAAAATTTATCAGATTTTCTCGTTGGATTTATTTCATAATTTTTGAAGTTGTGAAATTTATTTTGATGTGCTTTCTTGATATTAATCAGTGTTTGTAATTAAATTTACTCTTTAATTTTTATTGTTTGGCATTTATTACTTTATTTTATTAATATTGAGTTGCAGTGTTTTTAATTGGCTTTTATTTATTTTTATTGTGCTTTTTTTTTCTTTTGTTGAACTTTTCTTTTTCGGACTGGGTCTGTTTAAGTGTCTTTTAGTTTCTTTTGGGTCCCAAGTCATTCAGCGTAACTTACCCGTGGGCCGAAATGCATGGAATGGACCTGTAAGCCCAGCCCGACGCACCAGGAAGCAGTTTCACTTCCAGATCGCATGCACGTACGTGATCTTCTAGGGTTTTAATCAACTAAATGCATGTTTTCTCTCTAAAGTAGTGGCCGCAGCAACCCGTGCAGAGCTGCACTCCACCCTGCCGTCAACAACTACACTGACCTTCACCCCGCACCGTGCACTTCTGCAGTGCACCACCCACGGCCAGCTCAGGTCAATCTCGACCACGAGCATTAAGATCACGGCAAGAGACCCTTCCACAGTGAGCCACTCCTTGAAAGCCAATCACGCGTAGGTCCACCGCACGGAGCCACCCTGCCCAAGCCTCACAACCACCACCGAAGCTCTTCCACGCCGCAACCCACACGGCAAGCCCACTGCACGACGGAAGACGCTGTTCCACTACCACCGAACGACCCTGTTTTTAATACCCGAAACAGAGCATTGGTCATACCGCAACTCCTCCACGCCGGTTGCCTCAGCCTCAAGCATCATCACGGCCCAGCCATCGAGCTCACCACTGTCGACCTCCGCCTAGCCTTTTTTTTTTGTCTGTCGCGCGCCACCTCGGGCTCACGGTGAGCTTCACTCTCTATCTCTCTCGCGCCGAGCTCTCTCTCTCTTTTTTTCGTATGGTTCCTCTCTCTCTCTCTCTCTAGATGCTCTCTCTCTCTCTGACCAGTGTGCTGCCGACGCCCCCACCTCCGTATGCGACCGCCCAGCTCGCTGCCTTCGTGCGCTCCGCCGCGTACGCAGCTGCTGTGTTATTCAAAGAAGTTAGTTTTTACGTAAGTGTTTCATGCTTCTAAGCTAATTTTATTTTAATTATTCTTTTACCCTTTGAACTGCAAGTTATGCCAAGTGTTTTAAAATTTGTATCATGTGTTAATAAACTTTTGTTTTTTTTATTATGATTACAGAAAATCATTTAAGTATTTTAGCATGTTATTAAGTAAATATTTATTTTAAGAGTAAATATTATTGGTGTAATGTTGTTTTTACACTTTAGATATAATTTAGTCTATTCAAAATAGTTATGGTTTATTTTTAAAATATTTTTGGATAATTATGTTATCTAGTATTAAACTTTATAGTTTGTTTTCATTAATAAATAGGTCAACTTTTAAATGTTTTAGTCAAGGTTATTAAATCAAGATTGATGATTTTAGAAAGTAATGTTTTATAATTCGAGGTTATGAGATTTTAGGTTTTGAGGAATTAAATAGGTTATTTTAGGAGTTTAGGTTTATATATTGTAATACGTGATTGATTGAAAATTTATGAAAGTTACGTGATTATTTTTATAGGTGAAGATTAATAGTTGTTCGGCATTTTTGAGAAAAATTCTGAAAAGCTAAGAAGTCCTAGTAAGCGGAGTTCCTATGCTAGACTTTGCATTAAAATAAAATGAACTGAGGTCCTTTTTGGAAAATGTGCATGTTTTGTTATGAAAAGAAATCTAAAAACAACCTCAGATAATTGTTCTGCATTACTCATGAGATTCTGTTTAAGAAGAAAGTATTTTCTGTCATGACTGGTGTAGACATGAGCTTAATTTTTGACATTCTATTTCTGAACTTTGAAAAAGAGAGCGAATATGAAATTTTGTGCATAAAGTATGTTTTGTGATCTGATTCTGCTCAGTTCTGTACTCTGTTATGATGTGGCATCTGAAAAACCTTTGGCATGACTTTCTGACTCTG
Source organism: Juglans microcarpa x Juglans regia (assembly GCF_004785595.1). Taxonomy (NCBI): domain Eukaryota; kingdom Viridiplantae; phylum Streptophyta; class Magnoliopsida; order Fagales; family Juglandaceae; genus Juglans; species Juglans microcarpa x Juglans regia. The sequence goes on from NC_054609.1 coordinate 5,781,634, forward strand.
ATTCTGACTCTGATATGGTGATTCTGTTTCTGTTTTGCTCTGATATGTGGCCCTGTCACGGGATATAATAGTGACCTCTGGCCTTGTCACGGGAGATAATAGTGACCTCTGGCCCTGTCACGGGATACAATAGTAACCTCTGGCCCTGTCATGGGATACAATAGTGACCTCTGGCCCTGTCACGGGAGATAATAGTGACCTCTGGCCCGCCACGGGATATAATAGTGGTTTTTTGTTCTGAGTGCAATCGCTTTGGTAACACAGTGATTTATGTTCTGCTTGGCTTTCCGCAGGATGCACAACCCTATCACGAGGGTTAAATATGGTCTTTGTTCTTATATGATGCTCTAATATGATATGATAAGACGAAAATGTTCAGTCATGTTGTGCCAAATGAGTCTTTGAATATGAAAAGTTGATTTCTGAATATGAAATATTTGTGAAGTCGCTCTGATTTTCTGATAAAATGTATTTTTTGAGATTTGCATATTGATACTGAAATGTTTTGTTTCTGCATTCTGAACTCTTTGAAAATGCTCATGTTTACACACTAATATATGTCATCTGCTTACTGAGTTGTTGATAACTCACCCCTTATCTCCATTATTTTTCAGATGATTTTTGAATAGTCCAGCTAAGAATCAGGATTTTGGAGCATCGGTGAGATGATTATTTAAGCATAGTGGATTACTCATAGAAGATTTCTGAGAAGTTGAAGATTTTATTAAGAGATTTTGTAGTTTTCTGACGACGTTATATTTTGGAGTCTATAAATATATTGATGAATTATGAGTTTTAAGTTCTAGGGAGTAACTCTTCAATCCTTGCGGGATCAGGGCGTTACAGGTTTGGGTCTGGTTTCTATAAGTCCTGTTGGGATATTGTTGGGGGTGAAGTTGTGGAAGCTGTTCATGATCTGTTCAAGGGTTCCCCCTTTCCGAGATTTTTTTCTTCCTCCTTTTTGGTGCTTATTCCTAAAATGGAAAATCCTAAAGGTTTTGAGAAATTCCGACCTATTAGTCTTTGTTCAGTTTTTTACAAAATCTGTTCTAAGATTCTAGTGGGTCGGTTGTCACCTTTTCTCCCTAGAATTGTTTCACAAGAGTAGGGAGCGTTTATTCCAAGGAGTATTTTTGAGAATATCAGTTTGACACGGGAATTGATTCAAAGCATCAATAAGCCGAGTAGGGGAGGCAATGAGGTTTTGAAAATTGATATAGCAAAAGCGTATGATAGTGTTGAATGGAACTTTCTGATTCATGTTCTTTCAGCTTTTGGGTTTTCGGAGCCTGTTTGTTGTATGTTTTGCCAATGTATTTCCTCTCCTTGGTTTTCTGTTGTTATGAATGGTGTCCCCAAGGGTTTTTTTCAAGCAGAGAGGGGAATGAGACAAGCAGATTGTGACGCCCACGTACAGGAACGCGAGAATCGTGACGTCGGGATGATGACAACACGGGTCACGCATCCCAACAAAATGTGCTCAAGTGTGTGCAACATGCAAAAGTCACAGCGGATAATAAAAATAAGTCAACTAAGTACCAGAAATTTAAATACAAGTATCCAAAATAAATTACCTTTAAAAAAAGTATACAGTTATCCCAAAATATAATACAAAGGCAAATACATAAACAGGAAATAAAGCAAATCTCGATACTCAAGAGCATTCCCAGATCACTCTTCCAATGAAGCCAAAGCCTAAGGCTAGTCGTCCTCATCTGCATCAAAATCTACGATACCATAAAATGGTACCGCAGGTAAGTAAAAATCCAAACAACCCTCGAGATAAAAACGCATTAAAGCAACCAACTAACAGATCCCAAAACCTCATTTTTTTCGAAAATGATTATTTTTCCAACACACGCTAAAAATCTCATTTAGCCAAAACATCAAATCCAACATTTGCCCAAAAATGTTGCACACAAAACCCAACTATTTATCGGACACTGTAGGTGGAAATCACAGACGGGACTATACCACCATCCCTACCACATGCACCGTAAGCGGGAATCACAGGTGGGACTCTACCACCATCCCTGCTTACCACCATTCCTACAGTTCCTTTGCACACAATGAATACATATCAGAGCACTGTAGGTGGGAATCACAGACCGGACTATACCACCATCCCTACCGCATGCAACGTAGGCGAGAATCATAGGCGTGACACAACCACCATCCTTACCGCGTGCACTGTAGGTGGGAATCACAGGCGGGACTCTACCACCATCCTTGCTTACCACCATCCCTATAGTCTCTTTCCTTTCACATGAAAATCTAATTTTTAATAAATACATGAACATGGATGCAATTACACGAAAACCTAGTTTTCTTTACAAACATGATCATGTGTGCGAATATGAAATGTACATGAACTGACACAATATCCAATAACCAACAATCAACAAGTTCCAACACAATCCAATCACACAAACATCTCCATTCTCCAATCCATCCGACCCCCTACTCCTCGAACTCAGTCCGGCAAAACCAACCAAATCACAATGTAATGAGTTAGTGTAAAATACATTTAAATCACGAAAGTTCTTTGGAAAATACTTACAACGCTATATAATAATTTTCGAGGGATCACGGAGCTGCAAGAAGCGGCAACACAACAACAAAACAGTGCCAAATGCACTGTGGCCGTAGGTCTCAAAAATTTACTTTTGGACGGGAACAAACGAAGACCCGAGATTGATAGGGTAGGGCTTAGGGATGTCGGTGAATCTAGTGGTAGTGGGGGTTGGCCGTGGGTGGCGGCGTAGAGGGCGGTTGAAAGCCAAAATGCTCAAATCGGAGATGGAGCTAGATGGGCCTTACCGGTGGCGGATCAGAGCTGAGGATGGGTGCATTGGGTTGCTAGGAGGTCGAGGATGAAGTGGTGAAGAAATGGTGGCCGGAGGTGGCGCGACGGCGGCGCGCGAACACAAGAGGTGCCGAGGCTTTGCGTGGTGCGTGGGGGCTCACGGCGGTGCAAGAGGTGCTGGAAATGGAGGGGTGGGGTCGCCGGCCGATAGGGGAGGCAGTGGGCTGGGCGGTGTTGCCAGACGGTGGTGCACGGCGGCGGGCTGGAGGATGACGCACGGACGTGGGGAGGAAATAAGAAGACGTCGTGCGTGGGAGAGAAGCAGAGGAGAAAAAGGAGAAAAGAAAAAGAAGGAAAAGAAAAAGAGGAGAAAAAGAAAAAGGGAAAAAGAAAAAGTGAGGTAAAGAAATGAGGTACAATCCTCACATCTTGGGTCACAAAAATGATCCAACGGAAACGATTTCAAAACAGCAAGTAAAATAAAATAATTCAAATGTAGTGATTAAAATGAAAATAAATAATTAAATCCAACAATAAGTTAATTTAATATGAAAATAAATTTAAATGCATAACATTAATTAATTTTAAGAAAGCACTTCAAAATAATTTTCACAAAATTAAAAATCATAAAAATAACCAACTAAAAATCCAACAATTTTAAAATAAGAGAAAATTTTTTTGAATTAATAAAAATAATCTTTCAATAAAAATACACTAAAATACGGGGTGTTACATAGATCCTATATTGCCATATTTGTTTATAGTTGTGGAGGAGAGATATTGTCAAGGCTATTGAGGCAAAATTTTCTAGATGGGTCTATTGGTGCTTATTATCGCCCAAGAGGGACTCCGCTTGTCTCCCATCTCTTATAAGCAGATGATATAGTGATCTTTGCGAATGGAAGCAAGCCTTCTTTAAAAGCTTTATCTATTACCTTGGGAAAGTATGAAGTTTGGTCTGGCCAAAGGGTGAGTAAAGAAAAATCCTCTATTATTTTTTCAAGAGACATCACTGCTTCACGGCGCAGGGTTCTTTTGTGGACTACTGGTTTTTCTAAAGGCTCTTTTCCATTTAAATATTTGGGAGTTCCTATGTGGCGCCCCCAATCCCCCTTATATAAATACACAGGGATCGAGACGCCAGGATGGTGACAACACGGTCACACATCCCAACGAAGTGCCAGTGTGTGTACATGCAACAGTGTACAAATAAAATAACGCAGCGGATAGTCAACTAAGTACCAGAATTTATTTACAATCAAACATCAGTAAAAATTTAAATAGCAGTTATACAGTCATCCATAAAAATATAATACAATAGTTTTCAAATAAACAAATGAGTGATCCCAGATCACTCCTCAGGCGGAGCCGTCTCCTCAGGCTCGCCCTCCTCCTCTTCATCTGCATCAAAATCTGCGTTACCACAAAATGGTATCGCAGGTAAGTATGACCTCAAATAACAACGTAATATAAAATGCATTAAATGCAACTAACATGCATGCACATGATGAAATATGCATTTTCCACAAAACATCATTTTCCCCGAAAATGATAATTTTCCAACATACGCCAAAATCCCATTTTGGCCCAAAATATCCGTAAAACATTTTCCCAGAAAATGATTTACCCAGAAATCCAACTCGCACTATTTTCCCAGAAAATAGTGAAATAATTCCAAATGCACCATGCAATGGGAAAATAGTGAAATAATTCCAAATGCACCATGCATTATTTCCATATGCACCATGGCCTCCCCTATGGACCATCCGCACGTCCTGGCTTCGTAGCGGTGCTCAGTTCCGCGTCCAGCGCGTACATGGCCAAGCACCCACACTACGCAACGAGCGATGCCCAGTTCCGCGCCCAGCGCATACGTGGCCAGACATCCTCTAGTCCCTGCCAGCAGAAGGACCACGGAGTCAGCACGAGACCATCTCGTCCGATCCCATTGTCGCTCGGCGACAATCCAGGGGACGTTACTCAGTATATTTCGCTCCCGAGTAACTAGAGGAGCTCCACCGAGTTAATGCCCCATCTCGGCTTGGGGTCGTGATACACACGCACCAAAAACCCATTCTCACATGAAAACCCAGTTTTCATAAACACATGAACATGAATGCAATACACGAAAACTCAATTTTCTTTTACAAACATGATCATGCATGAAATAATGAAATGTACATGTACCAACACAATATCCAAACCAACAATTACCAATCCAATCAAATCCAACCAAACAACTCCAATCACAAATCCATCCGACTCCCGAACTCCTCGAACTCAGTCTGGCATGCCAAAATAATACAGTGAAATGGGTTAGTGCAAAAATACATTTAAATTACGAAAGTTCTTTGGAGAAATACTTACAGTGCAATATAACAATTTCCGAAGGATCACGAAGTTGAAAAAGGCGACGTTTGAGCAACACCACAGTGTAAAATACACTGTGGCCGTGGGTCACAAATACCAACTTTCAAACGGAGGCAAACGAAGACCCAAGATTGATAGGGTAGGACCCAGGGAGGTCGGTGAAGCTAGTGATGGTGGAGGTTGGTCGTGGGTGGCAGCGAAATGGGCGGTAGAAGACCAAAATGTCCAAATCGGAAATGTAGATAGTGGAGCTTCACCGGTGGCGGATCGGAGCTGGGGTTGGGTCCAATGGGTTGCTAAGAGGTCGAGGATGATGTGGTAGGAAGATGGTGGCCAATGGTGGTGCGACGGCGGCGCTGGAACGAATGGTGGCCGCGGCTTTGAAGGGCTACTGGTGGTTAACGGCGGCGCGGATGGAGGTGAGGTTGGTGGGGTGAGGTCGCCGGCGGCAGGGGAACACAATGGGGTGGGCGGTGAAGGCCACTGCTGGCTCACGGCGGCGCTGGCGTGAAAGTGGCCGGCGGCTTCGAGGGGTGCGTGCGAGCTACCGGCGGCGAGGTAGGGGCGGGGATATGGGGGGTGAGGTCGCCGGAGGGAGGGGGAGCTGGTCGGCCGGGCGGTGTCGCGCACCGCGGCGGGCTGGGGGAGAGGAAGAACGGACGGAGAGAGAGGGAGCTGGGTCCACGCGCACGGGGGAGGGGAGAAATAAGGAAGAAGAAAAAAAGAAAAGAAAGAAAAGAAAAGAAAAGGAGAGGAAGAAAAATGGAGGCAAAAGAAATGAGGTCCAATCCTCATAACTTGGGTCACAAAAATGATCTAACGGAGATGATTTTAAAACCACGAGTTAAATAAAATAATTTAAACGTAATGGTAAATTCAAATTGAAATAATTAAATCCCACAGTAATTAATTAAATATGAAAAACAATTTAAATGCACAACAATAAATAAATATTAAGAAAACACATAAAAATAATTTTCACCAAATTAAAATCATAGAAATAAACTCATTAAAAATCCAACCAATTTTAAAATAAGAGAATAAATTTTTAAATAAATAAAAATAATCCTTTAGTAAAAATACACTAAAATGCGGGGTGTTACATCCTATAGTTGCAGGTAGGCTCAATGCCTCCCATTTTGATGAGATGGTTGGCAAGATTCGTGACAAAGTTGGAGGGCAGAAAGCTCGAATGCTATCTAGTGGGGCAACGCTTCTTCTTCTAAAGCACGTGCTTGGAAGTCTCCCTATTCATATTCTGTCCATTTTGCAGGTCCCTAAATCTGTCTTGACAATGCTTAACAAGTGTTTCAGCAATTTATTTTGGGGCTTTCATGAAGGAAAATCAAAGAAGCATTGGAAAGCTTGGGAGATGATGTGTAAGCCGGTCCATGAAGGTGGGATTGGGGTGAGGAATTTGAATGATATGCAGAAGGCTCTCCACATGAAATTTGCATGGAGGCCCCTAAATGAAGATTCTCTCTGGTCATGTTTTTTTATGGCAAAGTATGTGAAACAGGAGCATGTCTCTCTCTTGAATCCAAACAAAGGTAGCAGATTTTGGAGGATGGTGTTGCAAGATACTACAGATGTTATTGCTCATTCTAAATGGAAAGTAAATGAAGGGGAGGTTTCCTTTTGGTATGACAAATGGCTTGGTGATGAATCTATAAGTGCAACTCAGGATGTTGTGGAGCTTCCAAGGCTTAAAGTAAGGGAATGTAAGTTGGAGGAGGGGTGGCATATGGAGCATCTTTCAAGGCTAGTTGGGCCTCAAAAATCGGAAGAGATTGTGGATTTTTTGGGTAGGCAAAAACAAAGGGATGATTTGTTAATATGGGTAGCGAAGGAGGATGGGAGTTTTTCCACAAAAAAAGTGCGTGGGAATGTGTTAGAGTGAGAGCTCCTATGATAATGTGGGCGGAGTGGATTTGGCATGCTTGTATGCCAAAATTTATTTCGACAACTATGTGGAAAAGTATAAATAATGCTCTTAGTGTGGGTGATAGATTACGTTGAATTGATATCTCTATTGTTTCAAGATGTGATTGTTGTGAGGAAGGGGGATATGAGGATATTAATCATGTGCTGGCCCCGGGGGAAGTGGCAAAGGAGATTTGGGATAAACGTGCAACCCAAGTGGGGTTGGCAAGGCATTCTTATCATACCTGCAGAGAAACGGTGCAGTACTGGTTAAATAAAGCCTCGAATACAACGATCAAAGGCCAACTTCTTGGTATTATCCCATCACTTGTTACTTGGCGTCTATGGACTCGGAGGTGCAATGCTAGGATGGAGAATAAGTATGAATCAGTGGAAGAAGTTTGGAGGAGTATTAAATTCTAGATAGTGAAGATCAATAAGAAATTAAAAGCTGTCAAACCTATGTCTAGACGAGACGAAATGTTGTTGGCAGGTTTAGACCTCCCTTATAAACCGTGTCGTACAAAGCCAGTCCATGTAGTGCACTGGAAAAGGCCTCAACCCGGATGGTTTAAGCTTAATGTAAATGGAAGTAATAGGGGAAACCCGGGTGCAGCAGGTGCGGGGGGTGTGCTTCGGGATGACAAAGGCAAGATGATTTCCTCTTTTTCCCTTTCTCTTGCAATGGTACTAACAATTTTGCAGAGTTTTTGGCTCTTCTACATGGGGTAAAAATGGTTCGGCGATGTAAGATTTCAAGAATAGAGTTGCAAATGGATTCAAAGATTGTGGTAGATTGGGTTCTCTCTTCTAAATGTCGTGTTTGGTACCCTAGAAGATTATTGGGAAGAACTCATATCCCTTTTAAAGGAGATCACCTTCACTATAGAGCATATTTATAGAGAACGGAATGCTCCTACTGACTTGCTTGCGAGAATGGGTTCGGAAGGTATTTCGAGTAGTTGGGACTCGTTGTCTAGAATTCCACTGCTGCTTAGGGGCCTATTGCGTACCGACTAGCTCGGGATTCCTTATTTGAGGAACGCGTTGTAAGTTGCTTGGTTTTTTTTTTTTTTTTTTTTTTTTGGGACTTTGTTTCCAAGTAGGAAGGGGGATGTTTTGGATTAAGTCTGTAGTAAGGTTTCTATTTTGGAGTTTGTTTCTGTTAAGTCTGTAGTAAGGTTTTCCTCCGCCATAAGTGAGGGTTTATAAATAGAGGGATGGTTTGGTTTTAAAAAAAAAAAAATACTATAACAAAACATGCCTTATGTTTTGTACAAATTAACTTGATGTTATCTATTACATGATTTTTAAGTGCAATGAAAATGATATTCTTTATATTTCAACCTGCTTTTGGGTTTTCTTGCCACTTGGTAGCTAGATTGCAGAAAACTTCATCTGGTATGCTATTTTGATGCTCAATTTTTTTTGTTCAATGTTCTCGACAAGTTAATATATTTCCTGAATTAGATGTTTGATCATGCCGTTCGTTAGATTATTAAAATTAATGGCCACATGACCTAAAAACACTCAAAGAAATATTGATGAGAATCCCAATTGTGGCAAATCATTTTCAAAGATGTAATTAGCATGTCTTGGAGTTGTGAGAACTCATGTATTAGGTCAACCAGGTAACATTACAACATTCAAGGCTTTTTCCAGATCAAAATCATCCGGAAAAAATCACAATAGTCTTGTCTCAAATGCTATTTGCTAATAAAAATATAAAATCATCCCAAATAAAACATTATTTCCGAGGAAATATTTCGCCGCAAATAATAAAAATTTTAGCCGGAACTGATCATGAATTTGCATGAAGTGAAAGTTGCCGCAAAGTCGTACATACCCCTTTTCCAACCAATGTTTATCGCCAAAATGACCTTTCAATATATTACCTGCAAGTCTTTTATGCCAGAATTATGTTCTTGACGCGTTATATACTTATGCGACTCGAATGGTCGGACGTAATTATCGGGAATCGATACAATATTCAGGTCGGACGTAATTATCGGGAATCGATACAATACTGGCTTGTTCATTTTCTAGTTTCGGGCAGTCCTTTTTTTCAATTGATAGTTTCCATTTTAAATAAAATAGATAAATGATAAATCGTTATACTATTTATTAATAGGCCGGCTTTTATGATCATCATATAAACAATAAGAAGGCAACCATTGTTTATATATTGTAACGGAGCATAGAAAGGGAAGAAAGATAAATAGGAAGAAAAATAAAAGAACAAACTACTGTGCAACAACTTCACCCATAATTCCCACTACTTACCAATATTTTTTCTCATCTTCTTATCTTTTTGAAGTGCTTTCTTACTACGCAAGAGGCTAAAAACTAAAAATGGTCTCCAACTTCATTAGTAGCTCAAATAATTTCTTTCGTGTCATGAAATTTAGGAAATTAGTGATTAGGGCAAGGACGGAAACACAGCATATACCAAAATAATTAATTGTTCATATAGTATTGGCATTGTAAGTCATGAATGCTTTTAACTCTATCTTAGACAGAGTTGTGTTGTCTCTCAAGTGGCCATCTGAGAGAGGTTTGCAGCATGGACTAAACCATGCCAGTCACAGTTGTGTACTAGGGAGCTATTAATGTTGTAGTTAGTTTGTAATGTATGTTTCAAGTCAAAGTTGTAATATCCGTTATTAATGAATGCAGTATGTTTCGTCAAAAAAATATTCCGAGTCTCTATCCATGTACGTAGTATTTAGCACTGCTCAAATTTATTCTCCTATATATTGGTGAGTTCTACTAATAATATAAAATGCATAATTCACTGCAAAGAGATTTATACAAACTGTATACTCACAAGCTGATGTAACTTCATATAATTGTACGTTTGATTGTAAAGTTATCTCGACTATAAAAAATATCTGACGTATCACATCGAACCACATTAGTTTTTAAATTTATTATTATGTAATCACTTTATGATTTAAAACTTCTCACTAATAATAGGACAGTCATCAACATTGGTTTTGTGAGCGTCAAGCTTAACGTACAACTTTCGGTGCCCCTCCTATTCTTTGTCCTCTTTCACATTGCTTTTATTTTTTTAAATGATTCTTTCATGGGTGCATGCAACAACTTGCTATATCGCGGTAGTTGTATCTCCATTATATCTCTATTCCGATCCAGTCCTTGCACGTAAGCATTTTCTACTTATAAAATTGGAATTACTTTTCATTTTTTGAAAAAGAAAAAAGAAAAGAGAAAAAGGGTTGTAGCATCTAACATCTAATCATGACTTAGTGAAATCGTTATTTACAGTCTTAAGATTTACAAGTCTCGCACACTCATTTTGAAAAATATGAATAAATCTGAGACTACATAAAAAAATAATTTTTATAATGGTGGACACTACATTTTTATCAAAATGAGTGTGTGAGATTTGCACACCCTAATATTGTATCTAGCAATTACTCATTTCGAATATATTGTCTCACCATAATATATATTATATATATAGTACTAGTAGCGCATGACTTCCCATATACAGTCTTCTTTAACAATAGATCAAGAATTAGCCTATAAAACCCCATGCTGGAGTTCTTGAAAAAATAAAACCCAAAAAGTCTATAGAAGCCAAATTTCCTTTGCCACTCAGCAGCTCCCCATCCCTCAGAGTCCCTTTAGTAATAACAATATGCGGCCAATATCAGGTGATCATGATAACATTGAGAAAATTGTGAAGGCCATCGTGAACTTGTTCTTGAAATACATGGGAAAGCCCTACGATTCTGACGATTCTGACGGAGACAGCGATGACGTGGAGAAGAAACGTCGTCCCAAAACGGATTCTTGAAATAAGTACTATTTAAGTTTCAACTTTTTAGCTGATCATCATGTAAGAACCTAACATGAGTTGCCATGCATGCAGCTAGCTAGCTCCTTGTGTGCAAGGTGCAGTGCTTGTAAGTTAATGTATGTGTTTTGCATGGTTTTAATTATTTTCCATGGCTCTATGTAATATATATACATGTTTTAATTTCTATCCAATGTGAAATATTAATGTGTGGATCACCCATCTCTATCTTGCTCTTGTCTGTAATGCTTTTGACGGATTCACTAAAAAATTAAATAGGTGGAGTGGGAAAATTAATTAGTTATTAGATGATTATTTAACAAATTAGCAGAAACAAACATGCATGGTAATTATGCTATTGAGCTGACCACTGAAGCTTTATGAAGAAAAAATGAAGAAGAAGATGGAAAGGAGGAGTACTATAAGAAGAGGACAATTGAAAATAAAGAAGAAAAGATATAATCGATCAATCTGCATGGGAATTAGGTCGGACTCGTATATATATATATATTAGGAGTGGCCTTTTCTCTTTTTCCATTTATATTTTTTATTTTTCAAATAAGAAAAATAGTTTTTATTAATCAAAATATTTATAATTATGATGTTTTTAAGTGAAAATTACTAGAAGATCCTCTTTTTAAATTTAAGTGAGTGCATACGATTAGAAATTAGAATTCTCAATTGATCATATTCATACGAATTTGATAGTGTTCTATTCAATTTCAAGGGTAAATCTGAATAATAATAGTACTAATAATAATAATAATTCCTCAAAGTATGATCACGGCCTTAATTATTCTCATAGATATTCAAAACTGCAATTAATTAATGGCAACTTACACCTGGGTCAAGGTGGGGCGTTAATTAATTTGAAACATGCAGCAGTGAATAATTATAGTAATGAAATAATTATAAATTATAGTAATGAAATAGTGATCTGTCTTCACTTACCAGACACAACTTAAGTGGCCATGATTTATCACCAATTAAATATTGGAGATGGGTTTGAGAATAGATTGCAGTTTAAAGACATTTTTTTTTTTTATAATGCTATATATGTGCAGTCCCCATGTACTCACGTTGAATTAATAATAATAATAATAATAATAATAATAATAATCCCTCAAATTATGATCACCTTATTCTCATAGATATTCAAAACTGAGATTAATTAATGGCAACTTACACCTGGGTCAAGGTGGGAAGTTAATTAATTTGAAACACGCAGTTCCCATTATTTAGAATAAAATAAAAAACTGCCCTACACTTTTTAAACTACAAATAAATAAATTTGTGGCCCACAAAAGGGACCATTTCATGGGTTTTTTGGTGGGCCAGAAATTTCTTATTTTTGTTCTCGAGTCGAGTCGGGTCGATACCAGGTATTTTGAGCTTGGGTTGCAGGCCTAAGTGCCACGTAGTACTATCACTCGTTGACCAATGTTGACTGTTGACTAATAAAATGATTGACAACAATGAAAGAAATTATAAGGACTATTCATCCAGATTTCGGATCAGGTATCCGGTATACCTAGCCTGAAACTCGGGTTTTAAACCTGAGCTGGGTTAGCCCATTTATGAACCGGGCCAGAACTCGAATGGATCCAGATTTTTTGAAACCCTAAAATCCGAGTTCCAGGCTGTACCCAGATTTTTTTTATTTTTTTTTTTTCACAAAAGTCTACATGTTATTAATTTTTTTTTAAATAATATTGAAAAGCATTTTTTTGCTAAAAGCCTTTATTCTATTACAATTGTTTCGAGAAACAATGTTGTTAAAAAGCCTCTAATTATTTTTTTTTATTATTGAAAAAGCCTATATTTTTATCATTGTCCATAATGATAAAAATATATCAAAATGAAAAACTAAATTTATATCAAAATTAGCTAAAGCTATAAATAACTAATTAACTTTTTAACTAAATACATGTAAGACAAAAACAAAAAAAAAAAAAAAAACAATCCAATATTCATCATGTAAAATGCATGCGACATAAATGATGCAATCACTACAAGAAATTTGATTTTTAGGGACGAAATTTGTTAGGGACGAATTAAATTTCATCCCTAAAAGTCAATTTTGGAGATGAAATCCAAAAATGCCTGAGCTACTAAATTCGTTCGAACGGAAAAATATCCATTCGAACAAGATATTTTGTGACGAACAAAATCGTCTCCAAAAAGGAAAACCGTTCGAACATAACTATATAGATTCAAACATGGAATTAATGCCCGTTCGAACAGTATATAATCTGTTCGAATAATAATATTGGCGGGAAATTAATTTATTTTTCCCGGGAAAAGTTAATAACCGTTCGAACTTAAACTTCCTTGTTCGAACGAACATTTTTTCAATTAATTGTTTTATTAGTATGAACTTGTGCATATATTTTTTCCATTAAAGTAATAAATATTTTTTCTATTAATTTGTTATCATTTTCAAAATATAAAAATGTGTATATATTATATATTATGATTTGCGGTGAGTTAAAATATTTATAAATTCATAAATATATTTTATGTAATTAACTTCAATAGTGATTTATTTTATGTTAAATTTATATAAATATAACTTTAAAGATAGTATCATTTTTTATATTATCATGAATGGCAAGTAAAATGAAAAAAATAAACAAAGTAATAAACATGAAAAATAAAACCATACATTAATTACATCTCAAATATATAATGTTCAATACAACATAAAAAAATAAAATAATAACTAAAACGATCATTGGGTCCTTAGTATGTCAACATCCTCTTGCAACATTTTAATAGATCCTTCCAGATCCTTAAGCTTGTCCATGATGGGCCCAACGAACTCCACAAACAGAACTCGTACCTGATCCAAAGTAGCCCCAGAAGGTTGTCTCTCAACAGCGGCACCACTACTAAAAGCTGGATCTGTGGGAGGATCACTAGGCTGTTCTAGTGCAGTCTTCCGCAAGTGCCCCTTGCTCTTGCTGAATGTGATCTTGGTAAGAGGCCCCATCTGTGGCGACCTCCGCTCAGTAGCTGACACTGTAACTCCCGATCGGAGTAGGAGGTTAGATATCAGCAATGCAAATGATAGACTACCTCCACTGGAAAAGCGTGACTCCGATCGAATGCGGAGGAATAAATACAATGCCAGATAAATAGGATCCCCCCGTGCTATCCGCAGCAAAAATCTGGCTCGATCGATCCTGAAATCAGTCTTGTGTTTTTTCGGATCGATGTTATAGCCAAAAATCAAATTAAGCATTCTGAAAAATCATATACAATCGGCTTGTCGGATCACCTTGCTCCCATCATATGGAGGAGCCGATGGGTCTCGCACTAGCTAACGCACATGATCGTTTTTGAGACCATCATCAGGTAGATCCTTATCCTCACTACCATCCGAAGTAGCATCCGAATCTACATTCGGGACTAGCGTGGAGGATGCAACCAATGTGTCGGAATCAGATGGTTCAGCCGCTGGTCCCCGTGTAGCCGCTGCAGGATACGCGTCGGGTATACGGGGAATGTCAAGGAACTCAGCAATAATGTGATGAGAGAAATTAATACCCACTCCCCAGACTGATATGGTGTTGAACAGAGCATCGGCGCTAAGTTCTCCCATAGCACAGTAGAACTCACCGACCATCTTTAGATATGCAATCCCCAGCTGCTCACAGATCGGTATCCATCCCCGCTCGGTGAAGATGGACTCTATGCTCCATCCCTCCCATGAAAGATCGGAGAAGTCAAACAATATGACTGGACACTCGACAAGTGTAGGCCTCGTCTCCGGAGCATGAGCCGCTGATCCACTACTTTGGTTGGGCTGATCTCTCGCACGTTTTCTTCCGCTGGATGCCATTGATATACTGTTTAACCATAATGAAAGTAAGAATATAATTAACCATAATATTTAAATTATATTATTGAAGAATTATAGTATATTGAATTGAATTGAAATAATTCGATCGAATAGAACATAGTCTGATCGAACTAGTAAACTCTATTCGAATGGACTGTTCTGTTCATTTGAATAGAGTTTCTTTGTTCATTCGAACGAATTTATTTTGTTCGAATAGAAATAATGCTGTTTGGCAAATAAGCGTTTGAACGGACTAGAATTTGTTCAAACGAAAGAAGCCAAACAGCCATGGCTGAGTCGACTCAGCCCCGAACTGAAAAACTTCCTATCTACAATTTATTCTTTGTTTTAATCGGTAGAAATTATTAAGGAGTGAAGCCCAATCATTTCTACCGATTATTTTGATGTTATTTCCACGGAATACATCAAAATGGGTGAATTTCGGATTCGAAATCCATACCCCCCAAACACATCTCATTCGTGTAAAAAACTAAACAATAGAGGTGGAGAGTTGACCCATACCTCTTAGAAGTTCAAATGTGGGGTTCCTACGGCGGTTGAGTGGCGATTTTCGCGGCGGAGATAAGGGGCGAACTCGGAGGCTCTCGGTGGTTACTGGTTCGAATGAAAGAGTTTTGTTTCATTGGATTCGAACTGGGTCTATAATGACCGTGGCGTCTTGTTCGAACTGGATAAATATCCGTTCGAACAGTTATTATACTAATATATTTATAATTATATTACTAATAGTAATATATAATAATAATAATATTACAAAGTACAAAAGTATAAAAATGACTAATAATAGTATTATAATACTTTTAATTAATATATTTAGTATATTATTTTTAAATATATTGTTTCTATTATACTAAGTACATACTAAAAGCATTAACATTGGATTCATCATTTTCATCTTCAAAATTTGATGAAAAGTACATATTTTCCATAAACGCAAAACCTCCCTATCCATAACCCCACATTATTATTATTTTTTTAATAATAATATTTTTAATTTATTTTTTTCATATTTTACAATTATACAAACTATATGTTAATTAATAATTTAATTTGATACTTAAATTATTGTTTCCCAACTTAAATATATTGTGGCTCAAAATTAGGAAACAATAATTTAAGTAAATAAATTAATAGTTATAGATTGTGAATAGTGAGTCTTCAAATTTGAAGATGAATTGGAATGCACAATTTGTCAAAGTTTCAGATTTTAGTGTTTGGTGAATCCAATGCAGTGATTTTAAACATGAATTCATCAAATTGTGAATATTGAACTCATTTGATGAGTCTAATGCCAATGCTCTAAGTACTTAGTATAATTACAATGACTTAATTATATAGGTACTATATAAAAGTTATGATAACTATACAACTTAATATAATTAATATATATATATATAGTGGATATTAGCTATATAGCTACTACAGTGTAAGTATTATATAGTTACTATATAGTTATAGCTATTATAAGTTATGATAACTATACAACTTAGTATAATTAATATATATATATATATAGTACCTATTAGTTATATAGCTACTACTGTGTAAGTATTATATAGTTACTATATAGTTATAGCTATTATAAGTTATGATAACTATACAACTTAATATAATTAATATATATATATAGTACCTATCAGTTATATAGCTACTACAGTGTATATATTATAAGTTTTGATAACTATAGAAGTTATTATAAGTACTATAGTTAAAATAGTTACTATAACTACGTCAGTGCAAGTATTATAAGTTATGATAAGTATACAAGTTATCGTAACTATTGTAACTAGTTACTATAGTTACCATAGTTACTAGTTACTATTATAAGTTACTATAACTATAGTTATTATATTTTATATCACAAGATAGTAAGTTATATAATATATAGTGCAAAATTAGAAGACCAAAAGTATATATATATATTAATAAGTACTATATATTAATAGTTAGTATATAGTATATGTAACAACCGGGCTTTAAGCCCAGCTCGTAGGAGTCAACCCGTTCTTGAAGCCAGCCCGCGTGCATGTTCTGAGGGACACGAACGGCGCCGTTTTGGGTAAGTGATCCCTTTCTTTTCTCTTCTCCTTTCTTTCCGTCGGTTTCTTCTCCTTCCCTTTCTTCTTCTTCTTTCTTTCTCAACTGCCCTGCCTCCGAAAACTGCTCCATTCCGTGTGCCTCGTTCCCACGCTGAGCCGGTTTGTGCAGTTTCTCCACAGAAATTTTCGTCCGCATCACATCTGTATTTTACTTGAATCACCCAGAAATTTTTTTTCCTCTCTACAGTTTTCGGTTGGTGCTGCGATTTCCGTGGATCTTCAAGCTCCTCGCTGTGGACTTGGTTACATGTTTCGTGAGTTCCGAATATTGTCTTCATTGGGGCTATCCTTTGGAGTATTTGTTCATCTCTACTTTCGGTAATTAATCCGCCTACCCTTTAATATTACTCTTAATTTTATTCTGATACATGCAATCACACATTCCATAAGCCATTGTGATTCTTCCCTTCGGTTTGTTCTATCACACACACACACTTGGTTGGCCGTACAACACACTTGATCATTTTTCCCTTTTGCGCAGACCATTAAATTCTTTCAGTAGAAAATTTTGTGACTTTATTGTGGGTTGATGTATTTTAATTGTTGGAGCAGTGGAGTGTGTTAGAATAAAGGATGTTGAGGAGTATAACCTTAAGTGTTTTGTGAGTCAATTTTGAAATATTATTTGAGACTTTTTGGTATAAAATGATGGGTGTTTTGGAACTAGTTGTATTGAATTTTGTGTAAGTTTTGAATTGTTGAATGATTAGAGTATTGATGTGTGCACTGAAATTGTTTTATTCGAGGATTGGAAGTGAAGTTTGGGTTGGATTATTTTTTTAATTATTGGAGTTGTTGTGGTTGGTTTTGGGAATAATTATAGTTGGTTGGTGTTAATAGAAAGTGGTGGTTGTTTTGGGTTTTAAATGCGAATGATTTGAAGAGACAGATGTTCGGGTTTAATTGTTAGATAGTTACAGAGCTGTGAGGGGACTATTTTGATTTATTATTCAATAAATAGCAGTCTACTAGATTGGTTATTAAATGTTGGATATATGTTCTTTTTGTTTAGGTGGTGTTACTATTAGAGCTCCGGCTCAAGGTGTTGATAATACGAAAAAGTCAGGTAAGCGGGGTTCATATACTAGTTTTGCATAAAATAAATAAAAGGAGGTTGACTTTGAGAATAAATGTGTTTATTTTCTTTTGAAAGAGATGATCTGAAAACAACCTCAGATGTTTATTCTGCATATGCATAAGTTCTATATAAGAGAAAGTGTTTTTCTGTCATGACTAGTGTAGACATGAGCTAGTTTTGTGTACTGTACTTCTGAACTATGTAAAAGAGCGAATAAGGAATTCTAAAAGTTTTGTTATGAACAAATGAGAATACTTTGTTTATGTTTATCTCGAACATGTGAAATGATCTGAAGCTTTTAGTGATTTGTTTTGATATGATGTGTCATCTGAAAATCTTGGCATGGAGTTCTGATTCTGTATATGTGTGTAACTGGATTTTCGATGAAATCCGTTCTGTTTCTGTTAAGGCCCAGCCACGGGTATAATCGTGGTTTATAACCCTACCACGGGGGTGAAACATGGAATATGGCCCAGCCACGTGTATAATGGTGGTTTATAACCCTACCACGGGGGTTAAACATGGTATTGTCCAGATGTGATGCTAAGAGATGATTTAATTATAATATTTCAGTTTGGAAATGCCAACGGATGTTCTTTTTGGAATAAGTTTATTTTTCTGAAAATTTCGCTCTAAAGTTTTTGTACAAGTTTTGTTTTTGCATTCTGAAAGTAAATGTTTTGTTCGGCTTATCAAATGTTATAAATGCTCATGTTTACATGCTAGTATATGCTATCTGCTTGCTGAGTTGTTGATAACTCACCCCGTTAATCTTCATAATATTTCAGATGACATCGATGGCTCAACTGAAGATCAGTATTAGAGTCTATGGAGAAGATTAACATTGTATTGTTGTCGGGTACCTCATGATATTAGTGTTGGTGTTGGAGGTTAATTATCTTTCTTAAGTTTACTTCAATGGATTTAGACGGTTTATGGAGACTATGTTAATGTTATATAATTTCTAGTTGTTAATTGAGACATGAAGAAGAATTGATTTTATTTGGGTTGTTGGATTGAATATTGGATAAATGAGTTTATTGAATTTATTTAATTGAAGTATTTACGTTCGATTTGAGATTTGGAAAAATGGATATATTCTTGAATTTGGAAGGACTCTAGCCTTGTTAGAGTTGATTATCAGGTTTTATGAGTTAACTCTCTGGACCCTCGGGGTCGGGGTGTTACAGTATAAGTATTACATTAACTATTAGACTTGTAGTACATTATATATTATCAATTATAATATAAAATAGTTGGTAAAATATATAATTATTATATACTATATAATATTAAAATATTTTGTGATTGGTTCGAACCCAATAACGTCCCATTCGAATGGTGTTATCTCGTGGAATGTGTTTGGAGGGAAATTTCGTACCAAATACTCTGACTGTTAGTTTATTCAAAAGTCAAAATTCGTCATTCGAACACTCTGGTCGAATAGTGTTACGAAAATACCCTTTGAACTAATCTACATTTGAAGAATATGCCAAGGAATATTCTGATTTTTTAGTTTGAACAAAAAAATGAATCGTTCAAATGTGAAATAAGTCGCGGCAGATTTGGCACCTATTCGAAATTTTCGTGTTCGAATGGATAAATGTTCAGTTCGAACGGGACTTCACAGATTCATATACCTTAACCTCCCGTTCATTTTCACAGTTGATGAATGTTTAATAGGAGGTCTCGCACGGCTTTGTAATTTTGTGTGTGTGAGAGTGTTGTGGAGAGAGAGATACTCACAGACTTAGTGAGAGAAGGGATTCTTGAGAGAGAGAGGAGAGTTCGAACAATAGGTATGTTTTTTTTTTCTATGTTTTTGTATTTCGAGTTTCATTAATGTTAGTTTATTGCACATGATTTAGGTTTCCTCATAATGTATTTTCTGCTTATGTAGGTATTGTGGATTGATACTTTTGTTTGGATTGCTTAAATTCTAGGCAATATTTATAATTTTTAGATTTTTGATAATTTATAGTTTTTAATTAATTATGTTAAGATGCATGCTGTATATTTGTGTTTATGCAATCCCATTTAAAATGGGCACTCTGGCAATATACATCTTATGAGATTGTGATTGTCAAAATTGTGTTTTGTGGCAAATGTTTTGTCTCTGTTTCGTGTATGGAATCTGGGTTTGTCCCGTTCGAACGTTATAACGTTAGTTCGAACGGGATCCTGTACGGTAAAAATCTTGTTCGAACAGAAGCCTAATATAACAAAAATTATAAAATTATAACATATAAAAATATAGATTAATATAATATAATTACAACATAGTTTATATAAAATTAAATTAGAAGTATAAAATATATATATAACATAGCAATTGTTAATAGTTAAATTAATGTTTAAAACTTATAACAAATTTAATTAAAGAATAATATAGTTTAATTACAAAATATTATGCACTAAAATTAAATTAGAAGTATAAAATATATATATATATATAACATAGCAACTGTTAATAGTTAAATTAATGTTTAAAACTTATAACAAATTTAATTATAGAATAATATAGTATAGTTACAACATATTATGCACTAAAATTAAATTAGAATGTAGCAATTGGTGATTAATTAGGAATGTAATTTTGCAATGTATTTGTGATTTGGAATGTGATTTCATTGTATAATTGTATTAGGAGTTAAATAGTTTTGGATTTTAGGGTTATTTTTATATGTACTTAAACCTTAGATCCGTTCGAGAGTTGTGGCCAAATATTCTCTTAAATAATGTTTGGGTACAACTTTTGAATTGTCCAAAGTGGATAGTTTGGGATTCTATCATCTATACGGCAGATATATTCAGTTTAAACTCTTGTGTTAGTAAATTAAAATTTTGGTTCAGCGATTCCTTACATTCTTCGGATATGTGGTCTATAAGTTTCTCGGCCCATTAATAGGGTTGAGGACTTATCGTGACTAGCATACTTGGAGAATAGTAGGGAAATGTTGCCGAAATTTGTACTAACATTAGAGTTTAGGACTAAGTATATATGCGATATAGATAGTAGTCTCTCGAATGGGATAGGATCAACTACCTTATAAAAGTTGGATTTTTTTTATAGTGTTTATCCCATGAATTTTGTGTTATTTAATAGACATCCGACTAGTAACGGAGATACAATGGATAAAAGTTAGATGCTACTGGGAGATAGACTTGGGCGAGACTATAAGGAGTATGCACAAGGGGTGAAGTTTTTTATAGAGTTTGCTCGCATAAGTGTTGACAGTCGAGGATTTATAAGATGTCCATGCAAGAAGTGCAAAAATCTTAGTTCTTATAACTTGGTAGTAGTGGAGGATCATTTATTTGTAAATAGAATTGATCATAAATACTCACCTTGGGTCTTACATGGCAAACCATTTCCCAAATGAGTTAGATTTAGCAGTCAGACCAATCAAATGGAGGAGGGTAACGACATCGACATAGACGACATTAATGTGAATGATCGTGATGACAGTGATGATAGTGGAGAGGATATGACTGAGATGTTAGGCGATCTGGGGGTAGGAATATTTGGGATGAGGGATGGAGAAGAAACATCTGCAGAAGGAACATCTGCACAATCATTTGAGAGTAATGATAATTTTGCAAGACTGTGGGAGGATGCACCAAGAGAGTTGTACGAGGGGTGCACTCGTCATAGCAAGTTGTCTTTTACGGTCAGGTTGCTTCATATTAAGTCTATTTGTCATATTTCTGCCAAGGCCATCGACATGTTGCTAGAATTATTTAAAGAGGCTCTTCCTCAGGGTAACGTAGTACCCCGTAATTTTTATGAAGTGAAACAATTGAAGCGAGGGCTAGGATTTGATTATAATATCATCCACGCTTGTAAAAACGATTGTGTTCTCTACTGGCAGCAATATGCAGAATTAGACTCATGCCCAGTGTGTCATGAGTCAAGATGGACATCAGATAAACGTAATGTACCCCATAAAGTGTTAAGACATTTTCCATTGATTCCTTAACTTCAAAGATTGTTTACGTCCCGGTTAACTGCCAAATATATGTCTTGGCATCAAACAGAAAGAGTCCAAAATGAGATCTTTCTCTCGCATCCTGCAGATTCCTTACAATGGAAGAAATTTGACATCGAGTATCCATGGGTTGCTGAAGAACCTCGCAATGTACGTCTTGATTTAGCAACGGATGATTTTAATCCATTTGGCAACATGAGCACTTCTCATAGTACTTGGCATGTCATATTAATGCCCTATAACTTGCCACCTTGGAAGTGTATGAAGGATCCATATTTTATGATGACTCTACTGATACCAGGGCCAAGATCACCAGGAAATGAATTAGATGTATATCTACAACCACTGATTGCAGAGTTGAAAAAGTTGTGGGATCAGGGTGTCAGTACATATGATGCAGTCTCGTCGGGAGAGTTCAAAATGCATGCTGCAGTGATATGGAAATCTGTCTGGGTGGAGCACAAAAGGTAAAATGGCTTGTCCTGTTTGTACTAAAGATATACAGTCTCAGTGGTTGAGTCATGGTAGGAAATTATGTTTTATGAGACATCGTCGTTATTTACCACATGATCATAGATGGCGTTCAAATAGAGCAATGTTTGATGGAAGGGTTGAGCGCAGGGCATCACCGCCAGAGTTGACTGGGAATGATATTATCGCCCAGTTGGGGGATGTTTCAGAAAACATATTTGGAAAAGATTCAAGGGTTCGAAAGAGAAAACGACAAGCAGTGGAGTTGAATTGGACAAAAAAAAGTATTTTCTTTGAATTTTCATACTGGTCTACCTTGATACTGCGCCACAATTTAGATGTTATGCACATCAAAAAAAATATATGTGAGAATATATTGGGCACTATGATGTCAATAGAAGGGAAGATAAAAGATACAGCTAACTCTCGTGTAAAGACTTAAAGGAGATGGGGATCAGACCGGAGCTGCATTTGCAAGATAATGGGTCGTCAGCTTATATGCCCATCGAATGGTATACACTTTCAAATGATGAGAGAAAGAAATTTTGTGATTGGTTTATGAAAATCAAATTACCCGATGGCTATGCTTCAAACATGACAAAATGTGTTCGAACACATGATTGGAAGATAACTGGTCTTAAAAGTCACGACTATCATGTATTTCTGCAGCGTCTGTTGCCAGTTGGTGTGCGTGGAAAGCTTACTCAAGATGTTCGTACAACTCTCACAGAATTAGGGAGATTTTTCAAAGATATTTGTAATAAAACGTTGAAAGTTGATGCATTGTTAAAAATGGAAACTGACATTGCAGTAATATTGAGCAAATTAGAGAGATTGTACCTGCCTTCATTCTTTGATGTAATGGTTCATTTGGCTATGTACATACCTCGTGAGGCTTTAGTCGCTGGCCCGGTTCAGTATAGATGGATGTATCCTATTGAACGGTTTTTGGGAAAACTTAAGCGATCTGTGGGGAATAAATCTCGTCCAGAAGGTTCGATTGCAGAATCATACATTGATAATGAGTGGCATACCTTTTGTTCAATGTATTTTCGTGGGGCTGATAATAGATTTACAGGACTCGACCGAAATTATGAAGGTGGGCGAGAGATGGGAATCTCATCGACATTTACTGTATTTTCCCAGACCGTGTGTCCCATAGGCGCACAAAGTGCTACGATCTATGTTCGCGAGAGTTTGAAAGAACTCGATGGTATGTCTTGAATAACTGCGCAGAGATTGATCAGTACTTAAGGTTAGTGATGATTCTCTAAATCACTATCATCTTTAAGTTTATGTATAATAATGTAGTATAACTTCATACAAATTAAACATTCACATGAACATGCACAGCGAACATATACAACTACTTCGCTCGAATGGTGTAACTGATGTAAAAAAGACGCACGAAGAGGAATTTGCCTCGTGGTTTGAACATACGGTATTACTATTAAGCCTCATTTTATAATACGTATTTCATACCACTAAACTCTACTTTTTTTTGTATATAATAATATTTATTGATATAGGTTGCATTGAAATATGGTGAAAATTCATCAGAAATCTCACCAGAACTGTATTCTCTAGCATGTGGTCCTTCCAGGCGGGTCATCTAGTACTCAGGATGTTTGGTACGTAGATATAGATTTCACACAACTGATAAAGAAAGATATAGGAAAACTCAAAATTGTAGGGTCGTAGTCGAAGAAAGCCATGGGGATGATAACATTGACTTCTACGGAATTGTGGAAAATATCATAGCGTTAAAGTATGTGGGGGGATATATGGTCTGGTTGTTTAAATGTAATTGGTGAGATGTCTCAAATCCTAGGTTGGGAGTGCGTAACGATGATTATTTTGTGAGTGTCAATACATCTCGCACAAGGTATGAGGACGATCATTTCGTTCTCGCTTGCCAAGTGAATCAAGTTTTTTATTTAGATGATCCGGAGTACGGAAACCCATGGCGGGTAGTGGAGAAGTTTGCACCAAGAAATGTATATGATTACATTCCAGAGGCAGACGAACCAAATGAAGAAGTTGATAGTCCAGCAAATGAAGAAGCATATCAAGAAAGTGAAATAGGCATCAATCTATTTGTTGATTTAAGCCAATATGATATGGTTCCATTGCGTAGAGAAGATGTTCAACACAAAGTAATTGAGGGTGAAATATCGGAAGAAGATGAATCAACTGAAGTGTCTAGTGAGGATGAGGGCGACAGGTCCAACAAAACAGATAGTGAATGAATTTCAAACATGAATTTATGTAAGTAATATTAACATATAAATATCTTTAACGTTTGTTTGAATAATAATTTGTTACAATTTCAAATAGATATGCCTCACAAACGTAAAGCAACACGTATGTCATCCCATCCATTATTGACTCCCCGTGTGGTTCACCTGTCATCAATAGTGAGCCAACATCACCAGGCCCAGAACAAGGTATTTTATCAAATTAGATATCATATTTTATGCTCAATTTAAGTAAAATATCCATAAAATAAATTAATTTAATTAAAAAGTTATGCTTTAATTGCTGTATATATAGCTGTTGTAAGCAAGCGTCGAGGTAGAGGCACTATGAGGGGTGTCTGCATAGAGAAAGTAAGGAAAGTTGGTAAAATCAAGGTTGATATTCCTGATAATCACACCGGTGGCTCCGGAGATTCGGTAACGTGGCTTGCTTCTTATGTTGGTACACTTACTCGCACGTATGCACCGATTGCTATATCCTCTTGGTTTAAAGTTCCCCAATATGTGAAAGACCACATAAAAAACCGTTGTTTGGTAATAACCTACATCTCAAGCAACTAAGTATATAACATGTTACTTTCAAGTTACTTTGTATTTATAGTAATTGTTTATAATTTTCGAAAGGATGAGTTTGAGCTTAATTTTGGCCGAAGAGAGGATCGATTAACGGTTGAGGAACTGATGTCGAATGCATTTCGGAGGTACAAAGGTCGATACCATGCACATTATAAGAAGTTCAGTACTACAATAGAGGCGCGCCAAAATCCATTCCAAAATATTCCACCAAACGAATGGGAGAAAGTTTGTGATATGTTTGAAGATCTTGCTTATCAGGTAATATCGTTGTTGTCTTTTTTTAATAATATATCACAGATGTATTAAACATATAGACTAATATTTTTTTCTTTTAGCAACGGAGTACTGTGAATAAAGCAAATAGATCAAATTTAAAGATAAACCATCATGCAGGTTCTCGATCTTTTCATCGTTTGTCTAACAAAATGGTAAGTTATTTTAGTGCCCGTTAAATATTAACATATAATACACATTTTCTGATTTAAGTTCAAATTTAGATTTTCCTTTTACAGAAAGAAGAAAGTCCCGCTGACTATGATTTGACCCAATTGTATGCTAAAACACATAAAAATCATGATAGTGTTTGCGCCAGTCCTGAAGCAGAGGCAAATTATGTAAGTTTAATTTTTTTTAATTTCATTGTCACATAATATTTTGTTACTTATACTAATTTTAATGTTTTTATTTTTGTAGGACAAGATGATATCTCTTAAGGAAACTGTTGCGGATCCATCTAATGCATCATCTGTCAACGATGCTCAGATCCTTTTTCAAGTTCTTGGATCACGTTCTGGATATTTGAGGGGTTTAGGACGTTGCGTAAAACCATCCTCATCATCATCATCATCCTATTCTCGAGCCAAATCGAATGACGACAAGACTAAGGAATTGGAGGAAGCAGCACTTAAGATAGAACAATTGAGGTCCGAGAAAAAAGAGTTGCTGACCCAATTAGATCAAGCAGCGGATTTGGAAGCGAGATTAGAAGAGAGGATGCAGTTGAATAACCAAAAAATGTTTGAACAATTCTAGTCAATGATGTCCCAAAACTCTATGCCACCACCATAGCCTTCAAATTTATCTTTTCTTTAATTGCATTTATATTATGAAGTTTGCACTACTTTGAACAATTGATGTTTGAATTACAATGTGTAATATTAGTATGGTATTTTTAATTAAATTTTGATCTGTATGATTAATACAGTTCGAACGGTAAATTACCATTAACACATTCGAACCAAAACAAACCCATTCGAACAAAAACTAACCCATTCGAATGACAAACGAAATATACGGACGTTTGAACAATAAATTATTTGTTCGAACAACATTTATGTGCAAAACCCCCTTCGAACGGATATAATTTTCGAAATTAAAATTTCTGTTCAAACATACATAATTTTTGTTCGAACTCAAGTCGTTTGAAAAATTTATTAGTTTGAACGCATAAAATCTGTTCAAACACCCAGTTCGTTCGAACAAAATCAAATACGGACATTAGTTCGAATGAATATTTCATATTGTTCGAATGGATGTCTCCGTTCGGATGGATAAATATTCCATTCGAACAATATATTGAGATGAAATCGGGTCGTCTCAAAAATTATTATCCGTTCGAACGGTTTCGGTTGGATCCGCCCAATTTCATCTCTAAAAATGATTTTTTTAGACGAAATTTGATTTTCGTCTCCAAAAACTTTTTGAGACGGTCTTTCCGAGACAAATTTGAGACAAAATTTTTTCGTCTCCAAATCTAATTTGGGACGAAGATTGTGTTTTTTGAGAAAAAATTTTGTCTCAAAAAACACAATCTGTTGTAATGAATCCACTACATATTACATTGCTTGAACTCATTTGCTAAGAACATTACAAAACCCATACTTTACTTTAATCAAACTCCAATACACAATAACAAACATGAACTAATTTGCTAAGACCCAAATCAATAGGGAGAACAAAGGAAAAAAAGATAAGAGAACTAGTAACAAAGGCAAAGACGAGATAAAAGATAAAAGAACAGGAAAACATCAAGCATCTGTTTAAATCATAACTCACAAGGAATAATTTTCAATAAAATTAATGTATCTAAATTTTAAGTATTTGATTTTGGAGGATTATTAATGTATCTAAATTTTATATTTTGTGGATTTTTGATTAAAAGGTTCTCCCCTAGTTACCGGGCAGACAAATGTGATTAATGACAACTCAATCGTCAGACCAACTTCTTGTTCTTAGTTGGGGCATTAAATTGAAAGATGTTATACCCTTATTTAAAATTAATTAAATAACTGCCCTCCGCTTATTAAAATATAAATAAATAAGTTTGTATTTCATGGGGGCCAAGAATTTCTTCTTTTTAATCAACTTTTGTTTTTTATTTTATTATTTTTTTTTTAACTGTGGGAGACGATTATACCATTCCATCTATTATAGACGGGGCAATATATATCGTAGAATAAAGGGTAATATAGTTATTTTATTGTCAATAAATTACTTCGATCGGTTGTAAATATATTAGTTCCTTAGTTTTTTCTTTAATTTTATTAAAAAAAATAGAATTTAAAATCGAAAATCTTTTTTTAAAAGGTTTGATTTATGAATAATTCTTCTCATAAATCAAGAAAAAAATATTGTCAAGAGTGAAGTGTGAGGATGAATAATGACCGATGTGTAGCAAAACCCTTGATTTATATATGGATTGTAAGGAAATTGGTAAGCATGATGTAACTAGTAATTATTAGGAAATTTTACAGTAATGGTATACAATTTTGTACCAATCACATGATCACATGTCAATTAAAGTTAATGGCCTGACATTCTGCATGTAGGTAGTCAAAATATGAGAATACCACAACTTTAATACATTATCGTATTTATTTCCAAACTCTCTAATAAGTCGGTTTTAGTGATAGTTCTCATGGGCAGCTCAAATTTCTGGCACAAGCTAGGTGTAATTAATTCTCGTGCATGCCAGTGGGTTCTATTCATAATTTGACAGTCAACTTTGGTTTTTCGATGGTGAAGCCAAACAACTTGGCCTGCGCGCGGTAATTCTAATAATGCGGCTGAAGTGTTGGATTTACTATATGGTTTACGTAATGTTCGTGATTTGGATGTGCGGGAGGTGAAAATTGAAATAGATTCAATGTTAGTAATTAACTGATTACAGTAAAAAAGATGTGGCATGTGGTATTTGAAGGATTACTAGGACGAAATTTTGAAAATACTTGATGGGCTCAGATATTCTATGAATCATTCTTATAGAGAGATTAATGTGGCGGCGGATGGTTTGGCTCGTAGTGGAGCAAAGGGTTGCAATGGATTATGGTTTTCATTTTTAGATCTCCCTTTGGCTAATAGAGGTATTATTAGACTGGGGAAGATAGGATGCCCTTATATGAGGATTGCTCGTTCATACGTATAGTTTTTATGGATTGTTTTTATTTCTGATTTTTAGGC
Organism: Juglans microcarpa x Juglans regia; assembly: GCF_004785595.1. NCBI lineage: Eukaryota > Viridiplantae > Streptophyta > Magnoliopsida > Fagales > Juglandaceae > Juglans > Juglans microcarpa x Juglans regia. The sequence continues at coordinate 5,810,351 of NC_054609.1, forward strand.
CAGGTTTGGATTGTTGGAATATTTGATTCCCCATGTGTAATATTTGTTTTCCACAGTATTCTCCCGCCATAAGTGAGGGTTTGTTTTAATAAAATTGGGACAGGGCCACTCATAGACATGTGGTCTTATTTTGAGTGCTATCACTTTGGTGACAAAGTGATTTATTTTCTATTTAGCTATCTGCAAAATGCACAACCCTGCCACAAGGTAGATATGATCTCTGTTTTAAGTGCAATCACTTTAGTGACAAAGTCATTTTTTCAGCTTGGCTAACCACAAATGTCCACAACCCTGTCATGGGGTAAAAATGGTCTTTGGTTTTGTTTCTAGTGATGTTTCAGTACACTTGTGCCTAAGGTCTTTTGTATATTTTATTATTGATAAATAAATGTTTTTGAGAATATCGATGCCATTTTTTAGAATTGTTTATTTTTGCATTCTGTAACATGGCTCATATTTACACACTAGTATAGGCTTGCTGCTTACTAAGTCGGTAGACTCATCTGTTTATTCCGTCATTTTTTCATATGACTTTGATGGTTGTGACAGTTGGAATAGATGGCACATAACAAGATTATAAGATAAATGTAAAATAAGTACTAGGTGACATGAGTGGATTGGCGATATTTTAGAGAATATGTAGTAGTGTCGAGTTCTTTGTCCCTAGAAAGATTTTTTAGGTATTTGATTTTTTAGGATTATTGTATCTAAGTTATATATTTTGTGGATTTTAGATTAAAGAGTTCACCCCTTGAGTACCGGGCATGGCAAATGTGATTAATGACAACTCAATCCTCAAACCTGTGGCGCCCCCAATCCCCCTTATAAAAATACACAGGGATTGAGACACCAGGATGGTGACAATGTGGCGCCCCCAATCCCCCTTATATAAATACACAGGGATCGAGACGCCAGGATGGTGACAACACGGTCACACATCCCAACGAAGTGCCAGTGTGTGTACATGCAACAGTGTTCAAATAAAATAACGCAGCGGATAGTCAACTAAGTACCAGAATTTAATTACAATCAAACATCAGTAAAAATTTAAATAGCAGTTATACAGTCATCCATAAAATAATTTACAATAGTTTTAAAAGCTACAAACGAGTGATCCCAGATCACTCCTCAGGCGGAGCCGTCTCCTCAGGCTCGCCCTCCTCCTCCTCATCAGCATCAAAATCTGCGTTACCACAAAATGGTCTCGCAGGTAAGTATAACCCAAACAACAACGTAATATAAAATGCATTAAATGCAACTAACATCCATGCACATGAAAACATGCATTTTTCCACAAAACATCATTTTTCCCGAAAATGATAAATTTCCAACACACACCAAAATCCCATTTTGGTCCAAATTATCCGTAAAACATTTTCCTAGAAAATGATTTACCCAAAAAACCAACTCGCACTATTTTCCCAGAAAATAGTGCATTAATCCCAAATGCACCATGCATTATTTCCATATGCACCATGGTCTCCCCTATGGACCATCCGCACGTCCTGGCTTCGCAGCGGTGCTCAGTTCCGCGCCCAGCGCGTACATGGCCAAGCACTCACACTACGCAACGAGCGATGCCCAGTTCCGCGCCCAGCGCGTACGTGGCCAGACATCCTCTAGTCCCCGCCAGCAGAAGGACCACGGAGTCGGCACGAGACCATCTCGTCCGATCCCATTGTCGCCCGGCGACAATCCAGGGGACGTTACTCAGTATATTCCGCTCCCGAGTAACCAGAGGAGCTCCACCGAGTTAATGCCCCATCTCGGCTTGGGGTCGTGATACACACGCACCAAAAATATCATCACATAAAATCATAGCTTTTCAAATCACATGAACATGAATGCAATACACGAAAACCCAGTTTTCTTTTACAAACATGATCATGCATGAAATAATGAAATGCACATGTACCAACACAATATCTAACATCCATCAATGAACAATACCAACAAATCCAACCAACCCATCAACAACCAATATCCAATTCAACCAAATCAACCAAACAACTCCAATCACAAATCCATCCGACCCCCGAACTCCTCGGACTCAGTCCGGCATGCCAAAAACACAGTGAAATGGGTTAGTGCAAAAATACATTTAAATTACGAAAGTTCTTTGGAGAAATACTTACAGTGCAATATAATAATTTTCCGAGGATCACGAAGTTGAAAAAGGCGACGTTTGAGCAACACCACAGTGTAAAATACACTGTGGCCGTGGGTCACAAATACCAACTTTTCAACGAGGACAAACGAAGACCCAAGATTGATAGGGTAGGGCCTAGGGAGGTCGGTGAAGCTAGTGGTGGTGGTGGTTTGCCGTGGGTGGCGGCGCAAGGGGTGGTTTTAGGCCAAAAATGTGCAAATCGGAGATGGACTTGGTGGGGCTTCACCGGTGACGGATCGGAGCTGGGGTTGGGTCCAATGGGTTGCCAAGAGGCCGGGGATGAAGTGGTAGGAAGATGGTGGCCAATGGCGGTGCGACGGCGGCGCAATGGCGGAAAGTGTGCCGCGGCGTCGTGGGTTTCGTGGGCTTCGTGGAGGCTAACGGCGGCACGAACGGCGGTGATATTGGTGGGGTAGGACGGCCGGCGGCTGGGGAATCTAATGGGCTGGGCGGTGTCGACCACCGCCGACGGACGGCGGCGCTGGGAGTGGACGATGGAAACGGGCGGAGGAGAGGAGAGAGAGAGATCGCGCGGGAGAGGATAAAACCGAAGGAAAAATAAGAAGAAAAAGAAAAAAAAGAGGAAAAGAAAAGGAGAGGAAAGAAAAAGAGGGAAAAAGAAATGAGATCCAATCCTCATAACTTGGGTCACAAAAATGATCCAACGGAAACGATTTTAAAACCACAAGTTAAATAAAATAATTTAAACGTAATGGTAAAGTCAAATTGAAATAATTAAATCCCACGGTAATTAATTTAAATATTAAAAGCAATTTAAATGCATAACAATAAATAAATATTTGGAAAGCACATAAAAATAATTTTCACCAAATAAAAATCATAGAAATAAACTCACTAAAATCCAACCAATTTAAAATAAGAGAAATTCTTTTAATTACATAAAAATAATTCCTTCAGTAAAAATACACTAAAATACGGGATGTTACAGACAACACGGTCACACATCCCAACGAAGTGCCAGTGTGTGTACATGCAACAGTGTACAAATAAAGTAACGCAGCGGATGGTCAACTAAGTACCAGAATTTATTTACAATCAAACATCAGTAAAGATTTAAATAGCAGTTATACAGTCATCCATAAAATAATTTACAATAGTTTTAGATATACAAACGAGTGATCCCAGATCACTCCTCAGGCGGAGCCGTCTCCTCAGGCTCGCCCTCCTCCTCCTCATCAGCATCAAAATCTGCGTTACCACAAAATGGTCTCGCAGGTAAGTATAACCCAAACAACAACGTAATAAAAAATGCATTAAATGCAACTAACATGCATGCACATGAAAATATGCATTTTCCACAAAACATCATTTTCCGCGAAAATGATAATTTTCCAACACACACCAAAATCCCATTTTTGTCCAAATTATCCGTAAAACATTTTTCCAGAAAATGATTTACCCAAAAATCAACTCGCACTATTTTCCCAGAAAATAGTGCATTAATTCCCAATGCACCATGCATTATTTCCATATGCACCATGGCCTCCCCTATGGACCATCCGCACGTCCTGGCTTCGCAGCGGTGCTCAGTTCCGCGCCCAGGGCGTACATGGCCAAGCACCCACACTACGCAACGAGCGATGCCCAGTTCCGCGCCCAGCGCGTACGTGGCCAGACATCCTCTAGTCCCCGCCAGCAGAAGGACCACGGAGTCGGCATGAGACCATCTCGTCCGATCCCATTGTCGCCCGGCGACAATCCAGGGGACGTTACTCAGTATATTCCGCTCCTGAGTAACCAGAGGAGCTCCACCGAGTTAATGCCCCATCTCGGCTTGGGGTCGTGATACACACGCACCAAAAATATTAACACATAAAATCATAGCTTTTTAAATCACATGAACATGAATGCAATACACGAAAACCCAGTTTTCTTTTACAAACATGATCATGCATGAAATAATGAAATGCACATGTACCAACACAATATCCAACATCCATCAATGAACAATACCAACAAATCCAACCAACCCATCAACAACCAATATCCAATTCAACCAAATCAACCAAACAACTCCAATCACAAATCCATCCGACCCCCGAACTCCTCGGACTCAGTCCGGCATGCCAAAAACACAGTGAAATGGGTTAGTGCAAAAATACATTTACGAAAGTTCTTTGGAGAAATACTTACAGTGCAATATAATAATTTCCCGAGGATCACGAAGTTGAAAAAATGCGACATTTGAGCAACACCACAGTGTAAAATACACTGTGGCCGTGGGTCACAAATACCAACTTTTCAACGAGGACAAACGAAGACCCAAGATTGATAGGGTAGGGCCTAGGGAGGTCGGTGAAGCTAGTGGTGGTGGTGGTTTGCCGTGGGTGGCGGCGCAAGGGGTGGTTTTAGGCCAAAAATGTACAAATCGGAGATGGACTTGGTGGGGCTTCACCGGTGACGGATCGGAGCTGGGGTTGGGTCCAATGGGTTGCCAAGAGGTCGGGGATGAAGTGGTAGGAAGATGGTGGCCGGAGGTGGCGCGACGGCGGCGCAGTGGTGCATGGAACGCCGGGGCTTCAATGGGTTCGTGGTGGTTAACGGCGGCGATGGAGGAGCTGGAAATGGAGGGGGGTGATCGCCGGCGGCAGGGGGAGCGGAGGAGCCGGGCGGTGTCGACCACCACCGGCGCACGGCGGCGGGCTGGGGAAGAAACCAACGCACGGCGAGAGAGAGAGAGAGAGAGAGAGAGAGAAGAACTCGCGCACCGGGGAGGAAACCGGGAAGAAGAAAAAAAAAAAAGAAAGAAAAGAAAAGAAGAAAAGAAAAAGAAAAGGGAAAGAAAAATAGAGGGAAAAGAAATGAGGTCCAATCCTCATAACTTGGGTCACAAAAATGATCCAACGAAAACGATTTCAAAACCTCAAGTTAAATAAAATAATGTAAACGTAATGGTAAAGTCAAATTGAAATAATTAAATCCCACAGTAATTAAATAAATATTAAAAGTAATTTAAATGCATAACAGTAAATAAATATTAAGAAAGCACATAAAAATAATTTTCACCAAATTAAAATCATAGAAATAAACTCATTAAAAATCCAACCAATCTTAAAATACGAGAATAAAATTTAAATAAATAAAAATAATCCTTTAGTAAAAATACACTAAAATGCGGGGTGTTACAAAACCAACTTCTTGTTCTTAGTTACATTGAGTCTCCTCTTTGGTGTCTGGCGATTCTAGAGGCGGTGAGAAGAATGATTTTTGTGGCCTAGTGTTTAGTCCTCGGTGTGGAGGGGATAAGAGTTTGTAGCATGGATGATATTGAAGACTTGTGGAGTAACCTTAGGTTGACAAAATTGGGGGAGGTTGTGATCGAGAATCCTCAGGGCAGTGAAGATGAAGTTCAGCGAAAAAGGGAGAGAAGTCTCATTGGAAAGATTTGTTCTGATCGTATTGTGGGAAAGGATGTCATTACCAATACTATGGGGAAAATTTGGAGAATTAGTAAGCGTGCAATCTTCCAAGAGGTGGACAAAAAAGTTTTTGTCATAACTTTTGCTAATCATGCAGATAAACAGCATATTCTTGATGGGAAACCATGGCTTTTTGATAATGTGAGATTCATGATCCTGCCATATGATGGAGTTCTACAACCTGGCAAGATAAATTTCGATTATGAAACATTTTGGCTGCAAATTCATAGCTTGCCACTGGGACAAATGACAAAATAATGGGGTGTACAAATAGGTGCTTCTGTGGGTCGTGTTCTAGATATAGATGTGGCAGAGGATGGGATTGGTTGGGGAACATTCTTGAGGGTGAAGGTGGAGGTGCAATTGTAATTGCGAGAGGAAGAATTATAATGGTGCATGGCAAGAAGGTATGGCTCAATTTTAAATATGAAAAACTTCCGAAGATTTGATTTAACTGTGGATGGATAGTATATGGGGTGAATGGTTTTCGAAGCAGGGCTAGGGAATAGGTTCAGATGATAGTTCTAGTACTCAGTTTGGTCCTTCGTTACGTGCTGAGGATAGTAACCGGCGGAGACCTCCCTTTACCTCTCTATAGAAGCTTATTCCGGTGGTCGTGAGGATGTTTCGAGGGATCCAGTGATGGAAATGATGAACAGAGAAGCGTAGGGTTCTGTTGGTAGCACTGCGGATGGGCAGCTGTCGAAAGATTCAGGCCAAGGGTAGTTCAAGAATTCTGATGGTAGAGACAGGTATGGAACTAGCAGAACATGTGGCAATAATGTTGAAATAGCTAAATTGGGGATGTTACAGGCGGATTTAGCGGGCGACGTTGGAGGGAGTTTGAATATAGGCGAGAATGAAGGGATACAGGAGCAATTATTGCAGGAAGTGTTTATGCGTTTTAAGGGTGATGAAGTTTTAAATGGGGAAGAAAGCAAGGGCAGGCGAGAAGTCTTTACAAAGCAAATGGGCCAAGATGGGTAGGGTGACTCGGGAAGGGCCGCTATGAAGACTTGTATGGATAATGGGCCCAATGCCACTTATTCATTGAAGGATAGCTTATTAACAGAAAGTCAGTTTTATGAAGAGGAGAAGAAGGTATCGGAGGGACCTTTTCCAGTGCTAAACCAACAATCTCTCAAAGGTGGTAGAAAGTGGAAGCATAGAGCTCATGGTCATGGGGAAGTGTTTACTAAGGTAGATGTTCTATCTAGTACTAAAAGACTTGCAGAGGTTTTGAATGAGGTCCATGTAGTTAATGAAGGTGCAAATAAGGGTAAGAGGGTTGCAAACTTGTGTTCTGATATTATGTCTAGTGAAGCGGCCGAGGCTGATTGCCAACCCTACCGAGCATTATGAAAATATTAAGCTGGAACCCCCGAACAGTTCAAAGCCTTTGTTTACAAGTGAAGGCTAAAGGTCCTGATGTAGTTTTATTGATGGAAACCAAGTTGACTCAGTTGCGTGCTACAAACATTGCTAGGAAAGCTAAGTTTAAGGGTTGTGTAGTGGTGGATGCAATGGGGAGAAGTGGGGGTTTTATGGTTATGTGGAAGCAGGAGGTTCACTTAGAGCTAGTCAATTTCTCTCAGAGGCTTATCAATGTGTTTATTAAGAGTGAGGATGATGACTCAAGATGGTTGCTCACCTGTTTCTATGCACATCCTAATACTAATCAGAGAAATGAGGCTTGGAAGCTACTACAATCTTTTAAGCCTATGAACTTGTGATGGTATGTAATAGGTAACTTCAATGAGGTGTTTTCCAATGATGAGAAGGTCGGTGGCAGACTGAGGTGTGAAAACCAGATGAGATTTTTAAGGGGGGTTATTGAGCAAGGCACTTTATTTGATTTAGGCTAGAAGGGGTAAAAATACACATGGTGTTATCGACATGAGGATGAGTCTTTTACTAAGAAAAGGCTAGATAGAGCCCTAGCAAGTAAAAAATGGATGGAGGTTTTTTTGAAATTAGAGTAGAAACTTTGGCTATTCTATGCTCAGATCGCTGGCCTATCCTTCTTGAGTGTGTGCATGGGAGGGGCTATGATGTAAGGAGTCTGTTTCATTTCAAGTATGAGGCTAGTTGGAGCAAGGAAGAGGGTTGCAATGACACAATTGAATCAGCATGGCAAAGAGGAGTTGGTTTGTTGAATCACTTGGAGAGTTTGCAAAGGAAACTTGAAGGATGTAGTAAAGGGCTTCAAAAATGGAGTAAAGACTTAATTAGAGAAAGAACAACAACAATTAGAGAAAAGACTAAAGAGTTAAGTCAGTTACAAAGGAATGAGTGTGCAGAAAACATGATGGAGTTTAAAAGGCTGCAAAGTGAGTTGGGGTTTTTGTTAGACCAAGAAGATACAAGGTGGAAACAAATGGCCAAAAAGCATTGGTTGGCACAAGGGGATAGAAACACTAAATTCTATCATGCTTCTGTTAATCAAAGAAGGAAAAAGAATTTTATTAAGAAGGTAATGGATGGGGAGGGTAACCTTTTGTCAATGGAGGAGATTGCAAAAGGGTTTTGGATTCATTTTTCTAAGGTCTTTCAATCCTCAAAACCCACCAGAAGATCTATTCAGTAGTGTATGTATGGAGTATCAGAGAATCACATTAGAAATGAGGGAGCAGTTAAATAGAGGTTTTACCAGAGAGGAAGTTGAAGCTGCCCTAAAACAAATGTCCCCTTTCAAATCTCCTGGGCCTGATAGTTTGAGTGTAGGATTCTTCCAAGACCATTGGGGAATTGTGGGCACTAAATTGGTTCAGCCAGTGCTGGAGTTTCTCAGAAGTGGGGATATGCCTCGAGATTTGAATCATACCCTCATAGCGTTAGTTCCTAAAGTTAATTCTTCAAAATCAGTATATGAATTCAGACCAAGCAGTTTATGTAATGTGTGGTATAAGCTTATTTCTAAAGTTTTGGCAAATAGACTAAAATTGGTGTTGTCAACAATAATTTCTTGGAACCAAAGTGCTTTCTGTAAAGCCCCGGTCCCGCATGGGGTCAGAGAGTTACTTCCTATTACTTAAACTCACATTTCAACAATATAATTATAGACTCTAAATTCCTAATATCATAAAGAAATTTCAATTCAAACTAATTTCCTCAATATAACCATTTTTTTTTCTCAAAATGACAAGTTATCAGAACACAATAAAATTTCTTAATAGAAATCGTCAATACTCATAAAAACTTTTTATGCTTAATCCACTATATATAAATAGGGGTGGCAATATATGACACGACCCGTTAACCCAATATGAACACGACACGATAAAAGCGGGTTAGGGTTTAGCCTTAACGAGTTCGGGTCAAAACTGGTTGACTCGTTAAGACACGATTGCTTAACGGGTCACTAACGGGTCAACCCATTATGACCCGTTAAGAAAATTAAATTTACCTTTATACCCTTGACCTAAAATTCAAAAAAAACCCTAAACATGTTACCTAACCCATGCCGCCCCCCTCACTTTTCTAACTTTTCTTTTTCTCATGCTGCGCCCTCCTCTTCGTCTTCAACCCATGGCCCCGCAGCGACTCCCTCTCCCCTCAGTTCTCATCTCACGCCGCCCCTCATCAGTTCTAACTCCAAAGTCTTAAGTTTCTAACTTCTTACGCCGCCCCCTCTTCGACTTCAAAGTTCAACCTAGTACTCTGTCGCCCACGGCTCCGCCACGCTCACGACGCCACTCTTGGCCTCTTTAACTCGCCCGTCGCCCACGCAGACTCAGAGTCCGTTGCCCATCCAGTTCTCTTCATGCCTTCCATCACCCGTCCGTCACCCACGCCCGTTGCCCATGTCGCGTCGCCCACTGTAAGTCAATCCAGCCAAGATTTTTACTCTACCTTTACCTAGTGTTTGGTTGCCGAGAAAAAAGAAAAAAAGATGGGATCCTCATGCAATTTCTTCTCTGGTTGTGTAAATTAGTTTGCCTGTGTTAGAGTACCCTAATCATCTGGATTTGTAACTCGGTGGCTAGTCTTTGATTCTGGATTTGTGTAAATTTGATTCTGGTAAATTAGTTTGCCTGCGTTAGATCCCTCCGTTTTTTTTTTTTTTTGTCTTTTTATCTTTATAAATTTTAACAGCTTTTTACCTCTACTCTAAACCTGAGTACTTCTGTTTCAGATCTGTTGGACTACAAATTTCCCCTTAAATTTTGTTTTTTTTTTTTTATTTTTTTACTCTTTTTGTTGTTGTTGGTTGTATAGTTTTTCTTCTCCATTTATTTTTTTTCGCAAAAAAATTAACAGATCTTCATAGATTATGCAAAGAGTTGTAGACAGTTGACTATAGATTTGAGAAATTTTTGCTTTGAATCTGTTGTACTGTATATTTGGAATTTTTTTTAGATCTTTTTTTTTTTATATATATTTTGAACGTGGCAGATGTAGAGATTTCACTTTAGATCAATTTACTTTAGCCTCAGATGCGGCCTTTTTCGTTGCTTATCTTTATAAACTCTAACATATGTGGACATTTTATTGCAGATTTGAGAAATTTTGATTCACATGTGTTATTGTATAAAGTTTGATTCTTTTCTATTTTTTTTGTTGTGCAGATCAGAATTTAAATGGACCAGTTAACCGAAGATGTAATAGAGTTGGAAAACAACAAGGGCAAGGAGGACGCGCCACTTCCTTCTTCAAGTTTTAAATTTTTTTAAATCTGTGTTTTTATTATATTTGGGATTGTAACATTAATATATTTACAATATGTGTTTTGTTTATTATATTTGGGATGTAATTTTAATATATTATCACAATGTGTGTGGATCATATTTGTTTGGATTGTAATTTTAGACTTGTAGTTAATTTTTTATAGATATTATTTATATTTATATAAAATCAATCAGGTCAAACGAGTCGGGTCGTGTCGTACCATGTCTGTTCAACCCATTAACGTAAACAGATTAAAACAGGTCGTGTCATGTCGTGTCATGTCGTATCGTGTCAATTTATTTTGTATTCACTAACGGGTCATAACGGATCGTATCGTATCAACCCGTTATATTATCGTGTCGTGTTAGGATTTGGAATTTTGACACGAAATCCTTAATAGGTCGTGTTCGTGTTGACCCATTAAGTGTAATGTACATGTCTTGACACGACACGAACACGGACCGTTAACACGATATGACACCCCTATATATAAATCATCTCACCCATACTTCATAATCTTGATCCTCAATTGAAATATCTAAAATATCTGAAAAATATTGTGGAGATAATGGGTGAGTTATCAACAACTCAGTAGGCAAAAAACATATAGTAGTATGTAAACATGATCATTTACAAAATTCAGAATGCAGAACAAAACATTTACTTTCATAATGCAGAATCAAAACACGTTATCAAACTATCAGAGCGAGAATTTCATAAAACTTTCTTCCTCAAAAATTCATTGGCATTTCAAAATCTGAAAATCATATTCATATCATATCAGAGCATCACATTGAGACAGATACAATGTTTAACCCCCATGCTAGGGATGTAAACCACCATTATACCCGTGGCAGAGCCGTATACCATGTTTCACCCCCGTGATAGGGTTATAAACCACCATTATACCTATGGCGGGGCCGTATACCATGTTTCACCCCCATGGTAGGGTTATAAATCATCATTATACCCGTGGTTGGGCTGTATACTATGTTTAACCCCAGTGGTAGAGTTATAAACCACCATTATACCTGTGGCAGGGCCATATACCATGTTTCACCCCCATGGTAGGGTTATAAACTACCATTATACCCGTGGCTAGGTCGTATACCATGTTTAACCCCCGTGGTAGGGTTATAAACCACCATTATACCCGTGGCTATGCTGTATACTACTATTATGCCCATGGTTGGGCCTTAACGAAAACCAAACAGAACATCAGAATCAAACTTTATTCAGAACACAAATTCAGAATCGCATGCCAAGGTTTTCAGATGCCACAACATATCCAAACAAAGTACTGAACAAATTCAGATCTTTTCACATATCCAAAAACAGTTTCAGAACATTTTTGCATCACATGCACAAATTTTCATAAATTTCATATTCGCTCTTTTTGCATAGGTCAAAAACATAATGCACCAAATTAGCTCATGTCTACACCAGTCATGACAGAAATACTTTCTCTTATACAAATTTCATGCATATGCAGAACACGTATTTGAAGTTGTTTTCAGATTTCTTTTCAAAACAAAAATGCATATTTTCAAAATCAGTCTCGTTTCATTTTTTTTATGCAAAGTCTAGTATAGGAACCCTGCTTACCTGGACTTCTTAGCCTTTCAGAAATTTTCCTCAATCATGCCGAACAATTATTAATCGTCACCTATAAAATAGTCACATAACTCCCGTAAATTTTCAATCGAACACAGATTTATAATATTTAAACTTGAAATGCTAACTAGACCTATTTTAAAACCTCAAAACCTAAAATTCTCATAATCCTAAAATACCATCACTTCCCACAATTCATCGATATCCACTTAATAAGACAGCTCCAACTTAATATAATACAATCTAGTACAGTAAACATCAAAGCTTCATTTGAAAAAAAAAAAAAAAGACTTAATCATATCTCAAGCGTTAAAAGAAAATAAAATTAAACTGAAATTCATTTATAAAAATCTTGATACTAAATAATAAAATAATAAGTAATATACTTTAAAATCCTAACTATCTTCTGTAATAAAAATTATACTAAAAACAAAGACTTGATAGATTAAATTAAAAATCAAGCCAAATTAACGTGTAACCAGAGGCATTTTTTAGAATTGTCCATAAATATGAATGAGTTCTTTGGTGCGATTGGAATCTAAAAGGCAACCCAAACTACACAGTGTAATAGGGAGGAGTCCATACTCACCGAGAGGGAAGGAGAGACGTGACGGGGTAGTACTGGGCGGAGCTCGAATGCGGTCAACGCGGCGGCATGTCGCTGAGAGAAAGAGAGAAAGTGATGAGGGAGGGACGGTACGGAGACGGAGAGAGGCAGTGGGAAGGACCAGGTGTGGCTTACCGAGAGCACAGCAGTGGACTTGGAGTGTAGTGCCCAGCGACACTCTCTATGCAGGTGGCGATGGTGGAGTGCAGTGGCTCTTGCGAGATGTGGTGGTGGCGGGTTCAAGTTGTGGAATTACTCTGTTTTCAGTGGGGGAAACAGAGGCTTCCGTGTATGGGTTGGGGCTATGTGTGGTGATTTCCATTTGGTGTTGGTGAGGTTGGTTGGGTATAACAGAGTTTCGGTGCCAGGTGACTCTCGCTGCAAGGTTGTGGCGACAGGAAAGGATGGGGGCTTGAGAGGAATAGCCGTGCAAGGTGAGATCCCTTGGAGGGCTTGTTGTCCGACTTTGTAAGTTGTTAATGGCAGTGCATGAGGGTGGTGGATGGTCATGCGAGGGCTGGTGGCTTGGTGCACGGTTGTTTGTGGATGGAAGGCTCACAGTGTAGAGGAGTTCGACGTTGCGTGGTGGTTGAGAGGGATGTCGGTCTCCGATGCTGTTTTTTTTCTCTCGCTTAAAACAGGGGCTGTGTTGGTCATGTGTGGAAGAGGTGACTAAAACAGAGGCTCTCAGTGGTGCGAGTCATGTAGAGGTGGTTCAGGGGGTTGGCAACGACAAAGGCTGGTTTGTTGCGGCTGTGCGACCATGGAGGCCAGAGCCGTGGCTGGGTCGATGGTGGATTCGCCGTCATCCTTACTGCGTCTAGCTTGCTTGGTGCATGGTAGTTTCTAAGACATGGATGCGGCGGCATTGTACATGGGAGAGATAGAGGGAGATTTCTACTTGCGTTATAAACTTATACATGTATATATAAAGTGATGGGAAAACCTAGGGAGGGGAGACGTGCATGTGCATGTGCATGGGAGTGAAGTTGTGCATGGTGGGCAGTTTTAAACATGAAAAAATCTAATTGTAAGCGATTCTGCGCACTAATACGCACACGCATTCAATATGATTGGTCAGAAAGTAGATTTTATTAAAAATAATGCTAATTTGAATTTAGAATATGAATGTAATAATATTAGTACGCAAATTGGTACGCAAACTTGCTTGTATATAGCAAAACTCTTTAAACATAAATGTACGTTGGTCTCTCGGTTTAAAGCAAACGGGTGTTGGGCCCTGGGTTTTGGGCGTTCAAGGATTGGGCTTTTTCAGTAAATTATAGGCCTCGACTGAACCTCTAAAAATGTTATACTTGATCCATAAAATTTTCTCGGCCCATAAAAAGATTTTCCATTCGACCCAAAAATATTTAAGGAAAAAACACTAAAATAGCAAGCCCATTAATAAAAAAATTCGATATTCTCCAAAATACAATTTGGACCCACAATCAATATTTAGAAAAATACTCGAGAATTAACTAAGCTCTTCATACGTATTAATCCAAAAAAAAAATTTAGAAAGCGGCTTGGTGCTGAACCCGGGCGTTACACTTTCATCCTTGGTAGGTTGTTTATAGACAATATCATGGTAGCTTGTGAACTTCTCCATACTATGCAGTCAAGGCATAAGGGAAGGGAATGTAGCATGGCTATCAAATTAGATATACCTAAGGCTTATGACAGGGTGGAATAGAATTTTTTGGAAGGTGGGAGGTGGAAAAAGTTGTTGATGGAATGTGTTAAATCTGTAAGCTACTCAGTGGTAGTGAATGGGGTCCCAGGTGATGTTATCTTGCCTTCAAGAGGGTTGAGACAAGGGGATCCTTTATCCCCTTATCTGTTTTTGATATGTGCTAAGGGGTTTAGTGTCTTGCTGCAAGGAGCTGAGTTAAGGGGACTTATAAAAGGAAGTTGCAGTCTCAAGGAGAGGCATAAGGATCGACTATCTTTTATTTGCTGACGATTGTGTTATTTTTTGTAGATCAAAACAAGAGGAATGATTTAATATCCGTCACATTCTAAAACAATATGAAGATGCCTCAGGACAGACCCTTAATAAATAGAAGACCTCTATTCTCTTTACCTCAAATACTAAAGCGGCTGCAAAGGTGTTTATTTCTCAACATGTTGAAGGGGTTACTTGTGACAACTACAATAAGTATTTGGGCTTACCTACTGTGGTAGAAAGGTCCCAATATAATACATTTAGAGGGCTCAAAGACAAGATTTGGAGAAGGATAAATAGCTGGAAGACAAATCTACTATCCTCAGCAGGGAAGGAAATGTTGGGTGCAAGGTTTTGTAGTACTCATCAAGAGTGTATTGCAGGCTATTCCAACCTATACTATGAGTGTATTTCGATTACCAAGGTCCTTACTTAAAGAAATTGAAGCCATGCTTGCAAGGTTTTGGTGGAGTCATAAAAAAGATGGGAAGGGTATACACTGGAAATGTTAGGATAGGCTTGGTATAGAAAAAATCAAGGCAGGGCTAGGTTTTCGTGATCTTAAGTGTTTTAATAGAGCCCTGCTTGCTAAACAATGGTGGAGAATCATTCAGGAGCCCTCTTCTTTGGGGGCGCGTATATAGAAAGAAAAATATTTTAAAGATGGTCAGCTAGTGGATGCCAAGTTAGGCTATTATCCATCTCATATCTGGAGGAGCATATGGTCAATCATGGATTTGGTTAAGGATGGATATGTTTTGAGGGTTGGGAATGGAAAGAGTATTAGAGTTTGGAGGGACAAATGGGTGCCTTGTCCCTCTACTTATCAGATCCAAACTCCAATTAACAAGCTTGAGTCTAATGCCACAGTGGATGCTTTAATTGATGAGGAGAACAAGACTTTGAAAAAAGAGGGGATTGATGCAGTTTTTAGTCTAGAAGAGGCTCATAGTATTTGCAGCATTCCCATTAGTGCAAGGGGATCTGAAGATAAAATTATATACCAGTGAAGGGGGTGTTCTCTGTGAAAAGTGTTTATTATGCTGATTTGGTGAAGAAAAAATAAATGGGTGGGGAGTCCTCAAGAGGTGTCTAGGATGAGGAACAATGGAGGAAACTGTGGAATTTAGTAGGCACAAGTAAGGTCAAATAACTAGTATGGAAAGCTCTCAATGGCATCTTACCAACCAAAGGTAATTTGTTTAAGAAACAGATTGTGGAGAATTCAATTTGTCCAATCTACAACAGAGAAGAGGAATCAATCATTCATGTTTTATGGGAGTGTCCAGCAGCAGCTGATGTATGGGGGGAGGAAGGAAGTGTGACGCCCGACTCCCACGTACAAAAAAAATACGGGAATCGTGACGTCAGGATGACGACAACTCGGTCACGCATCCCAACGAAAGTGCCAAGTGTGTGTACATACAACAGTGTACAGTAAACAACGCAGCGGATAATATAAATAAGTCTACTAAGTACCAGAATTTTAAATACAAATATTCAAAATAAATCATCTTTAAAAAGTTATACAGTCATCCTAAAATATATTACAAAACAAATATATAAATAATTGATAAAGCGAATCTCGATAAACAGGAGCAATCCCAGATCACTCCTCCAACGGAGCGAAGCTTAAGGCTCGTCATCCTCATCTGCATCAAAATCTGCGATACCATAAAATGGTACCACAGGTAAGTATAAACCAAACAACCATGAGATAAAAACATATTGATGCAACCAACATGCATGCATATGATGAAATATGCATTAGATCCAAAAGTACCATTTTTCCTGAAAATAGATATTTTCAACACACGCCAAAATCCCATTTTGGCCCAAAAATAATACTCTGTCATTTTTCCAGAAAATGACCCAAATCAATAAAACCTCATTTTCTCATAAAATGAATCACAAAAAAACCTTTTAATAAACACATGCTATTTTCCAAGAAAACAGCCCATTATTCCATTAACCAATGCACCATGATCTCTCCTAGGGATCATCCACACGTCCTGGCTTCGTAGCGATGCTCAGTTCCGCGCCTAGAGCGTTCGTGGCCAAGCACCCACTACCCAACGAGCGATGCCCAGTTCCCCGCCCAGTGCGTTCGTGGCCAAGCATCCTCTAACCCCCGCCAGCAGAGGGGCCACGAAGTCAACACGAGACCATCTCATCCGATCCCGTTGTCGCCCAGCGACAATCCAGGGGACGTCACTCAGTATATTCCGCTCCCGAGTGACCAGAGGAGCTCCACCGAGATAATACCCCATCTCGGCTTGGGGTCGTGATACACACGCACCCAAAATCTTTTAACACATGAAAACCCAGTTTTCATGAAACACATGAACATGAATGCATGTACACGAAAACCCAGTTTCCTTTACAAACATGATCATGCATGCAATATGCCATGTACATGAACAACACCATACCAACAACCAACATTTCACAGTACCAACCAAACACACAACTCCATCCACAATCAATCCGACCCCCGAACTCCTCAGACTCAGTCCGGCATGTCCAACCAGATCACAATAATATGAGTTAGTGCAAAAATATATTTAAATTACAATAGTTCTTTGGAAAAATACTTACAGTGCTATATGGTAATTTTTGAAGGATCATGGAGCTGCAAGAAGTGGCGGCACAGCAATGTAACAGTACAAAATGCATTGTGGCCGTGGGTCTCAAAAACTCACTTTTGAATGGGCACAAACTAAGACCCGAAATTGATAGGGTAGAGCTTAGGGATGTCGGTGAAGCTAGTGGTGGTGGTGGTTGGCCGTGAGTGGCGGCGCAAAGGGTGGTTGAAGACCAAAAATACCCAAATTGAAAATGAGGTTGGTTGTGCTTCACCGGTGATGGATTGGAGCTGGGGTTGGGTCCATTGGGTTGCTATGATGTCGAGGATGAAGTGGTGAAGAGATGGTGGCCGGAGGTGCCGTGACGGCGGCGCGTGAGCTTAAAGGGTGCCGCGGCTTAGTGTTGGGCATGAGGGCTATCGGCGGCGATGGAGGAGCTGGAAACGGAGGGAGGTGGTCGCCGGCCAGTGGGGGAGCTGAAGGGAGGGGCGGTGTCATGCACGACGGCGCGACGGCGGTGGGTTGGGTGAGGAAGAAGCAACGCACGGCAAGAGAAAGGGACGGCGCGCGGGAGAGAGCTGGGGGAAAAAGAAAAAGAAGAAAAAAGAAGGAGGAAAGAAAAAGAAAAGAGGAAAAAGAAAAGTGGGGAAAAGAAATGAGGTCTAATCCTCACATCTTGGGTCACAGAAAATGATTCAACGAAAATAATTTCAAAACAGTAAGTTAAATAAAATAATTTAAACGTAATGATAAAATGAAGATAAAAAAATTAAATCCAAAAATCAATTAATTTAAAAATAAGAACAATTTAAATGTACAACAATAAATAAATATTAAGAAAACATAACAAATTAATTTTCACAATTTAAAAATCATAAAATAAACCATTTAAAATATCCCATAATTTTAAAACAAGAGAATAAATTTTTGAATTAATAAAAATAATCATTCAATAAAAATATACTGTAACACCCCGTATTTTAGTGTATTTTTACTGAAGGAATTATTTTTATGTAATTAAAATTTATTCTCTTATTTTAAATTGGTTGGATTTTTAGTGAGTTTATTTCTATGATTTTTATTTGGTGAAAATTATTTTTATGTGCTTTCTTAATATTTATTTATTGTTATGCATTTAAATTGCTTTTAATATTTAAATTAATTACCGTGGGATTTAATTATTTCAATTTGACTTTACCATTACGTTTAAATTATTTTATTTAACTTGAGGTTTTGAAATCGTTTCCGTTAGATCATTTTTGTGACCCAAGTTATGAGGATTGGACCTCATTTCTTTTCCCTCCATTTTTCTTTTCCTTTTCTTTTTCTTTTCTTCTTTTCTTTTCTTTCTTTTCTTTTTCTTCTTCCTTATTTTTTTCTCCCCGTGCGCACGATTTCTCTCCCTCTCTCTCTCCCCGCGTCCGTTTCTCCCCCACCAGCTGCGCCGCCGTCCGTCGGCGGTGGTCGACACCGCCCAGCCCATTAGACTCCCCAGCCGCCGGCGACCTCACCCCACCAATATCACCGCCGTTCGTGCCGCCGTTAGCCCCCACAAAGCCCACGAAACCCACGAAGCCGCGGCACACTTTCCGCCATTGGCCACCATCTTCCTACCATTTCATCCCCGGCCTCTTGGCAACCCATTGGACCCAACCCCAGCTCCGATCCGTCACCGGTGAAGCCCCACCAAGTCCATCTCCGATTTGCACATTTTTGGCCTAAAACCACCCCTTGCGCCGCCACCCACGGCAAACCACCACCACCACTAGCTTCACCGACCTCCCTAGGCCCTACCCTATCAATCATAGGTCTTCGTTTGTCCTCGTTGAAAAGTTGGTATTTGTGACCCACGGCCACAGTGTATTTTACACTGTGGTGTTGCTCAAACGTCGTATTTTTCAACTTCGTGATCCTCGGAAAATTATTATATTGCACTGTAAGTATTTCTCCAAAGAACTTTCGTAATTTAAATGTATTTTTGCACTAACCCATTTCACTGTATTTTTGGCATGCCGGACTGAGTCCGAGGAGTTCGGGGGTCGGATGGATTTGTGATTGGAGTTGTTTGGTTGATTTGGTTGAATTGGATATTGGTTGTTGATGGGTTGGTTGGATTTGTTGGTATTGTTCATTGATGGATGTTAGATATTGTGTTGGTACATGTGCATTTCATTATTTCATGCATGATCATGTTTGTAAAAGAAAACTGGGTTTTCGTGTATTGCATTCATGTTCATGTGATTTGAAAAGCTATGATTTTATGTGATAATATTTTTGGTGCGTGTGTATCACGACCCCAAGCCGAGATGGGGCATTAACTCGGTGGAGCTCCTCTGGTTACTCGGGAGCGGAATATACTGAGTAACGTCCCCTGGATTGTCGCCGGGCGACAATGGGATCGGACGAGATGGTCTCGTGCTGACTCCGTGGTCCTTCTGCTGGCGGGGACTAGAGGATGTCTGGCCACGTACGCGCTGGGCGCGGAACTGGGCATCGCTCGTTGCGTAGTGTGAGTGCTTGGCCATGTACGCGCTGGGCGCGGAACTGAGCACCGCTGCGAAGCCAGGACGTGCGGATGGTCCATAGGGGAGACCATGGTGCATATGGAAATAATGCATGGTGCATTTGGGATTAATGCACTATTTTCTGGGAAAATAGTGCGAGTTGATTTTTGGGTAAATCATTTTCTGGGAAAATGTTTTACGGATAATTTGGACCAAAATGGGATTTTGGTGTGTGTTGGAAAATTATCATTTTCTGGGAAAATGATGTTTTGTGGAAAATGCATATTTTCACGTGCATGCATGTTAGTTGCATTTAATGCATTTTATATTACGTTGTGGTTTGGGTTATACTTACCTGCGAGACCATTTTGTGGTAACGCAGATTTTGATGCTGATGAGGAGGAGGAGGGCGAGCCTGAGGAGACGGCTCTGCCTGAGGAGTGATCTGGGATCACTCGTTTGTATATCTAACTATTGTAAATTATTTTATGGATGACTGTATAACTGCTATTTAAATCTTTACTGATGTTTGATTGTAAATAAATTCTGGTACTTAGTTGACTATCCGCTGCGTTATTTTATTTGTACACTGTTGCATGTACACACACTGGCACTTCGTTGGGATGTGTGACCGTGTTGTCACCATCCTGGCGTCTCGATCCCTGTGTATTTATATAAGGGGGATTGGGGGCGCCACAGGTGGTATCAGAGCAGTTCGGCTCTGGGTAAAACCACATGTCCCTTAGGATAGTACCAGAAAATTATTTTTATTATTATTTTAAAATAATAAATTTATTTTTTTTTTTTTTTAAAAGAGATGTAAGTTAAGTTATTTATTTTATATTATGAGTTTGTTGCTATGTCATTTTATGTTAATTGATGTTATTTAAATTATTTTATTTATCGCTTTAATTATTGTTTATTTTTGGTTGAGTATAAATTATCTGGATTTAAGCGGGGTTGGAGAATGTTCTATGACAGGATTATGGTGAGACCAAGAAGGCAAGCTGAGGTGCCTGAAGATGAGTTACCTAGAGGTGATGGAAATTATGCTATGGCAAGAGCATTAAATAGAATGACAGAATTTCTTCAACAGAATTTCCGACCGCCGCAGGGAGATTCAAGTAGAGGAGCCCAAGTGGGGTGTCCCTATGAGCGCTTCCTAACGCATAGGACCCCTGCCTTCACTGGGGAGGAGGACCCAATGCGAGCTAGGAGGTGGATTCAAGATTTGGAAAGAACATTTGAAGTTTGTGGATGCACGGAGGCTCAGATGGTATTATATGGAAGTTATATGCTGCAAGGTGAAGCGGCAAATTGGTGGGAGACCAAGCGGACATTATTAGAAATGGAGTTGGGTTCCTTGGCTGCTGTGTCTTGGCAGCGTTTCAAGAAAGAGTTCGATGACTGGTTCTTTCCTGCTTCAGTGAGAAGGCAAAAGGCTCGGGAGTTCAATAATTTGGTCCAAGGTGGCATGACTGTGGAGCAATATGCAAGAAAGTTTATGGAGCTTGGACGGTTCGCTCCTCACCTCATTACTACGGAGGAGTTGCGGGTCGAGCGCTTCCTGGAGGGTTTGCGCCATGAGGTACGTAAACAAGTGGCCTGCCTTCGGATTAAGGACTTTCAAGAGTTAGTGGATTTAGCCAGCATTGCAGAACGGGAAAACAGTTTTGGAGCAGGTTCCCCTCCGGGTCAGAAAAGGCGGAGTTACCTTGGCGAAGGGAGTAGTTCTGGGTCGCCTCATAAGTTCGTGCAAAGGACTAGTGCCCGTCCGTAGACGACCACCGGTGTTCGTGCTGGAGGTCGAGCTCCAGTTTGTAACAGGTGTAATAGAGCCCATGAGGGTGAGTGCGGCCAGAGAGGAATTCAGTGTTTTAGATGTGGCCAGCCGGGTCACTTTGCTCGGGAGTGTCCTGGTCAAGTTCAAGGAGGGCAAGAAGCGCGAGGAGCGCGAGGAGGTCGACGAGGTGGAAGGGGCAACCAGAGACAGTTGGTACAAGCTCGGGTTTATGCAGTGACCCCTGGTGATGTGGATTACGGAGCTCCAGAGACCCACGATGCTGGGGTTATTACTGGTATGCATTTAATCATTTAATTTGATTTAATATTTGTTATGGTTGGATTATTTGGGATTGTCGGGTGGATGTGTTTGCTTCAGGTAGAGTTCGCCTATATGATTTCTATGCATGTACTTTGTTTGATTCTGGGGCGTCTCGATCTTTTGTGTCTGCCACTTTTGCACGGATGTGTAATCTGGTCACGGAGCCTTTATCGCAAACTCTAGTAGTGGCACTTCCAAATGGTGAGATGGTGTGGTGCTCTAAAGTTGCTTTGGGCTGTCCTTTGGATTTTGGAGGGAGGACACTGGATGCAGATTTGATTGTATTCAAGTTGCTGGGATTTGATATAATTTTGGGAATGGACTGGCTATATCGATATTCAGCAAATATTGATTGTAGAAGTTGGGTAATTGGTTTTCAACTCTCGGATGATGATTATGTGGAATTCGAGGGAAGTAAGTTGAAGGCAAAACCAACAATTATATCAGCAATTCAAGCTAGGAGAGATATAGCTCGTGGAGCAGATGCTTTTTTGGTCCAAGTTGAGTCTACGCCATCTGAGAAGAAGTCGTTAGTAGATATTCCAGTTGTGGGCGAGTTTCCTGATGTGTTTGTAGATGATTTGCCCGGATTGCCTCCCGTTCGCGATATGGAATTTGTTATTGATTTGGAACCTGGTGCGGCTCCTGTGCATAAAGCACCTTATCGCATGGCACCGGCTGAATTAAAAGAGTTGAAGACTCAATTGCAAGAACTGGTCGACAAGGGATTTATTCAGCCTAGTACTTCACCGTGGGGAGCGCCCGTGTTGTTTGTCAAGAAGAAAGATGGTACTCTCCGAATGTGTATAGATTATCGGGAGCTTAACAAAGTGACTATTAAGAACAAGTATCCTCTACCAAGAATTGATGATTTGTTTGACCAACTTCAGGGAGCGGCTATCTTTTCGAAGATTGATTTGAGGTCAGGGTACTATCAGTTGAGAATAAGAGATAAGGACGTGCCCAAGACTGCTTTCAGGACGAGGTATGGGCATTATGAATTTAAGGTGATGTCTTTTGGGTTAGCTAATGCCCCTGCTGCTTTTATGGATTTAATGAATAGGGTGTTTCGGCCTTTCTTGGATTCTTTTGTGGTGGTGTTTCTCGACGACATTTTGATTTATTCTCGAGATTTGGAAGAGCATGCTTGTCACCTTCGCCTGGCACTTGGGAAATTAAGAGAACATCAATTGTACGCTAAGTTGAGCAAGTGTGAATTCTGGTTAGAAGAAGTTAAGTTTCTTGGACATGTGATTTCTCAAGAAGGGGTGGCTGTAGATCCTAGTAAAGTAGAAGCTGTTTTGTCGTGGCCTCGCCCTTCGACAGTTCGTGAGATACGAAGTTTCTTGGGACTTGTCGGTTACTATCGAAGATTTGTGGAAGGTTTTTCTCGACTATCAGGACCTCTCACTGCCTTGACTAGGAAGAATACTGAGTTTGTATGGTCTGACAAATGTGAGAGAAGTTTTCAAGAGTTGAAGAGAAGATTGACAACGGCACCTATTTTGGCACTTCCGGAGCCACACAAGCCATTTGTGATTTTCAGTGATGCATCCAAATTCGGGTTGGGATGCGTTCTTATGCAAGAGGGACGGGTTGTTGCTTATGCATCTCGTCAGCTGAAGATTCATGAAAGGAATTATCCCACGCATGATTTGGAGTTGGCGGCAATAGTTTTTGCGCTTAAGATCTGGCGGCATTATCTGTATGGCGAAGCCTGTGAAGTTTATACTGATCACAAGAGCTTGAAGCATCTGTTTACTCAGAAGAATCTAAACATGAGGCAGAGACGGTGGTTAGAGCTAATTAGCGACTATCAGTGTGAAATCAAGTATCATCCAGGAAAGGCAAATTTAGTCGCTGATGCCTTGAGTAGGAAGTCACAACAAGTGGATGAAGCGGAATCTTCAGATGTGGACTCTCTCCTTTGTGGAATGAGGAGACTTCTTATCGAGAGTTCACAGCAAGAAGAATTATTATCTTCAGTCTTGGATGTCCGAGTAGTGGATTTTGATGAATTAAAGACTCTTCAAAGAAAGGACCCTAATCTGTTGGCTATCAGGAAAAGAGTCAGAAAGTCTAGAGGACCCTTGCATTACAGCTTGGATAAGGATGGCATTCTTAGGTTTCGGGATCGTAGAGTGATTCCCCGAGATTCTGAATTTAAAGAGCGAATTTTAGCAGAAGCTCATGCAGCTCCTTATTCGGTTCATCCAGGCAGCACAAAGATGTATAGGGATTTAAAGAAGAATTTCTGGTGGGAAGGAATGAAGTCGGACATCGCTCTGTTTATTGAGAAATGTGGCACATGCCGACAGGTGAAGGCTGAACATCAGAGACCTGCAGGTAGACTCCAACCTCTCCCTATTCCGGAATGGAAGTGGGATGATATTTCTATGGATTTTGTGGTAGGGTTGCCGAGGACTCCTAGTGGGAAGAACTTCATTTGGGTGATTGTGGATCGGTTGACCAAGACTGCCCATTTCTTGCCTGTTAATAATACTGACTCGTTGGGTAAGTTGACTCGGTTATATGTCAAGGAGATAGTGCGTTTGCATGGAATACCCAAGAGTATTGTGTCAGATCGGGACTCGCGTTTCACGTCCCATTTCTGGAAGAGTTTGCAGGCGGCATTAGGCACTAAATTGAAGTTTAGTTCGGCGTATCACCCCCAAACGGACGGCCAATCAGAGCGTACTATTCAGACTCTGGAGGATATGTTGCGGTCTTGTGTCATGGAATTCCAGGGAAGTTGGGAGAATCACTTACCACTTATTGAGTTCTCTTATAATAACAGTTTTCATTCCTCCATTCAGATGGCCCCGTATGAAGCCTTATATGGACGGAAGTGCAGATCGCCTTTATGTTGGGATGAAGTTGGCGAGAACAAATTGCTTGGGCCTGAGTTAATTCAAGAAATGAAGGATCAAGTTCAGTTTATCAGGAAGAAGATGGCTGAAGCGCAAAGTCGCCAGAAAAGTTACGCAGATACAAGAAGAAGAGACTTATCCTTTGAAGAAGGAGATTGGGTTTATCTTAAAGTCTCTCCTATGAAAGGCGTTAAGCGCTTTGGTAAGAAAGGAAAGCTTAGTCCAAGATATATTGGCCCTTTTCAGATCGTAGAGAAGGTTGGGCTTGTTGCTTATAGAGTTGCCTTGCCAGATTATTTTGGAGATGTTCATGATGTGTTTCATGTGTCCTCATTGAAGAAGAGTTTTGGACAGCAAGAGCCACGTTTTGTGGATCCCGAACGCATTCAACTGCGGCCCAACCTTACTTATGAAGTTGCCCCAACCCAGATCGTAGATTGGAAAGAGCAAGAGTTAAGGTCCAAGGTAATACCTATGGTGAAAGTGGCATGGGGTGATCCGTTGGCTCAAGATTTCTCTTGGGAGAGAGAGGCCGACATGAGGGAGCAATATCCATACTTGTTTGATTGATTTTGACGGTATGTTCTAAGTATTCTCTTGGTTGAATCTTGATCTTGTCTTGGTGCAATATTTGACCTTGCCAATTTCGTGGACGAAATTTTTTTTTAAGGGGGGAGGATGTAACACCCCGTATTTTAGTGTATTTTTACTGAAGGAATTATTTTTATGTAATTAAAATTTATTCTCTTATTTTAAATTGGTTGGATTTTTAGTGAGTTTATTTCTATGATTTTTATTTGGTGAAAATTATTTTTATGTGCTTTCTTAATATTTATTTATTGTTATGCATTTAAATTGCTTTTAATATTTAAATTAATTACCGTGGGATTTAATTATTTCAATTTGACTTTACCATTACGTTTAAATTATTTTATTTAACTTGAGGTTTTGAAATCGTTTCCGTTAGATCATTTTTGTGACCCAAGTTATGAGGATTGGACCTCATTTCTTTTCCCTCCATTTTTCTTTTCCTTTTCTTTTTCTTTTCTTCTTTTCTTTTCTTTCTTTTCTTTTTCTTCTTCCTTATTTTTTTCTCCCCGTGCGCACGATTTCTCTCCCTCTCTCTCTCCCCGCGTCCGTTTCTCCCCCACCAGCTGCGCCGCCGTCCGTCGGCGGTGGTCGACACCGCCCAGCCCATTAGACTCCCCAGCCGCCGGCGACCTCACCCCACCAATATCACCGCCGTTCGTGCCGCCGTTAGCCCCCACAAAGCCCACGAAACCCACGAAGCCGCGGCACACTTTCCGCCATTGCGCCGCCGTCGCACCGCCATTGGCCACCATCTTCCTACCACTTCATCCCCGGCCTCTTGGCAACCCATTGGACCCAACCCCAGCTTCGATCCGTCACCGGTGAAGCCCCACCAAGTCCATCTCCGATTTGCACATTTTTGGCCTAAAACCACCCCTTGCGCCGCCACCCACGGCAAACCACCACCACCACTAGCTTCACCAACCTCCCTAGGCCCTACCCTATCAATCTTGGGTCTTCGTTTGTCCTCGTTGAAAAGTTGGTATTTGTGACCCACGGCCACAGTGTATTTTACACTGTGGTGTTGCTCAAACGTCGCATTTTTCAACTTCGTGATCCTCGGAAAATTATTATATTGCACTGTAAGTATTTCTCCAAAGAACTTTTGTAATTTAAATGTATTTTTGCACTAACCCATTTCTCTGTGTTTTTGGAATGCCGGACTGAGTCCGAGGAGTTCGGGGGTCGGATGGATTTGTGATTGGAGTTGTTTGGTTGATTTGGTTGAATTGGATATTGGTTGTTGATGGGTTGGTTGGATTTGTTGGTATTGTTCATTGATGGATGTTAGATATTGTGTTGGTACATGTGCATTTCATTATTTCATGCATGATCATGTTTGTAAAAGAAAACTGGGTTTTCGTGTATTGCATTCATGTTCATGTGATTTGAAAAGCTATGATTTTATGTGATAATATTTTTGGTGCGTGTGTATCACGACCCCAAGCCGAGATGGGGCATTAACTCGGTGGAGCTCCTCTGGTTACTCGGGAGCGGAATATACTGAGTAACGTCCCCTGGATTGTCGCCGGGCGACAATGGGATCGGACGAGATGGTCTCGTGCCGACTCCGTGGTCCTTCTGCTGGCGGGGACTAGAGGATGTCTGGCCACGTACGCGCTGGGCGCGGAACTGGGCATCGCTCGTTGCGTAGTGTGAGTGCTTGGCCATGTACGCGCTGGGCGCGGAACTGAGCACCGCTGCGAAGCCAGGACGTGCGGATGGTCCATAGGGGAGACCATGGTGCATATGGAAATAATGCATGGTGCATTTGGGATTAATGCACTATTTTCTGGGAAAATAGTGCGAGTTGATTTTTGGGTAAATCATTTTCTGGGAAAATGTTTTACGAATAATTTGGACCAAAATGGGATTTTGGTGTGTGTTGAAAAATTATCATTTTCGGGGAAAATGATGTTTTGTGGAAAATGCATATTTTCACGTGCATGGATGTTAGTTGCATTTAATGCATTTTATATTACGTTGTGGTTTGGGTTATACTTACCTGCGAGACTATTTTGTGGTAACGCAGATTTTGATGCTGATGAGGAGGAGGAGGGCGAGCCTGAGGAGACGGCTCTGCCTGAGGAGTGATCTGGGATCACTCGTTTGTATATCTAACTATTGTAAATTATTTTATGGATGACTGTATAACTGCTATTTAAATCTTTACTGATGTTTGATTGTAAATAAATTCTGGTACTTAGTTGACTATCCGCTGCGTTATTTTATTTGTACACTGTTGCATGTACACACACTGGCACTTCGTTGGGATGTGTGACCGTGTTGTCACCATCCTGGCGTCTCGATCCCTGTGTATTTATATAAGGGGGATTGGGGGCGCCACATATACTAACATACGGAATATTACAGGAAGTCTAGTAAAGAAATGGAGAAGGAATTATGATGATTTTTCACCTTTGTGGTCTAATCTCATTACTAGACTTAATTCTGATAGTTTGGACTTGATTGCAGTAGTTTTCCATTGGTTGTGGAGTAGGAGAAACGAGTTAGCTTTTGAAAATAAGTTTAGAGGTCCTACTATTGTGTTCAATTTGGCAATACAGGATCTTGAAACTTACAAACTAGCCCACTTTAAGAGTTGTAATACACCTAAAAGGGTGGTGATATTTGTAGAAAGGCAGATTTGGAGACCACCAACTACATCTTGGTTTAAGGTGAATGTTGATGATGCCTTTGACAAAGTGGGGGAAAGGATGAGGATTGGTATTGTGATTAGAGATTACAGGGGAGATGTGGAGGTTGTGCTTGCTACTCCAAAGAAGTTTGTCAAATCTCTTTATGTTGTTGAGAGCTACGCTTTGCTGATAACTGTTAATTTATGTCATGAGTTGGGATTTAGGCAGGTGGTACTTGAAGGGGATGTTAAGGCTGTGGTGGATTCTATTAATGCTACCAGAGTAGATTCCTCTTGGACAGAGCAAGTAATCGAAGACATCAAAAGATAGTTTTGTCACGACATCCAAGTTGGCTGCTCTCATTCATTCGCAGAGAAGGAAATCAAGTTGCTCATGCAGCTACAGAACTGGCATTGTCTTTAGACTTTGAGCATGTATGGATCGATGAAGGAAGGACCTGTTGAGGTTCTTGTTTAAGTTCATGTATTGTTTAAGTTCAATGAATTGAACTTTCCTTTAAAAAAAAAATTTCTTGTTCTTAGTTGCCCCTGGGTCAACGTGCAGGGCATTAAATTTAAAGATGCATGTTATCCTTATTTAGAATTAATTAAATAATTTCCCTCCGTTTATTAAAGTATAAATAAATAAGTTAGTATTTCATGGGGACCGTGCATGGGAACCATATTTCTTCGGTGGGCCAAGAATTTCTTCTTTTTATTCAACTTTTGTTTTGTTTTGTTTCGTTTTTATTTTTTTGAAGTGTGGGAGACGATTATACTATTCCATCTATTACAGATGGGGTAAAGGGTAATATAGTTATTTTATTGTCAAAGTTAATTCCCTGATCAGACTCATAAATCAAGTCCTTATAATTAATAGCAAGAAGTTTGATTAAGCGGTGATTTGTCATGAGTTTGGAGATGGATTTGAGATTAAATAATGTTAGATACAGTCATAGATTATGCAAGTATTGTACACTTTTTTAGAAAAAAAATGAAATCTATTATTAAAAAATTAATTTTTTTATATAGATCTCATCTTTATTTATTTTTGTTAAAAGAGTACGGGGCACTTACGCAATCAATGACTGTAAAT
The DNA here is from genome assembly GCF_004785595.1 of Juglans microcarpa x Juglans regia. Classification (NCBI taxonomy): domain Eukaryota; kingdom Viridiplantae; phylum Streptophyta; class Magnoliopsida; order Fagales; family Juglandaceae; genus Juglans; species Juglans microcarpa x Juglans regia. Next base: position 5,839,186 of record NC_054609.1, read on the forward strand.
ATCATTTCTGTTTAACATTAGATGACAGTTTAAAGAGATTTTTTTTTTTCCACATTTAGCCCTTCGATCGGTTGTAAACTTTATTAATTAATTTTTTCTTTAATTTTATAAAAAAAAAAATAGAATTTAAAATCGAAAATCTTTTTGCACATGCACTGTGTCCGTCCAGGCTGACGTGCCAGTGTCATGTGGCACTACTACGTCGGCTTGGTCAATGTAGCACTCTGCATGGTCAGTCAAGGATATTGAAGAAAGTACCGAACATAAGAACATGGGAAGATAAGAAAGAACCTACCGGGTTATCAGTATCTGCCAACAGCAAATGCATCCAACAAAAGTTCCATAAAAGTGAGGTTTAAATTGAAAGAGGCCATGATTCCCGGCCAATTCCATTATTATCGTTTGGACCAGTTACTAAAATAGAAAAATTTATAGGATCTGAAATATATTTTGGTGTGAAATATTCTTTTATCTTTGCTATATTTGCATCTTCCTGCGCTTATCTGACCAGAAAAAATGGAATTACATTTCTTGAGATGTTTGATTATATGATGAATTGTAAGAAGATCGGTAAGTATGATGTAATGCGTTATTATTATTAGGTAATGGTATACAATCTTGTTCTAATCACATGATGACATGTCATTAAAGTTACAACTTTTCCAAACTTACACGAAAAATACAAAAAATAATTAAACTTTTTCAAATCTCAAAAAAAAAATATTAAAAAATTATATTCTAATAATGTTTTAACTTTATAATATTTTTTTTAATTTTTTCTCTCATTTTTTAAAACTCCATAAAATATTTTAACTCAAACAATTCTATTACTATTAACAAATTATCTCACTAACTACTATTCACAGATTTCTTATCATATCTCATATATGTAACCAAACAATATCTAAATCTGAACGAGGACTTCGGTTTTAGTGATAGCTCTCTATTGTGAAATAATATGCAAAGCGCAACGAAGGCAAATAAAGTAAAAGCAACACAATCAAGAACATGACACACAATATACGTGGTTCGGCAAATTGTCTACGTCCACAGAGCTACAAAAATCTTATTAACCAGAGGAGATTACAATCACTCAATCTCAACTCGTACTCTTTAAGACTTTTTACTCTCTCACACAATACGCACTCACTAGACAATTGTTCTCTCTCAAAATATGCTTAAGGCCGTCCAACACAAGTCTAATATGACATATATATAGTGAGTGGTCCTGGAAACCCTAATCTGACAAAAATTGCGTACTTCGTTCAAGCAGAGTGTCAAGTAAATACTAGGGTTTGTGTCTAGCTCGAGCGGAGTGTCGAGCGAGACTCAAGCGAACTCTCTCTGACTTGCCTTTACTCGAGCGGTCTGTCGAGCGAACCTTGGCTCGAGCCAACAGTCGAGCCAACTTCAACAAACACTTTTTCAGCTCCAAAACCAGTCTCCACATATACCCCTCTCGTGGGCAGCTCAACTTCCTGTCAAAAGCTAGGTGTAATTTATTCTCATGCCAGTGGGTTCTACTAATATTAGGACAGTCAACTTGGTTTTGCGATAGTCAAGCCAAACAACTTGGCCAGCCCGGCCATGATCTCTTTTTTCGTGATTCTTTCATGCGTGCATGCAACAACTACTTAATTTGTATATATCTAATCCAATACACGTACAGGAAACGTCTTGCATGTCAAGATAATTTCGAATATATTGTCTCACCATAGTGTACACTTCAATCATATATGTTCTTTAACCATAGATCAATAAATTAGCCTATAAAACCCCCATGCATGCGGGAGTACTCCTTCGAAAACCAAGCCAGAAAAGTCTATAAACCTATTTGCGGCCTTTGCCACTCAGCTCCCTGTTCTAATAACATGACTCGTCTTGTGGCTAAGCAAGGGCCCCTAACTGCAGATCAGGTACGGGGTATTATTAAAAAATACGATGCTAACAACGACGGGGGTCTAAACAAGGAAGAGCTAAAGGATGCCTTCCGAGCCCTCGGTGCTCGTCTGCCCGGCTGGAGAGCTCGTCGTGCAATCCACCATGCTGATGCTAACGGAGATGGATTAATCGGGGAGGAGGAGCTTGGCGCCCTTCTGCAATATGCTTCGAAACATGGATATAACATATAGTGATCTTCTCCTATACCTTATAATATATATATATATATATATATATATATATATGGTGTGTCAGGTAACATGTTAGTATATAAAAGTAGTAGCTAGCTAAGTTTCAGCTTCACATAATGTAAGAACCAAGCGGCGGCCGGCTCCTTGCGTACTGCAAGGTTCAGTGCTTGTATGTGTTTTGGTTCAGTACTGCTTGTATATGTATATATTTTATATGATGAAGTAGTGCTTCTTTGTGTTAGCTTGTTATTTTCCTTCTATATAGTGTTTTCGTCAGCTTGTAACCAATGGGAAGATTACTATAAGTTTAACCAATTCCAAGCAATTTTCCTTATGAATTTTAAACTTGCTACAATTGGATCCTTTTGGGGATCGACTCGTCTCTAATTAATACTTCTTGTCTATAATGCTTTTGGTGGATTTGCTAAAAAATAGGTGGAGTGGGAAAGTAAGATGATTATTTAACAAAGTAGAAACGTGGTAAGCAGCTAGGGCTCTTGAGTAGAGCACTCAAACTCGGATTGTTGCACTCGAGAAGCCAAACTAAACTGCAAATATATATATATATATGAGAATTATCTTTAGATTGCTGACGTAAATTGGGATATTATTTATGATCAACCTTGCAATTACAAGGTTGAGAGTGGATCTCAATTTACAAAAAATAACCATAACATACAATTTGAGAAGGGTAATAAGTTATAACCATCTGCCTACAACCTGACGAATTCAGCCTTAATCTAATTCTAACCACAACAAGGGTCGAATTGTAGGTAGCTAATATACAGGTTTTTACATCTCCTAGAGTTCTTGTCTAAAGTACTCTAGGACTTAGAGTAGGAGATAAAAGATAGAAGATAGACATACAAAGTGGATCTAATCACAATATTTATTAAGTACTTAATGCTGCCAACAAAATTTACTCGGGAAGCTTTAAATGGTATGGGACTCATTATATGTGTCTATCTCTCTTGTTCTCAATCTAGATCTTGGTGTATGCAGATCATGCACAGTCCTTTTGAAAAAAGTGGAACAAAATTTCAGACTCATGGTCAACTAGTTTTTGGTGGAATATTGTCAGTTCAACATTAACCTGGATTATACTTCAGATAATGCTATATATATATATATATATATATGTATATATCTTACTAGGATCATTCGAGTTTTTATGTAAACAATTAAGAGTAATTAAAAGGAATTGAAAGATTCGTTTCTTTGTTTCTTTTCTAATTGTTTTGATGACTACGTACATGGCCCACAAATTTGGATAAGGATCCTCCCTACTTCACATGATATCGGAATGTACGGCACAACTGTCGGTCCTGGCCGCCGGTGGACAGCACCAAAAGCCACTTGAAATGTTATATAATCTTTCTTAAAAAGACAACGACAAACATATATACCTTATGTTTAGTACAAACTTAATTGATGTTATCTATAACATTTCAAGTGAAATGGAGATCATGATATTCTTTATCCAACCTGCTGCTTTCAGATTTTCTTGCCAATTGCAGATCATTACCATATTTTGATGACCATGAAACTATTATAGGGTGGATCAAATATGAGGGCATCAGTTTGTTCAACCAATAAAACCTTTATAATAACTTTTATAAATTTTGAAGTATGATTCAACTCAAATATATTCATGAGCTACCCAAATTATATTGTACAAGTTTAACCTTTCATATACTTAATATCTATTGAATCCCAACTTAGCACAATATCTATTGTTCATGATCTCTACATGAGTACTGTTGGCACAATAAGTGAATTACTTTTGCCATATTTCATGTGTTAATTCTATTCTCATAATTTGTACCGCACGCTCTAAAATTTGTTCTCCTATTGACAGGTTCTACTAGTAATAGGACATTAGTCGACAATATTATTGGGTTCTGCGAGGGTCAAACCGAACAACTTGTTGAGTATTGTGGAGTCTGGTCCACACCGCTCGAGCAGAGCCTCTAGCCGCTCGAGCGTAGACGAGTTCACTTAAGACAGCTTGACAGACTGCATGAGCAAACGCAAGTCAGAGAGTTCGCTCAATACCGCTCGACACACCGCTCGAGCGGAGGGAAGTCAGAGAGTGCACTTGAAGAGCTGCTCGACACATGGCTCGAGCGATTGTGGGAAACAGGTTCGCTCGATGCGGGCTCAACACGCCGCTCAAGCGAACATGACTATTTCTAAATTCCTTAGGGTTTCCACCGCATAACATATATATATGTTTTTTGTTTTGACTTGTGATCATCAGAGTGAACAGTAGCCATCCCACACATATTGTATTCTGATTCCTTAAGAAATAAAATCCTCTGCAGCTCTCGTGGATGTAGGCAATTTGCCGAACTACGTAAATACTGTGTCGTGTGTGATTGCTTATTTTTCTCGTGTTTGCTTTTACTTTATTGTCATCGTTTTTCACAACAATTGGTATCAAAAGCCAGGGTTCATGTCTGAGGAAAAACGATGGCTAGAAAGGAAGTGAAGGTATCGGGGATCGAGAGGTTTGATGGCACGAATTATGGGTATTGGAGGATGCAGATAGAGGATTACCTCTATGGGAAGAAACTTCATCTTCCATTATTAGGGAAGAAGCCGGATAGCATGTCAGTTGCTGATTGGACCCTGTTGGATCGATAGGTTCTGGGGATTATTTGGTTAACCCTGTCGAGATTCGTTGCCCACAACATCATCAAGGAGAAGACGACTACGGATCTCATAGCGGCTTTGTCAGGTATGTATGAAAAGCCATCAGCAAATAACAAGGTACATCTAATGAAAAAGTTATTTAATTTGAAGATAGCAGATGATACGTCTGTTGCACAACATCTGAATGATTTTAATACTATCACAAATCAATTGTCGTCTGTTGAAATTGAATTTGATGATGAGATACGTGCATTGATACTATTAGCATTACTGCCAAATAGTTGGGAAGCCATGAGAATGGCTGTCAGTAATTCTATCGGTAAGTCAAAATTGAAATATGATGATATTCGTGATTTGATTTTGGCTGAAGAGGTGCACAGGAGAGATTCAGGCGATACCTCAGGTTCGAGTTCAGCACTGAATGTTGACTCTAAGGGAGAGCACAAGACAGGAACTCAAACAGAGGCAAATCAAAATCAAAGAATAGGGGCAAGAGCAAGTCAAGGCCTGGTCAGCAGGCAACTTGCTGGAATTGTGGCAAAGCTGGCCACATTAAGAAAAATTGCAGAAATCCCAAGAAGACCGAGAATGATAGTGCTAATGTGGTAACTGAAGTAGTATAGGATGCACTATTGCTTGCAGTTCATAGTCCGGTTGATGATTAGATACTTGATTCAACGACTTCCTTCCATACATCTTCCCACCGGGAGATAATGCAGAACTATGTTGCAGGTGATTTTGGGAAGGTGTATTTGGTTGATGGAGAGGCTTTGAATGTAGTAGGGATGAGAGACATTGACATTGCACTCCCTAACAAGAACAAATGGACCTTGCAGAAGGTCAGACACATTCCTGAGTTGAAGAAGAATCTCATTTCTGTTGGGCAGCTTGATGATTGTGGTCATTCAGTGGTGTTCTCATATAGCACCTGGAAGGTTACCAAAGGGGCATTGGTACTAGCTCGAGGTAAGAAAACTGGTACACTCTATATGACTACTAGTTTGAATAACACTATTGCTACTACCATTGCAGAGAGCATAGCAGATTTGTGGCATTGTAGGCTTGGCCATATGAGTTAGAAGGGCATGAAAGAACTTCTATCTAGAGGCAAGCTACCAGAACTGAAGTCAGTTGATCTCAGTATGTGTGAGAGTTGCATTATGGGGAAATAGAAGAATGTTAGTTTCTTGAAGAGTGGCAGAACATTGAAGTCAGGGAGACTAGATCTTATGCACACTGATGTGTGGGGACCTTCCCCAGTGGCATCTCTTGGAGGTTCTCGTTATTATGTTACATTTATTGATGACCACAACAGGAAGGTATGGGTCTATTTTTTGAAGAATAAATCTGATGTATTTAATGTGTTCAAATTTGGAAGGCCATGGTCGAGACAGAAACAGACTTGAAACTAAAATGTATGAGGTCTGATAATGGTGGTGAATATATTGATGGTGGGCTCAAAGAGTGTTGTGCAACTCAGGGTATCAGAATGGAGAAGACTATTCCTGGGACACCACAGCAAAATGGAGTTGCTAAACACATGAATAGAACCATAAATGAGTGTGCTAGAAGCATGAGGCTGCATGCTGGGCTACCACCTACTTTCTGGGTAGATACAGTTAGCACTACAATATACTTGATAAACAGAGGGCCATCAGTTCCACTGGATTATGGATTGCCTGAGGAGGCTTGGAGCGGGAAAGAGGTCAAATTTTCTCATCTTAAAACTTTTGGCTATCTTTCTTGTGTTCTTATTGATTCTGATGCTCGTAGTAAACTTGAGGCTAAGTCAAGTAAATGTTATTTCATTGGCTATGGAGACGAAGCATTTAGCTATCGTTTCTGGGATGATCAAGGTTGGAAGATTATAAGAAGTAAGAATGTGATTTTCAATGAGAAGATTGTGTACAAGGACAAGTCTAGTACAGTTGCTGAAGCAGCTCCTCAGGAGTCTGAGTTTATGAGTTTGGATGATCTACCAGAGGCCACAGTGCAGTATAGAGGAATGAGTGACAGGGAGAGTGGGTCTAGCACACCCACTCCTATTATTCTGCAGTCAGATCCAGAGCCGTCCACTCCTATAGCTGTAGTTCACAGATTAGTTAGGACTATATGTCCTCCACAGCGTTTCTCACCTACTTTGAATTATATTCTATTGACAGATGGTGGAGAACCGCAGAGTTACCAAGAAATCTTGCAAGATAAAAATTCTAGCAAGTGGGAGCTGGCCATGAAGGATGAGATGGATTCCTTGTTAGGGAATCAGACATGGGAGTTGACAGAACTTCCATCAGGGAAGAAGACATTACACAACAAGTGGGTGTACCGGGTGAAAACTGAGCATGATGGCAGTAAGAGGTACAAGGCCAGACTTGTTGTAAAAGACTTCTAGCAGAAACAGGGCATTGATTACTCTGAGATCTTCTCACACATGGTAAAAATCACAACCATCAGGTTAATGTTGGCTATGGTTGCTACTGAAGATCTATTTCTTGAGCAGTTAGATGTGAAGACAGTTTTTCTTCATAGAGATCTTCAAGAAGACATCTACATGCACCAACCTGAGGAGTTTATGGTACAGGGAAAGGAAGGTTCAGTTTGTAGAGTGAAGAAGAGCTTGTATGGCCTAAAGCAAGCTCATAGACAGTGGTACAAGAAATTTGACAGCTTCATGTGCAATGCAGGGTATATCAGATGTCAAGCAGATCACTGCTGCTATGTCAGGCAGTTTGACAATTCCTACATTATTTTGTTGCTATATGTAGATGACATGCTTATTGCAGGGGCTAGTATTGATGAGATCAATAATCTGAAGAAGCAGATGTCAGAGCACTTTGCAATGAAGGATTTGGGAGCTGCAAAGCAAATTCTTGGCATGAGAATTGTCAGAGATAGAGTCAGATGCACATTGAGACTCTCACAGGCTGAGTATGTGAAAAAGGTACTTAGCAGGTTCAATATGGATAAGGCCAAGTCAGTTGGCACACCCTTGGATAGTCACTTTAGACTCAACAAGGATCAGGCACCAAAGTCAGAAGAGGAATAAGACTACATGAGTAAGGTTCCTTATGCCTCAGCTATTGGTTCACTTATGTATGCTATGGTCTGCACTAGACCAGATATTGCTCATGCAGTGGGAGTTGTGAGTAGATACATGAGTAACCCTGGAAAATAACATTGGGAAGCAGTAAAGTGGATTTTGAGGAACCTTAAAGGCTCCTCAGAAACGTGCTTGTGTTTCTCAACACAGAGGGGTTAGATGTGCAGGGCTATGTTGATGCTGATTTAGCCAGAGATACTGATAGCAGAAAAAGTACCACAGGGTTTGTTTACACTCTGGGTGGTACTGCAGTTTCATGGGGTTCCAATTTACAGAAGACAGTTTCTTTGTCTACTACAGAAGCTTAGTATATTGCAGTTTCAAAAGCTGCAAAAGAGATGGTTTGCTTACAGGGCTTCTTGGAGGAATTGGGTAAAAAGAATCAGAAGGGCACTCTCTACAGTGACGGTCAGAGTGCCATATTCCTTACCAAGAACCCAGCGTTTCATTCCAAGACTAAGCACATTCAGATCAAGTATCACTTTATACGATCATTGTTAGATGACAGACAATTGTTACTTGAGAAAATTTGTGGAAGTAAGAACCCTGTTGATATGTTGACAAAGGGTGTTACACTTGAGAAATTAAAGTTGTGCACAACTTCAGTTGGTCTTCTAGCATGAAGACAGAGGCAGTGAGTTGCAGAGGTGGAGGATATCATGTTTGAGGCAGAGAGCGATATTGTGAGTGTACCAGTCTCCAAGTGGGAGAATTGTTGAGTATTGTAGAGTCTGGTCCACACTGCTCGAGCAAAGTCTCTAGCCGCTCGAGCGAAGACAAGTCAGAGAGTTCGGTCAAAACAGCTCGACAAACCACTCGAGCAAATGCAAGTCAAAGAGTTCGCTCGACACTACTCGACACACCGCTCGAGCAGAGGGAAGTCAGAGAGTTCGCTTGAAGAGCCGCTCGACACATAGCTCGAGCGATTGCGGGAAACAGGTTCGCTCGATACGGGCTCGACACGCCGCTCGAGCAAACATGACTATTTCTGAATTCCTTAGGGTTTCTGCCACATAACATATATATATGTTTTTTGTTTTGACTTGTGATCATTAGAGTGAATAGTAGCCATCCCACACATCTTGTATTGTGATTCCTCAAGAAATAAAATCATCTGCAACTCTCGTGGATGTAGGCAATTTGCCGAACCACGTAAATACTGTGTCGTGTGTGATTGCTTATTTTTTCCGTGTTTGCTTTTATTTTATTGTCATCGTTTTTCACAACACAACTTGGTCCCCCGGGCGCCCCTAGTCCTGTTGTTTGTCCTCCGTCGACACGATTGCATGCAACATGAAGTAACACTTGCTTGTCATGATCAATACAATTTAATTCGAATAAATGCTTCAATCATGCATATATGCTGCATGCTCGAGTCATTTGAAAATCTAACCCAAAATGCCTATAAACCTATATATTAATTTGCCTTTGCGACCACCCAGCTCCACATCCCTCGGATACCTTTTGTAATAACGTCATGAGCCCCGAACTGAAAATCAGTTATGGACTATTTCAAAGAACGCAATGCTAACGGCCATGACGGTCTTCTCAGAACAGAAGACCTAAAAGATGCCTTCCAGTCCCTCGGTTCTCCTTTTACCCAACTTTAGAGCTCTTCGTGCCCTCCACCATGCTGGTGCAAACGGAGATGGATTAATCGGAGAGGAGGAGCTCGACAGCGTCATGCAATATGCTATGAAAAAGGGATATGATGGTAACATGCTGTACAAAAACTAAAGGGCTATCTCTATATAAATATTGCAGTAGCTAAGTTTCAACTAATTCTAATTAGCTGATGTAAGAACCAAACGGCGGCCAGCTCCGGCCTTGTCATGTGCAAGGTTCAATGCTTGTATGTGTTTTGGTTTTATTATGTATGATGAAGTAGTGCTTCTTAATTTGTGTAAGCTTGGTTTTCTGTCATGCATGCTTCTATATATGTTTCTAGTATTATCCAATGGGATGATTACTATATCTGCATGGACTCGTCTCTAAATAGTTCTTGCCTATAATGCTTTTGGTAGATTCACTAAAAAAATAGGTGGAGTAGTGGGAGAGTGAGATCATGATTAATTTAACAAAGTAGAAACGTGATAAGGGCTATTCATCCGCTCATGAGCACTGAAACTTGATGTTTTCAGAGAAATTAAGTCGGATTTTTTTCACTCGAGAAGCCAAACTAAACTGCAAATATATATAAGAATTATCTTTAGATTTTACATGACGTAAATTGGAATATTTATCAAGTCGATTGATCATTTTGTGAAAATGTGAGAGAACAGTTAGCTAGGTAACTAGTAAAATGTTAAATTTGATGGAATTTTATGGAAACTATTTAGACAATTAATCACGAAATTTAAAAAAATAAATAAATAAATAAAACCTCTTCAATTTGGCCGACATGATGCTTTTAGCCTCCTTATCTTTCATTTTTTTTAGATTTTTGTTCATTTCGGTCTCGCTTTGTTACACATATGAGATGAGAGAAAATGAAATAAGATGAGATGAGAAATCTATGAATAGTAATGAAATGATTTGAGTTAAGATTTTTATGAGATTTTGGAAAATTAGAGGAAAAAAAGTTGACTAAAAGAATTATAAAGTTAAAAGTAGGTTAGAATATTATTTTTTAATATTATTTTTATTTTGGGGTTTGAAAAAAGTTGAATTGTTTTTTTGTATTTATTTTTTTATTTTAAGTTTGGGAAAGTTGTAATGATTAAATGAATTATTAAGTTGAAATTTGAAATTGAAAAATATTTGTATTTGAATGGTGTTTAGATGTTGAAATGAAACAAGATGAGATCATGAGATGGGATGAAATGATTTCAAAGGTTTATGAAACCAAACCAAGCCAATACCTTTCAATTACAAGGTTGAGAATGGATCTCAACTACAAACAATAAAAGTAGAAAAGGGAAGGGGGTGATTTTTTTTTTTTTTTTTTTTTTTGGCTATGGGAGAAGTTGATAGGAGCCCTTGAGAAATTAAAACTATAAGAGATAGTTATCCAGTTTAGAAAAATTTGGTTGAGAAGGAATAGTTTTGTTTTTGGAAAAAGACTCATTTTTCCAAAAAATTGTTATCAATAGCAATTGAGACCCTGGAGAACTTTAAACAGGAAAAGAACAGAAGCTCTGCAAGTTGTAAATGTAGGTAATAAGGCAAGTTGGGTTAGACCTGTAGCGGAGTTTGTAAAGGTGAATTGGGATACATCTTTGGATATGAAGAAGAGGAGAATGAGGATAGGGATGATTATTAGAGATGAGAATGGAGAGACATAGCTTGTAGCTTGTGACAGTAGGATGAATGTGCAAATAGCTAAAATAGCATAATGTCAAGCTTTGTGGAAGGCATTGCAGGTATGTAGTGAACTCAATATTCAGAAAGCTATATTCGAAGGAGATGCAAATGCAATCATAATGGTTGTGAAGTGTGAAGAAGAAAAAATGTCTTACTTTGATCCTTTAATTGATGACATTAGGAATGTATTGAAGAGTAGGAAGGATTGGTTTTTATAGTTTGATTATAGAGAAAAAAAACACTATTGCTCATAATTTGGCAAAGGCTGCCTTAAACTTAGTTGAGGAAAAAGTTTGGATAGAAGAAGTTCCAGATTTCATCGTAAATAGTCTGGAAAATGATAGAAGATGTATGTAAAAAGTCATATATGAAATACTGAGGTTTTATTCAAACAAAAAACTACAAACAATAACCACAACTTACAACTTAAGATGGGTAAGTTCTAACCATCTGCCTGCAAGACACATTTAGCCATAATCTAATTCTAACCACAATAATTCCTTGTAAAAAAAAAAATCTAACCACAACAAGGGTCTATTAATGGTGGTAGCTAATATATAAGGATTTACATCCCCTAGAGTTCTTGTCTAATTTCTAGGACCTAGAGTAGGAGATAGACATATAAAGTAAATCTCACAATATTTATTGAGTATTTAAATGCTGCCAACGAGATTTACTCAATCAGGCAAAAATGTTGTGAGACCTATTTTATGTGTCTATCTCTCTCACTCTAAGCTCTAGAGTCCAAATAAGCTCATTTGCAATGGTCGACCTCACCAATAGGAAACTCACATCCAACTCTGGAGACAAAGAAGAACTTCTAATCCTAATTCTTAAGTACATGAGAATAGCGAGGCTCCAGATGGGCAACCCTATAGCCCTTTCGCAAGCAAAAGCTACATTGGTTCCCATTGTGCCGCCAAACACTATGAGTACAAAAGCATTCATGGGCAAGGAGATCAGGGTTCTCCTCGCCCGCAGTTTCCAAGGCTTGCCACCAAACAATCCAGCATGATAGCTTGATCCTCCAAGCATTGGGCAATAGCTGTGTAGGAGCCATCCCTAGGAAATCTAAGACGTCGGGGACTAGGCGACAAAAAGGAAGTCGTAGCCCCCAATTGAAACATGTCTACAAACAATCCGGTGCGCTCGGTGAGCCCCTCAAGATTAGTGATGTCATCGAGCGAACTAGGGAAAGTCAACTCGATGGACTCTAAATCTTGTAGCAGTCCCTTGCAAAATTTAACTCTGCTTGGGTAGCGAAGGTAGTCCTATGACAGCCTTTGAAGGCTTTCGATGGCGAAGATACGCCACCACAAGACCTGTTGAAGGGCTAATGTGATTAAGAAGATCGGGACGTGAAGCGGGAAGAATTTTTGGGAGCCATTCATGTTGATGCAATTTACCAGGAAGCCTGCGGCCAACCCTCTATCCTGCGATTAGAAAGTAAGACTCGAGGACCCCCAAGGGGGAACACATGAGATTATTAAGTTAGACTTAGTGTGCAAATGCCCAAAAAAAAAAAGGAAAAACTAATGCCTTGTTCGTTTTCATATATGAGATGAGTTGAGTTGAGATAAAGTTGAAAATTGAATAAAATATTGTTAGAATATATTTTTTTAATATTATTTTTATTTTTAAATTTGAAAAATTTGAATTGTTTATTTTATTTTGTGTAAGAATTTAAAAAAATGTAATAATGAGATGAAATAAATTGATAAATTTTATGAAAATAAACGAGGAGTTTACGTCGCTTACTGTCATGGAAAGTGTGATATAGCCTCTCTTTCCCCTGGCATCTGACTTTCATGGTCTGTCATGTTCACGTCTCCTAAGTGTCCATTTTGGGGCATTAAATGCGGTAACCCCTCTAGGACACGCGGTAATCCCTTTGGGGCTAATTTGACTGCCAACAAGGTAAATTTAGTGCACCCACTCTGCATGGATTGATCATTATGGGACCATATCCTGTTGAGATATGGCCATTTCGGTGGACATATCTTTAAGGTCTATCTTGGTGGGTCGGCCCCGGTGTTAGGAGGATGGGGTCGGTAGGCCCGATCCTCGAGCCCAAAGAGAGCATTTACATCCGCTACATGATTCTCACGTGGCTGTGGCCTTTAGCCGGCCGTGGTTCTTTGTCCACCTAGGTATATTTATACCCAACAGATTTCATGTATTTTTGTATATGTGTTTGCTTTCATATCAAAGAGGAGATGAAAGAACAGAAATTAGTACGTGCACTGAAAATAATCGCCTACAATTAATTAAGGAGATTGCAAGGGATGACTAAGAAATAAAGAATAACATAGCATGGGAAGAAAATTAGCTAGAGCGAACCTACTAGCTAGAGGCCGGGTCGATCTTCATGATCTGTATCTTCTAACCTCAAATATTGTATCCGAAAGTTAGATCGATAAGACTGAGGCTATGAAAAAGTTTATTCCCCATTCCATGAAAAATGTTTGGACCACTTAATTGAAAACTTTATACGATCCGATATTATTTTGATGTGAAATAAATATTCCGTTATGTTTGAAATATTTGCATATTAAACTTATGTCTACTGACTTGATGTTATATGATCACATGCACGATGTCATGATATCATTAAAATTATTGATGTCGTTACATTAATCTATGATAAGATGAGAATTACACGTTATCAATAGTTCTAAACTATCTAATAATTTTCCAATTTAAACTAAAACGAGAGCTTCAGCTGATCTAGTGATAGTTCAGCCAATATTGTCAGTTTAATGATTCTTTATTGAATTATATATATCTCCATCTTATCTTTATTCCCATTCTTGTATGTAAGCAGGCATTTTAATATATACTTGTAAAATATGGTTTTTCTTTTAAAGAAATTAAAAAGAAAGAAGGGTTGTAGCATCCAATGTCCAATCATGATTTAATTGAAATAGACATAATTCCCAATTAAGCATTGGATTACCTGTCAATATAAGTGGGAATATATTCTCTCACCAGAATATAACGTTTACATGAAGAAATTAGCCTATAAAATCTCCATGCTGGGGTCCTTTGAAAATCACACTCCAAAAAAAAAAAAAAAGCATGCAACACCTAGCTTCGACAACAACGAGACAAATTAATTTAGATATAGTTAGCAGGTAAGAAATGCATTTTCAAATTATTTAATAATTATTAATTAATGTTATTCTTGGAATAAATGAGATTGGCATGTCAGTGGTAAAGATGACAGGATTCCACTCCATCTTCTTATAAAGTAAATGGAACCACTTGAATTATTTAGATTCCTTCCTTGAACCGATCGAGTGCCTTTACATCTCCATTCTATCTTTATTCCAATCCTAATTATATGTAAACATTTTTATATATTCTATTCTCAAGCCAGTGTGCAGACCAACACGTCATCCACATCATTTAAATTTTAAGATTTGATTTGTAATACTCGAATTTTAAAATTTATCCTCTAAATCAAGTTATGTCATGTAAACACTTTAGTAAATGCATGTTTTTGCTCTACCTACACACCAAGTTGAGATTAGAATTATTCTAATTGAAATAGACATAGTTTTCAATAGACAAGATATGATCATCACTTGCGTATCAAGATAAGTTAAGAATATATTCGATCTGTTCTCTCACCAGGCCATGATAGTATTCATGTTTACACTTGAATGGTCCTTAACCATAGAAGAAGCCTATAAAAAACCCCCACATGACCAAAAAAGTCTAGAAACGTTCGTAGCTAAGCTATTTGCCTTTGCCACCGGCCAGCTCTAGATCATCTGGTAGTACTCCGCCCATCCCTTGGGTACGTACGTACGTCCCTTTTGTAATAATATGACTCGTCGATATGTTAATACTGCGTCCAAGAAATCAGGGCCCCAAACTGAAGAGCAGTTACGGGATATTCTCAAGAAACACGACACCAACAATGGTGGTCATCTCGACAAGGAAGAGCTAAGGGCGGCGCTCCAATCTCTTGGTAATCGTCTGCCCGGCTGGAGAGCCTCTCGTGCGCTCCATCATGCCGATGCCAATAATGATGGACTCATCGATGAGGAGGAGCTCAAAGCCCTCATCCAGTATGCTAGTAAAATTGGATACTCTGTTAAATAATATATATACCCAAACTACATATACTACTGATCATGTTGTACTCATGTCCAAGTAGTTATAAAATCATGTTCTGTTTAAAACTGATTAAATACTGTTGATCTATACATGTCATCATGTTTTGGTTTTATTATGTACTGAAATAGCAGTACTACTGCTTCTACATATAATTTGTTATAAAGTTTGGGTATATATATTATAGATATTTTTCATTCATGCTTAATTCTATGCGACATGTTTTCATTTATAATATATCTGGAGTTCCTCTCTCTATTGATCGCTAGTACTTAGCTCTCAACGTTTATGATTGTCGATGCTTAATTTTGATGGATTCACCAACAAATAATATGTGGTGTGGAATGATGATCAAGTTTTGAGAACAAATCGACCACCTTTGGGCGGGGGCTAGCGGCGGCCGCCCTATGGATGATCCAATCTAAATCATATAAAGTGTGGATCATGATGACGACCCTTTTAATTTTATATTTTCTAATTATTTATTCTTTTTGTTTATTTTGGGGAAAGGAATTTTAGGTAATTCACTTAAAAATTTTAGGATTTCGTCGTATTTAATTGACTAGTTGGAAATTGGTTGATTAGTTTGTGGTGCTAATTCGTTGGGTTTTTATAGTTTGAGGTGCAATTTGAAAATGAGAAATAAACTAAACATTAAACTTTAAGGTTGCTAATAAAATGCTAGGAGGTATTGGCTAGTTTCTATCTTGCTCAAGAGAAAAGGCTAAAGCCTAAAGTAATTATCAATTTCTTCAAAGAAAAAAAAATGTAAAATTAAGTTAAAAATAAAACTTCCCAATGGGTTGTTGGGCTTGAGCCAGCTAACCCAAGCTTCAAGCCTTCAAATCATCTGCTCGTCAACATACTACTCGTTGTGGGAGAGAGATATATATATATAAATATATATATATATATTAATTATTTAAAAAAAAAACTTAATTATCAATACTTCTTTTTATCATTGTGAGTAAATAAATTGCAAATATAATTTTTTATTTTTTCAGTTTGTAATTGGCGGGACCCACGGGAGCAAACACCATTCACTTCACACAAAAAAAAATTAAATTAAATTAAATTAAACAGTCCAAGAATATGTCATGATTAACTAGCTTTGAATTTTCAAGATAATTCATAATTTAACATAAATGAAAGAAAGGTTACGAGTTCGAAATCTCTAAAATTCATTTCTTTAGATAATTCATGATTTATTAATTTCGTATTCCCTCTACAAATTAAAGAGAAGTAGATAATAATCTTAAAATATTACAAAGATGGATGCTCGAGATTGTAACATCGTGATATCCTGATCCTATTCAGCTTTTCTAATAATATTTGCTGGTATTATTCTCTAGCTCATTGGATAAATATATAGTTAGCTCTTCTTTCATTGAAATTTTGGTAGACTAAAAATATTTTTAGTTCTTTTGTTGTTTGAATAATTTGGTTTTGCCTTTCGTGATTAGCAATAATTTGGTTTTGCAGGAAAATGATAAGCTTACTACTAAGATTAGTCTACATTTATCGTCTGTGACTACTTGAATATGTAAAACTTCCGTCACACGAATAAATATTGATTATAGATATGTTATTCTATTTCAAGATGCAATTTTATTTATTATCTTAAATTTTAAATCTAAGACTCTCCTCTCTGGGTTTTCTCGCAAGAAATAGAGGTGGTGTGCGTGAGGGAATATTCTAACTAACTTTTTTCGTGAATGGCGGAGACGGGGGGTGGCGGAGTGGAGATCACTGGAGGAGCTATGGGAAAATTTGCATCTAACGAATGAGGAAAGCATGAAGATCGAGTTAGATGGAGCAGAGGAAAACATGATAGATAAAGGGGATAGGAGTTTAGTCGGCAAAGTATGCATGGATCGTAAGATTGGGAGGGAGTTGATTACTACTACAATGGCGAAAGTTTGGAGGGTGAGTGGACCGGCAAGATTCCAAGAAATCGGAAGCATCACATTTGCAACCCAAGCGGACAAGATGAGGGTGATGGAGGGAAGGCCATGGCTCTTTGACAATCACTTATTGCACTCCAAATGTTCGATGTATGTACGCAGCTAAGCAACTTGAAGTTCGAGAGCGATGCATTCTGGATCCAAGTACATAACTTAGCCCTGGGTTGTATGAATGAGAAGTGTGGTCTACAAATTGGGGCCTCGGTGGGAAGAGTGTTAGAGGTGGATGTACCAGAAGATGGAATAGGATGGGGAAGGTTCTTAAGGGTAAGGTTGAGGTTCCAATCCGAAAGGCAATTGGAGATGAAGGTTTATTTCGGTGAATGGGGAGGGAATTTGGGTGAACTTATAGTATGAGAAATTACCTAGGATGTGTTTCAAATGTGGATGGATGGTCCATGGTTAGAATGGCTGCTCTGTGAAATGAGAGACTGAGGGGGGAGAATGACCAATTTGGTCCATGGTTGCATGCTTAGAAGAATCCACGAGGTGGAGTATGGAGAAAGAAATCTAGAAAAGAGAGAGGGAGGTTATGAAGGCCAGATGGGGAAAGAAAGTGAGATAGGGGCAGAGGGAGAGGTTGGTGGAGGTAGTGAGGGTAAGGATAAAAATGATGGTAGTTGTGAAGGAGAAAATAGTTGGTTAGGGATGAAGAGGAGCCAGAGAGGAAGTCTGGGAAATGAATCAGGGATGAAATCTTGGAGAAAAGGGTTGAGGGTAGGGAAGGGAAGGGAGGGAAGTAAAGGGAAACCAGGATGAGGGCAGTTTGGTGGAGATGGTGAAAGGTGGAGAAGAAAGATCAGGGGGAAGTATGAAGGAGGGGCTAGAGAGGAAGAAAAAATTATTCAAGAGCAAAGAGAAGGAAAAAATGAGAGGGTGGGAATTCTCAAAAGGTGTATGGCCAAAGGAAAGAAAGTAACAACGAATCTAAGGCAAGATGAAAACGCAGGGCTAGAGAGAAAGGAGAGGGGAAAAAGAAGATAGAGGGATCTATTTCAAAAGAAAAAAAAATGGGAGATCGAGGGATTGAAGGGGTGGTGGGGAAGGAAAAGACTAATGGTTTGAAGAAGGTAAAACAAGGGGAGGGAGAGAATGTTGAAAATTCTAAGATGGGATTGGCGATGGCTGTTAAGTAGCCCCGCAGGAGTCATGAAAATATTAAGTTGGAACTATCGGGGGCTTGGGAACCTGACTTACTCAAAAATGAGCAGCACAAAGGCTATCCCAAGTGCAGGAGGATGTCGTGTAATAATTAGAAATAAATTCCTAGATCGTCTCCTCAGGGAAAGTTACTTAAAATCAAACTCGTTTAAAATGGTAAAAATATTCACAAAGAGAAAAT
The DNA here is from genome assembly GCF_004785595.1 of Juglans microcarpa x Juglans regia. NCBI lineage: Eukaryota > Viridiplantae > Streptophyta > Magnoliopsida > Fagales > Juglandaceae > Juglans > Juglans microcarpa x Juglans regia. The sequence goes on from NC_054609.1 coordinate 5,857,804, forward strand.
AAAAATGATGATATGTGCAATGAATGGAAGAATGTAACGGGAATAAAAAGGCCACTAGTCGTGGACTAGATTCATATTTTTAGATTTTTTAGTGTCGAAATGAAATATAAAAGACTAACAAATTGAAATTAACAATCAAATAATCAACTAAACTAAACAATCTTAATTAATCTAAAAATTAAATAATAAAACTGAAATTATTTAAGTCCTAATTAAGCTTTAATCAATCTAATAGCAATGAAATTAAAATATTAATAAAACTAAGGTAAGAATTAAACTAGATTAGAAAATAATTGACAAAATATGAATTGAGAATTGAAAAGCCCCAAAATCAAGATTCTAGAGATCATCCTTGTATTCAAATCACAAATTTTCAAAATCAATCCATACCAATTGTAATAACTGTTAAATGAAAGCTTAAAGAAGCGAGAAAAATAATTAACACGAAGTAAATAAACAGCAAATATGTAACACCCCGTATTTTAGTATATTTTTATTGAAGGATTATTTTAATAATTCAAAATTTATTCTCTTATTTTATAATTATCGAATATTTTAAATGGGTTATTTTATGATCTTTAAATTGTGAAAATTAAATTGTTATATTTTCTTAATATTTATTTATTGTTATACATTTAAATTGTTCTTCTTTTAAATTAATTGATTGTGGGACTTAATTATTTTATTTTCATTGTATCATTACGTTTAAATTATTTTAATTGATTTGCTGTTTTAAAATCATTTCCGTTGGATCATTATTGTAACCCAAGATGTGAGGATTGGACCTCATTTCTTTCCATCTATTTTCTCTTTCCTCTCTTTTTCTTTTCTTTTTCTTTTCTTTTTCTTCTTTTTTTTCTTCTTCTTCCAGTTCTCTCCCGCGCGACGCTCCTCCCTCTCTCCCCGTGCGCTTCTCCTTCTCCACCCAGTCGCCGCTGCGCGCCGCCGTGCGCGACACCATCCCTCTCATCAGCTTCCCCACCGGCCGGCGACACCACCCCGTCAATCCCAGCCCCTATCTCGCCGGCGTTCTCCTCCACGCACGGCTTGAAGCCACAGCATTCCTTGTGCCCGCTCGCCGCCGTCGCGCCACCTCAGGTCACCAACTCTTCACCACTTCATCCCCGACCTCTTGGCAACCCAATGGACCCAACCCCAGCTCCGATCCGTCACCGGTGAAGCACAACCAAGCCCATCTCCGTTTCAGACTTTTTGGCCTTAAAACCACCCTTTGCGCCGCCACCCACTGCAAACCACCACCACTATTGGCTTCACCGACCTCTCTAGGCCATACCCTATCAATTTCGGGTCTTAGTTTGTCTCCGTTGAAAAGTGAGTTTTTGAGACCCACGGCCACAGTGTATTTTACACTATTTTGTTGCTGAGCCGCTACCTTTTGCAACTCCATGGTCCTCCAGAAATTATAATATAGCACTGTAAGTATTTTTCCAAAGAACTTTCGTGATTTAAATGTATTTTTGCACTAACACATATTACTATGAACTGGTTGGTTATGCTGGACTGAGTCTGAGGAGTTCGGGGGTCGGATGGATTGCGGACGGAGTTGATTGTATGTTTGGTTTGTGATTGGATTGTGTTGACATTGTTGGTTGTTGGATATTGGTGTCGTGTTTTGTTCACTGCATTTGCACGCATGTTCATGTTTGTAACTGAAAACTGGGTTTTCGCATGATTGCATACATGTTCATGTGTTTATTTGAAAACTGGATTTTCATGTGAGAAATGATTTTTGGGTGTGTTTGAAACTACCGGATTGACTGGTTTGAGAAAAAGGAAAAGAGACTGTAGGGACGGTGGTAAGCAGGAATGGTGGTAGAGTCCCGCCTGTGATTTCCGCCTACGGTGCACGCGGTAGGGATGGTGGTTGTTTTCCGCCTGTGATTCTCGCCTACGGTGCACGCGCTAGGGATGGTGGTAAGCAGGGATGGTGGTAGAGTCCCGCCTGTGATTCCGCCTACGGTGCACGCGGTAGGGATGGTGGTAAGCAGAGATGGTGGTTGTATCCCGCCTGTGATTCCAGCCTACGGTGCACGCGGTAGGGATGGTGGTAAGCAAGGACGGTGGTAGAGTCCCGCCTGCGATTCTCGCCTACAGTGTCCGATAATTGGTTTGTTTTGTGTGAATCATTTTATGGGAAAATGACAGACTATGTTTTTGGGCCAAAATGAAATTTTGGCGTGTGTTGGAAATAATCATTTTTGGAGAAAAATGGTATTTTAGAGCTAAGTGGATTTTGTCGTATGAATGTATGTTGGTTGCATTAATATATTTTTATCCCGAGAGTTGTTTGGTTTATACTTACCTGTGGTACCATTTTATGGTATCGCAGATTTTGATGCAAATGAGGATGAAGAGCCTTAGCTTGGCTCCGTTGGTGGAGTGATCTGGGATTGCTCCTGTTTATCGACTTTCATTTTTTTTTTTATCAATTTATGTGTTGCCTTTGTAATATATTTGGGATGACTGTATAACTCTTTAAAGGTAATTTGTTTTGAATATTTGTATTTAAATTTCTGGTACTTAGATGACTTATTTATATTATCCGCTGCGATTTTTATTGTGCACTCGTGCATGTTGCACACACTTGAGCACATTTTGTTAGGTTGCGTGACCCGTGTTGTCATCATCCCGGCGTCTCGATTCCCCTGTCTCCTTACATTGGGGTCGTGGGCACTACAAAATAAAATGCCCAAAGGTCTAAACCAAATATCTCAAAAATACATCACGAACTTTAAACTAAAATTAAATAAATAGTAGAGAGTGAAAAGAGCAAGCCAAATGAATGGAGATGGAGGTGGTAGGCAATGGAGGAGAAGGCTGGAGCGCAGCAGTTGGATCTCGAGGTTCTTCACGCCGAGTTGTGTGTGTCTCCAAAAAAGAAAATATGTTGTTCCGTCCCTCCTCCAAACGAAAAATCCCCTTGCCTTTTTTATTTCTTTTCGGTGCGGCGTGCGTGCGTGTGTTTCTCTTTTTTTTTTCTTTCTTTGTTACTTCTGTCCAATAACCAAACACCAAGAGATTGGTGTCATTTTTACTTCTTTTTGACTTTTTGACTTGTCTTCTTCTTTGACTTTTCTCATGCATTTCTTTACCTATATAAAATAAATAAAAATTAGAAAAGAAATAAAATAAAATAAAAAAGAAGAATAGAATATAAAAAACATATGTTATGCATGTGAATGAACATTGTCCAATTAAATCACAAGTTATAAAATTAAGCATAATCATGCTATTAACCAATTTAAATCACAATTCGAATTTATTCATCTTAACCATTTTTTCATCAAAAATCAATAATAATGTAATGAAATAATTAACATATAATGGTTCTAGATATATAAAATATGCAATAAGTCAGCTCAATCAGAACCCCCGGACAGTTCAGGCCCTTTGCTTGATAGTGAAGGAGAAGTTGCCCGATGTATTGTTTCTAATGGAGACAAAAATTAAGGGGAGTATGGCTAGTTTCCTGAGAAGGAGATTGGGGTTTGTGGGGTGTTTAGTGGTGGATCCAGTAGGGTTAAGTGGTGGTCTAATTTTGATGTGGACAAAAGAGAAGAATGTTGAGGTAATCAATTACTCATAGAGGCATATAAATGTTTGTGGGTAAAGGGAAATGACTCAAAATGGTTGTTAACAGGGTTTTAAGGACACCCAGATGCAAGTAAAAGAAAAGAAGCGTGGGATCTGTTGGCTTCCTTTAAACCTGAGGATGGTATGAGTTGGTGTGTACTGAGGGACTTCAATGAGATTGTATGTCAAGGAGAAAATCAAGGTGGAAGACAGAGGGGTGAGGAACAAATGGACCAATTTAGAAGGGAGTTGGAGGGAAATTTATCTGATTTAGGGTGGATGGAAAATAAATTCACCTGCTGCAATGGGCACCAGGATAATACTTTTATAAGAGAAAGGCTTGATCATGTTGTTGCAAATCAAGCCTAGTTAAGTATATTTCCTGAAGTAAAAAATGAAGTTATGGTGACCATGTGTTCTGATCGCAATCCTTTACTTCTGAATTGTAGTAGGAGCAGACAGGAGCTAGGGGGTTGTAGATAAAATATCTTCAAATATGAGTTGAGTTGGGAGATGGAAGAGGGGTGCAAGGAGGTAATAAAGAAGGAATGGTGCAAGGGAAATAATGAAGAGAATTCGATGAAAAGGCTTCAAATTCTGTTATTTGGGTGTAGATGTGCACTCAATGGGTGGAATAGAGGCATAAGGAGGGAGAAAGATAAGGTTATAAGAGATAAAACAGAAAAAATAAAATTTTTCAAGAAGAAGAAGGACCTGGGCAGATGCTGGAAATCAAAAGAAGACAGAAGGAAATTGAAGTGCTCCTAGATCAAGAGAATTTGAAATGGAAGTTGGCAAAAAAACACTAGCTTAAAAAAGGGGGCAGGAACATGAAGTTTTATCATGCATGTGCTAACCAAAGAATGAGGAAGAACGCAATTGTGAGGATTCAAGACCGAAGTAGAAGGGTAGTAACTGATAAAGAACAGACTGCAATCACTTTTAGAAAATATTTTGCAGAAGTTTATACTTTCTCAAAGCCAACGGCAGATCAGCTAGAAGAATGACTTGGGTCTGTGGAGATGAAAATTTCTGATGAAATGAGGGGTATGCTAGAGAAGGATTTCAAAGTGGAGGAGGTGGAAAGGGCACTGAAGCAAATGATAGCACTCAAATCACCTGGTTCATACGAGTTTAAGGCTGATTTTTATAAAAGTCACTGGGAGACTGTAGGCAAGGAGACATGCAAGGCAGTTATTGAGTTTCTGAAAGAAGAGGGAGATACAGGGAAGTATTAATCATACTCATTTAGCCTTAATCTCAAAGGTCAAGGAACCAACTTCTGTGAAGGATTATCGCCCAATCAGCTTATGTAATGTTATCTATAAGCTAATTTCTAAAGTGCTAACAAATTGGATGGGGGTGCTAAATGAGATCATTGCTACTAATCAGAGTGCCTTCATCCCAGGAAGGCTTATCACGGATAACATTATGATTGCTTATGAACTACTGCATTATATGAAGACATGAAAGAAGGAAGGCAAAGGTAGTATGGCAATCAAGTTAGATATGTCCAATGCCTATGACAGAGTTGAATAGCCTTTTTTTGGGGCAATGCTAAGAAGGCTAGGCTTTGGACTGAAAATAACCAAGCTGATTTTGGAATGTGTAAGCTCAGTGAAGTACTCAGTGCAGATTAATGAGATGCCAGGGAAGGCAAGGGGTCCCCTTTCTCCTTACCATTTTATTATTTGTGCTGAAGGTTTACGCCAGCTTTTCAAAGAAGCAGAAATGAGGGGAGAAATAAGGGGTGTGGCTATGGCAAAGAGGGTACAAGTGTAAACCATTTGATGTTTGCTGATGATTGTGTTATATTCAATAGAGCAAGGCATGAGGAATGGAAACATATGCAAGAAATTCTGGGCAGATATGAAAAGGCCTCAGGGAAAACATTAAATAAACAAAAGACATCAATTTTGTTTAGCTAGAATACAAGCAGTGCTATAAAGAGGCAGATTGTTAATGAAGTTGGGGCAGTGTCTTGTGAGAATTATGAAAAATACCTGGGATTACCAGCAGTGGTTGGGAGGGCAAAGTATAATATCTTTAGTAGTATAAAAGAGAGGGTGTGGAAAATGATACAGAACTGGAAAAAAATCTTTTCTTTCTAAAACTGGGAAAGAGGTGCTTATTAAGGTAGTGTTGTTGGCCATACCAACATACTCAACGAGTGTGTTCAGACTCCCAAAGAAGCTTTGTAAAGATTTGGAGGCTATGTTTTTGAGATTTTGGTGGAGGAATAAACAAAATGAGAAGGGTATACATTGGTGGTGTTTGGATAAAATGAGCTATTCAAAAGCTATGGGAGGGATGGGATTTAGAAATATGGAATTGTTTAATAAGGCAATGTTGGCTAAACAAGCGTGAAGACTAATGCAGTACCCTAATGCCTTAGTTGCTACTATTTTTAAAGAAAAATACTATAAATCTATCTCTTTTGCAAAGTCAAATGTTGGAAGTGCACCCTCACTGATATGGAGAAGTGTCTGGTCAGCTAAGGAGGTGGTGATGAGAGGGCTAAGGTGGAGGGTGGGGAATGGAAAGGAGATAAAAATATGGGGTCAGAAATGGTTGCCAACTCCTGTGACTTTTTGTGAGCAATCTCCTTTCAGCTTGTTGAATGCAGAATCTCGAGTAAGTGAGCTCATTGATGAAGAAAAAAGAGAATGGAAAGTTGAGCATATTAACAGTATTTTTCGAAGGGAAGAAGTAGAAGTAATCTGCTCTATTCCAAGAAGCAGACTGGGAGGTGAGGATAAACGTTTTAGGGGTTTGACTAGACGTGGGAAAGTTACAGTACGGAGTGCATATTATAGTGAGATGTTGAGACTGAATGAGAAAGAGGGAGAGCCTTCAGAAGGGAAAAGGGAGCAGAAACATTGGAAACAAATTTGGGAACTTGATATAACAGGGGTTTGTTAACAATTCCTTTGGAAAGCAGTGAGCAATAATCTACCTATAAGGGGAAATTTGTATATAGAGAGTGGTTGTAACACCCGAGTCCAGTGCCAAGTTATTTTCAAAAAAAGTTTGGATTTTTATGTGCGAAAAACCCATTTGAGTCTTCAAATTGTTTTTTTAAAATAGATTACGGGCCTAAAATTTCTGTTTTTGTGTATCATGATTTTTTGTGAGTTTGATATTTAGGTTAAAAAAAAAATTTAAGGGTCGAGATATTTTTCTAAGATAAATTGTATTATTTGTAGAGATTGAGCCGAGGCCTTTAATTCACTGAAAAAGCCCAAGCCCGCGTTACCTTACTTCAGACTCCACATTCTTCACGGTTTCACGTCCGTTTTATGCCTATGCATGCACGCCACTTTCTCTCCTCTCTAGGGTTTTATTTTTGGTCTTTCAATCACCTATATATACACATCCTTCGTGCATGAAGAAAACCCAGAATAGGGTTGTCGTCTCCTTCCCCAAGCTAGGGCTGCCGCATGATTAGCTCCCCACGCCTCCACGTTTAGCTAGCACCAAACTCACGCACACAACCCAGTATCCACCCTCTGATATTTTGGTTTTTCTTCCATAGCCACCAAGTCCCACAAACGACAAGTTGCCTCGCACCCCAACCCGAAATGCACAAACCACATCTCCTGCTCGACGGAAACCACCGTATATTAGCATTGCCCAGCCCATACTCAGACTATATCACAACATAACCACCACCACCACCACGTCATAGTCTCATCCCTCTCAATCACTGTGCAAGGTAAAAATCCTCCACGTTCAACCACTGTGGAAGAACGACAGCAGCAGTCATTTGCCATCAGAAACATCCTTCCTGCACGAGGCCCAGTAGCGCAACACCCCCCAGCTCGGCCACAGGCCACCCAATCGCACCACCTAGTCACTGCGGTGCATCCCTCCCTTCAACCACCAAGGTTGCACCACACGACAACCGTAAAACCATACCACTTCCACACCAAAGAAGCCCCTGTTTTTTACTCCCAAAAACAGAGCAAGCCACTTCCACGCCGACAGCCCTGTTTCCTCCACACCTCCACCGCACGGGCCCTTGTTTGTGCTCCTCAGGATATTTTTCAAACGCTGCCAGCGACGGAAGCCGCCACCCATTGTCATGACTGCTCACCGTAACCCGTAAGCCGTAAGCCGTTGTCTCTTCTTCTCTCACATTATATTCCTCTCTCTCATCATTTTCTCTCTCACCCAGTGCCCTGTCGCCGCACTCACCACCACCGAACTCAGCCAACTCCCTGTACCGTCACACGTTCCCTTCCCTCACAATGAGCCTCTGCCACGCAAACCTTACTTCACGTATTATGAGCATGTTTTCAAATAACAAATTTTCTACTGAAGCTTACCGTGTAGCTAGTCAAGCATATATTAATTGAGATGAAGTTACATTATTACCCTTTAAGTACAAGCTGCATTAGTGTGTTTTAAACTTTTAATATGTATTAGTGGACTCTATTTTATTTATGCTTACAGAAATCTTTTAAGCAATTTAAATTGTTATTAAGTAAAGATTTCTTTCAAAAGTAAACGATAATGATGTAATTTTATTTTTAAACACTTTAGATATGATCTAGTTATTAAATTTTGGTTGTTGTTTAATTTAAAATATTTTGGTATAATTATATGATCTAGTATTAAATGTTGTAGTTTGAATACACTAGTGAATAAGTTAGGATTTAATGATTTAGTCGGAGTTATTAAGTAGACACGGATGAATTTAGAAAGTTATGGTATTTTAGAGTTAAGAGATATTTTAGGTTTTGAGGAATTAAAATGGGTTATTTTAGAAGCTTAGGCTTAAATATTGAAATACGTGATTGATTGAAAATTTACGAGAACTACGTGATTATTTTATAAGTGACGATTGATTTTTGTTCAGTACTGCTATGGAGAAATTTTGATAAGGTAAGAAGTTCAGGTAAGCGGGATTCCTATGCTAGACTTTGCATAAAATAAACATGAACTGAGGTTGATTTATGAAAATGTGCATTATGTGTTTGAAAACAAATGTGTAAATAACCTTAGTTATTTGTTCGTCATTACTCATTGAACTCTGATGAAAGAGAAAGCATTTTTGTCATAACCGGTGTAGACATGAGTTTATTTTTAATATTCTATTTCTAACCTATGCAAAAAGAGCGAATATGAAAACTTGTGCATAATTATGTAAATATGCTACGGATCTGCTTTGATTACGAGGATGGTATGATTTTGTTCAATACTCTGTTTGGATATGTGATTTCTGAAAAACCTTTGGCATGACTCTTTGATTTTGAATTTGATTATGTTTCCGTTCTGTTCAGTTACGGCCCTGCCATAGGTTATAATAGTGGATACGGCCCAACCACGGGTAATAATAGTGGATACGGCCCAACTACGATTACAATAGTGGATACGGCCCAACCACGGGTAATAATAGTGGATACAGCCCAACTACGAGTTACAATAGTTGATACGGCCCAATCACGAGTAATAATAGTGGATACGGCCCAATCACAGGTTATAATAGTGGATACGGCTCTGCCACAGGTTATAGTAGTCGTCTCTGTTTTGAGTGCACACCTTGGTGACAGAGTGATTTATGTTCTGCTTGGCTATCCGCAGATGCACAACACTACCACAGAGGTATACATGGCTTCTGTTCTGATGATGATCATCATCATCATTTATGCTATGCCAAATGATATTTTTGAATGAAATTATTTCTGAATTTTTGCTCTGATATTTTGATAACATGTTTTGCTTCCGCACTCTGAAAATGAAAATGTTTTGTTCTGCATTATGATATCAATAAATGCTCATGTTTACACACTGGTATATGTTCTCTGCTCACTAAGTTGTTGATAACTCACCCCTTATCTTCAAATATTTTTCAGATAATTTTGATGGTTCAGCTGGAGAACAAAAGTATGAAGTTTTAGCAAGGTGCGATGATCGTAGTGGAATAAGTGTCTGAGGGTACAAGTTTATTGGAGAGTCTTATTGAGTAGGTTTATGATTTTCAGATTTTGAATAAATGGATTTGTACTTTTTTAGAATATTGGAGTATTTAAATATGTTATGGAAGTTGGATTTAGGTTACAAGAGCTAACTCTCCGGGATCGGGGCGTTACTGTGGTTGAGAACCCTATGTGTCTGTTGTGCTCAAGTGAAGAGGAGACAGTGTCCCATGTACTATTTGTCCAACTACAGGGGATGTATGGGCAGAAAAAGGGATTCAAGTGCATAAGTGGCAAGTAGATGGGAGGGATTTTAAGCAATTATGGGTGGAGATGTATGATGCCTCACAAAGGATAATTTGGAGTTAGTAGTGGTGATTATGAATAAAATATGGGGGAGAAGAAACACTTTTATATTTGAGAATAAATTTTCAAGCCCAGGGAGGGTAGTGCAAGGGGCAATAGCAGGCCTATAAGCTTATCAGGAGGCTAATAATATAGTGAATGATGAGCTGAGAATGGATGCTACTTATAAAAGAGAGCAAAAATGGAAGAAGCCCTAAGGAAACAAATACAAAATCAACTTTGATGCAGCTTTGGACATGAAGAATCAGAAGATAGGACAAGGAATAATTGCCAGAAATCATGAAGGGGAAATTTTGGCTGTTATGAGCTCCCAAATGAGGTATGTGACTTCTCCTTTTTTTAGCTGAATGCCATGCGCTGTGGAGACTGTCTGAAGCAGCAGATGAATCGAGCAAGGGTCAAGCGGTTTAATATCTCAAGACAAGATTAAAGTTGAATTCAAGATGGACTTCAGCTTTTATACATAGGTAGGGGAATGAAGTAGCACATACTTTAGCAAAATTGGTTGTAAAGGGGGATAGGGAAATATGTTGGATAGAAGGACCACAACAGATAGAACATTTAATTGTAAAGGAAAAAGAATGTATTGAGCCGAGTATATAATGAAAAGAAAAGTATGGTTCTTCCAAAAAAAGGATGCACTTTCATTAAAAAAGAGTAATTATATAAACAATTTTTAACTATATTGTATCATAAAATAGGAAAACAATATTATTATGTTGTCTATATTCTAAATAGCCCATATATATTTTTACTACAATAATTAGCCCATATTTGCAAGCTCTGCGCACTTTCATTTAAAAAATAAAATAAAACCTATTATAAAAAAATAATTTTTTAATGTAAACTTTAAATTTGTCCATTTTTTTCGAAGAGACTGTGCGAAACTTGCACACTCTGAAACGGTATAAATCATTTTCTTTTTCAAATGTCTATACTAGCCTCTCAATTAGTCAATTTGAAACTTTTTAGATTTCTGTAAATAAATATTAAAGGAAGGCAAGTTATAGCCATTCTCCTGTCTACTTTCATTTGTCCATAATTGGATCATGAATAACATAATACTCCCTTTTTGGATATATCTATCTATCAAACTTTGTATCTATTTCTAGAAGTTCGAGAACAAAAATGTCGATATCTAATCCTAGAATATGATAATAAGATTTTATTATTGTCTCTGCTTCCCTTTTTGTTTGGCTTATTATTTTTTTTATTGGCAGCAGAGGTCCGAGAACAAAGTCTCAACTAATCTCAAAGATGAACAGGTCATCGGCAAGGAGTTTCTCATAAATTCACTTTAAGTAATTTAAGGAAAAGTTCCCCAATCCAATGGCCCTAGAAATTGTTTGCACCCAAGAGGATTTGAACCTTAGACCTGAAGAGCACATACCACCAAGACCAAGGATTTTACCAGTTGAGTCAACCCCTAGGAATTGTTTTTCCTTATTATTAACATATCTTCATTTAGATTTTTTTTTTTTTTTTTTTTTTATACATGGGGGATGGGGGATTCAAGCCTTGGTTCTCTTAGTAAGAAACCAAGGTGTTGTCAATTGGTCTAAAGGACCTTGGCATCATTTAGATATAAATAAAGAATATCCATTAATATTAACAAAAACGCTGAATACAGTTGCCTTACGTAAATGGCTCGCAAACGGCTGCTAATGTGGAACAAGCAAAACGCATCATTTCGTTTACAAATCAAAACCACGCCGCACTTCCCCTTAGTTTCCCTCTCCTCAATTCCCTCACTCTCTGCATTTCTTCCTCACGAAAAAACTGACTCCCACACTAAGTTGAAGATGATTCCACCGCGACCTCAGGTTCGTCTCCCACAAAAGCGATTCCACCTCTCTCTCTCTCTCTCTCTCTCTCTCTCTCTCTCTCTCTCTCTCTCTCTCTCTCTCTCTCTCTCTCCTGCGATCCCCAAATCAGATTTGTAGTAATGGTAGTCATCGTGTCTCGTTTGATTTGGTAACAACCATATGGAGACCATAACCTCTGTTCTAGTCGGCTTTGATAATTATCTGGTAACATACATCCTAGCAAACCACAGAGATAGCATATGTGTTGGCATTCTCAGGCAGCACAAACTTCCTCATGAAGTTGCCGACCCTCCTCTCCATCCTCACATACTTGGCTCCCTCTTTTTCCTCCTCCCATCTCCTCTCGCCGCTTATCACGAGCACATTGTCTTCCTTTACCTGGACCTTGATATCCCCGGACTTGAGCTCCGGCATGTCAATGATGAACACGTAGGAGCTTGGGTACTCCTTGACATCGGCTGGAGTGGTAGCCATGGCCTTGGCGTTGCGCATGTAGGTGCATGTAGGAGTGTTGAAGGACGACTTTTCGGTGTCATCGGCCAGGTCCATCATCTGCTACAGGGTGGTGAACAGTGGAGAATCCATACCCATGATTTTGAGATCCATCTCTCTCTTCTAAGTTGGCTGGTTTCGTCACTGAAACACGAAATGCTAGACAAGTTTTTGGATAACTTTTGAAATGGAATTGATCAAATTTCTCTAAGAAAAAAGGTCAGGTGCTTCGGTGATTTATAGGTGCATCCGCAGGGGAAGGTAGTGTTGGGGCGATGGAGAGAAGGGGAAAGTTCTAGAGGGAAGTGGAAGACCCACGGAGAAGACCCACACGGAGAAAATCCACACAAAGAAGACCCACAGAAAATACCCACGAAAATGGAGACCCACGATTAACATGAAAACTCAGAAGCAATGTCGGTAGCAATTCCCCAGATCATATGAGCAGGAAGACAACAACTGGGCAACCATTACACATGAAACCATTGCACGCAACCAAAAGAAACAGATGCCATACGAGCGGGAACACGAAGACCCATATGATGTCGAGCTCTGTTTTTTCTTCAGTTCTTCTTTCAGCCATTACACATGAAGCTGACGAACCATTACACGCAAGACCCAGACGCAGCATGAGTGGGAAGACGAAAACCAAGCTCTGTTTACTTTCTTCAATCAATTCTTCTTTTGGTTTCTGGGGGCTTCTTTTCCTATTCTTCTGCTATAGACTTTTTTTTATTTTTTTTTATTTTTTTAAAATCTGACGTGGCTTCCAGACTGCACACCGGCTGCATAACTCGACTGTATATAGCAGAAGTGTAATATTAATTGTGAGGTTTTTTTAACCTTTTATTTCTTAATTTAATATTTCATTAAAAGATGATAATTCATGTCACACAAAATGGAACACTTTATGGTTTAACATGATATATGGTTTAATAGCAAAGAAGAGAAGAGGAAAAAATAAAAAATAAAAAGACATGATAGCTTAATCACCAGAAAATGGTCTTTTGAATGAGCCCTATAGGATGTACCGTTTAGTTTTGTCCAGACCTACCGCACTCTGGCGACCGACTACCTACATGCCCCCACCACGCAACCTCCCAGCCACCGATCTACTAGGACGAAGTGGAACTGCAGGAAAAATCTCCGCGCGTGACCCTCATGCACAACTTGTGCACCTCGTGCCAACCATGCGCCACCTTGCCATAATGCATCTAACGGCTACACACGTCATACTAGTAGTGTCATCACCTCAATATCTTTTAGATCTAACCCACCCCATTTCACAATCACCGGCGCATGGTCTCCACACGCCGTCATAGGCAAAACTCGGTCAGCCACAGTCCAAGTCATTCAATGTCAGTCTTCCTACTATGTTTTTTACTTTTCCTAATTGTTGGTCTTGAGGTAGGGAATATGGATCTCGTCAAGAAACATCTCAAGACAACAAACTGCAGTGCACCTTTAACATCTACCGCCTCCAGCAGTGACATCATAGTTCGTACAGCTATGCAAACTATAAAAAAATAAATAAATAAAAAAAAATTGCTATTTAAGACAGTGTCCTCTTTGTAGGGTATGGGTACTGGTGACCAAGTTTTTTGTCCCAAAACTCTTCTTTTTTTTTTTTTTTTTTTTATTTACTTTTGCAATGTGATTATTGTAATGGGGTGTTTGTTGAGAAACCCCGCCCCTTCTCTTATATCTTGTTTTTCTTACGGTAATGATATATATGCTTGATTAGGGAAAAAAAAATGAGCCCTACAGAAAAAGGTCTATGGTTGGGAAAGAGAAACTCTGGTTGCTAAATCCAATGCAATTGATAAGCATACAGTATTTGCAGCTCCTGAAATAACCTTCAATTACAAGTGTGCCTTCCACCTGGTCGGTTGTTGTGCCCTTTATGCTCTTTCATGGATTTCCAGTGGTGGTTCAAAGGGGAAAAAAAAGCTTTAATCTGAGTGGGGTTTTGATCTGGTGGAATAGTAGAGATATAAATTTTATTTGCAAGTGAGTTTACTAATTATAAATAAAACGCATCATTAATGTGAATGTTTGACACATTAGATGTGTAACTCTTTCGTATTCTCTTTAAAAAAAAAATGATAAATTTAGCACCCACGTAAAAGAAATCAACCTTTGAACATTGGACTCTACATTTTTTCAAAATAAGTGCACGATATTTACATACTCTAAGGCCACATCTAATATTACTTTTTGTTTTTATAGTGGTTGCTGTGAGTGCCCATGGTTTGATAAATAAACAAAATACAGCAAATAAATGAAGTACAAAGATTTTCCAGACATCGATGCTTAGGTCGAAGTTAATATGTGAAATCCACTATAATGGTGTTTGATACACAATCTCAAAGTACTTCCATAGAGCTCTATATATGTTGCAGCGGAGATAGAAAAAGCATTATCTTGAGAGATGTTAACGATTATATAAAGGGTCCTGACTCCTGAGAAGGACTCAATCGATTGCACCCATCATTACATTAATTGTCATCCCTTCTTATCTATCTATATATAGATATATATTATATATATCATTGTCAAAATCCAAAACATAGCACTACATGACTTTGTGTCCATCACATGCACATAATTCTACGTTAATGTAAATCATGTGTCATTCTTGTACACTGTTTCTTTTTATACACACTGCAGCCCATCAATTCATGAGACCCACGGCTTCCTTTAATCCCATCCACATTTTCCTTTTTCAAAGCCCTGATCCCACTGCATAATGATTAGAAAAGGTTTATTTTATCTTTTTTTTTTTTTTTTTAAGCAAGCATTTCATAGATAAACTAATTAGCAGTGATCACAGCCCTCAACAAGCATCCCAAAACCAACATATATAACACGAAAAATAGAACAGAGGGATTTGGGGCTAAAGATTTAGCTCCCATTTATTTTCCACAAAGGGAAAGCCGCTTGAAATGATTTTTATATAGTCTAATAAACAAACTATAAAATTACAACTAGAAGTCACAGTGGATTATTGTGTGCTGCATTTTACTGGTCTGGACTAGCTGAATGAGACTTTCATGACCACTTTATCTTGATCCTTGGTTAGAAAAAGTGAGAACATAGAGAAATAGCAACCAGAAGATGAGTCGATTCGCCGACAAATGATCGACACTAGCTGTGGAGGTGCATGTAGGTCATGTGCCACTTTTGAAAAGAAGGTGAAAGTCATATCTAAGATATCCGAAGCCACTAACCCTTATGGTGCTGGGCGTGGCAGCAGCAGACTCCCCATGGTGTGGTAGGGCGTGAAACTCACGTGAGACGTGTAGGTCACGTGCAGTTTGAGCTGAGCATGAGACGTACGTGCTGCTCTTTCGGTCCGTTTTCTTCTGTCATCCGACAAATCAACGGCTAGAGAATCTGGTGGTGGGGCCCCTAGCAGTTTAGGAGGCTGATAGGCAGCAAATCAATACATCTCGGTGCTATGGATGGAAACAAAAACAAAAATCGATGGACAGGGGGAGGGTGGGCGATGGGAGGGTTATACCGATCTGCTGGAAGAGAGAAAAAAAAAATCGCCTGGAAGAAAATGTTCACTCCCAGGCCTACGACATTGAATCAAAGTTTCAGATTAGAAAAGGTTTAAGTTCTTTTTCATTTTTTTTCCTTTCTTTTCTCTTAAGGGGATTCATTCCCTTGATGAAACTGATGAAACTGCTCCCACCCTGTTGATAGTATTGATAGTTTTGAACCTAGTTTTGTGATCGAGTAATGATACTCTTTTTTGTGAATGAGTAATAATTTGTATAAATTTCAAATAGATAATTTTTGTAAAAAACTGAACTCAACTATGAAAAAGTGTAAAAAAAACCATTTATTTTTTTAGTGGGACCTATTTTTTTACAAATGATCAATGCGAGACTTGTTTATTTAGAATTTGTACCTAACATTACTTATTGTGAATTTATCATCTCTAATCACTCTAGTTGATATGATGTAATTTAAGCGACTTTCCGTATTAACTACTTGAACGAAAAACTAATTGAAATAAAATTTAAGATGAAGAACAACATTTTCTCTAGTAGTTTGTCTCTCTTAATATATATTACAAAATAAGATGTGTTTGGCAAAGAAGAGCACTAACTGGATTTGAGAAGCTACGTATGATTTGATTCCTAGCCTCCAGCTGAAAGCGTTTATGCGGGTAGATATACACATTAGTTGGCATTGATATCAACTAACACCTGCCATGGCCCATTAATCTCCCAACACCTACATGAGAGAAGTACTGTAAAACTACAATAATACTTCTTCAGACAGACAAACCAGGAAAAAAAATAAAGGTATTTTTTAATTCTAGTTGGGATGCTTGGATACACCTTCCAAATGAGAAAAGTTGCAACCATGAATTGTGTAACTGCTACGTAATTACTTTGAAAAAAGTAAATAAAACATGGGACTCATATGAAAAGAATTAATTTTTTAATAGTAGATCTCACTCTTTTTCAAAGCGATTACGCTGCATTTACGCACTTCACAGTTGTATGTAGAATTGCTCCCTTCAAATATATGTAAGTCTATTGTATTATATTTCCTACATGGGGTTTTAAACTTTGGTGGATTCTGTCAAAATAAAGTCATCAATAGCATTACAGGATAAGTGAAGAACTTGGGTCCTTTTGTTTATATGCTAAAATTAACAAAGATTCAAAAGAATGCTTTATTACAACTTAGTTGTTTATTGTATATAAATAAAACAGTTAAATTTCCATGGAGATTTTCAGCACTCATGAAACAGTTGAGCAGGCATCTGATTCCTCAAATGGTTTGAGATAAACTTGAAGGTTCATCAAACCCAGTTAATAGAGTTTACCTTGCAAGCATTGAAAACAAGAAAGCAACCTTTTTTTGTGCAACCAAATTCCTATTAGAAAAGAGTAACTACATTGGTGCATGGCCCAGAGTATTAAGAGCAGAAATACATCATGCAACTACCAAATACATGAATGAACCCAACCTCTCCTTATTACACTATAGCCAATCAAATCAACAGTAGACCCATGGAGGCATTCTGACACCCATTTACATTATCATTCATGCAGCCCTCTTCAGCATAAACAGAAAATGGATACAGTTTGGCCATCCACAAAGCCCAGGATTGATGGACCTCTCCTTAACAGCAAGTTCCAGCACACCCATAAAACTGTCATGCATAATAGCAAAGCATAGTCCACCATGCCATGAAGTACACCTGGTGGTACCAATAAATGCATCAGAACCAGCATCAAAAAACATATTACAACACAAATTCTTTCAATTATCCTGGAGAAGTACTGCATATATTATTGGAAATCCGCCCCAAGATGTCACAACTTACAAGCCATGCATTTTTTAGAGCAAACACATCCCTCGATTGACATATTCCTCACCCAAAACAATATATCTCATTCCACTTTTTCTCAACTGGTTGAAGAAAGTCTGGAGCTCCTTTCCATCCAAATAGATTGTAGACAGCAGTAGCAGCAACCATGAATTTAATGGTTTAGTGCTTTAAACACTGGCCATTGAAATTAGCTGCCAGCCATTGTCCTGTTTCTATCCGGTTTTTCACTCTTGGGATATAAAGCTTGGCATATAGGTAAAACCAGATTTTCACAGAGAAGGAATAAGGAGGGAAAAAGAAAAGTGCTCGAGATTTTCCTCTTCTGCGTCACAAAAGAAACATTTAACATGCTGAATTAGATCAACTTCCCAAAGTCTCTCCTGCAAGTTAAGTCTCCCTCTGATGGCAAAACCATAGAATAAAAGGTACTGATAGGGTTACTACTATTTTACTACCCATTTACTACTTATAGTATATTTATTTTTTATCATTTTTTAAGTATTCTTTTAACATTCAGAAAAAAATTTTAAAAATATATAATTTATTAATAGTCACTTCTTTAATCATTATGTAAAAAAAATCAAATACAAAAAGAATAGTAAATAGATAGTAGGAGGATACTAATCCTGTCATTTTCTTAGAATAAAAGCATACCTCTAAACCTTGATATGATGCCAATCAAATCGAGGGCCTCTATATCAAATCAGGTTGCGTGCACTCTCAATGGAAGAGATAACATTCTGGGTAGCTGTCCACCAAACCTGGTACCAAAGAGGTATTGGGGTTGAAATCAGGGGAAGCATTTGTCGTGAGTTCCCTCGATTCTAGAGAATTCAACGAGGGCCAATTCCAAGAAGCACCAAAAACAATCTCCGCTACTTTTACCTTGTCTCCCATGCGATAACTGTTTAAAAAACTTCTGCACAATCTCCTTTTCTCAGTGTCTTTTCAAACTCTTCAAATATACACTTCTATTTATATAACACAAACGTCCCTGTAATAATCAAACTTAGAATGGAAATTGAAATATCAATCTAATCTAAGCTTTTGATTATCTCTTCCTTCGAAATTGAATTCTTGCAATGAGCAATCGCAGCTTGAATAGCTGCCTGCAACTCTTCCATGGTGCTGTCACTAGTAGAAGAAGGAAGCGCTGCAGTTGCTACAAGAAGACCACCATTTTGTGGAGATGTCCTCATTGACGCTGGTGCTGAAAACTCTCCTCTTCTTCCTCCCAACTCTTGCTTATTTCTCATGCTCAGGTCACCTGAAAACGAATACGGTTGGCGACGTAATCGGATATTCTCTCCTCTCCTTCTGAAGAACATTAATGGCCGGAACATCCTCACGTACCTCCTCAACACATGACTCACATCGAACCTCAGCTTCCTCTTGCGTTTCTCCTTCTCTTTCTTCTCTGTAACTTCAGGCCCCCTTCGCCGTCTTGCCAACCCAAATAACGAGAAAGTCTTCGACTTGATTCTTCCCATTGTTTCCCCAAAGTTACCTTGGGATCTTGGGATCTTGCTCATCCAATGAGCCTCTGATTGGGAGGCTGAAGCTGTCCAAGGCATTAGTAGAGGAGCGAGGAGAGACAGGGAGGTGAGCGAGGAGGCGGAGAGGAAGCAGGTGGCCATGGAAGAAAATGTCATCTGCAGGGGACATATCGGCTGCAAATGAAGGTGGCAAATTGGTTTTATCATGGATTGGTGTTGAGGAAGAGTGGAGAGAGATTGTGAAGGAGAATTCATGGGATGGAGAGGAGGATGCTGAAGGTGGTGATACATGAGGAGATGTTGGTGACTGTTGCTTTGCTGCTATGGCTTCTTTTCCTTCTTGTTTTGACTTCCTATCTTCATGATGCTTGTCTACTAATTTCACTCTGGTGTTTCTGTCCATAACTCAAAAAGATTATTCTGCAGACAGATACTAAGATCTGGAACTCTATCCGAAATCCTCTCACTTTTAGTTTTCGATTCTATGGATGTTAGCAAACCTTTGGAGAGGGATAAAGGGATCAGAAAGCAGTGGAGAGAGAGAGAGAGAGAGAGAGAGAGAGAGAGAGAGAGAGAGACTCTTGTCAGTCTTTTTGTGCAGAAAATTGCATCATACATTCACCTATTGTCATGCATTTATCTGTTGGTGATGTAGACGAAGGTTGTGGTGACCATCATACCATCTAAGTGAAACGTGAAGAAATGATAAAATTTGATTATGTGTAAAAAAGAAGTTGGTGGGTCCTCGAATCTAACTTCTCTCTAGATGTTGGGGTCTTGATATCTTCTCTCTAGAAGTTGGGGTCTTGATATGGAAAATGAGATTACAAATATCCAATTGTGCCAAAAGTTGGATTAGGTTTGATTTGTTTAGCGAGTGAAAAAGGCAACCAAAGAAGTTTGAATGCACACCCATTTTTCAAAAGGTATCTTAGCGACTATATTGGGAAATGTGTTTTTTTAGTTTTATGTGTTACTGAGTAACAATCTTAAGACAAATAATGTGGCCAAATGTAGTTAGGCTTCTTTTTTTTTCAAATGTAGTTGGGACTACATACACAAAGGTGATGTGACTCGAGGACTTGAGTCTTTAAGAACATTTATGGGAAAATATAAATTGACCTCATTCTATTTTATTTTTTAAATAAACAAAATATTAAATATTAAGATCTTGATGTAGAGGATCCGAGTCTGATGATGTTAAGCTGGCAAACTCGACACAAATAGCACTTGAGTACCTCAAGAAGGCAAATCAACACAAAACCCATAGGAAAATGTGAAGATTCCTCAATTCAACAAGAAAAGACTAGCATCCTCGATTAGGCGAGGAAAGGTTGGCATTCCTCGGATGGGCAAGGAAAGGGGGGTGACATCGCACATGCGTCAGTAGTTTGGCCATAACTTTAGCTACAGATATAAGAATCTCGCATATGACCCCAATTGGGAAAGCTCTCTTCGACGCAAACGTTATGGTCACCATGCTACGCCTGGTTGTCCTTGTTTTGACCCAAAATCAAGCCTTTTTCACTCTGAATCATCATTTAAGTTATTGTTTCTATTTTTAAGTCATTTTTATTTTATGGTAATGTTTATTTTAAAGAACGGTTTTATTCCGGATTTTTACCTAGATACTTATCTTATTCCATATTTTATTATTTGTCCACAATTGACATTTTGCTTTATTTTCCTTAGCTATTTTAGCCCAGCTTGTGGGCTTCAAAACATATATTCAATTTTTATAAAGAAACCAATCTCAGAGTTTTCTCCCTATTTACCGTTTTCTTAATCGTAATCTCTAACTTCCATTGCTTAGCTAGCCATCAGAATAATTCTTATTCTGCTCCAGCGTCAGTGGGCATCAGAGCATTAGCATTTTCATGAGGTGATTTATCATCAGTTTTCATGACTAGTGGTAGAGGTCATGGTCGGCTTGGGTAGGTTTCGATTGAGGAAGTTCCTCACCGCAATCGTAACATACAAGACGCGATGATTGCAGATTTGTAGAGGCAAATAGTAGAATTATCCCCACGACTAGAGGAGAAAAACCTGGAGGGTCAGATGTATGATCCAATTAGGGTTGTACATCGATAGGTTCGGTGTAGGTTTCAACACAAAACTGAGACACCACCAACGTCTGCCATTGGTCTATTGAACTGGCCTAAACCGTGGGTTTGGAAAGAGAAAACCGATCATATCGGTCTCGACATGTGTCGGTGTCGTTCTATTATATACCCTAGATCCCTAGATCCAATATTCTAACTCCAATTTTGAGAACTCATATCACAATTGTGCTCCATTTCGGGAGTAACGTGGTAGGGAGGAGCAAGGTGGAGACCTAGGCTTCAAAGTTGATCTACCGGAATTTTCTGATAATCTGCAGGCTAAGGGTTTCATCGACTAGTTGCATGAGGTGGAGCATATATTTGATTACAAACATATCCCAGATCATATGAAAGTGAGTTGGTCGCCATTAAGTTGAACAGCCGAGCGTCT
Source organism: Juglans microcarpa x Juglans regia (assembly GCF_004785595.1). Taxonomy (NCBI): domain Eukaryota; kingdom Viridiplantae; phylum Streptophyta; class Magnoliopsida; order Fagales; family Juglandaceae; genus Juglans; species Juglans microcarpa x Juglans regia. Next base: position 5,879,351 of record NC_054609.1, read on the forward strand.
GCCTGGTTGAAGCAATCTTGAGAGTGACAGGGCAAGGCCAAGATTGGCGAATGGGAGAAGATGAAGGTCACTTTTTTTTCGTTCAGATATACTCAAATGTTTCAACGACTTCACATATTAAGGTAGGGGCAAGATCCGTTAATGATTACACTAAGGAATTCTATCAATTAGTGGCTCGGAATGATCTTTCTGAGACTAAAGAGCAGATGGTGGCACTATATTTGGGTGGCTTGCGTCATCCTTTTTGCAAGACGTTCTCAACCTCTACTCTCTATGGACTGTTTTTTAGGTCATCAGTGTGCTCTAATCATGAAAAGTAGCAAACTAGGCGACCGATGCCTAGAGGAGACCAAAACACACGAGGGGGGGCCATCCACAAGATACTCGGGCCTGCTCTGCAAACAACTCAAGGTCAGAGTTCAAGTGCCACTAATATTCGGTGTTTCAAATGTGGGAAGCCCAGTCATAAGGCAACTGAATATAGAAAGTCTGCTAATTAGAAAGGAAAAAACCTTCTGATTAACGAGGATGACATAGAGGATGTTGAGGACATTGGAGAACCAGTCTATGACGAGGACAACAATGGAGGGGATGTTTTGCACAGAGATGGTAACGAGACCTTTGTCGTCAAAAAATTTTACTAACTCCAAAGGGTTATTCGGGTGAAGACTGGTTACGGACTAATATTTTTCACACTACTTATACTATTTTTTAAAAGGTGTGCAAACTGATCATAGATATTGGTAGTTGTGAGAACATGGTCTCCGAGGAAGCAGTTCAAAAGCTCCAACTCAAAACATACCGTCACTCGAAGTCGTGCTAGTTGTCGTGGTTGAAGAAAGGCAGTGAGGTCACAATCGACTGGTAGTGTTTTGTGTCTTTTTCAATTGGCCGAAAGTATTTTGGCAATGCATGGTGTGATGTGGTATCTATGGATGTTTGCAACTTACTATTAGGAAGACTATGGTAGTATGATCGTAGTGTGGTTAATGATGGGTGCAAAAACAACTATTCCCATAGCATTAAAGAGAAGAATGTCATTTTAGCACCTTATAGGGAGGAAGGTGCTTCCACTCTTGAGGCCAAAAAGGGAAACAATCTTCTATCAAGGGCTAGGTTCTAAGAGAAGGCTAAGAAAGAGAGCATGTTATTCGCCTAAGTGCCATGTAACGGTAGTGGTGGGGTTGATCGTAATTTACCTCCAGAAGTGCAACAAATGTTGTCTGAGTTTGTAGATCTAATGTCGGAGGACCTTCCCCCTGGACTTCTGCCCATGAGACATATACAACATCATATTGACTTGGTGCCAAGATCCAACTTGCCCAATAAATCAACATATCACCTCAGCCCCAAAGAGTTTGAGGAGTTACAACACCAAGTATTGGAGTAGTTGGAGAGGGGCTATATCCATGAAAGCATGAGCCCGTGTGTAGTTCCTACCATCGTGGTGCCCAAGAAGGAAAGTTCATGGCTTATGTGTGTGGATAGTAGAGCTATTAACAGGATCACCTTGAAGTACAGATTTCCAATTTCTCGCCTAGATGACATGTTAGGCCAATTGTCAGGCTTTAAGATATTTTCCAAAAGAATTTTGCTACGGACAACCGGCTTGCGCAAAAGGGATGCAACCGGTTGTACATGGCAAAACTTATGTGGAAAAAAAATAATAAAGAAAAAAACAAAAAGTTAAAAAGCTGCAAAAACGTAAAAAGGAAAAAGCAAATGGACATGAAGAAAAGTCTTCGTGGGTCTTCTTCGTGGGACTTGTATTAAAAAGCTGCTAATTTCTTAGAAGACCAACGGATGCCCAAATGAAATTAGCAGAGGGGTCGTCTTCGTGGGTCTCAGCTCCGTGCTTGTTCGTGGGTAGGAGAAAAATCAGAGATTTGGGTCATCTTTTGATTCTTCTTCTGAGATTCTACTCAGTTTCTGAGATTCCCACTCGGTTCCTGAGATTCTACTGTCAGATTCGGTGCTTCAAGAAGGGTGGAGGTGGAGGTGGAGGTGGAGGTTCATGGATCTCGTTGGTGCTAAGGATTTTTCCCGTTTTATTTTTTTTTTTTTCTCTGCCATATACACACAAGAAAAGAAAAATAAAAATCAATTTGCTTCCAAAAACTTAACCTTCTTCACTGCCGTTGCTCATAGTTTTCTTCGAAGTGGAGTTTTTTGCGAAGTTCATCTTCCATTTTCCACTGGGAGTTAGCTCAAACTTTCACCGAATTGAACTTTGAGGAGATGTGAATACAGGTGTCAAATTGCGGTATTTTTTGTGTTCTTGGTGGAGGCAACGTGTGGAGGAGTTAGTGTATGGACAATCTAGATAGAAGCCTCAGACGTCGTCGGTGGAGAAGACGATAGCAACTGAAGAGAAGCCTTAGACGTCGTCGTCTTTGGCAAACATGGGGGCGTTGCATTCGTCGATGGAGAAGACTTGGGAATTTTAGAAATAGCACAGACGAAGACTCATGGGATGGAGGCCTCTGCACTTTCAAACAAAACCGAAACGGCGTCATTTTTTTTAATGCCACGTCGGACTCGATGCCGCGGGGGTTCCCCAGGCAGGTTGCATCCATCATTTTTCTTTCTAGAATTGACCTTAAGAGCAGGTATCACTAGATCAAGATATACCCTGGCAAGGAATGGAATATGGCATTCAAAACGGAACATGATCTGTATAACTGGATGGTCATGCCTTTCGGACTATCCAACACACCTAGTACATTCATGATGTGTATGCATCAAGTATTGTGACCGTTTGTGGGGAAGTTAATCGTTGTTTACTTCAAGGACATCCTCATGTACAGTTTGATGTTGGAGGCGCATATAGAGCACCTCATATATATCTTTGAAACTATACGAAATGAGTGTTTGTTCGTTAATCGGAAGAAGTGTTCATATTTTTACCACTTCTATCACATTCGTTGGTTTTGTTGTTTCTACTAACGGTGTTCATGCAGATCAGTCCAAAATAGAAGTCATTTTGGAGTGGCCAATGCCCGCGATTCTGCACAAGGTGCAGAGTTTCCATGGATTGGCGTCCTTATATCATTGATTCATCCAAAGTTTCAACTTACTCCCATCACCTACTACCTAAAGGGGCGGACATTCTATTGCATCGAAGAAGTAGAAACCAATTTCCGACTAGTTAAGCAAAAGATGACCGAAACACCAGTTTTGGCAATCCCTGATTTTGAGAAAATCTTCAAGGTGAACTGTGATGCTTCTAGAGTGGGTGTTGGCAGTGTTCTAAGCCAAGAAACCTATTGCATTCTTCAATGAAAGACTTTTGTGTTCGAAGAAAAAATTCCACGTTATATTTATAGTTTTGTGCCATCGCACAATCACTGAAGCACTAGCGGCACTATTTGGTATTCTAATAACTGACCACGATCCCTTGAAGTACATCAATGGCTAATAGAAATTGAGTAGGCGACATGCCAAGCGGGTTGCCTATCTACAAGAGTTTACTAGTAACACCCGGTATTTCAGTGTATTTTAAATTGAATGATTATTTTTATTAATTTAAAAATTGATTCTCTTGTTTTAAATTTGTCGAATTTTTTAGTGGGTTTATTTTTATAATTTTTAATTTGTGAAAATTAATTTGATATGTTTCCTTAATATTAATTATTGTTATGCATTTAAATTTCTCTTTATTTTAAATTAATTTATTGTTGGATTTAATTATTTTATTTTAATTTAATCACTACGTTTAAATTATTTTATTTAACTTGTTGTTTTGAAATCTTTTTCGTTTGATTATTTTTGTGATCCAAGATGTGAGGACTAGACCTCATTTCTTTCCCTCACTTTTTTCTTTTTCTTTTTTCTTTTCCTCTTTTTCTTTTCTTCTTCTTTTCTTTTCTCCTCCATTTCTTTTCTCTCTTTCTTCTCTCCCGCGTGATTTTTCCTCCCTTTCTCCCATCCGTTGCTTCGTCCACCACCACTGCCGTCGTGCATTACCGTGTGCCACACCGCCCCTCCCTTCTCTTCCTCACCGGCCGGCGACCACCCCCCTTCATTCCCAGCCCCTCTAGCGTCGCCATTCTCCTCCACGCACGGCTTCAAGTCACGACCACCATTTGTTCCAACACCGCCGTCGCACCACCTCCAGCCACCATTTCTTCACCACATCATCATTGACCTCCCAGCAACCTAAACCACCCATCCCAGCTCCGATCCGCCACTGGTGAAACTCCACCATCCACATTTCCTTTTTGAGCATTTTGGCCTCCAAACACCTCCCACGCCGCCACCCACGGCCAACTACCACCATCATTAGCTTCACCAACATCCCTACGCTATTTCCTAGTAATCTCGAGTCTTAGTTTGTCCCTGTTCAAAAGTGAGTTTTTGAGACCCACGGCCTAGTGCATTTTGCACTGTTACGTTGTTGTACGCCACCTCTTGCACTTCCGTGATCCTTCAAGAATTATACTATAGCGCTGTAAGTATTTTCCAAAGAACTTTCATGATTTAAATGTATTTTTGCATTGACTCATTTTACTGTGATCTGATTGGTTATGCTGGACTGAATCCAAGGAGTAAGGGGGTCGGATGGATTGGAGAATGGCTTTGTTTGTATGTTTTGTTTGTGTTGTGAATTGTTGGTTGTTGAATAATGCGTCGTTTCATGTACATTGCATATTCGCACGCATGATCGTATTTGTAAATGAAAACTGGTTTTCGCATGATTGCATACATGTTCATGTGTTTATTTGAAAACTAGTTTTCATGTGTGAAATGGTTTTAGGTGCGTGTGTATCACGATCCCAAGTCAAGATGGGGCATTATCTTGGTGGAGCTCCTCTGGTCACTCAGGAGCGGAATATATTGAGTGATGTCCCCTAGGTTGTCGCTAGGCGACAACAGGATCGGACGGGATGGTAATGCTCTCATGCCTACTCTGTAGCCCCTCTGCTGGCGGGGGTTAGAGGATGCTTGGCCGCGAACATGCTTGGTAAGGAACTAGGCATCACTCGTTACGAAGTCATTTGCATGGTCGTTACCCGTGGTGTGATGATGGGAGCCAGGGTGTGCGAATGATTCCTATGGGAGATCATGGTGCATACGGTTAAAATAGATATTGGGCTATTTTCTAAGAAAATAACGTGTGTTGGATAAAATGATTTTATGTGAACCATTTTCTAGGAAAATGGTGGATTATTGTCTTGGGCCATTTTCAGGGAAAATGGCGGGAAATGTTTTTATGGAAATATTTTAGGCCAAATGGGATTTTTGGCGTGCATTGAAAAATATTCATTTTCCTTGAAAATGATGTTTTGGACATAATGCATATTTCATCATATCCATGCATAATCGTTGGTTGCATTAATGCATCTTTATTCTCGATGGTTGTTTGGATTGTACTTACCTGCGGTACCATTTTATGGTAACACAGATTTCGATGCAGATGAAGCTGAGGATGAGCCTGAGGATTTGGCTCCGCCCGAGGAGTGATATAGGATCACTCGTTATTGTATTTGGACTTGTATTATATTTTATTTTGGGATAACTGTATAACTCCTTTTAATCATTTTACTTATGTAAATTTGTATTAAAAATTTTGGTACTTAACTGACTTACTTAAATTATATGCCACGTTGTCATCATCCGAGTGTCTCGACTCCTGTGTTTCCGTACATGGGGGTCGGGGGCGCCACATTACGTCCTCACTGAGGCACCAGTCTGGAAGCTTGAACCAGGTAGTAGATGCTTTAAGTCGACGGGTGTCATCCCTCACTACTATGAGCGCCAGATTGGCGAGCTTTGACACTTTTAGAGATTCGTATGCAAAAGATCCTTCCTTCTGGAAAATATTCACCAAGGTAACTGAAGCTTGCAAAAAGACTATGGATGCCTCACAAATCACCCATCTTTATTTCAAGTATATTGTTCGCCTACATGGCATTCCTCAGTCCACCACCTCATATTGAGATACGAAGTTTATGAGTGACTTTTGGAAGAGCTTGTGGGAGAAAATGAGGGCGAAGCTAAACTTTAGCAATGCCTACCATCCCCAAGCAGATGGATAGACTGAGGTGGTGAATTGTAGTTTGGGAAACCTACAAAGCTTGGCCACTACTAAGCCAAAACAATGGGACCTTGCCTCATCTTAGGCCGAGTTCGCTTACAATTGCTCCAAGAACAGAACTACAGAATAGAACCTATTTGAGGTTGTGTATGGGCAGAATTTGTCGAGCATACTTGACTTGGCACCCATTCCACATATTGGTCGTCCGAATGTTAAGGCCTAGGAGATGGCAGTGCACCTTTAGGGAGTACACAACAATTGCCGTCATTAGATAATTTTTTATGTTGGGGATTTTGTTTGGGCTATGCTAACCGGTCATCGTTTTCTTGTTGGTGAGTACCATAAGTTGAAGGATAAGAAGATTGGACCTTGTGAAGTCCTCCAAAAGATCAATGACAATGCATACAGGTTACGTCGTCCCAATCATATGAAAACTTCGAATGCGTTCAACGTCAAACACCTCAGTCCATGATTTATCAATGATAGCGTGAACTTGAGGGCAAGTTCTTTCCAACTCGAGGAGACTGATGCAAGAGGATCTGAATTCGATGATAATGAACTGGCTGACTTGACGCTAATAGCACTGGACTATCTTAAAAAGGAAAATCATCGCAAAAACTGCAAGAAAAGGTGAAGATTTCTTGGTTCGACGAGGAAAGGCTGCTATTCCTCAGTTAGGCGAGGAAAGGTTGGCATTCCTCGATTGGATGAGAAAAGGGGGGCAACATGGCATTCCTTGGTTGGGCGAGGAAAGATGGGCGACAATGCACACAAGTCAGTATTTTGGCCATAACTTTGGTTATGGATATCATAATAGCTCATATGACCCCAATTCAGAAAGCTCTATTTGACTCACACGTCTTGGTCACCACGTTACGCTTGGTGGTCCCCTTTTATACCCCAAAATTAGCTATTTTTCCCTCTGAATCGTCATTTTAAGTTATTTTTTCCATTTTTAAGTCATTTTTCTTTTATGGTAATGTTTATTTTTAGGAACAATTTTATTCCCGATTTTTGGCTAGCTTTTAGAGATATACTTATCTTATTCCGTATTTTAATTATTTCTCCATAATTGGAATTTTACTTTCTTTTCCTTAGTTATTTAAGCCCGACTTGTGGGCTTCAAAACATATATTCTATTTTTATAAAGTAATCCTAATTTCAGAGTTTATCTTAGAGTTTTCTATTTTGCTTACATTTTTCTCAATCTCAATCTCAATCTCTAGCTTCCGTTACTTAGTTTATCTCAAAACAATTCTTATTCTGCTCTAGCGTCAAATCTCATTTTATTTTATTTTTTAATTGTATCATCCAATGACAAATCATGCGGATCTTACAATATTAACACATGCGAGTATCAACCTCTCTCAACCCCGACCCCAACCTCCTTACCTGCCAATAATTGCAGAACAAGCAGGAGGGTTGCCAAGGCAAGTGTTTGGATACCCAACCCATATCTATATCTTTCTGCCAATCTCATACAAAATCAAACCCCAATCATTCTAGGACCTCAAACCAAAAGCAAATCCATCCAAGATGTCTCTCATTTATACCTTCAAGACCGTAGGTATAATTGTGGTCCTCATCGGTGTCAACCTTTGAGACTCGTCAATCTTTACCTTCAAGACCCACGATGTGATCACAAGTATGTCCTTTGAGACACATGATGTGGCCGTAGACCACGACAACTTCCAAGACCTGCGACATAGCCTTGGGTCTGTGCACATGGACCATGAGAAATGATAGAGGAAGAAGAAGAAGAAGATATAGAGAAGTCGAGCGGCCAAGGAAATGAGAGAGTTTTTTTTTTCATGTACTCATTGATCGTGAATGTGTGGAGGTCTTTTATCGAGCTAGTGGGGTATCTATTCGATTCTTCAAAAATTTACTCTTAATATGCCTATTTGGCTCATTGGGCGGGCAAGTTCAAGTGACAAGTCTCAACCGAGGAGTTGCTCCTACTTAGAAGTGGCGGCAAGGTGGTTCATGCTAGCGTGTTGGTGTTTTGCAAGAGCTTCTACTCTCTCTTCATGAATTCATACACTTCTTTACACATTTGCTCATTGAAATGTGTATTAATTAATGATATTTGTAAATACAAATCTATTTTTGCTCATGTCAAATGTAGGATGGTTAGTTTCATATTTCTTACAAACAACCTTTATACTTCATAATTTTCAAAAATGATAAATGTTACAGCCACAAAGATATCTCATAAAAGTAAACTTACACACTTGCATGTTTTCATATAATACGTTAGATCTATTTTATAATAAAATTAGCTTTACAATAAAAGTAGTTTTACAATGTAATATACTACATCAGTTTATGAGTTTAATTTTGTAGAATCTCTTTGTAGTTAAAGTATTTCTCTTGAGTTATGAGACACATCATCATACATCTCATAATATCATTATAAAAGAAAAATTTCTTCTTATAACCACAGCTTCATCTACTGATCTTCCGTTGTATTATTATCAATAAAACTAAATAATATATACCATTAATAAAACTTATTGAATGAGTAACTAAACGACTCATTTTTATTTAAATTAAATTCAACAAATCAAAAAAATACTTTAATTAAATAACTAATTTTTATTTAAATGTATTAGCCCTTCAATTTTCAAAACATGTATCTTCTGTGTTATCAACTTATCATGTGTTTTTTTTATTATTATTATTGGTTAAAAAAATAAAAGTGTTCAACAAGATAGGCTTCCTGATCTTTTTTCTTAAATCAACATAAAAGGAGGGATATTAGCAAGTCTTTGTCGACACATATTTCAGTCAGCAACTGCTAAACTAATTCTGATATTGTAGTTCAACCTCCTTATAGTTTTGGTGGCCAGTTTGTAAAGTGCCCCAAACCCTTTGGAAGTACCAAAATGTTCTGCATCTCATTCACACAGACAACATAAGATGATCAAACTTTTATTCTTGGATTAACAGATGACCCCAAAATGATTATTGATTATAACACAGGAAAGCAGAAATGGCCTCCGACATGGCAATTTGATTTATTTTCACTGTAACGGAGATTGTTTGACTAAATTAGACAGTTTAATTTTAGAGAAAGATAGACACATCAAGTGAACTCTATAATATTTAATGCTGATCACGGTATTAAATCACACGTAAATATTCAGTATTGTTTCTATCGCACTCTACATTCGACTATTCAAATTAGCCATCAAGTTAAAGGGGAATGAATGTCAATTGAGTTTCACCCATTAATCAATTTATACCAGAAGAAACGAGTGTGGTTCATAGATGGCAGCCATGTGACTACCTGTTTATGACCGTCCGATCTTTTATTAGACGGTAAAGAAAACTATAGCCAGATAAAGAGGGGTAATGGACCTGAAAATGAAATTTCACTGTTAGGTGTTGGCCCACACACACGTGCAGAAGCTGGTCCAACCAGCATAGAGGAATTTTGTGAGTCTAGTTAAGGTCAACACATCAATCATGGAGACATTATTTTGGTATACTGACTCTCATCTTTCTCATTAAACCACGCAGAAATCAATTACATTGAAAAGAATTTCAGATAAAGAGTGAAGACTAGTAAACAGGGCATGCAGCAAATTCCTTTTCTGCCTTTTGCCACTGGCCACTAGAGGTATGTCTGTCACAAATAATGGTATATACAAGTTTAGAATATGTAAATTTCGTGTATCCTTTCGGCAAAAATAGAAAGATCCACCATAAAAAATAGGATTTTTCAAGTGAGACCCCATCACTTTTAGGCCCTGTTTAGATTCAAAAAGTGTTTCATCTCATCTCATCTCATCTCATCATTACAACTTTTTTAAATTCTCACACAAAATATAATAAATAATTCAATTTTTTCAAATCTCAAAATAATAATATTATTAAAAAATAATATTCTAATAATATTTTTTTTAACTTTCAACTAAAATCATCTCATCTCATCTCATGAATCCAAACCAACCCTCAATGGTAGGTCTTACTTATTTCAAAGAATCTGCACGACACTTGCACTCTTTAGAGCCGCACAAATCATTTTCCACCTCATACTTTCTCCATAACTAACTCAGACTTGGGGACAAAAGCCAAGAAGCAAAGGTGGCAGACAAAAAGTATCTATCATCTTTACTCTGTATGGGCAAGAATATTGGTGGTGAATATGGGTGCTTTAAAAACTTGTGAAGTAAAAATTAGGAGTTATCAATTTATCTCCAAGAATAAAGAGTCAAGTCAAGACCATGAAATGGACCCAGAACCAAAAAGGTGTAAACTTAATGGAGCTTTCTGTACTGTATTCTTTCTGTACTATATTCTATAAAGAATGAATCACTAACCACTGCCAAGTGAAAGAGTTCATGCCTCGTTTCGAGGGGATGTTAAATTTGAAAGATAATAGCTTTGTTTAGCTTGTTATGTGAATCCAGCTCGGATGCTTACTCCTCTCATTGATCTCAACAGAACAAGTGCAAGATGAACACAATAGCAAGGACAGCAAAGAAGAAAATTAGTCAGTTAACCTGTAAGTTATCTCCAACAAACCTACAGGAGCATTGTCTAATTCTTGTCCCATCCAAAGTCCGTCTCAATCATAAGATTCTAAACCACAGCCTAAAGAGACAAACATGGCATTACAAAAGTTAATATGCAACAATATATAATGAGGGAGTGCATCAATTAACTAGATTGAATGCCTAGACTAAGCAAGGTCAAATAAAACTTGTCAATTGATTCAAACAGTTATTTGCATCGACAAATTTGAATTACAATAGGCGGCTCACTTTGAATTTGATGACGATAACATAACCGAAGAAATTGTACAAGGTAAAGCGGCAGATATTTTGTTTCAAGAGATTCCAAGTTAGTTATTGATTTATAAAACAAAGGAGATACAGCTTAGCAATGAGTACCACATTAAACAAAACAAAAGCAGAAAATCAATGTTAATCTTCTATTCTGAAAGCTCATCTTCCTACTACTCAAAGGAAGGATGAATTTTATGCTACATGAACACATTCTTCAGCAAGCTGGTAAAACAAGTTTCCCAAATTTGGACTGAATCTAGAGGTCTCATCAAACTCCTATATAATACATTACACCAAACGCTGCTTTCATCAATTGTTAACTCTATGAAATGGCAGAACTGGCGTGTAGTGGAATCAATCCAGAAAGAAATGAATTACCTACAATGCGTGATTCTGCACTGGTGAATTTATCAAAGCATCCACAACTCTTTTAAGGGAGGAAGGCTCAGGAAGTGTTGTTGGGAGGTCAGATAACGAATCTTCAAAACAGCAAGCACCTCTAACTGTGATCATCTGACTTGAAGAACTGAAATTTTAAAAGGTGATCCTCAAAAAGATCCAAAGTGGAATGCCAAATAGATCCAAGAGCTGAACACCATCCATGTGAAATTGAAGGGGAATAATATTTTTCTGGAAGCTTCAACTTTCCATTTACGATCAAATTTGAAACAACCGTTAATGCTCTCAAAATATGGATATAGCTGAGAGATGACTAGTCACTTCCACTACTATGTCTATCTGAAAAAGAAAAGAGCAAGATTAAATTAAGAAGCATAAGTTAAATTTTCGAAACAATGTAAAGGGAGAGGGAGAATTGTCATACCTCCAGATGATCTTTTCCCTTCCATGGCTTCTTTCTTCTCTTGGCAACTTAAGCAAAGGAAAGGGCCATCCCATGGACGCAACCTTCCTGGGTTTGATGAACCATAATGTATTGAAACACCCTCTCCGGGTTTCATCTCTACTTGACAGACTGCACACGTGAATAACCTAAACATGTTGCAGAGCGGGTACTTCGTATCTAACCTGAATTCCACATAAGCACATCTTGCATTACAAAGATATAAATTCACACGATCACTCAAGCACACGAGATCGTGCCAACATAATGGACAGGTATGAAAATAGGCATCGGTCACATGATACCAGATATGGGGAAAACTCAGACTAATAGACATAGTGTTCAAAGCACCAACCTCTCTGAAAGCATAGCAGATCCTTCCTCAAATAGTTCCTCCATCACATCAGGCTCAATGTATTCTTTATCAACATGAGAAGATGATTCCGAGGACTTTCTACGAAACATAGACTTAAACACGCCTTTTCCCAGCTTCTTGGGCGCTGGTAAAGGAGCAACTAGCTTCTGCTGTGGTAATATGTCAATTACAATGCAGGTTGTATCGTCACGAAGTCCCTTTGCTTGTAATGCTTCCTGAAGTAGAACAAGAAAGAGTAAAACAAGCCGTAGAAGTAGGCAAGCAGGCATGGAATTTGAAAAGTTTAGGAGTCAGGGCTGTAAATGTTGTGATTAACTGGAAGGAATTTTGAAGTGTTCTTAAAAAGCAGCATCTGTTTTAATTATATAACATACTTTAACAATTTGTGCAGCTGCAGCATCTACCGGCATCTCACGACAACAATCAAAAGCTGTCTCAGCAGTTAAAGCATCCCAAACACCATCACTTGAGATAATAAGCCTACCACCAGCTGTAGATAGCTGCAGATATAAGATTTCAAATGTTATAAAAGGTCAACTAAATAGTTTAGTTGTGTTAATAGTTAAAGCATCCCAAACACCATCACTTCTGTAAATAGTTTACTTGCGTAATTCAGTACACTTCGTGCTGGGGTGTTACTGTTATAATGTACATTGTAATATCTATATGATAAATCTCAACTAGCAGTTTGAATAATATTGTGTTGTTAGAAAATTTAATATAGTTTCCCGTGTATCTACAGTTTAACCCCCCCCCCCCCCCCCCCGGGCGGGCGCACAGACATCCGAAGATTACGCTGGTGTATATGGCACATCCTCCATACCGCTAACCTGGTAAAATTTGATTTGCAAGATAATTTAATTTTAAACTTCTTTTACAACTCAAAGCGGTGTGGAGTGTGTTCTCCACACCAGCTTGCAAGTAGAAGGACTTGTATTGAAATAGGTACATATGCAAACAAGGAAGATCAAACAAAAAATTCGCATAGAGAGAGGATCCTCGAATTTAATCATACAATTGGAGATTTCCAGAAGTAGAAGAAGAAGAAAAGTAGAGTATCCTCGAACCTTCACTTGCTTTACATAAGGAACAGGAACAATAAACTCGCCAACATCCATATCACCAATTGATCGGGAAAGGCACAAACCACCAGGCCAACACCTAAGAGGACCAATCTACAAAAAAAAAAAAAAAAAATCATTAGACTAGTTAAATAACCAGCTTTATTTCATGGATGTAAAATCATATGTACAATTCCTCAATGTGAGTGTTCAAAGATTCCAAAGAATGCAACAGGAGGAGAAATCGATTTAGCATCGTATACAGGCAGATTGACATCATGGGTTGTATCTGAACAGAAAATATTTAATTGCAAAAGATTTTGAAAGATTCTAAAATCTTGTATGCTTTAAGTTATATGTTCCTATGATTCAAATCAATCATAACCTAGAAACTATGGTTCATTTGGTAAGAATTGCCCATGCTTTTATCAATGATTCTGGTTGACCTGGTTTTCATTCAAATTTTCATGTCTGGAATCAAAATCAATGATGAAAAAAAAGAATTATAATTACGAAGGGCGATGGATTACAACTTTCTCACCACTTTATTAAGTTTGAGAATTAATTCAAAAGAAATTCAAACAAATAGATACCTCTGCACCACCACCTGTATTAAGCCGACCCACCTCACCCCCACTAGAAGTGATTCGCTCCCTCCTAATAAAATAGAGAAAACTTAGGGCTGAAAGGGGCATTGATAAGTGAGTCTAAACACCTTATATTGATAACTTACTCCTCTTCATTGCAATCAAGTCTGTGATCTGCCGACAAGTAATAAATACCACCTTCAGCAGGTTCAAGTATGCAACGGGAATCACCAACAGATGCAACTGTTATGACCCATCCTTCTATTATTACAAAGGTGACAGTTGTTCCTGATCTCTGTGCTGAGGTAACCATAACAAATGCATCAATGGCATGCATGGAAAGTATAGTACAAGAAAATGAAATAGAGACATTATAGGTAGAGACATAAAGCTACATAGCAAACTGTCCAGCACACTAACCTTTACAAGAAGAAAAACAAAAGTTAATCATTGTTACTACTGCTTTTTTTATAGGTAATCATTGTTTTTTTTTTTTTTGATAAGTTATAGGTAATCATTGTTACTATTGTTACACATGTATACATGACAAGTAGACTGTGTATCTGCATTTTTGGAAAGATGATATGGAAAACCGTTAGCTACCAACCTAAACAACTAGAACTACATAAATGGCACACAAGTAGAAATACAGAATTCCAGAGCTTTTAAATCAAGGGCAAAAATATAATTCTAAGCCTACATAAAAGCTCCACGACAATGAATCTGGCAAAACCTAAGGTCCTGAACTTGTGAATATGCCAGGAGTTACAAAGGCATTGATTAATAGATTAATAATCTGAATAAGTTAGGTTAAAATTACAGGAGCCAACTTGATTATATCTACATTGAACCCGGATTAACTCTTTATATATTTAAAAAAAAAAAAATAGATGCTATGAAGCCTACGAATAAGAAAATGAAACAAAAAATTAACATTTGTGTAGAAACTACTCATACCTTGCTCTTGAAAGTCTTTATCTGTTTTAACAAAGCCTGCAACCAAAGCCCTAGGAAGTGCTGCAACCCATTCATCTCTATTAAGATCTGAAGGAATAGCGCCTAACACATTATTGAGGAGATTCTCCTTAGAGTATATAGCAGCAGCAGATCCATTATGTCCGTCAAATAGCTGCAAAACATGGTTTAGTAAGAGCAGCCTACAAAATATGAAGGGGGACTGTGAAGGATCAAATACTACAATATAACATAGATGAAATGTAGGCACCAATACTCCAATGGTTTTCAAGCTCATAGATAACTAATATAGTAGTAAAATGGCACAAATATACCAAAACTGAACCAAAAACCACAAATCAGCATAAACAAAAATGGAGAAAATATAAGCAAAATCACATCAAACTAACTGATGACCACATACCCAAAAGGCAAGCCTTTATATTCCTTGTCTGGCTTAAAATATTGTGAAGACCAAGTCAATCTTTTGCCAAAAAGGGAAGACCTGTATACAGAAAATCATTCATGTCTAGCTAAGAGCCAACTCGAGATCAACCTAACCTTGACTTTCCCAAGGAACTCCCCATCATTAAACACCTGCATATTCTGATTCCTTTCAGCTATCAACTAGCATTTGAACGGTTTAGATCTAGACATGCACGTAATGGAATGTGGCACTAAGCAATTAAGGTCAATGATAGACAAGGTAGAAATAACATTATTTTCCATGTTTATGAGCAACAATTTTTAATGTATAAGTTTAGGGCCTATAATATTAAGCTTCTGCCAATTCATCAACCTTAATTCCATTCAAACTGCTAAAAGATCATGATTTACGTCCTATACAATCAACCCATATCTCAAAAGTAGTCCACCACAAATAACAAGAAACTCTAAAGTCAAAGAACGTACTGAACGAAGTACCAATCAATCAACATATCAAACCAGGGCAAGAAATTTTGATGCAATCCCACACAATGTAATATTCAAACAAAAAAACCATACCCCGAAAACAGAGTAAGTAGAGATCCCATCTCCAACCACCCTTTGGCATTCCGTCTTCAGTAAGGTAAAATCCTCCCCTTTCTTGCTCTGGCTGGCCTGACCATGGACAATTTCGGGCCTCTCAATCCTCTCGTTGTCCAATTCACGCTTGAGCAGCAGCGAAAGTGGGACTGTGTGACGCTCACTCCTCGTTGACATTGTTCTCGCCGCAAGAAATCCCAATATAGACTCTCGCCAAAGAATGTACCCACCCACCAACCTCTAATCCTCCATGTGCTCTCAGCAAAGCCCTGAAACAATCAACCAATTCTCAAGAATCAGACACTTCATAAATAAGTTCCCAAAATTTCCAACTATGACCGGAAAATCATAGATTCGAAAGCTTCACAGCGATCACTGAGACGAAAGAGTTAGGATCTTCAAATACAATGGATACACATAGAAAGGAGAAATAATATTACAACGAAGAATTTATTACATAGAAAAATAAACCGTAATTCTCCATAACGGAGTAACTCATCCTAAACTGATCAGAAAACGCATATGAGAAAATAATGTCGTAAACCCATTTCAATGTAGATGATTAAAAATCCACAGAAAGCTTTGAAAAGGCTAGATTTCACAAATGCTGATGGATACAATCACAAGATCGAGAAACAAACATGAATTGAAAAAGGGAAATATTTACGGAAGGGAATGGAAGCTGACGGTGACTACGAGCGGCGAAGGGAAAGAGATGATAGCAATCGGAACAGGCGCTGCGACCAAGGAACATAGATCCCGGCGTACTGCAAAAATTCCATCGTCGAAGAAAAAACAAGAGTATCCAAAATTAAAAAAATAGAACAAGAAGAAAAGCGCAAGTGCAGCTGTTCTCTCCTCTTAAGCAGCCAACATGGCACCAAAACGCAAAGTCCAAGCTCGTTCGGCGCCCACGACCCGAGCCGACGTGTGGGCTCGACCCAACATCGTTGTCTTTCGCTTGCGGCTCTTTCCGAACCGTCGGATTAGGCAATTTTAGGGACGTAAAGGCCGACCCACCTTCTAAAATGTGGATAGTTTGGGTAATCCCGGACACGTGGCTTCTTATATGGATGATGTTAAATGATAGAAATGATATTTGTAGTGTTTAAACGCTGTTTAATCTTTTAAAAAATAAATAAATAAATAAGAAATTTATATAAAAAAAATTAATTTTTTAATAATAAATTTAATTTTTTTAAAATAATTACGTGACGTCTTTTTATAAATTTATTTTTATAAAAACTATTTATAGCTAAAATATTTTTTATTTCTTGCAGAATAACAAAAAAATGTGATGAAGAAGCTTTACTCCCCTTTTGCCAATGGGTTGGTTGGCGTTGGATAAGAGATCTTTTGTTTAAGTACATATTTGGATGCCGGATTAAATCACCTATATAAGAGTAGTTTTTCATTTACAGCAAAAATATTAAATATTATAAAAATTTATTATTTATATAATTTTTAGAGTAGAACCCACATTTATATCAAAGAAAAATGTTAAACGTATTTAAGAAAAATTTACAAAATCTCTCCTCCATTTCTTGATTGCTTTTAAGAAGTCAATAATTAAAATCTGGTTTGAATAGAAGAAGTATTTCATCTCATCTCATTTTATCTTATTTTATCGTTACAATATTTTCAAATTCACATATAATATAATAAATAATTTAATTTTTTTAAAATCTTAAAATAATAATTATATTAAAATATAATATTCTAATAATATTTTATTCAACTTTCAACTTTCATCTCGACTTACTGTACCTTATTCTTTTAAGAAACTTCTCAACATTTTACATCCAAACATCCTCTTCATCATTTAATTTAATTAAATGTTTCACATCAATAAGTATTGTTAATAATAATAAATATTATTACAAGAAAATACTATCCATCATAAAAATGATTATTAAAATTATCATTAATAACATATTTTTAAGAGTATCATGTCAATTTGATCAGAACCAAAGATTTGTCTCTTGTGGAGGGGTAGCTATCGGACTCTTGTTGCTCGAGTAGTTATTAGTTAATTTCAAAGTATAAATATCATTAAATTGTCATCGTATCATAAAATATTATTAGGTCTTATCATAAAATTTTCGACATAATCACTTTTTCAATGAGGATATGTTGACGCCGTAAAATTATCGCGTTATAATATAGAGAAATGATATTTGTAATTATTGAATAAGTAAGGATTATATAATTTTTTTAAAAAAAATGAATAAATATGAGATTTATATAAAAATTAAAAATAAAACTAAACTTTTAATAGCGAACCTCATTTTTTTTTTAAAACGATTGTACAGTATTTACGTATTCTACGATTATATACAGCATTATTCTATAATCTATAGGCTGAAAACACTTTATGCATGTTTGAATAATGAAATAAGATAAAAAAAAAAATAATGTCAACGGTAATGAAATAATTTAAGGTAAAATATTTTATTAGATTTTGGAAAAAAAAAAAAGAATTTGAACAAAAATATTAAAAAATTAAAATATTATTTGAATATAATTTTTTAATTTAAAATTTGTATTATTTTTTGTGTTTTGTTTAAAAAGTTTGAAAAATTGTATTGATTATATAATTATTAAATAAAAATGTTGAAGATTTAAAATTGAAAGATATTTTATGTTTGATTGATGTTTGAGAAGGAAATTATGAAAAATTTTGAGATAAGATGAGATCTCATCTAATAATAATTCTAGTATTTTAATTATATCCTAAAATTTATAAATTAATGTGATTTAATGCAGTATATTAAATTATAAAATAAATTTAACGTATTATATAAAATTATATAAATTTAAGAGTTTATTTTTGTAGATATAAATTTACGGTAAATTTACTTTTGAGAAATTGTTATGAACACCTATCAACAAAAAGGAAAAAAAAACATGTTGTGTTATCAGTTATGTGTGGGGCCTGTGGACCATGGCGCGTGGGCCCTCTGAGAGACCAGGGGCAGGCACCCATGATTTATTTCATTTTTTCAATATAACCATTGTTTGACCTCCACGTGTATGCCCCGCAATTCTCGGCGCCAGTTAGTCCGTGAATAAATTCACCGGCAAGGCCCACACGCACCCAACGTGCATGCACAAAGTGGCTTTTCTTTTCTTTATTTTATTTTCTTTTCTTTTCATTTTATTTTTATTATTATTATTATTAAAATTCTATTTAACAGCTTTACATCACATTTTTATTTTTATTTTTATTAATAAGATTGTAGAAGAACTCTTATTATTATTATTATTATTACGGTAAGATTATTACAAATCTTATCATAATAATAGAGCTTTTAAAATTATTACGGTCCCTTTTAATAAATTATATATTTGGTAAGTTTATTAAATATTTAAAACTTTTATTAAAAAACTTATGCAAATAATACTGAATGCTATTGTATATTTAATAAACAGTAAATAACTTTTCATTAATAGAATTTTATAATTAAAAAGTTATATATTTAAAAGATAGATTATTTACAGAAATTATAAATAGTAACTTATTTCACTAATTTTTTATAGATTTTTTCAGTAAATAAAGCCTTTCTATGTAAAGAAGCTTTGGGGTCAATTGAATTGGGAGCGTGGGGTTACGGAGACGAGAGGCGCGTGTGATGCTTCACTTCAAGCTATGTCAGTTATAGGACAAACACCGCGTGAATGAAAGAACTTGATTAATAAGAGCGAGCCAAACGGCTGAATAGCGCTTTACGGCTTGAGAAAAAATGGCTTAGCGGCTTAGTAGTTAGTAGACTGTAGACCCCGAAACAAGAAATCAGATGTAAAAGTCGTCTTAAAAATATTCCATAAAAATAAATAAAAATTTATCGCTAATATATTTTATTTTTTTAAAAAAAATGATAGTTGCAGTCGTGAATATGTAAACGCCGTACAGTCATTTTAAAAAAAATGAATAAATACAGAATTTATATAAAAATAAATTAATTTTTTAATAATAGACCTTACTCTTTTTCAAAATAACTGTACAGTACTTACATACTCCACAATTGTACGTAATATTACTTTTTTTTTAATGTATACAAAATTTACTACAAATAAATTTGTTTATTTTCTAAAATATTTTAAAAACAGAACGAATGAATTAACTAACAATCGCACCCAACCAAGTTGGGGGCCAACTAGTAAAACCCAAAATAAATTAGGTAATTTTTAGATTTAAATAATTTTATAATGATTAATTTTATAACGTTATCTTTAAGATATGCAAGGATCGTGTAGTTTATTTAAAAAAAATAGATAAATATGAGATTTATATAAAAAATTATTTTTTAATAATAATTTTTATTTTTTTTAAATGAATATGTCGAACTTACACACTTTAAAATTAGATAAAATATTACTCTTTTTATAAATTAATATATTATATCAAATCACGTGAATTTAAAATTTATTTTTATAAAATAGCTAAGACATTTCTTAAATAAAAATTTATGAATACATTGTTAGTATAAACAGAAAGTTTTTTTGAAAATACGATTTTATATTTTTAAAAGAAGAGGAGGGTATCGTACAATATATTCGTAAATCCTTTTTATAAAAAGGATAGGAATAGAATATCATGATTAAAGTTGTTTGACAATTACAAGACTCACATGAAGAACAAAAACTGAAATTTATAATATCGATCCTTTTTATTTCGGACCCATTATATATTTTATGTAAATATAATATTGTGGAGTTTATAACTTTATATATTGTGCTTCTCTGAATTATTAAAAAAAATATTTTAATAAAAAAATCATCATTCACTGATGAAAAATTCTATTTATCATTACCACACACCATATTTTTTTTCTTAACAAATGTGTAGTATATGGATGATCAGTAGAATAATTTAATTAATTTAAGAAAAATAAAAAAAGTTAAAAAAAATGTGATACGTGATATGTACGGATGATGAGTAGCAAACTCTTCACTTATTAGTAGATGAATCCTATTCTATTTCAAGATTTTATCACTTCAAGTTTCAATGGTTTTCATATCGTATTTTAAGTAATTTCTTGCATTAATCATTTAATGTTAAAAGCTACTTAAAAACATGCTGCATCACTTGACATAATTTATAAATTCATGATAGAAACTAGAAAGTAGCATTGCTTGTTCTAATTTATAAATTTAAGTAATTTCTCGAGGTGACAAACTTGTTCTAACTTTATAAATAAAAAATATCAGGCTAAATAGTAACATGAACAATAAAAAATATTGCACTTTTACATGCAAATTTCTCTTGTGAATATATCTTTTATAATATTACAAAAGGGTACTGCTATACCTACAGAATTAGGACTCATTTGGATAGTGAGACAGTTTTAAATGAACTGAATAAAATATTATTTTTAACATTATTATTATTTTGAGATTTGAAAATGTTAAATTATTTATTGTATTTTGTGTGAAAATTTGATAAAGTTGTAATGATGATATGAGATGAGATGAGGTAAGATAATTTCTATATCCAAACGAGCCATCGAGAAAAGTCAATGAGTGTGCATTTTTTTTTTTTTTTGGTTTTTTTTTTCAAACATTTTTTTTAAAAAAAATACAAACTCATTAAAAAATATTTCTTTAACCATTAAATAAAAATAAAAAAAGAATACAATCGGTGACTTCTCTCGATGATATTCCTAAGTGGGAATATCATTTTCCTTAAAAAAAAAAAAAAAAAAAACAGAGAAGCGTTGCTATCAAGCCTCTTGAACGACTTTTAACCATATTTTTTAGGCCGGTTTCCAAACGTGAAAAATCAAAAAGTTCCTAAAAAGATGGCATAGAAAAGGGGAAAAGGTTAAGAAAGAAAGAAAGACACATTGTCTCTATATCTTAGGCCAAAGAAATGAATGATCTAAAAAACAAAAGGGATATTGACTTTCTAGGCGGGTGAAAAACAAAGGACGGTGTAAATGCGAAGGTAAAAATAAAAGTGTCGGCGTAAAATCTAAATGGATATTCACAAAATTCATGTATAAATTTATAATTAATTTATAATATAGACAAGTTTTTATTTAATATAATAACTTATTTGCAGCCTAATTGTCATCTCCCCATTGCCCATTATTCCATTATGAAAATATATATATTTATTTATTTATTTATTTATTTATTATATTAAATTATAAATGTTATTATTTTAAAATTTCAACCTAGACCTCCATTGCATATTTCATCACACACGCGCGCACACATATATATTTCACCTTGTCAAAATAAGGCCATCGCTTGAATGGTTGAGAACTTGCCCTTGAGAGTAATTTTTCATAAAAAAAATAATATATATACAGTTATTTTTACAACTTTTTATATGATCCCTTTTTAAATGATGGATTTTTTATATATATAAAATAGCTTAAAAAAATAATATCATTTTACAAAAATATCGTCATTTTAAAACATTATTATATAAAACGTTGTAAAAATGATTGTTTGTATTAACATTAGTCCAAATATGAGAACAACTTGTCAAGAGCTTGATGACATATGACCTGGTTCTCTAAATGAAAAACCTGAAATTGAAACCCCCATTCCCATTGTATAAACAATATATATATATATATATATATATATATATAATATATGAGACCAACTAGACGGGGATTTCCGGAATTATGTACTCTTAATTTTTCGCTTTGTACTATTATGTACTTGGGCTGTGTTTAGATGTTAAGCTGAACTGAGTTGAGTTGAGATGATAAAATATTATTTTTTAATATTATTATTATTTTAAAATTTAAAAAAGTTAAATTATTTATTATATTTTGTATTAAAATTTAAAAAAATTATAATAATGAGTTGAAATGGATTTGGTAACCAAACGTACCACTCCATTGTTGTGATTTTTTTTACTTTACTACATCCTATTTTATCCCCAAAAGAGGGAAAAAAAAAACAGCCAAAGAAGGGGAAAAAAAAAAAGAGCTTAAAATTATGTCTTAGGCCTCGTTTGTGTTTGTTTGCGTAGATGAGAGATGAGATGATATGAGTTGAAATAAAAGTTAAAAGTTGAATAAAATATTATTAAAATATTTTTTTAATATTATTTTTATTTTAAAATTTGAAAAAGTTTCATTGTTTATTTTATTTTTTGTGAAAATTTAAAAAAATTATAATGATTAAATGAGATGAGATAAGATTAAATGAAAAGTTTTGTAAAGTAAACGGGCCGTGTTCTTATTGACTACAAAAACAGCACATCACTCTCTTTGCAACCCCATTATATATCTCTCTTCCGGGTCTTCCCCCTTTTTGTCTACCCGGACTCTCTGCTGAGTCCATGAGCAGAGTGCATTGGATCTAGAAAGAAGTCTATTTGCAAGCCTATTTTTTGTGTCGCAAAACTCTTTGGACCAAAGATCAGCTTCATTCATAAAAGGGTGAACCTGTCATCTAGAGATTAAAGTCTAGAGCGACGCATGCATTTGATGGGATTAAAAGGAGCATTCTTCTTTGTGGGAAGAAACCAATGACCATTTGAAGGACTGGATTTGAGATCCCAATCTTCGACATTCTTGGGAATACAGACATCAAAAAGCATTTGACCAAGGACACCATGAACACTAATGCTTGGTAGACTATGCAGATGGATCAAACCTTGCTTATGTTCATCTTGCATTGAACCAACACCTTTTCCATTGCAATACTCCATTGAAGTGGGTAAGAAGTAATTGTCACTTGGTCCGGTAACAACTTTGCGAAAGCTATTCGAGTTCTTTGTTGCTGCTTTCCTGAGGTCACCATAGATTATTGGCTCAGGGATCTCATCCCCTGTTCCCTCCATGCCCATCCTTTCTCCATCAAGTCGAGTTGTTCTCAGAGAATAAACTTTAGCTGCCTTACCAAGAAGCTCGGTCAAGGCAGCTTTGTATTCAATTGGATAATGCCAAAAATGACCTGGGACAAGATCAAATCACACAATATCATTTAAGAATATCATGGGAAGGAGTATTCGGAAATGAAACCAGGTTCGGTTTCATGAGAAATGGGAAGAATAAACCAAGCTCTGATTATGTCTTTGTCAATTTGTCAAGGAAAAACAAAAAGAAACAAAATTTTAAATTGTATCATAAGCAGGTACATGCTTACGGGTTACTACCCAATTTTGTATATAAATGATGTCTTCCTTTTGAATTTGCAACACTGAATGTGTATTTGAGCGCATTCAGGATGTAACTGGGACGGTTTCAGCACTATTCAATATATGTAAGATAGTGTATGTTAACTAACACAGACATTAAGTTTAGAAACAGACCTACGTGAGGAGAGTCTTTCCACTTCACCAGCTTAACATCACCCCCAAGCTCTTGAATTCGTTGAGTAAAATTGCATATAACTTCGCAAGGAGCAAGATCATCATTTTCAGAGCAAAAAATGAGATATGGGGCCTTCATGCCCTGTAGAAAAACAAAATTCGATAAATGCAGAAGAAAATGAAGTAAAAATGTAAGGACGGTAAGTTCTCACACTAGGAAAAAAAAAAAAAAAACAATAGTAATTCCCCCATACTTACAATAGAAGAGTACAGAGTCTGCCAATATTCAGCACGCTGTGATTCAAATCTGCTGAGAAAGAGGGTATCAAGACCAGAAGAAATGCTGTGGGCAATCCATGATGCTAACCGTGGTGGATGGGACATTTTGAGAACTGTTGGGTGAAGAACAAATCTTGTGCCCAAATCGCTGGTAAAATCAACTGGACTGGAATCATAGATATGACCAGATATGCAGTATCTAACCAGTCGGAAGTCATCCTTCACGAGAAAATAATAATAATAATAATAATAATAATTATATTTGGGTGCTGAAGTTCTTAAATCAAGTGAGTTCCAAAGTTCTTAAATCATGTGAGCAGCAAACATGTTTGCCCCCACCATATAAAGCCGGCTGGAAAATAAAAATAATAATAACAATAAAGAGTTTCTCCTCAATATGCATTTTAATACAATGGAGACTACTCTCTGCTTGATTGCAAAATAGAAGGGGGAGGAGTGTAGAAGAAAATAAGAGAATACCAGATTTTCCTGTCCTTCACACTTTCCATCAATTATCTGCCACAAAAGATAAATCCTTTTACTTTTCTATCTCTAAAGGATTTTTTAATCTCTTATAGCTGCACTGATACCTTATACCTACTGAGAAGCTGTTTTCAAACTCACATATAAAGACCGCCTTTACTTTAAAAGAAATTACCTGAAGAACCTTGTACATGCAAGCTTTAGGACCACCAGAAAAAGAAGCAAGGACTACAGGGCATGGACTAATCTTTAGCTCCTACACATCCAAAATACCAGAAAAGGCATTTATCAGATGACCTTATCCAATGGATGAAACTTGCAAAAACTTGAGCATGAAGAGCACTAAAGCTTACTTCTTGAAAAGTAATATAGAGTGCTACCTTAGTTTAAAGGAAACATTTGGTTCTGGAATGAAATAATACAAAACAAAAAAGATAAAAGATTCTATAAGTCGTTGCTTTCCTAATTTTGGACCTGGCCAAATCGATGGCGGCGTTGAAACTGAAACAGTTCCACAAGCATTCAATAAGAAAAGGTTAAAGAAACAACTGAATAAAAGCTTTCATCACCTGTTATTGTAGGATAACTAAAATAAGCACTGACCTGAGCAAGTTCATTGAGAACATGAACTGCTAGAGTTGTGGCCTTTTCAGGGAAAAACCTGCAGAGATAACAGATGAGGTCCAAAATCAATATCACATTAAAAATAAAAAATAAAAAATAAAATAGAAAAGAGGAATTACAAATTTCATCTTTTAATTCTGGTGCCAGAAAATGAATACACGGGAAAAACAGTAGTCACTTCAAACAAACATATCTAAGATTATCGAGTCGTCAAGCAATAATACTACAAATGAAATTTGTCAGAACAAAATCATTAATATAAGAATTGCATAGGTGCTGGTCAAAAACATAAGATAACAGATCCAGTCTTTCGCTAAGATTTTAAATAGCTGTCCTGATTCAAGTTGTAATTTTTTGCAACTGAATTTGACATAAATGATTCATTGTTCAAAGAGATACCAATATCCCCGTGCGCATGCAATGCTTGTGTTGTCAGAACCCATGTCTCAAGGCAAGATCAGCAGGGGCGCATACATATCTCAGTATAAATCGAAAGGACCTTTGTTTACTTGCAATATATTGAATCAACTACCGTTAAGAAGAATCATGCATTAGAGAGTAACCCAAGTCTCATCCAAAGCAACCCAATTTAGAGTCTAGCCAATAAAGCTCTAATTTACTGAAAAAATAGAAGAACAGGCTCTAGTCTTTTCACAATTTTTATGAACAATAACCAGGTTAGCTAACTTTCATCGATTAAAAAAATCAATATTTCAGCAGCAAGGTGTAAATTTCCCACTAAAACAGCTTATTAGTAACCCGCCAATCTAACCCCAAACGCTCAATCTCACAGATTCAGATATAAAACGTAATAAAATCCAGAAACAAATAAGTGAACTCACATATTAAGAAACTCAGAATGGCAGACAAGTGAATTCCATCCCAAAGAAGCGTAGAGCTCTACGTAGCTCTTCACATGCCTCTCCTGGCTCGACATCCATGCGAATACCACCACTATCCCCTCTACTTTCCCACCCTTTTCCTTTCTTCCCCAATAACATCTGCCCCCAAATCCCCACATTTCCTCCTTTTTCTCCTCTTTTCAGGAACTCAAATTCCTGGAATACATTTGCCAATTTCTGTACTGGGACACACTTATAAAAAAAAGTGGGAAAATCTCACCGCGGTGAAGCGAACTTCGACTTTTATCAATGGAGTAAAGAAAACAGAGCGGTACTAACAATTGGGCAGAGAAGATGACAGAAAGCTCTCTGTTTTTTAGCAAAAATTATGCAGCCGTTTTCTTTCATAAGCAACGGACGAACATGATAAGATACAGTCATTAAGATAAGATTATGTCTTTTGAATAATTTATTTTATAATATGTTTTTTTCTTCCTCGGCAATTTTGTGGATATGCTCGTTGAGATTAGATGGTTGACCCAAAATCCTGAACGCTGGAGACGTGGAAGAAGTCTTGACAATGGCTTGAACTGGGATTGATGATGAACACTATAAGAACTGGTTTATTAATAATAGGTTAATCGGGTTAAAACAGATTAACCTATTAAGACACGATTTATAAACTGATCTATTATGTATGAATTTGTTTTACACAAAATCAACTCGTTTTGATCCATTTATAATTTATTTCAAAATTAAAATTTTATTATTGCAAGTTATAATATCGTTATTTTTTAGTTATTTCTTAGAATGTTTATGGTTTTATTGTTGGGATTGTAACTTTAGATTTATGCTTATATTTGTTATTGTACTGTTTGTAATATTTATTTTATTATTTGTTAAAATTTTAAAAATATTGATATATATTTTTTAAGTTATTGTGATTATTAATAAATATAAATTTAACTTTTATATGAAATTATGTTAATCAGGTTAAATGAGTTATGTGTTTTAGTTCAATCCATTTACACGAAACAGACAAATCTAAATAAATCATGTCGTATTAACATATTTCTAATTACTTGTTAAATGAGCAAAACATGTAACACTATACGACTTGTTATTTAAATGAGTTGAATTATGGTTTGAAAGTTTGATACGTTTAATTTAATAAGTTAGATTCGAATTGATATATATAATTGAATGTTCATGACTTGACACGACGTAAACAAGATTCAAAAACATGATTTGATCCGCTATTTTTTTTAATATTGTGGTGGATTGTTAAAAGTATTTAATTATATATATATTGTTTTATTAAATACCAATGTTGTGAAAGACGAAGTTTAGGGGATAAGATGAGAATTTTATATTTTATTTTAGTGTTTAAAATATTATGTTTTAGTATTATTATTGTGTTGGGATTTGAAAAAATTGAATTGAGATTTAAAAAAGTTGAATTGTTTATTATATTTTGTATTGAGATTTAAAAAATATATAATGATGAGATGAGATGAGATAGAAATTTTATGTCTCATCCCATCTACAAACCTACTCGAAAACTATGATTTCGATTTATAAAATAATAAATATTTAAAATATTAATTTTGCAATTATATGTATATATGTATTTAAAAAATGGTCATATTTTATTGGAAACATTCCCTGGGTCGTGGCTCCGATATTAGTTGGGGGATCATGATTGCAGATCCAAAGTGGTCCCCAATTTCTCTCTGTTTTTTGTCAAGAATTTTCTAATGCATGACAATTATGTTATTTCCATAATAAATGAGGGCAATAACATAATTTTATTATTCCTGTTGACCTAGGAGTGAACTTATAAGTTATAATAAAAACTCCAATTTAAAAGGTAAGTTGTTATGAATAGCGTATTTTACAAGTATATATATATATATATATATATATATATATATATATATATATATATATAATGAATAGCTATTTTAGAAAAAGATTATAGTTTGAGGGTTTTTTAAACTACATTTTAAATAGATAATTAGGTAAGTTGGAATGGTTTCATTTATTTGGATCTCTTAAAGTTCACAAAATAAATTTTGATCATATTTGATTATTTTATTTTTTAGGTATTCTACTCAGAAGTCTTACATTACACAGCTGTTGTTATTTTTCATCTTCTTCTTTTTTTTTTTCTTTTTTTTCTCAATAGATGCGGGTGTAAGATTGTTGAGTAGAATTTTTTTTTCTTATTTTTATTTAGACACATAAATGCGAGTTAATTTTGTATTTTTATTTTTCAAAATTTAAGTTTGATTGGTTTATACATATATATTTATGGTATATATTTTTATTTGATTGTTTAGGAGTAAGTCTCGTATACATTTTTTTAAAGAATAATTTTTTTCATCAGTCATTATTAACTACCTCATAAATAATAGTTGATGTATAATAAATCATTTATTAAAATGTGGGATTCATGGTTAAAAAGTGAGTTTTTTTATATGAATTTTAGATTTATCTATCTTGAAAGAGTATCCAAGACTTACACGCCATATATAAATTATTTCCATTTCTATATTTCTAATTTATTTTTAAATTTAGGCTTAGTTTGGATATATAAAATTATCTTATCTTATCATTACAATTTTCTCAAGCTCTTATATAAAATATAATAAATAATTTAATTTAAAAGAAAAAAAGAAAAGGAGCTAAAATGCTCTCTGACATTCATAAATTATACCAAAGTGCACACCGTTGCAGCTAAAAGGTGTATGTCAATTATAAGGCTTAAAGCATAAGATTAGCAGACAACAACACATTTACAGCACTGCACGGCATAAAGAAGCAATCAAAATCACCGCCCTTTTCACTCGTATTTGCAGCGAGCAAAACGAGTTGGTGGGTTTATCATCAATAAAACAAAGTAAAGTTCTTCGATCGTTTGTTGCGATCCGGTTGATCTATCTATTATCTACCCTGTAGTGGATAGAAAAGGATCTCCTGTGCGAGGTAAATTGTTGTGAGAGACAGATACGGTGACAGAGAGATGGTGGAATGAGGGTGGGGAAGAAGAAGAAGGGAGGGAGAGAGGGACATGGCGCTGGGGAGAGTGAGGTGGGGTTGCTCGTACAGGAAAACCACACTGGTCGTTTGCTGCATCAACATTGTAATCGCTCTTTACGTTCTTCGCTCTCTTTATTCTTCTCTCTACATCTACTCCGGTAACGTCTCGAGAAACGGTAAGTCTCTCTTTTCGTTTCCATCCTCTTCAGCTTTAAATAATTCTTGCTATTTTTGGCTACGCCCACATTCTGTTTTGGGGATTTTATGAAAACCCGGTTCTAAAGTTTTATTTTTTAATTATTTTTTTCAGTTGTTAACTATACCCCGGATCAGATTAGGAAAATGGAAGAATCGATTCGGATTCGGAGAGCGTCCGAACCGTTGGAGCTTGTTAAATTGGTAAGATCTGTTTTAGGTATATGTATATATTTTGATCGGCATATTGAGCGTTAGTGTTGTTTGAGCTGTTTTGCCTTAGGGGTTCCTGAAATTCGTTGTTATGGCCTATAGGTGAAGGAACTTAAGGAGGGGCTTTCTAGAGGAGAGGTTGTGGTCGAATTGCCACGCCCTTTAAAACAGAAGATCTCCGACGAGATTTTGAAGAGTTTGAAAAACTTGAATGTCAGTGCCAACGTCACTGAGCAGCGAGGTGGGTGCAACTTAATTCCTTCTAATGTGGTTCGGCTGATGGTAGTGAAGGGATTGATTTCACTAATTGTGCTCTGCGGTTGATAAATTTTTTTAAGACTAATGCTAGAGACTACACTACTCTCCCATTGTTTAATAATAATTGGATATATATATATATATATATATATATATATATATATATATAAACTTCAACCTCTCACTCTTATTTGCCATGACTCTATTAAATATGCGGATTTCTTTGATTTGGCTGATACATTTTTTCCTGAATTTTGATCTTTATCTATAAAAATGAATATTTTCTTTTTAATAATGATTGATCTGAGCTTATTAAATATTGCCACGCCAATAAACTGGGATAGTGGTGGGATAGTTGTGCACTTTATAGCATTTTCCTTTTCCGAAACATTTAGTCAGTTATGTTTAAGATATGGCAGTTTGTTCTTTAAGATATGGCGGTTTGTTCTTTAAAGCATTAAGTTTCTTGAAGTCTCAGTAAAGCTTTTGTCCGATGTTATACTAGTTTTTTTTATTTTTTATTTTTATAAGTGTTATACTAGTTTTAGCTAAAATCTTAATCAACTAGGCCCTTTATATTTGCAATAAGTTACCTTTGTTCTGGACTTTTACGTTTGGCTTTTCTCTTCGATGTCTTGTTTTACTACCAACATATGATTATGCTTTCTGCTTCCAGTTCACGTTTGTTCCTTGTTCTGACTTTTTAAGCTGAATCATTCCATATGTACCAAACTAATAGTTTAAGTGGAAAACTCCTTGCCAAGGGCCTGTGCAGCCCCGGGATTTGGGACTTTGCGGAACCAGGTGCGAATCAAAAAAAGAAAGCAGGGTGGGGTTGGGGAGGAGACCATGAAAGGGCTTTTTCAGTTCCATTAGGAATTAGTATATAACTAATGGTCTTGCTCTTTCTGAGATAATAAATTCTTTGCTTCTACATCCTCTGATAGTTTACCCCAGTACTATCACACACATTTTACTAGCTATTGTGTAGTTCCATGATATGATTATGAGGTATTGTATGCTGCAGAAGTTTTAGAGTAATTTGCTTTTGGCTGGGGATCATATTCTACTTGTATTTCGTCTGAGCTATCTGTTTTACTCTTGAAGTCTAGTCATACCAAGTTCACTTTTATTCTTAAAATGTAAGCAAGATTGCATATGAATTATGCTAGATTCAGCTTTACCTCTGTGTTCTACTAAGTTCCTCTTTTGTTGTTACCATATTTATCTTGGCCACCATAATCACAACCATCATTGCTGCTGTGAGGCCATTATTGTTGGCACCATTGGTCTTGACACCATCAATGCCATGATCACCTCTGTCACGGCGATTGGCTGACATGTATCTTTGAAATATTATACCCACTATTATCATCTACCGATAAAAAAAATATGTATACCGCAAATTTACTAAGGTCTACCACAATTCACCTAGAATTCACTTGCGACTTACTGCCTCCTTGAGACTGCTGTTACTTTTACCAACAGTATATATAGATCTATTCAATACCATCATCACTAGAAACTACACTATCGCCAAATTAATAGTCATATTATTGCAACTGTTAGTATCACACCATTGCACCTCCTTGGAACTACTTATCTCATTGCCACTACATGACCTCCATTGCCAGCTCCATGGAGTTGGTTAGTAAACATATCCTTTGATAGGGAGTTTTAATAATTAGTTTCAGAACTTTTTTCTTCTTGATATAAGTAATAAAAGAAACTCAAATAAAAAATTATGAATTTTTATTAGGAAATGGCTGCCCTCTAAATTCTCATCTGGAAGTAGCTGGACGTGGTGATTAGGTTTTCTTCTCTATCGGTAATAAAGCGTAAAAGGCACAATTCAAAGAATGAAACCTCCTTGCCGAGGGAAATTGACTTCTGTAGTAGAGTCTGGTTAGTAGGAGTTATGCCCAAAAGGTAGGTAGACCTTTTTGCAAATTGGAGAAGTTTATATGGCAGTAGTGTGGAAGATGGCTCCCATATGTTTAAGGTGGTGTATTTGGAGGGAAGGGATGATAGAAGTTTTAAAGAATTTGAACAGACAATGGATGAACTGAAAAGCTTCTTCTTCAATACTTTGTTACATTGGGTAATTACTATAGATTTTTTTATTATAATTACTATAGATTTTAATGGACGAAGCTTCTGTAATTTCCTAGTGGAACTTGGGAAAAAAAAAAGAATGGAACCTTCTTACATTGTTTATACTGTTGTGCAAATGTTTTAAGCTGTGAGGTTAATAGATTGATTGTAAATGAAATAAGCAAGTTAGCTTTGCTGCTGAACTGCAATTTGGATTTTTCATTCAACGGAAATGTGATTAATTTTGATGCCTAAGGCTGCCCTACTTTGTCTCTTTGACCAAGATGCTCAATAAAATATGGCCAAAAGGCTCTTTTTGAATTATGTTTGATCTATGAAAGATCCTACTGTATATTGAACCTTAGAAAACTAAGAGGGAGGCCTCGTGGAAAGTTGTGGTGGATTCTAAATCGGGTATGCTTGGGGTGGATAATATTCTAATGAGGTACATGGGCTATACGGAGTGGGGTTATGGAAGAATATCTTAAGAGGATGGGGGTGTTTTCTACTTATACTAGACTTGAGGTGGGTGGGTGATGGCTTTGTGACTAGATTCTGACATGATTTATGCTGTGGTGACAAAGCCCTCAATTAAACTTTTCCAAAGATAAATAATATCGCACATGCATAAGAAGCTTCTGTGGCTGATCTATTGGAATTCTGCAGTCGCTCCACGCTGTGAAATGTTAATTTTTTCAGAGCGTCCTAAGACTAAGAAGTTGATGCCTTCACAGAGTTCCTTAACCTCTTATACTATACCAGATTACATCTTGGATGTATGGATAATATGCTTTGGACCCCTACCAAGAGAGCAAAATTGACTGTTTAGTCTTTCTATAAGGTCCTTAACAACTCAGGATAGGAATCCATTCCCTTGGAGGAATATTTGTCAGACAAAGGCGCCTATGAGAGCCATTTCTTTTTGCCTGGACAGCCTCCTTTGGGAAAATTCTCATCATGGACAACCTAAAGAAGCATCACATCATTGTGACTGATTTGTGCTCCATGTGCAGAAAGAGTGGGGAATCTGTTGAGCACCTTTTACTCCATTGTGAGATTGCCAGTACATTGTGGAATGACATTTTTTGTCAGAAAAAATCTATTTATCATCCGTTTTATCATCATCTTTTCAACATCCCTTGATGTGACATTAAATGATAGGCCCTCAAGTGAAACATAATAAATAGTCTCCAATCATTTAGTATCATATATGGGATGATGAGTAACATTACCCTTTCGGTCGAGTTGGGTTGGCTTGATTTATGCCCAAGAGGATAGTAGACCTCTTCGCCAATTGGAGACGATTATATGGTAGCTCACACGTTACAGCAGTATGAAAGATGATCCCAGTTTGTTCAGTGTGGTATTTGGAGAGAAATGAATGGACATTTTGAGGACTGCGAGTAAGATGAGGAGCTTAAAACCTTTTTTTAAAAATACTTTCTTCTTTTGGGTAGCTTCTATACATTGTATTGAGCTAATTCTCCGTTGTTTTTGTTTTTTTTTCTCTCTTTTCCTATTTCTAATTAGGAGTTCCTCCTGTATACTGTCCATGCACTTGGGCTGTCTTTTGCATTTCTAGTAAAATCTTTGATTACCTATAAGGAAAGGTCTTCGATTACCCATCTTTATCATTATGCAGTCAGCTATTACCCATCTTTATCATTTTGCAGTAAGCTAAAAAATATCGTCCTTTAAATTCTTGCATTGCTGTAGTTAGTAATTTGACTCCTTATTTGGCTTATTTTTGCATTGTTCTCTTGAACAAACAGAAGCAGTTGAAAGCTGGCGCAGAGAAAAACTAGATGAAGCTAAGCGACGGTTAACCAATACGGGAGGGACTTTGAATTCTACTATTCCACATGAGGAAGCTAGTATGGTCTTTGCTTTCATGGCTGTTTCTTTCGTGTTTGAGTCTGTTTGTATGCAGAAAACCTTTCAGATCACCATGCTCGAGTCTTTAAGGGATTCTAGTAAAATCATTGTTTTGACTGATGGCTAATTTCTGAAATGCATTTTTGTAGGGATGCTAGTCAGAGCCTTGGAGTCTGATTGGGCAGTGCTATCAGAAGAAATTGGCCTTTGGATACCTGTTGAAGTCATTAACAAAGAACATGATGATAAGCCCGAGGGTGACGAAGAGTTAGGTAATTGATTTTCTCCCCCTCTCAACCCTGTCTCTTCTCTCTCTTGAAAAGCACGTATATGATTCTGGTCTGCTGGAGATGTATAATAGCAATCGCCGTGGTATATTTTTATTTTCTCCAGAGGATCAAATTTTACCGGGCAGGCCTGTTCCACCTGAATGCCATGCTGAACTTCATACAGATTATGGTGGTGCAGCTGTTAGATGGGGCCTTACCCATCATAAAGAAAGTGCAGCTGACTGCTGTCAAGCTTGCCTGGATCAGGCTAAACGTGCCAACCCTGCTGAAAAGAAATGTAATATATGGG
Organism: Juglans microcarpa x Juglans regia; assembly: GCF_004785595.1. Taxonomy (NCBI): domain Eukaryota; kingdom Viridiplantae; phylum Streptophyta; class Magnoliopsida; order Fagales; family Juglandaceae; genus Juglans; species Juglans microcarpa x Juglans regia. Next base: position 5,913,794 of record NC_054609.1, read on the forward strand.
TTTATTGTCCGTCTGAGGCAGGGTGCCACTCTCCAGATATCTATAAACACAAACATCAGGAATGCTGGTTGAAATATGTAAGTTTGAGCCTTCCTCTTCATTATGTTGGCACTCATCTTCTTAAATACCCCCCCTTTTCTTATTAAAAAAAAAAAAAAAATCAAATTGTAGTATTTCCTCATTTACGTTAAGTTTTCATCCCCATTCACATTATTGGTTTTGACTATCAAAATGCAGGCAGAAAAACCCAAAATAAATTTCAAGGAAAAGTATTCTGATTCATATAGAAATTCACACCCTACTGCCCCCTTTGTTGTACCATGGGTTTCTGGTGTAGTCAGTGCGTGATTAGATTCGCCAACATTGTCCGGACGATCGGCACAGGATTGCGAGCTGCAGCTTGTATTATAACTTGAAAAGCACATGAAGCTAGCTCCTCCAAGTTCTTTGTGATCCGGTCCTTATTCTTTGTATTCTGAGAAAGAAAAAGGGATAAGAGATGAGGATAGGGATGGTGATGTAGTTGTACTACTTTTTTGTCAATCGATTTTTGTAACATTGGGTGTGGTTGTCTTGGTGCTGATGACTTTTTAAATCTGAGAAGTCTGTTGCCAAGGCAAGGTGACAAATAGGTAGATGGCAAAAATGCTTTCTTTGTGGATTCAATGATCTGCAAAAATGATTCATTGTAGTTGGGAATGTGAACTAATTCTATCGAAATTATTCATTATTATGGGGATGTGATTACTAAGGCACTTGTTAAAATGATTCCTTTTAACAGATGATTACTGATGTATTAACTGAAGGGCTGATCTGATAAAGTTAAAAGTACATAAGAGTAAAAAAAAGTTTACAACTAGAATATACGGATAAGAAGAATGCAATGCATCAGTTACTATTTACTTTTACACTTTACATATATAAGTTTATTTATTTATTTAATTTTTCATAGGGTGTGGGATTGTGAATAGTGACTGATGAGAATAATTTTTCTATAGAGAAATATATTCGAAAGGTAAATCACATGGATTATAATAATAATAAATCCTAAAAGAAATTATGCTTCTTACATGTAAATGGGATACATGGATTGATAGGGTTAATTTTATTAAAAAAAAAAAAAAATAGATTGTTTAGGAGGAACTTCCTTCAAACAAAAAACTTTCAATTGGAATTATTTTTTTCATGTTTTCCTAGATTGATTCAATTAGAGACATGCTAATTTCCTTTGAAAATCATGCAAACAATCAGCAATGGTTAATATACATGCTAGGAGATGATAAAAATATAAATTCCTTCTAATTGTCAGACAAAATTGGATGGTTCAATCCGTATAAAATATTAACATATTATGCGCAAAATAGCATAATATAAGAGTACTGCTATTCTAAGGTCTTTATACCATACTGCTTAGATGATATAATTTGAATTTAAAAATAAAGTATAAAATCTAAATTTTACAAATCAAATCTTCATATTTAAATGATATAGATGATGTGCCACTGACAATAACTCATATAAAACTATCTTAATTTTATTAATCTTGAAAAAAAAAGTACAGTTTCGTTTGTTTTCACAACTCATCTCATCTCATCATTATAATTTTTTTAAATTTACACACAAAATAAAATAAACAATTTAACTTTTTTAAATTTTAAAATAAAAATAATATTAAAAATATATATTTTAACAATATTTTATTTAACTTTTAATTTTAATCTCAATTTATTTTATCTTATTTCATCTGTAAAAACAAACGAGTTTAGTGGATTAGATTCAGAGATGAGTTGAGATGATTTGTGAATAGTAAAATAAAAGTTGAATTATTTATTATATTTTATGTGAGAATTTGAAAAAATTGTTTTAAAATTTAAAAATATTGAATTGTTTATTATATTTTATATAAAAATTTAAAAAAATTATAATAATAAGATAAGATTAGTGCATGTGAATTTTGAATTCAGACGGCATCAATTCCGTTTGAAAAAATTCAAAACCCTAAATCTACAGCGTGCGTACGCCATTTACATTTGAGAAACACTACTTTACCCACCTATTGTGACCGTTCCATTTAACCTATTGACAAATTTTTATTTTATTTTATTTTTTTAATTAGTAATTAAGAAAGTAATTTTAAGTGTATTGATATTTTTTTCTTTACATTTACATTTTACACCCACCCACAGACACGCCCGCGCTCCTTTTTCTCGTCGCGGCAGCAAGTCGCTCGTCCGCGTCCGCGACGACATCACTGTAAATCTGGTATCTTCCGCGTGCGGCATCGTCTAGGAATTCGAAAACTCCGACGCTCAGGGAACCTTCTTTCGCGTCGGTACCGCAGGTACGGCACCGGAAATTGCCCCATAGCCTCTGGATTTTGGTCTCTTAGGATTTTGTAACGGGGGCGGGAGTTCCAGTTTTTTAGCTAGAATTGTACTCGCTTGGGGTTTGGGTTATTGCGGAATTAGTACTTGGAATGCTGAGAGTTTGATTATTGGAGCGTTGTCTGTAAAATTTCTTATTGTTCGCTATTTGGGATTTTAACTCTTTCGGGCTATCTTGAATTCGATACCTGGAATGCTCTCTTTCTTATCGTTGGCTATATTAGTTCTGCTTTACTATCAGTAAATTTTTTTCTCATTCATGTTAATGATCAATGAAAAAAGGATCTTTGGAATATTATTATGGTGTTCTTCTTCTCTATGAAAGGCGTTTTTGATTGTTTCTGCTAATTTCATCTTCAATTTCTATCTTATTCCCTACTTCTAATTACTTCCTGTATTATAGTGAAGCGGGTTTCTAGGATTGGAAGGAAACTATGTTTTCGGCAGCTTTCTTCTGCTGCTTTGCTTGATGTCCTGTTTAACTGAGTTTCTGTCCTTGCATTAGATAATTCTAGGGATATATTATGTTAGACATTGAGATCCGTTGTGGATGCAACATTTAGAATCTCTCTTCTGCGCAGATTGGTGACTTTAAGGGCCGGGGTTTGCATCTGTGTAAACTAGCTTAAAGGACTTTGTATGTATCAGGATTAATTAAAGCTTTTATCTAGGCCCACTTTTTCCCCATAAGCAAGTCGTGCTTAAGCAATGAGAGCACTTATACATTGAAGGGCTAGGAAATGTGCAAATTGATAGCGAAGTCTCATGAGTAATCATCACACCAGCAGATGGCTGCAAACTACCTCACATGAGTTGTGCCTTCAATTCTTAGGTATCCACATCTTTCTTGTCTGTAGAATAATTCGCACAAAGCTATGTTAGGCATTTGGATTTCAAGCTTCAACTTGTGGTTAGGTTATTTTGGATATTGAGAGTCCAATTTTAAGAATGAGCACTTAAAGATCCACCCCCCCCCCCCCCCCCCCCCCCCCAATTTTTGAATTAAGTTCAAAAACTGTCTTTAAACTTAAAAAATATGAAAAAAAAAAAAAAAAACAAGTATTCCCTCAAATGAAAACGTAAGAAAAAAAGTGGCTGGAGAGCCACTGTTCATGGTGGGTGATGGGCAGAGTGGAATTTCTACTGTTCTGTTCACACCCCATGGGGGCGAGATGGGTGGTGATGGGGGATTCCCCCTTTGCCAGTTGCCCACCATGAACGGTGGCTCTCCAGCCCCCCTTTCCTTGTGTTTCTTTTTTTATTTGAGGTTATAAATTTCATTTAATATATTTACGTTTACTTTTTTTTCGTGGATGTTTAAAAACTTTTAGGATGCTTTTAAAATTAGAATTTAACCTCCCTGAGTACTTGTGTTGTGCCTTTGTGCTTATGAATAAAGATTTTTTACTTGTAAAAAAATTCAAGATTTGGAGTCTTGAAAACTTTTTAAAAATGGGGTCTTAAACCCAAAAAAAGGTAACACTACTGAGGGTGTATGGCACATGTCCTAAATACTATCACATGGTTGCCATTTTTTTGTGACAAATATTTGTTTTTTGGGGGAGGAGGGGGGTGAGGTTAATATGGTTCATAAAAAAATTTCCTTTTATGAATTCTTACTGTGAATCAAAACAAATTTTGTTAAACTGGTTGATGGCTAAAGCATGAGTAAATGGAAGTGGTTGGGGAGACTTTGGTGATTAGAATGGTTTTAGTAGATACCCATATCCCTTCTACAGAAATCCTTCTTTCACCAAGCAGTGCAGAAATTTGTAATTCAGCCACTCCTGTTAGTGCTTGATCCTGAAACCAGTTGCAATACTTTGGTTCTTAATATCAAGATTTATCATTTAAGTACCGTTGTGTAAAATATTTTCATTGATTTTGCAGTGGGAGATATCTGATAGCAAGCAACTTCCTATCATGCTTCTTGGCGTGAAAGCCATTGTAGAAACCCACTACAATATTTTATCTGTTAAGGAAGATGCAAGCTATGAAGAAATTCGTACAAGCTACCGTTCTGCCATCCTTAATTCCCATCCAGATAAGTTGCAGAAGACATCAGAGAAATCTGATCCTGACCAGGAGTCGAGGGAAAGATTTTTGAAGGTACAGAGAGCTTGGGAAGTCCTCAGCAATTTGAGATCACGGGCAGTTTATGATAGTGAGTTGCGAGATTTGAGACAGGATGCTGTAGCTGCAGATGATGTCAGCTTGGAGGATATGATGGTTGGAGATTCTGGAGATGCATTGGAGCTCTTTTATCAGTGTCGATGTGGTGATTACTTCTCTGTCGATTCTCTGGAGTTGGGAAAAATGGGATATGTATTGTTGAGGGAGGGGAATAAGATTTCTTTGCAGACCCCAGATGCTTCACCGGCATCGGTGGTTCTTCCATGCGGGTCTTGTTCATTGAAAGTTCGGCTATTGATTAACTCGGATATTTTCATTTCAATCGACGATAGTTTGGCTTGATTGTGCCATTGTCGTGAAAAGGCTTAGATTTGACCACAGCTCCCCATCCTAGTGCTTGAATTCCATGCCATAATATCTTTCTTGCCTAATGTCTTCCAGGCAATCAGTTGGAGCTGTGGAGGAAGACGCTATAAAGCTGCAGCTGTGAGCTGTGAAGAAACAATGAAAACAGAGATGAACAAAATATGCATCATGTGATACACAAAACATGCTGTTAATGAACAAAATAATTAGTTCAGGGTTGCCTTAGGAAAGTTAAATTTGTTTCATTTCCATTACTACTGATTAATGTCTCCGATTACATGCTGTTGATCCTTGAGAACTCAATTTAACTTTGAATTGGCTTAGACCTTTTTTAATTTGTATTTTTTTTCCTTCAAATGGCACAATTGTGATCAACTTGTCCAATGGCAATTAGTAATGAGATAAGAAAGTTTTTTTTTTTTCGTTTTTAAATTTTGTCATCCAAAGTCACAGTAATTGATGTTTATTTTTTAATTAGTTTTTCATTTAACTAGATTTATAAAATCATTTAAAATATATTACTAAACCTGCTTGTTTGGATAGTGAGATGAGATGAGTTGAGATTGTTTGTAAATAGTAGTGAGATTATTAATTAAAATTAGATGAAATTAAATGAGATGAGATGAAGCGAGATAGTTTGATCTCACTCGATAAGTCAACATAAATAGTATATAAATCTAATGACTCGATAGAAGCTTGGTAAAAAGCTAAATTTTAAAAGTCTTTTTGGCCAAAACACCAGCGACCAAGATGTAACAAGAGAATGTTGTAGAAGCCTCCCTCACGAATTTAAGGAACCTTGGAGTAAGGGTGGTAATATATGACACGACCCGAATACGACACGATAATAACGGTTTGTGTTTAGTCTTAACAGGTTCGGGTCAAAACGGGTTGACTCATTAAAACAAGATTGCTTAACGGGTTGATAACGGGTCAACCCGTTTTGACCCGTTATAACATGACCCGTTAAAAAAGTTAAAGTTACAATTATACCCTTATACCTAAAAGTAAAATTGTTGGGATTTTAATTTCGATATTTTTTATTATTTGGATTGTAATTCTAGACTTGTAGTTAGTTATATATATATTTTTATATAGATATTATGATTTTACCATTTATATAAAATTATGCTAAAATTAACAGGTCAAACGGATTAATTTCGGATTTGTTCAATCCATTTACATAAATGGGTCAAAATAGGTTGGCACGACACGACCTGTTATGTTAATGGGTTGTGTTAGGGTTTGAGATTTTGACATGATAAACTAAACGGGTCAGGTTAGGGTTGATCCATATAGTATAATATACATGCCTTGACACGATACAGATACGATCCGTTAACATGATTTGACACCCTTACCTTAGAGGACGCCTCGTCATCTACTGCTGTTTGCCAAGGTAATTGCTCTCTTTTTCTTCTTCTTCTATTTCGAACATACCTTGATTTTTATCTCATTTTTTTCTAATCAAACTTAGATTAAAATTAAATTAGACAATACAAAAGGTGATGGGGGAATTAGGAGTGTAAAAAAACTTTGAAAAATCGATTGAACCGAACCGGTTTCGGTCTGGTTTGTAATAGGTCCGATGCGGTACTGATTCTTAAGAATTGAAACCAGTCATAAACCGGTGCAGTATCGGTTTTCATATTTTGAAAATCAGTTTAAACCAAATTGGACCGATATATATATTTAGTTTTTTTTATATATTATATATAATTTTTTATATTATATGCTAAATTTTTAATTAATATAATATGAAATTCTAATCTTATTATTCAAGTCTATTAATCTTATAATATAAAATTAATATAACATTGATGTAAGTTAGACACTACTTATACTAGTATAATTGGACATTAATTATATTATTTTAATCTTATTATTCAAGTTTATTAATCTTACTAATAAGTTAGGCACTTCTTATATTATACTAGTATAATTGAACATTAATGAATTCGTAATTGTTAATAATAAGCACTAAATTCTAACAATTAAGTTTACTATTGAAAAAATTATAATATTAAACTTATATAGTTTAACACGTCTAAGCGGTAAACTGGAAAACCAGACCGAATTGAAATCGGAAAAATCAAAAGTTTCGATTTCGGTGATAAATCGGTCCATATTGATTCTTAAGTTTCCAAAACAGGTGTATACCAGTTTGGTTCTAAAATTTGTCCAAAACCAGACCAAACCGGACCGGTTACACCCATACCAACAACCCTTTATAGAAAGAAATATGCTTTAGCCATAAAGAGATCCCACAAAAATAAATTCATAAACTAATGTGATTTGATGTGATACAATCATGCATTATAGTGTAAAACTATTTTTATTATAAAGTAGATCTAAGCCACATCAATTTATAGACTTATTTTTATGGGATTATTTTTATAGAATCTCTTTGCGATTGTAGCACAATTAATTAGACCGAGATCCATGTTTCTATGCTTGAAGGGATTGCTGAAACAAGGGTTTTGTAATCCAACTGGTGGACTCGTAGAATGCAGTTGTGATCTACATCCTAAAAGCAAAAGGGACATTACAATAATCTATTGAGGAGTTGTCAAAGAATTTGAGCTCAGTCCTTGTATGTGTGTGTGTTCGTTCCATTTAGAGTTAAATGAGAAGGATCAATCTTTGGGTGATAGAGTGATAATATCAGAGTAAACTAGTGAGTGATTGGGACCATTTCCCTTTCCCGCTTCTGAAACGTTTTATCTATTTCTTAGCTGAAATTAGTTTATATGCAATAAAAAAACACATCAAATATCATTATTTGCAATAGAATGTGCCTCTGTATTCAGCATTTAAGGGCTTGTTTGTTTTCGGAGATAAGATGAGATGAATTGAGATTAAAGTTAAAAAGTTGAATAAAATATTGTTAGAATATATTTTTTAATATTATTTTTGTTTTGGAATTTAAAAAAGTTGAATTGTTTATTTTATTTTGTATTGAAAGTTGATAAAGTTGTAATGATTAGATAAGATGAGATAAGATAAGATGAGATGTTTTCTGAAAACAAACGAGACCGAAGTTATCAGGAGGAGCTGCTTCATCCACCGAGGATGTAGCACGAATTGGTCCCGACAAAGAACAAAGTTTTTTTTTATTTGTTTTTCATTTTTTTTCATTCATTTCTTTTATATTCTTAAATATTTCCCATAAAAAAAAAAAAAATTCACAATATCATTAAAAAGGAAAATGCTATTCACCATACTATCATCCCACTAAGTATGATGTGACATATTTATCACTACTATTAAATGATCATTTATTGCATGCTTCTTTATCATCTAATGGTGATAAATTTGTCACATATTACTTAGTATGATCAAAATATGATGAGAGTATAGTATATAGTATTACTCTATTAAAAAACACTTAATCACTAAGTAAAATATATATATATATATATATATATATATAGTTTTTTTTGCATCGGGACAAATTTTCGGGTGATTTAGCATTTCTGTATGAGGAGTCCTGAACTTAGTGATTGTGATTTGTGTGTAGGGTTACTAGGGCTTGTGCCACATAAATTGCGCTAACACGTTCTGGGGTTACCCTGTTCCAGCCCTAGTTTTCTGATCATACAAAGCCACATTACCAATGCTTTGTCGAAGACTGATAAACCCAACTTGTGCCAAAAGTAGCGTTGTTATTCAGTTTGTTGCACCAGGCAGCCAGAACACAGACCTTTTGTGATGCATTAAAGATGAAACACACATGTATATATTAAGGATAAATTGAACGTTTCAAACAATAGCAGAGCTAATCTCTCTCTCTCTCTCTCTCTCTCTCTCTCTCTCTCTCTCTCTCTCTCATGCACAAAATGTTTTGTAAGTTTTGACCAACTTTGTCAGCAGAAACAAAAATGGAAGAGGTCAGAGACATTTCTTTAGCAAGAGACAGAACTGAAAGCACCACCATTACAGTTTACAAACACGATGCCACATTGTTCCTTTCATTTTACTTGACAAACATAACTCAACTCTTATTTAACTGCCTCTAACCTCGACCATTAATGGCTTTTAAGGAGAGAATACAACACCAGCCTGTTTCCATTGTGAAAACATTATCCTAAACACATTTCTGGCAATTAACATTGAACTTCCCAAAAACTATGGGTCTAAGCTCTATGCTCAACATATGATCCAGAGAGTCCTGAAGTTCCAAGAACTGTGATCTGCCAAAAAAATAATAAAAAAGAAAACAATTTTGTTAGGATAAATCCAGATCACCAGGAAAACACTTGATTTTTGCCCATAATGAATGAGATAAATATTTGTTAACGAGAATATACACTCATTGCACGTAGGATATTTGCACTGCCACATCATAAAGATTCTGAAAGAGAAACTTCAGGGCTTATGCATAATTTATTTATGATAAGTAAACAAATATTATTGATCAAAGAATGAGCAAAATTACAAGTCATATGCCCTATCTAAGTAGGCTCATTAGTTATGCATAATTTATTCTATGGGTAATAGTTTTCTCAGATAAAGGGAAGGGGATGTTTAGAGGTTAAGTTTATAGTTATTCTTCAAACAGTCTGATCTTTAGCCACTAGTTCTCCTAGCTGGTCCACGTAGTAAGGAATCCATTTCACATATACTACAGGTCAGCAAAGGACTATAATTTAAGATTACAATGGCTTGACTAGAGCTTTCATGCGCATTTTTGTATCTGTTTCTCAAAAATCACAAAGATACATATATTTGTATATTTTGGAAATTACAAACTAGGCCAGATGCTGAAGGTATGAAGCTTCTGATGGCATACTGCACCATTAAATAAGTTCCATAGGTATGCAAGTCCAGAGACTATGGCGGACATTCTGACTAAAAGAGCTCAGTAAGCTCTAAAAGGTCAAGGGTGAAAACATTTGCCACAGTAAGAATCTTTTGCATCTGGTGCTTCGTTAAGAAAAAGGGAAATTTTTTAAGTCAAAGTAGCACACCGGTCCCCTAGAATTTCTAAAACTGATTTCGTTCTTAACCCTGTTACATTCATAGAGTCTATGGTGGACATCAACTAAAAGAGTTCAGCAAGGCTCTAAAAGGCTGAGGGTGAAAGTTATTACCTTTCCCCACTCAGAATCAAGTCCACTGCATCTCATCTTTAAATGTATCATCTTTGTTCCCAACTCTGTCTCCACTTTCTTCCGCAAATAGGTCTCATTGGGCCCAAATGCATCCAAATAGGTGGTGTAGCGATTGTAAACTGTTTGAAGCGCATTCTTAAGCTCATCTGACAAGGGCTTTACATCCTACAGAAGATTTGAGATCATCAAACTACAAGAACAGGACAGACAGAAGAATAGCAGGTCAATTGTGTATACAGCTTACAATACCTCACCACTCAGTCCAATTGAGTCATCAATTTCCATCTTCAAAGTTACAAGAATACCACCAAATTCCTCAACTGCTTCGGCCGCACGGAAAACATTTTCCACGACCTCCTTGCCAGCTGTGTCATCAGTGCTTTTAGACAATGCAGCCTTCACATCATGGACGACAGAGTTGGGAAGCTCATCCCAACTGGCAGCCAATAAATCCTTGAAGACACCGTGAAGCTCAGGGTCTTTTATGACTGGCATATGACTTACATCTTCACTATAGAACCGCTTGCTTCTGATGGCTATCGAAACAGAAGACAAGCAACCTGTGGATTTGCCCTATGAGTAACAAGTTCAGAACGTAAAATGCATGTCAACGTTATAACAATCAAATAATATGCCTATTGAGACCAACTAAAAGCTAACTTACTTTGCCAACTGTGGGAACATACCGCCGCTCAGATGTCCACATGCTGTATAGAGCATACAAGCAACACTAAGACCAAATTACTCACATCTCATTAAACTCTGCATAAATAATTTTTTGATGGGTATACTACGCATAAAGTATTGTCCTAACAGCCCAAAGAATACAAACTATAACCATTCATCGAGCAATTTTCGTCACAGAATATGAGTACTATAAACTCTCGGCCAAGTTAATTCCACGGAACTTTCACAGGGCATGTCTCAGCACTTGCCTATGATTACATGCACTGGAGAACTTTTATGGTACACTCTTCACATAGAAATGTGCACACGTGCCCACAGACGAAAATATATAGTGTCACACTCTTATTGCAAGCCTTCTGTAGCTCTTGCGATTTCTGGAAAAAATAATTCTTTTTCTGGTTTGAGGAGCAACTTCTTGCAGCTCCACAAGCTACCACACAAATAAAACCGGGCACCTGACTGAGCCGCCGTTCAGTAAGGAGACCAGTAACGGTCATTAACGAGCTTGAAGAATGAAAAATGAACCAACCGAAACGGTAACAAAATCACAGGAAACGGAAGCGAAGAAGAACGAGATCCGATTCATTCGGCAGGCCGCGCAATCCTAGGGCAAACTTTGTAATTTAAATAACCGATTTCAGCCGGGACAAAAAAAATTCAAAAAGTCGGACATGATTCTTCATAGGGGAAAGTAAAAATCAAGAATGATAAAAGTACCGGAGCGGGGAAGGTTGAGAGAGCCGCAGGGAGACGGAGATGTGAGACTGAAGAGGCTTCGAGTAGCTTCGTGGGTGTAGAGGTGGTGGCGGCGGCGGCGGAGGAGCAAGGTGTGGGTGACGGAGGTGACACAGTAAGATCTGGAGCAAAGCGACCGGTATAGCGATCTCAGAGCCAACGTCTTATCCATTTTTAGCTCTCTCACTCTGAAGAAGAAGGAGAAGAAGATGACGGACAAGAAGGGAGAGAAGAAATAGCAAAGCGCGAAGTGACAGAACGCAGAGAGCTTTGTGTCTTTCGTTAATCGTGCCGAGCGTAAAGAGCGCTAGGGTGTGTTTGAAAGTTGAAGTGAGTTGAGTTGAGTTGAGTTGTGATGATAAAATATTGTTAGAATATTATTTTTTAATATTATTATTATTTTAAAATTTGAAAAAGTTAAATTATTTATTATATTTTATGTTGAAATTTAAAAAAATTGTAATAATGAGTTGAGATGAGTTTGGTAACCAAATGTACCCTTAAGCGTGTCTTTCGTAAATGTTTTCTATGGTTCCGTTTGGAACATAAATTCATCTCAACTCATCATTATAACTTTTTTAAATTTTAACATAAAATATAATAAACAATTCAACTTTTACAAATTTTAAAATAATAATAATATTAAAAAATAATATTCTAATAATATTTTATCATTTCAACTCAACTCACTTCAACATCTAAACACAACCTATATTTCTTTTAAGGAAAATACTAGATCTTTCGCTGGGTCTAGAAAGTATATTTCTACGTATTTTTTTAAGTTTTTTTTTAAATTATTTTAATAATTTTAAATATTTTAAAAAAATAAAAAATATTATAATATTATTAAAAAATATTTTCTTAATCATGAAGTAAAATAAAAAATTATATTCGTGATTAAGGAAATATTTTTTAATGATTTTTTTTACTTTTTAATTAAAAAATTATTTTTTAATGATATTTTAAATTTATTTTATTTTTTTAAAATATTAAAAAATTTATATAAAAAATAACTTAAAAAAAATATATGTAAAACAATACAACACCCCCAGCAGGCGCCCCGATGGGGTTGTAACATTGTCCTTTTTTTAATGCTGTATCTTAATTTTTATTTATTTATTTATTATTTCATAATATAATATTAAATAATTAAAAATTATTTATTATATTTCATTTATAAATCTATAATTTAATATCATAGAGAATAAAGAAATGATCAATAAATTTACTCTTCTTTTAAAAGAGAGATGCGCTTTATTCATATCAATCTTACTTGGAACCATTATTTATTAAAAAAATAAAATAATAAAAAGAATTTAATTTTTGTTTTATATTTTTAAAAGTTATTTTTACTTTAAATATATATTTTTAACTTTTCAATAAACTATGTGTCACATCAATAGAACTATAGACGACACAACAACAATCCTTTTCTTTTGATAAATATTTTCTATATTTTTTTATTCAATAGAGTTTTCTCTAAAGGAAAAGTCTATTTACACTCGGGAGGGATAACCAAGCGTACGCGAGCTTCCACGTGAACAAATGAAATGCTACGATTTCATATGCAAGCTCAACTTGTCACATATAAGCATATTCCCTTCCCTTTATTACAGAAACAAAGCAAGCAGTAAATGATCTCTTTTGCTTCCCCATCCACAATAAAAGCTTCATTTTGGCGAGGGTGAATCTGTTTCCCACAAGCCATGAAATCAGGTTCTGCTTCTCAACTTTATCATCACATCTTCTCCAATGGGAAACAAATTGGCTAACAGAAACTTGTCCATTCATAAACTCCAATGGAAAAATGTCTCAATCACCAAAGAGAAAAGGAAAACAAAATAGAAATGAAAAAAAATTCAAAATACTGGCATAAATTCGTTATAAATATGTGATTATTCCTACACTAGATATGGATGAAGTCAATTTAGCAGCCAAAAAAGATGGTATAAAATAAAAGAAACTCAGATTCTTTCCCTCACAATAAAAGATACGAATCCCCCTCCCCTTTTCTTGAGATTTCAACTTGCAAATTGGGTAACTCATATTTAGAAATTGCTAGAAAAGTTCATGCTCATTAAACATATAGGACGAATTTTAAGATTCTGCACAAGTTGAGAAAACATGAGTGGATCGTCTTTTCTGAGTGATGGCCTATGTCCTTGATTTCCTGGATCAGTTCGGTACAATCTCCTTGTACGGCTGTAAGTGTAGATGGTTGGGTTTGGTTTCCTGGATCAGTTCTTCGATTTGGCTGGATGTACACAGAATTTCATATGCTTGTACAGGTATATAGGAGTTGGATGTGGTTTCCTAGATTTCATTTCGACATTTCTCTTGCATATTGTTTTTTTTTTTTTAATACACGTCAGTCGATTCTCCCCGTGTACCCAATCTCGTGTACCTGTAGAAGAATTATTCTCTGAATTGGAGCTTTCCTCCCCAATATTTAAAATATTATCTTGTATTTTTTTAATCACGTGAAAATTATATATTTTTTTAATCAAGGAATACATGATAACTTTTTAAAATTAGCTTTAAAAAAATAATAAACAAATTTGACATAAACCTTTTATAAAACAATAAATTCATTAGAATAAAGTAATTTTTTTAATAATAGAATCTTTAATTTTTAAAAAAGGTTTGAGCAAGGCTCATATATTTTGAATCCGTACAAATTATTAATCTTTAAAAAAATAGGTACATGTTAGGTACTCAATAGAATTATTCCTAAATTTCGTTTGAATTCAAAACCCACCTCAACTCATCTTATCTTATCATTATAACTTTTTTAAATTTCTATACAAAATATAATAAACAATTCAACTTTTCAAATCCCAAAACAATTTTTTCAAATTTCTATATAAAAAATAATAAACAATTCAATTTTATTCTACTATTCACAACCATCTCAACTCATCTCTGAATCCAAACCACTTCTTAAAGAGTCGTGCTACTAATCTCATTGGGAGCCTGCGTGTGCGCGAAGAGGGTGTTTAGGTCTCTTTTCTATAATTTTGTTCAAATGCCAAAAATACCCCTTACATCATCTACCCTCCTGACGGGCAAAACTCCTCTCTCATTCTTATCTCTCTTCCAGACCAGAACACAGGCCCAGAGTAAATATTTTGAGGGTGTGCATATGCCAAGTCCTACAAGGGATGTCTACTGAAGTTTATAACTGGTTTTGGGGTAAAATGTATAAATGACTATAACATTTTCTTGAGCTGTGATTAATTGGTCCTTTGGTAGAGAATCCAAAAGCACAAGATATAGAACTGGTATTACCAACTATAATCCTAACTTTGGAGGCAGATATCCCTAAGCTAATGTAAAACAAACAATCTTGATTCCTAACATTATTAAGAAGAACCACCCATGACCATTTTGGAATGTACATAAGAAGTAAGATTTCAAAACTATCCCTTCAATCAAATCCTTTTTTCCAGTCCCATAGCTTTAGGAAGCAAGCACAGAAGGAAAATTACAAAAACTGAAAACAGAATGAGACAGAAAAAAACCCATAATTTGGGTAAAGACAACAAATCAAACAAATAATAATCCAGGCAAACTGAAAAAGCAACCGATCAAAGAATTGGGTTTCCTAAAAATCGAGAAGATAAGGACTTTTGGCACCAAAAAAAAAAAAAAATTACAAAAACACAAGTAATAAAATAAACAAACTAAAACACATTGATTAAATAAACACCCATTAAAAAAGAGAGAGATATATATGAAATTTATTCAAAGCCAAAGAAAAAAAAAAAAAAAAAACCTGAAACTTGTCCAACCCAATTACATGGCTTAATGCAGCACTAAATTGAGGATTGCGTAGAGCACCAGAGCTGTGGTTGATAAAGCCTTATACGCTAGGGCTTCAATGGATTTCGAGGGATGGGGTTAACGTTTCGAAGATTCTGTTGAGGGGGAGGGGGAAGGGGAGCCAAGTCTAGAAGGGGGAGAGCTTCGTTTCTAAGATGAATGAAACTGTTCGAACCGTTTTACTTCGTTCGCACAAATGCCCCAACAGGGGACTACATCTAGAATAATTCTTACTCTTATTATAAATATGAAAAGGCTGCGGGTGAATTTTTGGTTTTCTCCAACCTAATTTAATGGCCGGTTTGGTTATATAAAACTAAACTATTTTTATCTCATATCATATAATCATTACAACTTTTCTATTTTTCAGACAAAATATATTAAACAATTCAACTTTCTCAAATCCTAAGACAAAAATAATATTATAATAATATTTTATTTAACTTTTAACAAAATATCTCATCTCATTTCATCTAAAGTGCATAATCAAATGAGGCCTAAAAGAAAGTTGTCTTTTTTTATTTTATTGGGCTTGATTTTGCTAAGCTGAGTCTAATTAGGCCATTAAGATCTCTAGACCTACGTCGGGCCATGTTCTCTAAGGCTTCGTTTGGATTCTTAACTCCTTTTAACTCATCTTAACTCATCATTACAATTTTTTTAAAATTTTAACACAAAATATAATAAATAATTCAACTTTTTTAAATTCCAAAATAATAATAATATTAAAAAATAATATTCTAACAATATTTTATCATCTCAACTCAACTCAACTCACTTCAACATCCAAACACAACCTAAGTATTTTTTTTCAGACTACAGTCTTCGCATATGCAAAACACGCGCACTCCCTTTAAAAAAAAAATAAATCTTAGATTCACATAAAAAAATTGAAGTATGCGAAACTTACACACCTAAGACTGTATTTAGCATTACTTTTAATTTTTGCTATCATTGCTTCGCCGCATCACACTTGGAACCTCAAACACCATATCATGAAAGCAAAAATGATATACCTATAATATTTTGTACAATACATTATATAACAATATGTTAAATGAAGAGTATTTTTATAAAATTATATTATTTAAGATTTTAACACAAGGATTTTCCGGTGTTTTAAGAAACTGGTGGGATAAACACCTAACCAGAGATGCTAAGGAAACCATTCAGAATGCTGTCAAGCGTAATGATGAAGGGTTCCCGATTTTTGATGAAACCATTGGATCTGCTCAATCTGATGAAGTTAATACTTTGATTTATACAATTTTAAAGCATTTTATTGGCACACCATCTGATATAACCAGTCGTATCAACGACCAGTTAAATAATCTTAGATGTCATCAGATGTCTGATTATAGATGGTACCAAGATGTTTTTATTTCCAAAGTAATGCTTCGTGATGATAGCCAGAAGCCTTACTGGAAGGAGAAATTTATTGATGGTTTGCCTCGCTTATTTGCCTATAAAGTGAAGGATGAACTTACTGTGTTTTGAGGGTTCTGGTTCTTAACGACCCAGAAGCTTCTTTAGCTTAAGAAGATATTCTTCTTTGAGCTCAGGATTTGTAATTTGAGAAATCAAGGTTAGTAATAAATTCTCTTGTTCTCGCTGTCTTGGTATCAGAGCCAATCTGGTATCTAATTGTTGTGAATTGCTTCTTCTTTGTTGAACTTATTTTGTTTTCTGACAACCCCCACCCGGAGTTTCTACTTTGGTTGGTTCAGGATCATCTTTCGACAAGTAGGTGAGGTACCTGGTAAGTCCCGTGTTAAGCCGAGGTTGGCGTTTAGGGCAGATATAGGTGCAAACCCGAGGGCCGAGAGTGGTAAGTTCGCAGACCCCTGAGATGCGACGGTCGGTGTTGTCCTAGGACAAAATGAGTTGGATAAATAGATCCAATTCAACAATTAATTCCAGGTCGGCTATGCCGCCTGACATTGTGAATGAGGAAGACTGTGCTTTTGAAGCAGTTGAGTCTTCTGCTTTGGGATTATGGAAGATTCCAAATCTAGATGTTAATAAGCTCTATCGGACCAACTGGTTTGAAAGAACTTTGCACACACGAAATTGCGTGCGTACTATTGAACAAACTTATGCTATATCTAAATCCCAAGAAAAATGTTACCTGTTCCCAAAAGAACAAATGGCTAAGTTTTTCCAGGAAGGATTTAGATACATACATATTGGATCTGTCCAAATTGCTGCCAAACCTTTAACAAGGAGAGGCATCGATGCATCCGTTCTTTTCTGTCTAAGGGATGCCAGATTCAATCATTTTGAAACAAGTATTCTCGGAATGATCCAATCGTCTTTAACGAACGGACCAGTCCATTTTAATTGTTATCCTGATTTAACTCTTGCTATTGATGATAATCATATTTCAAAATGTTTAACTTGAAATATTTTGACCTCTGGTTATGATATGCTTGAAGGGAGTAAACCCCTCACTTTGATTTACAGGATTTATTATCGTCTTTTAAAAACGAATTTAAATCCTAGAGCAATTGCAAAACCCATCCAGGGAAAAACTCTACTGATCCAGAGTTCCACCCCAGATGCGGAAGTTTCTACCCCAAGAATGATTTTTTGGAAAGATATAACTCTTCCCAAAGAATGGATCTTGGAAGATGAAGTTCCTCCAATCGCTATCCCTCGAAACCCTGTTGATAGTTATCCAAGTAACATTCAACAGTATTTGGATGGAACCATTAAAATTAGTTTTGATCAGAATAGATCTCCAGGGCTAAGAAGAAATTCTTATGCTGGATCTAGTTCTTCTTTTGAAGGGTCAGAAATTCCAGTAAGAAGAGACCAAAATCTCAAACAATTTCTGGAAGATTCTGTTAAAACTACCCAACCTGTTAATCCTGCTTTAAAATTAAAAGGACTCTCTACGTCCTCTCAAGTTACTTCTGCTTTTTACTCAGCACAGGGTGCTGGTTCCTCTAAAGACCAGCCTATTCATAATGAAGCTGATAAAGAAGAGGAATCTTCTGAATCACCCACAACTTCAGAGATGGTAGCTCCTGTTGCTCCTCAGATTCATCACAGTTTAACTGTGTTGAATAAACCATTTGTGTTTAATCTTGTTTATCTTTTTGAAGAATACAAACTTTCAAAAAATAATGCTAGACGAAAAGCCTATCATGCAAAGTATTCTGAAAAAGAAAAGCAACGTGTTAAACGGAAATGGAAAGAAGAAATGAATAAGCAGCAACAGCATATTCTTTTCTTTGATTTTGTTGAAAATATTTACGTTTCAAACAATACTTTGAACGTTGTTAAAACTGATTTTGTCCAGGAAGAAGGTAAGATGGTAGTTCAGTCAAGCCATCCACCTTTGGAGACTGTCCTCATCACCCACAAGGGAGTTGAGATATCTGCTTCACCTTTCAAAATCTCGGAAACTGTTTCCAGAGATCCTGAGAAGGACAAGATTCTCAAAGAAACAAAAAATGTTATTTCTCAAAATAACTTTGTGAATCTTGCTCTTCATACGATCGGACAACAGTTAGATCGGATTGAAGAAAAGGTTGAAAAACCTGATCCTATTCCTTTGGTTTCAAATACAGATCAACCAAAGAAAATAATTGAAAAACCCTTGATTATCTTACCAGAAAGTCGAGCCAAAATTCATTTTAAAAATCCTCAGGCACAGACTTTAGATAAGATTGATCAAATGCTTAAAGATCTGAAAAAAGAACAGCCTTCTACTAGTGCTTTGTCTAACAAAGAAATAGAAGAAGAAGTTCTAGTTGATACTACAGACGAGTCCTCTACCGATCACTCTTCTGAAGAAAAGGATCTTGATTTATTTGAAAACAATTTTCAAGATATTGTTTTAAAACCTGAAATCGCCACATTTTCTTCAAAAGGACCCAAACCAATGAGTCTGACGAAGAATTGGTATTCCAGGCCTACTCCTCTTGATTTACAATTTGAAGAAAAAGTTTTTCAAAGCCAATCTTCTTACTCTGCTGACAAGGTTTACAAATGGAATATTGATGGTTTCTCAGAACAAGAGATCATGAATACTATGAGTAAAATGTCCCTTGTAGCAAATGCTTATGTGAATAATAATATCAGACAGCCTGATATTGTTAAGATTTTAACACAAGAATTTTCCGGTGTTTTAAGAAACTGGTGGGATAAACACCTAACCAGAGATGCTAAGGAAACCATTCAGAACGCTGTCAAGCGTAATGATGAAGGGTTCCCGATTTTTGATGAAACCATTAGATCTGCTCAATCTGATGGAGTTAATACTTTGATTTATACAATTTTAAAACATTTTATTGGCACACCATCTGAAATAACCAGTCGTATCAGCGACCAGTTAAATAATCTTAAATGTCATCAGATGTCTGATTATAGATGGTACCAAGATGTTTTTATTTCCAAAGTAATGCTTCGTGATGATAGCCAGAAGCCTTACTGGAAGGAGAAATTTATTGATGGTTTACCTCGCTTATTTGCCTATAAAGTGAAGGATGAACTTACTATTGCTGGGTCTCTTAATTATGATACATACACCTATGGTGATATATGTGCTGTAATAAAGAAACTTGGTATTAGTATGTGTAATGATCAAAGGATGCTCCGAGAGCAGATGAGAAATAGTAAGAAAGCTAAATACGATATGGGAACATTTTGTGAACAATTTGGACTTCCTGCTATAGCTCCCTCTAAAAGGAGACACAAGTTTTCTAAACCTCATGGTGGTATCAGCAGAAAACCCCATGATGAATTTTACAAGAAAACTTATAAAAAACCATTTTCTAAGCCATTTTCTAAGAAAAAGAAATCTAAAGATTCTTCTCAAGGAAAATGTTATATCTGTGGCAATCCAGGGCATTTTGCTAATAAATGTCCCCAGAAAGCCAAAAAAGATAAAAAATTCAAAAAGAAGCTTAATCAGTTGAATATTGATAACAATGATAAAGAAGAACTATTTCGACTCCTAGAAATAGCTTCGTCTTCATCATCTGATATCCTCGAGTTCAGTTCAAGTGATTCAGAATATCACTCAGAAACTGAATTTCTAGATTCTACTGGTCCTAAGCTAGGTTGCAATTGTAATGATACTTGTTGTCAGACTAAAGGGAAGACAATTCATACTCTGACCAAGTCTGAAGAACAAGAGAATTTATTGCTAACCTTGATTTCTCAAATTACAAATCCTGAGCTCAAAGAAGAATATCTTCTTAAGCTAAAGAAGCTTCTGGGTCGTCAAGAACCAGAACCCTCAAAACACAGGATTAATTTTCAAGAAACCTTGGAAAGATTTCAAAAGAAAAAACCCAAGGAAATTTCTACTAATGATTTGCAACACGAAATAAATCTTGTTAAAAAAGAAATCGTTGAACTTAGATCTGAGGTTAACAACCTTAAATCTGAAAATGAGATTTTAAAACAAGAATTTCTAGTGTTCAAAATTGATAAACAACTTGATCAGGACATCCCTTCTGATAATGAGCAAACGAACGACTCTGGTTCTAGCCAACATGAGTTAGCTGCTGATAACCAGATTTGTTTAATCCATCATACCATTCCTCCAAAATGGTTTTCAAGGGTTACCATTGTGGTTGTCCATGATTTTCAATTCTCTGTTGTTGCTATGATTGATTCCGGATCAGACCTGAATTGTATTCAGGAAGGACTCATTCCTAGCAAGTATTTTGAAAAATCTTCTGAGAGATTGTTTTCTGCAAATGGATCTCAGATGAAAATTACTTTTGAGCTAAATAACGCTCATGTTTGTCAAAATAATGTTTGCTTTAAAATCCCTTCTGTTTTAGTCAAAAACATGTCTGACAAAGTGATTTTAGGCATTCCTTTTATTTCTGCTTTATATCATTTTTTGACTGAAAAAGATGGTATTACTACCGACCCTTTTGGTCAAAAAGTCAAATTCAAATTTGCATCTCGTCAAGAGATTGATCAAGATATAGGTTTGAAATCTTTACTTTTTGCAAAACAAAAACATCTCAATTTCCTTAAACAGGAAATAAGATACAAAAAGATTTCTGAACAATTATCTTCGCCCATTCTGATTTCAAAAATTGATGATTTTAACAAACGTCTTGTTTTTTATGTTTGTTCTGATTTACCAAATGCTTTTTGGCATAGGAAGAAACACATCGTTTCTCTACCCTATATCAAAAATTTTGATGAACGCACAATCTCCACTAAAGCCAGATCAATTCAAATGAATAGTCAGACTTTAGAATTTTGCAAAAAGGAGATTATTGATTTAAAGAAAAAAGGCATAATTAGAGAGAGTAAGTCCCCTTGGTCTTGCCCAGCTTTTTATGTCCAAAAAAAGGCCGAACTAGAGAGAGGTACCCCTCGTCTAGTCATTAATTACAAACCTTTGAACAAAGTCTTACAGTGGATTAGGTACCCTATTCCCAACAAAAATGACTTAATTCATAGGTTGAGTGATGCTGTCGTCTTTTCCAAATTTGACCTCAAATCCGGGTTCTGGCAAATCCAGATAGCCGAGTCAGATAGGTATAAGACAGCCTTTGTTACTCCCTTTGGTCATTACGAATGGAATGTGATGCCATTCGGACTCAAAAATGCCCCTAGTGAATTCCAACATATCATGAACGACATTTTCAATTCGTTCACTGCTTTTACCATCGTCTACATAGATGATGTTTTTGTTTTTTCAAAATCTATTGATGAACATTGGAAACACTTAAATTCGTTTCTAGACATCATTAGACTCAATGGTCTTGTCGTTTCTGCCAGAAAGATCAAACTGTTCCAAACCAAGATCAGATTCCTTGGTTATGATATTTCTGAAGGAAAAATCAGGCCCATCCAAAGAGCCATCGATTTTGCCGACAAATTTCCTGATGTCATTCTTGACAAAAACCAGTTACAGAGATTTCTAGGATCTCTTAACTATGTTGCTGATTTCTACAAGGATATGAGGAAACAATGTCGTCCTTTGTTCAAAAGACTTCTTTCCAATCCTCCTCCTTGGACAGAAATTCATACTAAAATAGTGAGGAAAATCAAAGCACATGTCAAAACTCTGCCGTGCCTTGGTATCCCCACTTCTGATTCATTTAAAATAGTTGAAACAGATGCCTCAAAACTTGGTTATGGTGGCATTCTGAAACAATCTGTTTCACCAGGTTCTTCTGAACAAATTGTTCGATTGCATTCCGTAACCTGGAACCCTGCACAAGAGAAATATAGTACTATTAAACAAGAAATATTATCTATAGTACTATGTATTTCTAAATTTCAATCTGATTTGTTAAATAAGAAGTTTTTACTTCGCATTGATTGCATGAGTGCTAAATTTGTTTTAGAACAAGATGTTCAAAACATTGCATCAAAACATATTTTTGCACGATGGCAAGGCATATTAAGTGTTTTTGATTTTGATATTGAATACATCAAAGGCACTGATAATTCTATCCCTGATTTTCTTACCAGAGAATTCTTGCAGACACCCAACCATGAGCGTCAGCAAAAAGAAAGGAAAAGAGAAACAGAGAGCGAATCCCCCACCTCCAATACCCAGTATAAAACTCATCAAGAATGAGTCTGGATCATCCACTGTGCCCAGTGCTCCCTCAACAGCACTGGATATTGCCAATAGGTTCACACCTCTTGGTAAAATTGCGCAACCGTCGACCTTCGCGTCTACGGTTTCTACCCCTTTTGATCCATATGCGAAAGCAATTGCATCAAAAGGACCTACTTTGATTACTCCTCAGTTTTTCCTCCCAAAAGGAAATTCTATGTATATGAAGAAGCCATTTCTTACCCATCTGTTCCATATAGAACCCTGCCGTTCTAATTTTACAGATCCGTTTAAAATAGCCTCTTCCTATTTCCCCCCTAATTTCCACTGGATACCTGAAGATTCCTCAAAAAATCTCCAGTATTACTCCAGTATTTTAATTCTCACCAACTCTCTTATCATAAAACCCATTTATGATAAGAATGATTCCACCAAATTAATTTATCATAGTGCTTATATCCTCCGAGTCATCACAGAAGATGAATGGGGTACCAACCCATCCACTCTTAAAAGACTCCAAGACTCTGCACTAAGTTATAATTATTTTGATTACATAACTGCCTGGAGACGTTTCATGTTCTTTCAGGTACCTGATATGAGCCATTCATGGTTCATCAATTTTGATAAAAGATTCAAAGGAACTTTCCCTTACTGGTTCCTCCAATGGTGGGACCTATTTGGTTTAATTCCCCAGAATCTCCCTGAGCAGCTCGCCAGAGCTTTTACATTTTATCAACAATTTGCTGGTACAAAATTGAACTGGCATTCCCAGATGTTTCCTTATGAGCTCCATTTCTGCAAGACCTACAAACTACCATGGATCTTCAAATGGACTTATGAGAAAAATGCCAATATAATGGACCGAGCTTATTTCACAAAATGGTGGGATAGGTATGGTTATACTGAAAAAGTGATCAGCCAGATGATTAAGGATTTCCCTCAAGTCGCCCCTGATTTAGAAGACAAGAAGGAATTCCCTGCAATTAAATCTGGTTCAGCAATACCTGAATACCCTTTGGTAATTCAGGCCCCTGATTCTCCAACAGTTTCATCCAGAGGAAAAGCCACCAGCTCATCCTCGAAGAAATCTTCCAAGTCTGCCAAAGATAACATCCTCCGCAAACTTGGTAAAAAAGATCTGATAAAATTGTTGGAACAAAAACTGTCTAAGTCTACGAGTGATAATTCTGAAGAAAATTCGGAAGCATCCTCTGAGGCTTCATACAACAATATTTTTGGTCATGATTCAGAAGGCATTCCAAAGCTGGAAGATGATTGACTACTACTTGAGTTCAAAGAAGACCGACCATAGTCCTCTTTGAGTTAATTGACACTCTGAGTCTAAAGCAGCCGCCCATAGAGACAGCTGGAAGACACAGAATCGACCGAATCCTAATTTGTCGTCTTGCGCCAAAGTAGCCGTCCAAGGACAGCTAAGAAGACACAATGATGACACCCTGTGCCCCGTGCTTAAACAGTTACCCTACTGTTCACTCACGGATTAATTTACTGTTTTACTTTAATGATTGTAAACAGGAACTCCTTATTCTATAAAAGGAGAACCTCGTTCTAAGCTAAGGCAGAGCTCATTCCAGAACTCACTCGAGAGAAAACCCCTAATCCTTTCCACCTTGTTCTTGACTCTACTTAACCCTGATTTCTATAAGTGCAAATCTGCACTACCAATTGCCTGTAATTACTTTAAGCTTGTTAATTTTAATAAAGCTTATATGTTTATTACAATTATTTTTGCATACGCATACATGCATATGGTCGGTTTAACCGCCTATTTATTTTGTGCTTGCATAATTTAATTATTGTGCATTATACTCTGTCTCTTCCATTCCCTTCCTTCTCTTCTTCTTCAGTCAGGCTCCTCCCTTTCCTTCTTCTCGCTGTTTTATAATATAATTTTATAAAAATACTCTTCATTTAACATATTATTATATAATATATTGTACAAAATGTTGTAGAAAAATCATTTACCAAAGCAAAAATGAAACCATCCGAGGATTAGGAGCCACAGAGAAGGACAAAAGATACGGGTTATCATGACGGCCGAGGTGGAATCTAAAAGGGACTAACTAAGATAGGCAAATAAATTTCAACGAGAGAATTATTTTGTCTACACAAATCCTATAAAAATGATTTTACAGACTGATGTGTCAATCCATTTTCTTATAAATTGAATTTTTTAATTAACTACCGAGAGTATTAAGTTAGCATATACCTTACTGTCGCTAATATTTCATATTTTAAATGGATCATCCATCACTTCTCATCTCTACTTTTGTCTCCAAAGCTTGAACTTTTCCTCCCAAATTGTTTCCTGTGTCATCCATTTTCACTTTTTCATCTCCACACTTCATCATCAGCTCACAAAATCCCTTTGTTAGTGATGAGGAAGGTTACAAAGGGACTAATAAAGATAGGCAAACAATGAGAGAATTAATTTGTCTATGCAGAAATCCTACAAAAATGATTTTACGTGCTGATGTGTCAAATCAATTTTCTCATATGTTGAACTTTTTAGTTAACATTTTGCTAAGTTTGACAAAAGAGTTTATTTTTTGGATAAGTTTGACAGAAAGATTGAAGTGGAAATCCAATGAAATGTCTAGTTTTGGGAGTTGGCACAGACAATTTGTTAAAACTAGTTTGAAAATTATAAATATGAAACAAAAAACCTTGCGATTCTCTCTGTACACCTTGCGATTCCCATGGGTGAACAGTGAAGCGAGAAATCCTAACTCAACCAACCCATTGCCACCCCTCACCCATCATCAATCAATCGGAGTGTGATATCTCACCTCCATCACAGACGAGACTGGCAGACCCCGACGTCCTCGCTGAGGGCCGTCCGACGTCGATCCTTGTCAGCAAACTTAGTTTTCTCACTTCATCTCTGTCGAAGGTGTCGTACTGTCACCGTGCACTTTCAACTCCGCCACAGACTTGGACGATGGACTCCGATGAGTCCGTTGTGAGGCATCCAACATCGATCCTTTTCCGGCGACTGGGAGTATTTTGCTGTTTTTCCGTTACATCCTCCGTTACTTCACGTGACCTGAGCCTTTGCATTAGCCATCGTTACAGACGTGTTCGACGGACTTCTGCGACCCCATTGTGGGGTCTCCAACGCTGGTCATCCTCCGGTGACTAGAAGCTTCCGTTATCTCAGTTAAGGGGTTATGCTTTTACCAACCTAGTGTGCCTCTAGGCTTTGTTTTTCCCCACCTGATAACTCCAGACACTTTTGTGCACTGCTTCTACTCAACAGAATGATGCATTTCAGCATCGGATGCCCCTACATCTAAAGTCGAAGGGTTGATCAGTACGGGTTAGCTGGTGCGCTTTTGGGTGGAATCGAAGGCTTTTGAACTTTTGCCAGAATCATGGAGATCGTCATTAAAAATTGTGGAGAGAAGTAGAAGGGTGTGGAGATTTGTAGTGATGGGTCACAGTGGTCTAGAATGGTTGACGGCTACGATGGAAGCAATATTACAAGTGGGGAAAAATTTGGACTTCACAAAACACTTGCGCGAAGGCAACAGAACATTCATGGCTTAAAGATGCTCCAATAAGTATGGTAGGTTTTTAATTGTCACCGAATATGGTGGAGGAGGCCGGCGGAGTGTTGTAGCCATTCCTGAAGGGTATGAAGGTCTGGGTTGGGAGAAATTTGCTTTGGAGTTACGCAGAGCTACATATATGCTTTTTGCTGATGGGTCAAAGAAGGAAAACCAAAAGAAGAATGAGAATATCAACTTGGAAGTGAATCATAAAGACCCAAGTACATCCATGGTGGCAAGACGATCATATGCGGCAGCTCTGAAGACCGGTCATGATTCAGGGGTTCATAGTGAGGGGAATAATATAAGTGGTTTGCAGATCATGCCTTAGAACCAACCAACTTGTCGCGATGCATAATTCTTTAAAGGAGATGGAAACCCAACTTGTCGAATTGAAGGCAGCGATAGCTTTTTTGTCTACGAAAATAGACCTACTTTCAACTGAAGGCAATAGGGTTGTAAAGAATAAGATTAAGATAGACTCGAATCCTTTAAACTTAGATAAAGGAAAACGAAAAATCGGATTCGGCCTTGTTCCTATAACCAAATCTAGAAGAGTATGGCGGGTCAAAAGGAAGTATGGGTTATTTGAAGTGGGTACTATGTCGAGTATCGACGTAGAGACATTTGTAATATAATGTCATTCGCCTCAGGTGACTTCTGTACCCGAAGAAACTATGGCTCTTTCGTCGGAGTTGAAGGAAAATGGTGTCATACCATTGGTGAAAGGACCTGCCGAAGTTGCACATAAAGGATCACTAGAGGTTAAGGGACTTGATGTCATACCATTGAAGATAACTAATGGAGTTGCTAATGAGATACGAGATTTGAATATGGATTTGGCATTGGTGCCTTGTCTAGAGTCGAAAGTGCAGCTGGATATTGTGTCTGGGGATATTGTGGCTCCCTTGGTCTTTCTTCCTCCAATAGCAGATTAGATTCTGCCTAAAGTTAACGAGATTCAGCATTTCATGAGAATTTCACATAGAGGATGTGAAGACCAATTTAAAGAATTAATTACTACAATCAAGGCAAGCCACTCGCTTGAAACCAAATTAAGTTTCAACAAAAGCAGGGAGTTACAACGTCTTTTTTCGACAATTAACTACAACGCTAAGGGTGGTAGCTCAACTAAAGGGAAGTCGAAAGGAAGGGCATTGTGAAGACAGGAAACAAGGGGTTGGGGTGGGGTTTTTGGCAGAGTTTTAGTTCTACGGGAAACAAGGGGTTGGAGTCGGGCTTGGTGTATTTTGGATTGTTTTTCATAGGCTTTTTGGGTTATTAGGAGTTTTCTATTATGGGCAAGGTGTTCTCTTGTATATATCAATGTACTTGATTACTCCTTTTGATATATATATATATATATCTATATAATATTTTTACTTATAAAAAAAAAATTGTTAAAACTAGAAGAACCTAATGGTAGAAGTAGTGTGCAGTCAATATAAAACTATGATGTTAGGAAGTGAAAACTCTTCTTGTCAAGACATCATCTCTACTTCTAGGCTGCTAAGAAAATCAGAACACACACAATGAGCCCTTAGAACTCCATAAATTAGTTGTCGGATAAACCCCTCTCAGGCATTCAAGCATGCAAGCCAATCAAAGGTAAAAATCTGAAAATCGAAAGGTCTGACTGTTATTTGAGCATGAAGTTAACCCGATGTATACAAACCCAAGTCATGGCCGTAATTCTTCAACTGTTCCCTACTCCTATTTTTAAGAAGAGTGGTCGGAACATGAATAGCAGCTCCATGTTACTTGTAAGCTGTCACTATTGCTAGTTTCCTCTTGCCTTTTCCAAGTCGGGAAGATCTGTCAATACATTTATCTTCCATATCAGAACAGAGGAAAAAGAACATTGAAAAAAAAAACACAAATACCGTTAAAAGCAAAACAAAAAAGTGAAAAGATAACAAGACATGGACATTTAACAAAAATAGTGATAGCCAACACATTTATTATTAATACCCAATAATTTATGAAAAATATATGCACTCAATTAGCAGTGTCTTGAAATGCTAGTCAGGTTTCTACTTTCTCGGGAAAAAGGAGTGGGTGAAAGTTAAAAATGTAATCAACTGAGACAAAGGGCCTGTTTGGGATTGCGTTAGGGATCATAAAAAGTACTTAAATAGCCTCAAATGCTCTTTAATGATAAAATTACTTTTTAATCTAAAAAAACTTAAAAATACGTTTCATGAAAATCATCAAAATATTCGCTTTTCCGGATAATGCGGAACGTAGTTCCAATTTAAAAAAAAAAAAAAAAAAATTGTCAATGGGCAAAACTACCCATACAAATTTCAGATAATTACAGCTTTGCCCTATGATCTTATCGCAGGCATGACACTACCTCAAATGACATTTCTACATCAAAAAACACTTTTTTATATTGTTTCTAAATAAATGTAATATGTTTGAAAGTACTTTAGACATATGGTTACCAAATAGTAAAAAACTTTTTAATAGTAGAGCTTATTACTTAAGCTCTACAACTAAAACCCTAAAGCAAAAAGCTATATTACCCACCTAAATCCCAAACATGCACAAAGTGCTCGTACTTAATAGAAAGACTCATTCTCTTGCAACGATGTAGACAAAAAAATAACAAACATTTTAAAAAACATGCATTGCATAGTTTACAGATAAAATTTTAGAAATGCAAGGAAATTTTTTCTGTTCATATAATAAAAACTACAATGAGAACACATGGAATGTTGTACTGAATGGCATTCAGAATATCATTCAATGCATGATTCCTATAAAAGAGTGAAGTTTTACACTCACAAAGCATTCCTTCATCATCACTGCTTCCGTCATCTTGACCAATATACTGCATAATAACAAAATCCAAAGCACATGATTAGGTGACAAATTGTAAATTTATTAACAGCACTGCTCATTCTTTACAGTAAATAGCGGGAATCAAATTACCACAGCATTGTGATCATCAGAGGCCGAATCAGCTACAAAAGAACATAAAAAACTCAGCCTCAGATCAAGTAAACTACACAAGAAGTAAAATCTAATTTGACATTGATGCTGAACCATTAGTTTCAAGATAACTACAAAATAGCCTGGATGGCACTTATCCGCTAGAAATTTCCAGGCACTTGATACTCCACCTAGGGCTGAGCACTGACCAAGTTGGAGTCGGAGTCGGAATGCCATACCTCCGACTTTGTCGGAGGTCGAATTCGACCGCCGACTCCGCCTTGTGTATCCTCCGCTACAACTCTGACTCCGACTTGTCAGAGCGGAGTCAGATTTACAAAATCAACCAAGAAATCAACCCTAGCAGATGCCAAAAAAATCAACCCACAAAGTTACAAAATCAACCAAAAAATCTGGAATTAAGCATACAAAAAATCAACCCAAAAAATCTGGAAATCAGCATACAAAAAAAATCAATCAAGAAATTAAAATTATGAGTGAACGGAAGAGGCACTTAAGAACCAAGGTGCTGGAACCGACACTGATGACTCAATGGGCAGTGTGGCACGGCGATGACTCGATGGGCAGAGAGTGACGTTGATGAGAGTGAGTGACTTAGTGAGGTCGGATGGCGAGGGGAAGTCAATGGATGGCTGCACGGCGAGAGAAGAGAGAAAGAGGTGACAGATTGGGTGGGTAGAAGAAGGCGGCTCAGTCTAGTGTTTTGAGAAACTCGAGTGAAGTGAGAAACTGAAGAGTGAAGTGTGAGGGTGAGGTCGGGGGGGAGGGGGGTTAGAAACTTAACACCAAAGTCAAAACGATGCCCTTTTTGCTCTAAAAACTACGCCATTTTGCTTGAATGTGGGCTGGGTTGCTTTGTTTGGGCTTCTAAACCCATTTTTCCCCCTTAAAGGGCCTAAACCCTGTTTTAAGCTTTTTTTTTCTTTCACCCCTCTAAACCCTAAACTAAGCCCTTTTTTTAAACCCTAAATTTAATTTTAATCTTAATCTTTGTTTTAGCCCTAAATTTTTTTATTTATGGTTTTTATAATTATTAGTATTGATTATTAGTAAATATTAATTCACTAGTGTCTAATTACACGTTATCATACTATAGTGTCTAATTATATGTTATCATTCTATTTATAGTTCTTATAATTTTTTTCATCACTCAATTAAATTGTTAGTATTGATTATTAACAATTGCTATTTAAATCGACTTGTACTATAGTGTTTAAATATAATTTATTATACTAGTGTTATTATACATTAGTATTACAACTTATTAACTCATTATACTTGTACTATACTAGTGTCTAACTTATTTCTATTATAGACTTGTACTATAGTGTTTAATTACATGATCCTACATGTTATTATAATAGTGTCTAACTCATTTCTAACTTAATTATATACTACACGTTAGTATTACATGTTATTATACTAGTGTTATTATACATTAGTATTAAATGGTAGTAATACTATGATGTTCATTGTTTACATATACTAAACTATTATCATTCAATTTGGTCTATTTATATTATAGTATAAGTATATTATTTTATAATAATTAGCTCATACTACTTACTAGTATATTATTGAATTTAACTAACTAAATAAGTTCTAGTTATATAAAATATATCATTAATATATAGAAAAATACATATATTTTTATAACATATGTACAATATCAAAGTCGGAGTTGGATCGGAGCGGAGTCAGAGTCGGTCCAACGCCACCTCCGACTCAGACTCCGACATTTAGTCTAAAAAAAACTTTGACTCTAACTTGTCGGAGCCGGAGCAGAGTCGAAGTGGAGTCAGAGTCGGATTTTGGCTCAGCCCTAACTCCACCCAAGATAAGTCATGAATAAAATGCAAGTCATAATCCTCAGAAAGTAATAAAATGGAAGAAATCATCACACAAGTAAGCAGGAATCCCATCCATAATATGAATTCTCAAATCCAGGCCCAGTGTATAAACATTGTAAGGTACATGGAAAATGCTCACATGACAAAACCAAACAGATAGAAACTGTCATATGAACTTACAAGTTGACCCTTCCTCATCCTCATCACACCATTTGTTCCAATCAACCTTAAGGTAAGGAGCAGGTTTTTCTTCTGACTTTAATAGTCTTTCCCACCAACCTTTCTGCTCTTTCTGGATTGAGCATAGAATGTTCCTCAACCCAACTTGAGTTTTACAAACCTGCACCATAGAGTAAAAAATCAATGCACCTACAAACTTCCAATCATTCCAGAAGGTTAAGTTGAAATGAACTTGGAAGAACAGAATGAAAACTTGTCAAGAAACTCTTAAACCATTAACTTATCATTATTCTAAGTTGGGGGGAAAGGAACAGAAGAAATTTTGATGACCATAAGCAGATAATGGATCAGCTTAAAAGTTTCTTCCTCAATACTTTGTTCCTTTGGGTAATTGCTATAGACTTCAATGGTATTAAGTTTTCATGATTTCCTTGTATTTTCTTTTCCTTTTTCCAATTGTGTGCTTCTCCTATATACGTCCTGTGTACTTGGATTATGCCTTTGTTTTTTTTATCAATGAAGTAATCGTTAATTATCCCAAAAAAAGTATTCATAGCAAAAGTGATGCAATATAAACATCAGCTTAACACCTACTACATTTTTTAAATCCTTCACTGTTTGAACAATACCAGAAGAATGCTGCATTGCTTTTACATGCTTAAATGCTCCACTTAAACAATCGAGAAAAACCAAAAGCTAGTCTAACTGTGCTATTAAAAGGTAACAATCAACTCAATGTGGCTGCTTCATGGTAAAAGCATGGGTGGCAAGTGGTAGTGATGAGTTGCAACAGGATTGGTGGTTGAGGGGCAGTGGGGTACTAGGCACAGGAACCAAAAAGAGAAAGGAGGGTACAGCAGAAACAAAAGAGACAAGGATCGAAGGAGAGTTATCCTTGGTAGAAAAATAATGTTAAGATGATGCTTATCAGTGGGATGTGTGCAAGAACAAGTTTTTCAGTGGAACTGACAGCCTGGTGATCATTTGGATGTGATGAAAGTGATATATTTGTACCTAAATTTTGACAACAGCAAAGACAAATCAAAGTGTGAATTGAATCTTCCTTAACTATGGTATACAGAACTGGTTGGACAAGGCAGTTATATTAAATCAATATACTGCTCAAAATACAAACTTCAATATTCTACACACTTGAGCGGCTCCCGAGTCCTGACAACATGATTACCAAACATTATTTTAACTCAAGCATACACACAACAAACACCATGGGATGACAAAAAAGCTAATCGGCTTGGGACCATGCGTTATGAAGCAAAAGTCACTGGTTCTGATTTCTCCCTCCCCTTCCCATGTGAGCCAAACTCATCCAAGAAATAAAAAGATATGAAAATAATATACAAACGGGTAGGCCATATAAACTAAATATGAAGATTGGTCTCACCTCAGGCATTATTGGGCCATAAAGTTCCAAACTGAACACAAACAATTCACCTTGCAGCCCTTTAGCAGAGAAACTAAATAAGCCCTGCGGCTCACAGTTCACAGAAACCTCTTTTGCATCAGGTAGAGCAATGGTAAGATAAACCTTATCAGAACGTTGAGCCCAAAGAACCTCCGGACTGCGACTGCATTCATGAAAAATAAAGAACTTAATATTTCAATACCCTACAGAGAAGTGGTCTTTAGGAGGTGTTTTGAAAATTAAAAAAAACCACCACTTAATGGTCAGGACAGAAGGGAGTCATGCTACAGCCAAAATGTTTGTGACCACCATTGTAAACTATCTTTAGTGTCAGTTTGTGATTGTCACTGATATATGTATTTTTTCAATGTATGAAAGCTCAAAACCCCCGCATTGTGCTTAATTGTGCGCTGATAGTAATAGAGGTCCTTTGTTTTTTTGATCAGTAGTAATAGAGGTCCTTTGTTATGTCTGGTAGAGTCAGGACGAGTGACAAGGATAGTCACAGATAGGAGATAATACTACTAATATTGTTGTTTGATAACAAACATGGTTTTAGACACATTGAATACACCTTTCTAGAAGATGAACTTAACGTTAAAGTTCATGTAGTGGGTGCTTCCATGTAATAATTAATGAAGTTCCTATATGAGTAGCAGAAAGAAATGCTTGCATGAATTATATACTGTCAAATTGGTTTGAATGCCCTTTACCGAGGGTTTGCTTTCATTATATAGAAGAGAATATACAAGATTGTCGCCAGATTCTATGCCTCTAATATGCTATACAAGGTAAGTATTTACAGCAATATCTAATCTAGCTAGAAAGGAAATTATCACCAAAAATACAATAAATCATATCCCATATCTCCGTAACATCCCCCTCAAATTGATGCTGGAAGATGAAGAAGCATCAATTTGTCGACCAAGAGCTGATGGCAGTGCCGAGAAAGAGCTTTGGTGAATATGTCGGCAGTTTGATGTTCGGTGGAAATGTGAGGAAGAGTAATCACATGTTTGTCAAAGGATTCTCGTATGGAATGACAATCGACTTCGATATGTTTCTTACGCTCATGGAAGACAGGATTAGCGGCGATCTAAATAGCACTAGTATTATCAGCATGAATAGGAGTGGACTGAAGCTGAGGAAAACCAAGTTCACCCAATAACTCACGAAGCCATGTGATCTCAGAGCATGCGAAAGACATAGCACGATACTCAGACTCAGTGGAGGACTTGGAAACTCTGTCTTGCTTCTTACTCTTCCAATAAATGAGTGCATTGCCTAAAAACATGCACCAGCCACAGCGACAAGTATCCGCACATCTGGCCCAATCAGCATCACTATACCCCACCAACTGTAAGGAAGATTCCTTAGAAAAGAATAACCCGTGTGTAGAGGTGCCTTTCAGATATCGGATAATGCGGTAGACAGCGGCTAAGTGAAGATGTCGGGGGGCTTGCATAAATTGACTGACCTGCTGCACAACAAAAGAAATGTCAGGACGAGTAATCGTCAAGTAGTTCAAACTCCTAACGAGCTGTCGATACAAGGATGGATCTTAGAGAAGTTCGCCTTCCTCCTGACGAAGCTTAAGATTTACCCCCAAGGGAGCAAGAACAGAGTTACCCGATTGGAGACTAGCCAATGAAATCAGTTCCTGTGTGTATCTGTGCTGGTGTAACAATATACCAGTCTGAGTAATCTGCACCTCAAGGCCAAGAAAGTACTGCAAGGGACCAAGATCTTTCATGTGAAAAGAGGCCTTGAGATGCTGTTGTAATTGCTTAATTAACTCAGTATCAGAGCCAGTAATCACAATGTCATCAACATATACCAGAAGCAGTACAATTCCTGCAGAAGTCTTTCGAAGAAATAGAGAGGAATCAAATTGACTCTGAGTAAAGTGAAAAGCAAGTAAAGTAGAGCGAAATTTATCAAACCATGCATGCGAAACCTGTTTCAATCCATACAAAGATCGGCGTAGCTGACAAACCTTTGAGGAAGGTGTAGTAAACATGCCGGGAGGTGGAGACATATAAATTCCATCCTTCAAATCTCCATGTAGAAGCGCATTCTTCACGTCCATCTGCCGGAGAGACCATCCCTGCAACGCAGCAAGTGCCAAGATAGTCTGTACAGTAGTCATTTTGGCAACAGGTGCAAATGTCTCTTCATAATCAATAACATACTCCTGCCGGTTCCCAAGGGCTACGAGACGAGCCTTATATCGGTCCAGTGAGCCATCAGATCGAAACTTGACTGAGGACACCCATTAACAACCAATAGGTTTGACACCAGAGGAACAAGTCACAAGATCCCAAGTGTGATTGTCTTGAAGAGCTTGGATTTCTTCTTGCATGGCCTGCTGCCAACATGCTTGGGTGGCTGCCTGATTATAAGAGCGAGGAACAGAAATAGTGTCGAGAGTGGCAGTAAGCGAGGTATGAGAAAAACCATACCTATCTGGTGGATGTGTAATAGTGGAGCGTCGAGGTATAGGAAGTGTAGAATCAGATGACGGATCACTGTCTTGAAGAGGCGTTGAAGGAGGACGTCTATGATACACCACACCTGGTTTAAATCGCTCAATAAAAGAAGAAGACGTATCATCAAAAGTGGGTAGAAGAGTAATAGAAGGATCAGAAATAACTTGAGACTGAAAGAAATATTGATTTTCAAAGAAAATCACATTTCGGGAGATCCAGAATTTGTTCGCATGAGCATCATAGCAAATAAATCCTTTCTGAGTAGGGCTATATCCCATAAAAGTACACATGACAGATTG
This sequence comes from Juglans microcarpa x Juglans regia, assembly GCF_004785595.1. NCBI lineage: Eukaryota > Viridiplantae > Streptophyta > Magnoliopsida > Fagales > Juglandaceae > Juglans > Juglans microcarpa x Juglans regia. The sequence continues at coordinate 5,949,355 of NC_054609.1, forward strand.
GGCAGCCAGCTTGTGACGATCAACAGGTGGCAGATGAACAAAACAAACACACCCAAAAGTATGAAATGATTGATACTCAGGAGATATGCCAAATAATCGAAAATAGGGAGAATCATAATTTAGAGTGGCAGAAGGCAAACGATTGATCAGGTAAGCAGCAGTAGATAAAGCTTCTACCCAGAACTTAGAAGGGACAGAGGAATCAATTAGCAAAGTAAGGACGACATCTAAGAGATGACGATTCTTACGCTCAGCGACTCCATTTTGTTGAGGGGTATAAGGACAAGAACGCTGAGAAATGATTCCTTTTTGCTGAAGATAAGCCTGAAAGGAATGAGACATATATTCCCCCCCTGAGTAGGAGCATAAGATTTTGATACAAATACTGAACTGTGTCTCGACATGTGCAACAAATTTTTGAAAAACAGAGAACACGTCAGCTTTAGAACGAAGAAAATAGATCCAAGTAAATTAACTATAATCATTGATAAACGTCACAAACTAACGATACTGACCATGAGAAATAATAGGACTGACACCGCAAACATCAGTATGCACAATCTCAAAGCAAATAGAAGCACGACTACCATGCGCAGGAAGAGGTAATGTTTTACTTTTACCAAGAAGACAAGTAGCACAATCAAAAGATACATGAGACGAAGAATATGAATCTTTATTGCCCAAAAAACCATGTTTCAAAAGATGAGTCAAGACAACAGAATTAGGATGACCCAATTTCTTATGCCAGACTTCATTATTATTGGCAGTAACCGTACAAGCAAAAGAAACAACATTAGGAATAGAAAACTGTAAAGGAAATAGAAGTCTCACTTTAGGCCCCTTCGCGATCACCGTCCCCGACACCTGATCCTGCACAAGACAACCACCACGAGAGAAATGAACATCACAGTTATTATCCACCAATTGTCCAACAGAAATCAAGTTGGTAGATAAGCCAGGAGAGATAAAAACATTTCGAAATGAAGAACCCAAAGTACCAATAGCAGCAATGGGAAGTGTACTGCCATTAGCAATCTGAATAGTTTGCGTGCCTCCATACTCTTACGAACACCATGGAGACCCGTCGTACTACTAGTCATATGATTAGAGGCACCCAAATCAACAATCCAAGAAGAAGTGGAGGTAGGATCTGTACCTTGTAGGCCCAAAGCCGTAAAAGCAGACACAATCATCTGTTGAACCATGGCAGGTGTGAGATGAATCAGAGCTTACAGTGGAGGGCGCAGAAGAAGACGAGGACTGAACATCAGCTTGAAAGGCTTGGGATTGGCGATTCTGAGGACGCACACAACAATCTTTGATGAGATGTCCCTCTTTCTTGCAGTAGTTACAAACTTTCTTCGGACAGTTGCGAGCAATGTGACCGAACTCTTTGCAATTGAAACACTGCAACTTGTTCCTCCCTCTCCCTTGTGCTGTATAGGCGACATTCACAGCTTCAGAAAAGACCTTCTCAGAAGTCATACCCATCTGAGTGGATAATCGCTGTTCCTCACGCAATAATTCTCCCAAGCAAATATCCAAGAAAGGAACCAGATTACGGTTCAATAAATTGGCTCGAACAGGCTCAAATTCAGGTTGAAGCTTCATAAAAAACTGATCACGTTGACTCTCAGCATGAACTGCTTGAAGAGTCACGAGGGCTGTGGTGGGAACCTTAGCATGGACAATAGCAGAATACTCGCTCCAAATATTAATAAAAGCAGAATAAAATTGCTCAATGGTCAAATTACCTTGAGTGTAATTGTTAATTTCCAATTCCAATTGGAATTTCCAAGCGCTGTGGTCTTGGTGATAAATACGATGCAGATAGGCCCACATAGCTTGAGTCGTAGTGAAACACCGAAGATTGGTGATAAGATGGGGCTCTATTGTTCCCAATAACCAAGAGATCACCTTAGCATCCTTGACCTCCCATTGGGAAAATTCATTTTTATCAGTGGGAACTTGAACAGAACTATCAATATGATTTGATAATTCTTTCCTTTTCAAGAACATTTTAAATTGAAATTCCCACGTAGGAAAATTCTTTCCAGTAAAACGAACAATAGTATTTTCCATAGACATGATGAAAATTACGTAAAACAAAATCAGCCCAAGCAGTCAAAAAAATAAATAACAGCAAGCCCAAAGCAAATCAGTTCCAACTCCAAGCGAAAAAGAGGCCAAACACGCAATGCAAATAATAGAAGCTCACGGACAGAATGATGAGGCCCAAGTAACACAATAAGAGGGCCCAAAAATGATACCTGCCCAGCTCAAAAGAATAGGCAAACAAAAATGCCGAGTTCACACAGAGAGGAATGTGCACCAAGCACCGACGTCAATAGAACTGGCTGACCACCTCGCAACCACCACAGAACCTCCCGTCTGCCACAGAGAGAGCCGACGTGCCCACAGCAACCCAACCACTACAAAGTAAGCACCGAAAGAGAGAATAACTTCCAGAAACATAGCAACGGCCACCACAGAGATGGGCAAACACCACTCAACCACCACAGAAAACGCCGAACGCCTCCACAGAGAAGGTCGACTGCCACAGAGGAAGCTGATGGACACCCTGCTATCCAGTCACAACGAGAAAAACACCCAAAGAAAAGGATGCGCAACTCAGAGGCGTACGCTGTACCCAGAACAGTACATCGACAGCCACAAAACAAGGAACCCACGAAGTCGGTGACCACAGAAAGTGCCGACACACAAAGAGCAAGAAGAAAAAAATTTCTTCCTGTCACACACGAGTGATTAAAACCACAAAGATGACTAGCAGAGTAGGGCTCTGGTACCATGTCAAATTGGTTTGAATGCCCTTTACCGAGGGTTTGCTTTCATTATATAGAAGAGAATATACAAGATTGTCGCCAGATTCTATCCGTCTAATATGCTATACAAGGTAAGTATTTACAGCAATATCTAATCTAGCTAGAAAGGAAATTATCACCAAAAATACAATAAATCATATCCCAAATTATATCTCCGTAACATATACATGCTGGATGCATCCACCAAGCCTATTAATAGTCACATGATCTACTCACTTGAAACAAGTTACAAGTTTTGACCCCTCATGAGAGGCATTTAGGAGGTCTGGTTTATGTTAGATATCATATTTTAGAGAGGAAATCAATCTTTGATCTAAGAAGAAGACTTCTGAATTTCCTGACTTTTCTGTGATTCAAAGACCAGTTACTCATCCGGTTACTCCAGACCATAACATTCTCAATAGAATTTTGGAGCTGGTGCCCACCATAATGATGGGCTGACTAAATGGTGAATTTGGATCATGCAGTCTTTGTGAGAGAAGAAAATGTATACACAAGTAGACATTGCCATGTTGAAATGGGAAATCTGGAGGTAGGGGCAGTATGTCTTGGAAACAGGTTCCTTTATGATTCTCTCTTTAGAGCTGGCTCTTTTTATCCTTACTGATTATCATGCATACTTTAGATCCTTGATTGGAAAGCAGGTTTAATATCTTTAAATAGCATGTAAAGAGCAATTTCAAGGTTTAATGTTGTCTCAGAACCTGTTTCCAATAATCTAAGGATTGATAATAGAATTGAATAAATGTCTAGGTAAAAAAAATGGTGCTACTCGAATACACAAGGAACATGATACGGTAACTAAACTCTATGGAAAGAGGGGCTTTCATAATGACATAGTAATTAAAAAATATATTAAATGTTGCAAGATCCTCCAAAACTGAAGGATAAAGAGGCTTTCAACAATGAATGTACAAGGAACTCATTGAACGACCATAAAATGACTTTTGTTTTTGATAAGTCATCAAATGATTGATAATTAAAATGAAAGAAGCAAATACCTGAACATATTTTTTTCCAAAATTTTAAAGGAAAAACCGACCCCAAACTACTTGAGAAAACAAGTGAATCTTACTTGTTCAACAATAAGTTTTGTTTTGGATTTGAGCTTATCATTATAATTTTCCTTGAATGCCTTCTTAAAAACGCCTTCAGTTAATGGAAGAGAATCCTTCTCAGTATACTGAACTGCACCTGAGAATTGGAAAGTCATCAGCACACAAATCCAACAGGATTAAATCATTAGGAGAGGGGCAGCTTTGAGAAGAAAAAGAGATAACATGAGAATATGAAAGTCACAAGCTTGCAGTAAACCACTCATTTTTATCAAGGCACCATGGAATTGCACCTAATTTTATATGGAAGGAGAGAGAAATAAAGGAAAACACCTGCATATGAAGCCTTCCTATCTTTCCAAGTCTGAATATTTGTGACAAAACTACTTATCAAAAAAAATATTTGGGACAAAACTAAAACTGACTATAGTCAAAATAAAACCTCTTCAATCATGAATATTTCATTCCATGAAAAATTAGAAAATTACATTTTAAAATATCCATCCCAGATTTAATTATAAAAAAAAAAAAAAAACCATCCCAGATTTAATTATCAGAAAAAACATCCATCCCATTTTAAAAAAATTACATTTTTCTCATTTGTATATATCCTGTGTACTTGGGCTATGCCTATTTACTTGGAATAAAATTTCTCTTATTAACTATAAAAAAATTACTAATAAAAACAAAAAGGTTGTCATAATATATAATTACCACATTGAAGAATCCAGGCTAGCATACCTAGTCACTGCGAAAAAGCAGCCCCTCATTTTAAGCAATTTCTAACATCGAAACCATCTTCAATGGCTGGTATCTAAAGGGAATGTGAAATTTACTAAGTAAATTTTACAACATATGAAATTTGAACACTAAGGTAAGAATTTCGGAAAGACAGAAGCCAACCACATCAGGAAAAATACAGGAGGGCCATCAGCCTCAATTTCTCACCACATACCAGCAATAACACTAGAGATCCATAGAAAGGAACATAGAGCGAGCAATCCTTCTACAGATTAAAAATGAGATATTCAGATGTTCAAACAAGGGAACAGGAGACTGAATTCTTGTGGTTCACATCTGGTTCACATCTGTCACACTCTGCAGGAAAGGAACTATAGGAGACAACCTCCAAATAAAAGCATGATGACCCAGACCAACCAATAGATCGTACGTGTACCACATCCCTATGACACACAGTCCACTAGTTGAGAAGCACCAATATGAAAGGAAGAGAATAAGCTACTAAAAGCTTTAGGAAGACTAGCCTAGCTCATAGGGAGGCATACGTAAGGTTAACATCTCGAGCTATAGCGCACTTAAATGCCCTTTTAGGGTGAGTTTGGATGTTGAAGTGAGTTGAGTTCAGATGATAAAATATTATTAGAATATTATTTTTTAATATTATTATTATTTTGAAATTTGAAAAAGTTGAATTGTTTATTATATTTTGTGTTAGGATTTGAAAAAGTTATAATGATGAGTTGAGATGAGTTGAGAGTAGTTCATGTTCCAAACGAAGCCTTAAGTTAAGACTATAAAACTTTCCATCCCAGAACTTAATTGATTAAAGCAAACTAGAAAAAATTGTGAAGGCAGTCAAGAAATCCAACTTCCGAAGAACAATACGACGTTACTACCAAATTGCATGGTCTATCAAAATTGCAAAATTAATTTAAGTAAAACGATAGAGGCATCAAATTGATAGTGAAAATAACAGATGGCAAGCTAATTTACATACACTATTTTCTATTTTCATGGATATTTACATGCATTATTGATAAGCCACACGAAAGGAGAGAAAATAAGCTACCAAAATCCCCTAAGTCCTAACTGTTATTTCCAACAAAAATCCAACCATCCTCAAAAGTGAAAAATATTAAACTACCCAAGGTATCGATCATTACACATACCTTTCCAAAATTACATGATAAATTAACAACCCTACGACTCCTTGACCAAGGGAAGATAATATTTCAAGTCCATGCGCTATTCGTATGTCCAGACATATGTATGTTCATTCTGCTAGAACTATATTGTTCAAGTTAATCAAGTTGAAATAAATTAATCAAATCTAATGGCTTCACACAGCAAGGCAAAAAATCTTGCCCGAAATGTTTGTTTCTTTCTATCCTACTTTTCTCAATAACCAAACAAAGCTCTGAATAAACAAACGAAAAAAAACCTGATTTCCCCACCATTTTGTCCCTTCTATATTAAAGCTAGCCGGTGAGGAAAAAGTTCTGCTAAATTAAGAACATAACCCCTGCATTACTGGTTCGAGGGCGATTACATCACCAGACTCACACCGTGGTTGTCGCCGGCGAAAGATTCTTGCCGCTGCCGCGGTTGAAGGCAAAGAAAACGATTGGGAAAGGAGCGACAGCGACAGGTGTTCGTTTGGTTGCGGGAATTACCCGTAATGATATCAAATTGGATCAAATTCAATTTCAGAGTTCCACAAAACTTATTTATAAGTTTTATTTTTTATACATTTTATGTGAAAATCTTTTTGCAAGTAAAGATTATTTTTTGAATTTTTATAAAGATAAGATAAATATGTTCCTAATATAAAGTATATTGTTTGAATCCTAGTAAATATAACATTTATACACTTATAATAAATTATATAAAAAATATTTATAAAAATTTTGTGTGTCGAAATTGAAATTTATTGATAATGTTATAAGATATAATATAAACAATTGTTTTCATCAAAATTAGTAACTCGTGAACAAACTCAAACTTATTCAAAAAATAATGAACAGTTTTAAATATAAATTTATATATTCGGCTCGAACTTGACTCGTATACATTTATAGATTTAGGCCTCGTTTGTTTTTAGGAAACATCTCATCTCATCTCAATTCATCATTACAACTTTTACAAATCTCCACACAAAATAAAATAAATAATTCAATTTTTTCAAAACCTAAAACAAAAATAATATTAAAAAATATATTCTAACAATATTTTATTCAACTTTTTAATTTTAATTTCATCTCATCTCATCTCATCTCTAAAAACAAACGAGCCCTGAAGTTTCAAAATTTTGTGAAGAGTAATAAAATGGTTTGAGTTAAAATATTTTATTAAATTTTGAGAAATGATAGAGAAAAAATTGAATAAAAATATCAGAAAGTTAAAATTTGTTTAAATATAAATTTTTAATAGTACTTTTGTTTTGAAATTTGAAGAAATTGTATTATTTTTGTGTTTTGTTTAGAAGTTTGAGAAAGTTATATTGAGTTTTTGTTTAGATAATGATTAGATAATAATTAAATAAAAAAATTAAGAATTAAAAATTAAAATATTTTATATTTGAATAATATTTAAAAAAAAATTGTTAAAAATTGTAAGATTTTAATGTTCGATGAAATATGTTGCACAGCCAATGTTCTATTGGATAGAAAAGTGGCCAACCCACGGCACCAAAAACACAATGGACTTCTTTGTCTGCATGGTGTTGGGCTAACATTCCTAATCATCTAGAGTAAAACTCAGATGTACCAATATTCCAAAGCTTTAAATCCACAAGTATTTATTGTTTCATTAATTATCAAATTTTAATTATTTTTTAATATTACATTATATGATTACAAGATAAATTAAAATAATAAATTTTCAATCATTTGATGCTATGTAACATGATGATTAATAAAAATTTTGGTTCCATACATATGCCATTTCAATTTAATAAATTCACACTAATCTCGTCAGCACTACAATTGGTACTAATTTGGTAGTAAATTTATGATTTCTAGTTGCATTTTACTTTCCTTTAGTGCTGTAAATGAACTAGTCTATTCGATAACCCGCTCGATGCTCGATTGGTTAAACTCGAATCAAATTTAACTCATAAAAATAAAAGCTCGACAATGAAAGTAGATATCCATTCGATTAATAAATGACACATAACCGACTAAACTCAATTCGACTAAGACTCGTTAAGGCTCGCTCGTTTATGCTTGAGTCGACTCGTTAGCTCAACTCGATTAAAGCTTATTCATATATTGAAAAATATACATATACACATATGTATGTATATACATATATACATACATATATATATATATATAAACACTAGGTGAAAGCAATGTGCAATGCACGTTTGCTTAGTTTATATTTAATTTTTTTTGTTAAGAACTAATTTTTTTATTAATAAGGACGTAATGTTTTTGGTTAATTAAATAACAATATAATGTTTATGTAATTTATAAATAATTGCACGCTGTGATATATTATAAAAGAAGAGCATTAATAGAAGCTATAACATGGTCCTATAAATAAACATTGCTCATAGTTTTATGCAAGTTGTTTGAGATAATTTTGATTCTAGGATGGCGATCCAGCATTTTCCTTATCTTGCATTGCCTCAATAGAGAGGACATTAAAATGCCTATGTTTTATTTGTCTTTTTTTTTTTTGTGTCTTTTTATTTTATTGGGCTTATATTTTTCGATTAGAGTTTGTTTTTAATGGGTTTTCTTTGTTTTGTGCCTAGCTTGTTTGGCTTTGTGAAGCCCAACCCGTGGGCTTGTTTTCAACCCAATCTTTTCTTCCTCAAACGGCGCCATTTTGAATTTTTTTGTATCTTTTTATTTTATTGGGCCTGCATTTTTCGGATAAGGCTTGTTTTTAGTGGGTTTTCTTTGTTTTGGGCCCAGCCCGTTTGGCTTTGTGAAACCCAGCCTGTGGGCTTGTTTTTAGCCCAACCCTCTCTTCCTCAAACGGCATCGTTTTGGCCAGCCCTTAGGGTTTTCTTCTTCTTTTCTTCTTCTCCTGCGCGTCGCTACCTTCCTTCTTCTTCCTCTTCTCGGTTTCCTCTATTTTTCTCCATTGCAGGCCTTATTTGTAAGCCTCCTTGCTCGCCTCTCTCTCTCTCTGCCATTTCTCGTTTGTGTCCTGCGTTTTGCAGTGAGAACCACCATCTGCCCTCACCTCCATTTCTCCCCCATCCCATGCTATATTTTTGGCCCCAATCGGTGCCCTGTTTTAACCCCAAACCGTGAGCATAGCCGAGGCTCCATGCTCGCCACTCTCTCTCCGTCGTTCCCTTAGTATTTCGGGTTCAAGCTTGTGAAAAACGCCTTTGCATTTCCATTTCTTTTTCCCTCTACCCATGCTCTGAGAAGATTTTTCAGTTTCATCTTTCTTCATCTACAAATCTGGTTGTGCCGCAGCTCTCCTCCTCCTTTTTCGTCTGGTAATAGCTTGCATTTTAATCTCTACAATCTTGTTATTGTTTTGCTGCAAATCTGAGCCTTCTCTTCTCATCTCTTGCATTATTTTTCATCTATTTTACTCTTTAGGTTTTGGGTGGGGGGTTTCGAAGCTTAGCATTTATTTCTTTCAACTTTGTAAGTATATGTTTTATTAAGTATTCTGTTTTTTTTGTTTTGCTGTGGTTTCATGCCTTGATTTATTCATTTATGGTTTAATTGTGTATACTTTTATACCCATTCAACTCGAAAGCTCCCTATACCTAAAAAAAGAAGTTTACAATAGTATAAAGAACACAACATAATAAGCATAGGGTAGTTTAGGATATTTAAACTAAAAAAACTTATGGGTTTCAGATTCTTTCTTTAAAAATTATGAAATGTTAGTTATATGCACCAGATGTTTACTTAGATTTCGTTATTAATCTTTAGTAACTTATTGATAGAAAACTGGTGCAAAATATGCAAATCTTGAAGGCAAAAGATGATTTTTTTTTTCTCTAGTAGTTAACATAAAACAGATTAATAAAGATACGGATGATTACCTTAAACCCGGCAAAATTTGAAAACCTCCCAACACCGGAAAGATCAATACAATCTGAAACCAAAATAGAGGGGAATTTTGATTTTGGGATTTAGAAGAGAAGATAAACATAAACCATATATTTGAAGAACTAAAAAATGTTAATTAATATAGATCAATACTTTTAACCAAAGTAAATCCCTAGTATAGGGTAGTTTAGGATATTTTAAACTAAAAAAGCTTATGGGTTTCATATTCTTCCTTTCAAAATTTTAGATTTAGGATAGTTTAGTTTGATAATTTCAAAATTAAGAAATGTTAGTTATATGCATTAGATGTTTACATAGATTTTTTTATTAATTTTTAGTAACTTATTGATAGAAAACTAGTGTGAAATATGCAGATCTTGAAGGCAAAACAAGAATTTTCTTTTCTCTAATAGTTAACATAAAACAGATTAATAAAGATACGGATGATTACTTTAAACGTAGCAAAATTTGAATACCTCCCAACAGTAAAAAGATCAATACAATCTGAAACCAACATAGAGGGGAATTATGATTTTGGGATTTAGAAGAGAAGATAAACATAAACTATATATTTGAAGAACTAAAAAATTCTAATTAATATAGATCAATACTTTCAAGCAGAGTAAATCCCTAGTAGCTTCCAATAGCACAAAGATGAATACAAACTCAAGGAGAAATAGAGGGGATTTCTTCGGGCTATGAATGTGTACTTGATGCGTTTGTGTGGGTTCTTCTTTAAATTTTATTCATTTGTATTTGTTTTTTAATATGTAATTGTCAATTGGAGAATTTTAACATTAATAAGATGAGATTAATGTCTAATAGAGTAAATACAATGAATGACAGAATGCATGTGCATGCAGATGTATCGATAGGAATTGATAACAGATAAAAAGTTTGATGGGCATGTATTTGTGTGGGTTAATTTTTAAATTTAATTCATTTCTATTTTTTTTAATATGTAATTTTCAATTGGAGAATTGGAATGTTAATTAGACGAGATTAATGCCTAATAGAGTAAATATAATCAATGACAGAATGCATGTGCATGTAGATGTATCGGTAGAAATTAATAACATATAAAAGGTTTGATGGACATGCATTTGTGTGGGTTATTTTTAAAAATTTTATTCATTTGTATTTGTTTTTTAATATGTAATTGTCAATTGGAGAATTGTAAAGTCCAATAAATAATTAGAGAATTTTAACAACCAATAAATAATTGGAGAATTTTATGTGACGCCCCCAATCCCCCTTATAAAAATACACAGGGATTGAGACACCAGGATGGTGACAACACGGTCACACATCCCAACGGAGTGCCAGTGTGTGTACATGCAACAATGTACAAATAAAATAACGCAGCGGATAGTCAACTAAGTACCAGAATTTATTTACAATCAAACATCAGTAAAGATTTAAATAGCAGTTATATAGTCATCCATAAAATAATTTACAATAGTTCCAGACAAACAAACGAGTGATCCCAGATCACTCCTCAGGCGGAGCCGTCTCCTCAGGCTCGCCCTCCTCCTCCTCATCTGCATCAAAATCTGCGTTACCACAAAATGGTATCGCAGGTAAGTATAACCCAAAATAACAACGTAATATAAAATGCATTAAATGTAACTAACATGCATGCACATGAAAAATATGCATTTTTCCACAAGACATCATTTTTCCCGAAAATGATAATTTTCCAACACACGCCAAAATCCCATTTTGACCCAAAATATCCGTAAAACATTTTCCCAGAAAATGATTTACCCAGAAACCAACTCGCACTATTTTCCCAGAAAATAGTGCATTAATTCCAAATGCACCATGCATTAATTCCATATGCACCATGGCCTCCCCTATGGACCATCCGCACGTCCTGGCTTCGTAGTGGTGCTCAGTTCCGCGCCCAGCGCGTACATGGCCAAGCACCCACTCTACGCAACAAGCGATGCCCAGTTCCGCGCCCAGCGCGTACGTGGCCAGACATCCTCTAGTCCCCGCCAGCAGAAGGACCACGGAGTCGGCACGAGACCATCTCGTCCGATCCCATTGTCGCCCGGCGACAATCCAGGGGACGTTACTCAGTATATTCCGCTCCCGAGTAACCAGAGGAGCTCCACCGAGTTAATGCCCCATCTCGGCTTGGGGTCGTGATACACACGCACCAAAAATCCATTCTCACATGAAAACCCAGTTTTCATAAACACATGAACATGAATGCAATACACGAAAATCCAGTTTTCTTTACAAACATGATCATGCAAGAAATAATGAAATGCACATGTACCAACACAATATCCAAACCAACAATTACCAATCCAATCAAATCTAACCAAACAACTCCAATCACAAATCCATCCGACCCCCGAACTCCTCGGACTCAGTCCGGCATGCCAAAAAATACAGTGAAATGGGTTAGTGCAAAAATACATTTAAATTACAAAAGTTCTTTGGAGAAATACTTACAGTGCAATATAACAATTTCTGAAGGATCACGAAGTTGAAAAAGGCGACGTTTGAGCAACACCACAGTGTAAAATACACTGTGGCCGTGGGTTACAAATACCAACTTTCAAACGGAGGCAAATGAAGACCCAAAATTGATAGGGTAGGGCCTAGGGAGGTCGGTGAAGCCAATGGTGGTAGTGGTTTGCCGTGGGTGGAGGCGAAATGGGCGGTAGAAGACCAAAATGCCCAAATCAGAAATGTAGATGGTGGAGCTTCACCTGTGGTGGATCGGAGCTGGGGTTGGGTCCAATGGGTTGCTAAGAGGTCGATGATGATATGGTAGGAAGATGGTGGCCGGAGGCGGCGCGACGGCGGCGCTGGAACGAAAGTGATGCCGCGGCTTGAAGGGCTAGTGGTGGTTAACGGCGGCGCAGATGGAGGTGAGGTTGGTGGGGTGAGGTCGCCGGCGGCAGGGGAACACAGTGGGGTGGGCGGTGAAGGCCACCGCTGGCTCATGGCGGCGCTGGCGTGGAAGGCGACGGACACGGGGAGAGAGAGGGGGCTGGGTCGCGCGCACGGGGAGGGGAGAAATAAGGAAGAAAAAAAAGAAAAGAAAGAAAAGAAAAGGAGAGGAAGAAAAATAGAGGGAAAAGAAATGAGGTCCAATCCTCATAACTTGGGTCACAAAAATGATCCAACGGAGATGATTTTAAAACCATAAGTTAAATAAAATAATTTAAACATAATGGTAAAGTCAAATTGAAATAATTAAATCCCACAGTAATTAATTAAATATGAAAAACAATTTAAATGCACAACAATAAATAAATATTAAGAAAGCACATAAAAATTAATTTTTACCAATTAAAAATCCTAAAAATAATCCAATTAAAATCCAATAATTTTAAAACAAGAGAATAATTTTTGAATAAAATAAAAATAATACTTCAATAAAAATACACTAAAATACGGGGTGTTACATCTTCCCCCCTTAAAAAAATTTCGTCCTCGAAATTAGCAAGGTCAGACATTAAACCAATACAGGATCAAGATTCAACCGAGAGAATACTTAGAACATACCGTCAAAATCAATCAAACAAGTACGGATATTGCTCCCTCATGTCGGCTTCTCTCTCCCAAGAGAAATCTTGAGCCAATGGATCACCCCATGACACTTTCACCATAGGTATTACCTTGGACCTTAACTCTTGCTCTTTCCAATCCACGATCTGTGTTGGGGCAACTTCATAAGTAAGGTTGGGCCACATTTGAATGTGTTCGGGATCCACAAAACGTGGCTCTTGCTGTCCAAAACTCTTCTTCAATGAGGACACATGAAACACATCATGAACATCCCCAAAATAATCTGGCAAGGCAACTCTATAAGCAACAAGCCCAACCTTCTCTATGATATGAAAAGGGCCAACATATCTTGGACTAAGCTTTCCTTTCTTACCAAAGCGCTTAACGCCTTTCATAGGAGAGACTTTAAGATAAACCCAATCACGTTCTTCAAAGGATAAGTCTCTTCTTCTTGTATCTGCGTAACTTTTCTGGCGACTTTGCGCTTCAGCCATCTTCTTCCTGATAAACTGAACTTGATCCTTCATTTCTTGAATTATCTCAGGCCCAAGCAATTTGTTCTCGCCAACTTCATCCCAACATAAAGGCGATCTGCACTTTCGTCCATATAAAGCTTCATACGGGGCCATCTGAATGGAGGAATGAAAACTGTTATTATAAGAGAACTCAATAAGCGGTAAGTGATTCTCCCAACTTCCTTGGAATTCCATGACACAAGACCGCAACATATCCTCTAGAGTCTGAATAGCACGCTCTGATTGGCCGTCCGTTTGGGGGTGATACACCGAACTAAACTTCAATTTAGTGCCTAATGCTGCCTGCAAACTCTTCCAGAAATGGGACGTGAATCACGAGTCCCGATCTGACACGATACTCTTGGGTATTCTATGCAAACGCACTATCTCCTTGACATATAACCGAGTCAACTTACCCAACGAGTCAGTATTATTAACAGGCAAGAAATGGGCACTCTTGGTCAACCGATCCACAATCACCCAAATGGAGTTCTTCCCACTAGGAGTCCTCGGCAACCCTACCACAAAATCCATAGAAATATCATCCCACTTCCACTCCGGAATAGGGAGAGGTTGGAGTCTACCAGCAGGTCTCTGATGCTCAGCCTTCACCTGTCGGCATGTGTCACATTTCTCAATAAACAAAGCGATGTCCAACTTCATTCCTTCCCACCAGAAATTCTTCTTTAAATCTCTATACATCTTCGTGCTTCCTGGATGAACCGAATAAGGAGCCGCATGAGCTTCTGCTAAAATCCACTCTTTAAATTCAGAATCTCGGGGAATCACTCTACGATCCCGAAACCGAAGAATGCCATCCTTATCCAAGCTGTAATGCAAGGGTCCTCTAGACTTTCTGACTCTTTTCCTGATAGCCAACAAATTAGGGTCCTTTCTTTGAAGAGTCTTTAATTCTTCAAAATCCACTACTCGGACATCCAAGATTGAAGATAATAATTCTTCTTGCTGTGAACTCTCGATAAGAAGTTTCCTCATTCCACAAAGGAGAGAGTCCACATATGATGATTCCGCTTCATCCACTTGTTGTGACTTTCTACTCAAGGCATCGGCGACTAAATTTGCCTTTCTTGGATGATACTTGATTTCACACTGATAGTCGCTAATTAGTTCTAACCACCGTCTCTGCCTCATGTTTAGATTCTTCTGAGTAAACAGATGCTTCAAGCTCTTGTGATCAGTATAAACTTCACAGGCTTCGCCATACAGATAATGCTGCCAAATCTTAAGCGCAAAAACTATTGCCGCCAACTCCAAATCATGCGTGGGATAATTCCTTTCATGAATCTTCAGCTGACGAGATGCATAAGCAACAACCCGTCCCTCTTGCATAAGAACGCATCCCAACCCGAATTTGGATGCATCACTAAAAATCACAAATGGCTTGTGTGGCTCCGGAAGTACCAAAACAGGTGCCACTGTCAATCTTCTCTTCAACTCTTGAAAACTTCTCTCACATTTGTCAGACCATACAAACTCAGTATTCTTCCTAGTCAAGGCAGTGAGAGGTCCTGATAGTCGAGAAAAACCTTCCACAAATCTTCGATAGTAACCGGCAAGTCCCAAGAAACTTCGTATCTCACGAACTGTCGAAGGGCGAGGCCACGACAAAACAGCTTCTACTTTACTAGGATCTACAACCACTCCTTCTTGAGAAATCACATGTCCAAGAAACTTAACTTCTTCTAACCAAAATTCACACTTGCTCAACTTAGCATACAATTGATGCTCTCTTAATTTCCCAAGTGCCAGACGAAGGTGACAAGCATGCTCTTCCAAATCTCGAGAATAAATCAAAATGTCGTCGAGAAACACCACGACAAAAGAATCCAAGAAAGGCCGAAACACCCTATTCATCAAATCCATAAAAGCAGTAGGGGCATTAGCTAACCCAAAAGACATCACCTTAAATTCATAATGCCCATACCTCGTCCTGAAAGCAGTCTTGGGCATGTCCTTATCTCTTATTCTCAACTGATAGTACCCTGACCTCAAGTCAATCTTTGAAAAGATAGCCGCTCCCTGAAGTTGGTCAAACAAATCATCAATTCTCGGTAGAGGATACTTCTTCTTAATAGTCACCTGGTTAAGCTCCCGATAATCTATACACATTCTGAGAGTACCATCTTTCTTCTTGACAAACAACACGGGTGCTCCCCACGGTGAAGTACTAGGCTGAATAAATCCCTTGTCAACCAGTTCTTGCAATTGAGTCTTCAACTCTTTTAATTCAGCCGGTGCCATGCGATAAGGTGCTTTATGCACAGGAGCCGCACCAGGTTCCAAATCAATAACAAATTCCATATCGCGAACAGGAGGCAATCCGGGCAAATCATCTACAAACACATCAGGAAACTCGCCCACAACTGGAATATCTACTAACGACTTCTTCTCAGATGGCGTAGACACGACTCGGACCAAAAAAGCATCTGCTCCACAAGCTATATCTCTCCTAGCTTGAATTGCTGATATAATTGTTGGTTTTGCCTTCAACTTACTTCCCGCGAATTCCAAATAATCATCATCCGAGAGTTGAAAACCAATTACCCGACTTCTACAATCAATATTTGCTGAATATCGATATAGCCAATCCATTCCCAAAATTATATCAAATCCCAGCAACTTGAATACAATCAAATCTGCATCCAGTGTCCTCCCTCCAAAATCCAAAGGACAGCCTAAAGCAACTTTAGAGCACCACACCATCTCACCATTTGGAAGTGCCACTACTAAAGATTGCGATAAAGGCTCCGTGACCAGATTACACATCCGTGCAAAAGTGGCAGACACAAAAGATCGAGACGCCCCGGAATCAAACAAAGTACATGCATAGAAATCATATAGGCGAACTCTACCTGAAGCAAACACATCCACCAGACAATTCCAAAAAAAATCCAACCATATCAAACATTAAATCAAGTTAAAATAATTAAATGCATACCAGTAATAACCCCAGCATCGTGGGTCTCTGGAGCTCCATAATCCACATCACCAGGGGTCACTGCATAAACCCGAGCTGGTACCAACTGTCTCTGGTTGCCCCTTCCACCTCGTCGACCTCCTCGCGCTTTTTGCCCTTCTTGAACTTGACCAGGACACTCCCGAGCAAAGTGACCCGGCTGGCCAAATCTAAAACACTGAATTCCTCTCTGGCCGCAGTCACCCTCATGGGCTCTATTGCACCTGTTACAAACTGGAGCTCGACCTCCAGCACGAACACCGGTGGTCGTCTACGAACGGGCACTAGTCCTTTGCACGAACTTATGAGGCGACCCAGAACTACTCCCTTCACCAACGTAACTCCGCCTCTTCTGACCCGGAGGGGAGCCTACTCCAAAACTATTTTCCCGTTCTGCAATGCTGGCTAAATCCACTAACTCTTGAAAGTCCTTAATCCGAAGGCAGGCCACTTGTCTACGTACCTCATGGCGCAAACCCTCCTGGAAGCGCTCGACCCGCAACTCCTCCGTAGTAATGAGGTGAGGAGCGAACCGTCCAAGCTCCATAAATTTTCTTGCATATTGCTCAACAGTCATGCCACCTTGAACCAGATTATTGAACTCCCGAGCCTTTTGCCTTCTCACTGAAATAGGAAAGAACCGGTCATCAAACTCTTTCTTGAAACGTTGCCAAGACACAGCAGCCAAGGAACCCAACTCCATTTCTAATAATGTCCGCTTGGTCTCCCACCAATTTGCCGCTTCACCTTGCAGCATATAACTTCCATATAATACCATCTGAGCCTCCGTGCATCCACAAACTTCAAATGTTCTTTCCAAATCATGAATCCACCTCCTAGCTCGCATTGGGTCCTCCTCCCTAGTGAAGGCAGGAGTCCTATGCGTTAGGAAGCGCTCATAGGGGCACCCCACTTGGACTCCTCTACTTGAATCTCTTTGCGGCAGTCGGAAATTCTGTTGAAGAAATTCTGTCATTCTATTTAATGCTCTTGCCATAGCATAATTTCCATCACCTCTAGGTAACTCATCTTCAGGCACCTCAGCTTACCTTCTTGGTCTCACTATAATCCTGTCATAGAGCATTCTCCAACCCCGCTTAAATCCAGATAAATCATACTCAACCAAAAAATAAACAATAATTAAAGCGATAAATAAAATAATTCAAATAACATCAATTAACATAAAATAACATAGCAATAAACTCATAATATAAAATAAATAACTTAACTTACATCACTTAAACAAAAAATTTTATTGTTTTAAAATAATAATAAAAATAATTTTCTGGTACTATCCTAAGGGACATGTGGTTTTACCCAGAGCCGAACTGCTCTGATACCACCTGTGGGGCCCACAATCCCCCTTATAAAAATACATAGGGATTGAGACACCAGGATGGTGACAACACGGTCACACATCCCAACGGAGTGCCAGTGTGTGTACATGCAACAGTGTACAAATAAAATAACGCAGCGGATAGTCAACTAAGTACCAGAATTTATTTACAATCAAAATCAGTAAAGATTTAAATAGCAGTTATACAGTCATCCATAAAATAATTTACAATAGTTCCAGATAAACAAACGAGTGATCCCAGATCACTCCTCAGGCGGAGCCGTCTCCTCAGGCTCGCCCTCCTCCTCCTCATCTGCATCAAAATCTGCGTTACCACAAAATGGTATCGCAGGTAAGTATAACCCAAAATAACAACGTAATATAAAATGCATTAAATGCAACTAACATGCATGCACATGAAAAATATGCATTTTTCCACAAGACATCATTTTTCCCGAAAATGATAATTTTCCAACACACGCCAAAATCTCATTTTGGCCCAAAATATCCGTAAAACATTTTCCCAGAAAATGATTTACCCAGAAACCAACTCGCACTATTTTCCCAGAAAATAGTGCATTAATTCCAAATGCACCATGCATTAATTCCATATGCACCATGGCCTCCCCTATGGACCATCCGCACGTCCTGACTTCGTAGCGGTGCTCAGTTCCATGCCCAGCGCGTACATGGCCAAGCACCCACACTACGCAACGAGCGATGCCCAGTTCCGCGCCCAGCGCGTACGTGGCCAGACATCCTCTAGTCCCCGCCAGCAGAAGGACCACGGAGTCGGTACGAGACCATCTCGTCTGATCCCATTGTCGCCTGGCGACAATCCAGGGGACGTTACTCAGTATATTCCGCTCCCGAGTAACCAGAGGAGCTCCACCGAGTTAATGCCCCATCTCGGCTTGGGGTCGTGATACACACGCACCAAAAATCTATTCTCACATGAAAATCCAGTTTTCATAAACACATGAACATGAATGCAATACACGAAAACCCAGTTTTCTTTACAAACATGATCATGCATGAAATAATGAAATGCACATGTACCAACACAATATCCAAACCAACAATTACCAATCCAATCAAATCCATCCGACCCCCGAACTCCTCGGACTCAGTCCGGCATGCCAAAAAATACAGTGAAATGGGTTAGTGCAAAAATACATTTAAATTACAAAAGTTCTTTGGAGAAATACTTACAGTACAATATAACAATTTCTGAAGGATCACGAAGTTGAAAAATGTGACGTTTGAGCAACACCACAGTGTAAAATACACTGTGGCCGTAGGTCACAAATACCAACTTTCAAACGGAGGCAAACGAAGACCCAAGATTGATAGGGTAGGACCTAGGGAGGTCGGTGAAGCCAATGGTGGTAGTGGTTTGCCGTGGGTGGCGGCGAAATGGGCGGTAGAAGACCAAAATGCCCAAATCAGAAATGTAGATGGTGGAGCTTCACCGGTGGCGGATCGGAGCTAGGGTTGGGTCCAATGGGTTGCTAAGAGGTCGATGATGATGTGGTAGGAAGATGGTGGTCGGAGGTGGCGCGACGGCGGCGCTGGAACGAAAGTGACGCCGCGGCTTGAAGGGCTGGTGGTGGTTAACGGCGGCGCGGATGGAGGTGAGGTTGGTGGGGTGAGGTCACCGGCGGCAGGGGAACACAGTGGGGTGGGCGGTGAAGGCCACCGCTAGCTCACGGTGGCGCTGGCGTGGAAGGAGACTGACACGGGGAGAGAGAGGGGCTGGGTCGCGCGCATGAGGAGGGGAGAAATAAGGAAGAAAAGAAAGAAAAGAAAAGGAGAGGAAGAAAAATGGAGGGAAAAGAAATGAGGTCCAATCCTCATAACTTGAGTCACAAAAATGATCCAACGGAGATGATTTTAAAACCATAAGTTAAATAAAATAATTTAAACGTAATGGTAAAGTCAAATTGAAATAATTAAATCCCACAGTAATTAATTAAATATGAAAAACAATTTAAATGCACAACAATAAATAAATATTAAGAAAGCACATAAAAATTAATTTTTACCAATTAAAAATCCTAAAAATAATCCAATTAAAATCCAATAATTTTAAAACAAGAGAATAATTTTTGAATAAAATAAAACTAATACTTTAATAAAAATACACTAAAATACGGAGTGTTACATTTTAACAACCAATAAATAATTGTTTTAAAATTATCAATCAAAATGCAGTATTTAATGAAGCTGCTGTGTCTTCTTTGTAACCGTTACATTCACAGTGCATGGACGAATTTAGACGAACGGCGTTAACTTTAACGGAAAAATAACAAAAACTGTTAAAACGAGATTTGCTGTTTGATCGCCACTTTTTATATATAAAGATATATATATATATGTATTATCTAATAACATAAGCATAATACTTTTATAATTAAATATATAATATGTAACCTTATTATTTATGCCTTTATATTGAATATGCTTTATAGCTATATTTTATAATTTATATAGTAATTAGTAGATAAGATTTAATAATTTCATATACTAGTATGTGTCAACCATATATGAAATAGATATATGCTACCATATTATGTGTATGTATTAATAATTTATGTAGGCATATAATATATTGTTATTATGGATAACATCAACTAGCTACATGTTAATTATTTATAAATTTTAAAAATCTTGTAATTTAATATAGGTTCTACTTGTTAGTTGTACAAAAATATTAGATTTTGTATTTATCTAATCTAGTAATTATTAAATCTTCTTAAAATAAATAAATAAATAAATAAACAACTCAAGCAGAGCTCGAGCTCGATTTGGGAGTTTAGCATACCGAGTCGAGCTCGAACAAAGGTTAAATAAAATCTCGAGTTCGAGTTTTTTTAGTCGAGCTGAGTTTGGCAAGCCAAAGATTGGCTCGGCTTGGCTCGATTATAACCCTACCTTCCTCAAGATTCTCTCAACTACTTGTTTAAATTTGAAGAAATGTATCTCCTTCAATTCCTGTTTGAATTCGAGAATCTCAAGCAAAAGAGAGATAAATATATTCTACATAATTTATTGTTGCATATAATAGTATTTTCGACGACATTAAACAACAATAATTGTCATAAGTTACACTTTATCTGCATAATTCTCTCACTTAAAGCCCCTCAAATTTGGGCATGAATTTTGTTAATGACGTGTTTTGCACACCGGTCACGGGCTCAATACTCTTGCACATGAGAAATGTGAGGGCTCGAGAGGTGGTGAGACACCTTCGATGCTTAAGTCAGTCTTATAAACCTTAGAGAGAATTTTTGTATGTACTTGTACCGTCCTCTGTGGTACCATGTCGTCGACTTTAATGCGATATGGCTCCTCTGGGTCACATCCTATGCGGTAGGTTGTTGAGTGTGGCCATCATCTGTGCACTCTGTCAGAGATAGAGGCTCCCATCGGGATCCCACCCCACGTTTCGTATCTCACCCTTTAATGCAGCGTAGCTTTGCTTCCATTTACATGTGCAGAGTCTTGTCAAAGTGAATACTGTCTTATTTTCTCACGTTGAACCTTTTCCCGCGCTGGCCCTAGGCCTCATTCTTCTTATCCCAATTGGTGGGTCGATTACGCTTTGGTTGTTGGGCCTCTTAGGGGCGACTCAGGCCTAGCCCAGTGGCCCAATCCATGTTTAAATTTAAAAAAAAAATATCTCTTTAAATTCTTGCTTGAATTTAAGAATTTCAAGTGGAAGAGAGATAATATATTCTAAATCATTTATCGCTGCATATATGAGCATCTTCGACAACATTAAACAACAATAATTGTCATAAGTTACACTTTATTTGCAAAATTCTCACATAAAGCCCTTCAAATTTAGGCATGAACTTTATTAACGACGTGTTTCGCACAGTAGGCTCGATACTCCTGCACACGAGAAATATGAAGGGGAGGGGGCTAGTGAGACATCTCTGATGCCTAATGCGTTTGGTATCTAATACGACGAGGCTATGCTGCCATTTATTTGTGCAAAGTTGTGTCAGAGTGAATGCCATCCCATCTTCCGCGCTGGGCTTGGGCCTCATTCTTCTTATATCGATTGGTGGGCTTTTACACTTTGGTTGCTGGGCCTCTCAGGGGTGAGTTAGGCCCAACCTAGCGGCCAAACCCATATTTATGTTTGAAGAAAAATATCTCCTTAAATTCCTACTTGAATTTGAGAGTCTCAATTGGAAGAGAGATAAATATATTCTATATTATTTATTGATGCATATATGAGTATTTTAGATAACATTAAACAACAATAATTATCGTAAGTTACACTTTATCTACATAATTCTCACACTTAAAGCTGCTCAAACTTAGGCATGGGACCTGTAAGGGATTTCCCCTCCTGTCTTAACGGGCTTGAGAAGGGTGACGGAGACAAGAAGCAAATGCCCAGCCCAGAACAAGTAGACTCTTTTGGCTTGGCCCATGGGTAGGCTCCTCTGGAAACTACCTGCACGAGGGAACATGTTGCAGGGGAATGAGACTCGCCGACCTGGAGACCTCTCGAATAGTGTCCAGCTCTTGAGTGCTTGTCCATGTAATGGGTGGAAAGTATAGGGACCTCGATCTTCTGACATTAGACTCAAATCGGGAACCACGTCGCATTAATGACACCACTATCAGACGTACATGTCACATTAATGATGCCGTCGCAAAACTACGCCATATTAAAGAACTTTGACAAAAGAAACAGTACGAAAGACATAGCCTCCTTGTCTGCCCTCCCAGGCTCCTAGTATAAATAGCAACTCCCAAGTACGAGAAACACTCTCTGATCCCTAGACTCTCTTACTTATTTACGAACTTCTAAAAGACTTTACTAACTTTGACATCGGAGACTCCCCGGTCCCAAGGCCACCCTTTCCCAGTTGCATTCTTCTCTATTTTCGTAGGCCTAAGTTTTGAAAACTTGAGTTGCTGGAACTTGGCTCAAACAAGTATGAAACACAACGTTAACAGGACCTTAGTCTAGAAATATGTGAGCTCTATACCTATTATTATTACTTGTGTGGATTTAATTATTTAAATACTTAATAAAAACAGTAGAACCCACTTTATATTTGCATCTTTTTCTTAATACTTAAACTGCTCGAACTTGTGAGATTTTGCTAATAAATAAACTTTAAAATCATCCTAACTCCATCACTTACATTACCAAACTTCAATAGCATGTCACTGGCATGGATCCTATGACTGTCGGTACCAATATATGAGATTCCAATTTGCATGTTTAATCTTAGAATTTCACGTTATGAAAAACATTAATCTTAAGTAATATGAATCCCATGTTAAGTGATAGACATAAAGAGAATTGTGAACCAGTTGTTTGTGGAAATGTCTCACTCAAAGTGAGAGTCTATTGAGAGTCTTCTAATATATATAATATGTAGTCTATGAATAGAAAGTAGTGAACGTTACAAAGAGAATGATTTACGGGATATAAAATTATAAATGCAATACAAGAGGATTCGGTGCTTGGGATGAAGTTTCCATATTTTGCATTTGTAGCTGTTGGACATGTGTTGGATTGTTTATTTCCATAGGTGTGCATCTAGCCGTTGCAGGATGATTTCTTTCCATACATGAGTTTGTAGCCATTGCATCTTGATCTTGGTTGATTGGGTGAATATTGTTAATAGTCTATCGCAAACTGAGCCGAGATAGAAGGCCAAGTTTGGTTCGTAAAGACTGAAGCGTAGGGCGACCAAGGAGCTTGGTGAAAATGTCAGCAAGTTGGGAAGATGCCAGAATGTGTCGAGTATGAAGTAGGCCAAGAGCAACATGTTCGCGCACATAGTGGTAATCGATCTCGATATGCTTGCACCGGGCATGAAAGACAGGATTGACAGTCATATATAGGGCACTAAGGTTATCATAAAACATAATTTGTGCCGAGGGAAGAATAACCCCAAGATCGCGAAGGAGAAACGAAATCCAAGTAAGTTCTGCAGTGGATATTATGCTTCAGAGCTAGATCGTGAGACAGTATTTTGTTTCTTGGCAAACCCTGAAATGCAGTTGCTTCCTAAGAAAATACAGTAGCCAGTGTTGGAGCGGCGAGTATGAGGACAACATGCCCAATTTGCATAAGAAAAACATAAAGATCAAGTGTAGAGTGTGAACTAAAATGAATACCAGTATTAATATACCGTGTAAAAATCTAGGGATACGTTTTATCATTTTGTAATGATCCATAGTAGGAGAATGTAAAAGTTGAGATACAAAATTAACACTATAGGCTAAATCAGGGTGAGTAATGGTGAGATATTGAAGAGCTCCAACAATACTTCGATAGTGGGCCGAGTCAAGAAAAGGAACATCACTAGTGAGCCCTTTGGTTTTGGGCATTATGGGTGTACTCATAGGTTTACAGTCTTGCATTTGAGCACGTTCCAAAATCTCAAAAGCATACTTAGCTTGAGATAATATAAGACCATCAGAGTTGCGGGTAACTTGGATTCCCAAAAAATACTGTAAGGGACCAAGTTCTTTTATAGCAAACTGCTACCCAAGAGCATTAAAAAAGGGGTGGTGAACTTGTGAGCAGGATATCATTTACATACAGTAATAGAAAAAATGTGCCTTGAGAGGAGTGATATATAAAAGAGAAGAGTCAGCGGAGCTACATGTAAAACCATAGGAAATTAAAAAAATTACTGAATTTATCAAACCAAGCATGAGGTGCTTGTTTTAAGCTATATAAGGCTTTGTTTAACTTGTACACATGAGAAGAAAGAGTAGGGTGGATGAAACTTGGAGGTTGATCCATAAATACGGAGTCTTGAAGATCACCATGAAGGAATGCATTCTTGACATCGAGTTGGCAAATATCCCAATTATGAACAAGAGTAAGACTGAGCATGATCCATATGGTGCAGGGCTTTATGACAAGAGAGAAAGTTTCTGTGTAATTGACACCATCAATTTGGTGAAAAACTTTGGCAACAAGGCGAGCTTTTAGTCGTTCAAGAGTACCATCATCCTTTATTTTTGTTTTGAAGACCCATTTGCACCCAATAACGTCCATTTGAGGAGTGCAAGGTACAAGAGTCAAGTGTTGCTGTCATGAAGAGCTTGAATTTTGTCTTGCATAGCTTTGGTCCAACTTGTATGGTTATGGGCAGATCGAATTGTCTTGTGCTCCTTGGGGAGGTGGATGAGAGAGTGGTAGTGTGCATACTTAGGGTTTGGTTTTCTAACACCAACTTGAGACCGAGTAATCATGGATTGACAAGGCGGATCAAGTTGGGAGCATCAATGGGTGAATAAACTGAGTTGGTTAGAGATGGAAGGTTATCATGCCATGTAGGAGAAGGTGGGGTGGGGGTAGAGGTTGACATAGGCATGGAATGCAATGTGGGAATGGGAATGTCGCCAAGCTCAAGTGGAAGAGGTACCTGCACAGAGGGAACACTAGAAACATCCACATAGTTAGGAAGTAGGGGGTTAGGAGAATGACAATCCAAAAAGGTGGATAAAATTTGGTTGCTAGATGAAGGGAGATGAAGATTCCCGGGCTGTTTAGAGGGAATGGTTGACACTTCAAAAACTATGTGTCGAAAAATGAAGGTGCGGCGAGAGATAGTATGGTAGCATTTGTACCATAGTGTCGGTCACTATAGCCCATAAAAATACAAGGGAGAGTTTTTGGGTCAAATTTGTTATGCTTAGTATCCCATGTATATTGATAGCATTTAGAACTAAAAACTTGAAGGGAGGTTTAGTCGGGATAGTGACCATAAAGGAGGAAAAAATGTGAGTGAAGATCTAAAGTAGTAGATGGAGGCGATCGATTAGAAAAACGACAACTGAGAAAGCTTCAACCCAAAAATGTTTAGGAACACCACTTTGAAAAAGTAAGGTCATACCAAGTTCATGAATGGTACGATGCCGCCGTTCCACCAAACCATTTTGTTCAGGGGTGTGAGGGCATGAGTACTGATGGAGAATGCCTTGTTTTTATAAATGGAGGTATGAGTTGAGTATTGGTGAATTCACCACAACTATTGGTTTGAAAGATTTTGATTTTTTTGTTGAATAGACGTTCAATGAATTTTTCAAATAAGAGAAATGCAGTAAAAAAATCAGATTTTTTTTCATAAAGGAATAAACTACATATATTTCGAAAAAATATCAACAAGACAAGCATGATATTGAATTTTTCCAATAGATAAAACAGGAGAAGATCCCCATAAATCATAGTCAATTTTTTCAAATACATTGAAAGTACTATGGGAAGAGGGCAAAAAAAGGAAGTTTACTCATTTTTCCTAATTGACAACTCTCACAAATAGAGAGGTCTTTAAGTTCGTCAAAATAAAGCCTTTTGAACTTAGAACTTGAAGAGTAGAAGCCTGAGGTTGTTCCAACCGTTGATGCCACACTTCTTCAGAAACTGTTCCAAACCAAGTGGAGAAGTGTGCTTCAAGAGGTGGGGATAGGACATATAAATTACCCTTCCGTCGTTTGTTCAACAATGAGCGGTTGGTCGCCATTTCCTTAATAGAAAAATCAACACCATAAAATTCACAATTGTAAGGATAATAAGAGGTTAATTGACTAATCGATAAGAGATTTTTCACCAAATCAGGAACAAGTAAAACATCTTTTAGTTTAATAAAAGAATTACCAGATTTAATAAAGGTGCTACCAATGTGTGATTTCGTGTACCTATATTATTGCTAAGATATTGACGTAGATTAGAGAGCATACCTATATTACCTGTCATGTGTGCTGAAGCACCTATGTCCGTTGTCCACTTAGCGTCATGAATGCGATTTTCAAGTGTCATGGTAGCCAATGCTTGAGGGATGTTATCGGGCTAAAGAGTGTGATCAAACTGGTGCCAGCATTTTAACATAGTATGCCCATTTTTTCCTCAAATTTGACAAGTCTTTGTGCGAGTATTTTCCCGAGAAGAGTCATGTATAGTTGTGGTAGAGTTGTTTTGTCTCTCACTAGAAGAAGGATTTGGGCGAGACATGTTATTGGCTTGGGAGAAGCCACATCCGCGGGAAGAGAAGTGCTTTGGTTTAAAGTTCCCGTTCCTTGTTTTTTGTCCATAAAATACATAACTTTGTGTGTTGTAGCTCTTGTGAAGTTGGGTTTGTGTCTCAAACCCCTGCAGCAGCGGCACAACCTCAGCATAAGAAGGCATCGACTGCTTGAGCATGTTGGTGGTGAAGGGTTCATACTTTGTCCCGAGACCAATGGTTGCCAGATTATCACATACAGTTTTGAAATTTCTGAGATGGTCCTGTAACGAAACCGACGCCTCCTTTCACATGTAAGTGAGTTGCTGAGTAAGTTGAAATTCTCTTTATTGGGACTCTTGAGTGTAGGCCTCTTGAAGAGCATGCCAAACTTGGTAGGAAGTTTCCAGCCCGACAACTAAGCCGAGTGATTCCTCCGACAACGTACCAATGTTCTAGCCCCAAAGCAATCGATCCTCCTTCCGCCATTGTAATAAAGTGGGGCTAATTTCATTGTGGGTGCTTGTTGTTAAGTCATTGGTGGAGGGCTCCTATTGGGGTGGAGGAATAGAAATGGTGAGATGGTTCATGAGGTCTTGGCTCTCAGTCAAGGCCACGACTTGTTCTCTCCATAGGGGATAATTTTCTTGGTTCAACCGTAGGGTCACAAAGTTAGTGACAGAGAATTGTGAACCAGTTGTTTGTGGAAATGTCTCACTCAATGCGAGAGTCTATTGAGAGTCTTCTAATATATATATATATATATATATATACAATATGTAGTCTATGTACAAAAAGTAGTGGATGTTACAAATAGAAGGATTTATAGGATATAAAATTATCAAAGCAATACAAGATGATTTTATGCTTAGGATAAAGTTTCCATATTTTGCATTCGCAGCTGTTGGACATGTGTTGGATTCTTTATTTCCCTAGGTGTGCATGTAGTGGTTGCTGGATGATTTCTTTCCATACATGAGTCTGTAGCCGTTGCATCTTGATCTTGGTTGATTGGGTGAATATTGTTAATAGTCCCTCACAAATTGAGTCGAGATAGAAGGCCAAGTTTGGTTTGTAAATACTGAAGCACAGGGCAGCTAAGGGGCTTAGTGAAAATGTCAGCAAGTTGGGAAGATGCCGGAATGTGTCGGGTATGAAGGAGGCTGGGAGCAAAAATCAATCATAGGCTTTGATGGCTATGTAAGAAAACAAGCATCGATCAATGCTCGATCTCAACTAAAAAGTTGCAATTCGCATCCTTCATTTATATACTAAGATTTGACTGTCAAAATTATTTTGCATTTGTTGTTTTGTTTTTTGTTTCTTTGTTTTTTTTTTATCTGTCTTCATGATTAGAATTAGACGAAATGATATTTATACGAGAAATACTTTTGCCACAAAAGGATTATACAAAAGTAAACCCACAAACTGATGTAGCTTGATGTGGTGCATCAGATTATAAAGTTACTTTTATTGTAAAATAAATCTAACGAATTTCATAAAGCTATATCAGTTTATGAGTTTACTTTTGTGTAACTCTTTGTGTATGTAGTAATTCTCTATTTATACTCAAAGTTGGTTTTTTAAAATTAAATAATTGATAAATAAGTTCGAACTCATTAATTAATAAATGAATGAGTTGGTAAATATAAAATATAAGTCAAATATATTAACTGAAGAGAGCTTGAATTATTGCATACTGCATCCTAGTTTGGAGTTTCCTATGCTACCACGCTTTTTTAATATACAAATTCCACTTTCAACTTTTGTAAATCTTTCTTATACTTTAATTACAAAGAAATTCTATAAAAATAAACTCACAAACTGATGTGACTTGATATGGTACATTAGATTGTAAAGTTAGTTTTATTGTAAAGTAAATATAATGGATCATATGAAACCATGTCAGTTTGTGGGCTTATTTTTGTGAGATCTCTTTGTGACTATAGCAGTTCTCTTCTCTTTTACTATATATTCGATAACATTCTTATAATCAATTTATATACATGGAAAATTCATCCTATTGAATCAATATTGTATCAAAATATTAGGATTTGATATTCATTAATTAGACAGAAGTAATATAAAGGTATTGCAAGATATATAACATGAATTAATATTTTTTTTTTCATTTTCTCAACTTCAAATTGTTAATCACATGATCACCTAATTGTCACCCACATGAAAGAATGATTGAAAAAAGAAAAAAGAAATACTTCGTCTCTATTAAGGTGGCAATTCGTATTCGCGTTCATGTCATGTCATGAATATTGAACAATATGGATCAATCCAAATTCAACCCTTTAATTAACAGGTGACATAACACGACGACCTACTTAACTCGTTTAGTAATTAATTTTTATCGGGTTAACCCGGGCATGACCCATTTATCCGTTTCATATAAATTGGTTTAGCTAACCCATGATATATTTATTTTTTGACTTAATTAATAAAATTTCATATATAATACAAAGATAACTATATAAATAATTCGCAATTACAACTAAATTCATAATAAAATATTTCATTATCAGTATTCAAACCAATAATATATAAGAAAACTAATAATTTCATAAAATAAAATTACATATTAACAAAAAAAGTTTACTAGTTTGAGATATAACGTAGTCAAATATTAATATTAATATCACATATTCTCAACAATAATAAAAGACATATAAGACTAAACATTTATAAAATTTAAATATTGAATTTGTTCGTGCTATATGGATTGATTACGGTTTCATGGGTTGACCTGCAATTAACCTGTTTATTAATCGTATCTTATTCGGTTAACTCATTTTGACTCAAACATATTTATATCGAACTCAATTAATCTATTTATTTTATCTTATGTAATATATAATTTCACACGCGGATATGTCACTCACTTTTTTCATTCATTGAATTTTTTAATTAACTTGGTATCTTTTTACTTAAAAACGGATGGTTGGCTACGGGTGGTGGCTCCCTGTTGGAGTACAACCGGCACTCGAATCACTGAATATAGAAACAATTAAAATACATAAATTAGAATGAAGATGGTTGGGAATAAACCCTTTACTCTTAGAGTGAGAACATCTGCCTTCTCTCTAGAATAAATCCCATTTCCGTGACAGCCATCGCCAGAGAAGAGGGTGGAGCTGTGTCTCTCACCCTTTTCTCCTTCTCCTTTTCATTTCCACACTGTATATGCACTTTCAAGGTAGTGTTTTTTCCCTCCTCTCTCCACCGGTTCTGTTTTGGTCAGATCTGCTGCTCTTCGGCCGCCATCTGCCTACACGGGCCCCACCACCCCACCCCACAGCCATCGATCTACTGGCCCTCACACGCGGCTTGTTTCCGCTCATGTTCCCCACACGTCGCCATACAACAATGCTTCCGACGGCTACACGTGCCGTACCAGCAGCTTCGTCTCGCCGAGATCTTCTAGATTTGGGCCATCGAGTCTCCATCCCATTGGCGCATGGCAGCTAGGCTCCATCACAGGCACGCAGGAATGTAGATGATCAGCAGATCAATCCACTCGATGCTGATTTTTTCCTATATTATTGCTTTTCCTAATCCATGATCTTGAAGAAGGGACTGATGATCTCTCTAAAAATCATCTCAAGACAACAAGCAACAGTGCACCCGTCACTCTCACTACTTTTAGCGAAGGTTCCACCGCTATCGGCGATGGTTTCATTTTTTGCAATTTTTTGTGAACAGCTTCTTTCTGTCTTTTAAGACGGCGTCCTCTTTGTAGCATATGGGTGATGATCAAGAAATTGATCGTAAAAATCTATTTTTTTCTTTTTTATTTGCTACTTTACATTGTTGTTATTGTTATGGAGTGTTTGTTGGGGGCACCCCACCCTATTTTCTTGTATCATCTTTTCATACTTGCTTGTTTAGAAAAAAAAAAAAAAAAGAACACATAAATTAGAGGAGATTGGAATTGATTGAAAATGACAAAGCATAGTACAAATTATTAAAATAGTCGTGCAGAAAAAAATTGGCCGGTAGCAATCGCAATCTAGTTGACCATTAGATATCAGTCCTTTTCAAAGTCTCCAAGTCCAGAGATCAACATGATAAGTCGATTGTCTCGTGCAATTCCAGAATATTAGTTGAACTAATTAGAATCCAATTTCTTTGAGTTTTTACTAAATATACACATAAAGTTAAAAAAAAAAAAAAAACAAATTAATTTCAACTATATATGGATCATGTTCAAATTAAACGATATAAGAAACTTGTTACATAATTAATCATTCCATCTGTTAAATAAAAAAAATATTTAATTCTACAAAATCTTTAAAGGAATTATGTCAAGAAATTTCATTCAAGTGTACTTTTGTTACATAAAAATTTAATATGCTAAGGCATTTTTTTACACTAGTCAATTACTTGAAAAGCATAATTAATTAATTCTGAGTTTTCAATTTATTTAGTGAAAATTGAGGTTCTTAAATTACAAAGGTAAAATGCATTAATATACTAAAAATTATATAATTTAGTTATAAGGAAAATAAAATTTACAATTATAGAGTATATATACGTACAAGTACTGTGTATTCTCTTTAAAAAAAAAAAAAAAGAGAGAAATATAAGAGACACAAACACTTAAAAAAGATCAACTTTTTCGAAGGGAATGAGACAAGATTTGTACACCGACTATATCTATCGTTACTCTGATTAGCAATCCAACAATAATTAATTCGATTTAACTTATTTGTTTTGCTTTTTTCCCCTCTTTCAGTAATTAATCTGCATTTAATTTTAGTAGGTCCAATGACAGGTACTACTGCAATACTATTTGGTTGGCTACGGGTGGTGGCTCCCTGTTGGAGTACAACCGGCACTCGAATCACTGAATATAGAAACAATTAAAATACATAAATTAGAATGAAGATGGTTGGGAATAAACACTTTACTCTTAGAGTGAGAACATCTGCCTTCTCTCTAGAATAAATCCCATTTCCGTGATAGCCATCGCCGGAGAAGAGCGGAGAAGAGGGTGGAGCTGTGTCTCTCACCCTCTTCTCCTTCTCCTTTTCATTTCTACACTGTATATGCACTTTCAAGATAGTGTTTTTTCCCTCCTCTCTCCATCGATTCTGTTTTGGTCAGATCTGCTACTCTTCGGCTGCCATCTGCCTACACGGGCCCCACCACCCCACCCCACAGCCATCGATCTACTGGCCCTCACACGCGGCTTGTTTCCGCTCATGTTCCCCACATGTCGCCATACAACAATGCTTCTGACGGCTACACGTGCCGTACCAGCAGCTTCATCTCGCCGAGATCTTCCAGATTTGGGCCATCGAGTCTCCATCCCATCGGCGCATGGCAGCTAGGCTCCATCACAGGCATGCAGGAATGTAGATGATCAGCAGATCAATCCACTCGATGCTGATTTTTTTCTATATTATTGCTTTCCCTAATCCATGATCTTGAAGAAGGGACTGATGATCTCTCTAAAAATCATCTCAAGACAACAAGCAACAGTGCACCCGCCACTCTCACTGCTTTTAGCGAAGGTTCCTCCGCTATCGGCGATGGTTTCATTTTTTACTATTTTTTGTGAACAGCTTCTTTCTGTCTTTTAAGACGGCGTCCTCTTTGTAGCATATGGGTGATGATCAAGAAATTAATCGTAAAAATCCGTTTTGTTTCTTTTTTATTTGCTACTTTACATTGTTGTTATTGTTCTGGAGTGTTTGTTGGGGCACCCCACCCTATTTTCTTGTATCATCTTTTCTAATGAAATATACTTATTTGTTTAGAAAAAAAAAAAAAAAACACATAAATTAGAGGAGATTGGAATTGATTGAAAATGACAAAGCATAGTACAAATTATTAAAATAGTCGTGCAGAAAAAAATTGGCCGGTAGCAATCGCAATCTAGTTGACCATTAGGTATCAGTCCTTTTCAAAGTCTCCAAGTCCAGAGATCAACATGATATACAAGTCGATTGTCTCGTGCAATTCCAGAATATTAGTTGAACTAATTAGAATCCAATTTCTTTGAGTTTTTACTAAATATACACATAAAGTTAAAAAAAAAAAAAAAACAAATTAATTTCAACTATATATGGATCATGTTCAAATTAAACGATATAAGAAACTTGTTACATAATTAATCATTCCATCTGTTAAATAAAAAAAATATTTAATTCTACAAAATCTTTAAAGGAATTATGTCAAGAAATTTCATTCAAGTGTACTTTTGTTACATAAAAATTTAATATGCTAAGGCATTTTTTTACACTAGTCAATTACTTGAAAAGCATAATTAATTAATTCTGAGTTTTCAATTTATTTAGTGAAAATTGAGGTTCTTAAATTACAAAGGTAAAATGCATTAATATACTAAAAATTATATAATTTAGTTATAAGGAAAATGAAATATACAATTATAGAGTATATATACGTACAAGTACTGTGTATTCTCTTTAAAAAAAAAAAAAAAAAAGAGAAATATAAGAGACACAAACACTTAAAAAAGATCAACTTTTTCGAAGGGAATGAGACAAGATTTGTACACCGACTATATCTATCGTTACTCTAATTAGCAATCCAACAATAATTAATTCGATTTAACTTATTTGTTTTGCTTTTTTCCCCTCTTTCAGTAATTAATCTGCATTTAATTTTAGTAGGTCCAATGACAGGTACTACTGCAATACTATTTGGTTAATGCAGTTGCTGTCCTGTGGAAAAGGGAAACCCATAAATATACTGATCAACAACTTGATCCATACGTATACTGATCTTGAAATCGATTAATGCGACGGTCGCATTGATTAACTTGGTATATTCTTTTTAGTTAAAAACGAATGGCTGGCTGCGGGTGGTGGCTCCCTGTTGGAGTAGAAACAATTAAGAACACATAAATTAGAGCAGATTGGAATTGATTGAAAATGACAAAGCATAGTACAAATTATTAAATTAAATAGTCATGCAGAAAAATATTGGTATCAATCGCAATCCTGTTGGGCATTAGATATCAGTCCTTTTCAAGTCCAAGTCCAGAGATCAACATGATAAGTCAATTGTCTCGTGCAATTCCAGAATATTACTTGAACTAATTAGAATCAAATTTCTTTGAGTTTTTACTAAATATACAGTACATAAGTTAAAAAAAAAAAACAAATTAATTTCAACTATGGGTCATGTTCAAATTAAACGATATAAGAAATTAGCTAGTAACATAATTAATCATTCCATCTATTAAATAAAAAATATTTAATTCTACAAAATCTTTAAAGGAATTATGTCAAGAAATTTCAATATTCAAGTGTACTTTTGTTACATAAAAATTTAATATGCTAAGTCATTTTTTTACACTACTCAATTACTTGAAAAACATAATTAATTAATTCTGAGTTTTCAATTTATTTAGTGAAAATTGAGGTTCTTAAATTATAAAGGTAAAATGCATTAATATACTAAAAATTATATAATTTAGTTATAAGGAAAATGATATATACAATCATAGAATATATATACAAGTACTGTGTACTCTCTTTTAGAAAAAAAAAAAAAAAGAAGAGAAATATAAGAGACCCATACACTTGAAAAAGATCAACTTTTTTTTATAATAGATCATATTTTTTCACAGGAAAGGAGATGAGATTTGTATACCAACTATATCTATCATTACTCTAATTATCAATCCAACAATAATTAATAAGATTTAACTTATTTTTTTGTTTTTTTCCCCTCTTTCAGTAATAAATCTGCATTTAATTTTAGTAGGTCCTATGACAGGTACTACTGCAGTACTATTTGGTTAATGCAGTTGTGATACTGTGGAAAAGGCATACCCATAAATATAATGATCAACAACTTGATCTATTTACATTTAGATGTTACGGTCGCGTCATGATTTATTTTTATATGAGTTCTGTTATATATAATCACTTTTAATAATTATTTTTTTTATTTTTTTTTCTCTTTCAATAATTAATCTGCATTTAATTTTAGTAGGTCCTATGACAGGTACTACTGCAGTACTATTTGGTTAATGCAGTTGTGGTACTGTGGAAAAGGCAAACCCATAAATATACTGATCAACAACTTGATCTATTTATATTTAGATGTTACGGCCGCGTCATGATCTATTTTTATATGATTTCTGTTATATATAACTACTTTTAGTACTTATTTTTTTGTTTTTTTCCCCCTCTTTCAGTAATTAATCTGCATTTAATTTTAGTAGGTCCTATGACAGGTACTACTGCAGTACTATTTGGTTAATGCAGTTGTGGTACTGTAGAAAAGGCAAACCCATAAATATACTGATCAACAACTTGATCTATTTACATTTAGATGTTACGGCCGCGTCATGATCTATTTTTATACGAATTCTGTTATATATAGTCACTTTTATATATTTTTTATATATTTTATTAATGTGATTGATTAAAAAAATAATACAGCCAATTATATTAGTGAAGTGCGTAAATAATATATACAAAAATGACTGCACATAAAATTTTTATTTTTATATATAATAGCCAAAATTTTTTGGCTAACGTGTGGCATCCTTTCCATGCAGCAACAAATACATTGCTTTGGTCATAATTAGAATATATATAATTACCTACTTTTTTATTATAGAAATTTTCATGTTATGGTAATATTTATTGCTGATCTTTACAATAATATATATTTAGGTTAATTATTCTAATTATGGTGGATCAATTAACATTATTGACAGATGTGTATTTATTGTATTATTGTAACTTTAACTATAAATATGCGCGCTCTTTGGCCTATATATTAATCATACAATTTAGCTACATAAATATAAGTTTATTTAATTACAATTACTTTCTTGCTTATTATGAGAAAACTGTTTATTTATGACCAGTTATTTCTTACGAAAATGACTATTTTATGCTAAAATGAGTTTATTTTTATCACAAATAATCCATTTTTCTGCACTCCTTTTCTAAATGTTTGTTTGGAAGGAATTAATCACAAGACTTATCAATCACGAAAAAGGAAAAAAGAAGATAAAAAAGAAGATATAAAAACAATAATATTAATCCATCAACGGAAAGCTGCTCACAATGTCTAATAAATCGCTTTATTAATTTTCTTCCTTTCTTAGCAACCAAACAAGAGGCTAATTACTAAAGGAATTAAGAACCATATTCCATTTGATCCAATCGGACAACTAAAGCTATAACTTTCAGAAACATTAATCGAGACAAACAGAACCAATAATTATTGAGAGAAGAAAAAAAACAAGAATTAAACCCAAATTAAGAAACAATACTAATTGAGACACATTGATATATAATTAAAACATCTGAAAATATGTTCTAAGCTCTCATTTAATCGTGGGTGCTTAAAACATAAAAGATGTTTCTAGGTATGTTGTAGCTGTTGTTAGCGTTTATTAGGTAGGTGAAAGAACAATCCACTGCTGGTTTGGTATGCATGCACGTTGACACTCTGAAAGTTTGATTGGGAGGCCAGAAACGAGAGGAACAGGGAAGCGAAAACCCTAGTAAAAGGTGACATCATGATTATCATGACTTTTAACTTGTCCAACGGGAGACCTAGCATGACGAAGATGCCTCTCTTGGGAAAGAAGTTTTGCAAACCTGCAGCAAAGACATATTTTATGCTTTCCATTATTATGTTATATCTTAATGTGAAAAAGATACTCCAAAAAAAAAAGTTCGATATATATAAAAGAGTAATGCTAGTTAGATACAGTTTTAGAGTGTGCAAATTTTGCACACTCTCAGGGCCTGTCTAGATATTTAGAATATCTCAATATATCTGTGAATAGTAGTAAAATGGTTTAAATTAAGATACTTTATTGAGTTTTGAGAAATGAGAGAGAAAATAGAATGAAAATATTATAAAATTAAAAAATTATTTGAATATAATTTTCTAATATAATTTTTGTTTGAAAATTTGAAAAAATAGTATCGCTTTTTGTGTTTTAATGCTTTGAAATTTGAAAAAGTTGTAATGATTAGATAAAAAATTTAAAAATATGAAATTGAAAAGTGTTTTGTGTTTTTAATGTTTGAGAAGGAAATATCTGAAAGTATCTAAGAATACTTGAGAACAATTGTGTTACCAAACAGACCTCACTGAAAAATAAATAGAATTCAACGTTAAAAAATATTTATTTTTATGTGAATCTCA
The DNA here is from genome assembly GCF_004785595.1 of Juglans microcarpa x Juglans regia. Classification (NCBI taxonomy): domain Eukaryota; kingdom Viridiplantae; phylum Streptophyta; class Magnoliopsida; order Fagales; family Juglandaceae; genus Juglans; species Juglans microcarpa x Juglans regia. The sequence goes on from NC_054609.1 coordinate 5,986,537, forward strand.
CTTTAATTTATGATCTATTTTTTTTTTTTAAGAAAGACTTGCCCACTCTCTAGACTATACAAATCTTTTTCATCTGTAATATACCTTACGAGAGCCTCTGCATTTGTTTCGCTATTTGTAGGTTCAAAGAGGCCAGTATCCAGATTCACCCTAGAGACTCGTTTTTTCAGCAATTCTTCTCCAACTTTGACAAGATCATCCAAGTTCTTCGTTGTGGCAACGTCCACAGAAGATACTACCCCACTCAATGTATCGTCCTGCATTATTTTGATTCAAATATTAAACATGCCCATGTTAATCGAGTGCATAAAAACATGCCTAGCGTCATGGAAATATGGATTTGAATAAACATGATATACCTGAATCCGCAGATAGCTTTCCTCAGAATGAAGGGCTTGGAAAACCTCAGAGAGATGGACGTCAACCATATCTGCACTTGCTTGAGAAAATACATCAATTATTGGGGTGGAACCACCTCTGGTTAACCAATCTAGTATGCCCCACTTGGCTGCATCACGAGCCTTGTATTTCTCTTCGTCTTTATGCGAGCCAGTTCCTAATGATATGACCAAAAACCGGCCATAGTCCATTGGTTTTATAGGGAAGAAGTCGGGACTTCCTCTAAGGATCTCCTTTGTCACTTCACCAATGGCAAGTAAAGCCTGGAAAAGACACCAATTTAGCAGGTTAACACCAGTACTTTGGATTATATTTTTCACAGGAAAAGAAAAAACATGCTAAAATTACTATTATTGGCATCAGGTAAGATCTGAAACAGCTTGAAGATACCGGATTATTAGCAGCAACCCCACCATCTGTAAGGTTGAATTCTCTGACGTTCCCTTCTGGGTCTTTGGTTTCGAAGTAATAAGGTGGAAGATAAGTTGGTGCAGCTGAGGTTGAGATACAGACATCTGAGAGTAGGGCATCTAAGCTTGGGTTTTTTTTTACCTGGTGCATAAAAGAAGGAAACCAAAGTGAATCTTAGTATTCCATCATTTGCAATCACTTCCTAATTGAGAGGATAAGAAGTGTCTTGATGATTCTATTTGAAGAGAAGATGATATTCAACCTCATAGCTAGAGAAGACGGTTGGCTGCAGTCGCTTGAGATCAAAGGTTGGGATGACAACATTAGTCAAAGTCTGATGCATTCTTGTACTTCCCAGCTTTTCCCTAACAAGGTTATGTAGATACTTCCCATCGTACTTGGGTCCGGAAAGGGCTTTGAGGACCTTTGTAGTAAGTGGAAATAGAGGACAACTGCAATTTTGGAAAAAGTACATAACTCGTTTTAGTAACTAAAATGAATGGAATCAGGCTAATAATCAAATAGGAAAGTTTTGTTCTCACGAAAAGTAGAGTTTCATCTCAAATGAGTTCTAAATTTACTTGTTTTGTGGGAATATTTTAGGGCAATGGTTTTGGTAGAAGTCCTTGATATCCTTAGCAGCAAAGACAGGTCTGTTCTTTTCATTTGGAGCAGTTAGCATGGCAGTTACAAGGCCGCCTGTGCTTGTTCCTGCAATCACATCAAAATAATCTGCAATTCTTGCATCTTCCCCGTCCAGCTTCTGCACCATGCACACACAGTTCAGTGTAAATGATAGAAGATTACATGCTTGCTGAAACATTCTGCTTATATATATATATATAGCGTGCATGCTTGGAAAGTGAATAAAAATGCAATGAAGGATACATTGGATGGAGGATTCTCTAGGCATGAAACATTATATTGCTGTATATATCTAACCTGAAGCTCAGATTCTAAGAAATCAAGGATGGTTCCTGGTATAAGCCCTCTTATTCCTCCGCCATCAATGCTGAGAACAGTGATTACATTTCCATAAGTGGGTGGCTGTAGGGGTACAATATTTTTTGCTTCCATTAGGGATAAGGGAAATCGAGGGAAAGAGAGATAAGGAGGGGGAGGGCCGGGTTTTCGAGACTTGGAAAGAAACTGTGAATTCTTTCAAGAGGCAGCTACTTGCTTAAAAGTGGTAAGTTGAGATCCTGATCCATTCTTAGATAGGAATAGGGGTATATATAGTCCTGATTCCTCTGAATTTTCAAGATTAATCAATCGCGTCATTGGATTGGACAAAGCCCCAAAAGAAAGTCATTCAATGAATGTGTATCAACTTTGACCCAACTTTTGCATGCTTCCTTGGATAATGTTAAATGTTAAAACTGGACTACAGTACTTGATGTCATAAATCAATGGGAAAATTGAAAAGTTCATGAATACAATATACCCTCTTGCTTTGGCATAGAAATGATCCTATAGGCTTTAATTTGGCCACAGTAAGCTATTGCAGAGAGGAGAATTGTAGTTGGGGCTTGAGAAGAATTGTAGTTGAGCATAAAGCATGGATGAGTAGCTAGAACCATACACGCCAAGCAGGTGTCTAATCATCCTGAACTTTCTTTTCCCTAGATCACATGCAATGAATTCCACATTCAAATATGAACAATATAATCAAACTATGATAATTTTTGACACGTTAATTTTGATTCGTGAAAGGCGGCACGGCCTCCAGCAACCAAAGGAGGGTGATAACATTGAAAAGTACATTGGTTTGAGGATAACTTGATTCCGATTTTTTGCGCAAAAGGAAAAATGTACTTGTTAGGAATTGAGTATTCAACAAAGGAGTACCAGTCAAGTACTATGCCTGCATAAATTCCAACATGGTAGACATTAATTTCAATCTGCTAGCTGCATGCACAAGGAAATGTTAAGAGACTTTGATCATTCTATTGGCCTCGTGCAAAACCAGCAGAGCTGTGAGTCATTCTTAACCATTTGATTGGAAAAATAAACAAGTACTGGTGAACACTGACAGAACTGCAGCATGATCAGTAGTTCATGTTGGATGTTTTGACATTAAGGTTTTTCTTAGTAGAAGCATTAAGCAGCACCTGTGTACAACTTTCTGTGGCTGTGATTAACACACTTCATAACATTTATATCATCTTATAGTATTAACTTGGCCAGATTTTAAATCTAATGTTCACTGTTTATCTTTTAATTCCTACATCAGTTCCACAGAATGAAGCTCGAGGATGGCTATTGAATTACATAAATGGTCAAGAATATTGGCCTGGATTGTTTGGCAATTTCTTTAATTCACGTTGCAAAATTAATAAAAAAATGGCCTCCAATAAAAGTAAATTGTGAAGAAACGTATGCTTAACTGCAAAATTTGCCTGCACAAACTGATGAATTGACTACTTTCTAGATTGAATATACGTACAGTACCCATGCCGGTGGCTGCATGCTAGACATGCATGATTATTGTGCGGGTAAGCTATATAGTAAAAAAAATCACAAATAACAGATCATCCTGAGCATAGCTAGAAACAAATAATAAATAGGAACATAGAGGAAGCAATCCTTTGTACAGATTAAAAATTGGATATTCAGACTAGCTCATAGGGATGCATATGTAAGGTTAACATCTCGAGCTATACCGCACTTAAATGCACTTTTTAGTTAAGATCACTATAAAACTTTCCATCCCAGAACTTAATTGATTAAAGAAAACTAGAAAAAATTGTGAAGGCAGTCACGAAATCCTACTTCCGAAGAACAATACGTCGACATTACTAAGAAATTGCATGGTCTATCAAAATTGCAAAATTAATTTAAGTAAAACGATAGAGGCATCAAATTGATAGTGAAATTGAAGTGACAAGATTCTTGTGGAACGAGGTTTTGAGTTGGATAGGATTATATTGGGTAATGCCCAGGGAAGTGGTGGATTTATTGGTAGGGTGGAAGGGTGCATGTGAAGGGCTGTACTAAGAAGGCGGCAAGCGTTTGGAAAATAATTCCTCCTTGTCTTATGTGGTGCATTTGGCTAGAAAGAAATGAGAGATGCTTCAAAGATAGAGAACATTCTTTGGGAGATCTTAGGGTTTTTTTTCTTGAGTACTTTGAGTTCTTGGGCTAAATCTTTTGTAATGGTGGATAATTTTATGCATCTATTTTAGCTTTTTGGTGTAATTAGTTTTCTTTTTGTTTCTGGAAGTTGTTAAGTATTTCCTTTCTATACGTCATATGTACTTGTGCTTATGCCTATTTTTTTGAATAAAATTATTACTCATAAAAAAAAAATTTACATACACTATTTTCTATTTTCATGGATTTACATGCAGTATTGAAAAGCCACATGAAAGGAGAGAAAATAAGCTATCAAAATCCCCCAAGTCCTAACTGTTATTTCCAACCAAAATCCAATCATCCTCATAAGTGAAAAATATTAAACTACCCAAGGTATCAATCATTAGACATACCTTTTAAAAATTACTTGATAAATTAACTATATTGTATATTCATTCTGCTAAAACTATATTGTTCAAGTTAATCAAGTTGAAATAAATTAATCAAATCTAATGGCGTCACATAGCAAGGCAAAAAATCGTGCCCTAAATGTTTTTTCTTTCTATCCTACGTTTCTCAATAACCAAACAAAGCCCTAAATAAACAAACGAAAAGAAAGTTGATTTCCCCACCATTTTGTCCCTTCTATATTAAAGCTAACTGGAGAGGAAAAAGTTTGTAATGGACCCAAACTGACTTGTTCGAGAAGTCATTTTGCAGAATTAGAGAAGAAATGAAGAATAAAGTAGAGAGAGAAGAGATAAGTCTGTATAATGAATGAATTATCCCCCTGGGAACTTTTTCCTCGAAGTTCTCTATTTATAGTGAATGTTTGAACAAAACGACATTGTTTTAACAAACACTTATTGTAGTTTCAGTAAGTAAAACGACTGCGTTTACAATTAATAAGAAGAAAAAGACATTAAACGACAACGTTCCATTAAAGGAATGAAACTAATTCTGCACAACATGACACCATTCTCAACTTCTCCTTCACATCTAACTGTCATCAACAACCTTTCCACTTCTAACTTATGAACACACATAGAAGGCTCCATCAACAAAGCACATTGCCTACCTCCATCTCGCCATACCAAGAATGCAACGCTTCCAGTCCGGCACTTTCTCAACCCATAACACACCCTCCCCCTTTAAAGCACCTTGCCCACAAGGTGAGAAAATTGCTGCCGAAGCTTCCAGTAAGGTTCCCATGTGCAATCTTCCACTCCAGCACCTTCCCATTGAATCAAGACTTCCACCATTGCCCTATTGTCCTTCTTGACACTTCTTCTCTATAATTTTCTCAGGTTGAGGCCTTAACTCCCATTGCAAATCAACTGGGGGTGAGGTAGAGAGAGGTGTAAACTGGTCCCTAATTTTTTTCCTCAGCACAGAAACATGAAAAACTGGATGTAAGAGTGAATCTGAGGGTAAACATAATCGATATGCCACTTTGCCAATTCTATGAGTGATCTAAATGGCCCAAAATATCGAGGTGAAAGTTTAAGATTCCTCCTGACTGCCACATATTGCTGTCTATAGGGTTGGAGTTTAAGATAAATCCAATCTCCCACAGAAAATTTCCTGTCAGTCCTATGCTTGTCATAATAAAACTTCATTATATCTTGAGCCAGAGATAAATTGGACTTGAGTGTAAGAAGAATATGTTCTTGAGTTTGCAATAACTGATCCATTATCTAATTTGAAGTCAAACCAGGAATGTAAGCTTCCCCATAAATAGCTTTAAATGGAGTTAGCTTTGTGGAAGTATGGAATGTGGAGTTATACCACCATTCAGCCAATGAAAGCCAATCCACCCATAGCTTTGGTTTGTCACTAGAAAAAGGTCTCAGAAAGTGTTCAAGACACTTGTTGACGGCTTCTATTTGGCCATCACTTTGGGGGTGATAGGTTGAAGAATAAGAAAGATTAACTCCTTGTAATCTGAAAAGTTCTTTCCAAAATGAACTAGTAAATGTTGAGCCACGATCAGAAACAATGGTTTTAGGTAAACCATGCAACTTAGAAACATTATTGCAGGACAGTGAAGCTACTAGAGTAGCTGTAAATGGATGTTTCAAGAGCATAAAATTGGCATACTTTGATAATCTGTCCATTACAACCATAATGCCAGAATACCCTCTCGAAATGGGCAACCCTTCAATAAAATCCATTGAGAGATCAGTCCAAATTTGCTCAGGAATAGGTAAGGGCTGTAAAAACCTAGCTGGAAGGACATTTTGGATCTTATTCCTTTGACAGATTTCACATTCATGAATGAACTGTTTTACATCATGCTTGAGACCAGGCCAATAAAATCCCAATCTTGCTCTGTGCATGCACTTGTGAAAACCAGAATGACCAGCAGCAGGACTAGAGTGCAAGTAATTCAAAATCTGTTGTTTCAAGGGTAGAAAATCAGGCACATAAATTTCGGCTTTCTTAAACAAAATGCCATGCCTCAGTTTAAATGAAGAATTAGAAGTAGGATCAAGTTGCAATGCAGTGATTAGTTTATGCATATCCTGATCTACATCATAAGCTACTTTTAATTCTGAGAGCCATGCTGGTGTAGGGTATGATAAAGCTGCCAATTCCCCAAGTTCATTAACCTGATCTTTGTGAGACAAGGCATCAACCACCTTGTTCTCCACACCATTCTTATATTCAATTGTAAACTCATAGCCAAGGAGTTTAGAAAGTCATCTCTGCTGTGCAGCAGTGCCAATCTTCTGCTCAAGTAAATATTTAAGGCTATGGTGGCTAGTTCTGACCACAAAAACACTTCCCAAAAGGTATGGTATCCATTTCTTAACAGCTAGCACTAAGGCTAGGAACTCTTTTTCATAAGTGGAAAGAGCTAGATTTTTTTCCCTTCAAAGCTTGACTAAAAAAGGTTAAGGGTCTTTGGTCTTTCATCAAAACTGCTCCTACACCAGTTGCACAAGCATCACATTCAATGACAAATGCTTTGGTGAAATCAGGTAGGGCAAGTACAGGAGGACTCGTGGCAGCAACTTTCAAGTCATTAAAAGACTTAGTAGCAGAATCTGTCCAAGCAAAAGCATCTTTTTTTAATAAAGATGTCAAAGGGGCCGCAATCTGACCATAGCCCCTAATAAATTTTTTATAGTAGTCTGCCTACCTTAAAAAACCTCTTAATGACTTCAGGTTTTTAGGTAAAGGCCAAGTAACCATAGACTCCAATTATCTAGGATTTGCCCTCACCCCCTCTTTTGAAATTAGATGCCCCAAATACTCTATTTCCTGGCATGCAAACCTACACTTTGATTGCTTAGCATAAATTAGATGTTGTAATGTTTGCAACACGGTAGATAGATGAGCTAAATGAGATGGCATATGCTTGCTATTGTGACGCCCCGACTCCCATGTACAAAAAAAAAACAAGGGAATCGTGACGTCAGGATGGTGACAACACGGTCACACATCCCAACGAAGTGCCAGTGTGTGTACATGCAACAGTGTACAAATAAAATAACGCAGCGGATAGTCAACTAAGTACCAGAATTTATTTACAATCAAACATCAGTAAAGATTTAAATAGCAGTTATACAGTCATCCATAAAATAATTTACAATAGTTCCAGATATACAAACGAGTGATCCCAGATCACTCCTCAGGCAGAGCCGTCTCCTCAGGCTCGCTCTCCTCCTCCTCAGCATCAAAATCTGCGTTACCACAAAATGGTATCGCAGGTAAGTATAACCCAAACAACAACGTAATATAAAATGCATTAAATGCAACTAACATGCATGCACATGAAAAATATGCATTTTCCACAAAACATCATTTTTCCCGAAAATGATAATTTTCCAACACACACCAAAATCCCATTTTGGCCCAAATTATCCGTAAAACATTTTCCCAGAAAATGATTTACCCAAAATTCAACTCGCACTATTTTTCCAGAAAATAGTGCATTAATTCCCAATGCACCATGCATTATTTCTATATGCACCATGGCCTCCCCTATGGACCATCCGCACGTTCTGGCTTCGTAGCGGTGCTTAATTTCACGCCCAGCGCGTACATGGCCAAGCACCCACACTACGCAACGAGCGATGCCCAGTTCCGCGCCCAGCGCGTACGTGGCCAGAAATCCTCTAGTCCCCGCCAGCAGAAGGACCACGGAGTCGGCACGAGACCATCTCGTCCGATCCCATTGTCGCCCGGCGACAATCCAGGAGACGTTACTCAGTATATTCCGCTCCCGAGTAACCAGAGGAGCTCCACCGAGTTAATACCCCATCTCGGCTTGGGGTCATGATACACACGCACCAAAAATCCATTTTCACATGAAAACCCAGTTTTCATAAATACATGAACATGAATGCAATACACGAAAACCCAGTTTTCTTTTACAAACATGATCATGCATGAAATAATGAAATGCACATGTACCAACACAATATCCAAACCAACAATGACCAATCCAATCAAATCCAACCAAACAACTCCAATCACAAATCCATCCGACCCCCGAACTCCTCGGACTCAGTCCGGCATGCCAAATATACAGTGAAATGGGTTAGTGCAAAAATACATTTAAATTACGAAAGTTCTTTGGAGAAATACTTACAGTGCAATATAATAATTTCCGGAGGATCACGAAGCTGCAAGTGGTGATGTCTGAGCAACACCACAGTGTAAAATACACTGTGGCCGTGGGTCACAGATACCCACTTTTCAACGAGGACAAACGAAGACCCAAAAATGGTAGGGTAGGGCCTAGAGAGGTCGGTGAAGCTAGTGGTGGTGGTGGTTTGCCGTGGGTGGCGGCGCAAGGGGTGGTTTTAGGCCAAAAATGCACAAATCGGAAATGGGCTTGGTGGGGCTTCACCGGTGACGGATCGGAGCTGGGGTTGGGTCCAATGGGTTGCCAAGAGGTCGGGGATGAAGTGGTAGAAAGATGGTGGCCGGAGGTGGCGCGACGGGGGCGCAGTGGTGCATGGAACGCCGCGGCTTCAATGGGTTCGTGGTGGTTAACGGCGGCGATGGAGGAGCTGGAAATGGAGGGGGGTGATCGCCGGCGGCAGGGGGAGCGGAGGAGCCAGGCGGTGTTGACCACTGCCGGCGCATGGCGGCGGGCTGGGGGAGAGAGGAATGCACGGCGAGAGAGAGAGAGAGAGAGAGAGTCGCGCACCGGGGAGGAAACCAGGAAGAAGAAAAAGAAAAAAAAGAAAAGAAAAGAAGAAAAGAAAAAGAAAAGGAAAAGAAAAATAGAGGGAAAAGAAATGAGGTCCAATCCTCATAACTTGGGTCACAAAAATGATCCAACGGAAACGATTTCAAAACCTCAAGTTAAATAAAATAATTTAAACGTAATGGTAAAGTCAAATTGAAATAATTAAATCCCACAGTAATTAAATAAATATTAAAAGCAATTTAAATGCATAACAATAAATAAATATTAAGAAAGCACATAAAAATAATTTTCACCAAATTAAAATCATAGAAATAAACTCATTAAAAATCCAACCAATTTTAAAATACGAGAATAAAATTTAAATAAATAAAAATAATCCTTTAGTAAAAATACACTAAAATGCAGGGTGTTACATCCTCCCCCCTTAAATAAAATTTCGTCCTCGAAATTGGCAAGGTCAACATTAAGACTAAGACAGGAATAAGATTCAACTAAGAGCAGACTAAGAACATACCACCAAAATAGTCTGGCAAGGCCACTCTATAAGCAACAAACCCAACCTTCTCTACGATCTGAAAATGGCCAACATATCTTGGACTAAGCTTTCCTTTCTTACCAAAGCGCTTAACGCCTTTCATAGGAGAGACTTTAAGATAAACCCAATCACCTACTTCAAAGGATAAGTCTCTTCTTCTTGTATCTGCGTAACTTTTCTGGCGACTTTGCGCTTCAGCCATCTTCTTCCTGATAAACTGAACTTGATCCTTCATTTCTTGAATTATCTCATGCCCAAGCAATTTGTTCTCGCCAACTTCATCCCAACATAAAGGCGATCTACACTTCCTTCCTTACAAAGCTTCATGCGAAGCCATCTGAATGGAGGAATGAAAACTGTTATTATAAGAGAACTCGATAAGCAGCAGATGATTCTCCCAACTTCCTTGAAATTCCATGATACAAGACCGCAACATATCCTCAAGAGTCTGAATAGTACGCTCTGATTGACCGTCTGTTTTGAGGGTGATACGCCGAACTAAGCTTCAATTTAGTGCCTAATGCTGCCTGCAAACTCTTCCAGAAATGGGACGTGAATCGCGAGTCCCGATCTGACACGATACTCTTGGGTATTCCATGCAAACGCACTATCTCCTTAACATATAACCGAGTCAACTTACCCAAAGAGTCAGTATTAATAATAGGCAAGAAATAAGCACTCTTGATCAACCAATCAACAATCGCCCAAATAGAGTTCTTCCCACTAGGAGTCCTCGGCAAACCCAAAACAAAATCCATAGAAATATCATCCCACTTCCACTCTGGAATAGGGAGAGGTTGAAGTCTACCAGTAGGTCTTTTGATGCTCAGCCTTAACTTGACGGCACGTGGCACATTTTCCTCAATGAACATGGCACTATCCAACATACTCATTTTAGTCCCCCAATGACACATCACGACCAGTATTCCTAGAGTGACTGCTATCCAAAAAATCTCATTTCCTCGAGAACCTTAATACAACATCCAATAAATTCCAATGATCAAAAGCCCTTACAATAATATGTGCCAACTGCAATCAACTCCTATGCTCCAACTTCTAAACCTTTATTGAATTCTACTATTGGAAACCTAATAGCCACTTCCAATGTTAACCATCAGTAACAGATTTTGCACAACCAAATGATTAATCGCCAATCACAAGTATCTTCTTAAAATTCAAGTCACCATTAATTCTTCAAATCAGCACAATTTGAACTCCTGACTACAACAAAAATACCACGCTTCTGCTGCGCACTCTGATATTCGCCTCATGCATAAAACTTACGTTCTCATGAAACTAACACCATCGAGTACAAGGTGGCTCCATTCCTACTAACCAAAACTCTTATCACAATTTGGTAGAAAAAAAATACTCTCTCCCAAAACCACGAGTTCTAACTCAAATTCCTCAATTAATTTCTACTGCCTTGATCAAAATCAAATTCTATAAATACATCCATGATCATTGACAGAAAACCAATATCAACCAACCTCAGCATCCCAAATTAAAAATAAGCAACCTCAACCCAAAATACATCCGTCTCATCTACGATAAGGAACATACTTTAAAAGACTCAATTCCAACCTAGCGAATCAAAAAGAGTGCCTAGAGACTTCTACCTAACAACCTAAACCCGAAAGCTCATCATCTACATTCTAAACAACATCTAATCTAACGGTGACTAAACTCACAACGAACCACCATTGACTTCACCAAAACATTAACAAAACCTCCTTGGTAACTCGCCCACCTATTTCTACTCCAATAAGCTAGTATTAACACAACTAGTTCCTTCAATAGCACATCACTATTAAACCTCAGGGCAAACCATACTGATCAAATCTTCAATCTACCAAAAGCCATTGCAAAGCACCCAAGGATCCTAATGCTTTATTACCCCCACATACTTGATCATATTATCCACTGTTGATGCCTAAGCTTCAACTTCGAATATCTTTTCATATACCATACGTGACATCCCATCAATCTCTCTTCAAGTTAAATAACAATGTCCTTCATTCAACCAACTAGATGCTCAAACTCCAAAAGAAAGTATAGCCTCAAAAATTTAAATTCCTAGGTAACCTCAAGTCACAATTAATTCCTGAAGATAATCACAATAACTATTCCCAACCATGATTCATTGAGTAACCCACTTCAATTGCACACTTCGATCGACTCACCAAAAACTCCAAGCCAAGGTCTCTTGAATTACTAGTATTGTGTTGACTCCTCTTCCACACCAACCAAAACCACTTCTTCCAAACCAAATGAGACTAGGACCTATACTCTCCGAAATCCATAACCACTCACCACTACTATACATCAATCTTACGCACCCTTAGCCAAAACCAATAATCCTCCAAACGTGCAAGTGATCATCATTACCATTTCCATCACTAAACCTATATCCTCGAAATCAATAAGAATCATTTCTTTAATCGTCACCATCTATTATCCTTAAAATTGATATGGATTAAATCATTAACCTGTCACTGTAACCTCAAGCTAAAAACAATTATTAACCGAACTAGATCAACATCCTCCATCTCCAAAGAAATTCTCCCCTAAAAAAATTCTCATATCAGTAACTCAACTCAGATCAATCCTATTTTAATTCAGCCATTCAACTCTGCAATTCTAAAACCTTAACCCAGATATAAATCATTTCCTGAAATCCTCAAGATCGATGAACTCAAATCTAAAACATTCGCCTTATAAAACTTGTAAATTCTAAAACCCCAAATGTTATCAAATTGCTTATCGAGGTCGGCAAGATCAAAAACTTCTAGTCTAAGTAATCTCTTAATTGCTTGTTGAACCTACCAGCTTAAATCCCATTAACTTATTTTCTAAAAAACTATGGGGCCACAAACCTTAGATGAACTTCTCATAAATCTAACATTGACATTCGTTGAACTTACAACCTCCTACCCCAAAGACTCATTGCCTAAATTCTATGGAACCTAAATCCTCAATTATCCTAAGCAATTAAAAATTATTCCCCTCCTTAGCAGCAACTTGAGTACCTAATCCAAAGAGTTCACCCAGACCCTGATGTTCAAGCCTTGATATTAAAACAACCAATCACTAAGAGTTCAGGCCTACTATACCAATGTTTAAGCCTAACAATGGCCTTCTCAGTCGTACCATCTTCCTGTCATAACATAACCCTTAACCCGCCTTTCAATTTCGAACAAAACAAAATAAAATAAAATTCCATAAATAAAATAACATACGACAAAATGCATAAAACCAATGAAGTAGTTCACCATAAAATAAATATAACAATAAAATAATCCGCCATAAAATAAAACAATTAAATTAAAATGACATACAAATAAATAAATAAACAACAAAATTATTATACAATAAAATAAATAAACACCAAAATTATTATACAATAAAATAAATAAACAACCAAATTATTATACAATAAAATAAATAAACAACAGAATTATTATACAATAAAATAAATAAAGCCAATAAAACCATACTCAACCAAAGGTAAACACTAATTAAAGCAATAAAATCAAATAAATCAAATAACATCAATTAACATAAAATAAAATAGCAATAAACTCATAATATAAAATAAATAACTTAACTTACACCACTTAAACAAAAATTTTATTATTTTAAAATAATAATAAAAATAATTTTCTGGTACTATCCTAAGGGACATGTGGTTTTACCCAGAGCCGAACTGCTCTGAGACCACCTGTGACCCCCCGACTCCCACGTACAAAAAAAAAAACAAGGGAATCGTGACGTCAGGATGGTGACAACACGGTCACACATCCCAACGAAGTGCCAGTGTGTGTACATGCAACAGTGTACAAATAAAATAACGCAGCGGATAGTCAACTAAGTACCAGAATTTATTTACAATCAAACATCAGTAAAGATTTAAATAGCAGTTATACAGTCATCCATAAAATAATTTACAATAGTTCCAGATATACAAACGAGTGATCCCAGATCACTCCTCAGGCAGAGCCGTCTCCTCAGGCTCGCCCTCCTCCTCCTTAGCATCAAAATCTGCGTTACCACAAAATGGTATCGCAGGTAAGTATAACCCAAACAACAACGTAATATAAAATGCATTAAATGCAACTAACATGCATGCACATGAAAAATATGCATTTTCCACAAAACATCATTTTTCCCGAAAATGATAATTTTTCAACACACACCAAAATCCCATTTTGGCCCAAATTATCCGTAAAACATTTTCCCAGAAAATGATTTACCCAAAATTCAACTCGCACTATTTTCCCAGAAAATAGTGCATTAATTCCCAATGCACCATGCATTATTTCCATATGCACCATGGCATCCCCTATGGACCATCCGCACGTCCTGGCTTCGTAGCGGTGCTCAGTTCCGCGCCCAGCGCGTACATGGCCAAGCACCCACACTACGCAACGAGCGATGCCCAGTTCCGCGCCCAGCGCGTACCTGGCCAGACATCCTCTAGTCCCCGCCAGCAGAAGGACCACGGAGTCAGCACGAGACCATCTCGTCCGATCCCATTGTCGCCCGGCGACAATCCAGGGGACGTTACTCAGTATATTCCGCTCCCGAGTAACCAGAGGAGCTCCACCGAGTTAATACCCCATCTCGGCTTGGGGTCGTGATACACACACACCAAAAATCCATTTTCACATGAAAACCCAGTTGTGGCGCCCCCAATCCCCCTTATATAAATACACAGGGATCGAGACGCCAGGATGGTGACAACACGGTCACGCATCCCAACGAAGTGCCAGTGTGTGTACATGCAACAGTGTTCAAATAAAATAACGCAGCGGATAGTCAACTAAGTACCAGAATTTAATTACAATCAAACATCAGTAAAGATTTAAATAGCAGTTATACAGTCATCCATAAAAATATTTTACAATAGTTCTAAATGTATAAACGAGTGATCCCAGATCACTCCTCAGGCGGAGCCGTCTCCTCCGGCTCGCCCTCCTCCTCCTCATCAGCATCAAAATCTGCGACACCACAAAATGGTCTCGCAGGTAAGTATAACCCAAACAACAATGTAATACAAAATGCATTAAATGCAACTAAGATGCATGCACATGAAAACATGCATTTTTCCACAAAACATCATTTTTCCCGAAAATGATAAATTTCCAACACACACCAAAATCCCATTTTGGTCCAAATTATTCGTAAAACATTTTCCCAGAAAATGATTTACCCAAAAATCAACTCGCACTATTTTCCCAGAAAATAGTGCATTAATACCAAATGCACCATGCATTATTTCCATATGCACCATGGTCTCCCCTATGGACCATCCGCACGTCCTGGCTTCGCAGCGGTGCTCAGTTCCGCGCCCAGCGCGTACATGGCCAAGCACCCACACTACGCAACGAGCGATGTCCAGTTCCGCGCCCAGCGCGTACGTGGCCAGACATCCTCTAGTCCCCGCTAGCAGAAGGACCACGAAGTCGGCACGAGACCATCTCGTCCGAACCCATTGTCGCCCGGCGACAATCCAGGGGACGTTACTCAGTATATTCCGCTCCCGAGTAACCAGAGGAGCTCCACCGAGTTAATGCCCCATCTCGGCTTGGGGTCGTGATACGCACGCTCCAAAAATATTAACACATAAAATCATAGCTTTTCAAAGCACATGAACATGAATGCAATACACGAAAACTCAGTTTTCTTTTACAAACATGATCATGCATGAAATGATGAAATGCACATGTACCAACACAACATCCAAACCAACAAATACCAATCCAATCAAATCCAACCAAACAACTCCAATCACAAATCCATCCGACCCCCGAACTCCTCGGACTCAGTCCGGCATGCCAAAAAAAACACAGTGAAATGGGTTAGTGCAAAAATACATTTAAATTACGAATATTCTTTGGAGAAATACTTACAGTGCAATATAATAATTTTCCGAGGATCACGAAGTTGAAAAAGGCGACGTTTGAGCAACACCACAGTGTAAAATACACTGTGGCCGTGGGTCACAAATACCAGCTTTTCAACGAGGACAAACGAAGACCCAAGATTGATAGGGTAGGGCCTAGGGAGGTCGGTGAAGCTAGTGGTGGTGGTGGTTTGCCGTGGGTGGCGGCGCAAGGGGTGGTTTTAGGCCAAAAATGTGTAAATCGGAGATGGACTTGGTGGGGCTTCACCGGTGACGGATCGGAGCTGGGGTTGGGTCCAATGGGTTGCCAAGAGGCCGGGGATGAAGTGGTAGGAAGATGGTGGCCGGAGGTGGCGCGACGGCGGCGCAATGGAGGAAAATGTGCCGCGGCGTCGTGGGTTTCGTGGGCTTCGTGGAGGCTAACGGCGGCACGAACGGCGGTGATACTAGTGGGGTAGGACGGCCGGCGGCTGGGGAGTCTAATGGGCTGGGCGGTGACGACCACCGCCGGCGGACGGCGGCGCTGGGAGTGGACGACGGAAACGGGCGGAGGAGAGGAGAGGAGAGGAGAGATCGCGCGGGAGAGGAAAAAGAATAAGGAGAAAAAGAAAAAAGAGGAAAAGAAAAGGAGAGGAAAGAAAAAGAGGGAAAAAGAAATGAGGTCCAATCCTCATAACTTGGGTCACAAAAATGATCCAACGGAAACGATTTTAAAACCACAAGTTAAATAAAATAATTTAAACGTAATAGTAAAGTCAAATTGAAATAATTAAATCCCACGGTAATTAATTTAAATATTAAAAGTAATTTAAATGCATAATAATAAATAAATATTAAGAAAGTATATAAAAATAATTTTCACCAAATAAAAATCATAGAAATAAACTCACTAAAATCCAACCAATTTAAAATAAGAGAAATTATTTTAATTACATAAAAATAATTCATTCAGTAAAAATACACTAAAATACAGGGTGTTACATCCTCCCCCCTTAAAAAAAATTTCGTCCACGAAATTGGCAAGGTCAAATATTGCACCAAGACAAGATCAAGATTCAACCAAGAGAATACTTAGAACATACCGTCAAAATCAATCAAACAAGTATGGATATTGCTCCCTCATGTCGGCCTCTCTCTCCCAAGAGAAATCTTGAGCCAACGGATCACCCCACGCCACTTTCACCATAGGTATTACCTTGGACCTTAACTCTTGCTCTTTCCAATCTACGATCTGGGTCGGGGCATCTTCATAAGTAAGATTGGGCCGCAGTTGAATGCGTTCGGGATCCACAAAATGTGGCTCTTGCTGTCCAAAACTCTTCTTCAATGAGGACACATGAAACACGTCATGAACATCACCAAAATAATCTGGCAAGGCAACCCTATAAGCAACAAGTCCAACCTTCTCTACGATCTGAAAAGGGCCAATGTATCTTGGACTAAGCTTTCCTTTCTTACCAAAGCGCTTAACGCCTTTCATAGGAGAGACTTTAAGATAAACCCAATCTCCTTCTTCAAAGGATAAGTCTCTTCTTCTTGTATCTGCGTAACTTTTCTGGCGATTTTGCGCTTCAGCCATCTTCTTCCTGATAAACTGAACTTGATCCTTCATTTCTTGAATTAACTCAGGCCCAAGCAATTTGTTCTCGCCAACTTCATCCCAACATAAAGTCGATCTGCATTTCCGTCCATATAAGGCTTCGTACGGGGCCATCTGGATGGAGGAATGAAAACTGTTATTATAAGAGAACTCAATAAGTGGTAAGTGATTCTCCCAACTTCCCTGGAATTCCATGACACAAGACCGCAACATATCCTCCAGAGTCTGAATAGTACGCTCTGATTGGCCGTCTGTTTGGGGGTGATACGCCGAACTAAACTTCAATTTAGTGCCTAATGCAGCCTGCAAACTCTTCCAGAAATGGGACGTGAATCGCGGGTCCCGATCTGACACAATACTCTTGGGTATTCCATGCAAACGCACTATCTCCTTGACATATAACCGAGTCAACTTACCCAACGAGTCAGTATTATTAACAGGCAAGAAATGGGCACTCTTGGTCAACCGATCCACAATCACCCAAATGGAGTTCTTCCCACTAGGAGTCCTCGGCAACCCTACCACAAAATCTATAGAAATATCATCCCACTTCCATTCCGGAATAGGGAGAGGTTGGAGTCTACCAGCAGGTCTCTGATGTTCAGCCTTCACCTGCCTGCATGTGTCACATTTCTCAATAAACTGGGCGATGTCCGACTTCATTCCTTCCCACCAGAAATTCTTCTTTAAATCCCTATACATCTTTGTGCTTCCTGGATGAACCGAATAAGGAGCTGCATGAGCTTCTGCTAAAATTTGCTCTTTAAATTCAGAGTCTCGGGGAATCACTCTACGATCCCGAAACCTAAGAATGCCATCCTTATCCAAGCTGTAATGCAAGGGTCCTCTAGACTTTCTGACTCTTTTCCTGATAGCCAACAGATTAGGGTCCTTTCTTTGAAGAGTCTTTAATTCATCAAAATCCACTACTCGGACATCCAAGACTGAAGATAATAATTCTTCTTGCTGTGAACTCTCGATAAGAAGTCTCCTCATTCCACAAAGGAGAGAGTCCACATCTGAAGATTCCGCTTCATCCACTTGTTGTGACTTCCTACTCAAGGCATCAGCGACTAAATTTGCCTTTCCTGGATGATACTTGATTTCACACTGATAGTCGCTAATTAGCTCTAACCACCGTCTCTGCCTCATGTTTAGATTCTTCTGAGTAAACAGATGCTTCAAACTCTTGTGATCAGTATAAACTTCACAAGCTTCGCCATACAGATAATGCCGCCAGATCTTAAGCGCAAAAACTATTGCCGCCAACTCCAAATCATGCGTGGGATAATTCCTTTCATGAATCTTCAGCTGACGAGATGCATAAGCAACAACCCGTCCCTCTTGCATAAGAACGCATCCCAACCCGAATTTGGATGCATCACTGAAAATCACAAATGGCTTGTGTGGCTCCGGAAGTGCCAAAATAGGTGCCGTTGTCAATCTTCTCTTCAACTCTTGAAAACTTCTCTCACATTTGTCAGACCATACAAACTCAGTATTTTTCCTAGTCAAGGCAGTGAGAGGTCCTGATAGCCGAGAAAAACCTTCCACAAATCTTCGATAGTAACCGGCAAGTCCCAAGAAACTTCGTATCTCACGAACTGTCGAAGGGCGAGGCCACGACAAAACAGCTTCTACTTTACTAGGATCTACAGCCACCCCTTCTTGAGAAATCACATGTCCAAGAAACTTAACTTCTTCTAACCAGAATTCACACTTGCTCAACTTAGCGTACAATTGATGTTCTCTTAATTTCCCAAGTGCCAGGCGAAGGTGACAAGCATGCTCTTCCAAATCTCGAGAATAAATCAAAATGTCGTCGAGAAACACCACCACAAAAGAATCCAAGAAAGGCCGAAACACCCTATTCATTAAATCCATAAAAGCAGCAGGGGCATTAGCTAACCCAAAAGACATCACCTTAAATTCATAATGCCCATACCTCGTCCTGAAAGCAGTCTTGGGCACGTCCTTATCTCTTATTCTCAACTGATAGTACCCTGACCTCAAATCAATCTTCGAAAAGATAGCCGCTCCCTGAAGTTGGTCAAACAAATCATCAATTCTTGGTAGAGGATACTTGTTCTTAATAGTCACTTTGTTAAGCTCCCGATAATCTATACACATTCGGAGAGTACCATCTTTCTTCTTGACAAACAACACGGGCGCTCCCCACGGAGAAGTACTAGGCTGAATAAATCCCTTGTCGACCAGTTCTTGCAATTGAGTCTTCAACTCTTTTAATTCAGCCGGTGCCATGCGATAAGGTGCTTTATGCACAGGAGCCGCACCAGGTTCCAAATCAATAACAAACTCCATATCGCGAACGGGAGGCAATCCGGGCAAATCATCTACAAACACATCAGGAAACTCGCCCACAACTGGAATATCTACTAACGACTTCTTCTCAGATGACGTAGACTCAACTTGGACCAAAAAAGCATCTGCTCCACGAGCTATATCTCTCCTAGCTTGAATTGCTGATATAATTGTTGGTTTTGCCTTCAACTTACTTCCCGCGAATTCCACATAATCATCATCCGAGAGTTGAAAACCAATTACCCGACTTCTACAATCAATATTTGCTGAATATCGATATAGCCAGTCCATTCCCAAAATTATATCAAATCCCAGTAACTTGAATACAATCAAATCTGCATCCAGCGTCCTCCCTCCAAAATCCAAAGGACAGCCCAAAGCAACTTTAGAGCACCACACCATCTCACCATTTGGAAGTGCCACTACTAGAGTTTGCGATAAAGGCTCCGTGACCAGATTACACATCCGTGCAAAAGTGGCAGACACAAAAGATCGAGACGCCCCAGAATCAAACGAAGTACATGCATAGAAATCATATAGGCGAACTCTACCTGAAGCAAACACATCCACCAGACAATCCCAAATAATCCAACCATAACAAATATTAAATCAAATTAAAATGATTAAATGCATACCAGTAATAACCCCAGCATCGTGGGTCTCTGGAGCTCCGTAATCCACATCACCAGGGGTCACTGCATAAACCCGAGCTTGTACCAACTGTCTCTGGTTGCCCCTTCCACTTCGTCGACCTCCTCGAGCTCCTCGCGCTTCTTGCCCTCCTTGAACTTGACCAGGACACTCCCGAGCAAAGTGACCCGGCTGGCCACATCTAAAACACTGAATTCCTCTCTGGCCACACTCACCCTCATGGGCTCTATTGCACCTGTTACAAACTGGGGCTCGACCTCCATCACGAGCACCGGTGGTCGTCTGCGGACGGGCACTAGTCCTTTGCACGAACTTATGAGGCGACCCAGAACTACTCCCTTCGCCAAGGTAACTCCGCCTTTTCTGACCCGGAGGGGAACCTGCTCCAAAACTGTTTTCCCGCTCTGCAATGCTGGCTAAATCCACTAACTCTTGAAAGTCCTTAATCCGAAGGCAGGCCACTTGTTTACGTACCTCATGGCGCAAACCCTCCAGGAAGCGCTCGACCCGCAACTCCTCCGTAGAAATGAGGTGAGGAGCGAACCGTCCAAGCTCCATAAACTTTCTTGCATATTGCTCCACAGTCATGCCACCTTGGACCAAATTATTGAACTCTCGAGCCTTTTGCCTTCTCACTGAAGCAGGAAAGAACCGGTCATCGAACTCTTTCTTGAAACGCTGCCAAGACACAGCAGCCAAGGAACCCAACTCCATTTCTAATAATGTCCGCTTGGTCTCCCACCAATTTGCCGCTTCACCTTGCAGCATATAACTTCCATATAATACCATCTGAGCCTCCGTGCATCCACAAACTTCAAATGTTCTTTCCAAATCTTGAATCCACCTCCTAGCTCGCATTGGGTCCTCCTCCCCAGTGAAGGCAGGGGTCCTATGCGTTAGGAAGCGCTCATAGGGACACCCCACTTGGAATCCTCTACTTGAATCTCCCTGCGGCGGTCGGAAATTCTGTTGAAGAAATTCTGTCATTCTATTTAATGCTCTTGCCATAGCATAATTTCCATCACCTCTAGGTAACTCATCTTCAGGCACCTCAGCTTGCCTTCTTGGTCTCACCATAATCCTGTCATAGAACATTCTCCAACCCCGCTTAAATCCATATAATTTATATTCAACCAAAAATAAACAATAATTAAAGCGATAAATAAAATAATTTAAATAACAACAATTAACATAAAATGACATAGCATCAAACTCATAATATAAAATAAATAACTTAACTTACATAACTTTTAAAATTTTTTTTTTTTTTTTTAAATAATAAAAATAATAAAAATAATTTTCTGGTACTATCCTAAAGGACATGTGGTTTTACCCAGAGCCGAACTGCTCTGATACCACCTGTGGCG
Organism: Juglans microcarpa x Juglans regia; assembly: GCF_004785595.1. Taxonomy (NCBI): domain Eukaryota; kingdom Viridiplantae; phylum Streptophyta; class Magnoliopsida; order Fagales; family Juglandaceae; genus Juglans; species Juglans microcarpa x Juglans regia. Next base: position 6,007,969 of record NC_054609.1, read on the forward strand.
CCCCCAATCCCCCTTATATAAATACACAGGGATCGAGACGCCAGGATGGTGACAACACGGTCACGCATCCCAACGAAGTGCCAGTGTGTGTACATGCAACAGTGTTCAAATAAAATAACGCAGCGGATAGTCAACTAAGTACCAGAATTTAATTACAATCAAACATCAGTAAAGATTTAAATAGCAGTTATACAGTCATCCATAAAAATATTTTACAATAGTTCTAAATGTACAAACGAGTGATCCCAGATCACTCCTCAGGCGGAGCCGTCTCCTCCGGCTCGCCCTCTTCCTCCTCATCAGCATCAAAATCTGCGACACCACAAAATGGTCTCGCAGGTAAGTATAACCCAAACAACAATGTAATACAAAATGCATTAAATGCAACTAACATGCATGCACATGAAAACATGCATTTTTCCACAAAACATCATTTTTCCCGAAAATGATAAATTTTCAACACACACCAAAATCCCATTTTGGTCCAAATTATTCTTAAAACATTTTCCTAGAAAATGATTTACCCAAAAATCAACTCGCACTATTTTCCCAGAAAATAGTGCATTAATACCAAATGCACCATGCATTATTTCCATATGCACCATGGTCTCCCCTATGGACCATCCGCACGTCCTGGCTTCGCAGCGGTGCTCAGTTCCGCGCCCAGCGCGTACATGGCCAAGCACCCACACTACGCAACGAGCGATGTCCAGTTCCGCGCCCAGCGCGTACGTGGCCAGACATCCTCTAGTCCCCGCCAGCAGAAGGACCACGGAGTCGGCACGAGACCATCTCGTCCGAACCCATTGTCGCCCGGCGACAATCCAGGGGACGTTACTCAGTATATTCCGCTCCCGAGTAACCAGAGGAGCTCCACCGAGTTAATGCTCCATCTCGGCTTGGGGTCGTGATACGCACGCTCCAAAAATATTAACACATAAAATCATAGCTTTTCAAAGCACATGAACATGAATGCAATACACGAAAACTCAGTTTTCTTTTACAAACATGATCATGCATGAAATGATGAAATGCACATGTACCAACACAACATCCAAACCAACAAATACCAATCCAATCAAATCCAACCAAACAACTCCAATCACAAATCCATCCGACCCCCGAACTCCTCGGACTCAGTCCGGCATGCCAAAAAAAACACAGTGAAATGGACTAGTGCAAAAATACATTTAAATTACGAATATTCTTTGGAGAAATACTTACAGTGCAATATAATAATTTTTCGAGGATCACGAAGTTGAAAAAGGCGACGTTTGAGCAACACCACAGTGTAAAATACACTGTGGCCGTGGGTCACAAATACCAGCTTTTCAACGAGGACAAACGAAGACCCAAGATTGATAGGGTAGGGCCTAGGGAGGTCGGTGAAGCTAGTGGTGGTGGTGGTTTGCCGTGGGTGGCGGCGCAAGGGGTGGTTTTAGGCCAAAAATGTGTAAATCGGAGATGGACTTGGTGGGGCTTCACCGGTGACGGATCGGAGCTGGGGTTGGGTCCAATGGGTTGCCAAGAGGCCGGGGATGAAGTGGTAGGAAGATGGTGGCCGGAGGTGGCGCGACGGCGGCGCAATGGAGGAAAATGTGCAGCGGCGTCGTGGGTTTCGTGGGCTTCGTGGAGGCTAACGGCGGCACGAACGGCGGTGATACTGGTGGGGTAGGACGGCCGGCGGCTGGGGAGTCTAATGGGCTGGGCGGTGACGACCACCGCCGGCGGACGGCGGCGCTGGGAGTGGACGAGGGAAACGGGCGGAGGAGAGGAGAGGAGAGGAGAGATCGCGCGGGAGAGGAAAAAGAATAAGGAGAAAAAGAAAAAAGAGGAAAAGAAAAGGAGAGGAAAGAAAAAGAGGGAAAAAGAAATGAGGTCCAATCCTCATAACTTGGGTCACAAAAATGATCCAACGGAAACGATTTTAAAACCACAAGTTAAATAAAATAATTTAAACGTAATGGTAAAGTCAAATTGAAATAATTAAATCCCACGGTAATTAATTTAAATATTAAAAGCAATTTAAATGCATAATAATAAATAAATTTTAAGAAAGCATATAAAAATAATTTTCACCAAATAAAAATCATAGAAATAAACTCACTAAAATCCAACCAATTTAAAATAAGAGAAATTATTTTAATTACATAAAAATAATTCCTTCAGTAAAAATACACTAAAATACGGGGTGTTACACCAGTTTTCATAAATACATGAACATGAATGCAATACACGAAAACCCAGTTTTCTTTTACAAACATGATCATGCATGAAATCATGAAATGCACATGTACCAACACAATATCCAAACCAACAATGACCAATCCAATCAAATCCAACCAAACAACTCCAATCACAAATCCATCCGACCCCCGAACTCCTCGGACTCAATCCGGCATGCCAAATATACAGTGAAATGGGTTAGTGCAAAAATACATTTAAATTACGAAAGTTCTTTGGAGAAATACTTACAGTGCAATATAATAATTTCCGGAGGATCACGAAACTGCAAGTGGTGATGTCTGAGCAACACCACAGTGTAAAATACACTGTGGCCGTGGGTCACAGATACCCACTTTTCAACGAGGACAAACAAAGACCCAAAAATGGTAGGGTAGGGCCTAGAGAGGTCGGTGAAGCTAGTGGTGGTGGTGGTTTGCCGTGGGTGGCGGCGCAAGGGGTGGTTTTAGGCCAAAAATGCACAAATCGGAAATGGGCTTGGTGGGGCTTCACCGGTGACGGATCGGAGCTGGGGTTGGGTCCAATGGGTTGCCAAGAGGTCGGGGATGAAGTGGTAGAAAGATGGTGGCCGGAGGTGGCGCGACGGCGGCACAGTGGTGCATGGAACGCCGCGGCTTCAATGGGTTCGTGGTGGTTAACGGCGGCGATGGAGGAGCTGGAAATGGAGGGGGGGTGATCGCCCGCGGCAGGGGGAGCGGAGGAGCCGGGCGGTGTTGACCACCGCCGGCGCATGGCGGCGGGCTGGGGGAGAGAGGAATGCACGGCGAGAGAGAGAGAGAGAGAGAGAGAGAGAGTCGCGCACCGGGGAGGAAACCAGGAAGAAGAAAAAGAAAAAAAAGAAAAGAAAAGAAGAAAAGAAAAAGAAAAGGAAAAGAAAAATAGAGGGAAAAGAAATGAGGTCCAATCCTCATAACTTGGGTCACAAAAATGATCCAACGGAAACGATTTCAAAACCTCAAGTTAAATAAAATAATTTAAACGTAATGGTAAAGTCAAATTGAAATAATTAAATCCCACAGTAATTAAATAAATATTAAAAGCAATTTAAATGCATAACAATAAATAAATATTAAGAAAGCACATAAAAATAATTTTCACCAAATTAAAATCATAGAAATAAACTCATTAAAAATCCAACCAATTTTAAAATACGAGAATAAAATTTAAATAAATAAAAATAATCCTTTAGTAAAAATACACTAAAATGCGGGGTATTACAGCTATAAACCAATATGTCATAAAAAAAAAAAATAATGACAAACTGTCTAAGGAATGGTTTGAAAACTTCATTTATGAGGCCTTGAAAAGTTGAAGGGGCATTAGTAAGACCAAAAGACATTATAAGGAACTCATAATGCCCTTCATGAGTTTTGAAAACAGTCTTACGAACATCCACATCCCTCATGCGTATTTGAAGATAGCTTGCCCTAAGATCCAATTTAGAAAAAATTGCAGAACTTGAAAGTTCATCCAAGAGCTCATCCACAACAGGAATGGGGTATTTGTCTTTAATAGTGGCTTCATTTAAGGTCCTATAATCAATGCACATTCTCCATGTGCTATCAGACTTCCTAACTAACAAAACAGGAGAGGAGAAGGGTGATTGATTAGGCCTAATAACTCCAGAATTTAAGAACTCTTTAACAATTTTTTCAATTTTTGTTTCTAAAAAAATGGATATCTATAGGGCCTGACAGTAATAGGAGAAGTTCCTTGCTTCAAGTTGATCTTGTGATCATGGCATCTATTGGGTGGCAACCTAGTAGGTTCATTAAAAACATCCTTCTACTGCTGTAAAAGCTGCTGCACTTGTTCAGCTTGTAAAGCTGAAGACTCACTAGAGTCACAAGAAACTAGCTACAGAAAGAATCCTTTGCTGCCACAACCAAAGGTCTTAAAAGACTCATCATCATCAATAAGATTAGACTGAGGTACTATCAATCCTTTCAAGAAAATTGTTTGACCAGCACATTGAAATTGCATATTCATATTCACAAAATCCCAGAGAATAGGACTTAATGTAGATAACCACTGAATGCCAAGAACTGCATCACATCCTCCCAAAAGAAGAGTGAAAAAATCAACTGTGAACAGGATACCCTGAATCAACAAGGGCACAACCTTACATTTTCCAGTACTATCAATAAGCTGATCATTAGCCACCTTAATACGAATAGTCTGGCCTAATTGCACATGCAACCTACATCGAGCAGCCACTGCAGTATTCACAAATTATGTGTACTGCCATTGTCAATTAAAATCACCAACTTTTTCTTGCCAATATAAGCAATAAGGCTCATCGTCTTAGGTCCCCTAATTCCTACCATAGACTGAAATGAGATAGAAGCTATCTCAGCTTCAACTTCCATAGGCTCAACAACCACTTCACAATTAACATCAGCATCCATTTTACAACTGGAATCATCAAATTCCATACCTTCTAACAAAAATAATTTTAGCGTTGCACACTTCTGACTTGGTTGCCATTTGTCATCACAGAAATAACAAAGGTCTTTTTTACACCTTTCCACCATTTGAGACTTAGAAACCTTAGGATAAGGAAGCTTAGCTAAAGGTGGAACCTTCGGTGTTCCTAAAATTGTAGGAGTTTGTCCAGACTTTAGCTGGACTAAACTTACTCGAATCAGTAAGTGAATTTCTCCAAGGCTTCCTTAAACTCACAACATATTGTTCTTGAATTTTGGCTAAGCCAAATGCATCATTCGAAGATGAATGATTCAACATCCTCACAGGTAGCCTAATCTCATCGCGTAAAACCACTCAAAAAACAACTCAACCTCTCTGACAAACCTTTAATACGATTGGAAAGAATCTCAAATTCAGCTTTGTAGTTGTTAACTGTACTAACCTGCTTGAGTTGAGTAATTGACTCCATTGGATCATCGTATGGAGTAGATCCAAATCACATTTGAACAACTTTGATGAAGTCTTGCCAAGAGTGAGAGGTTCTTGCCTCACTAGCATCCTGGAACTAGACCAAAGCTTCATCATCCATGTGGAAAGAAGCAATGAAAATACGTTAACCAAGAAGGACCTGGTGATACAGAAAGTATTTATTCGCACAATAAATCCATGGTGATGGATTACCACCACGAAAGCGAGAAAAGTCTAGCTGAATTCCTCTTACAAAACCTCTGCCCACAAGTTCTCTATTGTACACTCCCTCCATGCCTTCCTCCATATCTTCGTTTTCGTGCAGCGTTTATTTATCTTGATTATCTCGATGTATGTTACCAGGATTCTCAGAATCATGACATGAAATCTTTGAGATTTGCTGTAAAACCTCCTAAAACTTTTTATCTTGTGTTTCCCTTTCCAATCTCACAGCCTCTTGTTGCTTCAACAATAAACCAATTGCATCTTCGATTTGTTTTTGTTGTCGATCCTGTTGTTGTCGTAAATGATTCATTGAATCAACTATTTGAGCATACGAATGTGTTCCTTCTGCCATGGCTAATGCCAACTGTAATGGACCCAAACTAACTTGTTCGAGAAGTCACTCTCTAGAATTAGAGAAGAAAGGAAGAATGAAGTAAAGAGAGAAGAAATGAGTCTGTAAAATGAATGAATTATCCCCCTGGGAACTTTTCCCTCCAATTTCTCTATTTATAGTGAATGTTTGAACAAAACGACAATGTTTTAACAAACATTATTGTAGTTTCAATAAGTAAAATGACTACGTTTACAATTAATAGGAAGAAAAAGACATTAAACGACATCGTTCCATTAAAGGAATGAAAATTCTGCACAACACGACGCCGTTCTCAACTTCTCCTTCACAACTAACTGTCATCAACTACCTTTCCATTTCTGACTTATGAACACACACAGCAGGCTCTATCAACATAGCACCTTGCCCACCTCCATCACGCCATACCAAGACTGCAATGCTTCCACTCCAGCACCTTCTCAACCCATAACAAAGTTATGCTAAATTAAGAAAATAACCCATGCATTACTGTTTTGAGGATGATTATATCATCAGACTCACACCATAGTTGTCGCTGGCAAAAGATCCTTGCCATTGCCACGGTTGAAGGCAAAAAAAACTATTGGGAAAGGAGCGAGAGTGACAGGTGTTCGATTGGTGTGAGAAACAGAAGACTTGTTTGGTTGCACGACTAGGTCATATTAATATCCAGGTTTAAAGAAATTCTTAGTCTCACTTGTTCGTTTGGTTGCAGGAATTACCCCTAATGATGTCAAATTGGATCAAATTTAATTTTAGAGTTCCACAAAACTTATTTACAAGTTTTATTTTTATACATTTTATGTGAAATTATTTTACAAGTAATGATTATTTTTTAAATTTTTAAAAAAGATAAGACAACTATGTTCATAATATAAAGCATATTGTTTGAATCCTAGTAAATATAACATTTATACATTTATAATAAATTATATAAAACATATTTATAACAATTTTGTATGTCAGAAATTGAAATTTATTGATAAAGTTATAAGATATAATATAAGTAATTTTTTTTCCTCAAAATTAGTAACTCGTGAACAAACTCAAACTTATTCAAAAAATAAAGAACAGTTCTAAATATAAATTTATATTTTCTGGCTTGAACTTGACTCATATACACTCATAAATGTAGAAGTTTCAGAATTTTGTGAAGAGTAATAAAATGATTTGAGTTAAGATGTTTTGCTAAGTTTTGAGAAATGAGAGAGAAAATATTGAATAAAAATATTATAAAGTTAAAAATTTGTTTGAATATAAATTTTTAATATTATTTTTGTTTTGAAATTTGAAAAATTTGTATTGTTTTTGTGTTGTTTGGAAGTTTAATTGAGAAAGTTGTATTGAGTTTTTTGTTTGGATAATTATTAGGTAATGATTAGATGAAAAAATTGAGAATTAAAATTAATTAAATTAATATTTTATATTTGACTGATATTTAAGAAAAAATTATGAAATTTGTTGAAAATATACAACAATATAAGTATCCAGCAAGACCTTAATGTTTGATGAAATATGTTCTACAGTCAATGTTCTATTGGATAGAAAAGTAGTGGCCGACCCACGGCACCAAAAACGAAATGGACTTCTTTGTCTGCATGGTGTTGGGCTGACATTCCTAATCATCTAGAGTAAAAACTCAGGTGTGCCAATATCCCAAAGCTTTGAACCCACTTGTATTTATTATCATATTTATTATCGATTTTTAATTATCTTTTAATACTACATTATATTATTACAGGATAGACAAAAATAATAATCTTTTAATCATTTGATGCTATGTAACATGATTAATAACATTTTTGGTTCCATACATATGCCATTTAAATTGAATAAATTCACACTAATCTTGTCAGCACAATAATTGGTACTAATTTGGCAATCAACTTATGATTTCTAGTTGCATTTTACTTTCCTCTAGGGTTGTAACTGAACCAATTTGTTCGATAGCCTGCTCGATACTCTCTCGATTAAATTCGAATCAAACTTGACTCGTGAAAATAAAAGTTTGACCGTGAAAGCAGGTACCTGCTTGATTAGTAAGTAACATATATTCGACTAAACTCGACTCGACTAAGGCTCATTAAGGCATGCTCGTTTATATCCGAGTCGACTCGTTAGCTCAACTCGATTAAAGCCCATATATTCATATATTGATAAATATATACATACTCCTATATATATATATGTATTAGACTTTATATATATATATATGTGTGTGTGTGTGTGTGTATATATATATATATATATATATATATATAAGCATGTGTATTAGCTAATAACATAAGCATAACACTTTTATAATTAAATATATAATATGTAACCTAATTACTTATGCCTATACATTGAATATGCTTTATATCTATATTTTAGAATTTATACAATAATATTAGTAAATAAGATTTAAAAATTTTATATACTAGTACATGGGTACATATATGAAATAGATATATACTATCATATTATATGTATATATTAATAATTTATGTAGACATATAATATATTGTTATTATTGATAAATATCAACTTGCTACATATTAGTTATTTATAAATTTTTAAAATCTTATAATTTAATATAGATTCTACTTGTTAGTTGTATAAAAATATTAGATTTTTTATTTATCTAATTTATTAATTATTAAATCTTATTAAAAAGAATTAAAATAAATAAATAAATAACTTGAACCGAGCTCGAGCGTGAGCTGGAGTTGGAAGTTTAGCTTACAGAGTCGAGCTGAAACAAAGGTTAAATAAAAATCTCGAGCTCGAGTTTTTTAGTCGAGCCGAGCTCGACAAGCCAAAGATTGGCTCAGCTCAATTACGACCCTACTTTTCTCACATATGAGTAGTGTAACTTTTAAATGTGATTATGTTTAGTAATAAGTTATATGGATCAACATTCTCTCAACTACTTGTTTAAATTTGAAGAAATGTTTCTTCTTAAATTCCTGTTTGAATTTGAGGATCTCAAATAAAAGAAAGATAAATATATTCTACATAACTTATTACTGTATGAGTATTTTAGACGACATTAAACAACAATAATTGTCGTAAGTTACACTTTATCTGCATAATTCTCTTACTTAAAGCCCCTTAAATTTAGACATGAACTTTGTTAATGAAGTATTTCGCACACCGGTCACAGGGCTCAATACTCCTGCACACAAGAAATGTGAGGGCTCGGGAGGTGGTGAGAATTTTTGTAAGTGTACCATCCTCCATACTGCATGCCGTCGACTTTAATGCAGTGTGGCTCTTCCGGGTCACATCCTATGTGGTACGTTGGTGAGTGTGCTATCATTTGTGCACTTTGTCAGGGACAGAGGCTCCTGCCGAGAACCCAACCAGCGTTTTGTATCTCACCCTTTAATGCGGCGTAGCTCTGCTGCTGTTTACATGTGCAAAGTCTTGTCAAAGTGAATGTTGTCTCTTCTTTCCACGTTGAACCTTTTCCCGTGTTGGCCTTGGGCCTCCTTCTTCTTATCCCAATTGGTGGGTCGGTTACGTTTTGGTTGCTGGGCCTCTTAGGGGTGACTCAGGCATAGCCCAGTAGCCAAGCCAATGTTTAAATTTGAAGAAAAATATCTCCTTAAATTGTTGGTTGAATTTGAGATTTTCAAGTGGAAGAAAGATAATATATTCTACATCATTTATTGCTGCAGATATGAGTATTTTAGACAATATTAAACAACAATAATTGACGTTAGTTACACTTTATTAATTCTCACACTTAAAACCCCTCAAATTTAGGCATGAACTTAATGGGCCTTAGTCCAGAAATTTGTGAGCTCTATACCTATTATTATTACTTGTGTGGATTTAATTATTTAAATACTTAATAAAAATTGTAAAACCCACTTTATATTTCCATCTTTTTCTTAATACTTAAACTGCTCTACTCGAACTTGTGAGATTTTTCTAATAAAGAAACTTTAAAACCATCCTAACTCCATCATTTACATTACCAAACTTCAATAGCATGTCACTGGCATGGATCCTATGACTATCGATACCAATATATGAGATTCCAATTTGCATGTTTAATCTTATTAGAATTTCATGTTATAAAAAACTTTAATCTTAAATAATATGAATCCCATGTTAAGAGCTAGACACACATAATGATAAAAAACCATACATAGGCTTTGATGTCTATGTAAGAAAACAAGCATCGATCGATGCTCGAACTCAACTAAAAAGTTGCAATTTGCATCCTTCATTTATATACTAACACTACAACAGATCAAGTCTTTTGGGATAAAAATTTTCATCACAAAAGATTGGGTTTTCTTCCTAAAATATATTTTGGGACGAAAATAAAGCGTCTTAAGGTCGTCCCAAAAGGTATTTTGACATGAAAATCACAATTTCGTCCCAAAAACTATCTTTTGGGATGAAAATTTGCTCGACTGTTCGAACTGTCATTTTTTCTGGGACATCTGAATTTCATCCCAAAAAGCTGTTCGAATGCAAACAAAAAATGTTTGACCGGATATGTATGTTCGAACGTATCTTACATGGGTGTCGATTGACACTAGTCCGTTCGACCAAATAGATATGAGAGAACATTCGAACAAACAAATTGAGGATCGAACATAAATTATATTTTTACAATTTTACAGATTGAGTAAGCTGTTCGAACGTATAATGAAAGGATCGAACGATTTGCCAGTTAACGAGCGTTTGAACAGTTGTTTACGATGTATTTTGTTCAAACATTTAATGAACGCTTGAACGGTTAATTATTTATCTTAACCAAAAATTTAAAACAAAATAGGCATAATTAAATCATATTTAAAAAAATACATTATAAATTATTCAATACAAATAAAACTAGTCATAAGTCTGAACTAAATAAATAAAGTAGTAATAATAATATTTGTGAGGGGACTTTTCTCCTGGCCCAAAGGAATTTCCTAGGCCCAGCCAATTGGAAAGGGCACTCACTAGAGGACAAATTATGATAGAATGAGAGGGGACAATAAGGGACTAAGGCATGAGAGTGCCAGGAGGTATGAAAAAGTAATGTCAGGAGAAGAAAATGAGGAATTTGACATAAAGCAAAGAAAAACATTATGTCAGGAGAGAAAAATAGAGAAGTGACTTAAAGCAAATAAGGGGTAGGAGATAAAAGGCGAGGGGAACATATGGATTGCGGACCTTTTCTTGGGTGGACTTCAGACTTTTGATTAACGTCACAAATATTCAAATATGTTTAATTAAAACAAAATATAATACTTACATAATTTTCATGAATTTTAGGATGGGTCTACTCTCCATTACGACCAGTATATAATTTAGCATATAATTTTGTCAGATTATAATTGGTATCTGACTCTTGCTACAAGAGACATTGTTAAGATATAAAGTCAATTTTAAAATTAGTACCTCCAAAAAACAAACTATATAGAATAACAAAATAAAAAATATATTATCAATTTCATAGAGAGTAGATGGAAAGATCTTGATCCTGCATGATGATGAATCTTCAACTTAGATTTATTTGTTTTGTTTATAGAATTTTGCTCCTGCATAGAAGTTATAAATATTAGTAAGCGAAAATTACAAATATTTATAATCTGCAAAATTACCTTATATTCATTTAATTTACCTTATAATAGATCCTTAAACATGTGGCAAAATTTTTCCCAATCAGAAGGTCAAACATCCTGAAAAGGATACTGGCGTGCCTCTTCCTTGTTCTTATACTTATTGTAATGCTCATGATACCTCGCCTTATACTTTCAGAATGCATTACACATAAGCTCATGGACAGTCTTACGCTCCTCTCTCTGACCAAAATTTAGTTCGAAGTTATCATTGAAAAAATATATATACAGATATTATCACTTATAATATTTAGTTATATTAATATAAATTAATTATTTAAATATTACGTAACAAACAACGTTTCATTATAAGTTCTTTCATATTTTGCGAGACTTTATGCCATGTACTCATAACCAAACATGCATAAGTCCGTGTAAGAGTACCCACATGCGATGCAAGCCAAGTTGCATATTGTTCCTCGCCTCTGGTATGTTCGTCAGGAATGTTAACCTTAATCTTATCTACTTTATGATATTTCTCCAACATCACGTCTCTAGTAGTGCCTCGACCTTGATGAGATTAAACTGTTAATTCTATAAAATATTTAGTTATTTACCTTGTATCAATTATCAATTATCTTAATTGAAAAAAATGAGTATTAGATTAGATATTTACCTTATTCTGTGAAGTTAATCTCTAGTAGTGAATCAAACGGAGAGCTAAGAACAGGTGGGGATGGGATGTGAACTCTCTTCCTTTTTAGTGGCATAATTTCGAGATACTGTGTAATGTAAACACAAAACCGGTCAATCATTTGTATCAATTTCATTTGTAGATTCGCTCTCATGATTTGTAGATCCTTCAGATGACTCAATATTTTGCTCAACTGTCGTATCAACAAATTTAGTCTCAATATCTTCCTTATGTAATGAGATCATCTCATACTAGCTCAAATCCACAAATAAGTCAAAGACGGGTTGACTCTCTTGGTATACTTCTTGAGTAGAGTGATCATCTTCTTCTTCATCTTATCCTTTCGCCTCAGGGATAATGGCATATATATTTCTTGGAGAAAATTTTTATACTACTTATCATTTATTCCTTAACTCAGGATTGTCTAAGTAGAATACTTGGGATGTTTGGAAAACCAAAATAAAAAGATCATCTTCATACCATTTTTTTATGTATTAATATTCAGAAAATATTTATCATGACGTTTTTCCCTTTGAGGATTGCTTAAATCCCACCAATCACACTTAAATAGAGACACCACAAGCTCCTACAAATATCTCATTCTAATTATATCGACAATAAGCCCATAAAAATCAACGTTGTCTCCGTCATGACTTCTTTCGACTAGGACACTAATATTTTGTATTTTTCTATGCAATTCTTGATCCTGCATTTTTTAATTTAGTACAAACTCGTATCTGTAATGTCATTACTTGTTATTTAAACTATTTTGGGAACTCCTCTTTATGTTTCTGGTCTATATCATTTACTTACAGTTTTTTGAGTACATTAATATGATCACTGAAATTAAACATTACCAAAAAAATTATATTTGTATAATTTTGTAAACTAAATTGCTATATTAATTAACAGATAATGCGAACTTCTTTTAAGTGGCTCTCTATCTTGGGGCAATTGTTTAACACATACCATTGAGTTTTCTCGAACTCTTTTCCACACAAATCATAACCATGTGCTGCACCAAGTGGACTTACTTCTTGGGAAAGCACAGAAACCCGTTTTGTTGTCTTGCTTGGTCAACATCAAAGTTTCTTTCTTGCTATTCAAACCTCATGTCAACGCTTTGGAAGTATTTAGAACAGAATGCATGTCACTTATCATCAATATATGTTTCTGCAATTGATCCTTCTGGGCGGGCATTGTTACCCACTGTGCATTTCAACTTCCCAAAGAACCATTCAATAGGATAGATCCATCTATACTGGATTGGTTCTGCTAGTTGAGCCTGACGTGACAAATGAAAGGCTAAGTGAACTATGACGTCGAAGAATAAGGGTGGGTAAATACTCTTCAGCTTACACAATATTATAACAATTTCTCGTTCCATACGATGCAAAACTTTTACATTCAACGTTCTAGCACATAACTCTTTAAAAAATGCGCACAACTCAGTCAAAGCCACTCACACATCTCTCATCAAGTACCCATAGATACCAACAAGCAAGACACGTAAAAATACATGACAATCATGACTTTTTAGTTCATCAATTTTTAGTCATTTGTTCGCACACACCTTGTTAGATCCGAGGTATACCCGTCTGGTAATTTAATCTTCATTAACTACGCACAAAATGTAATCCTTTCGTTCTTTGATAATGTATACTACCCAATTGACATGTAGATAGATGGACCACTTTGCTGCAAGTACATTTCCGCTCTTATTCCCAACTACTTCAAATCTTTCCGTGAGTTTAGATTGTCCTTCGTTTTGCCTTCAATTGACATCAATGTTTCCAACTCGGATTAGCAAATATTTTTCTCAATATGCATAACATCGAGACTATGCCACAATTTCAACTAGTATGGGAGCTCAAAAAATATAATCTTCTTTGTCCAATTCAACTCATTCACATTTTATTTCCTCTTCGATTGTTTTTACCAAAATCATTACTTCCGACATATACAAATTGTGCAAATACATCTTATCCAAACAAATATGGTGGAGGGTGTCCCATTCAACAGTGGCATAAAATATTCTAGCATTTTCACGCCATCAATGGTTATAAGTAAAAATCGACCATGATCCATGAATCATAGTTTTCTCCCATGCATACGCCATTCAGATTGGGTAAATTTGTTACAAGTCGGACATGTCATTTTCCCCTTAGTACTCTAATTTGACAAGCTTCCATAAGTAGAAAAATCATTTATTATCTATAACACGGCAACATGCATCTTGAACGTCTTGTCTGTTGATGAATAAATTGTTAAGACCCTATTTTTCCACAAATCTTTCAATTCTGCAATTAGTGGCTGTATGTGTATGTCGATATCATTTTCTGGTTATCTTAGACCTAGAATGAGCAAACTCATCATGAAATATGGATCTTTCATACATTTTCACGGTGGTAGATTATACGACATAAGTACAACTGGCCAAGTATAATGACTAGTACTTATGTTTTCAAACGGATTAAATCTATTTGTTACTAACTCAAGGCACACATTACGAGGTTCTTCAACAAACTATGGATGTTCCAAATCAAATTCCTTCCAAACTTGAGAGCCCATAGGATGTGACAAAATATTATCATTCATAACTCTAAATGATGAGTCATGTCATGTTCACAGTCGTTGAACGTGACATAAATAACTGTTGTAATCTAGGTATCAATAGAAAGTGGCGTACAACCTTTTGCAGCACATTCTGCTTCTCAGTTGGCCATCTTGATTAATCGTAAATGTGACACTTGTTGAGCTGTTCATTCTCTCGGCAAAATAACACAGTCATGCTTACATGCATGTATTACATTATAGTCAAACTTAAGTCCTCTTTTCAACTGTTTTGCTTCATAGAAGTTTGTGGGATAAAATATTGTTTGATGGAAGTGCTTTTTTGAGCAACTCGAGCAACATATTGACAGCCTTAATAGATATTCGGCACATAGATTTTAAATGAATCAGTCTAACTGTAAATAAAAACTTTTTATGCCTTCTACATCTTGAATATAACTCACACTGTGAATCATTCCACAAGCGTGTAAAAGTGTTACGGACCAAATCATTTGAATTTGATGTGTTCGTATCGCCTTCATCTATAAAGATTCCCGCACCAATGTTACCCAACATTTGCTCCATATCCTCTTCATATTCATCACCAACTATCTCTGGATTTACATCTTCATCAATGTCTTCTTGTTCTTCGTGTTGAGACTTGAATGACGCT
Source organism: Juglans microcarpa x Juglans regia (assembly GCF_004785595.1). Classification (NCBI taxonomy): domain Eukaryota; kingdom Viridiplantae; phylum Streptophyta; class Magnoliopsida; order Fagales; family Juglandaceae; genus Juglans; species Juglans microcarpa x Juglans regia. The sequence continues at coordinate 6,023,172 of NC_054609.1, forward strand.
GGACATGATTCTCAGTGTAAGACCCAATCAGTATACCCTTGGTCAATACCTTTGACAAACAAATGCTCTCTCACCAAGTCTATCTTATGAGAATGCAAATTCTTGATTTGTTGACATGGACATCTAATACGACCATCACTATCAACTGCACATGATGCAAACTCCAAAAATTTCTTAACTCGTTTCAGCATATATATTGTAATCCTCACCCAATCTATCTCTAACTCACATCCAACTCTTATTCATATCTAATACCTTATTACAAACAGTCACGTGTATCAACAAGCAAGCATTTATCTAACAGATTGTGCAAATTCTTCCTTTCACCGGGTACTTGGTCCTATCCCATTCAAGATTGTAAGATCATAATCGCCAACCTACCAATTATTATCTGTCACATCTTAAGAAATTTTGGTAGTATCTCCTCATAGTTCTCCAAATATGATCGTTTGGTCGTGTGAATTGACGAGTAATACGTTGATGCACCATAACCGAAACTGCATATCCAGAAAACAATATTGGAAGATTTTACCAAAATCATGATGCTGGACGCAACATATACAGTTTGGTAGTTTGCGATAGTGATCTTACAATCTGAAACTGTCTACTCTAGATGATTCAAGAGTTATCAACCAACAGTTCAACAGGATTGATAAGTCTCGAACGTATCTAAAGGTTATTTCGTCACAAGATATTATAATATCACACAGCAACAATGTAAAATAAGATAATACAATTAATATACAATACAACAAAATGTATTTTAAGTATTGTGTATTTTAATTTAAGTATTAATAAATCTTATATTTATTATTTTTTAAGTATTAATTATAATTTAAGTATTAATTATTTTTTAATTATACATTATAGTTCTTATGTTTTAATTAATTATGTTTTAAGTATTAATTTTAATTTAAGTATTAATAATTCTTATGTTTATTATTTTTTAAGTATTAATCATAATTTAAGTATCACTTATTTTTTAATTATACATTATAGTTTTTAATTAATTATCTTTTAAGTATTATTTTTAATTTAAGTATTAATAATTCTTATATTTCTTATTTTTTAAGTATTAATTATAATTTAAATATTACTTATTTTTTAATTATACATAACAAGTTCTTAATTAATTATTTTTAAGTATTATTTTTAATTTAAGTATTACAACTCAGCAGTACAATCGTTCAAACACGTAGAAGTCTGTTCGAACAGGAAAATCCATTTGAACAGAAAATTATAGTGTTTGAAAGGTTGTAACCCAGATTCTAGAAGCGAAACAGAGACAAAACACAATCTCAAAAAACATATAGCAACTATGTATACAAAATATGACGAATATACCTTCAAACACTCCAATAAACACCTACACAATATATAAACTATAAAATCAATAATTTGTTTGGAAATTAGTTAATGTACAAGGTGGATTAACAAAACCCATACCTTTAATCAATACAAGTGTGCAGCCCTCTTTGTAATGTGTATAGACTAAAGGATTGTGTGAATAAAATGAAGGATTTTGGAAAGAAAACAGAGACTATGTGAAGGAGAATAGAGAAAATGAGGGGCTGAAAGCGGACTGGAAGTGTTTAAAGCTTTCATTTACCATTTGAATGGAAATATTTGGTTGTCGAACGTAAAAACATTTCAGCGTGCATATTTTTTCGATTTAAAATTTTTGGTGAAAGCGTTCGAACGGTACTAAATTTGTACACTTCAAACGTTAGTCCACTGCTTATTGATTGGAGGGATACTTTCTTGCCATTATTTTAGAGGCGCCAAAAATACTGAAAACTGTTTGAATGTTTTTCTTCAAACGTTCAATCGCTAATATAGCCTTCAAACGATGTGTAGATACCATTTGAACATACATTACTGAATGTTTAATTGTATTTATTTTTTAAACTATACATTAACATAGTATAGACATATATATATATATATATATATATGATAGTAAATTATAGCATTATAATTTTCATTTAAAACAAATTATATTATCATATATATATATATATATTATAGTATAGTAAAGTATAAATGAATTAATATATATTATCATTTAACTATTATGTAGTATCATATATATGGTATCATATATATTAGTAATATATACTATCATATTATATATAATATATATAATAAATAATACCATTCGAACAATAAATAATACTGTTTGAATGATCTTTTAAAACCGTTTGAACATTTAATCTATCGTTTTAACGGTTATGTACATATAAGTTATCGCGGGAAGAGGCTTTTCAACTCTGCTGTCAAACTTCGTTTGAAAACTGTATCATAACATTTGAATGCCCATCTTGCACCGACGTCACTGCCGTAATCACCACCCAAGTCGAAGTTACTTCTTCCCAAGTACCGGTACGCTCCTTGAGAAGTTATTTTATCGTGTATTTTTATCATTTTATTGTTTTATTTGTTTTCTTTAAAAAAGTTGTATTTTTCTATCCATAGGCACCGTAGAACACAACAAATTCACCATAGGATATTTAGAAATGAAGAGTCGTATGTGGTTTGTTGAAAAACCCATGGAATCCATTGATTCCATGGGTTTGCATGGTCGCCGAGTTGACTCAGCCATGACTAAGCTCGATTAAGTTTATGTTCCATTGCTATTCTTTAGCGTTTGATTAGCGTTCAAAAGATATTGTTTAGCATTCAAATGTATTAACCAAAACCCTAAAAATTGTTCGAACACTAGTTATCCGCTCAAACAGTCTGAACCAAGCATGATGGTGTCCGTTTGACCACTATTACGGCTATTCAAACATTGTAGTATTCGTTCGAGCACGTTCGAATGGTCTGAACCAATTAAACATTTTTAACTTATTAATTTATTTTTATCACATTTTGTTGTTCTATCAATTAATTTATTAAATTTCTATTCGTAGATAATTTTGTGAATATTTAAAAATATTACATTTTATCACTAATGTTGAATATATATTATATTTTTTAAATTTTAGGTTAATAATAATGTCTTATAGGGGTTGTAAGCATGACAGATCAGGCGAAACTTCCATCCAAACAGTTTGAGAGAGGACTGTTTTACTAGAGTGATAGGTGAAACTATTTGATTTTGTGACTCTTATAAGGGAGGGTCATTCCCTGCAATCAGTATTGAGCGATCGTGATTGGGCACCAATCTTAGATTAGAAAGAAAAAGCATGGCAGCTCGTATCCTATATTGACATCGTCATTGAGTTCTATAAAGAGCTCAGTGATGCCAGCCTAGATGATGAAGGAGCATACAAAATCTCTGTCCGAAGAGCTCCAGTTATATTTTCAGCTGACAGTTTCGCTGAATATCTCTGTATTCTTAGACTGCCCAATGCCTATCCGAACGTGCTGCCTAGAGAGTCTGATCCTTCGGGTGATGTAGAGACGACAGAGGATGATGGAGCAGTTTATACAGATGAGCTCGATACCTTCGTTGATCATGAGGTAAGAGACTTGATTGTTGGTCCAGATGCTCCTATGTATGATGGGACAAAGAGCATCAGACATAGATTTATCTTCTTTCTTTAAGATCATAAATTTGATAATTGCTAACAATATTGACTTTCGGCAGCACAAGATCGAGGTTGGAATGGATCGAGCGAAATTTATGATACGAGTTGCTCGTGACATTCTTATCGACCTCATGGGATATATATTCGAGAGGATTTGATCAAAGGCCTGATACATTACGATAAATATATTGCTATTCAGGATCCTGATCACTTGATTTCTGTTATATTCCGGAGTTGTGCCAGATGTTGCTAAGCGTGCATGGGAGCCGATGGGACTGATCAACAACACCATCTTATCACGAAGCACTAGACACTTGAGACTTTGTTTCATAGACCTGTTCCTGATTGGGTTGATATTCAGAGAGATGCACAGTCAGGAGATCCTGGAGTACCAGCTGGTGAGGCATCCACATAGGCTGAGGCATTGTACACATCTACTCGTGAGGAGATGGCTGACATACTGCGTTCAGAGATGGACGAACACACATCAATGCTGATCGATGCAGTGTGTACTGCCATGTTTGAGTTGAGTACAAAACTTAATGCTAGCATCTGTGGGTTACGTATAAAGATTAATATTAGCATCTCTGAGTTATATACAAAGATTCATGTCATTACTGCGACTTAGGTCATGCTCAGTACTTGACTGACACAGGTAGAGACACACTTAGCTACAATCGAGGATATGTGTAGAGAGTTGAGATCATGGTAGTTTCTATATTTTATTTATATATATATATTTCTTTTTTTTTAGTTTTTAGTATGGACAATATCTGGTGTGTTTGTAAGTTTGATTTAATTATGAATTAAATCTTTTTTTTCTTTTCTGAATTAATTATTGATTTATATTATGTGGTGTATGGATGATAAGTGGAACAACTTAATTAGTTTAACAAGAATAAAATTAAATTAAAAATTAAAAAAAAATAATAAAATTTTAAAATATGTAAAGTAGCATTCCTCTAACCACCATTTGAACACTTTATTTTATATTTGAATGATAAGTCAATGCCCTCCTAAAATTTATTAACTTAACCCGCCAATTTATTGTTTGATCATAAATAATATATGTTCGAACATTGTTTGACATTAAAGTTTGAACGCTTTTGTATGTTGTTCGAGCGTTAAGTCAATGTTTTGCTAAAGTTTTTCACTAAACACGCTAAATTATTGTTTGATCGTATATAATTTCTTTTCGAATGTTCATTTTAGTCTGTTCGAATGTTTTTTCTGGATGGTCGGATGGTTATCTTATTAGGGATAAAAATTTTCATTCCAAAATAATCTGTTTGAACGTGGAAAAGACATTCCGTCATTTTCTTGGAATGAAATTTGAAATTTGTCCCTACATATCATTTTTTGAGACAATTTTCAATTCGTTCCAAAAAAAAAAAAAAATCATCCCAATAGCTCTCTTTTATTGTAATGTAAGTCAAAATTATTTTGCGTTTTTTTTTTTTATTATCTTTTTTATTTTTATTTTTTATCTATCTTCAGGATTAGAATTAGACAAAATGATATTTATACGAGAAATACTTTTATCATAAAAGGATTATATAAAAGTAAACTTATAAACTGACGTGACTTGATGTAGTACGTTAGATTATAAAATTATTTTTATTATAAAATAGATTTAACGAATGTTATAAAATTACATCAATTTATAAATTTACTTTTATATAATTTTTTATTATCTGTAGTAGTTCTCTATTTATACTCAAAGTTGGTTTGTTAAAATTATATAATAGGTAAATAAGCTCGAACTCATTAATTAATAAATGAATGAGCTGGTTAATATAAAATATAAGTCAAATATGAACTGAAGAGAGCTTGAATTATTGCATACTACTGCATCCTAGCTAGGGTCGAGTTTCCTACCCTACCACGCTTTTTTAATATACAAATTCCACTTTCAACTTTTGTAAATCTTTCTTTTCTGTTTTACTATATATTCGATCACATGCTTATAATTAATTTATATACATGGAAAATTCATCCTATCGAATCATTGTATCAAAATATTAGGATTCGATATTCATTAATTACGACAGAAGTAATATAGATATTGCAAGATATATAATAACATGAATTAATTTTTTTTTTTCATTTTCTCAACTTCAAATTGTTAATCACATGATCACCTAGTTATCACTCATATGAAAGAATGATTGAAAAATGAAAAAGGAATTACTCCGTCTCTATTAAGGGTGTCAATTCATTTTCGTATCGTGTCAAATTATGAATATAGAACTATATGGATTAATCCGAACCCAACCATTTAATTAAAGGGTGACACAACACGATGGCCAGCTTAACTCCTTTAGTAATTCGTTTTTCTTGGGTTAACCTGTGCATGACCCATTTAACACGGATATAAGGCACAAGTTCGGTGGGGTGGGAGTCTCCTACAGTCTTCCCAAAGCTAATACACATTACAACAGAAAAGTACAAAAAAAAAAAGGGGTGATCGGAGCAAAAAAATTGACTCTCACCCAATTCCCACAAGGGGAGATTGCTTGGTGACAGTTTTTGTAACGCCTCAAGCCCGGTTGGCCTGGAGAATTATTACCTGTCACTTAAGAACATGAACTAAAATAAAACTCCAAAACTTTATTAGCAAAACTCAATCTCAAGTACTCTAAATAACCACATTGAAACTCTACAAAGTCATTACTGCAGCAACATAAACTAAGGAGTCCAAAATCTCCCGGTAGTCATAACAAATCAAACAAATAACTTCAAAAGTCTTATTAAGCCCAAGCCCAAGATAAAATTAAATATAAAAGACATTAAAACTAAAGGACATCAGAATTCCTTCTTCTAACATCCTCTCCCAGCTTAAACATGCTCACCAATCTAATCAAGGTCCTCAGTTGGACTTTCCACATCATCTGAAAAATATTATGAAGATAGGGGGTGAGTTATCAACAACTCGGTAAGCAGAAGTCATATGCTAGCGTGCAAACATGAGCATTTACAAAGTATAGCATGCAGAACAAAATATTTTCCAGAGTTATCATGTAGAACAGAACATACTTTCAAAAGTAACAGAACGATGGTTTTAAGACAAGTAAAACCCATAATACTTTGGCATAACATAAACTGAGTATCATCATCAGATCCAAACAGAGCATCAAACAGAGCAGATACCATGTTTCACCCCCGTGGTAGGGTTGTGCTAACCCCGGTGGCCAAACCAGGCAGAGACAGAGGTGAAATCTTTCCTTTATTCTTCTCGGAGCCCCGAGTGTGCACACAGGAAAGACCACAATAAAACCACTTTGTTTCCAAAGTGGGTGCACTCAGAGACAGAAAAGTTAGTACCAACCCAAACAGAGCAGAACATAACAGAGCAGAGCAGAGCAAAGCAGAGACAGAGTCAGATACGAAAACCAGTACACCATGCCAAAGGTTTTCAGATTTTATATCAAAATAATACATAGTACCAAAACAGAATCAGACAGTTTACATACGCTAAACACAAAAGCCAGAACATCTTTCTAAATAAATACACAAATTTTCATATTCTCAATATCGCTCTTTTTTCCAGATTTCAGAAACCACATGACAGAATTTAGCTCATGTCTACACAATGCATGTCAGAACATATTTTTCTTTTTTTCGTACAGATTTCATGAGTATGCAAATAAACGACCGAGGTTGGTTTTGTTTTTCCCAAGTTCTCATTTCACCACAAAAATATGCAAAGTTTTCAGAAAATCAACCTCAGTCTCAAATAATTCGTGTAAGGCCTAGCATAGGAACCCCGCTTACCTGACTCCTGCAGCGCATCATCTATGACTTGAATACGGTCTCTATCCGTCTCGTCACCTATTCATAAAAATAATATAAACTAAATATTAAAGTCCAACAACACAAAATTGGTCTTAGACAACTTAAGACTCAATTTCTAGACCATAATTCAGCAAGTTTAATCCAACTCCAATAACCAATTAACAATCTGGACAGCCCATACTTTGATCCAAAATATTCTATACCAATCTCAGTATTGTCCAATACAAGCATCATAACCAATGTCAACTCCGGTTATCACTAACTCACACTTATTTCAACAGCTCATACTCCCAAGCAATCGTCAACAATTTAACCAAGACAACACTACACACTACTCTCTCTCCGTTCCCAACTCCACAACGGGAAAAAAATATCTCAACACTACTAGATGTTAAAAGGCCCCAACAAACCCTTCTAAACATTTCCAAAACACTAAACCAATAATCTAAAAATATATCATCACTTCCTAAAATCACCAATATTCACCATGAACAACGTCAAACTCAAAATCCCAATATTTAAATTCGAAACAGCCAACAAATTTCATAGCATAAACCAATCTCACACAAACAACTCCATCATCCAATCCAACCGATCTTCTTACTCTTCGGACTCAGTCCGGCACAACCAACACAGTAAATATGAATTTCCGCAGAAATACATTTAAATATCAAAAGTTCTTTGAAAAAAATACTTACAATGCTATAATATAATTTTTGAAAGATCACAGAGGTGCTAGAAGTGGCAATGCAGCAACAAAACAGTGTCAAATGCACTGTGGCCGTGGGTCTCAAAAACCCACTTTTGAACGGGTGTAAAGGAAGACCCGAGATTGATAGGGTAGGGCTTAGGGATGTCGGTGAAGCTAGTGGTGGTGGTGGTGGTGGTTGGCCGTGGGTGGCGGCACAATAGGCGGTTGAAGTGCAAAAACACCCAAAACGGAAATATTGATGGTGGGGCTTCACCGGTGACAGATTGGAGGTGGGGTTGGGTCCATTGGGTTGCTAAGAGGTCGAGGATGATGTGGTGAAGAGATGGTGGCCGGAGGTGGCGCGACGGCGGCGCAGCGGTGCAAGGAATGCCGCGGCTTCGTGTGGTGCTTGGAGGCTAACGGCGGCGCCGCTGGGGTTGGAAACCGGAGGGGGAGGTCGCCGGTGGGTGGGGGTGCTGGGAAGCCGGGCGGTGTCGACCATCGCCGGCGCACGGTGGCGCTGAGATGAGAAGGAGGATCGGACGGAGAGAGAGAGGGAGGGGGGTTGCAGCGCGCGGGAGAGCCAAGGGAAGAAAGAAGAAAGAAAAAAAAAAGAAAAGAAAAGAAAAGAAGAAAAAGAAAAAGGAAGAAAAGAAAAGAGGAAAGAGAAAATGTATGGAAAGAAATGAGATCCAATCCTCACATCTTGGGTCACAAAAAATGATCTAACGGAAACGATTTTAAAACAGCAAGTGAAATAAAATAATTCAAACGCAGTGATTAAAAAGAAAACAAATAATTAAACCCAATAATAAGCTAATTTAATATGAAAAACAATTTAAATATATTACAATAATCAATTATAAGAAAGCATTTCAGAATAATTTTCACTAAAATTAAAAACATAAAAATAAACCCACTAAAAATCCAACCAATTTTAAAATAAGAGAATAAATTTTTAAATTAATAACAAATAATCTTTCAATTAAAAATACACTAAAATACGGGATGTTACAGTTTTTAAATAGTTTGATTAACAAACTATAAAACTACAGTTAGAAACCGTAGTTCAAATGGGTGTGCTGCAACATATTGGCCTGGACTGGCTAGAAGGAACTATCACTTCTACTTTCGCTCGATCTTTGGTTAGGGAAAATGAGAACATAGTGTAACAATTGAAAACTATGACGAATCACCAACGAGGGGGCGTTATTGGTGATGGCAGTGCGTTCTGGCCACGCGCCACAACTGGAGTGAAGAGAATAGTTGGATCTAGAAGATTTGAAGCCGTAGATCTCGAAACTGCTACGCGTGGTGGCAGAGTGCTCTCCGAGGCGCAGTGGTGCGTGAGGCGAACGAGCCACACAAATAGGCGGATTTCTTCCGCCAGTTTGACGATCGGCACCTGGAGAAGCTGAAGAAGGGGCGCGTGTCCACTCTAGATTGCCGAAAAGCAACAAATTGGCAAAGATAAACGGTACTATCGAAAAACTAAAAAAATAAGAAAAAAATATAGATAAGCGGAAATGACCGACGAGGAGGGGAGGTGGGTGGAGTCGAAGCATCAACCCCCTCCTCCTGGTAAACGAAAAGACTTTCTGGGAGAGGCAATGGACACACTGGAGAGAAATGGCTGAGAGAAAGAGGTGGTTGGCTGCTCTAATCTTACTGATGGGTTCCAGAATATTAGTTGAACTAATTAGAATCAACTTTCTTTGAGTTTTTACTAAATATACACATAAAGCTGTTTAAAAAAAAACAAATTTCAAGTACTATGGGTAATGTTCAAACGATAGAAGAAATTAGTTACATAATTAATCATTCCATCTTTTAAATAAAAAATATTTAGTTCTACAAAATATTTAAAGAAATGTCATTCAAGTACTATGTACTTTTGTTACATAAAAAATTAATAAATTAATATGCTAAGTCATTTTTTTACACTAGTCAATTACTTGGAAAACATAATTAATTAATTCTGAGTTTTCAATTTATTTAGTGAAAATTGAGGTTCTTAAATTATAAAGGTAAAATCCATTAATATACTAAAAATTATATAATTTAATTATAAGGAAAATGATTTATACAATCATAGAGTATATATAAAAGTACTGTACACTCTCTTTAAAAATATAAAAAAAATATCATGAGACACTTGAAAATATCAATCTTTTCATAGTGGACCGTATTTTTTTTTTTTTGAAGGAAATGAGGCGAGATTTGTTCACCAACTATATCTATCATTAATTATTCTAATTATAAATTCAACAGTAATTGATAAGATTTAATTTTTTTCCCCCTCTTTTAATAGGTCCTATGACAGGTGCAATATTATTTGGTGGTTGTGGAAAATGGAAACCCATAAATATACTGATCAATCATCAACGACTTGATCGGTGGTCCTGCTCTTGAAACCGAATGCGATGGTCGCATTGATTATTGGGCGCTCTTGAAATATTCAAATATGTGCCTTTTTGGTCAAGTTGAAATGAAAATAAAAATTTAAATAAAATATTATTAAAATATTTTTTTATATTATTATTATATGAGAATTTAAAAAAATTAAATTATTTATTATATTTTATATGAGAATTTAAAAAAATTATAATGATAAAAAGAAATAAAATGAGATGAAATATTTTTACTATCCAAATAGAAAATACTAAAGATTTATATATAATAGAAATCGTTTTCATGGTTGACACCGTCCATAAACTTTTCCTACTATATATATATATATATATATATATTTATATATATATATATATATATATATTTAAAGTTTCAAGTTGATGATAGAAAACGACATTTGATATTTTTGGTGAAGTTAAAATGAAAATAAAAATTTGAATAAAATATTATTAAAATATTTTTTATATTGTTATTATTTTAGAATTTGAAAAAATTAAATAATTTATTATATTTTATATAAAAATTTAAAAAAATTATAATAATGAGAAGAGATGAAATAAAATGAAATACTTTCACTATTCAAATAAAAAATACTAAAAATTTATATATAATAGAAATCGTTTCCATGGTTGACACCCTCCACAAACTTTTCCTATTATATATATATAAAAGGTTTCAAGTTGATGATAGAAAACGACATTTGATATTTACTTTGGAAGTTAAAGAGCTGAGTACAGCTAGCATATAATTCAGCGCTCATGGATAATATTAGAAACTGAATAATGCATCCTTTCCATGCAAGTTTGATCTCCCCCACACTATTTTCGTCATGCATGATTTTTTTTGGCTGAATAATGCATTGTTTTGGTCATATGAAAGTTGATCAATTAATTCGTGCTGATCTTATATATAGATATAATATATATATATATATATATATATATATATATATATATCCACACACACACTAGGCGAGGACCAACGTGTAAGCTAGGCACGTTTGCCTAGTTTGGGTGAAATATATTTGTGCAGATTAATAAATGTGCACAAACAGAAAAAATAATATGATTTTTTGCGAAAAAAAAAAATAATTAATGAATAATTTAATGTATAGATCAGAAAATGAAAAGATTAGTTCAATGGAAACCCATCCGTCCAATGACATGCCTCAATAGCAGATTCGCCAAATTATCTGCAAGCAAGAGATATAATAACACTACGCAGACTCGCATTTACTCACTGTATTTTCTAGTTGGGTTTCTTTAGGGCCTTGCAAATAATCTGTTGGAGCCGTTGTGAGACAGAGTTAGTCTTCTCTAGTGTCAAGTGAGAATGCAAGATACTACAAGAAAAACGAGCATTTGTGAAGGATTATTTGCGACGAGAATAATTATTTATGATGAAAATAGACTCATTTTAGCAAGAATAGTTATTTTCGCAGGAAATACCTGGCTAAAAATAAACAATTTTTTTGTAGTGGGCTAGAGAAGTAGAACCTTCAATTTCTACTTTGCCAAGCCATGTATTCTTGCTAATTACTTGGAAAATCTGAAGAATTGAACTGCTATAATGTTTAAATAGCAAAAAGCATCCTTCCACATTTGTAATGTTGTATGCCATAACAAAATGTATTTCAACGAGACATACAACCATAAGTTATACTTTCCAAACAAAGTCTAGCAAGATAAGTAACTCTCTTTAGATTCAAAGTCAAATAGTTTACTTTCCTCTTAGGTTCGTTTACCTGGGTTTCCAAGGCTGCATTCTCCTTATTTTGAGTTTCGAGCTCGGCTTTAAGTTTCTCAACCTGTATAGAAAACGAGAGATCATAAAGTCTATGCTTTTAGAATCGTAAATCGTTTGCTTCTCGATATCTAACCTACTTCTCCAATTCACCATCACGTGCATAAGCCTTACCAACCTGCTCCGTATCTAAAGTCCCTTCTTTTATGAAATTATAGAGAACAGCCGTATGGAAGTCCCTTAAATTTACAACGTGACTTCATTATGAATAAGAAATTAGTAATCTCATTAAAATTAGAGGTATTTGAATATAATAAGGCATGTACACTTTACTTAATCTGACTTCTCTTGAATGATCTTTTCCTTCTCCAATATAACATCTTTCTTTGCTTTCTATTCTTTGGATTTCTTGTAAATTTGGGACTCTTCATTAAGAGACAGATAGAGAAAGGGCATCAGAAAACAAAGGCAACACAAAATAAAGTTCAGTTCGTCAAACTTTCCTCTCATAAACACTGATGATTCTCATTTTTAATATGATTTTTATGATACTCAACAATGTCACTCTCAATTAAGCCTTAGTACAAATAAATGGCATCCACACATGGATCGTACTACCTCACGTCTACATTTGGATGACAAAAAAGAAAGCTAGCCAGATAATTTCAGCACCTCTTGTAGAAAATTCACAAAACTGAGAAGAAGTGCCCAATATGACTCTTCTAAAGCTACAGATAAGCAATCAGATAAATAAATCAACTTAAATAAGTTTCAAACGCGCCAAACCTGAAAACTATAAAAGAGGTAAATAAAGAGAAACAATTCTATCAAAACCTTAAACACATAGCACAACAAAAGCATATAAACTGTAACATACTACATTTTTTTTTTTTTACCTTTTAGAAACAAGCTACCAAACTCCATTGGATCAACCAGTTGCAATAGGCTCTTTTGCATGAGGACCATTATCTTCAATGATCCTAAACCTTAAGATTCCAATCTCTCCAAACTTTCATTTCTTAAAAGTGCGCACACTTGCTCGGTGATCAAAGAGAGTGTTGGTACAAATTAAGGGGCTGCAAAACATAAAATAGTGAGAGAAAAGTTTGCTTCAATGAGCATTATGATATCACTTTCCTTAAGACAATATTCGCCCCCACTAATAACGGTATGCACACGGGTTGCAAGTGAATTTATCTCCAAAATATAATGAAGCCTAGAGCAAGTCTGTTTGTCTAACTGCGTTATGTACATACGAAATTTGACCCCGAATATCCCCAGATTTTGATATTTAACTAAGAAATTAGAAATCTGTTCTCTCGAGAACAAATAGATTCTAACAAGTTTTGAAGAAGTGAAAAATTTGCGAAAGAGAGATAATTCAAAATTCAATTCTGGGATGCTCAAATAACAGGTCAATGGGTTTATTTATAGATGACCAAAAGTTGTGAACGAAAAGTTATCATTCTTCGTGTTTGTAAAAACTGTTTGGAATAAGTATATATATTGTGCCTGTTGCCATATGACATAACAGTTGGATTTATTTATAAGTCCAATGGTTGCCTTGCTTCTTCTCCAACCGGTTGGCACCAGTTCGAGTCACGGTGGGCATGCTTTGCGAGTTTTATTTTACCAAAGCATTGCATCACCTCGTGCGCATCCCTTGACGCACTTGCCATGTGTTGCAGCGCGCAAGCACACCCATGATGGCCTCAGTTGCCACGCAATAAATATATAAAAAACCCATCTTGATCCTGGAGGTGACTCGAACTCCACCGCTCTAGGTAATCCAAAGACATAAATACCACTCAACCAGTGGATGGCTTGTGAAGCTTGTATAGATGCAACATATTATAACTCTCATAAACATTCCACATCTTCTCTCTTTCCAAAGTAATTCACAACCTCCAAAATTAACCCAAAAATATTATTAATAAATATAATATATATAATTAATTATTTTAAAAATATTTTCAACAGAGAGTGTAAGAAACAGAGTCTTGAATAAACATCGAATGAAAAAAGGCTCTAAAAATGGTATGCAAATAGGTGAAGAGATTGACCTCTGGAATATGTAGATAGTGTTTGAAAATGGAAGCATTTCAAAAAAGCCTCGCTATAGACTAATTAGACCCCCAAAACAATTAACTTCTTTGGAATCCACTGAACGGATGAAATGAAAGAGACAAAAATTGAAATCGCTACACTCAATCAAATAGGGGCAAAACTTGGCGCCCCTAAAAACCAAAATATCAGTAAACCCTAGATTCAGATGTCGAAAAAATAAAGTAAATAAAGGTTTAAATGATTAAAAAAATCAAAGAAACTAAACCCAAAAATGCAAAACCATCTAGAAGAAACCAAATGCACGAAACACAGGCATAGCAGAAATTGCGAAAATCCAAACCCAAAACATGATCAAATTCGAAACACAAGATGCCAAAAATTGCCAGCACAAAATCCAGCCAGCAGAGTTTCTGTCTAGCTAGCTGTCGTCGACCGTGGAGAGGTGGTTTTTGTCGAAACCTAGGAATATAGTCGGAAGCCTCACATTCTCTCTCTCTCTCTATGGGCTTTGGTTTTTGTTGGAGAAATGAGTGTTGAGCCGAAGGTCCAAATCTATAGCATCTAAGGCGTGATGGAGGAGATTGGGAGGCGATGGCCGTCGTTCAGCGACATCTACCATGACACGAAAAAAAATAAAATAAAACCAATGCCAAAGAAAACAAATCTGAAGATGCAAACACGAAGACGAAGAGAAGAGAGAAGACTCAAAGAAGAGAGAAGATGAAGAGAGAGAGAAGGAAAGGAGTTTGGTTTTGGAGAGAGAAACGAATGAGAATATGTAGAAAAATATAGAAGACCTAACATCTTATCCCTTTCAGCCGATCCCACATCTGATTCATTTACAATACAAGCGGACTTAACGGGAAAGTAAGAAAATTAACAGAAAACAACAAAAATTAATAGGAAATAAGAATAGTAATTAGAAAACCACTTATTATAATAGAGTGTATATGTATGTATATATATATATATATATATATTAATGGTGAAGGTTGTAACACCCTGTATTTTAGTGTATTTTTACTGAAGGATTATTTTTATTTTTTCAAAAATGTATTCTCTTATTTTAAGTTTATCAGATTTTTAGTGGGTTTATTTTTATGACTTTTAGTTTGTGAAAAATTAAATTTGATATGTTTTCTTAATATTAATTACTGTTATGCATTTGAATCTCTTTATTTTAAATTAATTGATTGTTGGATTTAAATATTTTATTTTCATTTTATCATTACGTTTAAATTATTTTAATTGAGATGCTGTTTTAAAATCATTTTCGTTGGATCATTTTTTGTGACCCAAGATGTGGGATTGGACCTCATTTCTTTCCCTCCATTTTTCTTTTTCCCTTTTCTTTTCTTTTCTTTTTCTTTTCTTTTTCTCTTTCTTTTCTCTCTTCTCTCTCTCTCTTCCCGCGCTGCCTTGCTCCTCTCTCTCCCCGCCCATTTCTCTCTTCTCCCAGCCCAGCCGCCGTGCACCTCACCGCCCCTCCCATCAGCTTCCCCACCGGCCGGCGACCACCTCCCTCCATTCTCAGCTCCTATCTCGCCGCCGATAGCCCACACGCACCACACCAAGCCGCGGCGCTCTCTTCACTCCAGCGTCGCCGTCGCGCCACCTCCGGCCACCATTTCTTCACCACTTCATCCTTGACCTCTGATCAACCCAATGGACCCAACCCCAGCTCCAATCCGTCACCAGTGAAGCACATCCAACCCCATTTCCAATTTGGGTATTTTTGGCCTAAAACCACCACTTGCGCTGCCACCCACGGCAAACCACCACCACCATTGGCTTCACCGACCTCTCTAGGCCATACCCTATCAATTTCGGGTCTTAGTTTGTCTCCGTTGAAAAGTGGGTATTTGAGACCCACGGCCACAGTGTATTTTACACTGTTACGTTGTTGTGTCGCCATCTTATGCAGCTCCATGATCCTTCGAAAATTATTATATAGCATTGTAAGTATTTTTTCAAAGAACTATCGTGATTTAAATATATTTTTGCACTAACTCATATTATTGTGATCTGGTTGGACATGCCGGACTGAGTTCGAGGAGTTCGGGGGTCAGATGGATTGTGGACGGAGTTGTATATTTGGTTGGTATTGTGAAATGTTGGTTGTTGATATGGTGTTGTTCATGTGCATGGCATATTGCACGCATGATCATGTTTGTAAAAGAAACTGGGTTTTCGTGTACATGCATTCATGTTCATGTGTTTCATAAAAACTGGGTTTTCATGTGTTAAAAGATTTTGGGTGCGTGTGTATCACGACCCCAAGCCGAGATGGGGTATTATCTCGGTGGAGCTCCTCTGGTCAATCGGGAGCGGAATATACTGAGTGACGTCCCCTGGGTTGTCGTTGGGCGACAACGGGATCGGACGAGATGGTCTCGTGCCGACTCCGTGGCCCCTCTGCTGGTGGGGGCTAGAGGATGCTTGGCTACGAACGCGCTGGGTGCGGAACTGGGCATCGCTCGTTGCGTAGTGGGTGCTTGGCCACGAACGCGCTGGGCGCGGAACTGAGCATCGCTACGAAACCAGGATGTGTGGATGATCCCTAGGGGTGATCATGGTGCATTGGTTAATGGAA
Organism: Juglans microcarpa x Juglans regia; assembly: GCF_004785595.1. Lineage (NCBI taxonomy): Eukaryota > Viridiplantae > Streptophyta > Magnoliopsida > Fagales > Juglandaceae > Juglans > Juglans microcarpa x Juglans regia. Next base: position 6,040,006 of record NC_054609.1, read on the forward strand.
TAATGAGCTGTTTTCTGGAAAAATAGCGTGTGTTGATTAAAAGGATTTTATATGATTCATTTTTTGGAAAAATGAGGTTTTATTGATTTGGGTCATTTTTTGGGAAAAGGACGGAGTATTATTTTTGGGCCAAAATGAGATTTTGGTGTGTGTTGAAAATATCTATTTTCAGGAAAAATAATATTTTTGGATCTAAGGCATATTTCATCATATGCATGCATGTTGGTCGCATTAATGTATTTTTTATCTCGTAGTTGTTTGGTCTATACTTACCTGTGGTACCATTTTGTGGTAATGCAGATTTCGATGCAGATGAGGCTAAGGGTGAGCCTGAGGATTCGGCTCCGCCCGAGGATCACTCGTTTTGGTTTGACACTTGTAAAATATTTATTTTGGATGACTGTATAATTTTTAAACCTTTTTACTGATTGTTTAAATTGTATTAACCATTCTGGTACTTAGTTGACTTAATTATCCGCTGCGTTATTTATTGTACACTGTTGCATGTACACACACTTGGCACTATCGTTGGGATGTGTGACCCTGTTGTCACCATCCTGTCGTCTCGATTCCCTTGTCTCCTTACATGGGGGTTGGGGGTGCCACAAAGGTAAGATATAACTAGATTGAGACTGACTGCAAGTCTAATGAGGAGACTTTTGAGCTTTTAGTTTTATTTTGAGAAACTTGATCACCCTTTGATTGTGTTAGAATATATAGAATTACCCGCATATTTATTCTAGGATTAATATATAATATTACATGTTATGGTTATAATTATTGCTCTCGACAATAATAAGGTTAATTCTTCTAATTATTATCGATCAATTAGCATTATTGACAGATTTGTTTTTATTATATTCTTGTAATTATTTTAACCTAGCTCATTCAACTACTATATATATATATATATATTAATCACACAATTTTAGATACATGATAAATATAAGTTTATATTATTACAATTACTTTCTTGCTCCTTTTTCTAAATGATTGTTTGGAAGGAATTAATCACAAAACTTATCAATCATGAAAAAGAAAAAAATAAAATAAAAAAGAAGATCTAAAAACAACATTAATCCATCAACGGAAAGCAGCTCACAATGTCTAATAAATCGCTTTGTTAATTTTCTTCCTTTCTTAGCAACCAAACAAGAGGCTAAGTAATTTGATCGAATCGGAAAACTGAAATACATAAACAAAGAAATTAAAGCTAAAACTTTCAGAAACATTCGAGACAAACAGAACCAATAATTATTGAGAGAAGAAAAAATACAAGAATTAAACCCAAATTAAGGAACAATATTAAGAACAATAATCCACTGCTGGTTTAGTAAGCTGCATGCACGCTGGCACTCTGAAAGTTTCATTGGGAGGCCAGAGACGAGAGGAACAGGGAAGCCAAAACCCTAGTAAAAAGTAACATCATCATTTGTGATGATCATGACTTTTAACTTATCCAACGGGAGACATGGCGAAGATGCCTCTCTTGGGAAAGAAGTTTTGCAAACCTGCAGAAAAGACATATTTTATGCTTTCCATTATTATGTATCTTAATGTATAAAAAAAAAAAAAAGAAAAAAAAAGAAAGAAAAAACACTCCAAACAAACAAAAAAAAAATGTTTAATATATATATAAGAATATGCTAGCTAGATACAATCTCAGAGTGTTCAGCTTTCGCGCATTCATATTTAGAATATTTTAGTATATCTGTGAATAGTAATAAAATAGTTTAAGTTAAGATATTTTATTGAGTTTTGAGAAATGAGAGAAAAAAATTGAATAAAAATATTAAAAAATTAAAAAATTATTTTGATATAATTTTCTAATATAATTTTTGTTTGAAAATTTGAAATTAAAAACAGTAATTATTTTTGTGGAATTTGAGAAAATTGTAATGATTAAATAAACAATTTGAAAATGTGAAATTAAAAAGTGTTTTTGTTTTGATGTTTGAGAAAGAAATATCAGAAAATATTTAAAAATAATTAAGAAAAATTATGTTACCAAACAGACCCCATGAAATAAAAGTAGACTTCACCGTTAAAATATATATATATATATATATATATATATATATTTTGGATCTCACGTTTAGGATCTATTTTTAATTTTAAGAAGACTAGCACAGTCTAGACTCCAGACTGTACAAATCATTTTCATCTGTAATATACCTTACGAGAGCCTCTGCATTTGTTTCGCTATTTGCAGGTTCACAGAGGCCAGTATCCAGATTCACCCTAGAGACTCGTTTTTTCAGCAATTCTTCTCCAACTTTGACAAGATCATCCAAGTTCTTCGTTGTGGCAACGTCCACAGAAGATACTACCCCACTCAATGTATCGTCCTGCATTATTTTGATTCAAATATTAAACATGCCCAATGCCCATGTTAATCGAGTGCATAAAAACATGCCTACTCGTCCTGGAAATATGGATTTGAATAAACATGATATACCTGAATCCGCAGATAGCTTTCCTCAGAATGAAGGGCTTGGAAAACCTCAGAGAGATGGACGTCAACCATATCTGCACTTGCTTGAGAAAATACGTCAATTATTGGGGTGGAACCACCTCTGGTTAACCAATCTAGTATGCCCCACTTGGCTGCATCACGAGCCTTGTATTTCTCTTCGTCTTTTTGCGAGCCAGTTCCTAATGATATGACCAAAAACCGGCCATAGTCCATCGGCTTTATAGGGAAGAAGTCTGGACTTCCGCTAAGGATCTCCTTTGTCACTTCACCAATGGCAAGTAAAGCCTGGAAAAGACACCAATTTAGCAGGTTAACAACAGTACTTTGCATTATATTTTTCTTGGGAAAAAAAAGAAAAAAACATGCTAAAATTTATATGATTGGTATCAGGTAGGATCCGAAACAGCTTGAAAGATACCGGATTATTAGCAGCAACCCCACCATCTGTAAGGTTGAATTCTCTGACGTTCCCTTCTGGGTCTTTGGTTTCGAAGTAATAAGGTGGAAGATATGTTGGTGCAGCTGAGGTTGCAATGCATACATCTGAGAGTAGGGCATCTAAGCTTTGGTTTTTGTGTACCTGGTGTATAAAAGAAGGAAACCAAAGTGAATCTTAGTATTCCATCGTTTGCAATCACTTCCTAATTGAGAGGATAAGAAAAGCGAGATCAAGTCTATAATAATCAGTCTTGAAGATTCTATTTGAAGAGAAGATGATATTCAACCTCATAGCTAGAGAAGATGGTTGGCTGCAGTCGCTTGAGATCAAATGTTGGGATGACAACATTAGTCAAAGTCTGATGCATTCTTGTACTTCCAAGTTTTTCCCTAACAAGGTTATGCAGATACTTCCCATCGTATTTGGGTCCGGAAAGGGCTTTGAGGATCTTTGCAGTAAGTGGAAATAGCGGGAAACTGCAATTTTGGAAAAAGTACATGATAACTCGTTTTAGTAACTAAAATGAATGGAATCAGGCTTATTAATCAAATAGGAAAGCTTTGTCTTCATGAAAAGTATAGTTTCATCTCAAATGAGTTCTAAATTTACTTGTTTTGTGGGAATATCTTAGGGCATTGGTTCAAGTAGAAGTCCTTGATATCCTTAGCAGCAAAGACAGGTCTGTTCTTTTCATTTGGAGCAGTTAGCATGGCAGTTACAAGGCCGCCTGTGCTTGTTCCTGCAATCACATCAAAATAATCTGCGATTCTTGCATCTTCCCCGTCCAGCTTCTGCACCATGCACAAACAATTCAGTGTAAATGATAGAAGGATACATTGGATGGAGGATTCTCTAGGCATGAAACATTATATTACTCATGTATATATCTAACCTGAAGCTCAGATTCTAAGAAATCAAGGATGGTTCCTGGGATAAGCCCTCTTATGCCTCCGCCATCAATGCTGAGAATAGTGATTAGATTTCCATAAGTGGGTGGCTGTAGGGGTACAATATTTTTTGCTTCCATTAGGGATAAGGGAGATCGAGGGTCAGATAAGGAGGGGATTTTTGAGACTTGGAAAGAAACTGTGAATTCTTTCAAGAGGCAGCTGCTTGCTTAAAAGTGGTAAGTTGAGATCTTGATCCATTCTTAGATAGGAATAGGGGTATATATAGTCCTGATTCCTCTGAATTTTCAAGATTCGACCACGTCATTGATTTGGATCAAACCCCAAAAGAAAGTCATTCGATGAATGTGTTTCAACTTTGACCCAACTTTTGCATGCTTCCTTGGATAATGTTCAAATTGGACACACTTGAGGTCATAAATCAATGGGAAAATTGAAAAGTTCATGAATACGATATACCCTCTTCCTTTGGCATAGAAATGTTCCCATAGGCTTTAATTTGACCACAGTAAGCTAGTGCAGAGAGGAGAATTGTAGTTGGGACTTGAGAAGAATTGTAGTTGAGCATAAACCATGGACAAGTAGCTAGAACCATACACGCCAAACAGGTGACTAATTATGCATTAATTAGGCCTAACACTTGCTCACTATTTGATTGTTTAATTCCCCTCAATTAAGTTAATCCCTATCAATTAGTGGCTACTCCTTAGTTTAGCATTATCCTGAACTTTCTTTTCCCTAGATCACATGCAATGAATTCCACATTCAAATATGAACAATATAATCAAACTATGATATTTTTGACACGTTAATTTTGATTCGCGAAAGGCGGCACGGCCTCCAGCAACCAAAGGAGGGTGATAACATTGAAAAGAACATTGGTTTGAGGATAACTTGATTCCGGTTTTTGCCGCAAAAGGAAAAATGTACTTGTTATGAATTGAGTATTCAACAAAGGAGTACCAGTCAAGTACTATGCCTGCATAAATTCCAACATGGTAGACATTTCAATCTGCTAGCTGCATGCAAAGGAAATGTTAATTAAGAGACTTGATCATTCTATTGGCCTTATGCAAAACCAGCAGAACTGTGAGTCATTCTTAACCATTTGATTGAACACCGACAGAACTCATGCAGCATGATAAGTAGTTCATGTTGGATGTTTGAATTAAGGTTTTTCTTGGTAGGAGCATTAAGCAGCACCTGTGTACAACTTTCTGTGGCTGTGATTAACACACTTGATAACATTTATATCATATTATAGTATTAACTTGGCCAGATTTTAAATCTAATGTTCACTGTTTATCTTTTAATTGCTACATCAGTCCTAACTGTTAAACTACCCAAGGTATCGATCATTACACATACATTTCCAAAATTACATTATAAATTAACAACCCTACGACTCCTTGACCAAGGGAAGATAATATTTCAAGTCCATGCGCTATTCGTATGTCCAGACATTGTATATTCATTCTGCTAGAACTATATTGTTCAAGTTAATCAAGTTGAAATAAATTAATCAAATCTAATATAAAGATAAGATAACTATGTTCATAATATAAAGCATATTGTTTGAATCCTAGTAAATATAACATTTATATATTTATAATAAATTTTATAAAAAATATTTATAAAAATTTTGTATATATGTAGAAATTGAAATTTATTGATAAAGTTATAAGATATAATATAAGCAATTTTTCTTCATCAAAATTAGTAACTCGTGAACAAACTCAAACTTATTCAAAAAATAATGAATGTACAGTTCTAAATATGAATTTATATATTCTGGCTCGAACTTGACTCATACACTCATAAATTTAGAAGTTTCAGAATTTTGTGAAGAGTAATAAAATGATTTGAGTTAAGATGTTTTATTAAGTTGTGATAAATAAGAAAGAAAATGTTGAATAAAAATGTTACAAAGTTAAAAACTTGTTTGAATACATAATTTTAATATTATTTTTGTTTTGAAATTTGAAAAAATTGTATTGTTTTTGAGTTGTTGGAAGTTTAAGAAAGTTGTATTGGATTTTTTGTTTGGATAATAATTAGGTAATGATTAGATGAAAAAGTTAAAAATTAGAAATTAAATTAATATTTTATATTTGAATGATATTTAAGAAAATATTATGAAATTTTTTGAAAATATACAACAATATAACTATCCAGGAAGACCTTAATGTTTGATGAAATATGTTCCACAGTCAATGTTCTATTGGAGAGAAAAGTAGAGGCCAACCCACGGCACCAAAAACAAAATGGACTTCTTTGTCTTCATGGTGTTGGGCTCAACATTCCTAATCATCTAGAGTAAAACTCAGATGTACCAACATCCCAAAGCTTTAAACTCATTAGTATTTATTATTTTATTAATTAATTATTTTTAATTATCTTGAAATATTATATTTTATGATTACAAGATAAATAAAAATAATAATTTTTAATCATTTGATGCTATGTAACAAGATGATTAATAACATTTTTGGTTCCATACATATGCCATTTAAATTGAATAAATTCACACCAATCTCGTTAGCACTATAATTGACACTAATTTGGTAGTAAATTTATGATTTCTAGTCACATTTTACTTTCCTATAGGGTTGTAAATGAACCAATTTGTTCGATAGCCCGCTCGATACTCGCTCGGTTAAACTGAACTCGTAAAAAAAGAAGTTCAACCGTGAAAGTAGATATCCGCTCGATTAGTAAATGATACATACTCGACTAAACTCGACTCGACTCAACTAAGACTCCTTAAAGCTCACTTGTTTGATAAATATACACATACACCTATGTATATATACATATATATATATATATATGTATTAGCTAATAACATAAGCATAACACTTTTATAATTAAATATATAATATGTAACCTAATTATTTATGCCTATATATTGAATATGCTTTATAGTTATATTTTATAATTTATACAATAATTAGTACATAAGATTTAATAATTTCATATATTAGTATATGTGAACCATAGATGAAATAGATATATGCTATCATATTATGTGTAAATATTAATAATTTATGTAGGCATATAATATATTGTTATTATAGATAAATATCAACTAGCTACATATTAGTTATTTATAAATGTTTAAAATCTTATATAATATAGGTTCTACTTGTTAGTTGTACAAAAATATTAGACTTTTTATTTACCTAATTTTTTAATTATTAAATCTTATTCAAAAAGTTAAAAAAAAAACAACTTGAGCTGAGCTCGAACTCGAACTCGAGTTGGGAGTTTAGCTCATCGAGTTGAGCTTGAACGAAGGTTAGATAAAAATCTCGAACTTGACGTTTTTTAGTCGTGCCGAGCTCAGCAAGCCAAAGATCAGCTTGGCTCGGCTCAATTATAGCCTTACTTTCCTCACATATGATTGGCGGAACTTTTAAATGTGATTATGTATGGTAATAAGTTTATATGGATCAAGATTCTCTCAACTACTTGTTTAAATTTGAAGAAATGTATAATTGTCGTAAGTTACACATTATCTGCATAATTCTCTCACTTAAAGCCCCTCAAATTTAGGCATGAATTTTGTTAACGACATGTTTCACACACTGGTCACAGGGTTCGATACTCCTGCAAACGAGAAATGTGAGGGCTCAGGAGGTAGTGGGACACCTCCAATGCCTAAGTCAGTCATCTAAACCTTAGAGAGAATTTTTGTATGTATGTGTACCGTCCTCTGTACTGGGTATCACGCCGTCGATTTTAATGTGATGTGGCTCCTCTGGGTCACATCCTATGTGGCAGGTTTGTGAGTGCGACCATCATGTGTGCACTCTGTCAAGGATAGAGGTTCTTGCTGGGATCTCAGCCCACGTTCTGTATCTCATCCTCTAATGCAACGTAGCTTTGCTGCTGTTTACGTGTGCAAAGTCTTGTCAGAGTGAATGCTGTCTCATCTTCACATGTTGAACCTTTTCTCACTCTAGCCTTGGGCCTCCTTCTTATTCTTCCTTTTGGCGGGTTGGTTAAGCTTTGGCTACTGGGCCTCTTGGGGGGAGTCAAGCCTAGCCCAGTGGCCCAGCCCATGTTTAAATTTGGAGAAAATATCTCTTTAAATTCTTGCTTGAATTTGAGAATTTTAAGTGGAAAAGAGATAATATATTCTACATCATTTATTGCTGCATATATGAGTATTTTAGACAACATTAAACAACAATAATTATTGTAAGTTACACTTTATCTGCATAATTCTCTCACATAAAGCCCATCAAATTTAGGCATGAACTTTATTAACGACATGTTTCGCACACTGGGCTCGATACTCGGGCACACGATAAATGTGATGGCTTGGGGGCTGGTGAGACACCTGTGATTCCCAAGTAAATCTTTTGAACCTTAGAGGGGATTTTTGTATGTAAGTATACGTGAAAACAATTCTAACCTGGAATTCGTCTTTTATACTTCTTATTGAGGTTGGGGCTTCGTTTCCTGTGTCCAGGGTGCTATCGTCAGCTTTAATGTGGCGTGGCTTCTACGGGTCACAGCCTATGTGGTAGGTTGGTGAGTGCAACTATCATCTGTGCACTCTGTTAGGGACAAAGGCTCCTTCGGAATTCCAGCTCGTGTTTCGTATCTAACCCTTCAATGCGGCGTGGCTCTACTGCTGTTTAAGTGTGCAAAGTTGTGTTAGAGCGAATGTTGTCCCATCTTCCCACGCTGAACCTTTTCCCGCGCTAGCCTTAGGCCTCCTTTTTCTTATCTCAATTGGTGGGTCGGTTACACTTTGGCTACTAGGCCTCTTGGGGGCGAGTCAGTTCTAGCCTAGTGGATCAACCCATGTTTATCGTTGAAGAAAAATATCTCCTTAAATTCCTACTTGAATTTGAGGATCTCAATTGGAGGAGAGATAAATATATTCTACATCATTTATTGATGCATATATGAGTATTTAGACAACATTAAACAACAATAATTGTCTTAAGTTTCACTTTATCTGCATAATTCTCACACTTAAAGCCCCTCAAATTTAGGCATTAACTTAATGTGACCTTAGTACAGAAATTTGTGAGCTCTATACCTATTATTAGGGTTGTGCATGTGACCCGATCACACATGGGATTCGATGAGACTCACACGACCCGACCCGACTTTTATCAGGGTATAATCTGAGCGGGTCTCCAACCCTGCAAATAGTGGGTTCGTATTTTGGGTGTAACCCGTCCGAGCTTTCCGAGTATAAAAGTTTACTTTGTTCTCATACCCTATGTAACAACTGAATCCAGTCAAGCAGGTTTACAAAATTTTTGGGACAAGTGTATTTTTTTTTTAGGCTAAAGAGCCCAGCCTTGAGAACGAGTCCGGACTTCACGTCGCACGGTGTCAAGCCGTTTCTTTTCCATGCACGTCCATCCCTTCCTTTTATTTAGGTTTGTTTTGTTTTCTACTTATAGCTTATATATATGCTACGTTTTTCTCAAACCTAGAATGAGTGTCGCTGCCTCTTTTCACGCCCTCAGCACACACAAAAACGTTGCCACACAGCTAGTCCTCACTCTTCTATAAAGCACCAAACCGCAAGCCTCAGTTGCGTTCGGCAGCTCCGCCACCCCCCACAGCCAAGCCAATGAGTCGCTACTCCACCGAACTCAGTCCACGCGAAACCTTAGCCACACGAAGCCACCGCCCAATGCCTCCATTGCAAGCCACTCAAATCCTCTGTTTTAGACACCCGAAACAGAGCCACACCTGCAGCCACCCCAACTCCTCAATGCCACCTGCCACGGCTCACTCCCGCCCAACGTTGCACCGTAACACCTCTACTAAGCTGCTGCTCAGCCACACGAAACCAAGAGCCACCCCCTACCTCACGAAAAAGCCCCTATTTTCCAGCAACCAAAATAGAGCCAAGTGTCGCACCTCCACAACCAACGAATGAAACTTCCTATTCTTTTACCGTTGTGCACCATAGCTCAGCTACGAGGCACTTCTAGTTCACTGTTGTAAGCCCTGGTTTCCTTCTCTCTTTTTTTTTTTCCTTTCCCTCATTCTCCACCTCCCATACGGTGCCCCATACCGTTCCCTCTCTCTTGCTCATCGCTTTCTCCCACTCAGTGCGCCTTCGTCGGGACAACCCTCATCCACTGCATCCACCCAGCTCGCTGCCATCGTGGCTCCATCTCTCTGTAAGTGCTGCTGTCACCGCTCACTCTTTAGCTCACCTATGTTTTGTTGATAGTTTGCTTAAAAAGGGAAAACATATGTTATATATCGGTTAACCTAGTAGGAAGGAGGGTGTGTGCTAGTTTTTACCTTTCTACCCCTTTTTATTTAAAACATGCTTTAATTTTTGGAAAGGTTTTGCTTTAATGAGCTACATGACTTACACATATGGGTTGAGTTTTAACTGGTTGATGTTTAAATCTAGTGAGCTACCTTCTTTTTAGTGGGCTGGACTTGAGATTAATTAGATATACATCATTTTGATAGACTTGTGTATTTTTTATTTGGCTTGATTTTATTATGCTTAATAAATTGTTTTAGTAATTTTATTGGGCTGAGATTTTTTTTTACCATGCTAAAGTTTCACTGTTATAAATATGAGTAATTGGACTCAAATATCTTTGTAATTATATTATCTAGTATTAGATTTTATAGTTGCATTTTGGATAGTAAATATGTTATTAAAGGGTCGTTCATGATTTTTAATGTTTCAGTCGAAGTTATTAAAGGGTCGTTGATGATTTTAGAAAGTGATGATATATTTTGAGGTTATGAGAATTTCAGATTTTGAGAAATTAAAATAGGTTATTTAAGAAGTTTAGACTTAAATATTGAAATACATGTTCAATTGAAATTTACGGAAACTATGTGCTTATTTTATAGGTAACAATTAATATTTGTTTGGCATTGTTGAAGAAAATTCTAAATAGCTAAGAAGTCCAGGTAAGCGGGGTTCCTATACTACACTTTGCATAAAATAAAATGATTTGAGATTGATTTTAGAAAATATGAATGTTTTTGTTATGAAAAGAAATTTTGGACACGATCTCAATTATTTGTTCTGCATTACTCACAAAATTCTGTATAAGAAGGAAATATTTTCTGACATGACTAGTGTAGACATGAGCTTATTTTGACATTTTTTTTTTAACTGTGCAAAAGAGAGCGAATATGAAATTTTTGCATAAATTATAATTTTGTGATCAGATTCTGTTCTGTTCTGAAAATATTTTGTACTCTGATATGATACGATGTGATTTTTGAAACCTCTGGCATAGCATTCTGTTTCTGTTCTGACCTTACCACAGGTGTAACATTATGGCATCTGTTTGGGTTGGTACCAACTTTTCTATTTCTGGTGCACCCACTTTGGAAGCAAAGTAGTTTTCTACGTGGTCTTTCCTGTGTGCACACTCGGTACTCCGAGAATAATAAGAGGAAGATTCACATTCTGATTCTGCTCAGTTAGCTTCCGGAGTTTGCACAACCCTACCACGAGGGTTAAACATGGAATTCTGTTCTGATATGATGTTTCAGTTATGCTATGCCAAGGGAATTTTGAATAAGAATATTTTTGAACTTTCGCTCTGATATTTTTGATAACATGTTTTGACTCTGTATTCTGAAAAGAAAAAGTGTTTTTTTTGCATTCTGAACATTGTAAATGCTCATGTTTGCATACTAGTATATGGTCTCTGCTTACTGAGTTGTTGATAACTCACCCCTTATCTTCATAATATGTTTCAGATAATTTTGATGCAACAGCTGGAAATCAGGAATAGAGAGTACTTGCAAGTTTTGTTGATCATAGAAGACTAAGTGCCTTGGGGTACAAGGACTTTTGGAGAGTCATTTGGTAGTGTTGATATTTTATGTAGCTTAGGTATTTTGAGTAATGGATATTTCTAGTCTTTGTAGAAAAGTTTATGTATATTAATGATACACTTCTGATGTGCCCTTATGTAGGAACATGGATATCTGTGTTGAATAAATATGTTAATAAGTTATGGAGACTTTGGTTTATTTTAAAAGTATTATTGAAGATGATTTTAGGTGACATGAGTTAACTCTTCGGATCCTCGGGGTCGGGGCGTTACACCCTAGCTAGTAGCCGCCCTTGAGGAATGTGTTCAGTATAGTTTTTCTCCCAAAACTGCAACACCTCCATTAACGTTCCATTTTTGTAGGGGAAGGTTAGGTGGGCTTGAGAGAGAAGATCAAGAAATGCGAAGAAAAAAGTGTACATGAAAGCTTGGGGATGAAAGAGCATTAGTTAATGGAGTCCGCAAAGGCGGTCAATGAGGAGCAGTGTAAACGTACATTTAAGGTGAGCTTTATTAGATTTTTAATTTGTTCCAATTATTTCAAAAAAAGAAGAGAAAAACCACGTAATGTGCTAAAGCCCAAAACCTGAAGAAGTGGAACCACCATTCTTCTTGTTGTGCTTTCTTGCATACCTCTGGTTTCTCAAAAACTTTGGACCCATCCCTTTCATGAAAGTGTGCCTATGCTTTCTGGGTTTCTTGATGCCATTATTGTGGCTTTGTAGGATTGGTTGTGGGCCGTGTGGTTCTTTAATTTCGCCATTTCTCTCTATCTATGTCGGCAACTCTTTGATGATTAGGGTTTTGGTTTTTTGTTTTGTTTTATTGTTTTTTTTTAATGGTTTTTGGTTCTTTGATGGTTGTGGGCCGTGTGCTTTTTGGGTTTTTTGAGTTTGCTATGCAAAGAAGAGAAGAGAAGCAAAAAAGGATGAGTTTTTTTTTTCAGTTTTGGGTTTCGTACTCTGTAGTTTTCTTATTGACGAGTTGGTGCTGGGCAGGTCGAAGCTTGGGATGTCTCACCTTCTCAGCTCGAGATCTCCTTCGATCCAAGAGTCCAAGACCATTTCTCGCTCTTCCTCTCCCTTGGTCTGTGATTCTATAATTTCTGTGAATAAGTCATTTCTGGAAGTAAGGAAAGGAAGAGTAAACAATGTTATTCTTAAAGTCCGGGTCATATAGGTTCTGTAACACCCCGTATTTTAGTGTATTTTCACTGAAGGATTATTTTTAATAATTTAAAAATTTATTCTCTTATTTTATAATTATCGGATATTTTAAATGAGTTATTTTATGATCTTTAAATTGTAAAAATTAAATTGTTATGTTTTCTTAATATTTATTTATTGTTGTACATTTAAATTATTTTTCTTCTAAATTAATTGATTGTGGGATTTAATTATTCTATTTTCATTATATCATTACGTTTAAATTATTTTAATTGATTTGCTGTTTTAAAATCATTTTCGTTGGATCATTTTTTGTGACCCAAGAGGTGAGGATTGAACCTCATTTCTTTTTCCCTTACTTTTCTTTTTCTCTTTTTCTTTTCCCTTTCTTTTCTTTCTTCCCCTTTTATTTTTCTCCCTCTGCTTTTCTCCTTCCCCGCGCGACGCACTCCCCTCCCTCTCTCCTGTGCACTTCTCTCTTTCCACCCAACCCATCGCCGTCGTGCCACCGTGCGCGACATCGCCCTGCCGTTCGCTTCCCCACCGGCCGGCGACCACCTCCCTCCATTCTCAGCTCATATCGCGCCGCCGTTTGCCCCCACATGCCCCTCCAAGACGCGGTGCATCTTGAGCTCCTAGCAACCCAATGGACCCAACCCCAACTCTGATCCGTCACTGGTGAAGCACATCCAACCCCATTTTCGATTTGGGTATTTTTGGCTTAAAACCACCATTTGCGCCGCCATTCACAGCAAACCACCACCACCTTTGGCTTCACCGACCTCTCTAGGCCCTACTCTATCAATTTCGGGTCTTAGTATATCTCCGTTCAAAAGTGAGTTTTTGAGACCCACTGCCACAGTGTATTTTGCACTGTTACGTTGCTGAGCTGCCACTTCTTGCAGCTTCGTGATCCTTCGAAAATTATTATATAGCACTATAAGTATTTTTTCCAAAGAACTTTCGTGATTTAAATGTATTTTTGCACTAACACATATTATTGTGATCTAGTTGGACATGCTGGACTGAGTCAGAGGAGTTTGGGGGTCGGATGGATTTTGGAAGGAGTTGTGTGTTTGATTGGTATTGTGAATTGTTAGTTGTTGTCGTGTTGTTTCATGTATATGGTATATTTACACGCATGTTTATGTTTGTAAATAAAAACTGGGTTTTCACATGATTGCATACATGTTCATGTGTTTATCTGAAAATTAGATTTTCATGTGAAATGATTTGAGTGTGTTTGAAACGACTAGATTGACTAGTTTGAGAAAAAGGAAAAGAGACTGTAGGGACGGTGGTAAGCAGGGATGGTGGTAGAGTCCCGCCTGTGATTCCCTCCTACGTTGTATGCGGTAGGGATGGTGGTATAGTCCTGCCTGTAATTCCCGCCTACAGTGCTCTGATAAGTATTCATAGTGTGTGATAAGTATTCATTTTGTGTGATAAGTATTCATTGTGTGGAAAGGAACTGTAGGGATGGTGGTAAGTAGGGATGGTGGTAGAGTCCCGCCTGTGATTCCCACCTATGGTGCACGCGGTAAGGATGGTGGTAAGCAGGGATGGTGGTTGTGTCCCTCTTGTGATTCCCGCCTACGGTGCACGCAGTAGGGATGGTGGTAAGCAGGGACGGTGGTAGAGTCCCACCTGCGATTCCCGCCTACAGTGTCCGATAAATAGTTTGTTTTGTGTGAATCATTTTTTGGAAAAATGACAGACTATGTTTTTGGGCCAAAATGAGATTTTGACGCATGTTGGAAATAATCATTTTTGGGGAAAAACCGTATTTTATGGCTAAGTGGATTTTGTCGTATGAATGCATGTTGGTTGCATTAATATGTTTTTATCCCGAGAGTTGTTTGGTTTATACTTACCTGTGGTACCATTTTATGGTATCGCAGGTTTTGATGCAGATGAGGATGACGAGCCTTAGCTTGGCTCCGGTGGTGGAGTGATCTGGGATTTCTCCTGCTTATCGAGTTTCGTTTTTTATTAATTTATGTGTTGCCTTTGTAATATATTTGGGATGTCTGTATAACTCTTTAAAGGTAATTTATTTTGAATATTTGTATTTAAATTTCTGGTACTTAGATGACTTATTTATTTTATCCGCTGCGATTTTTATTGTGCACTTTTGCATGTTGCACACACTTGAGCACATTTCGTTGGGATGTGTGACCCGTGTTGTTATCATCCTGACATCACGATTCTCTTGTTTTTGTACGAGGGAGTCGGGGCGTCACAGGTGGTATTAGAACAGTTCGACTCTAGGTAAAACCACATGTCCCATAGGTGCAGTACCAGAAAATTTTAAAATTGTGATTTGAAATTATTTTGTTGGGAGTATATTATTTTAATTGTTTTATTTATTTTATTGTACGTTATTTGTTTGTTTATTTATTTTATTTTTTGTTATTTTAGTTTATTTAGTTATTTTATTTTATGGCAAGTAATTTTACTTGTTTCAATTATTTTCTTTTGTACTATTTCATTTGTTTTATTCCTTTTGTCCTATAATATTTTATTTTGTTGGTTTTATTTTATTTTATTTTATGTGATATTGTTGTATTTTAATTTATTTTACAATAATTATATTTTAGTTTGTTTTAAGCTGATAGTGAGATTAAGAGTTACGCTATGGCAGGAAGATGGTACGACCAAGAAGGCAAGCTAATGAGCCTGGGGTTGAATAACCGAGGGGTGATGGAAATTATGCCATGGCGAGGGCATTGAATAGGATGACGGAGTTCCTTCAACAGAATTTTCGTCCATAGCAAGGAGAGCAGAATAGGGTGGTGCAAGTCGGGTGCACCTATGAGCGTTTCTTGGCACATAGGACTCCTGCCTTCACGGGCGAAGAAGATCCACTTCGAGCTGGGAGGTGGATTGAAGACCTCGAGAGGACATTCGAAGTCTGTGGTTGTACAGAGGCCTAGAAGGTGTTGTATGGGAGTTACCTGTTGCAAGGTGAAGTAGCTAATTGGTGGAAGACTAAGCGGGAACTCCTAGAGATGGAGTTGGGATCTTTGGCGGCTGTGTCTTGGCAGCGCTTCAAGAAAGAGTTTGACGATCGCTTCTTCCCTGTTTTTGTGAGACGGCAAAAGGCTCGAGAATTCAATAACTTGGTCCAAGGGGATATGACTGTCGAGCAATATACCAGAAAATTTATAGAGCTTGGGGGATTTGCGTCTCATCTGATAGCCACCGAAGAGTTGCGGGCCGAACGTTTTCAAGAAGGGTTGCGCTCTCAGATCCGCAAACAAGTCGCATGCCTACAAATCCAGAACTTTCAGAGGTTGGTTGAGGTGGCCTGTATTGCTGAGCGAGAGCGAGGTGCTGTGGTAGGCTCCCCTCCGGGTAAGAAACGACTGAACGTTGATGGTGAAGGGAGCAGCTCCGGGTCGCCGCAGAAGTTCGTGCAGAGGATCGCGTCTCGATCGCAGGCAGCCTCCGGTGTACGTATTAGGGGTCGAGCTCCAGTTTGTGGCAGATGTAATAGAGCTCACGAGGGCGAGTGCCGTCAGGGTTGGAACTAGTGCTTTGAGTGCGGTCAGACGAGACACTTTTCTCGTGAGTGTCCTAATCGGACCCAAGTGAATCAGGGTGGTCATCGAGGTGGTAGAACTAGTCAGAGGCAATTAGGTCAGGTTCGGATGTACGCGTTGACCCCTGGTAGTGCTGGCAATGAAGTTCCAGATACTCAGGACGTTGGAGTTATGGCAGGTAAGGGTCTAACCTAATCTTTCGTAATGGATGTCTTGTGTAGTTTATTCTTGAGTTTTGGGAAAAGTTATGCAAGCCATACCCATACACGTTGGGTGTTGGAGGTCGTGTGATTTTTTTTAAGCGTGTTCTGGTTATATTTTGTATCTTGCTTTAGTGTGATGTTTGACTCCACAAATTTTGAGGACGAAATTTTATTTTAAGGGGGGGAGGATGTAATACCCCGTATTTTAGTGTATTTTCACTGAAGGATTATTTTTAATAATTCAAAAATTTATTCTCTCAATTTATAATTATCAGATATTTTAAATGGGTTATTTTATGATCTTTAAATTGTGAAAATTAAATTGGTATGTTTTCTTAATATTTATTTATTGTTGTACATTTAAATTATTTTTCTTTTAAATTAATTGATTGTGGGATTTAATTATTTTATTTTCATTGTATCATTACGTTTAAATTATTTTAATTGATTTGCTATTTTAAAATCATCTTCGTTGGATAATTTTTTGTGACCTAAGATGTCAGGATTGGATCTCATTTCTTTTCCCTTTACTTTTCTTTTTCTCTTTTTCTTTTCTCTTTCTTTTCTTTCTTCCCCTTTTCTTTTTCTCCCTCTGCTTTTCTCCTTCCCCGCATGATGCACTCCCCTCCCTCTCTCCCGTGCGCTTCTCTCTTTTCACCCAACCCACCGCCGTTGTGCCGCTATGCACGACACCGCCCCTGCCGTTCGCTTCCCCATCGGCCAGCGACCACCTCCCTCCATTCTCAGCTCCTATCGCGCCGCCGTTTGCCCCCACGAGCCCCTCCAAGATGCGGCGCATCTTGAGCTCTAGAGCCACCGTCACTCCACCACCGGCCACCATCTCTTCACCACTTCATCCTTGACCTCTTAGCAACCCAATGGACCCAACCCCAGCTCCGATCCGTCACCGGTGAAGCACATCTAACCCCATTTCTGATTTGTATATTTTTGGCCTAAAATCACCATTTGCGCCGCCACTCACGGCAAACCACCACCACCATTGGCTTCACCGACCTCTCTAGGCCCTACCCTATCAATTTTGGTTCTTAGTTTGTCTCCGTTGAAAAGTGAATTTTTGAGACCCATGGCCACATTGTATTTTACACTGTTACGTTGCTGAGCCGCCACTTCTTGCGGCTTCGTGATCCTTCAAAAATTATTATATAGCACTGTAAGTATTTTTTCCAAAGAACTTTCGTGATTTAAATGTATTTTTACACTAACACATATTATTGTGATCTGGTTGGACATGCCGGATTGAGTCCGAGGAGTTCGGAGGTCAGATGGATTATGAACGGAGTTGTGTGTTTGGTTGGTATTGTGAATTGTTGGTTGTTGTGGTGTTGTTTCATGTATATGGCATATTTGCACGCATGTTCATGTTTGTAAATGAAAACTGGGTTTTCACATGATTGTATATATGTTCATGTATTTATCTGAAAATTAGATTTTCATGTGAAATGATTTGAGTATGTTTGAAACGACTAGATTGACTGGTTTGAGAAAAAGGAAAAGAGACTGTAGGGACGGTGGTAAGCAGGGATGGTGGTAGAGTCCCACCTACGGTGCACGGGTAGGGATGGTGGTAAGCAGGGATGGTGGTTGTTTCCCGTCTGTGATTTCCGCCTACGGTGCACGTGGTAGGGATGGTGGTTGTGTCCCGCCTGTGATTTCCCCCTACTGTGCACGCGGTAGGAATGGTGGGAAGCAGGGATGGTGGTATAGTCCCGCCTGTGATTCCCGCCTACAGTGCTCTGATAAGTATTCATTTTGTGTTATAAGTATTCATTTTGTGTGATAAGTATTCATTGTGTGGAAAGGAACTGTAGGGATGGTGGTAAGCAAGGATGGTGGTAGAGTCCCGCCTGTGATTCCTGCCTAGTGCATGCGGTAGGGATGGTGATAAGCAAGGATGGTGGTTGTGTCCCGCCTGTGATTCTCGCCTACGGTGCACGCAGTAGGGATGGTGGTAAGTAGGGACGGTGGTAGAGTCCCGCCTGCGATTCCCACCTACAGTGTCTGATAAATGATTTGTTTTGTGTGAATCATTTTCTGGAAAAATGACAGACTATGTTTTTGGGCCAAAATGGAATTTTGGCGTGTGTTGGAAATAATCATTTTTGGGAAAAAACGGTATTTTATGGCTAAGTGGATTTTGTCGTATGAATGCATATTGGTTGCATTAATATGTTTTTATTCTAATAGTTGTTTGGTTTATACTTACCTGTGGTTCCATTTTTTGATATCGCAAATTTTGATGCAGATGAGGATAACGAGCCTTCGCTTGGCTCTGTTGGTGGAGTGATCTAGGATTGCTCATATTTATCGTGTTTCGTTTTTTTATCAATTTATGTATTGCCTTTGTAATATATTTTGGATGACTGTATAACTCTTTAATGGTAATTTATTTTGAATATTTGTATTTAAATTTCTGGTACTTAGATGACTTATTTATATTATCCGCTGTGATTTTTATTGTGCACTTTTACATGTTGCACACACTTGAGCACATTTCGTTGGAATGCGTGACCTGTGTTGTCATCATCGTGATGTCACGATTCCCTTATTTTTGTACGTGGGAGTTGGGGCGTCACATGTTCGACCCGATTTGATTTTCTTTGGGTCGAACTGGGTCGGGTTGGCGCCATAAATGAGCGCGGTTGGGTCGGGTGCAAACCCAATTGTAACAGACCAGGTTACAGGCCTACCTATTATTATCAGAGTAACACTAGAGCCTCCGCTGGGAGCCTCCCACTAGTGTATTTTATTTGTTTTATTTTTTTATCTCTTTTTTTACATACATTTTTTAACACTTTTTAAATATTTTTAAAAAATAATAAAAATTCACAACATTATTAAAAAACACTTTCTTAATCACGAAGTAAAATAGAAAAAAAAAAATCCTAATGGGAGCCCCGAAAGGGAAGACTAGTATTGTTCTTATTACTACTTATGTGGATTTAATTATTTAAGTACTTAATAAAAACTGTAGAACCCACGTTATATTTCCATCTTTTTCTTGATACTAAACAGCTCGAACTTGTGAGATTTTTCTAATAAATAAACCCATCCTAAGTACTCCATCACTTACATTAACAAACTTCAATGGCATGTCACTAGCATGGATCCTATGGCTGTCGGTACCAATATATGAGATTCCAATTTGCATGTTTAATCTTAGAATTTTACGTTATGAAAAACATTAATATTAAGTAATGTGTATCCCATGTTAAGTGCTAGACACACATGATGATCAAAAAGACAAAAACCATATATACATATGCTTTGATCATGGCTATGTAAGAAAACAAGCATGATCGATATTGCAAGATATATAACATGAATTAATATTTTTTTTCATTTTCTCAACTTCAAATTGTTAATCACATGATCACCTAATTATCACCTATATGAAAGAATGATTGAAAAAAGAAAAAAGAAATACTCCATCTCTATTAAGGGTGGCTATTCTTATTCTTATGGTGTCAAGTCATGAATATTGAATTATACGGATCAATCCGAATCTAAGCCTTTAATTAACGGGTGACACAATACGATCGACGACCTGCTTAACTCGTTTAGTAATTAATTTTTATCAGGTTAACTTGGGCATGACCCATTTAACTCATTTCAACCCGTTCCATATAAATTGGTTGAGCTAACTCATGATATATTTATTTTTTAACCTAATTAATATAATTTTATATATAATACAAAGATAACTATATAAATAATTCACAATTACAACTGAATTCATAATAAAATATTTTATTATCAGTATTCAAACCAATAATATATGAGAAAACTAATATTTTCATAAAATAAATTTACATACTAACAATAAAAGTTTACTAGTTTATGATATAATGTAGTCAAATATTAATATTAATATCACATATCTCCAACAACAATAAAAGATATATAAGACTAAGCATTTATAAAATTTAAATATAGAATTTGTTCGTGCTATACGGATTGATAGCGGGTTTCGTTGGTTGACATGCAATTGATCCGTTTGATAATCGTATTTTATTGGATCAACTAATTTTGATCCAAACACATTTATATTAAATCCAATTAATGTATCGTGTTTGTGTTAGATATTTCACAGATAGTGTCATATATAATTTTACACGCAGATATTGCACTCACTTTTCTCATTAATTTTATTTTTAATTAACTCGACATCTTTTTAGTTAAAAACGGACGGCTGCGGGTGGTGGCTCCTTGTTGGAGTAAAGCCACTCGAATCACTGAATGACAAAGAATAGTACAAATTATTAAAATAGTCATGCAGAAAATAAATCGGTAGAGTTGACCATTAGTTATCAGTCCTTTCCAAGTCCAAGTCCAGAGACCACCGTGATAAGTCAAATGTCTCGTGCAATTCCAGAATATTAGTTGAACTAATTAGAATCAAATTTCTTTGAGTTTTTACTAAATATATACATAAAGTTAAAATTCCATTTGATAAATAAAAAATATTTAATTCTACAAAATCTTGAAAGAAATTATGTCAAGAAATGTCATTCAAGTGTACTCTTGTTACATAAAAAATTAATATGCTAAGTCATTTTTTTTTTTACACTAGTCAATTACTTGGAAAACATAATTAATTAATTCTGAGTTTTCAAATCATTTAGTGAAAATTGAGGTTCTTAAATTATAAACGTAAAATCCATTAATATACTAAAAATTATATAATTTAGTTATAAGGAAAATGATTTATACTAGAGTATATATAAAAGTATTGTGCACTCTCTTTAAAAAATAAGAGATTTCTCTTATGAGACTCATTTGAAAAGATTAACTTTTCATAGTAGATCATACTTTTTTCAAAGGTAATGAGACGAGATTTGTACACCGACTATATATCTATCATTACTCTAATTATAAAGAGAAATGATAGTTACAGTAGTGAGTGTGCAAGAGCCGTAAAATCACTTTGAAGAAAATAAATAAATACGAGATCTACAAGAAAAGAAAATTAATTTTTTAATAATAGACCCTACTCTTTTTCAAAGTGACTGCATGGCACTTGCGCATTCCACGATTGTGTGCAGCATTACTCAATTATAAATCCAACAATAATTAATAAGATTTAATTTATTTTTTTCCCTCATTTATAAGGAGGTCCTATGACAGGTGCAATATTATTTGGTTGTTGAAAACAATAGTGATCAACAACTCGATCGGTAGTCCTCTTGAAATCGAATCATGCGATGGTCGCATTGATTAATATTGGCTTTTGAAGTACGTGAGTTGAGATGAGTTGAGTTGAAATGAAAGTTAAATAAAATATTATTATTATTATTTTGTGATTTGAAAAAGTTAAATTATTTATTATATATTGTGTGAAAATTTAAAAAAATTATAATGATGAGATGAGATAAGATGAGATGAAATATTTTCACTATCTAAATGGGGAAGACTAAAGATTTATATATAATAGAAATCGTTTACATGGTTCCCATCCCCGCAAACTTTTCTTATTCTTTAACGTATAAGGTTTCAAGTTGATGATAGAAAACGACATTGATATTTTCTTTGGAAGTTAAAGAGCTGGGTACAGCTAGCATATTCCATATTCAGCACTCAAGGATAAAATTAGAAATTGATCATGCCAGACAGAATTTAGAATCCATCCACAAAAAACACTTTCAATAATTCAAAGAGAGATGTGAAATATGCATGTAGATCTCACGATCGACGTCAATTTTTATGTATAATAGCCAAGTTTTTTTTTTTTTTTTTTTTTTTTTTTTTTAAATTTTAATTTTGTTTATTAGTTATTTTTTCCCAAACGTGGCATCCTTTCCATGCAAGTTCGATCTCCCCCACACTATATTCGTCATGCATGATTTTTTTTTGGCTGAATACATTGTTTTGGTCATATGAAAGTTGATCAATTCGTGCTATATATATATATACACACACACACTTATAAATATATATATGTATATATATTAATAATGGTGAAGGTAAGATATAACTATAGATTGAGACTGATCAAAGTTTAATAAGGAGACTTTTGAGCTTTTAGTTTTATTTTGAGAAACTTGATGATCACCCTTTGGTTGTGTTAGATTAATATATTTAATTACCTGCACTTATTATAGAATTAATATATAATATTTCATGTAGAATACAAAATTAATCATTCCATCTGTTAAATAAAAAATATTTAATTCTACAAAATCTTTAAAGAAATTATGTCAAGAAATGTCATTCAAGTGTACTTTTGTTACATAAAAATTTAATATGCTAAGTCATTTTTTTTACACTAGTCAATTACTTGGAAAACATAATTAATTAATTCTGAGTTTTCAATTTATTTAGTGAAAATTAAGGTTCTTAAATTATAAAGGAAAAATGCATTAATATACTAAAAATTATATAATTTAGCTATAAGGAAAATGATTTATACAATCATAGAGTATATATATATATACAATCAGTGTGCACTCTTTAAAAAAAATAAGAGAAATATAAGACCCACTTAAAAAATATCAACTTTTTCATAATAGACCGTACTCTTTTCAAAAGAAATGGCACGAGATTTATACATCGATTATATCTATCATTACTACTTTAAGAGTAATGCTACTTATCATCCTCTCATCATCTCAGGATATGACATTAGATGATTGGAGACTATAATAATCTAATGTCATATCATTGAATGATGAGATGATGATAAAAAAAAAGATAATGAATAGATTTGTAATTATCAATCCAGCAATAATTTATAAGTAATCTGCATTTAATTTTAGTAGGTCTGATAAAAAAAAAGATAATGAATAGATTTGTAATTATCAATCCAGCAATAGTTTATAAGTAATCTGCATTTAATTTTAGTAGGTCCAATGACGGGTGCTCTGCAATACTATTTGGTTGTTGTGGAAAAGAGAAACCCATAAGTGTACTGATCACCAACTTGATCGGTAGTACTGATCTTGAAATCGAATGCGACGGTCGCATTGATTATTGGCTCTTGAATTCCTAAAGATTTAAATATAATCGAAATCGTTTTCATGATTCACACTCCCACAAACTGTTCCTATTCTTTAACGTCGTATATATAAGCTGGTTTCATGCAAGTTGATGATAGAAAACGACATTTGATATTTTCTTAATTTGGAAGTCAAAGAGCTCATGACTCATGAGTACAGCTAGCTAGCCTATTCAGCGCTCATGGATAAATTTGGAAACACCTTCAATAATTAGAGATGTGTAATATATATACATGTAGATCTTAAAACCGCGTCATGATCTATTTTTATATGAGTTTTACTACATACATTTATTTTTACGTACTCTTTATATATGCACTCCACTAATGTGATTGACTAAAGCAGTCATTTTATATTAAAAAAAGTAACGCAGCCAATCACATTAGTAGAGTGTGCGAGGAGTAATACAAAAGTGACTATATATAGATCAGTTTTTATTTTTTATATATAATAGCCAAGTTTTTTTTTTTTTTGCTAACGTGGCATCCTTTCCATATAGCAACGAATACATTATTTTGGTCATAGTTTGAATATATATATATATATATATAAGTACCTTCATATTTATTATAGAAATTTGCATGTTATGGTAATATTTATTGTTGATCTTTACAATAATATATATTTAGGTTAATTATTGTAATTATTGTGGATCAATTAGCATTATAGACAGATTTGTATTTATTGTATTATTGTGGATCAACTATAAATAGCTAGGCGCGCTCTTTGGGCTATATATTAATCATACTATTTTAGATACACAAATATAAGTTTATTTTATTACAATTACTTTCTTCCTTTCTTAGCAACCAAACAAGAGGCTAACTAAAGGAATTAAGAACCATCCATTTGATCCAATCGGACAAGTACTGGAATACATAAACCAAGAAATTAAAGCTAAAGCTTTCAGAAACATTCGAGACAAACAGAACCAATAATTATTAAGAGAATAAGAAAAAAAACAAGAATTAAACCCAAATTAAGGAACATTAATATTAATTGAGACACACATTGATATATAATATTAAAAACATCTGAAAATATGTTCTAAGCTCTCAATTAATCGTGGGTGCTTAAAACATAAAAGATGTTTCTAGTACTGTAAGGTGTGTATATATATATATATATATGTACGTATATATATGTTGTAGCTGTTTTTAGCGCTAGCGTTTATTATAAGCTAGCTAGGTAGGTGATCAAAGAGCAATCCACTGCTGGTTTGGTAAGCATGCACGTTGACACTCTGAAAGTTTGATTGGGAGGCCAGAAACGAGAGGAAAAGGGAAGCCAAAACCGGAAAAGGGAAGCCAAAACCCGAGTAAAAAGTAACATCATCATTTGTGATGATCATGACTTTTAACTTTTCCAACGGGAGACCTGGCATGGCGAAGATGCCTCTCTTGGGAAAGAAGTTTTGCAAACCTGCAGAAAAGACATATTTTATGCTTTCCATTATTATGTATCTTAATGTAAAATAGAAACTCCGAACAAAAAATAGTTTAATATATATAAAAGAGTAATGAGCTAAATACAGTTTTAGAGTATAAATTTTGCGCACTCTCAGTATATCTATTAATAGTAGTTAAATAATTTAAGTTAAGATGTTTTATTGGGTTTTGGAAAATGAGAGGAAACAAAATTGAATGAAAATATTATAAAATTAAAAAATTATTTGAATATAATTTTTTAATGTAATTTTTGTTTGAAAATTTGAAAAAATAGTATTATTTTTTGTGTTTTGTTTCGGAGTTTGAGAAAATTGTAATGATTACATATTAGATAACAAATTTTAAAATGTGAATTTGAAAAGTGTTTTTTGTTTTGATGTTTGACAAAGAAAGAACTGAAAATACTTGAGAACAATTGTTTTACCAAACGGACCATAAAAAAAAAATAGTAAAGTTCATCATTAAAAAATATTTTTTTTACGTGCATCTCACCGTTTATGACCTATTTTTTTAAAGAAGACTTGCACGCTCTCTAGACTGTACAAATCATTTTCATCTCATGTAATATACCTTATGAGAGCCTCTGCATTTGTTTCGCTATTTGAAGGTTCAAAGAGGCCAGTATCTAGATTCACCCTAGAGACTCTTTTTTTCAGCAATTCATCTCCAACTTTGACAAGATCATCCAAGTTCTTCGTTGTGGCAACGTCCACAGAAGATACTACCCCAATCAATGTATCGTCCTACAATATTTGATTCAAAATATATTTTGATTCGAATATTAAACATGCCCAAGTTAATCGAGTACATAAAAACATACCTACTCGTCATGGACATATATATGGATTGGAATAAACATGATATACCTGAATCCGCAGATAGCTTTCCTCAGAATGAAGGGCTTGGAAAACCTCAGAGAGATGGACGTCAACCATATCTGCACTTGCTTGAGAAAATACGTCAATTATTGGGGTGGAACCACCTCTGGTTAACCAATCTAGTATGCCCCACTTGGCTGCATCAGGAGCCTTGTATTTCTCTTCGTCTTTATTTGAGCCAGTTCCTAATGATATGACCAAAAACCGGCCATAGTCCATTGGTTTTATAGGGAAGAAGTCGGGACTTCCTCTAAGGATCTCCTTTGTCACTTCACCAATGGCAAGTAAAGCCTGGAAAAGACACCAATTTTGCAGGTTAACACCAGTACTTTGCATTATATTTTTCACAGGAAAAAAAAAACATGCTAAAATTACTATTATTGGTATCAGGTAGGATCTGAAACAGCTTGAAAGATACCGGATTATTAGCAGCAACCCCACCATCTGTAAGGTTGAATTCTCTGACGTTCCCTTCTTGGTCTTTGGTTTCGAAGTAATAAGGTGGAAGATAAGTTGGTGCAGCTGAGGTTGCAATGCATACATCTGAGAGTAGGGCATCTAAGCTTGGGTTTTTTTTTACCTGGTGCATAAAAGAAGGAAACCAAAGTGAATCTTAGTATTCCATCATTTGCAATCACTTCCTAATTGAGAGGATAAGAAAAGCTAGATCAAGTCTGTAACAATCAGTCTTGAAGATTGATCTACTTGAAGAGAAGATGATATTCAACCTCATAGCTAGAGAAGACGGTTGGCTGCAGTCGCTTGAGATCGAATGATGGGATGACAACATTAGTCAAAGTCTGATGTATTCTTGTACTTCCCAGTTTTTCCCTAACAAGGTTATGCAGATACTTACCATCGTATTTGGGTCCCGAAAGGGCTTTGAAGATCTTTGCAGTAAGTGGAAATAGCGGAAAACTGCAATTTTGGAAAAAGTACATAACTCGTTTTAGTAACTAAAATGAATGGAATCAGGCTAATAATCAAATAGGAAAGTTTTGTTCTCATGAATAGTACAGTTTCATCTTAAATGAGTTCTAAGTTTACTTGTTTTGTGGGAATATTTTAGGGCAATGGTTCAAGTAGAAGTCCTTGATATCCTTAGCAGCAAAGACAGGTCTGTTCTTTTCATTTGGAGCAGTTATCATGGCTGTTACAAGGCCGCCTGTGCTTGTTCCTGCAATCACATCAAAATAATCTGCGATTCTTGCATCTTCCCCGTCCAGCTTCTGCACCACGCACAAACAATTCAGTGTAAATGATAGAAGATTACATGCATGCATGCTGAAACATTCTGCTTATATATATATATAGCATGCATGCTTGTAAAGTGAATAAAAATGCAACGAAGGATATATCTAACCTGAAACTCGGATTCTAAGAAATCAAGGATGGTTCCTGGGATAAGCCCTCTTATTCCTCCGCCATCAATGCTGAGAACAGTGATTACATTTCCATACGTGGGTGGCTGTAGGGGTACAATATTTTTTGCTTCCATTAGGGATAAGGGAAATCGAGGGACGGAGAGATAAGGAGGGGGAGGGCCGGGTTTCTTTCAAGAGGCAGCAGCTTGCTTAAAAGTGGTAAGTTGAGATGCTGATCCATTCTTAGATAGGAATAGGGGTATATATAGTCCTGATTCCTCTGAATTTTCAAGATATATTCAACCGCGTCATTGGATTGGACCAAACCCCAAAAGAAAGTCATTCAATGAATGTGTTTCAACTTTGACCCAAGTTTT
Organism: Juglans microcarpa x Juglans regia; assembly: GCF_004785595.1. Classification (NCBI taxonomy): domain Eukaryota; kingdom Viridiplantae; phylum Streptophyta; class Magnoliopsida; order Fagales; family Juglandaceae; genus Juglans; species Juglans microcarpa x Juglans regia. The sequence goes on from NC_054609.1 coordinate 6,067,625, forward strand.
GCATGCTTCCTTGTATAATGTTAAATGTTAAAATTGGACTACAGTACTTGATGTCACAAATCAATGGGAAAATTGCAAATTTCATGAATACAATATACCCTCTTGCTTTGGCATAGAAATGGTCTCATAAGCTTTCATTTGGCCACAGTAAGCTAGTGCAGAGAGGAGACTTGTAGTTGGGGCTTGTGAAGAATTGTAGTTGAGCATAAAGCACGGCAAACAGGTGTCTAAGTATGCATTAGGCCGTACACTTGCCCCACTTTGATTGTTTACCGTCAAGTTCATCCATATCAAGTAGTGGCTACACCTTAGTTTAGCATTATCCTGAGCTTTGATCTTTTCCCTAGATTATTTGCAATGAATTCCACATTAAAATATGAACAATATAATCAAAATATCATTTTTGACGCGTTAGGTGGCACCTCCAGCAACCAAAGGAGGGTGATAACATTGAAAAGTAAATTGGTTTGAGGATACCTTGATTCCCATTTTTCGCGCAAAAGGAAAAGGTACGTGTTAGGAATTGCGTATTCAACAAAGGAGTACCAGTCAAGTACGATGCCTGCATAAATTCCAACATGGTCGACATTAATTTCAATCTGCTAGCTGCATGCACAAGGAAATGTTAAGAGACTTGATCATTCTATTGCTCTCATGCAAAACCAGTAGAACTGTGAGTCATTCTTAACCATTTGATTGGAAAAATAAACAAGTACTGGTGATCACGGACAGAACTCATGCAGCATGATCAGTAGTTCACGTTGGATGTTTTGACATTAAGGTTTTTCTTGGTAGAAGCATTAAGCAGCCCGGTTTATATCATATTATATTATTAACTTGGCCAACTTGTATCAGTATTAACATTTATATGAGTATTATATCGCGTGTTAATTCTATAATCTGCCAGCACCTGTGTACAACTTGATAACATTTATATCATATTATAGTATTAACTTGGCCCGATTTTAAATCTAATGTTCACTGTTCTTTTAATTGCTACATAGATTATATCGAGCAAGACGTTAATGTTTGGTGAAATATGTTCCACAGTCAATGTTCTATTGGATAGAAAAGTAGTGGCCAACCCACGGCACCAAAAACAAAATGGACTTCTTTGTCTTCATGGTGTTGGGCTAACATTCCTAATCATCTAGTGTAAAACTCAAATGTACCAACATCCCGGAGCTTTAAACCCATTAGTATTTATTATTTTATTAATTATTTATTTTTAATTATCTTGTAATATTACATTTATGATTACAAGATAAATAAAAATAATAATTTTTAATCATTCGATGCTATGTAACAAGATGATTATTAACATTTTTGGTTCCATACATATGCCATTTAAATTGAATAAATTCACACTAATCTCGTCAGCACTATAATTGGCACTAATTTGGTAAATTTATGATTTCTAGTTGCATTTTACTTTCCTCTAGGGGCTGAAATGAACCAATCTATTCGATAGCTCACTTGATACTCGCTCGGTTAAGCTCGAATCAAACTCGACTCGTAAAAAAAAAAAAAACTCGATTGTGAAAGCAGATACCCGCTCGATTAGTTAATGACATATACCCAACTAAACTCTACTCAATTCGACTAAGGCTTGCTAAACGCTCGCTCGTTTATGCCCGAGTCGACTCGTTAGCTCAACTCGATTAAAGCTCATTCATATATTGATAAATATACGCATCCAACTATGTATATATACATATATACATATATGTTTATTAGCTAATAACAGAAGCATAACACTTTTTATAATTAAATATATAATATGTAATCTAATTACTTATGCCTATATAATGAACATGATTCATTGCTATTTTTATAATTTATACAATAATTAGTAGATAAGATTTAATAATTTCATATACTAGTATGTGTGAACCATATATGAAATAGATATATGCTATCATATTATGTGTATGTATTAATAATTTATGTAGGCATATAATATATTGTTATAATGGATAAATATCAACTAGCTACATATTAGTTATTTATAAATGTTTAAAATCTTATAATTTAATATAGGTTCTACTTGTTAGTTGTACAAAAATATTAGATTTTTTATTTATCTAATTTATTAATTATTAAGTATTATTTAAAAAAAAAAAAAAAAACAACCTGAGCTGAGCTCGAGATCGACTCGAGTTGGGAGTTTAGCTTACTGAGTCGAGCTCGAATAAAGGTTAAATAAAAATCTCCAACTCAAACTTTTTTAGTCGAGCTGAGCTGGACAAGCCAAAGATCAGTTTGGCTCGGCTCGAATACAACCCTACTTTCCTTACATATGACTGGCAGAACTTTTAAATGTGATTATGTATAGTAATAAGTTTATATGGATCAAGATTCTCTCAACTACTTGTTTGAATTTGAAGAAATGTAACACCCCGGCCCCCCAGGGATCAAAGAGTTACTTCCTATAACTTAAAACTCACAATTCATCAATATATTTACAGACTCCAAAATATAAAGTCATCAGAATACTACAAAATCTCTTATTAAAATCTGCCAATTCTCATAAATCTTCTATGAGTAATCCACTATGCTTAAATAATCATCTCACCGATACTCCATAATCCTGATCCTTAGTTGGACTATTCAAAATCACCTGAAAAATATATAGAGATAAAGGGTGTAAACATGAGCATTTATCGAGTTTAGAATGCAGAATCATAATAATGTTTTCAAAATGCAGCGTCAGAACGTGTTATCAAAAATATCAGAGCAAAAATTCAAAAATATTCATAATCAAAATCCCTTTGGCACTGAAACATCACATCGTATCTTATCATATCAGAACAAATACCATGTTTAACCCCGTGGTAGGGTTGTGCAAATCTTGGTAGCTAACCGAGCAGAAAACAAATGTGAATCTTCCCTTTATTCATTCTCAGAGTCCCGAGTGTGCACATAGGAAAAACCACGTAGAAAACCACTTTATTTCCAAAGTGGGTGCACCAGAAAGAAAAAAATTGGTGCCAACCCGAACAGAGGCTACAATTTTAAACCCGTGGTGAAGTTAGAACGGAACAGAAATGGAAACAGAATGTTATGCCAAAGGTTTTTAGAAATCATATCATATCATATCAGAGTACAGAAAATCTTCAGAACAGAACAAAATTATATGACAAAGCATAATTTATGCACCAAATTTCATATTCGCTCTCTTTTCAAAGTTCAGAAATAGAATGTAAAAAATAAGTTCATGTTTACACCAGTCGTGACAGAAAATACTTTCTTCTAAAACAGAATCTCATGAGTAATGCAGAACAAATAATTGAGGTAGTTCAAATTTATTTTCAAATATGTATATTTTCCAAAAATCAACCTCAGCTCATTTTATTTTAATGCAAAGTCTAGCATAGGAGCCATGCTTAACTGGACTTCTTAGCCTTTTTAGAATTTTCCTCAAAAATGTCGAACAGTTAACAATCGTCACCTATAAAATAATCAAGTAATTCTCGCAAATTTCTAATTAATTACGTATTTCTATATTTAATCCTAAGTTTCTAAAATAACCTATTTAATTCCTCAAAACCTAAAATTTCATAACCTCACATTATAAATCATCACTTTCTAAAATCAGTCCGAACAAAACACAAAATCTAACTTATTTACTAATGAGATCAATTTATAAAATTGGGTAACATAATTATATAAAAAAATTTATTAAGATAGACAAATAAAAAATACCATTTAATTAAAATAGACTTAATTAGTCTCTCTTTAAAGAATTCATAAAAAGTCTTGCACTATATTGTATTTCTAGAAATATATTAAAAAAAAATATAATAGTACTAATACCATATTACAAATCTTTATTATTCTCATTATAAAAATCATGTATTTTCTTAAACAAAATTAAACCAAGACCATTTATTAAAAACATAACCCATTTAAACATAGCCCAAAAAAAAAAAAAAAAAAAACCCTCACCCAAAAACATAAATTTGAGAACTTTCCATATATATATATATATATATATATATATATATTAGGTTAAAACTGGTAAGTACCCAACCTAGGTTAAAACTATCCATATATATCATATATATTATGTATGTATAATAAGCGAGATGAATACACATACAGGATTAACACCCAGTATGCGGTGGTAGCAGCTTACCCAAGGGAAACCGAGATACACGTGGAGGGGTGAGGCGCGACGGGGCTGGCTGGAGGGACTGAAGTGTCACGACATAAGAGAGGGAGTGGGCGGAGACTCCGTCGAGCTAGGCTGCGCACGAGCGAAAGAGAGGGAGTGGTGAGTGAGAGAGAGATGGAGAGAGACAGAGAACGAAAACTCACCTTGATGTAGCGAGGCGTGCGACGGTTTGGGGCTGGGCGTCGACCAGGGCAGCATCCAATCACGGGTGGCTAGGGCATCCGCGTCGCTTGTAGCTGCGGCAACAGGTGGGGTGGTGGCTTACGGGCAGTGAGTTGGTTGAGCCATGATTGCTCTGTTTTGGTTGTCTAAAATAGGGAAGTTTCGTGGCTTGCAATGGAGGCTACGAGTGGCGTTGGACAGCGGCGTCGTGTGGCTGGGCATGGTGGTGGGGTCTGGACAGAGATTTTTCGTGGGGTGGATGAACCAGGCGGCAACTATGTGGAGGTGTTGATTCGCTGTTGGCCGTGCGTGTGTGCTACTCGAGGTTGCTGTGGTTGCCCGAATGATGAAAGTTCCCAACGCGCTGCGATTGCGAGGTGTTGGTTCTCGGTGGTGCATGGCTACGACGAAAGCTGGTAGCTTGCAGAGGAACTACCATTGCTTACGGCAACAAGGAAAACTCGAGAAGAGCTTAGGATGCTCTCGTTTGGGCTTCCGTGAGGGTCTTGGACGGCAACGGGGTGCAAAGTTTGATTTTTCTTGGTGGACGACCACGCATGGCTGTGAGCACGGAAGGGAAATCTAGATGGCTGTCGGTTTCATGTGGGGATAGAGGCTGGGGCTTGCGATTCTGCAATAGGGGGAAGTCGTGGCTGGCTACGCTTGGCTGGCAATTGAATACCCTAAGGTGGTGCGGCGGCTAGTGTTTGGGTAGTTTCTAAAAGCATGGGATAATACATGTGTGTACATATATAGGTGACGACAACTCTAAGGGAAATGATGAGATGAAGAAACATGCATGCTGTGGAGAAAAACTGATTCAAGCGTAACCCTAGTTAAGTAATGATTAGATAAAAAAGTTGAGAATTAGAAATTAAATTAATGTTTTATATTTGAGTGATATTTAAAGAAAGAATAAAGTTTTTGAAAATATACAACAATATAAGCATCCAACAAGACCTTAATGTTTGATGAAATATGTTCCATAGTCAATGTTCTATTGGATAGAAAAGTAGTGGCCAACCCACGGCACCAAAAACAAAATGGACTTCTGTGTCTTCATGGTGTTGGGCTAACATTCCTAATCATCTAGAGTAAAACTCAGATGTACCAACATCCCAAAGCTTTAAACCCACTATTATTTATTATTTTATTAATTATTTATTTTAATTATCTTGTAATATTACATTATATGATTACAAGATAAATAAAAATAATAATTTTTAATCATTTGATGCTATGTAACAAGATGATTAATAACATTTTTGGTTTCATACATATGTCGTTTAAATTGAATAAATTCACACTAATCTCATCAGCACTATAATTGGCAGTAAATTTATAATTTCTAGTTGCATTTTACTTTCCTCTAGGGCTGTAAATGAACCAATATGTTTGATAGCCCACTCAATACTCGTTCGATTAAAGTCGAATCAAACTCGACTAGTAAAAAAAAGCTTGACCATGAAAGCAGATACCCACTTGATTAGTAAATTACACATACCTGACAAAACTCGACTCGACTCGACTAAGACTCATTAAGGCTTGCTAGTTTATGCTCAAGTGGACTCGTTAGCTCAAATCAATTAAAGTTCATTCATATATTGGTAAATATACGCATACACCTATGTATATGTACAGATATATATATTTATATATGTATTAGCTAACAACATAAGCGTAGCACTTTTATACATAAATATATAATATGTAACTTAATTACTTATGTCTATATATTGAATATGCTTCATAGTTATATTTTATAATTTATACAATAATTAGTAGATAAGATTTAATAATTTCATATACTAGTATGTGTGAACCATATATGAAATAGATATATGCTACCATATTATGTGTAAATATTAATAATTTATGTAGGCATATATATAATATATTATTATTATGGATAAATATCAACTAGCTACATATTAGTTATTTATAAATGTTTAAAATCTTATAATTTAATATAGGTTGTACTTGTTAGTTGTACAAAAATATTATATTTTTATTTATCTAATTTATTAATTATTAAATCTTATTCAAAAAATTAAAAAAAAAATAAACAACTTGAGCTGAGCTCGAGCTCGGACTCGAGTTGGGAGTTTAGCTTACCGACTCGAGCTCGAACAAAGGTTAAATAAAAATCTTGAGTTCGAACTCTTTTAGTCGAGCCAAGCTCGGCAAGCCAAATGTAACACCCCGTATTTTAGTATATTTTTATTGAAGGATTATTTTTATTTATTCAAAAATTTATTCTCTTATTTTAAAATTGTCGGATATTTTAAAATTGTTTGTTTTATGATCTTTAAATTGTGAAAATTAAATTTGATATATTTTCTTAATATTTATTATTGTGATGCGTTTAAATTGTTCTTTATTTTAAATTAATTGATTGTTGGATTTAATTATTTTATTTTTATTATATCATTACGTTTAAATTATTTTAATCGAGATGCTGTTTTGAAATCATTTTCGTTGGATCATTTTTGTGACCCAAGATGTGAGGATTGTACCTCATTTCTTTGCATTCACTTTTCTTTCCCCCCTTTTTCTTTTCTTTTTCTTTTCTTTGTCTCCATTTCTTTCTCTTCCTTCTCTCTCCCCGCGCGCGAAGCCCCTGCACTCCCTCCCCGTCCATTTTCTCCTCCAACCACAGCGCCTCCGTGCGCCGCTCGTGTCCATCACCGCCCCTACCATTCGCTTCCCCATCGACCGGCGACCCCACCTCCCAAATTCCAGCCCCCCTCGTTTCGTCGTTCTCCTCCACGAACGACGTAAGCCGCGGCATTCCTTGTGCCGTTGCGCCGCCGCCGTGCCGCCGTGGCCCTCACCGCCCAACCCAACCTCTTCCCTTCCGGCCGGCGATCACACCCTTCCTTGTGTGTGTTGTGTGAAGCCCGAAAGCCCAGCCCAGCAGGGCCCAGCCCGTGCAATTCTGTTGAACCCAGCCCCTCATTGTGTCAAACAGCGCCATTTTGAGGAACCCATAGGGTTCCATCGTGTTCCTTCCTGCGCCGCATGCCTCTTCTCCTTTCTTATTCTTTTCTTCTTGTGTTTTCTGCAAACTTCTTCCGGCAGCTGCTGCCGACGCCAGCCTCTCCTCCAATCGGATTTTTAGCTGCACATTTCACCCACTTCAAGCCACCACCACCTTCACTTCCACCTCGAGCTTCATTGGGTGCCCTCGGTGTCGTTCAGTGGGACTCCGAAATGCTCAATGTCAATCCGTTGCTCCACGCGGCCACCACCTCCTTCTTCCATGGCTTACCCAGTGTCGAGCTGCGGTGTTTTCTGTATCAAGCACCATCACACGTCTCTTCCACGGCCGTTTTCTCTTCTTCTACCCGTACGACACACGGCGCTTCAAACCGCCACTCTTGGCCTATTTAAAGGCCACGGCTTCAGCAAATTAAATGTTCCGAAAATCCTCATCTTCTCTCTTTCTTAAGTTTATCGCATTTCTTGGTGTCTGAGATTTGTTCTGTATATTTGTTAGTGAACCCGTGAGCTTGTGTTGTTCTACCGAGCTCTATTCAATTCTAGTATCACTCGGTTTCTTAGAGAAATTGTTGGGTTGTAGTAAGTTGAATTTCCATCCGCTTGTAAATTGACCCAACCTGTGAGTTGAGAGGCCTTTTGACACTGTTGCCGCCGCTGAGCCGCCACCTTGAGCAAACGCTCTTTCGCTTGATCTTTCAGATTTCCTAACTTCGTGTGTATGTAATTTCCCAGTTTTTATTAATAAAGTTGTTGTAATCGTATTTTGTAAACTGTCATTTCTGTTGTAACTGTTGATTGTAATGATCTGTTGGATTTTGGCCATGGGCGGTTAAAGTGTTGGTTGTAAACAGTGTTGTTGTTGGAAATGGGCCTTGGGCCGGATTGGAGGTTGGGAGTATGCGTGTATTTGTGAAACTGTATAGTTGTAAACGGAGGATTATTTTATTGTAAGTGAGATATTTAATATTTATTCCAATAAACTGTTGTAATGCATATTTATCGTCTTTAAAAAATTGTGCTGTGATGTCACGCTGTCTGTTTGTATGACTAAATGTGTGGGTGCGTGTGTATCACGACTCCAAGCCGAGATGGAGTATTATCTCGGTGGAGCTCCTCTGGTCACTCGGGAGGGTAACAGTCTGACGTGACGTCCCCTGAGTTGTCGCAGGGTGACAACGGGAACAGACGAGACTGTAACACTCGTACTGATTCCGTGACCTTTTGGCTGGCGAGGTAAGAGGATGCTTTGCCATGTACGCGCTGGGCGTGGAACTGTGCATCGCTCGTTACGAAGTCTCATGCACGAACGTTACCCATGATGTGACGATGAGAACCAGGGTGTGCAGACGGTCCATAGGGGAGACCGTGGTGCATGCGTAATTTTGTAATAATTATGATCAGGACCAAAAATGGGATTTTTGGTGTGAGTATAAAAAGGGCATTTTTAGGAAAAAAGAATGTGGTTTCGTTTTCTGGAATATTTGTTCGTATGAGGACGCGTGATTATATAAATGTGTTTTCAATCCATTGGATGTTGTTTTGGTTAATTACTTGCTGAGATGTCATAATCTCATTATGATGTTTTACCTTACGGTTCCGTTTTATGGTGCCGTAGAGTTGGACGCAGAACCCGAATATGAACCTGAAGGACCGGCTCCGCCAGAAGCTTAAGTTGCTGATATGTTGTTCAGAATTTTGAGATTTGTTTCCCTTATGTTATTTGTTTTCTTTAAATTATCTGTTGGAAGATTGGAAAATTCTTGTAAAGTTATTTTACTGCTTTTTGAACAATTCTGGTACTTAATAAAGAAAGACATTTTATTTTCTCCGCTGCGAATATTATTTTGTACATTTATTGCATGTTGTACACACTTTGAGCACTGGTCGTTGGGGTGCGTGATCCATGTGGTCATCTTCCCGGTGTCACGAACTCCACAAAAATAACACTTGGGGGTCGAGGGCACCACATGTGGTATCAGAGCAGTTTGGCTTTGGGTAAAACCGTAAAAATACTTAGGTGCAGTACCAGAATATTTTATTGTATTTTGACTCATTTATTAAATATCGAGTTTTAAAAGGCGCGTTTTATCAGAAAGATGGACCGATTAGGAATGCCACATCCGGAACCTGAGAACGACTTGTCTCGTACTGATGGGAATCTCGCCATGGCTAGAGCCTTAACCCGTATGACAGAATTTCTTCAACAAAATTTTCTGCCGCAAAGGGAGCAACAGAACGGTTGTTCGTATGAACGCTTTTTAGCTCATAGGACCCCTGTTTTTTCTAGACAAGAGGATGCACTTCGTGCTGGGAGGTGGATCAGTGTTCTCGAAAAGACGTTTGAGATCTGTGGGTGTACTGAAACTCAGAAAGTGTTATACGCAAGTTATCTGCTGCAAGGTGACGCGACTGCTTGGTGGGGGACCAAGCAGGAGCTTCTGGAAATGGAGTTAGGATCAATTGCAGCGGTATCTTGGTCGCGTTTTAAAAAGGAATTCAATGATCGTTTCTTCCCAAACACTATGAGGAAACAAAAGGCATGAGAGTTTAACAATTTAGTGCAAGGGGAGATGACGGTCGAGCAGTATGCTCGGAAGTTTATAGAACTTGGGAAGTTTGCTACACATTTGATTGCTACAGAGGAGATGCGGATCGAGCGATTTCAGGAGGGTCTACGGCGAGAGATCCGTAGACAGGTTGCTTGTTTGCAAATTCTGACCTTTCAGCAATTAGTGGAGGTTGCTTCGATTGCAGAGCGGGAGTTTATTGATCTGTTGCTGCTCCAATCGGGCAAAAGAGAAGAGTTTTCAGGGAAGGAAGTAGTTCGGGGTCTGCACCTAAGTTTATTTCCAGGACTGGGGCCCGACCGCAGATGGCCACTGGAGTACGAATGGGGGGTCGAGCGCCAGTATGTGGCAAATGCAATAGGTCGCATGTAGGCGAGTGCCACATGTCTGGGATTCAGTGTTTCAAATGCGGGCAAACGGGACATCTTGCTCGCAACTGCCCTACCATGATGCAGGCGAACCGAGGTGGTTACCGTGGTAGGAGGACTACCCCAAGACTGTAACACCTCGTATTTTAGCGTATTTTTAATTGAAGGATTATTTTTATTAATGTAAATATTGGTTCTCTTATTTTAAGTTTATCGAATTTTTAGTGGATTTATTTTTATGATTTTTAAATTGTGAAAATTAATTTGTTATGTTTTCTTAATATTTATTATTGTGATGCATTTAAATTGTTCTTTATTTTAAATTAATTGATTGTTGGATTTAATTATTTTATTTTCATTGTATCATTACGTTTAAATTATTTTAATTGATTTGCTGTTTTAAAATCGTTTCCGTTGGATAATTTTTGTGACCCAAGATGTGAGGATTGGATCTCATTTCTTTCCCTCCATTTTCTCTTTCCTCTCTTTTTTCTTTTCTTCTTTTCCTTTCTTCTTTCTTTCTTCCCCTGCTTCCTCTCCCGCACGCGACCAGCCCTTCCTTTCTTCTCCATCCGTTTCTCCTCTTCTCCCAGCCCGCCGCCGTCGCGCCACAGTGGCCCTCACCGCCCCTCCCGTTCGCTCCCCCACCGGCCGACGACCACTCTCTATCAATCCCAGCCCCTATCGCGCCGCCGTTAGCCTCCATGAACCGTCCAAAGCCGATGATGCCTTCTCTTCTTTCCAGCGCCGCCGTCGCGCTCCGGCCACCATTTCTTCACAACTTCATCCTCGACCTCCTAGCAACCCAAAGCACCCATCCTTAGCTCCGATCCGTCACCGGTGAAGCTTATCTATCTCCATTTCCGATTTGGACATCTTTGGCCTAAAACCACCCTTTGCGCTGCCACCCACGGCAAACCACCACCACCACCACTAGCTTCACCGACATCTCTAAGCCCTACCCTATCAATTTTGGGTCTTGGTTTGTCTTCGTTGAAAAGTGAGTTTTTGAGACCCATGGCCACAATGTATTTTACACAGTTACATTGCTGTGTCGCCACCTTTTGCACCTCCGTGATCCTTCAAAAATTATTATATAGCACTGTAAGTTTTTTTCCAAAGAACTTTCGTGATTTAAATGTATTTTTACCCTAACCCATTTTATTTGTGAACTGGTTGGTTATGCCGGACTGAGTCCGAGGAGTTCGGGGGTTGGATGGATTGTGGACGGAGTTGTTGTGTGTTTGGTTTGCATTGTGAGTTGTTGGTTGTTGGTTATGACGTTGTTCATGTATATGACATATTGCAAGTATGATCATGTTTGTAAATGAAACTGGGTTTTCGTGTACATACATTCATGTTCATGTTGTAACTGAAAATTGGATTTTCATGTGTTTATTTGAAAATTGGATTTTCATGTGAAATGATTCTGTGTGTTTGAAACGAATTGATTGACTGGTTTGAGAAAAAGGAAAGGAGATTGTAGGGATGGTGGTAAGCAGGGATAGTGGTAGAGTCCCGCCTGTGATTCCCGCCTACATTGTCTGATAAGTGGTTGGATTTTGTGTATATCATTTTCTGGGAAAATGTCGGATTATATTTTTGGCTAAAATGAAATTTTTAGCGTGTGTTGGAAATAAATCATTTTCAGGGAAAATGAGGTTTTGGGATCTGCTTTTTGGTTGCATTAATGCATTTTTATTCCGAGGGTTGTTTGGATTATTAATACCTGTGGTACCATATTATGATATCCCAGCTTTTGATGCAGATGTGGATGACGAGCCTTAAGCTTGGCTCTGTTGTAGGAGTGATCTGGGATTGCTCCCGTATATCAAGATTCGTTTTATCAATTATTATGTATTTGCCTTTGTAATATAATTTGGGATGACTGTATAACTTTTTAAAGATGCTTTGTTTTGAATATTTGTATTTAAACTTCTAGTACTTAGATGACTTATTTACATTATCCGCTGCGATTTTTATTGTGCACTTTTGTATGTTGCACACACTTGACACTATCGTTAGAATGCATGACCTGTGTTGTCATCATCCCGACGTCACGATTCCCGTATATTTTTGTACGTGGGAGTCGGGGTGTCACAAAGACCAACTGTTCAAGCTAGGGTCTACGCAGTGACCCCTGGTGAGGTAGATGATGAAGCTCAGGAAACCCAAAATACTGGAGTCATCACAGGTATAGATTTCTATCCAATCATTTGAAGTTACTTTACTAGGTGTTTTGTTTTGTTAGATTTAATTAGTAGTTTTAAATCTTTTTAGGTAGAGTTCGACTGTATGATTATTATGCTTGCACTTTGTTTGACTCGGGAGCATCTCAGTCGTTCATTTCTGCCACTTTTGTACGGACGTGCAACCTGGTTTTTAAACCTTTATCGCAGTCTTTGGTAGTGAAGTTACCAAATGTGGAAACTGTGTGGTGTTTGAAGGTTACCCTAGGTTGTCCTCTGGTTATTAATGGGATGACTCTTAAGGCAGATTTGATAAGGTTTAAATTACTTGAATTTGACATTATTTTAGTAATGGATTGGTTATATTAGTATTTTGCCAGTATTAATTGTCGTAGTCGGATAGTTAGTTTCCAACTACCCGGAGGGAAGTATTTAGAGTTTGCAGGAAGTAAGATAAAGACAAAACCTACAGTTATATCTGCCATTCAAGCAAGCAGGGACTTAGCAAATGGGGCAGATGCCTTCTTGGTTCATGTGGTGTTTGCACTTTCGGAGAAGAAATCTTTAGCAGATATTCCGATTGCGAGGGAATTCTCTGATGTGTTTGTGGATGATTTGCCCGGCTTGCCACCTGTTCGTGATTTGGAGTTCGCCATTGATCTAGAATTTGGTGCGGCATCAGTTCATAAGGCCCCGTACCGAATGGCGCTAGCGGAATTAAAAGAGCTGAAAAATCAATTGCAGGAACTAGTTGATAAAGGATTTATTCAGCCTAGTTTTTCACCTTGGGGAGCACCAGTGCTATTTGTTAAAAAGAAGGATGGTACCCTTAGAATGTGTATAGATTATTGAGAGCTCAATAAGGTAACCATTAAGAATAAGTACCCCTACCTCGAATTGTTGATTTATTCGATCAACTCCAAGGTGCTACTACTTTTTCAAAAATTGACTTAAAGTCGGGATACTATAAATTGAGGATAAAGGATCAGGATATACCTAAGATTGCCTTTAGGTCTAGGTATGGGCATTATGAGTTTAAAGTGATGCCGTTTGGATTAGCCAATACCCCTGCAGCATTTATGGATATGATGAATAGAGTATTCCGACCCTATCTAGATTTCTTTGTGATAGTTTTTATTGATGATATTTTGGTTTATTCTCGAGAACCGGAAGAGCACGCAAGTCATCTTTGATTGGTTTTGGGTAATTTAAGAGATCATCGGCTCTATGCAAATCTGAACAAGTGTGAATTTTGGTTGGAGGAGATTAAATTTCTTGGTCATGTTATGTCCCGTGATGGAGTAGCAGTTGATCCAAGTAAGGTCGATGCTGTCTTGGCATGGCCACATCCTTCAACGGTGCATGAAATTCGAAGTTTCTTGGGACTTGTCGGTTATTATCGCAGGTTTGTGGAAGGATTTGCTCAATTGTCTGGACCTCTCACTACTCTTACCAGGAAAAATATGGAGTTTGTTTGTTCCGACAAATGCGAGAAGAGTTTTCAAGAGCTGAAGAAGAGGTTAACTACGGTGCCTGTGTTGGCACTTCCGGAACCTCATAAACCGTTTGTGGTATTTAGTGATGCTTCCAAATTTGGTTTGGGATGTGTTCTTATGCAGGAGGGAAGAGTTGTGGCGTATGCATCCCACCAACTGAAAGATCATGAGAAGAATTATCCCACGCACGACTTGGAGTTAGCAGCTGTGGTTTTCGCTCTCAAAATTTGGCTGTACTATTTATATGGTGAGATTTGTGAAATTTACACTGATCATAAGAGGCTTAAACATCTTTTCTCGCAGAAAAATCTTAACATGAGACAGAGGAGATGGTTAGAGTTAATCAGTGATTATCAGTGTGAGATTAAATACCACCCAGGAAAAGCAAATCTGGTTGCAGATGCACTAAGTCGGAAGTCTTATTCAGTTGATGAGGCTGAGTCTTCAGGGATAAACTCTCTCCTTTCTGGAATAAAGAGACTTCTTGCTGAGAGTTCACAGCAGGAAGAGGTGTTGACTTTAATTCATGATATCCGAGTTCTTGATTTTGAGGAGTTGAAGTCTCTGCAGGAAAATGACTCTAAGCTGTTAGATATTAAAGAAAGAGTCAAGAAGTCACAAGGACCCGCGTATTTCAGTCTAAGCAGAGATGACATTCTTTTATTCCGAAATTGTAGGGTGATTCCTACAAATTCAGAATTTAAAGAAAGAATCTTGGCTGAGGCCCATGCAGCGCCTTATTCAGTTCATCCTGGAAGTACAAAGATGTACCGAGACTTGAAGAAGAGTTTTTGGTGGGAAGGTATGAAAAGAGACATTGCTTTGTTTATTGCAAAATGTACAACTTGTTGGCAGGTTAAAGCTGAGCATCAGAGGCCCGCTGGCTATCTTCAACCACTCCCTATTCCCGAGTGGAAATGGGATGACATCCCAATGGATTTTGTAATTGGACTACCAAAGATGCCTAATGGGAAGAATTCAATCTGGGTTATTATTGATCGGTTGACCAAGAGTGCCCATTTCTTACCTATTTCTAACACTGATACTTTGGGAAGTTTGACTCGGTTATATGTCAAGGAAATTGTGCGTCTTCATGGAATACCCAAGAGTATAGTGTCAGATAGGGACCCACGATTCACGTCTCACTTCTGGAAGAGTTTGCAAACAGCTTTGGGCACCAAGTTGAAATTCAGCAGTGCTTATCATCCTCAAACCGACGGTCAATCAGAACGCACTATTTAGACCATTGAGGATATGTTGCAAGCTTGTGTTTTGGATTGTAAGGGGAGTTGGGAAAATCATCTGTCACTTATAGAGTTTGCTTATAATAATAGTTTTCAAGCGACTATTCAAATGGCCCCTTATGAAGCTCTTTATGGGAGGAAGTGCAGATCTCCCTTGTTTTGGGATGATATTGGAGAAGGGAACCTACTTGGACCAGAAATTATTCAGGAAATGAGGAATCGGGTTCAAATTATAAGAGTCAAGATGGAAGCTGCGCAGAGTCATCAGAAAGCTATTCAGACACGAGGAGAAGAGATCTATTATTTGAGGAAGGTGATTGGGTATACCTCAAAGTTTCTCCAATGAAAGGCGTCAAGCGTTTTGGTAAGAAAGGGAAACTTAGTCCAAGGTTTGTTGGCCCTTTTAAGATTCTAGAGAAGGTTGGACCAGTTGCTTATCGTATTGCCTTGCCAGAATATTTTGGAGAGATTCATGATGTTTTCCATGTGTCGTCATTGAAGAAGAGCTTTGGTCAGCAAGAGCCACGTTTCGTTGATCCAGGGAGCATTCAACTCCGGCCTGATCTCACGTATGAAGTTGTGCCAACTCAGATTTTGGACAGAAAGGAGCAACAATTGAGATCCAATTCGATACCTCTAGTTATGGTATCTTGGGGAGATCCTTTAGCTCAGGATTTTTCGTGGGAGAGAGAGGCAGACATGAGAAAGTTCTACTCTTACTTGTTTGGGTAGTTTTGAATGTTTGTTTTCTTTCTCAAGTTTGTTTTGAGCTTTGTAGTAAATCTTGTTTTGGAATCAATGAAAGAACTTGTCAATTTGGAGGACGAAATTTCTTTCAAGGGGGGAGGTTGTGAGATCCCTAATTTTCTTGTGTTTTATCTTTCCTAGTATTTATTTATTTTTGATTATTTAATTGTATTATTTGTCTATTTATTTTATTTGTGACATTTTATTTATGTTATTTTAATTTTATTGGTGTATTTTCGGATTGGGCCTTTGGCTTTTGTTGTATTTTATTTAGTGGGCTGTGTGTGTGAGTTCTATTTTAACCCAACCCAGCCCTGCAAGCCCAACCCGTGTGTTTTGACCCAACCCAGCTTGTTTGTGTTGTGTGAAGCCCGAAAGCCCAGCCCAGCAGGGCCTAGCCCGTGCGGTTCTGTTGAACCCAGCCCCTTATTGTGTCGAACGGCGCCATTTTGAGGAACCCATAGGGTTCCATCATGTTCCTTCTTGCGCCGCATGCCTCCTCTCCTTTCTTCTTCTTTTCTTCTTGTGTTTTCTGCAAACTTCTTCCAGCAGCTGCTGCCGACGCCAGCCTCTCCTCCAATCGGATTTTTAGCCCACATTTCACCCACTTCAAGCCACCACCACCTTCACTTCCACCTCGAGCTTCATTGGGTGCCCTCGGTGTCGTTCAGTGGGACTCTGAAATGCTTGTTGTTAATCCGTTGCTCCACGCGGCCACCACCTCCTTCTACCATGGCTTTCCCCGTGTCGAGCTGCGGTGTTTTCTGCATCAAGCATCATCACACATCTCTTCCACGACCGTTTTCTCTTCTTCTACCTGTACGACACACGACGCTTCAAACCGCCACTCTGGGCCTATTTAAAGGCCACGGCTTCAGCAAATTAAATGTTCCGAAAATCCTCATCTTCTCTCTTTCTTAAGTTTATCGCATTTCTTGGTGTCTGAGATTTGTTCTGTATATTTGTTAGTGAACCCGTGAGCTTGTGTTGTTCTACCGAGCTCTATTCAATTCTAAACTTGTGAAATATCACTCGGTTTCTTAGAGAAATTGTTGGGTTGTAGTAAGTTGAATTTCCATCCGCTTGTAAATTGACCCAACCTGTGAGTTGAGAGGCCTTTTGACACTGTTACTGCCGCTGAGCCGCCACCTTGAGCAAACGCTCTTTCGCTTGATCTTTCAGATTTCCTAACTTCGTGTGTATGTAATTTTCCAGTTTTTATTAATAAAGTTGTTGTAATCGTATTTTGCAAACTGTCATTTCTGTTGTAACTGTTGATTGTAATGATCTGTTGGATTTGGGCCATGGGCTGTTAAAGTGTTGGCTGTAAACAGTGTTGTTGTTGGAAATGGGCCTTGGGCCGGATTGGAGGTTGGGAGTATGCGTGTATTTGTGAAACTGTATAATTGTAAACGGAGGATTATTTTATTGTAAGTGAGATATTTAATATTTATTCCAATAAACTGTTGTAATGCATATTTATCGTCTTTAATAAATTGTGTTGTGATGTCACGCTGTCTGTTTGGATATATGACTGAATGTGTGAGTGCGTGTGTATCATGACCCCAAGCCATGATGGGGTATTATCTCGGTGGAGCTCCTCTGGTCACTCGAGAGGGTAACAGACTGACATGACGTCCCCTGAGTTGTCGCAAGGCGACGACGGGAACGGACGAGATGGTAACGCTCTCGTACTGATTCCGTGACCTTTTGGCTGGCAAGGTTAGAAGATGCTTGGTCATGTACGCGCTGGGCGCGGAACTGGGCATCGCTCGTTACGAAATCTCATGCACGGACGTTACTCGTGATGTGATGAAGAGATCCAGGATGTGCGGACGGCCCATAGGGGAGACTGTATTGCATGCGTAATTTTGTAATAATTATGTTCAAGACCAAAAATGAGATTTTTGGTGTGAGTATAAAAAGGGTATTTTTGGGAGAAAAGAATGTGGTTTCGTTTTCTGCAATATTTGTCCGTATGGGGACGCGTGATTATATAAATGTGTTTTAAATCCATTGGATGTTGTTTTGGTTAATTACTTGCTGAGATGTCATAATCTCATTGTGGTGTTTTACCTTACGGTTCCGTTTTATGGTGCCGTAGAGTTTGACGCAGAGCCCGAGTATGAACCTGAAGGACCGGCTCCGCCAGAAGCTTAAGTTACTGATATGTTGTTCAGCGTTTTGGGATTTGTTTCCCTTATGTTATTTGTTTTCTTTAAATTATCTGTTGGAAGACTGTAAAATTCTTTTAAAGTTATTTTACTGTTTTTGAACAATTCTGATACTTAATAAAGAAAGACCTTTTATTTTATCCGCTGCGAATATTATTTTGTACATTTATTGCATGTTGTACACACTTTGAGTACTGGTCGTTGGGGTGCGTGATCCGTGTGGTCATCATCCCGGTGTCACGAACTCCACAAGAATAACACGTAGGGGTCGAGGGCGCCACATCACATATCCCCAACAACAATAAAAGATATATAAGATGTGACGTCCCGACTCCCACGTACAAAAACACGAGAATCGTGACTTCGGGATGATGACGCACGGTCACGCATCCCAACGATAGTGCCAAGTGTGTGTACATGCAACTGTATATAATAAAAAATACAGGGGATAAATTTAACAAGTCAACTAAGTACCAGAATTTTTTAATACAAATACATAAATAAAAAGATTAAAAGAGTTATACAGTCATCCCAAATAAAATATAATACAAGTCTCAAACCATAAACGAGTGATCATCATCACTCCTTGGGCGGAGCCGAATCCTCAGGCTCACCCTCATCCTCCTCTGCATCAAAATCTGCGTTATCATAGAACGGTACCGTAAGTAAGTATAAACCAAACAACCACGAGATAAAAAATATTAGTGCAACTAACATGCATGCATATGATGAAATATGCATCAGATCCAAAAATATTATTTTTCCTGAAAATAGATATTTTTCAACACACGCCAAAATCTCATTTTGGCCCAAAAATAGTAATCTGTCATTTTCTGAGAAAATGACCCAAATCAATAACACATCATTTTCCCAAAAAACGAATCACATAAAAATTATTTTAATAAACACATGTTATTTTCTCAGAAAATAATCCATTAATCCATTAACCATATGCACCATGATCTTCCCTAGGGACCATCCGCACGTTCTGGCTTCGTAGCGATGCCCAGTTCTGCACCCAGCGCGTTCGTTGCCAAGCACCCACTACGCAACGAGCGATGCCCAGTTCCGCGCCCAGCGCGTTCGTGGCCAAGCATCCTCTAGCCCCCGCCAGTAAAGGGAGTAGAGGGGCCACAGAGTCGGCAGGAGACCATCTCGTCCGATCCCGTTGTCTCCTGGCAACAACCCAGGGGACGTCATCATTATATTCCACTCCCGAGTGACTAGAGGAGCTCCACCGAGATAATGCCCCATCTCGGCTTGGGTCGTGATACACACGCACCCAAAATCCTTTAACACATGAAAACTCAATTTTCAATAAACACATGAACATGAATGCATGTACACGAAAATCCAGTTTCCTTTACAAACATGATCATGCGTGCAATATGCCATGTACATGAACAACACCATACCAACAACCAATATTTCACAATACCAACCAAACACACAACTCTGTCCACAATCCATCCGACCCCCGAACTCCTCGGACTCAGTCCGGTATGTCCAACCAGATCACAATAATATGAGTTAGTGTAAAAATATATTTAAATCACGATAGTTCTTTGGAGAAATACTTACATTGCTATATAATGATTTCCGAAGGATCACGGAGGTGCAAGAGACAGCAACACAGCAACGTAACAGTGTAAAATACACTATGGCCGTGGGTCTCAAAAACTCACTTTTGAACGGAGACAATCCAAGACCCGAAATTGATAGGGTAGGGCTTAGGGATGTCAGTGAAACTAGTGGTGGTGGTGATTTGCCGTGGGTGGCGGCGCAAAGGGTGGTTGAAAACCAAAAACATCCAAATCGGAAATAGGGTTGGATGTGCTTCACCGGTGACGAATCGGAACTGAGGTTGGGTCCATTGGGTTGCTAGGAGGTCGAGGATGAAGTGGTGAAGAAATGGTGGCCGGTGGTGGCGCGATGGCGGCGTGTGAGCACAAGAGGTGCCGCAGCTTGGTGTTGCGCGTGGGGGCTAACGGCGGCGATGGAGGAGCTGAAATTACAGGGGGTGATCGCCGGTCGAAAGGGAGGTGAGAGGGAGGGGTGGTACAGCTCACGAGCGGCGCACGGCGGCGGTGGTTGGAGAAGAAAAAACGAATGGGAGAAGAGAGAGGGAGGTCGCGCGCGGGAGAGAAACGGAAAGAGAAGAAAAAGAAAAGAAAGAAGAAAAGAAAAAGAGAGGAAAGAGAAAATGGAGGGAAAGAAATGAGGTCCAATCCTCACATCTTGGGTCACAAAAATGATCCAACGAAAACGATTTTAAAACAGCAAGTTAAATAAAATAATTTAAACGTAGTGATAAAATGAAAATAAAATAATTAAATCCAACAGTAAATTAATTTAGAATAAAGAGAAATTTAAATGTATAACAATAATTAATAATAAGAAAGCACTTTAAAATAATTTTCACAAAATTAAAAATCATAAAAATAAACCAACTAAAACTCCAACAATTTTAAAATAAGAGAATAAATTTTTGAATAAATAAAAATAATCTTTCAGTAAAAATACACTAAAATACGGGATGTTACATAAGACTAAACATATATAAAATTTAAATATAGAATTTGTTCATGCTATACGGCCAGTTGATTGCGGGTCTTGTGGGTTGACTTGAAATTGATCCGTTTGTTAATCGTGTCTTATTAGATCAACTGATTTTGATTCAAACACATTTATATCAAACCTAATTAATCTACTTATTTTGTATCGTGTTTATGTTAGATATTTCACAGATTGTGTCATATATAATTTTACATGCAGATATTGCACTCACTTTTCTCATTAATTGAATTTTTTAATTAACTCGATATCTTTTTAGTTAAAAACGGACGGCTGCGGGTGGTGGCTCCCTGCTGGAGTAAAGCCACACGAATCACAGAATGATCAAGAAACAATTAAAAAGTTAAAACACATAAATTAAAGCAGATTGGAATTGATTCAATTCCGGAATATTAGTTGAACTAATTAGAACCAAATTTCTTTGAGTTTTTACGAAATATACACATAAAGTTAAAAAAAATTCCATTTGTTAAATAAAAAATATTTCATTCTACAAAATCTTAAAAGAAATTATGTCAAGAAATGTCATTCAAGTGTACTTTTGTTACATGAAAATTTAATATGCCAAGTCAATTTTTTTACACTAGTCAGATACTTGGAAAACATAATTAATTAATTCTGAGTTTTCAATTTATTTAGTGAAAATTGTGGTTCTTAAATTATAAAGGTAAAATGCATTAATATACTAAAAATTATATAATTTAGTTACAAGGAAAATGATATATACGTACAATCATAGAGTATATATAAAAGTATTGTGCACTCTCTTTAAAAAATAAGATAAATATCATGAGACTCACTCGAAAAGATTAACTTTTTCATAGTAGAGCATACTTTTTTCAAAGGGAATGAGATGAGATTTGTACACCGACTATATACTATCATGACTCTAATTATAAAGAGAAATGATAGTTACAGTCGTAAGTGTGCAAGCGTTGCGCAATCACTCTGAAAAAAATAAATAAATATGAAATATTCTACATGAAATGAAAATTAATTTTTTAATAGTAGACCTCACTCTTTTTCAAAATGATTGTATGGCGCTTACACGCTTCACGACTGTATTTAGCATTACTCAATTATAAATCTAACAATAATTAATAAGATTTAATTTATTTATTTTCCCTCCTTTATAAGTAGGTCCTATGACAGGAGCAATATTATTTGGTTGTTGTTGAAAACTGAAAAGGGAAACTCATATACTGATCAACATGCAACTTGATCGGTAGTCCTCTTGAAATCGAATGCGATATTGGTTGCATTGATTATTGGCTCTTGAAGTATGTGCCGTTTAGATAGTGAGTTGAGATGAGTTAAGTTGAAATAAAAGTTAAATAGAATATTGTTGGAATATTATTTTTTAATATTTTTATTGTTTTGTGTTTTGAAAAAGTTAAATTATTTATTATATTTTATGTGAGAATTTAGAAAAATTGTAATGATAAGATGAGATGAAACACTTTCACTATCCAAACGGGAAAGACTAAAGATTTATATATAATAAAAATCGTTTTCATGGTTCACATGCCCACAAACTTTTCCTATTCTTTAACGTATAAGGTTTCAAGTTGATGATAGAAAACGACATTGATATTTTCTTTGGAAGTTAAAGAGCTGAGTACAGCTAGCATATAATTCAGCGCTCATGGATAAAATTAGAAACTGATGCGCCGGACATAATTTAGAATCCATCCATATAAAACACTTTTAATAAGTCGAAGAGAGATGTGAAATATGAATGCGATCGACGTCTATCTTTATGTATAATAGGCAAGTTTGTTTGTTTGTTTTGTTTTGTTTTATTCTGTTTTTTGTTTTTTGTTTTTTTGTTTTTTCATTTTTTTTCCCTAACGTGGCATCCTTTCCATGCAAGTTAGATCTCCCACACACTGTTTTCGTCATGCATGATTTTTTTTTGGCTGAATACATTGTTTTGGTCATATGAAAGTTGATCAATTCGTGCTCTTATATATATATATATATATACACACACTTATATAAATATATATCTCTATATATATAAAGAGCCTGTGAAACGGAATTTTCTTGTTTTAACAAAATTTTCTTGTTTTAACGGAATATTTTGGTTTTCATTAACTTTCCCTCCGTTTGTAATAATTATAGAACACAGGGATACAATTGTATTTTCACAATTTTCCTATACATTCCGTTTGTGGCTACTTTTGTAGTTTCCGTCTGTTTGTATTCCATTATTAATATCTTTAAATCTGCTAATAAAACATATTTATTATAATAATAAATCATGGATGCAATTTCCAATTTGAAAATACATTATAATAGGAAAACATATTTCTATCGGTTTGTCTTTTCGTATTCATTATAATAGGAAAATATTATAATAATTTACAATTTGAAAAAACACAGCAACTGAATTTAAATAGGAATTTCCCATTATCGTCCGTGTCCCAGGTATTGAATTTGTCAATCCATACATTGGAATGATAGTTGCAAACAGGAAAAATATTTTAGAAATTAGATAATATATTATATTGCATGTAATATTAAATTTGTGGAGGCAGATTTTAATCACATGTAATTTATAATCACATGAGGCAGTCGAATGGCCAGGTAGTGCAGTAGTCAGGTTCAATGTTTGAACACCAAGAGACATATTTTGTTGGAAGGCTAGAGGCATTGAACTGTGTTTAAGAAAATCCTTCTATTACTTTTAGTGCATTGGTGCTAAGCTTTGAAATGTGACTTCATTTTTTCTTTTGCCTTCTTTTTTCAAATAACCCTTCCATTACAAGCAGTGCAGTGGTGCTACGTTTTCAAGGAAGATTGGAAAGTGAGTGTAACTTCCTTTTCTGTGTTTATAGTATAAGCTTATCTATGTATTACATATTTTTGTTCATATTTCTAAGAAATGAAGCAACTAATACCATAAAACCTAGAAATCCATAAAACTTATTAAAAAACCTATTAGAAAACTCAGTTCAGAAAACTCAATTCTGAAAACTTAGTGAATACGAAAAGGTGAATTCAGAAAACTCAATCCTTATAAACTCAATTATGTTTTCTCTCAAATCAGGTGTGTGGAAGCAGTGCAGTGATCCTAAGTTTGTAAGGAACATCGAAAAGGTCAGTGTAACTACCTTTTGTGTGTTTATATATATATATATATATATATATATAGTTTATCTTTGTGACATCTCAAATCTTTGTTCGAAACATGGATCCTACGTTGGCCATATGATTTCAGTGGGATTAGAACGTACGATAATTAGATGCATACAATCCTAAGTGAGCAAGAAATGCTATAAATGCTGATTATTACTAATTACATTTCAACTCCTCACTAACCAAATGTTGGCAAATTAGGTGATCAAAGTACGTAGGACCATTTAGGAATAAGTATAAAAACAGAGGGAAAAAAAGGTCAAAAATTACCTGGAGAAGGTGGTCATTCTATAGTGATCAAAACCTTTGCTACCATCCTACAAAATACACACAAGGCAGAATGCTTCTAGCACAAATTCACTTATTAGTAAAGAAATAAATTAGCAATGATTTATGAACTTTCACTTGAAAATACACCAGAATCTCCATGATACTTTTATCTTTAAACAATAGATGATACAACAAAATAGTGCATCCTAACAAACAAAAAAAAAATCCAAACACAAGGCAGAATGCTTCCAGCACAATTTCAACAGCTTTTTGTCTTACTCCCAGGCTATAACATATTCAACTTCAACAACCACATATGATATTTTTATTTTTAAAGAAATAAATTAGCAATAATTTATGAACTTTCACTTGAAAATACACCAGAACCTCCATGATACTTTTATCTTTAAACAATAGATGATACGACAAAATAGTGCATCCTAACAAACAAAAAAAGATCGAACTTATCAGAACAAACATCAATATTAAATTTCATAGTACCTATAATTGAAAATACCTTTTTGACAAATAGCAACAAATTATATGTATTCTACCAACAAAAAAGATCCAACTTTTCAAATAAATTCAAGAAGAAGAAGATCCAAGTAAAAATGTTTTGTGTATCTTTTGTTCAGCATTCAGTTGTATCCTTTTGCACCAGCACACCAAAAGTAAGTTACAGTTATTTTATAGTGGAAGAAAAGTAAATTACACCAAAAATTATAATTAAAGATAAAAGAAGCATTTTTTAGGCAGCTGGGTTTTAGGTTACACTACAACAGAATGTGTGTTTTGTGACAGAGAAAACTGTCACAAAAAAAAGGCAAACCGTCACTAAACATATTTGGTGACGGTTTGAAACCGTCACCATGACCGTCACCTAAAGTGCGTCACAGAAGCCGACTGCATCTCCAACATTTTGCTCTGCAATTTAAAAGGTAATGATCGTAAATAATTAGTAACGTATTAAAAGAAATAGAAATAAGAAATAAACTATTAAAATATTATATAAATAATTTATTTAACAAAATTAACACTGCTTACATAATTATCTGCAGCGACGGGATCCATCCACTCACTATGCTCATTAGTGTGAGCAGCAGCATGACATGAATGAGGGAAAAGTTTTCAGGATCATCACGTTTCTAACAAAGCGACAATTTTAGCAATTTTAAAAAGATAATATTAGTACTTATCAGAAATAATATCAGGAAAATAAATGAATTCTATAATTTTTTAATTACCATTTTTTCAGCAAGACGGTGGAATGACTTTGAACCGGCACGATGGTGGACAGTCAGAACGGATCTATTCTGTGCATTTGTAGAACTCAAGTGCTACAAAATATATTAAAAATGTTAATTGTAATATGTATACATATAATATATAAAACGAATATGAATGTAAATAATTAAAAGATATAAATGTAAAATACCTGATAATCTGGAGATGCGAAAAGATCACAACACTTTCTCCAATTATCTAACTTCATCTGCTGAAAAGGAGACTGCGCAGCCTCTTCCAACTTCTCAAACTTCTTGAAGTGGTCATGACATCAGAATAATGTAGCCATCAACTCGTTCACGGTTCTCAAATCCTCGCTACGGCCAAAGTCGAGGTCGAATTCATCCTAATAAGGGAATCAGGTAAAAAATATAATATATTAATCTAGGTGAAAAAAATGTACTGAAAAGTAAACTCACCAGCACACGACTTCGAATGTGCTCCTTAATCTCATTCGGAACATCTCGCCATGAGCGCACATAAAATGGAGCATAAGCTCGAACTACTGTGCCAATATAGGAGGAAAGCGCTGCTGCACTATCATCCACTCCTCCAGTGGAATTATCAAGAATTGTGATCTTCAGTTTACCATGCCTTCTATTTTTTTCAAGAGAGATTCCACGTGTATAGCCACGACCGCGACGTGCAGATGCATCAACTACATGATAATAGATATACTATAATTATAATTATATAGTTATTGAGAAAAAAGTATTAACTATATATATAATTATCAACGACAATATTTCCTTACTGGTAGGTGTCGACTGGCTGTTGTTCTCTTCTGTGTTAGCTTGATCTTCAGGAATGGATTCCTCGAGTGGGGAGTCCTCAATGGATTCAGGACTTGGACTTGGCGGAGGCACATTTATTCATTGTCGTTTTGGCGGCATTCTTTAAAATAGTTAATTATATCAAAGAAAATTAATTAGAAGAAATTATGAAAATTCAAGATATTTTATAGTCACCTATATGAATAAAATATTTAGTACTTTTATTCTTCAGATGAATTTTCCATGCTTGTTTCAGAATCTCCATCAATAACATCTTCATCATCATCATGCACCTCTTCTTCATCATCATCATGCACCTCTTCTTCATCATCTTTATCCACCTCCTGCCCGGATAGAAATACGTCTTCATCTTCTGACTCGTCTTCTTCTTCTTCCTCCTCACTGACTTGAATTGAATGATCATTTAATACAGACGGGTCGAGATGTACGTGTGGGACATCATCTCTACACAAGGGGAGCAACTCGAGTGCACCGAGGTCAACAAACAAGTTAATACCCTCTCCATCTTCCTGGTATGCCTCAACAATCGGAGTGTCATCTTCATCTCCACTATTCTCGTAATCTGCACTCGTTCCTGCTTCATATATATTTCGAGGGACAAATTTTTGTACGACTCACCAAGTTATCTCCCCACTATCTTCATCAGCACTTTTCATTGGATCAATCAAGTAATAGACTTGGGTAGCTTGATAAGCCAATACGAATGGATCATCTTCGTACCATTTAGATGCAGTATTGACACTCGTAAAGTGATTATCCCTATGTATCGAAACCCGACCACCGCCTAGATCCCACCAATCACATTTAAAGACATATGTTACAGACCCACCCAGATATTTCAATCCGATAATATCACGTATGACACCATAATAGTCAATATCATCTATTCCATGACTCCCCTCGACCAACACACCACAATTTTGAGTCTTTCTATTACGTTCACGGTCCAAAGTATGGAATCTATAACCTCGAACCGTGCATGCAGTATATCGAAGTGCTCTATTTGAGGGACCACGGGCCAATGCATACAATTCAGAAGAAATTGATCCGGGATCACGAGCACGTTGTTCCAAAATCTATAAATTGAAATAGTATATATTTATTATTTCATTATCCAGAGTTAAAAATTTCACAATATAACATATATATAATTTTAGTTCATACACGTTCTTCAAACCATCCGGAAAATTCTTCCTCGTGTCTTGCCTCTATATTTTCTACGCCTTCCGTCCTAAGTTTGTCCATGTGGTCACTGTTATAACATGTTTCAAAAGAAGTATATTTTGAGCACAACAATTCTAATTAATTTAAAGAAAACTATAATTATTCAAAGAAATGAAATGACATACCTAAGATAATCATCAATCTCTCGGTAGTTATTTAGCACATACCACCGAACTTTACCCAACTCTCCATCAATTAAATCGTAACCTGTTTGTGCACCCAAGGGTCTTACATTCTGGGAAAACACTGATAGCTCACGAGGAGGCGGAGTAGCAAGATCAGCATTTTGCTCTTGACGATTAAATCATGTCTCAACACCACGAAGATATAGAGAGCAAAATGTTAACCATTCATCGTGTATATAGGCTTCTGCTATTGAACCCTCAGCTTTGGCTTTATTCCCAACAGTGCGCTTCAATCGACCCAAATATCTTTCAACTGGATACATCCAACGGAACTGCACCGGTCCACCTAGAAGTACCTCTCGCGGTAAATGTATTGCTAAATGGACCATGACATCAAAAAATGATGGTGGAAAGATCTGCTCGAATTTACATAGTATAGTAGCAATGTCTTCTTCCAATTTCGACAACACATCTCGATTTACTATCCGAGCGCACAAATCCTTGAAAAACATACATAGTTCAGATATGGCCACACGTACATTAGATGTAAGCTTCCCACGAATTCCCACAGGTAATAACTTCTGCAAAAATACGTGACAATCATGACTTTTCAATCCATTGATTTTCCAATCATCAGGACTCACGCATCTACCAATATTTGAAGCATAACCATCTGGCAACTTCACACCTTGCAACCATTTGCAGAAATCCATCCTCTCCTCCCTCGTCATCGTAAAACATGCATGCGGCATGACCACCCTGTTGCCTTCTACCCGCAAATGCAGATTATGTTTAATTCTCATTCTCTCAAGATCTTTCCTCATCTTGATCGTGTCTTTCATCTTTTTGTTAATACTCATCAATGTACCCAGTATATTATCACAAATATTCTTCTCTATGTGCATTACATCCAAACTATGTCGCAACTTGCATGACGACCAATACGGCAAGTCAAAAAAAATACTACGCTTTGTCCAATTCAATTCTAGTACGGCTCGTTTCCTCTTGTTCTTTCCCCGACCTTTGCCAAAATTGTTCGCTCTAACATGTTGCAGTTGTTCCACTATCTCTTCTCCAGACAACTCTTTTGGTGCAATCCTATCCTTTACTCTCCCATCAAACTTGGCACATTCTCTTCTCCATGCATGATTTGCTGGTAAATAACGTCGATGACCCATGAAACACAACTTCTGAGAAAATTTTAGCCACTCACTAGCAGTTTCTTTATTACACGTCGGACACGCTAACTTCCCTTTCGTACTCCAGCCGGAAAGATTCCCATACGCCGGAAAATCATTTATGGTCCACATTACCGCAACATGCATCTGAAAAGATGTCGAGTTAGATGCATCATAAGTTCTAACCCCTGTTTCCCATAACTCTTTCAGCTCTTCAATCAACGGCTGCATGAATACGTCAATATCATTCCCAGGTGATCTAGGGCCAGGGATGAGTAAAGTTAACAAAAAGTTTGGCGCCTTCATGCACCTCCATGGTGGAAGATTGTACGGAATCAATACCACGGGCCAAGTGCTATAACTTGTACTCATATTCCCAAAAGGGTTGAATCCATCGGTTGTGAGTCCCAGGCGCACGTTTCAAGCTTCTAACCCGAACTCTGGATACTGATTATCGAAAGACTGCCACGCAAGTGAATCAGTTGGATGCCTCATATACCTGTCATTCTTAACTCTTTTCTCCTCGTGCCACCTCATATCATGAGCTGTTTTCTTACACATATATAGTCTTTGCAACCTAGGTTTCAAGGGAAAATACCGCAACACCTTAACCGGGACATTTTTCTTACCTTTCCACCTCGACTCTCCACATACAGGACATGGTTGTTTCTCCTCGTTCTCCTTCCAGAACCATACACAATCATTCTTGCATGCATGTATGGACTTGTACTCAAATCCTAATCCCTTTCTCAACTGCTTCGCTTCATAAAAGTTCTTAGGCAATGCAGACCCTTCGGGAAGCACCTCGTTAAATAAGTCCAATACCATGTTTATTGCTTTCGTCGACATCCCACACAATGATTTAATGTGAAGAAACCGCAAATAAATGACATTTTGGAATGTTTTGTACAACCTGGTTTTGCATCTTCCCACAGTGAAGGGAAATTTTCACAATCAGTCCCTGATCCACCAGTTGTGGCATTGTCGTTAACCTCATCCATAAACATCCCAGCTCCAATGTCACCCAACATCTCCTCCATCTCATCATGCTCATAATCATCATCCATGTGCCGCAAATAATTGTGATGATCGACCAATACATCTGCTGACCCTTCATACGGCTCACCATGCAGTATCCATCGCGTATACCCCAGATCCATACCGTTCACAAATATATGACGCTCTACTTCATCCAATCCTATCGCACAAAAATTTTTACACCATCGACATGGACACTTAATGTAACCACGACTATCAGCAGAAGCCCGTGCAAAATCAATGAAAGTTCTTACTCCACATGCATAGGGTACGTAATCCTTTCCAAGTCTATCGTCCATACGCATCCAATTTTTGTCCATTTCTAAAAACATCTATATATTAATAACACGTACATTGAAAATTCACATGCATGTCATGCTCCAATTCTCATTACTTTTTTGATAAGGTAGTTGGTCCTATCCCATTCGAGATTATATTCTCCATATTGCACAAATCTCGTCACTCTACTAATTTCTACGTTAGTAGAAATTTCGGCAGCATGTCCCCATAATTCTCCAAGTATACATGTTCAAATATCGAGATTGTGACCCTACGAACAGTATACCCGAAGAACAGTTGAAGAAGACACCGAAACTTCATATTAAATGTGGAAAGTAGCGAGTAACAAAATTTTGCAATACAGATAATATAATCTCAAACTGTCCACATTGGACAATTCAGGAATCAGTGGACACATAAATGTACACTGATTCCCAAAGGGGTCTAAGGGTATTTATGCAATGTCACACGCATCTAGCAAAAAATCATACAACAATATCTCTATATTGTTAAACTAAAGAGGGATGGAAGATTATGTGACCCTACGTTTCGTGTCTTGTACACAACGAGGGAGAATGATCTTGAAGAAATGTTTAAATTTTAGTCTAATTACTTAACTGTCACAAACTGTCCGACCTTGACAACTCTCAAGGCCGAAGAGACTATGACAGTCAAGCAATTAGACCAAAATTTAGAGATTATAATTGTTATATATAATTTTAAAGGTTATTATATAATTTTAATTATTATCATTCCACAATTATAATCTTAATTGTTATACTTAATTGAGTGAGTTATTTACTTATATAGACAATAAGTATATAATTTTTATATAAGAATCTATTTGATCCTTATTTCCTTTCTCTTTAGTTTATAATAAATAAGTATATTTACATATTCAAACTCTACTTATTTAGTAGTTTCAAGACTTTTTTATTGAAGAGTATTTTAAAGGTTATATTATAATTTTAATTATTATCATTCTTAAAATATAATTTTAATTGTTATACTTAAATTGTAAAAGAAGTATAATATAATTTTAAATATTATAATTCTTAAAGAGTTAGTTTTATTTGTTATTACTTAATTTCAAATATTATTATAAATATTTAATTATCATTCTTAAATTTCAATGGTTATACAATAATTTTAATTATTATAATTCTTAAAGAGTTACTTTTATTTGTTATTACTTAATTTGAAATATTATTATCACAATTTTTCAAATCCATATCACAACATATTCACAATAACTCACAAACTATTTACAAACTATACAAATAATAATCACAATATTTCAATTGTAAGCATAAAATAACATGCCACATGTATTAATAAAGCTTAAAGACAATATATTTGTAACAATGTAAACATATTCAAACGTCATTCACAAATAATAATTTAAATATTTCAAGTCTATATCACAACATATTCATAATAACTCACAATATATTCACAAAATAACATGCCACATGTATTAACATATTTCTAAAGTTGAGTAAGCAATAAACATGTATTAACAAAGCCTAATGAAAATATATTTCTAATAATAAACACAATATTTCAAATTCATATCACAACATATTTACAATAACTCACAAACTATTTACAAACTATACAAACAATAATCACAATATTTCAAGAGTAAGCATAAAATCACAACAACATATTGATAAAGTTTAGAAATATACCTAGCACTCACAATATCCTCTTACAAATCAAAATCTTCCAACTTCCCAAAACAAGCAATCGTTCAAAAAAATACAACACTAACTTATTAGAAATATTCTATAACAAAAACAGATTGTATAAATATCATAAAATTCAAATAAAGACAAGAAATAAAAATTTTTTCTTACCAAAACTCAACTCTCTCTAACTCTCTAACTCTCTAACTCAACTCTCTCTCACTCTAACACCCTCTCTCTCTCTCTCTCTCTCTCTCTGTTGTGCGCACGGGAGAAGAAGAAATGATCCGCTTCCTCTCGTGCGCGTACTGATTAATACCGCAAATTATTAGTTTAAACGTTCGAACGTTTAAGTTGTACGTCCGAACGTTATATTCTAAAATTATTCCCGCCCATAACGTTCGGACGTTTATAGTACACGTTCGAACGTACCCTTCTTATTTATAACATAAAATCTAGCGGGAAAGTTTCCGCACTTTCCTCATATATGTTCGAATGTATCACAATTTTTCGTTCGAACGTTTGTAAATTTACAGATAAACGTTCGAACATTTAACTTAAACGTCCGAACGTACATTTCATCAAAGTGTTACCATATTTGAGCGGGAAATTTCCCGCACTAATTTAACTAACGTTCGAACGTTAACATATTTGGTGTTCGGATGTACATAATTTTCTGGTGATTTTCATCAAATAACGTTCGAACGTATAGTATAAACGTCCGAACATCTGAATAATCACACATATACCTTAATCGAGCGGAAAATTTCCCACTCTTAGTTTAACGTTCGAACGTTAACTTGAAACTTTCGAACGTACGATTCCTACTATACTAACTTATAATATAATATATATACTACATTATATATATATATTTATAACTATATACTACATTGTATAGTATGATAGCATAATACTTTAAATGAGAACATAAATGTAACTAATATATAAACTATACCATATATATAAATCAATAATATATATTAAATTGTTACTTATTAAATTCTTTATTATATACTAACTTATAATATAATATATATACTACATTATATATATATATTTATAACTATATACTACATTGTATATTATGATAGCATAATACTTTAAATGAGAACATAAATGTAACTAATATATAAACTATACCATATATATAAATCAATAATATATATTAAATTGTTACTTATTAAATTCTTTATTATATACTAACTTATACTATAATATATATACTACATTTTATATATCTATAACTATATACTACATTGTATCGTATGATAGCATAATACTTTAAATGAGAACATAAATGTATATAATATATAAATTATACCATATATATAAATCAATAATATATATTAGATTGTTACTTATTAAATTCTTTATTATATACTAACTTATACTATAATATATATACTACATTTTATATATCTATAACTATATACTACATTGTATCGTATGATAGCATAATACTTTAAATGAGAACATAAATGTATATAATATATAAATTATACCATATATATAAATCAATAATATATATTAAATTGTGACTTATTAAATTCTTTATTATATACTAACTTATACTATAATATATATACATCATTTTATATATCTATAACTATATACTAATTATTAAATCATCAATAAACACCATAAGCTCATAAACTATTCACAAAATTCACAAACAATAATCACAATTATTTCAAGAGTAAGCACAAAATCACAACAACATGTCTAAACATATTGCTAAACTTTAGAAATATAACAAGCACTCACAAAAAAACCAATAATCTAATTGTCAATAATATTATATAACATCCTAATATATAACATAAACATTTATAATATAATATTAAATTGAAAAACGTTCGAACGTAATAATAAGTACGTTCGAACGTTCTGTGTATATAAGGCCAAAACCGAACGTCGAAACGACATTTCCAATACGTATCATCGTCTACTCCGTTGCACGCCGCCACGCCTCCTTCACCGCCGCCGTCAACTCCGCCACAACCGTCACTAAAGGTAGGCATTCATCTTTTATTCAAGTAACATGTATTTTATTGAGATTTTGATTGAGTTTTGTTTAAAACCGGATAAGTGGTTGCCGGATTTTCAACTTCATTTTCCGGCCACCACGGCTAGTCATTGGCCGAATAGTCACCGTAGAAATGTTTCTTGAAGTGTATACTTCATTTCCACGGTGACATTTCGGTATTTAGAACCGTGTAGAGAAATTTTTGAGATTTCAATAATGGCTGAGTCGAGTCAGCCATTCTGCGTCGAAACGTTCGAACGTTTCACCAAGACGTTCGAACGTACGACGTTTAAATTACAGAGCCGTTACGGCTTCCACGTTCGAACGTTTAATTATAACATCCGAACGTAATGATTTTCTACATTATTCATGCTTCGACGTTCGGACGTTCATATTTATGTTCACACGTAAAACAAATATGTTCGAACGTATTTGTTTTAACGTCCGAACGTACGTCAACTAATATTTATTTACTGCTTATGTTCGAACGTACATTGTTACATTCGAACGTATTTGTTTTACGTTCGAATGTAAATATATTGACATTATTTTACATGCGAACGTATAAATAAACGTCCGAACGTTACGGCAGAGCATCTTAAAATTAATACAAAAAAATGCATTATTGTAAATAATTTTTTTTTCCTTTTCTATTTTCAGGATATGGCTCTTCCACTGCATACTAGGAAACGAGGGAGGGAAGGAGCCACGTCGGACACTGCCCGTATCGGAGCTCGTACTGTCATGGTAGAGCGAGAGGTCTTAATTAATGAGTTCGATGAACTCTATTGGCAGCAGACGAACCTGAGAGATGTTTTCCTCAGTAGAGGCTGGGGAAATAATTGCACATTGAGGGGGAAGGTATACCCCTCAATGGTTCAAGAATTCTATATGGGGATGTGTGACATGCCTCAGGATGCATCCTCTCACACCGTGACTGTACGCGGTGTTTCCATTGAGGTATCAGCAGATGTCATCGACGAGCACCTTGGGATTCGTCGAGGAGTGGAGACATTTGCACACTCGACACCCCGTGAGGATGTAGGCACTTCTACATCATCTACTGGCCGGGGATGTGAGCCAGCATCAGCCAGAGATGCAGGCCAGTCAGAGGCTGAGGATACTGGCGTAGAGGCTCGGGATGATGACCGAGACGAGGATTTCTACATCCTCACCGGGAGGGATCGCATGTAGATCGAGCAGAAGAACGCCTTCAACCAGAACCATCTGCTGCATTTCTTCCACATGTTGCACCTTATTGTTGCAACAAATGTCGATCCTGTGGCTCATAAAACCACATTTAGTCGGCTTCGGGCACAATTTTTTATACGAGTGGCACGTGGAGATCCTATAGATTTGCCATTGCACATATTTCAGAGGATCAGTTACGAGGCGAGCATCGTCTCCACGGATAATCTCCCATATGGTGTCCTCATCAGCCGACTATTACTTGCACGGGGAGTGCCGACCGAGCCAGAGGAGCGGGTCAAAGATCAGATGAGCCCCCTCGACATGACCACGCATCGACGTAGCATTGGACATGCGAGGGGACGTCAGCCACCCCCTGTAAAGGATCTAGTTCCTCCGACGCAGCCTGAGCCAGGTCATGTCGGGAGTAGTAGTCAGCATACGCCGAGTACATCTGCAGGAGATGTGCGGCCTGCTTGGGTTGATGCGGTCATCTCACAGCTGACTGCGCATATCGATCATAAGATCGATCGATCGCTCGAGGCTATATCGGCGTCTGTTGCCGAACTCACCCATCGTGTAACTATCCTCAACGACAAGGTTGATACCTTGACTGAGGAGGTACGGAGTTTGACTTTTGCGGATAACGTTATCATCTGACTGTTGTTTACAATATTCTATCAAATTTTGTATTTTATTTTTAATATTTGTAACGAAAAATATTATTGAATATTTCTATCGTTTTTTAATTTCAATTTTTAATCTTCTTTGATGTTATATTTTTCAACTTTAATACTAAATCACTGCATTTCAAATATATATAAATCAATAATATATATTTATATATTACAAAGTTGTATATATAAATATATACAATTCAATTTTTTAGACTTGTTCACAAATTATGCATAATAAAAACCACATAATTTTTAAATTAAAGTCATTTAATTTAAATTTACAATGAACGTTCGAATGTTATTACTTAACGTTCGAACATTGGTGTAAACATTTTACGTTCGAACGTAAAATTAATAACATTCGAACGGTTGCGCCAAAACATTTTACGTTCAAACGTAAACAGACATAACGTTCGAACGTATATGTAACGTTCGAACCCATATTTCCCATACGTTGGAACGTAAAAAAATCTCATTCTATCTTTAGTGACGGTTTCCAGAAACTGTCACAGAAAATGCCTTTTAGTGACGGTCTAGGGACTGTCACAATTTCCCAACCGTCACTAAAAAGCAATTGTGTTGTAGTGTTAGTAAGATCAGATAAGTATATGAAAGTAGAAAAAAGAGAGCAATTTTGACAATGAACAATGAATAAAGATACACCGGTGTTGAACAATGAATAAATATACACAGGTGTTGAACAATGAATAAATATACACAGGTGTTGAACAATGAATACATGAGTATAGATGTGCTGTTAGTAATTGCATAATGATTACATGCATTAATCTCTATAACGAAACAAATGTGAAGCAACACTAAAAGAAATAAAAAGGAAAAAGAAAAAAAAATACTAAAAGAATGCAAGACATTAATTGATTTTACACTGACACTTATCAAAGTGAAATACTAATAATGACATATTACATATTTAATATATGAATAAGTTATAATTTTTTCCTTTACAAATACGTATAATTATAGTACTTTGCCTATTATTATTACTCTTTAATAGTTATAATCAAACATATATGCTATATACTTATTTGTAGAATAATAGTGAACCATGGGCACATCAGCATGATTATTAAGTAGTGCTCAATCCTGTGCAAGCTCCATAGATTGTTTACAGTTTTCTTCAAACTTATATATTACTTATATAACATACTTTTAAATTTTAAAATTGATTTAAGGTTAATAAATAAATTATATAATTCATAGGTAAATGATGCAATTTTTTTTTTTACAAAATTATACATCTTAATAAATCATTAAGAAATGCCAAAACAAAAAAAAAAAAAAAAAAAGAAAAAAAATCTACAAACAATTACAGATTTGTACAAAAATATAGAAATAGACTTGAATATTCATAGAGGTTAAAAATAGAGGGAATAAAACACTGTGTAACATTAAAGTTCATATCTTTAAATGTTTTATTTTCTTAAGAATTTCATGAAAAGTTACTATCATTTTTGGGAAAAAAAATCAAGGCCATTTTTGAAACTTTTGACAGCTCCATGAAATTGTTCGATGAGAGAAAGAACAACAAAATGCAAGGAAAAAATACAACAAACAGTAGAAGCGAATAAAAATTTCAGAACAGATCTTCAAATCAAGAAAACAAACATCCAGGAAAAGAAATAGAATCAGCAAAAACCATACCCACAGTTCCTCTTCAAATCAGTTGCCTTTCTCGATACATCCTGCAAAAAACCTTTAAAAAGCTTCAATCTTTCTCATCCTTTCCCTGGGGTCACTAAAAATGACAAAGGCAACAGTCAGTATTTCTTAAAGCATAAAAACAAGACTATTGAATAGAGTTCATTAAAGTATAGGAAATAGTAGTTGAAAACACAAGCCACAAATTTCAACTACCTTATGTCCATATTAACAATAGAGTCACTTTAGAACTTCTATTCTTTCTTAGACATTTCTAAATATTCACTTCGGAACTTTCTTGAACAGCAATCTTTTCTGATTCTTCTTCTTTTTTTTTTTTTCCCTTCTCAAGACCATTTAATAAGGAACTTACGAAACGTTAAACCTAGGTTTGCAGATCGAATACGTGCAGGAGATTCTCGAAAATCCAAAAAATTAACATTGAAAAATAAAATAATAGATCTGACTAATAAAAATAAATCAGACAGAGAGAGATAGAGAAGGCGCAATGGCCTTTACCTTGAGAAGTCTAACCTCTGTGTGTGCTGTGGATGTGTTCGAGAGAGGCGTCAGGAGTATAAAAGACTGCAAGGGTTTTAACAAACGTAAACACAATAGCAATGAAATGAAAGGAAAAAATAAAACCAACACTGGAAAAATAAACCTAAACAAAGAAAACGAAGAAACGAAGACCAAAAGAAAGAAGATAAGAAGAAGCGGAATGGAGAGAAGAAGAGAAAAAGTTTGCTTTCGAAGAGAAGAGGAGAGAAAAGTTGCAGAGGAAAGAGATAAGACTGAGAGATTGCCAATGGATTTGTGTGGTCTAAAATTTCTCTGGAAACAATATCACTGACGCAACGTATTGAACGTAGAAACCGAAGGTTAAATTTACAACTTTTAAGTGAAAGTGATTATCGCGGTGTACACTATATCTACTGGAAGATTCAAGTTTATACAGATTCAAAAAAATTGAAGGGAAAAAAATATAAGCATTATAATGTCCTCTTTATTGAGGTAATATAAGATAAAAAAAATGTTGAATCGTTATTTTAGAATTAAAATTATTTTAAATAAATTTTATAAGACTATGGACGACGTTTATTTACAAAACCATGTTATAGCTTCTATTAATGCTCTTATTTTGTTTGTGATGTTAATTTATACGACATAAATATTACATCGTTATTTAATTAAGCCAAAAAATTATGTCCTTATTAATAAAAATTAATTCTTAAAAAAAATAAAATATAAACTAAGCAAACGTGCATTGCACCATGCTTTTACCTAGTATATATGTATATATGTATATATATATGTATATTAATAATGGTGAAGGTAAGATATAACTATAGATTGAGACTGAAAGTTTAATAAGGAGACTTTTGTGGTTTTAGTTTTATTTTGAGGAACTTGATGATCACCCTTTGGTTGTGTTAGATTAATATATATAATTACCTGCATACTCATTATAGAATTAATATATATTTCATGTAGAATACAAAATTAATCATTCCATCTTTTAAATAAAAAATATTTAATTCTACAAAATCTTTAAAGTAATCATGTCAAGAAATGTCATTCAAGTGTACTTTTGTTACATAAAAATTTAATATGCTAAGTCATTTTTTTTACACTAGTCAATTACTTTGAAAACATAATTAATTAATTCTGAGTTTTCAATTTATTTAGTGAAAATTGAGGTTGTTAAATTATAAAGGTAAAATGCATTAATATACTAAAAATTATATAATTTAGCTATAAGGAAATTGATTTATATAATCATAGAGTATATATACAAGCACTGTTCACTATCGTTAAAAAAAAAAAAAAAGAGAAATATAAGACCCACTTAAAAAATATCAATTTTTCCATAATAGACCGCACTCTTTTCAAAAGAAATGGGACGAGATTTGTACACCGATTATATCTATCATTAGTACTCTAAGAGTAATACTACTCATCATCCGCTTATCATCTCATGATATGGCATCAGATGATTAGAGACTATATATTATATTTCACTTGTGAACCTACCATATCTAATACTACATCATAAAATGATGAGAGGATGATAAAAAAAGAGATGATGAATAGATTTTTTCTTACTGTAATTATCAATCCAACAATAATCTTTCAGTAATCTGCATTTAATTTTATTAGTAGTTCCAATGATAGGTACTGTAATATATACTATTTGGTTGCTGTGGAAAAGAGAAACCCATAAGTATACTGATCAACAACTTGATCGGTAGCATTGATTATTGGCTCTTGAATTCCTAAAGATTTATAGAAAACGACATTTGATATTTTCTGAATTTAGAACTCAAAGAGCTCATGACTCATGAGTACAGCTAGCTGGCATATTCAGCGCTCATGGATAAAATTGGAAACACCTTCAATAATTCGAAAAGAGATGTGTAATATACATGTAGATCTTAAAACCGTGTCATGATCTATTTTTATATGAGTTTTATTATATATAATTATTTTTGTGTAATCTTTGTACGTGTAGTACTCTACTGTTGTGATTGACCAAAATAATTATTTTATATTAAAAAAATAACGCAGCCATTAATTACATTATTAGAGTGCGCTAGAAATATACATAAAAGTGACTGTACATAGATCAATTTTTTTTTTTTTTTTTATATATAATAGCCAAGTTTTTCTTTACTAACGTGGCATCCTTTCCATGTAGCAACGAATACATTATTTTGTTCATAATTAGAATATATATATATGTACCTTCATATTTATTATAGAAATTTGCATGTTATGGTAATATTTATTGCTGATCTTTATTGCTATTACTTTCTTCGTTTCTTAGCAACCAAACAAGAGGCAAACTAAAGGAATTAAGAACCATCCATTTGATCCAATCGGACAAGTACTACTGGAATACATAAACCAAGAAATTAAAGCTAAAACTTTCAGAAACATTCGAGACAAACAGAACCAATAATTATTGAGAGAATAAGAAAAAAACAAGAATTAAACCCAAATTAAGGAACATTAATATTAATTGAGACACACATTGATATATAATATTAAAAACATCTGAAAATATATTATAAGCTCTCAATTAATCGTGGGTGCTTAAGACATAAAAGATGTTTCTAGTAGTACTGTAAGGTATACATATATGTATATATATATATATATATATATGTATGTAGGTATATGTTGTAGCTGTTGCTAGCGCTAGCGTTTATTATAATAAGCTAGCAAGCTAGGTAGGTGATCAAAGAGCCATCCACTGCTGGTTTGGTAAGCATGCACGTTGACACTCTGAAAGTTTGATTGGGAGGCCAGAAACGAGAGGAACAGGGAAGCCAAAACCCTAGTAAAAAGTAACATCATCATTTGTGATGATCATGACTTTCAGCTTTTCCAACGGGAGACCTAGCATGGCGAAGATGCCTCTCTTGGGAAAGAAGTTTTGCAAACCTGCAGCAAAGACATATTTTATGCTTTCCATTATTATGTTATATCTTAATGTGAAAAAGATACTCCAAAAAAAAAAAGCTGGATATATATAAAAGAGTAATGCTAAAGACAGTTTTAGAGTGTATAAATTTCGCGCACTCTCAGGCCCATTTGGATATTTAGAATATCTCAGTATATCTGTTAATAGTAGAAAAATAATTTAAATTAAGATGTTTTATTGGGTTTTGGAAAATAAGAGAAAAAAATTGATGGAAAATACTATAAAATTAAAAAATTATTTGAATATAATTTTCTAATGTAACTTTTGTTTGAAAATTTGAAAAAATAGTATTGCTTTTTGTGTTTTGTTTCGGAGTTTGAGAAAGTTGTAATGATTACATAAAAAACTTAAAAATGTGAAATTGAAAAGTGTTTTTTGTTTTAATGAAGGAAATATCTGAAAATATCCGAGAATATTTAAGAATAATTGTGTTACCAAAAGGATTATTAAAAAAAAAGTAGAGCTCACTATTAAAAAATATTTTTTTTTACGTGGATCTCATGTAATATACCTTATGAGAGCCTCTGCATTTGTTTCGCTATTTGAAGGTTCACAGAGGCCAGTATCCAGATTCACCCTAGAGACTCGTTTTTTCAGCAATTCGTCTCCAACTTTGACAAGATCATCCAAGTTCTTCGTTGTGGCAACGTCCACAGAAGATACTACCCCACGCAATGTATCGTCCTGAATTATTTTGATTCAAATATTAAACATGCCCATGTTAATATATCGAGTGCATAAAAACATGCCTACTCGTCATGGAAATATGGATTTGAATAAACATGATATACCTGAATCCGCAGATAGCTTTCCTCAGAATGAAGGGCTTGGAAAACCTCAGAGAGATGGACGTCAACCATATCTGCACTTGCTTGAGAAAATACGTCAATTATTGGGGTGGAACCACCTCTGGTTAACCAATCTAGTATGCCCCACTTGGCTGCATCACGAGCCTTGTATTTCTCTTCGTCTTTTTGCGAGCCAGTTCCTAATGATATGACCAAAAACCGGCCATAGTCCATCGGCTTTATAGGGAAGAAGTCTGGACTTCCGCTAAGGATCTCCTTTGTCACTTCACCAATGGCAAGTAAAGCCTGGAAAAGACACCAATTTAGCAGGTTAACACCAGTACTTTGCGTTATATTTTTCACAGGAAAAAAAAAAATGCTAAAATTACTATTATTGGTATCAGGTAGGATCTGAAACAGCTTGAAAGATACCGGATTATTAGCAGCAACCCCACCATCTGTAAGGTTGAATTCCCTGACGTTCCCTTCTGGGTCTTTGGTTTCGAAGTAATAAGGTGGAAGATAAGTTGGTGCAGCTGAGGTTGCAATGCATACATCTGAGAGTATGGCATCTAAGCTTGGGTTTTTATCTGCCTGGTGCATAAAAGAAGGAAACCAAAGTGAATCTTAGTATTCCATCATTTGCAATCACTTCCTAATTGAGAGTATAAGAAAAGCTAGATCAAGTCTGTAATAATCAGTCTTGAAGATTGATCTATTTGAAGAGAAGATGATATTCAACCTCATAGCTAGAGAAGACGGTTGGCTGCAGTCGCTTGAGATCAAATGTTGGGATGACAACATTAGTCAAAGTCTGATGCATTCTTGTACTTCCAAGTTTTTCCCTAACAAGGTTATGCAGATACTTCCCATCGTATTTAGGTCCGGAAAGGGCTTTGAAGATCTTTGCAGTAAGTGGAAATAGCGGGAAACTGCAATTTTGGAAAAAGTACATGAGAACTCGTTTTAGTAACTAAAATGAATGGAATCAGGCTAATAATCAAATAGGAAAGCTTTGTCCTCATGAAAAGGACAGTTTCATCTCAAATGAGTTCTAAATTTACTTGTTTTGTGGGAATATTTTAGGGCAATGGTTCAAGTAGAAGTCCTTGATATCCTTAGCAGCAAAGACAGGTCGGTTCTTTTCATTTGGAGCAGTTAGCATGGCAGTTACAAGGCCGCCTGTGCTTGTTCCTGCAATCACATCAAAATAATCTGCGATTCTTGCATCTTCCCCGTCCAGCTTCTGCACCATGCACAAACAATCCAGTGTAAATGATAGAAGATTACAAGCATGCATGCTGAAACATTCAGCTTATATATATATACAGCGTGCATGCTTGAAAAGTGAATAAAAATGCAATGAAGGATATATCTAACCTGAAACTCGGATTCTAAGAAATCAAGGATGGTTCCTGGGATAAGCCCTCTTATTCCTCCGCCATCAATGCTGAGAACAGTGATTACATTTCCATAAGTGGGTGGCTGTAGGGGTACAATATTTTTTGCTTCCATTTGGGATAAGGGAAATCGAGGGACAGAGATCAGAAGGGGGAGGGCCGGGTTTCTTTCAAGAGGCAGCAGCTTGCTTAGAAGTGAAGTTGAGATGCTGATCCATTCTTAGATAGGAATAGGGGTATATATAGTCCTGATTCCTCTGAATTGTCAAGATTCAATCGCGTCATTGGATTGGACCTAACCCAAGAGAATGTCATTCAATGAATGTGTTTCAACTTTGACCCAACTTTTGCATGCTTCCTTGGATAATGTTAGAGGTTAAAATTGGACTACAGTACTTGATGTAAAAAATCACTGGGCAAATTGAAAATTTCATGAATACAATTTACCCTCTTGCTTTGGCATAGAAATGGTCTCATAAGCTTTAATTTGGCCACAGTAAGCTAGTGCAGAGAGGAGACTTATAGTTGGGGCTTGAGAAGAATTGTAGTTGAGCAAAAAACCATACAGGCCAAACAGGTGTCTAATTATGCATTAGGCCGAACACTTGGCCCACTTAGATTGTTTACGGTCAAGTTAATCCATATCAAGTAGTGGCTACACCTTAGTTTAGCATTATCCTGAACTTTGATCTTTTCCCTAGATTACTTAATTGCAATGAATTCCACCTTAAAATATGAACAATATAATCATTTTTGACACGTTAGGCGGCACCTCAGCAACCCAAGGAGGGTGATAACATTGAAAAGTAAATTGGTTTGAGGATAACTTGATTCCCATTTTTCGCGCAAAAGGAAAAGGTACGTGTTAGGAATTGAGTATTCAACAAAGGAGTACCAGTCAAGTACGATGCCTGCATAAATTCCAACATGGTAGACATTAATTTCAATCTGCTAGCTGCATGCACAAGGAAATGTTAAGAGACTTGATCATTCTATTGCTCTCATGCAAAACCAGTAGAACTGTGAGTCATTCTTAACCATTTGATTGGAAAAATAAACAAGTACTGGTGATCGCGGACAGAACTCATGCAGCATGATCAGTAGTTCACGTTGGATGTTTTGACATTTAAGGTTTTTCTTGGTAGAAGCATTAAGCAGCACGGTTTATATCATATTATAGTATTAACTTGGCCAGATTTTAAATCTAATGTTCACTTATATCAGTATTAACATTTATATCAGTATTATATCCGGGGGCGGACCTACCTTGGTGGTTGGGGGACTCTCGCCCCCTCAAATTTTTTCAAAAATATGGTTCAGTTTATGGTTTTTTCAAAAATATCTTAATATAAAGATAATTCGCCCCCAAAACATTTTAAAAAATCTCATTTAATACTTAGTTGTCTAGGTTTCTTTTAATTTTTTCATAATTACACCTATTTTTTGTCACTAATTATAAAATCTCTCATCCTCACTTTTTTTTTTTTTTACATCTCATAAGTGGCAATAAAATATCTTGGTCTCTTTTTATAAGCTATTTGGTAAATTTATGACCTCATTTTTCCTATTTATTTACACTTTTCCTTTTAAGTCTTTCACTAGCTAGCTTGTTTGGATTTATTTTGTTAATAAGTACATATATTATATATATAACTACCATCGAGTTAACAATTAGGAGTGAGTGCAACAAATCTCACATAGCTATTTCTATCTATATTATAGAAACTTTACAATATTCAATTTTAGATTCAACAAAAAAGTTTATATTTGTTTACTTAATTTTTATCATTTGCTTCGAAAAATCTTACAGGATTATTTCTATCTTAATTCTTATATTTCACTTGAGTTCGATGGAGTTCAAGTAAGAGGTTTAGATGGGTGGTTTTAATAATTTAGTTTATCCCTAGATA
This sequence comes from Juglans microcarpa x Juglans regia, assembly GCF_004785595.1. Classification (NCBI taxonomy): domain Eukaryota; kingdom Viridiplantae; phylum Streptophyta; class Magnoliopsida; order Fagales; family Juglandaceae; genus Juglans; species Juglans microcarpa x Juglans regia. The sequence continues at coordinate 6,112,485 of NC_054609.1, forward strand.
GCAACCTTATATGGTTAATGTTAAATGTCGGTGACACACTTTGCTACTTTAAATGTCGGTTACTGTTCATCCCTATATACGACACACTTTACTAATCGCCCCCCACGCACCAAATCCTAGTTTCGTCCTGATTATATCATGTGTTAATACTATAATTTGTCAGCACCTGTGTACAACTTGATAACATTTGTATCATATTATAGTATTAACTTGGCCAGATTTTAAATCTAATGTTCACTGTTCTTTTAATTGCTACGTCAGTTCTACAGAATGAAGCTTGAGGATGGCAATTGAGTTACATAAATGGTCAAGAGTTTATAGGTTGTACTTCTCAACTCATTTATGCAGTGATGTTGAGATTGAAGACGTTGCTTCTCGAGAATAGCTAATTTCCAAACCTGCATTATTTAGTGGAAAGCCACATATGATCATTATTAACAATGATAGAGATTCTCTTTAATGACAATGATAGATAATATTGGCAGCTAGAAAATTTGAAGGATAATTTTTACGCCTTATGAGAGCCTCATCATCATTAGTCTCATGATTTGCTGCCTCCAAAATTACCCGTATAATCTAAATTTACCCTTGAAACCGGTTTCTTTCTGATCCTTCTGCAACACTGGAAAGATTTTCTGGATTCTCCTTGGGAGAAATATCAGCAGAAGACACATCTCTGTTCAATGTTCTTGAGCTGTGATCATAGCAGTACTGAATAGGAATATTACTTGGGTTTCATTTATCAGACCAGAACCACAGAAATCATGAGAAATTCTACCCTGTCTAATAGAGTTCTCTACAATTTTTTTTTTTGAAGGGTATGCTCATTATGTTTAGTACTCATCATAAACTCCAGTTAATATGTTGCATTCTCTTTGCTATATAACTCATGTATTAGTCTTGCCTATTTATTCTTCCACTTTCCAAATGCTGTGATCATGAATCAAGTCGAACAAGTCCTTTACTCCTTTTATGAAGGTGTACCTATCAGCTCTAGGGCCGAGTGGTGTCGGAATCGGTATGCTTCTGATCAAAGAAAGATGGTGTAACAACCGGGCTTTAAGCCCAGCCCGTAGGAGTCAAACCGTTCTTGAAGCCAGCCCGCGTGCATGTGCTGAGGGACACGAACGGCGCCGTTTTGGGTAAGTGATCCCTTTCTTTTCTCTTCTCCTTTCATTCCTTCGGTTTCTTCTCCTTCCCTTTCTTCTTCTTCTTTCTTTCTCAACTGCCCTGCCTCCAAAAACTGCTCCATTCCGTGTGCCTCGTTCCCACGCTGAGCCGGTTTGTGCAGTTTCTCCTCAGAAATTTTCATCCGCATCACATCTGCATTTTACTTGAATCACCCAGAAATTTTTTTTCCTCTCTACAGTTTTCGGTTGGTGCTGTGATTTCCGTGGATCTTCAAGCTCCTCGCCGTGGACTTGGTTACACGTTTCGTGAGTTCCGAATATTGTCTTGATTGGGGCTATCCTTTGGAGTATTTGTTCATCTCTACTTTCGGTGGTGTTACTATTAGAGTTCCTGCTCAAGGTGTTGATAATACGAAGAAGTCAGGTAAGCGGGGTTCATATACTAGTTTTGCATAAAATAAATAAAAGGAGGTTGACTTTGAGAATAAATGTGTTTATTTTCTTTTGAAAGAGATGATCTGACAACAACCCCAGATGTTTATTCTGCATATGCATAAATTCTATATAAGAGAAAGTGTTTTTCTGTCATGACTGGTGTAGACATGAGCTAGTTTTGTGTACTGTACTTCTGAACTATGTAAAAGAGCGAATAAGGAATTCTAAAAGTTTTGTTATGAACAAATGAGAATACTTTGTTTATGGTTATCTCGAACATGTGAAATGATCTGAAGCTTTTAGTGATTTGTTTTGATATGATGTGTCATCTGAAAATCGTGGCATGGAGTTCTGATTCTGTATATGTGTGTAACTGGATTTTCGATGAAATCCGTTCTGTTTCTGTTAAGGCCCAGCCACGGGTATAATGGTGGTTTATTGGTGGTTTATAACCCTACCACGGGGGTGAAACATGGAATATGGCCCAGCTACGGGTATAATGGTGGTTTATAACCCTACCACGGGGGTGAAACATGGAATATGGCCCAGCCACGGGTATAATGGTGGTTTATAACCCTACCACGGGGGTTAAACATGGTATTGTCCCGATGAGATGCTAAGAGATGATTTAATTATAATATTTCAGTCTGGAAATGCCAACGAATGTTCTTTTTGGAATAAGTTTATTTTTCTGAAAATTTCGCTCTAAAGTTTTTGTACAAGTTTTGTTTTTGCATTCTGAAAGTAAATGTTTTGTTCGGCTTATCAAATGTTATAAATGCTCATGTTTACATGCTAGTATATGCTCTCTGCTTGCTGAGTTATTGATAACTCACCCCGTTAATCTTCATAATATTTCAGATGACATCGATGGCTCAACTGAAGATCAGTTTTAGAGTCTATGGAGAAGATTAACATTGTGTTGTTGTCGGGTATCTCATGATATTAGTGTTGGTGTTGGAGGTTAATTATCTTTCTTAAGTTTACTTCAATGGATTTAGACGGTTTATGGAGACTATGTTAATGTTATATAATTTCTAGTTGTTAATTGAGACATGAAGAAGAATTGATTTTATTTGGGTTGTTGGATTGAATATTGGATAAATGAGTTTATTGAATTTATTTAATTGAAGTATTTACGTTCGATTTGAGGTTTGGAAAAATGGATATATTCTTGAATTTGGAAGTACTCTAGCCTTGTTAGAGTTGATTATTAGGTTTTATGAGTTAACTCTCTGGACCCTTGGGGTCGGGGTGTTACAGTTGGTATCAGAGACAGGTTTGAATTCTGCATAATGTAGACCTTGGAGGTTTAGACATCTGTGGGTTCATAAGATGTGGAAATTTCAAAATAGGAATTGGAGGATTATAAGGATAGTCATGGGGTATTTAAGTTTGAGTTGCAAGAACATTAAGATTGATTTTGATGGGATTTGAGGTTTTAGATTTTGATGATATTAGGAATTGAATTCGGAACTTTGAGGTTATAGATTCTAGCGATATACGTGTGTATTAAGTGATGTCGGATTTACATAGTTATCTGATATATATATGTTATGTGTTTATATGTATATTTTATTTATCTTTTTATTTTATTCTATTTATCCGGTATTTTCGTTTTCTATTATTTTAGAACGTTTCACCGAGTTTAAACTTTCAGGATGGCTGCTCGTCGTAGAGTTCGAACTCTTGAAGATTTGAACGAAGATGACAATGGTGGGGGTTGCACGTTCGAACAATTTAATCGAACGCATCCTCCCACCTTTGATGGAAGAAGCGATGCGAACGCTGCGGAAGATTGGATACAAGATATTGAAGAAATATTTGGTGTTTTGGTGTGTACCGATCAGCAAAAAGTCAAGTTCGCAGCCTTCAAACTATCTAGAGAAGCAAAGAGATGGTGGACTTCTGAGAAAGTTATCAGGGAAGCTGAGGGGATTGGAGTAATTGTTTGGGCTCAATTCAAGCAGAGTTTCTTCAATCGATTTTTCCCTAAGGCAGATAGGGATGCTAGAGCCCGAGAGTTCACCAACTTGGTGCAAGGGACCATGATTGTGCGCCAGCATGCTGCAAGGTTTGCGGAATTATCACGTTTCACCGCATACTTGATTCCTGATGAGGAGAAAAAGACTAGGAAGTTTGAAGAAGGTTTGAACTACAGGATCTATGAACGGGTGATGGTCTTACAGATTCAGAATTTTTCAAAATTAGTGCACAAGGCGATGCTAGTTGAACAGAATCTTAAGAGGGGTGCTGAATTGAAAGAACAGAGGAAGAGAGCTGCTCCACAAGGGTTTCCTAGTTCGGATCAAGGGCAATGGAAAAAGAGAAATGAGGGGAGCAGTTCAAGTCAGAGACAGATACAGGGAAATCATACACCTAACCCTGTAAGTTCTGTAACCGCATATACCATGGGGAGTGCAGGAAGGAAGTGGGATCATGTTTCAAATGCGGTAAAGATGGGCATTTCATTAGAGAATGTCCATTGCTTGCGGAGAACAACAGAAGGCCCAACCCACCCCAAAACTTTAGGCCGAATAATCAAGGCAACAATCAGCGGAGGACAGTACCTGCTCGGGTGTTTGCTTTGACACTAGGAGAAGCTGAGGACAAGGATGATGTCATCACAGGTATAATTCTCTAACCATCTCTTAAAATTTTCTTTGTTGAGAATTAAGGATTATTTATCTTATTATCTCTATGGGTTATATGACGTAATCAGGAATTATTCCCTTATTTCTCAATAAGGCTACTGTTTTATTTGACTCGGGGGCTACCCACTCATTTATTTCAATGGATTATGTTAAATTGTGTCCCATTGATGCTGATGAGATGGACTACAATTTGAGGGTCTCTACCCCAACTGGTGATATAGTGATTTGTAACAAGATTTTACTCAAGTGTCCAATAACTATTAGCGGGAAGGAAATGCCAGCTAGCCTGATAGTCTTTCCTATGACTGGGTTTGATGTGATTTTGGAGATGGATTGGTTAGCTTCCAGTTATGCTAGTATTGATTGTTTTAAAAGGGAAGTGGTGTTCAAGTTCCCGGAAGAAGAGGAACTTCGATTTATGGGTTCCAAGGTGCGAATCCCTCCATCAGTTATTTCTGCTTTTCAGGTTGATAAGTTAATACGTGACGGGTGTCAAGGGTATTTGGCTTTTGTGGTGGATGAACCAAAGGAAGAATTGAAACTAGAAGAGATTCCTATTGTGAGGGAATATCCAGAAGTTTTTCCTGAAGATTTGTCTAGATTACCGCCTGAGCGGGAGGTAGAATTTGCTATTGAATTAGCCCCAGGCACGGCGCCTCTTTCCAAAGCCACTTATCGAATGGTGCCATCAGAGTTAGCCGAGCTCAAAGAACAGTTGCAAGACTTGTTAGACAAAGGTTTCATTAGACCTAGTGTGTCACCTTGGGGAGCTCCAGTCTTGTTTGTGAAGAAGAAGGATGGGACAATGAGGATGTGTATAGACTACAGCGAACTGAATCGAGTGACCATAAAGAATCAATATCCGTTGCCCTGCATCGATGATTTATTTGATCAGTTGCAAGGTGCGCAGGTGTTCTCTAAAATTGATCTCAGATCGGGTTATCATCAATTAAAAATCAAGGCGGAGGATGTGCCTAAGACAGCTTTCAGGACCAGGTATGGCCACTATGAATTTTTAGTCATGCCTTTTGGTTTAACCAACGCCCCAGCTGTGGCGCCCCCAATCCCCCTTATAAAAATACACAGGGATCGAGACGCCAGGATGGTGACAACACGGTCACACATCCCAACGAAGTGCCAGTGTGTGTAAATGCAACAGTGTTCAAATAAAATAACGCAGCGGATAGTCAACTAAGTACCAGAATTTAATTACAATCAAACATCAGTAAAGATTTAAATAGCAGTTATACAGTCATCCCTGAAAATATTTTACAATAGTTCTAAATGTACAAACGAGTGATCCTAGATCACTCCTCAGGCGGAGCCGTCTCCTCAGGCTCGCCCTCCTCCTCCTCAGCATCAAAATCTGCGACACCACAAAATGGTCTCGCAGGTAAGTATAACCCAAACAACAATATAATATAAAATGTATTAAATGCAACTAACATGCGTGCACATGAAAACATGCATTTTCCACAAAACATTATTTTTTCCGAAAATGATAAATTTCCAACACACACCAAAATCCCATTTTGGTCCAAATTATCCGTAAATCATTTTCCCAGAAAATAATTTACCCAAAAATCAACTCGCACTATTTTCCCAGAAAATAGTGCATTAATCCCAAATGCACCATGCATTATTTCCATATGCACCATGGTCTCCCCTATGGACCATCCGCACGTCCTGGCTTCGCAGCGGTGCTCAGTTCCGCGCCCAGCGCGTACGTGGCCAAGCACTCACACTACGCAACGAGCGATGCCCAGTTCCGCGCCCAGCGCGTACGTGGCCAGACATCCTCTAGTCCCCGCCAGCAGAAGGACCACGGAGTCGGCACGAGACCATCTCGTCCGAACCCATTGTCGCCCGGCGACAATCCAGGGGACGTTACTCAGTATATTCCGCTCCCGAGTAACCAGAGGAGCTCCACCGAGTTAATGCCCCATCTCGGCTTGGGGTCGTGATACACACGCACCAAAAATATCATCACATAAAATCATAGCTTTTCAAAGCACATGAACATGAATGCAATACACGAAAACCCAGTTTTCTTTTACAAACATGATCATGCATGAAATGATGAAATGCACATGTACCAACACAATATCCAAACCAACAAATCCAAACAACCCATCAACAACAAATATCCAATCAACCAAATCAACCAAACAACTCCAATCACAAATCCATCCGACCCCCGAACTCCTCGGACTCAGTCCGGCATGCCAAAAAACACAGTGAAATGGGTTAGTGCAAAAATACATTTAAATTACGAAAGTTCTTTGGAGAAATACTTACAGTGCAATATAATAATTTTCCGAGGATCGCGAAGTTGAAAAAAGCGACGTTTGAGCAACACCACAGTGTAAAATACACTGTGGCCGTGGGTCACAATTACCAACTTTCCAACGAGGACAAACGAAGACCCAAGATTGATAGGGTAGGGCCTAGGGAGGTCGGTGAAGCTAGTGGTGGTGGTGGTTTGCCGTGGGTGGCGGCGCAAGGGGCGGTTTTAGGCCCGAAAAGTGCAAATCGGAGATGGACTTGGTGGGGCTTCACCGGTGACGGATCGGAGCTGGGGTTGGGTCCAATGGGTTGCCAAGAGGCCGGGGATGAAGTGGTAGGAAGATGGTGGCCGGAGGTGGCGCGACGGCGGCGCAATGGAGGAAAACGTGCCGCGGCGTCGTGGGTTTCGTGGGCTTCGTGGAGGCTAACGGCGGCACGAACGGCGGTGATACTGGTGGGGTAGGACGGCCGGCGGCTGGGGAGTCTAATGGGCTGGGCGGTGACGACCACCGCCGGCGGACGGCGGCGCTGGGAGTAGACAAGGGAAACGGGCGGAGGAGAGGGGAGGAGAGAGAGGAATCGCGCGGGAGAGGAAGGAATAAGGAGAAAAGAAAAAAAGAAAAAAAAGAGGAAAAGAAAAAGGAGAGGAAAGAAAAAGAGGGAAAAAGAAATGAGGTCCAATCCTCATAACTTGGGTCACAAAAATGATCCAACGGAAACGATTTTAAAACCACAAGTTAAATAAAATAATTTAAACGTAATGGTAAAGTCAAATTGAAATAATTAAATCCCACGGTAATTAATTTAAATATTAAAAGCAATGTAAATGCACAACAATAAATAAATATTAAGAAAGCACATAAAAATTAATTTTCACCAAATAAAAATCATAGAAATAAACTCACTAAAATCCAACCAAATTAAAATAAGAGAAATTATTTTAATTACATAAAAATAATTCCTTCAGTAAAAAATACACTAAAATACGGGGTGTTACACCAGCAGTATTTATGGACTTGATGAATCGAGTATTTCATGAGTTTCTGGATAAATTTGTAGTGGTGTTTATTGATGATATATTAATCTACTCCAAGAGCAAAGCCGAACATGAAGACCATCTGAGACAAGTACTAGGGACACTCAGGGATAAGAAATTATTTGCCAAGTTGAAGAAATGTGAATTTTGGCTTGAGTCTATTGCATTTTTGGGACATGTAGTCTCAAGGGATGGCATTTTGTAGACCCCAGGAAAATTGAAGCAATAGTTAACTGGACTCAACCAACCAATGTGCATGAAGTTAGGAGTTTCTTGGGTTTGGCCGGTTATTACCGTCAATTTATAGACCATTTCTAAAAAATAGTGGTTCCCCTTACCGCCCTTACTAGGAAGAACAATAAGTATGTTTGGACTGAAAAATGTGAAGAAAGCTTCCAGGAATTGAAGAAGAGATTGGTGACGGCTCCAGTTCTGACAGTCCCTAGCGAAAGAGGAGGATTTGTGGTTTATAGTGACGCTTCACGATTGGGTTTGGGGTGTGTTTTGATGCAACATGGAAAGGTAATAGCTTATGCTTCTCAGCAATTGAAGACATATGAACAAAATTACCCCACACATGATTTGGAGTTGGCCGCTGTCGTTTTTGCACTTAAAATCTGGAGGCATTATTTATATGGTGAAAGGTGCGAAATCTACACGGATCACAAGAGTTTGAAGTATTTCTTCACTCAGAAAGAACTGAATATAAGACAGAGGAGATGGCTCGAACTAGTCAAGGACTATGACTGCAACATTAACTACCATCCAGGCAAAGCTAATGTTGTAGCTGATGCACTTAGCAGGAAGCCAATGGGACCAATAATTGCAACTCTTACCACTCAGCCACACTTATTAATGGACTTGGAAAGAGCCAATATTTGGGTGACCAGCAGGCATTAATAGCCAGTTTAATAGTTCAACCAGCTTTGATAGACAGAATCAAGCTCGCTCAAAAAGAAGATTCTAAGTTGGCGAGATTAATTGAAGAAGTAGAAAAAGGGGATATACCTGAGTTTAATGTTTCTGAAGATGGAGTTTTAAGGTTTGGAAACAGATGTTGTGTGCCGGACAGTGTTGTAATAAAAAGACTTATCCTTGAAGAAGCGCACCGCTCCCCTTATACAGTTCACTCGGGTAGTACAAAAATGTATCGAGATTTGAAAGAGTCTTTTTGGTGGGAGGGCATGAAGAGAGATATTGCTCAATTTGTGGCACAGTGCTTAACATGCCAACAGGTGAAAGTAGAACACCAACGACCAGCAGGGTTATTGCAACCACTTCAAATTCCAGAATGGAAATGGGAGCATATTTCTATGGACTTTGTTACAGGCCTTCCACAGGCACCGACCGGACAAGATGCAATTTGGGTGATAATAGACCGTTTGACGAAGACAGCTCATTTTGTACCTATCAAAGTTTCTTATAAGTTGGAGAAACTAGCCGAGCTTTATATACAGGAAATAGTGAGGTTGCATGGGGTACCTTTGTCCATTGTGTCGGATAGGGATCCGCGTTTCACTTCGAAATTTTGGCGAAGCTTACAAGAGGCCATGGGCACTAAGTTAAATTTCAGCACGGCATTTCATCCACAGACAGATGGTCAGTCGGAAAGGACCATTCAAATTTTGGAAGACATGTTGAGAGCTTGTATGTTGGATTTTAAGGGGACTTGGATTCGACACTTACCTTTGGTCGAGTTTGCTTATAATAACAGTTACCAGGCTAGTATTGAGATGGCACCTTATGAAGCACTTTATGGTAGGAAGTGTAGATCTCCTTTATATTGGGACGAAGTGGGTGAAAGACAAATTTTGGGTCCAGAAATCATACAGGAGACAACAGAGAAGATTGAGACCATTCGAGCTAGAATGAGAGCAGCTCAGAGTCGACAGAAAAGCTATGCAGATAATCATCGTTGCCAATTAGAGTTTGAGGTTGGGGATAAGGTATTCTTGAGGATTGCCCCCATGAGAGGGGTTATGAGGTTTGGAAAGAAGGGTAAGTTGAGCCCTAGGTACATCGGACCATTTGAGATTCTTGATCGGATTGGACCAGTGGCTTTCAGAGTAGTCCTACCACCCGCGCTCTCAGGTGTACACAATGTTTTTCATGTATCTATGCTGAGGAAGTATGTACCTGACCCCACCCACATTATTGATTACGAGCCTCTTCAATTTCAGGAAGATCTGACTTATACAGAAGAGCCGGTGTGGATTGTTGAGAGAAAAGAACAAGTGTTACGTAATCGGACTATTCCATTGGTTAAGGTGGTATCGAATGATCATGCTATCAGTGAAGCCTCTTGGGAATTAGAAGAGGAAATGCAAGTCAAATACCCTCAGTTGTTCGACGACGATCCTAAGGGCTTGTGACAAATTCCGAGGATGAAATTTTTATAAGGGGGGAAGAATGTAACAACCGGGCTTTAAGCCCAGCCCGTAGGAGTCAAACCGTTCTTGAAGCCAGCCCGCGTGCATGTTCTGAGGGACACGAACGGTGCCGTTTTGGGTAAGTGATCCCTTTCTTTTCTCTTCTCCTTTCCTTCCGTCGGTTTCTTCTCCTTCCCTTTCTTCTTCTTCTTTCTTTCTCAACTGCCCTGCCTTCGAAAACTGCTCCATTCCGTGTGCCTCGTTCCCACGCTGAGCCGGTTTGTGCAGTTTCTCCACAGAAATTTTCGTCTGCATCACATCTGCATTTTACTTGAATCACCCAGAAATTTTTTTTCCTCTCTACAATTTTCGGTTGGTGCTGCGATTTCCGTGGATCTTCAAGCTCCTCGCCGTGGACTTGGTTACACGTTTCGTGAGTTCCGAATATTGTCTTCATTGGGGCTATCCTTTGGAGTATTTGTTCATCTCTACTTTCGGTGGTGTTACTATTAGAGTTCCGGCTCAAGGTGTTGATAATACGAAGAAGTCAAGTAAACGGAGTTCATATACTAGTTTTGCATAAAATAAATAAAAGGAGGTTGACTTTGAGAATAAATGTGTTTATTTTCTTTTGAAAGAGATGATCTGAAAACAACCTCAGATGTTTATTCTGCATATGCATAAATTCTATATAAGAGAAAGTGTTTTTCTGTCATGACTGGTGTGGACATGAGCTAGTTTTGTGTACTGTACTTCTGAACTATGTAAAAGAGCGAATAAGGAATTCTAAAAGTTTTGTTATGAACAAATGAGAATACTTTGTTTATGTTTATCTCGAACATGTGAAATGATCTGAAGCTTTTAGTGATTTGTTTTGATATGATGTGTCATCTGAAAATCGTGGCATGGAGTTTTGATTCTGTATATGTGTGTAACTGGATTTTAGATGAAATCCGTTCTGTTTCTGTTAAGGCCCAGCCACGGGTATAATGGTGGTTTATTGGTGGTTTATAACCCTACCACGGGGGTGAAACATGGAAAATGGCCCAGCCACTGGTATAATAGTGGTTTATAACCCTACCACGGGGGTTAAACATGGTATTGTCCCAATGTGATGCTAAGAGATGATTTAATTATAATATTTCAGTTTGGAAATGCCAACGGATGTTCTTTTTGGAATAAGTTTATTTTTCTGAAAATTTCGCTCTAAAATTTTTGTACAAGTTTTGTTTTTGCATTCTGAAAGTAAATGTTTTGTTCGGCTTATCAAATGTTATAAATGCTCATGTTTACATGCTAGTATATGCTCTCTGCTTGCTGAGTTGTTGATAACTCACCCCGTTAATCTTCATAATATTTCAGATGACATCGATGGCTCAACTGAAGATCAGTATTAGAGTCTATGGAGAAGATTAACATTGTGTTGTTGTCGGGTATCTCATGATATTAGTGTTGGTGTTGGATGTTAATTATCTTTCTTAAGTTTACTTCAATGGATTTAGAAGGTTTATGGAGACTATGTTAATGTTATATAATTTCTAGTTGTTAATTGAGACATGAAGAAGAATTGATTTTATTTGGGTTGTTGGATTGAATATTGGATAAATGAGTTTATTGAATTTATTTAATTGAAGTATTTACGTTCGATTTGAGGTTTGGAAAAATGGATATATTCTTGAATTTGGAAGTACTCTAGCCTTGTTAGAGTTGATTATCAGGTTTTATGAGTTAACTCTCTGGACCCTCGGGGTCGAGGTGTTACAGATGGAGTTCTGGGTATTAGAAGCGTGGAAGTGTGGGGGTAAGACGACTTACATATATGCTGAAATATGCATGGATCATTTGCACCGATGGTGACATTGTAGCTAGTTTGGTTTGGTTAGATGAGATATTTCTCTAGAGAAGCCGCTTTTCAGGTACTTACTCTTGGTCATGGAGGAATATGATCTTAAACTTGAGTACTGCTGCACGGCAGCCTGTACACGGTAAACTTTTTATTTATTTATTTATTTAATGTCAGGACCCATCCACATCAGAAATCTAATTTCCATCTCTCTCCTCCATCTCTTTCACCGAACCCCATCTTTCTCTCATCAGCTCTCTCTGTAACGCCTCATTCTTGAAGGTCTGGAGAGTTAGCTCTTAATACCTAATATCAACTTAAATAACACAACTATAAAATCTATAAAATTTCATAAAATACTAATTCATTCAATCAATCCAAATATCTAAGTTCCTCCATGGGGACAATAAAAAAATTCTCAATAACATAAATTAGAAATTCTCCAAAAATTCAAAAATATCCTTAACTCATCAAATCAAAATACCCAAAAAATAAATCAGCTAACTAACTACGACTTTCAATTAAGCACTGGTACCCTCAGACACTTATTCCACTACGATCATCACACTTTGCTAAAACTTCCTACTCTTGTTCTCCAGCTGAACCATCAAAATTATCTGAAAAATATATAGAGATAAGGGGTAAGTTAGAGCACTCTCATTGGATTAGCTAAAAGCTAAATCCATTGAAAATTTGGCTATTAAACCATAAATGTGATCACATTGGAATAGCTAAATTCCTACAGTCACTTCTAAAATTATTTCCAAATTTGAAAGGAACTATTCATTCATCAAATACATTTTATATTAATAATTTCTCACTCCCTTCTATATCAATTATTTCTCTCTCCCTTTTAAATGATAATTAAAAAAATATAATTAGCATATGATTACTAATTAATATATAATATTATGAATAGTAAAATATGATAAAATAAAATAAATTCATAATTAAAAAAATTAAAATATTTTTGAAATTATTAATTACTCATTACTATATAATGAATAAATGGATAATCTAATGTGGAGATTTGATGTGAATAGTCAAAGTCAAATTTATCTTATATTCTTTTATTGTCATATAATGAAAAAATGATTATTTCAATGTGGAGACTTATGTAAATAGAATAGCTAAAAGTTAAATTCATCTTACATTCATAAAAAATATACTTGAGTTTTAGCTAATACAATGAGAATGCTCTTATCAACAAATCAGTAAGCAGAAGACATATACTAGTGTGTAAACTTGAGCATTTACAGAGTTCAGAATGCAGAATAAAATATTTTCTTTCAGAGTGCAGAATCAGAATATGATTTTCAAAATGCGGCATTATAACATATTGTCAAAAATATCAGAGCAAAAGTTCAAAATTATTCATAATCAAAATCCCTTTGGCATAGCATAAACTGAAACATCACATCTTATCTTATCATATCAGAACAAATACCATATTTAACCCCCGTGGTAGGGTTGTGCAAACCCCGGTAGCTAATCGAGCAGAAACAGAATGTGAATCTTCCCCTTATTCATTCTCGGAGCCCCGAGTGTGCATATAGGAAAGACCATGCAGAAAATCACTTTGTTTCTAAAGTGGGTGTACCAGAAACAGAAAAGTTGGTACCAACCCGAACAGGGGCCACAGTTTTACACCCGTGGTAAGGTCAGAATGGAACAAATATAGAAACAGAATGTTATGCCAAAAGTTTTTAGAAATCACATCATATCATATCATAGTACAGAAAATCTTCAGAACAGAACAAAATCATATTACAAAACATAATTTGTGCACAAAATTTCATATTCGCTCTCTTTTTCAAAGTTAAAAAACAGAATGTAAAAAATAAGCTCATATCTACACCAGTCATGACAGAAAATATTTTCTTCTTAAACAAAATCTCATGAGTAATGCAGAACAAATAACTTGGGTAGTTCAAATTTATTTTCATAACCAAATATGTATATTTTCCAAAAAATAACCTCAGCTCATTTTATTTTAATGTAAAGTCTAGCATAGGAACTTCGCTTACCTGGACTTCTTAGCTTTTTTAGAATTTTCCTCAAAAATGCCAAACAATAATTAATCGTCACCTATAAAATAATTACGTAATTCTCGTAAATTTCCAATTAATCACATATTTCAAGATTTAATCCTAAGCTTCTAAAATAACCTATTAAATTCCTCAAAACCTAAAATTTCATAACCTAAAATTATGAATCATCACTTTATAAAATCATCAATATTGATTTAATAACTTTGACCAAAACATTTAAAAGTCTGACCTATTTATTATTGAAAACCAACTATAAAGTTTAATACTAGATAATATAATTATCCCAAAATATTTTAAAATAAATCATAACTATTTTTTGATAGACTAAATCATATCTAAAGTGTAAAAATAACATTACACCAATATTGTTTACTCTTAAAATAAATCTTTGCTTAATAACATGTTAAAATACTTAGGTGATTTTCCGTAATCATAATTAAAATGTTCAACATAAGATTTCACACCTATTGTAAAAATAATATGTTAAGTTCAATTTAAGAATCCTATGTACTCTCTGTACAATATCTTATATTTCCCACAAAGACCATGTAAAACAGATTTAATATAAACAAATTTCCAACTAAAACCATCCAATAAAAAGGGCAATATTGTAATTTTATACCAAAATATTATGCAAAACTATATTTACGTAGCCAATCAGTATAAGAAAAACGGGCTACGTAGTGCAACCGTTGGCGAGCCAGGGGCGTGAGATACTCACCCAGAAAGGAGGAGCTGCGTGCGGTGCAGAGTGGAAGGTGGTTGTCCCGGCGGCACAGCTGGGGGCGGCGGCAGAACACTAGTTAGAGAGAGAGACCAACTAATGAGAGAGAGAGACAGAAAGAGACGAAGAGGAGAGTGGGTGAGTTCGGCGGAGGCTTACCGAGAGGAGAGCGACGAATCTTGATGGAGTGCAGCGCCCGGTGAAGCTCCCTATGCGACGGAGACGTCGAGGAGGAGGTTGGCGGCGTAGGGTGGTAGGTTGGTTGCACATGATGGGGAAAGCAACTTCCTCTATTTCAGAGGTCAAAAATAGAGTATGCTGTGGGTGTTCTTCCATCAACGGCTGGGCGACAGTGGTTGGCTTTCCGTGGTGGTGAGGACAGGCTGGAAGGTGGTGCGCTGTTTGCACAGAGGAGTTGTTGTCTAAGACTTTGTGTGGCAGGGCAGCGGTGTCATCGAAAAAAGAAACAATGTTGCGTTACGGGCTTGGCCAATGGTTGGGGGTGTTGCACGGCTGCGCTGAGGGGAAGTTCTCACAGTGAGGAGAAGAAGTAGCTACGGAGGGGAAGAGATTGGGCAGTGAGCAGGCGATGGTGGCCAGACGTGGTGCAATGGTTGCCTCGGTTGCTGAACTTCACGTAAGAGCGGGACGTTCTCACAGTAATGGTTTGTTGCTACGGCTGAGACCGTGAAAGAGGTGGTGACGCATGGTGAGGCTTTGGGCCCTAGGTGATGGTCGTTTACAGTGGAGGGATGGACGTCGGACTAGGAGAGGCTGAGTGATTCTTGTAGCTGGTTTTCCACAGGTATGAGATAAAAGTGTCAATTTATATGGGTGATACGAAAACCCTAGAGAATAAAAAGAGGTAGACGTGCATGCTGTGGAGAAAAACTGATTCATGTGTAACCCTAGTTGAGGGAAAGTGGAGTGCATGGAGAGGAAAAAACAAACGAACGTGAAACGGATAGTATGTAAAAAAATAAGGTAACACAAGCTTGGGCTTTTTCCGCGAATTATAGGCCCCGACTCAAACTCAAATAAAAAAAAATCCAACTTGTCTAAAAAATTATCTCCACCCATAAAATAATATTCGAAAAAATTTTCACTGGCTTTTTCATATACTTAACCTGAAAATATATATAAAAAAAAAAAAAAAAAACTTGGCGCTAGGCTCGGGTGTACACTCTCTCTCATCCTCTCTCTCTCTCATCAAGCTCTCTCTCATCACCAATCTCTCTCTCTCACCAAGCCCTCTCTCTCACACAGCCCTCTCTCTCTCTCTCTCCAAGTTACAGTGATGTGACTGCAAATCTGGAATGAGGTGTGGTTTCTCTTCAACATTAACTCCAGTTCGCAAATCACGGGACACCAAGAGAGAGGATGAAATTGGGATGGGAGAGAGGAAGAGAGGAGCTCGGGAGGGAACTTAGATAATTTTAGAGGGGAAGGAAGAGAGAGATGAAGCACAATAGATGAGTTTTGAGGGAAGAGAGGGACGAAGCACATAGACAAATTTTTCAAAGGGGGGAGGGAAGAGAAAAGCCATACAGAATAGACACATCTGCAAGGGGGAGGGAAGAGGGAGACTGTAACACCCCATATTTTAGTGTATTTTTATTGAAAGATTATTTTTATTAATTCAAAAATTTATTCTCTTGTTTTAAAAGTATCAGATATTTTAAATGGTTTATTTTATGATCTTTAAATTGTGAAAATTAATTTGTTATGTTTTCTTAATATTTATTATTGTGATGCATTTAAATTGTTCTTTATTTTAAATTAATTGATTATTAGATTTAATTATTTTATCTTCATTTTATCATTACGTTTAAATTATTTTATTTAACTTACTGTTTTGAAATTATTTTCGTTGGATCATTCTTGTGACCCAAGATGTGAGGATTGGACCTCATTTCTTTCCCCCTACTTTTCTTTTTCCCTTTTTCTTTTATTCTTTTTTTCTTCTTCTTCTTTTCTTTCTTTTCTTTTCCTTATGCTCCTCTCCCGCGCGGCTTCTCCCCTTTCACCCAGCGTCCACGACGCCTCCTCCTAGCCCACTGCCGTCGCGCGGCCGAGAGCGCCACTGCCCCTCCCTTCAGCTCCCCCACCGCCCGGCGACACCACCCCACCAATCTCAGCCTCTAACTCGCCGCCGATAGCCCCCACGTACCACATCAAGCCACGGCGCTCTCTTCACTCCAGCGCCGTCGTCACTCCACCTCCGGCCACCATCTCTTCACCACTTCATCACCGACCTCATAGCAACCCAATGCACCCAACCCCAGCTCCAGTCCATCACCAGTGAAGTACAACCTACCCCATTTCTGATTTGGGTATTTTTGGTCTTCGACCACCCTTTGCACCGCCACTCACGGCCAACCACCACCACCACTAGCTTCACCGACATCCCTAAGCCCTACCCTATCAATTTCGGGTCTTAGTTTATCCCCATTCAAAATTGACTTTTTGAGACCCACGGCCACAGTGCATTTTGCGCTGTTTTGCATTTGTGTTGCCACTTCTTGCAGCTCCGTGATCCTTCAGAAATTACTATATAGCATTGTAAGTATTTTTCCAAATAACTATCGTGATTTAAATATATTTTTGCACTAACTCATATTGTTGTGATCAGGTTGGTTATATGTCGGACTGAGTCCGAGGAGTACGGGGATCAGATGGATTGTGGACGGAGTTGTTGTGTGTTTGGTTTGCATTGTGAGTTGTTGGTTGTTGGGTATGGTGTTGTTCATGTACATGGCATATTGCACGCATGATCATGTTTGTAAAGGAAACTGGATTTTCGTGTAAATGCATTCATGTTCATGTATTGATTGAAAACTGGGTTTTCATGTGTTAAATGATTTTTGGGTGCGTGTGTATCACGACCCCAAGTCGAGATGGGGTATTATCTCGGTGGAACTCCTCTAGTCACTCGGAAGCTGAATATACTGAGTGACGTCCCCTGGATTGTCGCTGGGCGACGATGGGATCAGACGAGATGGTCTCGTGCCGACTCTGTGGCCCCTCTGCTGGTGGGGGCTAGAGGATGCTTGGCCACGAACGCGCTGGGTGTGGAACTGGGCATCGCTCGTTGCGTAGTGTGTGCTTGGCCACGAACGCGCTGGGCGCGGAACTGGGCATCGCTACGAAGCCTGGACGTGCAGATGGACCCTAGGGGAGATCACGGTGCATATGGTTAATGGATTAAAGGGATGTTTTCTGGAAAAATAGTGTGTGATGATTAATGGATTTTATATGATTCATTTTCTGGAAAAATGAGGTTTTATTGATTTGGGTAATTTTTTGGGAAAATAACGAATTACTATTTTTGGGCCAAAATGGGATTTTGGCGTGTGTTCGAAAATATCAATTTTCAAGGAAAATGATATTTTTGGATTTGATGCATATTTCATCATATGCATGCATGTTGGTTGCATCAATATGTTTTTATCTCGTGATTGTTTGGTTTATACTTACCTGAGTTACCGTTCTCTGGTAATGCAGATTTTGATGCAGAGGAGGACGAGGGTGAGCCTGAGGATTCGGCTTCGCCCGAGGAGTGATCCAGGATCACTCGTTTTGGTTTGAGACTTGTAATGTATTTATTTTGGATGACTGTATAACTTTTTAAAAATGCTTTGTTTTGAATATTTGTATTTAAAAATTCTGACACTTAGTTGACTTATTTATATTTGTCCGCTACGTTGTTTATTGTACACTGTTGCATGTACACACACTTGGCACTATCGTTGGGATGCGTGACCGTGTTGTCATCATCCTGACGTCTCGATTCCCTTTTTTTTGTACGTGGGAGTCAGGGCGTCACTAGTGGTATTAGAGCAGTTCGGCTCTGGGTAAATCCACATGTCCCTTAGGTGAAGTACCAGAAATTTTTATTTTTAAAGTTGTAAGTTAAATTATTTAATTTAAAGTATGTTGTTTTTATTGGTTTTATTTATTTTATTGTATACTGCCTTGTTTGTTTATTTATTTTATTGTATATTATTTATTTTATTTGTTTTATTTTATGGCAGGTTATTTTATTTATTTTTTTAACTACTTCATTTGTTTTATCATTTTGTCTTATGATATTTTATTGTTGGTTTTATTCTATTTTATTTTATGTTGTATTGTCGTATTTTAATTTATTTTGCTACAGTTTTATTTTAATTTGCTTGAGTTGAAGTGGGGTTAAAGGTTGTGCTATGGCAGGAAGATGGTACGACTGTGAATGCCATTGTTAGGCTTGAACATTTAGAGTAGTAGGCCTGAACTCTTGGCGATTGGTTTGTTTTTAATATTGAGACTTGAAGGGAACGACATGGTCTGGGTGAACTCTTTGGAGTAGGAACTCAAGTTGCTACTAAGGAGAAAAATAGTTTTAAATTGTTTAGGATAATTTAGGTTTTATATTTCGTGGAGATATGTCATGAGGCTATAGCATAGGAGGTTGTAAGTTCAACAAACTTCAATGTTAGATTTATGAGAAGTTCATCTAAGGTTTGAGGTGTGGCGCCCCCAATCCCCCTTATATAAATACATAGGGATCGAGACACCAGGATGCTGACAACACGGTCACACGTCCCAACGAAGTGCCAGTGTGTGTACATGCAACAGTGTACAAATAAAATAACCCAGCGGATAGCCAACTAAGTACCAGAATTTATTTACAATCAAACATCAGTAAAGATTTAAAAAGCAGTTATACAGTCATCCATAAAATATATTACAATAGTTTCAAATAAACAAACGAGTGATCCCAGATCACTCCTCAGGCGGAGCCATCTCCTCAGGCTCGCCCTCCTCCTCCTCATCTGCATCAAAATCTGCGTTACCACAAAATGGTATCGCAGGTAAGTATGACCCCAAATAACAACGTAATATAAAATGCATTAAATGCAACTAACATGCATGCATATGATGAAATATGCATTTTTCCACAAGATATCATTTTCCCCGAAAATGATAATTTCCAACACACGCCAAAATCCCATTTGGCCCAAAATATCCATAAAACATTTCCCCAGAAAATGATTTACCCAGAAATCCAACTCGCACTATTTTCCCAGAAAATAGTGCATTAATTCCAAATGCACCATGCATTAATTCCATATGCACCATGGCCTCCCCTATGGACCATCCGCACTTCCTGGCTTCGTAGCGGTGCTCAGTTCCGCGCCCAGCGGGTACATGGCCAAGCACCCACACTACGCAACGAGCGATGCCCAGTTCCGCGCCCAGTGCGTACGTGGCCAGACATCCTCTAGTCCCCGCCAGCAAAAGGACCACGGAGTCGGCACGAGACCATCTCGTCCGATCCCATTGTCGCCCGGCGACAATTCAGGGGACGTTACTCAGTATATTCCGCTCCCGAGTAACTAGAGGAGCTCCACCGAGATAATACCCCATCTCGGCTTGGGGTCGTGTTACACACGCACCCAAAATCCATTCTCACATGAAAACCCAGTTTTCATAAACACATGAACATGAATGCAATACACGAAAACCCAGTTTTCTTTACAAACATGATCATGCATGAAATAATGATATGAACATGCACCAACACTGATCCAACATCCATCCAAAACCAATCCCAACAAATCCAATCAAACAACTCATCAACAACCAAACCAAATAAACCAAACCAACCAAACAACTCCAATCACAAATCCATCCGACCCTCGAACTCCTCGGACTCAGTCCGGCATGCCAAAAATACAGTGAAATGGGTTAGTGCAAAAATACATTTAAATTACGAAAGTTCTTTGGAGAAATACATACAATGCTATAAAGCAATTTCCGAAGGATCACGAAGCTGCAAGAAGTGGAAAAACAGATACAGAACAGTGTAAAATACACTGTGGCCGTGGGTCACAGATACCCACTTTTCAACGGAGACAAACGAAGCCCCAAAAATGATAGGGTAGGGCCTAGGGAGGTCGGTGAAGCTAGTGATGGTGGAGGTTGGCCGTGGGTGGCGGCGCAATGGGCGGTAGAAGACCAAAATACCCAAATCGGAAATATAGATGGTGGAGCTTCACCGGTGGCGGATCGGAGGTGGGGTTGGGTCCAATGGGTTGCTAAGAGGTCGAGGATGAAGTGGTGTGAAGATGGTGGCCAATGCTGGTGCGACAGCAGCGTTGGAGCGAATGGTGGCCGCGGCTTTGAAGGGCTGGTGGTGGTTAACGGCGGCGCGAATGGAGGTGAGGTTGGTGGGGTAAGGTCGCTGGCGGCAGGGGAACACAATGGGGTGGGCAGTGAAGGCCACCACTGGCTCACGACGGCGCTGGCGTTGAAGGCGACGGACGCACGGGAGAGAGGGAGAGCGGCTGGGTCGTGAGCGGGAGAGAAGGGAAATAAGGAAGAAAAAAGAAAAGAAAAGGAGAGGAAAGAAAAATGGAGGGAAAAGAAATGAGGTCCAATCCTCATAACTTGGGTCACAAAAATGATCCAACGGAAATGATTTCAAAACCTCAAGTTAAATAAAATAATTTAAACGTAATGGTAAAGTCAAATTGAAATAATTAAATCCCACAGTAATTAATTAAATATGAAAAACAATTTAAATGCACAATAATAAATAAATATTAAGAAAGCACATAAAAATTAATTTTCACCAATTAAAAAAAATCCTAAAAATAATCCAATTAAAATCCAATAATTTTAAAACAAGAGAATAATTTTTGAATAAAATAAAAATAATACTTCAATAAAAATACACTAAAATACGGGGTGTTACATCCTCCCCCCCTTAAAAAAAATTTCGTCCTCGAAATTAGCGAGGTCAAACATTAAACCAAGACAGGATCAAGATTGAACCGAGAGCATACTTAGAACATACCGTCAAAATCAATCAAACAAGTACGGATATTGCTCCCTCATGTCGGCTTCTCTCTCCCAAGAGAAATCTTGAGCCAACAGATCACCCCATGACACTTTCACCATAGGTATTATCTTGGATCTTAACTCTTGCTCTTTCCAATCCACGATCTGTGTTGGGGCAACTTCATAAGTAAGGTTGGGCCGCAGTTGAATGTGTTCGGGATCCATAAAACGTGGCTCTTGCTATCCAAAACCCTTCTTTAATGAGGACACATGAAACACATCATGAACATCCCCAAAATAATCTGGCAAGGCAACTCTATAAGCAACAAGCCCAACCTTCTCTACGATCTGAAAAGGGCCAACATATCTTGGACTAAGTTTTCCTTTCTTACCAAAGCGCTTAACGCCTTTCATAGGAGAGACTTTAAGATAAACCCAATCACTTTCTTCAAAGGATAAGTCTCTTCTTCTTGTATCTGCGTAACTTTTCTGGTGACTTTGCGCTTCAGCCATCTTCTTCCTAATAAACTGAACTTGATCCTTCATTTCTTGAATTATCTCAGGCCCAAGCAAGTTGTTCTCGCCAACTTCATCCCAACATAAAGGCGATCTGCACTTCCGTCCATATAAAGCTTCATACGGGGCCATCTGAATGGAGGAATGAAAACTGTTATTATAAGAGAACTCAATCAGCGGTAAGTGATTCTCCCAACTTCCTTGGAATTCCATGACACAAGACCGCAACATATCCTCCAGAGTTTGAATAGTACACTCTGATTGGCCGTCCGTTTGGGGGTGATACGCCGAACTAAACTTCAATTTAGTGCCTAATGCTGCCTACAAACTCTTCCAGAAATGGGACGTGAATCGCGAGTCCCGATCTGACACGATACTTTTGGGTATTCCATGCAAACGCACTACTCCTTGACATATAACCGAGTCAACTTACCCAAAGAGTCAGTATTATTAACAGGCAAGAAATGGGCACTCCTGGTCAACCAATCCACAATCACCCAAATGGAGTTCTTCCCACTAGGAGTCCTCGGCAACCCTACCACAAAATCCATAGAAATATCATCCCACTTCCACTCCGGAATAGGGAGAGGTTGGAGTCTACCAACAGGTCTCTGATGCTCAGCCTTCACTTGTCGTCATGTGTCACATTTCTCAATAAACAAAGCGATGTCCAACTTCATTCCTTCCCACCAGAAATTCTTCTTTAAATCTCTATACATCTTCGTGCTTCCTGGATGAACCGAATAAGGAGCCGCATGAGCTTCTGCTAAAATCCGCTCTTTAAATTCAGAATCTCGGGGAATCACTCTACGATCCCGAAACCGAAGAATGCCATCCTTATCCAAGCTGTAATGCAAGGGTCCTCTAGACTTTCTGACTCTTTTCCTGATAGCCAACAAATTAGGGTCCCTTCTTTGAAGAGTCTTTAATTCTTCAAAATCCACTACTCGGACATCCAAGACTGAAAATAATAATTCTTCTTGCTGTGAACTCTCGATAAGAAGTCTCCTCATTCCACAAAGGAGAGAGTCCACATCTGATGATTCCGCTTCATCCACTTGTTGTAACTTCCTACTCAAGGCATCAGCGACTAAATTTGCCTTTCCTGGATGATACTTGATTTCACACTGATAGTCGCTAATTAGCTCTAACCACCGTCTCTGCCTCATGTTTAGATTCTTCTGAGTAAACAGATGCTTCAAGCTCTTGTGATCAGTATAAACTTCACAGGCTTCGCCATACAGATAATGCCGCCAAATCTTAAGCGCAAAAATTATTGCCGCCAACTCCAAATCATGCGTGGGATAATTCCTTTCATGAATCTTCAGCTGACGAGATGCATAAGCAACAACCCGTCCCTCTTGCATAAGAACGCATCCCAACCCGAATTTGGATGCATCACTAAAAATCACAAATGGCTTGTGTGGCTCCGGAAGTGCCAAAGCAGGTGTCGTTGTCAATCTTCTCTTCAACTCTTGAAAACTTCTCTCACATTTGTCAGACCATACAAACTCAGTATTCTTCCTAGTCAAGGCAGTGAGAGGTCCTGATAGTCGAGAAAAACCTTCTACAAATCTTCGATAGTAACAGGCAAGTCCCAAGAAACTTCGTATCTCACGAACTGTCGAAGGGCGAGGCCACGACAAAACAGCTTCTACTTTACTAGGATCTACAGCCACCCCTTCTTGAGAAATCACATGTCCAAGAAACTTAACTTCTTCTAACCAGAATTCACACTTGCTCAACTTAGCGTACAATTGATGCTCTCTTAATTTCCCAAGTGCCAGACGAAGGTGACAAGCATGCTCTTCCAAATCTCGAGAATAAATCAAAATGTCGTCGAGAAACACCATCACAAAAGAATCCAAGAAAGGCCGAAACACCCTATTCATCAAATCCATAAAAGTAGCAGGGGCATTAGCTAACCCGAAAGACATCACCTTAAATTCATAATGCCCATACCTCATTCTAAAAGAAGTCTTGGGCACGTCCTTATCTCTTATTCTCAACTGATAGTACCCTGACCTCAAGTCAATCTTCGAAAAGATAGCCGCTCCCTGAAGTTGTTCAAACAAATCATCAATTCTCGGTAGAGGATACTTGTTCTTAATAGTCACCTTGTTAAGCTCCCGATAATCTATACACATTCTGAGGGTACCATCTTTCTTCTTGACAATCAACATGGGCGCTCCCCACGGTGAAGTACTAGGCTGAATAAATCCCTTGTCGACCAGTTCTTGCAATTGAGTCTTCAACTCTTTTAATTCAGCCGGTGCCATGCGATAAGGTGCTTTATGCACAAGAGCCGCACCAGGTTCCAAATCAATAACAAATTCCATATCGCGAACGGGAGGCAATCCGGGCAAATCATCTACAAACACATCAGGAAACTCGCCCACAACTGGAATATCTACTAATGACTTCTTCTCAGATGGCGTAGACACGACTTGGACACGACTTGGACCAAAAAAGCATCTGCTCCACAAGCTATATCTCTCCTAGCTTGAATTGCTGATATAATTGTTGGTTTTGCCTTCAACTTACTTCCCGCGAATTCCAAATAATCATCATCCGAGAGTTGAAAACCAATTACCCGACTTCTACAATCAATATTTGCTGAATATCGATATAGCCAATCCATTCCCAAAATTATATCAAATCCCAGCAACTTGAATACAATCAAATCTGCATCCAGTGTCCTCCCTCCAAAATCCAAAGGACAGCCTAAAGCAACTTTAGAGCACCACACCATCTCACCATTTGGAAGTGCCACTACTAGAGATTGCGATAAAGGCTCCGTGACCAGATTACACATCTGTACAAAAGTGGCAGACACAAAAGATCAAGACGTCCCGGAATCAAACAAAGTACATGCATAGAAATCATATAGGCGAACTCTACCTGAAGCAAACACAACCACCAGACAATTCCAAAAAATCCAACCATATCAAACATTAAATCAAATTAAAATCATTAAATGCATACCAGTAATAACCCCAGCATCGTGGGTCTCTGGAGCTCCATAATCCACATCACCAGGGGTCACTGCATAAACCCGAGCTTGTACCATTTGTCTCTGGTTGCCCCTTCCACCTCGTCGACCTCCTGGCGCTCCTTGCCCTCCTTGAACTTGACCAGGACACTCCCGAGCAAAGCGACCCGGCTGGCCACATCTAAAACACTGAATTCCTCTCTGGCCGCAGTCACCCTCATGGGCTCTATTGCACCTGTTACACACTGGAGCTCGACCTCCAGCACGAACACCGGTGGTCGTCTGCGAACGGGCACTAATCCTTTGCACGAACTTATGAGGTGACCCAGAACTACTCCCTTCACCAACGTAACTCCGCCTCTTCTGACCCGGAGGGGAGCCTACTCCAAAACTATTTTCCCGTTCTGCAATGCTGGCTAAATCCACTAACTCTTGAAAGTCCTTAATCCGAAGGCAGGCCACTTGTCTACGTACCTCATGGCGCAGACCCTCCTGGAAGCGCTCGACCCGCAACTCCTCCGTAGTAATGAGGTGAGGAGCGAACCGTCCAAGCTCCATAAATTTTCTTGCATATTGCTCAACAGTCATGCCTCCTTGAACCAAATTATTGAACTCCCGAGCCTTTTGCCTTCTCACTGAAACAGGAAAGAACCGGTCATCAAACTCTTTCTTGAAAATCTGCCAAGACACAGCAGCCAAGGAACCCAACTCCATTTCTAATAATGTCCGCTTGGTCTCCCACCAATTTGCCGCTTCACCTTGCAGCATATAACTTCCATATAATACCATCTGAGCCTCCGTGCATCCACAAACTTCAAATGTTCTTTCCAAATCTTGAATCCACCTCCTAGCTCGCATTGGGTCCTCCTCCCCAGTGAAGGCAGGAGTCCTATGCGTTAGGAAGCGCTCATAGGGGCACCCCACTTGGACTCCTCTACTTGAATCTCCTTGCGGCGGTCGGAAATTCTGTTGAAGAAATTTTGTCATTCTATTTAATGCCCTTGCCATAGCATAATTTCCATCACCTCTAGGTAACTCATCTTCACGCACCTCAGCTTGCCTTCTTGGTCTCACCATAGTCCTGTCATAGAGCATTCTCCAACCCCGCTTAAATACAGATAAATCATACTCGACCAAAAATAAACACTAATTAAAGCGATAAATAAAATAATTCAAATAATATCAATTAACATAAAATAACATAGCAATAAACTCATAATATAAAATAAATAACTTAACTTACACCACTTAAACAAAAATTTTATTATTTTAAAATAACAATAAAAATAATTTTCTGGTACTAACCTAAAGGACATGTGGTTTTACCCAGAGCCGAACTGCTCTGATACCACCTGTGGCGCCCCCAATCCCCCTTATATAAATACACAGGGATCGAGACACCAGGATGCTGACAACACGGTCACACATCCCAACGAAGTGCCAGTGTGTGTACATGCAACAGTGTACAAATAAAATAACGCAGCGGATAGTCAACTGAGTACCAGAATTTATTTACAATCAAACATCAGTAAAGATTTAAATAACAGTTATACAGTCATCCATAAAATATATTACAATAGTTTCAAATAAACAAACGAGTGATCCCAGATCATTCCTCAGGCGGAGCCGTCTCCTCAGGCTCGCCCTCCTCCTCCTCATCTGCATCAAAATCTGCGTTACCACAAAATGGTATTGCAGGTAAGTATGACCCCAAATAACAACGTAATATAAAATGCATTAAATGCAACTAACATGCATGCACATGATGAAATATGCATTTTTCCACAAGGCATCATTTTCCTCGAAAATGATAATTTTCCAACACACGCCAAAATCCCATTTGGCCCAAAATATCCGTAACATATTTTCCCAGAAAATGATTTACCCAGAAAGTCAACTCGCACTATTTTCTCAGAAAATAGTGCATTAATTCCAAATGCACCATGCATTAATTCCATATGCACCATGGCCTCCCCTATAGACCATCCGCACTTCCTGGCTTCGTAGCGGTGCTCAGTTCCGCGCCCAGCGCGTACATGGCCAAGCACCCACACTACGCAATGAGCGATGCCCAGTTCCGCGCCCAGTGCGTACGTGGCCAGACATCCTCTAGTCCCCGCCAGCAAAAGGACCACGGAGTCGGCACGAGACCATCTCGTCCGATCCCATTGTCGCCCGGCGACAATCCAGGGGACGTTACTCAGTATATTCCGCTCCCGAGTAACCAGAGGAGCTCCACCGAGATAATACCCCATCTCGGCTTGGGGTCGTGTTACACACGCACCCAAAATCCATTCTCACATGAAAACCCAATTTTCATAAACACATGAACATGAATGCAATACACGAAAACCCAGTTTTCTTTACAAACATGATCATGCATGAAATAATGATATGAACATGCACCAACACTGATCCAACATCCATCCAGAACCAATCCCTACAAATCCAATCAAACAACTCATCAACAACCAAACCAAATAAACCAAACCAACCAAACAACTCCATCACAAATCCATCCGACCCCCGAACTCCTCGGACTCAGTCCGGCATGCCAAAAATACAGTGAAATGGGTTAGTGCAAAAATACATTTAAATTACGAAAGTTCTTTGGAGAAATACTTACAATGCTATAAAGCAATTTCTGAAGGATCACGAAGCTGCAAGAAGTGGAAAAACAGATACAGAACAGTGTAAAATACACTGTGGCCGTGGGTCACAGATACCCACTTTTCAACGGAGAAAAACGAAGACCCAAAAATGATAGGGTAGGGCCTAGAGAGGTCGGTGAAGCTAGTGATGGTGGAGGTTGGCCGTGGGTGGCGGCGCAATGGGCGGCGTCGCAATGGGCGGTAGAAGACCAAAATACCCAAATCGGAAATATAGATGGTGGAGCTTCACCGGTGGCGGATCGGAGGTGGGGTTGGGTCCAATGGGTTGCTAAGAGGTCGAGGATGAAGTGGTGTGAAGATGGTGGCGAATGGTGGTGCGACGGCGGCGTTGGAGCGAATGGTGGCCACGGCTTTGAAGGGCTGGTGGTGGTTAACGGCGGCGCGAATGGAGGTGAGGTTGGTGGGGTAAGGTCGCCGGCGGCAGGGGAACACAATGGGGTGGGTGGTGAAGGCCACCGCTGGCTCACGGTGGCGCTGGCGTTGAAGGCGGCGGACGCACGGGAGAAAGGGAGAGCGGCTGGGTCGCGCGCGGGAGAGAAGGGAAATAAGGAAGAAAAAAGAAAAGAAAAGGAGAGGAAAGAAAAATGGAGAGAAAATAAATGAGGTCCAATCCTCATAACTTGGGTCACAAAAATGATCCAACGGAAATGATTTCAAAACCTCAAGTTAAATAAAATAATTTAAACGTAATGGTAAAGTCAAATTGAAATAATTAAATCCCACAGTAATTAATTAAATATGAAAAAAAATTTAAATGCACAATAATAAATAAATATTAAGAAAGCACATAAAAATTAATTTTCACCAATTAAAAAAAATCCTAAAAATAATCCAATTAAAATCCAATAATTTTAAAACAAGAGAATAATTTTTGAATAAAATAAAAATAATACTTCAATAAAAAGACACTAAAATACGGGGTGTTACATGAGGTCCTATAGTTTTTAGGAAATAAGTTTATGGGATTTAAGGTGGTAGGTTCAACAAGCAATTGAGGGATTACTTAGATTAGAAGTTTTAGATCTTGCCGACTTGGATAAGCAGTTTGATAACATTTGGGAATTTAGTAATTCTCAAGCTTTGTAAGATGAATGTTTTAGATTTAAGGTTATCGATCTTGACGATCTCGGAAAATGATTCTTATCTAGTTTATGGTTTTAGAATTGCAGAGTTGAAGGGTTGAATTATAATAGGATTTGAGTTATTAGTTTTGTAGACTTGGTACGCTAGCTTAGTCTATTCTATCAATTGATTAGTTGGTAACCATTAAATTGTAATTGATTAGAGTTGAGTTACTAATATGATAATTTTCAGGAGAGAACTTCTTTGGAGATAGAAGGTAATGATCTAGTTTGTGTATTTTCTGAGGATTGAAGATGTTGACCTAGTTCAGAAAATGATTGTTTTTAGCTGGAGGTTAGGGGCAGGTTGAGGATTTAATCCATACCAATTTTAAGGATAATAGATGGTGCGGATTTAAGAAATGATTCTTGTTAATTTCGAGGATATAGGTCTAGTGATGGAAATGGTAGTGACGGATCACTTGCACGTTTGGAGGATTATTGTTCTGGCTAAGGGTGCATGAGATCGATGCGTAGTAGTGGTGAGTGTGTATGCATTTCGGAGAGTACATGGGTCCTTATCTCATTTTTGGCTTGGAAGAAGTGTCTTGGGTAGGTGTTGATGATGAATAAATACAATAGTATTAAATTCAAGTGATTTTGGCTTGGAGTTTTTATTTTATGAGTCGATCAGAGTGTGCAGTCGAAGTGGGTTACTCAATGGAATGATGGTTGGCAATAATTATTGTGATTATCTACAAGAATTAATTGTGATTTGAGGTTACCTAGGAATTTAAATTTTGAGGTTATACTTTCTTTGGAGATTGAGCATCCAATTGGTTGAATTAAGGACATTGTTATTTAACTTGAAGAGAGATTGATGGGTCGTCATGTTTGGTGTATGATAAGATCTTGGAAGTTGAAGCTTAGGCATTAGCGATGAATAATATGATCAAATATGTGAGTTAATCAAGCATTAGGATCCTTGGGTGATTTGCATTGGCCTTGGTGGATTGATGATTTGACCAGTATGGCTTGCGTTGAGATTTAATAGTGATGTGCTATTGATGGAACTAGTCATACTAATACTGTGGCGCCCACGACCCCCATGTAAGGAGACACGGAAATCGAGATGCCAGGATGATGACAACAGGGTCACACATTCCAACGTTAGTGCCAAGTGTGTGTACATGCAACAGTGTACAAAAACAACGCAGCGGATAATTAATACATCTAAGTACCAGAATTGTTAATACAATTTAAACAATCAGTAAAAAGGTTTAAATATTATACAGTCATCCAAAATAAATATTTTACAAGTCTTAAACCAAAACGAGTGATCCCAGATCACTCCTCAGGCGGAGCCGAATCCTCAGGCTCACCCTCAGCCTCAACTGCATCAAAATCTGTATTACCACAAAATGGTACCGCAAATAAGTATAAACCAAACAACTACGGGATAAAAATATATTAATGTGACCAATATGCATGCATATGATGAAATATGCATTAAATCCAAAAATACTATTTTCCCCGAAAATAGATATTTTCTAACGCACGCCAAAATCCCATTTTAGCCCGAAAATAATACTCCGTCATTTTCCCAGAAAATGACCCAAATCAATAAGACATCATTTTCCCAGAAAATGAATCACATAAAAATCTTTTAATCAACACACCCTATTTTCCCAGAAAACAGCCCATTATTCCATTAACCAATGCACCATGATCTCCCCTTGGGATCATCCGCACGTCCTGGCGTCGTAGCGATGCTCAGTTCCGCACCCAGCGCGTTCGTGGCCAAGCACCCACTACCCAACGAGCGATGCCCAGTTCCGCGCCCACCGCGTTCGTGGCCAAGCATCCTCTAGCCCCCGCCAGCAAAGGGGCCATGGAGTCGGCACGAGACCATCTCGTCCGATCTCGTTGTCGCCTAGCGACAACCCAGGGGACGTCACTCAGTAAATTCCGCTCCCGAGTGACCAGAGGAGCTCCACCGAGATAATACCCCATCTCAGCTTGGGGTCGTGATACACACGCACCCAAAATCCTTTAACACATGAAAACTCATTTTTCATGAAACATATGAACATGCATGCATGTACACGAAAACCCAGTTTCCTTTACAAACATGATCATGCGTACAATATGCCATGTACATGAACAACACCAAAACCAACAACCAATATTTTACAATACCAACCAAACACACAACTCTGTCCACAATCCATCCGACCCCCGAACTCCTCGGACTCAGTCTGGCATGTCCAACCAATTCACAATAATATGAGTTAGTGTAAAAATATATTTAAATCACAATAGTTCTTTGGAAAAATACTTACAGTCCTATAATATGATTTTCGAAGGATCACGGAGGCGCAATAAGTGGCGGCTCAGCAACGAAACAGTGTAAAATACACTGGCCGTGGGTCTCAAATACCCACTTTTGAATGGGGACAAACTAAGACCCGAAATTGATAGGGTAGGGCCTAGAGAGGTCGGTGAAGCCAATGGTGGTGGTGGTTTGCCGTGGGTGGCGGCGCAAATGGTGGTTTTAGGCCAAATATGTCGAAATTGGAGATGGAGATAGATAGGCTTCA
This sequence comes from Juglans microcarpa x Juglans regia, assembly GCF_004785595.1. NCBI lineage: Eukaryota > Viridiplantae > Streptophyta > Magnoliopsida > Fagales > Juglandaceae > Juglans > Juglans microcarpa x Juglans regia. Next base: position 6,143,679 of record NC_054609.1, read on the forward strand.
CCGGTGACAGATCGGAGCTGGGGTTGGGTGCATTGGGTTGTTAGGAGGTCGAGGATGAAGTGGTGAAGAAATGGTGGCCGGAGGTGGCGCGACGGCAGCGCTGGAACGAAGAGAGCGCAGGCGCTTGGTGTTGGGCGTGAGGGCTATCGGCTGCGAGATAGAGGCTGGGATTTACGGGGAAGGGTCGCCGGCCGGTGGGGGAGTGAACGGGAGGGGCGGTGTCGCGCGAGGGGCGGGAATGCAGCGACGGTGGTGGGTTGGGTGAGGGAGACACGGACGCACGAGAAGAGAGGGAGAGAAGGGCTGTCGCACGAGGGGGGGAATGCAAGTGAAAAGGAAAGAAAAAAAAAAGAAACAAAAAGAGAAAGAAAAGTGGGGAAAAGAAATGAGGTCCAATCCTCACCTCTTGGGTCACAAAAATGATCCAACGAAGATTATTTCAAAAGTGCAAATCGATTAAAATAAATTAAACATAATGATGCAATGAAAATAAAATAATTAAATCTCACAATCAATTAATTTAAAAAGAATAATAATTTAAATGTACAACAATAAATAAATATTAAGAAAACCTAACAATTTAATTTTCTCAATTTAAAGATCATAAAATAACCTATTTAAAATATCCGATAATTATAAAATAAGAGAATAAATTTTTGAATTATTAAAAATAATCCTTCAGTGAAAATACACTAAAATACGAGGTGTTACATCCTCCCCCCTTAAAAAAAAAATTTCATCCTCGAAATTAGCAAGGTCAAATATTAACTCTAAGATAGGAATATGATTCAACTAGGAGCAAACTTTAGAACATACCGCTAGGAACAATCGAACAAATATGGGTACTGATCTCTCATGTCAACTTCTCTCTCCCAAGAGAAATCTTGAACCATCGGATCGCCCCATGACACCTTCACCAAAGGTATTATCTTAGACCTTAACCTTTGCTATTTCACATCCATAATCTGCGTTGGTGCAACTTCATAAGAAAGATTAGGCCGAAGTTCAATACATTCAGGGTCGACAAAACGCGGTTCTAGCAGCCCAAAACTCTTCTTCAAAGACGACACATGGAACACATTATGGACATCCCCAAAATAATCCGACAGGGCAACTCTATAAGCAACTAGCCCAACTTTCTCTATAATCTAGAAAGGGCCAACATACCTCGGACTAAGCTTTCCCTTCTTGCCAAAGCGCTTAACCCCCTTCATCGGAGAGACTTTAAGGTAAACCCAATCACCTCTCTCAAATGATAAGTCTCTTCTCCTTGTATCTGCATAACTCTTTTGGCGACTTTGGGCTTCCGCCATTTTAGTCCTTATAAATTGAACTCGATCCTTCATTTCTTGAATTATCTCAGGCCCAATCAACTTACTTTCGCCAACTTTATCCCAACACAACGGTGATCTACACTTCCTCCCATACAAAGCTTCATATGGGGTCATCTGAATGGAGGAATGAAAACTATTATTATAAGCAAACTCAATTAGCGGCAGATGATTCTCCCAACTCCCCTGAAATTCCATGACACAAGACCGCAACATATCCTCAAGAGTCTGAATAGTATGCTCTGATTGACCGTCTGTTTGTGGGTGATATGCAATACTAAACTTCAACTTAGTGCTTAAGGCTGCCTGCAAACTCTTTAAAAAATGGGACGTGAACCGCGGGTCCCGATCCGACACGATACTCTTGGGTACTCCGTGCAAACACACTATCCCTTTGACATACAACCGAATCATCTTACCCAAAGAGTTGGTATTATTGATAGGCAGGAAATGGGCACTTTTGGTCAACCGATCAACAATCACCCAAACTAAGTTCTTTCCACTAGGAGTCCTCGGCAAACCCACAACAAAATCCATAGCAATATCATCCTACTTCCACTCAGGAATAAGGAGAGGTTGAAGTTTACCAACAGGTCTTGATGCTCAGTCTTAACTTGATGGCACGTGGCACATTTCTAAAAAAAAAACATGGCGATATCCAACATACTTGTATTGGTACCCCGACAGCACATTACAACCAGTATTCCTAGGTGACTATGCTGTCCAAAATCTTATTTTCCACAAGAACCTTAATACGATATCCAGAAAATTCCAATGATCAATAGCTCCATACAATAATCCATGCTAACCCCAATCAGCTCCTATGCTACAACTTCTAAACCTCCATTGAATTCTACCTTTGGTAACCTAATGGCCACTTCCAAGGTTAACCATCAATTACAAATTGCATAACTAAAAGATTAATCTCCAACTACAAGCATCATCTAAACATTCAAGTCACCACTAATTCCTCAAGATCAGCACAAAATCCGAACTCCTAACTACAACCACAAATATCACGCTTCTGCTGCACACTCTGATAATTCACCACATGCATAAAATTTATGTCCTCATAAAAACTAGCACCATCGAGTACAAGGTGACTCCATACCTACTAACCAGAAAACTCTTACCACCTTTTGGTCGAAAATACTATTTTTCCCAAAACCAGGAGTTATCACTCAGATTCCTCAATTAACTCCCGCTGCCTTGATCAAAATCAATATTCCGTAAAATACATCCATGATCATAGACAGAAAACTAACCTCAGCATCCCAAATTGAAAATAAGCAACCTCAACCCAAAATACATCCATCTCATCTACAATAAGGAGCATACTTTAAAAGATTCGATTCCAATCCGACCAACCAAAAAGAGCACCTATAAACTTCTACCCAAAAATCTAAACCCAAAAGCTCATCACCGACATTCAGAATAGCATCTAATCTAGCGGTGACTAAACTCATTACGAATCATCATTGACTTCACCAAAACATTATCAAAACCTATTTGGTAACTCGCCTGCCTATTTCTACTCCTATAAGCTAGTATTAGTACGGCTAGTTCCTTCAATAACACATCACTATTAAACCTCAAGGCAAGCCATATTGCTCAAATCATCAATCCACCAAAAGTCAATGCAAATCACCCAAGGATCCTAATGCTTGATTAACTCACATACTTGATTATATTATTCATCGCTAATGCCTAAACTTCAACTTCCAAGATCTTAAATACACCAAACATGACGACCCATCAATCTCTCTTCAAGTTAAATAACAATGTCTTTAATTCAATCAACTGGATGCTCAATCTCCAAAGAAAGTATAGCCTCAAAATTCAAATTCCTAAATAACCTCAAGTCACAATTAATTCCTATAGATAATCACAATAATTATTGTCAACCATCATTCCATTGAGTAATCTGTTTTGACTACACACTCTGATTTACTCACCAGAAACTCCAAACCAAAATCTCTTGAATTTAATACTATTGTATTTATTCATCTTCAACACCTACCCAAGACACTTCTTCCAAGCCAAAAATAAGACAAGGACCCCTGTACTCTCCAAAATGCATACACACTCACCACTACTACGCATTGATCTCATGCACACTTAGCCAGAACCAATAATCCTCCAAACGTGCAAGTGATCTGTCACTACTATTTCCATCATCTGGGCCTATATCCTCGAAATCAACAAGAATCATTTCCTACGTCCACACCATTTATTATCCTTAAAATTGATATGGATTAAATCCTCAACCTGTCACTAACCTCGAGCTAAAAAAAATAATCATTTTCTGAACTAGATCAACATCTTCAATCCTCGGAAAATACACAAACTAGATCATTACCTTCCATCTCCAAAGAAGTTCTCTCCTAAAAGTTCTCAAATCAGTAACTCAACTCTGATCAATCCCAATTTAATGGTTACCAACTAATCAATTGATAGAATAGACCAAACTAGCGTACCAAATCTACAAAACCAAGAACTCAAATCCTATTATAATTCAACCCTTTAACTCTGCAATTCTAAAACCTTAAACCAGATAAGAATCATTCTCCGAAATCCTCAAGATCGACGACCTTAAATCTAAAATATTCACCACATAAAGCTTGTAAATTCTAAAGTCCCAAATGTTAACAAGCTGCTTATCAAGGTCGACATGATCAAAAACTTCTAATCTAAGTAATCCCTTAATTGCTTGTTGAACCTACGACCTTAAATCCAATAAACTTATTTCCTAAAAACTATGAGGCCTCAAACCTTAGGTGACCTTCTCAAAAATCTAACCTTGGAATTCGTTGAACTTACAACCTCCTACTCCATAAACTCACTACATAATTTCTACGAAGGCTACAACCTCAATTAACCTAAGCGATTTAAAACTATTTCCCTCCTCAATTGCGACTTGAGTTCCTACTCCAAAGAGTTCACTCAGATCATGCCATTCCCTTCAAGCCTCAATATTAAAACAAACCAGTTGCCAAGAGTTCAGGCCAACTACACTAAATATTCAAGCCTAACAATGACATTCACAATGGTACCATCTTCCTGCCATAGCACAACTCTTAACCCGCTTGTCAACTTTGAACAAAACAAAATAAAATAAAATTCCATAAATAAATAATATACAACAAAATGAATAAAACCAACAATAAAATATCATAAGATAAAATGAATAAAACAAATGAAGTAGTGCACAATAAAATAATTAAAAATAAATAAATAAAATAAAATAACCTGCCATAAAATAAAACAAATAATATAAAATAAACAAACAAGTAGAATACAATAAAATAAATAAAAACAACAAAATATAAAAACATAAATAAATTAAAACCATTAAAATAACATACTTTAAACGAAATAATTTCAAATCACAACTTTAAAACTTTCTGGTACTCCACCTATGGGACATGTGGTTTTACCCAGAGCCGAACTGCTCTGATACCACATGTGGCGCCCACGACCCCCATGTAAGGAGACACGGGAATCGAGACGCCGGGATAATGACAATAGGGTCACACATCCCAACGTTAGTGCCAAGTGTGTGTACATGCAACAGTGTACAAAAACAACGCAGCGGATAATTAATACATCTAAGTACCAGAATTGTTAATACAATTTAAACAATCAGTAAAAAGGTTTAAATATTATACAGTCATCTGAAATAAATATTTTACAAGTCTCAAACCAAAACGAGTGATCCCAGATCACTCCTCGGGCGGAGCCGAATCCTCAGGCTCACCCTCAGCCTCATCTGCATCAAAATCTGCGTTACCACAAAATGGTACCGCAGGTAAGTATAGACCAAACAACTACGGGATAAAAATACATTAATGTGACCAACATGCATGCATATGATGAAATATGGATTAAATCTAAAAATACTATTTTCCCCGAAAATAGATATTTTCCAACGCACGCCAAAATCCCATTTTGGCCTGAAAATAATACTCCGTCATTTTCCCAGAAAATGACCCAAATCAATAAAACCTCATTTTCCCAGAAAATGAATCACATAAAAACCTTTTAATCAACACACGCTATTTTCCCAGAAAACGGCTCATTATTCCATTAACCAATGCACCATGATCTCCCATAGGGATCATCCGCACGTCCTGGCTTCGTAGCGATGCTCAGTCCCACGCCCAGCGGGTTCGTGGCCAAGCACCCACTACCCAACGAGCAATGCCCAGTTCCGCGCACAGCGCGTTCGTGGCCAAGCATCCTCTAGCCCCCGCCAGCAGAGGGGCCATGGAGTCGGCACGAGACCATCTCGTCCGATCCCGTTGTCGCCCAGTGACAACCAAGGGGACGTCACTCAGTATATTCCGCTCCCGAGTGACCAGAGGAGCTCCACCGAGATAATGTCCCATCTCGGCTTGGGGTCGTGATACACATGCACCCAAAATCTTTTAACACATGAAAACCCAGTTTTCATGAAACACATGAACATGAATGCATGTACGCGAAAATCCAGTTTCCATTACAAACACGATCATGCGTGCAATATGCCATGTACATGAACAACACCAAAACCAACAACCAACATTTTACAATACCAACCAAACACACAACTTTGTCCACAATCCATCCGACCCCCGAACTCCTCGGACTCAGTCCGGCATGTCCAACCAGTTCACAATAATATGAGTTGGTGCAAAAATATATTTAAATCATAATAGTTCTTTGGAAAAATACTTACAGTGCTATAATATGATTTTCGAAGGATCACAGAGGTGCAAGAAGTGGCAGCTCAGCAACAAAACAGTGTAAAATACACTGTGGCCGTGGGTCTCAAATACCCACTTTTGAATGGGGACAAACTAAGACCCGAAATTGATAGGGTTGGGCCTAGAGAGGTCGATGAAGCCAATGGTGGTGGTGGTTTGCCGTGGGTGGCGGCGCAAATGGTGGTTTTAGGCCAAAGATGTCAAAATCAGAGATGGAGATAGATAGGCTTCACCGGTGACGGATCGGAGCTAGGGTTGGGTGCATTGGGTTGCTAGGAGGTCGAGGATGAAGTGGTGAAGAAATGGTGGCCGGAGGTGGTGCGACGGCGGCGCTGGAACGAAGAGAGCGTCGCGGCTTGGTGTTGTGCGTGAGGGCTATCGGCGGCGAGATAGTGGCTAGGATTTACGGGGAAGGGTCGCCGGCCAGTGAGGGAGCGAACGGGAGGGGCTGTGTCGCGAACGGCGGTGCGACAGTGGTGGGTTGGGTGAGGGAGACGCGGACGCACGGGAAGAGAGGGAGAGAAGGGCTGTCGTGCGAGGGGGAATGCAGCGGAAAAGGAAAAAAGAAAGAAAAAAAGAAAAAAAAAAGAGAAAGAAAAGTTGGAAAAAGAAATGAGGTCCAATCCTCACCTCTTGGGTCACAAAAAATGATCCAACGAAGATGATTTCAAAATAGCAAATCGATTAAAATAAATTAAACGTAATGATACAATGAAAATAAAATAATTAAATCCCACAATCAATTAATTTAAAAAGAAGAATAATTTAAATGTACAATAATAAATAAATATTAAGAAAACATAACAATTTAATTTTCTCAATTTAAAGATCATAAATAACCTATTTAAAATATCCGATAATTATAAAATAAGAGAATAAATTTTTAAATTATTAAAAATAATCTTTCAGTGAAAATACACTAAAATACGGAGTGTTACAAATACTAACTTATAGGAGTAGAAGTAGGCGGGCGAGTTACCAAGAAGGTTTTGATAATGTTTTGGTGAAGTCAATGATGGTTCGTAATGAGTTTAGTCACCGCTAGATTAGATGTTATTATGAATGTCGGTGATGAGCTTTTGGATTTAGATTACTGGGTAGAAGTTTATATGTGCTCTTTTTTGTTGGTTGGGTTGGAATCGAGCCTTTTAAGGTATGCTCCTTATCTTAGATGAGATGAGCGTATTTTGGGGTGATGTTACTTGTTTGCAATTTGGGATGTTGAAGTTGATTGATATTGGTTTTCTATCTGTGATAGTGGATGTATTTTGAGGATTATTGATTTTGATCAAGACAGCGGGAGTAATTGAGGAATATGAGAGATAACTCCTGATTTCGGAAAAGAGATTATTTTTCTACCAAAAGGTGGTAAGAGTTTTTCATTAGTAGGTATGGAGCCACCTTGTTCTTGATGGTGTCTTTTTATGAGGACATAAATTTTATGCATGTGGCAAATTGTCAGAGTGCGCAGCAGAAACGTGATATTTGTGGTTGTAGTTAGGAGTTCGGATTTTGTGCTGATCTTGAGGAATTAGTGGTGAATTGAATTTTTTTTTAGATGATGCTTGTAGTTGGAGATTAATCATTTGGTTGTGCAAAATTTGTTATTGATGGTTAACTTTGGAGTGGCCATTAGGCTACCAAATGTAGAATTCAGTGGAGGTTTAGAAGTTATAGCATAGGAGTTGATTGAGGTTAGCATGGATTATTGTATGGAGCTATTAATCATTGAAATTTATTGGATGTTGTATTAAGGTTCTTGGGGAAAGGAGATTTTGGATAACATAGCCTCCAAAGGAATATTGGGCGTGATGTGCCACTGGGGGACTAATGCGAGTATGATGGAATTGCCTATGGGAGTAGACTTGAGAGAGCATTACTTACGCTTTTGGGCGTTCGTGATGATATGTTGTCTCAAGCGTGTTCTGGTTGTATCATGTATCATGTTTTAGCGTGATGCATGGCCTTACAAATTTCGAGGACAAAATTTTTTTAAGAGAGGAGAATGTAACACCCCGTATTTTAGTGTATTTTTATTGAAATATTATTTTTATTAATTCAAAAATTTATTTTCTTGTTTTAAAATTTTTGGATATTTTAAATGGTTTATTTTATGATCTTTAAATTGTGAAAATTAATTTGTTATGGTTTCTTAATATTTATTATTGTGATGCATTTAAATTGTCCTTTATTTTAAATTAATTGATTGTTGGATTTAATTATTTTATCTTCATTTTATCATTATGTTTAAATTATTTTACTTAACTTACTGTTTTGAAATTATTTTCGTTGGATCATTCTTGTGACCCAAGATGTGAGGATTGGACATCATTTCTTTCCCCTTACTTTTCTTTTTCCCTGTTTCTTTTCTTCTTCTTTTTTTTTCTTCTTCTTCTTTTCTTTCTTTTCTTTTCCTTCTGCTCCTCTCCCACGCGGCTTCAACCCTCTCACCTCGTGTCCGTGTCGCCTTCTCCCAGCCCACTGTCGTCACGCCGCCGTGCGCGCCACCGCCTCTCCCTTCAGCTCCCCCACCACCCGGCGACACCACCCCACCAATCTCAGCCCCTAACTCGCCGCCAATAGCTCCCACGTACCACACCAAGCCGCGGCGCTCTTTTCACTCCAGCACCGCCGTCGCGCCACCTCCGGCCACCATCTCTTCACCACTTCATCACCGACCTCATAGAAACCCAATGCACCCAACCCCAGCTCCGATCCGTCACCGATGAAGTACAACCAACCCCATTTCCGATTTGGGTATTTTTGGTCTTCAACCACCCTTTGCGCCGCCACCCACGGCCAACCACCACCACCACTAGCTTCACCGACATCCCTAAGCCCTACCCTATCAATTTCGGGTCTTAGTTTGTCCCCATTCAAAAGTGACTTTTTGAGACCCACGGCCACAGTGCATTTTGCACTGTTCTGCAGCTGTGTTGCCACTTCTTGCAGCTCCGTAATCCTTCAAAAATTACTATATAGCACTGTAAGTATTTTTCCAAATAACTATCGTGATTTAAATATATATTTGAACTAACTCATATTGTTGTGTCTGGTTGGTTATATGCTGGACTGAGTCCGAGGAGTATGGGGGTCGGATGGATTGTGGACGGAGTTGTTGTGTGTTTGGTTTGCATTGTGAGTTGTTGGTTGTTGGGTATGGTGTTATTCATGTAAATGGCATATTGTACACATGATCATATTTGTAAAGGAAACTGGGTTTTCGTGTAAATGCATTCATGTTCATGTGTTGATTGAAAACTGAGTTTTCATGTGTTAAATGATTTTTGGATGCGTGTGTATCACGACCCCAAGCCGAGATGGGGTATTATCTCGGTGGATCTCTTCTGGTCACTCGGGAGCGGAATATACTAGGAATCGTGCCGACTCCGTGGCCCCTCTGCTGGTGGGGGCTAGAGGATGCTTGGCCACGAACGCGTTGGGCGTGAAACTGGACATCGCTACGAAGCCAGGACGTGCGGATGGTCCCTAGGGGAGGTCATGGTGCATATGGTTAATGGATTAAATGGCTGTTTTCTGGGAAAATAGCCTGTGATGATTAAATGATTTTATGTGATTCATTTTCTGGAAAAATGAGGTTTTATTGATTTGGGTTATTTTCTGGGAAAATGACATATTACTATTTTTGGGCCAAAATGAGATTTTGGCGTGTATTGGAAAATATCCATTTTCGAGGAAAATGATATTTTTGGATTTGATGCATATTTCATCATATGCATGCATGTTGGTTGCATCAAAATGTTTTTATTTCGTGGTTGTTTGGGTTATACTTACCTGCGGTACTGTTCTCTGGTAACGCAAATTTTGATGCAGAGGAGGACGAGGGTGAGCCTGAGGATTCGGCTCCGCCCGAGGAGTGATCCGGGATCACTCGTTTTGGTTTGAGACTTGTAATATATTTATTTTGGATGACTGTATAACTTTTTAAATATGCTTTGTTTTGAATATTTGTATTTAAAAATTCTGGTACTTAGTTGACTTATTTATATTTATCCGCTGCGTTGTTTATTGTACACTGTTGCATGTACACACACTTGGCACTATCGTTGGGATGCGTGACCATGTTGTCATCATCCTGACGTCACGATTCCTGTGTTTTTTTTGTACGTGGGAGTCGGGGCGTCACAGAAACGGGTTTTTTTTTTTCTCTTTAAACCATGAGGTGACCTTAAACCGGGTTCACACATCAGGTGTGTTGTTTACCTTAATGGAACCGGCAACTGAGTAGCTTTTTTCCTTAAACTTAGTAGGTATTGCCTAGATCAATATTAAGCTTTCTTAGTTGAGTTCCCCTAGTAGTTGTAACGTCCCGATCCCGAAGGTCCGGAGAGTTAGCTCTTAATACTTAATATCAACTTAAATAACACAACTATAAAATCCAGAAAACTCAATAAAATATTCATTCATTTACTCAATCCAAAAATCTATGTTCCTTCATAGGGACAAGAAAGAAGTTCTCAATAACATAAATTAAAAACTTTCCAAAGACTCGAAAATATCCTTAATTCATCAAATCAAAATAACTGAAAATAAATTAATTTACTAACTACGACTCTCAAATAAGCATTTGTACCCTCAGACACTTATTCCACTACGATCATCATATATTGTTAAAACTTCATGCTCTTATTCTCTAACTGAACCATCAAAATTATCTAAAAAATATATGGAGATAAGGGGTGAGTTATTAATGACTCAGCAAGCAGAGAACATATATTAGTATGTAAACATGAGCATTTATCAGAATTCAGAATGCAGAATCAGAATACTTGTTTTCAGAATGCAAAATCATAACCTATTACCAAAAATATAAGAGCAAAAATTTCAGAAAACATTCTTATGCAAAATTTCATTTGGCAGAGCATAACTGAACATATTCATCCTATCTTATCATATTATAATAGAGACCATGTTTAACCCTATGGTAGAGTCGTACAAACCCCGGTAGCTAACCGAGCTGAAATAAAATGTGAATCTTCCCCTTATTAATTCTCGGAGCCCCGAGTGTGCACATAGGAAAGACCATGCAGAAAATCACTTTATTTCTAAAGTGGGTGCACTAGAAACAGAAAGGTTGGTACCAACCCGAACAGAGGCCACAGTTTTACACCCGTGGTAAGTTTAGAACGAAACAAAAACAAAACAGAATAATATGCCAGAAGTTTTCAGAAATCACATCATATCATATCAGAGTACAAAACATCTTCAAAATAGAACAGAATTATATCTCAAAAACATAATTTATGCATAAAATTACATATTCGCTCTCTTTCGCACAGTTCAGGAACAAAATATCGAAAATAAGCTCATGTCTACACCAGTCATGCCAAAAAAAATACTTTATTCTTAAACAGAATCTTATGAGTAATGCAGAACAGATAACTAAGGTAGTTCAAATTTCTTTTCATAACAAAACATGCATATTTTTCAAAAATTGACCTCAGTCCATTTTATTTTTATGCAAAGTCTTGCATAGGAACCCCGTTTACTTGGACTTCTTAACTTTTCAAAAATTTCTCCAAAATGCCGAACAACTATTAATCGTCACCTATAACATAATAACGTAATTTTCATAAATTTCCAATTGAACATATATTTCAATACTTAAGCCTAAGATGCTAAAATAACCTATTTAAATTCTTCAAAAACCTAACTTCACATAATCTTAAAATATCATCACATTTTCTAAATTCATCAATGTCCAAATAATCAGTCCGAACAAAACACAAAATCTAACTTACTTACTAATGAGATCAACTTATAAAATTTAATTTTAGCTAATATATTTATACCAAAATATTTTAAAATTAAACAGCTACAACTATAATAAGCCAGATCATAATAATAAAACACAACATTATTGTTTACTATTTGAAAGAAAACCTTGCTTAATACTAATTTAATTTACTTAAAAGATTTCTGTAAAGCATAAATAAATTAGAGAGTACTAATACATAATAAAAGTTTAAAAGCACATTAATACAACATGTAGTAAAGGGTACTAATGTAATTTCATTTAATTCTTTGAAAACAAATATAACTTGCGTGGGAAAAAATAAAAACTTTGCATGACAAAGTCTTACTCAAGGAGAAATCACGTGGCAGCGGAGATGCTGTCAAGCTGGGCTAAACATGAGAGAAAGAGAAAATGGAGAGTGAGAGAGCGAGGGCCACGGCGTGCGGAAGGAAACGAAAACTTACCTTGAGACGAGAAGGAGGCATGCGACGGAGGCTCACTATGAGGGAAGGTGTGTGGTGCTCGGTGCGGTGGGAGGTGGTGAACTTGACGGCTGTGCACTGGACGAGAGAGAGAAACATGGTGAGAGAGAGCAAAACGTGAGGGAAAGAGATGAAGCTCACCGTGATGCGCAACGGACTGGGGGTGTCGAAAAATCCTTGGCGGTGGTTTCTGTGAGGTCTCGACGGTGGAGATCGAAGGCGACAGTGAGGTGCAGCACTCAGTGAGAGGCCAAAGGAGGGGGACTCGATGGACGGCTTGAGCAAAAACTTGCTTTGTTTCGGGGAGCAAAAACAGGGGTGTTTGAGGGTGGTGTTTTCCGACGTGGGTTCACGGTTGACTATGGCATTGAGGTCTGGGTAGAGGTTTACGTGGGGTGGATGAAACATGTGGTAACTATATGGAGGTGCTGGGGTGGCGCAGCAGTACACGGTGCGGGCTTCATGCATGCATGGGTTGCGTCGATTTTGTATTGGGGGCAGTGTGAGTTTTGGACGGTGCAACGACTGGAAAAATAGAAGGCACGAGGAGGCTTGAAGCACTGGGCACTGTCTCACAGTGGTGGTGGCAAAGCGAATCGACGGCAGCAACGGGATGGCTAAAGAGGCAGCAACGGCAACAAATGTCACAAGGCAGTTTCTCTATGTGTGGGTTAACGTATGTGTATATATATGTGAGTGATGGAAACCCTAAGGGAAACACTGAGATGAAGAAACGTGCATGCATGCCAAGGATGTGACGCAAACTCTAGGGGAGAAAAATAGACGGAAAAGAAAACGCGCGTGAACTGTGAAGCTAACGTGTGAATAAATAGGTGATTGAAACAAAACAAAAACAAAAACCTTAAAGTTGAGGATAATAGAGGCGTACGTGCATGGGAGTGCACTCAATCGTGGAGGCAAAAAAAAAAAAGATCGGGCTTGACTGGGTCCGGGTGTTACAGTAGTGGTTTCTCAAATTATATGGGATTATTATGGATTTATTCAAGAGATGAAGTGCTTCTTCCTATATTCTGGATCAGGCAGAGTAGACAACATTGAAACATTAATTGGCCACCAATTTTCCCCACCTTGCCCATTGATCTTTGAGTGCACTCGGTTCAAATGTAAAAGCCTTCCCTTAGTGGCTGATTCAGATGGAGTATACTGCATCTAGTGTGAGAGAAATAGAAGGATATTTCAAAAAGCTGGCAACAGGGACACCTCCAATATTAGTGGGGCTAAAATAATGCAGGAACAGCTAAGAGGTTCCTTTGCATATATACACAGTGGTCTCTCTATATATAAACATTTTTGACACTTTATACACAGGAGTTGATAACGAGACTTTAGAACCTTACTAAGGACTTAGCGTTCTTCATTATCCATCTATTCCATATAAGTCATGTTTCTTGTTGCAGCTGCAGTGAATACCCTAGCTCCACCACAAGATATTGGACTTTATGTTCCTGAAAGTTTTGGAAGCTGTGGCTTTGGCTGCCATGTATTTACTGCCAAGATCTCCTAAAGTGATTATCCTAATTTGAGAGTGTATTGAAGTGGGAGAGAGATATACATAAAATAAAGTAGATCCAACAATATTTATTGGTCATTTCAATCTACCTGCATTCTCAATCACATAAAACTATACTCCTTGAACTTCTACATCAAACTCTCTTACTCATTAAGACGAACCTTTTCTGTTTTGTATTTTAGTAATAAGAACAGTACCCCCAATTTTATTAATAGCCTTCAGTTTTGGCGAATGAATACGATGTATAAAGAAAGAACTTGGGTTTACAAAAATCCCAAACCAAGTCCTTATAAACAAACTAAGGCAAACCTTTTTTTTTTCTTTTTTTTTCTAATCATTATGAAGTAAGATCAAACACTGAACACTATATATATATATATATATACACACCAATGAATTCCTTTCCATATATATGGAATACACTACTCGGAATGAAAAGAACAACTACTTGAATTATAAATGCAATATATATTGTAGAACTTTTGCATCAAACTTTCAAGCTAATTAACCGAGACAACTTTTATTATTTACTATATATGAAGTATCTTGATCAAAAAATAAATGACTAATATATGAAAGAGACCATGAAGTAATGAAAATTAGAACCAATATTTGAATTATGAATTAACTGCACTATATTCATAGCACTTTTACATCAAGCTGATTCCAAACTGATCATGATCAAGACAACTTTACTTGGTACGGTTCCGATCGAGGTGCTTGACCATTGAAGTAGCATCAATGAATAAAACATCAATGAACTCCTAATTTCATGGAATACACCATTGGAAGAATATAAAAAAATAAAAGTTAATACCCACGTAATTAATATCAGTAGTGTTTCATGTGTGTTATGTGTGTGCTAGCATTACTCATTTAAAATATAAATGCACAAATCTTCAACTACATATGGAGATTCGAGGCGAATAATAGCCTGACTTTGAAAAGTCATCTGAATCCAACGTTCAGCTTTTCCCATGTGTGATATTGATTTTCCCCCTCGATACTTTCTTTCTTGTGACAGCATTTTTGCAAACCTGTAAAAAGAGTCTAGTGTACACATTAGAATTGTTATAAATCATGTAAATTAAATACATTGTACAAAGTGACAAAAGTATGCACAAACAAATCTAATGGCTTCACACAGCAAGGCAAAAAATCTTGCCCTAAATGTTTTTTCTTTCTATCTACTTTCCTCAATAACCAAACAAAGCGCTAAATAAACAAACGAAAAGAAAGATCCTGATTTCCCCACCATTTTTGTCCCTTCTATATATAATTAAAGCTAACCGGTGAGGAAAAAGTTCTGCTAAATTAAGAACATAACCCATGCATTACTGTTTCGAGGGCGATTATATCATCAGACTCACACCGTGGTTGTCACCGGCGAAAGATCCTTGCGCGCCGTTGGCACGCTTAAAGGCAAAGAAAACGATTGGGAAAGGAGCGAGAGCGACAGGTGTTCAATTAGTGTGAGAAAGAGGAGACTTGTTTGGTTGCACGGCTAAGTCATATTAATATCCAGGTTTAAAGAAATTCTCAGTCTCACTTGTTCGTTTGGTTGCGGGAATTACCCCTAATGATATCAAATTGGATCAAATTCAATTTTAGAGTTCCACAAATCTTATTTACAAGTTTTATTTTTTATACATTTTATGTGAAAGTCTTTTGCAACTAATGATTAGTTTTTGAATTTTGAAAAAGATAAGATAACTATGTTCATAACATAAAGCATACTGTTTGAATCCTAGTAAATATAACATTTATACATTTATAATAAATTATATAAAAAATATTTATAAAATTTCGTATATATGTCGAAACTGAAATTTATTGATAAAGTTATAAGATATAATATAAGCAATTTTTCTTCATCAAAATGATTTGAGTTAACATATTTTATTAAGTTTTGAGAAATGGGAAAGAAAGAGTTGAATAAAAATATTATAAAGTTAAAATGTAACACCCCATATTTTAGTGTATTTTTATTGAAGGATTATTTTTATTAATTCAAAAATTTATTCTCTTGTTTTAAAATTATCGGATATTTTAAATGATTTATTTTATGATCTTTAAATTGTGAAAATTAATTTGATATGTTTTCTTAATATTTATTATTGTGATGTATTTAAATTGTTCTTTATTTTAAATTAATTGATTGTTGAATTTAATTATTTTATTTTCATTTTATCATTACGTTTAAATTATTTTAATTGAGATGCTGTTTTAAAATCATTTTCGTTGGATCATTTTTGTGACCCAAGATGTGAGGATTGGACTTCATTTCTTTTCCTCACTTTTCTTTTTCTCTTTTTCTTTCTTTCCTCTTTTCTTTTTCTCCCCATTTTCTTTTTCCTCCCCTGCTTTTCCTTCCCGCGCTTGACGTCTTCTCCTTCTCTACCCGCGTCCGTGCGTCGTCCTCCAGCCCACCGCCGTACGCCTCCGTCCGGCGACACCGCCCCTCCCATTCCCTTCCCCACCGGCCGGGGACCTCCCCCTCCGGTTTTCAGCTCCTCCCTCACCGCCGTGAGTCCCCACGAACAGTCCAAAGCCGCGGCGCATCTTGAACTCCAGCGCCACCGTTGCGCCACCACCGGCCACCATCTCTTCACCACTTCATCCTCGACCTCCTAGCAACCCAATGGACCCAACCCCAGCTCCGATCCGTCATCGGTGAAGCACATCCAACCCCATTTTCGATTTGGGTATTTTTGGCCTAAAACCACCATTTGCGCCGCCACCCACGGCAAACCACCACCACCATTGGCTTCACTGACCTCTCTAGGCCCTACCCTATCAATTTCGGGTCTTAGTTTGTCTCCGTTGAAAAGTGGGTTTTTGAGACCCACGGCTACAGTGTATTTTACACTGTTACGTTGCTGAGCCGCCACTTCTTGCAGCTTCGTGATCCTTCGAAAATTATTATATAGCACTGTAAGTATTTTTTCAAAGAACTTTCGTGATTTAAATGAATTTTTACACTAACACATATTATTGTGATCTGGTTGGACATGCCGGACTGAGTCCGAAGAGTTTGGAGGTCGGATGGATTATGGACGGAGTTGTGTGTTTGGTTGGTATTGTGAATTGTTGATTGTTGTGGTGTTGTTTCATGTATATGGCATATTTGCATGCATGTTCATGTTTGTAATTGAAAACTAAGTTTTCACATGATTGCATACATGTTCATGTGTTTATCTGAAAATTGGATTTTCATGTGAAATGATTTGAGTGTGTTTGAAACGACTGGTTTGAGAAAAAGGAAAAGAGACTGTAGGGATGGTGGTAAGCAGGGATGGTGGTAGAGTCCCGCCTGCGATTCCCGCCTACGGTGCACACGATAGGGATGGTGGTAAGCAGGGATGGTGGTTGTGTCCTGCCTGTGATTCCCACCTACGGTGCACGCGGTAGGGATGGTGGTAAGCAGGGATGGTGGTATAGTCCCGTCTGTGATTCCCGCCTACAGTGCTCTGATTAGTATTCATTGTATGTGATAAATATTCATTGTGTGGAAAGGAACTGTAGGGATGGTGGTAAGGAGGGATGGTGGTAGAGTCCCACCTGTGATTCCCGCCTACGGTGCACGCGGTAGGGATGGTGGTTGTGTCCCGCCTGTGATTCCCGCCTATGGTGTACGCGGTAGGGATGGTGGTAAGCAGGGACGGTGGTAGAGCCCCGCCTACGATTCCCGCCTACAGTGTCCGATAAATGGTTTGTTTTGTGTGAATCATTTTCTGGAAAAATGACGGACTATATTTTTGAGCCAAAATGGGATTTTGGCGTGAGTTGGAAATAATCATTTTTCTGGGAAAAATGGTATTTTATGGCTAAGTGCATTTTGTCATATGAATGCATGTTGGTTGCATTAATATGTTTTTATCCCGAGAGTTGTTTGGTTTATACTTACTTGTGATACCATTTTATGGTATCGCAGATTTTGATGCAGATGTAGATGACGTGCCTTAACCTTGTCTCCGTTGGCGGAGTGATCTGGGATTACTCCTGTTTATCGAGATTCGCTTTATCAATTATTTATGTATTTGTTTTATAATATATTTTGGGATAACTGTATAACTTTTAAAGATGATTTGTTTTGAATATTTGTATTTAAAATTCTGGTACTTAGTAGACTTATTTATATTATCCGCTGCGATTTTTATTGTGCACTCTTGCATGTTGCACACACTTGCGCACATTTCGTTGGGATGCGTGACCCGTGTTGTCATCATCCTGACGTCACAATTCCCATATTTTTGTACGTGGGAGTCGGGGCATCACATAAAAACTTCTTGGAATATAAATTTTTACTAATATTTTTGTTTTGAAATTTGAAAAAATTGTATTGTTTTTGTGTTTTGTTTGGAAGTTTGAGAAAGTTGTATTGGATTTTTTATTTGGATAATGATTAGGTAATGATTAGATGAAAAAGATGAGAATTAAAAATTAAATTAATATTTTATATTTGAGTGATATTTTTTAAGAAAGAATTATGAACGCTTTTGAACATATACAACAATATAAGTATCCAGCAAGACCTTAATGTTTGATGAAATATGTTCCACAATCATTGTTCTATTGGATAGAAAAGTAGTGGCCAACCCACAGCACCAAAAACAAAATGGACTTCTTTGTCTTCATGGTGTTGGGCTAACATTCCTAATCATCTAGAGTAAAACTCAGATGTACCAACATCCCAAAGCTTTAAACCCACTAGTATTTATTATTTGATTAATTATTCATTTTTAATTATCTTGTAATATTACATTATATGATTACAAGATAAATAAAAATAATAATTTTTAATCATTTTACATTTATATGATGACATTTGGTTCCATACATATGCCATTTAAATTGAATAAATTCACACTAATCTCGTCAGCACTATAATTGGCAGTAAATTTATAATTTCTAGTTTCATTTTACTTTCCTCTAGGCTATAAATGAACCAATATGTTCGATAGCCCGCTCTATACTCCGCTCGGTTAAAGTCGAATCAAACTCGACTCGGAAAAAAAAAAAAGCTCGACCATGAAAGCAGATACCCGCTGGATTAGTAAATAACACATACCCAAGTAAACTCGACTCGACTCGACTAAGACTCTTTAAGGCTCGCTCGTTTATGCCCGAGCCAACTCGTTAGCTCAACTCAATTAAAGCTCATTCATATATTGATAAATATACGCATACACCTATGTATATATACATATAGATATGTATTAGCTAATAACATAAGCATAACACTTTTATAATTAAATATATAATATGTAACCTAATTATTTATGCTTATATATTGAATATACTTTATAGTTATATTTTATAATTTATACAATAATTTGCAGATAAGATTTAATAATTTCATATACTAGTATGTGTGAACCATATATAAAATAGATATATGCTACCATATTATGTGTAAGTATTAATAATTTATGTAGGCATATAATATATTGTTATTATGGATAAATATCAACTAGCTACATATTAGTTATTTATAAATGTTTAAAATCTTATAATTTAATATAGGTTCTACTTGTTAGTTGTACAAAAATATTAGATTTGTTATTTATCTAATTTATTAATTATTAAATCTTATTTAAAAAATTAAAAAAAAATAAACAGCTTGAGCTGAACTCGAGCTCTAACTCGAGTTGGGAGTTTAGCTTACCGACTCAAGCTCGCACAAAGGTTAAATAAAAATCTTGAGTTCAAGCTTTTTTAGTCTAGCCGAGCTCAGCAAGCCAAAGATCGGCTTGGTTCGCCTCGATTACAACCTTACTTTCCTCACATATGACTGGCAGAACTTTCCTCACATGTGATTATGTATGGTAATAAGTTTATATGGATCAAGATCCTCTCAACTACCTGTTTAAATTTGAAGAAATGTATAATTGTCATAAGTTACACTTTATTTGCATAATTCTCTCACTTAAAGACCCTCAAATTTAGGTATGAATTTTGTTAACGACGTGTTTCTCACACCGGTCACGGGGTTCGATACTCCTGCATACAAGAAATGTGAGGGCTCTTGAGGTGGTGAGATACCTTCGATACCTAAGTTAGTCTTCTAAACCTTAGAGGGAATTTTTGTATGTAAGTGTACCGTCCTCTGTACTAGGTACCATGCCGTTGACTTTATTGTGACGTAGCTCCTCCAAGTCAAATCCTACGTGGCAGGTTTGTGAGTGCAGCCATCATATTTGCACTTTGTCAAGGATAGAGGTTCCCGCTGGGATCTCAGCCCACGTTCCGTATCGCACCCTTTAATGCAACGTAGCTTTGCTGCCATTTATGCATGCAAAGTCTTGTCAAAGCGAATGTTGTCTCATCCTCCCAAGTTGAACCTTTTCCCACGCTGGCTTTGGGCCTCCTTCTTCTTATTCCAATTAGTGGGTTGGTTACGCTTTGGCTGTTGGGTCTCTTGGGGGTGAGTCAAGCCTAGCCCAGTGGCCCAGCCCATGTTTAAATTCGAAGAAAACTATCTCCTTAAATTCTTGCTTGAATTTGAGAATTTCAAGTGGAAGAGAGATAATATATTCTACATCATTTATTGCTGCATATATGGGTATTTTAGACTACATTAAACAACAATAATTATCGTAAGTTACACTTTATCTTCATAATTCTCTCACATAAAGCCCCTTAAATTTAGGCATGAACTTTATTAACAACGTGTTTGCACACTAGGCTCGATAGTCCTTCACATGAGAAATGTGAGGGCTTGGGGGCTGGTGAGACATCTTTGATTCTTGAGTAAGTCTTTTGAACCTTAGAGGGGACTTTTGTATGTAAGTATATGAGAAAACAATTCTAACTAGGAATTCGACTTTTATACTTCTTGTTGAGGTGGGGGCTCCGTTTCCTGTGTCAAGGGTGCTGTCGTTAGCTTTAATGTGGCGTGGCTTATCCGGGTCACGACCTATTTGGCAGTTTGGTGAGTGCGACCCTCATCTGTGCACTCTGTTAGGGACACAGCTCTTAATGCAGCGTGGCTTTGCTGCCGTTAAGTGTGCAAAGTTGTGTTAGAGCGAATGCTGTCCCATCTCCCCACACTGAACCTTTTCTCGTGCTAGCCCTGGGCCTCCTTCTTCTTATCTCGATTGGTGGGCCGGTAATGCTTTGGCTGCTGGGCCTCTCGGGGTCAAGTCAGTTCCAGCCCGGTGGCTCAACCCATGTTTATCTTTGAAGAAAAATATCTCATTAAATTCCTACTTGAATTTGAGGATCTCAATTGGAAGAGAGATTGTAACCCCCGCTCCTTTCTTCTTACGTAAGCTTCTCTCTTTCTTACGTAAGGCTCATCCTTTTTGACGTAAGCAAATTCCGATGACGGAATTATGCAACAGTCTGTCATTCTTTCTGGCGACTGCGAGTATCGTCATGTGTGCCGAACCATGACGACGTGTCTCTCGAGATATTAGGTGACCTCTAAGGCACGCCCAGTGTTTTAAATGGACTGAAAATATTTATATGAGGTATTTCCAGTATCGTTGAGTTAAACTTGTTTTTAAATGAGACAATTATAATATTTTGAAGAGCTCCAAAATATTAAAATTGTCGGAGATCATTTTAATATTAATTATTAAAATGATTCCAGTTATTTAAAATATTATGAGATTTAAATTATGTTGAAAACGTTAATTAATTTAATGGTTTTATTCTCTTAAAGATATTAAATAAGACTTTATCATTTTATTGATGATGAAGAAATATTATTTTATAAACTAAAGTTAATTTAAAATAATATTTACCTTAATTCCTCTGAGTGCTTTTAATTAAGTTAACATTT
This sequence comes from Juglans microcarpa x Juglans regia, assembly GCF_004785595.1. Taxonomy (NCBI): domain Eukaryota; kingdom Viridiplantae; phylum Streptophyta; class Magnoliopsida; order Fagales; family Juglandaceae; genus Juglans; species Juglans microcarpa x Juglans regia. Next base: position 6,165,315 of record NC_054609.1, read on the forward strand.
ACGCATTTTCAAATCAGTATTTTAATATCTCAACGTTAGATCGTTTTGAGGACCCCAAGACGAAGGGACTGGATTAAGTACCCAGACCCCCTCTCTTTCCCCCTCACTTTTTCCCAGCCCTCTCTCTCTCCTCCCTCTCCCCAGCATACATGATACGCAGCTCCCCCTACGCCTCAGCCCGGCGCCATCATGCGTCCGTAGCCCTCACTGCCAACACCACCAGCTCCCCCTTCCTCCGGCGAGCCTCCCCGTAGCAACCTCTCCTTCTCACGCTCTCTCTTCCTCTCCGCTGGAAGCATAATGCCCGAATGGGCTTGATGTCCTTAGCAGCGCTGTGCGCATTCCTTCCGCGCCACCACTTCCACTGCAGCTTCCTCTGTCACCGGCCACCACCCTCCAGCAATCTCAGCTCCTCCCATGCAGCCACCTTCCCCCTCCATCGCACACACGCACGCACGAGGAGACCCACGCACGGCTTCACCGTGCGCGACCTCTAGCGCCGCCGTGCGCGGCACCCACGGCCACTAGTCTCCACCATGGACCTCCCTCTACCTCCCCCTTCCTCCTCCACGTGAACCATGGCCAGTAGCTTCTCTCTCACCCACGACTTCCTCTCCCTCAAGCGCACGGCCTTGCACTCCTCCACCGCCGTGCACCGCCACCCATGGTGGGTAACCACCCTCTCGGCACCCTCAGGCCACCACCAAGTCAACCCAACCACCCATAACCCCGATCTGCCACCCATGCACGCACACTCTCTCTCACTCTCCCACGGCCTTTCCTCCATCATGCGGCCAGATCCGCCACCGTGGCACCACCTCGACGCCACCACGAGATCCACCTCATTTCCCTTAGCCGAACCATAGGTCCAAACCAGCACTTTACGTGGTGGGTAATCACGTATGTGATGGACAGTCACTGCATGTGACTGACTGCCACTGTACACGGTTAGGTACGCTGTGTACCGCTCTTCATAGCCACCAACACAGGGCCTTCACAAGCCCTTCCAAAACCACACTTAGCTATCCAAACGCCCAAACAGTCAACGTACGTGGGTTAGCCGCCATGTACGACCTCTCCAACGTCATTGGCTGTGACGATCAGCGAGCAACGCACAGGTTATCCCGTCGATGGTATAACTCTCTATCCCTTATTAATTATGTTAGATATTGATTAGTTAATTAGGTTGTGAACTGTGCTGTTAGTATTAGGGGAATGATTGGGTTGTATTGAGATGCGCTATGTAGTGCGCTGTGAAGTGTTGGGCATATCTATGTAGTGTGGTGATGTGATGTGCCGTGTATGTGAAGTGTTGGGCATATGTGTGAAGTGTTGTGGACTGTGCTGTGTAATGTAGTTGTGGAGTTTGTGTTGTAATGATGGCGTGGTTGTGATGTGCAGTGTAGTTATAGGGCATGTGCTGTATGGATGACATGGCGTTGTGTAGAGATGGAATAGTGCACGTTGAGTGTACTTTGTGTGGGGCGTAGTGTGAGATAAGGAGAATATATGTGAAATATACTCTCCTGGTGTATTGTGGATTGGGAAGAGTACATGTAAAGTGTACTCTGTATGGCGTGATGTGTGTAACGGGAGGATGGAGCAATGCACCATACGGCGGGTATGCCGTGATGGTGATGTAGCGTAGCGTGTATGGAGTATACGCAGAGTGTACTCCATGTGATGGAGTGATGCATCATACGGCAGGAATGCCGTAATGGTGATGTGGCATAACGTGTATGGAGTATACGCGGAGTGTACTCCATGTAGCGGAGCGATGCACCATATGGCGGGTATGCCGTAATGGTGATGTGGCGTAACGTGTATGGAGTATACGTGGAGTGTACTCTTTATGGTAGAGTGATGCATTGTATGGCGGGTATGCCATATTGATGATAGGTTGTAGCGTGTGGAAATGGAGTATACGTAGAGTGTACTCCACGAGGCATCAACACTCCGTGTGGCGTGTCGTAGAGATAAGGACGATTGTGCAGTTGATGGGCATAGAACATGGTGAATAGTGTCAGGAATTGTGGAACAATGTCCTGAAGTAGTTATGGCGTAGCTTATAGTCTGAGGTGACAAGTGTCACCGTGATGGACTTATGGCTAGGAGTATGCGTGAAGTAGTAGAATAAGTGTAAGAGTACGCAGCGGAAGCATGACTGGGCAACGTCACGAAGTGACGTGGTTACTGACAGTCGTGCTTGTGATGGATGAGACGCTAGCATAGAACGTGGTGATTGTGTCGGGAACTGTGGAACAGTGTCTCGAAGTAGTTATGGCGCAGCCTGTAGTCTGAGGTGACAAGTGTCACTGTAATTGACCTACGGCTGGAAGTATGGGTGTAGTAGCAGAATAAGTGTAAGAGTGCGTAGCGAAAGCATGACTAGGCAACATCACGAAGTGATGTGGTTACTGACAGTCAGGCTTATGATGGGTGAAGTTAGTGTGAAAATGGCATAACGGGAACGTGACGAGATGTCACGATGTTACGGGAGTACGTAAGGAACCGTACTCGTGATGAGTTAGAAGTTGGCGTAGAAGTGACGTAACAGGATATCAGGTGACGTGACAAGGTCACGGTGTAGCTTGAGAGTAGTCTCGAGCTATGTGATGTGACATAAGGCGTAATGGTGAATAGAGTCTTGTCATGTTAAGTGTTGGGATGAACTGTCGAAGGGACGACTAGCATGAAGAGTCGTGCTGGCCGGGTTAAGAGAATGTTGGTATCAGAATATGGCCCTCATCCCTACGAGCAGGTGATCAACATGTTATATGTTGATCTTAGGCAATAAGGGGTAAAGTACATGTGTAATCTGGTGAGACACGTGTATCATACGGATTCACCATATGTAATGGGTAATCTGTCCACAATAGAGTTGCCCGGTGATTAAGCCTCAGAGTTGACTTAGAGTCGTGTGGCTTGTATGGATGGGAATGAGGATTAGTATGGTCCAGGATGTATGGAGGTAGTGACAGGTGTTTCGTCTAGGATTGGGAAGCGTGACTTAGTTGGTCTGAGTCATGCATCAAGATGAGTTCAAAAAGGAGAATAAGACGAATGTCTTAGTCTCTTAATCCTAAGGTGAATCATGGGTTCATTTTAGTGGATGAGCACTCGAGGCAAGACGTTGAGTTGGAAGATGTGGTGACCGTAAGTGGTCTTCGAAAGGTTTAACGTAGTGAAGGGCACGTAAGTGCACGGGATAGAATGAGAGTGTTTCAAGTATAGCGTAGTTCTATTTATAGTTTAAGTTGCTTATGCATTAGATAGAGAGAATGACGTTAAGGTTATGTATGCATGTAGGTTACCAGCTAACACGAGCATGAATGGACTGCATGGTATGAAAGTAGCATAGAGTCCAGGTAAGTATTACGTTCATGCCCTCCTGGAGTTTTCTAGAAATTACGAAATGAAAAGGAAAAGTTTTTATCTTTAAGAAAATGCTTACGAAAGAAGATGTTATGCTTTCAAACGTATATGTACGTACGGCCCCTCCAAGAAAGCCTCTTTTTACGCACCCAAAGTTATTAATCGTACGCATGCGAATGGATGACTATAAGATATATCTACTGTATGTATTTTCAAAGAAACGAACTGATGAAAATGCACGAAAGATGAGCTTGAGCCGACGCCTTCGTGGATCCTACGGACCGACGCCGTTGCGAGTGCCGCGAGGTGATGCTCATGGACGCCGTGAAGGCCTACGTTCAAGGTGATACTTATGGATGCCGCGAAAGGCAAAAATTGAGCTCGTGCTTTATGTTTTATGGACGGTACGAACTGATACTTTTGTGAATGCCGCGAGGTGATGCTTATGGACGTCATGAAAGAGGAGTTGAAGCCCATGCTCAGGAAATGATGTTTTCTCATGAAAAGAAATGTTTTCTCATGTTAAATGAATGAAAGAACTGAATGAAAGCTCCAGCTCTTTAGAGCTGGCATGAATGAATGAAAGCATGAAATGTATGAAAATACGTAACAGCCCTACGAATGAATGGAAAGGTGTACCCAATGAATGAATGGGCAGATTGCAATGCCGGGCAGTAGTACTGGTAGTGCACCCAGTGCTGCACCCTAACGGAAAGGGATTCCAACCTGTGGCCATGGGCGAATCCATCGGCCATAGGGCCGCTAACCCTAACACACAGGGTGTAACAGTGTGTACCGGCCTATGAAAGTGAAAAGAAAGAATGTATGTACGTATGTATGCAAGCACGCACGAATGCACTTTAAGGAATGAAGGCACTGCACTCTTGCAGAAATGAAGGCACTGACGGGTGAAACGTTTTACGAAAAGAAAGGAAAATCCCGTCCAGTGACATTTTCAAATGAACGCACATATGCACGCATGCATGTATGTATAGTATGTACGAATGACGAATGCATGAATGAAAACCTACGTTGTTATATTTTAACTGCATGAAATAATGCTTATGAGTCTTCGACTCATTTTAGTTTTTATGCATGTCCTTCCCCCCAACAGGGAAGGAAATGAAGTACGCGTCGGGATGGACACGGCCCATGGGGAAGAGCACGGAAGTCTAGGCACGAGCATTTAAATGTAAGAGAGGTCTTTTTATTATTAAAAAATGATGTTTTCCGTTGTAAATCTCTTTTATTGCAAAATCACATTTTATTTTATAAACGTAAAGTCTTGCACCTTGGGAAGAAGCAAAAAGTTTTAAATCGGATGGTAATTCCCGTCGTCTTTTAGCAAAATATTTTACAAAAAGACCCACCACAAGGACGGGCGTTACAGAGATAGATATATTCTACATCATTTATTGATGCATATATGAGCATTTTAGATAACATTAAACAACAATAATTGTCTTAAGTTACACTTTATCTGCGTAATTCTCACACTTAAAGAGCCTCAAATTTAGGCATGAACTTAATGGGACCATAGTACAGAAATTTGTGATCTCTATGCCTATTATTACGGTTGTGCATGTGACCTGATCACCCCTGGGATCCGATGAGACTCACCCGGCTCGACCCGACTTTTATTGGGTTATAATCTGAGCGGGTCTCCAACCCGGCAAATAGCTGGTTCGTATTTTCGGTGTAACCCATCCGAGCTTTTCAAGTATAAAAGTATACTTCGTTCTCGTACCCTAGCCAATAGCTGCCCTTGAGGAATGTGTTCAGTAAAGTTGTTATCCCACAATTGCAACACCTCCATTAATGTGCCATTTTTGTAGGGGAAGGTTAGGTGGGCCTGAGAGAGAATATCAAGAAATGCGAAGAAAAAAGTGTACATGAGAAAGCTTAGGGATGAAAGAGCATTAGTTAATGGAGTCAACAAAGGCAGTCGATGAGGAGTAGTGTAAACCTACATTTAACGTGAGCTTTATTAGATTTTTCATTTGTTCCAATTATTTCACAAAAAGAAGAGAAAAACTACGTAATGTGATACCCCTTATGATATAGATAAGGGTAGGTGGTGTATGGGATCTCACATTGCTTGGGAATGAGAAGTTCTTGCACTTTATAAGATTCTGATGGGGCTCCAATTGTATCATTGACTAGTCCTTTTGGAGTATAGGCCTTGTGGTTTGGGCCTTCCATTGGGCGTTACATTTCGTATCAGAGCCAGGTTTGAGGTTCTACAGACTATAGTATGTAAGATTTCAAAGTATAGATAGTCATTAATTTGATGGGATAGTGGAGCGGACTATAGGGTTGAATATTGTAGGTGTGGGAAGTCTTAGGATTCTCAGACTTTAGGATTGACTTTGATGTGTGGGATTTCACAGGTCTTAATTATGGTGTCTTTTTAAATAATTAGATGGGGTAAGGTATTAGATTTTGGAGATTGACTATTACTACCGTTGTGCGTACTTCTTTTCTCTCTTTTATAGGTATTCTTATAATTTTGAAGTATAATATATATGTTTTGTTTTATGAATACCACTAATTAATTATGTTCATATAAACTCTATTTTTTTGAAACGATTATTAAAGATCCAAGTTATTTTGTCAGGATGCCACCTCGTCGTCAAGAACGAAGTATGTTGGACCTGAATGCAAACGAGAACGAAAGGGAAGCAACCCCGAGTGCTTCCGAAGTACTACGAGTAGCGGCACATCAATTAATTGATGACCTCGTGTAGAATCCCTCGGGTCGCCAACGTAACTATAATGAAGGGGTTGTATCATAAAGCAATTCAATCGAATGCACCCCCCCTTTATTTGATCGTAGAGGCGATCCAACCCTGGCGGAGGATTGGATTCAGAACATTGAGGAGATATTGCAGGTCCTAACCTGTACAGATGAACAGAAAGTGGCGTACGCCACATTCAAGCTAACCGAAGAGGTGATGAGGTGGTGGATTTCTGAAAGAACTATCAGAGAAGCAGATGGGACAGAAATAGTTAGTTGGTTGCATTCCAAGCAGATCTTTCTTGAGCGCTTCTTCCCTAGCTCGGTTCGTGATGACAAGGCTATGGAATTTGCCACCTTGGTGCAGGGAACAATGACAATACACTAGTATGCAGCTAGATTTACTGAGTTATCCCATTTTGCTACTTATCTAATTCTCGATGAGGAAAATAAGGCGTGTAAATTTGAGCAAGGGTTGAATGAGAAACTTTATGAGCGAGTGGTGGGCTTCAAGATTCGGAACTTCTCAGAAATGGTGAATAAGGCCACAGTTTTTGAATGAACCCTTCAAAGAAGCGCTGCACTGCATGAACAAAGGAAGAGGACTACTCCTACTAGGTACCATTCTGGCATGGACTAGGTACCATGGAAAAAGAGGAATGAAGGTGGTAGCTCGGGAAAAAGCCTGGCTCAGGGTAATCAACAGCCCTATCAGTGTAGGACATGCAATCAAGTGCACTCCGGAGAGTGCAGAAAAGGGGCAGGATTGTGTTTCTATTGCGGCAAATCTGGACAATACATCAAGGACCGCCCAATGCAATTGGGTAGCAACAAGGCCACCAAACTGCCACCTCAGAGAAATGAAGTTCCAGCATGAGGCAGCAACCAACGTCCTACTGCGCCTGCACGAGTTTTTGCGCTAACACCTAGAGAGGTTGAGGGTAGGAATGATGTGATCACTGGTATGACTCCTTTGTTTTGCTTTAAGGATTTTATTTTATTATTATTCTATTTGTTTGTTTTGGTTAAAACTTTGAATATTTTGGTTCATGGATAAGGCTAATTGTGATCACGGGTACTCTTTCTTTGTTTTCTAATAACGCTTTTGTGTTATTTGACTTGGGAGCGACACATTCTTTTGTTTCCACTGCTTACTCTAGATTTTGCACTTTAGAAACTAAAAAGTTGAAGCACAAGTTAGTGGTCGTAACCCCAACAGGAAATTCGGTAGTCTGTAGTGAGATTCTACTGGGATGCCCTCTATCTATATAGCGAAGACTAATGCCAGCAGGTTTAATAGTGTTCCACATGATTGGGTTTGATGTGATTTTGGTTATGGATTGGCTGGCTTCCTACCACGCCAGTATTGATTGTTTTAAAAAAGAAGTGGTTTTCAGACCCCCAAAAGAAAGTGAATTTCGATTCACAGGGTAGAAAGTGAGGTTGGTTCCACCCATCATATCTGCCATTCAGGTTGGAAAATTGTTACGTGATGGTTGTCAGGGATTCTTAGCCTGTGTGGTAGAAGCACTAAAAGAGTAGTTGAAGTTAGAACAGATACCTGTTGTGAGTGAATATCCAGAGGTCTTCCCAGAAGATTTATCAGGACTTCCACCCGAGCGAGAGTTAGAGTTCGCTATTGAACTAGTCCTAGGCACGACACCTCTTTCGAAAGCACCTTACAGAATGGCGCCGTCTGAATTAGTGGAACTCATGGAACAGTTGCAAGATTTGTTGGATAAGGGTTTAATCAGGCCCAGTGTATCACCTTGGGGAGCTCCAGTTCTCTTTGTGAAGAAGAATGATGGATCGATGAGAATGTGTATTGATTACAAGGAACTTAAACAGGTGACCATAAAGAATAAGTATCCGCTACCCCGTATAGAAGATTTGTTTGATCAGCTTCAGGGTGCTCAGGTATTTTCAAAGATTGATCTTCTATCGGGTTACCATCAATTGAAGATTAGGGCGGAAGACGTGGCTAAGATGGCTTTCAGGACTCGATATGGCCACTATGAGTTTTTGGTCATGCCTTTTGACCTGACTAACGCCCTAGTAGTATTCATGGATTTGATGAACCAGTTGTTTCATGAATTTTTAGATAAGTTTGTGGTTGTTTTTATTGATGATATACTGATATACTCCGAAAGCAAGACCGAGCATGAAGAGCATTTGAAGTTGGTACTTGGGACACTCAGAGACAAAAAGTTGTTTGCGAAGTTGAAGAAGTGTGAATTTTGGCTTGATTTAATCACATTTCTGGGGCATGTAGTTTCGAAAGATGGCATTTCAGTGGACCCAAGAAAAGTGGAAGCAGTGGTTAATTGGTCGGCACCGAAGAATGTTCATGAGGTTAGAAGTTTCTTAGGATTGGCGGGTTATTACCATCGATTCATTGATGGTTTCTCCAGGATAGCAGTTCCTCTCACTGCACTCACTAAGAAAAATAATAAGTTTGAATGGACAGCAAGGTGTGAAGAAAGCTTTCAGGAGTTGAAACAGAGATTAGTGACAGCTCCGGTGTTGACAGTCCCCATGGCTAGAGGTGGATTTGTTGTCTATAGCGATGCATCAAGGCTTGGATTGGGGTGCGTACTAATGCAACATGGGAAGGTTATAGCTTACACGTCCCACCAACTAAAAGTGTATGAGCAAAATTATCCCACACATGATCTGGAACTCGCGGTAGTCATTTTTGCACTTAAGATTTGGAGACACTATCTATATGGGGAAAAGTGCAAAATTTATACGGATCACAAGAGTTTGAAATATTTCTTTACCCAAAAGGAATTAAATATGAGGCAAAGGAGATGGCTTGAGTTGATCAAGGATTATGATTGCACCATTAATTATCACTCAGGCAAGGCTAATGGGGTAGTCGACGCCCTAAGTAGGAAGTCAATGGGACCGACAGTTGCAGCCCTTACCACTCAACATAAATTGTTAATGGACTTAGAAAGAGCCGATATTGAGGTCATCGCTAGTGATACAAATGCTTTCATGGCCAGTTTAATAGTTCAACCTGCCTTGATAGATAGAATCAAAGCTGCTCAGAAAGTGGACTCAGGGTTAGTGAAGCTAATGGAAGAAGTCGGGAGTGGGGACAAACCTGATTTTAGCATTTCTGAGGATGGAGTTTTGAGGTTTAGAGGTAGAGTATGCATACCTGCTTATGATGAACTAAAAAAAGTAATTCTTGAATAAGCACACCATTCTTTGTACACAGTTCACCCAGGGAGTACCAAAATGTATCGGGACTTGAGAGAGTCTTTTTAGTGGAATGGTATGAAAAGAGAAATTGCTAAATTTGTGGAGCAATGCCTAACTTGCCAACAGGTGTAGGCGGAGCATCAAAGACCTGTAAGATTATTACAGCCACTCCAGATTCCAGAGTGGAAGTGGGAGCATATCTCCATGGACTTTGTGACAGGTCTACCAAGGACTTTAAGAGGACAAGATGCTATATGGGTGATCGTGGATCACTTAACGAAGACCGCTCGTTTTGTGCCCACTAAAGTTTCTTATAGACTGGAGAAACTAGTTGAGCTGTATGTGCGGTAGATAGTGAGGTTGCATGGAGTACCGATATCCATTGTGTCCGATAGAGACCCTCGTTTTACTTCTAAGTTCTGGCGAAGCTTACAAGAGACAATGGGTACTAAATTAAGTTTTAGTACTACTTTACACCCTCAGACAGATGGACAGTCAGAAAGGATTATTCAGATTTTAGAAGACATGTTGAGGGCGTGTGTGATGGATTTTAAGGAAACTTGGATGCGACATTTACCATTAGTTGAGTTTGCTTATGATAATAGTTTCCAGGCTAGCATTGGGATGGCACCCTATGAGGTTTTGTATGGCAGAAGGTGTAGATCTCCATTGTATTGGGATGAAGTAGGTGAAAGGAAACTTCTAGGGCCAGAGATTATTCAACAGACCAAAGAGAAGATAGATACCATTCGGGCTAGAATGAAAGCAGATCAGAGCCAACAAAAGAGTTATGCAGATAAACGCCGCCGCTAATTAGAGTTTGAGGTTGGAGATAAGGTATTTTTGAGGATTGTACCGATGAAAGGAGTTATGAGATTCGGAAGGAATGGTAAGTTGAGCCCAAGATATATTGGACCATTTGAGATTCTTGATCAGATTGGACCAGTGGCGTACATGGTGGCCCTACCACCGGCATTCTCGGGAGTGCATAACGTGTTTCATGTGTCTATGTTGAGAAAGTACATCCATGACCCCACCCACATTATAGATCATGAACCCTATCAGATTCAAGAGGATATGACCTACACCGAGGAACCAGTGCGGATTTTGGACAGGAAAGAGCAAGTGTTACAGACTCGAACTATCCTTTTGGTTAAAGTATTGTGTAATAATCATGCTATCAGCAAAGCATCTTGAGAATTCGAGGAAGAGATGCGAGTTAAGTATCCTCACTTGTTCGAAGAGAACTTTTATAGCTTGTAGCAAATTTCGAGGATGGAATTTTTGTAAGGGGAGGAGGATGTAAGGCCCAGTGTATGTGAGGCCTGGACCGTGAGCAAGGCACAACCTTTTCTTGGAAAGCATTGAAACGGCGCCGTTTTGGGTAAGTGTTTCCTTCTTCCTTAGCTTTCCCGATTCTTTCTCCCTCTTTTTCTCTTTCAGTTTTCTGGTTTCCCCCGTCCAAACGTCTCCCTCTCACACGTTACCCACTTCCCTTCCCGATTTCATCTCTTTCTTTTCGTTGGGTCTGTTCGTGAGTCCGAATGTAATGCCCTAGCATTTTCTCCATTTTCTTTTTCCTCACTTTCGATTTTTCCCACAAAATCGGGTTCTCACTCTGTCGCATCCCTCCATTTCTACAGATTAGTGTGCTTCTCTCTCTCTCACGTACCTCTATTTCTGCAGTTGGTGTTCTCTCTTCAGACTCGGCTTTTCCTCTCCCACTTGGTGATCTTTTGCCTACAAGTATCTCTCTCTCCCTCTCTTTTATTCTACATTTAAGACTCTGAACTACAACCCTCTCAGCCGACCCTCTCTTTCTCATCACTTGCAGATTTTCTTGCTTTGTGATTTTTAGTGCTATGTTTTCGTGGGTCCCCAAAATTTTTTTCCATGTAACCATTGAAGCCCATCTCTGGAGAAGCTAGCACTCGCCAGTAGGCCATTCTCATTCTCGGTTTCTTAGGCACGCACACACTTTCACTTCAAGTCAGTTTATTTCACTCCAATGAGATATTTGAAATATGTAGTCCATGTGTTCTCCGGCATTTTTGTGTGTAAGCAAACACCTTGTGTTGGAATGGTCTTGGAGTTTTGGATTATTTGGGTTGGACGTGTAGTAAACCAAATGGATACTCGGGGTTGAGTAGTGGTTGTTTTTGTACTATTCAGGTTTTTATACGACCGTTGGAGTGGAGGTTAAATTATTTGGAGTTATATTATTGTTGTTTTGGTTGAGTTGTTGGTGGTTGCTTGGAGTTAGGGGCCATTGAAGTGGGGTTGATATTTTATTATTTGTGTTTGACGTTGACTTTGATGGGTGTATAGGTCAATATCAAAATTAGTATATGGTATTTTGGATTGAAGTGCAGGCTGTCCAGATTATTATATGGCTATTTTAGTGAGTTGTTTTTGCTATAATATGGTTTGGGATTATGGGTTTTAATTATTTAGATTGAAGTTGTGTCAATTTTTTTTTTACACTTAGTGTATATTTATTTTCTATCAATAGGTAACGAGATTTTTAGAGGTCGAATTCAAGGCATAGATAATATGTTGCAGGAGCCAAACTAGGCAGAGACAGAATAGGAACCCCGCTTACCTGACTCCTGCAGCATATTATCTATACCTTGAATTCAACCTCTAAAAATCTCGTCACCTATTGATAGAAAATAAATATACACTGAGTGTAAAAAAATAATTGACACAACTTCAATCTAAATAATTAAAACCCATAATCCCAAACCATATTATAGCAAAAACAACTCACTAAAACAGTCATATAATAATCTAGACAACCCGCACTTCAACCCAAAATACCATATACTAATTTTGATATTGACCTATAAACCCACCAAAGTCAACTTCAAACACAAATAATCAAAATATCAACCCCACTTCAATGGCCCCTAACTCTAAGCAACCACCAACAACTCAACCAAAACAACAATAATATTACTCTAAATAATTTAACCTCCACTCCAACGGTCGTATAAAAACCCGAATAGTACAAAAACAACCACTACTCAACCCCGAGTATCCATTTGGTTTACTACACGTCCAACCCAAATAATCCAAAACTCCAAGACCATTCTAACACAAGGTGTTTGCTTACACACAAAATGCCCGAGAACTCACGGACAACATATTTCAAATATCTCATTGGAGTGAAATAAATTGACTTGAAATGAAAGTGTGTGCGTGCGTAAGAAATTGAGAACGAGAATGGCCTACCGGCGAATGCTAGCTACTCCAGAGATGGGCTTCAATGGTTACACGTAAAAAAATTTCGGGGACCCACGAAAACGCAGCACAAAAAATCACAAAGCAAAAAGAATCTACAAGTGACAAAAAAGAGAGGGTCGGCTGAGACGGTTGTAGTTCAGAGACTTAAATGTAGAATAAAAGAGAGGGAGAGAGAGATACCTGTAGGCAAAAGATCACCAAGTGGGAGAGGAAGAGCCGAGTCTGAAGAGAGAACACCAACTGTAGAAATAGAGGTACGCGCAAGAGAGAGAAGCACACTAATCTACAAAAATGGAGGGATGCGACAAAGTGAGAAACCGATTTTAAGGGAAAAACCGAAAGTGAGGAAAAAGAAAATGGAGAAAATGCTAGGGCATTACATTCGGACTCACGAACAGACCCAACGAAAAGAAAGAGATGAAATCGGGAAGGGAAGTGGGTAACCTGTGAGAGGGAGACGTCTGGACGGGGGAAACCAGAAAAACTGAAAGAGAAAAAGAGGGAGAAAGAATCGGGAAAGCTGAGGAAGAAGGCAACACTTACCCAAAACGGCGCCGTTTCAATGCTCTCCAAGAAAAGGCTGGACTTTGCTCACGGTCCGAGCCCCACATACATTGGGCCTTACACGTAATGTGCTAAAGCACCAGAACCCAAAAACATAGAACTACCATTCTTCTTGTTGTGCTTTCTTGCATACCTCTGGTTTCTCAAAAACTTCGGATCCATCCCTTTCGTGGAAGTGTGGCTGTGCTTTCTGGGTTTCTTAATGCCATTCTTGTGGCCTTGTAGGATTGGTTGTGGATTGTGTGGTTCTTTGATTTCGTCATTTCTCTTTATCTTTGTCGGCAGCTCTTTGATGAGTAGGGTTCTTTTTTTTTTTTTTTTTTTAATGTTTCTTTGGTGGTTGTGGGCCATGTGCTTTTTGGGTTTTTTGAGTTTGCTATGCAGAGAAGTGAAGAGAAGCGAAAAAGGATCAGCTTTTTTGAGTTTTGGGTTTCGTAGTCTGTAGTTTTCTTATTGACAAATTGGAGTTGGGTAGGTTGAAGCTTGGGATGCCTCACCTTCTCAGCTCAAGATCTCCTTCGATCCAAGAGTCCAAGCCCACTTCTCTCTCTCTCTCTCTCTCTCTTCCTCTCCCGTGGTCTGTGATTCTGTAATTTCTGTGAATGAGTCTTTTTTGGAAGTAAGGAAAGGAAGAGTAAACAATATTGTTTTTAAAGTCCGGGTCATACGGGTTTGACCCGATTTGATTTTCTTTGAGTCGGGTTGGCGCCTTAAATGAGTCCATTCGGGTCGAGTCAAGCGCAAACCCGACTGTAACAGACCGGGTTCCAGGCCTACCCATTATTATTAGAGTAAAAAAAAGAAAAAAAAATCCTAGCGGGAGCCCCCAGCGGGAAAACTAGTATCGCTCTTATTATTACTTGTGTGGATTTAATTAGTTAATACTTAATAAAAACTGTAGAACCCACTTTATATTTCCATCTTTTTCTTAATACTAAACTGCTCGAACTTGTGAGATTTTTCTAATAAATAAACTTTAAAACCATCCTAACTCCATCACTTACATTACCAAACTTCAATAGCATGTCACTGGCATGGATCCTACGTCTATGGGTACCAATATATGAGATTCCAATTTTCATGTTTAATCTTAGAATTTCACGTTATGAAAAACATTAATCTTAAATAATGTGAATCCCATGTTAAATGCTAGACACACATGATGATCAAAAAGACAAAAACCGTACATATGCTTTGATCATGGCTATGTAAGAAAACAAGCATGATCGATATTGCAAGATATATAATATGAATTAATATTTTTTTTTTCATTTTCTCAACTTCAAATTGTTAATCACATGATCACCTAATTATCACCCATATGAAAGAATGATTGAAAAAAGAAAAAAGAAATACTCCGTCTCTATTAAGGGTGGCAATTCGTGTTCGTATCGTGTTAAGTCATGAATATTAAACTATACGGATCAATCTGAATCCGACCCTTTAATTAACGGGTGACACAATACGACGACCTACTTAACTCGTGTAGTAATTAACTTTTATCGGATTAACCTGGGCATGACCCATTTAACTCAGTTCAACCCATTTAATCCATTTCATATAAATTGGTTGAGCTAACCCATGACATATTTATTTTTTAACCTAATTAATATAATTTCACATATAATACAAAGATAACTATATAAATAATTCACAATTACAACTGAATTTATAATTTTATTATCAGTATTCAAACCAAAAATATATAAGAAAACTAATATTTTCATAAAATAAATTTACACATTAACAAAAAAAGTTTAGTAGTTTGAGATATAACGTAGTCAAATATTAATATTAATATCACATATTCCCAACAACAATAAAAGATATATAAGACTAAACATTTATAAAATTTAAACATAGAATTTGTTCATGCTATATTGCCAGTTGATTGCCGATTTCGTGGATTGACCTGCAATTGATCCGTTTGTTAATCGTATCTTATTGGATCAACTGATTTTGATCCAAACACATTTATATCAAACCTAATTAATCTACTTATTTTATATCGTGTTTATGTTAGATATTTGACAGATCGTGTCATATATAATTTTACACGCAGATATTGCACTCACTTTTCTCATTAATTGAAATTTTTAATTAACTTGATATCTTTTTAGTTAAAAACGGACGGTTGCGGGTGGTGGCTCCCTGTTGGAGTAAAGCCACTCGAATCACTGAATGATCAAGAAACAAGTAAAAAGTTAAAGCACATAAATTAAAGCAGATTGGAATTGATTCAATTCGAGAATATTAGTTGAACTAATTAGAACCAAATTTCTTTGCATGAGTTTTTACTAAATATACACTTAAAGTTAAAAAAAAAAAATCCATTTGTTAAATAAAAAATATTTAATTCTACAAAATCTTTAAAGAAATTATTTCAAGAAATGTCATTCAAGTGTACTTTTGTTGCATAAAAATTTAATATGCCAATTCATTTTTTTACACTAGTCAATTATTTGGAAAACATAATTAATTAATTCTGAGTTTTCAATTTATTTAGTGAAAATTGAGGTTCGTAAATTATAAAGGTAAAATGCATTAATATACTAAAAATTATATAATTTAGTTATAAGAAAAATGATTTATACAATTATAGAGTATATATAAAAGTATTGTGCACTCTCTTTAAAAAAATAAGAGAAATATCATGAGATTCACTTGAAAAGATTAACTTTTTCATAGTAGAACACACTTTTTTAAGAGGGAATGAGATGAGATTTGTACACCAACTATATATCTATCATTACTCTAATTATAAAGAGAAATGATAGTTACAATCTTGAGTGTGCAAGCGCTATGTAATCACTTTGAAAAAATAATAAATACGGGATATTCTATATGAAAAGAAAATTAATTTTTTAATAGTGAACCCCACTCTTTTTCAAAGTGACTGCACGACGCTTGCGCACTTCACAACTGTATGCAACATTACTGAATTATAAATCCAACAATAATTAACACTACAACACAATTGCTTTTTAGTGACGGTTGGAAAATTGTGACAGTCCCTAAACCGTCACTAAAAAGCCTTTTCTATGATGGTTTCTGGAAATTGTCACTAAAGACAAATCAGATTTTTTTTACGTTCCAACGTATGGGAAATTTACGTTCGAACGTCACGTATACGTTCGAACATTGTGGCTACTTAAGTGCGAGCGTGAAATGTTTTGGCGCCAAAGTTTGAACGTAAGTAATTAACGTTCGAACGTAAAATGTATTGCGCTAATATTCGAACGTCAATTACTAACGCTCAAACGTTAATTGTAAATTTAAAGTAAATATGACTCTAATTTAAAATTTATGTGATTTTTATAGTGCATAATTTGTGAACAGGTCTAAAAAATTGACTTGTATATATTTATATATACACAATTTGTAATATATAAATATATATTTATGTTTATATATATTTGAAGTGCAGTGATTTAGTATTAAAGATGGAAAATATAACATTAAAGAAGATTAAGAATTGAAATTAAAAAACCATAGAAATATTAAATAATATTTTTCTTTACATATAATAAAAGAAAAATACAAAATATTATCGAATTTCTTAAACAACACTCAGATGATAGTGTTGTTCGCGAAATTCAAACTTCGTACATCCTCAATCAAGGTATCAACCTTATCGTTGAGGATACCTACACGATGGGCGATCTAGACGCCTCTATAGCCACAAGTGATCGATCGATCTTATGATCGATATCCGCAGTCAATTGTGAGATCACCGCATCAACCCAAGCAGGCCGTGCATCTCCCGCAGGTATACTCAGCGGCTGCTAACTATTACTCCCCACATGACCTGGCTCAGGCTGCATCGGAGAAACTAGATCCTCTATAGGAGATGGCTGACATACCCTCGCACGTCCAATGCTACGTCGATGCTTGGTCATGTCGAGGGGGCTCATTTGATCTTTGACCCACTTCTCTGGCTGGGTTGGCATTCCCTGTGCAAGTAATAGCCAGCTAATCAGGACACCGTATGGGAGATTATCTGTGGAGACGATCCTCGTCTCGTAACGGATCCTCTCAAAGATGTGCAGTGGCAAATCTATGGGATCTCCACGTGCCACTCGTATCAAAAACTGTGTCCGAAGCTGACCAAATGTGATTTTATGTGCCACAAAATTTACGTTTGTTGCAACAATAAGGTGCAACATGCGGAAGAAAGGTAGCAGATAGTTTTAGTTGAAGACGTTATTCTGCTTGATTTGCATGCGGTCCCTCCAGTGAGGATGTAGAAATCCTCGTCTCGGTCATCATCCCAAGCCTCGAGGCCAGTATCCTCAACCTTTAACCGGTCTGCATCTCTAGCTGATGCTGGCTCAAATGGGCAGCCAGTAGATGATGCAGAAGTGCATACATCCTCACGAGGTGTAGCGTGTGCATATGTCTCAACTCCTCGATGAATCCGAAGGTACTCGGCGATGACATCTGGTGAAATCTCAATGGAAACACCGCATACAGTCACAGTGTGAGAGGATGCATCTTGAGGCATGTCACACATCCATATATATAACTCTTGAACCATTCAAAGGTATATATTTTCCCTCAATGTGCAGAAATTTCCTCAGGCTCTACTGACGAAAACATCTCTCAGGTCCGTCTGCTCCCATATGAGTTTGTTGAAATCATTAATCAAGACCTATTGCTATACCATAACAGTACGAGCCCCGATACGAGTAGTGTCCTGAGTGGATCCTTCCCTCCCTCGTTTCCTAGCATACAGAGGATGAATCATATCCTGGAAGTAGAAAAGGAAAAAAAAAATATTTACATTGATGCATTTTTTGTGTTAATTTTAAACTGCTCTGCATTAAGGTTCGAACATGGTAAAAGAAACTATTCAAATAAAACGTTTAGACATGTATCATTTACGTTCGCACGTAAAACACATACGTGCGAACGTATAACATACACGTTTGAACGTAAGCAGTAAATAAATTTAAATGATATACGTTCAGACGTTTATGTTATACGTTTGAACGTATGAGTTTTATGTGCGAACATAAAGGATTCACGTTTGAACGTTGAAGCATAAATAAATTTAAAAAGTAGTACGTTCAGACGTTATAATTAAACGTTTAGACGTAAATTTTACAAAAAATTTACGTCCGAATGTAAAACAATACACGTTCAAACGTAGAAGCCTTAACAGCTATGTAATTGAAACATCGTATGTTTGAACGTCTTGGTAACACGTTCGAACGTTACGACACAAAATGGCTGAGTTGACTCAACCATTATTGAATTCTCGAAAATCAATCTATAAGGTTCTAAATGCCGAAATGCCACCGTAGAAATGAAGTATACACTTCAAGAAACTTTTATACAGTGACTATTTGGCCAATGGCAAGCCATGTTGGCCGAAAAATGGAGTTGAAAATCCGGCCACCACTTGGCCCGTTTTAAACAAAATCAAACTCAAATCTCAAATAAAATACATGTTAGAGGTTAAAAGATGAATGCCTACCTTTTAGTGACGGTTGTGGTGGAGTTTGACGGCGGCGGCGACGGAGGAATGGCGGCGTGCAAACAAGAACGAAGTTAGATAATGGTGAAAATGACGTTTCGTCGTTCTGTTTTGGGCTTATATACACGAAATGTTTGAACGTAATTCTTAGTACGTTCGAACGTTTTTCGATTTATTTTCCAAAATATTGACTATAATATATTATATTATTAATATATGTTATATATTATAATATATATAGTATATTATAGTATATATCTAATATTATATTATATATTATATATATAGGATCCATTATAAACTAATAAAAACAACATTAGAACCATAAGTTCTTATTATTAGCCCAAAATGATATACTTTATTATTACAATCTAATATCCAAAATTCTAGTGTACAAATTCCTAAATAGATTAATTAGAATCAAATTACTCTCCCTAATGAATGACAATTAGATGAATTGGTTTTTTTGAATTTTTGAGTGCTAACTATATTTCTAAAGTTTAGCAATATGTTTATACATGTTGTTGTGATTTCATGCTTACTCTTGAAATAATTGTGATTATTGTTTGTAAATTTTGTAAATAGTTTGTGAGTTTATGGTCAATGAACTAATATGTGTAAAAATATTATTGTGTGAATATTGTTGTTGTTGCGATATGTATTTGAAATATTGTGATTATTGTTTTTGAATTTTTATTGAATATGTTTAACAAAAAAATTATAAGTTTAGGATCTTAATTTAAGTAAAGATTAAAAATATTTAATATACATTTAATATGAGAATTAATATTTAACATTTAATAAGTATATATAATATATTCGTACTAATTTAGTTAGAATATGATTATTATTCAAATTATAAGTATAGTATAAAACTTAATCTTAAAAAGAAAAAAGAAAAAAAAAGTATATAACTTAACTATATATAAAGTATAATATTTTTTTCATATAGAGTGAGATCAAAGACGAGGCTAGCCATTAGATCAGTAAATAGCAAGGCAGTTTTAGTGGGAGGATCGATCCCTTTTGTTTTCAAAGTAATGTTCAAACTTCCTTCATGATTGTGTTACAAGTAATAAATATATAGAGGACTTACTAGCTAGCTAGCTTGGTGATCACGTTGTAGTTGCGTACCTTCATTTGTTGCATTTGTGGCTATGAAGTGGGCCGTACGTATCTTCAAACATTGATATAGGTGTCCATTAAGTGAGTCCCAGCCGTACGAGCTTCTGCTAATAGTCGTGGTTACATTAAGTTTCCTTGTCGAAAGTGTAAAACTTTGTGTGCGATAGGGTTGAATGAAGTTGAAAGTCATATATTTATGAACGTTATTGATCTGGGTTGAATGAAGTTGAAAGTTATATATTTGGATGAACTTGAAAGTCATACAAATTATGACCCTCAGAGGATGTGATTCCAGAAAATTATTACTATATAATATATATATATATATATAGTGCATTACATATATAATGTATTATATACTATATTATATATAGACTACATATAATACTCTTATATATATATATAATACACTATATATATTCACAAGTAGTTGGAGATGATGCCCAAATATAAACCCTGAATAAAGAAGAATTTAAAATTAACAAATAATAGTCACACAAGATTCGTCTTTTTCTCAAAATTTACATAAATAAAAAAATTTTATATAGTACTATATAGTACTATATATATATATAGTGTATTATATATATATATATATATAAGTTTTGTTGTTAGTTTTATCAATCATATATTATTGATTCATAGATATAGTATAGTATATATAGTATATTATTATAAGATGGGTGCAAGACCATCTCTCATATGGAGAAGTCTTTTGGCTGCTAGAAACCTCATTATTAAAGGATCTATTTGGAGAATTGGAGATGGTAAGGAGACAAAAATCTGGAAGGATAGGTGGCTTCCTAAACCTTCCTCTTTCATGATTCATTGTCAAGGGCAGACTATAGATGAAGAAGCGAAAGTTGCTGATCTCATTAATGAAAACACAAAGCAATGGGATAGAGAGAAGATATTTAGCATGCTAGGTCCTTTAAATGCTGCCATAATCCAAAGAATTCCCATGAGTTCTACAGGTGCAAAAGACAAGCTAATGTGGTTAGGCACAAAGGATGGAGGCTTTACAGTGAAAAGTGCATATCACCTTCAAAAGGAACTAATAGCAGAACAGAGGGGTCAGTCTTCTCGAGGATACCAAAACTTTAAAGAGTGGACTTGCTGCTGGAAGTACAAGATTCCAAATGCTGTTAAGATTTTTGTGTGGAGAGCATGCTTAGAAGCTCTACCGACAAAAAATAACCTTTTCAAAAAGAAGATAGTGGACTCTCCATTATGCCCGATATGCTACAGAGAAGATGAAACAGTTGCTCGTGTGCTGTGGAACTGTGAATCAGCATTGGATGTGTGGTGCCAAGGGCCCATTGTGCTGCAAAAAAGTACGTTGAGGGCAGTAAACTTCAAGGAGATTTTTGAACAGCTAAATGCCCAATGTGAAACAGAAACAATGGAACTTTTTGCTATGACTGCAAGGGGAATTTGGCAGAGGAGGAATAAAAGTGTATTTGAAGGGTCCTTCTTGCATCCTAACCTAATATCCCAGAATGCAGCTCAACAGCTGGAAGAATATAAGGTTGCTCAACTTGGCTCTAACTCAACAACTAGAAGGAATCCTATTCAAGCTGTGATATGGAGTCCAGCTCCTACGGGAATAATCAAGGTAAACTGGGATGCTGCACTGTGGGAAGATCAAGATAAACTGGGAATAGGCTTGGTAGCAAGAGATCATGAAGGTAGAATTATAGCTTCTAAAAAGGTGGTTAAGGCTGGTTGTGTGATACCATTACTGGCTGAGGCAATAGGAGCCTATCAAGCTGTCAAATTGGCATCCGAAATGAACTTGGAATCCGTGATCTTTGAAGGAGACTCTCTTCAGGTTGTTCAAGCAATAAATCTGCACAAAGAGAGATGGGACAGCGTGGGACTGGTGCTTGATGATACCAGAATGTTATTAGCTCAAGTAGTACATTGGCAATTTAACTTTGTTAAAAGAAATGGAAATGAATTAGCCCACTGTCTTGCAAAGAAAGCTTTAGAACTCACGGTGGAAACTTCCGAAATGGTTGTTATTCCCAACTGTAATGAAATACCTCCTATGTAATTGAGATGAATGAAATTGTTCCTTTTACAAAAAAAAAAAAAAATATGTATAGTATATTATTATGTTTTCATTTAAAGTATTATGCTATCATACTATATATATATATATAAAATATAGTATATATATTATACTATAATATAGTATATTATATACTATATATAGTCCAGATTACTCACCTTGGAGATGAGTGATTGGAGATGATACCCAAATATATATATTGAGTAAATAAGAATTTAATAAGTAACAAAAAGTATCTCGAACAAGCGGGTTATATGAAAGAACTTTTATGTTGAAGAGAAATATTATGAGTATGTAGAAAAAATTATATATATATATAACTATTATATTAATAAATACTAACCTATGAAGCTAAAAGTAACGTTCGAACATGAATTTCTTACATTTGAACGTTAATGGAGATATATGAGAGGAAATCGATATTATTCGAACGTACAATTATAATACATTCGAACATGAGAAGAAAAATGCAGGAAATTTCCCACTCGATTTAGGCACCTCTGTGATGATCTAAAATGTTCGAACGTTAAGAATTTACGTTTGAACATTAGAGTAAACGTTCGAACATAAATTTTCTAATGTTCGAATATGCAAAATAAAAGTGCGAAAAATTTCTAGCTCGATTTAAGAACCTCTGTGATTATTCGAAACGTTCAGACATTAAAATTTTACGTTCAAACGTTAGTCGATGAAAGTCACTAGGAATTTAAATACGTTCGAACGCCAAATTTCCTAACGTTTGAACATGAAAATAGAAGAGCAGAAAATTTCCCGCTAGATTTTGAAGACTATCATAGGAAGATACGTTCAAACGTGCATAGAAAATGTCCGAACGTTATCCGTAGAAAATTTAACCGAGTTTTTTAACGTTCGAAAGTCATCTAAAAATTGAGCGGGATTATATAACGTTCGAACGTACAACTTAAACGTTCGAACGTTCCATCTAATAATTTTGTGATTTAATGAATACACGCACGAGAGGCAACAGACTCATTTCTGCTTCTCCCATGCGTGCAACAGAGAGAGCGACGGTGAGAGATCAGGGTATTCGTGGGTTAGAGAGAGAGAGTTAGAGTGAGAGAGAGTTGAGTGATAGAGGGTGTGGGTTAGAGAGAGAGAGAGTTAGAGTGAGAGAGAGTTGAGTGAGGGAGGGTTTATTAATATTTTGCACCTCTAGTTTCATTGATTTTGGTAAGGATAAACTATTTGTCTTTTGTATTTTCTTAAATTTTATGATATTTATCTTTTTGTTATATATATGCTTCTAATAAATTAGTATTGTATTTTTTTGAAGGATTGGTATTATTTATTGGCAAGTTGGAAGCTTTTGATTTGTAAGAGGATATTGTTAGTGCTAGTATATTTCTAAACTTTAGCAATATATTTATACATTTTATGCTTACTCTTGAAATAATTATGATTATTATTTGTAAATTTTGTGAATAGTTTGTGAGTTAATGGTGTTTATTGATGAATTAACATGTGTAGAAATATTGTTGTGAGAATATTATTGTTGTTGTTGTGATATGCATTTGAAATATTGTGATTATTGTTTGTGAATTTTTATTGAATATGTTTATATAGTTAGAAATATATTGTGTTTAGGTTTTGGATTGATGTGAAAATTTTGATATAATATTTTTTGGTTTTTTTGAATTTGTGAGTGCTAGTTATATTTCTAAAGATACTCAAATATGTTTCTACATGTTGTTGTGATTTTATGCTTACTCTTGAAATAGTTGTGATTATTGTTTTATGAGTTTTGTGAATAGTTTGTGAGTTTATGGTGTTTATTGATGAATTAACATGTGTAGAAATATTGTTGTGAGAATATTGTTATTGTTGTTGTTGTGATATGGATTTGAAATATTGTGATTATTGTTTGTGAATTTTTATTGAATATGTTTATATGGTTAGAAATATATTGTGTTTAGGTTTTGGATTGATTTGAAAATTTTGATATAATATTTTTTGGTTTTTTTGAATTTGTGAGTGCTAGTTATATTTCTAAAGATACTTAAATATGTTTATACATGTTGTTGTGATTTTATGCTTACTCTTGAACTATTTGTGATTATTGTTTGTGAATTTTGTGAATAGTTTATGAGTTTATGGTGTTTATTGATGAATTAACATGTGTAGAAATATTGTTGTGAAAATATTGTTGTTGTTGTTATGATATGGATTTGAAATATTATGATTATTGTTTGTGAATTAGGGTTGAATATGTTTATATGGTTAGAAATATATTGTGTTTAGGTTTTGAATGTATGTGAAAATTTTGATATTATAATTTTTTATCCCTTTTTTGAATTTGTTCTTTAACAAGAAATTTATAAGTTTAGGATCTTAATTTAAGTAAAGATTAAAAATATTTAATATACAGTTAATATAAGGATTAATATTTAAAATTTAATAAGTATATATAATATATTCATACTAATTTAGTTAGAATATGATTATTATTCAAATTATAAGTATAGTATAAAACTTAATTTATAAAAAAAAAAGAAAAAAAAAAGTATATAACTTAACTATATATAAAGTATAATATACATATAATAACTATTATTAATAAACCATCAATTAAATATTCTTACCATTGTGAGGTTTCAAACCATTATATTATTAAATATATATATATATATATGTAAAGAAAGAAAGTAAACTACTCTTAAATAAAAAAGTCTTGAACCTACCAGATAAGTAGAGTTAGAATAAATAAATATACTTATTTAAAATAAACTAGAAAGTAAGTAAATAAGGATCAAATAAATACTTATATAAAAATTATATACTTATTATCTATATAAATAAATAACTCACTTAATTAAGTATAACAATTAAAATTATAATTTAGGAATGATAATAATTAAAATTATATAATAACATTTAAACTTATATATAACAATTATAATAACAATTATATAATAATAACGAGGGAGAATAATCTTGAAGAAATGTCTATCAATTTGCTTGACTGTCATAGTCTCTCGGGCCTTGACAACTCTCTTCCGATCTTGACAACTCCGACCTTGAGAGTTGTCAGAACTGGAGAGTCTATGACAGTTAAACAATTAGACTAAAATTTAGACATTTATTCAAGATCATTCTCTCACATTATCTACTCATGATAGGGAAATTGTGAACATATTCTTCCATCTCTCTCTAGTTTAACAATATAACATGCAACACTATTTATTTGACAATCTAGACTCAAAACATGAGAAATATTGTTTGTAATGTTTTTTGATAGATATAGTGTGACATTGCATAAATAACCTTAGACCTGTTTGAGAATTAGTGTACATTTATGTGTCCACTAATTCCTGAATTGTCCAGTGTGGACAGTTTGAGATTATATTATCTGTATTGTACATTTTTGTTACTCCTACTTTCCACATTTAATATGAAGTTTCGGTGTCTTCCTCTACTATTCTTCGGGTATACTATTCGTAGGGTCACAATTCCTCTATTTGAATATGTATACTTGGAGAACTATGGGGAGGTACTGTCGAAATTTCTATTAACGTGGAAAGTAGTAGAGTGACGAGATTTGTGCCGAAATTATCACCATTCCTGATAATTCCACTGGAGGAGTGGATGATAGTGCAACAACGCTTTCCTCCTATATTGGCACAGTACTTCGAGCTTATGCTCCATTTTATATGCGCTCATGGCGAGATGTGATACCCCATATGATAAGGATAAGGGTAGATGGTGAATGAGATCTCACATTGTTTAGGAAGGAAAAGTTTTCTCTTTATAACGTTTCAATGAGGTTCCAATTGTATTATTGACTAGTCCTTTTGGAGTATGAACCATGTGGTTTGGGTCTTCTATTTGGGTGTTACAAATGGTATCAGAGAATATCCCAACAAGAAATGTGGGACTTGAGCTGTGCCATTTACAACGGAGAGGCCCGACGAGGACGTCGGGAATTTCAAGGGGGTAGATTGTGATACCCATATGATAAAGATAAGGTTAAGTGGTGAATGAGGTCCCATATTGCTTGGGAAGGAAAAATTTATTCTCTTTATAAGGTTTCAATGGAGCTCCAATTATATCATTGACTAGTCCTTTTAGAGTATGGGCTATGTTGTTTGGGTCTTCCATTGGAGCATTACACGAAATGTTCCGAATGAGATTAAGGAGCACATTCGAAGTCGTGTGCTGGTGAGTTTAAATATTAGTACGTTTTTTTCACCTAGATATTAGTATATCATATTTTTTACCTGATTCACTTGTTAGGATGAATTCATCTCGACTTTGGCCGTAGCGAGGATTTGAGAACCGTGAATGAGTTGATGGCTACACTATTCCGACGTCACAATGGACGATGTCATGACCACTTCAAGAAGTTTGAGATGTTGGAAGAGGCTGCGTAGTATCCTTTCCAGAAGATGAAGTTAGATGATTGGAGAAAGTGATGTGATCTTTTCGCATCTCCAGATTATCAGGTATTTTAGATTTATATCTTTTAATTATTTACATTCATATTCGTTTTATATATTTTATGTATACATGTGACGCCCCGACTCCCACGTACAAAAAAAAATACGGGAAACGTGACGTCAGGATGATGACAACACGATCACGCATCCCAACGATAGTGCGAAGTGTGTGTACAACATGCAAAACACAATAAAAAATCGCAGCAGATAATATAAATAAGTCTAACTAAGTACCAGAATTTTAAATACAAATTAAGTACCAGAATTTTAAATACAAATATTCAAACAAATTATCTTTAAAAATTTATACAGTCATCCCAAAATATATTACAAAACAAATACATAAATAATTGATAAAGCGAATCTCAATAAACAGGAGTAATCCCAGATCACTCCGCCAACAGAGCCAAGCTAAGGCTCATCATCCTCATCTGCATCAAAATCTGCGATACTATAAAATGGTACCACAGGTAAGTATAAACCAAACAACTCTCGAGATAAAAACATACTAAAGCAACCAACGTGCATGCATATGACAAAATACGCTTAGCCATAAAATACTATTTTTTCCAAAAAAATTATTATTGCCATCACATGCCAAAATCTCATTTTGACCCAAAAACATAATCCGTCATTTTTCCAGAAAATGATTCACACAAAACAAACCATTTATCGGACACTGTAGGCGGGAATCGCAGGCGGGACTATATCACCATTCCTACTTACCACCATCCCTACCACGTGCACCGTAGGCGGGACAAAACCACCATCTCTGCTTACCACCATCCCTACCGCTTGCCCCATAGGCAGGAAACACAGGCGGGACTCTACCACCATCTCTGCTTACCACCATTCCTACAGTTCTTTTCCACACAATGAATACTTATCACACACAATGAATACTTATCAGAGCACTGTAGGCGGGAATCACAGGCGGGACTATACCACCATCTCTGCTTACCACCATCCCTACCGCGTGCACCGTAGGAGGGAATCATAGGCGGGACAGAACCACCATCTCTGCTTACCACCATCCCTATCGCATGCACCATACTTGAGAATCACAGGCGGGACTCTACCACCATCCCTGCTTACCACCATCCCTACAGTCTCTTTTCCTTTTTCTCAAACCAGTCAATCCAGTCGTTTCAAACACACTCAGAATCATTTCACATAAAAATTTAATTTTCAAATAAACACATGAAAACTCAGTTTTCAATAAACACATGAACATGAATGTGTATACACGAAAACCCAGTTTCATTTACAAATATGATTATGCGTGCAATATGCCATGTACATGAACAACGCCATAACAACAACCAACAGTGCAAACCAAACACACAACAACTCCATCCACAATCCATCCGACCCTCGAACTTCTGGGATTCAGTCCGGCATAACCAACCAGTTCACAGATAAAATGAGTTAGTGCAAAAATACATTTAAATCACGAAAGTTATTTGGGAAAATACTTACAATGCTATATAATAATTTTCGAAGAATCACGGAGCTGCAAGAAGTGGCAACACAGCTGCAGAACAATGCAAAATGCATTGTGGCCTTGGGTCTCAAAAACCCACTTTTGAATGGGGACAAACTAAGACCCGAAATTGGTAGGGTAGGGCTTAGGGATGTCGGTGAAGCTAGTGGTGGTGGTGGTTGGCCGTGGGTGGCGGCGCAAATGGTGGTTTTAGGCCAAAAATGTCGAAATCAGAGATGGAGATAAATAGGCTTCACCGGTGACGGATCGGAGCTCGGGTTGGGTCCAATGGGTTGCTAAGAGGTCGAGGATGAAGTGGTGAAGAAATGCTGGCCGGAGGTGGTGCGACGGCGGCACCAGAACGAAGAGAATGCCGCTGCTTTGGGTGGTTCGTGGAGGCTAACAATGGCGAGAGAGGGGCTGGGATTTACAGGGAATGGTCGCCGGCCGGTGGGGGAGCGAACGGCAAGGGCGATGCGGCACACGGCGGTGCGCAGCGGCTGGGCTGGGAGAAGAGAGAAATGGGCGGGGAGAGAAGGGAGAAAGGCCGCGTGGGAAGAGAGAGAGAAAGAGGAGAGAAAAGAAAGAGAAAAAGAAAAGAAAAGGGAAAAAGAAAAATGGAGGGAAAACAATGAAGTCCAATTTCCACATCTTGGGTCACAAAAATGATCCAACGAAAATAATTTCAAAACAGCATCTCAATTAAAATAATTTAAACGTAATGATAAAATGAAAATAAAATATTTAAATCCTACAATCAATTAATTTAAAAGAAGAACAATTTAAATGCATCACAATAATAAATATTAAGAAAACATCTCAAATTAATTTTCACAATTTAAAGATCATAAAATAAACCATCTAAAAATATCCAATAAATTTAAAACAAGAGAATAAATTTTTGAATTATTAAAAATAATCATTCAATAAAAATATACTAAAATACGGGGTGTTACAATATATATTACAATTAACATTCTTAATATATTTTGTAGCACTTGAGTTCTACATATGCACATAATAGTTCCACTCTGACTGTCCACCATCATGCTGGTTCAAGGTCATTCCACCATCTTACTAAAAAAATGGTAATTAAAAAATTATAGAATTCATTTATTTTTATGATATTCTTTTATTTCAGTACTAACATTATCTTTTTAAAATTGCTAATATCGCTTTGTTAGAAATGTGATGATCCTGAAAACTTTTCCCTCATTTATGTCTATGTTGCTGCTCACACTAATGAGTATAATGAGTGGATGGATCCTGTCGCTGCAGATAATTATGTAAGCAATGTTAATTTTGTTAAATAAATTATACAATATGTGAATAATTTATTTTTTATTTCTATTTCTTTTAATACGTTATTTATTAACGATCATTACCTTTCAAATTGTATGAAAAAATGATGGAGATACAGTCGGCTTCTAAGCAATCCTCCACTAGTGACATAGACATATTCACGCAAGTGCTCTGGCCGCAGTCTAGTATGACAAGAGGTTTGGGAGGATCTATCAAGTATAGATATTCATCCTCCTCAATCTCATCGACTTCATAAATTAATAATCTTACCAAACATTTAGATGCTACACGGCGTGAGAATGAGTATATGTGGTCGAGACAACAAAAGTTAGAGTCTCTTTTAAAACGACAGTCTTGTTTGCAGGACCAACAGAGAGACCGGGAGGAAAGAATACGCAATGAAGTCCAAGAGTAAATGCAACAGGAGATGATGGTGTAAATGGAGCGTGTTATGTCATTGCAATAGAATCGCGGTGGATGAGGAAAAAAGAAGAAATAAATTTTATTAGTAGTGGTGGCTAGTTTTAATATCTAATTTTAAAATTTTATAAGACATTGTTAGTTGTTAATTGATGGTATGTAATATGATACAATTTGTATGTTTTTAAATTTTATGAAATTAGTATTTCTGATCTATACATTCGAATGTAAATTAAAAACATTCGAACCAACGTTCGAACGTGAATACATAAAATTGTATAGTAACATTCGAACGCATGCCTCTGCGTTCGAACGTATTGACCTTCAAACGAACAAACGTTCGAATCATTAAACGATTAACGTTCGAACAAACCTCCAAACGTACCACTTGCATTCGAACGCTCCTTTGTTTACATTCAAATTAACGTCCGAACGTTAAACCCATTACGTTTGAACATTGGTCCGTTAACGTTCAAACGAAAATTCGAACGTATATCATAATTAACGTTCAGAAGCATAAACGTTCGAACGTAAATATGATGCGTTCGAACTATAATCAATGAACATCAATTTCTCTCATTCGAACACCAATCGGTCGGGTTGCTGTTCGAACATTCAATTGGATGTTCGAACGTTACTTTCGGTGACAGTTCTCAACTGTCACAAAAAAGGGAACGTTCGAACGTTCAACCAAACAGAACACCTCCAACCGTGACTAAAAATATTTTTAGTGACGGTTCAACAGTAAACTGTCACTAAATTTTTTCTGTGACGCATATTAGGTAACGGTCGTGGTGACGGTTTCAAACTGTCACCAAATATCTTTACTGATGTTTTGACAATTTTTGGTGACGATTTCCTCTGTCACAAAAGATAAATTGTGTTGTAGTGTAATAAGATTTAATTTTTTTTTCCTCCTTTATAAGTAGGTCCTATGACAGGTGCAATATTATTTGGTTGTTGTTGAAAACTGAAAAGGGAAACCCATATACTGATCAACAAGCAATTTGATCGGTAGTCCTCTTGAAATAGAATGCAATATTGGTCGCATTGATTATTGGCTCTTGAAGTATGTGCCGTTAATTAGTTAGAGAGTTGAGATGAGTTGAGTCGAAATAAAAATTAAATAACATATTGTTGAAATATTATTTTTAATATTATTATTTTTTTATGATTTGAAAAAATTAAATTGTTTATTATATTTTGTGTGAGAATTTAAAAAAATTGTAATGATGAGATGAGATAAAACACTTTCACTATCCAAACGGATAAGACTAAAGATTTATATATAATAGAAATCGTTTTCATGGTTCACATCCCCACAAACTTTTCCTATTCTTTAACGTATAATAAGGTTTCATCCATCAAAAAAAGAAAAAACGTGCAAGGTTTCAAGTTGATGATAGAAAACGTCATTGATAGTTTCTTTGGAAGTACAGCTAGCATATTCCATCTCCAGCACTCATGGATAAAATTAGAAACTGATGCCGGACATAATTTAGAATCCATCCATAGAAAACACATTTAATAATTCGAAGAGAGATGTGAAACACGCATGTAGATCTCACGATCGACGTCTATTTTTATGTACGTATAATAGCCAAGTTTGTTTGTTTGTTTGTTTTGTTTTGTTTTCTATTTTTTTTTTTTTTTTTTTTCCTAACGTGGCATCCTTTCCATGGAAGTTCGATCTCCCCAACACTATTTTCGTCATGCATGATTGTGTTTTGGCTGAATACATTGTTGTGGTCATATGAAAGTTGATCAATTCGTGCTCTTATATATATATATATATATATATATATATACATACTTATAAAAATATATATATATGTATATTAATAATGGTGAAGGTAAGATATAACTATAGATTGAGACTGAAAGTTTAATAAGGAGACTTTTGAGCTTTCAGTTTGATTTTGAGAAACTTGATGATCACCCTTTGGTTGTGTTAGATTAATATATATAATTACCTGCATACATATTATAGAATTAAAATATATTTCATGTAGAATACAAAATTAATCATTCCATATGTTAAATAAAAAATATTTAATTCTACAAAATCTTTAAAGAAATTATGTCAAGAAATGTCATTCAAGTGTACTTTTGTTACATAAA
This sequence comes from Juglans microcarpa x Juglans regia, assembly GCF_004785595.1. Taxonomy (NCBI): domain Eukaryota; kingdom Viridiplantae; phylum Streptophyta; class Magnoliopsida; order Fagales; family Juglandaceae; genus Juglans; species Juglans microcarpa x Juglans regia. The sequence continues at coordinate 6,196,905 of NC_054609.1, forward strand.
AATTTAATATGCTAAGTCATTTTTTTTACACTAGTCAATTACTTGGAAAATATAATTAATTAATTCTGAGTTTTCAATTTATTTAGTGAAAATTGAGGTTGTTAAATTATAAAGGTAAAATGCATTAATATATTAAAAATTATATAATTTAGCCATAAGGAAAATGATTTATACAATCATAGAGTATATATACAAGCACTGGGCACTCTCTTAAAAAAAATAAGAGAAATATAAGACCCACTTAAAAAATATCAACTTTTTCATAATATATAGACCGTACTCTTTTCAAAAGAAATGGGACGAGATTTGTACACCGATTATATCTATCATTAGTACTCTAAGAGTAATGCTACTCATCAATCTCTCATCATCTTATGATATGGCATTAGATGATTGGAGACTATATATTATATTTTACTTGTGAACCTATCATTTAATGCCACTTCATAGAATTATGAGAGGATGATCAAAAAATTGATGATGAATAGATTTTTTCTTACTGTAATTATCAATCCAGCAATAATTTATAATAAGATTTAACTTATTTTTTTTGTTTTTTTCCCCCTCTTAGCTTTCAGTAATCTGCATTTAATTTTAGTAGGTCCAATGACAGGTACTGTAATATATACTATTTAGTTGTTGTGGAAAAGAGAAATGTAACACCCCGTATTTCAGTGTATTTTTACTGAAGGATTATTTTTGATTATTCAAAAATTTATCCTCTTATTTTAAAATTGGTTGAATTTTTAGTAAGTTTATTTCTATGATTTTAATTTGGTGAAAATTAATTTTATGTGCTTTCTAAATATTTATTTATTGTTATGCATTTAAATTGCTTTTAATATCTAAATTAATTACTGTGGGATTTAATTATTTCAATTTGACTTTACCATTACGTTTAAATTATTTTATTTAACTTGTGGTTTTAAAATCGTCTCCGTTGGATCTTTTTTGTGACCCAAGTTATGAGGATTGGACCTCATTTTTTTTCCTCCATTTTTTCTTTCCTTCCTTTTTCTTTTCTTTCTTTTCTTTTTCTTCTTTATTTCCTCTCCTTCCCGCGCACTCCCTCTCCCTCCCTCTCTCTCCGTCCGTTCTTCCTCACAGCCCAGCCCGCCGCCGTCGCGCCGCCGTGCGCGACACCGCCCAGCCGACCAACTCCCCCTCCCTCCGGCGACCTCACCTCCCAAACCTCAGCCCCTACCTCGCCGCCGGTAGCCCACACGCCCCCCACGAAGCCGCGGCCCACCTTCACGCCAGCGCCGCCGTGAGCCGGCGGTGGCCCTCACCGCCCAGCCCATTAGCTTCCCCAGCCGCCGGCGACCTCACCCCACCAATCTCACCTCCATCCGTGCCGCCGTTAACCACCAGTAGCTCTTCGAAGCCGCGGCACTCCTTCCGCCGTAGCGCCGCCGTCGCACCACCATTGGCCACCATCTTCCTACCACTTCATCCCCGACCTCTTGGCAACCCATTGGACCCAACCCCACCTCCGATCCGTCACCGGTGAAGCTCCACCAACTACATTTCCGATTTGGGCATTTTGGTCTTCTACCGCCCATTCCGCCGCCACCCACGGCAAACCACCACCACCATTGGCTTCACCGACCTCCCTAGGCCCTACCCTATCAATCTTGGGTCTTCGTTTGTCCTCGTTGAAAAGTTGGTAATTGTGACCCACGGCCACAGTGTATTTTACACTGTGGTGTTGCTCAGAAATCACCACTTGCAACTTCGAGATCCTCCGGAAATTATTGTATTGCACTGTAAGTATTTTCCTTAAAGAACTTTCGTGATTTAAATATATTTTTGCACTAACGCATATTATCTGTGAATTGGGTTGTTTTGCCGGACTGAGTCCGAGGAGTTTCGGGGGTTGGATGGATTGTGGACGGAGTTGTGTTTGTTTGCATTGTGAATTGTGGTTGTTGGTTATGACTTGTTTACGTACATCGCATATTGCATGCATGATCATGTTTGTAAAGAAAACTGGGTTTTCGTGTATTGCATACATGTTTATGTATTTATTGGATTTGGATTTTCATGTGAGTAAAAGGAAAGAGACTGTAGGGATGGTGGTAAGCAGGGATGGTGGTTGTGTCCCGCCTGTGATTCCCGCCTACAGTGCTCTGTTAAGTATTTATTGTGTGTAAAGGAACTGTAGGGATGGTGGTAAGCAGGGATGGTGGTAGAGTCCCGCCTGTGATTCCCGCCTACGGTGCACGCGTTAGGGATGGTGGTAAGCAGGGATGGTGGTTGTGTCCCGCCTGTGATTCCCGCCTACGGTGCACGCGGTAGGGATGGTGGTAAGCAGGGACGGTGGTAGAGTCCCGCCTGCGATTCCCGCCTACAGTGTCCGATAACTGGATTTTTTGTGTGAATCATTTTATGGGAAAATGTGTTACGGATATTTGGGGCCAAAATGGGATTTTTGGCGTGTGTTGGAAATAATCATTTTTCTGGGAAAAAATGGTATTTTATGGTTAACTGTATTTTGCTATATTGTTGGTCGCATTAATGTATTTTTATCCCGAGAGTTGTTTGGTTTATACTTACCTGTGGTACCATTTCATGGTATCGCAGATTTTGATGCAGTCGATGATGACGAGCCTTAGTTTGGCTCCGGTGGAGGAGTGATCCGGGATTGCTCCTGTTCAGTGAGCTATGTTTTTATCAATTACTGTATTTACCTTTTGTAATATATTTGGGATGACTGTATAATTTTTAAAGATAAATTGTGTTAAATATTTGTATTTAAATTCTGGTACTTAGTTGACTATCCGCTGCGTTATTATATTTGTACACTGTTGCATGTACACACACTGGCACTTCGTTGGGATGTGTGACCGTGTTGTCACCATCCTGGCGTCTCGATCCCTGTGTATTTTTATAAGGGGGATTGGGGGCGCCACAGGTGGTATCAGAGCAGTTCGGCTCTGGGTAAAACCACATGTCCCATAGGTGTAGTACCAGAAAATTTTAAAATTTGATTTGAAATTGTTTTGTTGGGAGTACATTATTTTAATTTAATTTATTTATTTTAATTGTACGTTAATTGTTTGTTATTTATCTTATTTTTGTTATTTTAGTTTATTTAGTTATTTTATTATATGGCAGGCAATTTTTCTTGTTTTAATTATTTTCTTGTGTACTATTTCATTTGTTTTATTCCTTTTATCTTATGATATTTTATTTTGTTGGTTTTATTTTATTTTATTTTATGTGATATGGTTGTATTTTAATTTATTTTACTATAATTATATTTTTTTAGTTTGTTTTAAGCTGATAGTGGGGTTAAGGGTTACGCTATGGCAGGAAAATGGTACGACCAAGAAGGCAAGCTAATGAGCCCGAGGATGAATTACCGAGGGGTGATGGAAATTATGCCATGGCGAGGGCGTTGAATAGGATGACGGAGTTTCTTCAGCAGAATTTTCGTCCACAGCAAGGAGAGCAGTTCAGGGCGATGCAGGCCGGGTGCACCTATGAGCGCTTCTTAGCGCATAGGACCCCTGCTTTTTCTGGTGAAGAGGATCCATTACGGGCTAGAAGGTGGATTCAAGATCTGGAAAGAACGTTTGAAGTCTGTGGATGCACTGAGGCCCAGAGGGTATTATATGGGAGTTATATGCTGCAAGGTGAAGCGGCGAATTGGTGGGAGACCAAGCGGTCACTTTTAGAGATGGAGTTGGGATCCTTGGCTGCTGTGTCTTGGCAGCGTTTTAAGAAAGAATTTGATGATCGATTCTTTCCTGTTTCGGTGAGACGGCAATTGGCTCGGGATTTCAATAATTTGGTTCAAGGAGACATGACTGTCGAGCAGTATGCAAGGAAATTTATGGAGCTTGGGCGGTTTGCTCCTCACCTCATTGCTACGGAAGAGATGCGGGCTGAACGTTTCCAAGAAGGGTTGCGCCCTCAAATCCGCAGGCAGGTCGCATGCTTGGAAATCCAGAACTTTCAGAGGTTGGTCAATGTGGCCTCAATTGCTGAGCGAGAGCGAGGTGCTGTGGTAGGTTCCCCTCCGGGTAAGAAGCGACTGAACGTTGATGGTGAAGGGAGCAGCTCCGGGTCGCCACAGAAGTTTGTGCAAAGGATCGGGGCCAGAGCGCAGGCAGCTTCCGGTATACGTATTGGGGGCCGAGCTCCAGTTTGTGGTAGATGTAATAGAGCCCACGAGGGCGAGTGTCGTCAGGGTTGGAACCAGTGCTTTGAGTGTGGTCAGACAGGACACTTTGCTCGTGAGTGCCCTAATTGGACCCAAGGAAATCAGGGTGGTCATCGCGGTGGTAGGACTAATCAGAGGCAACTAGTTCAGGCTCGGGTGTATGCAGTGACTCCTGGTAGTGCTGGCGACGAGATTCCAGGGACTCAGGACGCTGGAGTTACGGCAGGTATGAGTCTAATCTTACCTTTCGTAATGGATGCCATGTGTGGTTTATTCTTGGGTTTTGGAAAGTTATGCAAGTTGTATCCATGCCCGTTGGGTGTTGGAGGTTGTGTGATTTTCTTAAGAGTGTTCTGGTCGTATTTGGTATCCTGCTTTAGAGTGATGGTTGGCCCTACAAATTTCGAGGACGAAATTTTATTTTAAGGGGGGGAGGATGTAACACCCCGTATTTCAGTGTATTTTTACTGAAGGATTATTTTTGATTATTCAAAAATTTATCCTCTTATTTTAAAATTGGTTGAATTTTTAGTAAGTTTATTTCTATGATTTTAATTTGGTGAAAATTAATTTTATGTGCTTTCTAAATATTTATTTATTGTTATGCATTTAAATTGCTTTTAATATCTAAATTAATTACTGTGGGATTTAATTATTTCAATTTGACTTTACCATTACGTTTAAATTATTTTATTTAACTTGTGGTTTTAAAATCGTCTCCGTTGGATCTTTTTTGTGACCCAAGTTATGAGGATTGGACCTCATTTTTTTTCCTCCATTTTTTCTTTCCTTCCTTTTTCTTTTCTTTCTTTTCTTTTTCTTCTTTATTTCCTCTCCTTCCCGCGCACTCCCTCTCCCTCCCTCTCTCTCCGTCCGTTCTTCCTCACAGCCCAGCCCGCCGCCGTCGCGCCGCCGTGCGCGACACCGCCCAGCCGACCAACTCCCCCTCCCTCCGGCGACCTCACCTCCCAAACCTCAGCCCCTACCTCGCCGCCGGTAGCCCACACGCCCCCCACGAAGCCGCGGCCCACCTTCACGCCAGCGCCGCCGTGAGCCGGCGGTGGCCCTCACCGCCCAGCCCATTAGCTTCCCCAGCCGCCGGCGACCTCACCCCACCAATCTCACCTCCATCCGTGCCGCCGTTAACCACCAGTAGCTCTTCGAAGCCGCGGCACTCCTTCCGCCGTAGCGCCGCCGTCGCACCACCATTGGCCACCATCTTCCTACCACTTCATCCCCGACCTCTTGGCAACCCATTGGACCCAACCCCACCTCCGATCCGTCACCGGTGAAGCTCCACCAACTACATTTCCGATTTGGGCATTTTGGTCTTCTACCGCCCATTCCGCCGCCACCCACGGCAAACCACCACCACCATTGGCTTCACCGACCTCCCTAGGCCCTACCCTATCAATCTTGGGTCTTCGTTTGTCCTCGTTGAAAAGTTGGTAATTGTGACCCACGGCCACAGTGTATTTTACACTGTGGTGTTGCTCAGAAATCACCACTTGCAACTTCGAGATCCTCCGGAAATTATTGTATTGCACTGTAAGTATTTTCCTTAAAGAACTTTCGTGATTTAAATATATTTTTGCACTAACGCATATTATCTGTGAATTGGGTTGTTTTGCCGGACTGAGTCCGAGGAGTTTCGGGGGTTGGATGGATTGTGGACGGAGTTGTGTTTGTTTGCATTGTGAATTGTGGTTGTTGGTTATGACTTGTTTACGTACATCGCATATTGCATGCATGATCATGTTTGTAAAGAAAACTGGGTTTTCGTGTATTGCATACATGTTTATGTATTTATTGGATTTGGATTTTCATGTGAGTAAAAGGAAAGAGACTGTAGGGATGGTGGTAAGCAGGGATGGTGGTTGTGTCCCGCCTGTGATTCCCGCCTACAGTGCTCTGTTAAGTATTTATTGTGTGTAAAGGAACTGTAGGGATGGTGGTAAGCAGGGATGGTGGTAGAGTCCCGCCTGTGATTCCCGCCTACGGTGCACGCGTTAGGGATGGTGGTAAGCAGGGATGGTGGTTGTGTCCCGCCTGTGATTCCCGCCTACGGTGCACGCGGTAGGGATGGTGGTAAGCAGGGACGGTGGTAGAGTCCCGCCTGCGATTCCCGCCTACAGTGTCCGATAACTGGATTTTTTGTGTGAATCATTTTATGGGAAAATGTGTTACGGATATTTGGGGCCAAAATGGGATTTTTGGCGTGTGTTGGAAATAATCATTTTTCTGGGAAAAAATGGTATTTTATGGTTAACTGTATTTTGCTATATTGTTGGTCGCATTAATGTATTTTTATCCCGAGAGTTGTTTGGTTTATACTTACCTGTGGTACCATTTCATGGTATCGCAGATTTTGATGCAGTCGATGATGACGAGCCTTAGTTTGGCTCCGGTGGAGGAGTGATCCGGGATTGCTCCTGTTCAGTGAGCTATGTTTTTATCAATTACTGTATTTACCTTTTGTAATATATTTGGGATGACTGTATAATTTTTAAAGATAAATTGTGTTAAATATTTGTATTTAAATTCTGGTACTTAGTTGACTATCCGCTGCGTTATTATATTTGTACACTGTTGCATGTACACACACTGGCACTTCGTTGGGATGTGTGACCGTGTTGTCACCATCCTGGCGTCTCGATCCCTGTGTATTTTTATAAGGGGGATTGGGGGCGCCACAAGAAACCCATAAGTATACTGATCAACAACTTGATCGGCAGTACTGATCTTGAAATCGAATGCGACGGTCGCATTGATTATTGGCTCTTGAACTCCTAAATATTTATTATAATCGAAATCGTTTTCATGATTCACACCCCCACAAACTGTTCCTATCCTTTAACGTCGTATATATAAATAAGCTGGTTTCATGCAAGTTGATGATAGAAAACGACATTTGATATTTTCTTAATTTGGAAGTTAAAGAGCTCATGACTCATGAGTACATGCAGGTAGCTAGCATATTCAGTGCCGCTCATGGATAAAATTGGAAACACTTTCAATAATTCGAAGAGAGATGTGTAATATACATGTAGATCTTAAAACCGTGTCATGATGATCTATTTTTATATATATAAGTTCTACTACATGCAATTATTTTTGCCTACTCTTTATACGTGCACTCCACTGATGTGATTAGTCAAAACAGTAATTTTATATTAAAAAAATAACGTAGCCAATCACATTAGTGGAGTGTGTTAGTAGTATACGCAAAAGTAATTGTACATAAATCAGTTTTTATTTTTTATATATAATAGCCAAGTTTTTTTTGCTAACGTGGCATCCTTTCCATGCAGCAGCGAATACATTATTTTGGTCATAATTAGAATATATTTAAGTTCCTTCATAATATTTATTATAGAATTTGCATGTAATGGTAGGTGATCAAAGAACAATCCACTGCTGGTTTGGTAAGCATGCACGTTGACACTATGAAAGTTTGATTGGGAGGCCAGAAACGAGAGGAACAGGGAAGCCAAAACCCTATTAAAAAGTTACATCATCATTTGTGATTATCTTGACTTTTAACTTTTCCAACGGGAGACCTAGCATGGCGAAGATGCCTCTCTTGGGAAAGAAGCTGTGCAAACCTGCAGCGAAGACATATTTTATGCTTTCCATTATTAATATATATCTTAATGTAAAAAAAAAAAACTCCAAAGAAAAAAAAGTTCAATATATATAAAAGAGTAATGTTAGCTACATACAGTTTTAGAATGTATAAATTTCGCGCACTCTCAGCCCTTTTGGATATTTAGAATATTTTATCAATATATCTGTTAATAGTAGTAAAATAGTTTGAGTTAATATATTTTATTGAGTTTTGAAAAATGAGAGAAAAAAAAATTGAATGAAAATATTATAAAATTAAAAAATTATTCGAATATAATTTTCTAAGGTAATTTTTGTTTGAAAATTTGAAAAAATAGTATTATTTTTTGTGTTTTGTTTTAGAGTTTGGAAAAATTGTAATGATTAGATAAAAAATTTGAAAATGTGAAATCATTTTCATCTCATGCAATATACCTTGCGAGAGCCTCTGCATTTGTTTCGCTATTTGTAGGTTCAAAGAGGCCAGTATCCAGATTCACCCTAGAGACCCGTTGTTTCAGCAATTCTTCTCCAACTTTGACAAGATCATCCAAGTTCTTCTTTGTGGCAACGTCCACAGAAGATACTACCCCACTCAATGTATCGTCCTGCATTATTTTGATTCAAATATTAAACATGCCCAATGTCCATGTTAATCGAGTGCATAAAAACATGCCTACTCGTCATGGAAATATGGATTTGAATAAACATGATATACCTGAATCCGCAGATAGCTTTCCTCAGAATGAAGGGCTTGGAAAACCTCAGAGAGATGGACGTCAACCATATCTGCACTTGCTTGAGAAAATACGTCAATTATTGGGGTGGAACCACCTCTGGTTAACCAATCTAGTATGCCCCACTTGGCTGCATCACGAGCCTTGTATTTCTCTTCGTCTTTATTTGAGCCAGTTCCTAATGATATGACCAAAAACCGGCCATAGTCCATTGGTTTTATAGGGAAGAAGTCGGGACTTCTTCTAAGGATCTCCTTTGTCACTTCACCAAGGGCAAGTAAAGCCTGGAAAAGACACCAATTTAGCAGGTGAACACCAGTACTTTGCATTATATTTTTCACTGGGAAAAAAACATGCTAAAATTACTATTATTGGTATCAGGTAGGATCTGAAACAGCTTGAAAGATACCGGATTATTAGCAGCAACCCCACCATCTGTAAGGTTGAATTCTCTGACGTTCCCTTCTTGGTCTTTGGTTTCGAAGTAATAAGGTGGAAGATAAGTTGGTGCAGCTGAGGTTGCAATGCATACATCTGAGAGTAGGGCATCTAAGCTTGGGTTTTTTTTTACCTGGTGCATAATAGAAGGAAACCAAAGTGAATCTTAATATTCCATCGATTGCAATCACTTCCTAATTGAGAGGATAAGAACAGCTAGAAGCCTCTAATAATCAGTCTTGATGATTCTATTTGAAGAGAAGATGATATTCAACCTCATAGCTAGAGAAGACGGTTGGCTGCAGTCGCTTGAGATCAAATGTTGGGATGACAACATTAGTCAAAGTCTGATGCATTCTTGTACTTCCAAGTTTTTCCCTAACAAGGTTATGCAGATACTTCCCATCGTATTTGGGTCCGGAAAGGGCTTTGAAGATCTTTGCAGTAAGTGAAAATAGCGGAAAACTGCAATTTTGGAAAAAGTACATAACTCGTTTTGGTAACTAAAATGAATGGAAAAAGTACAGTTTTGTGGAAAGCTTTGTCCTCATGAAAGGTACTGTTTCATCTCAAATGAGTTCTAAATTTACTTGTTTTGTGGGAATATTTTAGGGGAATGGTTCAAGTAGAAGTCCTTGATATCCTTAGCAGCAAAGAGAGGTCTGTTCTTTTCATTTGGAGCAGTTATCATGGCAGTTACAAGGCCGCCTGTGCTTGTTCCTGCAATCAAATCAAAATAATCTGCGATTCTTGCATCTTCCCCGTCCAGCTTCTGCACCATTCACAAACAATTCAGTGTAAATGACATAAGATTACATGCATGCTGAAACTTTCTGCTTATACATATATATACAGCCTGCATGCTTGGATGGAGGATTCTCTAGGCATGAAACATTATATATATTACTGTATATATCTAACCTGAAACTCAGATTCTAGGAAATCAAGGATGGTTCCTGGGATAAGCCCTCTTATTCCTCCGCCATCAATGCTGAGAACAGTGATTACATTTCCAAAAGTGGGTGGCTTTAGGGGTACAATTTTTTTTGCTTCCATTAGGGATAAGGAAAATCGAGGGACAGAGAGATAAGGAGGCTGGGGAGGGCCTGGTTTTCGAGACTTGGAAAGAAACTGTGAATACTTTCAAGAGGCAGCTGCTTGCTTAAAAGTGGTAAGTTGAGATCCTGTTCCATTCTTAGATAGGAATAGGGGTATATATAGTCCTGATTCCTCTGAATTTTCAACATATTTTCAACCGCGTCATTGGATTGGACCAAACCCCAAAAGAAAGTCATTCAATTAATGTGTTTCAACTTTGACCCAACTTTTGCATGCGTCCTTGGATAATGTTAAAAATGGACTAAACTTGATGTCATAATAAATCAATGGGAGAATTGAAAAGTTCATGAATACAATATACCCTCTTGCTTTGGCATAGAAATATATATCGCTACAAGAAAATGCTTATTTTCGACCAGTTATTTTTAGCGAATGATTATTACAGTTAAAATGAGTCTGTTTTCGTCACAAATAATCATTTTCGTCGTAAAAAAACGTTCACAAATATCCGTTTTTCTTATAGTAAATGGTCCCATAAGCTTTAATTTGGCCACAGTAAGCTAGTGCAGAGAGGAGAATTGTAGTTGTGGGGCTTGAGAAGACCAATTGTAGTTGAGCATAAAGCATGGATGAATAGCTAGAACCATACAGGTCAAACAGGTGTCTAATTATGCATTAGGCCGAACACTTGCCCCACTTTGATTGTTTACGGTCAAGTTAATCCATATCAAGTAGTGGCTACACCTTAGTTTAGCATTATCCTGTACTTCGATCTTTTCCCTAGATTACTTAATACTGAATTCCACATTAAAATATGAACAATATAATCAAAATATCATTTTTGACACGTCAATTTTGATTCGCGAAAGCCGGCACCTCCAGCAACAACCAAAGGAAGGTGATAACATTAAAAAGTAAATTGGTTTGAGGATAACTTGATTCCGATATTTCGCGCAAAAGGAAAAATGTACTTGTTATGAATTGAGTATTCAACAAAGGAGTACAAATCAAGTACTATGCCGGCATAAATTCCAACATGGTAGACATTAATTTCAATCTGCTAGCTGCAAGAAATAGGAAATGTTAAGAGACTTGATCATTGATTCTATTGGCCTCATGCAAGACCAGCAGAACTGTGAGTCATTCTTAACCATTTGATTGGAAAAATAAACAAGTACTGGTGATCACCGACAGAACTCATGCAGCATGATCAGTAGTTCACGCGCGTTGGATGTTGGAAGCTTGGAAGTCATGTGGGGGTAAGACGACTTATATATATGCTGAAATATGTATGGATCATTTGCACCAATAGTGACCAATTAGCTAGTTTGGTTTGGTTAGATGAGATATTTCTCTAGAGAAGCCGCTTTTCAGGTACTTACTGATCTTGGTCATGGAGGAATATGATCTTAAACTTAGTAGGTATTGCCTAGATCTGTATTAAGCTTTCTTAGTTGAGTTCCCTTAGTAGTGATTTCTCAAATTATATGGGATTATTCAAGAGATGAAGTGCTTCTTCCTATGTTCTGGATCAGGCAGAGTGGAAAACATTGAACATTAATTGGCCACCAATTTTTCCCACCTTGCCCATTGATCTTTGTAAAAGCCTTCCTTTAGTGGCTGATTCAGATTAGTTTGATGGAGTATACTGTATCTGGTGTGAGAAAAATGGAAGGATATTTTAAAAAGCTGGCAACAGGGACACCTCCAATAGTGGGGCTAAAATAATGCAGGAACAGCTCAAAGGTTCCTTTTCATATATACACACACACACTAGTAATAGAGCAACGTCCAAGTGACGTTTGCCTATTTTATATTTTTTACAAAAGAAAATTGATTAATAAATTATCTAACAAATTTTAACAAATATAATATCTTTGGATAATGATATGTTAGTAAAGTATAATAATTACATGTTTGGATAGATTAGAAAACAAAAGGATTAATTTAAAATACGCCATAGTTTAATACAAATTTTACAAATTGATCATTTTGCTAAATTTGTTTAATACAAGTTTAACAAAATGATTAGTTCAAAATGCTGACTGATTGGTTTGTGGCAGACCATGCAATGCATGACACCTCTTTATGATCATCGTGTAAATTAAGTCGTGAAAGATGCATATATATTGTGATCAGGCAACGCGTCACAAGTACATATTAATTTGTACATTAAGTACCTAGAATTCATTTTTTTAATCATGTTACATCCCTTACTATAGAACTATAGAAGAGAGTTCGCGCGTCGAGATCTCAATGCGACGCCGTTCAATTTCTTTCCTTCAATATTTAACAAATAATGTTCTTTTACGTCATTTCTTATTAATTCTTTAAATGAAATACTTTTTTATGCATTTTAAAATAAAGAATTTTAATTATTTTATTTTAAGATGAGTATACTTTTATTTAAATGAGACTTATTAAAATTAGGGAAGGGTATAATTATATGATTTTACAACATTACCCTTAGTTTTACTATTTTATTTATTTAAAGTATAAAGCTCCTTTAATCATAGTCATTGATTTGTTACGTAAGGGAAATATCTTCCTAAATTTAATCTCCATCATCCATCACTACAAGAAATTTGACTTTTAGGGACGAAATAAATCTTGTTCCTAAAAGTCATTTTTGGAGACGACATTCCGAAATGCCTGAGCTATTAAATTCGTTCGAACGGAGAAATATCAGTTCGAACAAGATATTTTGTGAAGAACAAAATCGTCTCAAAAAAGGAAAACCGTTCGAACGGAACAAAATATATTCGAACATGGAATTAATGTCCATTTGAACAGTATATAATCTGTTCGAATAATAATATTGACAGGAAATTAAATTATTTTCCCCGGGGTAAGTTAATAACCGTTCGAACTTAAATTTCTTTGTTCGAACGGATAGAGATTCAATTAATTTTTTTATTAGTATAGATTTGTGCATATATTTTTCCATTAAAGTAATAAATATTTTTCCATTAATTTTTTATCATTTTCAAAATATAAAAATGTATATATATTATATATTATGATTTGCAGTGAGTTAAAATATTTATAAATTCATAAATTACTTTTATGTAATTAACTTCAAAACTTTATAATGATTTCTTTTATGTTAAATTTATATAAATATAACTTTAAAGATAGTATCATTTTTTATATTATCATAAACGGCAAGTAAAATTAAAAAAAAAAAAGTAGTAAACATGAGAAATAAAAACCATACATTAATTACATCTCAAATATATATTATTCAATACAACATAAAAAAGTAAAATAATAACTAAAACAATCATAATTATTGATTCCTTAGTATATCAACATCCTCTTGCAATAATAGATCCTTCCAGATCCCTAAGCTTCTCCATGATGGGCTCAACGAACTCCACAAACAGAATTCATACCTGATCCAAAGTAACTCCAGGAGGCTGTCTCTCAACAGCGGCGGCACTACTAGAAGCTGGATCTGTTGGAGGATCACTAGGCTGTTCTGGTGTAGTCTTCCGCAAGTGCTCCTGGCTCTTGCTGAATGTGATCTTGCTAAGGGGGCCCCATCTGTGACGACCTCCACTCAGTGGCCGACACTGTAACCCCCGATCGGAGTAGGAGGTTAGATATCAGCAGTACAAATGGTAGACTACCTCTACTGGAAAAGCGTGACTCCGATCAAATGCGGAGGAATAAATACAATGCCAGATCAATGGGATCCCCCCGTGCTATCCGCAAAAAATCTGGCTCGATCGATCCCGAAATCAGTCTTGTATTTTTTCTGATCGATGTTATAACCAACAATCAAATTAAGCATTCTAAAAAATCCTATACAATCGGCCTGTCGGATCACCTTGCTTCCATCATATGGAGGAGCCGATGGGTCTCGCACTAGCTGAGGCACCTGATCGTCTGTTAGACCATCATCAAGTAGATCCTCACTACCATCCAAAGTAGCATCCGAATCTACAATAGGGGCTAGCGTGGAGGATGCGGCTGGTGTGTCGGAATCAGATGGTGCAGCCGCTGCAGGATATGCGTCGACTATACAGGGAATGTCAAGGAACTCAGCAATAATGCGGGGAGAGAAATTAATACTCACTCCCCGGACTGATATGGTGTAGAACAGAGCATCAGCGCTAAGTTCTCCCATGGCACAGTAGAACTCACCGACCATATCTGGATATGCATTCCCCCCGCTGCTCACAGATCGGTATCCATCCCCGCTCGGTGAAGATGGACTGTATGCTCCGTCCCTCTCATGAAAGATCGGAGAAGTCAGACAAAATGACTGGAATCTCGACAAGTGTAGACCTTGTCTCCAAAGTATGAGCTATTGTTCCACTACTTTGGCTAGGCTAATCTATTCGAATGGATTGTTCTGTTCATTCGAATAGAGTTTCTTTGTTCATTCGAACGAACTTATTTTGTTCGAACAGAAATAATGATGTTTGGCAACTAGGAGTTCGAACGGACTAGAGTTTGTTTGAACGGAAGAAGCCAAACAGCCATGGCTGAGTCGACTCAGTCTCGAACTAAAAAACTTCCTATCTAGATGTTATCTTTTGTTTTAATCTGTAGAAATGATTAAGGAGTGAAGCCCAATCATTTCTACCAATTATTTTGATGTTATTTCCACGAAATATACCAAAATGGGTGGATTTCGGATTCGAAATCCATACCCCCCAAACACATCTCATTCGTGCAAAAAACTAAACAATAGAGGTGGAGAGTTGACCCATACCTCTTAGAAGTTCAAATGTGGGGTTCCTACGGCAGTTTTCGCGGTGGAGTTAAGGGGTGAACTCGGAGGCTCTCGGTGGTTGATGGTTCGAATGAGAGAGTTTTGTTTCATTATATTCAGACTAGGTCTATAATGACCATGGTGTCTCGTTAGAATTGGATAAATATCCGTTCGAACGATTATTATATTAATATATTAATAATTATATTACTAATAATAATATATAATAATAATAATATTACAAAGTATAAAAAGTATAAAATGAAACTAATAATAGTATTATAATACTTTTAATTAATATAGTTAGTATATTATTTTTAAATATATTGTTTCTATTATACTAAGTACATACTAAGAGCATTAACATTGGATTCATCATTTTCATCTTCAAAATTTGGTAAAAAGTACATATTTTTCATAAACTCAAAACCCCACATTGAATTAGCCATTGGATTCATCAAAATAATAATATAATATGGTTTTTTTAATAATAATATTTTTAATTTATTTTTTTCATATTTTACAATTATACTAACTATATGTTAATTAATAATTTAATTTGATACTTAAATTATTGTTTCCCAACTTAAATATATTGTGGCTCAAAATTAGGAAACAATAATTTAAATAAATAAAATAATAGTTATAGAGTGTGAATAGTGACTCTTCAAATTTGAAGATGAATTGGAATGCACAATTTGTCAAAGTTTCAGATTTTAATGTTTGGTAAATCCAATGCAATGATTTTAAATATGAATTCATTAAATTTTGAAGATTGAACTCATTTGATGAGTCCAATGCCAATGCTCTAAGTACTTAGTATAATTACAATGGCTGAATTATATAGGTCCTATATATAAGTTATGATAACTATACTCCTATAGTTTATATAATATTATAACACTAACTATAGTTACTAGTTATATAACTGCAATGTAAGTATTATATATAGTTACTATACGGCTATAGTAGTTATTAACTATAGTAGTTATACGTTATATAGCTACTACAGTGTAAGTATTATATATAGTTACTATATAGCTATAGCTATTATAAGTTATGATAACTATACAAATTAATATAATTAGTATAAATAATATAAATATAGATATATTGGATATTAGTTATATAGCTACTACAATGTAAGTATTATATAGTTACTATATATATATAGTAGCTATTAGTTATATAGCTACTACAGTGTAAGTATTATAAATTTTGATAATTATACAAGTTATCATAAGTACTATAGTTAAAATAGTTACTATAGCTACTTCAATGCAAGTATTATAAGTTATGATAACTACACAAGTTATCATAACTATAGTAGCTAGTTACTAGTTACCAATTACTATTATAAGTTACTATAACTATAGTTATTATAGATTATATCACAAGATAGTAAGTTATATAATATATAGTGCAAAATTAGAAAACCAAAAGTATATATATATTAATAAGTACTACATATTAATAGTTAGTATATAGTATAAGTATTATATTAACTATTAGACTTGTAGTACATTATATATTATCAATTATAATATAAAATAGTTGGTAAAATATATAGTTATTATATAGTATATAATATTAAAATATTTTGTGATTGGTTCGAACCCAAAAACATAAGATTCGAACGGTGTTATATCGTGGAATGTGTTTGGAAGAAAATTTCACTCTAAATACTCTGAATGTTAATTTATTCGAATGTCAAAATTCGTCACTCGAACGCTCTGCAAGAAACAATGTTACGAAATTACCCTTTGATGTGGTCTACATTTGAAGAATATGCCAAAGAATATTCTGATTTGTTAGTTCAAACAACAAAATGACACGTTCGAACGTGAAATAAATAGCGGCATAATTGGCGCCTACTCGAAATTTTCGTGTTCGAACGGGACTTTACAGATTCATATACCTGAATCTCCCATTCATTTTCACAGTTGATGAATGTTTAATAGGAGGCAGAGCACGGCTTTGTGATTTTGTGTATGAAAATGTTGTGGAAAGAGAGATACTCACAGACTTAGTGAGAGAAGGGATTCTTGAGAGAGAGAGGAGAGGTTCGAACAACATGTATGTTTTTTTTTCCATGTTTTTATGTATTTCGAGTTTCATTAATGTTAGTTTATTGCATATGATTTAGGTTTTTCTCATAATGTGTTTTCTGCTTATGTAAGTATTGTGGATTGATACTTTTGTTTGAATTGCTTAAATTTTAGGTAATATTTATAATTTTTAGATTTTTGATAATTTATAGTTTTTAATTAATTATGTTAAGATGCATGTTTTATATTTGTGTTTGTGCAATCCCATTTAAAATAGGCAATCTGGCAATATACATCTTATGAGATTGTGATTGTGAAAATTATGTTTTATAGCAAATGTTTTCTCTATTTCGTGTCTGGAATCTGGGTTTGTCCAGTTCAAACGCTATAACGTTAGTTCGAATGGGATCCTGTAGGAGTAGAATATTGTTTGAACAGAATCCAAATATAACAAAAATTATAAATGAATAAAATATAAAAATATAGATTAATATAATATAATTACAATATAGTTTATATAAAATTAAATTAGAAACTTAAAATATAGATATAACATAGCAATTGTTAATAGTTAAATTAATGTATCAAACTTATAAAAAATGTAATTAAAAAATAATATAGTATAATTAAAAAATATTATGTACTAAAATTAAGTTTAAAATTTAAAATATAAATATAACATAGCAATTGTTAATAGTTAAATTAATGTATAAAACTTATAACAAATTTAATTAAAAAATAATATAGTATAATTACAACATGTTATGCAATAAAATTAAATTAGAAACTTAAAATATAGATTTAACATAGAATTGTTAATAGTTAAATTAATATATAAAGCTTATAAAAAATGTAATTAAAAAATAATATAGTATAATTAAAAAATATTATGCACTAAAATTAAATTAGAATGTAGCAATTGGTGATTAATTAGGAATGTAATGTTGCAATGTATTTGTGATTTAGAATGTGATTTCATTGTATAATTGTATTATGAGTTAGATAGTTTTAAATTTTAGAGTTATTTTTATATGTACTTAAACCTTAAACCCGTTCGAGAGTTGTGGCCAAATTTTCTCTTAAAAAATATTTGGGTACAACTCTTGAATTGTCCAAAATAGACAGTTTAAGATTCTATTATCTATACAGTAGATATATTCAGTTTAAACTCTTGTGTTAGTCAATTAAAATTTTGGTTCAGCGATTCCTTACATTCTTCAGGTATGTGGTCTGTAAGTTTCTCGGCCCATTAATAGGGTTGACGACTTCTCATGACTAGCATACTTGGAGAATATTAGGGAAATGATGCCAAAATTTGTACTAACATTAGAGTTTAGAACTGAGTATATATGCGATATAGATAATAGTCTCTTGAATGGGATAGGATCAACTACCTTGTAAAAGTTGAATTTTTTTTATAGTGTTTATCCTATAAATTTTATATTGTTTGATAGACATCCGACAAGTAACAGAAATACAATGGATAAAAGTTGGATGCTACTGGGAGATAGACTTGGGCGAGACTATAAGGAGTATGCACAAGGGGTGAAGTTTTTTATAGAATTTGCTCACATAAGTGTTGACAGTCGAGGAATTATAAGATGTCCGTGCAAGAAGTGCAAAAATCTTAATTCTTATAACTTGGTGGTAGTGGAGGATCATTTATTTGTAAATGAAATTGATCCTGAATACTCACATTGGGTCTTACATGGAGAACCATTTTCCAAAGGAGTTAGATTTAGCAGTCAGACCAATCAAATGGAGGAGGGTAACGACATCGACATAGACGACATTAATGTAAATGATCGTGATGACAGTGGTGATAATGGAGAGGATATGACTGAGATGTTAGGCAATCTGAGGGCAGGAATATTTGAGATGAGAGATGAAGAAGGAACATCTACACAATCATTTGAGATTAATGATAATTTTGCAAGACTGTGGGAGGATGCACAAAGAGAGTTGTACGAGGGTTGCACTCGTCATAGCAAGTTGTCTTTTACGGTGAGGTTGTTTCATATTAAGTCTATTTGTCATATTTCTGCCAAGGCCATCGACATGTTGCTAGAATTATTTAAAGAGGCTCTTCCTCAGGATAACATAGTACCCCGTAATTTTTATGAAGCGAAGCAATTGAAGTAAAGGCTAGGATTTGATTATAATATCATCCACACTTGTAAAAATAATTGCGTTCTCTACTGGCAGCAATATACAGAATTAGACTCATGCCCAATGTGTCATGAGTCAAGATGGACATCCGATAAACGTAATGTACCCCATAAAGTGTTAAGATATTTTCCGTTGATTCTTCGACTTCAAAGATTGTTTACGCCGTGGTTGACTGCTAAAGATATGTCTTGGCATCAAACAGAAAGAGTCCAAAATGAAAGCTTTCTCTCACATCCTGCAGATTCCTTACAATGGAAGAAATTTGACTTCGAGTATCCATGGTTTGCTGAAGAACCTCGCAATGTACATCTTGGTTTAGCAACGGATGGTTTTAATCCATTTGGCAACATGAGCACTTCTCATAGTACTTGGTCTGTCATATTAATGCCTTATAACTTGCCACCTTGGAAGTGTATAAAGGATTCATATTTTATGATGACTCTATTGATACCAGGGCCAAGGTCACCAGGGAATGAATTAGATGTATATCTGCAACCACTGATTGCAGAGTTGAAAGAGTTGTAGGATCAGGGTGTTAGTACATATGATGCAGCCTCATCGGGGGAGTTCAATATGCATGTTGCAGTGATGTGGATAATAAATGATTTTCCTGCATATGAAAATTTGTCTGGATGGAGCACAAAAGGTAAAATGGCTTATCCTGTTTGCAATAAAGATACACAGTTTCAATGGTTGAGTCATGGTAGGAAATTATGTTTTATGCGACATCGTCGTTATTTACCACATGATCATAGATGGTGTACAAATAGAGCGATGTTTGATGGAAGGGTTGAGCGCAGGGCATCACCGCCAGAGTTGACTGGGAATGATATTATCGCCCAGTTGGGGATATTTCAGAAAGCAGATTTGGAAAAGATTCAAGGGTTCGAAAGAGAAAACGACAAGCAGTGGAGTTGAATTGGACAAAAAAAAAAGTATTTTTTTTTTAATTATCATACTGGTCTACCTTGATGCTATGACACAATTTAGATGTTATGCACATCGAGAAAACTATATGTGAGAATATATTGGGCACTCTGATGTCAATAAAAGGGAAGACAAAAGATACAGCTAACTCTCGTAAAAACTTAAAGGAGATGGGGATCAGACCGAAGTTGCATTTGCAAGATAATGGATCGTCAGCTTATATGTCCATCGGATGGTATATACTTTCAAATAATGAGAGAAAGAAATTTTGTGACTGGTTTATGAAAATCAAATTACCTAATGGCTATGCTTCAAACATGACAAGATGTGTTCGAACATATGATTGTAAGATAACTAGTCTTAAAAGTCATGACTATCATGTATTTCTGTAGCGTATGTTACCGGTTGGTGTGCGTGGAAAGCTTACTCTAGATGTTCGTACAGCTCTCACAGAATTAGGGGGATTTTTCAAAGACATTTGTAGTAGAACGTTGAAAGTTGATGTATTGTTAAAAATGAAAGCTGACATTGCAGTAATATTGTGCAAATTGAAGAGTTTGTACCCGCCTTTATTCTTTGATGTAATGGTTCATTCGGCTGTGCACCTACCTCGTGAGGTTTTACTCTCTGGCCCACCCAGTATAGATGAATGTATCCTATTGAACAGTTTTTGAAAAAACTTAAGCGATCTATGGGGAATAAAACTCATCCAGAAGGTTCGATTGCAGAGTCCTATATTGATAATGAGTGACATACCTTTTGTTCAATATATTTTCGTGGGGCTGATACTAGATTTACAAGACTGGACTGAAATTATGAAGGTGGGCGAGAGATAGGAGTCTCATCGACATTTATTGTATTTTCTCAGACCGTGCGTCCCATAGGCACACAAGGGGGCTACGATCTATGTTCGCAAGAGTTTGAAAGAGCTCAATGGTATATCTTGAATAACTGCGCAGAGATTGATCAGTACTTAAGGTTAGTGATGATTCTCTAAATCACTATTATCTTTAAGTTTATGTATAATAATATAGTATAACTTCATACAAATTAAACATGAACATAAACATGCACAGCGAACATATACAACTATTTCGCTTGAATGGTGTAACTGACGTAGAAAAGACACAAGAAGAGGAATTTGCCTCGTGGTTTGAACATATGGTATTACTGTTAAGCCCCATTTTATAATACGAATTTCATACCGCTAAATTCTACTTTTTTTGTATATAATAATATTTATTGATATAGGTTACATTGAAATATGGTGAAAATTCATCAGAAATCTCACTAGAACTATATGCTCTAGCATGTGGTCCGTCCAGACGAGCTTTCCAATACTCAGGATGTTTGGTGCGTGAATATAGATTTCACACAACTGATAGAGAAAGATATAGGAAAACTCAAAATTGTGGGGTCGTACTTGAAGGAAGCCATGAGGATGATAACATTGACTTCTACGGAATTGTAGAAAATATCATAGCATTAGAGTATGTGGGGGGATATATGGTATGGTTGTTTAAATGTAATTGGTGGGATGTCTCAAATCCTAGGTTGGGAGTGCGTAACGATGATTATTTTGTGAGTGTCAATACATCTCGCACATGGTATGAGGATAATCCTTTCATTCTCGCTTGCCAAGCGAATCAAGTTTTTTATTTAGATGATCCAGAGTACGAAAACCCATGGCGGCTAGTGGAGAAGTTTGCACCAAGAAAGGTATATGATTACATTCTAGAGGCAGACGAACCACATGAAGAAGTTGATAGTGTAGCAAATGAAGAAGCATATCAAAAAAGTGAAGTAGGAATCAATCTATTTGTTGATTTAAGCCAATATGATATAGTTTCATTGCGTAGAGAAGATGTTCAACTAGAAGTAATTGAGGGTGAAATATTGGAAGAAGATGAATCAACTGAAGTATCTAGTGATGAGGAGGGCGACTGGTCCAGCAAAACGGATAGTGAATGAATTTCAAACATGAATTTTTGTAAGTAATATTAACAAGTAAATATCTTTAACGATTGTTTGAATAATAATTTATTACAATTTCAAATAGATATGCCTCTCAAATGCAAAGCAACACGTATGCTATCTCCATCCATTATTGACTCCCCGTGTGGTTCACCTGTCATCAATAGTGAGCCAACATCACCAGGCTCAGAACAAGGTATTTTATCAAATTAGATATAATATTTTATGCTCAATTTAAGTAATATATCTATAAAATAAATTAATTTAATTAAAAAGTTATGCTTTAATTGCTGGATTTATAGCTGTTGTAAACAAGCGTCGAGGTAGAGGCATTACGAGGGGTGTCTGCATAGAGAAAATAAAGAAAGTTGGTAAAATCAAAGTTGACATTCCTGATGATCACACGGGTGGCTCCGAAGATTCGGCAACTTGGCTTGCTTCTTATGTTGGTACACTTACTCGCACGTATGCATCGATTTCTACATCCTCTTGGTTTAAAGTTCCTCAAGATGTGAAAGACCACATAAAAAACCATTGTTTGATAATAACCTACATCTCAAGCAACTAAGTATATAACATATTACTTTCAAGTTATTTTGTATCTATAATAATTGTTTATAATTTTCGAAAGGATGAGTTCGAGCTCAATTTTGGCCGAAGAAATGATCGATTAACGGTTGAGGAACTGATGTCGAATGCATTTTAGAGGTACAAAGGTTGATGCCATGCACATTATAAGAAGTTCAGTACTACAATAGAGGCGCGCCAAAATCCATTCCAAAATATTCCACCAAACGAATGGGAGAAAGTTTGTGATATGTTTGAAGACCTTACTTATCAGGTAATATTGCTACTGTCTTTTTTTTAATAATATATCATTAATGTATTAAACATGTAGACTAATATTTTTTTCTTTTAGCAACGGAGTACTGTGAACAAAGCAAATAGATCAAATTTAAAAATAAACCATCATGCAGGTTCTTGATCTTTTTATCGTTTGTCTAACAAAATGGTAAGTTATTTTAGTGCCCATTAACTATTAACATATAATGCACATTTTTTTATTTAAGTTCTAATAGACATTTTCCTTTTACAGAAAGAAGAAAGTCCCGCTGACTATGATTTGACTCAATTGTATGCTAAAACATATAAAAGTCGTGATGGTGTTTGGGCCAGTCTCGAAGCAGACGCAAATTATGTAAGTTTAAGTTTTTTTAGTTTCATTATCACATAATATTTTTGTTACTTATACTAACTTTAATGTTTTTGTTTTTGTAGGACAAGATGATATCTCTTAAGGAAACTTAAGAGATATTAACTTTAATGTAAATCCATCTGATGCATCATCTGTCAACGATGCTCAGATCCTTTCTCAAGTTCTTGGATCACGTTTTGGATATTTGAGAGGTTTAGGACGTTGTGTAAAACCATCCTCATCATCATCATCCTATTCTCCAGCCAAATCGAATGACGACAAGACTAAGGAATTCGAGGAAGCAACACTTGAGATACAACAATTGAGATCCAAGGAAAAAGAGTTGTTGGCCCGATTAGATCAAGCAGCGGATTTGGAGGCGAGATTCGAAGAGAGGATGCATTTGAATAACCAAAAAATGTTTGAACAATTCCAGTCAATGATGTTCCAAAACTCTATGCAACCACCATAGTCTTCAAATTTATCTTTTCTTTAATTGTTATTATGATGTTCCAAAACATTTGAACAATTGGTATTTGAATTACAAATTGTGTAATATTAATATAATATTTTTAATTAAATTCTTATCTATATGATTAATACAGTTCGAATAGTAAATAACCAATTCGAATGGTAAATTACCATGTGTAATTTCATTTGAACCAAAACAGACCTATTCGAACGAAAACTACCACATTCGAACGACAAAAGAGAAATAAGGACATTCGAGCAACAGTTATGTGCAAAACCCCGTTCGAAAGGATATAATTTTTGAAAATAAAATTTCTTTTCAAATAGACATAATTTTTGTTCGAACACAAGTCGTTTGAAAAATTTATTAGTTCGAACGCATAAAATCTGTTTGAACACTTCGTTCATTCGAACATGATCAAATATGGACATTAGTTCGAATGAATATTTCATATTGTTCGAATGGACATCTTGGTTCGGATGAAGAAATATTCCATTCGAACATTATATTGAGACAAAATCGGATTCGACTAGATCTGCCCAATTTCGTCTTTAAAAATGATTTTTTTAGATGAATTTTGATTTTTATCTCCAAAAAATTTTTGAGACGGTCTTTTCGAGACAAATTTGAGACAAAATTTGTTCATCTCCAAATATAATTTGGGACAAAAATTGTGTTTTTTGAGACAAAATTTTTTGTCTCAAAAAACACAATCTCTTGTAGTGCATATACCCGTCGGCTTCCAAGACAAGGAAAATGAAAAATTTCTCTCAAGTCCTCAAGTCTATCCGTGCGACACTTCTCTTTCTCTCTCCATTTCCATTCTCCTTCCAATCTTAAGCCCAAGCACTTATTATTTCATCTTCTCAAGAGGAAAATAGTAAGCCAAGGATTTCGTGTGCTCTCCAGTTCCCCAAGCTGAAGCTGTCTTTCCTCTTCTACGTTTTGTGTTTTGGGAAGAGATCCACCAAAGGTATAAACCCTAACCCTGATTTCCTTTGGCTGGATTGTGGTTGTGATGCAAAACCAAGTCATTGTAGTTGAAAGCTCGTATCTTTTCCAGATTTTACCTCTTTGAATGCATTGTGGAATTTATTTAATTAATGCCTTATATGCTATGTATTTTCCAGATTTCATATAGCCGTGTATGTCGATGGATCTTCCTTACGGTGACTACACACCAACATTAGAGGAATCGACGCAGGGCTCCTGCTCCTCGAAGAAGAACTGATGTCCAGTGTTAAACACGTTAAACAGAAGCGGAAATAAAAGAGAGAGGTAGGGCTGAATAGAAACCGACAAAACCAGCTGCCATCGATGTGAACCGACCGGCCGCGTCAGGAACCAATTGGCTTGCGGTGGTTATTTGCTCAGACTGAAGTTGATTGGTTCGGTCCCGGTTTGAACCATTGTCAAACCGTCGAATTGGCTTATGGTACATTATGTTTCAGTCTTATATATGAAACGACGTCGTTCCACTTAAGTTTAAGTAGGACGGCATCGTTTATGCCTATAGTTCTGTTTTAAATCAAACAGCATCGTTTTAACCTAAACGTATAAAAAAAAATAAGTGGAACGACACCGTTTATTTTAAATCAAACAGCATTGTTTTGATATTATATCGTCTTCAACCTCCGTTCTTCTTCCCCAATCGATTTCCAGTTTCTCTCATTCTCTCTCTTCTCTGCAACTCTCTCTCTCTCTCTCTACTCTCTCAAACTACCATTGCCACTAGCTCAAATCGAGAAACTGACCGTGAACCGCCAGAGTCGATACGGTCGGTTTTTTCCTCTCCATCGACCAGTTATGGCCAGTTGCTCCTCCATATTTTCTCTTGTCGGTCAGCGTCGGTCTTGCCCAAAAACCGCACCAAAAGTGTCGGTTTTCGCCCCTAGAGAGAGGGGGTCAGAGTTGAGAAAGAGGAGGAAACAGAAGATGCACAGGAAATTAGCTACCTACCCTCTGACGCACCTTCACTAAAAAGACCAAAACACCCTCAGTCAAACGAACGAAATATAAGGAACTCAGGAGTAAAAATGTACACACTCGACTAGAAGGGACTGAAGTGGAAGAAGGAAGTGTCAAATAAAAAGACTGTTCACTCCTGTTCATTTGCATATAGCGGCTTATAAATATACTAGTAGTGGTTTAACGTGCAAAGTACGTTTGCCACGTTTGTCTAATTGGAAGAAAAAATAAAATTCTTAAAAATAATGTGTCCAAACCGTAAATAAAGTGTGACTCTCTACATACAGCACAAAATCTTGAATAATTGAATTAGATGTTAGTTCATAATCATCAAGATTAAAAGAGTACATAAGATTGATTAGTAAATAGCCTAATTATTATGAGATTTAAATTTTGTTAAAATTTCTAATTATTTATATGATTTTACTCTCTTAAAAATATTTAGCAAAAATTCATCATTTATTTAGTGATGAAGATTAATATTTTATAAATTAAAGTTAATTTTAAATGCATGACATGATATTTATATTTTAATTATCTATTTAAGTTAGTTTATTGTCAATGTTTTAGCCTCCACCGTTAGATCAAATCTAAAGACTCAAGATGAAGGGTTGGCTAACAAAACTAGAAGACTAAAACCGTAATGACAAATCAAACAAGAGTGACTGACAAAGTGCAAATGAAAAAAGTAAAACATAAAAAGTAAAGCTAAAATCGTAATAACACCTAACTACCAAGGGCATTGATGGAATAAAAATGTTAAACAAAAATTACTATTCATTACTATTAATCATTGTTCATTACTGTTTACTATTGTTCATATCTTATAGACGCTTTTAACTGATGTGAAATAGTAGCTGATGAGAAATGTTTTTATTTTATAATAGCACTTATTTTGATTTAGGCATTGGTTGAGCCATTTGATAGTTAAACATACTACTTTTTATATTTTGGCTAATTTATTCGAAGTCAATAATACATTGAAATATTGGCCATAATTCTCTGTACAGAAATAAATTTTTATTTTTATTAGTATTTCGTTTTTATTTTATCTATTTTTCAAATTTGTGTTTAAATTCATCCAATCATATCTATTTTCTTTTTTATAATTTTCAGAAAACAGCAACCTATACCATCCAAAATACATCAGAAAAATTCAAAATATCAAAATACATCAAATTGCATAGGATCAACGTCATCAAATTACATCAAATCAAATTGTAAATTACACAAAACATAAAAAATACATCCACTTACATGAAAACACAAAGCAACAAAGCATCGTTTACAGTAAAATTCTTATGGGGAAAATAATGTTTTTTTAAGTAATTTTTTTTATGGAGGGAAATTAATGTTTTTTAATTAATTGCCTATTTCTGTTGCTTCATACAAACAAGCCTATTTACTGTAGATAAAAATTATCTTCATTTGTCTTTGCCTATTATAATACAATTCTCATATAGGATAAAAAAAGTGATATTACCTTGCACTCAAAAGCATCCAAAGATGAAATCACTCTCACAATCATTGTCAATTGCGTAATATTATATATAATTTTAGAATGTGCAAGTTCTACGCACTTTCTTTAAAAAAAAATAGAGTTTATCATTAAAATATAATTTTTCATGTGAGTCTCAAATTTACACAATTTTTTCAAAAATAAAATGTGAAAGTTACAGATTTTAGAATGAGTACTGCTGCATGCAATCGTGAAACGTATAAGTACCATACAATCGCTTTAAAAAAGAATAAAATTTACTATTCAAAAATTATTATTTTTTAATATAAATTTCATATTTACTCTTTTTTTTTTAAAAATAATTACATGAAATTTTCACTCTCACGTTGTAACTATCATTTCCTTTTTAAAATTACAGTCGTGCATACATCGCAACCGAATGGGCAGCAAGAAAGGCATTGGGTCTGAGCCCACGAAGGCAAGGCCCGTGTAGGAATGGATTCATCGGGCAGCCCAGAACTGGAAATGGGTGCATATATTGGATAGAGTATGAGGTAAACTTTGTTGGGTACAGGTTTTAACTTCTAATAGGGTACGTAGGGCTGGGCTCCGACTCCGACGGAGTCAGAGTGCTCGTTTTCGACCTCCGACTCCGACAAGAGTCGGAGCCAAATTGGAGCTCCGACTCCGACTCCGAATTGGAGTCGGAGTCCGACTCCGATCGGAGGTCGGAGCTCTGACCTACTATCAGAGATCCGACCTCCTATAGGAGCTCCGACATAAGATCGGAGCACGACGTGAGCTAGACGTGGCGCTCGAGCGGAACTCTTTCAGAGAGGTTCGCTCGACTTCCGCTCGACTTGTCGCTCGAGCGAACCTCTCTGGAAGAGGTTTGCTCGACTTGCGCTCGACATGTCGCTCGAGCGAACCTCTCTGGAAGAGGTTCGCTCGACTTCCGCTCGACATGTCGCTCGAGCCAATGTTCAATACAGCGTGTGCTCGACTTGCGCTCGACACCTCGCTCGAGCTCAAGTGTACAGTAAAAAAAATTTCGGAGTCGGAATCGGAGCTTCTTGGAGCTCTGACTCCGACTCCGACTCCGAATAGATATTCGGAGCTACTGCGAATTCCAACTCCGAATTTCGATGACTCCGACTAAGTCGGAGTCGGAGCGGAAGTCGGACGGAGTGGGAATTTTCAGAATTTTGCACACGAGAGGACTGTGTATAGCAATTCTGATCCAATTCTGTTGTGGTTGCCATTGCCCATAACGAATTATAGCATAAAAATTTATTAAAAAATATATATATATTAACCATCCCCTTAATCCCCTTTATGAATTGCTATTCATCATCTTTTTACTTGGTTTATAATGATTAGATGACAATTAACGAAAAATTATTTTATTTTCAACTTAGTGTGTAGACTCTACGTATTTCTTTTAAAAAAATAGATAAATTTAAGATCTATATAAAAAATTAAGTGTATAGCAATTCTGATCCAATGTCCGCTGTGGTTGCCATTGACCATAACGAATTATAACATAAAAATTTATAAAAAATATTAACCATCCCCTTAATCCCCTTTATGAATTGCTATTCATCATCTTTTTACTTGGTTTATAATGATTGGATGACAAATAATGAAAAATTATTTTATTTTCAACTTAGTGTGTAGACTCTACGTATTTCTTTTAGAAAAAGGGATAAATTTAAGATTTATATAAAAAATTAATTTTTTTAATGGTAGAACCCAATTTTTTTAAAAGAAGTATGCATACTTGTATATCTTATAATTGTATCTAGCATTATCCTTTAAAATTAAAATTTAAAAATAAAATTTCTTACCAATCAAGTCTTATAATGATATACTTTACACGCTGACTTCTATATAGAATAACTCTTCCGAAAATTATTAATGATCGAGACAACTCTTTACTATTTTTCTCTATTCTTCTGTGAACAAGAAACATCCGTTCGAGATTGCGATTTTATATCTTACATGAAACGAGGAAAATGCAGATGGTTTTATTAATCAGAATTGCTATACACAGTCATCTCATGTAGACGTTGTGCAGTCGACTGACGTGGAGTCATGCCACATCAGCTAATAATTAAAAAAAAAAAAAAACGAAATGGAATACAAAAGCAGTTGAAACCCAAACGAAAACGAATTCCCGCTTCTGCTCGCACGGACGAAACGAAATGCAAATCCCATCTGAGGGTGCGCGAGAGAGGCTCTTCGATCCAACCAACTCCCACGGGCTGGGCGTCTTCATCGTGTGGAACCCAGAAGGTTGGCCTCAGCGTCGTTGTTGGGTGGGTCAATGTAAGGCATTGGTGTGGGTCAAGCCCGAGCGTCGTTTGGGTCAGCTTGTGGGCTTGGTTCGGGTCAGCTTCGTGGGCCTACATGGGTCAGCTTCTTGGGCCAGCACTTCGGGTAAGCGACGTGGGTCAGTTTCGTGTGTCAATTTTTCGTGGGTCATCCCGTCGCCACCAATACGTACGCTTATTTGTGCTTGAATCTGCATGTTGTGATCTAGTTATTGTTAACAAGATTTAGTTTTTGGTCACTGATATTTAATTTTTTTTTCCTTCCACAACATGTTGTGATTTAGTTATTGTTAACAAGATTTAGATTTTGCTCACTGATAAACAAATTTGATTTAGTTTTTTTTTTCCCACAACATTTTTTGATTTAGTTATTGTTAACAAGATTCAGTTTTTGGTCACTAATATTTTGTTTTTTTTCTTCTTCCACAGCATGTTGTGATTTAATTATTGTTAACAAGATTTAGTTTTTGCTCACTGATAAACAAATTTTATTTTTTTTTTCCCACAGCATTTTGTGATTTAGTTATTGTTAACAAGAGTTTTGCACTGCATAGAGTTAGATATGTAGAAATTTCTTCTTGGTTGAAAATATTAATTTTCTGGTTAAATATTATGGTTTAATTATTATGATTTAGTTGTTGTTAAATATATGTTTCTAGTTGGATGAACAGAGGATGGCATGTGAAAAGTTGGTTTAGTCATCGCTATTGATGGGTTTGGTACATGCAAAGTGGCATGTGTAAATCTTATTTGATGCTAATTAAATTAAATTTTGCTAAGTTTTTTTTTTTCTGGGAAGAAGTATGTACAATATTAGTCTTTACTCTTAGTGGATTGAATTAATTTTCCTGAAAACTTATCAAAGACTGACCTTGAATATTGAACAACTTGTACAGGGCATGGGAAAAGGGGAAGAACACCCATCTCTGCTAATACCATCTAGCTCAAATCCTCAAAACTCAGTATGTTATTTCATAATTAAAAAACTTATTGCGACTCAATGTTTAGCATTATTATTATTATTATTATTATTATTATTATTATTATTATTATGTTAGAACATCTCTCAAACTGGTCTACTAAACTATCCAAATTACATGCACGGTTGCTTTGGACTAGTGCCTGCATGGTCACCAGCTTTCCTGCCATATCGAGATGGCAACAAAAATCCAAGCAACATTCAGGTAATTTTTCAACTTCGTTCTTGTCGTTTAATTATAAGTTAATTTTTTTTTGAAGCAGTTTAAATGTTTTCATTTTTTTGTTTTAAGCAAAACGTTGGTTACCCATTTCAATATGGTATGGGACCTCTGAGGCCATTTATCGCTATAAGCTCCGCAACGAGCGCAAGAGTTGGTCAAGAAGATAGACCCGATTGTCTAGAGACTGAAGCACCATGTACTTCTGCTAGAGTTGATGAAGCAATACTGTTGGATAGACCAGATGAACGAGAAACTGACGATGGCACTACCGGTACACCACAGGTAGTGCCATCGTCGGATGGTGATGATATCATTGAAGAGTCAAAGTCGGGGATGAAGTTCAATTCGTTTGAAGATTTATTGAGCTATTATAAACATTATGCTAAAAAATACGGGTTTGAGGTAATGACACAAAGGAGTGAGAGATCAGAGGATCAAAGTGTCAGATATATCACCCTTGGCTGTGCACGGGGTGGGAAGGCCCGGAATAAGAGTTCCAATGTCGCCAACCCACGTTCGACGGGAAAGACGGACTGTAAGACAAGAATTAATGCCTTAAGAGTCGAGGGAAAGATGCGGTTGACAACAATCTATAAAACACATAATCACGGCCTCAGTCCACAGAAATCCCGCTTCTTTCGATGTAACAGAGAAGTGAGTGAGACCGTTAAAACAGTCCTAGACACAAACGATTTAGCTGGCATCCGACTGAATAAGAGTTATGGATCTCTTGTCGTTGGCGCAGGTGGTTTCGAGAACCTCCCATTTTTGGAAAAGAATTGTCGTAATTACATCGACAAAGCACGACATCTACGACTTGATGCTGGTGGTGCTAGAGCACTTCGAGATTATTTTATGAGAATGTAGTACAAGAATAACGACTTTTTTGCGTTGATGGATTTAGACGATAACGGGAGATTAAAAAATATTTTTTTGGCAGATCTACGTAGTAGGGCAGCCTACTAGTATTTTGGTGATGTGGTCACATTCGACACCACATACCTGACGAATAGGTATGAGATGACCTTTGCACCATTTTTTGGTGTAAACCACCATGAGCAGTCGATTCTTTTGGGAGCTGGGTTGATTTCCAGTGAAGGCACGGAGACCTTTACATGGCTATTTCAAACCTGGTTGCAGTGTATGGATGGTATAGCTCCAAAGGCTATTATTATTGATCAAAACAGAGCAATGAAAAATGCAATTGCTATTGTCTTTCCAGAAACTCGACATAGATTATGCCTGTGGCATAT
Source organism: Juglans microcarpa x Juglans regia (assembly GCF_004785595.1). Taxonomy (NCBI): domain Eukaryota; kingdom Viridiplantae; phylum Streptophyta; class Magnoliopsida; order Fagales; family Juglandaceae; genus Juglans; species Juglans microcarpa x Juglans regia. The sequence goes on from NC_054609.1 coordinate 6,228,636, forward strand.
ACTGAAGAAAGTCTCTGAGAAGCTTGAGTCGTATGCTGCCTACAGAAGTGGGCTGAAAACTCAACTGATGAAATGTGTGTACGACACACAAACAATTGAGGAGTTTGAGAAATGTTGGGTTGGGTTCATTAACACATACGACTTACAAGAAAATGCGTGGTTGAAAAGTTTATATGCGGAGCATGAGCATTGGGTACCGGTATTCCTAAGAGAGCACTTTTGGGCTGGAATGGGCTGGAATGAGTACAACCCAGTGCAGCGAGAGTATGAATGCTTTTTTTGGCGGTTATGTTCATTCAAAGACAAACTTGAAGGAGTTTGTAAACCAGTTTGACAGTGCGCTGAGGAAGAAAATTGAGAATGAAAATCATGCAGAATTCTAGTCATTTGGCCAAACCATTCCCTGCATATCTAGATCTCTAATTGAAAAGAAAGTCCAATAATTGTACACTAATGCTAAATTTAGGGAAGTTCAGCAACAAGTAATAGGTGTGCTCGATTTGAATCCATTTCTACTTACATCGAATGGTGTAATGAAGAGTTATTTGGTAGAAGATGAAGTTCGTATTGAGGAGTTTACTAAACTGGTTACATATTCAGTGGACTTTAATGAGGATGACTGCAATGCTAAGTGTTCATGTGGGCTATTTCAAATGAAAGGGATATTGTGTAGGCATATTTTGGCCGTATTTAAATCTAACGGTATAAAATCATTCCCAGACCAGTACATTCTAGACTGGTGGAGGAAGGACATCAAGAGGAGATACACGTTAATCCGCAGTAGCTATGACGCAAGGGATCAGAGGCCAAATGGTAATAGACATTCAATTCTGTTGAATATGTGTTATGGGATGATAACTTATGCGGCAGATTCTAATGAGCAATTTGAAGATGCAAAGAAGAGGATACATAAAATGACTGAGAGTTATCGCAACCAGACACGCAACTTATCTTTGACCCAAACAGGTTTATACTGAACGAATTTTAAAGGCTATTAAAATGGTTTACTTCTTTAATAACTACTTAATTTCTATAATTATATGATGTCCTATTTAACAGTTCTTTACCCATAATAGGTTCAAATACTGGTTTTATGATAGAGGACACAATTGCAGTTGGTAGTTTACAACAAGTCAAGAGTCCACTTGTTGTCAAAGGGAAAGGAATACCCCCATCTCTAAGGAGAGCATCTAGGATGGAGACAGAGTTGCAGAAGGTTAAAGCCAAAAAGAAGAAAGCACAAGTTAGAGGGAAACTCAAACAAGTGCATGTTTTAATATTGGGAGAATTAAAAATAAACATGTGAATGTGTGTTAGATTTATAACATAAACTTAGATGAAAGAGTATTTTTACTTGTTACTTTATTATTAGAGAGATGAAGGAGATACACTAGAGATGAAGGAGATACACTAGAAGGAAATACACCAGCCATGGGCACGCGCAGGAATTTATTTGGGCCATCAGAAGTAGATATCACCAATCCTAGACAAGTGCAGGTATTAGAAATATATCTATTTATATTTTCCCTATCATGATTGGTAAATTGTCCTGCCTTTAATATGTCATAAGAATTTTGTTATTTATAAACAGTTTGTTGTAGACAGCTCAGCTTTTGACAGTAGTAGAACTCAGCACCGAGAAACAGTGGTTGGTAGCCAAGAAAGTGTAACATTTCTAAATTTTGCACAATTTAATTGTAATATTTAAATGACATTAATATTTGCATATTAATCCTAGCATATTTATTTGGGTTGGATGGCTCACAACCGGACCTCCCTCGGTTGTGATGGATCACAACCGGTGTAAAAAGGTTGAATTTTAATTTTTGCAAGCTTGGCAAGTGATAGGTTTTGTAATTAATTTTGTAAGAAGAAAGCTTGGTGGTTATAGTTTTTGTAATTATTTTTGTGGAAAGCAAGCTTGACAAGTGATAAGTTTTGTAATTAATTTTGTAAGAAGAAAGCTTGGTGATTATAGTTTTTGTAATTATTTTTGTGGGAAGATATCTTGCAAGTGATAGGTTTTGTAATTATTTGCTATTCACAAAGCTTGGAAAGTGGGTATTCCTATAATTTTTGGAAGAAGTAGATTTTGTAATTATTTTATATTCAGAAAGTTTGGATAGTGATAGTATTTTTTGGAAGAAAGTTTTTATAATTATTTTATATTCCTAGTGATGCAATTAGGCCAAATGGTATTGAGGAATGCCAGGTTTGAGTAGGATGATAATGAATTGCCAGGTTCATTTACGTGCAAATGGCCAATCGCACCAATACGGCCACACATAAGTGATATTGCGTGGTTTGAGTAAGATATGCATTGCTAGATCCAAAAGTTTTGGACTTTTTCCTCGTTTGAGTAGGATATGCACAAGTGACATTGCGTGGTTTGAGTAGGATATGCAGTGCCATTGCTGTGTCAACGTCCCATGCTTGCAATGGTGCTCCAGTTCAACAGCTCAGGAAATTTTGGAACTCAAGCTCATACTAGTCTCATCATATCCACAAGCCAAGACCACAGTACATCCCACTCATATATATACACTAGTAGTGGATCAACGTGCCAGTTGGAAGGAAAAATAAATTTTACCAGAATATAAAAGGTAGAAGCAGATAACAATACAAACTGACTAAAAAATGTGTTTATTACATACAACACAAAGATCTTTGTATTAAAGCTACAATAGCTTACAACATAGCAAATGATATTGTGCATAATTATTTCAAGTCTATCAGTATACATCCAATATAAAATACTGATGTGTTTACCATACAATTTTTTTTTTATTAGTAAAGAATTAAATGTAATTGTGCCTGAACCCGGGTTCGTTCACAAGCTTCTGTGATTAGATGAGGAAAAGAAGACCTGGAAGATCCAATCCACCCTAACAACTCTCTTCACGATGGAGTGGCTGAAACTCCTTGCAACCCAAGCCGACCCATTGGACGAGTTTGAAATGGGGCCATTCTTTTACTATGTCCATTTTCCTGCAGGAAGAAAATTGACATTAAGAAAAGTTCACATGATTTGACAAAAAATCACAATCTTAAACCCCAAACTCTCTTTCTAATGTGTTTCACGAAAGTTCAGCCAGTTGCTTCCCCTTAACAGAGATCTTATTCAGTTAAGGTGCTAACAAATGAAAAGTAAATTTTTTTTTTTTTTTTGATAAGTGGATGGAAACTAAATAAATGAGTCAAAATAGATAAACAAGTTGTAAGCACACAAATTTGATGGTCCATGAATTTACCAGATGACATGATTTTGGATTAATGACAATGACATTTGTGATTTATTCGAGCATATGCCCAATATTCTAAGATGCTACTAAAGTCCAAGCTTTCAACATGTATCTTATGTATCATTTTACTTATGTTTATAAGTAAAATGATCAAAAGGCTCTATGTTTTATACTAAACCAATACCACCTATTTCACTTGAAATTGAGAGGATCCTTGGAATCACAAGTAGCATAGTGCTTTGACCCTCATCTGCATCAAATTCCAGGTCTAGAAACACCATACTTACAACGCACCAGGACGAAGAACAAAGATGAAGAATCGAGAAATACAGAGCGCTAGAGAAAGGTTTTCTTCGTCTTCGTGGCATCACTCCCTTAGATGGGACAAAGCGTTAGCTCTGTACTCAAAGGAATGCATAGTTTTCAGTAAATCAAAGCTTCAATCACACTGACGATATTTTGAATAAAATCCCAACATACAAAATCTTCTTGGGAAACTTAATAGTTGAAGGGAATTGATACCTGTTTGAAGAGACGATCAGAACTCTACGATCACTGGGGCGACTGATTGTCTAGTTCCACGTCGATACCTTCTTCTTAGATTAGGGTTTCAGGATGAAGCGAAAGGGGCTAGGTTAGGGTTCTTTCTCTTCCATTTTGTCTTCGAGGGAGAGAAACACAGAGAGGGAGGGAAATGGAAAGGAAATGGGAGAGAGGTCTTCGTCTTCGAGGGAGAACACAGAGGGAGGGAAATGGAAGGGAAACGGAGAGAGGGCTCGGCGAAATAGAAGGTCTTCGTCTTCGAGGGAGAGAAACACAGAGAGAGAAGGAAATGGAATGGAAAGGGAAATGGGAGAGAGGTATTCGTCTTCGAGGGAGAGGAACATGAAGAGTCTCGGCGAACTGAAATAGAAGGAAGGGGAAAGGAAGGAGGGAGGGATCTGGGGAAATGCTGAGACGGTGCGATTTGGGTTATGAAACGGTGCGTTTTTATTTTGTCCACGTCAGAGCCGTTTGCATGACGACGGCAGCAGACGACTGCAGCAAGCATTTTTGTTGGAATATTGAATTGCAAAAATGAGGACCTTCTTATAATATCACATTAAAGACGATAGAACGACAATGATATATATATATATATATATAATATTATAAGAAAGTCTTACACCATATATGATATAGATCTACATAATCAATATGTGATTTGTTATTTTTATCCTTATATTTGAATACACACATATTTAAGCATTAAAATAAAAGAACAATAATGATAAATCACATAATTATGATTAAACGGAGATGTGTAGTGTAAGGTTTCTATGTCAAATTTCTCATTAAAAAAAATCTAAGAATCGTCAATGCAAAAGGACAGTGCTAGCAGGCCAACCAGAGGTTACCGCTAGGCGTACCTCTAGTCTATATATATATATTTTCCTTACATTTTTTTTAACAATTTTTTAATATCCTTAATCATTAAGAAAAAAATTTAAAAAAAAAACACAATTTTCTTAATGGTCATTTTCTTAATTATTAAATTAAAAAATTAAAATAATTGAGGGGTAATAACTTTGATCGAGTCCACTAGCATTTTTGCCAATGCAAATTAATGGGTCGTACTCCTGGAGTATATAAGCTTGGTAAAACAAATTAAAACTTAACATATACAACTTCTCAATTTATTGATCCGTGGCATACGTCTATTCAATTTCAATACAACAATATTATATATGGTCGATCGATCTAATTAGTAAATATATAATAAACGTATTGTCTTTAAATGATGGCAATGATCGATGATCTAATTATTCCGTGGTGGAGGTACGATGATTGCTGTCTTTCCCAATTTCGACCTGAAAATTTGCTCAAATTCTGCAGAAACGTTGAGGGAGGCTTCTATATATGACCGCAGGAGATAAAAGCATCCCACACAGATGTCTTACCAGCCAACTTTTCCAAAACAGGCCTCACCAAAAACAAAAAATCATTACGTTAATGAACAACAGCAATTTTGCAAATAAAAATGTCCAGATGTAAGAGTATTTGAGATACATACATATATATATATATATATATACACACACACGCTAGCAGTGGTTTAACGTTCAAATTAATAAGCACGTTTGCCACATTTGTCTAATTGGAAGAAAAAACAAAATTCCTGAAAATAGTGTGTCTAAAGCGTAAATAAAGTGTGACTCCCTGCATACAGTACAAAATCTTGAATAATTGAATTAGATGTTAGTTCACAATCATCAATATTAAAAGAGTATATAAGATTGATTAATAAATAGCCTAATTATTATGAGATTTAAATTATGTTAAAATTTCTAATTATTTATTTGGTTTTACTCTCTTAAAAATATTTAGCAAAATTTCATCATTTATTTAATAATGAAATATTAGTATTTTATAAATTAAAGTTAATTTTAAATGCATGATATGATATTTATATTTTAATTATCTATTTAAGTTAGCTTATTTTCAATGTTTTAACCTCCACCGTTGGATCAAATCTAACGACTCAATATGAAGGGTTGGCTGACAAAACCAGAGACTAAAACCGTGATGACAAATCAAATAAGAGTGTTTGACAAAGTGCAAATGGAAAAAGTAAAACACAAAAAGGCTAAAATCGTAATAACACCTAACTACCAAGGGCATTGATGGGTAAAAATGTTAAACAATAATTACTATTCATTACTGTTAATCACGGTTCATTACTGTTCATATATTATAAATGCTTTTAAGTATAAGAAGATTGTTACAAGCTTTGGCGATGGAATGAGTCAAGCGAGGTTCAACTGGAAAAGATGCCAGATCGAGTCGACGTGCCTTACCTATATTGAATAAAATTTGCAAGAACAGTTGGGTTGAGGAGGAACCCGCCTCTTTCAAAACAAGTTTGAATAATAATTTTCTTGATTACTTCTTCATTTCTCTCATACAATGATATACTCAACTTTCCAAAATAAAGCAACATACGTAATTAAAGCTAACGATATTATTGCCAAAACATAGCAATAATTAAAGGAGAAAGTTTCTTATTGTGCGAGACTCGTCGATCACGTTGACGCTCCTCTTTATTCACTTTCCTTACTTGGCACCCGTATCATATATATATATATATATATATACACACACACACATACACATGAGTGGTCTTTCTATATATAAACATCTTTGACACTTTATACACAGGAATTGATAACGAGACTTTAGAACCTTACCAAGGGCCCAAGCGTTCTTCATTATCCATCTATTCCATATAAGTCATGTTTCTTGTTGCAGCTGCAGTGAATACCCTCCACTACAAGAGATTGGACTTTATGTTCCTAAAAGTTTTTTGGAAGCTGTGGCTTTGGCTGCCATGTATATACGGCCAAGATCTCCTAAAGTACTGATTATCCGAATTTGAGAGTCATGTAATGGAGTGGGAGAGAAATAGACATAAAATAAAGTAGATCCAACAATATTTATTGGTCATTTCAATCTACCATTCTCAATCACATAAAACTAAACTCATTGAACTTCTGCATTAAATTCTCTTACTCATTAAGACAAACCTTTTCTTTTTTGTTTTTTAGTAATAGGGACAGTACTTCCAATTTTATTAATAGTCTTCACTTTTGGCGAATGAATACCTTGTACAAAGAAAGAACTTGGGTTTACAAAAATCCCAAACCAAGTCCGAAACAAACTATGGCAAACCTTTTCTTTTCTTTTTTTTTTCTTATATTAATCATTATGAAGTACGATCAAACACTAAACAATATATAAACCAATGAATCCCTTTCCATATATATGGAATACACTACTCGGAATGAAAAGAACAACTTGAATTATAAATGCAATATTATATATTTGTAGAACTTTTGCATCAAACTTTCAAGCTAATTAACCGAAACAACTTTTATTATTTACTATGAAGTATCTTCAAAAAATAAATGACTAATATATGAAAGAGACCATGAAGTAATGAAAAGAACCATTTGAATTATGAATTAACTGCAGTACTATATTCATATATATATAGCACTTTTACATCAAGCTGATTCCAAACTGATCATGATCAAGACAACTTTACTTGGTAGGGTTCTGATCGAGGTGCTTGACCATTGAAGTATCATCAATGAATAAAGAGGAATTCTATGTATTAGCTGCATGCTATTCACTTTTACACCTCACGCCTATAGTTTTTGTTTTTCATAAGGTGTGTGGGTGTTTTTCATAGGGTGTGGGGGTTTTTTCATAAGGTGGGGTGTGTGATAGTGAATAGTGACTGATGAGAAGAATTTTTTATGAATAAAATATCAATGAACTCCTTTCATGGAATACACCATTGGAAGAATAAAAAATATAAAAGTTAATGCTACTTGTAACGCCACCAGCTTAATACCCACGTAATATGAATAGTGTTTCGTGTGTGTTATGTTAGTGTTGTATTTAGTATTACTCGTTTGAAATATAAATGCATAAATCTTCGACTATATATGGAGATTCCAGGCGAATAATAGCCTGACTTTTCATCTACATCAAACGTTCAACTTTTCCATGTGTGATATTGATTTTCCCCCTCGATACTTTCTTTCTTGTGACAGTATTTTTGCAAACCTGTAAAAAGAGTTTAATGTACACATTAGAATTGTTATAAATCATGTAAAATACATTGTACACAGTGAGAAAAGTATGCGCAAAAACAGCGTATTTTTCCATACTTTCTCAAAGCCTCCTCATTTGTGCCACCATTTTCGACTGGTTCTGACAAACCAATCTTCAAATTCACCCTTGAAACTGGTTTCTTCAACAATTCTTCCCCAATACCCACAAGTCTGTCCAAGTTTTGCTTTGTAGATACATCAACAGAAGCTTCTGTCCCAGTCAATGTGTCATCCTAGCCACTCATTTCATAAAAATATTCATTAATAACTTCAAAGTTTTATTCAAAAACTAGAGATCAAGTACTAAAATTAAAGAATTTCTTACTTGGATTCTAAGGTAATTGTCTTCAGAATGAAAAGCTTGGAAAACCACAGCAAGATGCAAATCAACCATATCTGCACTTGCTTGAGTAAACACATCCAATAAAGGAACTGAACCACCATGAAGTAACCAATCCAGAGTTCCCCACTTTGCTGCCATTTTTGCGTTATATTTTTTTTCTATCTTTCTTGAGCCTGTGCCTACTGAGATTATCAGAAGGCGACCATAATCCGTGGGCTTAATTGGGAAGAAATCAGGATTTGCATCAAAGATCTGTTTGGTCACTTGGTTTATGGCTACTAAAGCCTAGACCACAATACCCACAAGACAAAAAAATATATAAGTAATTATCAAATAATAATGTTTTTTTCAAAATTTAAAACTTATAAAATTAAATAACATTTGAGTGATAATATTAATTAGGAAAATGCTATCTATAATTATAATTTTACTTACAAAACCATATGTAGTGAAAATTTTAAAATCTGAAATTTTAAATTTAAATTAAAAAAAAATACTGATAAAATGAAGATGTCACTCAGTACGTATAATATTGTTCCGAAAATTATAGTTACGTATAACACTACTCAATTAATTATATATACCGGATTGTTTGCAGCGACACCACCATCTATTAGATTGAATTCACTGATATTCGGGCCTTCACAATCTTGGTTCTTGAAATAGTGGGCAGGAAGGTAAGTTGGAGCTGCTGAAGTGCCGATACATATGTCGGAAAGTCGAGCATTCAAACGGGAGTCCTTTTTTGCCTGCATGAAATTAAGTTAAAGAGATTGCATGGCGCTAACTTACGCACTTCACGACTGTAAATATTATTTCTCGATATAAATGTATTTACATCTACATCACCAATAACTCAAATATTTAATATTAAAAGAAAGCCTCAAACCCATACCTATCTTGTTTTTTTAAGATACTTGTGGATTGAAAGAAATTATATTAATGGTTTTGTTTTGTTTTTTGTTTTAAGAAATTAATGTTCAACGTAAATGGCTTAATTTTTTACCTTGAGTAATATTAATTATACCTGATTTTTATTTCCCAATTAAGAGAAATTATATAGTGGGGCTTAGGTTTTTTTATGGTTTTCTAGCTCTTGCAAGCGTTGGAGTAACTTGAAGTGAGATTAGTTTCGATAGTTTTTTTTTTTTTTTTTTTTTTTTTTTTAAGAAACACAGTTTACAATTTGAAGAGAGATAGACATAATTTGTAAACATGATCACAATATTAAATACTGCATATGGCTAATCATCTGGTCCTAATATTAAATACACGAGATCTGCATACCTTATGATCTATCTCTTAAAAATTTGCATAATGTATTTTGATCAGAAAATTGTACGTAGGATCCTCACTTTTTTTGGTTCCAAGTCTGAACAGACTCAGACTTTTTTTTTTTTCTTTTTTCATTTTAGAACTCAAAATCTGATCATTTCGTGAGAAAGAGATCAGAATATAGTACCTCATACGATGTGAAAATGGTTGGCTGCATATGTTTGATATCAAAAGTTGGTATGACAACATTTGTCAAAGTGTCACGCAGTCGAATTTCTCCTAATTTCTTCCTTAAAATCCTGTGAAGGTATTTTCCGTCATAATTCGGTCCTCTCAACGATCTGAGCACTTTTTTGATTGCTCCAAACAAGCCCCTATTAAAAAAAATAAATAAATAACCCCATTAAATTCTAACTTGCTAATATTTAACTGTTGATCAGGCTATATATGCAAAGCTTAATTTCATGAATCCATGCAAAGAATATTATATATAAAGTTATTCGGAAATGATTTATATATACTACAAGAAAAACGGGCTTTTGTGACCAATTTATTGCAACCAAAATACTATTCGCAACCAAAATTAGTTGTAAGTAGTCATTTCGTTGGAATTAATTAGTCACAAAAGCCTGTTTTTCTTGTAGTATATATATATAGTTTTAAAACATACAAGCTCCAATACATACTCTTTTTAAAAAAAATTACAGAAAATACGGTACTTACATGAAAAAATTTCCATTTTCATGATGAATCTCATTTTTTCAAAAAGAGTGTACGAGATTTGTACACCTTAAAATTGTATATAACATTATATAGATCAGGAATAAACAATACTCTAGCTAATATCAAAGAGATTACCTCTCTTGTGGGAAAATTCGAGGACAGTGTTCAAGATAGAAGGGCCTGATATCCTTAGCAGCGAAGAGAGGACGGTTATTTTCATCTGGAGCAGTTAACATAGCGGTTACAAGACCTCCTGTGCTTGTTCCTGCAATGATGTCAAAGTAGTCTGAAAGTCTGGCATCTTGATCACCATCTATTTCCTGCACAACATATAATAAGGATGTTGCATCAAACTAATTAGTGGTGACAATATATTACTAACTAGTTCTGCTCTGGATAACAATATATTATTAACTTCTGCTCTGGATATACATGGTAATGATAAACAGCTTACAGTTTTGTTGCCATGGCCGATTAGTTTTATGCGTAAGATCTGATCATTCTACTTGCAAATCAGTGTAAAAGGACAGTACATATTATATATACCTTCCCAATTGCTGATTTTCAAGAGAAATTTAAAATTTTAAGCCGGCTTGCAAATATATTACTTGATCACATCGATCCAGTCCAAGATCTATCATAGTATCTATCTTGATTGCTAGCCAACATATATAAATACATATATATATATGAGTTTTGCTACTCATCATCGCCACACACCACTCATCACACTTGTTTTTATTTATTTTAAATTTTTTTTGTTTTATTCTTTTTAAACTAATTAAATTCTTTTACTCATCATCCATATACACCACATAGTTGGTAAGAGAAAAAAATAAAAAAGTGTGGTGTGTGAGGATGATGAATAGAATTTTTCTATATAATATATATATATATATATAGTTGACATACAAGTATGTATAGATGATGCTAATATAAAAACAAAACTAATTAATATCTGAGTTTATGAGTGTATGTGTTTATGATCAATATATGATCCGGAGCTGACACTTGAATGAAAACAAAAGTATATATACCTGGAGTTGTGATTCAAGAAAAGCTAGTATAATTGCAGGGATGATCCCCCTGATACCACCCCCATCAATGCTTAGAATGGTGATCAAGTTCCTGTAATTAGTTGAGGGCTGTTCTGGTAGTACTTGAGAGGCCGACATTAATGGCGTTTTTTCCATTATGAAGTGATGATGAATTGCAAAAGCTAGCAAAGGAAGGCTAGCTTCTTAATTTAGGTTTGCAAGGAAGATCAAAGTTTCTGCTCTGGAAAATTTGGTCGATCAATATCTTATATTTATAGCCTTATATAGGTTGGTGTAAAAGCCATGCAGCATGCATATTCATGTCTTGGATAAGAACTTGATCTATAGCCAGATAATAACAAATCTCTGTCATTCATTCATGCATGGGATATTGATTAGAAAACATGTCACGTTTAATTCCTTTCATCATCCCTGGAACTACGTGGGAAGTACGCTTCAACTTTATACGTAAATTCCGCCAAAAATTGGGTATTTCTACACATATCTGCACGTTTCAAATTAAAAACTTTAACAAGTTTTGGGCCAGTGGAAGTACAGCCACAGAAGGAAAGTATTCCATGCATGGTTTTCATTTAGCGTAGAGTAGTCATTCAACTTTTTTTCATGGATCTGCATGGGAATGTGCATGATTGCAGACATCATGATACAAAGAAATTTAGGTTTTTATCCTAAAGAAGCGTTTTACCAGCCTTGGTTATGGATAAGGCTAGCTGGATTAACTACATTTGGGGTCTTAGATGAGACACAAAATTCTTATTTAATCTCATTCCACCTTATCCTATCTTATTTTCAAATATAATTCAAATACAAAATTTTCAAACTAATCATTATAACTTTTTTAAACTAATTATCATTACTACTTTTTCAAACTTTCAAATAAAAAAATAATAATTCTAACTTTTTCAAATCTCCGAATAAAAATAATATTATAAAACTATATTATTATAATATTTTAACTTTATAATATTTTTTATTCAACTTTTTCTCGCTCTTTTTCCAAAACTCAAAAAATACTCAACTCAAACTATCTCACAACTATTCACAAACTATTTTACCATTATTCACAAAATTCTCATCTTATCTCACTCTCCAAACAAGTCTATAACATTGAAACGTAACTTTTCTTCTTGTCCTAGTTAAGGATGTTAAAAGGACGGGATCAAGTGATTCATATAATGGACTTTATGGATTAATTTAATATTTATTGTCATTTGTATAAATATTAGATTTATTCTATATATTTTCAAGCCAGTATTATATATAGAGATACCGTATACATCATTTAAATAGTAAAATTTGATTTGTAAAATTCAAATTTTAAAATTAAACTTTCAAATCAAATTGTGCCATGTAAATATTTTACTAGATATATATGCTCCATACATGAGCTTGAGAATATAATTTTTTTAAATATTATAATCATTTGTTATGCAAACTTGGTTTCGGGATTTATTTTAACCCAAGCTCTTAAATGTAAAAAGTATTCTTTTGCAAAAAGTGAGAAGGTATTAATAAGATTTGGAAATATAGTTCACATATCAAAATATCAAGTAACTTACTTCGCCTCACATTGGAGTGAGAGATCCATTGCCAAGACGCATCGGTACGTCAAGGCCATGAAAAAAAAAATTGTTTGTGGGGTGAGAGATATGGGATAGAAGTAAATGGGTACGATAATCACTAGGAATCTTAATTATAAAATTGTTCTTAATTCTTTCAAAATATAACCTTACGTATCACCCATATTTCCTATTGCATAAAAAAAATCTATTTATTATTTATTTTTTTTATCATTTTATGATATGATATTAGATAATAAATTTATAAGTGAAATATAATAAATAGTCTCAAATTATCTAATATTATATCATAGAATGATAAAAATTGAGATGATGTTATTATTCAATTTTTAGTGAAACTCAAATTTTTAACCAAAAAAAAAAAAATCCTACCAAACGTGCGCAACTTAAACTCATACCTGGAATTATTTAATGGATAAATATGCCATGTAGACTTTGATGATGTCATGCAAATTGAGGATGTGCAGGTGGAGAAATTTTACTGGCAGGAAGTTTAAAATATTAGCGTGCCAACCTTGAAATTTTTAAATTGTGACGTTTGGTTTTATTTATGGGCGGCCCGATTCAAGACCTAAAGATTTCCTGTGGTTTTTGGTTGATTGAGTAATGTTACGTATAGTTGTATAATATATAAGTATTATGCAGTTGTTTTGAAAAAAAATAGGATTTATTATTAAAATATTATTATTTAATTTTTTTATGTGAGTCTCGTATTTATTCATTTTTTTTTAAAGTGATTGCACTGCGCTTGCACACTCATGACTGCAACTATCATTTCTCTTATTTATATTATACTCATATACCTATGATGCAGGAGGATATGAGTCAGATGATGCTGAGTTGTCAGACTATACGTTGACTGTACTGAAATACCTAAAGGTAGTAGATCAGCGCAAAAAAGACAAGAAATCGTGATCTTCCCTTGATTGAGGCAGTTTTGGGCACTTTTCGGTATTTTGGTCATAACTTTAGCTATGAGTATCAGAATCGCGCATAAGACCTCAATTCGGAAAGCTCTTTTCGGTGCGCACGCCATGGGCACTGGGCTATGATTGATGTGCATCATTTTCGGAGCCAAATTCCACTGTTTTCCCCTCCGATTTCCTATGTTTAGTTATTTGTTTTCTTTTATGGTAATATTTCATTTACTATTTTGGAAGTTATTCTAAACTCGATTTGGGCCATATTTTTAGCAAATTACTTCTTTATTTACGTATTTAATTTTGGTATGATTATTGAGATTTTGCTATTTTTGGTAAAATTTCAATACAGTCAATTTTTAGCTATTACAGCCTGGCTTGTGGGTTGATTTGGTCACTCTTGAATATTGATAATTAAATTGAACATCAAAGATGTTTTCTCTATATTTTTAGGTGATTCTCTTGTTTTCTTTCCTATGAATTATCTGTTGAAACTAGTTTACAGAATAATCGCTATTCTGTCCGGCGTCAACCTGCTAGCTAGACCTCTTTTATCATCATTAGAAGTAAAATTCTCTTCAATTCTATAAATATAGTTACATTAGCATACTGCATAAACTTTGTATGATACATTATTCATTTTTCTATTAAAGTTCCTAACCCACGTAATGAGAAATTCATGGAATTTCTTTACAACTAACGGCACTCATCATGTCAAGGTACTACTTTTGGTGATAATTAATAAACCCAACAACAAAGTTTTAGAAAAGTAATGATATTATGCCTCTCCAATTATACTACTCATTTTGCTCTATTAACGTGACACCATCATATGGTGCCAAGTGGCTTATTGAAAATAAAAATTAAAAAACATAAACATAGAAAGGGTAGAGGGAATTTAAAATTTCAATACTTTTCTTTTGTGTTTGTGAACCTCATTTTGTTTTGAATATATATATATATATATATTTTATTTTTTTAATAAGTCACATGGTATCAAATGATGGTGCCATATCAATGAGACATAGTGAGCAGTATAATTGATGTGGCAAAGTAGCATTTCTCTTTTTAAAAATTGTATTCTTAAAAAATGTTTGGAGTTTTGGTCACCATTCACGATTATATGTAACCCTGCTAAGCTAAATCACTTGGTGATCATATACGTAGGTCCTGTTAGAATTGTGGTCTAAAATTTAACTGAAATTGGGAATTATTTTAATAAAATTGTTTATTTTGCGTTATTATTTATGGATTGGGCATTATTCATTCATACAAAGTCCTGAAATTATTATCAAATATATGACCTAAGTGCATCTAGTGATAGATCGACGTTTGGAGACAAAGATGAGATATGAAATTCTCAAAATTTTTAAAACTGCTCACAATTATATTGTCAAACATAAAATACTTTTCAATTTAAAAAATGTTCATCCAATTAATATTATCTAAGCATTATCCAAACACAAAACCAATAAATACAACTTTTACAAATTTCAAAACAAAACATAAAATTCAATACAATTTTTCTAACTTCCAAACAAATTAATATTAAAAAATTATATTCAAACAATTGTTTAACTTTATAATATTTTTACTCAATATTTTCTTGCTCTTTTTTCAAAATTCAATAAACTAAATATATTAACTCAAACCATTTCATTACACTACATTAATATAATTTGGATTTTGTGACGGAAGAAACAGTCATAAAAAATAAGCAAACCCTCACAAGATTTTTTTGTGACAGTTTGAGACCGTCACCTAAAATGTGTCATATAATTTTTTTTTGTGACAGTTTACTGTTCAACTGTCACAAAAAGCTTTTTTTGTAACGGTTGGAAGTCTTCCATGAGATGTACCGTTCGAACGTGATAATTTTTTGTGACAGTTAAAAACCGTCACCGAAAGTAACGTTCGCACATATAAACTGACATTCGAACATTAACCCGACTGATTAACATTCGCACGTTAAAAAATTGGCGTTCATTGTTTTTGCTTCGCACGAATGATATTTACTTTCCAACGTTCGAATGTTAACTCGGAGATGTTTGAATGCAGCATTCGGATGTTAAAAGAGAAGAGTTCGAACGTAAAATTTTTAACTCGGATATTAGTTTCTTGTTCGCACGTATCTATTATAATCATTCAAACATTTAGGTTGTTTGTGCATTAAAACGTGCGAACTTAGCATATTATGTTCGAAAGTTTTGTTCGAATTCGCTGGTATTTTGTTTGAACATTGATTCGAACATGAAATCATGTTCGAACGTTTGTTGTTTACAAGCGAACGTTCTGATCAGAAATAGTAATTTCATAAAATTAAAAAACATACAAATTGTTTCATATTATACTATAAATGTAACAACTAATAATGTCTTATAGAGTTACAAAAATAGACAATAAAAATTTTTAATAATGATAATGAGATATTGATCATTTCTTCTTTTTTCCTTGCCCACTACGATCCTGCTGAATCGGCATAACACGTTCCATCTGGACTATCATCTCCCTCTGTATTTGCTCTTGGACTTTAATGCGTATTCTCTCATCGCGCTCTCTTGGTTGTTCCTGCAAACACATTTCTAAGTTAGATTGTCGTGATAAGAGAGACTCTAACTCATATTGTCTCAACTTGATCATATGCTCAATTTCTTGACGTGCTACATCTAAATCTTTAGTAAGATTGTTGACTTTCGAAGTTGAGGTCTTGGAGGATGAACCAACACGCTTGAAAGAATGTCCTAAACTTTTTACCAAACCAGATTTGGTCCCGAGCATTTGCGTGAATATGTCTATGTCACTAAGACAGGATTCCTTAGAGGCTGATTGGATCTCAATCATTTTTTCCTACAATTATAACAAAAATACACAATAAGTAACATATTAAAAGAAATGAGGAATCAAACATAATATGAATTCACATGTTGCATAATCCATTCACAGAAAATAACCTCACTTACATAATTATCTTTAGTAATATGATCAACTCACTCACTATGCTCATCAGTGTGAGTAGCAGCATAGACATGAATGAGGGAGAAAATTTCAGGATCATCACATTTCTAACAAAGCCACATTAATAATTTTAAAAAATAATATTAGTACTTAAATAAAAGAATATGATAAAAATGAGTGAGAATTAATAAGTTATCAATTACCATTTTATCAGTAAGACATTGGAATGACATTGAGCCGGCGCGATGGTGGATTGTCAAAGTCGTTCTATTCTGTACATTGATAGAACTTAAGTGCTGCAAGAGAAATTAACAATGTTAAATATAGTATACGAAATCAATATAAATGTAAATAACTTATATGGAATAAATCTAGAATACCTGATAATCTGGACTTACGAAAAGATCATAACACTTCCTCCAATCATCTAACTTCATTTAAGTGATTTCTCTTTCCATTGTAGTCCCTGACTTGTGGGTGTGAGCTTCTGCTTGAAATTTCTCTTGGAATCTACAAGTGTGCTTTTTTTGTGCTCCACTTTTCTTTGTTTTTGTATGTTTTTTTATGCTCTAAAGAAGTTGATTTAGTGGAATGTTTTCAAGTTCAACTCCATCTAGGTGCATCTTTCTTTTCTTCCTAGCAGGCAGAGGGTCCTCCTCCTTTGATCCTTCATATTCTTTGCACTCAGAATATTTCTCTTCTAGAGGGATGATGGGCGATTTAGACATTAGGGAGTTGTGTTGGAACTGTATGGTCTCAAACCTAGTATGGATGTGTTACTTTAAAGATGGAGGTGGTTGCTCTATTGTTTGTTGAGGAGGGGATCAAATATTACCGTAATAGAAAGATGAGAGGGGCTTTGAAGGGGATGGGTTGAGGGGAAGAATGTGCACTTAAGGATTGGTGGATTTGATGATAAACTTTGCAAATTTAGAAAAAAAATGGATAGGATGTTTGAGGCTTGGGCTTGGTTGGCAGCGTTGAAGTGTATCTCCTGTCTGTGAGATTGGTTATGAGATGAGGAAGTGGGTCGAGTATAAGGGTGAAATCTATGAGGGCAAGGTACTGAGTTTTTGGCTTTGAGTGGAGGGTATTTCGGAGCTTTTTTTTTCTTGACTTCCTAAAGAAGGGACATGTTGGTCTTAGCCATCTGTTGTGGCATTAGTGATAGTATATGGTTGGTCTCTAAAAAAAGCAAATGGAAAAAATGTTAGTTTTGTTAAGGACTTTTGTCTCTTATATCCTCTTGATGTGCTAGATATAAAGTGTGCATTGGTGGTGTGTGCTGGCAACATATTGCTAACGTTAATGTGAGGGGAAACCACAAACCTCATGTGGGGCTAATCGTTTTCATTTTCCATCTCATGGGAAACCGAAACCCTTTTCTCTCTGCTTAGCCATATCCCCCTCTAGGGGTATTTTAGTGATAGGTTCTATAGGAATTGGAGGATCCTATTTGGTCAAATACTTAGTGGAAAACTCCTAGGTTCCTTTCATTACAGTATTTCTGAACAAATTCTTGGATAACAAGCCTAAGGATTTTCTTATTGACTCATCGAGTTGAAGGAGAGGGAGTTGGGCTGCTGGCTCGATTAGGGGTATTATTGAGTGACTCACCTCTATTCCTTTGAGCTTTTGTGGTGATGGTTCATTCCTTTCTGATGCAATGCATAATTGTGATTTTCATTAATGGGGCTAATCTTTACCTTTGGCTTGTTAGGACTCAATTCCAGTAGTAGACTTTTTGGGTTAGACAGGAGTATATAAAGTTTTTCCTATTAGTCGGCTTGTATTCTATCGACGAGATAGAGGATATGGTATTTTGGTTTTTTATCAGATCCTTTTGCTCTCATCCATGGCCTTAGTTCACCATTTGTTGTTGGGAATGGTTCTTTCATACAAGTGTTGGGTGCATGCCCTAATCAGCCACAGTTGAAACAAAAGTCAAAGAACCTTTCATATTTAACTTCAATCCATGCTGGGAGTTTCCCAGATCTTGGTATCTGAAATCATGGTTTGAGGGGTTGATCCTGCAGCTTGATTTCTACTTTGACTCTTAAGTAGGGCTTGCTGTGCATTCCTAGAGGGTCCAAGATTTCATCTACCTCCATATAGCAGCTCCCAAAGAGAATGTCATTTTTTGGATTCATTTTTTCTCGGGATAGTCCATGAATTTGTACCTAAAATTAGGTGGTGGAAAAATCAAGCTCATTGATCGTGGAGTTTGGGGGCCATTCTCCTAGGAGTCGTTTGGATTGAGAAACACTCTCAACCTATCTCATCTCATCATTACATTTTTCTTCAAATTCTCATACAAAATATAATAAACAATTTATCTTTTTCAAATCTCAAAACAATAATAATATTCTTACAATATTTTATTCAATTTTTAACTTTTATCTAAAACCATCTCATCTTATCTTACTATCCAAACAGTTCATTTTGATATACCAAGGGGATATAGAGAGAATTTTTCCTTTGTCTTTCTTTGAGGAAAAGTGAAACAAAAGTTTATTGGCACTATTTCTTCAATGTGCAAGTTTTCCCTAAAGCGCCAAGAGGATCTCATATTGTTGTATTCCATAGGTTTTGGAGGTAGTTTTTGGGAGATAATCTTGCCAACAAGAGTTTGGTTGAAAGCAATGGTGACTTTTTCTCTATTGGTGTCAAATTTGAGAGGGAGATTTGCCTAGGATAGATATTTCATTTTTTCTATGGAGATCTATATTTTTGTTTGTGTCCATGGGATTAAAAGGGGGATGATTGTGGGAGAAGAAAAGGATAGAAAGGAAGAGGACAATGATAGTGGATTTATGAGGGGAGGGAGGTGAGAATGGTGGGGGTTAGAGACATGGAGTTTCGGGGAGGCTCTAGAGAAGGAGAGTAGCTTTTACAATGAATATTGTGGTTGATGCTACTTAATACTTTGTTATGAGCTTTGTTCCCATTATTGGAAGGGTCTTTTCTATTTCAATTTGAAGTAATAGCATCTTTTTAATATAAAAATGAGATATTTTGATCATCTTCATTTGAAAAGATCAAAATATCCTATGTTCTACACTAAATTCATACTGTCCATTTAACATGCATGGAAAATGAATGTGAAGCTCATCCTTAGGTTGTTCTAATTGTAAGGTTTTTAAGTATTATAGGAGCTGGTCGTTATTCCAAAATTGAGAATCCTATTGAGGAGGAGGTTTGGGCTGTGGTAGGAGAAAAAGAGAAAAGGAAGATTGTTGTTGGCTTGACAAAGGTGCTCCTCCTCTCCCTTAATTGGCAAGAGATCAACAATGACATGATTTACTCAAAACAATCTCATTCCAGGAAATTAACAGTAGTTTTCTCTAGATTTCGAAAATCTAATTTCTGTAGCTTGACGAGGAAATTTTAAGACATGGGCAAAAGACTCTTTACATGTAACTTTCATTGTTTATGTAAAGAGATTTCATAAAAATAAATCTATAAATTGACGTGGTTTAATGTGGTACGTTAGATTGTAAAGTTAATTTTATTATAAAATAGATTTAACGTATTATATAAAATAATGTCAATTTATAAATTTTTTTTTATGAGATCTCTTAAATGATTTAGAATAAGCGTAAGTAGGTAACATTCCTACTTATGGGATTGACTCAAAATTTATTTACAAATTTGTCCATTGACACACTCAACACACTAAAAAGTGGTTTCATAATTATGAAAAAATATGAGCGTTTTAACTTTGTTACGACTATAATAATTCTCACGGTAAATGGTGTGCTGATATTGACTTGCAAATTTTAAAAATAGTAAAACTTGAAAGAAAAAATGACGTCACTTTTTAAATTTCTCATAATTTAATTAATGTGATTTAAAATAACAAAAATATTTATATATATATATATATTTATTATTTCTATTATTATGTGAAAACTAATAATGTTACAATTTTATATGATTTATTTTCCTAAATAATTTTTTGGTGGGTATCAATTTCTTACAATTATAGCACTCTTATTACAAAGGTGCGCATCTTCCCGAAGGAAATTCCTTTTCGTTGACCACCGACCTTGCCAACTCTCTCAGCCTCACCGCCTTCTTCGCTACAAATCGGAATTAGCCCTACAGCCTGCAACTTTCTTACCTTCTTCTTCCCCCAAACATCCACTAGACGAAGAAACACCACTCACCAATATTCTCTCTCTCCTTGTTCATTTTCCCGAGAAATTAATCAACCGGCCCCCACAACTCTGCATCGTGGTTCGTTCTTCTGAAAGGCAACCGAAATTATGCTTCATTGCTGCTTCAGAACCCGACGTTATCTTCGGTTCCCTCTTCCTCGTCCATTTTCTTCTTCCGGACCTCGATTCCAAAACTCCGCTCAAACCACTAACCCTCTTATCAATACCCAACAATTCCCACAGCCGCCGATTCTCCACCGTGACCACGACGCCAACCAGCTCTCTCCTCTCCCCACACGCTCCCTCTCTCGCAATTCGGTCCTCGCCATCTCCGCTGCCTCCGTTTCCGCTCTCGTCGCCTCCTACGCCCTGCTCTCCTCTGACCACAACTCCGAACACGAATCCCCCAATCCATTGTACGCCGGCGCCGAGCACGCCATACAGAAGTCCACCGACTCCTTCAAGAACCTTTTCCATCACGTTAAACAGACCGGTGTGGCCGCCTCGATTCTGTGGCAGTCTCTGAGGTCGGTCTTGTCCTCCGCCAACCATGAGGTCCGCTCGGGCTTCGAGCTTAGGGTTGCGGCTCTGCTCGCCGACATTGCCGCCGCTAATGCGTCCCGTAGGGCCGCTATCGTCGGGGCCGGTGGGGGGGCTGTCGTAGATTGGTTGCTCGAGTCGGTGGCGGTGCCCAGGGATGGTTGTGGGACCCAAGCGGAGTCGGCGAGAGCGCTGGCATACTTGATTGCCGATCCTAATGTGTGCCCGTCTGTGATTGGGAGGCCTCATGCAATTCCGAATCTCCTGAGGTTCATTTTTTCGTCTCATCCTCAGCGGTCGAAGCAGGTAAGTTGTTGTTTTGGCTATTTGCGTTGAAATGTTAAATATTCATGTCTATACGTCTCAAGTACTTCCGGGCGTGTGCTGAATAATTGAAAAATCAACGCATGTTTTATTTTGTTAGTTCAATCTTTCACCCTAGTGAAGTGTAAATTGCATTCTTGACGTTCTATACCTGTTTCATATGCTTTCATGATTCTTTTTAGCGTCTAGAATAGTTGGCGCACTATTCTTCAGGCAGAAATGTCGCAATCTGATTGCAGAAACACAAAAGTATCTGCATCATTTTATTGTCCTAAATGAGTGAGGTCGGGTAGAAAATGCTTTTATTTTCCTTTTTTTTTTTTTTTTTTTTTTTTGTTTTCTTTTATGACCGTGGAATTGGTCTATATACCGTTATTTCCTTTTTTCTGTTTTAAACAAAGCACATGCGATACTAGTCTTGAATTTACAGCTATCAAAATTTTAGTAGCAAATACATTAAATTGGCTTCTATATAAAAGTAAGACCTTGAATTTGTCTGTTTAAGTAGATGAAGAAAAGGGCCAGTTTTTTAATTGATAATGTGAGTTGCTTGTTGAGCTTGGGTGTGAATCTCAAATGTGGTCTAGTTCTGTTTTTAAGAAATGTTTCACTGGGGGTGGATTACATGGAGAGCCTGGACAAAATCTATTATATTGCACTTCAATCTTCACTGTTCTCCAAGTGAATTCAGCTAATTACCATTCTAGTCATTTCTTTGTTTTGTTTGATTGTACCAAACTATCAACCCTATCACAGTTGCCTTGATACTTTGGGTCTTCTTTTACAATTGATATATTGCCTATTTTTGGGAGCAGCAATCAAGACGTAGTTCATTCGATGTTTCTGATTCTTTGAAAGGCAGGAGCATGCTTGTGGCTGCCATTATGGATATGGTCACCTCCAGTTGTGATAGTTTAGACAAGGTATCTTTTCAGCCCTCCCTACCAGGGAATGCTGAAACTGGAGATATTGCTGCAGCCCTTCAAGTTGTTGAGGAAGGTGGAATGCATTTGGATGAGCCCGATAGAAAGGAAGATGATGAGGATGGCGGCAATGGACTGGAAGGAATTGGAATTAAAATTCTTGGAGGTACTAGTGTTATGGGACTTTCCAGGAATAGTGGACTTATGAAGTTGGGGCATTGTGATGCTAGTCACGAGGAATCAACTAGGCATACTTCTCAAGTTTTTGTCTTACAAAATAGGCATGATGGTTTACTACTGCAAACGAATTTGGCTTCTGCTGTTGTTCCTGGTCTCTGGGATGATTTGCATTGTGAACATGTTGCTGTACCTTTTGCTACATGGGCATTAGCAAATTGGGCAACGGCATCAGAGGTGAATAGGTCCCATATTCAAGAACTGGATCAAGATGGCCAGGCTGTCATGACTGCTTTAGTGGCACCTGAGAGATCTGTGAAATGGCATGGGAGTTTGATAGCTAGGTTGTTGTTAGAGGATCGCAATTTGTCCTTAAGTGATTCTGTTTCAGATTGGAGTTATAGTCTTCTTTCTACTGTTTCACAGGCAAGTAAAAATGAGGACATTCCTTTAGCCCAGGTTGCTTTGTCTGCTTTTATGGTTTCAGTTGAGAGAAGCCGCAAGGCCAAAAAAATAGTGATGGAGAAAGGTCTTCATTTACTGAGGGACACTGCTAAACGAATGACAATGCATAAGCATGTGCAAGACACATTGGCAAAAGCATTAGAATTGCTTTGTACTGGGGACATGCATTTATCTCTTGAAGAGAGTCAAAAGTGGTCTGGTATATTGCTTCGTTGGGTTTTTGGTAAAGATTCCTCTGACACTGTACGATCATCTGCCATAAAGATCCTTTCTTGTATCCTTGAAGATCATGGACCGTCTACTGTACCGACTTCTCAAGCATGGTTAGCTATTATCCTATCTGAAATTCTGGCTTCCACCAAGACATCATCTGTCAAAGAAAGCAATCAGCCTAAAAGTGACAAAGTCAAGGTTTGAGATCTCGTTTTTAGTTATTTGACATAAAAATGATGTTGCATGGGGACACTTTGTCTCGTTACATATCCTGAATTCTAATTTGTGGTGGGTTTTATTCAAATGTTTTTGGCAAGTTATTAGTTTTCTCAGTATCTCTCTTACTATTCATGAATTATACTAAATTTTGCAGACTCAAATTGATCAATCTAAGGTTCATTCTGCTGCACAAACTGCTAATCAATTAGCGGGTTCTGTTGTTAATCTAGCTGGAAACCAGCTGGTCACTGGTTCTGTAGATGCGTTGCCACTGGCAGATCTTCTGTCTTTGGAACCTTTCATGGGATCACTTAAAAATCTTAAAAAAGATAGTTTGGCTAAGTTTGATGCAGCAGATTCTGCATTGGCAACCCTTAAAGGGATCAAAGCACTGACTGAAATTAGTGCTGAAGATTCCACATGTCAGGAAAAGATAACTGCTTTTGGCATTCTGTGCTTGCTGAGACGTTTTCTGTTAAGCGATGATTATGAGAAACTTGCTGCAATTGAAGCTTATGATGCATCTAAAACATTCGAGGCACAGGAACGGGTTCCAAATGGTCCTGGGGAAACAGCTATTTCTGATACAAATGATTCATCTAGTGTCCGTGTTCCGCCCACAGCTCACATTCGTCGGCATGCTGCTCGGCTGTTAACAATCCTTTCACTTCTTCCAAAAGTTCAGAAGCTTGTTTTGGCAGATGAAACTTGGTGTAAATGGCTTGAAGATTGTGCAAATGGAAAGATACCAGGTTGCAGTGACCTTAAGATACAAAGTTATGCTAGGGCCACACTTTTAAATATATTTTGCAATAACCAAGTTGACAGAGACTCCGTAAATAGAAATCATCCCGACACTTCGAACAAAAGCAAGAAATGTCCCCAATATGGTGACATGGTATTTTTGATCAATCCTGAAATGCCTCACTGGAAGTGTCCTGAAGATGTAGACGAAGACACTGTTCGAAGGGAGAAATCCTCCTTGGCTGAGGCTAATACAGTTGCCAGTGAGATTACACCTGTAAACCCACCTGGAAATTATGATAACTGCTCTAGTTCTGTTGATGTATCTAATAATGGCTCACAACCAGAACCGCCCTTGCTAGATGTTGTTTTTATTCATGGAATCCGTGGTGGGGCTTATAGGTCTTGGCGCATGGCTGACAACAAATCTTCAACTACATCTGGCTTGGTAGAGAAGATTGATCAGGAAGCAGGGAAGCTAGGAACATTTTGGCCAGGTGAATGGCTTTCATCTGACTTCCCACAAGCTCGTATGTTTACTATCAAATACAAGGTTTGTTTGAGTTGGATAGTAATTTGATTTCTTCTTTTACCAAAGAAATAATTTTGTTGCTAGTTAGCTTTTGAAAATTTGTGTCCTTAATCTCTTGTTGATTATGGAAGTTTTATTTATTTAAGTCTTCCTATTTAGCATCTAAAGCACAATTGTTGTTTTGTGCAGACAAATCTTACAAAATGGTCTGGAGCTAGCCTGCCTCTCCAGGTTTGACACTTGAGAAGCATCTTTATGCCGTTTGAGTCGTTTGAGGCACATTATGTGGTGTTACTAGGGATTTAAAATATAGGAAAATTATATCTTGTGCCACCAAATACTGCCTTTTTTCAATTTGCACTCTAAAGCTGCCAAAACTTGCATTTTATTCACTCTCAGTTAAGACCCAACCATTAAGATTGATGAACAATTGGGCATGTGGTGCAGTCATAACTGTCATATCTTAACTGAAGATGTAAATTTCCATAATTAAGTAGTTAAGTGTGCCAATTGGCAGTTTTGATTGGTTAGAGTTCATATTGCAAAAGGGGTTGTAGGGTAGGGGTTTGAAGTGTCATTTAGCCTACAATATAATTTATATGCAAGAAGTTTGAGATTCTTTTAATTTCGCATGAGTTGTGAAGTTTTAGCTCATCAGATAATTTTGTTATCTGACTTGACCTAAGATAGGTATAAAAAAAAATCTGATTTGACCTAAGATTACCTGTTTTCATACTTTTTATTAACTGAAATTCATGGAGGGGAATGTTTTCATGACTAAAATATGTATCTTTAATGAATGTCATCCTGGTCAATCTAGACTATCCTATGTGATACTATTAATAGTGAAAATGATCTTCAGATTTCCTTCGTATGGACACCTATGGAATCCGCAGTTCCCACTGCTACTTTGCTGTTGACTTATATATAATTTACTTCCTACTGATGGTTATTTTTATCTGCTTCCGTTGTAAACGTGTAGGAAGTTAGCTCCATGCTATTAGAGAAGCTTGTCGCTGCAGGCATTGGAAATCGACCCGTTGTGTTTGTGACTCACAGGTTTTTTTATTTTTTATTACGAAGGAGAGTGTGGGTTCATGCCAGCCTGTGCACATTCATTTGTTTGCTTGGTCTTACTGTATAGTCTTGACATTTTCTTCATTTTGATAGGTGTTGATGTGTGACATGATTATTTGATTAGGAAGTCTTTCTTTCCCTGTGATTTGTTGCATGTTCATAATTTAACTGTAGGTTCTTATTTACATGATGAGAATTGAAAAAAAATTTCAGGAGCTAAGGTTGCTAACTTCCTGCAATTAGATGCACATTATGAAAGGTGCACATACGTGCATGCACAAATGAGTCTTGTTTGGAAGTTTCTTTTTGTTTCCCCTTCTTTTGCTGCAGTAACATAACATATTTTAGGGAAGTTTCACATCTAAAATTGATCTTGCTTTCAGATGGACATCTTTAGTTTTACTTTCATCCTCAAGTCTCCTGTTGATTTATGTCCCAAACAAGTGGATTTGGTGTGGTTAATCAATGATAAGTCATTCTAAAAGTAGGTGATTTTGGACTGCTGGATTGTTTTTGCTTTAAAGTAATAAGTTTATGTGGAACTAGTTGAGGATGGAAAATGAACTAATCCTGTCACACTGCTGGAAGTTCTAACTCTTCTAGAGAGAGCATGATTTTGATTTTACTTCCGTTACTTTACAGAATTTTTCTACATATTACATTTCATGTGTGTATTTGTGTATAATCTATTTTCTAGTGTATTGAGTTTCTCCTGTGTGCAGCATGGGAGGGTTGGTTGTCAAGCAGATGCTGTATAAAGCCAAGGCAGAGAATGTTGATAACCTTGTGAACAACACCATTGGAGTGGTATGCTTTCAATCAATATTTTTCGCACATTGCAGATCCTTCTATCATCTTTAAAATATTATTTCTATATGACGCCAATGTTTTACCCTGATTTCAGGTGTTCTATAGCTGCCCACATTTTGGCAGCAAACTAGCAGACATGCCTTGGCGAATGGGCCTCGTGTTTCGCTCTGCCCCCAATGTTAGTATATTTTATCCAGAGACGAAACTTTTTTTGTACAAGTTGATCTGAATTGATATTAATAGCATTTAGCTTGTATTGTTTCTTAGATAGTGGAGCTAAGAAGTGGGTCTCCTAGATTGATAGAGCTTAATGACTTCTTTCGACACCTTCATAAGAAAGGGATGCTTGATGTTCTCAGTTACTGCGAGGTAGTCCACTGCCAGTTATATTATTGTATTATTCCTGTGTGTCTCTCACTGTAAATTTAAGAGGTAGTTGGTGACTGTTTTGCAGACCAAGGTAACTCCAATTGTTGAAGGTTATGGGGGATGGGCTTTCCGAATGGAAGTAGTACCCATTGAGTCTGCATATCCTGGATTTGGTGAACTTGTTGTAAGTATGATGTTGATAAACATGTCATTTAAAAAAAAACCAAAAAGAAGAGGAAGAAAAAAGAGAAAAGGCCAAAATAATCGCAGGGATTTTTTAGTTGGGCGTGAGTGTGTTTTAGTCTGGACTTTGTCCTGGACACCCGGTGCCAAT
Source organism: Juglans microcarpa x Juglans regia (assembly GCF_004785595.1). Lineage (NCBI taxonomy): Eukaryota > Viridiplantae > Streptophyta > Magnoliopsida > Fagales > Juglandaceae > Juglans > Juglans microcarpa x Juglans regia. Next base: position 6,256,277 of record NC_054609.1, read on the forward strand.
AACAAAAATAAAAACTTGGGGATGAGTTTAAAGTTTCATTGCTATTAGAGTGTTGGCTGCTCAACATCACTATATGCTCTATGTCCCTCACCTCTAGCAATTGTTCGATACAATCCTACAATGGAATTCATGTTGCATGTACTTGTCGGTACAACAGGATTCGGATTTGATCCTGGCCTGCATGAGATTCTTTGTGAATATAGTAGCTATCCATTATATTGACTAAATTTTTGTTTTGGAAGTTTTTCTAATGTATTTTCTCTCTGTACACTCTGGTTTTTTTTTTTCTGTAAGTTGGCTTGCGATGATGTTCATGGGCGTTTGATTTGAGTGTTTCTTGCGCTTATGGGAAGGAAAATGGGTATGTCGAATGCTGTTATTATTGAACTTAAGGCATTTGAGGTAGTAAGAGATGGACGATGGGTGCACATTACTGAAAGAGGGTGGAAGTTTGTGAAAAATTTTTGCTTGGAGTTAGCCGCGGCACATTGGTTCACCAAAGCTTTGGAGGATCGCCTGAAGGTGGGGAGAAGGGAGTTTTATACAGCACATCGGGAAGGAGATAGGGGCTTCATAGCACAAAGGTGTTCTAACTCCCAAGGGGCGTTCATGGCTTTGGTGGAATACAAATAAGGTGGTTGCCGAAACTGTATTCTCATTCTTGAAGACACAGATGGTAAGGGATGGAGAAAACTGGTGAAGGTTTTGAGGGAGGCTGGCAGAGAAGGCCGTTTTGTTGGGTCGGCACCACCACTGACGACGGCAACCTCGTATCAACCTTCTGCCCGGTTGTACATAGAGGCTTTGCAGAAACCGAGGTTAAACTGTGCTTGAGGACCTGTTAGGCTGGGTGCTAGCTCTGGCCTACGAGGTGGTGTCGCCTTCTCTGCAGGGGCTCAGTGTAGTGGGGATGGTGGCAGGGGAGCTGTTGGCGGCAGGGGAGCTGTTGGCCTTAATAAGGAAAGTTTGCTTCGGGCCCTGTCAGAGATGCAATCTCAAATATATGAGTTGCAGAGTAATATTCAAGGGATGAGGTGCGTTGAGGAGGATAAAGGGGTGGGGACAATATGTTGTGTTGAGGAAGTCAAAGGGGTGGGGATGGGCTTGGGTCAGGGGGATGGGCTCAGCGAAGGGACTCATAGGGGAAATTTGGGCCAGGCCTTTCTAAAGGGCTGAGTAAGTCTGAACCAGTGAGTGGGTCGAGCTTGGTGAAAAGCCCAAAACGGGTGTGGAAGGCTAAGCCTCGAGCTGACGATTTTGGGAGTTTCGGTGTATCGGGAGGCTTGGGTGAGTCTAGCACGACAGCGCCACTACTTGACCCGATGGTCTCGGAGGTTGCACAGAAACTCTCGCCGATCATCGGCGACTCATCTGGTGGTGCGTCGGAAACGTTGCTGTTGCCGAAGGTGGAAGAGGGTGAAATGTTGATCGGGAAGTCAATAAGGGAGAGGTGAGTGAGGTGGTTTCTAATCCGTTCGTGTCTTTGGCTCCTCTGGTTAATGAAGTGCATTCGTTGGACGCAGTTCCTCTGTTATTAAAACCCCTTCACCCAGTTGATCTTTTGCACCCCGAGATGAACATTTGCTTTGTTTTGGCATTTTCTGGAGATTTACAACATGAGGTTTCTTTTGGATGGGATGTGGTTGAGCCTAATTTACAGCTGGAATTATATGAGGGGGAAATCTTTGATGAGGATGCGGGTAGCCCGATCCCTATATGTATCCTCCTATCTCATGCTTTAACCAAAAATGCCTCAAATTGGGTATTAAAAAAGGTTGAAGATTTATAGGCATGTATGGGGATATCTTGTGAAGGGTTTGAGGAGTAGAAGTCTGTAGCAAAAAAGGACAGGGAGTTGAAACGTTTAAAATGCTCCATTAATTATGATAATAAGGAGGGAAGTGTGGGGAGGGACAGGTTGAAAGGGAGGGGATATTGGTCATCAAATGAAGCCTAAAATCCTCTCTTGGAATGTAAGGGGGATTAATGATGTCAACAAGCGTCTCCGTATTAGATCACTCCTCCGTAGCTGGAAAATTGATTTTGTGTCTTCAAGAAACTAAGCTGAGTTTTATTGTTGGGCTGCAAAGTTGCGTCTCTTCCAATGAAATATCTTGGGCTTCCGTTGGGGGCGTCGTTCAAAGTAAAAAATATATGGGATGGTGTTGTAGAAAAGGTTGAGAAAAGACTGTCAGGTTGGAAGCGTCTATGTTTATCAAAAGGGGGAAGATGTTACCTCATTAAAAGCACCATTTCCAACCTTCCCACTTCTTATCATTCCTTGTTCCTTTTACCGGTTGGAGTGACAAACAGGTTTGAGAAGTTGTTTAGAGCATTCTTATGGGGTGGCATGGGAGAGGTGAATAAATTCCACCTTGTGAGTTGGCATAGGGTGTGCTGCCCGATTGCGAATGGAGGCCTAGGGGTGTGAAACTTGAGTAATTTTAATAAGGCACTGTTAGGAAGGTGGCTATGGAGGTATCAAATGGAAGGGGACTCATTGTGGAGAGAGGTTATTGATTGAAAGTACGGAGGTGTTTGGTGGGGGGGGGGATGGTGCTCTAAGAAGGGTAGGGGATCTTATGGTGTGTGTTTATGAAAATATATTATTTCGTGGGACAGTTTTGTAAAACATACTAAGTTTGAGGTTGGAGAGGGTGCAGGAATTCGTTTTTGGTTTGATGAATGGTGTGGTGAGAGAGCCCTTCATTTTGTTTTTCTGGTTGTTTTCAGCTTGGCTGGAAATCAGCAGGCTGCTGTTTCAGAGATGTTGAGCCGTGCTAATGGGTCTGTGCAGTGGAATGTTACTTTCATCAGAAATGTACAGGATTGGTAACTTGATGAGATTGCAGATCTTTTCAATTTCTTGTATTCTCTGAATTTAGGAGGAAATGAGAGGGATAGAATGTTGTGGAAACACATGGGGAGCAAAAAAATTTCTGTTAAATTTTATTATAAGGTGTTGTCTAGCCAGCAGCAATTCCCTTTTCCAAGAGTCTGGAGGGCGTTTGTGCCGTCTAAAGTTGCTTTTTTTTTTTCACTTGGATAGCTGCACTTGGGAAGATTTTGACGATTGACAATTTGAGGAAACGTGGCATGGTTGTTATGGAGTAGTGTTTCATGTGTAAGAAAAATGGTGAATCGATTAATCATTTACTCTTACATTGTGAGGTGGCTAGGGAGTTATGGGTTGGGGTTCTTAGTAGAGCTGGGTTGAGTTGGGCTATGCCAATGAGAGTGGTGGATTTACTAGCATGCTGGAATAGGCGGCACAGAAGCTCTCAGTTGGCAGCAGCGTGGAGGATGATTCCTTTGTATATTATGTGGTGTTTATGGATAGAAAGGAATGATCAGTGCTTCAACGATAAGGAGTGAACTGTTGAGGATATCTGGAAATTGTTTTGTCTTCTTTGCTGCAGTGGTTCTTGGCTATTGTCCTTAAGGGAGGAAATGCTCATGAGTTTTTGTTTTCTTTTCAAGTTTCTAGAATGTAATTATGTGCTTCTTTTGTATCTTCTTGTGTACATGAGCTACGGCTAGTTTCATTAAATAAAGTTTTTCTTACTTGTCAAAAAGAAAAAAAAAAAATGTTTTGGTAGAAAGGAGAGATGGTTGGCATCTCCTGATGGATGGGAACAGCCTTCAGGCTTTTACCTGTTACCTGTTACCTGCATATCCAGTTAAGACTACCTACTTCAGTGGATCTTCTAACCAATTTAAATTTATTTATAAGAAAATCGAATAAATTTAAAAAACGAAGTTTTTGAAAGGCAAAATTCTTTTGATCATTCTTGCATGTTCTGTAGATTGAATTCCCCCAAACATGATTATTGCTTGGGTAGTGTGTTTTACCAAAGCTTTGATAAATATGTTGAAGAATATGATGAGTTGCAGATGATGTTGTGTTAATTCAAAATTTCTACCTTACGGGGATGAAATCACATATGTAGGATGAAAATATTGGTAGGTTGCATCCACTGCTGGTGCAGCTCAACGTTTTCCGAGATGATCGGTTAGGGGATTGATCTGGCAGATGTTGTAGTCTTTTATTCTGTTTTAAAGGATTTACCTCACATGCTTCATTTGGTTTTAGGAACTTGGCTTCAAATTCTTGCTGTTTAAAGATGACAAGCTTGAATTTGCTATCTTCTTTGTCAAGCTTGCTGTTTACCATGCTTCCTCTTAATCATTCCTTCTCTTATATATTTATATCTTTCATTCAGGTTTTAGAGTCAACCGATCATATTAATTCATGCAAACCAATCAGCCGCTCCGATCCTTCATATAAAGAAACACTAGAGTTTTTGCGAAAGATGAAGGCCCGTTATACATGAAGAGATACTTTTGTTATGAATTCTTTGCATAAAATTTGCCCAAGTGACCATGGCCAACTTCTGGAGCTGGGTTTTGAATGTGGTATTTAACACATCTAAACACAAGCATAGAAGCTGCAGAAGACAAATTTTGACAGTTCTGATTACACAAATTCATCGGGCAAGTCTGGCAGCCTGTTTATCAGAATACTCGAACCTCCTCAGATGATGCCCTTGGACATGGTGTTGTTAATCATTGTCCAATACACAGCATTTTTATTTTTTTTTTACGAATTTTTTTGTAAATAAATCATCTGTTCAGAATCTCAGATCAGTTTCCTTTGTTTTTGCTCAGCCGTCTTGCTCCATTCCTAACATTTTTTTTTTTTTTTGTTTTCTTATTAGTTTTACTACTGTCATTACTTTGGTGGTGCATCTGTGTGCTTGCTCCTGTCCTCTAACGGTTCATTTGTTTTATTCATTTTTCCTTGTAATTTTTCTCAACTCATATCGGCAAGCCTACTTTGAATAGGTATACAAAGGTGGTGCATGTACTTGGAAAGAGAGAGCAACAAGGCTCGTGCTTATTACTTTGGTGGCAGTGTAGTAAGCAACTGTGTAATTTTAAAAATAAGAGATTCATATGAAAAAATGAATTATTTTATGGTACACTTTTTTAAATTTAAGTATGTGGAACAACTATCTTTTTAAACTAATTTTTTAATAAAATGTTATTATCTTCTAATTTCAAACAAAATTTAAAAAATAGTAGTATTTTTATTAGAGTTATAAAATAGAAGAATTCTATGCATCAATTACTATTTATTTTTACATTCTATTTCTATAGTTTTTTTTCATAGGATCTGTGAGTATTTTTTATAAAATGAGTTGTGGGATAATGAATAGTAGTTAATGAGAAAAAAATTTCTTTTAAATAATGTTTTAAATTTTATTAGGAATTATGTTTTATGGATAGAAATCTCGTCTTAGCTAAGTTTGGGTAGTGAGAATATCTAAAAAGTATTGAGAATGTTCGTAAATAGTAATAAAAAAGTAATGAAAAAGTAATAATAGAATAATGAATAATAAATAAAAAATAATGAATAACTAAAAAAATAGATAAAAAATAATAATAAAATAAAAAATAATTACCTTTACCAAACGTAGCCTTTCACCCTTTCAAGTTGCGCAGCCCAACTCAAACACCAAGAAAGAGTAGTCCACGACAGGTCACAGAACATAAAGCTCGAAATCGGAGTAAATTCACATCGAGTCCGAGTAGACGTTAGCGTTTTGCCCTGAGAGTGCGGGCAGGCACTGTCAGGAAATTTCGGACTACCATTGTCCCTCTTACCTCCAGAACGATGTCGTTGATGGAGACAGCCATGCGACAAGCTATTCTTCTTCCTCTACGACAAATACCATCTCCCCCGCCGTTGAGTTCATCGAGAGTTGCAGCGAATTCGATGTACGGGCAGAACAAGCAGAAGATGGGGACTGGAAGAGCCCTAATTTTGTGTTGCTCTGATTCCTCGTCCATTTCGTCATCTTCTTCTCCCTCTCCGGCGATTGCAATGACTAGTGCTCCACCGGTGAAAAGGAGGAGGAAGAGGTACAGGAGGCTGTACCCAGGAGAGAGCAAAGGCATTACCGAAGAGATGAGGTTCGTTGCCATGAGACTCCGAAGAGTTAACAAGGGCAGCAGCGATGACGATGACCAAGACTCATCTAGTGAAGACGGTAAAGATGGGGAGGGTAATTTGGCATCAGATGATGATGATGGTGGTGTTGGTGGAGCGACATGGGAGCCGACCTTGGATGGTTACCTCAAGTATTTAGTTGATAGCAAGCTCGTCTTCGACACTCTGGAGCGTATCGTCGATGAATCCAGTGACGTTTCCTGTGAGTCCTTTTATTTTGAACTTGCATGTGCTAGTGGTTTTAGCCAATTATGATGTAACGTGTGCTTGTTATTATTCTGGAGGGTTATGGGTTATCATATGCTTCCTTGGTAAAGCAGAGCAATCTAGCTTTTAGAGGCTTATATGAGTAGTTCTATTCGGAAGGTATTTTGCCCTGTGGGTAAGCGGAATGGGAATTCGTCAAACCCTTGTGAATGTGACTAAACGGGGATTATGTTCTGTTTCTCTACTGCATTTCCGTATCGAATTTCAAGGCAATTAATGACGCTACAGCATAAGCATAGGTGGTTCTTAAATCTTGTGAGAATAGTTGGGTATTTACTTATATATACGTCCTGTTGGCAATGCCTTTTGTTATGAATAAAACTTCTTCATTACCTATAAAAAATAAACTCTTGTGAGAATCTAATGCCTGATTTGATTACAGACGCCTATTTCCGAAAAACTGGATTGGAACGATCAGAAGGTCTTGCAAAAGATCTAGAGTGGATTATACAACAGGGGTTTGTGATTCCTGAACCTAGCAATCCGGGAGTTTCTTATGCCAAGTATTTAAATGAACTTGCAGAGAAGAGTGCCCCGTTGTTTCTTTGCCATTTCTACAATATATATTTTTCACATATTGCAGGAGGTCAGGTGATAGCAAGGCAGGTACGTGTGAATTTATGTTGTTAACCATACTTCTAGTTTCGGGAATATTTGGGGTTGTTCCTGTATAGAATAAAACTATGGACTGACACTTGTGCACTTCTGATTCTGACCTTATGCAATCACTTTCGACTCGGACTCTCATACAAGACTGAACCTTTTTAATTGCTTTTTCTGAGTAGTCTTTGTGTGTGTACATCCCAAAATCATATCCTAACATTCAGTTAAGCAGGCTACGCCTACCTCTGTATGAAAGGCAATGAAAGTAGCATCTATTTCTTTTCGCAGGGTGGGGTGGCCTATTCTCTCTTCCTTGGTGTTTTTTCCCTGCTCTGTGGGATTCTCATGATCAAATCAGAATGTCACGTGCAGAAAATTCCTTAGAAATATGTGCTGACTTTAAGATACATTGTGCAAAAAATTGAAATTGGATAAGAAAGTCACCTGCTCTAACTGGATTAAGCAAAGAAAAAAAATGGAAAACCATATTAAATCAACCAACGTTGATTGCGAAATGCTACCTATGGTGAGATAGAACTAAAAACTTCTGAATATTGAAGAATGAATCTGTGAATCTTTACCTTGGACCTATATATATATATATATATATATATATATTACAAATTCTTCCTTTTTTTGGTGTTTAATCCGGGAGACTCAGACATATCAAGCTCTTCTGGTTTGATTCCATTGGGGAGTTTCCAGTTGAATTGATGCAACAAGTGAAAAAGAGCAAGTTCAAGACTTGCAAGAGCAAATGACATGCCTGGACAGATCCTCCTACCACTTCCAAATGGAATGTATTCAAAGTTGGTCCCTTTAAAATCAATACTGGAGTCGTAGAACCGCTCTGGATGAAAGTAATTAGCATCAATCCAGTATTTGGGATCTCTTCCCATAGCCCATATATTAATGAGCACTTTTGTGTTGCTAGGTATCTCATATCCACTGATTTCACACTTTTCTCTTGATTCTCTTGGGATTAAGGCACCCGGAGGGCGTAACCGCAGAGTTTCTTTGACAACTGCTCTCAAGTAATCTAGTTTCTGAATGTCTGTCTCGTTAATGTTCCCCCTCCCCTCAAGGACTCTTTGTAGTTCGGCTTGTGCCTTTTCCATGACTCATGGGTTTTTCATCAATTCTGACATTGCCCATTCTATCGTAGATGCTGAAGTGTCACTCCCCGCAGAGACAATGTCCTAAAAAAGGGGTTGGAGTTACTACAGGATAGTCTTATTAGGAAAAATACATAAAGCCACTCAAACTATCATCCAGTTCGACTCTTGTGTTAAATGTTAGAATGAAGAGATATAAAATAAATTTCCTTAAAATACTTGTATAAGGTTAATACATGCTTGATGTTTTATTGGAGTTTATCTCCTTATAGGCATTCAATTTTGTGGATGTGTATGATCCCAATGTTTCCTTATCTCAAATTTTAAACAAGTCCTTTGTTGACTCTTATGCAATTGCTTAATTTTTAGTTGATGTGCATTTCTTTTCACTGAATGTTTGGTGGATAGCGTTAATTTAAACTTTGTAATTAAGATACATGTCTCATGCTCATGAATATATATGTAAATATATTTACTGATTGGTTATTAGGTTTCTAAGAAGCTCCTAGAAGGAAGGGAGATGGAGTTTTACAGATGGGAGGGGGATATGCCAGGGTTGATGAGTGCCGTCCGTGAGAAGCTGAACATGCTTGGAGAGGTTAATTCCAATGCCTGTCATACCTAGTTGGTTTGCATTAGCTTTAAGTAGGTGGATTTCTTTATTTTTTGGTTTATGTTTGAAATTCTTCAATGCAGCACTGGAGTCGTGATGAGAAAAACAAATGCTTAAAAGAAACAACAAAGTCATTTCGGTTTTTGGGGCAGATTGTCCGCTTGATCATCTTATGAACATCTTAAAATCCACAGATGATTGTTTGTGAAGAGGTTATATTTCAGTTTTTTTATATTTCAATTAGCTTGATCAAAAAGTTATATCAGATTGCATTTTTGGTTTCCATGTACAAGAAAGCTTCTTCTGAATGGCTCCTGGTATCCTCTTTGGTTATTGAAGTTACATCTATTGTATCACTATATAATTTTGACCAGCAAGTTCTCAGTTACTGTTAAGCCTACTGTAATTTGTAAATCATTAATAATATTTTATCTAATGGACTAAAGGGAGAAAAATCCTGTTGTTTTGAACTAAAATCAAATGCTTTTAGGTAAAACTGTATCTCCTGAATAACAAAGCCATTTCAGATGTTTGTAATTGTGAAGTAACTTTTTCCCAGTCCATCTCTACCGCACAACAGACCTCGCAAATCTGTTGTAGGTGTTGCAAATGGGCTTTTACCTTAGGTGAACAAAAATAAAACCCGGCATTTTTTGGGATAAGATTCATAAGAAATTGGGGCTCCTAGCTTTCAAAATATTAGCAAAACATAGCTTCTATCCTCGGTGATACAATCTCATCAGGCAATGCTACAGACTCCTCACATGAACTATATATATTTTTGAATCATTTCTGAATCCCACCTCTTTAGCCTAAGATATATAGCATGCCATGGAAATAGATAGGACTACCGCTTTAAGTACATACTATATGATCTCACGCTAGAATTAATCTGACTGACGCTTAAAGAGATCATTGGCATCTCACCAATTCGGACACAAAGGTGGAGGAGGCCGTTGGAGCCTCACCAATACAGAATATGTCACTTGAGATTGAAGCTCTTTATATAACAGAACATGAAGAGTTATTAGACTCGATCGTACTCCTAGTTGATAACATGTAAAACAAGATAACTTTGAGATAACAACGACCAAAGGTGAAATAAAAGTGCGATTAAGTTGCATGCAGGCTGGGTTTGCATGAAAGCTCTGTATAAGTATTGAGCTGATCGACTTGACATCGTTTATAGAACAAGTAGTTGTACCATAATTATGAGCTTGGTTGGTACTAGGCTGGCCTATTCTCTCTTCCAATGACGAACTGGTCAATAATCTTCACACTTTCCAACGGGTCCTTGCACGGATAATCTGCCATCCATTTGCTGGGAAACCATCTTTTGTGGCTGGATCGCTCAGGGTCAATCTTCTTCTCCCGCTGCCATTTAGGGTTCTCCATCCATGCCCGTGGCACCTGCATGATCAACACGGGTTGGAATTCAATTAATAACAAATTAGTTTTTCATATCATGGAAGATAAAAGATACAAACACTAATTAGATTTTGAAACGCAAAAGTGAATCAATATATATTAACGGCCTCTTTACCTTGTCAACTGCAAGGGTGAAAACTTCAAGATCACCGTCAGCTTTGATGTGAAATCTTGTGAAGCCCTTGTAATCAGCAATCCTAAGAGAGGAGAAGGCTTCGTCATAGTGCAAGTCTAACCAGTTGACGCAGATGTATAGGTAGAATCCAACCACATGGGAAACTACAAAGGTCGACAAGGGCCAGAAATAAAGGAAGACACAACCATAATAAAGAATTGTCTCAAATCGAGAGAGAGACGCCATCCCATTCTTGCAAATATTGCTCCGCGTGACAGCGATGAACTGGTATTGTATATTAATCCAAATGAATGTGTCTTAGTAATGAAAAAGAGGAATTAAGCATCGTCGATTTCTTAAACAGTGAGAGAACTTCTCTTACCTTTGGCAGATCAAATGTAAGCATGATGATCTCGGCAAACGTCCCATGATAAAGCTTGCGAAACCACCACTTTTCTATCGTTGCTCTTGTGCCATTTGGAGGAGGAAAGTGACTAATTTCAGGGGATTCGTAATGCTGGTGATCATGTGAAGAGTGTTCATAACCTGGTTAAGAAAAACAAAATCTGTTCAAGGAATAAAAATATTCATTCTGCCTTTCCTAATTTTGTCAAACTGATTAGGAAACTATATTTTTACGTATGATCAAATGATGAAACCTTATCACATAAAACGAAAACAACGTATGTAGAAATTTTTAATTTATTAAAAAATTAATTAATCTTTTCAAAGAATTGTAAAATAAAGTTTTAGTAAGAAAAATAATTTCACGTTTAAAAATACTAATATTTTTATAAAAAAAGACCACTACGCACGGCCGGGCACTTTATGTGGCAAACACCACAAGAGCTGGTTGCTTCTTTCCCCTTTTTTTTTTTTTTAAATTAATAATTTAAATATTTTGTACATACAAAATCTATTGTTTGTATTCTAAAATCTTAATTACTGTTTAAGATAATTAAATTAAATTAAATTCTTGTTTTGAAAAAATTAAAGTGACTTATTTTTAACTAATCCATACCATAATGGACTATTTCAAAACAATTGCACAATAATAGTACTTTTAAATCTAAATACCATGTGTATTTGGACAAAAATTCCCTAAAACAAACATTTCATCTGGCTCATTGATCGTAGAGCTGCTTGGACGTCGGTTATATTAATGCAGTTCGGCTTTGAAAAATTATATGCCTATATATATATATATATATATAACAGCTAGGGAAATCTACCTGAAGTAGTTGCTGATAGTTTATGGCGGGTAAGCAACTCAAGACCCAGTTCCAACGCCAACATAAGAATTAGAGCTGCAACTAGGTGCGCAGAAACGTGAAGAATTGCCATCACTACCCTTTTCTTCCTTGAAACTTTGGAGGGTGCAAGTGCAAATGCCACAATTAGCAGCAGCATAACGGCTCCTAGAGAAACGTAAGAGTGTTCCAGCATGTATATAAAAGCATTCCACAGCGTGCGGAAACAAGTTCTCCAAAAACCCAACTTGGAGTCTACTTCAAAGATGTGATGAAGCTCACACTAGGCCCCAAAAAAGAAGAGATCAGTCATATGGATAAGTACTCTTAATAAATAGAGAGAGAGAGAGAGAGAGAGAGAGAGGTCCTAATTAATTTAGGGCAAGTTTTATTTATAAGTACTTTACCTGTGGGAACACAGAAAAGGCCAACATATAGTACATAATGCCACCAACATAATCAAACCGCCAATTCTCCCTTTTAAACTTTAGAATATTTTGAAATCCAAGCTGAAGTAAACGAAAAGGAAAGTTATGACCAAGAAACAAAAGATAAAATGTTTATGAAACTTGAGATTGGTATTGACAAGGGATCCGTAGAGGTAGAGAAAATTACCCTCCTCGACCTTTTTTTGTCAGGATAACTAGCTCTACACCCATAGGAAACTCCATGAGATTCTTTAAAATCACCAAATACATGGGTGGGATGGGCAAATGCTCCCCCACAACCATTTACAAGCAGATGTTGGGCATAAACTGAATCAATATTCGATTCAACCATTGAGTGGCGCATATAGTGATGTATGTCCCCAGCAATTCGAAGCTTACACCTTTCTTTCAAAGTTTTGCATATAAGATTTGAGAGATTCTCTCTGTCAACATCAGTTTTACCGTCATACCAATCAAGAAGCCAGTCCGGTTCATGCGTCATAACGATCACCGAATCATTGTTTTCTATCTTAATTAGACATGGTTTAACAATGAAGATATTCAGTCAGCAAGCAGAAGATTCAAGAGTGTAACGAATACAATACAAATAATTAAATCTACTTCTTCTCATTAGCCTAAACTTTTGGGAGAAGTGGTGATTTTATATGAGCTCGAACCCTGACTTTACATTTTATCCTATTTAATTAAATATTTAATGTATTGGGCCTTTCATTAAATGAGAGTTTGACTCACACCTCACACGTGAGTAGAGGGTGTTAAGAATATAATACAAATAATTAAATCAACCTCTTTCTATTTCTTTGTACATTGGGGGTCACCTCCTCTTCCCAGCCCTCTCGTAGATTTAAGGGATAGACTGTGTGATATTTTATACAGATTGATAAGTCTAGGTGGTTCCCACATTGTTTGGGAGGGAGAACTTATTATTCTTTCTAATTATTTCAATGAGACTTCAATTATACCATTGACTAGTTATTTTAGAGTCTAACTTAGATGCGACCTAGCAATCCCAATCAGTAATGTAAGACTTGAGCCATGCCACCTTTTAACAAGGAAGTTATTAAAACAAAATGATGTGCGAAAAAGTGTTATACATTTCAATTAAAATATTACAGGTCAACCTGTTATTAATAAATAAAACACACTTATTCACAAAAATACCAGCAAATTTATAAAACAAAAATACATGGCCGGTGACTGTCCACTTGCAGGCACTCTAATTGTAGGCCAAAAAAAAGAACCATTGAACCTATAACTTTCGAGTCCATGTAAGAGATGCATGCATATTGTGCACTACTAAGTAAACATTTAGGTAGCTGAGAAATTAAAATAATTCCCAAACAAAGAGAAAGAATAAAAAAAAAATACCTTGATTTTTGAAAAGAATTGGAATTGGTAGGTATCGATATCACCATCTAGTGCAAGATCAAGACCAAATATCCACCATCTTTGAGGAAGTTTCAAAGCGAAATAAGTCGTCTTCTGAGGCATAAACCACCCGCCCAACCACCTCTTCTCGCATATATACTTCGTAAAGGTACGAAGACCATCAAACCAATCTGTTACTCCAAAATTAAGAAAATAATACGAAAGAATGAAAACACAGCTTGACGTTAAAAAACACCGTCCTTGAATGACAAAAATTACACTTAGATTGTATATAAGGATGAAAAGAAACCCTCTTTTTTGTGGGTGAAAAGATCCAAACTCAAAAGAGTCTAATCAAGATACAACTGACACCAACCATGATTTCCGGGAATAACGAAACATTGAGGTCCATCACGATGATCCTCCTCAAAATTGTCAGGCGGCTCAAGAGCATACTCGAAAGGACGGAGGAGGCGTTGTTCATATGTAGACTTTGACGGATTAGGATACCTGTGATACAAGAAAAATTCAAATAAAACCAGCAAAATATTTTTCAACATATTTGACTAAAAATATTTCTTGCAAAAGAAATTTTGAATTGGATGATTCTCAATGACGTCCTAACAAAACACCATGCAAACCTTGGCCAACATAAAACTCTTCTAGTGATTAAAGCTTGCAATGCTAAATATTTCTTGTTCTACCATGCATGTAAATATTTTTTGTTTTAGATATCAACCATTAAAGTTACAAAATTGAATTTTGAGGATTTTACTGTTTGAGCATTTGTCACGTTATGATATACGATAAGATTTGATAAATACTGACCTAATATACGTTGGTTGTTACCATCTTTTAGAAGTGGTAAATTAAGTACAGAAAATCCGAGGAAGTGTTTGACTTGCATGGCAAATAATTTCTACCACAATTAGTAAAAGAACAAATTAAGCGAATGCATGGCTTAACGTTTGATCTTTTTTTTTTTTTTGAAGAAGCTGGTGTCTCAACCTAAAACATGGATTCTGCAGATTCTGAAGACCTTATGATCATCTAGAAATATCATCAACTTACGCAAGATCCCCTCCAATGAGTAGCAAGTCTCCGCGTTTTAAGATACGGCTACCAAAACAAATGTGAGGCTCAGCAAGTAGCCGTGCCACAGTATATGTTGAATCCCCACCATCACCAGTATCAGCCATGAAGTCAAACCACAGCTCTTCTCCATTTTCACTAAAATCATGCAACAAATTCTCCTGTTGATTCATAGCTGCCTGAATATATATCGGAGAGAGTGGTCATGTTGATGCTAATTACACAAAGGTTTGAAGAAAAAATAGTAATACTATTGAAAAGTGGGATCACTATAAAAAATATATATATATTTTTTATTTTATGGAACCTACTTTTTATTTTCAAAGAATTTGCAAGGTTTGAGCCAGATCGAGGAGTAGGCAAGACTAATGAGAAGGCAAAAGCAAACAGAATTTTATTAATATTGTTAATTTGACGTTCCACACACTGCATAAAGTAATATTAGATAGTCATGCAGTCCAATAGGACTAAATCTTAGATTGTAAATCAGGTTCATATAATCCAAACACGATATTTCCACTACTCCTATTTAAAAAAAGTGGCTATAATATACATAAAGCCAGCAAAGATCTGCTAGAGAGTTTTGTTTATGTAACAAAGAGTAGTGGAGGAGCGCGCTTAGTCGGCAAGCCCCTCACCCTTAGAATTACCCAGGGCAATAACGCCTCGAATCATGGCCAGGCAATAACGGCTGGGATCATCGCAATGAAGGCTGGCTATAAAGGCCAGCTGTATGCAAGGGAAGAGGCTAGGGTACTCACACTATTACTCTCTCATCAAAATCCGTTCTCTCTTGAAAGAGTATCTAGGTTTTGAGTATGGTTGTACATTATGATCTTTCGTAGTTCACAGCTATTGTGCGGAGACAAACTCAGATTGATTAGGACTTGGTAAACTGGATAAACTCGTGAATTGAAACAAGTCAACAACGTCCCAATGTGTAGATTTTGATTAGATCTAACAGTTTATTTTTCAAGAACACCCTACGTACTTAAACCGAAAATCAGAAAATAAAAATTGGGTCGTAACTAAAAAAACAGTGGTTCTACCAATCAGTACACCTAGAGGGGGGTAAATAGGTGTAATCCAATTTTAATGATCTTTTCAAAAATAGAGACAAACAAACAGTCAATCAATTAACACAAACCTCTAACCTATACATAGGACCTAATCCTGACACACGCAAAACATGATTCCCATGATTTAGGCAAAATCTTGAATATGTTGAGAAATTTCTGCAAATACTTAGCAAACGGTTAAACGAACCACAAAAAATATGCAAGAAATAATCTCATAAGCATAAACAATGTCAGTTGCACAGTTTTCATAAAAAACTTTTCATTAAAAAATTAATCAGACATTGAGTTCAATAAACAAATAATAGTAGCATGTAATTAACAACAAAAGCTGCTCCCCCACAAAAACAATGTGATACCATTACTAATAAAACAAAAACCGCTTCTACAGCTTTCTTGCTACTCCCCCTACATCTATACCACTCCCCCTGAATATGTACTACTCCCCCTTTTTGTCACAACAAGCCAAGGGTCTCAACTATCACCATCAGTCTGACTGCCACCATCATCATCAAGACGCTCCTCTAGACACTCTAATACTGAACTTGCAAGCTATTCAGATGCTGATTGGGCAGGTAATGCAGATGACAGGAAAAACACTTCTGGTGGATGTTTTGTGAGACCCAGCCCGCTACCAGGCCTAGGCCCGTGGAAAACGCTTCCAGATTTCACGTCGCTCGAGTTCACGCCATATTTCCTCTTTCATGCACGTCCATCCGTTCATCCTCTTGAGATTTTTATCTGTTTTCCATTTATAGCCTATTTATATGCTATGCTTTTCTCAACCCTAAATTCATTTCCTCTGCCTTCTCATTCACATCTCAGCCACTCTGAGTTCATCACCCCAACCGTGCCCCGCCGCTTGAAGCTGCCACCAGCGCCCTTGAAGCCTCTGTTTTCAAGCCTCGTCTTCCTCTGTTTTTGTTACCCAAAAACAGAGCATTTTAGCCACCTTCAAGCTGCTGCAACCGCCCTCCATCGAGAGCTCCACCTCGTTTTGTCCCCACAGAAACTACCGGGGAGGACATCCCATCACCCCAATCCTTCGCACGTCGCCTCAAGTTCCCCGGTAAGAGCACGCCATTTCTGTTGGTTTCTCTTCTCTCTCGATTTCTCCTTCATCCTCTCACCGTGTGCCTTTTTGCTCGTCGCTCTCTCTCTCTTTTCTCTCAGCCAGTGACCAAGCGCCCCCATCCGCCGTAGCCAACCGCCAGCTCCACACCGTCGTGCTTCCCCCCCCCCCCCCCCCCAATTTCCGTAAGTGTTGCCGCTGCACTTCTTTCCCTTATGTTGCATATTGTTGACTTAAATATACATATAAATATATATATATATATATATATATATATATAGGTAAGTCTATAAACTAACAGAATAAGAGTTATTACTGTTATGCACTTGGTTCATGTTTTCAAATGATAAAGAAATACAAAAGCTATTGCATAATTGGTCTAAGAATAAATAAAATTACATTATTACCTTTGAGTTACAAGTTGCATTATTGTGTTTTAAATCCTTATGAAATATTTATAAACTCTAAAATTTTTCATGTTTACAGAAATGATTTTGTTAAACTAGTTTTATAAGAGACTGATTTTTTTAACAGAATATTTTTATGAAAATACTGATGAATTTTTGAAGTGATCGGTAAAGTGCAAATCTTATTATTAAATCCTTTTAAAGGGATTTTTTTTATTATTTAAACAAAGGTACAATCATCTACTTATAATGATTTTGATATAGTTATGTTATTTAGTATTATAAATTATCATAAGATCTCAATCGAAAATAGGTTAGAATTTAATGTTTTAGTCGGAGTTACTAAGTTGGATATTGATGAATTTAGACAATGATGTTGGTATTTTAAGAAGAATGAGAATTTTGGGTTTTGAGGAAGTTAAAATATGTCATTTTAGATGTTTAGGCTTGAATATCGAACTGCGAGATAAATTGAGAATTTATGAAAATTTATGTGATTATCTTATAGGTGACGACTAATTTTATTCGACATTGTTGAGGAAATTTTTGAAAAGCTAAGACGCCCAGATAAGCAGGGTTCCTATGCTAGGTTTTATACGAATTATTGAGACTGAGGTTGACCTTCTGAAAACTTTGCATATTTTGTGATGAAATGAAAACTAAAAAAAAAAAAAAAAAACCAACCTCGGTCGTTTATTTGCATCACTCATGAAATCTGTACGGAAAAGAGAAAATATTTTTCTGACATGCATTGTGTAGACATGAGCAATATTTGACATGTTTCTGAAATACGCAAAAGAGCGAATATGATATCATTGAGATGTTTTTTTATTACATGTGATATGAAATGATTTGGATATGTTTTTGATCAAATGGAAATGATATGAATATGTTTCGCACGTGTTTTGATATGATATGGATATGACAAACCTTTGGCATACTTATCTGTTCTGGATCTGATTCTGAATATAGTTCTGATATGATGATACTAGTTCACGTGATATGGTTGGTACCACCATGATATGATATGATATGATATGAGTGCACCCACTTTGGAAATAAAGTGGTCTTTTTAGGTGTTCTTTCCTGTGTGCACACTCGGGGCTCCGAGATTGAAAAAGGGGAAGTTCAACATATGATACTGCCTGGTTTGGCCACCGGCGATAGCACAATCCTACCACGGGGGTTAAACATGGTATATGATATGATACGATATGACATGATACGATAAGATGAAGAGGTTCAGTTATGTTATGCCAAAGCGATTTTGAATATGAAAATGATATTTAATATGTACAGTTGGTTTTTGAATATGAAAATAGTCTTTGAATGCCAAAACGGTCTTTGATTATGAAACGGATCTTTGAATATGAACAGTTGGATGTTGAATATAAAAATGGTCTTTGAATATGAAAATGGTCTTTGAATATGGAAAGTGTCTTTAAATATGAACAGTTAATTTTGGAGTCTAAAAAGTCTGAAAAGTCGCTCTGATTTTCATGTAACATGTTTATGAGATCTGCATATAAAAATATAATGTTTTGTTTCTGCATACTGAACCTTCTGAAAAGGCTCATGCTTGCACGCTAGTATATGTTCTCTGCTTACTGAGTTGTGGATAACTCACCCCCTTATCTTCATATATTTTCAGATGACATTGATTACCCAGCTGTGGGTCAGGAATAGAATTGAAGCTGGCTTGATATGGATGGAATGTTGGGTACCTAAGAGTACCATTGTTAGTAGATGGATTTAACTTGAGTATTTGAAGTACTTTATGTTGTTTGGACCTATTGAGACCTAAAGATGTATTGTTTAATTTTGTTGAGGTTATTGGGGGATTGTGGACCCCCTTTGGTTTATGTTTTTGTATTGATGACTTATGGAGTTTGTATTATGGTTATTTGGAAAATATGAGTTTGTGTGCTAATCATGAAGTCCTTGGAGATTTAAGTACTTGGAGAGACAGGTTTGTAAGTGACAGGGAGACAGGTTTGTAAGTGACAGATAGTAATTCTCCGACGCTTCCAGGTGCGGGGCGTTACAGTTGGTATCAGAGCCATGTTTGAGGTTCTGCAAACTATAGAGTGTTTGATTTTGGAGTATAGATAGGCTTTAAGGAATCATTTTCAGATTGGATGTGATAGTGGAGCGGACTATATGGAAGAATATCATAAGTATTCAAGGTCTTAAAATTTACAAACTTTAGGAATGATTTTGATGTGTAGGATTTTGTATCTCTATGAGTTGAATTCATGTTGTTTATGGTTTGGTTTGATTTTGGAGATTTTTTATTAAATAGATTTGATGGCGTTAAAGTTTTAGATTTTGGAGATTAATCATTAACACTGTTGCGCGTACTTCTTTTCTCTTTATTACAGGATGCCACCTCGTCGTCGAGAACAAAGTATGTCGGATTTGAACGTGAACGAGAACAAAAGGAGAGCAAACCTGAGTGCTTCTGAAGTACTACGAGCAGCAGCTCATCAGTTAATAGACGATCTCGCGCAAAATCCCGTGGGTCGCCAACGCAACTTTAATGAAGGAGGTGGTAGCATAGAACAGTTCAATCGGATGCACCCCCTTCATTTGATGGCAAAGGCGAACCAACCCTAGCTGAAGATTGGGTGCAAGATATTGAAGAGATATTGCGGGTGTTAACCTGCACAGATGAACAAAAGGTGGCATATGCAACATTCAAACTGACCGGTGAGGCAAAAAGAAGGTGGATCTTAGAAAGAACTATCCGGGAAGCAGGGGGAACAGAAATAGTCAGTTGGCCACATTTTAAACAGATTTTTCTTGAGCGATTTTTCCCAAGCTCGGCTCGAGAGGATAAGGCAATGGAATTTACCATTCTGGTGCAGGGATCCATGACGGTGCACCAATATGCAGCTAGATTCATTGAATTATCCCGTAGGACAGAAGGGACAGCGCGAAGAAAAGAAAGCGTGTAAATTCGAACAAGGGCTAAATGAAAAACTTTATGAACGAGTAGTGGGCTTCCAGATTCGAAATTTCTCAGAATTGGTAGATAAGGCCACAGTTTTTTAGCGAAGCCTTCAAAGGAGCGTTGCATTGCACGATCAGAGGAAGAGGACTATTTCATCGGGGCCTCATTCTGGTATGGACCAAGGATCGTGGAAAAAGAGAAATGAAGGTAGTAGCTCGGGAAAAAGGATGGTTCAGGGCACCCAACAAGCATATCAATGTAGAACTTGCAACCGAGTACATACTGGAGTACGCAGGAAGGAAGCGGGACTATGCTATCGTTGTGGCAAATCGGGCCATTATCTCAGGGACTGCCCTTTGCGATTGGATAGCAACAGGCCACCACCACCACCTAGGACAGAAGGGACAGCGCGAGGCAACATCCAGTGCACTACTGCGCCTGCAAGGGTTTTTGCTCTAACACCTGGAGAGGCTGAGGATAGGAATGATGTGATCACGGGTATGACTTCTTTGTTATGTTTTAAGATATTAATTTGTGGATTGAGGTTAAGATTTGGAAATTTTAGTTCATAAATGATGTTGATTGTGATCACAGGTACTCTTTCTTTGTTTTCTAATAATGCCATTGTGTTATTTGATTCGAGAGCGACACATTCGTTTGTTTCCATGACTTATGCTCGATTTTGCACCTTAGAAACCGAAATGTTAAAGTCCAAGTTAGTGGTTGCGACCCCAACAGGAAATTCGGTAGTCTGTGACGAGTTTCTACCAGGGTGTCCTTTATCAATTGAGGGAAGATTGATGCCAACAGATTTGATAGTGTTTAACATGATTGGGTTTGATGTAATTTTGGGTATGGATTGGTTTGCTTGCTACCACGCCAGCATAGACTGTTTTAAAAAGGAAGTGATATTTAGGCCCCCAAAAGAAAGTGAATTTCGATTCACAGGTTCAAAAGTGAGGATGCATCCACCCATCATATCTGCCGTTCAAGTTGGGAAATTGTTACGAGATGGTTGTCAGGGATTCTTAACCTGCGTGGTAGAAGCACTAAAAGAGGAGTTGAAGTTAGAGTAGATACCTGTGGTGAGAGAATATCCAGAGGTTTTCCCAGAAGATATACCTAGACTCCCGCCCGAGTGGGAAGTAGAGTTTACTATCGAACTAGTTCCAGGCACGGCACCCCTTTCAAAAGCACCTTATCGGATGGCACCGTCGGAGTTAGTGGAACTCAAGGAACAATTACAAGACCTGTTGGATAAGGGTTTTATCAGGCCCAGTGTATCACATTAGGGAGCTCCAGTCCTCTTTGTGAAGAAGAAGGATGGATCGATGAGGATGTGTATTGACTACAGGGAACTTAATCGCGTGACCATAAAGAATAAGTACCCGCTACCCCGTATAGAGGATTTGTTTGATCAGCTCCAGGGTGCTCAGGTATTTTCAAAGATTGATTTTCGATCTGGTTACCATCAATTGAAGATTAGAGCAGAGGACGTAGCTAAGACGGCTTTCAGGACTCGTTATGGCCATTATGAGTTTTTGGTCATCTTTTGGCCTAACTAATGCCCCAACAATATTCATGAATTTGATGAACAAGGTGTTCCATGAATTTTTGGATAAGTTTGTAGTTGTTTTTATTGATGATATATTGGTATACTCCAAAGGCAAGTATGAGCATGAGGAACATTTGAGGCTGGTACTTGGGACACCCAGAGATAAAAAGTTGTTTGCTAAATTGAAGAAGTGTGAATTTTGGCTTGATTCAATCGCATTTCTGGGGCATGTAGTTTCGAAAGATGGCATTTCAGTGGACCCGGGAAAAGTGGAGGTAGTGGTTAATTGGCCGACTCCGAAGAATGTGCATGAGGTTAGAAGTTTCTTGCGATTGGCGGGTTATTACTGTCGATTCATTGACGGTTTCACCAAGATAGCAGTTCCTCTCACAACACTCACCAGGAAAGATAATAAGTTTGAATGGACAACAAAGTGTGAAGGAAGCTTCCAGGAGTTAAAACGGAGATGAGTAACGGCTCCGGTGTTAACAGTCCCCACAGCTAGAGGGGGATTTGTAGTTTATAGCAATGCATCAAGGCTTGGTTTGGGGTGCGTACTGATGCAACATGGTAAGGTAATAGCATATGCCTCACGCCAACTGAAAGCGTACGAGCAGAATTATCCCACGCATGATCTAGAGCTTGCGGTAGTCATTTTTGCACTTAAGATTTGGAGACACTATCTGTATGGGGAAAAGTGCGAGATTTATACAGATCACAAGAGTTTGAAATATTTCTTCACCCAAAAGGAATTAAATATGAGGCAGAGGAGATGGCTCGAGTTGATCAAGGATTATGACTGCACCATCAATTATCACCCAGGCAAAGCTAATGTTGTAGCCTACGCCTTAAGTAGGAAGTTTGTGAGACCAGCAGTTGCAGCCCTTACCACTCAACATAGGTTGTTAATGGACTTAGAAAGAGTCGGTATTGAGGTTATCACTAGTGATACAAGTACTTTTTTGGCCAGTTTGATAGTTCAACCAACCTTAATAGAAAGAATCAAAGCTGCTCAGAAGGTGGATTTAGGGTTGGTGAAGCTAGTGGAAGAAGTCGGGAACGAGGACAGATCTGACTTTAGCGTTTCCAAGGATGGAGTTTTAAGATTTAGAGGTAGATTATGCGTGCCAGCTAATGAAGAACTGAAAAGGGTAATTCTTGAAGAAGCACACCATTCCTTATACACAGTTCACCCAGGGAGTACCAAGATGTATCGGGACTTGAGAGAGTCTTTTGGTGGAATGGTATGAAAAGAGAAATTGCTAAATTTGTGGAACAGTGCCTAACTTGCCAACAGGTGAAGGCGGAGCATCACAGACCAGCAGGATTATTACAACCACTCCAGATCCCAGAGTGGAAGTGGGAGCATATCACCATGGACTTTGTGACAGGCCTACCGAGAGCATTGAGCGGACAAGATGCTATATGGGTGATCATGGATCGCTTAACAAAAGCTGCTCATTTTATACCCATTAAATCTCTTATAAATTGGACAAACTAGCTGAGTTGTATGTGCAGGAGATAGTGAGGTTGCATGGGGTACCGGTATCCATTGTGTCGGATAGAGACCCTCGTTTCACCTCCAAGTTCTGGCAAAACTTACCGGAGGCAATGAGTACTAAGTTAAGTTTCAGTACTGCATTTCACCCTCAGACAGATGGACAGTCAGAAAGAACTATTCAAATTTTGGAAGACATGTTGAGGGCATGTGTGATGGATTTTAAGGGAACTTGGATGCAACATTTACCGCTGGTCAAGTTTGCCTATAATAATAGTTTCCAGGCTAGCATTGGAATGGCACCCTACGAGGTTTTGTATGGCAGAAGGTGTAGATCTCTATTGTATTGGGATGAAGTAGGTGAAAGGAAACTTTTGGAACCAGAGATTATTCAGCAGACTACAGAGAAGATAGATATCGTTCGGGCAAGAATGAAAGCAGCTCAAAGCTGACAAAAGAGTTATGCAGACAAACGTCGCCGCCAATTGGAGTTTGAGGTTGGAGATAAAGTATTTTTGAGAATAGCACCAACGAAAGGAATTATGAGATTTGGAAAGAAGGGCAAGTTGAGCCCAAGATATATTGGGCCATTTGAGATTCTTGACCGGATTGGACCAGTGGCTTATAGAGTAGCACTTCCTCCGGCACTTGCGAGTGCATAATGTATTTCATATATCCATGTTGAGGAAATATGTTCCCGACCCGACGCATGTTATTGACTATGAACCACTTCAGATTCAGGAGGATATGACTTATGCGGAAGAACCAGTTCGGATTTTGGAAAGGAAAGAGCAAGTGCTACGGACTCGAACTATCCCTTTTGTTAAAGTGTTGTAGAAAAATCATGCTTTTAGTGAAGCTTCTTGGGAGTTGGAGGAAGAAATGAAAGATAAGTACCCACAACTCTTCGATGAGAATTTTGGCATTTTATAACAAAATCCGAGGACGGAATTTTTGTAAGGGGGAGGATGTGAGACCCAGCCCGCTACCAGGCCCAGGCCCGTGGAAAATGCTTCCAAATTTCACGTCGCTCAGGTTCACGCCATATTTCCTCTTTCATGCACGTCCATCCGTTCATCCTCTTGAGGTTTTTATCTGTTTTGCATTTATAGCCTATTTATATGCTATGCTTTTCTCAATCCTAAATTCATTGCCGCTGCCTTCTCATTCACATCTCAGCCACTCTGAGTTCATCACCCCACCCGTGCCCCGCCGCTTGAAGCTGCCACCAGCGCCCTTGAAGCCTCTGTTTTCAAGTCTCGTCTTCCTCTGTTTTTGTTACCCAAAAAAAAGCATTTCAGCCACCTTCAAGCCGCTGCAACCGCCCTCCATCGAGAGCTCCACCGCGTTTTGTCCCCACAAAAACTACCGGGGAGGACATCCCATCACCCCAGCCTGTCGCACACTGCCTCGAGTTCCCCGGTAAGAGCACGCCATTTCTGTTGGTTTCTCTTGTCTCTCGGTTTCTCCCTCATCCTCTCACCGTGTGCCTTTTTGCTCGTCGCTCTCTCTCTTTTCTCTCAGCCAGTGACCAAGAGCCCCCATCCGCCATAGCCAACCACCAGCTCTACGCCGTTGTGCTTCCCCCTATTTCCGTAAGTGCTGCCACTGCACTTCTTTCCCTTATGTTGCATACTGTTGACTTAAATATACATATAAATATATATATATATATATATAGGTAAGTCTGTAAACTAACAGAATAGGAGTTATTACTGTTATGCACTTGGTTCACGTTTTCAAATAATGAAGAAATACAAAAGCTATTGCATAATTGGTCTAAGAATAAATAAAATTACATTATTACCTTTGAGTTACAAGTTGCATTATTGTGTTTTAAACCCTAATGAAATATTTATAAACTCTAAAATTTTCCATGTTTACAGAAATGATTTTGTTAAACTAGTTTTATAAGAGATTGATTTTTTTAACGGAATATTTTTATGAAAATACTGATGAATTTTTAAAGTGATCGGTAAAGTGCAAATCTTATTTTTAAATCCTTTTAAAGGGAATTTTTTTATTATTATTTAAACAAAGGTACAATCATGTACTTATAATGATTTTGATATAGTTATGTTATTTAGTATTATAAATTATTGTAAGATCTCAATCGAAAATATGTTAGAATTTAATGTTTTAGTTGGAGTTACTAAGTTGGATATTGATGAATTTAGACAATGATGTTGGTATTTTAAGAAGAATGAGAATTTTGGGTTTTGAGGAAGTTAAAATATGTCATTTTAGATGTTTAGGCTTGAATATCGAACTGCGAGATAAATTGAGAATTTATGAAAATTTATGTGATTATCTTATAGGTGACGACTAATTTTATTCGACATTGTTGAGAAAATTTTCGAAAAGCTAAGATGTCCAGGTAAGCGGGGTTCCTATGCTAGGTTTTATACGAATTATTGAGACTGAGGTTGACCTTCTGAAAATTTTGCATATTTTGTGATGAAATGAAAACTTGAAAAAAAAAAAAAACCAACCTCGGTTGTTTATTTGCATCACTCATGAAATCTGTACAGAAAAGAGAAAATATTTTTCTGACATGCATTGTGTAGATATGAGCAATATTTGACATGTTTCTGAAATACGCAAAAGAGCGAATATGATATCATTGAGATATTTTTTTATTACATGTGATTTGAAATGATTTGGATATATTTTTTATCAAAAGGAAATGATATGAATATGTTTCGCACGTGTTTTGATATGATATAGATATGATAAACCTTTGGCATACTTATCTATTCTGGATTTGATTCTGAATAGGGTTATGATATGATGATACTGGTTCACGTGATATGGTTGGTACCGCCATGATATGATATGATATGAGTGCACCCACTTTGAAAACAAAGTGGTCTTTTTACGTGTTCTTTCTTGTGTGCACACTCGGGGCTCCGAGATTGAAAAAGGGGAAGTTCACCATATGATACTGCCTGGTTTGGCCACCAGGGATAGCACAACCCTACCACGAGGGTTAAACATGGTATATGATATGATACGAAATGACATGATACGATAAGATGAAGAGGTTCAGTTATGTTATGCCAAAGCGATTTTGAATATGAAAATGATATTTAATATGTACAGTTGGTTTCCGAATATGAAAATAGTCTTTGAATGCCAAAAAGGTCTTTGATTATGAAACGGATATTTGAAAATGAACAGTTGGATGTTGAATATGAAAATGGTCTTTGAATATGGAAAGTGTCTTTAAATTTGAACAGTTAATTTTTTAGTCTAAAAATTCTGAAAAGTCGCTCTGATTTTCTGATAACATGTTTCTGAGATCTGCATATAAAAATAGAATATTTTGTTTCTGCATACTGAACCTTTTGAAAAGGCTTATTCTTGCATGCTAGTATATGTTCTCTGCTTACTGAATTGTGGATAATTCAGCCCCTTATCTTCATATATTTTCAGATGATATTGATTAACCAGCTGTGGGTCAGGAATAGAATTGAAGCTGGCTAGATATGGATGGAAGGTTGGGTACCTAAGAGTACCATTGTTAGTAGATGGATTTAACTTGAGTATTTGAAGTACTTTATGTTGTTTGGACCTATTGAGACCTAAAGATGTATTGTTTAATTTTGTTGAGGTTATTGGGGGATTGTGGACCCCCTTTGGTTTATGTTTTTGTATTGATGACTTATGAAGTTTGTATTATGGTTATTTGGAAAATATGAGTTTGTGTGCTAATCATGAAGTCCTTGGAGTTTTAAGTACTTGGAGAGACAAGTTTGTAAGCGACTGGGAGACAGGTTTGTAAGTGACAGGTAGTAATTCTCCGACCCTTGCGGGTGCGGGGCATTACATGTTTCTATGTGGGCACAAACCTTGTTGCCTGGATGAGCAAGAAGCAAAACTCCATATCCCTGTCCATGGCTGAGGTTGAATATATTGCTGCAGGCAGCTGTTGCACACAATTGTTGTGGATGAAGCAAATGCTATGTGACTATGGCGTTACTCAAGGTGTGATGAGCATTTATTGTGACAATACTAGTGCCATAAACATTTCAAAAAATCATGTTCAACACTCTAGGACCAAGCACATGACATTAGACATCATCTTATTCGAGAGCTAGTAGAAACACATGTTGTGACTCTTGAGTACATTCCCACCGAACACCAACTAGCCGACCTTTTTACTAAACCCTTGGATGGGCTTCAGTTTGAATTACTTAGAAGGCTATTGGTATTTGTGCATTGACCTGAGGGTTGAAACTTGCATAACATGCATTTATTTTTTGTTGTTTTGTGGTTATTCGTTTTCTTATTTCATTTTTGTTATTACTGACTGTACATGCACTCCATGGTTGTGATATTAGTTGTTGGTGCTGTTAATTCTAAAAATCTAGGTGCATGTGTCTTTTGAGAATTGTATCATATATCTATGGTTTACAAAGGTTTGAAACATGTATCTTTTGTAATTTGTGCCTAGCATCATACACTTCACTCCCTGCTTAGTCAATCGACGTTTCACTACTGTGAGTTTTGGAGAGGCAATCAAAAGTGTTAGGAAGCTCTACCGACACACAGAATTGACCACGGGCTAGACAACCTCATTATTGTTCCCTTGTGCAAAGAAAAAGAAAAAGAGATGATGTTGTATATCATTGAAAAGAAAACGGGATGTTGTTGTAAATTATTGTTCCCTTGTGCAAAGAAAAAGGAAAAGAGATGATATTGTATATCATTGAAAAGAAAAGGGGATGTTGTTGCAAATAAAAAAAAGGGGGGGGGGGGGGGAAACAAGTATCTTGATATTGATACAGGTAATCAAACAGAAGAACACAGGTTCTAGCAGCATTAAGTTTGACTTTCTGCATCATGGAAGAGCTTCTCAAACACTTATGGTTTCTTGTACAGCACAACCCCACTCACACCGTTCGGTTGAAATTTCTTGATTGAGCAAGGACCCTGTTAACACACTTGTCTTTATTACTTGTGGTACTTTGTTTTTACTACCTGCGTGTTTTTGAGGATATGATGCTCTTCTACATTTGACATGTATTTATGATTTGAAAATTGACTCCATTAATAGTTGGATCACACTGAAATTATCAAGCAGAGAAAATTTTGGTCCTCTGCTCGATCGAACTTAAACTCCGCTCAAGCAAAAGTGTTTTAAAAACCCCCCGCGTCACTTTCTTTTTCCCCATCCGTTTCTTTTCTCTCTGCGCCGTTGTGTCTTCCCTCTTGGTGCGATTCTTCTCATCTTATTCTCGGTGGATTTTTCACTCAACTCCTCCCAAGAAACCTTCTTTAATCACGGTAAGTTTCTTCCATTTGGGTTTATTTTTCTAATTTTGGCATTAGGGCTTGATTATTTTCTCCATT
Source organism: Juglans microcarpa x Juglans regia (assembly GCF_004785595.1). Lineage (NCBI taxonomy): Eukaryota > Viridiplantae > Streptophyta > Magnoliopsida > Fagales > Juglandaceae > Juglans > Juglans microcarpa x Juglans regia. The sequence goes on from NC_054609.1 coordinate 6,284,506, forward strand.
GGTTTGTTGCATTTGGGGATTTTGTTTTTGGATTTTGAAATGGAGATTTCATTTGGGGTGGTTGTTGATTTATGATTTGGGTGTAGAGAATGAATCTCTCACTCTTGTATTTAGGAAGTTCTTGAAACTCCCATGGAGTTTTTCATTTGGTTTTTGCTTGGATGCACACCAAGTGTTCGGTGAAATGCCTCAATGAGGTTTGGTTTCTCATTTTCATCATGCATCAGCATAACATCGTTCCCATATTCATTCCATGTCTATCCTAGTGTTGGGATAGTGTTTGACATTGAGGATTGGGACCTCCATTGGGTTTAAAACCCAACATTGGCTTAGTTGCACTTGAAGTGCTAAAAAATGTCAAATGGGTTGTTAAATTGTGTTTGTGGGCATGTGCATTGTGCATTTTAAAATGATTTTTGACAACATTCATGCCTTGGTTTTGAAATGGGTTTTTATAACCTAATTTTGGCAAAGTATACATTGGTTTGAATCATGCATTGGGCATTTTAGACATGCATTGGACATTTCACATTTCCTTTAGCCTTGTCTAACGGTCACTGATTATGTCCACAGCCAAAGTCATGTCTTGACGTGTTCGTCCACGCCAAAATCTTCCTGCCCCTGCTCAAGCACTTTTCCACGATGCTTGTGCAAGAGAACTTTACGCTCAGAACTTTTCTACCCGTTCTCCTATTGTCAAGCGGGAAATCACTCTCGGTAAGCTTACTGAGACTATTATCCCACATATTTTTGAGTCTCGCCAGTGGCTGGCCCTGACCACTGGTCATCCCACTCCTTCTGTGGAGTTGGTTAAGGAGTTTTACTACAACATTCATGTCATCTTTGATGATGGCTCTTTTGATGTTAGTCTCCGAAACATTGTCTTCCGGGTGACTCCGGGCATGTTAACGGACTTGCTAAATGCCCCGCGTATGGCAAATCTTGTGTATCCCTATACACGGACTTCTCATCCTAGTCCGTCAGTCATTGTTGAATGTCTAATTGGTCCATTTTTTAGTTGGGATGGTAAGTCACCCTTTCTAACGGTACGTTTTTCACCTGATTTTCTCATTCTCAGTAGGATAGTCCTTACAAATCTCTATCCTACTGGTCATCAGAGTGATGTGGGTCATGACGACGCCACTATTTTGTATGCTCTGATCAACGATGTCTCTATGGACCTGGGGAGTCATCTGTGCCAGATTATGCTTGAGGCTTTTAATTCCCTTAAAACACGGACTGGTTTGCCTTTCGCCTGCCTTATCACTAGGTTAGCCCTCTCTCAGTCAGTTGCGCTTCTTCCACATGAGCCTAGAGTCCCTCTTAAAGCTCCTATTGGTCGTAGGACCATGCAACTGAGTCGTGCTCACATTGCCCCTCAACCTCTGGATGTTGAGCATCCTCCACCACCCTCTTCTTAGCCATCGAGCTCTCGGCCTTCGAGCTCACAGCCACATAGCTCGGTACCATCCACATCGGCACCTAGTTTGACCGAGCCCAGCCTTTAGCAGGTCGCTGAGTACCTTGCCCGTCTTGAAGCCCGGTTTGATAGCCTTGATGCTAAAATTAACAGCCTGCAGTAGCTTGTGACTCAACTCCATCTGGGCATACCCTTGAGCAACCAATCTTGCTTTATTTCTCACTATTGTACCATTCTCATCCGACTTATTCTTAAAGATCCACTTAGTGCCCACCACATTGTGATTCTCTGGTCTTGGCACCAAGTACCACACATTGTTCCTCACAAATTGGTTTATTTCTTCATGCATAGCATTCAACCAATTCTCATCATTTAAGGCTTCTTCGACTCTTTTTGGTTCAATTTGTGAGATGTAGTTTGAGTAAGCCAATTGATTTATCTCTTTCCTCCTCAGACTCATCCCTTCATCTATGTTTCCTATGATATTATCCTGAGGATGATTTAACTTTACTCTTGAAGAAGGCTCCTTTTGGTTACTCACCTTTTCATTTGAAGAGGTCTCTAAGTTCTCATTTAGTGTACCAAAATCTTCTTGTCCAGTTTCACTCGGTGGGTGAGTTGGCTCTTCCTTGTTCAACTCCTCTCCAGGAGCATCATTCACCACCACATTTATGGACTCCATGATGGTTTGGGTGCGTAGATTGTAGCTCCTATAAGCACGACTGTTTCTAGAATATCCAAGAAATATCCCCTCATCACTCTTAGAGTCAAACTTAGCTAAGTTTTCCCTATCTCTCAAAATGTAGCATTTACTTCTAAACACCTGGAAGTATTTCACATTAGGTTTCTTTCCTTTCCACATCTCATATGGTGTTTTGGAAGTGCTTGGTCGTGGATAGACTCTATTCACAATATGACATGTTGTGTTCACAGCTTCTTCCCAGAAGTGAGTAGGTACAGTTTTACCGTGTATCATGACTCGTGCCATTTCTTGAATAACTCTATTCTTTCTTTCGACCACTCCATTTTGTTGTGGAGTGATAGGGGCAGAAAATTCTTGACTGATACCTTCTTCATCACAGAAACTCTCAAGATTTGAGTTTTCAAACTCTCTTCCATGATCACTCATAATTCTGACTATTACTTTCCCTTGCTCATTCTGAAGTTTCTTGCACAAAGTTCTAATCACATTAGGAGCTTCACCTTTTTCTCTCAGAAATTCTACCCAGGAGTATCTGGTGAAATTATCTACCATTACCAGTATGTATTTCTTTCTCCCTATGCTCTCAGTTCTAGAGGGTCCCATAAAATCAATGTGCAACAACTCCAATGGTTGTTCGGTCAGGATAGCCGTTGTGTTCTTGTGAGCTGTTCTAACTTGTTTTCCTAACTGACATGACCCACACACAGGAGTCTCTACTTTACCCAGCTTAGGCAATCCTACCACCATCTCTTTCTTGGCAATCTTAGACAAATTTTTGTGATTCACATGTTCAAGTCTTTGATGCCAAAGTTCAGTAGCCTCACTCTTAGCACTATTGCAACTGATGCCATAACAATTATCAGATGTCCTTGTTCCCTGCATCATGCACTTTCCATTATTATCTGAAACAATGTATATATCTTTTGAAAAATGGACTTCTGCACCATTTTCACACATTTGGCTTATACTGAGGAGATTTGCTTTTAATTCATCAACAAACAGGACTTCTCTCAAGAGGGGCAGTCTAGGTATTTCAATTTCACCCCTTCTTATTATATCAGCTTTTCCGCCATCTCCAAATGTTACTATTCCACACTTGTACTCTTCATCCGTTTTAAATAGGCTTTTATCACCTGACATGTGACGAGAACATCCACTATCAAGGTACCACATATAGGTGTCTCTGGTCTTTAGAGCAATGTGTGCCACATGGCACGTGTGTCTTTCTCCAGTTCTGACCCACATATTTCTAACTTTTGGAGAGCTGTCCTTTTTGCTAGTTGACAGTTGGTCTATCTTGACATTGAGCATCTCATTTTGTCTAGTTAAGGCCTTGACTTGACTCCAAAGATTCAAATGCCCTCTTCTTGATTTGCTATTTCCATCTCTCATTGGATTCCTCCTAAGCTCATAGCAGTTTGGTCGAATGTGACCAGCCTTACCACAATTATGGCACACGTAGTTCTCTTTACGATCTCTTTGTCCCCTGAAATATAAGGCATACTTAGGAGCAGTTATGAGATTTTTACCCATTTTTAGAGAGTACACACTTCTACTTTGAGAGCGTGTATGATCATACATGGTGTATCTCTTCAATTTAAAACAGTCTCCTACAACATGACCAGTCTTACCACAGTGGTGACAAACAGGCCTTGTATTTTGAACTATTGACTTATCGTGAGACTGAACACCCATTTTTACATAAGAGGATTTCTTACCCTTGTCAGATGGGTTAGCATTCTCATGTGCGGTTGATTCACGAACAAACACAGTTTTCCTCTCATTCTTAGAGGAGACTTTTGAGGTAATAGCTTCATCAGATTTCTCTGTATCATATCCTAGCCCACTCTTGTCACCAGGAGGCTTTCCTGACCTCAAGATTTCATCCAGCTTTTCTTTCCCAATAGACAAAGATTTCAGTTTATTCTTCAACAAAATCATCTCACTTTCTTATTTTTTAATTCCTCTTCTAGAGAAACATTCCTCATTTTCAACTGATCAGCTAGACCAATGGCTTCAGTTAATTTGCCTTGAAGCCCTTCATTTTCTCGTTTGCTGAAGTCTATCTCCTCAATGTGCGCTTTGTTGTGTTTTCTCAATTTAACACATTCCTTGTACAGCTTCTCGTAGACTTCTTGCAACTGATCTTCATACCCAGATTCATTTCCAGATATGCTCCCATCATCAGACACTGGTTCACTACATTGACTTTTGCTACTAACAGAGGCAGTGAACACCATGTAGTTAAGATTTATTTTTGGAGAAGAGTTATCTAATGATTCACTCGACTCTGACTCACTCTCACTTAGAGATGCAATCTTAGCTCTTTCTTTTGCCTTTTTGTAATTTGCACATTCCAGACGAATGTGTCCAAATCCATGACATTCATGACACTGCACCATTGATTGTACCTTGTCTTTATTTGCTCTAGTGTACTTCTCAGTGCTTCTCTCCTTGTTCCCTGAACTTGAGCCTCTATTATATCTTTCAAACTTTTTCTTCTCTGGCCTTTGGTTCTTATTGTTTCTAGCTACAAACATTTTCCTGAACTTCTTAGCATAAATTGCTATTTCTCTGTCACTCATAGTCGACTCATCGGATGACTCATTTGACTCATCTCTAATGGTATTGAGGGCTATGGACTTGTGTTTCTTCTCCACAGGAAGAGTATGTTCATATGTTTGTAGAGAGCCCACCAACTCTTTCTTTCTCATACTGTCTAAATCTTTACTTTCTTCAATAGTAGTAACTTTAGGGCGAAACCTCTCAGGAAGAGATTTGAGAACTTTTCTCACAATTCTGTTCTTAAGAATTCTGTCCCCTAAATTAAAACGAGAATTGACAATATCATTAAGTTTGGCATAAAAAGCATCAAATGTTTCATCATCCTTCATTCTAAGTTCTTCAAAACTAGTGGTCAGCATTTGAAGCTTAGAATTCTTTACAGCCTTGGTACATTCATGGGTGACCTCAAGAATGTCCCAAGCTTCTTTGCAATTCTCACACATGGAGATTCGCTTGAACTCCTCCTGGGACACAGCCATGAAAATCGCATTCAGGCCTTTGTTATTCCAACCACACTCATTTAATTCATCCCTAGAGTAATTATTCACACTTTTGGGGATTTGAACTCCTTCAATAATAGTAACTGGTTCTCTCCATCCATTTGTTATGGAAACCCACACTCGTTCATCCTCAGATTTTAGGAATGCTCTCATTCGAACTTTCCAATAAGCGCAGTTGTTTCCATCAAAATGTGGTGGCGATGTGAGAGATTGAGACTTATCCATCTGAACCACTACAGCAGGATCACACTCAGGAATTTAATCCCAGCGGAGTGAACTCTCTCTGATACTAACTGAAAAAACAATGGTTCTACCAATCACTACACCTAGAGGGGGGTGAATAGGTGTAATCTAATTTTGATGATCTTTTCAAAAATAGAGACAAATAAACAGTTAATCAATTAATACAAACAATCAACACAATGATTTTGGTCACGAAGTGGAAACTCATTTGAAAAACTTTTTCAAATTCTAAAACCACTCTGGGTGTAAGGCACCACCTAAAATCCACTATAGAAAAAGTTTATTACAACCAATTTAGAGACACTCACAAAACCTTTGTACTTCCTAAACTTGGCTTGTAACATCACGAGTGACCCACTTGATCTCTACACGCATGTAGTGTCGGAACTCCGACCTTTCTATAGCATCCCTCGAGAACCTCTCGATCTCTGCATCAACAGCAGCTCCGGAAACCTTCCGGCCAAACAAAACGTCCACTTGAATGGACTTTGAATAAGATTTGATCTTGAGTGTGGTGTGGTGGAGATGTGTTTGTCCAAGAGAGATTCACAATGTAAGGAAAGGTTTATCTCTATGACTCTTGAAGCAACTAGGGTTTTTGCTCTGTTTCTCCACACTAAAGAACAGAAATAAGCTCTATTTATAGTCCGAGCAAGACACGGCGCTCAAAATCATGAATTTTAGGTTGTCTTGAACATTGGCTCGAGCGCGGTGTCGAGCGAAGGTCGAGCGCACATTGTCTTCTGAAACCGCTCGAGCGAGACGTCGAACGCACATCGAGCAAACCTCTCTGGATGAGTTCTGCTCGAGCGCCACGTCGAGCGCACATCGAGCGAACCACTCTGGATGGTTCCGCTCGAGCGCTTCGTCGAGTGCACGTCGAGCGAACCTCTCTAAAAGGTCCCGCTCGAGCGACAGTCGAGCCATGTTGAGCACACTTCAATCTTTTTCATGTTGCACCGCTTCAACACTTGTTACAACTCAATTTACACAGGTTTTCACAAAAATATGCCAATCAACTAAATTTTCCCTCAACAGTAACGACCCAATCTTCAATGAGCTTCAAGTGACGATATTTATGAATAAATCTAGAGATCTTAGGCCTTGTTTGGATTCAAAAGCACTCTCAACTCAATTCACTATCTAAACTTCTCCTGAAATAGTACCATTAATATTTCTGTTGGCAAAAATAGAACTCCAAATAATTAAACAAGAATATAGGGAGGACGTACTCAAGAATAAGCAGGAAAGCTGAAATGTTAATTACCGTTTGTTGCACCCACTATAAGTGGCTAATAAATTTCATATTGATATTACTTACTTTTTTTTATAGTCGTGGGTATCTGAATCAGCTTGAGCGCACCTCTTCATATTGATATTACCAGTGATCCATTAATTAATATGTACTAATATTAAATTGTAGTTTTATGTATACTCGCACAAAACATGTACGCATACATTAATATACAAAATATATATAGAAGATAGAATTATTTTATAATCTAGAACAATTAACTATTTCACGTCAGAGTAAATTCAAACGGAACAAGTAGTACTTTTACCTGCAAAATGCGCAAGTCAAAGCGACCTTGGAAGATATTTACTGACACCATGAGGTCATATATAGTTTTGTATAGTTCAGCTGATGTCCTGCATGCGCGCAATATATACTTAGCCACCACCCGAACGAAGGCCACTGAGTGACAGAAAGGAAGTACTGTTGCAAAGGCCGCAAACAAATAAGAAAAGATGGCATAGATATACGTACCCAGAATACCAGGGAACCATTTTTAAAAAATCAGGCTGCGAATATGATGCGTTCCAGCAGCTGAAAAGCTGAAGAGCTTAGTGGATGATCATCGGGAAATACGGCTTTAATTATATTCTAATTCTGTCGTGTCTATATGACAGTTAAGAAAATACTTTAATCATCAAAAAATTACATAAAAATCCATAATCTAATATAACTTGATGTGATACGTCAAATTATAAAATTATTTTTATTATAAAGTAGATCTAATGGATTCTATAAAATTACATCAATTTATAAATTTACTTTGGATAATCTCTTTATATATATAACAGTTCTTTAACAATTATAAAACATGGGCCTTTGCACATCAGTACTCACAATGATATTTCCTTGCTGATAGAATGGTAAAAAATGTACTCAAAGCAACAAAATTCGAGGAATTGGATGATACGGATGTAAAATGTTTGACTCGGTTGATTTATATAATGTCCCTGTTAAGAGAAGAAAAAAAAAAACAATGTATATGGTAAGAGAAATCAGATTTAAATAGATATATTACGATCACAGACCAAATAAATGCAATTCGCTAGTTTCCAGCTAGGCTTGTATTTCAAACTGGTCCTGGATTATAAGGATTGTACTAACATTAATCCGCCTAGGATTCTTGACATATATAAATGTAATAATATTCCAAACTTATCAAAGGGGGGGTTGTAGCCCTACCTCCAAATGGAAGACCAAACCGAAGTCCTTCAAAACATGAAAAATCATTCAGAATTTACATTATAGCGGGAAAAGAATTAAACTAGAAAGCGGAGGGATACAAAAGGACTCAACTAGAGAATGCTCGAGAATGCACAGCATGTAGTTGATCAGAAACTTTGGATCACTACTCTTGTATAGGTATCGATGGAGATAATAAACAATACTGCGGATGACGACAAGTGTCAAAAGAGACAAGGAAAAGCGTATCACGATTAACCACAAATCCCATCTCATGATCATGTCCTTTCGCTGCTCAGGAAGGAGAGTACTATACGCAACTGATAATGTAAGCCAGTAAAAATACCTGCAAATTAAATATACATGATTGCCGATTATACGCAGTTAAAAAGTGATACAGATAAAAAATGCAATCCAAAGGATACAGATAACATTTTCATAATACATCTAGCAGATATAGAAACATCATTATAAGAGTGAGATCAGTAATATTTACCACTTATTGAACGATTCCGCTGAATGCCGTAAGATAAACATGGTTATTATAATAATTAACAGCCGCAAGCTGGAGTTATGCCTGCAAAAGTAAAAGTTTCGGAAGTTACTGATACCCACTGGCTTTATATGCACTGCAAGATTCTCGGAAGGTACTGAAACCCATTGTTCCTAAATTCATATTGCTCTTCACTCTTGATCAACAGACATGATTTTATGCAAATTTTAATTAAAATATGTATTCTATAAATATATGTATTAATTAACAATGGAAACAAATGATTTAGTAATATTTACCATGTTTCGGATTCGATAAAAGGCCGCGGTTGACATAAGGAATCATCGTTCTCCCATAGAAATGTACAACTCAGAAAAGGAGAGAGGAGAAATTGGATGAGCAAAGCCACAATCAAAAATTCAGTCAAACGAGACATACGTACGCGTCGTGGAAATGCTTCTGTATCGTCGGACCTCATCGGGTTTTCCTGAACCTTCCCCATAGCGTACGTACAGGCCACAAGCTTCACCACTGCAATAAACGAAGAAGTACGTACTACCACCGCCCCCAAAAAATAATTCAACACCCTAATTAAGTTCACGTCTAAATGTGTGCATAAAAGAGTTCTAAAAAAAAAGATACAAATTAAAACAAAAGAGAACAAAAATAAAGGGCTTCGAGGAAAACATTGGGAAGAGCATGCATGCTGCGCGCATATGTGTTCTACTATGAGGGCGAGAAAATTAAATAGAACATTGGAGAAAGTTGCAGTACCTGCGCGCTATCAAGCTGCAATATCAGAAAATTAATTAGATCAAGATGAAGACCAATTGTTCCGAGAAAACATTATTATATATATATATATGTATTATATATATAGAACAATTTAATACTGACGTGGGCAATCTAGCACTATTTTACTGTCCTGCCTGATCTTCTGCCGGCTGCATAGAAATTAAAGAAATAACATAGTTTTATTAAAACTTTACCTCCTAGTACACATCTATATTTTATTTGATTTAAACTAACTTAAATATTATCACCTAGGCTCCTTTTAGATAATAAGATAAGATGTTATGAGATGATTTTAAATAAAAGTTGAAAGTTGAATAAAATATTATTAGAATATTATTTTTTAATATTATTATTATTTTAAAATTTAAAAAAATTAAATTATTTATTATATTTTATATGAAAATTTAAAAAAATTATAATGATAAATAAAAAAATTACATTTATTGGGATTAGGGTGGCAGGTTTGGGGGTAGAATGAGACACAAAATTCTCATCTCATCTTATCTTATCATTACACCCTTTTCAAATTCTCATACAAAATATAATAAACAATTCAATTTTTTTAAATTTCAATTTAACTTTTTCAAATTTCAATACAAATAATAATACTAAAATATAATATTTTAAATTTTTAAATAAAACATAAAATTTTCATCTCATCCTCTAAACCTGCTTAATTTTGAGAAGAAACTGACTGACTGACCAACCACCTTAATTGCTAACTACGAGGAAGGACCCTTAGGATTATTTGCGTGGAATATTATTATAAGTTGAACTTCACAAACTTCGAACAGTTCCAGCTAAAATATTCTATTTGGAAGTGGATATATATTTTTTATTTTATTAATATGATGAAATTTAATTTATTAAAAAAATTTAAGTTTTATAATATCTATTACTATATATAAAAAGCAGAGTCATATAATTTTGACGTGTCATTTTATCTATTAAATTTGAAGTGTTATGTTTATGACGCAATATACATTTTAAAAGTAATATTTCATTATAAACCATTGTAATTTTTAAATTTATTTTCTTTTCTTACATAAACCTTTTAAAAGTAATGTTTCATTAGGAATCATTGTAACTTTTAAATTTCTTCTATTTAATTTTTTACATATAATGATATAAACCGATTCAAGACTCCACCCAAAAATACTAATTTAACATTTATATTATTTTGTATTTTAAACGGAATCATATGGCTCCGATGTGACATTTTATCTATAAAAATAGGCATGCTACCCATTAAACTTGAAGTGTTATGTTTATGGAGCGGTAATCCTTTTAAAAGTAATATTTTATTATGAACTATTGTAACTTTTAAGTTTCATTTCTTTTCTTACATATAAAAATATAAACCGATTCAAGTCTTCACTCAAATACAATATTTCAACGTTTATATTGTTTCATAAAATAAACCGCCCTATAAACTGTTTTGGATTTCTCCACTATAAAATCCGGTCTCTCTCTAAATCTCTCCCTTATACACAACATACACAACAATCTGCGCATTGCGTAGGTCATAGGCTCGTATATATAATATATATGCTAGCCAACGACCGGCAACATCGTCTTAATCGTCCTCCTAATTTAACCTTATGCTATTAGCTAGATTGTTAATTTAAAAGTAAATAAGCACGAAGACAAATTAGCATTCCCAACATCATGTGGTTGGAGTAATTGACTAAAATGTCCCTAATTATTCTAAGGTGATGTAACACCCTGTCGTGGCTGTTGTCCATTACCTGAAAAGGTCTCTTATCCTTATGTGATGTTGGTTGGAGTTGTTGTTGTTGCTATCGTTTCCTTTGATTATTGAAGTCGATACTTTCTTGAATGTCTTCTTCAGCAATGGTAGCTCGGGTGACCAGCTTCGTGAAACTCCGAATCCTGAGAGTATGTACACGCTCCCTAATCTAGTGATTTAGACCGCGCTCAAATTTGTCAGCTTTCTTTTCCTCATCCGAAATTAAGTAACTGGCAAAACGAGACAGTTTCATGAATTTGGTAGCGTATTAGTCTACCGTCATCGTTCCTTGCGTAAGATCTGCAAACTGATGGGCCCTAGACTCACGAAGAGTTTGAGAAAAGAAACGCTCCAAAAATATCTTCTTAAAACACTCACATGTGATAGGGACTCCATCTCCTAGGTCCATTTGCAAGAGTGCCCGTGTTGACTTCCACCACTTGTTTGCCGCATCTGTTAAGTGGAAAGCAGCATAAGTCACCTTCTAATCGTCTATGCAATAAAGTGCCTCAAAGATCTGCTCCAATCGTTCGATCTAGCTCTTCGGATCCATGGCATTTGATCTGCCATCGAAAGTAGGTTGGTGCTGGCGGGATAACAATTCTAATGTACATCCTACCTGTGGGGTTTTACCTATCGCCATATCACCATTGACCATCCTTTGAAAGAAACGTGTCGTTGCAGCGGCGAGTACTTCTAAATTTTCATCTTGTACAGTATTGTTCTCAAAGTGGGGTACACGTGGTCTTCTTCCACGGGATGCCATTCTAACATGCATGTTTTAACAATGTCAATCACAATGCATTTAAATACTAAAAGAAAGAATTTATAACATACTTACTACAGGGCAAAACCTACCTTGGGGAGACTTTGAACTAGACATTCATTTCCTTCATTTTCTATTTCCCAAAAACTTCTTTGCTTTTAAAAAAATTTCTTTGAAAAAATAAATAATAATAATTTCCTCTTTTTTTTTTTTTTTTTTCGAAAAGTCTACAGAATCTTTTGACTTGGGCTCTGATACCAACTGTAACACCCCGCTTCCCAAAAAGACATTTTAGAATTTTCGGGGAGTTAGTGTGCTACTACTAAACTCAAACTTAAAACTTTTCTTTTTAAAAATGCGCCAGATGCGAAAGATTTCCATAAATAAAACAAACTTTAATAAATACTTAAAATCCAAAATAGAGTCTGCGAAAACACTTATTTAAAAAAATACGGAAATCTCATGGGCTTATCAAAATAATTTACTTAACCCTTAACCATAAAACTAATCATAGCATAATTTGTCTAGGCCTTTGCCTTGCCTCCCGGGCTCAAGTTTTGTCCTGCAGTCTCATCCTCATAAATGTCATCACGTGGGGTGGTTTAAAAACATAAAAATATACAAAAATGAGTCCAATACTCAATAAACAACATATCATACAGTAAACATAATAAACGTAAAGTTTCTTGAAAAACGTGCATACTCATAATACATACGTAAATAACATGAATATGAACTTATCTTTCACTTATTATAGGCCGTTACCCACTGTTGACCCCCGTGAGTTAGGGTTAGCAAATTTAAGTAGATTTCGATTCCGCCCATTGCCGCGGGTTGTGGAATCTATACGTAAGGAAGATATATTGGGTGCACTACCACCATGTAACGACCTGACAATGCAATATGCCCATAACATAGGTACCGTCTTCATATCATAGCATAGGCCGTTACATATCTTATAATTATCATACTTGCATACTTGTCATTTTCTTAAATTTCACAAGCATAATTTTTTGTGATGCTGACAGTGGACAGATTCAAGCTTTAAGGGCTATTTTATTGTGCTTTGAAGCTATCTCGGGCCTCAAGGTGAATTTGGGCAAGTCAGAATTGGTACCGGTGGGAGATGTGAGGAATATTAACCTTTTAGCGGATTTGTTGGGCTGCAAAGTTACGTCTCTTCCAATGAAATATCTTGGATTTCTGTTGGGGGCGTCGTTCAAAGTAAAAAATAAATGGGATGGTGTTGTAGAAAAGGTTGAGAAAATACTGTCAGGTTGGAAGCATCTATGTTTATCAAAAGGGGGAAGACGTTACCTCATTAAAAGCACCCTTTCTAACCGTCTCACTTATTATCATTCCTTGTTCCCTTTACTGGTTGGAGTGACAAACTAGATTGAGAAGATGTTTAGAGCATTCTGATGGGGTGGCATGGGAGAGGTCAATAAATTCCACCTTGTGAGTTGGCATAAGATGTGCTGCCCGATTGCGAATGGAGGCCTAGGGGTGCGAAACTTGAGTAATTTTAATAAGGCACTGTTAGGAAAGTGGGTATGGAGGTATCAAATGGAAGAGGACTCATTGTGGAGAGAGGTTATTGATTGAAAGTACGGAGGTGATTGGGGGGGGGGGGGGGGGGGGGATGGTGCTTTAAGGAGAGTAGGGCATCTTATGGTGTGTGTTTATGGAAATATATTATTTCGTAGGACAGTTTTGTAAAACATACTAAGTTTGAGGTTGGAGAGGGTGCAGGAATTCGTTTTTGGTTTGATGAATGGTGTGGTGAGAGAGCCCTTCATTTTGTTTTTCCGGTTATTTTCAGCTTGGCTGGAAATCAGCATGCTGCTGTTTTAGAGATGTTGAGCCGTGCTAATGGGTCTGTGCAGTGGAATGTTACTTTCATCAGAAATGTACAGGATTGGTAACTTGATGAGATTGCAGATTTTTTCAATTTCTTGTATTCTCTAAATTTAGGAGGAAATGAGAGGGATCGAATGTTGTGGAAACACATGGGGAGCAAAAAAATTTCGGTTAAATTTTATTATAAGGTGTTGTTTGGCCAGCAGCAATTCCCTTTTCCAAGAGTCTTTGGAGGACGTTTGTGCCGTCTAAAGTTGCATTTTTTTTTTCACTTGGATAGCTGCACTTGGGAAGATTTTGACGATTGACAATTTGAGGAAACGTGGCATGGTTGTTATGGAGTAGTGTTTCATGTGTAAGAAAAATGGTGAATCGATTAATCATTTACTCTTACATTGTGAGGTGGCTAGGGAGTTATGGGTTGGGGTTCTTAGTAGAGCTAGGTTGAGTTGGGTTATGCCAATGAGAGTGGTGGATTTACTAGCATGCTGGAATAGGCGACACAGAAGCTCTCAGTTGGCAGCAACGTGGAGGATGATTCGTTTGTATATTATGTGGTGTTTATGAATAGAAAGGAATGATCAGTGCTTCAACGATAAGGAGCGAACTGTTGAGGATATTTGGAAATTGTTTGTGTCTTCTTTGTTGTAGTGGTTCTTGGCTATTGCCCTTAAGGGAGGAAATGCTCATGAGTTTTTGTTTTCTTTTCAAGTTTCTAGAATGTAATTATGTGCTTCTTTTGTATCTTCTTGTGTACATGGGCTACGTCTAGTTTCATTAAATAAAATTTTTCTTACTTGTCAAAAAAAAAATGTTTTGGTAGAAAGGAGAGATGGTTGGCATCTCCTGACGGATGGGAACAGCCTTCGGGCTTACTTGTTACCTGCATATCCAATTAAGACTACCTACTTCAGTGGATCTTCTAACCAATTTAAATTTATTTATAAAAAAATCGAATAAATTTAAAAAAACGAAGTTTTTAAAAGGCAAAATTCTTTTGATCATTCTTGCATGTTCTGTAGATTGAATTCCCCCAAACATGATTATTGCTTGGGTAGTGTGTTTTACCAAAGCTTTGATAAATATGTTGAAGAAGCTGTGTTATGATGAGTAGCAGATGATGTTGTGTTAATTCAAAATTTCTACCTTACGGAGATGAAATCACATATGTAGGATGAAAATATTGGTAGGATACATCCAGTACTGCTGGTATAGCTCAACATTTTCCGAGATGATCGGTTAGAGGATTGATCTGGGCCAGATGTTGGCATCTTTTATTATGTTTAAAGGATTTACCTCACATGCTTCATTTGGTTTTAGGAACTTGGCTTCAAATTCTTGCTGTTTAAACATGACAAGCATGAATCTGCTATCTTCTTTGTCAAGCTTGCTGTTTACCATGCTTCCTCTTCATCATTCCTTCTCTTATATATTTATATCTTTCATTCAGGTTTTAGAGTCAACTGATCATATTAATTCATGGAAACTGATCAGCCGCTCCGATCCTTCATATAAAGAAACACTGGAGTTTTTGCCAAAGATGAAAGCCCGTTATACATGAAGAGATACTTTTGTTATGAATTCTTTGCATAAAATATGCCGAAGTGACCATGGCCAACTTCTGGAGCTGGGTTTTGAATGTGGCATTTAACACATCTAAACACAAGCATAGAAGCTGCAGAAGACAAATTTTGACAGGTCTGATTACACAAATTCATCGGGCAAGTCTGGCAGCCTGTTTATCAGAATACTCGAACCTCCTCATATGATGCCCTCGGCCATGGTGTTGTTAATCATTGTCCAATACACATCATTTTTTTTTTTTTACTAATTTTTTTGTAAATAATTCATCTGCTCAGAATCTCAGATCAGTTTCCTCTGTTTTTGCTCAGCCGTCTTGCTCCATTCCTAACATGATTAGTTTTACTACAGTCATTACTTTGGTGGTGCATCTGTGTGCTTGCTACACTCCAAACGGTTCATTTGTTTTATTCATTTTTCCTCAATAATTTTTCTCAACTCATATCGGCAAGCCTACTTTGATTAGGTATACAAAGGTGGTGCATGTACTTGAAAATAGAGAGCATCAAGGCTCGTGCTTATTACTTTGGTGGCAGTGTATTAAGTAAATAAAATGCAACCCACGATCAAATATAATTTTATTACATTAGCGAATCGAGTAATGTTAGAAACTTAGATATAAGTTGCGAAAGTTGAGTGCACGCTATTTGAAAAATGTAAGAGAAATATGAAATTTATATGAAAAAATTAATTATTTTTAAAGGTATTCTTTTTTTTTTTAAGTGAAGTTTGCGGAACTGCAACGGTCTTTTTATACTAATTTTTTAATAAAATATTATAATCTTCTAATTTCAAACAAAATTTAAAATAGAAGAATTTTATGCATTAATTAATATTCACTTTCACATTTTATATTTATAGTTTTTTTTATAGGATCTGTGAGAATTTTTTATAAGATATGAGATTATTTTTCATAAGGTATAAGATGTGGAATAATGAATAATAGTTAATTTTTCTATTAAATAATATTTTAAATTTTATTACGAGTTTTCTGGACAGAAACCTCGTCTTAAACACCATTTCAAGCAGCGCAGCCCAACTCAAACACCAAGAAAGAGTAGTCCACAACAGGTCACAGAACATACAGCTCGAAATCGGAGTAAATTCACATCGAGTCCGAGTAGACGTTAGCGTTTTGCCCTGAGAGTGCGGGCGGGCACTGTCAGGGAATTTCGGGCTACCATTGTCCCTCTTACCTCCAGAACGATGTCATTGATGGAGACAGCCATGCGACAAACTATTCTTCTTCCTCTACGACAAATACCATCTCCACCGCCGTTGAGTTCATCGAGAGTTGCAGCGAATTCGATGTACGGGCAGAACAAGCAGAAGATGGGGGCTGGAAGAGCCCTAATTTTGTGTTGCTCTGATTCCTCGTCCATTTCGTCATCTTATTCTCCCTCTCCGGCGATTGCAATGACTAGTGCTCCACCGGTGAAAAGGAGGAGGAAGAGGTACAGGAGGCTGTACCCAGGAGAGAGCAAAGGCATTACCGAAGAGATGAGGTTCGTTGCCATGAGACTCCGAAGAGTTAACAAGGGCAGCAGCGATGACGATGACCAAGATTCATCTAGTGAAGACGGTTTAGAAGGGGAGGGTAATTTGGCATCAGTTGATGATGATGGTGGTGTTGGTGGAGCGACATGGGAGCCGACCTTGGATGGGTACCTCAAGTATTTAGTTGATAGCAAGCTCGTCTTCGACACTATGGAGCGCATCGTTGATGAATCCAGTGACGTTGCCTGTGAGTCCTTTTATTTTGAACTTGCATATGCTAGTGGTTTTAGCCAATTATGATGTAAGGTGTGCTTGTTATTATCCTGGAGGGCTATGGGTTATCATATGCTTCCTTGGTAAAGCAGAGCAATCTAGCTTTTGGAGGCTTATATGAGTACTTCTATTCGGAAGGTATTTTGCCCTGCGGGTAAACGTAATGGGAATTCGTCAAACCCTTGTGAATGTGACTAAAACGGGCTTATGTTCTGTTTCTCTACTGCATTTCCGTATCGAATGTCAAGGCAATTAATGACGCTACAGCATAAGCATAGGTGGTTCTTAAATCTTGTGAGAATAGTTGGGTATTACTTATGTATACGTCCTGTTGGCAATGCCTTTTGTTATGAATAAAACTTCTTCATTACCTATAAAAAATAAAATCTCGTGAGAATCTAATGCCTGATTTGATTACAGACGCCTATTTCCGGAAAACTGGATTGGAACGATCAGAAGGTCTTGCAAAAGATCTAGAGTGGATTAGACAACAGGGGTTTGTGATTCCTGAACCTAGCAATCCGGGAGTTTCTTATGCCAAGTATTTAAATGAA
This sequence comes from Juglans microcarpa x Juglans regia, assembly GCF_004785595.1. Classification (NCBI taxonomy): domain Eukaryota; kingdom Viridiplantae; phylum Streptophyta; class Magnoliopsida; order Fagales; family Juglandaceae; genus Juglans; species Juglans microcarpa x Juglans regia. Next base: position 6,301,982 of record NC_054609.1, read on the forward strand.
CTTGCAGAGAAGAGTGCCCCGTTGTTTCTTTGCCATTTCTACAATATATATTTTTCACATATTGCAGGAGGTCAGGTGATTGCAAGGCAGGTACGTGTGAATTTATGTTCTTAACCATACTTCTAGTTTCGGGAATATCTGGGGATGTTCCTGTATAGAATAAAACTATGGACTGACACTTGTGCCCTTCTGATTCTGACCTTATGCAATCAGTTTTGACTCGGACTCTCATACAAGACTGAACCTTTTTAATTGATTTTCTGAGTAGTCTTTGTGTGTATAAATCCCAAAATCATATCCTAACATTCAGTTAAGCAGGCTACGCCTACCTCTGTATGAAAGACAATGAAAGTAGCATCTATTTCTTTTCGCAGGGTGGGGAGGCCTATTCTCTCTTCCTTGATGTTTTTTCCCTGCTCTCTGGGATGCTCATGATAAAATCAGAATGTCATGTGCAGAAAATTCCATTAGAAATATGTGCTGACTTTAAGATATATTGTGCAAAAAATTCTAACTGGATTAAGCAAAGAAAAAAAAATTGGAAAACCATATGAAATCAACCAACATTGATTGTGAAATGCTACCTATGGTGAGATAGAACGAAAAACTTCTGAATATTGAAGAATGAATCTGTGAATCTTTACCTTGGACCTATATATATGTTGCAGGCATTTTCATTTTTTCAGTGGAGGAATATGGTTACTTCCTGGAGATCATTAAACAATTTATGAGAAGAAAAATGAACCAAAAAAAGGAATACACGTATATGTGATGGAATTTATGGATGACATGGTCTCTTAATAGGTTGCATAATCAAATGAAGGTGTTGGAAATAATTATAGGCTTTGGACGGGGTTGAGCTCTTTCATTTGTCTGGTGTTGACACATGCTTTATGTTTTACTGGAGTTTATCTCCTTATAGGCATTCACTTTTGTGGATGTGTATGATCCCAATGTTTATCTCAAATTTTAAACAAGTCCTTTGTTGACTCTTATGCAATTGCTTAATTTTTAGTTGATGTGTATTTCTTTTCACTGAATGTTTGCTGGATGGCGTTAATTTAAACTTTGTAATTAAGATACATATCTCATGCTCATGAATATATATGTAAACATATTTTACTGATTGGTTATTAGGTTTCTAAGAAGCTCCTAGAAGGAAGGGAGATGGAGTTTTACAGATGGGAGGGGGATATGCCAGGGTTGATGAGTGCCGTCCGTGAGAAGCTGAACATGCTTTGAGAGGTTAATTCCAATGCCTATCATGCCTAATTGGTTTACATTAGCTTTAAGTAGGTGGATTTCTTTAATCTTTGGTTGATGTTTGAAATTCTTCAATGCAGCACTGGAGTCGTGATGAGAAAAACAAATGCTTAAAAGAAACAACAAAATCATTTCGGTTTTTGGGGCAGATTGTCCGCTTGATCATCTTATGAATATCTTAAAATCCACAGATGATTGTTTGTGAAGAGGTTATGTATCAGGTTTTTTTTTTTTTTTACTTGTTCAGAATAGATATCCTACGCATCATTTAAATGACTTTCATCATGCTTTATTGCCTTCAACCCTTTTCAAGTAGCTTGATAACTTAAGTTATTCCATCAAAAAGTTATATCAGATTGCATTTTTGGTTTCCATGTACAAGAAAGCTTCTTCTAAATGGCTCCTGGTATCCTCTTTTGTTTGAAGTTACATCTACTGTATCACTACCATGTTGATTACTGAGACAGTTCTTTTTAGTATTCAGAACCCGTACGTACGTAATTTCGACCAGCAAGTTCTCAGTTACTGTTAAGCCTACTGTAATTTGTAAATCATTAATAATATTTTATCTAATGGACTAACGGGAAAAATCCTGTTGTTTTGATCTAAACATTTAATGGGTTTCAGATGTTCGTGCCCCAAAATCAAATGCTTTTAAGTAAAACTGTATCTCCTGAATTACAAAACCATTTCCACAGGAAACATACATGTTCTCTTGTAATTGAGATGTACCTTTTTGCCATTCCATCCCTACCTCACAACAGACTTCACAATTCTGTTGTACGTGTTGCGAATGGGCTTTTACCTAAGGCTAAGGCACACCTCTATTGTTTTCTCTTTTTCTTTTTACATTTTTTATATTTTCCCATCTTAGGGTTAGCCTCGGAAGACAACCTTTTTGGCTATTACAGCTCTAAAAAGATGGTGGAGATTTGATCTTGATCTTGCCCTCGATGGTGATATCTATATGTACCAATTCAACTTTCAAAACTAGCTAGGGAAATGTGATTTTTATTTTTATTTTTATTTTTGGGTGCCATTGTTGCAAAAATATGGTATACACGACACCTAAGCCCCAGATTCTTATCCCAAAAAGAGCCTGGCTTTACTTTTGTTCACCTTGATATAGGTCAGTTTGCGGGTATACTTTTATGGAATCTCTTTGTGCATAAAGCATTTTTCATTATATATTGTCCAAAAAAACAGAGTTAATTCCTTTAGCAAAACATAGCTTATATCCTCACGTGAACTATATTTTTACAGTTCACATTAGGGGTTCGGTCCCGTATCCGAATCATTTCTGAATCCCATTGCTTCAGCCTGAGATATATAGCATGCCGTGGAAATAGATACTATATATATGATCTCACGCTAGAATTAATCTGACTGACGCTTAAAGAGATCATTGGCATCTCACCAATTTGGACTCAAAGGTGGAGGCTGGAGCCACACCAATACAAAATATGTCACTTGAGACTGAAGCTCTTTATAGCAGAACATAAAGAGTTATTAGACTTCATCTTACTCCTAGTTGACAACATGTAAAACAAGATAACTTTGAGATAACGACGACCAAAGGTGTAATAAAAGTGCGATTAATTAAGTTGCATGTCTGGGTTTGCATGAAAGCTCTGTATAAGTATTGAGCTGATCGACTTGACATGATTTATAGAACAAGTAGTTGTACCATAATTATGAGGTTTGTTCTTCTATTTGGCTGGCCTATTCTCTCTTCCAATGACGAACTGCTCAATAATCTTCACACTTTCCAACGGGTCCTTGCACGAAGAATCTGCCATCCATTTGCTAGGAAACCATCTTTTGTGGCTCGATCTTTCTGGGTCAATCTTCTTCTCCCGCTGCCAATCAGGGTCCTCCCTCCATGCCCATGGCACCTGCATGATCACATGTGTTGGAAGAACTATATTTCCTAGAATTCTCATACAGTTGCTTAATGTCCAACAGTTTGCAAGAGTATTAGAACTATATATTCTCCAACCCCGTGTAAATCAAGAAGTTGGTGCGGGAAAAATTATGGTCCGAGAAGTGAAAGGGATAGGTGGAAATTTCTTAAAAATTAACGTATCACAACACACCACGACATTAAAATTAGTTGTGTAAGCATTCATTATTAATGACATGGCATCCTATGAACTACATCTCTGTACCCAGGAACTATTAAATAAATAAACAATTTTCTTCTAAGTAGGATAACTATATACTAATTAATTTCACTGGAGTTAGGGAAAATGTAATCAACTTCTTTTATTCATATAAATGTTAGAATAAGTTAATAATATTTTAGAATATTTTTGTGGTAATATGTCTTATTCTCTACTCTATTTATTTTTTGTAATTGATGTATATCAATCAGTATTCTTGACTTCTTTTTGTATTTTCATTATTTCTTTTAACTTCATTCAACTATAAATAGGGGTCTTCTATTGCATAGTTTGATTTACAAAAAATCTATTATAGCCCCATCTATTATCCATTCTCCACCACTAGTTACTGCTTTCAACGTGGGACTTCCTTGGTTTCATGGCGTAGTAAGAAAAAACTATTATAGCCCCATCTAACTCCAAAGCATAATATCATGCACTTGCTGATGCCATTTTTAAACTTCTGTAAGTTATGTTGACTTTAGACATGGGTGCTCTTTAGACTACCTGTACTCCCATTTACAATGATAATCGTAGTGCTATTCATTTGCTCATAAGGATGTTTTCCATGAGTGCACCAAACATAGTGAGATTGATTGTCACTTCATTTGACATTATCTTCAACAAGCTAGGCACATTACTTCTATGTTCCATCTCACTATAAGATCATATGGCTGGCATTTTCACCGAGTCCTATCGACCTGGTTGGCAGCACGATCTTATTTTTAAACTCAAGATGGCATCGTCATCACTATTCTATGTTTGAGGGAGTGTTAAATATTACCATACTTGACAATATATTCATGATATTCTAGCACATTCTCTATCATATTTAGCTTATTATAAATAATGTAAATCAATTAGTATTTTTGACTTATATTATTTATTGTATTTTTATTCTTTCCCTAGCCTTATTCAATTATAAATAGGACATTGTATTGTACAACTTGATACATACAAAAATACAATTTGTTGTCTCAATTACCTTTCAATTTGTTATTTATCAAGAAACAACATTTTGTTTCATGAGATTGTTATTGTTATTCTATATTTTTTCATTGTAGGGTTTTACTATCCAATGGTACCTTTTATATATATATATATAGGAATTCGATTAATAACAAATTAGTTTTTCATATCATGGAAGATAAAAGATACAAACACCAATTAGATTTTGAAACGCAAAAGTGAATCAATATATATTAACGGCCTCTTTACCTTGTCAACTGCAAGGGTGAAAACTTCAAGATCACCATTTGGTTTGATGTGAAATCTTGTGAAGCCCTTGTAATCAGCAATCCTAAGAGAGGAGAAGGCTTCGTCGTAGTGCAAGTTAAACATGCTGACGCAGATGCATAGGTAGAATCCTAACATATAGGAAACTACAAAAGTCGACAAGGGCCAGAAATAAAAGAAGACAGAACCGTAGTAACGAATTGTCTCAAATCGAGAGAGAGATGCCATCCCATTCTTGCAAATATTGCTCCGCGTGACAGCGATGAACTGATATCGTATATTAATCCAAATGAATGTGTCTAATTAGTAATGAAAAAGAGGAATTAAGCATCGTCGATTTCTTAAACAGGCTGAAGGAGAGCTTCTCTTACATTTGGCACATCAAATGGAAGCATGAGATTGATCTGGGCACACCCACGATAAAGCTTGCGAAACCACCACTTTTCTATCCTTATTGTGCCATTTTGATGAACAAAGTGACTAATTTGAAGGGATTCGTAATGCTGGTGATCATGTGAAGAGTAGTGTTCATAACCTGGTTAAGTAAAATAAAATTAGTTTAAGGAATAAAAATATATTCATTCTCCCTTTCCTAACTTTCTCAAACAACTGATTAGGAAACTAGTGCCTATATATATCACTTTTAAAATCTCAAATGGTTATTTAAAAATATATTTTTACGTATGAAATGATGAAACCTTATCACATAAACCGAAATTTTATGTATGAAATGACTAGTTTCACAGATTACAACGTATGTAGAAATTTTTAATGTATTAAAAAATTAATTAATCGTTTCAAAGAATTGTAAAATAAACTTTTAGTAAGAAAAATAATTTTTACGTTTAAAAATACTAATATTTTTATAAAAAAGACCACTACGGCCGGGCACTTTATGTGGCAAACACCACACGAGCTGGTTGCTTCTTTCCCTTTCTTTTTTTTTTTAAAATTAATAATTTAAATATTTTGTACATACAAAATCTATTGTTTGTATTATAAAAATCTTAATTACTTTTTAAGATAAATAAATTAAATTAAATTCTTGTTTTGAAAAAATTAAAGTGACTTATTTTTAACTAATCCATATATACCATAACGGACTATTTCAAAACAATTGCACAATAATAGTACTTTTAATCCATACCAGGTTTATTTGGACAAAAATTCCCTAAAACAAACATTTCATCTTGTTCATTGATCGTAGAGCTGCTTGGACGTCGATTAATATAATGCAGTTCGACTTTGAAAATTATATGCCTATATATATATATATATACACACACACACACACACACATATAACAGCTAGGGAAATCTACCTGAAGTAGTTGCTGATAGTTTATGGCGGGTAAGCAACTCAAGACCCAGTTCCAACGCCAACATAAGAATTAGAGCTGCAACTAGGTGCGCAGAAACGTGAAGAATTGCCATCACTACCCTTTTCTTCCTTGAAACTTTGGAGGGTGCAAGTGCAAATGCCACAATTAGCAGCAGCATAACGGCTCCTAGAGAAACGTAAGAGTGTTCCAGCATGTATATAAAAGCATTCCACAGCGTATGGAAACAAATCCTCAAGAAACTCGACTTGGAGTCTACTTCAAAGATGTGATGAAGCTCACACTAGGCCCCAAAAAAGAAGAGATCAGTCATACGTATAAGTACTCTTAATAAATTGAGAGAGAGAGAGAGAGAGAGAGAGAGAGAAGAAAGATGTCCTAATTAATTTAGGGCAAGTCTTATTTATAAGTACTTTTACCTGTGGGAACACAGAAAAGGCCAACATATAGTACATAATGCCACCAACATAATCAAACTGCCAATTCTCCTTTTTAAACTTCCGAATATTTTTAAATCCAAGCTGAAGTAAATGAAAATGAAAGTTATGACCAAGAAACAAAAGATAAAATTTTTATGAGACTTGAGATTGGTATTGACAAGGGATCCATAGAATTAGTAGAGAAAATTACCTTTCTCGATGTTTCTCTGTCAGGATAACTAGCTTCACATCCATAGGACACTCCATGAGATTCTTTAAAATCACCAAATACATGGGTGGGATGGGCAAATGCTCCCCCACAACCATTTACAAGCAGATGTTGTGCATAAATTGAATCATTCGATTCAGCCATTGAGTGGTGCATATAGTGATGTATGTCCCCAGCAATTCGAAGCTTACACCTTTCTTTCAAAGTTTGGCATATAAGATTTGAGAGATTCTCTCTGTCGACATGATCAGTTCCACCTTCGTACCAATCCAGAAGCCAGTCTGGTTGGTGCGTCATAACGATCACACAATCATTGTCTCCAATCTTAATTACACATGGTTTAACGATGAAGATATTTAGTTGGCAAGCTGAAGATTCAAGAGTGTTACGAATACAGTACAAATAATTAAATTTACTTCTTCCCATCAGTTTAAACTTTTGGGAGAAGTAGTGATTTTACATGAGTTTAAATCCTGACTTTACATTTTACTCTATTTAATTAAATATTTCATGTATTGGGCTTTTCATTAAATGAGAGTTTGACCCACACCCCACACATGAGGAGATGGTGTTAAGAATATAATACAAATAATTAAATCAACCTCTTTCTATTTCTTTGTACTTTGGGGGTCACCTCCCCTTCCCGGCCCTCTTGTGGTAGGACTTCTAACCTCCCAATGGTGTTTTGGGATTGGGATTGGGATTGGGATTGGGATCCTCACCCAAGGGCTAGATTTAAGGGATAGACTGTGATATTTTACACTGATTGATAAGTGTAGGTGGTTCCCACATTGTTTGGGAGGGAGAATTTATTGTTCTTTATAATTATTTCAATAGAGTTTCAATTATATCATTGACTAGTCATTTGGAATCTGACCTAGATGCGACCTAGCAATTCTAACCAGTAATGTACGACTTGAGCCGTGCCACCTTTTAACAAGGAAGTTATTAAAACAAAATGATGTGCGAATAAGTGTTATACATTTCAATTAGGATATTACAGGTCAACCTGTTAGTAATAAATAAAACACACTTATCCATAAAAAAATATACCAGCAAATTTATAAAAAGAAAAAATACATGGCCGGTGACTGCCCACTTGCAGGCACTCTAATTGTAGACCAAAAGAAAGAACCATTGACGCTATAACTTTCGACTGTATATGTAAGAAATGCATGCATATTGTGCACTACAAGCCGAAGACCTAGCTCATGCTTTATTATACTGTCCCAATATTCATTCAAGTTGGTTTTCCTATATTCCTCTCATTCAACAGCTAGGAGTTAATTTACCAGTTCTGCAAGTAGCCTTAGCAGTTTTGAATCAGGGTCAGGAGGAGGAGCTAGCTTTGTTCTTTGCTATTGCTTGGGGATTTTGGTGGAGAAGAAATCAAATGGTTCATGAGCAGAAATCTATTGAATTCCAACAAGTCATTGATCATGCTTTGTCTCTTATTCAATCTTATACTGATCTGAAATAGTTGCCCATGAGGAAAGCTCGAGAGTACTTTAATTGGAAGCCTCCTCCATTGGGTTGGTTGAAACTAAATATGGATGGTGCTGTTTTTGGTAACCTTCATAAGGCAGGGGTGGGTGTGGTGCTAAGAGATGATGCTGGCATGGTGATTATGGCAGCAAGCAAGGTTGAATTTGAAGTGATTAATGCTGAAGCTATTGAATCTCTGGCTATTTTCCGCGTGTTACAGTTGTGTGCTACTATGGGGATTCATAGTTTGATTGTGGAATCAAATTGCTTGATGGCTATATAAGTGCTCAACAATGATATTCCTTCTGATGCAATGTTGGATCCATTATTGTGTGAAATTCGAAAGTAGTTAAGAGTGTTTGTAGAGTGCAAGTTTCAACATGTCGATAGGGAAGGTAATCGGGTTGCTCATATTTTGGCCCGATCTGCTTGGAATGTTGAGAATATCTCAATGTGGAATGATTGTTATCCAGACTTAATTTCTCAGGCTATTTGGCTTGATATATGTCTGTAATATCTTTTTATTAATGAAGTTTCAGATTTATTATAAAAAAAAGTATATATTTAGGCAGCTGAGAAATTAAAATAATTCCCAAACAAAGAGAAAGAAACAAAAAAAATACCATTTCCCTTGCGATTCTTAAGAAGAATTGGAATTGATAAGTATCAAGATCACCGTCTAGTGCAAGATCACAACCAAATATCCACCATCTTTGAGGAAGTTTCAAAGCAAAATAAGTCGTCTTTTGAGGCATAAACCACCCGCCCAAGCACCTCTTCTCGCATATATACTTCGTAAAGGTACGAAGACCATCAAACCAATCTGTTACTCCAAAATTAAGAAAATATTACCAAAGAATGACAACATAGATTGAGGTTGAAAAGCACCCTAACAAAAATTACAATTAGGGCTGGTTTGGATTCAAAGATGAGTTAAAAGTTAAGATGAGACGAGATAAGTTGGACTGAAAGTTAAAAGTTAGATAAAATATTATTGGAATATTATTTTTGTTTTGAAACTTGAAAAAGTTAAATTGTTTATTATATTTCGTGTGGAAATTTGAGAAAGTTGTAATAATTAAATGAGAGGAGTTGAAACCATCTTTGTACCCAAACCTAGCCATTAATTGTATATATGGATCAAAAGAAACCATTTTTTTTGTGGGTGAAAGAGCAAACTCAAAAGAGTCTAATCAAGTTACAACTAACACCAACCATGATTTCCGGGAATAACGAAACATTGAGGTCTATCATGATGATCGGCCTCCTCATAATTAACAGGAGGCTGATCAAGAGCATACTCAAAAGGACGAAGGAGGCGCTGTTCATATGTAGACTTTGATGGATTAGGATACCTGTAAAACAAGAAAAATTCAAATTAAACCAGCAAAATATTTTGCAACATATTTGACTAAAAAAATTTCTTGCGAAAGAGATTTTTAATTGGATGATTCTCAACGACGCCCTAACAAAACACCAAACCTTGGCCAACATAAAACTCTTCTAGTGACCTTTATTAATTTATTATTATTATTATTATTATTATTATTTTGAGGAAGCTGGTGTCTCAACCTATAGCTAAAACATGGATTCTACAGATTCTGAAGACCTTATGATCTAGAAATACCATCAACTTACGCAAGATCCCCTCCAATGAGTAGCAAGTCTCCGCGTTTTAAGATACAGCTAGCAAAACAAATGTGAGGCTCAGCAAGTAGCCGTGCCACAGTATATGTTGAATCCCCACCATCACCAGTATCAGCCATGAAGTCAAACCACAGCTCTTCTGCATTTCCACTAAAATCATGCAACAAATTCTCTTGTTGATCAGCTCCATTTTGGGCATGATTCAGAGCTGCCTGAATATATATGGGAGAGAGTGGTGTTGATGCTTACACAAACGTTTAAAGAAAAAAGAGTAATAGTACTATAGAAAAGTCCAAGTGTACAAGTTATTCAAAAAATAAAAAAAGTGGGATCACTATAAAAAATATTGTTTTTTATTTTATGGATCCTACTTTTTATTTTCAAAGAATTTGCAAGGTTTGAGCCAGATATTGAGGAGACAAGACTAATGAGAAGGCAAAAGCAAATAGAATTTTATTGTTTGTTTGACGTTCCACACACTGCATAAAGTAGTATTAGATAGTCATGCAGTGCAATAGGACTAATCTTAGATTGTAAATCAGGTTGATATAATTCAAACACAATACTAATTTCCATTACTCCTATTTAAATAAAACTGGCTATAATATACATAAAGCCAGCAAAGATATACTAGACGGTTTTGTGTTTGTAACAAAGAGTGGAGGAGCACGCTTAGTGGGCAAGCCCCTCACCCTTAGAATTACCCAGGGCAATAACGCCTTGAATCATGGTCATAAAGGTCAGTTGTATGTTACCTAAATATTTTTGTAAAAGGGGTTTTAGTCCCTCTTCCAAGGCCAGAGGCTAGGGTAACGCTATTACTCTCTCAAAATTTGTTCTCTCTTGAAAGAGTATCTAGGTTATGAGTATTTTAAGTATGGTTTGATCTGCATTATCTTTCGTAGTACGTACACACAACTATTGTGCAGTATTAAGGCAACTAAGCCCATTGCACTACCACAATACAGAGCCATGAAGGAATCAAGCAACAACCAAAACATTCAAGAAGAATAAAATGCAATATTCTAGAATGTAGTCTCATAACAAAATTTAGATTCTTGTACTGCTGTCAACACTAGAGTGGTTAGCATACTAAGGTTGTTATGTACTGTGGGTATAAAAATATGTAATGGTGTGCACAAGAAGAGATGGAAAAAATGAGAACCTGTAATAGTTTTTGAGTCTGCTATGATTCGAGCATTTTCTCAAACTGCTTGCCTTCACTCTGTTTTCCTTATTTGTCAACATGGTATCTAGACCTTAAGACCCCCGTCAGTTCATCGTTCCCATGGAGTCCCCAAAAAAATCTTCCTCCCCTTCCATCACTCCCTCCATCATCGACTCTGCATCTCACCTAGTCACTATTAAGCTCACCATCGATAACTTTCTCCTTTAGAAGGCTCAAATTGTGCCTTTCTTCAAAGGCAATCAACTCTTTGAGTATATGTTGATGGCGCCATACCCATCCCCACTGCTTTCATCAATGGCCCTCCTGACCCTGCCCATACCAAATGGGTTCTCCAAGACCAGTTAAATATTTTTGCTATCAACTCCTCTCTATTCGACTATGTTCTTGGTCAAGTCTTAGACTGTAATACATCCCACGAAGTTTGGACAACTTTGCAAACTCTTTTTAAGCCCAATCCTCAGCTCATGTGGTTCACACTCAATCTAACCTTGCTATACTCAAAAAAGGATCCGAGTCCATTTCAGACTATTACAACAAAGCCAAAGCACTGGCTTCTTCATTGAGTGCTGCTGGTCATACTCTCACGGACCAAGAGTTCTCTATCTATCTTCTTACTGGCCTTGGGACTGATTATGAGTCCCCTGTCACTTCCCTCACCACTCGGCCTGAACCTTTCTCACTCCACCAAATCTACAGCTTCCTTTTTAATCACGAATCTCATATAGCTCATCAGACTCAATCTCTATTTCCAAGTTCATCACTTGCAGCACATAGCACGGTCCAAGGTCCTTATTGTTAGGATCTTTGAATCGAGGTCGCAATTCTAATTTTTGAGGTGGACATTGAGATCGATGAGGGGGACGTACTAGTTTCAATGGGAGTCGGGGTGGTGGTCAGTCTATGAATTACTTCACAAATCGATCTAATTCATGCCCCGTTTGGCAGGTTTGTCAAAATCAAGCCACACAGCCATCACTTGCTACCATCATTTCATCCAGCCATACCAGGCCCCTCCATCTTCCTTCACCGCAAACTTCACAACTCTTCCTCCTCATCAACAATTGTCCTCTGGTTGGTTTTCGGACACCGCATCAACTCATCACTTCACCTCAGATCTCTCCTCTCTCAATCTGGACCCTGTGACATATCAGGGTTTTGACACTATCAGCATTGGAGATGGGTCTTCCTTACCCATTCAACATGTTGGATCTACCCAAATCAATTCCCCTTCCAGCAACTTCCTTTTACATAAACTCCTTCATTTTCCATTAATTACTAGAAAATTGCTCTTTGTTCGATAATTCTATATTGATAATGGTGTCTATTTTGAATTTCACTCTTAATTTTTTCTTTCGAATGACTTGTGTTCCCAGGTGGTGCTTCTGTAGGGCCCTGTTAAGGATGGACTCTACATACTACAATTGACCTCCACTGTCTTTTCCCCTGCATCTTCTCACTCTCCACAAGCTTGTGTTGGCACCCGAACCTCCGTTCAGCACTGGCATCAGAGGCTTGGCCAACCCTCCTCCCGAATAACTTCTCTGATTCTTTATAGGTTCTAGTTGCCCACTAACTCTCATCATGGGCTTTCTATGTGTCCAACATGCTCCTCTGCCAAGGCCCATGCCTTGCCCCACCCTCTTTCTGCCTCTCAATCCAGTGGGCCTTTTGCACTTCTTATTTTGGATGTATGGGCCCGGCCTCAATTATCTCCACTAATGCTTGTCGTTATTACTGTAACACCCCGTATTTTAGTGTATTTTTACTGAAGGAATTATTTTTATGTAATTAAAATAATTTCTCTTATTTTAAATTGGTTGGATTTTAGTGAGTTTATTTCTATGATTTTTATTTGGTGAAAATTATTTTTATGTGCTTTCCAAATATTTATTTATTATTATGCATTTAAATTGCTTTTAATATTTAAATTAATTACCGTGGGATTTAATTATTCCAATTTGACTTTACCATTACGTTTAAATTATTTTATTTAACTTGTGGTTTCAAAATCGTTTCCGTTGGATCATTTTTGTGACCCAAGTTATGAGGATTGGACCTCATTTCTTTTTCCCTCTTTTTCTTTCCTCTCCTTTTCTTTTTCTCTTTTTTTTCTTTTTCTTCTTATTTTTCCTTCGGATTTATCCTCTCCCGCGCGATCTCTCTCTCTCCTCTCCTCCGCCCGTTTCCATCGTCCACCCCAGCGCCGCCGTCCGCCGGCGGTGGTCGACACCGCCCAGCCCATTAGATTCCCCAGCCGCCGGCCGTCCTACCCCACCAATATCACCGCCGTTCGTGCCGCCGTTAGCCTCCACGAAGCCCACGAAACCCACGACGCCGCGGCACATTTTCCTCCATTGCGTCGCCGTCGCACCGCCATTGGCCACCATCTTCCTACCACTTCATCCCCGGCCTCTTGGCAACCCATTGGACCCAACCCCAGCTCCGATCCGTCACCGGTGAAGCCCCACCAAGTCCATCTCCGATTTGCACTTTTTTGGCCTAAAACCACCCCTTGCGCCGCCACCCACGGCAAACCACCACCACCACTAGCTTCACCGACCTCCCTAGGCCCTACCCTATCAATCTTGGGTCTTCGTTTGTCCTCGTTGAAAAGTTGGTAATTGTGACCCACGGCCACAGTGTATTTTACACTGTGGTGTTGCTCAAACGTCGCCTTTTTCAACTTCGTGATCCTCGGAAAATTATTATATTGCACTGTAAGTATTTCTCCAAAGAACTTTCGTAATTTAAATGTATTTTTGCACTAACCCATTTCACTGTATTTTTGGCATGCCGGACTGAGTCCGAGGAGTTCGGGGATCGGATGGATTTGTGATTGGAGTTGTTTGGTTGGATTTGATTGGATTGGTAATTGTTGGTTTGGACATTGTGTTGGTACATGTGCATTTCATTATTTCATGCATGATCATGTTTGTAAAAGAAAACTAGGTTTTCGTGTATTGCATTCATGTTCATGTGATTTGAAAAGTTATGATTTTATATGATAATATTTTTGGTGCGTGTGTATCACGACCCCAAGCCGAGATGGGGTATTAACTCGGTGGAGCTCCTCTGGTTACTCGGGAGCGGCATATACTGAGTAACGTCCCCTGGATTGTCGCCGGGCGACAATGGGATCGGACGAGATGGTCTCGTGCCGACTCCGTAGTTCTTCTGCTGGCGGGGACTAGAGGATGTCTGGCCACGTACGCGCTGGGCGCGGAACTGGGCATCGCTCGTTGCGTAGTGTGGGTGCTTGGCCATGTACGCGCTGGGCGAGGAACTGAGCACCGCTACGAAGCCAGGACGTGCGGATGGTCCATAGGGGAGGCCATGGTGCATATGGAAATAATGCATGGTGCATTTGGTATTAATGCACTATTTTCTGGGAAAATAGTGCGAGTTGATTTTTGGGTAAATCATTTTCTGGGAAAATGTTTTACGGATAATTTGGACCAAAATGAGATTTTGGTGTGTGTTGGAAATTTATCATTTTCGGAAAAATGATGTTTTGTGGAAAAATGCATGTTTTCATGTGCATGCATGTTAGTTGCATTTAATGCATTTTGTATTACGTTGTTGTTTGGGTTATACTTACCTGCGAGACCATTTTGTGGTGTCGCAGATTTTGATGCTGATGAGGAGGAGGAGGGCGAGCCTGAGGAGACGGCTCCGCCTGAGGAGTGATCTGGGATCACTCGTTTGTAGCTTTTAAAACTATTGTAAATTATTTTATGGATGACTGTATAACTGCTATTTAAATCTTTACTGATGTTTGATTGTAATTAAATTCTGGTACTTAGTTGACTATCCGCTGCATTATTTTATTTGAACACTGTTGCATGTACACACACTGGCACTTCGTTGGGATGCGTGACCGTGTTGTCACCATCCTGGCGTCTCGATCCCTGTGTATTTATATAAGGGGGATTGGGGGCGCCACAGGTGGTATCAGAGCAGTTTGGCTCTGGGTAAAACCACATGTCCTTTAGGATAGTACCAGAAAATTATTTTTATTATTATTTAAAAAAAAAAAAAAAATTTTAAAAGTTATGTAAGTTAAGTTAATTATTTTATATTATGAGTTGTTGCTATGTCATTTTATGTTAATTGTTATTATTTAAATTATTTTATTTATCGCTTTAATTATTGTTTATTTTTGATTGAATATAAATTATATGGATTTAAGCGGGGTTGGAGAATGTTCTATGACAGGATTATGGTGAGGCCAAGAAGGCAAGCTGAGGTGCCTGAAGATGAGTTACCTAGAGGTGATGGAAATTATGCTATGGCAAGAGCATTAAATAGAATGACAGAATTTCTTCAACAGAATTTCCGACCGTCGCAGGGAGATTTAAGTAGAGGAGCCCAAGTGGGGTGTCCCTATGAGCGCTTCCTAACGCATAGGACCCCTGCCTTCATTGGGGAGGAGGACCCAATGCGAGCTAGGAGGTGGATTCAAGATTTGGAAAGAACATTTGAAGTTTGTGGATGCACGGAGGCTCAGATGGTATTATATGGAAGTTATATGCTGCAAGGTGAAGCGGCAAATTGGTGGGAGACCAAGCGGACATTATTAGAAATGGAGTTGGGTTCCTTGGCTGCTATGTCTTGGCAGCGTTTCAAGAAAGAGTTCGATGACCGGTTCTTTCCTGCTTCAGTGAGAAGGCAAAAGGCTCGGGAGTTCAATAATTTGGTCCAAGGTGGCATGACTGTGGAGCAATATGCAAGAAAGTTTATGGAGCTTGGACGGTTCGCTCCTCACCTCATTACTACGGAGGAGTTGCGGGTCGAGCGCTTCCTGGAGGGTTTGCGCCATGAGGTACGTAAACAAGTGGCCTGCCTTCGGATTAAGGACTTTCAAGAGTTAGTGGATTTAGCCAGCATTGCAGAGCGGGAAAACAGTTTTGGAGCAGGTTCCCCTCCGGGTCAGAAAAGGCAGAGTTACCTTGGCGAAGGGAGTAGTTCTGGGTCGCCTCATAAGTTCGTGCAAAGGACTAGTGCCCGTCCGCAGACGACCACCGGTGTTCGTGCTGGAGGTCGAGCTCCAGTTTGTAACAGGTGCAATAGAGCCCATGAGGGTGAGTGTGGCCAGAGAGGAATTCAGTGTTTTAGATGTGGCCAGCCGGGTCACTTTGCTCGGGAGTGTCCTGGTCAAGTTCAAGGAGGGCAAGAAGCGCGAGGAGGTCGACGAGGTGGAAGGGGCAACCAGAGACAGTTGGTACAAGCTCGGGTTTATGCAGTGACCCCTGGTGATGTGGATTACGGAGCTCCAGAGACCCACGATGCTGGGGTTATTACTGGTATGCATTTAATCATTTTAATTTGATTTAATATTGCTATGGTTGGATTATTTGGGATTGTCTGGTGGATGTGTTTGCTTCAGGTAGAGTTCGCCTATATGATTTCTATGCATGTACTTTGTTTGATTCTGGGGCGTCTCGATCTTTTGTGTCTGCCACTTTTGCACGGATGTGTAATCTGATCACGGAGCCTTTATCGCAAACTCTAGTAGTGGCACTTCCAAATGGTGAGATGGTGTGGTGCTCTAAAGTTGCTTTGGGCTGTCCTTTGGATTTTGGAGGGAGGACACTGGATGCAGATTTGATTGTATTCAAGTTGCTGGGATTTGATAGAATTCTGGGAATGGACTGGCTATATCGATATTCAGCAAATATTGATTGTAGAAGTCGGGTAATTGGTTTTCAACTCTCGGATGATGATTATGTGGAATTCGCGGGAAGTAAGTTGAAGGCAAAACCAACAATTATATCAGCAATTCAAGCTAGGAGAGATATAGCTCGTGGAGCAGATGCTTTTTTGGTCCAAGTTGAGTCTACGTCATCTGAGAAGAAGTCGTTAGTAGATATTCCAGTTGTGGGCGAGTTTCCTGATGTGTTTGTAGATGATTTGCCCGGATTGCCTCCCATTCACGATATGGAATTTGTTATTGATTTGGAACCTGGTGCGGCTCCTGTGCATAAAGCACCTTATCGCATGGCACCGGCTGAATTAAAAGAGTTGAAGACCCAATTGCAAGAACTGGTCGACAAGGGATTTATTCAGCCTAGTACTTCACCATGGGGAGCGCCCGTGTTGTTTGTCAAGAAGAAAGATGGTACTCTCCGAATGTGTATAGATTATCGGGAGCTTAACAAAGTGACTATTAAGAACAAGTATCCTCTACCAAGAATTGATGATTTGTTTGACCAACTTCAGGGAGCGGCTATCTTTTCGAAGATTGATTTGAGGTCAGGGTACTATCAGTTGAGAATAAGAGATAAGGACGTGCCCAAGACTGCTTTCAGGACGAGGTATGGGCATTATGAATTTAAGGTGATGTCTTTTGGGTTAGCTAATGCCCCTGCTGCTTTTATGGATTTAATGAATAGGGTGTTTCGGCCTTTCTTGGATTCTTTTGTGGTGGTGTTTCTCGACGACATTTTGATTTATTCTCGAGATTTGGAAGAGCATGCTTGTCACCTTCGCCTGGCACTTGGGAAATTAAGAGAACATCAATTGTACGCTAAGCTGAGCAAGTGTGAATTCTGGTTAGAAGAAGTTAAGTTTCTTGGACATGTGATTTCTCAAGAAGGGGTGGCTGTAGATCCTAGTAAAGTAGAAGCTGTTTTGTCGTGGCCTCGCCCTTCAACAGTTCGTGAGATATGAAGTTTCTTGGGACTTGCCGGTTACTATCGAAGATTTGTGGAAGGTTTTTCTCGGCTATCAGGACCTCTCACTGCCTTGACTAGGAAGAATACTGAGTTTGTATGGTCTGACAAATGTGAGAGAAGTTTTCAAGAGTTGAAGAGAAGATTGACAACGGCACCTATTTTGGCACTTCCGGAGCCACACAAGCCATTTGTGATTTTCAGTGATGCATCCAAATTCGGGTTGGGATGCGTTCTTATGCAAGAGGGACGGGTTGTTGCTTATGCATCTCGTCAGCTGAAGATTCATGAAATGAATTATCCCACGCATGATTTGGAGTTGGCGGCAATAGTTTTTGCGCTTAAGATCTGGCGGCATTATCTGTATGGCGAAGCCTGTGAAGTTTATACTGATCACAAGAGTTTGAAGCATCTGTTTACTCAGAAGAATCTAAACATGAGGCAGAGACGGTGGTTAGAGCTAATTAGCGACTATCAGTGTGAAATCAAGTATCATCCAGGAAAGGCAAATTTAGTCACTGATGCCTTGAGTAGGAAGTCACAACAAGTGGATGAAGCGGAATCTTCAGATGTGGACTCTCTCCTTTGTGGAATGAGGAGACTTCTTATCGAGAGTTCACAGTAAGAAGAATTATTATCTTCAGTCTTGGATGTCCGAGTAGTGGATTTTGATGAATTAAAGACTCTTCAAAGAAAGGACCCTAATCTGTTGGCTATCAGGAAAAGAGTCAGAAAGTCTAGAGGACCCTTGCATTACAGCTTGGATAAGGATGGCATTCTTAGGTTTCGGGATCGTAGAGTGATTCCCCGAGACTCTGAATTTAAAGAGCGAATTTTAGCAGAAGCTCATGCAGCTCCTTATTCGGTTCATCCAGGAAGCACAAAGATGTATAGGGATTTAAAGAAGAATTTCTGGTGGGAAGGAATGAAGTCGGACATCGCCCTGTTTATTGAGAAATGTGACACATGCCGACAGGTGAAGGCTGAACATCAGAGACCTGCTGGTAGACTCCAACCTCTCCCTATTCCGGAATGGAAGTGGGATGATATTTCTATGGATTTTGTGGTAGGGTTGCCGAGGACTCCTAGTGGGAAGAACTCCATTTGGGTGATTGTGGATCGGTTGACCAAGAGTGCCCATTTCTTGCCTGTTAATAATACTGACTCGTTGGGTAAGTTGACTCGGTTATATGTCAAGGAGATAGTGCGTTTGCATGGAATACCCAAGAGTATTGTGTCAGATCGGGACCCGCGATTCACGTCCCATTTCTGGAAGAGTTTGCAGGCGGCATTAGGCACTAAATTGAAGTTTAGTTCGGCGTATCACCCCCAAACAGACGGCCAATCAGAGCGTACTATTCAGACTCTGGAGGATATGTTGCGGTCTTGTGTCATGGAATTCCAGGGAAGTTGGGAGAATCACTTACCACTTATTGAGTTCTCTTATAATAACAGTTTTCATTCCTCCATCCAGATGGCCCCGTATGAAGCCTTATATGGACGGAAGTGCAGATCGCCTTTATGTTGGGATGAAGTTGGCGAGAACAAATTGCTTGGGCCTGAGTTAATTCAAGAAATGAAGGATCAAGTTCAGTTTATCAGGAAGAAGATGACTGAAGCGCAAAGTCGCCAGAAAAGTTACGCATATACAAGAAGAAGAGACTTATCCTTTGAAGAAGGAGATTGGGTTTATCTTAAAGTCTCTCCTATGAAAGGCGTTAAGCGCTTTGGTAAGAAAGGAAAGCTTAGTCCAAGATACATTGGCCCTTTTCAGATCGTAGAGAAGGTTGGGCTTGTTGCTTATAGAGTTGCCTTGCCAGATTATTTTGGAGATGTTCATGACGTGTTTCATGTGTCCTCATTGAAGAGGAGTTTTGGACAGCAAGAGCCACGTTTTGTGGATCCCGAACGCATTCAACTGCGGCCCAACCTTACTTATGAAGTTGCCCCGACCCAGATCGTAGATTGGAAAGAGCAAGAGTTAAGGTCCAAGGTAATACCTATGGTGAAAGTGGCATGGGGTGATCCGTTGGCTCAAGATTTCTCTTGGGAGAGAGAGGCCGACATGAGGGAGCAATATCCATACTTGTTTGATTGATTTTGACGGTATGTTCTAAGTATTCTCTTGGTTGAATCTTGATCTTGTCTTGGTGCAATATTTGACCTTGTCAATTTCGTGGACGAAATTTTTTTTAAGGGGGGAGGATGTAACACCCCGTATTTTAGTGTATTTTTACTGAAGGAATTATTTTTATGTAATTAAAATAATTTCTCTAGACCAGACATTTCCTTTGCTATCAACAAAGTTTGTCAGTACATGCACTACCCTAAACTTCCTCACTGGCAAGCTGTGAAAAGAATTCTTAGGTATCTCAGAAATACTCAACACCTTGGTTAATGTTTCTCAACTTCTTCATCCTTTAAACTCTCAGCTTTCTCCGATAGTGACTGGGCTGAATTCCCAGATAATCGCAAGTCTATTGGAGGCTTCTGTGTATATTTCGGGACTCATCTAATTTCCTGGGATTCTAAGAAGCAAGCCACAAATGTCCGGTCCTCTACTGAAGCCTAGTACAAATTAGTGGATAACACCAAGTGTGAACTCATTTAGTTGCAATCCTTAGTAAAAGAACTAGGTGTCTTTCTCACTGACTCTCCTACTTTGTAGTGTGACAACTTAGGACCAACTCATTTGTCTATCAATCTTTCTAAGTCAAACCCTAGCCACCTCACCATTCCACATCACGATTCCATCATCGCTGCCCCTAACCTCTCTCATAAAAGTAACCAAATGAACTTCATGCAGGCATTCCTTTGATGGGGATAGAAATTGTTAAACTGATAACAATTGTTTGATTGTGCAACAAGAAGATCTTATTGGGGAAGGCTGGAGGGGATTTCTGAAAGCAGTCATATGAGGAGTAGGCCTTAGGTCTGGGGGATATTGGATTATAGCCATTTTTATTCTTGTATCAACTCTATTATTGCTATCAAAGATTTACTGTTCTTGAATTATTTTTACTAATTTTATGATGATTGTATGAGGTGGGTGATAAACTATCAAAATAGTTCAATAAATAATAAAAGCAGTAGTTTCCTGGGTAGTATTCATGAACGTTAAAAGAAAGAAAAACAAAAAAGTGGTAGTGCTCGATAAACTATCAAAATAGTTGGTAAAAGTAGTAGGTCCATCTAAAAAAAAAACCCAATGGGCCGGGTCGGGTGGACCCAAAATAGCCTTGTGTAGGCCGGGTTGTAGGCTTAGTATACACGTACACATACATGCAGCATACATTAATATACAAAATATATATATATATATATATATAGACGATAGAATTATTTTATAATCTGGAACAATTAATTATTTCACGTCAGAGTAAATTCAAACGGAACAAGTAGTACTTTTACCTGCAAAATGCGCAAGTCAAAGCGACCTTGGAAGATATTTACTGACACCATGAGGTCATATATAGTTTTGTATAGGTCAGCTGATGTTCTGCATACGCGCAATACTTAGCCACCACCCGAACAAAAGGCCACTGGAGTGACAGAAAAGAACTGTCGCAAGGGCGCAAACAAAATAAGAAAAGATGGCATAGATTATATACGTACCCAGAATACCAGGGAACCATTTTTAAAAAATCAGGCTGTGAATATGATCTCTTCCAGTACCTGGAAAACTAAATAGCTTAGTGGATGATGATCATCGGGAAATACGGCTTTAATTACATTCTAATTCTCGTCACATGTGTATAACAATTATAGAACATGCTTTGCACATCAGTACTCACCATACTATTTCGTTGCCGAAAGAATAGAGCGCAATGGAGAGAAAGCAAGTAAATCCGAGCAGTGACATGATACCGCTGTAAAATGTTTGACTCGGTTGATTTGTAAGACGGCCCTGTTAAGAGAAGAAAAAAAAAATGTATACGGTACGTAGAGAAATCAGATATAAATAGATATATTACGATCACAGACCAAATAAATGCAACTCCCTAGCTAGTTTCCAGCTAGGCTTGTATTCCAAACTGGATTAGAAGGATTGTACTACCATTAATCTGCCTAGGATTCTTGACATATATAAATGTAAGTAGCTTTTTTTTTACAACGTAAAAATATTCCGAACTTATCAAACGGAGGTTGTAGCCCTACCTCGAAAGAGAAGAGCAAACCGAAGTCCTTCAAAACATGAAAAATCATTCAGAATTTACATTGTCGCGGGAAAAGATCAATAAACTAGAAAGGGGAGGGATACAAAAGGACTCAACTGTAGAATGCTCGAGAATGTTCAGCATGTTCAGAAACTTTGGCCTGTCACTACTCTTGGAAAGGTGTGGATGGAGATAATAAAAAATACTGTGGATGATGATAAGTGTCGGAACACAGAAGAAAAAGCCTATCACGAATAACCACAAATCCCATCTCATGATCATGTCCTTTCGCTGCTCAGGAAGGATGCTATACCCAACTGATAATGTAAGCCAGTATAAATACCTGCAAATTAAATATACATGGTTGCCGATTATACCCACTATATAGTACTTCATTATCTGCCTAATTCCTTACTTTATTAACACGTACCTAGCTACACGTTGGTCAGGAAAATATATATCATCTCTATTAATGTAAGCCAATATAGATTATCTCTATGTTACACATCTAGTTGATAAATAAGAAATAACTATTTTTTTTTTTCATAAGTTATTTTTTAGACAAGTGTTGATTTCATGTAATATTAGAGTGTATATTCTGAGTTCAGAGATTCTAATTTCTAATCCTAATTCTACAATTCATCACATTCATTAAATGAGAAATGCTACTTATCATCCCAACACCATACACCAATATGTAATTTATCATTTTTGTCATTCTATTTAAACACACATATTTACATGTCAATATATGCATGCATTTAAATAGAAAAG
Organism: Juglans microcarpa x Juglans regia; assembly: GCF_004785595.1. Lineage (NCBI taxonomy): Eukaryota > Viridiplantae > Streptophyta > Magnoliopsida > Fagales > Juglandaceae > Juglans > Juglans microcarpa x Juglans regia. The sequence goes on from NC_054609.1 coordinate 6,324,553, forward strand.
TAAAAATGAAAAATCACATGTTAGTGTATAGTGTAGAAATTAATTAGAAGAATTTTTCAAAAAACATAATAAATAATTAAACTTATGTCTTCTCCTGCTTAACAAATGTGTAGTCACGTCAATACATAAAAAACTTCTCTGTTTGGATGTTGAGCTGAGTTCAGCTGAGTTGAGTTCTTTATGAATAGTAGTGAGTTGAGTAGTAGAGAAACTTATGTGGGGCTCATCTAAACTGAATTTAAAGTGTGTTTGAATGTTAAGATTAGTTTAGTACTTTTTATGAGAAATTAAAAAAAGTTGTGGGTCCTATGTATAAAGATGTTTTAAGTTGAAAAATATTGTGAGTTCTACGTGTAAAAAAGTTTTGACTTAGTATAAGTTTAGTAATTTAAGAGTTAGATATTTGAATGTTAAACTCAGCTTAAAGTTAGACTGAACTTAGCTGAGCTCAACTAAATTTAGGAACTAAACGCAGCTTAGTCCATGAAAATAAAATATGTAAGTCTTTTGTGTACACTTTTTCTATACACCTTTCATTCCTAACGATCAAGTATATATATTGAATAAAAAATCTGTACCTATTGTTTATTTTCAACTTAAATATATAATTAAAAAATGCAATCAAAAGGATACAGATAACATTTTGATCATAATACAACTAGCAGACATAAAAACATCATTATAAGAGTGAGATCAGTAATATTTACCACTTATTGAGCGATTGCAATGAATACCGTAAGATATACCCGGTTGTGAAAATAATAAACAGCAGCAAGATGGCATACCTGCAAAGTAAAAGTTTCGGAAGTTATTGATACCCACTGACTTTATTTAGCAGTACAAGATTCTCGGAAGCTAGTGAAACCCATTGTTCCTAGCTTCCTCCCTTTTTGATTAACGTTGTCAGAAATCCATAAGGAATATTTAAGGGCACACATTTTAATTAAAATATATATTCTATAATTTTTGTATAAATATATATTAAATAACAATGGAAACAAAATGATTTAGTAATATTTACCATCTTTCGGATTGGATAAAAGGCGGTCGAATTAAGAAATCATCGGTCTCCCATAGAATTGTACTTCTCAGAAAAGGAGAATGGAGAAATTCGATGAACGAAGCCACAACAACATATTCAGTCAAACCCAATATAAGTGCGCGTCGACATAATGGAAATGCTTCTGTATCTGACCTCATCGGGTTTTTCTGAACCTTCCCCATAGCGTACGTACAGGCCGCAAGCTCCACCACTGCAATAAACGAAGAAGTACTACCCCCGCCCCCCAAAAAACAAGTCAACAACCTAATTAAGTTAAAAAAAAAAAAAAAAAAAGATACAAATTAAAACAAAAGAGAAAACAAAAATAAAGGGCTTCAAGTAAAACATTGGGAAGAGCATGCTGCTGCTGCGTACGTGTTCTACCATGAAGGCGAGAGAATTATAAACTAGAAAATTAATTAGATCGAGATGAAGACCAATTGTTCCAAGAAAACATGGTGATATATATCTATTATATATAGAACAATTTAATACTGACGTGGGCGCGCAATCTAGCTAGCAAGCACTATTTTACTGTCCTGATCTTCTGCGGGCATAGAAATTAAAGAAATAACATAGTTTTATTAAAACTCTACCTCCCACACATTCATATTTTATTGGATTTAGACTAGTTCAAATACTATTACTTATACCTGTTTGGATAGATGGTTTTAAATGAAAATTGAAAGTTGAATAAAATATTGTTAGAATATGATCTTTTAATATTATTATTATTTTGAAATTTAAAAAAGTTGAATTATTTATTATATTTTGTTTTAAAATTTAAAAAAATTGTAATGATAAATAAAAAAGAAATCATTTGTCGGGACTAGGTGACTCTTCAAATTAAACATTGACTTAATTTCTAGAAGAAACATATATACCGAGTGACCAACCACCTTGCTAACTACGAGGAAGGATCCTTCGGATTATTTGCATGGAATAGTATTATAAGTTGTACTTCACAAACTTCGAACGTTTCCAGCTAAAATATTCTATTTGGAAGTGGGTATATATATTTTTATTTTTTTATTATGATGAAGTTTAATTTATTAAAAAACAATTTAGGTGCTATTTTTGGTGAACCATTTTATATATAAATCTTAAAAGTGTAAAATTTCACCAATGATCGATGAAAAAGTAAATGTTAGGCCGGAATCAAAGGATATGCGGGTTTGCTGGTCTTGTCGGTCAAGAGATTGACATTTAAGGTTGTGTTTGTGCAGTGACGTATTCTTAGATATTTTATGAATAGTAGAAAAAAATTAATAATAAAATAATAAATAATAATAAGGTATTCTTAGAATATCTTATAATACCTGAGTACCCAAACTATATCTATATATATATATATATATATATATATATAAAAGCATCAAGAAATACAAAATAATAAATAATAAATAAACTTATAGGTTTTTTCTAGATTTTAAATATAACGTATGCAGCCACCTTCTTTTCGAAACAAAGTTATAAAATAGGTCGTGTTTATCATTACTCTTTATAAAAAGACTCATATATATATATATGTGTGTGTGTGTGTGTGACCAATTGGCATACATGCACGTTAACCTCCTTCACCTACTCCTTTTGAAGCAAGCTCTGCTTTCCAAAACACAAAGTTATAGTGAAAGCAAACCAATGTAGATAGAAGACTAATGGGCGCAGCAATTAATATAAATTAAGGGAAAAAGAGTGATCATGCATGGACTAAGTCATGGTTAAAGCAGCCATATATATAATTAAAAGTTAACTCTAGTTAGAAATCATTTTTCTTTGTTCATGGCCTACGCCCCACTTAGAGATCAGCAGTGGATCAAATTAATTAATAAGCTAATTTCCTTCAGTACTGTTTCTTTGTCAACAAGAATTCAATAACTAATTAATAGCGCGCATGCAATGCTTTCCTCCATAACGCAAGCTAGCCTCTCAGAGGCATCAGTATTCAGGTGTTTTTTTTTATTGTTATTATTATTATTATATTTTTTATTCTGATGACTAGTCAATCAACAAAAATTAGTGATTGAGATTGAGAAAATATGCAAACCAGGGATAAAACTCTGAAAAATATTGATTAACGATGAAATTCAAAAATATGCATGAGAATGTTTTCAAAAAGGAAAAATCCAAATTATTGCAGGAAAATTAAATACGTAAATAAATTAGAATCCTATAAAAAAATTCGGCCAAAATTGAAATCAGAATTACTTTCAAGACTTAAACAAAATCTTTCCTAACAAGGCGTGCAAAAATGAACGTAAGTAAAAGATTTGAGAAAAAACAATTGATATCATCCCCCGATCCAAGGAGAAATAAGTTTTTCTTGTCATATATTTTGCGCAAATTCAGCTTCGTAAGGTAGTTCAACGTAATCAAGGTAGAATCTGGAGGTGAAAAGTAAAAACTTAGTAAGGAGAAGGAAGATAATACTCTTCACAAGACAAATGCAAGGTTGATCAATGAAGATGTTATTGCTACTAAGAATAAAATTTCCACTGAGCTATGACATAAGATGCTTGGTCACATTAGTGAGTACGAAATTCAAATTCTTGCAAGGAAGAAGCTCCTATCCAATTTCAAAAGTGCATAACTAATGCCCTGTAGCACTCATTGTCTTATGGGAAAGCAACGGAAACTTTCTTTTTATAATTCTTTCTCATCAAGAAAGGGTGATATTTTTGACTTATTTCATATTGATATTTGCACTATGAATGCCAAAAGTCTTGGTAATGTACTTCTTTGTATTACTTTTATTGATGATCGCTGTAGAAAAGTACGAGTTTTCCATTGAAAACTAAAAACCAATGCTAGATGTGTTCAAAGTTCTACATCATGTGAAAGTTGAAATAGCTTTTAGGTAATCTGTCTAATTCCTTACTTTATTAACACGTACGTACGTACACGTTGGTAGGGAAAATATCATCTCTATTAATGTAAGCCAATATAGATTATCTATTAGGAAAAAAAAAAAAAAAGGCCAATATAGATTATCTCTATGTTACACATCTAGTTGATAAATAATAAATAATTAAATTTATCTTTTTTTTCATAAGTTTAGATTTTTATAAGTTTAGAGTTTTTAGACAAGTAGTGATTTCATGTGATACACTAAAAGTCATTTTAGTTTTCGTCTCAAGAAATAAATGACTTTATAAAAACGTTCGAACGGCTAAATATCCGTTCGAACCAAATCTTCTGTGAAGAATTAGGTCGTCTAAAAACGTCAAAACTGTTTGAATGGTCAAAAATACATTCGAACCTGGAATTAATGTTTGTTCGAATGATTTATAATTTGTTTGAATGGTAATCTTGGCGGGAAATTAATTTATTTTAGCGGAGAAAGTTTAAATCTGTTCGAACATAAATTGGTTCGTTCGAAAGGAAAAGATTTGGTGGGAAAATTTGGCTGAAAGATTACAAGCTCATTCCAACACAATATTTATGCATTCTAACGGAACATTTGGTGAAAAATTAAGTTAAAATTGGCTGGGATTATTTTACACCTTTCTTTCAAAATGTTACATATAAACTCCGAGAGATTACCTCTATCGACATCAGAACCACTTTCGTACCAATCAACAAGCCAGTCCGGTTGGTGTGTCATTAAGATCACAGCATCGTTGTTTCCGATGTTATTAAATATTACACATGATGTTTAGACATTAATGTGGTGAAATCAACAAGATTAAAAGGACTGAAAAAAATAATTATGAAACAGAATCTGAACTGGCAATGTCTACCTATTTGGGTCTAATCATATGGTCTCCAACAAGTTGAGAATTTTAATTAACAATACCCTCGTATAGCAGAGGTCGGGGATAAAATAAAAAATGACCATTTACAAAGAGAATGAGTACCTGTATGTATTAATTCATTATTTCTACTGTAAAAATAATAAAACAATGATTGAGAAAGAGAAACAAGAAAAATGCTTTTTCCCTTGCAAGATTTCAAAAGAATTGGAATTGATAGGTATTGATATCACCATCGAGTGCAAGATCAAGACCGAAAATCCACCATCTTTGAGGAAGTTTCAAAGCAAAATAAGACGTCTGCCGAGGTAAATATATACCACCCGCCCAACCACTACGTTTGGATACCAAGAGTACCTCAAGTACTCTCACTACTATTCTTTACTTTATTATTACTTTTTACCTATTTTTTTACTATTTATTATTTTTTACCTACTATTCATTATTCTATTATTACTTTTTTATTACTTTTTTATTATTATTCACAAATATTCTCAATACTTCTCAAATATTCTCACTATCCAAACGTAGCCTTATTGTCACGTGTATACTTCGTAAAGGTACGAAGACCATCAAACCAATCTGGCACCCCAAAATTAAGAAAATAATATTTACCATCAACATACGTACAGCAGCAAGAAGCATGCATTAATAATATTGGGGATGTGCACGCGGGTACAAGTGTACTGCATTTTTAATTTACGCTATGAATAAAATATAAATAATTAAATATATTACTTCTCATACATCATGTTAAACTTTTAGGGTAAGTAATTATGATGTGTCTTATATTCATAACAGTACTTTAGTACTCACATGCATACATCATATAAAGAATGGGAATTGAGGGACAAGCAATTCATATATATATATATATATATATATATATATATATATATATATATATATATTTACCAGTACTCGAAATTAGAATGTCCTGATCATTGAATAAAACATGATAAATATCGAAAGAAATTCATAAGAGTCTCAAAATCATAAGAGCGAGCTAGGATCATTAACCATGGTTTCCGGGAATAACAAAACACCGAGGTCCACCACCATGATTGATCACTACAAGAAATTTTAGTTTTAGGATCGGAAAAAATTTCATCCCTAAAAGTAATTATTGGAGACGTTTCAAAAAATGGATGACTTTATAAAAACGTTTTAATGACAAAAAATCCATTCAAACCACTTCTGTGACGAATTAGGTCATCTCAGAACGTCAAAACCGTTCGAATGGTAAAAAATACGTTTGAACCTAGAATTAATGTTTATTCAAATAGTTTATGATTTGTTCGAATGGTAATCTTGATGGGGAAATAATTTATTTTGGCAGAGAAAGTTTAAATCTGTTTGAACATAAATTGGTTCGTTCGAATGGGAAAGATTTGGTGGGAAAATTTGGCAGAAAGGTTGCAAGCTCATTTGAACACAACATTTATGCATTCGAATGGAAAATATAGTGGAAAATTAAGTTAAAATTGGCGGGGATTTTTTTAAACCTTGTTCGAACGGAACATAAAATATTTACGAATTCACAAATTAATTTTATGTAATTAATGTAAAAATATTTTAGTGATTTATTTTCTGTTAAATAAATATTAATTATAGTTTCATTTTTTATATTATTATGAACGGTAAATTAAATGAAAAAAAACATAACTAACAATAAAGAAGCTAGCAAACACTAAAAATAAAAACCATACATTAATTGCATCCCAAAAATATAATGTATGACTATTTGAATATTTAAATTAATTATACAAAATATAAATAGTCATGATTGTCCATACAAAAAAGAACATTTAATACAAATAAAAGATATACACTACTGGGCCAGATTGTGTAGTATCGCCTCAACTCCAGCAATGCGTGCCTCAATACCAATCACTCGAGACATGAGCTTCGATTTAGTCTCTGCGAGGGCGACCCAGACTGCATCAATGATCTCTGATGTTTGTGTGCGCATCTCTACACGCACGATATCTGCAATTTCCTCATGAGTAGCCATGTGTGATGCACCCTGTGTAGATGTCTCACTAGATATGCCATGTGCCCCTCCCTGAGTGTCGACCGCCTCTATATTGGGTGCACGAATACGAAATCTGGAGTGTCCGATGCTACGAAACAAGGTCATCGAGTTGATCAATCGAATTGACTCCCAAACACGCTCAAACTCATCTGGCCCGATTCCTTTCGCTAAAAGCAATCGTATGAGCATGACTCCAAACGGCAATATATATGTCATAAATTTTTTTTAATAAGTACAAGTATTATATATATCAAAATGAGTAACCAAGTACACTGAATAAAATAAAACTCTACATGTCGTAATATAGGTGGCCTCTGATCGAATCCTAGCGAATATATATCTCGCTAGGTCGATAAGCATCCCACGAGCGACCCGTAACATAAATTGTGCCCGGTCCATGCTCACCTCAGTCCTATGCAGTCGAGGATCGATGTTGTTGGCTATTATAATGTTCATGATCTTGAACAAACTAGATAAGTTCACCTGTTTGATGCTCTTGCTCCCATTATAGGAAGGAGCATCTGGACCCACAACCAACTAACGAACCTCATGATCAGCGAGGCCATCGATTTGATTAGGCATCACAGTATCCTCTACCTCTGCAATCTCCTCATCGCCTGCAAGTGTAGACTCTCTAGGCACCACGTTAGGATATGCAGTAGGTAGTCGAGGGATACCTAGAAAATCAGCAACTGCATCAATTGAAGATCGTATTGAGAAGCCACGAACGGAGAAAGTGTATGCGTCATCCTCCTGGCTAACACGACCAAGTTCTCTGTAGAACTGCGATACAATATTGATGTAGGAAACTATCTTGTCCATCCCTTTGTCCTTCTGATCAATGATCGGTGTCCAACTACAATCGAGAAAGATAGATGCGAAAGAATGTCTCTCCCACAGAAGATCACTAAAAACATCTATCTTCACCTGCCTCTCCAACAAAATAGTCATCTCTCAGACTTCTTCACTAGATGATTGCCCTGATGCAACTCGCTTCTTTACCTGAGAAGCCATTGGAATGACGCTAATTTTATAATATAAAATTAAGGACAATGATTATAAAATACCATAATTATAATTACATCAAGGTAATTACATCTATAAAAAAATTAAAATAAAATGTACCTTTCGAATGCTTAACAACGCGTTCCAACGATATTATAGTGCGTTTGATCGGCAATAAATATACGTTTGAACACTAATAGATTGTCGTTCAAACCGTCTAATTGTGGTTTGAATGATAACCATTTGTATTCCATTCGAACATCTTAGACATGTTTGAATGACGATTTCTGGTTTGAAATTGGCAATAAAACTGTAAATGTATGGTTTAAAACTGTTGTTTTTCCTCCCACAACAACAATGAGAGGCCGGGATGACCATAGAGTCATCCCGTCCTCCATTTCTAGCCAATTTTCGGATTGAAATTGGGTTTTTTCTCAAAATCCCATTTTCAACCCATTTAAAACATGTTTTATGAGAAATTAATTGGTAAAAACGGTTGGGAGAGGACATACCTGTTGCGGGTTGGAGAGTGGACATACCTGTTGCGGGTTGGAGAGTGGTGGTGGACGGTGGCTTCGATGGAGGCATTTGGCAGCTCTTGGCACTAGAGTGGCGGAGTGGGAGAAAGGGTTTTGCGTTCTAACGGATCTGGGTCTGGACACGATGCCTAATATTTATTTTTTCCTGTTCGAACGGCTAGTAATGACATTTGAACTCATTCCAAAAATATTTTATCCATTCGAACGATTACAAATACCGTTCCAACGGGAAAAAAAATATTGAATTGGTTATTATTATATTTGTTATATAATATAGTATATATACTTATACTACTTATAGATAATACTTATATACACAACTATATAATTATATACTACTATAATTATAATATACTTATATAATATACTCTTATATAATATACTTATAATACTTATATGGGTGTACTATATAAGTATATAGTCTTGTACACTACTATATCTTTATCTTCTACTATATATTTAGACTTATATATATTCTTAACTTATATTATACTTATTAACTTATACTTTATATATATTCTTAACATAAATATTAAGTATTCTATATACCTATACTTATATATATACAATAATAAAGTTAGATATATATATATATATATTGTACGTTCGAACTGCATATTATCCCTATTCGAACGGTTTAATTACCTGTTCGAATGAAAATTACAGCGTTCGAACTTATATAATATGTTGGTACTGTTGATAAGCTGTGGCAGGATCAATTTGCACCATATTACACTTTCAATTGTCCATGTGAACGTCTATAATTGATGTTCGAACAGGTATGAGTTGAATTGATTCAGGCTAGAAATGTTTCTCGCTTCCCTGTTTTCAGGTTCGAACGTTTAATAATTTATGTTTGAACAAAAAAATAAGAAATAAGACGTCCAGAAGCACAAACGTGCTGGACATTTGTGCTGCTTTTTCCTTGAGATATAGAAAGCATGAGAGAGAGACTGTGAGAAGTACCGTGAGAGGGCTGGAGATCAATTCTTTCTTTCTCTTCAAATTGGTAAGTTCTTTTACTTTAATATTCTATTTTCATTGGATTGTTTCATTAAAAAACTCAAATTTATGTTCTCTTAAACTCAAATTAGTTATTTTCTCTTTTATTTTTGAACAAAAAATTAAGGTTAGAAGAATATATTTGTGTTTGGATGTGAGAAACATGTAAATATATTTGTGTTTGGATGTGAGAATATATTTGTGTTTTTGAACAAATATGAAAATATATTTGTGTTTGGATGTGGGAATATGAAAATATATTTGTGTTTGTACAATGTTTGTGAAATATGCATCGAGTTTGTGTTTATCCCATAAATGTGTTCTCTAATATTGTGTTTATCTCTTTTCATGTTTGGAATCTGGGTTGCAACCGTTCAAATCATTGTCATTCGAATGCGTTATCCTATTCGAACAGATCTTGAAGTGTTCGAGCGGGTGTACTCCTATGTTATAATACTTTAACTCAAATTTAATACTTAAAAAGATAATTTATTAAAACTATAAGGTATAATTAAAAAATAAGCAACATAAGATGGACATTAATACTTAAATTAGAATTAATATTCCCGATGATCACACCTGTGGCTCCGGAGAATTGGCAGCGTGGCTTGCTTCTAATGTTGGTTCGCTTACAAGCACGTATGCACCAATTGCTACATCCTCCTGGTCTAAAATTTTCCAAGATGTGAAAAACCACATAAAAAATCGTTGCTCAGCAATAAGCTACATTCCAAGCAACTAAGTATATAACATGTTAATTTAAAGTTACTTTGTATTTATACTAATTGTTTATAATTTTTGAAATGACGAGTTTGAACTTAATTTTGGCCGACGAGAGGATCGATTAAAGGTTAAGGAACTGATGTCGAATGCATTTCGGAGGTACAAAGATCGATCACATGCACACTATAAGACGTTCAGTACTACAACAGAGGCGCGTCAAAATCCATTTCAAACAATGCCACCAAACAAATTAGAGAAGGTTTGTGATATGTTTGAAGATTCTGCTCATCAGGTAAATTTGCTTCTATCTTTTTTTAATGATATATGATAGATGTATTAAACATATAGACATAAAATATTTTTTTAGCAACAAAGTACTGCGAATAAAGAAAATAGATCAAATTTAATGATACGCCATCATGCGGGTTCTCAACCTTTTCATCATTTGTCTAATAAAATGGTAAGTTATTCTAGTCCTCGTTAAATATTAACATATAATACACTTTTTTTATTTAAGTTCTAATATAGATTTTCTTTTTGCGGAAAGAATAAAGTCCTACTGACTATGATTTGACCCAATTGTATGCTAAAGTATATAAAAATCGTGATGGTGTTTGGATCAGTCCTGAAGTAGAGACAAATTATGTAAGTTTAAATTTCTTTAATTCCATTGTCTAATAATATTTTTGTTACATATACTAACGTTAATATTTTTGTTTTTGTAGGACAAGATGATATCTCTTAAAGAAACTGCTACGGATCCATCTGATGCATCATTTGTCAACGATGTTCAAATGTTTACTCAAGTTCTTGGATCACGTTTTGGATATTTGAGGGGCTTAGGATGTTGCATGAAGCTATCCTCAACATCATCATTCTCTTCTCGAGCTAGATCGAATGACGACAAGACTAAGGAATTGGAGGAAGCAACACTTGAGATAGAATCATTGAGATCCAAGGAAAAAGAGTTGTTAATCCGATTAGATCAAGCAGAAGATCTTGAGGCGAGATTAGAAGAGAACATGCAAAGGAGATTGTGAACGGAGGTACAAAAAGCTGTGTTTGAACAGTTGCAATCAATTATGTCCCAAAACTCTATGCGACCACCACAATCTTAAAATTTATTTTTTCTTTAATTATATTTCTATTATGATGTTTCAAACATTTGAACAATTGTGATGTTTGAATTACAATTTCTGTAATATTAGTATTTTTTTTAATTAAATTTTGTACTGTATGATTAATACCATTCCAACGTCAATTACCTTTATTAAACCCATTCAAACAAAAACAGACCCATTCGAACACAAAATAACGCGTTCGAACAACTACTGTGAAATATAATCCGTACGTTCGTTCGAACAATAAAATATTTGTTCAAATAACATTAATTTCCAAAACCCCGTTCGAAAGGAACAAATTTAAAAAATAAACAGTTAGTTTGAACGGACATAATTTATGTTCGAACACAAGTCATTTGATAAATTTATTGGTTCGAACGCATAAAATCCATTTGAACACTCCGTCCCTTCGAACATAATCAAATATGGTCATTAATTTGTTTGAATGGATATTTTTTACATTCAAATGGTACGTGTCGATTCGAACCTATATTTTTCTATTCGAAAGGATTAAAAAATACTCGTTCGAACAGGTTAGACTGGTTCTACCCAATTTCGTCCCTAAAAATCATTTTCAATTTTCGTCTCCAGAAACCTTTTGAGACAGGCTTTTTGTGACGAAATGGAGTAGATATTCTAAGTTCAGAGATTTTGAGTTCTAACAGGCCTGATTCTACAATTCATCCGAGAAATGCTACTTATCATTCTCACACTACACACCAATATGTGATTTGTCATTTTTATCATTCTATTTAAACATATATATTTACACGTCAATAAATGTATTTAAATAGAAAAGTAAAAATAACAAATAACATGTTAGTGTATGGTGTAGAAATTAATAAGGAGAATTTTTCTAAGAATATAATAAATAATTAAACTTACATCTATCTTCACCCGCTTAATGAATGTGTAGTCTCGTCAATGCACCGAAAACTTAGTCCATGAGAATAAAATAGAAGATCAACTCGTTCAATATACGTGAGTGTTCTATATATATTTCCGGTTACATGATTAAAAAACAAAAAAGCTACAATTCTATCACTTTTATTTTAACATATTTACATAAAAAGGATGATAATTAAAAATAATTATGAATTAATAGAGATAGATTCATGCATGCAATAGAAGTAGAACCCCCCAATTTGGTTGGAAAATTCACGTGTCATGCTGCTGACAACGGGAAGTATACTTATTTCGACCGGCTGATCAGTCCGCACATGGGAACAAATAAAACTACGTCAACACGGTATTAGGTGCGGAAAATTCTTGTTGAAGGCGAAATCTATCGCCTACGAAGGCCAGATGTAAGTTGAAATCTAATTATATTTTGTCCATTAATTGGATCATAGACTACGAAAATGACAAGATTGATCGATTATCGTCAACATTTTCACATCTACTAGCTATTAAACAATTTCAAGTTGATGCTTTTCATATTAATTTCATAAGTTAGTCGTTTGGATACTAAGAATATTTTAGAATATATGTGAACAATAGTGAAATAATTGTGAATAATAATGAAATAGTTTGAGTTAAAATTTTTTATTAGATTTTGAGAAATTAGAGAGAAAAAGTTAAATAAAAATATTATAAAATTAAAATTTATTTTAGTCTTATTTTTGCTTTTAAATTTCAAAAAGTTGTATTATTTTTTGTGTTTTGTTTATAAGTTTAAGAAAGTTGTAATAATTAAATAAAAAACCTGAAATCATGAAATTTAAGTCTTTTGTACAGTGATGTTTGGAAAAAAAAAATACTTGAAAATGTCTTATAACAATTGTATCATCAAATGGGCCTTTAATAAAGATATAAATGTGGTCCATTTAATTTCTTAACAAATTGTTGACTTTGAAAAGTAACAACGGTCGACTTTAAAACATTTCATGGTAAAATAATTTTGTACATAAAAATTCAATTTAATAGGTCTTCTCATTCTCTGAAGGGTGGGTATAGGGGTTTTGCTCTGACAAAGCATTTGTCTCTTAGACAATAGTCTTAAGAGTGTAAAAATATACGAAGGAAATAACGAGATTGTGGAAGGGGCTATCATTGACGAAAGAAGAAAAACAAGAAATTGTTCATCCAGAGGAGGTTGTCATCAATTTAGATACAAAAATGAAAACTGTCTACTTGATTTAATCATCAATGATAAAAGTGCTAATTAAGAGGCTTTCATATCAACCCTGGCAAAACCCAGACCTGTCCAGTTTGAGTACAGCTTTGAAACTCGAATACCGGGTTTAAAACCTTTAAAACCAAGTATCGGGTCTGTTTGAATTTCTTTTTCTAAGTAGGTCTTTTTAATTTGGAATTCAAATTTTGATTTTTTTTTTTTTTTTTTTATAGTAGACCGCGTCTATGAGATAATCTATGCCTTCTCGTTAGCTGTTATAACTCACATCAAGATCAAACAAAACGTACAAAGTCTGCACCAAAGCTTCAACTGTCAAGCCACCCAAGCAAAGTGTACAATTACTATTCTGCTAAAAGAGTACAAGCATTGCTGGTCAGACGATGACCAATCTACATCTTGAAATGAACTGCTAAATATAGTACAAGATTTTTTAATGCCTTTTTTTTTTCTTAGCAAATAGTACAATAACTGCACTTGTTTAATGCCTTATTTCGACTAGTTTTATATTAAAATGTGACGTACCGACTTCTATGTATAAAAATGTAAAAATTGTGATGTCAAGATGATGATAATATAGGTCACACATCTCAACAATAGTGTCAAGTGTGTGTATATACAACAGTGTATAAAAAATAATCCAGCAGATAATTTAAGTAAGTCAACAAAGTACTAAAATTTTTAATACAAATTTACATAAGTAAAACGTTTAAAAAGAGTTATACAGTTATCCCAAGATAAAATAAAATACAAAACCAAATACAGATACGAGTGATTCCAAATCACTCCTCGGGCGGATCCTAATCTTCAAGCTCACCCTTAGCTTCATCTGTAACGAAATCTACATTACTATAAAACGGTACCGCAGGTAAGTATAATCCAAACATCCCTTGGGATAAAAATGCATTAATGCAACCAACAAACAGATCCCAAAACCTCATTTTCTCCGAAAATGATTATTTTCCAACACACACCAAAAACCCCATTTGACCATAAACACGCCATGAATAATATCCATCATTTCTCAGAAAATGTGCTCGTAACCCTTAAATCATAAACCGACAACAAAATCATTTATCGGACACTGTAGGCAGGAATCGCAGGCGGGACTATATCACCATCCCTGCTTACCACCATAACTACAATTCCTTTTCACATAAGAGATACTTATCAGAACACTGTAGAACACTGTAGGCGGGAATCATAGGCGGGAATCACAGGCGGGACTCTACCACCATCTCTATCGCATGCATTGTAGGAGGGAATCACAGGTAGGACTACATCACCATCCCTGCTTACCACCATCCCTACTGCGTGTACCGTAGGTGGGAATCGCAGGCGGGATTATACCACCATCCCTGCTTACCACCATTCCTACAGTCTTTTTTCCTTTATCTCAAACCAGTCAATCCAATCATTTCAAACGTACTCAAAATCATTTCTCACCTGAAAACCCAGTTTTCAAATAAACACATGAATATGTATGCAATCATGCGAAAATTTAATTTACAGTTACAAACATGAACATGCGTGCAAATGCAATGAACAAGACACGACACCAATATCCAACAACTAACAAATGTTAACACAATCCAATCACACAAACAACTCCATTCTCTAATCCATCCGATCCTCTACTCCTCGGACTCAGTCTGACATAACCAACCAGTTCACAGTAAAATGAGTTAGTGCAAAAATACATGTAAATCACGAAAGTTATTTGGAAAAATACTTACAACGCTATATAATAATTTTCGAAGGATCATGGTGATGCAAGAAGTGGCAACACAGCTACAGAACAGTGCAAAATGCACTGTGGCCGTAGGTCTCAAAAACTCACTTTTGAACGGGAACAAACCAAGACCCGAGATTGATAGGGAAGGGTTTAGAGATGTCAATGAAGCCAATGGTGGTAATGGTTGGCCGTGGGTGGCGGCGTAGAGGGAGGTTGAAGGCTAAAATCTCCAAATCGAAAATGTTGATGAATGTGCTTCACCGGTGGTAGATCGGGGCTGAAGATGGGTGCATTAGGTTGCTAGGAGGTAGCAAGATGAAGTGGTGAAAAAATGATGGCTAGAGGTGGCGCGACGGCAGCGCGCGAACACAAGATGTGTCGCGGCTTTGCGTCGTGCTTGGGGACAAACGGTGGCGCAAGAGAGGCTAGGATTGAAGGGTGGTGGTCGCCGGCCTGTGGGGCAGGGAAGGAGAGGGCGGTGTCGATCACGGCGGCGCGCGGTGGTGGCTGGGTGGAGAAGAAGAAAACGCATGGGGAGAGAGAGGAGTGCAGCGCGCGGGAGAGAAGAGAGAGAGAGGAGAAAAGAAATGGAGGGAAAAAAAAAGAGGAAGAAAGAAAAAGAGGAAAAGAAGAATGTGAGGGAAGGAAATGAGGTCCAATCTTCACATATTGGGTCACAAAAATGATCCAACGAAAAAAATTTCAAAACAGCAAGTGAAATAAAATAATTTAAACGTAGTGATAAAACGAAAATAAAATAATTAAATCCAACAATAAATTAATTTAAAATGAAGAAAAATTTAAATGCATAACAATAATTAATATTAAGGAAACATATCAAATTAATTTTCACAAATTAAAAATCATAAAAATAAACCCACTAAAAATTCGACAAATTTAAAATAAGAGAATCAATTTTTGAATTAATAAAAATAATCATTCAATTAAAAATACACTAAAATACGGGGTGTTACATCCTCGCCCACTTAAAATAAAATTTGGTCTTCGAAATTTGTGTGGTCAAACATTAACGCCAAAGCAAGATACAAGATACAACCCAAAACACGCTCGGAAAGACCATACCATCAACAACTCTCAACAAGCATGAGTAATACACTCCCAAGTCTACTCCTATAGGCGATTCCATTATGCTCGCATTAGCACATCACGTCTATTACTCCTAGGGCGGCCATGTAATCCAAAATCTCCATTTTCACAAAAACATTAATACAACACTCGGCAAAATCCAATGATTATTATTTTCGTAACACGAACTGCTCTAACCTCAATCGACTCCCATGTTAAAACTCACAAACCTTCATTGTATTCTACAAGTTGGTAACCTATTAGCCACTTCCAAAGTTAACCATCAATAAACATTTCCATCATCCAGACCTATTCCCTCAAAATCAACAAGAATTATATCTTAAATCTGCACCACCAAAAGTTTAATCTCTAATTACAAATATCATCTCAAATTTTCAAGTCACCAATAATCCCTTAAGATCAACACAAGGTTTGAATCCTTAATTATATCACAACATAACACCATTGAGTATGAGGTAGCTCAACACCTACTAACTAGAAAACTCTCACCACATTTGGTAGAAAATTCTTGATCTCCCAAAACCATGAACTATTACACACTTTCCTCAAACACACCAAGAATTCATTCCTGAATCTGCACCAACTATTATCCTTACATCTGATATGGGTCAAATCCCAAAACCTGCCACTAAAACCTCGAACTAATAACAATTATTTCCCCAATTCGAACCAAATCTTCAATCCTCACAGAAATACACCAACTAAATCAATACCTTCAATCCCCAAAGAAATATTCTCCTCGGAAATTCCTATATCAATAACTCAACTCTGATCAACCCTATTTAATGGTCACAGACTAACCAATCTCCAAAATCAATCAAGCTAGCACACCAAGCCTGCAAAATTAAAAACTCAAATCTTATTACAAATCAGTCCTTCAAATCTGCAATTCTAAACCCTTAAAACCGTAAATTATATAAGAATCACTTTCTAAAATCTGTAAAATTGACAAACTTATATCCAATAATAAAACAATCAACTCCCGAAGCTTTCAAAATCTAAAACATTAAATGATAACAAATCATTTCCTAAAGTCTGTAAAACCTTAAACCTTTGGTGAAATTCTCGTAAATCTATCCTTAAAGTTTGTTGAACTTAAAACCTCTTATTCTAAAGCCTCATGTCAAATTTGTTGAACTTAAAACCTCCTATTCTAAAGCCTCATGTCAAATCTCCACAAAATCTAAAACCTCAATTATCCTACACCCCAAAGAGATCGCCCAAACCAAACCGTTCCCTTCAAGCCTCAAGAGTACAAAAGCAAACCAAGTCGATAAAAGTTCAAGCCTACTACACTAAATATTTATACCTAACAATGGCATTCTCGATCGTACCATCTTCCTGCCATAGCGTAACCCTTAACCTCACTTTCAACTCAAAACAAATTAAAATATAACTATAGCAAAATAAATTTAAAATACAACAAGATAACATTAAATAAAATAGAATAAACCAACAACATATAGAAACATACAATAAATTGAAACCATTAAAATAACATACTTCAAACAAAATAATTTCGAATCACAACTTTAAAATTTTTTGGTACTGCACCTACGGGACATGTGGTTTCACCCAGAGTTGAACTGCTCTGATACCACCTATGACGCCCCGACTCCCACGTACGGAAACGTGAGAATCGTGACGCCGGGATGATGACAACACGGGTCACACATCCTAACGATAGTGCCAAGTGTGTACATGCAACAATGTACAAAAAACAACACAGTGGATAATTTAAGTAAGTCAACTAAGTATCATAATTTTTAATACAAATTTACATAAATAAAATGTTTAAAAAGAATTATACAGTTATCCCAAGAAAAAATATAATACAAAGCCAAATACAGATACAAGTGATCCCAAATCACTACTCGGGCGGAGCCGAATCCTCAGGCTCACCCTTAGCTTCATCTGCATCGAAATATGCGTTACCATAAAACGGTACCACATGTAAGTATAATCCAAACATCCCTTGGGATAAAAATGCATTAATGCAACCAACAAACAGATCCCAAAACCTCATTTTTTCCGAAAATGATTATTTTTCAACACACGCCAAAAACTCCATTTGACCATAAACACGCCATGAATAATATCCATCATTTCCTAGAAAATCTACTCATAACCAGTAAACCATAAACCGACAACAAAATCATTTATCAGACACTGTAGGCAAGAATCGCAGGCGAGACTATACCATCATCACTGCTTACCACCATCTCTACAGTTCCTTTTCACACAAGAGATACTTATCAGAGCACTGTAGGCGGGAATCACAGGCGGAACTCTACCACCATCCCTACCCCGTGCACTGTAGGGGGAATCACACGTGGGACTACACCACCATCCCTGTTTACCACCATTCCTACCGTGTGCATCGTAGACAGGAATCGTAGGCGGGACTATACCACCATCCTTACAGTCTTTTTTCCTTTCTCTCAAATCAGTCAATCCAATTATTTCTAACATACTCAAAATCATTTCTCACCTGAAAATTCAGTTTTCAAATAAACACATGAACATGTATGCAATCATGCGAAAATTCAGTTTACAGTTACAAACATGAACATGCGTGCAAATACAATGAACAAGACACGACACCAATATCTAACAACTAACAAATGTCAACACAATCCAATCACACAGACAACTCCATTCTCTAATTAATATTAAGGAAACATATCAAATTAATTTTCACAAATTAAAAATCATAAAAATAAACCCACTAAAATTCGACAAATTTAAAACAAGAGATGTGGCGCCCCCGACCCCCATGTAAGGAAGCACGGGAATCGAGATACTGGGATGATGACAACACGGTCACGCATCCTAACGATAAGTGATCAAGTGTGTGTAACATGCAACAGTGTACAATAAACAACGCAGCGGATAAATATAATTAAGTCAACTAAGTACCAGAATTTTTTAATACAAACTAACATAAGTAAACTGATCAAAAGAGTTATACAGTCATCCCAAATAAAATATAATACAAGTCCCTAAACAAATACGAGTGATCCCAATCACTCCTCGGGCGAGCTGAATCCTCAGGCTCACCCTCATCTTCCTCTGCATTAAAATCTGCGTTACCATAAAACGGTACTACGAGATAAAAACATATTAATGCAACTAACATGCATGCATATGAAGAAATATGCGACAGACCCAAAATATCATTTTTTCCGAAAATGGATATTTTCCAACATATGCCAAAATTTCATTTTGGTCCAAAAATAATAATCCGTCATTTTCCCAGAAAATGACCCAAATCAATAAAATATCATTTTCCTAGAAAACGAATCACATAAAAATTCTTTTATTCAACACATGTTATTTTTCCAGAAAATAGTCCATTAATCCATTTTATCGTATGCACCATGGTCTCCCATAGGGACCATCCACACACCCTGGCTCCCTTCGCCACACCACGGGTAACGACTGTGCGTGTGACTTCGTAACGAGAGATGCCTAGTTCCGCGCCCAGCGCATTCGTGGCCAAGCATCATCTAACCCCCGCCAGCAGAGGGGTCCCGAAGTCGGCACGAGAGCGTTACCATCCCGTCCGATCCCGCTGTCGCCTAGCAACAACCCAGGAGACATCACTCAGTATATTCCACTTCCGAGTAACCAGAGGAGCTCCACTGAGATAATGCTCCATCTCGGCTTGGGGTCGTGTTATACACGCACTCAAAAATCCTTTAACAAATGAAAACCCAGTTTTCAATAAACACATGAACATGAATACAATTACACGAAAATCCAATTTCATTTATAAACATGATCATGTGTGCAAATATGCCATGTACATGAATGATGCCTTAACCAACAACTAACAACTAACAACTCACAACACAAACCAAACACACAAACAACTCTGTCCTCCAATCCATCCGATCCCCGTACTCCTCGGACTCAGTCCGGCATAACCAACCAGATCACAATAAAATGAGTTAGTGCAAAAATATATTTAAATCACGATAGGTTTTTGAAAAAATATTTACAGTGCTATATAATAATTTCTGAAGGATCATGGAGCTGCGAGAAGTGGCAACACAGCAATGTAACAGTGCAAAATGCACTGTGGCCGTGGGTCTCAAATACCCATTTTTGAACGAGGATAAACCAAGACCTGAGATTGATAGGGAAGGGCTTAAGGATGTCGGTGAAGCCAATGGTGGTGGTGGTTGGCCGTGGGTGGTGGCATGAGCGACGGTTGAAGACCAAAATGCCCAAATCAGAGATGGAGATAGATGGGCTTCACTGGTGGCAGATCAGAGCCAAGGATGGGTACATTAGGTTGTTAGGAGGTCAAGGATGATGTGGTGAAAATGTGGTGGCCAGCGGTGGTGCGACGGCGGCGCGCGAGTACCAAAAGCTGTGCGGCTTGAAGCCACGCGTGGAGGAGTTTCGTGGGATGGGAGGGGCTGAAAACACGGGGGTGGGGTTGCCGGTGAGTGGGGAAGGAGGTGGGAGGGGCGGTGAGGTCAGGTGGTGGCGCACGACGGTGCTTGGGGCTGAGGAAGATTCGATCGGAGGAGAGAAAGGAGGGGAAGCAGCGCACGGGAAAGAGCAAGGGAGAAATAAGGAGAAAAAGAAAGAGAAGGAAAAGAGAAAGAAGAAAAGAGAAAAAAAGAAAAATAGAGGGACAGAAATGAGATCTAATCCTCACATCTTGAGTCATAAAAATGATCCGACAAAAATAATGTCAAAACAACAAGTTAAATAAAATAATTTAAACGTAGTGATAAGATTAAAATAAAATAATTAAATCCAACAATAAACTAATTTAAAATAAAGAGCAATTTAAATGCATAACATTAATTAACATTAAAGAAACATATCAAATTTAATTTTCACAAATTAAAAACCATAAAAATAAACCCACTAAAAATTTGACAATTTTAAAACAAAAGAATAAATTTTTGAATTAATAAAAATAATCTTTCAATAAAAATATATTAAAATATAGGATATTACAAGAGAATCAATTTTTAAATTATTAAAAATAATTATTTAATTAAAAATATACTAAAATAGAGAATGATACGACTCGTATCAAGATCAAGCAAAGCATACAAGCTCTGCACCCAAGCTTCTAAAGTTGTCGACTGTCAAGCCACCCAAGCAAAGTGTACAATTACTATTCTGCTAAAGGAGTATAAGCATTGCTGGTCAGACGACGACCAATCTTCATCTTGAAATGAACTGCTAAATATAGTACAAGATTTTTTAATGCCTTTTTTTTTTTTCTCAGCAAATAGTACAAGAACTGCACTTGTTTAATGCCATTTTCCGACTAGTTTTATATCAAAAATCTAAAAATAGAACAATATGTCAAGAATTTACTGCCCACATATAATTTTTTTCATTTTTTCTCTGCAGTTGGCTAACTTCTCTCTATCCAAGGTACCTTCCTTTCCAAGCAGTACCCAAGGTCTGCACCTTCTTTTCCTCTGCTCTCTGTCAAAGCCCGCCCCTCTTCTTTCGATAACGATTTTTATATTATATTATATTATATTATATTATTAATATGAAGAAATTAGGTGACAATTTCAATAGGCAGGCTGCTTCTGTTGATACAAAGAATAGATATGAACAATGTAGACTTTTATGTGTAAAAAACAAATTAAAAAATCCGAATCTAGATTTTTAAAATTTCGGATTCCAGCCCAGATCTGATCTAGGCTAATCCGGATCAGGTTCTGACTCATGTTTAAAATCTGCGTTCCGGTCCAAGTATATCCAGATTTTCGAGTTGGAATCTGAATGAACAGTCTTAGATTTTATATATGGCCTCCATGTGTTTCTTGATTTTTATCATGTTTCTCGATGAGTGTCCTTTCGGTTTGAGAAACAAATTTATGGTGGTGTTTAAAAATTTCAAATGATTGTTCGAATTAGCAAATATTCACAATATTATTATTGCACGTGTATTGATATTCATGAAATTGCACATTGAAATATATATTGAAGGAAACAAGGGAACAAAGTTACAGTGAAAGCAAACCAATGTAGATAGAAGACTAATGGACACAGCAACTAATATAAATTAAGGGAAAAAGAGTGTTCATGAGTCATAGTGAAAGCAGTCATATATATAATTAAAACTTAACTCTAATTCAACAACTAATAGCTAGCAACCATTTTTCTTTCTTCATGGCCTACGCCCCACTTAGAGATCAGGAGTGGATCAAATTAATTAATAAGCTAATTTCCTTAAGTACTTTTTCTTTGTCTTGTAGCACTCATTGTCTTATGGGAAAGCAACGTCAGAAACTTTCTGTTTATAAATCTTTCTCATCAAGAATGGGTGATATTTTTTACTTATTTCACATTGATGTTTGCACTATGAATGCCAAAAGTCTTGGTAATGTACTTTGTTGTATTACTTTTATTGATAATTGTTGTAGAAAAGTATGAGTTTTTCCATTGAAAACCAAAGACCAAGTGCTAGATGTGTTCAAAGTTCTACATGTGAAAGTTGAAAGGGAAATGGTAAGACATTTAAAATGTGTTCAGACAAATAATGGTAGTGAGTACAAAGAGGACCATTTGAAAAGTATTGTAGAAGTCATGGCATCAAGCTTGATAAAACAATTCCCTAGACACCAAAATAGAATGGTGTGGCAAAGAGTATGAACATAATAGTTTGTGAAAGATCAGATGTATGCTCTCTCATGCAAAATTATTAATTCCTTTTGGGGTGAGGTAATGAGGACAACAGTTGGCTTGGTCAACCTTTCTTCGTCAGTTCCTTCGGAAGGTGTCATTCCTGAACGAGTTTCGATCAAGAAAGCTATTTCATTGTAGGGCTTTTATTAGTCATCGTCACCCAGATCTTCGGCAACCCATCGACCTAGGTTAACATCGAATGGCATGCGTACTGTTAGATGTCATCGCCCATATGGGCGGTGCAAGTGTTGTCTTGATCGCATGTGCGTTACAAACACTTGATTTTGTTTAGGCATGGGAGACCTCTTCAACCGCTCATCAAGCTTGGCAAGCCCCAATTGCATGAGCGTTGCAGGCCTTCATCTTTGAGATTAGTGATCGACCCCCCCGAGGGCTAACTTGACTACTCGAGTGTGGTTAGATCGGTGGGAAAGATGCTTGACCATGCTGAGGTGGCGGGAGGGGTCTCGATCGCTCATCAAGCTAGTCCAACCCCAATTGCATTCACGCTATCAGCCATTGTCACCCTGACGGGTGTGAATGGTGGCCCAGATCACATGCACATTGGTAGCACTTTGCTTTGCTGAAGGAGATGCTATATCACTCATTTGGCTAGGCTAAGCCTGATTGCATGCGCGTTGCTAGCCATCGTCGCCTTGAAGGGTGACAGTGTTGGCGCACTACTTCGGCGGGAGATGTACGATAGTCCTGCTGGAGACATACTTGTTCGCTTGCTGTGAGGGGAGCAATGCTCACTGCTCTGTTGAAATGGGAGGCAGTGATCAACCACAATGCTCTTGCAGGAGATGTACTCGACTGCATTGCTCTGGGGGAGTGATGTGCCACCGCATAGCCGAGGTATGAGATGTACTCGATCGCACGGTAATTGTACTTGATCGTGCTGAGAGGTTTTCACAAAAAATCAAATAGGTTAGTGTAGATAATTTAGATTACATGCTTGAGATTGAAAACCTTTGCCGTTTTGTTGGGTTTGGTGAAGGCTTGAGAAGCCTTTCTTTGGTGATAATGAAGATCCATTTTGTGTCTGGTGGTGTCAAATTGCCGTTGTGCATCCCCTTTGTTCTATTTACATGCCCAAGGCCTGTAGTTTCGGACCTGGATTGTCCGTACTTGGCATTAGGTAAGACTAGCGAGCAAAATGCATTTTAGAGGCATGCAACCATTGGGATTCCCGTGGAATCTCGAGAAGTTTTATGGGAGACACCTTCACAAACCAAATCTATTAGCACAAATAAATTTAGACAGTATGTGAAGAACCTACCTAAGCCATTTGGCTCTTCATTTCGTGTTTGACAGAGAGTGGTTGCCAGTAAGAATGTTAGGGGAGTAATACTATTCACGTATCTTCTTAACTTGTTTGTTTGTCATGATGTTTCACTCGCCTATAACTAGGCTTGTGGTTGAGTCCAGGATGCTCGAGTGTTGCTTATCAACTTTTTTATCACCGGTTTTCTATTTTCCATTCTATTTTGGGCATTGTAGGATCTTGAGGAGCTTTGTGGGAAGAGCATCCAAACCCAAGACTCGGGGGACGTCTTAGTGCGGTTTCGTATTTTGATTTAGAGCTTCATTTATTCTCTATCTTGACATCCAATCAAATATTTGAGAGAGGTGATACCTCACAAAAAACCCCAAACCGTGTCCATTTTCTAATCTCAGGTCTTCGTGTGTTGCCAATAGGGGCACAATCACCAGTGTGCAAAAAACTGGTGACTTTGCAATCTATGGATTTTAATTGTCCAGGGAAGTTTCCTTTTTAGTAACCATGGACAATGTTGCTATTATACAAGTAGCGAAAGGTGCATTGGTATAAGCATTAGCTTCAAACTAGTTAGCTTTCCATGGCTAGTAATGCATTTAATTCCCTTTTACGGATGATGCTTTTGAAACTTTCTCCATCCACCATTGATCAGATAGGTATGGCCCTACTCTTGTGCATCCGGTCAATTGCGTTCTTAGTTGTTGCTAAGGTTCTAAATCGTAATTTCTTGTAATTCCTACTTGACCAAACAGGACGTAGAAAGGCTTGATCCTACCTTACAGCTTGGTTAGTCTGGTTCTGTGATACCCCATATGATAAAGATAATGGTAGGTAGTGTATGAGATCTCACATTGCTTGGGAATGAGAAGTTATTACTCTTTATAAGATTTCAATAGGACTCCAATTGTATAATTGACTAGTCATTTTGGAGTATCGGCCATGTGTAACACCCAAGCCCAACACGAAACTCGTGTTTGGATGTTTTTTAATTTGGATGAAAAACCCACTAGGATTTTAGAGAGTAATTTTGGGAATAGGTCACGGACACAAAATTTGTATTGGCGGATTATGGACATTTTATTGGGCTTGATATGTAGATTATTTTTTGTTAATATTTTATGGATCAAGTGAGATTTATTTTGAGTTTTTGGCCTAACAAATTGTGGAACGAATGCTAGTTTAGAATGTGAGATGAAGTCCTTTTATAAGTCAAGAAGTGGGCCCAACAAGCCCAAATTTGTATGAAGCCATTTTCAGCCCCTGTCCACGCACGTTTTCTATCTATTTTCTCCCCTAGGATTATTCTTCACATCCTTGGCATGCACGTTTCTACCCCCACGACCTTCATGACAAGAGTCATAATAGATATGTATTGGCATTGCATTTATTCTTCACTTCCTTTATTTTCTCTAAAGTTGCAGTTTTCTTTTTATAATTATAACTTCCATGTGTGTACGCCTCTCATTTTTCTTCTCTAAGGTTTTTCAACCACTTGACGTATTTATAAAAGCAGAGGTATTTTTTTTCTTTTGCTTAGAGAAACTGCCCAACCATAGTCACCATCATCAACTTGTTTTCCCTTAGCCTCCACGCACGAAGTCGCCAGCCTCCTTACAGTGAACCCATACCCCACCGCGAACCATCCCAGCGCACAGGTTCTCCTCCCACAGTTCCCGTGAACCAACCACTCTCCACGCATGTTCAACGACTTTTAGCCACAATGCCGCAACCTCCTCCCTCTGATTAGCCACCGTGCAACGAAAACATCCTCCACAAAGTTGCCCACGCCTTCGTGCACAACTACCGAAAGGAAAATCTAGACTGTTGTGCTCTGTTTTTGCACACTCGAAACAGAGGAAGTGTTCCTCCCACCTTGAAGCATGTTATATATGTTTTCAAACAACAAAATGCCTAACTATACCCTACCGAATAGTTGGTCTATTAATTAAATGAAATTACATTAGTACCCTTTACTACAAGTTGTATTAATGTGCTTTTAAACTTTTATTATGTATTAGTACTCTCTAATTTATTTATGTTTTACAGAAATCTTTTAAGTAAATTAAATTGGTATTAAGCAAGGTTTTCTTTCAAAGAGTAAACAATAATGTTGTATTTTATTATTATGATCTAGCTTATTATAGCTGTAGTTGTTTAACTTTAAAATATTTTGGTATAAATATATTAGCTAGTATTAAATTTTATAATTTGATCTCATTAGTAAATAAGTTAGATTTTCTGTTTTGTTTAGATTGATTATTTGGACATTGATGAATTTAGAAAATGTGATATTTTAGGATTATGTGAATTTAGGTTTTTGAGGAATTAAAATAGGTTATTTTAGCATCTTAGGCTTAAATATTGAAATATTTGTTCGATTGAAAATTTATGTAAATTACATTATTATGTTATAGGTGAAGATTAATATTTGTTCGGTATTTTTGAGGAAATTTTTGAAAAGCTAAGAAGTCCAGGTAAGCGGGGTTTCTATACTAGACTTTGCACAAAAAGACAATGAGCTGGGGCTAATTTATGAAAATGTGTATGATATATTTGTTTTTGAAAAGAAATGTGAAAATAACCTCAATTATTTACACTGAATTACTCATGAGATCCGTAAGAAAAAGAAGAGTATTTTTGTTATAACTGGTGTAGATATGAGCTAGTTTTTGTGCATTCTGTTTTTGATCTAGAAAAAAACGAATGAGTCTTTTTTTTTCTAAAGTTTTGTTTTGATGAAATAAAGATGTTCTGATATATGAGATCTAAAAGTTTTGTTGTGAATAAATGAAGATGTTTTGATTCTGTTTATTTCGAACATGTGAAATTATTTGAAGATGTTCAATTTTTTGCTTTTGATATGAAGTGGCATCTGAAAACATTGGCATGAGATTTTGATTTCTTATTCTGATTAAGTCTGATTATGATGTTCTGTTCGGTTTTCTGTTACGGCCCAACCACGGGTGATAATAGTGGAATATGGCTCAACCACGGGTTAAATAGTGGATACGGCCCAACCACGAGTTATAATAGTGGATACGACACTTCCATGGGTTATAATGATGGTTTATAACCTTACCATGAGGGTTAAACATGGTATACAGCCCAACCACGGGTGATAATAGTGGATACAACCCTTCCACGGGTTATAATGGTGGTTTACAACCAAACGATGGGGGTTAAACATGATACACGGCCCAACCATGAGTGATAATAGTGGATACGACCCTTCCACATGTTATAATTGTGGTTTATAACCCTATCACGAGAGTTAAACGCGGTACATGTCTTGATGTGATGCTCTATATGATAAGAATGAGGTCTCAGATTTTGATATACCAAAGGATTTTTGACTAAGAATGTTTTTTGAAAGTTTTGCTTCGATAATTTTTGTAACATGTTTTTGATTTTGCATTCTGAAAATAAATATTTTTTATTTTTTATTTTGAAAGTAAATATTTTGTTCTGCATTCTGAATTCTAAAAATGTTCATGTTTACATACTAGTATATGTTCTTTACTTACTGAGTTATTGATAACTCACCCCTTATCTCTAAATATTTTCAGATAATTTTGATGGTTCAGCTGGAGAACAAGAGTAGGAAGTTTTAGTAAGGTGTAGTGATTGTAGTGGAATACGTGTCTGAGGGTACAAGTTTGTGGAGAGTCTGATTTAGTAGGTTTGTGATTTTATGTTATTTGATATTTGGAGTCCTAGATAATTCTAAATATTTATGGAGTTTTTAAATGATCTCATTGAGGTATTTATTTGGTGTCCTGGTGGAGGAACATATATATTTTGGTTTGAATAAATGGATTTGTACTTTTTGGAAATATTGGAGCTTTTAAATATGTTATGGAAGTTGGATTTAGGTTACAAGAGATAAAGCACCTTCCCTTACGGGACCGGGGCATTACACCATGTAGTTTGAGTCTTCTATTAGGATGTTACAAATAGTATCAGAGCTTATCCCAACAACAAATATAAGACTTGAGCCGTATCATCTACGACGGATTGGCCCGACGAGGACATCAAGAATTTAAGGAGGATAGATTATGATACCTATATGATAAGGATAAGGCTATGTGGTGTATGAGATTTCACATTGTTTGAAAATGAGAAGTTCTTGCTTTTTATAAGGTTCCAATGAGGCTTCAATTATATCATTGACTAGTCCTTTTGGAGCATATGTCATGTGGTTTGGGTCTTCCATTGGGGCGTTACAGGTTCGATTACTCCTTGGTGCTATGTTATCCCTACAACTAGTCTTGTTGGTTTATTGGATGGTGGAGTGGCTTAGGGGTACCATGTTGGCCTTTAGCACATGGTTCAGGGATGCCTCGACCCTCGCTTGTGTTTTGGCAGAATTTGTGACGTTGGGATGTTGCCCAAGCGTCACAAACCCCCGGCGCATAATGATATCAAGTGTGTGCATGCATGCAATACTAAAGTGTGCAGTTAATTCGTAGTAGAAAAATAAAAGGACATTGACTCCGTTTAGATTTGAAACTCACCTCAACTCATATCATCTCATCATTACAATTTTTTCAAATTCCACACAAAATATAATAAACAATTCAATTTTTCCAAATCCCAAAATAATAATAATATTAAAAATAATATTCTAAAAATATCTTATTCAATTCATCTAAAACCATCTCAACTCATCTCTGAATTCAAATGAGGCAAAATCTAACAGTACCAAAACTTAAAGCTATATCACAAAACATATATCCATAAGCCACAGTTCTTCCAAATTCTGGCGTTTAAATGTTACAATCATCCAAATTAAATTAACCCAAACAACAACACAACTAAAGGTAAAAAAAGGCCTCAAATCTTCACTCCTCAGGTGGAGCCGAACCTCCTTGCTTGTAACCATCCTCTGCATTAAACTCTACTGTAGGTGGGGACATCTGGGGACATCATAGTAAGATCTCACAAAATACAAGCACATGGAAAAATGTGAGATTATGTAAAACAGGAATTTAAAGGAATTATAACATTTACAATTTTTCCAAATACAATAATATATATTTTTATCATACAAGATATCACGCACCTGAAAATCACATTTTTATTTTGAAAGCATCATTTTTAAAATTAAGGTATGCACCATGATCTCTCTTATGGACCATCCGCATACTCTGGCTCTTCTCGTCACACTATAGGTAATGACTGTGTGTGTGATTTCGTAATGAGCGATGCCCAATTCTACGCTCGGCTCATACGTGACCAGGCATCCTCTAGCTTTCGCCAACAAAGAGGTAACAAAGTCGACCCAAGAGTATTATCATCTTGCCTGAGCCTATTGTTGCCTAGCGACAACTCAAGGGATGTGACTTAGTTTTATATGCTCCCGAATGACCTGAGGAACTCCACCAAGATAAAACCCCAACTCAGCTTGGGGTCGTGATACGCACACACTCACAAAATTATTCTTCTAGCACCAAAAACTACCAATTTTAAATATTTTAGCATATACAAAAATAGAGCACAAATACAAAAGTATTAATGACAGGTAGCAAATATAATGTAGACATTGTGCAACAGATAATTAATGAATGACATGACCACAACATTAATTATGAAACAAACACACAATTTCATAGCAAGTCAATTCCCAACATTAACATTACAACAGCTGCAAAATAATTTTGGGCAAGTTTTTTTTATAAGTACTTTACATGTGGGAACACAAAAAAGTCCAACATATAGTACATAATGCCACCAACATAATTAAACGCCAATTCTCCTTTTTAAAGTTCAGAATATTTCCAAGTCCAAGCTGAAGTAAATGAAAAGGAAAGTTATGACCAAGAAACAAAAAGATAAAATGTTTATGAAACTTGAGATTGGTATTGAAAAGGGATCCATAGAATTAGAGAAAATTACCCTCCTCGACGTTTCTTTGTCAAGATAACTAGCTCTGTAC
Organism: Juglans microcarpa x Juglans regia; assembly: GCF_004785595.1. Lineage (NCBI taxonomy): Eukaryota > Viridiplantae > Streptophyta > Magnoliopsida > Fagales > Juglandaceae > Juglans > Juglans microcarpa x Juglans regia. The sequence goes on from NC_054609.1 coordinate 6,354,640, forward strand.
CCATAGGAAACTCCATGAGATTTTTTAAAATCACCATATACATAGATGGGATGGGCAAATGCTCCCTCACAATCATTTACAAGCAGATGTTGTGCATAAACTGAATCATTCGATGCAACCATTGAGTGGCGCATATAGTAATGTATGTCTCCAGCAATTCAAAGCTTACACATTTCTTTTAAAGTCTTGCATGTAATACCCGTGTCCAGTACCAAGCCACTTTCTAAAATTTTTGTTTTGGATTTATACGTATGAAGAGTCAAGTTAATTTTTGAGTATTATTCTTTCTTATTGATTGCAGGTCCAAATTGTATTTTGGCGGATATCAAATTTTTTTTTTTTTTTTAATGGGCTTGCTATTTTAGTAATTTCTTTAAAATATTTTTGGATCAGATGGAAAATCTTTTTATGAGCCAAGAAAATTTATCGAACGAGTATATTTTTTTAAGGATGAGTCGGGACTCAAAACTCAGGGAAGAGCCCATTTATTATTACTTTTTTCACTATGAAACATGGGCCAAATATTTGAAATGGGCCAACAGCCTAAGCCCATGAGATTTGGTATCTACCCGCACGGCTTGGATGTCCTTTTTTTTTTTTTTTTTTCATGCACATATGTTTTCGTTAGGGGAAATGGCAACACTGTATATTCACATGTTACACTAGTTCACGCAACGCCCACAGACTCCTCTTCATGCACAGCTTCATCACATCCATTTTCCACGACAGGCATGATGCACGTCTCTTTCCTTTTCTTCTCTAGGGTTTTCCCAACTCGCCTATATATATATATACATACATACCTGCTGTGATAGTTTACCAAGCTATGGATGCCGCAAACCTCCACTGACGCCTCATTTCCCACGTTGCTGCACTGTGGATAACCAAGACCAGCAGCTATCACGAACACCACCACCTCTCAGGCATCGCATTCCTTATTATCTCTCATCCTAGCATCAACCTTGCTACTGCTCGCAAACAACTTCACTGACCTCGTCACAGTTATCTGTGCGCCAGCGAGCTTCGGCGAGGTGGTCTGAGCAAGTACCAAGTCGTCGTGAACAAAACAAGATGGTATTAAGCCCTCCTCCAGGCTCTGATAATACAAACTCCGGCGCCAGGACCTTCGTCGGAGCTTCTGCGACCTTCAACGAGGTCGTTTGAGGTTTCACCCCAACAGTGGTGCGGGCCCACACATCGACGGGCCACCAAGGTCTTGCGACTTCTTCCTCCAGAAAAGGCCTCCCACCTTCACGGGCCTCACCTCAGACCTAAGCCCAGTACCAAAAGCCTTTTCTTTTCCTTTAGGCCCTTTACCCGTCCCTTTCTGTATTTCACATGGGCCCGTTACTCCACCCAAACCCAAGCCCACTTCATCAATCCCCTCAACGCACCGTATAAGACATGAGACTTTATCACTAAGCTCCCCCAACCAACACTGCATGTAACGCAGGTTCTGCAAGATTGTTCCCACTTTCTGCCAAGACAACCCCCCTGCTTTCTCCCCCTCAACTCTAATCAACTGCTGAAACTAGAAACATTCACTTCTGCAGTTCTGCCACGATTGGTTGCTAAGCGGCTCGAGGTGTCACCAGGGCCTCCTTGTATGACCTCGACGGCACAGCTATCGCCATCTGTGATGGTGAGTTTCTCCCTTGCCCACCTCCTCTGCCTATGTTCTTCAGCACATCCGCCAGCTTCCTCCACCCCATTCCAGCCCTATCCTCAGGTATAAAGATGAAGCTCTGGCGACCTCCCCCTCAATACTCCACCAAAGCCAAGTATGAGCCATGAGGATTGGAGCATTTCAGGGCAATGAAGCCTTTGCCGCCTTCCCGACAAGCAGAATGGTACCCTTTCCTCCCTGCCTTTAGACATTCCTCCAGTGTGTTTACCACCCATCGGATGGTGTCTAATCCCAGCCTCAAACAACTCGCACCTTTCCAGCCTTTCTCCGTAATGTACACCATGCCCCCATCTCTTCTTACCCCAAACACCTTTGATTCAATGGCTATAGAACTAAAGGAAATCATTTCCTTACTACGGTACCAACTATCCCACCGTCAAGAGCCCTCAGCCACTATCAGCGACGTGATACTGGTTTGCAAAAACAGAAATGTAAGGAGAGAAAACAAAAGTGTACGGACCTCTAGCAATTGTTAGATACAATCCTCTATTGGAATTCATGTTGTATCTACTTGTTGGTATAGATGGACTCGTGGATTTGATCCTGGCCTGCATGAGATTCTTTGTGAATATAGTAGCTATCCATTATATCGAATAAATTTTTGTTTTGGTAGAAAGGAAAGCTGGTTGGCATCTCCCAATGGATGGGAACAGCCTTCGGGCTTACCTGTTACCGGCATATCGGCCCGTTAAGACTACCTACTTCGGTGGATCTTCTAACCCAATTTAAATTTATTTAAAAAAATGGAATAAATAAAAAAAATTTAAAAGGCAAAATTCTTTTTGATCGTTCTTGCATGCTCTGTAGATTGAATTCCCCCAAACATGATTATTGCTTGGGTAGTGTTTTTTACCATAGAATTGATAAATATGTTGAAGAAACTGTGTTATGATGAGTTGCAGATGGTATTGTGTTAATTCAAAATTTATACCTTAAGGAGATGAAATCACATATTTAGGATGAAAATATTGGTAGGATGCATCCACTGCTGGTACAGCTCAATGTTTTCCGAGATGATCGGTTAGGGGATTGATCTGGGCAGATGTTGTAGTCTTTTATTCTGTTTTAAAGGATTTACCTAACATGCTTCATTCGGTTTTAGGAACTTGGCTTCAAATTCTTGCTGTAGCTGTAGGACCCCAAACTTGTTTATGTTAATATTTTATTAGAAAGCAGTTGATTGTAAAGAAAAGTAAAAGAAAAAAATAATTAAAAAAAATAAAGAAAGATTATTTTAATAGAATATAGAAAGAATAGGAAATGGGATGTAAGAAGTTTTGGAAGGATGAGTGGTTAAAAAAGAGAAATATGATTTTAGCTAAAATTTAGAAAAAAGATTGATCATTCGGATGTAGATGCTACGATATATAGCAATATTCGATCCTGGGTTGCATTTTATTTTTACAAAAACTCTAGGTTAAGATCGTAGCAATAAACATGAGTCTTGTTGCACTACAACAGAATGTGTGTTTTGTGACAGAGAAAACTGTCACAAAAAAATGGCAAACCGTCACTAAACATATTTGGTGACCGTCACATGACCGTCACCTAAAGTGCGTCACAGAAAACATTTGGTGACGGTTTACTATTCAACCGTCACAAAAAATATTTTTAGTGACGGTTGGAAGTGTTCCGTTCGGTACAACGTTCGAACGTTCCTTTTTTTGTGACGGTTATGAACTGTCACAGAAAATCACGTTCGGACGTAAAATCAAACGTTCGGACGTTATACTCGACCGATTGGCGTTCGAATGAGAGAAGTTGACGTTCGTTGGATATCGTGTTTGAACGTATCATATTTACGTTCGAATGTTAATGCGTCCGAACGTTAATTACAATAAACGTTCAAATATTTGTTCGAACGTAAACGTAAATGTTCAAACGTAGCGCGTTTAATGTTCGGACGTTATTTCGAATGTAAATGAATGAGCGTCCGAATGCAAGTTCTTTGTTCGAACGTTAGTCGCTTTACCGTTCGAACGGTTTGTTCGTTTTAGCGTGAGTACGTTCGAACGTAGTTTAACGTTCGAACGATTCAATTGTATTTACGTTCGAACGTTTGTTACAGTGTGAAGCAACGTTCGAACGATTTTTATTTACATTCGAACGTACAGATCAGAAATACTAATTTCATAAAATTTAAAAACATAATACCAATTGTATCATATTACATACCCAATTAACAAGTAACAATGTCTTATAAAAGTACAAAATTAGATATTAAAACTAGTCTGAAATATTGATAAAATTTATTTCTTCTTTTTTCCTCGCCCACGGGGATTCTGTTGCAACGACATAACACGCTCCATTTGCACCATCATCTCCCGTTGCACTTGCTCTTGCACTTCACTGCGTATTCTTTCCTCCTAGTCTCTCTGTTGGTCCTGCAAACGTGTCTCTAAATGAGACTGTCGTTCTAAGAGAGACTCTAACTCTTGTTATCTCGACCTCATATACTCATTCTCACGCCGTGCAGCTTCTAAATCTGCCGTAAGATTATTAATTTGTGAAGCCGATGAGGTTGAGGAGGATGAACATTTATGCTTGATAGATTGTCCCAAACCTCTTGCCATACTAGACTGCAGCCCGAACACTTGCGTGAATATGTCTATGTCACTAGGAGAGGATTCCTCATAAGCCGACTGCATCTCCAACATTTTGCTCCGCAATTTAAAAGGTAATGATCGTAAATAATTAGTAACGTATTAAAAGAAATAGAAATAAGAAATAAACTATTAAAATATTATATAAATAATTTATTTAACAAAATTAACATTGCTTACATAATTATCTGCAGCGACAGGATCCATCCACTCACTATGCTCATTAGTGTGAGCAGCAGCATAGACATGAATGAGGGAAAAGTTTTCAGGATCATCATGTTTCTAACAAAGCGACAATATTAGCAATTTTAAAAAGATAATATTAGTACTTATCAGAAATAATATCAGGAAAATAAATGAATTCTATAATTTTTTAATTACTATTTTTTCAGCAAGACGATGGAATGACCTTGAACCGGCACGATGGTAGACAGTCAGAACGGATCTATTCTATGCATTTGTAGAACTCAAGTGCTACAAAATATATTAAAAATGTTAATTGTAATATGTATACATATAATATATAAAACGAATATGAATGTAAATAATTAAAAGATATAAATGTAAAATACCTGATAATCTGGAGATGCGAAAAGATCACAACACTTTCTCCAATCATCTAACTTTATCTGCTAAAAAGGAGACTGCGCAGCCTCTTCCAACGTCTCAAACTTCTTGAAGTGGTCATGACATCGTCCTTTGTGACGTCGGAATAGTGTAGCCATCAACTCATTCACGGTTCTCAAATCCTCGCTACGGCCAAAGTCGAGGTCGAATTCATCCTAATAAGGGAATCAGGTAAAAAATATAATATATTAATCTAGGTGAAAAAAATGTACTGAAAAGTAAACTCACCAGCACACGACTTCGAATGTGCTCCTTAATCTCATTCGGAACATCTCGCCCTGAGCGCACATAAAATGGAGCATAAGCTCGAACTACTGTGCCAATATAGGAGGAAAGCGCTGCTGCACTATCATTCACTCCTCCAGTGGAATTATCAGGAATTGTGATCTTCAGTTTACCATGCCTTCTATTTTTTTCAAGAGAGATTCCACGTGTATAGCCACGACCGCGACGTGCAGATGCATCAACTACATGATAATAGATATACTATAATTATAATTATATTGTTATTGAGAAAAAAGTATTAACTATATATATAATTATCAACGACAATATTTCCTTACTGGTAGGTGTCGACTGGCTGTTGTTCTCTTCTGTGTTAGCTTGATCTTCAGGAACGGATTCCTCGAGTGGGAAGTCCTCAATGGGTTCAGGACTTGGACTTGGCGGAGGCACATTTCTTCGTTGTCGTTTTGGCGGCATTCTTGAAAATAATTAATTATATCAAAGAAAATTAATTAGAAGAAATTATGAAAATTCAAGATATTTTATAGTCACCTATATGAATAAAATATTTAGTACTTTTATTCTTCAGATGAATTTTCCATGCTTGTTTCAGAATCTCCATCAATAACATCTTCATCATCATCATGCACCTCTTCTTCAGCATCTTTATCCACCTTCTGCTCGGATAGAAATACGTCTTCATCTTCTGACTCGTCTTCTTCTTCTTCCTCCTCACTGACTTGAATTGAATGATCATTTAATACAGACGGGTCGAGATGTATAGGTGGGACATCATCTCTACACAAGGGGAGCAACTCGAGTGCACCGAGGTCAACAAACAAGTTAATACCCTCTCCATCTTCTTGGTATGCCTCAACAATCGGAGTGTCATCTTCATCTCCACTATTCTCGTAATCTGTACTCGTTCCTGCTTCATATATATTTCGAGGAACAAATTTTTGTACGACTCGCCAAGTTATTTCCCCACTATCTTCATCAGCACTTTTCATTGGATCAATCAAGTAATAGACTTGGGTAGCTTGACAAGCCAATATGAATGGATCATCTTCGTAACATTTAGATGCAGTATTGACACTCGTAAAGTGATTATCCCTATGTATCGAAACCCGACCACCGCCTAGATCCCACCAATCACATTTAAAGACATATGTTACAGACCCACCCAGATATTTCAATCCGACAATATCACGTATGATACCATAATAGTCAATATCATCTGTTCCATGACTCCCCTCTACCAACACACTACAATTTTGAGTCTTTCTATTACGTTCACGGTCCAAAGTATGGAATCTATAATCTCGAACCGTGCATGCAGTATATCGAAGTGCTCTATTTGAGGGACCACGGGCCAATGCATACAATTCAGAAGAAATTGATCCGGGATCACGAGCACGTTGTTCCAAAATCTATAAATTGAAATAGTATATATTTATTATTTCATTATCCAGAGTTAAAAATTTCACAATATAACATATATATAATTTTAGTTCATACACGTTCTTCAAACCATCCGGGAAATTCTTCCTCGTGTCTTGCCTCTATATTTTCTACGCCTTCCGTCCTAAGTTTGTCCATGTGGTCACTGTTATAACATGTTGTAAAAGAAGTATATTTTGAGCACAACAATTCTAATTAATTTAAAGAAAACTATAATTATTCAAAGAAATGAAATGACATACCTAAGATAATCATCAATCTCTCAGCAGTTATTTAGCACATACCACGGAACTTTACCCAACTCTCCATCAATTAAATCGTAACTTGTTTGTGCACCCAAGGATCGTACATTCTGGGAAAACACTGATAGCTCACGAGGAGGCGGAGTAGCAAGATCAGCATTTCGCTCTTGACGATTAAATCGTGTCTCAACACCACGAAGATATAGAGAGCAAAATGTTAACCATTCATCGTGTATATAGGCCTCTGCTATTGAACCCTCAGCTTTGGCTTTATTCCCAACAGTGCGCTTCAATCGACCCAAATATCTTTCAACTGGATACATCCAACGGAACTGCACCGGTCCATCCAGAAGTACCTCTCGCGGTAAATGTATTGCTAAATGGACCATGACATCAAAAAATGATGGTGGAAAGATCTGCTCGAATTTACATAGTATAGTAGCAATGTCTTCTTCCAATTTCGACAACACATCTCGATTTACTACCCGAGCGCACAAATCCTTGAAAAACATACATAGTTCAGATATGGCCACACGTACATTAGATGTAAGCTTCCCACGAATTCCCACAGGTAATAACTTCTGCAAAAATACGTGACAATCATGACTTTTCAATCCATTGATTTTCCAATCATCAGGACTCACGCATCTACCAATATTTGAAGCATAACCATCTGGCAACTTCACACCTTGCAACCATTTGCAGAAATCCATCCTCTCCTCCCTCGTCATTGTAAAACATGCATGCGGCATGACCACCCTATTGCCTTCCTCCCGCAAATGCAGATTATGTTTAATTCTCATTGTCTCAAGATCTTTCCTCGTCTTGATCATGTCTTTCGTCTTTTTGTTAATACTCATCAATGTACCCAGTATATTATCACAAATATTCTTCTCTATGTGCATTACATCCAAACTATGTCGCAACTTGCATGACGACCAATACGGCAAGTCAAAAAGAATACTACGCTTTGTCCAATTCAATTCTGGTACGGCTCGTTTTCTCTTGTTCTTTCCCAGACCTTTGCCAAAATTGTTCGCTCTAACATGTTGCAGTTGTTCGATAACCCATAGAACACAACTTCTGAGAAAATTTTAGCCACTCACTAGCAGTTTCTTTATTACACGTCGGACACGCTAACTTCCCTTTTGTACTCCAGCCGGAAAGATTCCCATACGCCGGAAAATCATTTATGGTCCACATTACCGCAGCATGCATCTGAAAAGATGTCGACTTAGATGCATCATAAGTTCTAACCCCTGTTTCCCATAACTCTTTCAGCTCTTCAATCAACGGCTGCATGAATACGTCAATATCATTCCCAGGTGATCTAGGGCCAGGGATGAGTAAAGCTAACAAAAAGTTTGGCGCCTTCATGCACCTCCATGGTGGAAGATTGTACGGAATCAATACCACGGGCCAAGTGCTATAACTTGTACTCATATTCCCAAAAGGGTTGAATCCATCGGTTGTGAGTCACAAGCGCACGTTCCGAGCTTCTAACCCGAACTCTGGATACTGATTATCGAAAGATTGCCACGCAAGTGAATCAGCTGGATGCCTCATATACCCGTCATTCTTAACTCTTTTCTCCTCGTGCCAGCTCATATCATGAGCTGTTTTCTTACACATATATAGTCTTTGCAACCTAGGTTTCAAGGGAAAATACCACAACACCTTAACCGGGACGTTTTTCTTACCTTTCCACCTTGACTCTCCACATACAGGACATGCTTGTTTCTCCTCGTTCTCCTTCCAGAACAATACACAATCATTCTTGCATGCATGTATGGACTTCTACTCAAATCCTAATCCCTTTCTCAACTGCTTCGCTTCATAAAAGTTCTTAAGCAATGCAGACCCTTCGGGAAGCACCTCGTTAAATAAGTCCAATACCATGTTTATTGCTTTCGTCAACATCCCACACAATGATTTAATGTGAAGCAACCGCACAATAAACGACATTTTGGAATGTTTTGTACAACCTGGGTAAAACTCGCGCTTTGCATCTTCCCACAGTGAAGGGAAATTTTCATAATCAGTCCCTGATCCACCAGTTGAGGCATTGTCGTTAACCTCATCCATAAACATCCCAGCTCCAATGTCACCCAACCTCTCCTCCATCTCATCATGCTCATAATCATCATCCATGTGCCGCAAATAATTGTGATGATCGACCAATACATCTGCTGACCCTTCATATGACTCACCATGCAGTACCCATCGCGTATACCCCAGATCCATACCGTTCACAAATATATGACGCTCTACTTCATCCAATCCTATCGCACACAAATTTTTACACCCTCGACATGGACACTTAATGTAACCACGACTATCAGCAGAAGCCCGTGCAAAATCAATGAAAGTTCTTACTCCACATGCATTGGGTACGTAATCCTTTCCAAGTCTATCGTCCAGATGCATCCAATTTTTGTCCATTTCTAAAAACATCTATATATTAATAACACGTACATTGAAAATTCACATGCATGTCATGCTCCAATTCTCATTACTTTTTTGATAAGGTAGTTGGTCCTATCCCATTCGAGATTATATTCTCCATATTGCACAAATCTCGTCACTCTAATAATTTCTACGTTAGTAGAAATTTCGGCAGCACCTCCCCATAATTCTCCAAGTATACATGTTCAAATATCGGGATTGTGACCCTACGAACAGTATACCTGAAGAACAGTAGAAGAAGACACCGAAACTTCATATTAAACGTGGAAAGTAGCGAGTAACAAAAATGTGCAATACATATAATATAATCTCAAACTGTCCACACTGGACAATTCAGGAATCAGTGGACACAAGTGTACACTGATTCCCAAACGGGTCTAAGGGTATTTATGCAATGTCACACGCATCTAACAAAAAATCATACAACAATATCTCCATATTGTTAAACTAAAGAGGGATGGAAGATTATGTGACCCTACATTTCGTGTCTTGTACAGAACGAGGGAGAATGATCTTGAAGAAATGTTTAAATTTTAGTCTAATTACTTAACCGTCACAAACTGTCCGACCTTGACAACTCTCAAGGCTGAAGAGTCTATGATAGTCAAGCAATTAGACCAAAATTTAGAGATTATAATTGTTATATATAATTTTAAAGGTTATTATATAATTTTAATTATTATCATTCCACAATTATAATCTTAATTGTTATACTTAATTGAGTGAGTTATTTACTTATATAGACAATAAGTATATAATTTTTATATAAGAATCTATTTGATCCTTATTTTCTTTCTCTTTAGTTTATAATAAATAAGTATATTTACATATTCAAACTCTACTTATTTATTAGTTTCAAGACTTTTTTATTGAAGAGTATTTTAAAGGTTATATTATAATTTTAATTATTATCATTCTTAAAATATAATTTTAATTGTTATACTTAAATTGTAAAAGAAGTATAATATAATTTTAAATATTATAATTCTTAAAGAGTTAGTTTTATTTGTTATTACTTAATTTCAAATATTATTATAAATATTTAATTATCATTCTTAAATTTCAATGGTTATACAATAATTTTAATTATTATAATTCTTAAAGAGTTACTTTTATTTGTTATTACTTAATTTGAAATATTATTATTACTTAATTTCAAATATTATTATAAATATTTAATTATCATTCTTAAATTTCAATGGTTATACAATAATTTTAATTATTATAATTCTTAAAGAGTTACTTTTATTTGTTATTACTTAATTTGAAATATTATTATCACAATTTTTCAAATCCATATCACAAAAACACATTGTATAAATATCATAAAATTCAAATAAAGACAAGAAATAAAAATTTTTTCTTACCAAAACTCAACTCTCTCTCACTCTAACACCCTCTCTCTCTCTCTCTCTCTCTCTCTCTCTCTGTTGCGCTCACGGGAGAAGAAGAAATGATCCGCTTCCTCCCGTGCGCGTACTGATTAAGTTCTAAAATTATTAGTTTAAACGTTCGAACGTCTAAGTTGTACGTCCGAACGTTATATTCTAAAATTATTCCTACCCATAACGTTCGGACATTTACAGTACACGTTCGAACGTACCCTTCTTATTTATAACATAAAATCTAGCGGGAAAGTTCCCGCACTTTCCTCATATATGTTCGAATGTATCACAATTTTTCGTTCGAACGTTCGTAAATTTGCAGATAAACGTTCGAACATTTAACTTAAACGTCTGAACATACATTTCATCAAAGTGTTACCATATTTGACCGGGAAATTTCCCGCACTAATTTAACTAACGTTCGAACGTTAACATATTTGGTGTTCGGATGTACATAATTTTCTGGTGATTTTCATCAAATAACGTTCGAACGTATAGTATAAACGTCCGAACGTCCGAATAATCACACAGATACCTTAATCGAGCGAAAAATTTCCCGCTCTTAGTTTAACGTTCAAACGTTAACTTGAAACGTTCGAACGTACGATTCCTACTATACTAACTTATAATATATTTGTAACAATGTAAACATATTCAAACGTCATTCACAAATAATAATTTAAATATTTCAATTCCATATCACAACATATTCATAATAACTCACAATATATTCACAAAATAACATGCCACATGTATTAACATATTTCTAAAGTTGAGTAAGCAATAAACATCTATTAACAAAGCCTAATGAAAATATATTTCTAATAATAAACACAATATTTCAAATTCATATCACAACATATTTACAATAACTCACAAACTATTTACAAACTATACAAACAATAATCATAATATTTCAAGAGTAAGCATAAAATCACAACAACATATTGATAAAGTTTAGAAATATACCTAGCACTCACAATATCCTCTTACAAATCAAAATCTTCCAACTTCCCAAAACAAGCAATCCTTCAAAAAAATACAACACTAACTTATTAGAAATATTCTATAACAAAAACACATTGTATAAATATCATAAAATTCAAATAAAGACAAGAAATAAAAATTTTTTCTTACCAAAACTCAACTCTCTCTAACTCTCTAACTCTCTAACTCAACTCTCTCTCACTCTAACACCCTCTCTCTCTCTCTCTCTCTCTTTCTCTATGTTGCGCGCACGGGAGAAGAAGAAATGATCCGCTTCCTCCCATGCGCGTACTGATTAATACCGCAAATTATTAGTTTAAACGTTCGAACGTTTAAGTTGTACGTCCGAACGTTATATTCTAAAATTATTCCCGCCCATAACGTTCGGACGTTTACAGTACATGTTCGAACGTACCCTTCTTATTTATAACATAAAATCTAGCGGGAAAGTTCCCGCACTTTCCTCATATATGTTCGAATGTATCACAATTTTTCGTTCAAACCTTCCTAAATTTACAGATAAATGTTCGAACATTTAACTTAAACGTCCGAACGTACATTTCATCAAAGTGTTACCATATTTGACCGGAAAATTTCCCGCACTAATTTAACTAACGTTCGAACGTTAACATATTTGGTGTTCGGATGTACATAATTTTCTGGTGATTTTCATCAAATAACGTTCGAACGTATAGTATAAACGTCCGAACGTCTTAATAATCACACAGATATCTTAATCGAGCGGGAAATTTCCCGCTCTTAGTTTAACGTTCGAACGTTAACTTGAAACATTCGAACGTACGATTCCTACTATACTAACTTATAATATAATATATATACTACATTTTATATATATATTTATAACTATATACTACATTGTATAGTATGATAGCATAATACTTTAAATAAAAACATAAATGTATATAATATATAAATTATACCATATATATAAATCAATAATATATATTAAATTGTTACTTATTAAATTCTTTATTATATACTAACTTATAATATAATATATACACTCATTTTATATATATATATTTATAACTATATACTACATTGTATAGTATGATAGCATAATACTTTAAATGAGAACATAAATGTATATAATATATAAATTATACCATACATATAAATCAACAATATATATTAAATTGTTACTTATTAAATTCTTTATTATATACTAACTTATACTATAATATATATACTACATTTTATATATCTATAACTATATACTACATCGTATAGTATGATAGCACAATACTTTAAATGAGAACATAAATGTATATAATATATAAATTATACCATATATATAAATCAATAATATATATTAAATTGTTACTTATTAAATTCTTTATTATATACTAACTTATACTATAATATATATACTACATTTTATATATCTATAACTATATACTACATTGTATAGTATGATAGCATAATATTTTAAATGAGAATATAAATGTATATAATATATAAATTATACCATATATATAAATCAATAATATATATTAAATTGTTACTTATTGAATTCTTTATTATATACTAACTTATAATATAATATATATACTCATTTTATATATATATTTATAACTATATACTACATTGTATAGTATGATAGCATAATACTTTAAATGAGAACATAAATGTATATAATATATAAATTATACCATATATATAAATCAATAATATATATTAAATTGTTACTTAATAAATTCTTTATTATATACTAACTTATACTATAATATATATACTACATTTTATATATCTATAACTATATACTACTTATTAAATCATCAATAAACACCATAAGCTCATAAACTATTCACAAAATTCACAAACAATAATCACAATTATTTCAAGAATAAGCATAAAATCACAACAACATGTATAAACATATTGCTAAACTTTAGAAATATAACAAGCACTCACAAAAAAACTAATAATCTAATTGTCAATAATATTATATAACATCCTAATATATAACATAAACATTTATAATATAATATTAAATTGAAAAACGTTCGAACATAATAATAAGTACGTTCGAACGTTCTGTTTTATATAAGGCCAAAACCGAATGTCGAAACGACATTTTCAATACGTATCATCGTCTACTCCGTTGCCCGCCGCCACGCCTCCTTCACCGCCGCCGTCAACTCCGCCACAACCGTCACTAAAGGTAGGCATTCATCTTTTATTCAAGTAACATGTATTTTATTGAGATTTGGATTGAGTTTTGTTTAAAACCGGATAAGTGGTTGCCGGATATTCGTTGTCATTTTCCGGCCACCACGGCTAGTCATTGGCCGAATAGTCAACGTAGAAATGTTTATTGAAGTGTATACTTCATTTCCACGGTGACATTTCGGTATTTAGAATCGTGTAGAGAAATTTTTGAGATTTCAATAATGGCTGAGTCGACTCAACCATTCTGCGTCGAAACGTTCAAACGTTTCACCAAGACGTTCGAACGTACAACATTTAAATTACAGAGCCGTTACGGCTTCCACGCTCGAACGTTTAATTATAACATCCGAACGTAATGATTTTCTACATTATTCATGCTTCGACGTTCGGACGTTCATATTTATGTTCACACGTAAAACAAATACGTTCGAACGTATTTGTTTTAACGTCCGAACGTACGTCAGCCAATATTTATTTACTGCTTATGTTCGAACGTACATTGTTACATTCAAACGTATTTGTTTTACGTTCGAATGTAAATATATTGACATTATTTTACGTGCGAACGTATAAATAAACGTCCGAACGTTTTATCTTTAACGTTCGAACGTTAAAGATAAAACGTTCGAACGTTACGGCAGAGCATCTTAAAATTAATACAAAAGAATGCATTATTGTAAATAATTTTTTTTTCGTTTTCTATTTTCAGGATATGGCTCTTCCACTGCATACTAGGAAACGAGGGAGGGAAGGAGCCACGTCGGACACTGCCCGTATCGGAGCTCGTACTGTTATGGTAGAGCGAGAGGTCTTAATTAATGAGTTCGACGAACTCTGTTGGCAGCAAACGAACCTGAGAGATGTTTTCCTCAGTAGAGGCTGGGAAAATATCTGCACATTGAGGGTGAAGGTATACCCCTCAATGGTTCAAGAATTCTATATGGGGATGTGTGACATGCCTCAGGATGCATCCTCTCACACCGTGACTGTACGCGGTGTTTCCATTGAGGTATCAGCAGATGTCATCGGCGAGCACCTTGGGATTCGTCGAGGAGTGGAGACATTTGCACACTCGACACCCCGTGAGGATGTAGGCACTTCTACATCATCTCTGGCCGGGGATGTGAGCCAGCATCAGCCAGAAATGCAGGCCAGTCAGAGGCTGAGGATACTGGCTTCAAGGCTCGGGATGATGACCGAGACGAGGATTTCTACATCCTCACCGGGAGGGATCGCATGCAGATCGAGCGGAAGAACGCCTTCAACCAGAACCATCTGCTGCATTTCTTCCGCATGTTGCACCTTATTGTTGCAACAAATGTCGATCTTGTGTCTCATAAAACCACATTTAGTCGGCTTCGGGCACAATTTTTTATACGAGTGGCACATGGAGATCCTATAGATTTGTCATTGCACATCTTTCAGAGGATCCGTTACTAGGCGAGCATCGTCTCCACAGATAATCTCCCATATAAATTTTATTCTCGTATTTTAAAATTGGTTGGATTTTTTAATGAGTTTATTTCTATGATTTTAATTGGTGAAAATTAATTTTTATGTGCTTTCTTAATATTTATTTATTGTTGTGCATTTAAATTGTTTTTCATATTTAATTAATTACTGTGGGATTTAATTATTTCAATTTGACTGTACCATTACGTTTAAATTATTTTATTTAACCTGAGGTTTTGAAATCGTTTCCATTGGATCATTTTTGTGACCCAAGTTATGAGGATTGGACCTCATTTCTTTTCCCTCTATTTTTCTTTCCTCTCCTTTTCTTTTCTTTCTTTTATTTTTTTATTTTTTTCTTTTCTTTCCTCCTTATTTCCCCTCCCCGCGCGCGGGCCCAACTCCCTCTCCCCCCCTCTCTCTCCGTCCGTTCTTCCTCTCCCCCAGCCCGCCGCCGTGTGCCGGCGGTGGTCGACACCGCCCGGCTCCCCAGCTCCCCCAGCCACCGGCGACGCCACACCTCCGTTTCCAGCTCCATTCGCGCCGCCGTTAGCCACCACGAGCCCATTGAAGCCGCGGCACTCTTTCCGCCGCTGCACCGCCGTCGCACCACCATTGGCCACCATCTTCTTACCACATCATCCTCGACCTCTTGGCAACCCATTGGACCCAACCCCACCTCCGATCCGCCACCGGTGAAGCTCCACCATCAACATTTCCGATTGGGTGTTTTTGGTCTTCTACCACCCATTTCGCCGCCACCCACGACCAACCTCCACCATCACTAGCTTCACCGACCTCCCTAGGCCCTACCCTATCAATCTTGGGTCTTCGTTTGCCTCAGTTTGAAAGTTGGTATTTGTGACCCACGGCCACAGTGTATTTTACACTGTGGTGTTGCTCAAACGTCGCCTTTTTCAACTTCATGATCCTTCGAAAATTGTTATATTGCACTGTAAGTATTTCTCCAAAGAACTTTCATAATTTAAATGTATTTTTGCACTAACCCATTTCACTGTATTTTTTGGCATGCCGGACTGAGTCCGAGGAGTTCGGGGGTCGAATGGATTTGTGATTGGAGTTTTTTGGTTGGATTTCATTGGATTGGTAATTGCTGGTTTGGATATTGTGTTGGTACATGTGCATTTCATTATTTCATGCATGATCATGTTTGTAAAAGAAAACTGGATTTTCGTGTATTGCATTCATGTTCATGTGTTTATGAAAACTGGGTTTTCATGTGAGAATGGATTTTTGGTGCGTGTGTATCACGACCCCAAGCCGAGATGGGGCATTAACTCGGTGGAGCTCCTCTGGTTATTCGGGAGCGGAATATACTGAGTAACGTCCCCTGGATTGTCGCCGGGCGACAATGGGATCGGACGAGATGGTCTCGTGCCGACTCCGTGGTCCTTCTGCTGGCGGGGACTAGAGGATGTCTGGCCACGTATGCGCTGGGCACGGAACTGGGCATCGCTCGTTGCGTAGTGTGGGTGCTTGGCCATGTACGCGCTGGGCGCGGAACTGAGCACCGCTACGAAGCCAGGACGTGCGGATGGTCCATAGGGGAGGCTATGGTGCATATGGAAATAATGCATGGTGCATTTGGAATTATTTCACTATTTTCTGGGAAAATAGTGCGAGTTGGATTTCTGGGTAAATCATTTTCTGGAAAAATGTTTTACGGATATTTTGGGCCAAAATGGGATTTTGGCGTGTGTTGGAAAATTATCATTTTCGGAAAAAATGATGTTTTGTGGAAAAATGCATATTTCATCATGTGCATGCATGTTAGTTGCATTTAATACATTTTATATTACGTTGTTATTTGAGGTCATACTTACCTGCGATACCATTTTGTGGTAACGCAGATTTTGATGCAGATGAGGAGGAGTAGGGCGAGCCTGAGGAGATGGCTCCGCCTGAGGAGTGATCTGGGATCACTCGTTTGTTTATTTGAAAACTATTGTATTATATTTTTATGGATGACTGTATAACTGCTATTTAAATTTTTACTGATATTTGATTGTAAATAAATTCTGGTACTTAGTTGACTATCTGCTGCGTTATTTTATTTGTACACTGTTGCATGTACACACACTGGCACTTCGTTGGGATGTGTGACCTTGTTGTCACCATCCTGGCGTCTCGATCCCTGTGTATTTATATAAGGGGGATTGGGGGCGCCACAGGTGGTATCAGAGCAGTTCGGCTCTGGGTAAAACCACATGTCCCTTAGGATAGTACCAGAAAATTATTTTTATTATTATTTTAAAATAATAAAATTTTTGTTTAAGTGGTGTAAGTTAAGTTATTTATTTTATATTATGAGTTTATTGCTATTTTATTTTATGTTAATTGATGTTATTTGATTTATTTGATTTTATTGCTTTAGTTAGTGTTTACCTTTGGTTGAGTATGGTTTTATTGGCTTTATTTATTTTATTGTATAATAATTCTGTTGTTTATTTATTTTATTGTATAATAATTTTGTTGTTTATTTATTTTATTGTATAATAATTTTGGTGTTTATTTATTTGATTGTATAATAATTTGATTGTTTATTTATTTATTTGTATGTCATTTTAATTTAATTGTTTTATTTTATGGCGGATTATTTTATTGTTATATTTATTTTATGGTGAACTACTTCATTGGTTTTATGCATTTTGTCGTATGTTATTTTATTTATGGAATTTTTTTTATTTTGTTTTGTTCGAAATTGAAAGGCGGGTTAAAGGTTATGTTATGACAGGAAGATGGTACGACTGAGAAGGCCATTGTTAGGCTTAAACATTGGTATAGCAGGCCTGAACTCTTGGTGATTGGTTGTTTTAATATCAATGCTTGAACATCAGGGTCTGGGTGAACTCTTTAGATTAGGTACTCAAGTTGCTGCTAAGGAGGGGAATAGTTTTTAATTGCTTAGGATAATTGAGGATTTAGGTTCCGTAGAATTTAGGTAATGAGTCTTTGGGATAGGAGGTTGTAAGTTCAACGAATGTCAATATTAGATTTATGAGAAGTTCATCTAAGGTTTGTGGCCCCATAGTTTTTAGAAAATAAGTTAATGGGATTTAAGCTGGTAGGTTCAACAAGCAATTAAGAGATTACTTAGACTAGAAGTTTTTGATCTTGCCGACCTCGATAAGCAATTTGATAACATTTGGAGTTTTAAAATTTACAAGTTTTATAAGGCAAATGTTTTAGATTTGAGTTCATCGATCTTGAGGATTTCAGGAAATGATTTATATCTGGGTTAAGGTATTAGAATTGCAGAGTTGAATGGCTGAATTAAAATTGGATTGATCTGAGTTAAGTTACTGATATGAGAATTTTTTAGGGGAGAATTTCTTTGGAGATGGAAGATGTTGATCTAGTTCGGTTAATAATTATTTTTAGCTTGAGGTTACAGTGACAGGTTAATGATTTAATCCATATCAATTTTAAGGATAATAGATGGTGATGATTTAAGAAATGATTCTTATTGATTTCGAGGATATAGGTTTAGTGATGGAAATGGTAATGATGATCACCTGCACGTTTGGAGGATTATTGGTTTTGGCTAAGGGTGCGTAAGATTGATGTATAGTAGTGGTGAGTGGTTATGGATTTCGGAGAGTATAGGTCCTAGTCTCATTTGGTTTGGAAGAAGTGGTTTTGGTTGGTGTGGAAGAGGAGTCAACACAATAGTAGTAATTCAAGAGACCTTGGCTTGGAGTTTTTGGTGAGTCGATCGAAGTGTGCAATTGAAGTGGGTTACTCAATGAATCATGGTTGGGAATAGTTATTGTGATTATCTTCAGGAATTAATTGTGACTTGAGGTTACCTAGGAATTTAAATTTTTGAGGCTATACTTTCTTTTGGAGTTTGAGCATCTAGTTGGTTGAATGAAGGACATTGTTATTTAACTTGAAGAGAGATTGATGGGATGTCATGTATGGTGTATGAAAAGATCTTCGAAGTTGAAGCTTAGGCATCAACAGTGGATAATATGATCAAGTATGTGGGGGTAATAAAGCATTAGGATCCTTGGGTGCTTTGCAATGGCTTTTGGTAGATTGAAGATTTGATCAGTATGGTTTGCCCTGAGGTTTAATAGTGATGTGCTATTGAAGGAACTAGTTGTGTTAATACTAGCTTATTGGAGTAGAAATAGGTGAGCGAGTTACCAAGGAGGTTTTGTTAATGTTTTGGTGAAGTCAATGGTGGTTCTTTGTGAGTTTAGTCACCGTTAGATTAGATGATGTTTAGAATGTAGATGGTGAGCTTTCGGGTTTACGTTGTTAGGTAGAAGTCTCTAGGCACTCTTTTGATTCGCTAGGTTGGAATTGAGTCTTTTAAAGTATGTTTCTTATCTTAGAGGAGATGAATGTATTTTGGGTTGACGTTACTTATTTTCAATTTGAGATGTTGAGGTTGTTTGATATTGTTTTTCTGTCAATGATCATGGGTGTATTTTATGAAATTTGATTTTGATCAAGACAGCTGGAGTTAATTGAGAAATTTGAGTTATAACTCATGGTTTTGGCAGAGAGTATTTTTTCTACCAAATTGTGATAAGAGTTTTGGTTAGTAGGAATGGAGCCACCTGGTACTCGATGGTGTTAGTTTCATGAGGATGTAAGTTTTATGCATGTGGCGAATATCAGAGTGCACAACAGAAGCGTTGTATTTTTGTTGTAGTCAGGAGTTCAAATTGTGCTGATTTGAAGAATTAATGGTGACTTGAATTTTGAGAAGATACTTGTAATTGAAGTTTAGTTCGGCGTATCACCCCCAAACAGACGGCCAATCAGAGCGTACTATTCAGACTCTGGTGGATATGTTGCGGTCTTGTGTCATGGAATTCTCAGGAAGTTGGGAGAATCACTTACCGCTTATTGAGTTCTCTTATAATAACAGTTTTCATTCCTCCATTCAGATGGCCCCGTATGAAGCTTTGTATGGAAGGAAGTGTAGATCGCCTTTGTGTTGGGATAAAGTTGGCGAGAGCAAATTGTTTGGGCCTGAGATAATTCAAGAAATGAAGGATCAAGTTCAGTTTATAAGGACTAAAATGGCGGAAGCGCAAAATCGCCAGAAGAGTTATGCAGATACAAGAACAAGAGACTTATCCTTTGAAGTAGGTGATTGAGTTTATCCTAAAGTCTCTCCTATGAAAGGCGTTAAGCGCTTTGATAAGAAAGGAAAGCTTAGTCCAAGATATGTTGGCCATTTTCAGATCGTAGAGAAGGTTGGGCTTGTTGCTTATAGAGTGGCCTTGCCGGACTATTTTGGCGGTATATTCTTAGTCTGCTCTTAGTTGAATCTTATTCCTGTCTTAGTCTTAATGTTGACCTTGCCAATTTCGAGGACGAAATTTTATTTAAGGGGGGAGGATGTAACACCCCGCATTTTGGTGTATTTTTACTAAAGGATTATTTTTATTTATTTAAATTTTATTCTCGTATTTTAAAATTAGTTGGATTTTATAATGAGTTTATTTCTATGATTTTAATTGGTGAAAATTAATTTTTATGTGCTTTCTTAATATTTATTTATTGTTGTGCATTTAAATTATTTTTCATATTTAATTAATTACTGTGGGATTTAATTATTTAAATTTGACTTTACCATTACGTTTAAATTATTTTATTTAACTTGAGGTTTTGAAATCGTTTCCGTTGGATCATTTTTGTGACCCAAGTTATGAGGATTGGACCTCATTTCTTTTCCCTCTATTTTTCTTTCCTCTCCTTTTCTTTTCTTTTTTTCTTTTTTTCTTTTCTTTCCTCCTTATTTACCCTCCCCGCGCGCGGACCCAACTCCCTCTCCCTCCCTCTCTCTCCGTCCGTTCTTCCTCTCCCCCAGCCCGCCGCCGTGCGCCGGCGGTGGTCGACACCGCCCGGCTCCCCAACTCCCCCAGCCACCGGCGACGCCACACCTCCGTTTCCAGCTCCATTCGCGCCGCCGTTAGCCACCACGAGCGCATTGAAGCTGCGGCACTCTTTCCGCCGCTGCGCCGCCATCGCACCACCATTGGCCACCATCTTCTTACCACATCATCCTCGACCTCTTGGCAACCCATTGGACCCAACCCCGCCTCCGATCCGCCACCGGTGAAGCTCCACCATCCACATTTTGGATTGGGTGTTTTTGGTCTTCTACCACCCATTTCGCCGCCACCCACGACCAACTTCCACCATCACTAGCTTCACCGACCTCCCTAGGCCCTACCCTATCAATCTTGGGTCTTCGTTTGCCTCCGTTTGAAAGTTGGTATTTGTGACCCACGGCCACAGTGTATTTTACACTGTGGTGTTGCTCAAACGTCGCCTTTTTCAACTTCGTGATCCTTCGGAAATTGTTATATTGCACTGTAAGTATTTCTCCAAAGAACTTTCATAATTTAAATGTATTTTTGCACTAACCCATTTCACTGTATTTTTTGGCATGCCGGACTGAGTCCGAGGAGTTCGGGGGTCGGATGGATTTATGATTGGAGTTGTTTGGTTGGATTTGATTGGATTGGTAATTGTTGGTTTGGATATTGTGTTGGTACATGTGCATCTCATTATTTCATGCATGATCATGTTTGTAAAAGAAAACTGGATTTTTGTGTATTACATTCATGTTCATGTGTTTATGAAAACTGGGTTTTCATGTGAGAATGGATTTTTGGTGCGTGTGTATCACGACCCCAAGCCGAGATGGGGCATTAACTCGATGGAGCTCCTCTGGTTACTCGGGAGCGGAATATACTGAGTAAAGTCCCCTGGATTGTCGCCGGGCGACAATGGGATCGGACGAGATGGTCTCGTGCCGACTCCGTGGTCCTTCTGCTGGCGGGGACTAGAGGATGTCTGGCCACGAAATGAAGGGAGGGAGAGGTGGTTGCTGTCGTGGGTTCTGGTCTTCGAAGGGAGGGAGAGGTGGAGATGAAGGGAGGTAGACGTGGGTATTGGTCTTGCTACGAAATGAAGCGTTTTGCTGCAGACACAAAATGATGCGCTTCATTTTCCACATCAACAACGGTTCCCTCGCGGTTACACAGCCAACTGCATTTAGCATTTTTCTTTCAAGTACCACAGTTGAACTCAAACACTAAACTAAGTGCATGTTTGAGTTTGAGTTTGAAAAGTGCTTTTGATATTCTAAAAGCTCTTTTAAAGAAAAAGTTGTATGATGAATTTATAAAAAATGTTTTAAATACATAAAAAAAAAAAAATAGTTAGGCATGTTTGGTTTGGTAGATGAGATGAGAGCTCATCATATAATCATTAAAATTTTCTCAAACTCTCATACAAAATATAATAATACAATTCAATTTTTTCAAATCTCAAAATAAAAATAATAATAATAAATTATATTCTAACAATATTTTATTCAACTTTTAACTTTTATCTCATCTGTATAATCAAACGAGGCTTTAAACTCTGTTTTTTTAGAAAGCATCAAATTGAAACTTTTAAAACTTCTATAGATAACTCTGCATTTTTCAAAAATGATCATAACTGATTTTAAAGTGACAGGCTTTTTAAAAAAACAAATTTTAAGGCACATATTTACTAAATAATATACATCCTTTTAGTAATATAACTTTCTAAGAACACTGGTATTAGATTAGTTAAAAGATAGTCAAGTCCAAATTTTGACTAAATTTTTCTAAAATCAGTTGCATTAGACTAGTCAAATCACTTCAAATCAAGTTATGAGCTACAGTAAATAGAAAACCAAAGCCATATTTAGTGAGTGTTCACCAACTAAAAGAATATTTTATTAAAAAGTATTCACACTTTTCTCATTCACTCCCATGTCTCCTCTCTCCCTTCCTTCCCGTTATCTTCCTTTCTTCTTACTTTCTCTTTATTTCTTTTTCATTTGTTTGGATAGTAAAAATTAAGTTATGGTATTAAATAATTTGTTTAGACAATAAAAATTAAATTATTAATTAATATATGAAATGTATTTATAAAATATAAAAAAATAAAAAAATTATTAAAATATATAATATTATATTATTATTTTAACTTTAAAATTACTAATCTAACATAGATTATAACCTCTTTACAGATTTTGACTTTACCCAAAACCTTAGTCAAAATTTAGATTGCCAATGCTCTAATAAAGCTCTATATAAATGAAAGAATTACCATAAAAACGACTGTTTTCTAGAAGAAATAATATTGGGAGAAGTCCATGTTTTGATTCATCCGAATCACACTCTATGTGTCACTAAGTAAAATGACCAACAGCACTCCACAAAAGAACTCACTTCCCTCTCATTTCACACATTTCATTTCTCTCTCTCTACCCGTCTCGCTCGAGCCCCCAGCCCCAGCCCCCGCCCCTCGCCCATCCTCTATCCCCACCCCCACCACTCGCCTGCGGCATCCTCACCCCCACCCGGCGTCGGTATCCTCACCCCCACCCCCACCCGGCTTCTGGAGCCGTGGGTGGCGACGTATGGCTCGGTAAGGGGCAAGGGGGAGGTCAAGGGGCTCGGTGGTGCTCGATCATGGGGCTAGAGGTTGACGAAGGCGGCGGTAGCAGCGACAAACCGTGTAGGAGAACCCATTTCGAGTTTCTCGTGGGGCCGCTACGCATAGAGCTTCCGTGGAGGTTTGAACGTGGTTGGAGGTTGCCGGCGTGAGAGGGAGCCTATGGTAGTGGGCAATGGCACTACAAGTGGCGCATGGGGGACTGGGTGAGGTAGTGAGCCAAGAGAGGGAATCGAGTGGGGGAGAGGGAATCGAGTGGGGAGGAGAAAACGGGATTTTGTTTTAAAAAAGAAAAAAAAGTAATGCACACGTAAGGGACTTAGGGCTCGAGCGAAACGGGGTAGAGAGAAATGAAATGTGTGAAATGAGAAGGAAGTGAGTTTTGTTGTGGGGTATTGTTGGTCATTTTACTTAGTGACACATAGGGTGTGATCTGGATGACTCAAACTGCGGGTGGGCGGGCACTGTCGGGGAATTCGAACTAACATTATCCCTCTTACCTCCAGAACGATGTCGTTGATAGAGACAACCATACAACAAGCTATTCTTCTTCCGATAAGACAAATACCATCTCCACCGTCGTTGAGTTCATCGAGAGTTGCAGCGGATTCGATTTACGGGCAGAACAAGTAGAAGATGGGGACTGGAAGAGCCCTAATTTTGTGTTGCTCTGATTCCTCGTCCATTTCGTCATCTTCTTCTCCCTCTCCGGCGATTGCAACGACTAGTGCTCCACTGGTGAAAAGGAGGAGTAAGAGGTACAGGAGGCTGTACCCAGGAGAGAGCAAAGGCATTACCGAAGAGATGAGGTTCGTTGCCATGAGACTCCGACGAGTTAACAAGGGCAGCAGCGATGACGATGACCAAGATTCATCTAGTGAAGACGGTAAAGAAGGGGAGGGTAATTTGGCATCAGTTGATGATGATGGTGGTGTTGGTGGAGCGACATGGGAGCCGACCTTGGATGGGTACCTCAAGTATTTAGTTGATAGCAAGCTCGTCTTCGACACTATGGAGCGCATCGTTGATGAATCCAGTGATGTTGCCTGTGAGTCCTTTTATTTTGAACTTGCATATGCTAGTGGTTTTAGCCAATTATGATGTAAGGTGTGCTTGTTATTATCCTGGAGGGCTATGGGTTATCATATGCTTCCTTGGTAAAGCAGAGCAATCTAGCTTTTGGAGGCTTATATGAGTACTTCTATTCGGAAGGTATTTTGCCCTGCGGGTAAACGTAATGGGAATTCGTCAAACCCTTGTGAATGTGACTAAAACGGGCTTATGTTCTGTTTCTCTACTGCATTTCCGTATCGAATGTCAAGGCAATTAATGACGCTACAGCATAAGCATAGGTGGTTCTTAAATCTTGTGAGAATAGTTGGGTATTACTTATGTATACGTCCTGTTGGCAATGCCTTTTGTTATGAATAAAACTTCTTCATTACCTATAAAAAATAAAATCTCGTGAGAATCTAATGCCTGATTTGATTACAGACGCCTATTTCCGGAAAACTGGATTGGAACGATCAGAAGGTCTTGCAAAAGATCTAGAGTGGATTAGACAACAGGGGTTTGTGATTCTTGAACCTAGCAATCCGAGAGTTTCTCAGGCCAAGTATTTAAATGAACTTGCAGTGAAGAGTGCCCCGTTGTTTCTTTGCCATTTCTACAATATATATTTTTCACATATTGCAGGAGGTCAGGTGATAGCAAGGCAGGTACGTGTGAATATTTGGTGATGTTCTTGTATAGAATAAAAATATGGATCGACACTTATGCCCTTCTGTTTCTGACCTTATGCAATCACTTTTGACTCTCATACAAGACTGAACCTCTTTGGTTATTGAAGTTATGCAATCACTTTTCTGAGTAGTCTTTGTGTGTACATCCCAAAATCATATCCTAACATTCAGGCTACGCCTACCTCTTTGGCGTGTATTTCTGTTGCTTGAAGTTGTGGGGCTTAGACTTGAAGTCGTTTTTCTGATTGAATGAAGATGATGATTGCTGTTTTTTGGAAGGCGTAAAGTCCTTGCACTGAGTGTTGTTTGCAATGATCACCATTGATTGATTGTTGCTGTCTAACCTCTTGAGGTAAGACTCATGGCCTATGAGAAGATCATGAAGTTCTTCAAAGGATAAAGAGGATTCTCGGGCACGTATTGGTGCTACCATTTCTTTGTACTAATGGCGTAAGCCATTAAGAACATATAAGGTAATGTCATCAGCAGAGAGAGGAGCATCAATGAGAGCCAGTTCATCTGCAATGACTTTGACAGAATGTAAGAATTCTATAACAGTGCATGTACCACGCTGAGTGAGATTAAGATCCTCCTTGAGTTGCATGACTCGTGTTCGGGAACGACTGGCATATAGCTTGGTCAGTTTGCTCTAGGCTTGAGAGGATGTTTTTGAGGCTGCTATGAAGGGTATCATAGCATCTAACACCGAAGTAAGAATGGCATTCAGGATTAATTTATCCTGTCGAAATCATTGAGTATAAGCAGCATTAGCTGCTGCATCAGAGTTTGTGGGTCAAGGTCGTGGTGGGCATGTGAGTGTTCCATCAATGTAGCCATATAGATTATAGCCAAGAAGAAGGGACTCAAATTGTGCATGCCAAGAGGGATAGTTTGTTAGGGTGAGTCTTGTGGTGATCTACTGGTTGGCGTTGATGGCCATAGGGGAAGGTGCAGAGTTTGCCATTTGTAGAAGGTGAAGAAAGATTAGAATTTACTCGTTAGAGAGAGGGCAATCTGATACCATATAGAGAAACTGAGAAGGAGAATTTAAATAAGATGACTCACTCAATTTCATTTACAAGACAAGTATATATACACGTTGAAAAGCTTGAGTTAAGCCAGAAATAAAGCTATTCTATAACTGCCTAATAAGTATACATTTACAACTATGAGCTGTACGATTTTACACATTAAGAATTTGATATTGCAAATCAGATTTGTAGAAATTGGTTGCTTGAGTTGCTGTGCTTGATTGCTTAATTTTGGGAAGAATTACAACTTTCCTTATAATTAGTTTAACTTAATATAAGCAAATTAATCAAATCACAAATAAACTAAATAGAAAAAATTGAGCTCATCTGCTAGTAGTAAATAAAACCATTAGCCATTAGTATTAATCACATTTTAACATATATAGTAGACCTCGTGGGTTTAGGATCAAAGAGGGCCAAACCATGGTGACCGCTTTAGGTACTTGTTCTTTTACAAATGGGCATCACTTTCATCAATATGCATACCCAAAAGGTCAGTTAAGGATTATAGGTTGTTAAAATGGCTTTTGGTTTCTCTTTGATATAATTTGTGGTATAATTTGTAAATGGACTTGTTTTTAAAATAATATATTTTTCATATCTAAAGTCTAGGATCTAAAAATGCCCAATCTGTGTAACAGTCCAGCCTAAAAATGAAACCCAAGCCTCGCTACCTAAATGGCAGCGTTTTGGCCGTAGGGCATGAAAACCATATATTTTCTTCTCTTCCCTCCCCTCTCCCTCTCTCGTGCCGCACACTTCATCTCTCATCTCTGCCCTACCTTTCACTCTCCTAGCCCCTACAGTCCTCTCTCATGCCAAACCCCTCTCTCACACAGTCAACGACTCAACAGCCCTTTACCGTCAACACCATCTCATTCTCCTCCACTTCCAGTTGTCCCCAAGGCTACATATATTATTTTCCTCTCTCTCAGCGAGCTAATCGGTATGTGAATAGATCTATGCTTTTTAATTTTCAAAATGTTACATTTACTTCATGAATCATTACAATGTTTCAATTCATTTAGGTTTTTTTTTTATTGAATTTATATATTTGGGATTTGGGGGCTTCTACAGATTTTGAAAACTGATTTAGTGTTTATATTTTTTAATTTTGAAGTGTTTAATAAATCTGATTTAGGGTTTATTTTTTTTTAACAATTTTTTTTAGGGTTTATAATTTTATTGTGTTTTAATAAATCGAATTTAGGAATTACTATTTTTTACATATTTGGAAATCTGATTTAGGGTTTATATTTTATAATTTTGGAGTGTTTGATAAATTTGATTGTGTTTTATTGTGTTTATTGTGTTCAATAAATCTGATTTAGAGTTCTTACTTGGCATATTATATGTCTGTTGATTATGAGGTATATCATGCATTTCGGACTTTTTTTCAAACAACAAAAATATCATCTATACTTGTTTTCCAGATACTCTTAATAGCCACACATCATCTATATTTTAGTTTCCCAGATGCTTGCTTGGTCATTTTATATTTTAGTTTCTTACTTGCACTACAACACAATTGTTTTTTAGTGACGGTTAGGAAATTGTGACAGTCCCTAGACCGTCACTAAAAGGTATTTTCTGTGACAGTTTCTGCAAACCGTCACTAAAGATAGAATGAGAGTTTTTTACGTTCCAATGTATGGGAAATATGCGTTCGAACGTTACATATACGTTCGAACATTATGTCTGTTTACGTTTGAACGTAAAATGTTTTGGCGCAACCGTTCGAATGTTATTAATTTTACGTTCGAACGTAAAATGTTTGCACCAATGTTCGAACGTTAAGTAATAACATTCGAACGTTCATTGTAAATTTAAATTAAATGACTTTAATTTAAAAATTATGTGGTTTTTATTGTGCATAATTTGTGAACAAGTCTAAAAAATTGAATTGTATATATTTATATATACACACTTTGTAATATATAAATATATATTATTGATTTATATATATTTGAAATGTAGTGATTTAGTATTAAAGTTGAAAAATATAACATCAAAGAAGATTAAAAATTGAAATTAAAAAACGATAGAAATATTCAATAATATTTTTCGTTACAAATATTAAAAATAAAATACAAAATTTGATATTAACAGTCAGATGATAACGTTATCCGCAAAAGTCGAACTCCGTACCTCCTCAGTCAAGGTATCAACCTTGTCGTTAAGGATAGTTACACGATGGGTGAGTTCGGCAACAGACGCCGATATAGCCTCGAGCGATCGATCGATCTTATGATCGATATGCGCAGTCAGCTGTGAGATGACCGCATCAACCCAAGCAGGCCGCACATCTCCTGCAGACGTACTCGGCGTATGCTGACTACTACTCCCGACATGACCTGGCTCAGGCTGCGTCGGAGGAACTAGATCCTCTACAGGGGGTGGCTGACGTCCCCTCGCCTGTCCAATGCTACGTCGATGCGTGGTCATGTTGAGGGGGCTCATCTGATCTTTGACCCGCTCCTCTGGCTGGGTCGGCACTCCCCGTGCAAGTAATAGTCGGCTGATGAGGACACCATATGGGAGATTATCCGTGGAGACGATGCTCGCCTCGTAACGGATCCTCTGAAAGATGTGCAATGGCAAATCTATAGGATCTCCACATGCCACTCGTATCAAAAATTGTGCCCGAAGCCGACTAAATGTGGTTTTATGAGCCCCAGGATCGACATTTGTTGCAACAATAAGGTGCAACATGGGGAAGAAATGCAGCAGATGGTTCTGGTTGAAGGCGTTCTTCCGCTCGATCTGCATGCGATCCCTCCCGGTGAGGATGTAGAAATCCTCGTCTCGGTCATCATCCCGAGCCTCGACGCCAGTATCCTCAGCCTCTGACTGGCCTGCATCTCTGGCAGATGCTGGCTCACATCCCCGACCAGTAGATGATGTAGAAATGCCTACATCCTCACGGGGTGTCGAGTGTGCAAATGTCTCCACTCCTCGACGAATCCCAAGGTGCTCGCCGATGACATCTGCTGATACCTCAATGGAAACACCGCGTACAATCATGGTGTGAGAGGATGCATCCTGAGGCATGTCACACATCCCCATATAGAATTCTTGAACCATTGAGGGGTATACCTTCCCCCTCAATGTGCAGATATTTCCCCAGCCTCTATTGAGGAAAACATCTCTCAGGTTCGTCTGCTGCCAATAGAGTTCGTCGAACTCATTAATTAAGACCTCTCGCTCTACCATAACAGTACGAGCTCCGATACGGGCAGTGTCCGACGTGGCTCCTTCCCTCCCTCGTTTCCTAGTATGCAGTGGAAGAGCCATATCCTGAAAATATAAAAGGAAAAAAAAAATTATTTACAATAATGCATTTTTTTGTATTAATTTTAAGATGCTCTGCCGTAACGTTCGAACGTTTTATCTTTAACGTTCGAACGTTAAAGATAAAACGTTTGGATGTTTATTTATACGTTCGCACGTAAAATAATGTCAATATATTTACATTCGAACGTAAAACAAATACGTTCGAATGTAACAATGTACGTTCGAACATAAGCAGTAAATAAATATTGGCTGACGTACGTTCGGACGTTAAAACAAATACGTCCGAACGTATTTGTTTTACGTGTGAACATAAATATGAACGTCCGAACGTCGAAGCATGAATAATGTAGAAAATCATTACGTTCAGATGTTATAATTAAACGTTCAAACGTGGAAGCCGTAACGGCTCTGTAATTTAAACGTCGTACGTTCGAACGTCTTGGTGAAACGTTCGAACGTTTCGACGCAGAATGGCTGAGTCGACTCAGCCATTATTGAAATCTCAAAAATTTCTCTACACGGTTCTAAATACCGAAATGTCACCGTGCAAATGAAGTATACACTTCAAGAAACATTTCTACGGTGACTATTCGGCCAATGACTAGCCGTGGTGGCCGGAAAATGAAGTTGAAAATCCGGCAACCACTTATCCGGTTTTAAACAAAACTCAATCCAAATCTCAATAAAATACATGTTACTTGAATAAAAGATGAATGCCTACCTTCAGTGACGATTGTGGCGGAGTTGACGGCGGCGGTGAAGGAGGCGTGGCGGTGTGCTAGGAAACGACGATGATACGTATTGGAAATGTCGTTTCGACGTTCGGTTTTGGCCTTATATACACAGAACGTTCGAACGTACTTATTATTACGTTCGAACGTTTTTCAATTTAATATTATATTATAAATGTTTATGTTATATATTAGGATGTTATATAATATTATTGACAATTAGATTATTGGTTTTTTTGTGAGTGCTTGTTATATTTCTAAAGTTTAGCAATATGTTTATACATATTGTTGTGATTTTATGCTTACTCTTGAAATAATTGTGATTATTGTTTGTGAATTTTGTGAATAGTTTATGAGCTTATGGTGTTTATTGATGATTTAATAAGTAGTATATAGCTATAAATAGATATATAAAATGTAGTATAAATATTATATTATAAGTTAGTATATAATAAAGAATTTAATAAGTAAAAATTTAATATATATTATTGATTTATATATATGGTATAATTTATATATTATATACATTTATGTTCTCATTTAAAATATTATGCTATCATACTATACAATGTAGTATATAGTTATAGATAGATATATAAAATGTAGTATATATATTATATTATAAGTTAGTATATAATAAAGAATTTAATAAGTAACAATTTAATATATATTATTGATTTATATATATGGTATAATTTATATATTATATACATTTATGTTCTCATTTAAAATATTATGCTATGATACTATACAATGTAGTATATAGTTATAGATAGATATATAAAATGTAGTATATATATTATATTATAAGTTAGTATATAATAAAGAATTTAATAAGTAAAAATTTAATATATATTATTGATTTATATATATGGTATAATTTATATATTATATACATTTATGTTCTCATTGAAAGTATTATGCTATCATACTATACAATGTAGTATATAGTTATAGATATATAAAATATAGTATACATATTATATTATCAGTTAGTATATAATAAAGAATTTAATAAGTAACAATTTAATATATATTATTGATTTATATATATGGTATAATTTATATATTATATACATTTATGTTCTCTTTGAAAGTATTATGCTATCATACTATACAATATATTATATAGTTATAAATATATATATAAAATGTAGTATATATATTATATTATAAGTTAGTATAGTAGGAATCGTACGTTCGAACGTTTCAAGTTAACGTTCGAACGTTAAAATAAGAGCGGGAAATTTCCCGCTCGATTAAGGTATCTGTGTGATTATTCAGAGGTTCGGACGTTTAGACTATACGTTCGAACGTTATTTGATGAAAATCAACAGAAAATTATGTACATCCGAACACCAAATATGTTAACGTTCGAACGTTAGTTAAATTAGTGCGGGAAATTTCCCGCTCAAATATGGTAACAATTCGATAAAATGTACGTTCGGACGTTTAAGTTAAATGTTCGACCGTTTATCTGTAAATTTACGAACGTTCGAACGAAAAATTGTGATACATTCGAACATATATGAGGAAAGTGCGGGAACTTTCCCGCTAGATTTTATGTTGTAAATAAGAAGGGTACGTTCGAACGTGTACTGTAAACGTCCGAACGTTATGAGCGGGAATAATTTTAGCAAATAACATTCGGACGTACAACTTAAACGTTCGAACGTTTAAACTAATAATTTACGGTATTAATCAGTACGCTCACGGGAGGAAGCGGATCATTTCTTCTTCTCCCGTGGGCGCAACAGACAGAGAGAGAGAGAGAGAGAGAGAGTTAGTGTGAGAGAGAGTTGAGTTAGAGAGTTAGAGAGTTAGAGAGAGTTGAATTTTGGTAAGAAAAAATTTTTATTTCTTGTCTTTATTTGAATTTTATGATATTTATACAATGTGTTTTTGTTGTAGAATATTTCTACTAAGTTAGTGTTGTATTTATTTGAAGGATTGCTTGTTTTGGGAAATTGGAAGATTTTGATTTGTAAGAGGATATTGTGAGTGCTAGGTATATTTCTAAACTTTATCAATATATTGTTGTGATTTTATGCTTACTCTTGAAATATTGTGATTATTATTTGTATAGTTTGTAAATAGTTTGTGAGTTTTTGTAAATATGTTGTGATATGAATTTGAAATATTGTGTTTCTTATTAGAAATATATTTTCATTAGGCTTTGTTAATACATGTTTATTACTTACTCAACTTTAAAAATATGTTAATACATGTGGCATGTTATTTTGTGAATATATTGTGAGTTATTATGAATATGTTGTGATATGGACTTTAAATATTTAAATTATTATTTGTGAATGACGTTTGAATATATTTACATTATTACAAATAAGCAATAAGTTAGTATAGTAGGAATCGTACGTTCGAACGTTTCAAGTTAACGTTTGAACGTTAAAATAAGAGCGGGAAATTTCCCGCTCGATTAAGGTATCTGTGTGATTATTCAGACGTTCGGACGTTTAGACTATACGTTCGAACGTTATTTGATGAAAATCACCAGAAAATTATGTACATCCGAACACCAAATATGTTAACGTTCGAACGTTGGGTAAATTAGTGAGGGAAATTTCCTGCTCAAATATGGAGAGACTTTGATGAAATGTACGTTCGGACGTTTAAGTTAAATGTCCGAACGTTTATCTGTAAATTTACGAACGTTCGAACGAAAAATTGTGATACATTCGAGCATATATGAGGAAAGTGCGGGAACTTTCCCGCTAGATTTTATGTTATAAATAAGAAGGGTACGTTCGAACGTGTACTGTAAACGTCCGAACGCTATGAGCGGGGGAAATTTTAGCTTATAACGTTCGGACGTACAACTTAAACGTCCGAACGTTTAAACTAATAATTTTAGCAAATAACGTTTAGACGTAAAACTTAAACGTTCGAACGTTTAAACTAATAATTTTAGAACTTAATCAGTATGCGCACGGGAGGAAGCGAATCATTTTTTCTTCTCTCGTGCTCGCAACACAGAGAGAGAGAGAGAGTTGAGTTAGAGAGTTAGAGAGAGTTGAGTTTGGTAAGAAAAAATTTTTATTTCTTGTCTTTATTTGAATTTTATGATATTTATACAATGTGTTTTTGTGATATGGATTTGAAAAATTGTGATAATAATATTTCAAATTAAGTAATAACAAATAAAAGTAACTCTTTAAGAATTATAATAATTAAAATTATTGTATAACCATTGAAATTTAAGAATGATAATTAAATATTTATAATAATATTTAAAATTAAGTAATAACAAATAAAACTAACTCTTTAAGAATTATAATATTTAAAATAATATTATACTTCTTTTACAATTTAAGTATAACAATTTAAATTATATTTTAAGAATGATAATAATTAAAATTATAATATAACCTTTAAAATACTCTTCAATAAAAAAGTCTTGAAACTACTAAATAAGTAGAGTTGGAATATGTAAATATACTTATTTATTATAAACTAAAGAGAAAGGAAATAAGGATCAAATATATTCTTATATAAAAATTATATACTTATTGTCTATATAAGTAAATAACTCACTCAATTAAGTATAACAATTAAGATTATAATTGTGGAATGATAATAATTAAAATTATATAATAACCTTTAAAATTATATATAACAATTATAATCTGTAAATTTTGGTCTAATTGCTTGACTGTCATAGTCTCTTCGGCCTTGAGAGGAGAGTCGAGGTCGGACAGTTTGTGACGGTTAAGTAATTAGACCAATTTTTAAACATTTCTTTAAGATCATTCTCCCTCGTTGTGTACAAGACATGAAACGTAGGGTCACATAATCTTCCATCCCTCTTTAGTTTAACAATATGGAGATATTGTTGTATGATTATACTGCTAGATGTGTGTGACATTGCATAAATACCCTTAGACCCGTTTGGGAATCAGTGTACATTTATGTGTCCACTGATTCCTGAATTGTCCAGTGTGGACAGTTTGAGATTATATTATCTGTATTGCACATTTTTGTTACTCGCTACTTTCCACGTTTAATATGATGTTTCGGTGTCTTCTTCTATTGTTCTTCGGGTATACTGTTCGTAGGGTCACAATCCCGATATTTGAACATGTATACTTGGAGAATTATGGGGAGGTGCTGCCGAAATTTCTACTAACGTAGAAATTAGTAGAGTGACGAGATTTGTGCAATATGGAGAATATAATCTCGAATGGGATAGGACCAACTACCTTATCAAAAAAGTAATGACAATTGGAGCATGCCATGCATGTGAATTTTCAATGTACGTGTTATTAATATATAGATGTTTTTAGAAATGGACAAAAATTGGATGCGTCTGGACGATAGACTTGGAAAGGATTACGTACCCTATGCATGTGGAGTAAGAACTTTCATTGATTTTGCACGGGCTTCTGCTGATAGTCGTGGTTACATTAAGTGTCCATGTCGAGGGTGTAAAAATTTGTGTGCGATAGGATTGGATGAAGTAGAGCGTCATATATTTGTGAACGGTATGAATCTGGGGTATACGCGATGGGTACTGCATGGTGAGCCGTATGAAGGGTCAGCAGATGTATTGGTCGATCATCACAATTATTTGCGGCACATGGATGATGATTATGAGCACGATGAGATGGAGGAGATGTTGGGTGACATTGGAGCTGGGATGTTTATGGATGAGGTTAACGACAATGCCTCAACTGGTGGATCAGGGACTGATTGTGATAATTTCCCTTCACTGTGGGAAGATGCAAAGCGCGAGCTTTACCCAGGTTGTACAAAACATTCCAAAATGTCGTTTATTGTGCGGTTGCTTCACATTAAATCATTGTGTGGGATGTCGACGAAAGCAATAAACATGGAATTGGACTTATTTAACGAGGTTCTTCCCGAAGGGTCTGCATTGCCTAAGAACTTTTATGAAGCGAAGCAGTTGAGAAAGGGATTAGGATTTGAGTAGAAGTCCATACATGCATGCAAGAATGATTGTGTATTGTTCTGGAAGGAGAACGAGGAGAAACAAGCATGTCCTGTATGTGGAGAGTCGAGGTGGAAAAGTAAGAAAAACATCCCGGTTAAGGTGTTGCGGTATTTTCCCTTGAAACCTAGGTTGCAAAGACTATATATGTGTAAGAAAACAGCTCATGATATGAGGTGGCACGAGGAGAAAAGAGTTAAGAATGACGGGTATATGAGGCATCCAGCTGATTCACTTGCGTGGCCGTCTTTCGATAATCAGTATCCAGAGTTCGGGTTAGAAGCTCGGAACGTGCGCCTGGGACTCACAACCGATGGATTCAACCCTTTTGGGAATATGAGTACAAGTTATAGCACTTGGCCCGTGGTATTGATTCTGTACAATCTTCCACCATGGAGGTGCATGAAGGCGCCAAACTTTTTGTTAACTTTACTCATCCCTGGCCCTAGATCACCTGGGAATGATATTGACGTATTCATGCAGCCGTTGATTGA
Organism: Juglans microcarpa x Juglans regia; assembly: GCF_004785595.1. Lineage (NCBI taxonomy): Eukaryota > Viridiplantae > Streptophyta > Magnoliopsida > Fagales > Juglandaceae > Juglans > Juglans microcarpa x Juglans regia. Next base: position 6,390,710 of record NC_054609.1, read on the forward strand.
AGAGCTGAAAGAGTTATGGGAAACAGGGGTTAGAACTTATGATGCATCTAAGTCGACATCTTTTCAGATGCATGCTGCGGTAATGTGGACCATAAATGATTTTCCGGCGTATGGGAATCTTTCCGGCTGGAGTACGAAAGGGAAGTTAGCGTGTCCGACGTGTAATAAAGAAACTGCTAGTGAGTGGCTAAAATTTTCTCAGAAGTTGTGTTTCATGGGTCATCGACGTTATTTACCAGCAAATCATGCATGGAGAAGAGAATGTGCCAAGTTTGATGGAAGAGTAGAGGATAGGATTGCACCAAAAGAGTTGTCTAGAGAAGAGATAGTGGAACAATTGCAACATGTTAGAGCGAACAATTTTGGCAAAGGTCGGGGAAAGAACAAGAGAAAACGAGCCGTACAAGAATTGAATTGGACAAAGCGTAGTATTTTTTTTGACTTGCCGTATTGGTCGTCATGCAAGTTGCGACATAGTTTGGATGTAATGCACATAGAGAAGAATATTTGTGATAATATACTGGGTACATTGATGAGTATTAACAAAAAGACGAAAGACACGATCAAGACGAGGAAAGATCTTGAGAGAATGAGAATTAAACATAATCTGCATTTGCGGGTGGAAGGCAACAGGGTGGTCATGCCGCATGCATGTTTTACGATGACGAGGGAGGAGAGGATGGATTTCTGCAAATGGTTGCAAGGTGTGAAGTTGCCAGATGGTTATGCTTCAAATATTGGTAGATGCGTGAGTCCTGATGATTGGAAAATCAATGGATTGAAAAGTCATGATTGTCACGTATTTTTGCAGAAATTATTACCTGTGGGAATTCGTGGGAAGCTTACATCTAATGTACGTGTGGCCATATCTGAACTATGTATGTTTTTCAAGGATTTGTGCGCTCGGGTAGTAAATCGAGATGTGTTGTCGAAATTGGAAGAAGACATTGCTACTATACTATGTAAATTCGAGCAGATCTTTCCATCATCATTTTTTGATGTCATGGTCCATTTAGCAATACATTTACCGCGAGAGGTACTTCTGGGTGGACCGGTGCAGTTTCGTTGGATGTATCCAGTTGAAAGATATTTGAGTCGATTGAAGCGCACTATTGGGAATAAAGCCAAAGCTGAGGGTTCAATAGCAGAGGCCTATATACACGATGAATGGTTAACATTTTGCTCTCTATATCTTCGTGGTGTTGAGACACGATTTGATCGTCAAGAGCGAAATGCTGATCTTGCTACTCCGCCTCCTCGTGAGCTATCAGTGTTTTCCCAGAATGTACGACCCTTGGGTGCACAAACAAGTTACGATTTAATTGATGGAGAGTTGGGTAAAGTTCGGTGGTATGTGCTAAATAACTGCCGAGAGATTGATGATTATCTTAGGTATGTCATTTCATTTCTTTGAATAATTATAGTTTTCTTTAAATTAATTAGAATTGTTGTGCTCAAAATATACTTCTTTTGCAACATGTTATAACAGTGACCACATGGACAAACTTAGGACGGAAGGCGTAGAAAATATAGAGGCAAGACACGAGGAAGAATTTCCCGGATGGTTTGAAGAACGTGTATGAACTAAAATTATATATATGTTATATTGTGAAATTTTTAACTCTGGATAATGAAATAATAAATATATACTATTTCAATTTATAGATTTTGGAACAACGTGCTCGTGATCCCGGATCAATTTCTTCTGAATTGTATGCATTGGCCCGTGGTCCCTCAAATAGAGCACTTTGATATATTGCATGCACGGTTCGAGGTTATAGATTCCATACTTTGGACCGTGAACGTAATAGAAAGACTCAAAATTGTGGTGTGTTAGTCGAGGGGAGTCATGGAACAGATGATATTGACTATTATGGTGTCATACGTGATATTATCGGATTGAAATATCTGGGTGGGTCTGTAACATATGTCTTTAAATGTGATTGGTGGGATCTAGGCGGTGGTCGGGTTTCGATACATAGGGATAATCACTTTACGAGTGTCAATACTGCATCTAAATGGTACGAAGATGATCCATTTGTATTGGCTTGTCAAGCTACCCAAGTCTATTACTTGATTGATCCAATGAAAAGTGCTGATGAAGATAGTGGGGAGATAACTTGGCGAGTCGTACAAAAATTTGTTCCTCGAAATATATATGAAGCAGGAACGGGTGCAGATTACGAGAATAGTGGAGATGAAGATGACACTCCGATTGTTGAGGCATACCAGGAAGATGGAGAGGGTATTAATTTGTTTGTTGACCTCGGTGCACTCGAGTTGCTCCCCTTGTGTAGAGATGATGTCCCACCCGTACATCTCGACCCGTCTGTATTAAATGATCATTCAATTCAAGTCAGTGAGGAGGAAGAAGAAGACGAGTCAGAAGATGAAGACGAATCAGAATCCGGGCAGGAGGTGGATAAAGATGATGAAGAAGAGGTGCATGATGATGATGAAGATGTTATTGATGGAGATTCTGAAGCAAGCATGGAAAATTCATTTGAAGAATAAAAGTACTAAATATTTTATTCATATAGGTGACTAAAATATCTTGAATTTTCATAATTTCTTCTAATTAATTTTCTTTGATATAATTAATTATTTTCAAGAATGCCAACAAAACGACAACGAAGAAATGTGCCTCCGCCAAGTCCAAGTCCTGAACCCATTGAGGACTTCCCACTCGAGGAATCCGTTCCTGAAGATGAAGCTAACACAGAAGAGAACAACAGCCAGTCGACACCTACCAGTAAGGAAATATTGTCGTTGATAATTATATATATAGTTAATATTTTTTTCTCAATAACTATATAATTATAATTATAGTATATCTATTATCATGTAGTTGATGCATCTGCACGTCGCGGTCGTGGCTATACATGAGGAATCTCTCTTGAAAAAAATAGAAGGCATGGTAATTTGAAAATCACAATTCCTGATAATTCCACTGGAGGAGTGGATGATAATGCAGCAGCGCTTTCCTCCTATATTGGCACAATAGTTCGAGCTTATGCTCCATTTTATGTGCGCTCATGGCGAGATGTTCCGATAGAGATTAAGGAGCACATTCGAAGTCGTGTGCTGGTGAGTTTACTTTTCAGTACATTTTTTTCACCTAGATTAATATATTATATTTTTTACCTGATTCCCTTATTAGGATGAATTCGACCTCGACTTTGGCCGTAGCGAGGATTTGAGAACCGTGAATGAGTTGATGGCTACACTATTCCGACGTCACAAAGGACGATGTCATGACCACTTCAAGAAGTTTGACACGTTGGAAGAGGCTGCGCAGTCTCCTTTTCAGCAGATGAAGTTAGATGATTGGAGAAAGTGTTGTGATCTTTTCGCATCTCCAGATTATCAGGTATTTTACATTTATATCTTTTAATTATTTACATTCATATTCGTTTTATATATTATATGTATATATATTACAATTAACATTTTTAATATATTTTGTAGCACTTGAGTTCTACAAATGCACAGAATAGATCCGTTCTGACTGTCCACCATCGTGCCGGTTCAAGGTCATTCCACCGTCTTGCTGAAAAAATGGTAATTAAAAAATTATAGAATTCATTTATTTTCCTGATATTATTTCTGATAAGTACTAATATTATCTTTTTAAAATTGCTAATATTCTCGCTTTGTTAGAAACGTGATGATCCTGAAAACTTTTCCCTCATTCATGTCTATGTTGCTGCTCACACTAATGAGCATAGTGAGTGGATGGATCCTGTCGCTGCAGATAATTATGTAAGCAGTGTTAATTTTGTTAAATAAATTATTTATATAATATTTTAATAGTTTATTTCTTATTTCTATTTCTTTTAATACGTTACTAATTATTTACGATCATTACCTTTTAAATTGCAGAGCAAAATGTTGGAGATGCAGTCGGCTTCTGAGGAATCCTCTCCTAGTGACATAGACATATTCACGCAAGTGCTCGGGCCGCAGTCTAGTATGGCAAGAGGTTTGGGACGATCTATCAAGCATAAATGTTCATCCTCCTCAACCTCATCGGCTTCACAAATTAATAATCTTACGGCAGATTTAGAAGCTGCACGGCGTGAGAATGAGTATATGAGGTCGAGACAACAAGAGTTAGAGTCTCTCTTAGAACGACAGTCTCATTTAGAGACGCGTTTGCAGGACCAACAGAGAGACCAGGAGGAAAGAATACGCAATGAAGTGCAAGAACAAGTGCAACGGGAGATGATGGTGCAAATGGAACGTGTTATGTCGTTGCAACAGAATCCCCGTGGGCGAGGGAAAAAGAAGAAATAAATTTTATCAATATTTCTGACTAGTTTTAATATCTAATTTTGTACTTTTATAAGACATTGTTACTTGTTAATTGGGTATGTAATATGATACAATTGGTATTATGTTTTTAAATTTTATGAAATTAGTATTTCTGATCTGTACGTTCGAATGTAAATAAAAATCGTTCGAACATTGGTTCACACTGTAACAAACGTTCGAACGTACTCACGCTAAAACGAACAAACCGTTCGAACGGTAAAGCGACTAACGTTCGAACAAAGAACTTGCATTCGGACGCTCCTTCATTTACATTCGAAATAACGTCCGAACATTAAACGCGCTACGTTTGAACATTTACGTTTACGTTCGAACAAATATTCGAACGTTTAATGTAATTAACGTTCGGACGCATTAACATTCGAACGTAAATTTTATACGTTCGAACACGATATCCAACGAACGTCAACTTCTCTCATTCGAACGCCAATCGGTCGGGTATAACGTCCGAACGTTTGATTTTACGTCTGAACGTGATTTTCTGTGACAGTTCATAACCGTCACAAAAAAAGGAACGTTCGAATGTTGTACCGAACGGAACACTTCCAACTGTCACTAAAAATATTTTTTGTGACGGTTGAACAGTAAACCGTCACCAAATGTTTTCTGTGACGCACTTTAGGTGACGGTCATGGTGACGGTTTCAAACCGTCACCAAATATGTTTAGTGACGGTTTGCCATTTTTTTGTGACAGTTTTCTCTGTCACAAAACACACATTCTGTTGTAGTGTTGGCATGTTATATGTTCTATTGATTATGAGACATGTCATGCATTTGAGACTTTTTTTCAAACATTGAAAACACCATCTATACTTGTTTCCCAGATACTCTTAATGGCCACACATCATGTACATTTTAGTTTCCCTGAACCTTGCATGGTCATTTTATATTTTAGTTTCTTACTTGGCATGTTATATGTTCTGTTGATTATGAGGCATGTCATCCATTTGAGATTTTTTTCAAACAACCAAAACATCATATATTGTTGTAGATACTCTACTGATATATTTTGTATGGGACCTGTGACTGTACAGAAAGCAATCTAAATGAATAACAAATGAACCTAAAAAATAAAAATTTATTCGAGTCTGCACATCATAGATTGTAGACTTTGATGGCAGGTTGAGCAAAACATGCATGAAACAGTTCTAACATTTGATGGAAAGAAATAAACACAGAGAAAACTGATAAAACAAAGCTGTCAAATTTATAAATATAGACATTATAATGCACAGTCAAAACAGCATAGTGGGCGAGCTGCAGATCTAACATGCATCAAAACATATCCTGCCCATTCCATGACTCGAAGAAATTACGATCTAAAGGCCTCAAAAATACAGATATATCACTATCTCAGTCCAGATAATCATGCGATGTAGGCAAAAATCATGTAGATCATCATCGGCCTCAACTTAAATATCGGAGAAAGCAAAATAGTATTTATACCTTTTTTGATAAGTAAACTAGTATTTACGCTTTTGCAATAATTTATGAATCTTTAAGTTTTATGTCTTTTAAGTTTTATGATTCATTTATGGTATCATTTACTTCATTTCTTATGACTATGAACAAATATGTGTAATGTATATATAGACTATATATATCATAAACATACAAAAGACAGTTAGACTCACCTGTTTAATTTTCCTTTTAACTTCTGCACCTCCACACCCGAAAAACAGTTGAATGCAGAAAGTACAGTGGCCTGGCCTCACTTTATTTAAGAAGGAGAGAGAGAGAGAGCTCAAAGAAGAAAGTGAAAGAAAGAAACTGCATACGCGTCTTCAGTTTCTTTCTTAATGTAGAAAACTGATTGCCGGTTTATTCGGTTCCCTCTTCGCATTTTAAGTTAACTATTGCGCCGCTTGCCACTCAAGAATTGCATGCACCGCTTGAAACTTTGTAAAGAAAGTGTGTCGAAATGAGATAATAGGATTAAAATATGAATAATTAGCGTATCTATTGAAGAGAAAGAGAGTCTAAAATTAAGATAGAAATAATCTTTAAAATAATATTGGCATTTTTAATATTGTCAACACCATTACATGTATGAGAATTTAAGTATTTTTTATGGCACCGCTTACGTTTGGTTCTTCAATTCTTTTTGCACCGCTTGGCTTTTTTCACTTTTATTCGGTTGCCATTTGAGAATTGCATGCACCGCTTGACACTTTGTAAAGAAAGTGTGCCCAAATGAGACAATAGGATTAATGAGCGGTTGCGTGAATGAAAACACACATAGCCACCGCTTGACTTTGCATTTAATGGTTTGCTAATTTGAAAGGTGTAGAAATGAAACTTGGTTTTCCAGTTAAGCCGAATAGTGCGGGCTGAATGCCAAGTCATCAATTAAAAACTTGACTTTTATATAATTAAATAGATACGAGGTTGCCGATTATACCCACTATATACTCCATTATCCACAGTTAAAAAGTGACTGGTAGCCATTGGTTTTATCTGCCTAATTCCTTACTTTATTAACAAGCGTACACACACGTTGGTAAGGAAAATATCATCTCTATTAATGTAAGCCAATATAGATTATATCTACGTTACACATCTAGTTGATAAATAATAAATAATTAAAATTATTATTTTTTTCGTAAGTTTAAATTTTTTAGACAAGTAGTGATTTTACGTGATATTAAAATAGATATTCTGAGTTCTAATCCTGATTTTATAATTCATCCCATTAATTAAACGAGAAATAATATTGATCATCTCCAAACTATGTAGCAATACGTGATTTATCATTTTTGTCATTCTATTTAAATACACATATTTATATATCAATATATGTATTTAAATAGATAAATTATAATGACAAATTATTTGTTAGTGCGTGGTGTGAAAATTAATAAGAAGAATTTTTCTAAAAATATAATAAATAATTAAACTTACCTCTTCTCCCGGCCGCTTGATATTGAATGTGTAGTCACGTCCATGAGAATAAAATATGTAAGTCTTTTGTGCACACTTTTTCTATAGACCTTTCATTCCTAACGATCAAGTATACATATTCAATAAAAAATCTGTACATATTGTTTATTTTCAATTTAAATATATAATTAAAAAATGCAATCAAAGGGATAGAGATAACATTTTCATAATACAACTAGAACAATTATAAGAGTGAGAGTAATATTTATCACTATATCTAGAAAAAAATTACTTATTTGTAATCAGTTAATTTCAACGAAATAATTACTTATAACTAAAATTAGTTATAAATAATCTTTTAGTCGTAATAAATTAATCACAAAAATTTATTTTTCTTGTAATACTTTTTTTCTGTAAGAAATCCATAAGGAATTAAGAACACCCATGCATGCAAATTCAGATTGCTCTTCACTCTTGATCAACATAAATCATGATTTTATGCACATCTGAATTAAAATATGTATTCTATAATTTTTGTATAAATATATATAATTAATTAACAATTAATGGAAACAAAACGATTTAGTAATATTTACCCTTATTCGATTGGATTGGATAAAAAGGCTGCGGTCGAAATAAGATATCATCGGTCTCCCATAGAATTGTACTTCTCAGAAAAGGATAAAGGAGATATCCGATGAAAGCCACAATCAAATATTCAGTCAAACTAAATATAAGTACGCGTCGATCTGTATCGGACCTCATCGGGTTTTTCTGAACCTTCTCCATAGCTGCAAGCTCCGGTCACCACTGCAATAAACGAAGAAGTTGAGTTAAAAAAAAAAAAATACATATTAAAACAAAAGAGAAAACAAAAATAAAGGGCTTTAAGGAAAACATGGAGAAGCTAGATCAGCATGCTGCATACGTGTTCTACTATGAAGGCGAGAAAATTATAAAATAGAACATTGGAGAAAGTTGCAGTACCTGCCTGCGCGCTATGAAGCTGGTAGCCCAGAAAATTAATTAGATCAAGAAGAAGACCAGTTGTTCCGAGAAAACATGGTGATATATAAAGAACAATTTAATACTGACGTGGGCGCGCAATCTAGCTAGCACTATTTTACTGCTGCTACTAATTGTGCAGATAAAACAAATGCTACAAGTCGTGCTAGCTACTGCTGCTCTGGATGACACAGACGCACCAAATTCATTCTTTTATTCTTTCAGTTTCTACTTTTTTATCTTAATTGTTGAGCTGCATAAATGTTATTGGTTTGGATTCTAAAGTTTTACATAAAATATAATAAATAATATAATTTTTTTAAATTTATTAAAAAATAATATTTTAATATTTACAAATTATCTCAAGTCTATAATTCTATCACTTTTATTTTAAGATATTTATATAAAAAGATGATAATTAAAAATAATTATTAATTAGTAGATATAGATACATGCAATAGAACCCCTAATTTGGTTTGAAAAATTCAACCAACTGGGAAATTTCACGTGTCATGCTGCTGACGATGGGAAGTACACGGGCCGATCAGTCTGCACATGGGAACGAATAAAACTACGTCAACACGGTATTCGGTTGGGGAAAATTCTTGTTGAAGGCTAAATCTATCGCCTTCGTAGGCCTGATGTAAGTTGAAATCTTATATTTTGAATTAAATATATTTGTCAATTGGATCTTAGACTACTAAGAGTGTGTTAAGATGTTGAGTTGAGTTGAATTGAGTTGAGATGATAAAATATTGTTAGAATATTATTTTTTAATATTATTATTATTTTAAAATTTGAAAAAGTTGAATTGTTTATTATATTTTATATTGGAATTTGAAAAAGTTATAATGATGAGTTGAGAGTAATTTAATAACCAAACGTATCCTGACATGATTGATCGATTACTATCAACATTTTCACATCTACTTACTACAACATAATTGTTTTTAGTGACGATTGAAAAATTGTGACAGTCGCGAAATTCTCAGTAAAAAACTTTTTCTGTGACGATTTCTGGAAACCGTCACTAAAGACAGATGAGGCTTTTTTAATGTTCCAATGTATGAGAAATTTATGTTCAAACGTCACATATATGTTCGAATATTGTGGCTCCTTACGTGCGAACGTGAGATGTTTTGCGCCAACGTTCGAACGTTAATTGTAAATTTAAATTAAATATGACTCTAATTTAAAAATTATGTAGTTTTATAGTGTATAATTTGTGAAGAAGTCAAAAAAATTGACTTGTATATATTTATATATACACAATTTGTAATATATAAATATATATTTGAAGTGCACTGATTTAAAATTAAAGTTGAAAAATATAACATTAAAGAAAATTAAAAATAATATTTTTCTTTACATATATTAAAAGCAAAATACAAAATATGATCGAATTTCATAAACAACACTTAGATGATAGCGTTGCTTGCGAAATTCGAATTTTGTACCTCCTCAATCAAGGTATCAACCTTGTCGTTGAGGATATCTACACGATAGGTGATCTCAGCGACAAACACCTCTATAGCCGCGAGTGATCGATCGATCTTATGATCGATATGCCTAGTTAGTTGTAATATCACAACATCAACCCAAACCGGCCTCGCATTTCCCACAGATGTACTTAGCGACTGCTAACTACTACTCCCCACATGACCTGGCTCAGGCTGCGTCGGAGGAACTAGATCCTCTACAAGGGGTGGCTGGCGTTCCCTCGCCTATCCAATGCGTGGTCATGTCGAGGAGGCTCATCTAATCTATGATCCACTCTTCTAGCTGGGTTGGCACTCTCCATGCAAGTAATAGCCGGCTGATCAGGACATCGTATGAGAGATTGTCCGTGGAGACGATGCTTGCCTCGTAATGAATCCTCTCAATGATGTGCAGTGGCAAATCTATGGGATCTCCACGTGCCACTCGTATAAAAAACTATACCCGAAGCTGACTAAATGTAGTTTTATGTGCCACAAGATCCACGTTTATTGCAACAATAAGGTGCAACATGCGGAAGAAAGGTAGCAGATGGTTCTGGTTGAAGGCGTTATTCCTCTTGATCTACATGCAGTCCCTTCCAGTGAGGATATAGAAATCCTCATCTCGGTCATCATCTCGAGCCTCGAGGCCAGTATCCTCGGCCTCTGACCGGTCTGCATCTCTGGCTGATGCTGACTCAAATGGGCAACCAGTAGATGATACAGAAATGCCTACATCCTCATGGGGTGTAGCTTGTGCAGATGTCTCAACTCCTCAATGAATCCCGAGGTGCTCGGCGATGACATCTGGTGAAATCTCACTGGAAACACCGTGTATAGTCACGGTATGAGAAGATGTGTCCTGAGGCATGTCACACATCCCCATATAGAACTTCTGAACCATTGAGGGGTATACATTCCTCCTCAATGTGCAGATATTTCCCCAGCCTCTACTGACGAAAAGATCTCTCAGGTTCGTCTACTCCCATATGAGTTCATCAAACTCATTAATTAGAACCTCTCACTCTACCATAACAGTACGAGCCCCGATAGGAGCAGCGTCCTGAGTGGCTCCTTCCCTCCTTTGTTTCCTAGTATGCAGAGGATGAGTCATATTCTAAAAATAGAAAGGGAAAAAAATTATTTACATCGATGCATTTTTTATGTTAATTTTAAGTTGTTCTGCATTAATATTCGAACGTAGTATTTACTATGTTCGAACTTTAAGATAAAACATTCGGACGTATATCATTTACGTTCGCCCGTAAAACACATACGTGTGAACGTATAACATACACATTCGAACGTAAGAAGTAAATAAATTTAAATGACGTACGTTCGGATGTTTATGTTATACATTCGAATATATGGGTTTTACATCCGAATGTAAAGGATGCACGTTCGAATGTTGAAGTATAAATAAATTTAAAAAAGAAGTACGTTCGAACGTTATAATTAAATGTTTGGACGTAAATTTTACGAAAAATAACGTCCGAATGTAAAACAATACACATTGAACGTAAAAGCCTAAACAATTATGTAATTGAAACGTCGTATGTTTGAACGTTACGATATAGAATAGCTGAGTCGACTCAGCCATTATTGAAATCTTGAAAATCAATCTACAAAGTTCTAAATGTCGAAATGCCACCGTAGAAATGAAATATACACTTCGAGAAACTTTTCTATAGTGACTATTTGGCCAATGACAAGCTATGGTGGTTGAAAAATGGAGTTGAAAATCCGATCACCACTTGGCCCGTTTTAAACAAAATTGAACCCAAATCTCAAATAAAATACATGTTATTTGATTAAAAGATGAATGCCTACCTTTTAGTGACGGTTGTGGCAGAGTTTGACGGCTACGGCGATGGAGGAGTGGCGGCGTGCAATCAGGAACGAAGTTAGATAACGGTAGAAATGACATTTCGAGCATCTATTTTGGCCTTATATACACGAAATATTGACTATAATATATTATATTATTAATATATGTTATATATTATAATGTATACTATAACATATAGCATACTATATATAATATTATATATAAATATTATATATACACTACAACATAATTATTTTTTAGTGACGGTTGGAAAATTGTGATAGTCCCTAAACCGTCACAAAAAACCCTTTTCTGTGACAATTTTAGAAACTATCACGAAAGACAGATGAGATTTTTTTTTTACGTTCCAACATATGGAAATTTTACGTTCGAACGTCACATATATGTTTAAACATTGTGGCTACTTACGTGTGAACGTGAAATGTTTTGGCACCAACATTCGAATATTAGTAATTAACGTCCGAACGTAAAATGTCTTGTGCCAACATGCAAACGTTAATTACTAACATTTGAACATTGGCGCCAATTTTAATTAAATATTTCTCTAATTTAAAAATTATGTGGTTTTTATAGTGCATAATTTGTGAACAAGTCTATATAATTGACTTGTATATATTTATATATACACAATTTGTAATATATAAATATATATTTATGTTTATATATATATTTGAAGTGCAGTAATTTAGAATTAAAAATAGAAAATATAATATTAAATAAGATTGAGAATTGAATGGTGAAAAACCATAGAAATATTAAATAATATTTTTCTTTACAAATAATAAAAGTAAAATATAAAATATGATCAAATTTCTTAAACAACACTCAGATGATAGCGTTGTTCGTGAAATTTGAACTCCGTACCTCCTCAATCAAGGTATCAACCTTGTCGTTGAGGATACCTACACGATGGGCGATCTCAGAGATAGACGCCTCTACAGCCGCAAGCAATCGACCTTATGATCGATATGCATAGTCAGCTGTGAGCTCACCGCATCAACCCAAGCAGGCCGCGTATCTCCCGCAGATGTACTCGACCGCTGTTGACTACTACTCCCCACATGACCTGGCTCAGGCTGCGTCGGAAGAACTAGATCCTCTACAGGGGTGGCTGACGTCCCCTAGCCTGTCCAATGCTACGTCGTTACGTGGTCATGCCGAGGGGGTTCATCTGATCTTTGACCCGCTCCTCTAGCTGAGTTGGCACTCCCCGTGCAAGTAATAGCTAGCTGATCAGGATATCGTATGAAAAATTATCGATGGAGACGATACTCACCTTGTAACGGATCCTCTCAAAGATGTGAAGTGGCAAATCTATGAGATCTCCATGTGCCACTCGTATCAATCGTATAAAAAACTGTGCTCAAAGCCTACTAAATGTGGTTTTATGTGCGACAAGATCTATGTTTGTTGCAACAATAAGGTACAACATGCGGAAGAAAGGTAGCAGATGGTTCTGGTTGTATGTGTTCTTCCTCTAGATCTACATGCGGTCCCTCCCAATGAGAATGTAGAAATCCTCGTCTCGGTCATCATCCCTAGCCTCGAGGCCAGTATCCTCAGCCTCTGACCGGTTTGCATCTCTGGCTGATGCTAGCTTAAATGAGCAGCCTGTAGATGATGCAGAAGTGGCTACATCCTCACGGGATGTAGCGTGTGTAGATGTCTCAACTCCTCGATGAATCCCGAGGTGCTCGGCAATGATATCTGGTGAAATCTCAATGGAAACACCGTGTACAGTCATGGTGTGAGAGGATATGTCCTGAGGCATGTCACACATCCCCATATAGAACTCCTGAACTATTGAGGGGTATACCTTTCCCCTCAATGTGCAGATATTTCTCTACTGATGAAAACATCTCTCAGATTCGTATGCTCCCATATGATTTCGTCGAACTCATTAATCAGGACCTCTCGCTCTACCATAACAGTACGAGCCCCGATACGAGCAATGTCCTGAGTGGCTCCTTTCCTCCCTCGTTTCCTAGTATGCAGAAGATGAATCATATCCTGAAAATAGAAAAGAAAAAAAAAATTATTTACAATGATGCATTTTTTGTGTTAATTTTAAGCTTCTCTGCATTAACGTTCGAACATAGTAAACTTAAGGTTCTAACGTTAATATAAAACGTTCGGACGTGTATATTTTACGTTCGCACGTAAAATATATACGTGCGAATGTATAACATACACATTCGAACGTATGTAGTAAATAAATTTAAATGACGTACGTTTGAATGTGTATGTTATACGTTCGGACTTATGTGTTTTACGTGCGAATGTAAAGTATACACATCCGAACGTTTTGTCTTAACTAAATTTAAAAAATATTATGTTCGGACGTAAATTTTATGAAAAATTTCGCCCGAATGTAAAACAATACACGGTCGAACGTTACGACTCAGAATGGCTGAGTCGACTCAGCCATTATTGAAATCTCAAAAATCAATATTCAAGGACCTAAATGCCGAAATGCTACCGTAGAAATTAAGTATACACTTCAAGAAACTTTTCTACGGTGACTATTTGGCCAATGACAAGTCGTAGTGGCCAAAAAATGGAGTTGAAAATCTGGCCATCACTTAACCCGTTTTAAACAAAATCGAATCCAAATCTGAAAATAAAATACATGTTATTTTATTAAAAGATGAATGCCTACATTTTAGTGACCGTTGTGGCGGAGTTTGACGGTGGCAACGACGGAGGAATGGCGGTGTACAAACGTGAACGAAGTCAGATAACGGTGAAAATGACGTTTCGCCGTTCTGTTTTGGCCTTATATACACGAAACGTTCGAACGTAATTATTATTACGTTCAAACGTTTTCTGATTTATTTTTCAAAATAATGACTATAATATATTATATTATTAATATATGTTATATATTATAATGTATACTATAATCTATAACATATAGCATAATATATATATAATATTATATTATAATATATATAGTATATTATAATATATATAGATATATACTATGTATTATATATATAATGTATTATATAGTAGTATATTATATATATTATATAGTAGTATATTATATATAATAGTATCAGAGTCATTGGTGATAGTATTGTTATTACTATTTTATTGCTATTCAATATTGTTATTTCTATTTTATTGCTATTGTTATATCTTATTTTTCCTGCTATTTTCAATTTATTGGATTTCTATTATGCTCATAGTACTGGTTTTCGAGATTTGTATGAGTTAAAATGCACAGAATATAATTTAAGAATGGAATTACAAATCTTGATGGATAATATAAAAAATCTTAAAAGACAACAACAATTAATGAGACAAAATTATACATTAATGATGTCTAAATATCATGTATATCAAAGTAGATAATCTGCGATAGAATATTATGAAGCTGACTGCACTTTCCTAAGAAACGAAATTAATAGCATAAGAAACCATTTGAAGATACTTGCTTTATAAAAAAAAAAAAAAAAAAGAGTAAGGAATCACTGATACAAATTTTACAAATATAACCCATAACTAAAGAGAATAATGTATATTGGGAAGCTTGTGTTGGTAAGCCAAGATAAACCGATGGTCAGCCCATTCAAGCCAGAAGGCTATAAGGGTGGTCCCGGTAGTGTTCCCTCAAGTTCTTAATCTACTTATTTCTCTTTGGAAATTGGAAATTTTTGTTTAAAATCTGTCTCAATGAATTCTTTATTCAAACCTAATGAATCTACCACTAGCATCCCTATAGAATCTGATAATATTAATCAAGAAGACTACAGTATATTAGATATAGAAAGAAATATATAAGACTGGACAATTCCTGATGTTCCAAAAAATCAAATATACAAAATCTCTACTTTTTCTTTTAAATTATCATTCCTTACAAATTATACAATTAAAACAGTAAAGAAAACTATTAGTCTAAATAATGATTATGAATCATTACAACTCTTAACAAAAAAGGCTATTGATCATCATAAAAAATAAAATTATTCTTTTATTCATATTGGACTAATACAAGTAGCTATAAAGCCACTCACTCGAAATGGCTTAAATACCTCAGTATTGCTTTGTTTAAGAGACGGAAGACATTATAACTTTCATGATTCATTACTTGGAATGGTAGAATCCAGCTTGTTCCAAGGACCGGTCTATTTTAATTGTTATTCCAATTATTCTTTATCATTATTTGATGGTAATATTTTACACGTCTTAATACTAAATATTAAGACAAATGGCTATCAAATGATGAAATGGTCACTTGCTTTAACAGTAGTTTATAGGATTCATTATAAATTAATGAAAACAACATTAGAACCACAAGCTCTAATTACTAGTCCTAAAGGATATACATTATTATTACAATCTAGTACAAAATTCTAGTATACAAATTCCTAAACAAATCAATTGGAATCAAGTCACACTTCCTAATGAATGGCAATTAGAAAATATTACTCCAACACCTAAGATAGAAAATAATTCTAAAGATAATCTCGAATATATAGATCAAAAAACGGATGGGACGGTTTAAATAGCTTTTCAGCCTTTTAGAAGATCTTTTTCACATTATTCCTCTTCAGCACCTTACAGTTATCATACACCCAGATCTATTCTTACATCAATTTCTAGAAATAAATCTCAAAATTTTGACACCAGATCTTTTGATACTAGATCCCAAAATCTTGACACCCAGATTCGAGGAATCATTCCTGGAAATATATTGATACGCCAGTATATGCTATTAGCCATCCTGATAAAGCATCTACCTCTCATAATTCTGAAAAAGAACCCTCTTCTCCGACATATTCTCAAGTAGTTGGAGATGATGCCCAAATATATACCCTGAATAAAGAAGAATTTAAAATTAACAAAGAATATCTCAAACAAGATTATATGAAAAAAGAAAATAGTCACAAAAGAATAACATTTTTCTCAACCTTTACAAAAATAGAAAGAGATTATATTCAAGAAAAATATTACGAAGATTTAGAGAAAATACAGATCAATATACCTTTCTTTACATGGTTTGAGATATATAAATCAAACCAATTATCTACCATAAGCAGGACTACTAATCAATGGATTAAAGGAGAAAATAACCAAATTATTTATGAAGAATATCCCCATTTTGAAGGTATTAAGTACAATCAGAGGAATACTCAAATTTTGGCTACACCAATAAAAAAACATAATATTGCAAATACTGAAAAAAAACTTGATAATATAATACAACAAAACAATTATACTAATCTATATTTAAAAATCATGGGTAAGCAATTAGAAAGGATTGAAACCCAAATATCTCCTATAAAACCCACTTTTAAAGAAATAGAAGAAACTCCCTTATTTGTTCCCCACGAAATTTCATCCCATTTAAAATCAATTTTTTCTAAAAACAAAAATGATTTATTGCAACAGATCTCTAGTAAATTAGAAAAATTAACAATTAGTAACACTGCTACCACCTCAAAACAACCACATATTAATGTATTTAGTAAAATAGACTCACTCGTAATATCTGACTCTAAAATTAGTAATATTGAAAACCAATTTAAAAATCTAGATCTACAGATAAACAAGATTAAAGAAGATCATGTTAATAATTTTTCGGCTAGAGATTCAAAACAGCATGTCTCTGTTACTCATAATTGGTATCTCAGACCTACTCCACCGGATATGCAATTCGAGGAAAGAGAACATATAGTAAGATCAGCCTTGCACCAGATGTATTATACGAATGAAATATAGACGGATTATCTGAATATGAAATACTGAATCATTTTCAAAAAATGATTATGGTAGCCAACGTCTATAAAAGTAACAGAAAAACTGATCATCAGGTAGCACACATTATTGTTACAGGATTTACTGGCCAACTAAAGGGTTGGTGGGATCATTACCTTTCA
The DNA here is from genome assembly GCF_004785595.1 of Juglans microcarpa x Juglans regia. Classification (NCBI taxonomy): domain Eukaryota; kingdom Viridiplantae; phylum Streptophyta; class Magnoliopsida; order Fagales; family Juglandaceae; genus Juglans; species Juglans microcarpa x Juglans regia. The sequence goes on from NC_054609.1 coordinate 6,408,140, forward strand.
TATGATGAAAGGTCACGAATATTAACAGCTTATAAATATGATGAAAATATGTAAATAATTAAAACAGAAAATGATTTACCCTTAGAAGATGCTGTAAACACATTAATATATGCATTAACTAAACACTTTGTTGGTGATCCCGTTCAATTTAAAGAAAGAACTAGTGATTTATTGATTAATCTTAAATGCCCTCAATTATTTGATTTCCGTTGGTATAAAGATGTATTTCTAACTAAAGTTATGATCAGAAATGATTGTCAACTGCCATACTGGAAGGAAAAGTTCATAGTCGGACTTCCATATTACTTCGCCCAAAAGGTACGAGAATCATTATTAAGATCAGACGGTACTATTGATTTTCATAATCTCACATATGACGATATAATAAGTAAGATTAACAGAATTGGATTAACTATGTACAACGATTTAAGATTAAAAAAGCAAATAGAGAAAGAAAAGTAGTTTGCTAGAAATGAATTAGGTACTTTTTGTAAACAATTTGGTTATACTCATTTATTAGCCCCCTCAAGAAGACACAAAAAGGGAAAAAGAGTTTATAAGAATTATTCCAATAAAAGACGAAAATACAAAAAACCTTATAAAAAGACAAAAGACAAACCAATATATAATAAGCCACTAAAAAGTCCTAAAAAGACTAATAAAAAGAAAAAGCAGATTGTTTGTTATAAATGCGGAAAAGTAGGACATTATAAATCAAACTGTAAAGTCAAACAACAAATTAATGAATTAGATATATCCGAAACATTAAAAGACAAATTAATAGACATTTTTATAATACATTCAAGTGAAGATGAGGTTAGTTCTTTAGAAGAAGAAGAAATTTATCAATTAAAAGAATCAAGTTTTTCAGAACAATCTTCCGATAGTGAATTAGAAGAAGATGAAGTACATATTTGTAATTTTCTAAATAAGGATAATTGCATTTGTAACAAAACCATTAATGTACTTTCAAAACAAGAAGACATTATACTAGAATTAATAGACAAAATCAACAACCCCCAAGAAAGAAAAGATTATTTAGAAAAATTAAAACATACATTTAATAATCAAAATACTACAATAACTTCATCCTCAACACCTTACAATTTTTCAGAAATAATAGGTAGATTTAAAACTGACAAACAGAAAATTACGATTCAAGATATACAACAAGAAATCAATGAGATAAAACAAGAAATTAGAAATTTAAAAACATTCAATCTTAAATTAGAAGTTTCAAACGAGCAACTATTACAAGAAATTATATTATTAAAAATAGAGAAAAATGGAAAAAATCTTCTTGAAGAAAAACATAACATTGAACAGGGAGAATGTTCAACATTAGATGAAACGGACAATTTCATTAATATTCTTAATAAGATAAATTTTCAAAAATAGCATGTTGAAATAACAGTTTCAATTAATCAAGAATTCTCTTTTACTACAATTGCCCTATTAGATACAGGAGCGGAACTAAATTGTATACAAGATGGATTAATATCTTCTAAATATTTTGAAAAGACAAAAAAAACATTATCCCAAGCTAATGGAACAAAATTGAATATAAATTATAAATTATCCAATGCACACATCTGTAATAATGGACTTTGCTTTAAAACAACATTCATTTTAGTAAAAAATATTAATACCAAAGTAATCTTAGGAAATCCTTTCTTGCACTACTTTACCCTTTTTCTGTAACAGAAGAAGGAATTTCTACTAAAATACTTGGACAAGAGAAACAATTTAAATTCATATTTCCCCTGGTATTAAAAGAAATTAACTCTTTAAAGAAAATTTCACTAACCAGAGAGATTAATTGTTTAACAAAAAATAGAATTAGAAGAAAGGAAAACCAAAGAAACTTCTTAAAACAAGAATTAAAATATAAAAGAATTCGAGAACAATTAAAAGACCCATTATTAACCCAAAAAGAGAAAACAACACATAGTAGAATTACCCTATGAAAAAGAGTTTTTTGAGAAAAACATTCCAACCAAGGCTAGACCTATCCAAATGAATAACGAATTATTAGAATATTGTAAAAATGAAATTAATGATCTAAAAACAAAAGGATTAATAAGGAAAAGTAAATCACACTGGAGTTGTGCTGCCTTTTATGTCAAAAAACAGGCAGAATTAGAAAGAGGAGTTCCTCATTTAGTAATAAATTATAAACCTTTAAATAAGGTATTACAATGGATTAGATACCCAATTCCTAATAAAAAAGATTTATTATCCCGATTATATAAGGCTACAGTATTCTCAAAATTCGACATGAAAAGTGGTTTTTGATAAATCCAAATCGCTGAAAAAGATCGATATAAAACAGCTTTCACAGTCCCCTTTGGATATTTTGAATGGAATGTTATGCCCTTTGGATTAAAAAATACCCCTAGTGAATTTCAAAATATTATGAACGAAATATTTACTCCATTCACTTATTTTTCAATAGTTTATATAGATGATGTATTAATATTCTCTTCATCTATTGAACAACATTGGAAACATTTAAATATTTTTGTTCAAGCTATCAAACAAAATAGATTAGTTGTCTCCTCATCAAAAATAAAACTATTTCAAGAGAAAATTAGATTCCTTGGACATGAAATTTATCAAGGAACTATTACACCAATTAGTAGAGCAATAGAATTTGCTGATAAATTTTCAGATGAAATAAAAGACAAAAATCAATTACAGAGATTTCTAGGAAATCTCAACTATGTTGCAGATTTTTACCAATCTCTCAGACCATTATGTAAACCATTATTTAAAAGATTAAAAAAGAATCCACCTCCTTGGACAGAAAAACATACTAATATCATAAAACAAATTAAAGCCCATATTAAAAAATTACCATGCTTAGGGCTTCCATCTCCTCATACTTTTAAAATTGTTGAAACAGATGCCTCTGATATTGGATACGGAAGAATTATGAAACAAAAGTTATCATCCAACTTGGAATAGATAGTTCGATTCCATTCAGGATGTTGGAATTCTACTCAAAAGAATTATAGTACTATTAAAAAAGAATTTTAGCTATTGTATGTATTTCTAAATTTCAAGATGATTTGTTGAATCAAAAGTTTTTACTTAGAATAGATTGCAAATTATCCAAGGAAGTTTTAATTAAAGATGTGAAAAACCTGGCTGCCAAGCAAATATTTGCCAGATGGCAAGCTATATTAAGTATTTTTTATTTTGATATTGAGCATATTAAAGGAGAATCTAATTCTCTTCCTGATTTTCTATCCCGAGAATTCTTATAGGGAAAATCATGTCATCTTCAAAGTCCAAAATAAAGTCCAAATCCTCATACGCACGGCCGCCATCTCCTCCTTATCCTTCACCCTGTCCTTCTGCAACTCCAAGACCTTATACGATATTGGGGTCATTACCACAAAAGATTAGACCCTCTTACAATCCATTTTCACCATTAGCCTCTCCAAAATTACCAACCTATTCCAAAGCTGTTTCTCCTTCTTCTCCTTCTCATTTCCAAATTATTAATCCCCCATTATTATCTCAACCTTCTTCATCTCCTATTATTATCAAATCTCATTGGCATCCAGTCTTTCCTATTGAATCTGAAATTCAACATCTGTCTGACCCTCAGAAATTACTTGATGCCTTTCTCCTATCAGACTGGCATTATGTTCCACAAAATATTAAGAAAACCCAGCATTTTTATGAATTTATATTAGTAGATACTGACTTAATTATTCTCTCAGAAATTCCTTGTTCCCTTCAAACTCAACTTTCTCCACCAGCGTCTCCAATTATTGTTTTTCATAAAGTCACTATCAAACAAGTTCTCATCCTGGAACAATAGGGAAAAAATCCCTATTTAACAAGAAAATTCTCTTATCCCTATGATCCTCCTTATTATGATTATTTCGATTACCAGCAAGCATGGACAAAAATGTTTTTAAAACAAAATAAAAATTTGCGTCATTCATGGTTCCTTCATTTTGATAAACTACAGGAAATTAAAACACTCCCGACATGGTTCTCACTATGGTGGGAATATTATGGACCCGAGCCTCTTCTCCTTCCTCTTCCTTTTCAGGAAAGTCCCCAAAATTTTATTTCACAAAATGACAGCCCACCAGCATTAAACCATTGCTCACCCCTCTTGCTATTCTTTCTTAAAACAAAATTAAATTGGATTATGAAATGGGAATACGTTATCAAACCTCATCCCTCTCTCAAAACCATTATGTTCTTAGCCCGTCAAGTTTCCATCAAATGGTGGGAAAAATACAATTATGATCATGTATTGAAGATGTTTTTAAAAGTTACCAAAACTCCGGAAGTCCTAGTCCAACGGAGTAGATTTCAAGCACAATTAGTATCCATTACAAATAAGAAGGATTTGAAAAAATTAGCTGAAGTAATGTCACAAATATCAGACAGTGACGATGAAGAAGAAGCACAACCCAGATTATCTCCACTACAGCAACCCGCATTATCACCAACAGCCCATCAGGCCTCTCCTTCCCAACAGGCCTCTCAATTTCAGGGTAACCAAGCTGCATCTCCTTCTCAAGATTATTCACCTTACCATCCAGTACAACTAATGGATTCTCAAGATCCGTTTGAACTGGAATTAGCAAATTATGATCATCAGAATATGTGATTCCAAAAGATTATTAGTGACAGATTATTGCCCAGCAAAACGACAAATAATTCTGTACAAAATTACTTGTTCTGTGATTACGTGTTCTGTACTCTGTTTGTTTTTAGAGTCGGCTGGCACTGTTCTTGTCTTTAATGTCGGCCAGTACTGTGTTTGTCTTTAGCGTCGGCTGATACTGTTCTTATAACGGTCGGTACTGTTCATGTATTATTAAAGTTACTGTTTTACTGTCTACATAAAGGGGTTCACGAGGCAAGAAGGGTATTCAGAATCTCTAATCTGAAATCCCTTCCTCTCTCGTCCAAACCTCTACAGTCTAGTCCTGTCCTCCTCTCTTTTTAAATCTTTCAATCGTCCTTCCCTCATGTCTTCAGGTCTCAACTCCTTTGAGAATTAATCTCCTTGTAAGTATTATGTTCTTAATGAAGAAGTTTATTTCATATCTCTTTTCTTCAATTTTTATTTCTTCATGCATATGGTCGGTTATACCGCCTGCCTTCTTTACTATCATGCATATGGTCGGTTATACCACCTGTCATTTTAATATTATATTATTCTACCTGGGATATACGCCTTTGGTATCAGAGCCATTGGTGATAGTATTGTTATTACTATTTTATTGCTATTTAATATTGTTATTGCTATTTAATATATTATATATATTATATAGTAGTATATTATCTATAATACATTATTATATATAGAGTAAATTATATGACTAATATTATATTATATATTATAATATAATATATTATATATTATATATACGATCCATTATAAACTAATGAAAAGAACATTAGAACCACAAGCTCTTATTACCAGCCCAAAACGATATAATTTATTATTACAATCTAGTACCCAAAATTTTAGTGTACAAATTCCTAAATAGATTAATTGGAAATAAATTACTCCCCTAATGAATGACAATTAGTGAAGTTGTGAGTGGTAATTATATTTCTAAAGTTTAGCAATATGTTTATATATGTTATTGTGATTTTATGCTTACTCTTGAAATAATTGTGATTATTGTTTATGAATTTTATAAATAGTTTGTGAGTTTATAGTGTTCATTGATAAATTAATATATGTAGAAATATTGTTGTGAGAATATTGTTGTTGTTGTGATATGGATTTGAAATATTGTGATTATTGTTTTTGAATTTTTATTCAATATGTTTAACAAGAAAATTATAAGTTTAGTATCTTAATTTAAGTTAAGATTAAAGACAGGGCTGGCTATTGGATCAGTAAATAGAAAGACAGTTTCAGTGGGAGGATCGATCCCTTTTGTTTTCAAAATAATGTTCAAACATCCTCCATGATTGTGTTACAAGTAATAAATATATAGAGGACTGACTAGCTAGCTAGCTTGGTGATCACGTTGTAGTTACGTACCTTCATTTGTTGCATTTATGGCTATGAAGTCCATTAAGTGAGTCCTAGCCGTACGGGACTCTGCTAATAGTTGTGGTTACATTAAATGTCCACGTCGATGGTGTAAAAATTTTTGTGCGATAGGGTTGAATGAAGTTGAAAGTCATATATTTATGAATCGTATGGATCTGAGTTGGATGAAGTTGAAAGTCATATATTTGGATGAAGTTGAAAATCATACAAATTATGACCCTCAGATGATGTGATTCCAGAAAAGCATTACTATATAGTATATATATATATATAATGCACTATATATATACGTTGTAGTGTATTATATATATATATAAGTTTTGTTGTTAGTTTTATTAATTATATATTATTGATTCATATATATAGTATAATATATATACTATATTATTATGTCATTATTATGTCTTCATTTAAAGTATTATGCTGTCATACTATATATATATATAAAATATAGTATATATATATTATACTATAATATAGTATATAATATAATATACTATATTATATACTATATATAGTCCAGATTATTCACCTTGGCATCCACCTATCATATTCTTAAAAATAGACTTTTTTTCCAACATATTCACAAGTGATTAGAGATGATGTCCAAATACACACATTGAGTAAAGAAGAATTTAATAAGTAACAATGAATATCTCGAATAAGTGGGTTATATGAAAGAAGAAAATAATTACAAAAAGTTAGAATGTGAAAAATGCAAGAAATTTCCCACTCGATTTAGGCATCTCTGTGATGATTTGAAACGTTCGGACGTACATTTTCACTAGATGTACATTTTCAATGTTTACGTTCAAACGTAAACATTTGTAACTTTCGAACGTGAAATTAAAAGTGCGGGAAATTTCTCGCTCGATTTAGGTATCTCTCTGATGATCTGAACGTTCAGACGTTGAAATTTTATGTTCGAACGTTAGTCGATGAAAATCATTGGGAATGGTAAACGTTTGAACATAAAATTTATAACGTTCGAACATGAAAATAAAAGTGTGAAAAATTTTTCGTTCGATTTAGGTATCTCTGTGGTGATCTGAACATTCAGACGTTGAAATTTTACGTTCGAATGTCAGTCGATGAAATTCATTAGGAATGGTAAACGTTCGAACACAAAATTTCTTAACATTCGAACATGAAAATAAAAGTGCGAAAAATTTTCCGCTCGATTTAGGTACCTCGGTTATGATCTAAACGTTCGAACGTCTTTTGTAGAAAACATGCTCGAGTTTTTTAATGTTCAAACGGTTACTAAAAATTGGGCAGAATATTATAACGTTTGAACGTACAACAAAAACGTTCGAACGTTTTGTTTAAAAATTTTATGATTGAATGAATACACGCACGGGAGGCAGCAAATTCATTTCTGCTGCTTCTCATGTGCGCGCAACAGAGAGAGACATGAGAGAGAGGCTTCGTGGGTTAGAGAGAGAGAGTTAGAGTGAGAGTGAGAGAGAGTTGAGTGAGAGAGGGACATGCGTTAGAGAGAGAGAGAGAGATAGAGTGAGAGAGTGTTAGAGTGAGAGTTAAGTTATGCTTTGGTAAGAAAAAATTATTTTTCTTTTGTATTTTCTTGAAAGTTATGATATTTGTTTTGTATTTTTGTTTTATATATTTCTAATAAGTTAGTGTTGTATTTTTTTGAAGGATTGATTGTTTTAACAAGTTGAAAGCTTTTAATTTGTAAGAGGATATTGTGAGTGTTAGGTATATTTCTAACCTTTAGCAATGCGTTTATACATTTTATGCTTACTCTTGAAATATTGTAATTATTGTTTGTATAGTTTTTGAATAGTTTGTGAGTTTATAGTATTCATTGATAAATTAATATGTGTATAAATATTGTTGTGGAAATATTGTGATATGAATTTGAAATAATGTGATTATTGTTTGTGAATTTTGTTCGAATATATTTACATGGTTAGAAATATATTGTGTTTAGGTTTCGGATTTATGTGAAATTTTTGATATAATATTTTTTGGTTTTGAAGAATTTGTGAGTGCTAGTTATATTTCTCAAGTTTAGGAATTAATGTGTCGAAATATTGTTGTGGGAATATTGTTGTTGTTGTGATATGGATTTGAAATATTGGGAATATTGTTTGAATATGTTTACATGGTTAGAAATATATTGTGTTTAGTTTTAAGTATTTATGTGAATTTTTTTGTGTTTTTCGAATTTATTCTAGAACAAGAAAATTATAAGTTTAGACTCTTAATTTAAGTAAAGATTAAAAACGTTTAATATACATTTAATATGAGACTTAAATATTTAACATTTAATAAGTATATATAATATATTCATAATGGTAATTTAGTTAGAATATGATTATTATTCAAGTTATAACTATAATATAAAATTTAATTTTAAAAAGTAGAAAAAATAAGTATATAACTTAATTATATATAAAGTATAATATATATGACGCCCTGACTCCCACGTACAAAAAACACGAAAATCGTGACGTCAGAATGATGACAACACGGTCACACATCCCAACGAAAGTACCAAGTGTGTGTATATACAACAGTGTACAACAAACAATGTAGCGGATAATATAAATAAGTCTACTAAGTACCATAATTTTTAAATACAAATATTCAAAACAAATCATCTTTAAAAAAGTAATATAGTCATCCCAAAATATATTACAAAACAAATACATAAATAATTGATAAAGCGAATCTCGATAAACGGAAGCAATCCCAAATCACTCCTCCAAAAGAGCCAAGCTTAAGGCTCGTCATCTTCATCTGCATCAAAATCTGCGATACCATAAAATGGTACCACAGGTAAGTATAAACCAAACAACTCTCGAGATACAAACATATTGATGCAACCAACATGCATGCATATGATAAAATATGCGTCAGATCCAAAAATATCATTTTTCCTAAAAATAGATATTTTTCAACACACGCCAAAATCCCATTTTGGCCCAAAAATAATAATCTGTGATTTTTTCAAAAAATGACCCAAATCAATAAAACACCATTTTCTCCGAAAATGAATCACATAAAATCCTTTTATTCAACATATGCTATTTTTTCAGAAAACAGCTCATTAATCCATTAATCATATGCACCATGATCTCCCCTAGGGATCAAACACACATCCTTGCTTCGTAACGATGCCCAGTTCTGCACCCAACGCGTTCGTGGCCAAGCACCTACTACGCAACGAACGATGCCCAGTTCTGCGCCTAACGCGTTCGTGGCCAAGCATCCTCTAGCCCCCGTCAGCAGAGGGGCCACGGAGCCGGCACGAGACCATCTCGTCCGATCCCGTTGTCGCCCAGTGACAACCGAGGGGACGTCACTCAGTATATTCCACTCCCGAGTGACCAGAGGAGCTCCACCGAGATAATGCCCCATCTCGGTTTGGGGTCATGATACACACATATCCAAAATCCTTTAACACATGAAAATTCAGTTTTCAATAAACACATGAACATGAATGCATGTACACGAAAACCCAGTTTCCTTTACAAACATGATCACGCGCCATGTACATGAACAACACCATACCAGCAACCAACATTTTACAATACTAACCAAACACACAACTTCGTCCACAATCGATCCGACCCCCGAACTCCTCGGACTCAGTCCGGCATGTCCAATCAGATCACAATAATATGTGTTAGTCCAAAAATATGTTTAAATCACGATAATTTTTTGGAAAAATACTTACAGTGCTATAATACAATTTCCGAAGGATTACGGAGCTGCAAGAAGTGGCGGCACAGCAACGTAACAGTGTAAAATGCACTGTGGCCGTGAGTCTCAAATACTCATTTTTGAATGGGGACAAACCAAGACCTGAAATTGATAGGGTAGGGCTTAGGGATATCGGTGAAGCTGGTGGTGGTGGTTTGCCATGGGTGGCGGCGTAGAGGGTGGTTGAAGTGCAAAAATATCCAAAACAGAAATGGAGTTGGATGTACTTCACTAGTGGCGGATCGGAGCTGGGATTAGGTGCATTGGGTTGCAATGAGGTCGAGGATGAAGTGGTGAAGAAATGGTGGCAGGAGGTGGCGTGGCGGCTTGGTGTTGTGCGTAGGGAGAAACGACAGCGAGATAGGGGCTGAGATTGGTGGGGGATGATGGCCGGCGGGAGGGGAACTTGTGACGGTGGGCAGTGTCGGTCACGGGCGGCTCACGGCAGCGGGCTGGGTGGAGGAGAAAAACGCACGGGAAGAGAGAGGGAGACGGGTGTCGAGTGGGAAAGCAGAGGAAGAAGGAAGAAAAAGAAGAAAAGAAAAGAAAAGAAAAGAAGAAAGAAAAAGAGAGGAAAGAGAAAATGGAGGAAAATAAATGAGGTCCAATCCTCACATCTTGGGTCACAGAAAATGATTTAACAAAAATGATTTTAAAATAAAAAGTCAAATAAAATAATTTAAACATAATGATAAAATGAAAATAAAACAATTAAATCCAACAATCAATTAATTTAAATAAAGAGAGATTTAAATGCATAACAGTAATTAATATTAAGGAAGCATATCAAATTTAATTTTTTACGAACTAAAAATCATAAAAATAAACCCACTAAAAATCCGATAAACTTAAAACAAGAGAATAAATTTTTGAATAAATAATTGATGAGACAAAATTATATATTAATGATGACTAAATATCATGTATATCAAAGTAGACAAGCTGCAATAGAATACTATGAAGCTGACTGCACTTTTCTAAGAAACGAAATTAATAGTATAAGAAACCATTTGAAGATACTTGCTTTATAAAAAAAAAAATGGATTTTTACAAAGATAACCCATAGCTAAAGAGAATGATGTATATTAGGAAGCTTGCGTTGGTAAGCCATGAAAAACCGATAGTCAGCCCATTCAAGCCAGAAGGCTATAAGGGTGGTCCCGGTGGTGTTCCCTCAGGTTCTTAATCTACTTATTTCTCTTTGGAAATAGGAAATCTTTGCTTAAAATCTATTTCAATGAATTTTTTATTCAAACCTAACGAATCTACCATTATTATCCCTATAGAACCTGATAACATTGATCAATAAGATTACAGTATATTAGACATAGAAAGAAATCTACAAGACTGGACAATTCCTGATTTTCCAAAAAATCAAATATACAAAATCTCAATTTTTTCTTCTAAATTATCATTTCTTACAAATTATACAATTAAAACAGTAGAGAAAACTATTAGTTTAAATAATGACTATGAATCATTACAACTATTAACAAAAGAAGCTATTAATCGTCACAAAAAACAAAATTATTCTTTTATTCATATTGGACTAGTACAAGTAGCTATAACGCCACTCACTAGAAATGGATTAAACACCTCAGTATTGCTTTGTTTAAGAGATGGAAGACATTATAACTTTCATGATTCATTACTTGGAATGGTAGAATCCAGCCTGTTCGAAGGACCAGTCTATTTTAATTGTTATCCCAATTATTCTCTTTCATTATTCGATGGTAGTATTTTACATGCTTTAACATTAAATATTAAGATAAATGTTTATCAAATGATGAAAAGGTCGCATCCTTTAACAGTAGTCTATAGGATTCATTATAAATTAATGAAAACAACATTAGAACCACAAGCTCTTATTACCAGTTCAAAAGGATATACATTATTATTACAATCTAGTACACCAAATTCTAGTATACAAATCCCTAAACAAATCAATTGGAATCAAGTTACACTTCCTAATAAATGGCAATTAGAAAATATTACCCCAATACCTAAGATAAAAAATAATTCTAAGAATAATCTTGAATATATAGATCAAAAAGCAGATGGGACAGTCCAAATAGCTTTTCAACATTCTAGAAGATCTTTTTCACATTTTTCTTCTCCAGCACCCTCCAGTTATCATACACCCAGATCTGTTCTTACATCAATCTCTCGAAATAAATTTCAAAATTTTGATACCAAATCTTTTGATACTAGATCCCAGAATTTTGACACACAGATTCGGAGAATTATTCCTGAAAATATTATTGATACACCAGTATATGTTGTTAGCTATTCTGATAAGGCATTTACCTCTCATAATCCTGAAAAAGAACCTTATTCTCCGACGTATTCTCAAGTAGTTAGAGATGATGCCCAAATATATACCCTGAATAAAGAAGAATTTAAAATTAACAAAGAATATCTCAAACAAGATTATATGAAAGAAGAAAATAGTCACAAAAGAATAATATTTTTCCCAACCTTTACAAAAATAGAAAGAGATTATATTCAAGAAAAATATTATGAAGATTTAGAGAGAATACACATTAATATACCTTTCTTTACGTGGTTTGAGATATATAAATCAAATCAATTATCTACCATAAATAGGACTACTATCCAATGGATTAAAGGAGAGAATAATTAAATTATTTATGAAGAATATCCCCCTTTTGAAGTCATCAACTTCAATCAGAGAAATACTCAAATTTTGGCTTCACCAATAAAAAAATATAATATTACAAGCACTGATAAAAACCTTGATAATATAATTCAACAAAATAATTATACTAATCTATATCTAAGAACCATGGGTAAGCAATTAGAAAATATTGAAGCCCAAATATCTCCTATAAAGCCCACTATTAAAGAAGTAGAAGAAACCTCCTTATTTGTTTCCCATGAAATCCCATCTCATTTAAAACCTATTTTTTCCAAAAATAAAAATGATTTATTAGAACAGATCTCTAGTAAATTAGAAAAACTAACTATTAGTAATACTGCTACCACCTCGAAACAACCACATATTAATGTATTAAGCAAAATAGATTCACCTGTAATATCTGACTTTGAAATTAGTAATATTGAAAACCAATTTAAAAATCTAGATCAACAAATAAATAAGATTAGAGGAGATTATGTTAATAGTTTTTCAACTAGAGATTCAAAACATCATGTCTCTATTCCTCGTAATTGGTATCCTAGACCTACTCCACCGGATATGCAATTCGAAGAAAGGGAACATATAGTAAGATCTGCCTTCGCACCAGATGTATTATATGAATGGAATATAGACGGATTATTTGAGTACGAAATACTAAATCATTTTCAAGAAATGATTATGGTGGCTAACGTATATAAAAGTAATAGAAAAACTGATCATCAAGTAGTACAAATTATTGTCACAGGGTTTACTGGCCAACTAAAAGGTTGTGAGATCACTACCTTTCATATGAAGAAAGATCACAAATATTAACAGCTTATAAATATGATGAAAATATGCAAGTGATTAAAATAGAAAATGATTTACCTCTCGAAGATGCTGTAAACACATTAATATATGCATTAACTAAACACTTTGCTGGTGATCCAATTCAATTTAAAGAAAGAACTAGTGATTTATTGATTAATCTAAAATGCCCTCAATTATCTGATTTCCGATTGTATAAAAATGTATTTCTAACTAAAGTTATGATCAGAAATGATTGCTAACAGCTATACTGGAAGGAAAAGTTCATAGCCGGACTTCCATATTACTTCGCCCAAAAGGTACGAGAATCATTATTAAGATCAGATGGTACTATCGATTTTCATAATCTCATATATGGTGATATAATAAGTAAAATTAACAGAACTGGATTAATTATGTGCAACGATTTAAGATTAAAAAAGTAAATGGAGAAGGAAAAGAAATTTGCTAGAAAGGAATTAGATACCTTTTGTGAACAATTTGGTTATACTCATTTATTAGCTCATTCAAAAAGACACAAAAAAGGAAAATGAGTTTATAAGAATTATTCTAATAAAAAATAAAAATACAAAAAACCTTATAAAAAGATAAAAGACAAACAAACATAAAATAAACCACTAAAAAGTCCTAAAAAACTAATAAAAAGAAAAAGCAGATTGTTTGTTATAAATGCGGAAAAGTAAGACATTATAAATCAAACTGTAAAGTCAAACAACAAATTAATGAATTAGACATATCTGAAGCATTAAAAGATAAATTATTAGATATTTTTATAATACATTCAAGTGAAGAGGAAGATAGTTCTTCTTCTTCTTCAGAAGAAATCTATCAATTAAAAGAATCAAGTCTTTCAGAACAATCTTCCAATAGTGAATCAGAAGAAGATAAAATACATATTTGTAATTGTCTAAATAAGAATAATTGTATCTGTAACAAAACCATTAATGTACTTTCAAAACAAGAAGACAATATATTAGAATTAATAGACAAAATCAACAACACTCAGGAAAGAAAAAATTCGTTAGAAAAGCTAAAAGATACATTTAATAATCAAAATACTACAGTAACGTCATCCTCAACACCTTACAATTTCTTAGAAATAATAGGAAGATTTAAAATTGACAAACAGAAAATTACGATTCAAGATATACAACAAGAAATCAATGAGATAAAACAAGAAATTAGAGATTTAAAAACATGCAATCTTAAATTAGAAGTTTCAAATGAACAATAATTACAAAAAATTATATTATTAAAAATAGAGAAAAACGGAAAAAATCTTCATGATAAAGAACATAAAATAGAGCAAGGAGAATATTCAACATTAGTTATAAAAGATGAAACAGACAATTTCATTAATATTCTTGATAAGATAAATTTTCAAAAATGGTATGCTGAAGTAACAGTTTCAATTAATCAAAAATTCTCTTTTACTATAATTGCTCTATTAGATACATGAGCATACTTAAATTGTATACAAGAGGGATTAATACCTTATAAATATTTTGAAAAAATAAAAGAAACATTATCCCAAGCCAATGGAACAAAATTGAATATAAATTATAAATTATCCAATGCACATATCTGTAATGATGGAATTTGTTTTAAAACAACATTCATTTTAGTAAAAAATATTAATACTAAAGTAATATTAGGAAATCCCTTTCTTGCCCTACTTTACCATTTTTCTGTAACAGAAGAAGAAATTTTTACTTAAATACTTGGACAAGAAATTCAATTTAAATTCCTATTTCCCCCAGTATCAAAAGAAATTAACTCTTTAAAGAAAGTCTCATTGACCAGAGAAATTAATTTTCTAACAAAAAATAGAATTAGAAGAAAAGAAAACCAGATAAACTTCTTAAAACAAGAATTAGAATATAAAAGAATTCGAGAACAGTTAAAAGACCCGTTATTAACCCAAAAAATTGATAATTTTAAGACTATAATCGAAAATGAAGTATGCTCTAACCTGCCTAATGTCTTCTGGAACAAAAAACAACACATAGTTGAATTCCCCTCTGAAAAAGGGTTTTCTGAGAAAAATATTCCAACCAAGGCTAGACCTATCCAAATGAATAATGAATTATTATAATACTGCAAAAAAGAAATTAATGATTTAAGAACAAAATGATTATTAAGGAAAAGCAAATCACCATGGAGTTGTACTGCCTTTTATGTCAAAAAATAAGCAAAATTAGAAAGAGGAGTTCCTCGTCTGGTAATAAATTAAAAACCTTAAATAAGGTATTACAATGGATTAGATACCCATTTCCTAATAAAAAAGATTTATTATTCCGATTATATGATGTTACAGTATTCTCAAAATTTGACATGAAAAGTGACTTTTGGCAAATCCAAATTGCTGAAAATGACTGATATAAGACAGCCTTTACATTCTCATTTGGACATTTTGAATGGAATATTATGCGTTTTGGATTAAAAAATGCCCCCAGTGAATTTCAAAATATTATGAACGAAATATCTACTCATTTCACTCATTTTTTGATAGTTTATATAGATGATGTATTAATATTTTCTTCATCTATTGAACAACATTGGAAACATTTAAATACTTTTGTTCAAGTTATCAAACAAAATGGATTAGTCGTCTCATCATCAAAAATAAAATTATTTCAAGAGAAAATTAGATTCCTTGGACATGAAATTTATCAAGGAACTATTACACCAATTAGTAGAGCAATAGAATTTGCTGATAAATTTTCAGATGAAATAAAAGACAAAAATCAATTACAGAGATTTCTAGGAAGTCTCAACTATGTTGCAGATTTTTACCAATCTCTTAGACAATTATGTAAACCATTATTTAAGAGATTAAAAAAGAATCCACCTCATTGGACAGAAAAATATACTAATATCATAAAATAAATTAAAGCCCATGTTAAGAAATTATCATGGTTAGGACTTCCATCTCCTCATACTTTTAAAATTGTTGAAACAAATGCCTCTGATATTGAATACAGAGGAATTATGAAACAAAAATTATCATCTGATTTGGAACAGATCGTTCGATTCCATTAAGGATGTTGGAATTCTACCCAAAAGAATTATAGTACTATTAAAAAAGAAATTTTAGCTATTGTATTATGTATTTCCAAATTTCAAAATGATTTGTTGAATCAAAAAATTTTACTTAGAATAGATTATAAATCAGCCAAGAAAGTTTTGATTAAAGATGTAAAAAACCTGGTTGCTAAGCAAATATTTGTCAGATGACAAGCTATATTAAGTATTTTTATTTTGACATCGAGCATATTAAAGGAGAATCTAATTCTCTTCCTGATTTTCTATCCCGAGAATTCTTACAGGGAAAATTATATCATCTTCAAAGTCAAAAGTAAAGTCCAAATCGTCATACGCACGGCCGCCATCTTCTCCTTATCCTTCACCTTGTCTTTCTGCAACTCTAAGACCTTATACGGTATTGGGGTCATTACCGCAAAACATTAGGCCCTCTTACAATTCATTTTCACCATTAGCTTCTCCAAAATTGCCAACCTACTCCAAAGTTGTTTCTCTCTCTTCCTCTTCTCCTTCCCAAATTATTAATCCTCCATTATTATCTCAGTCTTCTTCATCTCCTATTATCATCAAATCTCATTGGCATCCAGTCTTTCCTATTGAATATGAAATTCAACATCTGTCTGACCCTCAGAAATTACTTGATGCCTTTCTTTTACCGGATTAGTATTATGTTCTACAAAACATTAAAAAAACCCAGCATTTTTAGGAATTCATATTAGTAGATACTGACTCAATTATTCTCTCAGAAATTTCTTGTTCTCTTCAAACTCAACATTCTCCACTTGCATCTCCAATTATTGCTTTTCATAAAGTCACCATCAAACAAGTTCTCACTCTGAAACAATGGGGAAAAAATTCCTATTTAACAAGAAAATTCTCTCATCCCTATGATCCTCCTTATTATGATTATTATGATTACCAGAAAGCATGGACAAAAATGTTTCTAAAACAAAATAAAAATTTGCGTCATTCATGATTCCTTCATTTTGATAAACTACAAGAAATTAAAACACTCCCGCAATGGTTCTCACTATGGTGGGAATATTATAAACCCGAACCTCTTCTCCTTCCTCTTCCCCTTCAGCAAAGTCTCCGAAATTTTATTTCCCAAAATAACAGTCCACCAGCATTAAACCATTGTTCACCACTTCTGCTCTTCTTTCTCAAAACAAAATTAAATTGGATTATGAAATGGGAATACGTTATCAAACCTCATCCCTCTCTCAAAACCATTATGTTTCTAGCCCACCAAGTCTCCGTGACTGCTTTGTATTGCGTTGATAAACACTTCTTTCCATGACATGCCTCGCTATCTATGTTTACTGGAACCGAGCCTTAAGGTGAAGGGCCGCCTCTCTAAGAAAAGAAGTTTGGGGGAATCAGGAACAACCGCTCTTGCAATGGATTCCTTAGCAGCGGATGCAAAAGAAGAAAGCAAAGACTAGGAAGTCAGTTCTTTTCTTTCTTTTTTTCGATTGAATGCTTTTCAGGGACTAAGTCTCCGGGTCTAGAACCATTGCCATATAATTTTTTGGTGTAAGCCTTGTAAGCTTTCCATTCCAACTTTCTCCTAGTCTTTCCCGTGTGTGTAAGGGGCTCTTGTGGGTCGATTGTTGTTTTCAATGTATTTGAAGTCTTGGTTGGAAATAGGGAATGCGGTTGTGGTTGCAGGTGGAGTTAAGAGCCCCGCCTTCCATTCGTTCAAAGCTCTCTCTCTTTCTATTGAATCTGGTTCACCTTTATAATGAAGTGAACATAAGAGCAGGTTTCAGCTTTGACTTTGATTCCACTGCCTAATGCTATCTACTTTCATCTCCAACTTCATTTAATAAATAAGAGTGAGGGTGTTCGTAGATCATGTCTTTGCTGCTTTCGAAGTTCTAAAGTGGTCTATTACCTATGTCCCCATGTCTGCTATTCCCTTCAGTTGGTTCGGAGAGAGAGAGAGGGTAAGGGGTGGAAGACTATTTCGCTATCGTGGGTGGTGAGATCCTTTGTAAGAAGGGCATTCAGAATTCTGATCTGAAATCCCTTCCTCTCTCGCCCAAACCTCTCCATTCTAGTTCTGTCCTCCTCTCTTTGTAAATCTTCCAATCATCCTTCCCTCTTGTCTTCAACTTCCAACTCCTTTGAAAATTAGTCTCCTTGTAAGTATTATGTTTTTAATGAAGAAGTTTATTTCATATCTCTTTTCTATATTATTTATTTCCTCATGCATATGGTCGGTTATACCACCTGCCCTATTTGCTATCATGCATATGGCCGGTTTTATCGCCAATTACTCTCATTGTCATTAATTTCTTAATATTATCTATTTATTATACCTGGGAGATACGCCTGTTATAATATATACATACAAAAACTATAATTAATAATTACTTATCAAATATTCTTACCATTGTGAGGTTCCAAACTATTATATTATTAAATATATTTATATATAAATAAAGAAAGTAAAATACTCTTCAAGGAAAAAGTGTTGAACCTACCAAATAAGTAGAGAGTTGGAATAAATAAATATACTTATTTACAATAAACTAGAGAGTAAATAAATAAGGATAAAATAAATGCTTATATAGAAATTATATACTTATTGTCTATATAAATAAGTAACTCAATTAAGTATAACAATCAAAATTATACTTTGAGAATGATAATAATTAAAATTATATAATAATCTTTGAAATTGTATATAACAATTATATAATAAGAATTAAAATTATGGGGAGGTGCCAATTAACAATGTCCTAAGATATATAATAACAATTAAAATTATAATTTAGGAATAATAATCCGAGATCAATCATTATAGTATTTCGCATAGGATAGCCCCAGCCAATCCAAAATCACGCCAAAAACTTTGTTGCCTGTTGAAAAGTCTGAAGTTTTGATTCCATAACTGTTAATTTTTAATTTTTTTTATAAATTAACAATGTCACATTTGTATTGTGTTATATTGTTAAACTAGAGAGAGATGAAAGAATATGTGAACAACTTTCGTGTCTTGTACACCCCGGAAAAGAATGATCTTGGGATTATATTATTTGTATTGCACATGTTCGTTACTCCTACTTTCCACGTTTAATTTGAAGTTTCGATATCTTCCTCTACTGTTCTTCGGGAATACTGTTTGGAAGGTCACAATTCCTCTATTTGAACATGTACTTGGAGAACTATGGAGAGGTGCTGCCAAAATTTCTACTAATGTGGAAACTAGTAGAGTGACGAGATTTGTGCAATATGGATAATATAATCTCGAATGGGATAGGACCAACTACCTTATCAAAAAAGCAATAAGAATTGGAGCATACATGCATGTAAATTTTCTATGTACTTGTTATTAATAGATATATGTTACTAGAAATTGACAAAAATTGGATGCATCTAGGCAATAGACTTGGAAAGGATTACATACCCTATGCGCGTGGAGTAAGAACCTTCATTGATTTTGCACGGGCCTCTGCTGATGATCGTGGTTACATTAAGTGTCCATGTCGAGGGTATAAAAATGTGTGTGCGATAGGGTTGGATGAAGTAGAAAGTCATATATTTGTGAACGGTATGGATCTGGGGTATACCTGATGGATATTACATGGTGAGCTGTATGAACAGTCAGCAGATATTTTGGTTGATCATCAAAATTATTTGCGGCATATGGATGATGATTATGAGCAGGATGGGATGGAGGAGATGTGGGTGACATTGGAGCAGGATGTTTATGGATGAGGTTGACGACAATGCCTCAAGTGGCGGAGGGACTTATTGTGAATATTTCGCTTCAATGTGGGAAGATGCAAAGCGCGAGCTTTATTCAGGCTGTACAAAATATTCTAAAATGTCGTTTATTGTGCGATTGCTTCACATTAACTCATTGTGTGGGATGTCGATGAAAGCAATAAACATGGTATTGGACTTATTTAATGAGGTGCTTCCCGAATAGTCTGCAATGTCCAAGAACTTTTATGAAGTGAAATAGTTAAGAAAGGGATTAGGATTTGAGTACAAGTCCATACAGGCATGTAAGAATAATTGTGTTTTGTTCTGGAAGGAGAACGAGGAGAAACAAGCATGTCCTGTATGTGGAGAGTCGAGGTGGAAGGGTAAGAAAAACGTGCCGGTTAAGGTGTTGCGGTATTTTCCCTTGAGACCTAGGTTGCAAAGACTATATATGTGTAAGAAAACAGCTCACGATATGAAGTGACACGAGGATAAAATGGTTAAGGATGATGCATATATGAGGCACCTTACTGACTCATTTGCGTGATAGTCTTTCGATAATCAATATCCAGAGTTTGGGATAGAAGCTTGAAATGTGTGTCTGGGACTCACAACTGATGGATTCAACTCTTTTGGGAATACGAGTCCAAGTTATAGCACTTGGCCCTTAGTCTTGATTCTGTATAATCTTCCACCATGGAGGTGCATGAAGGAATCCAACATTTTGTTAACTTTACTTATCCCCGGCCCAAGATCACCTGGGAATGATATTAACGTATTCTTGCAGCCGTTGATTGAAGAGCTGAAAGAGTTATGGGAAACAGGCGTTAGAACTTATGATGCATCCACGTTGACATCTTTTCAGATGCATGCTACAGTAATGTGGACCATAAATGACTTTTCGACATATAGGAATCTTTTCGGCTGGCGTACAAAAGGGAAGTTAGCGTGTCCGATGTGTAATAAAGAAACTGCTAGTGAGTGGCTAAAATATTCTCAGAAATTGTGTTTCATGGGTCATCGACGTTATTTACTAGAAAATCATGCAGGGAAAAGAGAATGTGCTAAGTTTGATGGTAGAGTAGAGGATATAAATAGAATTGCACCAAAAGAGCTGTCTGGGAAAGAGATAGTGGAACAATTGGTACATGTTTGAGTGAACAATTTTGGCAAAGGTCGGGGAAAGAACAAGAGAAAACGAGGCACATCAGAATTGAATTGGACAAAGCGTAGTATTCTTTTCGACTTGCCGTATTGGTCGTCTTGTATGTTGCGACATAGTTTTGATGTAATGCACATAGAGAAGAATATTTGTGATAATAGACTGGGTACATTGATGAACATTAACAAAAAGACGAAGGATACGATCAAGACGAGGAAAGATCTTGATAGAATGAGGATTAAACATAATCTACATTTATGGGTGGAAGGCAATAGGGTGGTCATGCCGCATGCATGTTTTACGATGACGAGGGAGGAGAGGATGGACTTCTGCAAATGGTTGCAAGGTGCAAAATTGCCAGATGGTTATGCTTCAAATATTGGTAGATGTGTGAGTCCTAATGACAGAAAAATCAATGGATTGAAAAGTCATGTCTCATATTTTTGTAGAAGATATTACCTGTTGGAATTCGTGGAAAGCTGACATCTAATGTACGTGTTGCCATATCCGAACTCTGTATGTTTTTTAAGGATTTGTGCGCTTGGGTAGTAAATTGAGATGTCTTGTAGAAATTGGAAGAAGACATTGCTACTATACTATGTAAATTCGAGCAGATCTTTCCACTATCATTTTTTGATGTCATGGTCCATTTAGTAATATATTTACCGCGAGAGGTAATGTTGGGTGGACCGGTGGAGTTCCGTTGGATGTATCCAGTTGAAAGATATTTGGGTCGACTAAAGCGCACTGTTGGGAATAAAGCCAAAGCTGAGGGTTCAATAGCAGAGGCCAATATACAAGACAAATAGTTAACATTTTACTCTCTATATCTTCGTGGTGTTGAGACACGATTTAATCGTCAAGAGAGAAATGCTGATCTTGCTACTCTACCTCCTCGTGAGCTATCAGTGTTTTCGCAGAATGTACAATCCTTGGGTGCACAAACGGGTTACGATTTAATTGATGGAGAGTTCGGTAAAGTTCGGTGGTGTGTGCTAAATAATTGTCGGGAGATTGATGATTATCTCAAGTATGTCGTTCCATGCTTCGAATAATTCTAATGTTCTTCAAGTTTAACTATAACTATTGTGCTCAAAATAAACTTCTTTTGCATTTATCTATAACAGTGAGCACATTGACAAACTTAGGACAAAAGGCATAGAAAACATAGAGGCAAGACACGAGGAAGAATTTCCCGGATGGTTTGAAGAACGTGTATGAACTAAACTTATGTATATGTTATATTTTGATACTTTTAACTATGGATAATGAAATAATAAATATATACTATTTCAATTGTTAGATTTTGGAACAATGTGCTCGTGGTTCTGGATCAATTTCTTCTGAATTGTATGCATTGGCCTGTGGTCCCTCAAATAGAACACTTTGATACACTTCATGCACGGTTCGAGGTTATAGATTCTATACTCTGGATCGTGAACGTAATAGAAAGACTCAAAACTCTGGTGTGTTGGTCGATGGGAGTCATGGAACACATGATATTGACTATTATGGTGTCGTACGTGATATTATCATATTGAAACGTTTGGGTGGGTCTATAACATATGTCTTTAAATATGATTGGTGGGATCTAGGCGGTGGTCGGGTTTCGATACATAGGGATAATCACTTTACGAGTGTCAATACTGCATCTAAATGGTACGAAGATGATCCATTCGTATTTGCTTGTCAAGCTACCCAAGTCTATTACTTGATTGATTCAATGAAAAGTGCTGATGAAGATAGTGGAGAGATAACTTGGCGAGTCGTACAAAAATTTGTCCCTCGAAATATATATGAACCAGGAACGAGTGCAAATACGAGACTAATGGAGATGAAGATGACACTCCAATTGTAGAGGCATATCAGGAAGATGGAAAGGGTATTAACGTGTTTGTTGACCTTGGTGCACTCGAGTTGCTTCCCTTGTGTAGAGATGATGTCCCACCCGTCCATCTCGACCCGTCCGTATCAAATGATCATTCAATTCAAGTAAGTGAGGAGGAAGAAGAAGAAAAAGAGTCAAAAGATGAAGACGAAGTAGAATCCGGCCAGGAGGTGAATAAGGAGGATAAAGAAGAGGTGCATGATGATGATGAAGATGATATTGAGGGAGATTCTGAAACAAGCATGGAAAATACATCTGAAGATGAAGAATAAAAGTACTAAATATTTTGTTCATAAAAGTGACTATAAAATATCTTGAATTTTCAACATTTCTTCTAATTAATTTTCTTTGATATTATTAATTATTTTCAAAAATGCCGCCAAAACGACAACGAAGAAATGTGCCTCCACCAAGTCCAAGTCCCAAAACCATTGAGGACTCCCCACTCTAGGAATTTGCTCCTGAAGATCAAGTTAACACGCAAGAGAACAACAGTCAGTCTATACCTACTAGTAAGGAAATATTGTCGTTGATAATTAATTATATAGTTAATACTTTTGTCTCAATAACTATATAACTATAATTATACTATCTATTATCATATAGTTGATGCATCTGCACGTCGCGGTCATGGCTATATACGTGACATCTCTCTTGAGAAAAATATAAGGCACGGGAAACACAAGATCACCATTCCTGATAATTCCACTAGAGAAGTGGATGATAGTGCAGCAGTGCTTTCCTCTTATATTGGCACAGTAGTTCGAGCTTTGTGAGAAACGTAATGATCCTGAAAACTTTTCCCTCATTTATGTCTATGTTGCTGCTCACACTAATGAGCATAGTGAGTGGCTGGATCCTGTCTGTGGTGCCCACGACCCCCATGTAAGGAGACACGGGAATCGAGCCGCCAAGATGATGACAACAGGGTCACACATCCCAACGATAGTGCCAAGTATGTGTACATGCAACAGTGTACAAAAACAACGCAGCGGATAATTAATACAACTAAGTACCAGAATTGTTAAGACAATTTAAAGAATCAGTAAAATGGTTTAAAAATTATACAGTCATCCAAAAATAAATATTTTACAAGTCTCAATTAAAATAAATTAAACGTAATGATACAATGAAAATAAAATAATTAAATCTCACAATCAATTAATTTAAAAAGAAGAACAATTTAAATGTACATCAATAAATAAATATTAAGAAAACATATCAAATTTAATTTTTTAAAGATTATAAAATAACCCATTTAAAATATCCGATAATTTTAAAATAGGAGAATAAATTTTTGAATGAATAAAAATAATCTTTCAGTGAAAATACACTAAAATACGGGGTGTTACATTCTCCCCCCCTTAAAAAAAATTTCGTCCTCGAAATTTGTAAGGCCATACATTATGCTAAAACAGGATACATGATACAACCAGAACACGCTTGAGATAATATACCATCACCAACGCCCAAAAGCGTAAGTAATGCTCTCTCAAGTCTACTCCGATAGGCAATTCCATCATACTCGCATTAGTCCCCCAGTGGCACATCACGCCTAAAATTCCTATGGTGGCTATGTTATCCAAAATCTCTTTTCCCCAAAAACTTTAATACAATATCCAATAAATTCCAATGATTAATAGCTCCATACAATAATCCATGCTAACCTCAATCAATTCCTATGCTACAACTTATAAACCTCCATTGAATTCTACCTTTGGTAACCTAATGGCCACTTCCAAAGTTAACCATCCATAACATAATTGGCACAACCAAATGATTAATCTTCAACTACAATTATCGTCTAAAAAATTCAAATTACCACTAATTCCTCAAGATCAGCACATCCGAACTCCTAACTACAACAAAAATATCACGCTTCTGCTGCGCACTTTGATATTCACCACAAGCATAAAATTTATGTCCTCATAAAAACTAGCACCATCGAGTATAAGGTGGTTCCATACCTACTAACCAAAAACTCTTATCACAAATTAGTAGAAAAATGCTCTCTTTCCCAAAACCACAAGTTTACTCAAATTCCTCAATAGCACATCACTATTAAACCTTAAGGCAAGCCATTTTACTCAAATCATCAATCCACCAAAAGCCAAATGCAAATCACCCAAGGATCCTATTGCTTGATTAACTCACATACTTGATCATATTATTCATTGCTAATGCCTAAGCTTCAACTTCCAAGATCTTATCATACACCAAACATGACGACCCATCAATCTCTCTTCAAGTTAAATAACAATGTCCTTAATTCAACCAACCGGATGCTCAATCTCCAAAGAAAGTATATCCTCAAAATTTAAATTCCTAGGTAACCTCAAGTCACAATTAATCCCTGAGATAATCACAATAATTATTGTCAACCATCATTCTATTAAGTAATCCGCTTCGACTACACACTACGATTGACTCACCAAAAACTCCAAACCAAAATCTCTTGAATTTAATATTATTGTATTTATTCATCTTCAACACCTACCCAAGACACTTCTTCCAAGCCAAAAATGAGACAACAACCCCTGTACTCTCCGAAATGCATACACACTCACCACTATTACGCAAGTGATCTGACACTACCATTTCCATCATCTGGGCCTATATCCTCGAAATCAACAAGTATAATTTCCTACATCTGCATCATCTATTATCCTTAAAATTGATATGGATTAAATCCTCAACCTGTCACTAACCTCGAGTTAAAAACAATCATTTTCTGAACTAGATCAACATCTTCAATCCTCGAAAAATACACAAACTAGATCATTACCTTCCATCTCCAAAGAAGTTCTCTCCTAAAAATTCTTATATCATTAACTCAACTCTGATCAATCTCAATTTAATAGTTACCCACTAATCAATTGATAGAATAGACCAAGTTAGCGTACCAAGTCTACAAAACTAAGAACTCAAATCCTATTATAATTCAACCCTTCAACTTTGCAATTCTAAAACCTTAAACCAGATAAGAATCATTCTCCTAAATCCTCAAGATCGACGATCTTAAATCTAAAACATTCACCATATAAAGCTTGTAAATTCTAAAGTCTCAAATGTTAACAAGCTGCTTATCAAGGTCGGCAAGATCAAAAACTTCTAATCTAAGTAATCCCTTAATTGCTTGTTGAACCTACCACTTTAAATACAATAAACTTATTTTCTAAAAACTATAGAGCCACAAACCTTAGATAAACTTCTCATAAATCTAACCTTGAAGCTTGTTGAACTTACAATCTTCTATTCTAAAACCCCTTATCATAACTCCACAAAATCTAAAACCTCAATTATCTTATTCCCCAGAGATCACCCAGACCATGTCGTTCCCTTCAAGCCTCGATATAAAAAAAACAATCCAAGCTGATAAAAGTTCAAGCCGACTACACTAAATATTCAAGCCTAACAATGGCAATCACAGTCGTACCATCTTCCTGCCATAGCACAACTCTTAACCCGTTTTTCAACTCCGAACAAAACAAAATAAATAAAATTTCATAAATAAATAATATACGACAAAATTAATAAAACCAAAAATAAAATATCATAAGACAAAATGAATAAAACGAATGAAGTAGTGCATAATAAAATAATTAATAAATAAATAAATAAAATAACTTACCATAAAATAAAACGAATAAAATAAAATAACATACAAGTAGTATACAATAAAATAAATAAAACCAACAAAATATAAAAACATAAATAAATTAAAATCATTAAAATAATATACTTCAAACCAAATACTTTCAAATCACAACTTTAAAACTTTCTGGTATTCCACCTATGGGACATGTGGTTTTACCCAAAGCCAAACTGCTCTGATACCACCTGGGACACAACAACTCCGTCCACAATCCATCCGACCCCCGAACTCCTCAGACTCAGTCCGGCATGTCCAACCAGATCATAATAATATGGGTTAGTGCAAAGATATATTTAAATCACGATAGTTATTTGGAAAAATACTTGTAGTGCTATATAATAATTTCTGAAGGATCACAGTGGTGTAAAAGGTGGTGGCTCAGCAACGAAACAGTGTAAAATACACTGTGGCCGTGGGTCTCAAATACCCAATTTTGAATGGGGACAAACTAAGACCCGAAATTGATAGGGTAGGGCCTAGAGAGGTCGGTGAAGCCAATGGTGGTGGTAGTTTACCGTGGGTGGCGGCGTAAAGGGTAGTTTTAGGCCAAAAATACCCAAATCGAAAAGGGGGTTGGATGTGCTTCACTGGTGACAGATCGGAGCTGGGGTTGGGTCCATTGGGTTGCTAGGAGGTCGAGGATGAAGTGGCGAAGAAATGGTGGCCGGCGGTGGCGCGACGGCAGCACGCGAAGGAGGAGAAGGCCGCAGCAGGGTGTTGCGCGTGGAGGCTATCGGCAGCGACATAGGGGCTGGGATTTGGGAGGTGAGGTCGCCGGCCGATGGGGAGGTGAACGGAAGGGGCGGTGTCGGTCACGGGCGGCTCACGGCGGCGGGCTGGGTGGAGGAGAAATCGGATGGGAGAGAGGGAGGGGGTGCGTCGCGCGGGACAAAGAAGAGCAGAGGACGAAATGGGGAAAAAGAAAAGAAAGAGAAAAGAAAAAGGAGAAAAAGAAAAGTGGGGAAAAGAAATGAGGTCCAATCCTCACATCTTGGGTCACAGAAAAAGATCCAACGAAAATGATTTTAAAACAGCAAATCCATTAAAATAAATTAAACGTAATGATACAATGAAAATAAAATAATTAAATCTCACAATCAATTAATTTAAAAAGAAAAACAATTTAAATGTACAACAATAAATAAATATTAAGAAAACATATCAAATTTAATTTTCACAATTTAAAGATCATAAAATAACCCATTTAAAATATCCGATAATTTTAAAACAAGAGAATAAATTTTTGAATGAATAAAAATAATCCTTTAGTGAAAATACACTAAAATACGGGATGTTACACTGTCGCTGCAGATAATTATGTAAGTAATGTTAATTTTGTTAAATAAATTATGTAACATGTGAACAATTTACTTTTTATTTCTATTTCTTTTAATACATTACTTATTAACGATCATTACATTTTAAATTGCAGGAAAAAATGATGGAGATGCAGTCGGCTTCTAGGGAATCCTCTCCTAGTGGCGTAGACATATTCACGCAAGTGCTCGGGCTGCTGTCTAGTATGGCAAGAGGTTTGGGATGATCTATCAAGCATAGATATTCATCCTCCTCAACCTCATCGACTTCACAAATTAATAATCTTACCAAAGATTTAAAAGCTGCACGGCATGAGAATGAGTATATGAGGTCAAGACAACAAGAGTTAGAGTCTCTCTTAGAACGACAGTCTCATTTAGAGACGCGTTTGCAGGACCAATAGAGAGACCAGGAGGAAAGAATACGCAGTGAAATCCAAGAGCAAGTGCAACGGGAGATGATGGTGCAAATGGAGCGTGTTATGTCGTTGCAACAAAATCGCGGTGGGCGAGGAAAAAAGAAGAAATAAATTTTATCAGTGGTGGTGACTAGTTTTAATATCTAATTTTAAAATTTTATAAGACATTTTATTTCTTAATTGATGGTATGTAATATGATACAATTGATATGTTTTTTAAATTTTATGAAATTAGTATTTCTCATCTGTACGTTCGAATGTAAAGTAATAATGTTCGAATGTTAGTTCATATTCGAACCAACGTTCAAACGTGAATACATAAAATTGTATAGTAACATTTGAACGTAGGCGTCTACGTTCGAACTTACTGACCCTCAAACGAACAAAACGTTCGAATGATTAAACGATTAACGTTCAAACAAACCTCCGAACGTACCACTTGCATTTGAACACTCCTTCGTTTACATTCGAAATAACGTTCGAATGTTAAACCCGTTACGTTTGAACATTGGTCCGTTAACGTTCGAACGGAAATTCGAACGTTTATTATAATTAATGTTTGGACGCATAAACGTTCAAACGTAAATATGATACGTTCAAACTATAATCAACGAACGTCAACTTCTCTCATTCAAACGCCAATCAGTCGGGTTGCTATTCGAACGTTCAATTGGGCATCTGAACGTTACTTTCTATAACAGTTCTCAACCGTCACAAAAAGGTAACGTTTGAAAGTTCAACCAAACAGAACACCTCCCACCTTCACTAAAATAACTTTAGTGACGGTTCAATAGTAAACCATCACCAAATATTTTCTGTGACGCTCTTTAGGTGACGGTCGGTGGTGATGGTTACCAAATATCTTTAGTGACATTTTGTCAATTTTTGGTGACGGTTTCCTCTATCATAAAAGACAAATTTTGTTGTAGTGACTAGCTACCTAAACAATTTCAAGTTGATGCTTTTCATATTAATTTCATAAGTTAGTCGTTTAGATATTAAGAATATTCTAGAATAACTGTAAATAATAGTAAAATAATTGTGAATAATAGTGAAATAGTTTAAATCAAAAATTTTTATTAGATTTTCAAAAATTAGAGAGAAAAAGTTAAATAAAAATATTATAAAATTAAAAATTATTTTAGTCTTAATTTTGTTTTGAAATTTGAAAAAGTTATATTACTTTTTATGTTTTGTTTAGAAGTTTAAAAAAGTTGTAATAATTAGATGAAAAAGTTGAAATCTTGAAATTGAAGTCTTTTGTACCTAAATGATGTTTGGAAAGAAAATACTTGAAAATATCTGAAAATGTCTTATAACAATTGTATTATCAAACAGGCCTTTAATAAAGATATAAATGTTGTCCATTTAATTTTTTAAAAAATGGTTGATTTTGAAAAATAACAATTGTTGACTTTAAAAATTTCATGGTAAAAACATTTTGTCCTTAAAAAATCTATTTAATAGGTCATCTCCTTCTTTGAAGGGTGGGGTATAGAGATTTTGCTCTGACAAAGTATACTGAGGAAATAACAAAATTGTGGAAGGGGCTATCGTTGACGAAAGAAGAAAAACAATAAATTGTTCTTCTAGAAGATGTTGTCATCAACTTAGATACTAAATGTGAAAACTGTCTACTTGTTTTAATCATCAATGATAAAACTGCTAATAAAGAGGCTTTCATATCAACCTTGGAAAAATCTGGACCAGTCCAGTCTGGGTATGGGTTTAAAATCCGAGTACCGAGTTTAAAATTGGGTACCAGATATTTTTTATTTTTTTTCTAAGCAGCTCTTT
The DNA here is from genome assembly GCF_004785595.1 of Juglans microcarpa x Juglans regia. Classification (NCBI taxonomy): domain Eukaryota; kingdom Viridiplantae; phylum Streptophyta; class Magnoliopsida; order Fagales; family Juglandaceae; genus Juglans; species Juglans microcarpa x Juglans regia. Next base: position 6,438,383 of record NC_054609.1, read on the forward strand.
TTGATTTGGAATTCAAATTTTGGTTTTTTTTTTTTATAGTAGACCGTGTCTATGAGATAATCAATGCCTTCTCGTTAACTGTTATAACTCACATCCAGATCAAGCAAAGCATACAAAGTCTTCACCCAAGCTTCTGAAGCTGTCAACTATTAAGTCACCCAAGTAAAAGATAGTTACCCAAGTAAAGCGAACAATTACTGTTCTGCTAAAAGAGTACAAGCATTGCTAGGCAGATGACAACCAATCTTCATCTTGAAATGGAATGCTAAATATAGTACAAGATTTTTTAATGCCCCTTTTTTCTCAACAAATAGTACAAGAACTGCACTTGTTTAATGCCTTATTTCGATCAATTTTATATCAACTCACTAGAAATAGTACAAGATGTCAATAATTGCACTTTTTTTTTCTACATGAACTGCACTTGTTTACTACCCCTCTATACTTTTTCATTTTTTCCTTGCAATTACCTAGCTTCTCTCTATCCAAGGTCTGCACCTTGTTTTCCAAGCAGTATCCTTACTGTCAAAGCAGTGCCCAAGGTTTGCACCTTCTTTTCCTCTATTCTCTCTCAAAGCATGCCCCTTTTCTTTCGATAACTATTTTTATATTATATAATAGTATTGATATGAAGAAATTAGGTGAGAATTTGAAAAGGTAGGCTGCTTCTGTTGGTACGAAGTGTAGTTATGAACACTGTACGCTTTTATGTGTAAAAACAAATTAAAAAAAAATCCAGGTTCAACCCGGAACCTAGAATCCGGGTTTTTAAACACTGGATTTATCCTGATTCCGGCTTGGATCTGACTTGGGCTAATCTGGGCCGGGTTCTAGCCTGGGTTTAAAATCTGGATTTCTGTCCAGGTATATCTTGGTTCCCGAGTCCGAACTTGAATGAACAGTCTTAGATTTTATATATGGCCTCCGTGTGTTTCTCATTTTTTATCATGTTTCTCAGTGAGTGACCTTTCGGTTCAAGAAACAAAATTACGATGGTGTTTAGAAATTTCAAATGATTGTTCTAATTAGCACATATTCATAATATTATTGTACATGCGTATTGATATTTATGAAATTGCACATTGAAATGTATATTGAAGGATTTTGGAAACAAAGTTATAAAATAGGTCGTGTTTATCATTACTCTTTATAAAAAGACTCTCTATCTGTCCCTCCCGTGATGTTAAAGAAAAGCGAATAAACATATGAAGAGAACATCATATATTTGCGTGTGATCAATTGGCATACCTGTACGTTAACTTCCTTCACCTACTCATTTTGAAACAAGCTCTCTTTTCCAAACCACAAAGTTATAGTGAAAGCAAACAGATGAGAAGACTAATGGGTGCAGCAACTAATATAAAATAAGGGAAAAAGAGTGATCACGAGTCATAGTGAAAGCAGCCATATATATAATTTTTATGGCTTGTAGTTTACAAGCCAAACTACAAGTTTGTTGGAAGTTTCCCCGCATACACATACTAGTGACGGACATTGTTTAAACTTCTAAGAAACCCTCAATTGATTCTATCATTCTCTGTAAAAAAAAAAATAGAGGTAACCATTCCCCAACTCCTAGGAGGAAAGGGTATCCAATCACCCCATCCTCCAAAAGGAGGAGAAGGAAACAAACGATCCCCATCCTCCAAAGAGGAGGGAGTTCCCCTGCTATGGACAAAAGTCCAATAGCCTATTTCTTTTTATTATTAATTAAAACAAGACAACAACTGCAAATACATAGAAAATATAAAAAAACACATAGACTGAAGAAAAAACAATCCCTAGGGTTTTATCTCTAGCTTGTCCCGCCGCTCCCCTCCTTCTTCTTTTTTCTTTTTTTCCCCCTTTTTTCATGTTATCCTTTGCTCCCTTCACTGCCTCTACCCCATTCGCTGCCTATGAGCACCGGCTCCGCCCGAGTACCGACAAGACTCTCACATCCACACGAGCACTGATGAGTCTCCCTTCCACCTACCAATCCACCACACTACCACCATCCCTCGCGCCCATGCCCATTTGCTCTTACCGCCGGCACTTGTGCAGGCGGCCTACCTGCTCATGCCGATCCTCTCCACCTTCTTACAAGCACTGGCCACCAGCCACATGAGCAACGGGCATTTCTTCCTCCATCGTCCCTCTTGTCCAGCACCGGCTTTGCCCACACTGAAGCACACTAGGCGGCACACCCAAGTGGCACCACCGGCACGAGCACCATCCACCCATCTCGAGCACCCATTGCATGAGCACCACCTGGCGGCACACTATGCATCCTAGTCCTCTCGACTCAACATCGAAAATCTAGAGTGTGGATTTATAGGTTGTGGGTTGGGTCAAGGGTATTATCTAGCAGGAGTTTTGTGGATTTCCTCATAAATCTAGAAGGAGAATAGAGACAAAAATGTTGTTGAGATTGGATCACCGAAGAGTGTTCTTCCTTTATTAGACCTGAAAAAACACATACAACAAAAACAAAACAAAACACAGACTGAAAAATAAGGGTAGGAAGGAAGTGAGGAAGATTTTAGAGAGAAGTTTGAGGTTCTCTCTCTAGAGAATCCCCCCAGAAACCTTCATGAGTGTTTGTCAATTGAACATTCTTGAGACATATATATAATTAAAAGTTAACTCTAATTCAACAACTAATAGCTAGCAACCATTTTTCTTTCTTCATGGCCTACGCCCCACTTAGAGATCAGCAGTGGATCAAATTAATTAATAAGTTAATTTACTTTACTTATTCTTTGTCTTGTAGCACTCATTGTCTTATGGGAAAGCAACATCAAAACTTTCTTTTTATGAATCTTTCTCATCAAGAAAGGGTGATATTTTTTACTTATTTCACATTGATGTTTGCACTATGAATGCCAAAGGTCTTGGTAATTTACTTCGTTGTATTACTTTTATTGGTGATCGTTGTAGAAAAGTATGAGCTTTTCCATTGAAAACTAAAAACTAAGTACTAGATGTGTTCAAAGTTCTATGTGTGAAAGTTGAAAGGGAAAAGGTAAGACATTTAAAATGTGTTCAAGCAAATAATGGTAGTGAGTACAGAGAGGACCATTTAAAGAGTATTGTAGAAGTCATGGCATCAGGCTCTAGAAAACAGTTCCCAAGACACCACAATAGAATGGTGTAGCAAAGAGTATGAACATAATAGTTTGTGAAAGATCACGTGTATACTCTCTCATGCAAAATTAATAATTCCTTTTGGTGGGAGATGTACTCGACTGCATTGTTGTGGGGGAGTGATGCGCCACCACACAGCTGCGGTGGGCAATGCACTGTATCGCACGGTAGTTGTTCTTGATTGCACTGAGAGGTTTTTACCAAAAATCAAATAAGTTAGTGTAGATAATTCAGATTACAAGCTTGAGGCTTGAAAACCTATGCCGTTTTGTTGGGTTTAGTGAAGGATTGAGAAGCCTTTCTTTGGTGATAATGAAGATCCTCTTTGTGTCTGGTGGCGCCAAATTGCCATTGTGCATCTTCTTTGTTCTATTTACATGCCCAAGGGCTGTTATTTCAGACCTGGATTGTCTGTACTTGGCATTAGGTAAGACTACCGAGCAAAATGCATTCCAGGGGCATGCAACCATTAGGATTCCTGTGGAATCTCGAGAAATTTTATGGGAGACACCTTCAAAACCAAATCTATTAGCACAAATAAATTTAGACAGTATGTGAAGAACCTACCTAAGCCATTTGGCTCTTCGTTTCATGTTTGACAAAGAGTGGTTGCCAGTGAGAATGCTAAGGAGTACTACTATTCACATATCTTTTTGACTTGTTTGTTCGTTGTGATGTTCCGCTTGCCTATAACTAGGCTTGTGGTTGAGTCCAGGATGCTCAAGTGTTGCTATCAACTTTTCTATTGCCGTTTTTTCTATTTTCCATTCTATTTTGGGCATTGTAGGATCCTGAGGAGCTTTGTGGGAAGAACATCCAAACCCAAGACTCGGTGGACATCTTATGCGGTTTCCTTTTTTTATTCGAAGCTTCATTTAATCTCTACCTTGACAGCCAATCAAATATTTGAGAGAGATGATACCTCACCAAAAACCCCGACCGTGTCCATTTTCTAATCTCAGGTCTTCGTGTGTTGCCAATAGGGGGCACAATCACTGATGTGCAAAAAACTGGTGACTTTGCGATATCTGGATTTGAATTGTCCCGGGAAGTTTCCTTTTTAGTAACCATGGGCAGTGCTGCTATTATACAAGTAGCGAAAGGTGCATTGGTATAAGTTATTAAGTATTAGCTTCAAACTGGTTAGCTTTCCATGGCTAGCAATGCATCTACTTCCCTTTTTCGGATGATGCTTTTGAAGCTTTCTCCATCCACCATTGATCAGATAGGTATGGCCCTACTCTTATGCATCCGATCAATTACGTTCTTGGTTGTTGCTAAGGTTCTAAATTGTAATTTTTTGCAATTCCTGCTCGACCAAACAAGAGGTAGAAAGACATGATCCCAATTTACAGCTTGGTTAGTCTAGTTCTATGATACTCAGATGATAATGATAAAGATATGTAGTGTATGAAATCTCACATTGCTTGGAAATGAGAAGTTCTTGCTCTTTATAAGGTTCCAATGAGGCTCCAATTGTATCATTGACTAATCCTTTTGGAGTATAGGCCATGTGATTTGGGTCTTCTATTAGGACGTTACAGGTTCAATTACTCCTTGGTGTTGCGTTATCCCTACAACTAGTCTTGTTGGTTTATTGGATGATGGTGGAGTGGATTAGGGGTACCATGTTGGCCTCTAGCACATGGTGCAGGGATGCCTCGACCCCCGCTTGTGTTTTGGTGGAATTCGTGATGTTGGGATGTTGCCCAAGGGTCACAAACCACCAATGCATTGTGATATCAAGTGTGTGCATGCATGCACTACTAAAGTGTGCAGTTAATTTGCAACAGAAAAATAAAAGGACAGCCATTAAATCTAACAGTAGCAGAACTTAAAGCTATATCACCAAACAAATATCTATAAGCCATTGTTCTTCCAAACTCCAGCATTTAAATGTTACAATCATCCAAATTAAATTTACCCAAATAACAACACAACAAAAGGGGAAAAAAGGCCCCAAATCTTCACTTCGCAGATGGAGTCGAACCTCTATGCTTGTAACCATCCTCTGCATTAAACTCTATAGTAGGTGGGGACATCATAGTAAGATCTCGCAAATTAAAAGCAGGTGGAAAAATGTGAGATTATGTAAAACATGAATTTAAAGGAATTTTAACATTTACAATTTTTCCAAATACAATAATATAGATTTTTCTCATACAATACAGCACGCACCCGAAAATCATATTTTTATTTTGAAAGCATCATTTTTAAAATTAAGGTATGCACCATGATCTCCCCTATGAACCATCCTCATACTCTGACTCTTCTCGTAACACTACAGGTAATGACTGTGCGTGTGACTTCGTAATGAGCGATGCCCAATTCTATACCCGGCGCATACGTGACCAGGCATACTCAAACTCTACCAGCAAAGAGGTAACAGAGTCGACCCAAGAGTATTATCATCTCGCCTGAGCCTATTGTTGCCTAGCGACAACTCAGGAATGTGACTTAGTTTTATATGCACCCAAATGACCTGAGGAGCTCCACCGAGATAAAGCCTCAACTCGTCTTCGGGTAGAGATATGCACACACCTACAAAATTATTATTCTAACACCAAAAACTACCAATTTTAAATATTTCAGCATATATAAAAAAAGAGCACAAATACAAAAGTATTAATGAAAGGTAGCAAATATAATGCAGACATTGTGCAACAGATAATTAATGAATGACATGACCACAACATTAATTATGAAACAAACACACAATTTCATAGCAAGTCAATTCCCAACATTACAACAACTACAAAATAATTTAAGGCAAGTTTTATTTATAAGTACTTTACATGTGGGAACACAGAAAAGGCCAACATATAGTGCATAATGCCACCAACATAATCAAACTGCCAATTCTCCTTTTTAAAGTTCAAAATATTTCCAAAATCCAAGCTGAAATAAATGAAAATGAAAGTTATGACCAAGGAATAAAAGATAAAATGTTTATGAAACTTGAGATTGGTATTGACAATGGATCCATAGTAGTAGAGAAAATTACCCTCAATGACCTTTTTTTGTTAGGATAACTAGCTCTGCACCCATAAGAAACTCCTTGAGATTTTTTAAAATCACCATATACATGGGCGGGATGGGCAAATGCTTTCCCACAACCATTTACAAGCAGATGTTGTGCATAAACTAAATCATTCGATTCAGCCATTGAGTGGCACATATGGTAATGTATGTCCCCAGCAATTCAAAGCATACACCTTTCTTTCAAAGTTTTGCATGTAACAATCGTGTCCAACAGCAAGCCACTTTCTAAAATTGTTGTTTTGGATTTATATGTATGAAGGGCCAAGTTAATTTTTGAGTATTATTATTATTATTATTTTATTGATTGAGGGTCCAAATTGCATTTTGGCAGATATCAAAATTTTTTTTTAGTGGGTTGCTATTTTAGTAATTTCCTTAAATATTTTTGGGTCAGATGGAAAATGTTTTTCTGAGCTATAAAAATTTTTGGAACGAGTATATTTTTTTAAGGATAAATGGAGGCCCAAAATTCAGGGAAGAGCCCATTTATTAATATTATTTTTTTCACTACGAAACATGCGTCAAATATTTGAAATGGGCCAACAGCCTAAGTCCATGAGATCTGCTATCTGCCCCCATCGCATGCATGTCCTTTTTTTTTTTTTTGTGCATGCGCATATGTTTCTGTTAGGGGAAATGGCAACACTGTATATTCACATGTTACACTAGTTCACACAACCCCCCACAGACACCTCTTCATGCACAGCTTCATCACGTTTGTTTTTCGCGACAAGCATGAAGCACGTCTCTTTCCTTTTCTTCTCTAGGGATTTCCCATCGCCTATATATATACATACGTACCTGCATGCGGTAGCTTACCAAGCTATGGATGCCGCAGAGCTCCACTGAAGCCACATTTCCCGCGTTGCTGCACTGTGGATAACCATGACCAGCAGCTATTACAGACACCACCACCTCTCAGGCATCGCATTCCTTGCTGTCAACTGTCCATTGAATGCAAATAAATGCATTCATACATGAAGCGAGGCATCTATAAATTGAAGCTTAATGCGAGAGCTTCAAACACCCAAGAATAAGAGAAAGGAGAGAGAGAGCTTGGAGAGCTCTGAGAGAAAAGAAGAGAGTTGAGTTGAATGGAATGTGATCCTCCTCCTCTGTAATAGTTTTTTGTGTTCCACTATTTAATAGTGAAGCTCTTTTTTGTGGATGTAGGTAGTTGCCGAACCACGTTAAATTCTTGGTGTCACTCAGTGCGTAGAGTGTACTCTTTTATTATCGCTTTTATCCCTTCCGTTGTATTGATTTCCTCAACAAGTGGTATCAGAGCGATTGTTGAGAAGAGTTTTTTTACAAAAAACTAGGTTTTAGTGTGCAGCTCAGTTTAAAATTTGAGCATACCACTATGTTCGTCTCATCGAGACAAGAAAAGCAGTGAAAACCATAGGCTGGACAGACACCACATGCTCCCCCACGCGTCGTCTGAATATCGGAGAGTGAGTCCACTCTCGACACGTGCCACACGTGCCCAGGAGAGGCCCAAGCACGTGATCCCCACTCACGCCACGCGCCCAGGAGAGGCTCGAGCACGTGACCGCCACTCTCCCCACGCGCCGCACGAGCTCCAAAGAAGTCCTTGCACGTGAATTCCACACGCCACACCCTAGATAGGATCGTGATTTTCATGCGCCTACGCATTCCACAAGCACCAGTGAGGTTTCGATGTGTGAAAAACACATGCCTACACTCTGTTTGTCGTGCCACACACTGCACGCGCGACAGTGTTCCTGTTTTGATTCTTTTGTTCATTCCTTGTGCTATCTGAGTCCGATTTTGACGAAACAAGACTCGTTTCCAACAAAATCAAGCGTTCCGGACACAACTGTGCTGTCTGTTTTGTGATATTCCACCTCAAAGATCCTATACTTGCATTTTGTATTTGAATCAGTCTAAATCTATAGAGGATTCAGCATCAGACGCCATGATGAAGCTGACTGTCTCAAACTACAGTCTCTAGAGACCTCGAATGGAGGATCTCTTGAACTGTAAAGATTTGTCTGATCCCTTGGAAGAAGAAGGGAAGAAGTCAGATCAAGTTACAGATCAAGTGAGGAAAAAGATGCACAAGAAGACTATCTGTCAGATTAGACAATGGATTGACCACAGTGTTTTTCACCAGGTGGCCCAGGAGACAGATGCATATAACCTCTGGAAAAAGTTGGAGGATATGTATCAAGGTAAGATTGCTCGAAACAAGGCCCTCTTGATGAGACAGCTTGTTAACTTGAAGTTGAAAAGCGACACCTCTGTTGCTGAGCACACTAGCGAGTTTCAAAACCTAGTTAACCAGCTTGGGTCCGTCAACCTGAATCTTGGTGATGAAGAACAAGCCCTACTACTTCTAAATTCATTACCAGACAGTTGGGAGACGCTAGTAGTCTCCCTCAGCAACTCCACTCCAGATGGCAAACTTACCATGACGATGGTTAAGGATGCCTTGTTTAATGAGGAGCCCAAATAAAAAGAGACAAGCATGAATCAAACTCATGTCCTTGTCACCGAGAGTGAAAGGCCTCGAGGTAATGATAGAGGGAGAAGTGGAGGCAGAAACAGAGGGAAGTCTTAACCACATGGAAGATCCAGCAGTAGTAGGAACCAGCACACGGGTAACATGAAGTGTTACCATTGTGGCAAAGAAGCCACATGAGGAAAAACTGCCGCAAGTTTTTAAGGGAGCAAGGTCAAAGCAGTAAGCTGAAGAAAGAAGATGGTGAAACCCTTGTCACTCTTTCGGAAGATATTGCAATACTCTCCACCAGTGACGAGACGTGTCTGCACGTTGCAAGACATGATGTTGAGTGGGTGGTAGACATAGCAACATCATACCACGCCACTTCCCATAGTGAATTTTTCACTACGTACAAAGCAGGAGACTTTGGTACGATAGGGATGGGGAACGCTAGTTCTTCAAAAATTGTGGGAGTTAGCGAAGTGCAGATGAAAACCAACGTTGGTTGCACCATGGTGTTGAAAGATGTTCAACACATTCCTGACCTTCGGCTCAACCTGATTTCGGGAACAGCCCTTGATCAACAGGGTTATGACAGCTACTTCAGCAATGGCACTTGGAAACTGTCACAAGGTGCCATGGTTGTCGCCCGAGGACATATTTGCGGTACATTGTACAAAACCCATGTGAAAATTGGTTCTGATAGCCTCAATGCAATAGAAGATGAGGCTTCATCGAATCTATGGCATAAGAGACTCGGACACATGGGTGAGAAAGGGTTGGATACGCTTGTGAACATCGTTAAACCCTTGTGAGTACTGTTTGTTTGGCAAACAATGCAGAGTCTCGTTTAATTCCTCTATAAAGAGAAGATCAGAGTTGTTGAGTCTGGTACACTCTGATATATGAGGTCCCATGGAAGAAGAGTCATTGGGAGGTAACAGATATTTCATGACATTCATTGATGATGCTTCACGAAAGCTCTGGGTATATGTTTTGAAATCAAAGGACTAGGTCTTCAAGCACTTTAGACCCGAATGGAAAGAGAGATAGGAAAGAAGTTGAAGTACTTATGAACGGATAATGGAGGAGAATATATTTTCAAAAGGTTCGTTGCATACTGCACTGATCGCGATATTCGACATGAGAAGACGGTCCCATATACCCCTTAGCACAATGTTGTAGCCGAAAGAATGAACCAGACCATCATTGAAAGAACAAGATGCATGCTCAGTATGGTCAAGTTACCAAAGCCATTCTGGGGTGAAGCTGTTCGTGCTGCCTATTACCTGATCAACAGATCACCTTCTGCACCACTAGAATTTGACGTTCCTGAGAAGGTTTGGTTTGGAAAAGATGTCTCTTACTCTCACCTGAGAGTGTTTGGGTGCAAAGCCTTTGCACACGTATCCAAGGAGCTAAGATAGAAGCTCGATGTCAAGTCAACTCCATGTATCTTTTTTGGATATGGAGATGAAGAATTCAGATACAAGCTATGGGATCCAGTGACAAAGAGAATTGTCAGAAGTTGGGACGTTGTATTCCATGAAAACTAGTATATAGGAACTGAAGCTTCCTCAATGTCAGTAGAGCTTAGTTCCTATACTGCACATCCTGAACCATTACAGTTCGCCACAGATAATGAGGATATGCAGGATTGAGATCCAGAAGCAGAAGAAGAAGCTCAGGGTGTCAAGCAGGGGGAGCAAGAACCCTCTCCAGCAGCAGCTGGTGTACCACTACAAGGGTTAGACAGTGATGAACCTTTTTTGGTTGATGAAGCTTAATCAAGAAGATCGGCAAGAGGCTGCCTACTGATTCCGTCGAGGAGATATCCAGAATCAGACTATATTCTGCTTACTGATGAGGGGAGCCGGAGAGCTTCCAGGAAGTTCAAACTCATGCTGATAGAAGCCTATGCGTTCAGGCAATGCAAGAAGAGATGAGTTCTTTGTAGAAAAATTAGACCTATGAGTTGGTGAAACTTCCTGAAGGAAAGAAAGCCCTAAAGAACAAATGGGTGTTCAAGCTGAAGAAAGATGGCCAAGGAAAGCTAATAAAGTACAAGGCCAGATTGGTTGTCAAAGGATTCCAGCAGAAGAAGGGAATCGACTTTGACGAGATATTTTCTCCGGTGGTGAAAATGATGTCAAGACAGCTTTTCTCCACGGAGATTTGGAGTAGGAAATCTATATGGAGCAACCAGAATGGTTTGAAGCTCCAAGGAAAGATCACTTAGTCTGCAAGTTAAAGAAGAGTCTCTATGGCCTCAACCAAGCGCCGAGGTAATGGTACAAGAAGTTCGACTCATTCATGATGAGTCATGGTTACAAGAGACTTGTTGCAGATTAGTGTGTCTATGTTCGAAGGTTCCAGGATGACAAGTTTGTCATACTCCTTCTTTACGTTGATGATATGTTAATCGTTGGTGATGATAGGTCCAAGATTAACAAACTAAACAAGGAACTATCCAAGTCTTTTGACATGAAGGACTTAGGCCCAGCACAACAAATTTTGGGCATGAAGATTGTTTGTGACAGGAAAACCAAAAGGGTGTGGCTATCATAACAAAAATATGTTGAACGGGTTATTAGACGTTGCAACATGCAAGATGCTAAGCCAGTCAGTACTCCACTTGCTAACCATTTCAAGTTGAGTAAGAGCTCGTGTCCTTCTTCAAAGAAAGAGATTGAAGAAATGGAAGCAGTCTCCTAGTCTTCAGCAGTAGGAAGCATGATGTATGCAATGGTTTGTATCAGACCAGATATTACTCATGCTGTACGCATGGTGAGCAGATTCCTTTCAAATCTAGGAAATGATCATTGGGAAGCAGTCAAGTAGATTCTCAGGTACCTAAAAGGTACATCGAAGATGTGCTTGTGTTTTGGGGGAGCTAAACCAGTTTTGGAAGGCTATACAGATTCAGATATGACAATAGATCTGGAATGCAGGAAATCTACTTCGGGATTTCCCCTCACTTTTGCTGGAGGAGCTATCTCTTGGTAGTCCAAACTGCAGAAGTGTGTTACTTTATCTACAACAGAGGCAGAGTACATTAACGCAGCAGAAGCTAGGAAAGAGATGTTGTGAATGAAGCGTTTTCTCCAAGAACTAGGGGTTAGTAAAAAAGACTACAACGTACATTGTGATAGTCAAAGTGCTATAGATTTGAGCAAGAACTCAGTGTACCATTCCCGCACCAAGCATATTGATATCCACTATCATTGGATACACGAAGCGATGGAATGACAACTGTTGAATGTGAAGATCCATACAAAAGAGAATCCAGCAGACATGCTGACGAAGGTGGTTACAAGTGAGAAGCTTGAGCAATGCAGAGACATAGCTGGGATGAAAAGCATCTAGGTAAATGGGCATGGAAGGGGAGAATTGTTGAAGTCCCTGCCCAAGCAAGCAGTCAACAATGACTGCTTCCTGCTCATCCTCCAGTGCCCAACGTTCAACTGTCCATTGAATGCAAATAAATGCATTCATACGTAAAGCGAGGCATTTATAAATTGAAGCTTCATGCGAAAGCTTCAAACACCCAAGAAGAAGAGAAAAGAGAGAGAGCCTGGAAAGGTCTGAGAGAAAAGAAGAGAGTTGAGTTGAGTGGAATGTGATCTTCCTCTGTAATATTTTCTTGTGTTCCACTATTTAATAGTGAAGCTCTTTTCTGTGGATGTAGGCAGTCCGAACCACGTTAAATTCTTGGTGTCACTGAGTGCGTAGAGTGTACTCTTTTATTACCGCTTTTATCCCTTCCGCTGTGTTGATTTCCCCAACACCACTGCTGCCCAGTAGCCCAGCCCTGAAGCCACAACGAAGAATCTGTGAGCCCACCAACATCATAGCTCAGCCTCTATCGTCTTCAAGTGTCACCTACACCAGAGCACCGCTGCTCTTTCCTACCCTCATCTTCCCGCAACAAGCCGCCGCCCAAGATCTTTCCCCCCGCACATTGTTACTCCACGCCATAGTCACCTAAAAGGCACCTCTGTTTTTGCTAGTAAGAAACAGAGCACATTCGTGTGAGGGCCAAACTTGACCTAACACCCCACTTAGAGCACCACCTGGTTCCAAAGAACACCAACGACTTGGACAGCCATTGTAAGCCACCAGCCAGCCACGTTTTTCTTCCTCCCTATGCCATCTCGCACGCTGAGAACCAAGGAGAGATCCCATACAATTAAACCCGTTACCCCACCATCTTTCGTGCCGAAAAAGCAACAGTAACTGCCTACCATGACACCCCCTCACCCCGTGCCGATCGGTGAGTACACTGACTCTCCTCCATATTTGTTCCCTCACAGTAGATTCTCTCTCTCATCACCCACCCTCCGTGTTCACTCTCTCTCTCACAGTGCACTGCTACCGCTCCTCAAAGTGCCGCCTTCAATAGTCACCCAGGCCTCCGCTGCACGTAACTCCCACCATGCCTCAACTGTATCACCTACCTCAGGTTTTCTTTCAAAGTTTTCAAAATAGAAACAATTTTCTTGCCTTCCCGGAAGCCTTAACGTGAATTATGAGTTTTTTTTTTTAAATTACAATTTTGGCCTCTTAGTCTTAAAACCAAACATGAGGTTTTAAAAGTGGGTTGTTTTACTTTGGGCCACATAGGCTTATTTTCTACTGGGTCCTTTTATTATTTTTTTTAGTGTTATGTTAAGTTATTCTGAACTTAAATGTTTTTGGGTTGGGCTCAGGTTCTTAATTATTTTGGGCAAGGTAATATTTTTATTGCATTGACTTTTCATATTGGGTTTTAATTTCTAAAATAGACTGGTGTTTGAGTTGAAATTAGATAAAGCATATTAAGTGGAACTTGATGGATTTGAAAAATATTGGAATTTTAGGGTTATGAGAATTTTAGGTTTTGAGTAATTAAAATAAAACGATTTTTAGCATTTCAGGTTTAGATATCAAGATATGTGTTCAATAAAAAATTTATGAAAATTACACGACTATCTTATAGGTGACGATTGTTTTTTTATTGGTATTGTTGTGAGAAAATTTAGAGAAGTTAAAAAGTTCAGGTAAGCGAGGTTCCAATGCTAGACTTTACATAAAAAGAAAATGAATTGATGTTGATTTTATGAAAAATGTGCATGATATGTTTTGAAAATAAGTGTGGAAATAATCTCAGTTATTTGTTTTGCATTATTCATGAAATCTGTATAAAAGAGGAAAATATTTTTGTCAAGACTGGTGTAAACATGAGCAAATTTTTGACATTCTGTTTCTGAACCATGCAAAAATATTGAATACGAAATTTATGAAAAATTGTGCATGTGATGGAAAGATGTTCTGAATCTATTTTTTAATATGTGAAATGATTTGAATTTGTTTCAGTACTCTGTTGTGATATGATGTGGCATCTGAAAACCTTTGGCATGACTTTCTCATTCTGTATTTGATTCTGTTTCTGGTCATGATTCGATAATTCTGATTTTGTTTTACTTTGATATATGGCCTTGTAACGGGTGATATTAGTGGCCTCTTGCCCTGTCACGAATGATAATAATGACATTTGGCTCTGTCATGGGGCATAATAGTGACCGATAGCTCTGTCACGAGATATAATTGTGACCACTGACCCTGTCACAGTATATAATTGCGAGCTCTGGCCCTATCACATGATATAATAGTGACATCTGGCCTTGTCACATGATATAATAGTGACTTCTGACCCCGCCACGGGATATAATAGTGGTCTCTATTCTAAGTGCAATCGCTTTGGTATCATGGTGATTTATGTTCTACTTGACTTTTCGCAGAATGCACAATCCTACCACGAGGGTTAAACATGGGTTCTGTTCTGATATGATGTCCTGATATGTTATGATATGATATGATAAGATGATAATGTTCAATCATGTTATGCCAAAGGACATTTTTTAGTATGAACATTTTGAACTATCGCTCTAATATTCTAATAACATGTTTTTTTTACCTGCATTTTTAATACTAAAATTTTTTGTTCTGCATTCTGAACTCTACGGAAAGGCTCATGTTTACATACTAGTATATGTTCTCTGCTTACTATGTTGTTGATAATTTTTCCCTTATCTCTACAATATTTTTCAGATGAATATTTCAGTTGAGGATCAAGATTATGGAGTATGGGTGGGATGGGTTAAGTATAGAAGGTTTATATGATATTGGGAATTTGGAATCTATAAATACATTGTTAGAATGTGAGTTTAAGTGATAAGAAGTAATTCTCTGACCCCATGCTAGATCGAGGCGTTACATTGCATATAAGATTTGAGAGATTCTCTCTGTTGATATCAATTCCATCTTCATACCAATCAAGAAGCCAGTCCAGTTGATGTGTCATAACGATCACACAATCATTGTTTCCAATCTTAATTACACAAGGTTTAACAATGAAGATATTCAATCCACAAGTAGAAGATTCAAGAGTGTTACAAATACAATACAAATAATTAAATATATTTTTTCCTATCAGATTAAACTTTTAGGAGTAGTGGTGATTCAACATGAGTTCAAATCATGACTCTACACTTTACCCTATTTAATTAAATATTCTATGTATTGGGCCCACTCATTGGATGAGAGTTTGACCCACACCCCACATGGGAGGAGACGTTGTTAAGAATATAATAAAAATAATTAAATCAACCTCTTTAAAAATATGATTTTGTTATCTTACTTGACCTAAGATTACCTGTTTTCATACTTTTTATTAACTGAAATTCATGGGGAGAAATCATTTTATGACTAAAATATATATCTTTAATGAATCTCATCCTAGTCTGTAACACCTGGCCCGATACGAAACTTGCATTCAATTTTTTTTTCTTTTATGTATAAAGCCCACTTGGAATTTAACAGGTGATTTTAGGATTAGGCTTCAAGCCCAAAGTTTATTATGATGGAATATGGACTTTTATAAGGCTTGAAATTAGGTTTGATTTAGTTATTTTTTTTTTGTTTTTGGCCCGACAAAGTTATGGAATGAGTTAGGCTAGTTTGGAATGCGAGTTGAGGCCCAATAGTATTTATGATATACTGGACCCAGAAGGAAGATTGTGGGTAAGCTAAATTTCTTTTGGACTGTTCTAACTAGCCTAACTTATTTACGAGGACCCAGCCCTTGATTTTTTAAAATGTTGTTATCAATTTTAAATGGATTAAGGTTACAACTCTAGAGTTTCATTCCCATTAAAATCCTTAAACCTATTATATAGCCCTGTGCATTATGGTAGACGTCTTATTTTCAAACCCTGGTTAGTTCTTGGTTGTTGTCACCATGTTCCCCACCATGCACGTCTCCACCCCACTAGGATTTATGGCAGTTAGTATATCTATATACATGCATGATTTTGGACTTTCAAACCTTATTTTTCCCAATCTAGGGTTGTCGTGCACCTCTACCAAACTACCTATCGGTTTCCTTTGATACTAGTCGCAACATTTTTGCTACCAATCATAACCGTTTCTCCTTAAGCCTCAACCATGCAACAAGACCACCAGTTTTTCTTTTCTTTTCTTCACACCACCATATGATGCAAACCCCTCCAATTCTCACAAGACCACCATCACCGAAATCTTGACCAAACGCATGCACGTTGCACCATTGTTGAGCCAATTGCCAACCACTGTACGTCACTGCCCTTGTATCACTCAGTCACCGTTGCAAGGGACCAATGCACACTGCTGCTGCATTGAAAGCCCCCAGCCTCTATATCCATGTAAAACTGACGACACAACTAGCCCACATGAAGCCGTAACCAACCCGTACGTTTTAGCCCCCACAAGCCGTCTCTGCACCATCCTCGGCGTAGATCAACTGTGAGCCAAACTCCCTCCACCATAAACATCTGCCCAGACCTCACCTTCATAGCCAGCCATGAATCCAGGCTGGAAAACACCCTCAACCTCTCTGAAAGACCTCTGTTTTTGCATCTCAAAACATAGCATTTCATCTTCTTTAGTACCACCAGCCACGACAAGGGAAGCCCAGCGACACTGAGGCCCCAACCACTTCGTGACCTACTGCTGCCCAACCACCTTGTCGTCGTCGCATTGTTGCCCTCTTGGTGAGTATCTCATGCGGCCTCTCTCTCTGACAACCTACTCTCTTTCTCTCTCTCATCTCTTCCTCACAGTATGTTGCCACTGTTACCAGCCCTGTCGCCCTTGGATAACCACCCAGTCCACCACTACTCGTGACTCTCGGTAAGCTACTGCCATACGCCCCTGTAGTAGAGATGTTTCAAAATAGGAAGTGTAAAATGTAGCCCATGGGAGTATTACGTTGGTGCCCGTAAATGTTTTTTTTATGATGGGCTTGGACTCATAAGAAATTTGATGGGTTTTCAGCTAAGTTTAATTGGAGTGGGGTTTTGTTAATGGGATTAGGTTTAATATTTTTTAAGTGGGCTCCGACTTCCTTTAAAATAGTCCAAAAAGTTTGTTTGACAGAAAATAGTTAAGATTTTTAAATTACTGTTGGTATTAAGGTCTAAAGAATTTAGAGTTTATATCATGGTCTGGAAAATTTGACTGAAAATCGATGTATTCGAGATTTGATGATATTTTAGGGTTCGAGAAATTTAGACTTTTAGGAAAATAGGTTACTTAGGGTTTAAGTTTAAAGTATTAAAAAATGTGTTAATTTCGGATTTTTATGGAAATTACATGATTAAGTTCAGAATAATTAAGTCCAAGTAAGCGGGGTTCCTACACTAGGCTTTGCATGAAAATAAAATGGACTAATGTTGATTTTTAGAAAATATGCACGTTTTGTTATGAAAAGAAATTGAAACGACCTCAATTATTTGTTTTGCAATACTTATGAAATTCTGTATAAGAATAAAGTATCTTCTGGCATGATTGGTGTAGACATGAACTTATTTTTTGCATTATGTTACTGATATGAATTTAATTCAGTACTCTGTTTTGACATGATGTGGTATCTGAAAATTTTTTGGTATGACTCTCTGATTCTGAATCTGATATGGTGATTCTAATTCTGATTTGCTCTGATATTTGGCCCTGTCATAGGATATAATAGTGGCCTCTGGCCCTATCACGAGATACAATAGTGACCTCTGGCCCTGTTACGAGATATAATAGTGACCTCTGGCCCTGTCATGGGATACAATAGTGACCTCTGGCCCTGTCACGAGATATAATAGTGACCTCTGACCATGTTAAGGGATATAATAGTGACCTCTAGCCCAACCACGGGATATAATAGTGGTTTTTGTTCTGAGTGAAATTCGCTTTGGTATAATGGTGATTTATGTTCTACTTGACTTTTCGCAGAATGCACAACCCTACCACGGGGTTAAACATGATTTCTGTTCTAATATGATGCACTGATATGTTATGATACGATATCATAAGATGATGAGGTTCAGTCATGTTATGTCAAAGGATATTTTTCAATATGAACATTTTAAACTATCGCAGTGATATTCTGATAATATGTTTTTAGATATGCATCTCTTAAACTAAAATATTTTGTTCTGCATTCTAAACTCTGTGAAAATGCTCATGTTTACATACTAGTAAATATTCTCCACTTACTGAGTTGTTGATAGCTCACTCCTTATTTCAACAATATTTTTCAGATAATTTTGATGGTTCAGCTGAAAAATAAGAATAAGAAGTTTTGGCAAGGTGTGATGATCGTAGATGAATAAGTGTCATTTGGTACAAGTATTTATTGGGTCATGTTTAGTAGAGTTATTGTTTTCGGTTATTTTGGTATGTTAAGTTATGGTTATTTTTTAGTTTTTAGTGAATTGTTAATTTATTTTATTAAGAATTTCTTTGTTGTCCCTACGAAGAAACATGGATATTCGGGTTGAACAAATGAATTAATATTTTATGGAGTTTTCTGAATTTTATAGTTGTGATATTAGAGTTGATATTAAGTAATAAGAGCCTGCATGTGGGGAACATTCATTTGTTCATGCCAACCTGTGCACATTCATTTGTTTGCTTGGTCGTACTGTATGGTCTTAATATTTTCTTTATTTTGATAGGTGTTGATGTGTGACTTGATTATTTGATTAGGGAGTCTTTTTTTCCCTTGATTCGTTGCATGTTCATGATTTTAACTGTGGGGCTTATTTACATGATGAGAATTGAAAAGGTTTTTTAGGAGCAAAGGTTTCTAAATTCTTGCAATTAGATGCACATTATGAAAGGTTCCCACATTTTGGCAGCAAACTAGCAGACATGCCTTGGCGAATGGGCCTCGTATTTTGCCTTGCCCCCACTGTTAGTATATTGTCTTCAGAGACTAAACCCTTTTTGTACTTGAAATTGATCTGAATTGCATTTAGCTTGTATTGTTTCTTAGATAGGGGAGCTAAGAAGTGGGTCTCCTATATTAATAGAGTTCAATGACTTCTTTCGAGACCTTCATAAGAAAGGGATGCTTGATGTTCTCAGTTTCTGCTAGGTAGTCCACTACCAGTTATAATATTGTATTATTCCTTTGTCTCTCACTGTAAATTTAAGAGGTAGTTGGTGACTATTTTGCAAACCAAGGTAACTCCAATTGTTGAAGGTTATGGGGGATGGGCTTTCCGAATGGAAGTAGTATCCATTGAGTTTGCATATCCTGGATTTGGTGAACTTGTTGTAAGTATGACGTTGATAAACATGTCATTAAAACAAACAAAAAAAAAACAAAAAGAGACTTGTTGTTTTAGTTGTCCTGGACACCCAGTGCTAATACAAAAAAAAGAAGAAAAATTGGGGATGAGTTAAAAGTTTCATTGCTATTAGAGTGTTGGCTGCTCAATATCACTATATGCTCTATATCCCTTACCTCTAGCAATTGGCAGATACAATCCTCCATTTGAATTTATGTTTTGTGTACTTGTTGGTATAACAGGACTAGTGGATTTGATCCTGGCATGCGTAAGATTCTTTGTGAATACAGTAGCTATCCATGATATTGAATAAATTTTTGTTTTGGTAGAAAGGAGAGATGGTTAGCATCTCCCGATGGATGGGAACAGCCTTCAGGCTTACCTTTTTTTTTTTTTTTTTTAAGAAGAGGACGGTATCCCAATCTTATTGATAGCCCTCACTTATGATGGAGGAAAATCGTGGCTACAACCAGAAACTTGAAGGTTACAAATACTCAAGAAAGACCAAAACCCAGGCCTTAAGAAAACCTAGACACCAAGCCAGAAACAAGACAAATACATGGGGGTTATAAATATTAAAAAAAAAAGCCAAACCCAGGTATAAAAAAGACCATAAACCAACCAAACACTATACCATATATACCCAAAAACTAGAATAAGCCGACCAGAAAAACCAGATAAACATTAAAACATGTGAGGCAAACAATTAGATCTAGTAATAGAATAAAACAATCCTAAGCATATCGAATAATAGGAAGACATCGTCTTTCTATAGGCAAAGAGCCCCCAAGGCGAGACGAAATATCCATAGAAGATCACCATAGGCCGTTGCTTCCCTCTGCTCCCATCCATGCTAGGAAATCTGCCAAAGCATTCCCCTCTCTAAAAATATGAAATACTCAGACCAAGACTCCCTTGATAATATCCATGACTTCATCCCAATAGTCCTTTAGGTACCAATTATCACATCTATTGTTGAGAATATAGAAACATAGACGCTTTGTATTGTCTGAACTTGATTGTTTACAATGAAAGGATTTTACAATTAAATAGATACATGGAGCTAAGCTAAGTATGGAAACAAAGCTAAGTATGAAAATAAATAAACATGGAAAGAATTGATATTTACAAATCAACGACTAATTCCTAAAATCATGGTGTTGATATCTTTGCTTATTTTGTGCAATTTAGGATCTTGTCAATACTCCCCTTCAAGTTGGCGCATGGAGATCTGTAATGCCCAACTTACTCATGAGAAGAAGTATGCACAACTATGAGGAGACTGGACTGGATCTTATCTCAAATAATGTGACAGTCAATCTCCATATATTTAGTGCGTTCATGAAACACTGGATTGTGAGTAATGTGGAGAGTAGATTGATTGTCACAATGTAAGCTGAAAGGCTCAGAATGAGAGATGCCAAGATCAGTGAGGAGCTATTTTAGCTAGGTGAGCTCACAAGTGGTGATGGCCATGACGCGATATTCAGCTTCAGTAGATGAGTGAGCCACTGTTGTTTGTTTTTTTGTCCGTCAGGAAATAGACTCATGTTGAGTTGGATGAAGTATCCTGTGGTGGTGTATGCAGTAACATGTAAACTGTTGAACAAGGAGAAGAAAATGCCTTGCCTGAGACTTCCTTTGATGTAGTGAAGAACACGAGTGGCGGCTTGCATGTAGGGAACACGAGGGGCATGCATAAACTAATTGAGGTTGTTTACTGCAAAGATGATGTCGAGACGAGTGATGGTGAGGTAGATGAGACATCCAACTAGTCGTCGATATGCACAAGGGTCTAGAAGAAGTGTGCCATCGTGATTGGTGAGCTTCAAGTTTTGTTCTATGAGGAAGGGAGCAATATGAGCACCAAGTTGTCCACTATCATTTAGAATATCAAGAGCATATTTTCGTTGGTTAAGGAAAATGCCCTTTTGGGAATGAGCAACTTCGAGACCAAGAAGATATTTGAGAGGACTGAGGTCTTTGGCTTTGAAGCGTGTGGAGAGAATTTCTTTGAAAAACTCAATCTGATAGAGATCATTACCAGCAACCAGAATGTCATCAACATAGACAAGAACAATGGTAATACTTGTGGAAGTGACCAAGGTGAATATGAAGAGATCCGCTTGAGATTGAGTAAAACCTACATCAAGAAGCATAGTAGTTAGTTTAAAAAACTAGTTGTGTAATGCTTGTTTCAGGCTGTAGAAGGATCTACAAAGACGACAGACACGGGTGTCCCCTTGAGACAATAACCTGGACGTGGTGCTATGTAGACTTTTTCATCAAGATCACCATGTAAAAAGCCATTGTTGACAAGTTGATGAATAATCCATTGCTGGGTAGCAGCGACGACCAACAAACACCAAAAAGTAGTCAGTTTGGCAACGGAAGCAAAGGTCTCATGGTAGTCAAGGCTTTCAATTTGAGTGTAGCCTTTGGTTACCAGCCGAGCTTTATATCTTTCGATGGAACCATCTGCCTTGAGCTTAGTTTTGAATACCCATTTGTAATCAATGAGTTTCTTACCAGGAGGAAGTGGATCAAGTGTCCAATTGGAATTTGCTTCGAGAGCACGAAGTTCGGTAGACATGGCTTCTCGCCTATGGGAATGGTGAAGAGCATCAAAATAGCAAGAAGGTTCAACAGAAGTAGTAAGAGCATGTAAAAAATTAAGGTGAGAAGATGTAAAACAAGAAAAGAAAAGAAAAGAAAAGCAGATAAAGGGTGAGCAGTACCTGAAGTCTGTGTAGCAGGTGAGGATGCTGTGGGCTCTGTGTATAGGGTCGAACAGACATAGTCTTGGAGATAGGCTGGTCGAGTGGTTGTGCGATGAGGGCGGAGAGAGGGGGGACGAGATGCGGAATTAGAGGTACTAATAGAAATAGTGGAAGTAGTGGATGGTAAGATAGGCTTAGGAACAAGAAGAGAAACTATGGGAAGAGATGCATCTGAAAGATCAGGTTTTTCCTGAAAGGAAAATTGGTATTCATGGAAGGTGACATCGCGAGAATAGCAAATGGTGTGAGTGTCAAGATTATAAAGCTTCTATGCTTTATAAGTGCTAGGGTAGCCAAGAAAGATACATTTTGAGGCATGAGGAGAAACTTTATTACGATAAAAAAGAAGGGTTTGAGCATAACAAAGACACTTAAATACACAAAGATGATCATAGTTGGGCATGATGTTCAAAAAGAGTTCAAAAGGAGATTTATTTTGAAGAATGCGACTTGGTGTGCAATTTATAAGATATGTAGTAGTGCGTACGCATTAACCCCAAAATTTTAAAGGTAAGTGAGCATGAAAATGAAGATTGCAAGCAATATTCAGTAGGTGCCAGTGTTTACGTTCTGCAACATTGTTTTGTTGTAGAGTTTCAATACAAGTACGTTCATGAATAATGCCATGATCATAAAGATAAGTTTGAAATTTATGCGAAAGAAATTCTTGTCCATTATTAGTACGAATTATTTTAATCATGGTGTTGAACTGATTTTGGATGAGTGCAAAAAAAATGCATGAGATTTGTATAAGCCTCAGATTTATAACACATGAGATAGATCCGAGTAGTGTGGGAGAAATCATCAACAATAGTAAGAAAATAATGGGCACCACAAATTGAAAGAGTACGATAACCAACCCAAATATCACAAAAAAATTGATTGAAAGGAAAAAAAACTTTTATTAGCAGTAGAAGAAAAAGACAATCTTCTGTGCTTAGAATGAGCACAAACATCACAATTAGAAATGACATAGGAATTATTAAAAAACTGAAGAATTAGAAGACAAGAAGGATGACTTAGGCGTTGGTGCCATAAATGTTTATTAACAATAGATTGAACAGATAGGGCCATAACGGTGGTGGGTTAGTACACATAAAGCCAATTGCAGAACTCACCTGTTCCAATCAGCCTCGTCAAGTGTGGGTCCTGGAATGAAAAATTTACGGAAGAAAAGGAAACAAGACAAGAAGTGGTATCAGTAAGCTGAGGGATATATAATAAATTAAAATGAAAGTGAGGGATAAAATAGGCATTTTGAAGAGTTAGGGTTGGGGGAAAAAACACATGTGCCGACATGCTCAATAGAGAGAGTGTGGCCATTGGGAAGCTTCACGGATTGCAAAAGGGGGGTTGAACACAAATCATAGAAGGCCGTGTGGTAGTGGCACATGTAGGCGCTAGCGCCACTATCCACGACCCATTCAAGGTGGCTGTCGAAATGAGGAGGGGAAAAGGTGGTGTTACCAACAAAATTAGCCAAGGTAGGATTCGGAGAGAGGAGGTCCAACAGCTTCTGGTAAAGGTCTGGTGACAGTCCAGGTACCGGCAAGGAATTAGTGGAGAGAGAAGCTTGATGGGCTACCGATGCCACCTCAGACGGTGGTTTGTTGAGAAGGGATGGCAATGGAGTGGTGCGAGGTTCACGGCCAGGTGGGTACCCAATCAGCCGCAAGCAAAGGTTGCACAGATGCCCTAGCTTGCCGCATTCCGTGCATCGAAGGGGGTTTTTCGAGTGATTGGTGGTGCTGCCGATGTGAGCTGTGAAGGCCATGGAGTCTATCAGTGTGGGCCACAGATGGAGGAGCTGCTGTTGTTCTTCCTGAAACAGAGTAGAGAAAACTTTTGTAATGGATGGAGGGGTTCCATGGCTAGGATTTGAGATCTAAGTTGAGAGAAAGAGTCATTGAGGCCAAGCAGGAATTGAAAAACACATTCATCCTCTGCTTGTTGTTGCAAATCTTTGAGTTCATTGCTGGTTTGGAGATGACTGAGTTCATCCCAAATTTGTTTAATCTGGTTGTAATACTCATGAATGGAATAGGTGTTTTGTTGCAGGTAGGAAAGCTCGCGCATGAGGTGATAAAGGCGGGCATTATTGCCTTGGTAGAAGCGAGATTGGAGGTCGATCTAGACTTCACATGGATCTATGTGGTATTCAAGGGAGTTGGCAAGGGATGGGCTAATAGAGTTTAGAATCCAGGTAAGGACCATGTCCTTTGTTTGATTCCATTGTGTGTAGTGAGGAGAATTGGTATCTGGAGGTTTGAGAGTGCCATCAACAAAACTGAGTTTGTTTTTGGCATTGAGGGCTCGGGTCATGGCTTTTTGCCATTTTGGGAAATTGTCTCCTGTAAGGAGTCCATAAACAAGAAGGAGGCTGGGAGAATTAGAGGGATGTAGAAGAAATGAAGAAGGCGTTGGAAGAAGAGGCCATTTTTTGTGTCGTGTGGGGATCATGTTTTAGGCTGATACCATGTTGAGAATATAAAAACAAAGACACTTTGTATTGTCTGAACTTGATTGTTTACAATGAAAGGATTCTACAATTAAATAGATACATGGAGCGAAGCTAAGTATGGAAACAAATAAATACATGGAAGCAATTGATATTTACAAATCAATGACTAATTCCTAAAATCATGGTGTTGATATCTTTGCTATTTTGTGCAATTTAGGATCCTATCAATATCTATGTTCCTTTACCTACTTGACCACCAACAAAGAATCTAACTCCACATCAAGATGCACAACCCCCATATTTTTAACAATTCGAAGACCAAGTAATAAACACATCAGTTCAGCAACGTTATTAGTGCATGTGCCAATAGCAGTTGAGAGTGCCATAATTAATTTACCATCCGAATCTCGCAACACACCTCCAGCACCTGCAAGCCAAGATTCCCCCATCAACATTGAGCTTCAATCTACCAGTTTGTGGACGCTGCCAACTGTAAATGTAATTTATGTTTGACTAGGATTAGATAAGTCTGTATTTAATTCGAATTATGGATGAATGTAATTTTAATAGGACTCTAGGAGTGCATCCGATAAAGATGAGTATTTATCCGATAAGGATGAGTGCTTGAATTGTAACTCTTATAAAATCTTATTAATATTATAAGATAAGAGTCTACAAGAGTCATAGGCATGTTCGAGTTTTAGAGCTAGTTGAAGAGATAAAGATGTAAACTTTATTTGAACTCGAGGCAATTTAGAAGAAGTAATCTAATCTGGGATGTTTGCAAATAGTGAACAATGTATTTGACTGAGATTCTGGATAAACCTATCAGCAGAGTCCTTCTCCAAAACAATCACAGGATTTTCTATTTATAGAGAAGTTGGCTAAGGGTTTTTGTGTGTGACTTGAACAACACATATTCACAAGTATTGAGAACTTGAAGATCTCGGTAGATCTTCAAGAGATCGTGAAAGAAAAAATTCTTGAGAGAAGAATTTTTCCAAAAAGCTTAGTTTGTGGGATTGAGTGAGAGCATGCTCTAAGGGGGAGCTGTCGTGTGCAAGCTCAACCATTGGTGGTTCCAGTAGGAAAGATAAAGATTAGAGAGCATAAGAGGTTCCAACTACCTACTACAATAGAAGACAAGTGGGTCGCATGTCTTTGGTAAATGTGTCTAGTTACAAAGGTTTTGTAAACGTTTTACTTGTAATACTGTCAATCAATAAAATTGGCTTTCCTGGATTTGGTTGCCCTGTCGGATTTTTCCTTTGAGGAATTCTTCAAAATGTTACCCTTCGTAACCAAATTATTGTATTAATGTTCTTAATATTTTATATTAGTTACTAATTCGTGCTAATAGTTTTTGTTTAGCATTAACGTGCATAATCAGGGGTAATTGGATAATTTCAAGCATCAGAGCGTGGTTCACTCAATCTAAATGTGATTCGTTCCCCTAGAAGATCATGGTGTCATTATCATCACCACCAAATTTTGATGATGATAACTATGCCTACTAGAAGGTAAGAATGAGAGCATTTCTAAAGTCGTTTGATGAGAAAGTCTAGCTAACCTTGGAGTCAGGATGGACAAGGCCCACAACATCGTAGAAGAGTGGACTAAAGAACAATCAAGTACCTGTAATTGGAACAATAAAGGTTTAAATGCCATTTTCATGGTAGTCTCTCCTAATGAATTCAAGAGAATTCTCATGTGTGAGACATTCAAGGATGCTTGGGATATTTCGGAAATTACACATGAAGGGACCAAAACGGTGAAAAATTCCAAATTACAAATGTTGACCTCAAAGTTTGAGTAGATAAAAATGCTGGAAGATGAGACTTTTAATGAATTTTATACTAAACTAAATGACATCGTTAATTCTAGGTACAATCTCAGAGAGAAGGTAGAGGAAGCACGAGTTGTGAGGAAAATTCTGAGATCCCTGCCTGAAAGGTTTTGACCAAAGGTGACAGCTATAGAAGAAAGTAAGGATTTAGACACAATCTGGGTAGAAGAACTGGTAGGTTCTTTGCAAACATATGAATCTACTCTTCCACAACAAAAGAAAGGTAAGTCCATTGCACTCAAAACTACTAAGGAATAAAATCAATCTGATGATGAAGATCTGTGAAATGACGACTTAGCCCTTGTGGCTAGAAAATTAAAAAAATTCATGTTTAATAAAAAGAATTCTGGTAAATGGAGAAAATGTAAGAATTTCACTAAAAAGAACGAATCTGAGAAGTGGAATAAAGACACAACCGAGTTTAAAGATAAAGTTCAATATCATGAATGTTCTGGTTTTGGTCACATAAAATTTGAGAGCCCAAATTTTAAAAGAAAGGCAAAAGCTTTGACTACCCTAAGTGATGATTTTGGCCCTAAAAGTTCAGATACATCCTCTTATAATGAAACTGTCTTTATTGCTCTCTGCTTCTATTACTGATTGTGCTAACATGAGCGAACAATATGCTGAAGACATCGTGATTGTTTGTGATACTAACTTTGATGTTGTCACATAAGTTACTAATTATGAATTAAGTGTTCATGAAGCATATGAGGACTTATGTGAAGAATTTGTAAAATTCAAAAGGTAAATAGAAAGCTGTACAAAAACCTAACCACCATAGAGAATGAGAAGAACAATTTGGTAGAGGCACTGAATGTGACGAAACTAGAAGTGACAAAGCTACGCGCACAGGAAGAGGTGCTTGAAAAGAAGTTGGCAGCGTGTCAAGAAGTCAAAGAAAAGACTTCCACTCAAAAACTCAATGAACTACTGAAAGTTCAAAGAGATAGTTCCGATCGCACAGGGTTGGGATACAATACTTCCAAAGATTCACATCGTAAAGAATCCGCTGCCACTACATCTAAAAGTATCACCTTTGTAAAAGGAAGTAATGTAGAAAATGTCTCAAAGAAACCTGTGAACAAAGACAAGTCAATAATGACTTCTCCAGGTATGTCCAAAAGTATGTTTGTCCCTACTTGTCATTATTATGGAATAATTGAACACATTAGAACAAATTGTTTTAGACTTAGAAGAGAAAAGAAAAATGAAATACAAATAAGTTTTCGAACAAAGATACGGACATAGAAATTAAAGTGGACAAATTGAGCAATCAAGTAAACACCCTAGGTAAGAAACTTGGTGAACTATCTGAATTGTATTTTCCTAAAAACATGAATAAAACTAATATCAAGTCCAAGTGGGTAGTGAAAGAAAAGGCCGTATGTCTAGTAGCACACACAACATTCAAAACTATGGATACTAGCATGTAGTATCTTGACAATGCTTGTTCTAGACATATGAGAGGAGATAAAGGGATGTTTAAAAAAATTGAGTCCATCAGTGGAGGATTCGTAACGTTTGGAGATGGAAGTACAACAACAGTGGAAGGAAATGGAAGTCTAGATATTCATGGTTTACCTACCCTTCATAATGTTCTATTTGTTAATGGCCTCAAGGCTAATTTGTTAAGTATTAGTCAATTTTATGATGATCATCTTTCTATGTAGTTCTAATGTAACGCCCGTCTTTGTGGTGGGACTTTTATAAAATTATTTTAGAAAAAGACGACGGGAATTACCATTCGATTTAAAACCTTTTACTTCCATGCCTAGGGTGCAAGACTATATGTTATAAAATAAAATGTGCTTGAGAATAAAAGAGGTTTACAACAAAAAACATTAGTCTTAAGATAAAAGGCCTCACATACAATTAAACTTCCGTGCCTAGACTTACGTGCTCTTCCTCATGGGTCATGTCCGTCCTGACACGTGCTGCTCATTTAGTTCCTGTGGGGGGAGGGGCATGCATAAAAACTAAAATAAATCGATGACTCGTAAACATTACTTCATACAGTTAAAATATAATAACATAGGTTTTCATTCATTCATTCATCATTCCATACATACTATACGCACATGCATACGTATGTTCGTTTTAAAATATAATAACATTGGTTTTTATTCATTCATTCATCATTCCATACATACTATTCATTCATCAGCTCTCCGTAAAACGTTTCTCCCGTCAGTGCCTTTATTTCTTAAAGAATGCGATGCATTCATACATTCATACATTCTTTCTTATCACTTTCATTGGTCGGTACACACTGTTACAACCCGTGTATTGGGATTGGCAGCCTTTCTTTGGACCCAGACTCAGCCCGTGGCCACTGGTTGGGAATCCCTTTTCAGTCAAGGGCAGCACTGGGTGCACTACTAGTACTACTTACCCAGCATTGCAATCTACCCATTCATTCAGTACCCTTTTCATTCATTCATGTGGCTATTATGTATTTTCATATATTAAACGTTCAGTCATTTCTTTCAGTTTAGTCCTTTCAATCCTTTCTTTTTAGTTCATTTAAGCTTTATCTTTTATTTAACAGTTCATTAATGGAAAACATC
Source organism: Juglans microcarpa x Juglans regia (assembly GCF_004785595.1). Lineage (NCBI taxonomy): Eukaryota > Viridiplantae > Streptophyta > Magnoliopsida > Fagales > Juglandaceae > Juglans > Juglans microcarpa x Juglans regia. The sequence goes on from NC_054609.1 coordinate 6,467,318, forward strand.
ATTTAAAAGCATGGGCTTAAACATCGTCTTTTATGGCATCATTTAAAACATCGGTTCATGGCATCCTTAAAACATCAGTTCATAAGGACCTTTTAAAACAACATACTTTCTTTGCATCGTTTAAAGCATTAGTTAAAACTCAAGGCATGAGTCTTAACACTTATTTTCGTAGAAATACATACAATAGATACTACGTATAGTCATCCATTCATATGCATACAATTAATACTTTTGGGTGCATAAAAAGGGGCTGCTAAGGAGGGCCGTACATACGTATACCTCTAAACACTTATACTTAGCATCCTTTCATAAAACGTCTTTAGTGTCGTTTCTTAAGGGAAAAACATTGCATTTTCATTTCGTGTATTTTAGAAAACTCTAGAAGAGTATAAACGTAATACTTACTTGGATTTCATGCTACTTTCATATCATGCAGTCTATTTATGTACGTGTCAAATGACAACCTACATGCATATACATAAACCTTGACGTCATTCTTTATCTAATGCATTAGCAACTAAACGTAGAAGACATAAACTACAATTCACTTGGAACACTCTCCTTCTATCCCGTGCTCTTACGTGCCTTTTACTATGTTAAAACTTTCGGAATCCACTTACGGTCACTACATCTTCCAACTCAAGGTCTTACCTCGAGTGCCCATCCACCAAAGTGAACCATGATTCACCTTAGGATTAAGACACTAAGACCTTCATCTTACTCTTCCTGTTGACCGCATTCCAACGCATGATTCCAACCGACGGAGTCACGCATCCCAATCCTAGACAATACACCCGTCACTACCTTCATGCATCTGAGCTCACACTAAATCCTCATTCCCAACCATACACTCCACACGACTCTAAGCCGACTTTGAGGCTTAAGCATCGTGTGCCTGTGCTTTGGACAGATTACCCATTACATATGTTCAATCCGTCTGGCACATGCGTCTCACCAGATTACACATGTACCTTACCCCTTCATCACCTAAGACCAACATATAACAAGTTGATCACATGCTCATAGGGACAAGCGCCATACTCCGATACCAACTTTCTCTTAACCAGGCTAGCATGACTCTTCATGCTACCCGTCCCTTTTGACAGTTCCTCCTAACACTTAATGTGATACCCCATATGATGTGGATAAAGGTTGGTGGTATATGAGATCTCACATTGCTTGGGAATGAGAAGTTCTTGCTCTTTATGAGGTTTCAATGGGACTCTAATTGTATCATTGACTAGTCCTTTTGGAGTATAGGTCATGTGGTTTGGGTCTTCCATTGGGGCATTACAAATGATATCAGAGACTATCTCAACCAGAAATGTGGGACTTGAGCCATGCCACCTACAATGGACATGCCCGACGAGGACGTCGAGAATTTAAGGGATGTAAATTGTGATACCCCATATGATATGGGTAAGGGTTGGTGGTGTATGAGATCTCACATTGCTTGGGATTGAGAAGTTCTTGCTCTTTATAAGGTTCCAATAGGGCTCCAATTGTATCATTGACTAGTTTTGTTGGAGTATAGGCCATGTGGTTTGGGCCTTCCATTGGGGTGTTACACTTAACACGAAAAGACTCTATTCACAATTACGTCTTACGTCACGTCATATAGCTCGAGACTACTCCCAAGCTACACTGTGACCATGTCACGTCAATTTTACACCAACTCCTAACTCATCGTGAGTACGGTCCCTCAAGTACTCTTGTCACATCGTGACATCTCGTCACGTTCCTGCTATGCCATTCCTACACTAACTCCTCACCTATCACAAGCATGATTGCCAGTAACCATATCACTTCGTGCCATTCCCCAGTCATGCTTCCACTTTGCACTCTTACACTTGTTCTGCCACTTCACACAAACTCCCAGCCATAAGTCCATCACAGTGACACTTGTCACCTCAGACTACAGGACACATCACAGCTATTTCGGGACACTGTTCCACAGTTCCCGACACTACTCACCACGCTCTACGCCCATCAACCACACAACTATCCTTATCTTCGCGACACGCAATACAGTGTATCACTGCGCTTCATGGAGTACGCTCCACGTGTACTTCCACTTCCTCCATAGACGCTACTACATATTGTCACTGTGGCATACATGCCATATGGTGCATCACTTCACCACATGGAGTATACTCCATGTGTACTCCCTTCACACACGATACACCTCACAGAGTACACTCCACGTGTACTCTTCCCATTCCATCTTACGCTTGGAGGATATATTTTACATATACTCTCCTTATCCCACACTGCGCCACTTTACGTGTACTCTCTTCCCAATCCACACGACGCCACATCATCACTACAACACATACTTCACAACCACACAATCCACAACACTACACATCATACAACACAGATACGCCCAACACTTCACTACATAGCACATCACAATTACTAACAGCATAGTCCATAACCTAACCATCCAACTAACATAAATAAAGAGGGATAGAGGGCTATACCATCGTCGGGGTTGACCAGCGCATTGTTCTCTAACCGTCATGGTTGATGACGTCGGAAGGGTCGTAAGTGGCTGTTAGCCACGCACAGTGGTTGTCCACAACGTAAAGTGGCGGTTTGGACTTAGGGCTAGGCTAGGGGAGGCTGAGGGTGGTCCTCATGGTTGGGTGGCAGAGCACGTCGGATTTGGCCCTGTACAGTGCACCGGAGAGGGTGAGGGTTCGTGTGAAGCTAGGGGCGGCTGGGGATTACGGCAGGCCATGGAAGGGCTTAAGAGGTGTTGTGGAGGGGCATGGTGGCGATGGAGTGGCGGCACGGTAGCTGGAGGCAATGGTTCTAGCCGTGAGGTGGAGGAACACCCGTGAGAGAGTAAGAGAGTGTGTGGGAGGAGGGAGGCTCGATTGGGCATGGGGGTGGCTAGGGGAGGTCGCCGCTGAGGGAGGAGGCTTCTAGTGGTGGTGCGGTGGCCGTGGGAGGCGGAGCTCGATCGTGGGTATGGTGAACCCATGAGTTGAGGCTGCATGCATGCAGTCTAGGGAGTAGCTAAGGCGGCTAGGTCAAGGGGAAGAGGAAGGGGTGGTCAGGGGAGACCTGTGGTGGTGCTCGGTGGAGCTGGAGGCTAACAATGGTGCTGCTACGGCGGTAAGAAGTGAGGAACCCGAGAGGAGAGAAGGGCTCGCATGGGGGAAGAGAAAGTTGTCGTGTGGGACTTCAACGATGGGAGCCTGCCGGCGTGAGGGGAGGCCGGTGAGGTGGTCGGTGTCGCCGAATGGTGGTGCTCGGGGCTAAAGAATGAGATCGGGTGAGGGGGAGGGGTTTCCGTCGAGCTCAAGGGAGAGGGAGGAGAGAGAGAGGGAAGGGAAAACTGAGGGAGAAATAAAGAGGTCTGGGTTTTAATCCTAACCCTTTATCTTGGGATCTTCAAAATGATCTAACGGTAGAGGATTAAAACACTGATTTGAAAATGCGTAAAATTAACTTAATTAAAAGCTTTGAGAGTAATTAAGGTAGAATATTATTTAAACTAAACTTTAGTTTATAAAATAATATTCCTTCATCATTAATAAAATGATGAAGTCTTAATTTAATATCTTTAAAAGAATAAAATCATTTAATTAATTAGAGGTTTCAATATAATTCAAATCCCATCATATTTTAATAATTGATATTAAAATGATTCTGACAATTATAATATTTTTGGAGCTCTTCAAAAATATTATAATTATCTTATTTAAAATCAAGTTTCGTTCAATAACACTAGAAATACCCTATATAAATATTTTTAGTGCATTTAAAACACTGGGTGTACTTTAAAAATCACATAATATCTTTAGGAACATGCCATCTAGGTTCGGCATGCATAACGAGGCTCGTAGTCGCTGGAGAGAATAGGTAGACTGTTACATAATTTTCGTCCTCAGAATTTGCTTACATCAGAAAGAAAGAGCGTAGTGTTACATCTCAAAGGATGAATGCAAAGTCTACAATAATAATAAAAAATGGATCTTGAAGGGTACAAGGACTGCTGACAACTGCTATGGAGTTTCTCCTATGAACACTATACAATGTCGCAAAGTACAGCTGGATGAAACTGAGTTATGGCACTACCGTCTAGGCCATATCAAATATAGGGACAAGCAAAAAATCTCTAAGAAGGAAGTTGTACGTCGACTACCCAAAATTTTGAAAAACAAGAAGATGGTCTGTGGAGCCTACCAGGAAGGGAAGCAAACCAAGGCACAACACAAGAAGATAGTTGATATTCTAACTTCAAGACCACTTGAGCTGTTGCACGTGGATTTGATGGGTCCTACTCAAACTAAGAGTCTCGACGGAAAGAAGTATATAATAGTTATCGTGGATGACTACTCAAGATATATATGGATCATTTTGTTGAGAGACATAATAGAAACCTTCAACCTTGCGAAGAAACTGTTCAGACGACTACAAATAGAGAAGAATTCTTCTATCTCTCATATTCGTAGTTATCATGGGAAAGAATTTGAAAATATTAATTTCTCTTCTTTTTGTGATGAACAGGGGATACATTAAGAGTTCTCAGCTCCAATCACTCCACAATAGAACGGAATTGTCAAGAGGAAAAATAGGGCAATACAAAAGATGGCCCGCACCATGTTGAGTAATAAAAAGTTGGCGTTATACTTATGGGGAGAAGCTGACAACACTACTGGACACATCTTGAACCTTGTAGTCTTTCATCCAGGCACCAAACTCACTCCCTTTGAGTTATGGAATGGAAACAAACCCACGGTAAAATACTTAAAGGTGTTTGTGAGTACTTGCTACATTCTGAGAGACAGAGAGAATGCATACAAATTCGATGGCAAGAGTGATAAAGAAATATTTATTGGATATTCATCAAATAGCAAAGCTTATAGAGTTTACAATTTATGGATCAAAACAGTAATTGAGTCAGTCAACGTAATTGTGGATGAAAACTCTAAGGAGATGACCAAAATGGAACTTGACAACCTTATCAAAAAGGCTGAAGAAAACTCAACCGATCAAAAGGACACAGTTCCAGTGGAACCTACTACACCAATATCAGTTTCACACCATGAAAAAGAGACATCTACAAGAATCAACCACAATCATCCAAAGGAGAACATCCTTAGAGGATTGGGTGAAGGTATGAGATTAAGAAAATGTGTTTTAAATCAAATCTCATATGTTTGCTATTTGTCTCAGGTTGAACCTAAGAAGGTGAAGGAAGCCTTATAAGATGAAAGCTGGGTAAATGCCATGCACGAGGAATTGCACCAGTTCACCCGAAATCAAGTATGGGAGTTAGTTCCAAGACCTAATGATGGGCACCAACATGGACTTAGTTTTAAAGATCTTTTGCAAGTTCCAAATGGGCCACTTACAAGGTGAAGAGCCAAGAAGATCAATAAGGTAATACAAAGATTGATGTAATCCATTTGGGACAAGTTTAGCAAAAGCCCAACATTCAAGATTGGCTTGAAGGATGAAAATCCAGTTTTGATTCATTTGATAAGTTATGGAAGAGGGTAACAACATGATTGAAAGGCTTTAGGCACTTAAAGGCTTTCAATTTGTTTAATTCATTTAAAGGACTTATTTTATTAGTTTAGAATAATTGAGTTTATTATGGGAAGGACTTAAAGGGGTCTATGCAAGGGCATATTGGAAAAGTTATTATTTTATTAAACTAGGGTTTCAAGAAGTTATTATAGCGAGTACTGTAGCCGCACTGTAGACGCGGCACTATTCACTCAAGAGGTATTTTCGGAAGATGGGGATTTATTTTGGTTAGGGTTTAATTAGGTTTTGTTTTAAATACTCTTTCTCATGTTAAGAAGTTTATGAAATTTGATGAATGTATTTATTGTGAGTTGAGTTTACTCCTCTAGTTCTTAATTGAACTTTTGAACTTATCAAAAGTAAATCACAACCTTTGTAGCGTTCCTCCTTGTAATCTGGGTTCTTGAGACAGGTTCTTCAACGGATCTAGATTTTAATATAATCTAGGTTCTTGAAATGAGTTCTCAACAGGTCTAGGTTCTCTATCCATTGACTTGATTTTAGCTTTCTTGGATTTTCAAATTGATGTGGGTTCAAAAGATTTCATTTCCACGGGTTCATATCGTTTGGTATTCAGAGCAAGGTTTCCAATTAGGTATGATTCTTTCTTTTAATTCTTGCATCTTTAAATTTAATTTTAGGGCTTCATTATTCTAGGCTTGCAAAAAAAAAAAAAAAAAGTAGGCTACCGAAATTCTTAGGGTTTTTTGGTTTGATTGAAATTTAATTTGCATTACCTAGGGTTTCAAAATTCTAGGATTTCTTGCATCTCCAAGTTTGTCAATTGTATGGAGTGTCGTTTCATTGTTCTCTTCTACTTCGTTGTTAATTCTTGTATGCTTGAATTCAATTGCTTGATTTTCACAATTGAATATTGTTGTTTGTGGTTGAATTAAAGAAAAGAAGAGAAAGGAAAAGAAATGAAATGAAAGGAAAAGAAAAGAAAAGAAAAGAAAAAAATTTCAAAAAAAAAAAAGAAGCAGAAGAAAAGAAAATGTAGCATATTCAAAGGTTGATACATAGTTATAACAAAGAGAAGGAAATACAATTATTGATTGAGCTTTATCATCAAAGGGGCTGAATACATCTTTCTAGTTAGTATCTTGTTTTATAATTACTATTTCCTTCGTATAAATTCCTTGAGTCTAGTGTTATTTTATTTATTCCTTTTTTTTTTTTTTATCTATATTACTGGTTAGAATAATACAAGGTTGTATTGTCTTGATTTTAGTTCAACTAGTTCTTAAAAAACTTAAGTGGAAAAACTATTGAAGTAAAAGACAAAAGAGTGTGAGACTATTATCGGAACAAGACCAATTAAGAGTGAAATATGAGTGGAGTGCCATTATTCGAGTGTAAACACATGAGGGAGTGTGTGAGATTTTTCACTAACATTCTTTTTGTGCAGCACATTATAATGTCTCATAGGAATGACTCATCACCAAAGGGGATAGCAAATAACTCATCATTTGTGTTGCAAGTCATGCAACAACAATTTGAGCTGTTGAACTTGGTGTTAGGTGAAGTGAGGGATAGGATGGATCATCAAGATGCGATAATTAGAAATACAGGACAGGAGAGATAAGAGGCGACGTGAGTCTAGTATTGAAATTGGGTATGAGAAAGAAGAGTATGGTGATTATCTTGTTACTAGGCGTGTACTCAATACACAAATTAAGATGGATGATACAGAGCAACAGAGCGAGAACATTTTTTATACTAGATGCCACATCAACAACAAGGTATGTAGTATGATCATTGATTTGAGGAATTGTATTAATTTGGCTAGCACTACTTTAGTTGAGAAATTAAATTTACCTACCTTGAAACACCCTAAACCATACATGTTGTAATAGTTGAGTGATTGTTGGGAGGTTAGGGTAAATAATCAAGTGCTAGTTTCTTTTTCAATTGGAAAATACCAGGATATGATCCTTTGTGATGTAGTGCCTATGCATGCTGGCCATATTTTATTGGGAAAACCATGGCAGTATGATAGGAAGGTGATCCATGATGGGTTAAGGAACATGTATAGTTTTGAAAATGATGAAAAAACTATCAAACTTGCTCCTTCAACTCCAACACAGGTCAATGTGGACCAGCTAAAATTGAAAAGTGAGGTTGCTCAAAAAAGAAAGAGTGAAAATGAGAGTGATAAAAAAAAAGAATGAAGGTGATAGTGATAAAAAAAAAATGAAAGTGAGAGTGATAAAAAAAGAAAGAGTGAAAAGTAGATTGAGCTAAAAAATAAAAGTGAAAGTGAAATTGAGCTAAAAAGCAAGAGTGAATGTGAGATTGAGAAAAAAAGAAATAGTCAGGTCGAAAAGGAGAGAGAGAAAAAAGATGAGGCTGATGCTAAGACCTCAAGAAAAAGAGAGAATGAGTTGAAAAATAATTGTCAGGTCGAGAGTTCAAAAAAAGATGAAGGAAAAAAGAGTGACAGAAAAAAAAAAAAAAAAAAAAAAAAAAAAAAGAGTGAAAAGAAAAAAGAGAGTGAAATGGAAAAAGAGAGTCAAAAATAAAAGTGTAGAAAGAAAAGTGAGAGTGGAGAAAGTGAGAGAAAAACAAAAAGAAAACTAAGTTTTTATACTAAGGCGAGTATTAATACTAATGAACTTGTTATATCTTTGCCTAGTGTTATTGTCTCTTTGTTGCAGGGATATGAGGTCGTGTTTCCTAGCGGTGTGTTTAGTGGATTGCCACCTATTAGGGAGATAGAGCACTATATTGATTTTGTGTCTGGTGCAACAATTCCTACCCGACTTTTCATTGAAGAACATGAGTCCTTAATGCACTTGAAAGGAAAATGTAAGTTGAATAGAATGCATGCCAAGTGAGTACAATTCATTGAGACATTTCCTCATGTAATCAAATACACACAAGGTAAGAAAATTTTATGGTTGATGCTTTAACAAGAAGGTATGTCCTTGTTATCATTTTATATGCGAAGTTATTGACACTTGAATATGATAAGAAATTGTATGTTAATGATGATGGCTTGGCTAGTGTGGATGGAGTATGTGAGAAAACCTCATTTGGTAAGTTCCATAAGCTAGATTGGTACTTATTTAGAGATAATAGAATTTGTGTGCCTACTAGTTTTATGCGTAAGTTGCTTGTGTATAATAGACATGGTGGTTTTTTGGGTAACTTTGGTGTAAGGAAGACTTTTGATGTGTTGCATAAACATTTGTGACAGTATTATATGCCATTCATTGATGTGTTGCATGAATATTTGTGGAAATATCATTTTTCATTCATTAACGTGTTGCATGAATGTTTGTGTGAGTATTGCTGGCATTTATTGAGTTTGCATATAATTGGAATAGTCATTTTGGTGTAATGAAAGTTTTAGGTGTGTTCCATGAACGTTTATGAGAGTATCATTTTCCATATATTGACTTGTTGCATGAACGTTTGCAGGAGCATCATTTGTGTTTCATTGAGTTTGCATATAATTGGAGTGGTCATTTTGGTGTAAGGAAGACTTTAGATATGTTTCATGAACATTTGTGGGAGTATTGTTTGTCATTCATTGAGTTTACATATAATTGGAGTGTTCATGCAACTATTCAATTTTCACCTTTTAAAATTGTTTATAGACTTAATCCACTTGCTCATTTAGATTTAATGCCTTTACCAGTTGATAACAGGAGTATCTTGGAAGGACTATTCCAAATTCTTGAACAAATTAATGATAATGCATATCAAGTGGATTTTGCAGGTAAGTATCATGTTTCTACTATTTTCAATATAACTAACATTTTTCCCTTTGATCCAGGTGGAGACGAGATCGAATCCTTTTAAGGAGAGGGGAAATGATGGGCACCAACATGGACCTAGTCTTAAAGATCCTTTACAAGTTCCAGATGGGCCAATTACAAAGTCAAGAATCAAGAAGATCAATGAGGCAATGCAATGATTGATGCAATCCACTTGAGACAAGTTTAGTAAGAGCCCAACATTCAAGATGAGCTTGAAAAATGAAGATCCAGTTTTGATTCATATGATAAGTTATGGAAGAGGGCAACAATTTGACTTAAAGCCTTTAAGGGGGGCCTATGCAAGGACATATTGTGAAAGTTATTATTTTATTCAATTAGGATTTCAAGAAGTTGCTGTAACGAGTACTATAGCCGTACTGTAGACGTGGCATTATTCACTCAAGGGGCATTTTTGAAAGATGAAGATTTATTTTGGTAAGAATTTAATTAGGTTTTACTTTAAATACTTTTTGTAGCATCATGTTAAGAAGTTTACGAAATTTAATGAATTTAAATGACTTATTTTATTAATTTAGAATAATTGAGTTTATTATGGGAAAGTGTAACACTCCGTATTTTAGTGTATTTTCACTGAAATTTATTTGTTCAAAAATTTATTCTCTTGTTTTAAAATTATCGGATATTTTAAATGGTTTATTTTATGATCTTTAAATTGTGAAAATTAAATTGTTATGTTTTTCTTAATATTTATTTATTGTTGTACATTTAAATTGTTCTTCTTTTTAAATTAATTGATTGTGGGATTTAATTATTTTATTTTCATTGTATCATTACGTTTAAATTATTTTAATTGATTTGCTGTTTTAAATTCATTTCTGTCGGATCATTTTCGTAACCCAAGATGTGAGGATTGGACCTCATTTCTTTCCCTCTATTTTCTCTTTCCTCTCTTTTTCTTTTCTTTTTTCTTTTCTTTTTCTTCTTTTTTTTCTTCTCCTTCCAGTTACCTCTCGCACGACGCTCCTCCCTCTCTCTCGTCCGATTTCTCCTCCACCCAGCCCGCAGCTGTCGCGCCGCCGTGCGCGACACCGCCCCTCCCATCAGCTTCCCCACTGGCCGACGACCACCCCCCTCCATTTCCAGCTCCTCCATCGCTGCCGTTAGCCTCCACTCATTACTCCAAGCCGGGCGCATTTTGAGCTCCAGCGCAGCCGTCGCGCCACCTCCGGCCACCATCTCTTCACCACTTCATCCTCGACCTCCTAACAACCCAATGGACCCAACCCCAGCTCCGATCCGTCACCGGTGAAGCACATCCAACCTCATTTCCGATTTGGGTATTTTTGGCCTAAAACCATCCTTTACGCCGCCACCCACGGCAAACCACCTCCACCATTGGCTTCACCGACCTCTCTAGGCTCTACCCTATCAATTTTGGGTCTTGGTTTGTCTCCGTTGAAAAGTGAGTTTTTGAGACCCACGGCCACAGTGTATTTTACACTGTTACGTTGCTGAGCTGCCACTTCTTGCAGCTTCGTGATCCTTCGGAAATTATAATATAGCGCTGTAAGTATTTTTTCAAAAAACTATTGTGATTTAAATATATTTTTACACTAACTTATTTTATTGTGAACTGGTTGGACATGCCGGACTGAGTCCGAGGAGTTCGGGGGTCGGATGGATTGTGGATGGAGTTGTGTGTTTGATTGGTATTATGAATTGTTGATTGTTGGTTTTGGTATTATTCATGTACATAGCATATTGCACGCATGATCATGTTTGTAAAGGAAACTGGGTTTTCGTGTACATGCATTCATGTTCATGTGTTTCATGAAAACTAGGTTTTCATGTGTTAAAGGATTTTGGGTGCGTGTGTATCACGACCCCAAGCCGAGATGGGTTATTATCTTGGTGGAGCTCCTCTGGTCACTCGGGAGCAGAATATACTGAGTGACGTCCCCTAGATTGTCGCTGGGCGACGATGGGATCTGACGAGATGGTCTCGTGCCGACTCCGTGGCCCCTTTGCTGGTGGGGGCTAGAGGATGCTTGGCCACGTACGCTGTAACACCCCGTATTTTAGTGTATTTTTACTGAAGGAATTATTTTTATGTAATTAAAATAATTTCTCTTATTTTAAATTGGTTGGATTTTTAGTGAGTTTATTTCTATGATTTTTATTTGGTGGAAATTATTTTTATATGCTTTCTTAATATTTATTTATTGTTATGCATTTAAATTGCTTTTAATATTTAAATTAATTACTGTGGAATTTAATTATTTCAATTTGACTTTACCATTACGTTTAAATTATTTTATTTAACTTGTGGTTTTAAAATCGTTTCCGTTGGATCATTTTTGTGACCCAAGTTATGAGGATTGGACCTCATTTCTTTTCCCTCTATTTTTTCTTTTCCTTTTCTTTTCTTTTCTTTCTTTTCTTTTTTTTCTTTTCTTTTTTTTCCTCCTTATTTCCCCTCCCCGCGCGCGGACCCAGCTCCCTCTCACTCTCTCTCGCCGTGCATCCATCTCTCCCCCAGCCCGCCGCCGTGCGCCGGCGGTGGTCGACACCGCCCGGCTCCCCAGCTTCCCCAGCCACCGGCGACGCCACACCTCCGTTTCCAGCTCCATTCGCGCCGCCGTTAGCCACCACGAACCCATTGAAGCCGCGGCGTTCCATGCACCACTGCGCCGCCGTCGCGCCACCTCCGGCCACCATCTTCCTACCACTTCATCCTCGACCTCTTGGCAACCCATTGGACCCAACCCCAGCTCCGATCCGTCACCGGTGAAGCCCCACCAAGTCCATCTCCGATTTGCACATTTTTGGCCTAAAACCACCCCTTGCGCCGCCACCCACGGCAAACCACCACCACCACTAGCTTCACCGACCTCCCTAGGCCCTACCCTATCAATCTTGGGTCTTCGTTTGTCCTCGTTGAAAAATGGGTATCTGTGACCCACGGCCACAGTGTATTTTACACTGTGGTGTTGCTCAAACGTCGCCTTTTTCTACTTCGCGATCCTCGGAAAATTATTATATTGCACTGTAAGTATTTCTCCAAAGAACTTTCGTAATTTAAATGTATTTTTGCACTAACCCATTTCACTGTGTTTTTGGCATGCCGGACTGAGTCCGAGGAGTTCGGGGGTCGGATGGATTTGTGATTGGAGTTGTTTGGTTGATTTGGTTGATTGGATATTTGTTGTTGATGAGTTGTTTGGATTTTGTGTTGGTACATGTGCATTTCATTATTTCATGCATGATCATGTTTGTAAAAGAAAACTGGGTTTTCGTGTATTGCATTCATGTTCATGTGCTTTGAAAAGCTATGATTTTATGTGAGAATAATTTTGGTGCGTGTGTATCACGACCCCAAGCCGAGATGGGGCATTAACTCGGTGGAGCTCCTCTGGTTACTCGGGAGCGGAATATACTGAGTAACGTCCCCTGGATTGTCGCCGGGCGACAATGGGTTCGGACGAGATGGTCTCGTGCCGACTCCGTGGTCCTTCTGCTGGCGGGGACTAGAGGATGTCTGGCCACGTACGCGCTGGGCGCGGAACTGGGCATCGCTCGTTGCGTAGTGTGAGTGCTTGGCCACGTACGCGCTGGGCGCGGAACTGAGCACCGCTGCGAAGCCAGGACGTGCGGATGGTCCATAGGGGAGACCATGGTGCATATGGAAATAATGCATGGTGCATTTGGGATTAATGCACTATTTTCTGGGAAAATAGTGCGAGTTGATTTTTGGGTAAATTATTTTCTGGGAAAATGATTTACGGATAATTTGGACCAAAATGGGATTTTGGTGTGTGTTGGAAATTTATCATTTTCGGGGAAAATGATGTTTTGTGGAAAAATGCATGTTTTCATGTGCATGCATGTTAGTTGCATTTAATGCATTTTGTATTACATTGTTGTTTGGGTTATACTTACCTGCGAGACCATTTTGTGGTGTCGCAGATTTTGATGCTGATGAGGAGGAGGAGGGCGAGCCTGAGGAGACGGCTCCGCCTGAGGAGTGATCTGGGATCACTCGTTTGTACATTCAAAACTATTGTAAATTATTTTATGGATGACTGTATAACTGCTATTTAAATCTTTACTGGTGTTTGATTGTAATTAAATTCTGGTACTTAGCTGACTATCCGCTGCGTTATTTTATTTGAACACTGTTGCATTCACACACACTGGCACTTCGTTGGGATGTGTGACCGTGTTGTCACCATCCTGGCGTCTCGATCCCTGTGTATTTTTATAAGGGGGATTGGGGGCGCCACAGGTGGTATCAGAGCAGTTCGGCTCTGGGTAAAACCACATGTCCCTTAGGATAGTACCAGAAAATTATTTTTATTATTATTTTAAAATAATAAAATTTTTGTTTAAGTGGTGTAAGTTAAGTTATTTATTTTATATTATGAGTTTATTGCTATTTTATTTTATGTTAATTGATGTTATTTGATTTATTTGATTTTATTGCTTTAATTAGTGTTTACCCTTGGTTGAGTATGGTTTTATTGGCTTTATTTATTTTATTGTATAATAATTCTGTTGTTTATTTATTTTATTGTATAATAATTTCATTGTTTATTTATTTATTTGTATGTCATTTTAATTTAATTGTTTTATTTTATGGCGGATTATTTTATTGTTATATTTATTTTATGGTGAACTACTTCATTGGTTTTATGCATTTTGTCGTATGTTATTTTATTTATGGAATTTTATTTGGTTTTGTTCGAAATTGAAAGGCGGGTTAAGGGTTATGTTATGACAGGAAGATGGTACGACTGAGAAGGCCATTGTTAGGCTTAAATATTGGTATAGTAGGCCTGAACTCTTGGTGATTGGTTGTTTTAATATCAAGGCTCGAATATCAGGATCTGGGAGAACTCTTTGGATTAGGTATTCAAGTTGTTGCTAAGGAGGGGAATAGTTTTTAATTGCTTAGGATAATTGAGGATTTAGGTTCCGTAGAATTTAGGTAATGAGTCTTTGAGGTAGGGGGTTGTAAGTTCAACGAATGTCAATGTTAGATTTATGAGAAGTTCATCTAAGGTTTGTGGCCCCATAGTTTTTTTTAGAAAATAAGTTAATGGGATTTAAGCTGGTAGGTTCAACAAGCAATTAAGAGATTACTTAGACTAGAAGTTTTTGATCTTGCCGACCTCGATAAGCAATTTGATAACATTTGGGGTTTTAGAATTTACAAGTTTTATAAGGCGAATGTTTTAGATTTGAGTTCATCGATCTTGAGGATTTCAGGAAATGATTTATATTTGGGTTAAGGTTTTAGAATTGCAGAGTTGAATGGCTGAATTAAAATAGGATTGATCTGAGTTGAGTTACTGATATGAGAATTTTTAGGGGAGAATTTCTTTGGAGATGGAAGATATTGATCTAGTTCGGTTAATAATTATTTTTAGCATGAGGTTACAGTGTCAGGTTGAGGATTTAATTTATACCAATTTTAAGGATAATAGATGGTGACGATTTAAGAAATGATTCTTATTGATTTCGAGGATATAGGTTTAGTGATGGAAATGGTAATGATGACCACCTGCACGTTTGGAGGATTATTGGTTTTGGCTAAGGGTGCGTAAGATTGATGTATAGTAGTGGTGAGTGGTTATGGATTTCGGAGAGTATAGGTCCTAGTCTCATTTTGGTTTGAAAGAAGTGGTTTTGGTTGGTGTGGAAGAGGAGTCAACACAATAGTAGTAATTCAAGAGACTTTGGCTTGGAGTTTTTGGGGAGTTGATCGAAGTGTGCAATTGAAGTGGGTTACTCAATGAATCATGGTTGGGAATAGTTATTGTGATTATTTTCAGGAATTAATTGTGACTTGAGGTTACCTAGGAATTTAAATTTTAAGGTTATACTTTCTTTTGGAGTTTGAGCATCTAGTTGGTTGAATGAAGGACATTGTTATTTAACTTGAAGAGAGATTGATAGGATGTCAAGAGATTGATAGGATGTCAAGAGATTGATAGGATGTCACGTATGGTATATGATAAGATCTTGGAAGTTGAAGTTTAGACGTTAGCGATGAATGATATGATCAAGTATGTGGGGGTAATAAAGCATTAGGATCCTTGGGTGCTTTGCAATGGCTTTTGGTAGATTGAAGATTTGATCAGTATGGTTTGCCCTGAGGTTAATAGTGATGTGCTATTGAAGGAACTAGTTGTGTTAATACTAGCTTATTGGAGTAGAAATAGGTGGGCGAGTTACCGAGGAAGTTTTGTTAATGTTTTGGTGAAGTCAATGGTGGTTCGTTGTGAGTTTAGTCACCGTTAGATTAGATGATGTTTAGAATGTAGATGGTGAGCTTTCGGGTTTAGGTTGTTAGGTAGAAGTCTCTAGGCACTCTTTTTGATTCGCTAGGTTGGAATTGAGTCTTTTAAAGTATGTTTCTTATCTTAGAAGAGATGAGTGTATTTTGGGTTGAGGTTGTTTATTTTCAATTTGGGATGCTGAGGTTGTTTGATATTGGGTTTCTGTCTTTGATCATGGTTGTATTTTATAGAATTTGATTTTGATCAAGGCAGCAGAAGTTAATTGAGGAATTTGAGTTATAACTTGTGGTTTGGGAGAGAGAGTGTTTTTTCTACCAAATTATGATAAGGGTTTTGGTTAGTAGGAATGGAGCCACCTTGTACTCTTGGTGTTAGTTTCATGAGGACGTAAGTTTTATGCATGTGGCGAATATCTGAGTGCGCAGCAGAAGCGTGGTATTTTTGTTGTAGTCAGGAGTTCAAATTGTGCTGATTTGAAGAATTAATGGTGACTTGAATTTTGAGAAGATATTTGTAATTGGAGATTAATCATTTGGTTGTGCAATTTGTTATTGATGGTTAACATTGGAAGTGGCTATTAGGTTTCCAATAGTAGAATTCAATAAAGGTTTAGAAGTTGGAGCATAGGAGTTGATTGCAGTTGGCACATATTATTGTAAGGGCTTTTGATCATTGGGATTTATTGGATGTTGTATTAAGGTTCTCGAGGAAATGAGATTTTTGGATAGCAGTCACTCTAGGAATACTGGTCGTGATGTGTCATTGGGGGACTAAAACGAGTATATTGGATATTGCCATGTTCATTGAGAAATGTACCACGTGCCGTCTAGTTAAGGTTGAGCATCAAGGTAGACTTCAACCTCTCCCTATTCCAGAGTGGAAGTGGGATGATATTTCTATGGATTTTGTGGTAGGGTTGCCGAGGACTCCTAGTGGGAAGAACTCAATTTGGGCGATTGTTGATGTCCAAGATATGTTGGCCATTTTCAGATCGTAGAGAAGGTTGCGCTTGTTGCTTATAGAGTGGCCTTGCCGGACTATTTTGGCGGTATGTTCTTAGTCTGCTCTTAGTTGAATCTTATTCCTGTCTTAGTCTTAATGTTGACCTTGCCAATTTCGAGGACGAAATTTTATTTAAGGGGGGGAGGATGTAACACCCCGTATTTTAGTGTATTTTTACTGAAGGAATTATTTTTATGTAATTAAAATAATTTCTCTTATTTTAAATTGGTTGGATTTTTAGTGAGTTTATTTCTATGATTTTTATTTGGTGGAAATTATTTTTATATGCTTTCTTAATATTTATTTATTGTTATGCATTTAAATTGCTTTTAATATTTAAATTAATTACTGTGGAATTTAATTATTTCAATTTGACTTTACCATTACGTTTAAATTATTTTATTTAACTTGTGGTTTTAAAATCGTTTCCGTTGGATCATTTTTGTGACCCAAGTTATGAGGATTGGACCTCATTTCTTTTCCCTCTATTTTTTCTTTTCCTTTTCTTTTCTTTTCTTTCTTTTCTTTTTTTTCTTTTCTTTTTTTTCCTCCTTATTTCCCCTCCCCGCGCGCGGACCCAGCTCCCTCTCACTCTCTCTCGCCGTGCATCCATCTCTCCCCCAGCCCGCCGCCGTGCGCCGGCGGTGGTCGACACCGCCCGGCTCCCCAGCTTCCCCAGCCACCGGCGACGCCACACCTCCGTTTCCAGCTCCATTCGCGCCGCCGTTAGCCACCACGAACCCATTGAAGCCGCGGCGTTCCATGCACCACTGCGCCGCCGTCGCGCCACCTCCGGCCACCATCTTCCTACCACTTCATCCTCGACCTCTTGGCAACCCATTGGACCCAACCCCAGCTCCGATCCGTCACCGGTGAAGCCCCACCAAGTCCATCTCCGATTTGCACATTTTTGGCCTAAAACCACCCCTTGCGCCGCCACCCACGGCAAACCACCACCACCACTAGCTTCACCGACCTCCCTAGGCCCTACCCTATCAATCTTGGGTCTTCGTTTGTCCTCGTTGAAAAATGGGTATCTGTGACCCATGGCCACAGTGTATTTTACACTGTGGTGTTGCTCAAACGTCGCCTTTTTCTACTTCGCGATCCTCGGAAAATTATTATATTGCACTGTAAGTATTTCTCCAAAGAACTTTCGTAATTTAAATGTATTTTTGCACTAACCCATTTCACTGTGTTTTTGGCATGCCGGACTGAGTCCGAGGAGTTCGGGGGTCGGATGGATTTGTGATTGGAGTTGTTTGGTTGATTTGGTTGATTGGATATTTGTTGTTGATGAGTTGTTTGGATTTTGTGTTGGTACATGTGCATTTCATTATTTCATGCATGATCATGTTTGTAAAAGAAAACTGGGTTTTCGTGTATTGCATTCATGTTCATGTGCTTTGAAAAGCTATGATTTTATGTGAGAATAATTTTGGTGCGTGTGTATCACGACCCCAAGCCGAGATGGGGCATTAACTCGGTGGAGCTCCTCTGGTTACTCGGGAGCGGAATATACTGAGTAACGTCCCCTGGATTGTCGCCGGGCGACAATGGGTTCGGACGAGATGGTCTCGTGCCGACTCCGTGGTCCTTCTGCTGGCGGGGACTAGAGGATGTCTGGCCACGTACGCGCTGGGCGCGGAACTGGGCATCGCTCGTTGCGTAGTGTGAGTGCTTGGCCACGTACGCGCTGGGCGCGGAACTGAGCACCGCTGCGAAGCCAGGACGTGCGGATGGTCCATAGGGGAGACCATGGTGCATATGGAAATAATGCATGGTGCATTTGGGATTAATGCACTATTTTCTGGGAAAATAGTGCGAGTTGATTTTTGGGTAAATTATTTTCTGGGAAAATGATTTACGGATAATTTGGACCAAAATGGGATTTTGGTGTGTGTTGGAAATTTATCATTTTCGGGGAAAATGATGTTTTGTGGAAAAATGCATGTTTTCATGTGCATGCATGTTAGTTGCATTTAATGCATTTTGTATTACATTGTTGTTTGGGTTATACTTACCTGCGAGACCATTTTGTGGTGTCGCAGATTTTGATGCTGATGAGGAGGAGGAGGGCGAGCCTGAGGAGACGGCTCCGCCTGAGGAGTGATCTGGGATCACTCGTTTGTACATTCAAAACTATTGTAAATTATTTTATGGATGACTGTATAACTGCTATTTAAATCTTTACTGGTGTTTGATTGTAATTAAATTCTGGTACTTAGCTGACTATCCGCTGCGTTATTTTATTTGAACACTGTTGCATTCACACACACTGGCACTTCGTTGGGATGTGTGACCGTGTTGTCACCATCCTGGCGTCTCGATCCCTGTGTATTTTTATAAGGGGGATTGGGGGCGCCACATACGCGCTGGGTGCGGAACTGGGCATCGCTACGAAGCCAAGACTTGCAGATGATCCCTAGGGGAGATCATGGTGCATTGGTTAATGGAATAATGAGCTGTTTTCTGGAAAAATAGCGTGTGTTGATTTAAAGGTTTTTACGTGATTCATTTTCTAGGAAAATGAGATTTTATTGATTTGGGTCATTTTCTAGGAAAATAACAGAGTATTGTTTTTGGGCCAAAATGGGATTTTGGCGTGTGTTGAAAAATATCTATTTTCGGAGAAAATAGTATTTTTGGATTTAATGCATATCTCATCATATGCATGCATGTTGGTGGCATTAATGTATTTTTATCTCGTGGTTGTGTGGGTTATACTTACCTGCGGTACCATTTTGTGGTAACGCAGATTTTGATGCAAAGGAGGATGAGGGTGAGCCTGAGGAGTTGGCTCTGCCCGAGGAGTGATCTGGGATCACTCGTTTTGGTTTGAGACTTGTAAATATTTATTTTGAATGACTGTATAATTTTTTAAACCTTTTAACTGATTGTTTAAATTGTATTAACAATTCTCGTACTTAATTGTATTAATTATCCGCTGCGTTATTTTTGTACACGGTTGCATGTACACACACTTGGCACTAACATTGGGATGTGTGACCTTGTTGTCATCATCCCGGAGTCTCGATTCCCGTGTCTCCTTACATGGGGGTCGTGGGCGCCACAGAAAGACTTAAGGGGGGCCTATGTAATGGCATGTTGGGAAAGTTATTATTTTATTGAATTAGAGTTTCAAAAAGCTACTCTATCGAGTACTGTAGCCGTACTATAGACGCGGCACTATTCATTATGACTTGAGTTTACTCTTCTTGTTCTTAATTAAACTTTTAAAATTATCAAAGGTAAATCACAACATTTGTGGTATTTCTTCTTGCAATCTTTGTTCTTGAGACAGGTTCTTCAACAGGTCTAGATTTTAATATAATCTAGATTCTTGAAACGAGTTCTCAACGGGTCTAGGTTCTCCATCCATTGACTTGATTTTGACTTTTTTAGGTGAGTTTTCAAATTGATTATGGGTTCAAGTGATTCCATTCCCACGGGTTCAACATCATTGGAACAAAGTGGATCTTAAAAAATAAGCCAAACGAACATGGAACCATTGATCGAAACAATGCCAAATTGGTAGCACAAGGATACACTCAAGTTGAAGGAATTGACTTTGATGAGACCTTTGCACCAATAGCTCATTTGGAATCTGTTCGCATATTGCTAGCAATTGCAAGCCATTTAAATTTTAAGCTTTATCAAATGGATGTCAAAAGTGTTGTTTTAAATGGTATACTCAACGAAGAAGTATATGTAGAACAACCAATGGGATTCTCTAATCACTTATTTCTTGACCATGTTTTCAGGTTAAAAGAGACTCTTTATGGATTGAAGTAAGCACCTCAAGCATGGTATGAGAGACTAACAAATACTTGCTTGAAGATAACTTTGTAAGATGTCAAGCTGACCGAACGTTGTTTTTAAAAAAATCTAGTAAGTATCTACTTATTGCTCAAATTTATGTAGATGACATTGTGTTCGGTTCTACTCTTGACAAACTCTCACATGATTTTTTCAAAGAAATGAAGAATAAGTTTGAAATAAGTATGATTGGGGAATTAAATTTCTTTCCTGGAATTCAAATTAAACAAACTGAAGGAGGAATTTTCATTTCACAATCTAAATATGCTAAAGATCTTGTTAAGAGATTTGGCTCGGAAGAGACGACACATGCTCGCACTTCGATGAGCACCTCGATTAAAATATGTTCAGATTCAACAGGTAAGAGCATTGATCCTACTCTATATAGAAGCATGATAAGAAGTCTTCTTTACATTACTGCTTGCAATGTACCTTTTTGCCATTCCATACCTACCTCAAAACAGACCTTACAAATCTACTGAAGGGATTGCAAATGGGCTTTTTACCTTAGGCGCACCTCCTCTATTGTTTTCCCTTTTTCTTTTCTTCATCTTTTATTTTTTTCCCTTCTTAGGGTTAGCAACTTAAGAACCCAATTGTGACTCTTTCACCACAGTGCTCTTAGTTGAATGAAGATGACATTTGATTTCAAAGTTCATTGGCCAGCCTACTTCCTTACGTTCTGTTGTCATTTTACTTTCTTTTGTTTTCTCCATTTTTCCCATTGTCTAAGAGACAATCTTACCATTTCTCTTTTGTTCAATCTTGGAGCAATTAATGCTAGATACAATGATCATAGGTTGTACAAGCGCACACACTCATTTTGAGAAAGGTCGGAACCCATTATTAAAAAATTAATTTTTCATCTAGGTCTCACATTTACTTATTTTTTTAAAATGAGTATGCAGTGCTTAGACACTTTATGACTACAAATATTATTTCTCTTTATGTTTTGTTCAATCTTAGAGTTGGATTATAACCCTAGACTGGCTTATCAAGAAATTGGGGTGGATAAATTTCTGACATGAATTAAGTGCAATGATTTGAGGCAAGCATTGTAACATTGTATTTTAGCTAGAAGTGCTTGACAAAGAATCTCTACAATTAAGTATCTAATGGAGAAATTAGGTTGATTCTTCTATTTTGCTGCACTCTCCCTGTGTTGCTCCTATTGTGCCTTTGGTTTCATCAAATGCGAAATGATTGATAATTCTCCCAAATATGCTCATGCACTTGCTTTATTTTCAACAATTTGCAGTTGGAAACACAAATGCTTTGCCACAACCATTAGTAGGGGTGAAAAACAAATAGGTGAACTGGTAAACCGGACCAACCAGTGAGTTCGGTTCGGTACTGGTTCCATCTTTTTAAAAAATGGTCGAAATCAATCCAGTTCCGATTTTCATTTTTCTAGCACTGGACTAGACTCGACCAGTTCATATAAATATATAAACATATTTTAATTTTTTATATTATATAAAATATTTTTTATATGATTTTTTATATTATATATAATTTTTATATCTAAAACATATAATTATATATAAAATAATATTGTATTATATGCTAAATTACTAATTAAATTATCATTAAATTTTAAAATCCTATATAAATAACTATATATTATCACTATAGTCTATAATACAATTATAATATATATTATAATATATTACAATATATTATCACTATATTACTATGTGCTGTAATATATATATTATATAGTACTATATTGTATATTATATATGCTATCGGAAAAATTGGATCCGAATTGATAAAACTGGAAGTACCGGTTTAGGAGTGTAATCGGTGCGGTTTTGGTTTTTCAAATCTCAAAGTCAGTATATACCAGTTCGATTCTAAAATATGTTCAAAACCGGATCGAACCGGACCGATTATACCTCTAACATTGGCATGTAGATCATGTGCATATACCAAGACAGCAAATTTTGAGATTAATGGGACATCTGTCTCATGGTTTTTTTTTTTTTTTTTCCTTCTGCTTACTACTTTTGTCTTTGTCCGCAGGACAGAAGAGATTGTGTAATTATTATAATGCACCAAAAACCAGGAAATTATTAGGTAATTATTGAGTACTATATAATGCACTGATCATCTTATTACAAAATGTTATGGATTAAAATTGTTTACATAAATACAAATTCTTATGAAGTGGCTGTGTTTTGTGACCACCTAATTAGTAGATACTCCCCACGCCCGAACTGGCTTCTTGATGAATACGAAAATGATTATTACTCGAATACAAAGTACTGGCCGGTCTTTATTTATAAAAAAATTACATTGAACAGAATATTAATAGAAATTATATGCTAATTATTGTGAAAATCAAATCAAGATAATAATTAAATCAAATTCATGATTTGATATTATCTCTAACAGTGTAGTCATCAAGATCAACTCTTATCCCTACCTAGTAGGAGAGTTCCAGAATTAAGATAACCCGAGACTAAGATAACAAAGACACAAGGCAAAATGAGCGTACGTACGTGCAATAAAGTTTCGTGAATGTCCATGATTCCATGAAAGCGCATTAATATTTATGGATTATTGAGGTGGATGCAGTCTTGATGATATGGTGATCAAGAAGCGAGAAAATCTCGTGAAAAGACTTTCCCCTGGAGGGAAATTTGTCGTAATCCATGACGTATTCGATCGTTGAATGACGAATTCGTCAATGATCCTCACAGTCCTTAACGGGTCCTTGTCCGGATCAGCTGCTTCCCATTGGCTGGGAAAATCTCTATTGTAGCTCAACCTGTTTGGGTGATCATTTTGCTCCGTCATCCATTGACGATCTAAATTCCAGTCCAGTGGGACCTATATATATGACACGTGTAAAGTTTGTTGTGATGACGTGTATTATTTGAGTGATTACGTTGGAACTTGTTTACCCTATGGACTAACAGGAAAAATGATCATAAAAGTGAATGAATATCGATGCATGCATGGCTCTTTACCTTATCAACTGCAAGGGTGAAAACATGAAGATCGCCATTAGGTTTGATGTGAAATCGGGTGAAAGCCTTGTAATCAGCAATCCTAAGAGAGGAGAAGGCTTCGTCATAATGCAAGTCTAACCCGTTGACGCAGATGCTTAGATAGATTCCAAACACATATGAAACTGCAGGGGTTGACAAGAGCCAGAAATAAAGGAACACAGAGCCATAGTAAAATATGGTATCCAATCGAGAGAGAGATGCCATCCCATTCTTGCAAATATTGATCCGTGTGACAGCCATGAGCTGAGAATACATTTCGAAAGCAATCATGATGTGTCTTAATTAGTAATAAAGAAAAAGAGAAAAGCAGCATTTATTTTAAATATTTCTGCAACAGGAAGATGTTTTCTTACCTCTGGCACATCAAATGCAAACATGAGATTCTTGATATATGTAGAATAAAGGTCAGAACTCCATTGTTCTATACCTGCTCGTGTTCCATTTGAAAGACCAAAGTGCCTACTTTTTTCTTGTGATTCATACCATCGATATAAAGAGTGATACCCTGGTTAAAAAAAATAACTTACATTTATTAGGAATTAAAATATTGACTCTCCCTTTCATTTCAGAAAAAACTCAGATCAATAAGAGATCCTTATGATATTGAAAATGACCAACTGTTTTATATATATATATATATATATATATATATACACACACACAGAAAATAAAGGAAACGAACCTGAAGTTCCCAATAGTTTACGGTGGACAAGCACCCCAACACCCAGTTCCAACACCAGCATAAGAATAAGAGCTGCAGAGAGATGCGCAGAAACATGAAGAATTCCAATCGCTACCCTCTTCTTCCATGACACTTTGGATGGTATGAATGCCATTGCCACGACTACCAACAGCGTAGCAGCTCCTAGAGAAACGTAAGAGTGTTCCAGCATGTATATAAAAGCATTCCACAGCGTACGGAAACAAGTTCTCCAAAAACCCAACTTGGAATCTACTTCAAAGACGTGATCAAGTTCACACTAGGCCCCAAAAAAAGAAGATCAGATCAGTCATATGGATACTAAATTTAGGGTAACTTCCATTGGCTTAAATAATGGGAAATTTACCTGTGGGATCATAGAAAAGACCAACATATAGTACATAATGCCCCCAACAAAATCAAATTGCGAATTCACCTTTCGAAATTTCCAAATATTTCTAAATCCAAGCTGAAGTAAATGAAAACGAAAGTTATGAACAAGAAACAAAAGGTAAAAATGTTATGAAACTCGAAATTGGGATTGACGGGGGATCCATAGAAGTAGAGAAAATTAATTACCCTCTTTGACGTTTCTTTGTCTGGATAACTAGCTCCGCACTGATACGAAACCCCATGAGATTCTTTAAAATCACCAAAAACATGGGTGGGATGCAAGAATGCTCCGCCACAACCATTTACAAGCAGATGCTGTGCATAAACTAAATCATTCGATTCAGGTACCATTGAGTGGCGCATATAGTGATGTATGTCCCCAGCAATTCGAAGCTTACACCTTTCTTTCAAAATGTTACAGATCAACTCTGACAGATTATCCCTTTCGACATCAGTACCACTTTCGTACCAATCAACAAGCCAGTCCGGTTGGTGTGTCATTACGATCACAGCGTCGTTTTTTCCGATCTTATTAATTACACATGATGTTTAGACATTAATGTCGTGAAATCAACAAGATTATGAAACAGAACTACAACTAATTATCGCAAAACGATAAACACCTGACTGGTGATCATCTTTTCATAACTATTTACGTGATAATCATGGGCTTTAAATTAATGATATTTTTATAAAATAACTTATAAAAGTGTCTTAATTTTACAAAAATACTCTCATTTTAATACAATAATATTCCGTAAAGATCAATTGTGAAAAGAGCTCAATGTCTATTAATTAATTATTTCTACTGCAAAAATAATAAAACAATGATTGAGAAAGAGGAACAATAAAAATACCTTTTCCCTTGCAAGATTTGAAAAGAATTGGAATTGGTAGGTATCGATATCACCATCGAGTGCAAGATCAAGACCGAAAATCCACCATCTTTGAGGAAGTTTTAAAGCGAAATAAGACGTTTTCTGAGGCATATACCACCCGCCCAACCACTTCTTCTCACATATATACTTCGTAAAGGTTTGAAGACCATCAAACCAATCTGTCACCCCCAAAATTGAGAAAATAATATTACCATAAACACAATAACGTACGTACAGCAAGAAGTATGCATTATTGGGGATGTGCATGTATATTTGTAGTGCATGTTTATGTTGAGAATATAATATAAATAATTAAATCTATTAGTTCTCATACATTAGGTTAAATTCTTGGAACAATATGATTTCTATTAAAAAAATTATACTTGTAGTCGTGAGTGCGCAAGTGTTGTGCAATCACTTTGAAAAAAGTTAATAAATATGAGATCCACATGAAAAAATAATAATTTTTTAATAATAAATCTTACTCTTTTTCAAAACAATTGCACGGCGTTTGTATACTCCACATGAATTGCATGTAGCATTACTCTTTATATTATATCCTTAACTGTTAAATTACGTATGTACTCACATGCAGCTTACATCACCCAAAGAAATATGGGAAGGACTCACATGCAGCTTACATCACCCAAAGAAATATGGGAAGGACAAGCAGTTCATATATAAAACATGCATAAACATGGAAAGAGTTTCAGAAGATCAGTCTCAAAATCATAAGAGCGAGCTAGGATCAACCATGGTTTCCAGGAATAACAAAACACTGAGGTCCAACATGACCATGATCCCGCTTATGATTGTTAGGCAGTTGAAGAGCATACTCGAAAGGACGTAAGAAGCGCCTTTCATATGTGTATTTTGACGGATTTGGGTACCTATAAATAATAGAAGCAAATTCTTTATTAAAAACAAAATTTAATAATAAAAATGAGGTAATCATGTCTCTAACATTGATGATATCGCGCGACAAAATGAGTACATACAACATATATATATATATATAAAGTAATGTTAGATATAATCTTAGGATGTGTAATTAGGCCATGCATACTGTAACGCTCCAATGGAAGGTCCAAACTACATGACCTATACTCCAAGAGTGGTGCTACTCTGCCGCCTAAGTAGCACTGCTCAAAGTGACCGCTAGTTGAAATTAGCTTTTCTATGTTTTTTTCAATTTTTTTATTCATGTTTTTTTTTATCATTTTAAAATATTTTTAAAAAATATAAAAAAAATATCAATACACTAATCGTTACTTCCTTAACCATTAAGTAAAAATTAAAATTAAAATAAAGAAAGTGTCAAATTTAGGTGTCAAATTAGCATTTTCCATACTCTAAAAAGATTAGTCATCGATACAATTGGAGCCTCATTGAAATCTTATAAAGAGCAAGAACTTCTCATTTTCAAGTAATGTGGAATCTCATAAACTATATACCCTTATCCTTATCCTATTGGGTATCACACGCACTCCCACTCAAGATAAGCGGGATTCACTTAACATGTGCTGGACTTTATATGTGCTGAGTTTTATATTTAAAAGATAAATAATTTATACAATCTTAAAGTATATACGTACGCAAGTCTCGCACACTGCTTTAAAAAAATGATAAATTTATGATCCACATAAAAAAAAATCTAATTTTTTTAAGACCATATCTAACCTTACTCATCCTACCAATTGATTGGTAAAATTTTTTTTGAATGGTTAGTACCAAAGTGTCGAACTTACGCAAGATCCCCTCCAATGAGTAGCAAGTCTCCTCGTTTTAAGGTAAGCTTAGAGCCATTACAACGAATGGCACGCTTAGCAAGTAGACGTGTCACAGTGTAAGCTGAATTCCCACCATCGCCAGTATCAGCCATGAAATCGAACCACAGTTCATCCTTTTTACTAAAATCATACAAAAGATTCTGTTGATCTTGGGCTCCACGATTCTGTTCTCGAGCTCCATCTTGAACTTGACTCGTTACTGCCTGCAGATTAATATATAGAGGAGAAAGGGGGCGGTAATGCTCAAGACAAATTAATATTGAAAAGAAGTGATAATAAATTTGTTGCTGATTGTTCCCTACACTAAGTAGCATATATAAATTAACAAGCTTAACCTTCTAGTACTCCTATATATGTATTAAGCTTTTTTTCAATAATCTTGATAAAAATATTTGACTTCAAAACTGAAATCGTTGTGATCTTCTACTTCAATTTCAATATTATGATCTAATTTCTATTATTTGATTCACAAAAAATAAGAACTATTAGCTAGATTCACAGAGAAATCTTACAAAGATAAAGTTCATAAACCGATATGCGTGACTAGATATTGTAATACGTTAAATCTTGACCTTTACAATAAAAAGAGTAACAAACATTTATCTAAATAAAAGCTTATTTTTATAAAGTTTATTTTTATAAAATTTCTTTGTGAACCAAACATTTATCTAAATAAAAGCTGATAGAAAATATTAATATAATAGAATTTGATATGGAGGAGAGAGAGAGAGAGAGAGAGAGAGGCTTTGAGGGCTACATATTTACTATTCACAATGATTTTGAATACAAAATGTTGACCTCTATTTATAGCGAAATTATATAGAGATGTGATAGGGTAAATATATTTGAAAATCAAATCTCTTGATTTGATAAATATGAAAATCAAATCAAGATAATATCAAGTCAAATTTTTGATTTGATATTATCTTTAACATCACCTTCAAACTCAAGGTTAAGAATTTTGAAATCTTGAGTTTGAAATTTGATTGTAGCTTTCGTATCCATTGATTGTTCACCAATAAGATCATGAAAATGTTGTTGATGATGAAGTCAATGACAATCGGAATATTAAATCTTGAGTTATGGCCAATAATAGGCTATATATGGCCTTGATTAACTATAGACCAAAATCAAAAGGCCAAAAAATACATTATATGGGATTTCAAACAATGCTCACAATAAACCAAAATCCTATAAAAGATTCACAGATAATAAAGATACTCCAAATACATAGATGAGAGACAACGTATAATTGAACGGCGATGAAAATTTTATAAGAGATAAAGCTAGCGGAAAAATTTTAAAAGAACTAGTCCCATAATCGAGTCTGGTGTTAGCCAAGGGCTTTGATACCATGAAAAAATATAAAATATAATAAAAATTAATATGGAGAAGAGAGAGAGAAGGGATAAAGACTTTGAAGATTACATATTTACCTATCTCAATTATTTTGAATACAAAACATTGACATCTATTTATAGCGAAATCACATAGAAATGTGATAAAGTAAATATATTTGAAAATCAAATCTCTTGATTTTATAACTATGAAAATCAGATCAAGAATATCAAATCTCTTGACAAAAGTATATCTGAGCATATCTCTGGGACCTAAATGGCAATATAGGAAACAAAATATAGAAGATGGAAAGATTTGATTACCAAGAACTAGCTGCTTCGTAAGGAAAGAAGTTACATATACCTGCATTATACGCAAGTCAAAGCGACCTAGGAAGATATTTACTGACACCAGGAGGTCAAAAACAGTCTTGTAAAGGTCAGCTGAGGTTCTGCGATAAATAGCAAACACCAGAACAGAGATAACAACCACTTGAAAATCTAATATATCACATTAAATTATATCAATTTATGTAATTTAATAGTTAAAGCATACGTACCCTGAATACCAAGGAACCATATCTAAAAAATAAGGCTTCTCAGAATCTTGATCCGATGATCTGTCAAACAAATTGATTATATATAAATCACTCAAACCAGGCCAGTCATCAAGGCAAGATGCCTTAACAATATTCCATGTATTATCAAATATGGAAATTAGATTAAAGATTTACTACATACACAAATAAATTATACAAAAGTAAATTCACAAACTGACGTACTTTCATAAGATTCGTTATATCTACTTTACAATCGACATATCACATCAAGTCACGTCAATTTGTGAGTTTAATTTGATCTAATCAATTTGTGGCTAAGGTATTTCTTATAATTATATTATGCATGCTTTGAATATTATAAAATGAAACTACCAGCTGACAGTACTCACGTTGATTCTCCCTTTAGGTAATAATGCACGTAAATGTTAAGGCCTATAAACAGGGGCCATGAGACGTGGGTGTCATATGATATTTGAGTACTCTCTGTAATTCTTGAAGGCCCCTGTACAAACAAACAAAAAGGAATATGTACGTACGTAGAGTAATCAATACGATATAAATCGACGTATATTATACATATAGAATAAATAGTATATATATTATTCAATTCCTCGTATTTCTGTTGCTGAAGTATATATGATGATGACAAATTGAGTTCACTTAGAAATTATATGGCATATTGATTCTGTGTTGGGTCTAAATACACACGGCAGACAGCGAAAGCTGCAGCTAGGCGACTAATAAGAAAACTCGATCGAGTGCATATATAACGAGCGAGGAAAGGATAGAGAGCCGCTAAATCATGGGAGGTTGTAGCCGTACCTCAATATGAATAGTACCATTGTTATACCGGATCCAACCACAGCAGGCTATACTGAAAACCTTCAAAACATGAAAAATTATTCAGAGGTACTGATAGAGGAAAACCGTACGTACTTAGAACTCAATTATCTGAAATCAAGATCAGTTCTGATCCTCTCCAGGACTTACTGCAGAATGTTTGAAAATGTTCCCTAGGTTCCACTTTGGAGCCTCAAGTTTAAAGAAGTACGCGAGACGATCATAAATAAAGAGGGAGACGAGAAGACGCAGAACAGAAGAGGCAAAAGTTGTCAAGAAAACAGACATATCGTAAAAGTTGTCCCTCGGCTGAGGAGGGAGATGATAGAGAGCTGCTACTAAAAGCCAGTACAAATACCTGCAAGATCACAAATCACGGTTGTAAATATCTTTTCTTATATATATAATTTATTTCTAAAATTATAGTAATTACTGAGTACATATATATTTATATGTTAATTATATATATGTATATGTATGTATGTATATATGTATGTATGTATATGTGTGTGTATGTGTGTACCGCGTTGATAATGTAATTTTACTGGTAATAATGGTGCATATATTGTGATCACATGGTGAATACATTATTAATACATGATCATTTAAAGTAATTTTTAAATGACTTGGCAGTAATATCCTATATTAAGTGAAATGAGGGAGTCATGAAGAGGATTATGATCTCCACACTACACATGCAAACACATATATATAATATATGTCTTTCATCGTGTCTTTCATCCAGCTAGTAGTCTATCATGTTTTGAATTGAAACATATATATATATATATATATATATATAGCATTAATGCAACCAGATCCATATTAGGGCTAGCCAACAGACCCTTACGAGCGAGCGACCTTCAAGTTCAATAAATATATATGTGTGTATTGGTGCATGTGTATACATATATAGAGATGGAAGTGTTACAACTACAAATAAATCCCACGAAAGTAAATCTAAAAACTGACATAGTTTCATATGATACCTTAGATCTACTTTTCAATAAAAATAACTCTACATTCTATCGAACTACATCAAATTACGTTAGTTTGTATATCTATTTTTATGAAATCTATTTTTGACCAAAGTATTTCTCAAATATATATATACACACACATGACATGAGGAAACACATACATATTATATATATATATATATATATACGTGCATAAAATACGTACACACTCATATATATATAAATATATATATATAATTAATTATAACCCATGTCTTTCAATGTAAAGCAGATACTTACATAATTAATTAGATTTAGAAGGGAGAGCGATATTTACCACTTATTGGACCGCATCCAAGGCTGTAAAAAGTAACCCAAGGATATGCTTATAAAAAGTGACAGCCAGGATATCTGCCTGCAAATGTGTGCATTTTCAAAGAAAAAAGAAAATTATTGGCTTTTACTACCTCCCCTACTTTATTAATGCACACACATCATAAGAAAGGACACAAACATGACATGCAAATCATAAGAGTAATATAATTTAGTACCAATCGTTGGATGCGATCCATGGCAGGCGTAGGGAATTGAGGTTTGCAACCAGAACTTGAAATTTAGTCTCGCATAAAATTATATTCACCAGAGGATAGAAGTGATACATCAACGAAAACGCAATGAAAAAAGAAAACCCATGTTTGCTTAACCAGAGCAGGTTTTTCCAAACCTTCCTGATCATGATAATCGTGATGATCTCGATCAGCGTACGGTAGTAGTCAAACTGCTTCGATCGATGTTGCAACAAATGAAGTCAACACCATAATTAATTAGTTCAGTACATCTAATTTTAGAAAAAAAATATAAATTAAATTCAAAAAGCTAAAATATTTGGATTCAAGCTGATCAGTTAATCATGAGAAGTTACTAAACAAGATTAACACATAGCATCAATAATATTATATGAAAAAATCTAATTGCAAGCGATTTTGGACACTAATATACGTATTCATTCAATATGATTGATCAAAAAGTAAATTTTATTAAAAATAGTGTTAATTTAAATTTAGAATATGAATGTAACAACATTAGTACGCAGAAAAATTGATTGAGATCATGTTAATTACTTGCATTTTGTTTCTTCGGAAATAGATGATCTTATTAAATGCATGATGATCAGAAAAACAGACCCAGAAATAAGTTCATGAGATAGAGACAAGAAATAATTAGGTACCTGCTGGCCGTATGTGGGCAATGAGGAAGGAAGGTGAGGAGCAAGCAAATTGTAAAGAAAAAAAAATAACAATGGGGAATATATTATATTCTGATTATGAAAAGCGATAAGGTCATAAAAAGATTTCAGAAAAGAAAAAGTTTGTAATAAAAATAACTTCTGATGTTCCATTTCTGTTCTAAATAGTAAACATCCCCGCCATTAGGGCAAAGATTCCCGTGTTAAGGGAGCTTGAAATATGCATACTTTTCCAGATGTAAATAATGCACACATTTACGAAATCATCACACAGATCAAGGGAAAGAAAACCAGAAATTCATTCGGGAACAGTACTACAAATTTACAAAAGCATTGCTCAGTCCAAAAACGAAAAACAAACAGCCTCGAAGTTTCAAAAAAACACTTAAACGAGGTAGAAGAGATCAGAAAGGTACGTACCTGCAGGCCGTAGCTTCCTAGCCAAGCGAACACAGAGAATGAAGAGCAATGTTAAGGAGGAAACTATACATATATATATATATATATATTTGTACGAAGGGAGAACTTGGCAGCGTGAGACACGGCAATAAAATAGTGATGTTTCTCTCTCCCTGTCTCCCTACCACTTTTCAAAGATTTGACTTTATATCTGGGACTTTGGGAGACTGGTACTGTAACACATGCATGCCACCGAGTGACCAACCTTGCACAATCCTAACTACGAGGTAGCAGCATTAAGCTGGTTGGTATACTTCAATAGCATATTCCAATCATGTTTGTGTCTGAAACTGGACTTAAGCTCAATAAATTTTGGTCAAAATTTAATTAAGAAATTCATTTTCACAAATTTAATTAATTACTTTTTAATAAAATCAAATAATAGGTTTAATAAATCTTTTATTATTTTATTAAAATATTAATTTAGAACTGTTTATTTATTTTAATTCTAATTGTAATTTATTCTTGTAAATTCTTTATTTTATTTATAGTGGATATTCTTTATTTATTTTACTTATAAATTTTCGTTACTTGGAAAACTAATAGGAATTTTACCTTTGGCGTATATTCTATTGTATTCGTTGAGCTAGTAAGTATTGCAAAATTGAGAATCATAGTTAAGATTTTAATATATATATATATATATAGAGAGAGAGAGAGAGAGAAATTATCTTGAAAGTTCATACTCAAAAAGTCATCACGATGGCCTGGGGGAGAAGCAAGCAACAAAAACATAATATTTTAATTTAAAAATAATATTTGGCCAGTCCCTTTGGCTCAACAAATTTGGCTAGTAATATAATCTGAAGTTAAAATCACTGTTAATTTGTTGAGCTCATTGTTACACTTTAGTTTGCATTTTAGCTATTCTTTGTCTAAAATTTAACTTTGTTGAGCCCACTACTAGTGCTCTTAAAAGTCAAAGACTATAGTGGATGTTTGGGGAATGGGATGAGATAAAAATTTTGTGAATAATAGTAAGATGGTTTATTAATAGTAATGTGATAGTTAAAAAACAATTGAATAAAAAATATTATAAAATTAAATATTGTTAGAATATATAATTTTTCAATATTATTTTTGTTTTTAGAATTAAAAAGTTGAATTGTTTGAAATTTGAAGTTGAAAAATTGTAATGATTAGTTTAAACAAAAAATCTTCACAACCTCCTAACACTCCACACTTCACATTTTTTTTAATTTTTATTATTTTTTTCTTTTATTAAATATTTATTATATGATCAATAATGAATAGAAAATTTAAAATAATTTAAAAAGACTAAACTCAAAAAAAATTTTAAAAAAAAAAATTTTAAAATTTTAAAATTTAAAATAATATAGAGTGTGGAGTGTGGTGAAAATTGTGTAGCAAAACTCATTTCCAAACAACCCAACCGAAAGAAGGCTTCTTTTATTTTTTAAATATATAATCTGCTCGAATGATATATGATTGCCGTGGAAGATCATTACGCGCAAATTAAAGTCCTCTCGGGTTACCATCTAATAAAATGTTTTAGATAAAAAGAGATTCAATAAAAGTAGATTTATAAATTGATGTAACTTGATATCATTATATGTACGTTAAATTATAAAACTAACTTTATTATAAAGTAAATCTAATATATTATATGAAGTCATGTCAATTTATTAATTTACTTTTAATTCTTTAATAGATCATATACAACAAAACTAAACACGCAGAGATCCAGCACAAAATTCGATCCACGATCAATTGGGGAGATTTCACGTCATATGGCTGACGATGAGGTATCCTTTCCAGCTGACTCAGATCGAACAAGTAAAACTAGCTCGTTCAACACATGTGTTACGCGCTGTTTTAATCTAGTCATGATGGTTAAAAAATTCTTCAATTTTATATATATAAATATATATATATATATATATATTTATATTCTACTGAAATGATCACACCCATCGTCAACGTACATTTTCACATTGACCAACCCAACATTTTCTATGTTACACTACAACACAATTTATCTTTTGTAATAGAGGAAACCGTCACAGAAAACAATTGGTGCCGGTTTACTGTTGAACCATAAAAATATTTTTAGTGACGGTTGGAGGTATTCCATTTGGTGTAATGTTCGAACGTTCTCTTTTTTGTGATGGTTGAGATCTATTACAGAAAGTAACGTTCGGACGTCCAATCTGACGTTCGAATATCAACCCGACCAATTGGCATTCGAATGATAGAAGTTGTCGTTTGTTGATTATAGTTCAAAAGTATCATATTTACGTTCGAACATTACCTGTAATAAATGTTCGAATTTTCATTCGAACGTTTTGTTCGTTGGAAGGTGAGTATATTCGAACGTTGAGTTGTACGTTCGAACGTTATGTTATAATTTTGTGTAATTATATTCAAACGTTGGTTCGAATGTGAACCAATGTTAATGTTGTTAATGTTGATATCGGATTAATGTTATTTGATGTGTTTGATGTAATGTTATTTTACACAACTTATTAAGAACATAATATATTCTTAAAATCTAATATCAATTATTGGGAATTAATATTTACATTTTTAACAAATTTGAAATTACTAAAAATGTTAATGTTGTTACTAATATTATTACTTATAGTTCATAAAAAAAATAATAGTTTCATTAATATTTAATTCCATTACTTTATACTTTAATAATTTATCCAACATTATTAACACTATTTCATAAGTTTTAAAATTCTTAATAAATTGCTTTATTTAAAATTACTAATATGACGTCCACATTTGCAAATAAAAAATTATATATTTAATTAACGAGGAACAAATTAATATATAACAGACATATGGCTATAATTAATAAAACTAACAGCAACAATATACTATATATGTGGCGCCCCCAATCCCCCTTATATAAATACACAGGGATCGAGACGCCAGGATGGTGACAACACGGTCACACATCCCAACGAAGTGCCAGTGTGTGTACATGCAACAGTGTACAAATATAATAACGCAGCGGATAGTCAACTAAGTACCAGAATTTAAATACAAATATTTAAAACAATTTATCTTTAAAAAATTATACAGTCATCCCAAATATAATACAAAAGGTGAATACATAAACTGATAAAAACACATAACTCACTAAACAGGAGCAATCCCAGATCACTCCTCCAACGGAGCCAAGCTAAGGCTCGTCATCATCATCTGCATCAAAATCTGCGATACCATAAAATGGTACCACAGGTAAGTATAAACCAAACAACTCTCGGGATAAAAATACATTAATGCAACCAACAATATAGCAAAATACAGTTAACCATAAAATACCATTTTTTCCCAGAAAAATGATTATTTCCAACACACGCCAAAAATCCCATTTTGGCCCAAAATATCCGTAACGCATTTTCCCATAAAATGATTCACACAAACAATCCAATTATCGGACACTGTAGGCGGGAATTGCAGGCGGGACTCTACCACCGTCCCTGCTTACCACCATCCCTACCGCGTGCACCGTAGGCGGGAATCACAGGCGGGACACAACCACCATCCCTGCTTACCACCATCCCTAACGCGTGCACCGTAGGCGGGAATCACAGGCGGGACTCTACCACCATCCCTGCTTACCACCATCCCTACAGTTCCTTTACACACAATAAATACTTAACAGAGCACTGTAGGCGGGAATCACAGGCGGGACACAACCACCATCCCTGCTTACCACCATCCCTACAGTCTCTTTTCCTTTTACTCACATGAAAATCCAAATCCAATAAATACATGAACATGTATGCAATCATGCGAAAACCCAGTTTTCTTTATAAACATGATCATGCATGCAATATGCGATGTACGTGAACAAGTCATAACCAACAACCAACAACCACAATGCAAACAAACACAACTCCGTCCACAATCCATCCGACCCCCGAAACTCCTCGGACTCAGTCCGGCAAAACAACCCAATTCACAGATAATATGCGTTAGTGCAAAAATATATTTAAATCACGAAAGTTCTTTAAGGAAAATACTTACAGTGCAATATAATAATTTCCGGAGGATCTCGAAGTTGCAAGTGGTGATTTCTGAGCAACACCACAGTGTAAAATACACTGTGGCCGTGGGTCACAGATACCCACTTTTCAACGAGGACAAACGAAGACCCAAAAATGGTAGGGTAGGGCCTAGGGAGGTCGGTGAAGCCAATGGTGGCGGTGGTTTGCCGTGGGTGGCGGCGGAATGGGCGGTAGAAGACCAAAATGCCCAAATCGGAAATGTA
This sequence comes from Juglans microcarpa x Juglans regia, assembly GCF_004785595.1. NCBI lineage: Eukaryota > Viridiplantae > Streptophyta > Magnoliopsida > Fagales > Juglandaceae > Juglans > Juglans microcarpa x Juglans regia. The sequence continues at coordinate 6,504,141 of NC_054609.1, forward strand.
GTTGGTGGAGCTTCACCGGTGACGGATCGGAGGTGGGGTTGGGTCCAATGGGTTGCCAAGAGGTCGGGGATGAAGTGGTAGGAAGATGGTGGCCAATGGTGGTGCGACGGCGGCGCTACGGCGGAAGGAGTGCCGCGGCTTCGAAGAGCTACTGGTGGTTAACGGCGGCACGGATGGAGGTGAGATTGGTGGGGTGAGGTCGCCGGCGGCTGGGGAAGCTAATGGGCTGGGCGGTGAGGGCCACCGCCGGCTCACGGCGGCGCTGGCGTGAAGGTGGCCCGCGGCTTCGTGGGGGGCGTGTGGGCTACCGGCGGCGAGGTAGGGGCTGAGGTTTGGGAGGTGAGGTCGCCGGAGGGAGGGGGAGCTGGTCGGCTGGGCGGTGTCGCGCACGGCGGCGCGACGGCGGCGCTGGGAGGAGACGAAGGAAACGGGCGGAGGAGAGGAGAGAGAGAGGTCGCGCGGGAGAGGAGAGGAAATGAGGAAAAAAAAAAAGAAAAGAAAGAAAAGAAAAAGGAAGGAAAGAAAAAAGGAGGGAAAAGAAATGAGGTCCAATCCTCATAACTTGGGTCACAAAAAAGATCCAACGGAGACGATTTTAAAACCACAAGTTAAATAAAATAATTTAAACGTAATGGTAAAGTCAAATTGAAATAATTAAATCCCACAGTAATTAATTTAAATATTAAAAGCAATTTAAATGCATAACAATAAATAAATATTTAGAAAGCACATAAAATTAATTTTCACCAAATAAAATCATAGAAATAAACTTACTAAAAATCCAACCAATTTTAAAATAAGAGGATAAATTTTTGAATAAAAAAAAATAATCCTTCAGTAAAAATACACTGAAATACGGGGTGTTACATCCTCCCCCCCTTAAAATAAAATTTCGTCCTCGAAATTTGTAGGGCCAATCATCACTCTAAAGCAGGATACCAAATACAACCAGAACACTCTTAAGAAAATCACACACCCTCCAACACCCAACGGGCATGGATACAACTTGCATAACTTTCCAAAACCCAAGAATAAACCACACATGGCATCCATTACGAAAGGTAAGATTAGACCCATACCTGCCGTAACTCCAGCGTCCTGAGTCCCTGGAATCTCGTCGCCAGCACTACCAGGAGTCACTGCATACACCCGAGCCTGAACTAGTTGCCTCTGATTAGTCCTACCACCGCGATGACCACCCTGATTTCCTTGGGTCCAATTAGGGCACTCACGAGCAAAGTGTCCTGTCTGACCACACTCAAAGCACTGGTTCCAACCCTGACGACACTCGCCCTCGTGGGCTCTATTACATCTACCACAAACTGGAGCTCGGCCCCCAATACGTATACCGGAAGCTGCCTGCGCTCTGGCCCCGATCCTTTGCACAAACTTCTGTGGCGACCCGGAGCTGCTCCCTTCACCATCAACGTTCAGTCGCTTCTTACCCGGAGGGGAATCTACCACAGCACCTCGCTCTCGCTCAGCAATTGAGGCCACATTGACCAACCTCTGAAAGTTCTGGATTTCCAAGCATGCGACCTGCCTGCGGATTTGAGGGCGCAACCCTTCTTGGAAACGTTCAGCCCGCATCTCTTCCGTAGCAATGAGGTGAGGAGCGAACCGTCCAAGCTCCATAAATTTCCTTGCATACTGCTCGACAGTCATGTCTCCTTGAACCAAATTATTGAAATCCCGAGCCAATTGCCGTCTCACCGAAACAGGAAAGAATCGATCATCAAATTCTTTCTTAAAACGCTGCCAAGACACAGCAGCCAAGGATCCCAACTCCATCTCTAAAAGTGACCGCTTGGTCTCCCACCAATTTGCCGCTTCACCTTGCAGCATATAGCTCCCATATAATACCCTCTGGGCCTCAGTGCATCCACAGACTTCAAACGTTCTTTCCAGATCTTGAATCCACCTTCTAGCCCGTAATGGATCCTCTTCACCAGAAAAAGCAGGGGTCCTATGCGCTAAGAAGCGCTCATAGGTGCACCCGGCCTGCATCGCCCTGTACTGCTCTCCTTGCTGTGGACGAAAATTCTGCTGAAGAAACTCCGTCATCCTATTCAACGCCCTCGCCATGGCATAATTTCCATCACCCCTCGGTAATTCATCCTCGGGCTCATTAGCTTGCCTTCTTGGTCGTACCATTTTCCTGCCATAGCGTAACCCTTAACCCCACTATCAGTTTAAAACAAACTAAAAAATATAATTATAGTAAAATAAATTAAAATACAACCATATCACATAAAATAAAATAAAATAAAATAAAACCAACAAAATAAAATATCATAAGATAAAAGGAATAAAACAGATGAAATAGTACACAAGAAAATAATTGAAACAAGTAAAATTGCCTGCCATATAATAAAATAACTAAATAAACTAAAATAACAAAAATAAGATAAATAACAAACAATTAACGTACAATTAAAATAAATAAATTAAAATAATGTACTCCCAACAAAATAATTTCAAATCAAAATTTTAAAATTTTCTGGTACTACACCTATGGGACATGTGGTTTTACCCAGAGCCGAACTGCTCTGATACCACCTGTGGCGCCCCCAATCCCCTTATATAAATACACAGGGATCGAGACGCCAGGATGGTGACAACACGGTCACACATCCCAACGAAGTGCCAGTGTGTGTACATGCAACAGTGTACAAATATAATAACGCAGCGGATAGTCAACTAAGTACCAGAATTTAAATACAAATATTTAAAACAATTTATCTTTAAAAAATTATACAGTCATCCCAAATATAATACAAAAGGTGAATACATAAACTGATAAAAACACATAACTCACTAAACAGGAGCAATCCCAGATCACTCCTCCAACGGAGCCAAGCTAAGGCTCGTCATCATCATCTACATCAAAATCTGCGATACCATAAAATGGTACCACAGGTAAGTATAAACCAAACAACTCTCGGGATAACAATACATTAATGCAACCAACAATATAGCAAAATACAGTTAACCATAAAATACCATTTTTTCCCAGAAAAATGATTATTTCCAACACACGCCAAAAATCCCATTTTGGCCCAAAATATCCGTAACGCATTTTCCCATAAAATGATTCACACAAACAATCCAATTATCGGACACTGTAGGCGGGAATTGCAGGCGGGACTCTACCACCGTCCCTGCTTACCACCATCCCTACCGCGTGCACCGTAGGCGGGAATCACAGGCGGGACACAACCACCATCCCTGCTTACCACCATCCCTAACGCGTGCACCGTAGGCGGGAATCACAGGCGGGACTCTACCACCATCCCTGCTTACCACCATCCCTACAGTTCCTTTACACACAATAAATACTTAACAGAGCACTGTAGGCGGGAATCACAGGCGGGACACAACCACCATCCCTGCTTACCACCATCCCTACAGTCTTTTTTCCTTTTACTCACATGAAAATCCAAATCCAATAAATACATGAACATGTATGCAATCATGCGAAAACCCAGTTTTCTTTATAAACATGATCATGCATGCAATATGCGATGTACGTGAACAAGTCATAACCAACAACCAACAACCACAATGCAAACAAACACAACTCCGTCCACAATCCATCCGACCCCCGAAACTCCTCGGACTCAGTCCGGCAAAACAACCCAATTCACAGATAATATGCGTTAGTGCAAAAATATATTTAAATCACGAAAGTTCTTTAAGGAAAATACTTACAGTGCAATATAATAATTTCCGGAGGATCTCGAAGTTGCAAGTGGTGATTTCTGAGCAACACCACAGTGTAAAATACACTGTGGCCGTGGGTCACAGATACCCACTTTTCAACGAGGACAAACGAAGACCCAAAAATGGTAGGGTAGGGCCTAGGGAGGTCGGTGAAGCCAATGGTGGCGGTGGTTTGCCGTGGGTGGCGGCGGAATGGGCGGTAGAAGACCAAAATGCCCAAATCGGAAATGTAGTTGGTGGAGCTTCACCGGTGACGGATCGGAGGTGGGGTTGGGTCCAATGGATTGCCAAGAGGTCGGGGATGAAGTGGTAGGAAGATGGTGGCCAATGGTGGTGCGACGGCGGCGCTACGGCGGAAGGAGTGCCGCGGCTTCGAAGAGCTACTGGTGGTTAACGGCGGCACGGATGGAGGTGAGATTGGTGGGGTGAGGTCGCCGGCGGCTGGGGAAGCTAATGGGCTGGGCGGTGAGGGCCACCGCCGGCTCACGGCGGCGCTGGCGTGAAGGTGGCCCGCGGCTTCGTGGGGGGCGTGTGGGCTACCGGCGGCGAGGTAGGGGCTGAGGTTTGGGAGGTGAGGTCGCCGGAGGGAGGGGGAGCTGGTCGGCTGGGCGGTGTCGCGCACGGCGGCGCGACGGCGGCGCTGGGAGGAGACGAAGGAAACGGGCGGAGGAGAGGAGAGAGAGAGGTCGCGCGGGAGAGGAGAGGAAATGAGGAAAAAAAAAAAGAAAAGAAAGAAAAGAAAAAGGAAGGAAAGAAAAAAGGAGGGAAAAGAAATGAGGTCCAATCCTCATAACTTGGGTCACAAAAAAGATCCAACGGAGACGATTTTAAAACCACAAGTTAAATAAAATAATTTAAACGTAATGGTAAAGTCAAATTGAAATAATTAAATCCCACAGTAATTAATTTAAATATTAAAAGCAATTTAAATGCATAACAATAAATAAATATTTAGAAAGCACATAAAATTAATTTTCACCAAATAAAATCATAGAAATAAACTTACTAAAAATCCAACCAATTTTAAAATAAGAGGATAAATTTTTGAATAAAAAAAAATAATCCTTCAGTAAAAATACACTGAAATACGGGGTGTTACAATATATATAGTATATAGCAATATATATAGTATATAATTACTCTATATATATATAAAATAAACTATATACTATATTCTATACATATACTATATTCTATAGTATACATTATAATATATAACATATATTAATAATATAATATATTATTCATATATTTTTGGAAATTCAATCGCAAAACGTTCGAACGTGACTCAGAATGACGTTCGAACATTTCATGTATATAAGCCCAAAACCGAAATGGGAAATGTCATTTTCAGATCCTTACCGCTATCTCTCCACCGTTGCACATAGCCACTAAACCATCGCCGCCGCCATCAAACACCACCACAACCGTTGCAAAAAGGTAGGCATCCCTCTTTTCTCCTCCTACATGTTTTTTTTAAGATTTAGTAGGACTCTGTATAAACCGACCATTAGTAATGGCCAGATTTTCAACTCCATTTTTCAGCCACCACGGGTTACCATTGGCCAAATGGTCACAGTAGAAAAGTTTCTTGAAGTATATAATTCATTTCTATGGTGGCATTTGGCCACTTAGAACCTTAAATCCTAATTTTTTAGAATGGCCTCAATCATTTTGTATCGTAACGTTGGAATGTTTTGACAGAACATTTGAACGTAAGACATTTCAATTACATAGTTGTTATGCCCTCCACGTTCGAACGTATATTTTATACCTTCAAACATTACTTTTCGTTGCATTTACGTTCGGACATTGAATTTTAACGTTCAAACATACTACTTTTCAATTTATTCGTTGTTTTGCCATCTAGGTTCGAACGTAAATATTTACATTTGAACGTAAAACACATACGTTCTAACGTGGAAGGCAGAATGTTCGAACGTATCACATTTCAAAATTCTTAGCCGTTATACCCTTATCGTTCGAACATGTATATTATACGTTCGAACGTTATTTGTTATGTTTGAACGTTAAATACATACATGCGAACGTTTTATCTGAACGTTCAAACATATGTTATATTATATTAATACGAAAGATGCATCAATAGCACTAATAATTTTTTTTCCTTTTTTATTTAAAGGATATGCCTCATCATTTGCAAACTAGGAAATGGGGGAAGGAAAGAGCCACTCAGGACACTGCTCGGATCGAGGCTCGTAGTGTTATGCTAGAGCAAGAGGTCCTGATTAATGAGTTCGATCAGCTCAGATGAGAGCAGACGAACCTCAGAGATGTCTTCATCAATAGAGGCTGGGAAAATATCTGCACACTGAGGGGGAAGGTATACCCCTCAATGGTTCGAGAGTTCTATATGGGATGTGCTCCATATCTCAGGACGCATTGTCTCACACTGTGAACTGTGACCGTAAGCGGTGTTTCGTTTGAGACTTCATAGTGTGTCATCACCAAGATCCTCTGGATTCGTCAAGTAGTTGAGACATCGACTACAACTGACTCTCAGACTGGCGACACAACCATGGTTTGCATATCTGCACTGCACACGGCACACTCGATGCAGATGTAGGCACCTCTGCATCATCTATAGGACTAGTTAAGCTAGTAGATGATGCTAGAGATGCAGACCGGTCAGAGGCCAAGGCTACTGACCGTGAGGATCAGGATGATGGCCGAGACGAGAATTTCTACATCCTCACCAGCAAAGACCGCATGCAGATCGAGAGGAAGAACGTCTTCAACCAAATACATCTGCTACCTTTCTTCCGCATGTTATAGCTTATTATTGCAACAAACTTAGATCCTGTGGCACATAAGACCACATTTAGTCGGATTTGGACACAGTTTTTTATACGAGTGGTACGTGGAGATCCCATCGATTAGCCACTACACATCTTTGAGAGGATCCGTTACGAGGCGAGCATCGTCTCCACGGACAACCTCTCATATGGTGTCATCATCAGCCGGTTATTACTTACTTGGAGAGTGCCACTCCAGCCGAAGGAGCTAGTCACATATCAAATGAGCCTCATCGACATGAGCACGCATCGACATAGAATTGGACAGGTGAGGGGGTATCCTCGACGTTAGACACCCCTTGTAGTGGATCTAGTTCCTCTAACGTAGCCGTAGCCCTGGCTTGGTGTGGGTAGTAGTAGTCAACAACCAATGAGTACATCTGAGAGATATGCACTACATGCTTGGGTTGATACAGTGATTTCACAACTGACTGCGTATATCGATCGACAGATCGTGGTTGTAGAGGAGTTTGTCGCCAACATAGCCCTTCGTATAGATATCCTCAACAAGAAGGTTGATACCTCTAGTGAGGAGATACGGAGTACGAATTTCGTGAACAACGCGTTCGTCTAAGTGTTGTTTACGAAATTCTATCATATTATATATTTTGCTTTTATTTAATATATCTATTGTTTTTTAATTTCAATTCTCAATCCTCTTTAATGTTAGATTTTTCAACATTAATATTAAATCACTGCACTTAAAATATATATAAACATAAATTTATATATTTATATATATATATATATAATTATATTTTACAAATTGTGTATATATAAATATATATTCCAATTTTTTAGACTTGTTCACAAATTATGCACTATAAAAATCACATAATTTTTAAATTAGAATCATATTTAATTTAAATTTACAATTAACATTTGAATGTTGGTGCAAAAACATTTCATGTTTGCATGTAAGTAACCTCAATGTTCAAACGTATATGTGACGTTCGAATGTACATTTCCCCTCCGTTTGAACGTAAAAAAAATCGCATCTGTCTTTAGTGATAGATTCTAGAAATCGTCACAGAAAATGCTTTTTAATGAAGGTTTGGAGACTGTCACAATTTCTCAACCGTCACTAAAAAATAATTATATTGTAGTGTTATATAATGCTTATCATCTTTAGCAAGTCTAAAAAATGATATAAAGCTTATCCTTTGAATTAAAGAAAACAATAATTATTGACTTTAAAAAAATAATGATTAATGGTCGATTTTATACAGGTTTAATTGAAAAATTAACTTGGAAATTATATAAAGACAGATTCATTCTCATGGATTCTCCCATTGAATGATCAACAGCTGCTATTAAAAGCCAGGAGACATATCTGCAGAAGAAAACAAAATATTCCCTATTTAGTGAATGATATTGGTTTTGTCCGCCTCTCTCTCCACATCAATGATTAACAACCTTTTTATATATCACAAGATTTAAGAGTAGTTATTTAATTACCACTTATTGAAACTTGCATAGCTTGGTTTCCCTATCAACGGCTAGGGAAAGAATTCAGCCCAAGGGTTCATAAAGAAATAGAAAGAACCCAAACAATTAGAGATGTGGAGGCCACCACACAAAAATATTGTCGTTGTTGTTAAGAATACTACTAATATTGTCCAATGAGATAAAAACGACAGTGTTAATGTCATGTTTCACAAGCTTGAGCAACTCAGTGTTAACAACACTCGAACCTTTACCAGTAAAGAAAAAGGGTAGACCTTGGGGCCCGTGACACCTCCAACAATCAATTTAGTCTTTATATAGAAGATGAGTAAAGGAGATGAAGAGAAGATAATCGAGAAAGAGATGTGTAGACACTAACTTTTTGTTGGTTGCAAGAGGCACCTATTTATACCTGATGGCATGGTCTCCATGCTATTAAGGTGTCGCTCGGTAGGAGATTAGACTTTCCGACAGCTCATTTGTTATGTCATAGAATGTTCAGAGTTGATAGCAACGCCCCCTAACACGAGACCTCTTCCGGTGTGCTCCGAGTCGTGACAGAATTGAATACGACAAATTCCTAGCCACGATAGCATTGAATGCGGCATGTTCCAAGCCGTGGTTGCATTACATGTGGCATGCATTCTTCTTCCCTTCTCATTAATGCAGCGTGGCTTCCTTCCCATGCTTCACATCCCTCATTAATGCAGCGTGCTTTCCTCAGCCTTTCTTTCATGCCTGTGATGATTGAGTTGCGATATTTAAGGTTGGTGAGTGTGCCAGGTCGTTAGTCAGTCGATCTCTGATTTGTCTCCCTGGCCCACAGTTTGCCATGGTTCCCTATCTACCTATCTTCTCAAATCGAGCCTTCGATGTATGCATGGCCCTGCCTAGCTTCCGTTTCTGGTATGGGCCTGGGCCTGACCCAAGGAATAATTCCATCTACAGTACCCCAAGAATTTTCAGCACCCTTTGGGGCTATAAATTATGAAGAAAATTTCTTTTGTTCCTTTAAATTCCAACCGGAGGGCTTTTATGATGGGTTGGGATATTCGCACGTTCACATTTGTCCGTTCCCTTTCTCCAGATCCTTAGGATGCAAAACGTTCCCTGAATGTGCCTCCTTCCATGTGTAGTGCTAATAATGATTCTTGCCCTCATTAGTTGGAGTTGTCCCTTCAAATGGACTCCCGTGCTTGGACATGGCATTTAGGGTTGGTTTGTGCAAGGTACGTGCCTTGTTGGTGACTGTTAGTTTGGTTTGACATCCCTTGGGATTTGGTGTCACCGTTTTAGAAGTCTCGTTGCCCCCTCACATTATTTAAGCCTATTGCCTCCTTCTTCTCTCTCTCTCTTGCCATTTATGTTACTCCAGGTCTTTCCTTCCTTCTTCTTCCTTGAGCTTCCCCTATTCTCATTTTTGGAACATCGAAGTTATAATCTCTCATTCCTTCTACTATGTCTAACCAAGGCAACAAATGTCTGTTTCAACTATTTTGCCAGGAAACGGTGGTTGTTCGCCATGACTAATGACGACCTTCGGGCATACCATAGGTCGTACAATATTCCTCTGGACACCGTTCTGGAGATTCCTAGTCCTTGTGTCCCTGCTGTGGATGCTGGCGGGCTGCCAACACGAGTTACCCTCTTACACTAAATGTTCATCAACGGATTGTGGTTGCTGTTCTGCCGTCCCATTAGGAATATTATGGATCTTCTCGAGTTGGCCTTGACGCACCTTCATCCCAATGCCTATCTCTTGATGGTGGCCAGTTGTATTGCCTTCCATATAGCCCTTGGTTTTTCAGAGGATTACCCCGATTTGACAGCTCTGAAGTTTTTATAGGTATACCGCATCAACCGGCTTCCTAGGAACATCTGCAGTTTCTAGTTGCATTCTTCAGAGAAACGTTTTGTCTCCTTAGAGAAGCTCCACTCTTCGATAAAAGAGTGGCAACAATGTTTCTTCTTCGTTTATGGTTCGAGCTGGGAGTTCCCGAAAGAGGAGTTGGTAGAGCGGGAATTCCCAATCCGGGTGGTCTAGGCCAAAGTGCCAAGTTCTAAATCTCCTTCAATCAAATTGTCGAAGAGAAAAGATTGCCACGGTAATGTCTTGGGCAACGACTCACGCCACCCTTTCTGAGACTGACACGTTGTTGACTGACAGCAACAATTACATAACGCTTCCTCACTGTTGACATGTGCTCGGTCGGGAGTTCTTGATGGTTCATCCTTCCCCTCCTAAAGAGAACATTGGGCCACTTCTCCGCCAGAAGGTGGCCAGGGGAAGTGGCCACGGACAAAGGAGAGCTCTTCTGGATCTGCCCGTTCTGGGTTTGGGGGTCCTCACCCTTGTCCATCTGGGCCATCCCCAGTTGTCCCTCTTGCCTGCAGTCATGAATAGCCTTCAGGTTCGACGTTTCATCCACCAGCTGGGTCTCCTTTTAGCGAGTATGGTATTAATCCTTGTCTAGCATCCAAATCACAAGGTCATAAGGCTCCCAGCAGCTCTTGCTCAAACCCCCAGGTTCTCGCCCAGAGGAGCCTTGAGAGTTCCACCCACCCATCATCATCGGGCACCCCGATAAGGGAGAAAGCAATTCTCGTCAGGCCGCTCCAATTACAAGTTCTCCTTCTGCCCGCCAAGGCCAACCGATAAGTAACCCATTTGTGATTTGCTAAATTATGTCTTTGCTTTTCTTTCATTATACTTTGTTAATTCAATGTCTTCCATCTTCCAAGTTCGGTGGGAGATGATGAGGAAGATGACATTGACATCGCTTTCCATTTCTCCAAAACTTTCAAAAATCTGCCCGCTTGTCAATCTGGTTAGACGATAGAAGCTTTTCATTCGTTCGAGGAGATGCTCAAGTAGGCGAGAGTTCCCCGAGGACTTGCTCAGGTGGAAGCTGCCTACCTTCTGCACCACCTCCAGAAATTTCGAGTCTCATTCCTCCAAGCTTTTCTACAGTTCTCGATCCGAGGGGTCTCAGTGTTACACCCCAGCCTACTCCTCCCAAAGTTATGGAGCCTATTCCTCCCAAAGTTGTGGAGCCGACTTTTCGAGAGACTGTAGAACCAACTATCAAGGAGGTTGTGGAACCATCCATTTAGGAGGTCATGAAACCAACCTCTCGAGAGGTCTCAATCTCTTCAGAGACCTTGGAGCCAAACCCTCCCTTTGCTTTCAAGCCCAATAAACCGAATATCGGTGGGGGGGGGGGGGGGGGGGGGGGGGGGCTCTTCATCAGTTCCTGAGTCTATCCCTCCAACTTTTCCAGAGGTAGTATCTCCTCCTTCAACCTCTCTGGTATTGGTTCTTCTATTCTTTACTCGGGCTCCTCTTTTCTTACATCGTCGCGTCATGCCTTGTTGATTATCTATCTCAAGAATCCATGGTTCCTAAAGTTGAAGCACATTCTCCGAGTCGCATTGATGCTATCCTGGTGGAAGATAGCCCCTCCCCCACATCTCCCTCAACCCAAGGCAGATCGAGCCAATTTGAGGCCCCACGAGGAGGACCTTCTGCTCCAGCTGGGGAAGAGCCCGGCTTATTATTCACCTCTCCTCAGGCTGTTTTGTCATTGGTGCGTCCAGGGTTCTCCCCTCTCCCTAGGGGAACCAAGTCTCAGAAGAGGGGCCAAGTTTTAAGGAGGCTCGGGCAGAGTCAACTGATGCACAAGCATGAAAGTTCAGGCTACTATTTATCAGTGCAAGAGTGTTTCACTTCCATTGTTCTAGCTTGATTTTGACCCTTGCACTCTTCTTACATCCTTATTTTTCTGGCATTCAGGCAGCTGAGCAATTTGTGAAGATGGTGGCAAAAGATCGAGAGGTCCTTGAAAAGGAGCTCAGGGCTCAAAGAGCCCTAAACAGCCTCATGCACCTCCAAGAAAAGAAGATGAGTGATGACCTCCACGATCTGTGTGTGGAGCATAATTCCTTGATGGAGGACAATGAGTTTTGTTGCCAAAAGATACGCACTCAAAGGAAGGAGACCGAGATAAAGGACCATCAGATGAAGGTGAAGGATCACCAGCTTCGAACGAAAGACCTGGAGATAATGCTGAAGGGTAAGGAGATCCAATTGCGGGATTTGGAGATCGAGGAGAAGGATCGGGAGATCACTTCGAAGATCCGAGAGTTGAAGTCCCTTAGGAAGGAGCTTGACGCCCTTCAGAAAAAGTCTGACCACCTTCTTCCCGAAAGCGGAAATGCCCGGGCAGAGGTTGTGAAGCTCGAGTTCGAGCTGGATTTCACCCGAGCAAGGCTAAAAGAGAGCCAAAGGGTAGTCAAGGTGACAACGAGAAAAGCTAAATGTTCCGTTGAGCGGCATTGTCGACTGCTTCGCAGTTATTTCTGGCTTTCTATGTCGGAGCATAAACTAAGGGCTTCTGCTCGGTGACTCCGGTCTGAAGTTGCCCAACTGGAGTCTTTTCTAGATGCTGCTTGACAGCAGGTGGACCTCATTGATTCCCAGCTCGATTAGCTTCTACTCTTCATAAGGATGCTTCGTTTTATGGGTACAAAGAGGGTTTGGAGTGTCTGCGTGACCAACTGATGGAGAACCCTGAAACTAACCTCAGAACCTTCGACTTGGAAATGCTCCCCCCAGATCGCGAGTCTTATCGGCATATGAAGACCATAGGCATAGAGGAGATGCCTCTAGCTTTTCATGATGCCCCACGATAATTTTGTTTCCAGCTAGCACAGGCTCTTGATGTAACCTAAAACATTATTATACAAGTATAGCTTTGATTTCATACATCATGGTTGAATTTTTGCTTCTCTTTTTGTCTTCCTCTCCCGATGTTTGCGTTTGTTTGCATTCTCCCCTTGCCCTTTTTCCCTAGACTTAAGTCAAGTAATGAGCTGGGAAACCGAGTAGAGCATTCTGCTGGGAGAAACCGAGCAGAGAATCCTGCTAGGGAAAACTGAGTAGGACACTCTGTTGGAGAAAACCGAGCAGGGTACTCCTTACTTTACAGACGTTACATCAAGTTTCATGCTTGTTTGGCAGCTTGTAAAGCAACTATTTGTATCCTACATGTGGCATGCTAGTGCCAATTAGGCTTCTGTATTAAATAATGCCTATTTGAATTCTGAGCCATAACTCTGTCTTTTACTGTCATTAATCCGGTAGATGTGCATTAATTCGGTATTGACTCCACATTAACTCCTTTATTAAATCCATATGTTGTACCGGTAGAGGCGCACTAGTTCCGCACATTAACTCTACATTAATGTCGCACATCGCAATAATTAAGGGATTTTGATTTTCTCGAGGGGATACATGGCTTCCTCGGGTGACTTATGGACTTATGACGCCTCAATAGGCCAAATGACCACTTCGCCTATTAAATATCCTTTCCCTTTGCTGTGGATTTCATCATATCTACTTTTGTCTTTTCTCTTCCTTTTGTTTGGCCTTTCTTTCTTCTTCTTCACGATTTCAATGGCGTCTTCACATCCTAACATGCGAAAAATTCTATGGTGGAGTCCTGGCTGTCGATGGATATGGTAGTTCAAGCGTCAGAGGGTTGAGTTGTTCATCCTTCTTATTCTTACATTTTTTCTTACTGTACCCTACTTGTTCATACCCTTTTACAGGGCTCAACTTCGAAAGCTTCTCTGGATATCAGAATCTCTCCGGAGATCTGCTTCTATGATCGTTACCTGCTTGTTCACAGTAAAGAAGGGCATGAATAGTAGGGGGTGGCAGAGGAGGAGGGGCCTCTAGCCTGTCTTTTCCACCAGAAATTTCTCCTCCTTGCTGGGACGAATCTATAACCGCCTGCGAGGAGTTGATAGGCCACACTTCCCCTCATCAAGTTTTCTTTTTGTTACCAATTGTCTTGAAATTTTACAACATAATTTTCTCCTTGCAGCTTCGCAGCCCTACGATGATGTAATTTTCTCCTTGTAATTTCATATTAATAATGAAATGATTTTGTGTACTTGGTTGTTTGATTTCTGCCTTCTTTTGTGATTTGTTATCTTATTGCTTCCCCTTCTGTTTCTTAGGTTTTTCTTTAATGGCCCTTTGACTTGAGCTTCTCGAGGTCTCTGATTTTTGGTCGACATGTGTACCCTACGAAGGCTGGCAAGTCTAATCGAGGGATTGGCTTGTGTTCTGATTGGCTGTTGTTCAAGGCCGGGCCCCTAGGCTCCGATCCTTAGCCAATGCATCGCAGGCAGCAACCTTGCACAAAAGTTGGCGAGTCAGGGGACTCGTGTTCTAAGCAGCTAGTGTAAGGACATAGCTTAGGGCTCCGATCCTCGTCCATGACTTCATGGCCAATCAAGAGATTGGGTTTGTACCCCGCAAAGGCCGGCAAGTCTAATCGAGGGATTGGCTTGTGTTATGATTGGCTGTTGTTTAAGGCCGGGCCCCTAGGCTCCAGTCCTTAGCTAATGCATCGCAGGCAGCAACCTTGCACAAAAGTCGGCAAGTCAAGGGACTCGTGTTCCGAGTAGCTAGTGTAAGGACATAGCTTAGGGCTTCGATCCTCGGCCATGACTTCATGGCCAATCAAGAGATTGGGCTTGTACCCCGTGAAGGTCGACAAGTCCAATCGAGAGATTGGCTAGTGTTCCGACTAGCTGTTGTTCAAGGCCCGGCCCCTAGGCTCGGGTCCTTAATCAATGCATTGTAGGCAGCAATCTTGTACAAAGGTCGGCGAGTCAAGGGACTCGTGTTCCGAGCAGCTAGTGCAAGGACAGAGCTCAGGGCTCCAATCCTTGGCCATGACTTCATGGCCACTCAAGAAATTGGACCCCGCAAAAGGCTGGTAAGTCCAACCGAGGGATTGGCTTGTGCAGTTATACTATTTATTTTATCTGTCTATCTAGGCTCACATTCAACCATATTTTAACTTATCTCTGCATTTTGCACACAGTGCATTGATACAACAATTGTTTTCCAATCCATCTTACATAAGACTTTTTTCCTAGAGTTAACATCTTAATAGTCAGCACGACAACGTAAGCACCTAACAATTGAGTGTGGTTGCAAGTTTGAGATTTTATTACAAAATTCGAAACTAAAAATTGGTAAAAGAAATAACTACCACATTTTTAATATATATAACTATATATTAGAATTTTTATTTTATTGTAATAAATATGAAGAGGACATCCTGACCAGTTAGTCCCACATGGACCTGGGCCCCATTTAAGCCTGAAGTCTTCCTTATTACCGGAAAACCCAACTCAATATCAAGAAAATCCAGTCCACGGCCAATATCGACTGGATAACTATCGAGAAATGCTTTTATATTTAGAGATATTGAAATAATTACGGTCAACTATAAAAAATATATTTTAAAAAAATCAAAATCTGAACTTTTAAGTTATAATATATATTACCTATTTTTAATATTTTATCTAATAATTAAATATTTTTTAATAATTAGTGGAATCCACCACTTTTTTGAAAAAATCAAAATATTTATGAATTTTTAAATTAATAATATATATTATTTATTTTTAATGAAAAAAAAAAACTATTCTTCCCGCTGGTAGCACCTGTTGGGACCTATCGCTAGTTTTTGTTTTTAATTTTTTTTATTTAGCTATTAAGTAAGTGTTTTTTTATTAATGTTATAAGTTCTTTTTTAAAAAAATATTTAAACTTGTTAAAAAATACATATAAAAAAATAAAAAAAAATAAGCAAAAAAAATTTGTAAAGCCTCAGCAGAAATTTTTAGGGGTGGCTGTAGAACTTAGGGCTGTGCAGATTACCTAAAAGCCCGTTGGACCCGTTTAAAATTACCCGACCCGACCCAGCTTTTATCGATTCATTATCTGATCGGTTTCCAACCCGACTAGTTATGCGGGTTGTTTACGTTAGTGTCAACCCGTCCAAATATAAATACAAACTTATCAGTTATCAAACCCTAGCCACCCAACTCCAAGTCCCGAGCAAAAAACCCTTCCCTCTTTATCTCTCGTGTCTGTGGAGTGAAGAATCACAGCAAAAATGAGTCGCAGGGCAGCATCAGTCGGACTGAAGGGGAAGAAGAAGGGAGCCACATTCGTGATTGACTGCGAGAAGCCAGTTGAGGAAAAGATCATGGATATTGCCTCACTTGAGAAGTTCCTCCAGGAGAGGATCAAGGTCGGAGGCAAGGTCAGCGCTCTCTGTGAATCCATCACCGTCGTCCGCAAAGAGAGCAAAATCTCTATCACCTCTGACAGTAACTTCTCTGAAAGGTATCTCAAGTACTTGACTAAAAAGTACTTGAAGAAGCACAATGTGAGGGACTGGCTTCGGGTGATTGCTTCCAACAAAGACAAGAATGTTTACTTCAATATTGTCGAGAATGAGGGCGAGGAGGAAGACTGAATATCTACTATTCTTGTTTGCTACTACCGCTTCTGCAAACGACTGCATCCGAATGAATAAAATATTGTTAGAATATATTTTTAATATTATTTTTGTTTTGAGATTTGAAAAAGTTGAATTGTTTATTTTATTTTGTATTGGAAGTTGGAAAAGTTGTAATGATTAGATGAGATGAAATGAGATGTTTTCTGAAAGCAAACGAGGCGGCAATACTAATTTTTTAGACTAATTAAGAAAACAGGGAATAAGATTGCAGTAATGTATGCAAGTTTAATTAATTAAATTTTTTTGACTTTTGGTTGCTTCGGAGCTTTTGAGAGGGGCTGTGGGAGTGAAGGGAAGGGAGGGGCGTGTTTGAGAAGGAAAAATTTAATTGTAAACGATTATGCGTACTAATATGTACACCTATTCAATATGATTGATCAAAAAATAGATTTTATTGAAAACAGTGCTAATTTGAATTTAGAATATGAAGGCAATAATATTAGTACGCAGATTGGTACCCAAACTTGCTTGTACATAGTAAAACTCGTTTGAGAAACTTCTGACGGAGAACTTTTGAATCAAGGCGTGAGAAAGATAAATAAAATAAAAGAGAATGACAGAGTTATTACTCTTTTTCTTTTTTCTTTTTTTCTTTTTTATTTTATTTAATAGTTAAAAAAATAATTATTAGTAAAATTATATATTTTTTTTAATGATTAAAAGATGGTTTGGATTTAAAGAAGAATTGAAATGGTTTATGAATAATAAAATAAAATATTGCTAAAATATTATTTTTTAATATTATTATTGTTTTAAGATTTAAAAAAGTTAAATTATTTATTATATTTTATATAAAAATTTTAGAAAATTATAACGATAAATTGAGATAAATTAAATTAGATTTTGAATTCAAACAACTCTTAAAAATGTTAAAAAAAATATTTTAAAAAATAATAAAAAATAATTATACTATAAATAATAAATGAATAGGAAATATGGTTGTCTTCGATGGTGGGGTAAAGAGAGAACGAAAAAGTAGGGAAAAGAAAAAAATATCTGAAGGAAAAAATGAGAACCAAATAATTGAGAGAGATCAAAACGAGATGAGAGTGAAAAAACAAATATTTTTTATATAACAGGTTACGCGGGATTAGCCCAGCCGGTTGCAAGTAGTTTTCCAAAATAAAAAAGAAAGTCACGTAACTTTGACTAGTATATTGGTCGTAACTGGCAGTACGGATATTATTAGCCAATAAAACAACCACTTGTATTACTGACAGAATAGGCGTTGTAGGAGTACTGTTTCTACGAAGATTGAGCCAAGTGCATAATGGGAGAGAGAGAGAGAGGCACGTGGGTTTCGGTCTTGGGGTTTGGAAATGGCAGAGAGAGTCAGCGACTCTTGGGGTTTGGAATGCCACTTTAATGGAGTGGGAAAAAGTTTTGTCCTTTTTTATGTTTTTGTACATAGAAAATGCAATGCTAACCGCTGGCGCTCCAGCTGGTAATGTTTTTTTTTTTTTTTTTTTAATTATTAATTAATTAATTATTTATTTATTATTTTGTTTTTTATTTCGTATTTTTTTTTATTAAGAACAACTTTATTGATTTGGTCAAAATTAAAGAATGATTAAAAAATTTAGATAATTTGTGTTAAAAAGACTCTACATTAAATTAGACATCTTAAAACAATTTAGATTTCAGTTACAGTACTTTATCTGTAACAGCCCACAAGAAATTCACTGGTAGAATTTCTTTTGACCTTAGGAACTTCGTGAAAACCCATACGTTTTTTCGAATCGACCAATCGCTCAGGTTTTAGTCTATCATCATAATCAGTGTTATCACTCATTATGATGCTAAATCTACGAGTTTATTTATTTGAGGTAGTTAGAAGTGTTAGAATGCATTATGGTCTACGCCATTAGACTTAGTGGATTATTTAGGATTTTATGGCGCAATAGCCTATTTTTATAATTCCGGAAGAAACGTCTGTTGAAAATTGTGAAATTATTTTTAGGGGCACTTCGGGGTTGAATTTCGGTAAACGATTTTCACTATAAGTTAATATGAATATTTAGAATTTTTCAGTACTAATTTTATTATGCAATTTTTTGGAGTGAATAGTAACCTCGATAAGCGCACCTAGTGCAATGTTTTTAAAATCACAGTGTGGAATGCCCAAATTAGGTTAGGGAAGTTTTATTTGGACACTCGGCAATATCTTAGCCACACATAGGGAATAGTATTAGACACTTGGTACAAAGAAAAACCATTAGATAGATTTGTGAAGGAATCAAGGTGTGAGATCATGCCACCTAAGCAAAACTGTGTTTCATCTGTTCAACCAAATTGTGCCAGACCAAAGAGGGTTTCAACCCTAGCAAAACCCTAAATGGTTGGAATCCAATTGAAACCCCAAAAGCTTGGTTGAAACCAAAACCCTAAATGGTATTCCCAAACCCTAAAGTTGGTCTCCAAACCCTTTTTAACCTGATTTCTAGCATTGTGTTTAATCACTTGATTAAATCACTTCCACATGCTATTAATTAATCAAATCCTTGTTATGACATCATTATTCAACCTTTTAAACCTTGGGAATTTGATTGGGCCAAGAAAAATTGATTTTGGGCTTGATAGCATCTCAAACCCTAACCAAACCCCCTTTAAACCCCAAATTGAAGCCCACTTGGTGGGGCCCACCAAGGCCCACGAAATTGGCCACCTTGGCAAAGGTTCTTGGAGAAGTTTCCTCCCCCACATGGTAGACCATCCACTGCCATTGGCTGCACCAAATAGTGCCTTGATGTGAAGGAGAAATCCACTTCATCAACCTCCATATCTCATAGCTGCTGCAGGCAGTCCATGCCTCTCACTATTCTCTACTTTATGTCACATAGACAACTCCAATCAAGGGTCTTTCAAGTCCATAACTTCCCCTTCCAGGAGTCTAAAGTCGTGCAAGACACACTTCTCTCCATTTCATCACTTCTTTCCCACTTCTTAGAGAGAAACCCAAAAGCGCTCTCTCGGGCAGATTTCTGTGTATTTTTGCGTGGCCATTTTCGACCCTTTGTAAGTATTTCGCACAATTTTTCCTTCATCTAAGTTGTTCTTTTTTGAGTCTAGTTTCCGTAGATATCTTATTCGTCTCAATCCATGCTCATTTGATTAGTAAAAAGTATTTTTAACCATGCAAAGGTCATTCTGGGCGTGAAACTGGAGAGTATGATATGTTTTAGAATTTTTGACCAAACTAATGGACATATCTTGGTCCGAAAATTTTATGGAGTATTGTTAACATGTTTTTATGAATGTTCATTGAGGTTTTATTGCATGACTAAAGCTTTTGATGATAGATTTCCTTAGATTTAGAAACTTGAAAACTGGAGGTGGGAAAACAGTTTTTGTTTTGTGAAAGTTTAAATATTTCGTGGTATAATCTTATTCCAAAGGCTTTGATATTTTTATATGATGATCCTAAGCCTCTTATATACATTTTAGGATGTTATTTCGAAGATATTTAGTATTATTTTTAAAGATATGATTTTTCTATGTAAGAGGATTTCGGTTTGGCCTAAGATTTGATTTTTTGGGTGAAATCCATGTTTTGTTGAATTTTAGCCATGTGATTTTAAGTTTGATGGTTAGATCTTCTTTAGGACACATTGTTAGACCTTGTGATGTTTTAGTTTGAAGATCACATGTCTTTAAGCCATGGATCAAGAGATTGATCAAATGTAGTTGAGAAAAAAGTTTCTGTTTTGGACTATGTTTAAAACCAAAAACTCCAAGTGTTGTTTTGTGATTTTTGGTGACTTTTGTTTGATGATTTAAAGCATGGTTGATCTTAGAATGATGTTATGAATATGTTAGAGGTAAGATTTGATTTTTTGGAATTCTTGGAGATGTTTTTATTAAGGTCAAAACTTGTGATTTAAAGGGCTTACTTTTTGTTAAAAAGTTTGGGTCTTTTTACAAAACGTTTGGTGTTGATGAATAGATTTTTCCTAATGGATATTTTAAGTGTGTTTTTAAATTTAGGATAGGAAGATCTTTATTACAAATTTTGGTTTAATCATGAGTTTTGAATTTTGAAAGAATTGAACCAAAATCAAGAGAAATGGCCTAAGTAGGTTTCGGCAATAGTGAGTTTTCCATAGTTGTGAATGATTTTAAATTTTTCTGAGTTGATATTTGAGTTTAGGACAAAATTTACATGAGGAATGTAAATTTTGGTAATTTTTGGAGATAGGATATGAAATCCTTAAGTTAGGGGTAAAATAGTCATTTTCCCATTTGTAAAGGGTAAAATGGTAATTTTATTCTAAGTTGCCTCTTTTCACATTTCTAATTGTTAGTAATTAATTTCTAACTTTTAGAATACCCTCTTACAGTTACTCGTGTTTCACACTTATTCTCGTAGAACGCGACTATCGAGGTAAGTTAGCTTTTAACTTACTATCAGTTTAATGTGTATGAGTGATAAGTAAGGGAAATAAAGTGTATGTATGCATGTTATCATATGTTTCATGCCAAGTCATTACATATTTATCTGTTACACAGAATTTATTCTATCACGAATTATTCATCTGTTACATAAGATATTCTGTCACGTATTTCTATACATTGCTATGCATTGCAAGTATGTCATGTTAAGTTAAGTATGCCATCTGTTACATGTATTTCATTTCACGTAATATTTACTGTCATATGTTATGCCATGTTACGGAATATTGTCTGTTATATGTTATGCCATGTTAAGAAATAATATCTGTTACATGTATGCCATGTTATAAAATATTTTCTGTTACAAGTAAGTCTCAAAGTAAGTCATGTATGTCATCTTCTGTTCACGTCACGTTACGCTACGTCAGGACTTCTGTCTTTTCATATTCATGTCATTCCGTCTTGAATACAGTTTGTGTATCTCGAGAACAGTCTTGTTAAGTTATTCATGTCAATCACGACCCTAAGTGCTAGGATGGGGTAATATCCTAGTGAAACTCCTTTGTTCACGCTAGAGTGTCTAAATAGGTGTGAAATTCCCTGGGTTGACGAAGTACAGTCAACAGATTGCGAATGAGGCTTAATTAGCTGGTCACCAGAGCGCGCTAGGCACTAACGCCGATGGAGCCAAACTTTATTTTACGTGTGTCCACAGCAAGTGTGGCACAAACAATTCATGGGGCCACAACAACTGTGGAGCATGAAGTATGGGGCCACAACAACTGTGGAGCATACACTACGTGAGACATAGCAATTGTGACACGTAGGATACGTGGGGCCACAACAACTGTGGAGTACGTATTAACGCACTCACAGCTGGTATAGACACCTGTGTTGTGATGCGGTAATCGGCAGGGACACACGGCTCAAGGAGACCTGTGTAGCACCCGTATGGTCACTTTAATGACTAAGTCTACTGAATAAGATTCCAAGTTCATGTATTTCACGTTCAAGTCATGTTTCACGTTATGTTATGTTCAAGTTTACGTTCATGTCAAGTTTCAAGTTTATGTCACGTCAAGCTAAGTTTCAGTTTCAGTTCAAGTTATGTCAGCTTATGCCATATTATGTCAAGTCATACTATGCTTATAATTTCATACCATGCTATGTCAAGATATGTTATGTTTACTATTGACTTTGATTGTGCATTATGCCTTTATTGCCATGCATGCATCATTAACCTGTGTGAAGGTTTTTTGTTAACTTGCTGAGATTTGTAATCAAATCTCACTGTGGTAGTCCCAACTACCATTCCCCCCGAATGGTAGATCTTATTACAGGATCTGAAGGAGAACTAGGGATCGACCAGTTGGAAACGGTCGACTAAGCGACGGTGTGACTTAGATGTAGTTACCCTAGATTACTACTTGTATTTTGTGGAGTTAAATCTCCAGCACTCTTTTGTTCACAATCATTTTGGACTAATATTGTGATCTCGGTTGTTAGTATGCCTTTATGTATGAAATATGTTTTAAGTATTTGGGATATTATAAGTTTGGTGCATGGTATTGCCAAAAGAAAAAAAAATTTATCCGCTGCGAATATTGCATAATGCTAGATGCATGTTAGGAACATTGCATCTTATATGTCATGAACGAGGGCAGGTAACCTTGTGTTGCATGTCCCGACGCTTCAGATGTCCGTTCGATCCCAAGCAGAATCTGTGGGCGTCACATTATCAAATATAACTAACTACAATTACTTCATCAAAAATTAAAATATTAATTTTTTATTCCAAGCAAATAAATTAAATTAATTAAAATATAATTAATTTAACATTTAGAATATAATTATTATTAACATTTAATAATACTTTTTTAATATTAATTTAATTAGAGTATAATTATTATTAATATTTAATTGGTAAAACTATAAAATGTGATAAAATTAAATTAATTAATTATTAAAATAATAATATTTTATTATTATATAGAGAGTAAATTGATAATCTAATGTAGGGATTGAATTTAAATAGAATAGGTAAATATAAATTCATATGATATTAACTAAAATTTAAAAATATATTTGACCAATCCAACGAGAAAGCTCTAAGAATCACGTATGAAGAATATATTATTCCTTGATGGGATCCAAGTATCCAACTCCAAGAGCCTGACGGCGATGTGTAGGCCATTCTTAGCCTCAAAGTCGAATCCGGTTACGATCCGGATGCCCAGATGAATACTGAGTTTTGTTACGTACAAGCAAATTTGCGTACTAATTTGTGTATTAATATTATTACTTTCATATTTTAAATTTAAATTAATATTATTTTCAATAAAATTTACTTTCGGACTAATCATATTGAATGAGTACGCGTATTATCATGCATAATCGTTTACAATTAAATTTTTCCATAATATTACAATGAAAAAATCTGATTGTAAGCGATTTTTTACA
The DNA here is from genome assembly GCF_004785595.1 of Juglans microcarpa x Juglans regia. NCBI lineage: Eukaryota > Viridiplantae > Streptophyta > Magnoliopsida > Fagales > Juglandaceae > Juglans > Juglans microcarpa x Juglans regia. The sequence continues at coordinate 6,527,368 of NC_054609.1, forward strand.
CTAATACGCGCACCAATTCAATATAATTGGTCAAAAAGTAGATTTTATTGAAAATAATGCTAATTTGAATTTAAAATATGAAGACAACAATATTAGTATGCAGATTGGTACGCAAACTTGTTTGTACATAGTAAAACTCTAAATTAAAATGCACCATTTCATTAAACAATACAGCCATGTCAACGCTCGGTACGCAATCGGTACACCCACTCGCCTTGCTTTAGAGTTTTCCCTTAAAATATATGTAGATAGTAGTAAAGATTTATGAATAATAATAAAATAGTTTGAATTAAGATATTTTATTAATTTTTAGAAAGGAAAGAGAAAAAATTAAATAAAACTATTATAAAATAAAAAATTAATTTAATTTAATTTTTATTTCAAAATTTAAAAAGATTCTATTATTTTTTATGTACGGCTTTGTATGCAAAAGAAACCCTTGAATGAAGCCACCGCATGGGCCACACCCTTCGCAAATTTGATAACATATGTTCGTGGTTATTATAAGCATATGCATATGCTTAGCATACAAGTGTACAAGTATTTGCAGCAGAAAATATAAAATCGGCTTCTAAAATCATCCACAACTCACACTGTCTGCATCACAATGTTAAATACAACCATACAGTAATCCAGCAAAATCACTTAATTAAATACTTAAAATAAAAACAGAAAGGAAGTCCAAAACGGGGACAAGCTCTGTCTCACTCTTTTGAGGGTACTGGATCTCACATCCATCCTCAAATTAAGCTCTGTCTCATATCCATCCTCAAGTTAGCTGCTAACATTAGCAACAAAGTCTATGGTCCAAAGAAGCGGGATCATAGTGGGACTAGCTGTGACACCCCAAGGTCTCGCTTGTGATTTGAGAGAAGTCGTGATGTCAGAAAGTTGGCCACACAAGTCATACACCCCATGCATATTACGATTACAAGTGTGTGTATCCTCACATGCTAAATGAAAAGCGTATAATTAATTCGCACAGGAAAATAAAAATCATTAAATCTAAATAATTGTACCAGAGAAAATTAAACACATCACAACCACAATATCCATAAGCCACTTATCTCCAAACTATAGGATACAGAAATTTTTACAATCATCCAGATGTTCAAAAAAGTTTATACATAACAACTTAACAAAGCGGGAAAAAGACCCGATCCTCAATCCTCGTACTGTGCCGGATCTCTATGTCCATTACTACCACCAAAGTCTCCATTTGAATCAAAATCTACGGTTTCGAGATGCATGACTATAATGGGGCTACCAAGGTGAGATTTTGAAAATTTTTAGAAAGTGAAATGTAACGCTCCATATCCGGATGGGTTGGAGAGTTACCATCTGTCACCTATAATCATTTCTCGCAATACAATATAATTTCCAAAGGCTCCAGAAACAAAACATAAATTCATCTATTTCGGCCAATTACATAAATTTCTCTACTGCGTACTCAATACAATAATCAAATAAAATAAAGCAATTGCTCTACAAACTCCCTTAACTAGCATTAACATAAATCTCCTCTCCAATAACAATGGCATTCTTTTGTGCTTAATCCATTATACTTAAATAATCTCGCACATACTCCCTAATCTTGATCCTCAACCGATACATTCAAATCATCTGAAAAATATTATGGAGTTAAGGGATAAGTTATCAACAATTCAATAAGCACAAAATATATACTAGTATGTAAAAATGAACCTTTTTCACAGAGTTCAGAATGTGGATAAAAATATTTTTATTTTCAGAATACAGAACCAAAACATGTTCTCAAAATATTTGAGCGACTGTTCATAAGTATTCATATTCAAAAATAATTTGGCATATCATAACTGAACATCATCATCGTATCATATCATATCAGAACAAAAATCATATTTAATCTCCATGGTAATGTTTTGCTATCTCCGGTGGCCAAACCAGACAGTATCAAAATGTAAATTTTCCCCTTATTCATTCTGGAAGAGGTTGCCTATATGCAACAACCCACTAGGTTTGTGCATCTTAAGTATCCTTCATATGTGTAAGCTAAGAAAGACCATTTATGGTCTCAAATAGGCTCCTCGAGCTTGGATTTCAAAACTCAGTAACAAATTGTTTTCCTTGGGTTTTCAAGAGTCTAAATCTAATACTTCAATGTTTATTTATAGATTTTCTTCTCATGTTATTTTTGTTCTTATTCATGTGGATGACTTCATTGTTATAGTGTCTGATTCTAATCTTATTTCAAAGTTCATATCTGCTCTTGGTGCCTCATTTCCTATCAAGCATCTAGGTCAGTTACATTATTTTCTAGGTGTTCAAATTTTTCGACATAATGAGGGGCTGTTTCTTAGTCAAGCTAATTACATTTTGGATTTGTTACACAGAATAAACATGCACCAAGCAAAACTTGTGTCAACCCCTATGTCTGTCACCACTAAACTTTCAGCCTTTGACAGTCCTACCTTTGAAGATCCTCTTACATATAGGAGTGTTGTAGGTAGTCTCCAATATTTAGCGTTTAGTCATCCCGATATATCATTTGCTGTCAATAAAGTCTACTAATATATGCACAATCCTAAAATTTCACACTTGCAAGCAGTCAAGAGAATCTTTAGGTACCTTAGATCCACGTCTCACTTTGGTCTGTTTTTTCCTAAGTCATCTCCATGTACACTTTCTGCTTTCTCTGATGCTGATTGGGCTGGTTGCCTTGACGATAGAAAATCCACTGGAGGTTTTTGTATCTTTTTTGGTTCCCACTAGGTCCCTTGGGGCTCTAAAAAGCAGCCTACCATTGCTAGATCTTCAACGGAGGCTGAATATAAAGCCATTGCTAACACCACTTATGAGGTACTATGGATTCCATCACTTTTGAAAGAATTGAGAATTATTTTACAAGATCCACCAAAATTGTGGTGTGACAACTTGGGGGCAACGTATTTGACTGTAAGTCTAATTTTATATGCTCGTACAAAGCATGTAGAGTTAGATTATCATTTTGTAAGGGATAGGGTAGCAACTAAAACACTTACTGTCTCTTTTCTGTCTAGCAAAGATTAAATAGCTAACATTTTGACAAAACCTTTGTCCACTACAAGATTAAATAGCTAACATGTTGAGAATAAAAGCTTTGCACTTCATCCATCTGGTACGCAAAAGGAAAATACCATCAATAGAACAGGATGCAGCAACAAGGATGAAGACTGTGCACTGCATCTGTCTGCTGCACAAAAAGGAAAATGCCACCAAATGGAGAACAATGTAGCATCACCACTACAAGTGTCAGAGCACTCCAGAATATTCAGAAAAGAAAGGAAACGAGTCACGTGATTGTAGAAATACTGATTGCAAACTTTTTCTATAAATACTGATTGTAGAAACACTGGAAATGCATGGAAAATTATATAATACAAATGAGCGGTCTTCTTTCACAACTTTTGTCGAACAAATGATATGCATGATTTTCAAAGTTTCAACATGCACCAAGTCATTTTCAAGCAGATCTAAGTCATACCCGAGCATTTGCTTGGGCCTTGACCGAGGGGTACAAGGAACATGCATGTTTCGAGTATGTGCCTGGGCTTTGCTTTCCTTCGACGTTATTGCTCGCCCAGTGCTTCCACTTGCTCCTTCATTGCTCCCCCCCGAACTCGCTTGCCCAACGTCGTGCTCACCTATGTCTTTGCTCGCCCAACATTGTGCTCGCTTATTTTACTCGCCAGGTGTTTAGCTCGCTCGTTCGTTGCGCGCCAATGTCTTTACTCCTCTTGCTCGTTTTGAGCTTTGCTCGCTCAACACTGTGCTTTGCCTACCCGTTGCTCCCGATGGATTTGCTTGCCTTGCTCGCCTATTGTTGCTCACCAACACTCATTACAAGGTTCATCATGTGGTTATTCTGCATTCTGTGTGGGGTTCCATTTGGCCTCGTTTGGACAGTGACATAAGATGATATAATCTGTTAATAGTAATAAAATAATTTTTGAATAATAATCAAATTATTTGAGTTAATATATTTTATGAAATTTTAAAAAATTAGAGAGAAAAAATTAAATAAAAATATTATAATGTTAAAATATTATTAGAATATAATTTTTTATATTATTTTTATTTTGAAATTTGAAAAAGTAAGATTGTTTTTTATATTTTGTTTAGAAGTTTGAAAAAATTATAATTATTAGGTATTTATGATTAGATGAAAAATTTAAAGATTTGAGATTGAAAAGTATTTATAGTTGTGATATTTAGATTTTAAAATGAGATGAATTAGAAGGATTTTACTATCCAAATAGGCCTAATGCCAATGAGTCAAAGTTGCTGTCATGTTTACACGCACGAATGTACCATGGCGACGTGCATGTTAGGCCCACTTGTAGCTTTGGTCACGCTTGTGATTTGGCTGAAGCCACAATATTGTTGGGATGTCCACTGCACGAGTTAAATTTGTGATAGCAAAAGTGTGTGCTCACATGCTTAGTAAACAAGTGTGCAGTTAATTTAAAAAAAAAAAAAAAATATAAGGTCATGAATAATGCGAAATACATCAGTACCAGAGAAAAGTCATAACTTCATAAACTACAATTATCCATAACATTAGTTTAATGAATTCATACAGTCATCCATCAAAATTAAGAAATTTAAACATCATCAACATAAAAAGATAGCAATTTATACGGGGACAGGCCCTTGTTCCTCATTCTCTTGACTGCGTGGGGTCTCCCTGTTCATACCCGCCACTATAACTAACATCGGCATCAAAATCTACGAATCTGAAGAACGAGACAGTAGTGTAACAGCCATTGTGATATTTTAAGAAATTTAAGTAAAACTCATGACAGAACTTAAAAATGCAAGCAAATGTATATGGAAAAGCTACAAACTTACCATGGTAGGGTTTTCCGTGCAATACATCTTTAAACATTTTTCGAGTTATACACTTTCAGGACAAAGTTTACTAAAATACCGAGGGATGAAAGGAAATCCGAGCAACATACCCACATCCCCGAGCAAATAAAAGGCATTCCCAAGCACACAAAGCCATTTCGAGTAACACAACAGTCAACGAAAACCAAAACTTACCAAACAAGCAAGTGGAAGATCAAAACCTTCCGAAATTTGCAGCAAATTAAGCTAACATCGAAGCCCCTATCTGATAAAAAATTCAGTTCAATTCTTCTGTTCGGCTACTCTCTGTTTCGCTGATATTAGGGCCACGATCTTGCTTTGAAATGACGAATTCTTCAATAATCCTCACAGTGGCTAAGGCGTCCAGAGACGGAGCAGCAGCCCTCCATTGGCTGGGAAACTTTCTGCGGTGACTCAACTCCTCTGGGGTTCGTGACGATTCCTTCTCCCATTCAGGATCCTGCCGCCATTCCTCTGGTAACTACATATCAACAGTGAGGAATTTAAAGACTAGTTCAGGCTTGCCAATAATGCTCATATTATATGCACATCGGTCATTCTCTATCTAAGTTCAAACTCAATGTGCTAATAAATATAATATAGTAAATACTGAGATTATAAATATTGGATAAACAAAATACAACAACAAAGTGAAGTAATAAGGTTTTCTTTCTAATTTACCTTATCAACTCCAAGGGTGAAAACTTCAAGATCACCGTCATCAGGTTTGATGTGAAATCGGGTGAAAGACTCGTAATCAGCAATCCTAAGAGAAGAGAAGGCTTCATCATAGATAAATAAATAACTCGCATGATTTGCAAATTTAGGGTAACTGTATTTGTATCCTTTAAACTTTTAAATGACTAATTAACACAACTTTTACAAAATGAAATATTCCAAAATCATAAAAGCTGTCACAAAAAATTTAAATTTGGATACACGTTACAAAAGGGATGATAGTTTGTAATTTTTCATTTAAAGAGCATAGTTTTCAATTACTATTATGTAATAATACAGAAAAAGATCACGAAACACAGGAAAAATTATCTGAGTAAATGTTACTGTTTAATGCGGTCCATTGTAGAGTTGCTTAGACCATCATGGCTTCCTACTTTTACCAACCATATGAAGAAAGAAAAAATCTTGGACGTATTAGAGGAAATCCCACCTGAAGTTACTAATAATTTTTTCCTGACAAGCATCTCAACCGACAATTCCAACACCAACATGATAACTAGAGCTACAATCAGGTGTGCAGAGAAGTGAAAAACCCCAATCGCAATCCTTGTCTTCCATGGCTCTTTGGAGGGTGTAAATGCAATTGCTACCAGCAGAAACAATATTGAACCACCCAGAGACACATAAGAGAATTCCAGCATGTATATAAAAGCACTCAACACCGTACCAAAACAGTTCCTCAAGAAACTGAAAGCTGAATCTGATTGAAAGATGTGGCCAAGCTCACACTAGAGGAAAAAGAAAAAGGGAAAATGTCATGTGGATCATAGAGCTTAAAAAATGCGCGCATAGGTTAATTTGATTCAAGCAAGAATTAGAAAGACAGGGAGATTTAATTAGCATGAAGTTGATTGATTGATAATCAAGGAATAAGAAAATAACACAAATTCACCTGTGGGAACATAGAAAAAACCAATATAAAGTATAGGATGCCACCAATAAAATCGAATCTCCAATTCTGCTTTCGAAAGTTCGAAATATTTTTGAACGCAAGCTGCACGAAATCAATAAGATGCTCTAAGCAGAGAACATACAATAAAATGTGGGTATCAAGACTAGGAAATGGATAAGAAATCAACAAATAAAATAAGTATCCGACGGTACCCTTCTTGAGATCTCAAAACTAGGATAAGCCTTTTTGAGCTCATAGGAAACTCCATGAGATTTATTGAAATCACGAAACACATGAGTGGGATGCAAAATTGCGCCACCACAACCATTTACAAGTAGAGCTGACCCACTAGATTGAACGGAGTGGTGCATATAGTGATGTATGTCCCCAACAATTCGTAGCTTACACCTTTCCTTAATAATATTGCACAGCAGGTGTGGCGCCCTTGACCCCCACGTGTTATTTTTGTGGAGTTCGTGATACCGGGATGATGACTACACGGATTACGCACCCCAACAACCAATGCTTAGAGTGTGTACAACAAGCAATAAGTGTACAAAATAATAATTCGCAACGGTAAATAAAAAGATCTTTCTTTATTAAGTACCAAAATTGTTCAAAAAGCAGTAAAATATCTTTACAAGAATTTTACAGTCTTCCAACAAATAACTTAAAGAAAACAAATAATATAAGGGAAACAAATCCCAAAAAAACGTTGAACAACATATAAGCAACTCAAGCTTCTGGCGGAGCCGGTCCTTCAAGTTCATACTCGGGCTCTGCGTCAAACTCTACGGCACCATAAGATGGAACCGTAGGGTAAAACAACACAATGAGATTATGACATCTCAACAAGTAATTAACCAAAACAACATCCAAGAGATTTAAAACATATTAATAAATTCACGTGTCCCCATACGAACAAATAATACAGAAAACAATATCCACATTTCTTTTTCCCAAAAATACCATTTTTAACAACTCACGCCAAATATCCCATTTTGACCCAGTCATAACCATTATTACAAAATTACGCATGCACCATGGTCTCCCCTATGAACCGTCCGCACACCCTGGTTGTCATCGTCACATCACGGGTAACGTCCATGCATAAGACTTCGTAACGAGCGATGCTCAGTTCCACGCTTAGCGCGTACATGGCCAAGCATCTTCTAACCTCGCCAGCCAAAAGGTCACGGAATCGGTACGAGAGCGTTATCGTCTCTTTCGTTCCTGTCGTCTCCCTGCGACAACTCAGGGGACGTCACGTCAGTTTGTTACGCTCCCGAGTGACCAGAGGAACTCCACCGAGATAATGCCTCATCTCGGCTTGGGGTCGTGATACACACGCACCCACATATTCAGTCTCATTTACAAACAGACAACGTGGCATCAATAACACAATTTATTTAAGACGATAAATGTGCATGGCAACAATTTATTAGATGAAATATTAAATAACTTATTTACAAAAATAGCCCTCCATTTACAATTACACAGTTTCACAACTACATGCGTAATCCCGACCTCCAATCCGGCCCAAGGCCCAACACCAAAACCAACTACAATCACAACCCAACATTTCAACGGCCCAAGGCCCAATTTCCATCAAACCAACAAATCAACAATTTTACAATTGACAATTACAACAATATAATTAAAAAACTGGAAAATTACATACACACGAAGTTAGGAAATTCTGAAAGATCACTTGAAAGGGCATTTGCTCAAGGTGATGGCTTAACAGCTTCAACAGTGATTCAAGGGCAAAACAGTGACTTTTTTTTTTGGTGAGTTTTCTCTCAAAGAAAAGTTCAGTTTATGAAAAAGGATGGAAAACAACTCACGGCAATTACCAACATTTTACCCAAAAACCGTTTGAAATTACACAATTTTAGAACAAAACAGAGCTCAGCAATGCTTCACAAGCTCACGGTTTCACCAACAAAAAAACACAGAACAAAACCCAAATCAACAAGAATAGAAGATGACTAAGACAAGAGAGGAAGATGATGAACTCAGAAGGTTTTAATCGAAGAACCTGTGGCCTATTTATAGGCCAAATATGGCGGTGGGAGGAGCCGTGTGTCGCACAGGTGGAAGAAGAACAAAAACGGCAGGAAGCCATGGAGGAGAGACGTGTGATGGTGCATGTTGCGGAAAGCACCGCAAATCGACACGGGGAAAGCCATGGAAGATGGAGGTGGTGGCCGTGAGGAGCAATGACTTGCCAGCAAGCCTTCGGTGCTCATGCCGAGTGACACCAAGAGGAACAATGGAAGGAAGAGGTGGAAAGTAAGGTGGTGGTGGCCGATGATGAGGGAAGAAATTTTTCTCTGTGATGCCGAGCTATGATTGGTGGAAGAATTCGGCATGACAACAGCTTTGAAGGAGAAGAAACCAGTAGAAGAAAAGAAGAAGAAGAAGAAGAAGGAAGAAGAAGCACGGCGCAAGGGAGAAACTTATGAAACCCTAAGGAGTTCACTTCAAACGGCGTTGTTTCAGATAGTGGGAGGGGCTGGGTTACTCGCACGGGCTGGGCTTCGCATGGTGCACGGGTTGGGCTTGAAGCTACACCAGTTGCGTTGGGTTTTAAGCACAATACACACACACGGCCCACAATTAAAATCACACAACACAAATAAAAACACACACAGCCCACCAAACACAACAAAAGCAAAGGCCCAAACTACACACAATTAAAATAACAATAATAAAATATCACAAATAAAATAAAGTAACCAATAACATAAATAAACAAATAAAATAACATAATTAAAACCCAAGAAATTTAGAGATCTCATAGCAGGTCTGAAACATTGTTCTTAGAATCACTAGCTTTATCGTACCAATTAATAAGCCAATCTGGTTGGTGCGTCATAACAATCACAGTGTCTCCCTCTTCAAACTTGATTACACGTGCACAGGCCAATAAAGAAGTTCAAATAAATTAGCAACATGTTTAGGAGCAATTGACGAGGAATAGTACAAGAGCATGTTTGATTGCATTATGTAGAAGAAAACTCTCATGCGAAACTGTTACTTTATGCGAAGACAAAACAATGATTGGATCTCAACAAAGGAAAAAAAGAGCAATGCATGTGGACAAGCAATATTGATTATAAACCATTTTAACATATATCAAATCGTAAAGAGAAGTTAGATTGATACCCTTTCTTGAGCTAGTTTTGAGAAGAATTCGAATTGGTACACATCAATATCATCTTGGAGTGCAAGATCAAGACCAAACACCCACCATCCTTTAGGGAGTTTCAATGCGAAATAACTCTTCCTCTGAGGCATAAACCACCCGCCCAACCAGCTCTTATGGCATATATTCCTCATAAAGGTATGAAGTCCATCAAACCAATCTGACATGCCGGAACTAGAGATCATTATTAATGCATGCAAGACACGACAACGTTTTAAACAACAACCAACTTCTAAAGCGTTCAATAAAAAAATTAAGACCAACCATGGTTTCTGGGAATAAGAAAACACCGAGGCCCTCCATATGGTGTCACTTGTCCAGAAACCCTAGGAGGCCACGGATACTTGTTAACGGCCATACGGGCTGGTTCAGTTGATGGTGGCAGCTGAAAAGCATAGTCAAAAGGACGAAAGAGGCGCCTTTCATATGTGATTTGTGACGGGTTAGGATACCTATATAATTCAACGGCAAAATATATCCAACTAGATAAACAAATTATCAAAGGATATTTAAAGAACATATAAAAGAATTAGAATGTTGTTCCAGATTTTAATTTATTCGAGTCCTTCTACTCGCAAACATGACAGCCCCCACACTGTTGATATGCACACTGTTGTTTCAAATCTTGTCATATCAACAGCTTGCAAATAAACATTAACTACAAGAAAATTGGTTATTTGCAACTAGTTATTTCTAGTGAAATGGCTATTTCCAGCGAAATGATTATTTCCAGCTAAAATGAATCTGTTTTCGTCGCAGAAAAACGTTACAAATATCCATTTTTCTTGTAGTGTAGATATATATATATATTATGTTCTCCATACTAGTTTGCAAATATAATTTCTTTTAGCGGACCACCACAAAAATGTCTTACGCAATATCTCCTCCAATGAGTAGTAAGTCCCTGCGCTTAGAGCATTGGCAATGGACTAACCAAATACCAATGCAATTCCAAACTTTAGCTAGATGTGAGAAAAAGCCTCCACATTGGACTAGCCAATGGTCCAAAGCTTAAGACTTGAGCTACAGTAAATCTTAAGTCCTCTCCAAACATGGCTAGTTACTATTCACAATGGAAAGCAATATTTTATTATTTCATCACTTCTCTCTCTCTTTGAATGGTAAAACATGCATGGCATGTACTAGTAAAATTTTTTATCTATTCTACTAATTGCGAATATTGATAGAGTAGATACATTATTTCTACAAAGTATGAATATCTAAGAAATATATGAATTGTATTTGCAAAAAAATAAATAAAATAAATATTATATTATATTATTATTTTTAATTTTAAGATAGCTAGTCCAATGTAGACCCATTTAGTCAAAAATTGATACTATAACCAAAAGTTAAGATTCTAAATTTTAGACTTGACAATATCTAAGCCATTGCCAATACTCTTAAGATCCCTAGGAGACTCCTAGTGGGAGTAATGCTAGGCTGAGCAAGTAGTCGTGCCACTGTATAAGTTGAGTTCCCGCCGTCGCCAGTGTCAGCCATGAAGTCAAACCATAGTTCTTCCTTTCCGCTGTAAACATCATACAAAAAATCTTCATGTGGAACACACCTTCATGTCCATCAAAAAATCTTGAATGTTCCTTCCATTTGTTGACACACCTTCAACCACGCTTGTAGCTACCTAAAGATTGGAAAAGGGGAAGATAACAAATACATATATATATATATATATATATCAGCTACATTATATATTACAACATATATTTAAAATGATTTTTCCAACAAAATCTAAAAGAGCTCATTGCCACAACAAAATTAAAAGGGTTGACGATTTGATTTGATTTGTTTTGACATAAGAGAGAGGTCTTCTTTTATTAATAAGACTAATTTAAGATCATTTCGCTCATCAGGGGCTGAAAATTGACGGCTAATCAATATAATAATGTAGGAGAAATCCCCCTCAAACTCTTATCCGAACTTGATGGTATAATGTGAAAGAGAGATAGACACTCAAGTGAACCTATAACATTTATTACTATTCGTAAAGACTTGTTGAGCAAAATTAAAAGCACTTTTGTTGGATTAGTTAAATTTAAAAGATATTTTTTATGAATATAAGAGAAATTTAACTTTTGACTATTCTATTAACATAAATCTCTATATTGAAATAGCTATTTTTCATTATATAACAATAAAATAATATAAGATGAATTTGATTTTGGTTATTCACATCAAATCTCCACATTAGATTATACATTTATTCATTATATAGTAATGAATAACTAATAATTTCAAAAATATTTAATTTTTTTAATTATTAATTTATTTTATTTTATCATATTTTATTATTCTACCTATTATATATTAATTAATAATCATATTCTTATTAAATTAAAATATCACTAAATCAAATTATTATACCAATTGTGATAAAATATGTGATAGAAAGAAAATGAAAGAGAAATAATTAATAAAATATGTATTTGATGTATGTACAGTAACTTTTAAATTTGGAAAATTTTTTGAAAGTTATTGTAACTAAATTCCATTTTAGCTAATCCATTGTGAGCATATTTTGCTCTCTAATAGCTAAATACTCAATGGATTTAACTTTTAACTAATCCAATGAGAGTGCTCTAGGTGCATTTGGATGTTGAAGTGAGTTGAGTTGAATTCATAAAATATTATTAGAATATTATTTATTATTATTATTGTTTTGAGATTTGAAAAAGTTGAATTGTTTATTATATTTTGTGTTGGGATTTAAAAAAGTTGTAATGATGAGTTGAGATGAGTTGTGTTTCCAAATGAAGAGTTTAGATGAGATGTTTTGTTGAAAATTGAATAAAATATTGTTAATTCTTAATTTTTTTAGTATTTTTTTTTAAATTTGAGATTTGAAAAAATTGAATTATTTTGAAAGAGTTAAATTTTTTATTATATTTTGTGTGAGAATTTATAAAAATTGTAATGATAAAATAAAATGAGATGAGATGAAATAATTTTATATATCCAAACAGGGCATATGTTTCATAAATGATGAGGCCCACTTCATGCGTCAACCTCTTGATCCTAGTGTATGTATACTGATGAATGTAACATGTGCGACAATAATTAATGGGACCATACCTGCAATATGTGCATGTCAAAGCGACCTAGAAAGACATTTACTGATACCATAATGTCAAATACAGTCTTGTATAAATCAGCTGATATTCTGCAACACAGCCATCACCAATACATAACAACCTAAAAATCTCTATTGGGAAATATCGCAAAAGACAGAACAATAAAGACCATATATAGCAGACATACCCTGAATACCAAGGAACCATATCTGAAAAATCAGGCTTCTTTTGTACATTCTCTCTCTTCTTCTTCTTGTCCTCATATATTTTGCTTGACCTGGCCAAAGGCGCAAAAGAACTTTAAATAATTCTAATAAGGAAACACCTGGAAATAGGATGTGGCATAAAGTTAGACTTTAAACCAATAGGAGGCTGACACGTCAGTCTTTCATTATTGTTCAACAACATGTTAATTAACTGCAGGGATTCGCATCCCCAAATTTGAAATAGGACACGTTTAGCCCATTGTATAGGAGCCAATTTCTCTTTCTTCCATTCCTGCACATCGAATTCACAGACTATTTTGGGTTAGAGTATCGGAACAATTCTCCACCATTTCCTCCAACATAACACAAGCTTCAATAATTTCTCCTCTGCCAACAATGTACCTTCTAGCATGATCCTGTATGTCCGAAAGTTGAACTCAACATCCTTTCTTCTTTTTCATCTCCTTCACAAGCTTTATCATCCTACTCACTACAAGGTTAAAGACTTTTACCAGCGATTATGTATTGCTGGCTATACCCACAAAATCGCTGGCGTACGTCTATGCCAGCGACAAATAAGTCGCTGCTATTTCGCCAGTATTAAAGCCCCACTTTAGATCTAGTCCAACGGAACCAAAAACTCGCCGCCATATTTTTGTTGTTACCGGCGAAATTTTATTCGCCGATTAATGTACTTAATCGCCGCAAACTCAATATAGGATTTAGTTGTTAAACGCTGGGAAAGATAACTAATTTTTGACGCTAAAAGTGAAAATATCGCTGCCAATTATATTTACCAGCGACCAATCAAAATCGCCGTAATATAACTTCAACTGTGTAGGTGCATTTGGCAGCGATTAATAGTCGCCGGGTTTTATTAATACCCGCAATTTTTTTATCGCTGAGATTGGAGATGTCACTTTTACCAGCGAACATGAGATCGCTGCCAAATGATAACTTACGGCGACTTTTTAATCGCCGTTAATTGGAGATGTCCCTTTAGCGGCGATGTGAATATCGCCGCTTTTTAATTATAGACAGCGATTTTGAGTTTCGCCGTAATTTAGTCATTTGTATTTAAATTTTTTTGCGGCGAATGTTATATCGCTGGTATAAGGTATAGTAACGATATGTACATCGCTGGTGTAGACTTAGTAAAGTGAAAGTGATTTAGCGGCGATAAATTAGTCGCCGGCGAAGGCTTTAATTCGCCGCAAAAGATGTTTCGTGCTTAAATTTCCTGGGCCTGATTTTCTTTCTAGGCCTGGTTTTTAGCTGTTCGTAAATGCAACATTCATAATTAATGGCTGCCAAGAAATGAAAGTTGAACATCGATATAACATGCAAAATAAAATCCCATCAACAAACATCCAAGCCCATCAACAAATCCAAACTCATATGTATTACAATGGGGTGGTGTATTGTATTCTCATATACAAACTGAGCTATATCCATTCATATTAAATAACCATCACAGTCATTTCTTATTTTGTATTCAACTCTACTATCCACTGAGAATAAAATTACCAATATCAAACAAAGCCCTAAGCGTCGTCTCTGTAAAGTAATAGGGAAGCCCCCCCCCCCCCCCCACACACACACACACAACACACACACACACAAAAATGCTATATATATGGCCCCTCATGCCCATGTACAGATCCTGCGACTTTAACCCAACAACAGCCAGGTTCAGTACTGGATTGGGCTGGCTTGGACCAAGTGTTGCAGCACGGGATGGGTTGTAAGCACTAGGTCTCCTCACCTTAATATCCCAGTACTGGACTCTCCAACCTCACACAACGCATCCATTATTGTATTATAAGTAATCATATTGGGTTCGTAACCCAACTCCTCCATTGAAACAATCATCTTAATTCCAGCTTATGCATTGTTTTGCTTACACAAACCACACACACACACACACACACACACACACACACTCACACATATATACTGTAAGTCTACACATTAGGAAGCCAGCACAAGCAATTCATCAAACTGTTGAATAATAAACTTAATTTAGTAAATAGAGTTGTCTTTTGGAAGATTCATGAACTAGAGTGAAGGTTGATCTTGAAGGAAGTAATTCATGTGTTTGGGGATTCATGTATTTGGGGTATTCATGTACTTACTAGGGAAGTTCATGTATTAGAGTAAATGCTAGGTGAATCTACAAGCCTATAAATACCCATGTATGCATTGGCACAAAGCAAGCCACTTGAGAAGCAATTCAGTTAGAGAAATTTTCAAAATAGTCTCTCCTCTCTTCCCACTAGAATAGAATATTTGTTTTTCTCCTCCAACAAACTGATATCAGAGCTACAGTTTTCTAGATCCTAAAGATGACCAACTCAACGTTTCCGTGTCAATTTCCGCATTTGACAAAGGAGAATTGAGAATTGGTGCATTCAAATGAGGGCTTTGCTTGGATCTCAAGATGTATGGGATATCATAGAGAAAGGCTATGAGGAGCCTAGAGATGAAGCTTTGTTGACTCCTAATCAAAAGGAGGCTCTGCAAAGGTTGCGGAAGAAGGACCAACAAGCTCTCACGCTCATCCATCAATGTTTGGATTAAGCAATGTTCGAGAAAGTGACCAATGCCACTACTTCCAAGCATGCATGGGAGATCTTACAAAACTCCTATCAAGGAGTTGATAAAGTGAAGAAGGTGCAGTGTGGCGCCCCCAATCCCCCTTATATAAATACACAGGGATCGAGACGCCAGGATGGTGACAACACGGTCACACATCCCAACGAAGTGCCAGTGTGTGTACATGCAACAGTGTACAAATAAAATAACGCAGCGGATAGTCAAATAAGTACCAGAATTTAAATACAAATATTTAACACAATTTATCTTTTAAAAAATAAATATACAGTCATCCCAAATATAGTACAAAAGGTAAATACATAAATTGATAAAAACACATAACTCACTAAACAGGAGCAATCCCAGATCACTCCTCCAACGGAGCCAAGCTAAGGCTCGCCATCCTCATCTGCATCAAAATCTGCGATACCATAAAATGGTACCACAGGTAAGTATAAACCAAACAACTCTCGGGATAAAAAATACATTAATGCAACCAACAATATAGCAAAATACATTTAGCCATAAAATATCATTTTTTCCCAGAAAAATGATTATTTCCAACACACGCCAAAAATCCCATTTTGGCCCAAAATATCCGTAAAACATTTTCTCATATAATGATTCACACCAACAATCCATTTATCGGACACTGTAGGCGGGAATCGCAGGCGGGACTCTACCACCGTCCCTGCTTACCACCATCCCTACCGCGTGCACCGTAGGCGGGAATCACAGGCGGGACACAACCACCATCCCTGCTTACCACCATCCCTATCGCGTGCACCGTAGGCGGGAATCACAGGCGGTACTCTACCACCATCCCTGCTTACCACCATCCCTACAGTTCCTTTACACACAATGAATACTTAACAGAGCACTGTAGGCGGGAATCACAGGCGGGACACAACCACCATCCCTGCTTACCACCATCCCTACAGTCTCTTTTCCTTTTACTCATATGAAAATCCAATTTCCAATAAACACATGAACATGTATGCAATCATGCGAAAACCCAGTTTTCTTTACAAACATGATCATGCATGCAATATGCGATGTACGTGAACAAGTCATAACCAACAACCAACAACCACAATTCATAATGCAAACAAACACATAACTCCGTCCACAATCCATCCGACCCCCGAAACTCCTCGGACTCAGTCCGGCAATACCAACCAATTCACAGATAATATGTGTTAGTGCAAAAATATATTTAAATCACGAAAGTTCTTTAAGGAAAATACTTACAGTGCAATATAATAATTTCCGGAGGATCTCGAAGTTGCAAGTGGTGATTTCTGAGCAACACCACAGTGTAAAATACACTGTGGCCGTGGGTCACAGATACCCACTTTTCAACGAGGACAAACGAAGACCCAAGATTGATAGGGTAGGGCCTAGGGAGGTCGGTGAAGCCAATGGTGGCGGTGGTTTGCCGTGGGTGGCGGCGGAATGGGCGGTAGAAGACCAAAATGCCCAAATCAAAAATGTAGTTGGTGGAGCTTCACCGGTGACGGATCGGAGGTGGGGTTGGGTCCAATGGGTTGCCAAGAGGTCGGGGATGAAGTGGTAGGAAGATGGTGGCCAATGGTGGTGCGACGGCGGCGCAACGACGGAAGGAGTGCCGCGGCTTCGAAGGGCTACTGGTGGTTAACGGCGGCACGGATGGAGGTGAGGTTGGTGGGGTGAGGTCGCCGGCGGCTGGGGAAGCTAATGGGCTGGGCGGTGAGGGCCACCGCCGGCTCACGGCGGCGCTGGCGTGAAGGTGGCCCGCGGCTTCGTGGGGGGCGTGTGGGCTACCGGCGGCGAGGTAGGGGCTGAGATTTGGGAGGTGAGGTCGCCGGAGGGAGGGGGAGCTGGTCGGCTGGGCGGTGTCGCGCACGGCGGCGCGACGGCGGCGCTGGGAGGAGACGATGGAAACGGGCGGAGGAGAGGAGAGAGAGAGATCGCGCGGGAGAGGAGAGAAAATAAAGAAGAAAAAGAAAAGAAAGAAAAGAAAAAGGAAGGAAAGAAAAAAGGAGGGAAAAGAAATGAGGTCCAATCCTCATAACTTGGGTCACAAAAAAGATCCAACGGAGACGATTTTAGAACCACAAGTTAAATAAAATAATTTAAACGTAATGGTAAAGTCAAATTGAAATAATTAAATCCCACGGTAATTAATTTAAATATTAAAAGCAATTTAAATGCATAATAATAAATAAATATTTAGAAAGCACATAAAAATAATTTTCACCAAATTAAAATCATAGAAATAAACTTACTAAAAATCCAGCCAATTTTTAAAATAAGAGGATAAATTTTTGAACAATCAAAAATAATCCTTCAGTAAAAATACACTGAAATACGGGGTGTTACATGCAGCTCCAAATGTTACGAGGTGAGTTCGAAGTTCTTTGTATGTAAGAATCTGAGTCAATTGTGGATTATTTTTTAAAATTGTTGGCCATTGTGAATCAAATGAGGAGATATGTAGAAAAGCTAGAGGATGTATGGGTGAAGATTCTCCACTCGTTGCATTCAAAGTTCAATTATATTGTGGTGACTATCGAAGAGTCGAAAGACTTGGAGATGATGACCGTTGATCAACTCATGGGATCTCTCCAAGCACATGAAGAAATACTCAAGAAGAAGAAGAAAGAACCTATTGAGCAGGTTCTCGTCACAAAACTCTCTATAAAAGAGAAGGAAATAGAACATGATAAAAGTCAACGAGGAAGAGAACGCGGGCGTGGACAAGGAAGAGGACGAGGACGAGTACGAGGATGAGGAAGAGGAAAAGGAAGAGGCAAACAATGTGACGCCTCGACTCCCACGTACAAAAAAACACAGGAATCTTGACATCGGGATGATGACAACACAGGTCATACATCCCAACGATAGTGCCAAGTGTGTGCAACATGCAAAAGTGCACAATAAAAATTGCAGCGGATAATATAAATAAGTAAACTAAGTACCAAAATTTTAAATACAAATATTTATAACAAATTATCCTTAAAAAGTTATACAGTCATCCCAAATATATTACAAAGGCAATACATAAATAATTGATAAAGTGAATCTCGAGAAACATGAGTAATCCCAGATCACTCCGCCAACAGAGCCAAGCTTAAGGCTCGTCATCCACATCTGCATCAAAAGCTGCAATACCATAAAATGGTACCACAGGTAAGTATAAACCAAACAACTCTCGGGATAAAAACATATTAATGCAACCAACATGCATTCATATGACAAAATACACTTAGCCATAAAATACCATTTTTTCCAGAAAAATGATTATTTCCAACACACGCCAAAATCTCATTTTAGCACAAAAATATAGTCCGTCATTTTCCCAGAAAATGATTCACACAAAACAAACCATTTATCGGACACTATAGGCGGGAATCGCAGGTGGGACTCTACCACCGTCCCTACTTACCACCATCCCTATCGCGTGCACCGTAGGCGGGAATCACAGGAGGGACACAACCACCATCTATGCTTACCACCATCCCTACCGCGTGCACCGTATGCGGGAATCACAGGCGGGACTCTCTACCACCATCCCTACAGTTCCTTTCCACACAATGAATATTTATCACACACAATGAATACTTATCAGAGCACTGTAGGCGGGAATCACAGGCAGGACTATACCACCATCCCTACCGCGTGCACCGTAGGCGGGAATCGCAGGCGGGACACAACCACCATCCCTGCTTACCACCATCCCTATCGTGTGTACCGTAGGCGGGAATCACATGGGGTACTCTACCACTATCCCTGCTTACCACCATCCCTACAGTCTCTTTTCTTTTTTTCTCAAACCAGTCAATCCAGTCGTTTCAAACACACTCAGAATCATTTCACATGAAAATCCAATTTTTAAATAAACACATGAAAACCCAGTTTTCAATAAACACATGAACATGAATGTATGTACACGAAAACTCAGTTTCATTTACAAACATGATCATGCGTGCAATATGCCATGTACATGAACAACGCCATAACAACCAATAGTACAAACCAAACACACAACTCCGTCCACAATCCATCCGACCCCCGAACTCCTTGGACTCAGTCCGGTATAACCAACCAGTTCACAGATAAAATGAGTTAGTGTAAAAATACATTTAAATCATGAAAGTTCTTTGGGAAAATACTTACAGTGCTATATTATAATTTCTGAAGGATCATGAAGCTGCAAGAAGTGGCGGCTTAGCAACAAAACAGTGTAAAATACACTGTGGCCGTGGGTCTCAAAAACTCACTTTTGAACGGGGACAAACTAAGACCCGAAATTGATAGGGTAGGGCTTAGAGAGGTCGATGAAGCTAGTGGTGGTGGTGGTTTGCCGTAGGTGGCGGCGCAAATGGTGGTTTTAGGTCAAAAATGTCGAAATCGGAGATGGAGATAAATAGGCTTCACCGGTGACGGATCGGAGCTGGGGTTGGGTCCATTGTGTTGCTAGGAGGTCGAGGATGAAGTGGTGAAGAGATGGTAGCCGGTGGTGGCGTGACGACGGCGTGCGAGCACAAGAGGTGACGCGGCTTGGTGTTGGGGTGGGGGCTATCGGCGGCGATGGAGGAGCTGGAAATGGAGGGAGGTGGTCACCGGCCAGTGGGGAAGACGATGGGTTGGGCGATGTCAGCCACGGCGGCGCGACGGCGGTGGGCTGGGTGAGGAAGACACGGACGCGGGGAGAGAGAGTGAGGAGAGCTTCCGCGGGAGAGAAGAGAGAGAAGGAGAGAAAAGAAAAGAAAGAAAAGAAGAAAAGAAAAAGGTGGAAAAAGAAAAGTGGAGGGAAAGAAATGAGATCCAATCCTTACATCTTGGGTCACAAAAATGATCTAACAGAAAAAATTTTAAAACTGCAAGTCAATTAAAATAATTTAAACGTAATGATACAATAAAAATAAAATAATTAAATCCAACAATCAATTAATTTAAACGAAAAACAATTTAGATGCATAACAATAATGAATATTACGAAAACATCTCAAATTAATTTTTTCACAATTTAAAGATCATAAAATAAAACATCTAAAAATATCCGATAAATTTAAAACAAGAGAATAAATCATTGAATTAATAAAAATAATCATTCAATAAAAATACACTAAAATACGGAGTGTTACAAACAAAACAATCAAAATGCCAACCATGAAGAGAGAGGTCAGTCCTCAAGAGGTCGTGGCAGAGGAAATTACTCAAGGCAGAATGGACAACAATATGACAAGTCCAAAATCAAATGCTACAATTGTCAAAAGTATGGCCACTATACTTCGGAGTGCTGGAGTTCTCCTAACAATGCTGAAGGAAAGGTGAATCACATTAAAAATGAGGAAGCAGAGTAGAGCCCACTTTGCTACTACCCTACAAAGGAGAAGAAACTAGTAAATCGAATTTGTGGTATCTTGATAATGCTGCAAACAATCATATGTGCAGAGACAAAAGCAAGTTTGTGGAGCTTGATGAATCGGTAAGCAGGAATGTCACTTTTGGAGATTTGTCAAAAGTTTCCATCAAATGGAGAGGTACGATTCTAATTCGGATGAAAAATGTGAGTCATCAAATTATGTCAAATGTTTATTATGTTCCAAGTATGAAAGACAACATTTTGAGCTTGGGGCAACTCTTGGAAAAAGTCTATAAGATTGAAATGAAAAATCGTAGTTTTTTTCTAAGAGATCGAAAAAAGAATTTGATTGCTAAAGTGTCCATGACATGCAATATGATGTTTTGCTTGATATTCAAACTGATGTGGCTAAGTACCTCAAAACTTGTGTGAAAGATACGTGTTGGCTATGGCATTTGAGGCTTGGGCATGTGAATTTTAGTGGATTGAAGTTGTTGACTCAAAAGGAAATGATGAAAAGCTTGTTGCCTATTGATCAATCTGATCAACTTTGCGAAGGTTGTCTTGTGCAACAATTCCGGAAGAGCTTTCCAAAAGGATCATTTACAAGAGCAAGTACTGAGCCGTTCCAACTTGTTCATACCGATGTTTGTGGACCAATCAAGCCTTCATCATTTGGTAAAAATCAATACTTCCTCCTCTTTATTGATGACTTTAATAGAAAAACATAGGTATATTTTTTGAAAGAAAAATCTGAAGTATTTGGTGCTTTTACAAAATTCAAAGCACTTGTTGAAAAATAAAGTGGTTATGAGATTAAGGCTTTGAGATCAGATAGAGGGGGTGAGTTTACATCTGATGAATTTAATGAGTTTTGTGAAACACATAAAATTCGTCGGGTTTCGATAGTTCCAAGATCACCTCAACAAAACGGGTTGGTTGAAAGAAATAATAGAACGATTCTCAATATGGCTCGAAGCATGTTGAAGACGAAGATGATGCCTAAAGAGTTTTGGGTAGAAGCGTTTCATTATGCAGTTTACTTATCAAACCATTGTCCTACAAGGAGTGTAGAGAACTTAACTCCCCAAGAAGCAGGGAGTGGAAGGAAGCCAAGTGTTTCCTCTGGCTCTATCACATGATATAATAGTGACCTCTGGCCCTGTCACGGGATATAATAATGACATCTGACATCGCCACAGGATATAATAACGGTCTCTATTCTGAGTGCAATCGCTTTAGTATCATGGTGATTTATGGTCTGTTTGACTTTTCGCAGAATGCACAACCCTACCACGGGGGTTAAACATGGTCTCTATTCTGATATGATGTTCTGATATGTTCTGATATGATATGATAAGATGATGATGTTCAGTCATGTTATGCGAAATTACATTTTTTAATATGAACATTTTGAACTATCGCTCTGATATTCTGATAACATTTTTTGGATCCGCATTTTTGAAACTAAAATTTTTTGTTCTGCATTCTGAACTCTGTGAAAAGGCTCATGTTTATATACTAGTATATGTTCTCTGCTGAGTTATTGATAACTCACCCCTTATATCCACAATATTTTTCAGATGGCTTGAATATTTCAGCTGAGGATCAAGATTATGAAGCATGGGTGGGATTGGTTAAGCATAGTGGTTGAAGCATAGAAGGTTTTTATGCTATTGAGAATTTGGAGTCTATAAATACATTGTTATAATGTGAGTTTAAGTGATAATAAGTAACTCTCCGACCCCATACGGGATTGGGGTATTACATTGCATTTAAGATTTGAGAGATTCTCTCTGTCGACATCAGTTCCATCTTCATACCAATCAAGAAGCCAATCCAGTTGATGTGTCATAACGATCACACAATCATTGTTTCCAATCTTAATTACACAAGGTTTAACAATAAAGATATTCAGTCGGCAAGCAGAAGATTCAAGAGTGTTACAAATACAATACAAATAATTAAATCTACTTCTTCCTATCAGATTAAACTTTTGGGGGAAGTGATGATTTCAAATGAGTTCAAACCTTGACTCTACACTTTAACCTATTTAATTAAATATTCTATGTATTGGGCTGACTCATTTGATGAGAGTTTGACCCACATTGCACATGGGAGGAGATATTGTTAAGAATATAATACAAATAATTAAATCAACCTCTTTAAAAAGCTGATTTTGTTATCTTACTTGACCTAAGATAGGTATAAAAAAATCTGATTTGACCTAAGATTACCTGTTTTATTAACTGAAATTCAAGGAGAGAAATCTTTTTATGTCTAAAATATATATATTTAATGAATGTCATCCTAGTCTGTAACACTCGGCCCAATACAAAACGTGCGTTCGATTTTTTTTTAATTATGTATAAAGTCCACTTGGAATTTAGCGAGTGATTTTAGGATTAGGCTTCGGGCCCAAAGTTTATTATGATGGAATGTGGACTTTTATAGGGCTTGAAATTACGTTTGATTCAGTTATTTTATTCGGTTTTTGGCTGGACAAAGTTATGGAATGAGTTTAGCAAGTTTGGAATGCAAGTCGAGGCCCAATAGTATTTATGAAATACTCGACCCAGGAGAAAGATTGCGGGTAAACTAGATTTCTTTTGGACTGTTCTAACTGGCCTAATTTATTTACGAGGACCCAGCCCTTGCTTTTTTTTTTTAAATGTTGTTATCAATTTTAAATGGATTAAGGTTACAACTCTAGAGTTTCGTTCCCATTAAAATCCTTAAGCCTATTATACAGCCCCGTGCATTATGGTAGATGTTTTATTTTCAAACCCTAGTTAGTTCTTGGTTACTCTCACCACGTTCCCCACCATGCACATCTCCGCTCCACTAGGGTTTACGGTAGTTGGTATATCTATATACACGCATGATTTTGGACGTTCATCAAAACCTCATTTTTCCCAACCTAGGGTTGCCGTGCACCTCTACCAAACTACCTATCGGTTTCCTTTGCTACTACTTGCAGTAGTTTTGCTACCAGTCACAACCATTTCTCCTTAAGCCTTAGCCATGTAGCAAGACCACCAGTTTTTCTTTTCTTTTCGTCACACCACCATATGATGCGAACCCCTCCAATTCTCACAAGACCACCATCACCGAAACCCTAACCGAACGCATTCACGTTGCACCATTGTTGAGCCAGTTGCCAATCACTGTCCAAAACCAACGACACAACCAGCCCACATGAAGCCGTAACCAACCCATACAAAAGCCCCCAACCTCCATCTCTACACCACCCTCAGAGTAGATCAATCGTGAGCCAGACTTCCTCCACCGTAAACATCTGCCTAGACCTCACCGCCATAGCCAGCCGTGAACCCACATTGGAAAACACCCTCAACCTCTCCGAAGGACCTCTATTTTTGCATCTCAAAATAGATCATTTCATCTTTTTCGGTGCCACCAACCACAGCAAGGGAAGCCTAGCGACACCGATGCCCCAACCACTATGTGGTCTGCCGCTGCCCAACCACCTTGTCGCCGCCGCATTACTGCCCTCTCGGTGAGTATCCCCTGCGGCCTCTCTCCCTCTCACGGCTTACTCTCTTTCTCTCTCTCCGTGTTTACTCTCTCTCATCTCTATCTCTTTCTCCCCCTCACAGTATGCTGCCCCTGCTACCATCCTCGCCGCCGTGGATAACCACCCAGGCCACCATTACTTGTGACTCTCGATAAGCAGCTGCCATACGCCCCCTGTAGTAGAGATGTTTCAAAATAGGAAGTGTAATCTGTAGCCCTTGGGAGTATTACGTTGGTGCCCCTAAATGTTTTTTTTATGATGGGCTTGGACTCATAAGTAATTTGATGGGTTTTGAGCTGAGTTTAATTGGAGTGGGGTTTTGTTAATGGGATTAGATTTAATATTTGTTAAGTGGGCTCCGACTTCCTTTAAAATAGTCCAAAAAGTTTGTTTTACAGAAAATAGTTATGGTTTTTAAATTACTGTTGGTATTAAGGTCTAAAGAATTTAGAGTTTATGTCATGGTCGAGAAACTTTGAGTGAAAATTGATGTATTCGAGATTTGATGACATTTTAGGGTTACGAGAAATTTAGATTTTTAGGAAAATAGGTTACTTAGTGTTTAAGGTTCAAATATTGAAAAATGTGTTAATTTCGGATGTTTATAAAAATTACGTGACAATCTTATTGGTGACGATTGATTTTTGTTTGGCACTGTTGTGGAGAAACTCAGAACAGTTAAGAAGTCCAAGTAAGTAAGTTCCTATGCTAGACTTTGAATGAAAATAAAATGGTTTGAGGTTGATTTTTGGAAAATACGCATGCTTTGTTATGAAAAGAAATTGAAATGACCTCAGTTATTTGTTTTGCATTACTCATGAAATTTTGTATAAGAGTAAAGTATATTCTGGCATGATTGGTGTAGACATGAACTTATTTTTAGCATTCTATTACTGAACTGGAAAATAAGAGTGAATATGAAATTTGATAAATTTTGCATATGACGTGAATATGTTCTGAATTTGTTTTGAAAAATGTGAAATGATCTGCATTTAATTTATTACTCTGTTTTGATATGATGTGGTATCTGAAAAAGCTTTGGCATCAATCTTTGATTCTATTCTGAAACTTATTCTGGTTCTGATATGGTGATTCTAATTCTGGTTTGCTCTAATATTTAGCCCTGTCACAGGATATAATAGTTACCTCTGGCCCTGTCACGAGATACAATAGTGACCTCTGACCTAGTCACGAGATATAATAGTGACATCTGGCCCCGTCACGGGATACAATAGTGACCTTTGGTTCTGTCACGAGATATAATAGTAACCTCTAGCCCTGTCACGGGATATAATAGTGGTTTCTGTTCTGAGTGAAATTCGTTTTGGTATCATAGTGATTTGTGTTTAGCTTGACTTTCTGCAGAAGCTAAAATGTTTTGTTCTAATATGGTCTCTGTTATAATATGATGCACTGATATGTTATGATATGATATGATAAGATAATGATATTCAGTTATGTTATGCCAAATGATATTTTTGAATATGAACATTTTGAACTATCGCACTGATATTCTGATAATATGTTTTTGGATTTGCATCTCTGAAACTAAAATGTTTTGTTCTACATTCTGAACTTTGTGAAAAGGCTTATGTTTACATACTAGTATATGTTTTTTACTTACTGAGTTGTTGATAGCTCACTCATTATCTCCACAATATTTTTCTGATAATTTTAATGGTTAATCTGGAGAGCAAGAGTATGAAGTTTTAGTAATATGTGATGATCGTAATAGAATAAGTGTCATTTGGTATAAGTATTTATTGGGTCATGTTTAGTAGAGCTATTGTTTTCGATTATTTTGGTATGTTAAGTTATGATTATTTTTGAGTTTTTAGTGAGTTTTTAATTTATTTTATTGAGAATTGTTTTGTTGTCTTAAAAAAGAATATGGATATTCATATTGAGTAAATGAATTAATATTTTATAAAATTTTTTAAATTTTATAATTGTAATATTAGAGTTAATATTAAATAATAAAAGTTAACTCTCGGGGCATTACATAGTCAATCTAGAATATCCTATGTGATACTATTAATAGTGAAAATGATCTTCAGATTTCCTTCGTACTGACAGCTATCCCACTGCTACTTTGCCGTTGACTTATACATAATTTACTTCCCACTGATGGTTGTTTTTATCTACTTTCGATGTAAACGTGTAGGAAGTTAGCTCCATGCTATTTGAGAAGCTTGTCGCTGCAGGCATTCGGAATTGACCCGTTGTGATTGTGACTGACAGTTTTTTTTTTTTTCCTTCTTAAGAAGGAGAGTGTGGGTTCATGCCAGCCTGTGCGCATTCATTTGTTTGCTTGGTCGTACTGTATGGTCTTGATATTTTCTTCATTTTGATAGGTGTTGATGTGTGACATGATTATTTGATTAGGGAGTCTTTCTTTCCCTTGATTCGTTGCATGTTGAACAAATAAAAAATAATGTCACACATTATTTACATGATGAGAATTGAAAAGGTTTTTCGGGAGGTAAGGTTGCTAAATTCCTGCAATTAGATGCACATTATGAAAGGTGCCCACATTTTGGCAGCAAACTAGCAGACATGCCTTGGCGATTGGGCCTCGTGTTTCGCCCTGCCCCCACTGTTTGTATATTGTCTTCAGAGACGAAACTTTTTTTGTACTTGAAATTGATCTGAATTGATATTAAGAAAAAATCTACTCAATTTTTTACTATTTATATAGTCTTCACATACCACATTTTATTTATTTTATTTATTATTTTTTAAATATTTAATATATGAATAACGAATAAAAAAATTGAATTAGTTTAAAAAGAATAAATTCAAAAAAAATTGTAAAAAAAATATTAAAAAATTAAAAAATTTAAAAACAGTGTGATGTGTAAAAATTGTGAGGTTGTATAGCATTGCTCTGATATTAATAGCGTTTAGCTTGTATTGTTTATTAGATAGGGGAGTTAAGAAGTGGGTCTCCTATATTAATAGAGCTCAATGACTTCTTTTGACACCTTCATAAGAAAGGGATGCTTGATGTTCTCAGTTTCTCCGAGGAAGTCCACTGCCAGTTATATTATTGTATTATTCCCGTGTCTCTCACTGTAAATTTAAGAGGTAGTTGGTGACTGTTTTGCAGACCAAGGTAACTCCAATTGTTGAAGGTTATGGGGGATGGGCTTTCCGAATGGAAGTAGTAGCCATTGAGTCTGCATATCCTGGATTTGATGATCTTGTTATAAGTATGACGTTGATAAACATGTCATTAAAAAAAAAAAAACACAAAAAGAGACTTCTTGTTTTTGTCCCGGACACCCGGTGTTAATAAAAAAAAATTAAAATAATTGGGGATGAGTTTAAAGTTTCATTGCAATTAGAGTGTTAGCTGCTCAATATCACTACATGCTCTATATCCCTCACCTCTAGCAATTGTTAGATACAATCCTCTATTGGAATTCATGTTGTATGTACTTGTTGGCACAGCAGGACTCGGGGATTTGATCCTGGCCTGCATGAGATTCTTTGTGAATACAGTAGCTATCCAGTATATCGAATAAATTTTGGTTTTAGTAGAAAGGAGAGATGGTTGGCATCTTCCGACGTATGTGAACAGCCTTTGGGCTTACCCCTTTTTTTTTTTTTTATACGAAGATGACGGTACCCCAATCTTATTAATAGCCCAATCCTTACTTATAGCGGAGGAAAACCATAGTTACAACTAAGAACCTGGAGATTACAAATATTCAAGAAAAACCAAAATCCAGGCCTAAAACAAATCAAAACACCAAGCCAAAAACAAGACAAATAACTAGGGGTTACAAATATTCAAAAAAACCCCAAACCCAGGTATAAAAAAATACCATAAACCAACCAAACACTATATCATATATATACCCAGAAACCAGAATAAGTCGACCCAAAAAAAAAAAGATAAACATTAAAACATGTGAGGCAAACAAAACAGATCTAGTAACATAATAAAACAATCCTAAGTAGATCGAATAATAGGAAGACATAGTCTTTCTATAGGCAAAGAGCCCTTAAGGCGGGACGGAATATCCATAGAAGACCACCATAGGCCGTTGCTTCCCTCCGCTCCCATCCTTGCCAGGAAATCTGCCGAAGCATTTCCCTCTCTAAAAATATGAAATACTCAGACCACGACCCCTTGATAATATCCATGACTTCATCCCAGTAGTCGTCTAGGTACCAGTTATCACATCTATGTTCCTTTACCCACTTGACCACTAACAAAGAATCTAACTCCACATCAATATGCACAACACCCATATTTTTAACAACTCGAAGACCATGTAATAAACACATCAATCCAACATAGTTATTAGTGCTTGTGCCAATAGTAGTCGAGAATTCCATAATTAATTTACCATCCGAATCTCACAACACACCTCCAGCACCTGCCAAGCCAGGATTCCCTCTTGAGGCCCTATCAACATTGAGCTTCAATCTACCAGTTTGTGGACGCTGCCAACAAACTAAGTGAGAAATAGGCCTTAATAGGCCTTTTTGGAAGTTGGATAGGAATATTAAGCTCTCTCAGAAGAGCTTCATCCCATGGAGTAAACAATTTTGTAGCCTTTAAGTTTACCCCAATTCTCGCCATCCAAAACTTAACTTGCATCCAAATTGACTCCGACGACTGGAGCATCCCTTCCATCCTAGCATGACAACCCTACGCCACAAATGCCAGGTAATAATAGAGGGCAATATGCCTAGAATCTGCCCCATTTGAGAATTTCTTGATGCCCTAATTAACCAGGCATCAACAATGTGTTTCCACGTAGAACTTGAAACTCTTCCTAACCCAACCTGAGCTGCCACATATTGCCACATTTTACGTGCAATTTCTCCAGTCGCAAGTACATTGTTTAAGTTCTCATACCCACCATTCAAACAACAACTACATTTAGAAACCACCTAAATGCCAACAGACTTCAATTTATCATCAACACTAGAGAGTTGTTAAAAGCTTCCACATGGTGACCGAAATATTCTTTGGAACACAAGGGTGCCAAACCCACTCAGCCCCATGGATTTTGGGAGCTCGAAATATTGCTTTGGTAGTGTGTGTTACCAAAGCATTGATAAATATGTTGAAGAAGTTGTGTTATGATGAGTTGCAGATGGTGTTGTGTTAATCCAAAATTTCTACCTTAAGGAGATGAAATCACATATTTAGGATGAAAATATTTGTAGGATGCATCCACTGCTAGGATAGCTCGACGCTTTCCGAGATGGTCGGTTAGGGGATTGATCTTGGTAGATGTTGTAGTCTTTTATTCTGTTTTAAACGATTTACCACACATGCTTCATTTGGTTTTAGGAACTTGGCTTCAAATTCTTACTGTTTAAACATGACAAGCTTGAATCTGCTATCTTCTTTGTCAAGCTTGTTGTTTACCACGCTCCCTTTCCATCATGCCTTCATTGATATGTTTATATCTTTCATTTAGGTTTTAGAGTCAACCAATCATATTAATTCATGCAAATTGATCAGCCGCTCTGATCCTTCATATAAAGAAACACTAGAGTTTTTGTGGAAGATGAAAGCTCGTTGAAGAGATGCTTTCGTTATGGATTCTTTGCATAAAATTTGCCGAAGTGACCATGGCCAACTTCTGGAGCTGGGTTTTGAATGTTGTATTTAACACATCTAAACACAAGCATAGAAGCTGCAGAAGAAAAATTTTGACAATTCTGATTACAATTCATCGGGCAAGTTTGGCAGCCTATTTATCAGAATACTCGAACTTCCATTGACGATGCCCTTAGACATGGTGTTGTTTATCATTGTCCAATACACAACATTTTTTTTGTAAATAAATCACAGATGTTCAGAATCTCATATCAGTTTCCCCTGTTTTTGTTTAGTTGTCTTGCTCCATTCCTAACAATTTTTTTGTTTTGTTTTCTTCTTAGTTTTACTACTGTCATTCTTTGGTGGTGCATCTGTGTGCTTGCTCCATTCCTAATGGTTCATTTGTTTTATTCATTTTTTCCTAGTTATTTTTCTCAACTCATATTGGCAAGCCTACTTCGATTAGGTATACAAAGGTGGTGCACGTACTTGAAAAGAGAAAGCAACAAGGCTCGTGCTTATTACTTTGGTGGCAGTGTAATAAGTAACTACGATCTTAACCTAGTGTTAAAAATAAAATGCAACCCACGAGCAGATAATGCGTAATATATCAGTCAAATATAATTTTATTACATCTAATTGAGTAATGTTAGATATAAGTTGCGAAGGTTGAGCGCTAGGGGTGAAAATCGAAGGTCTTGGTGCAGTTTTTGTCCAAAGTTGAAACTGTACCGATGCACTGAAAATATATTTATCTCGACCGAAACTGGCCAGAGAAGGGGAAGAAAACCTTGACGTTGGTCTCGATTTTCTTCCGATCGGTTACCGGCGTTGTCGGTGGCGCGAAGAGAGAGAGAAAGGAATGAGAAACACAGATACAGACTCACAGATTCACATAGTTACAATAAACTTGAACTCCATCATCACAGATTCACAAAATTACAAGATACACAACAAATATCAAACGATTCACAACAAATATCACACTATCACAACACTATTGGTACCCTCTCTATAAAAATTAAAAGAACCCCAGTCCCCATCAACAAACCTCAAATGAATCGTCGATGAGCTTGAAACAACACAAATGGATGGAGGGAGAGAGGGACAACAACGAAAGAGGAACCCAATGAAACCGGCAATGGATCGATGGCATTGACATCAACGAGAGAGAGCTAAGAGTAGAAAGGGAGATGAGAGAATCAGAGAGAGAGAGAGAGAGAGAGAGAGAGAGATGAGAGATGAGAGAATGGTGCAGATAATGAGAAGGGAGAAAGGGGTGAGGGGGGGGGGGGCGATCTTAACCTAATCATGAAATGATGCTGTTTGGTCTCAATTGAGTTGCCCCAAAACGATGGCGGTTTTATATAGGTATAAAATGAAAAAAAAAATATTGTAGAACTGGTTGGCCGGTTCAGCGGTTTTTCACTTGGTTGAATCGGGACTAGGCCAACTTCATTTTGAGCAAATATCTGCCACATGTCGGCCGCTTCTTCACCAGTTTGGGCCAGTTCCTGTCTCTGGCGCCCGGTTCTAGTCGGTTTCAGCCGGTTTGGTCAATTCTTGTACACCCCTATTGAGCATACGCCATTTGAAAAATGTAAAAGAAATAAGAGATTCATATGAAAAAAATCAACTTCTTTTATGGTAGATTCTGTTTTTTTTTTTTTTTTTTTAAGTGAAGTCTATGGAACTTGCACTCTAATATTATTAATTACAATCTTTTTATACTCCCCGATTTGGATTGGAAACTCAACTCAACTCATCTCATCATTACAACTTTCTCAAATTTTCGCACAAAATATAATAAACAATTCAACATTTTCAAATCCTAAAATAATAATAATATTAAAAAATAATATTTTAACAATATTTTATTCAATTCATCTAAAACCATCTCAATTCATGTCTGAATCCAAATGGGGCAAATTTTTTAATAAAATAATATTGTCGTCTAATTTCAAACAAAATTTAAAAAATAGTAGTATTTTTATTAGAGTTAAAAAAATTATATTTTAAATTTTATTAGGAATTATGCTTTCTGGGCAGAAACCTCATATTAAACACCATTTCAAGTAGCGTAGCCCAACTCGAACACCAGATGGCAAAACATAAAGCTCAAAATCGAAGTAAATTCACATCGAGTTCGAGTAGATGTTAGCGTTTTGCCCTGAGACTGCAGGCGGGCACCATCAGGGAATTTCAGACTACCATTGTCCCTCTTTCCTCCAGAACGATGTCATTGATGGAGACAGCCATGCGACAAGCTATTCTTCTTCCTCTATGACAAATACCATCTCTACCACCATTGAGTTCATCGAGAGTTGCAAGCGAATTCAATGTACGGGCAGAACAAGAACGAGAATTGGGGACTGAAAGAGCCTTAATTTTGTGTTGCTCTGATTCCTCGCTTGTAAAGCCTTTGAGCGGCATAGGGGCCAGGCGTAGTCAGTCTGGGCTGATCCCCATCCTGACAAAGGTTTCACAAAACAAAATGTCTGCCGAACTACCATTGCCAACTAGGATCCTTGGGTTGTCTGCCGAACTACCAAACTACCATCGTGGTGGGGGTCTTTCGCGCTTTGTCAGCCATAGACGGACTCCTAGGCTAGATTCCCCCAGAAGGGCTACCATGGTGATCTTCTCGTCTTTTTCGTCAATGTTTAGGCATTCTCGATTGAATTGGGAGAGATATGACTTCAGGCTTTCGTCGTCTCATTGTTTCACTGTAAGGAGGTAAGTAGCCGGACGCCTTCTTTTCCAGCTCGCCATGAACTGCGTTATGAAGAGGCGAGCCAGCTCGTTGAAGCTCTCTACGGTCCCAGGCCATAGAGACCCGAACTAGGTTCGGGCGGCTCCTTTCAGTGTTAGTGGGAAGACTCGGTGGGCGATCTCTCCCGAGAAGCCGTGCAAGGTCATGTGAGTCTTGAACGTCACTAGGTGCTCCAGTGGGTCCTTGGACCTATCATACACTTCCATCTGGGAAACCTTTAACTTGGGCGGGAGGGGTACCACCATAGCCCCCGCGCTGTACGAGAGGTCGATGCTGATGAGTAACTAGTCTACGGTGGACGGCATGCCGATCCGCTTAGTCATTTCAACAAATTTGTCCCCAAGCTCTCGGAGCTCGAGGTGCATCTTGCACCTTTCCTCCTCTACTGTGGCGTTCGCAGGGACTCGTCACGAATCCACGTGTTAGTTGCCGCTAGGTTCGCCTCCTCCTACCAGCTCCTCGTTGGTCCTCCTGAGCGCTACGTTCTCTTGGCGGAGCGTCCAAGTTTCCTCCGTCAACTTCCTTATCGTCTCATCCATTCATGCGAGTCTTGCCTCCATTGCTCCATTCTGGTTCTCCTCCCTTCGTGTAGTTTGGGACCGTGTCATTACTGGAATGCCAAGTACATGCTTTTATGGAAAATGTCCCATAGATGGCGTCACTATTGATGTCGTGTTTCATAGCCCGAACAGTACCACATCAGCCAACTCTCAGGACCTGCGGCTAAGAGGAAGAATAAGCTCCAGTGACGTTCAGGGTCACTCTGATGCCAAAGTCAGTAGAGAATATTTGAGTGATGAAGAAAGCTAAGTGAGTTGAATAGTAGAAGAGTTCAGAGAGCCTTTCCCTGGGAGGGATAATTGTATTTATACCTGGGTTGGACTTGACTGCCAATGGAGATCGTGGGGTGTCAGGACGTGCTCGGGTCAGACCTGCCACCACCCTCCTGCCATGGCAGTATGTTAGGCCGTGGTTGTGCCGTCCTACGACACCTTTGGCAGCACGTCGTTGCGTGTTGGGCTCCCTAACACGCATTGAATGCGGCATGTCTCTGACCTAGTACACCCTCGACCCGACACGCCTAGCCGCCTGTGCTCTGTTGCAATTGTCCGCTACGTACCCTATTGCAAGGCTTGGTAGCCCACCAAGGTCGCAGGAGATCGTTGCCTTATGATGGGCTCCTTGACCAGGCCGAGTCTGGTGCCAAGGCCTGTTCGGATGGGTAGGCGGGTTGTGGGCTCGGCACACCGCTTCCTGGGCTCTTGGCCTGCTTTGGGTTTCCGCCTGAGGGGCCTGGGGCCTTCACGGCTTGATCTTTTTGGGCTTGAGCCACTCTCCGAAGGGGCCCCTCACAATGGTGTTGTTAATCATTGTCCAATACACAACAATTTTTTTGTAAATAAATCATATATGTTCAGAATCTCAGATCAGTTTCCCCTGTTTTTGTTCAGTCGTCTTGCTCCATTCCTAACATTTTTTTTCTTGATTAGTTTGGTGGTGCATCTGTGTGCTTGCTCCACTCCTAACGATTCATTTGTTTTACTAATTTTTCCTTGTTATTTTTCTCAATTCATATAGGCAAGCCTACTTTGATTAGGTATACAAAGATAGTGCATGTACGTGAAAAGAGAAAGCAACAAGACTCGTGCTTATTACTTTGGTGGCAGTGTAGTAAGTAACTACGATCTTAATCTAGTGTAAAAAAATAAAGGGTAATACTAGGGCCACCGTTGTTAGACACCGTTTTGAGTCCCACTTGACGTGTGCACTCTACTGTGGCATTTTTTTCCTTTTTTTATTCATTTGCTTCCCACGCCTGTGCCCAGCTTTATTCCCCTCTGCACCCATTTTGTTTCCCCCAAGCTAGTGCTACCCCCGATTAACTGCCCCCAAACCTAGTACAAGACTAATTCTTTGTGAACGGTGTGATCCTTTTCCTTTTATGTTTATCCTCCAATCACAGGAATGATGAACCACTAGACATAAGCCAAAAGAAACAAACCATAGGACAGTAAGAATGAAAGTAGAAGCACCTGTAAATCCAACAGACTGCAGATGGTGGTTAAAATATTAATGAATACAAATCAACAACAACAAAACAAGAAGACGGTTGAAACATGCAGAAAATACAAACTGAAAATAGAAGACTTGAAACCAAAGGCGATCGGCCCTTCTTAAGAGATATTGTGGATATGCTTGAGTCTTTGATTGGAACCAATATTTTATACACCAGTGGATGAATTCTAGTTGACAGGAGAAGAATACCAGAAAAAATAAACAAAGTAAAAACAGATGTATTCCTCTTCAAGTAAATTTTAAAATATTGGATGAATTCTGCTAAATTACTAATTAAAATATCATTAAATTTTAAAATCCTATATAAATAACTATATATTATCACTATAATACTACGTTCTATAATATATATATATAGTATATTATATAGTACTATATAGTATATTATATGTGCTATATACAATATATCGAAAAAATCGGACCCAAACTGGTAAAACTGGAAGGGTCGGAGAATCACTACCTGGCTCTGATACCAACTGTAACGTCCCATACCCGGAAGGGTCGGAGAATTACTATTTGTCACTTACAAACTTGTCTCTCCAAGCACCTAAAACTCCAAATATTTCATAAATAACACACAATCCCATATTTCCAAATAACCATATTTCCAAATAACCATAATACAAACTCCATGAATCATCATTACAAAATAGCATAAACCAAAGGGGTTCACAATTTTCCAATAATCTCAACGAAATAAAATGATACATATTTAAATCCCAATGGTCCAAAGAACTCAAAGTACTTCAAATACTCAAGTTATACCCTTCTACTAACAATGAGACTCGACCTTCTATTCATATCTAGTCAAGCTCCAATTTCTAATCTAGACCCCCAACTGGGAAATCAATGTCATATGAAAATATATGAAGATAAGGAGTAAGTTATCTACAACTCAGTAAACAGAGAACAAATACTAGTATGTAAACATGAGCCCTTCTTTTTAGAAAGAATGGTATGCAGAAATAAAACATTTCATTTTCATATGCACATCTCGAAACATGTTATTAGAAAAATCAGAGCAACTTTTCAATTTTTTTAATATTCATAAACCATTTTCATATTCAAAAACCGCTTTGGCATAACATAACTGCACATCTTCATCTTATCATGTCATATCGTATCATATTATGTCATATACCATGTTTAACCCCCGTGATAGGGTTGTGCTATCCCATGTGGCGAAACCAGGCAGTATCATGTTATGAAACTTCCCCTTTTGTTCAATCTTGTAGTTTATGTTTGAACAATTAATGCTAGATACAGTCATAGGTTGTGCAAGCATATGCACACTCATTTTGAAAAAAATTAGGATCCACTATTAAAAAATTAATTTTTCATCTAGGTCTCATATTTACTTTTTTTTTATTTATTTAAAAAGAGTGTGCGGTGCTTAGGCACTTTATCATGACTACAAATATTATTTTTCTTTATGTTTCGTTCAATCTTACAGTTGGATTAGAACCCTAGATCACTGGCTGATTAGGAAAGAATCTCTACAATTTTATTTGCGGCAAGCATAGTAACGTTGTATTTTAGCTAGAAGTCCTTGACAAAGAATAACTACAATTAAGTATCTAATGGAGAAATTAGGTTGATTCTTCTATTTTTCTGCACTCTCCCTCTGTTGCTCGTATTGTGCCTTTGGTTTCTTCGATCAGCGAAATGATTGATAATTCTCCCAAAAATGCTCATGCACTTGCTTTATTTTCAACAGTTTGCAGCAGGAAACACAAATGCTCTGCCACAACCATTAGTAGTGGTAAAAAAAAATCGGTGAATCGGTTAACCGAACCAACCAGTGAGTTCGATCCCATTCTAAATCAGTTTCAGTCCGGTACCAGTTCCATCTTTTTCAAAATTGGTCGAAATCAGTCCAGTTCCGATTTTCCTTTTTCTAACACTGGATTGGACTAGACCGGTTGTGACGCCTCGACTCCCACGTACAGAAATAAGGGAATCGTGACGTCAGGATAATGACAACACGGGTCATGCATCCCAACGAAATGTGCTCAAGTGTGTGCAACATGCAAAAGTGCACAATAAAAATCGCAGTGGATAATATAAATAAGTCATCTAAGTACCAGAAGTTTAAATACAAATATTCAAAATAAATTACCTTTAAAAGTTATACAATCATCCCAAAATATATTACAAAGGCATATACATAAACAATTGATTAAACGAGTCTCCACACACGAGAGCAATCCCAGATCACTCCTCCAACGGAGCCAAGCTTAAGGCTCATCATCCATATCTGTATCAAAAGCTGCAATACCATAAAATGGTACCACAGGTAAGTAATAATCCAAATAACTCTTGGGATAAAACGCATTAATACAATCAACAAACAGATCCCAAAACCTCATTTTTCTCGAAAATTATTATTTTCCAACATACGCCAAAATCCCAATTTGGCCCAAAAATATAATTCATCATTTTTCCAGAAAATGATTCACACAAAAATCAACCATTTATCAGACACTGTAAGTGGGACTATACCACCATCCCTGCTTACCACCATCCATACCGCGTGCACCGTAGGCGGGAATCACAGGCGGGAAACAACCATCATCCCTGCTTACCACCATCCCTATCGCGTGCACCGTAGGCGGGAATCGCAAGCGGGACTCCACCACCATCCCTACAGTCTCTTTTCCTTTTTCTCAAACCAGTCTATTTAGTCATTTCAAACACACTCATAATCATTTCACATGAAAATCCAATTTTCAAATAAACATATGAAAACTCAGTTTTCAATAAACACATGAACATGAATGTATGTACACGAAAACCCAGTTTCATTTACAAACATGATCATGCGTGCAATATGCCATGTACATGAACAATGCCATAACAACAACCAACAATGCAAACCAAACACACAACAATTCCGTCCACAATCCACTTGACCCCCAAACTCCTCGGACTCAGTCCAGTATAACCAACCAGTTCACAGATAAAATGAGTTAGTGTAAAAATACATTTAAATCACGAAAATTCTTTGAAAAAATATTTACAGCGCTATATAGTGATTTCCGAAGGATCACGGAGATGCAAAAGGTGGCAACATAGCAACGTAACAGTGTAAAATACACTGTGGTCGTGGGTCTCAAAAACTCACTTTTGAATGAGGACAAACCAAGACTCGAAATTGATAGGATAGGGCTTAGGGATGTCGGTGAAGCTAGTGGTGGTGGTGGTTTGCCGTGGGTGGCGGCGTAGGAGGCGGTTTTAGGCCAAAAATGTCAAAAACAGAAATGGAGTTGGATGTACTTCACCGGTGACGGATCGGGGCTAAGGATGGTGCTTTGGGTTGCTAGGAGGTTGAAGATGATGTGATGAAGAAATGGTGGCCGGAGGTGGCGCGACGGCGGCGCAACGGCGCAAGGAATGCCGCGGCTTTGCATCGTGCGTGGATAAGAAAGACGGAATGAGAGGAGCTGGAATTTGGGAGGTGGGGTCGCCGGCCAATGAGGAAGCGAACGGTAAGGGCAGTGATGGACACGAGCGGCGCACGACGGTGTTGTGGGTGGAGGAGAAAACGGACGGGGGAGAGAAGAGAGCAGGTCGCGCGTGCGGGGGAAGAGAGAAAGAAGAAAAAGAAATGGAGAGAAAGAAAAGAAAAAGAAAAGAAAAAGGGGAAAAAGAAAAGTGAAGGGAAAAAAATGAGGTTCAATCCTCACATCTTGGGTCACAAAAATGAACCAACGAAAATAATTTCAAAACAATAAGTTAAATAAAATAATTTAAACGTAATGATAAAATGAAGATAAAATAATTAAATCCAATAATCAATTAATTTAAAATAAAGAACAATTTAAATGCATCACAATAATAAATATTAAGAAAACAAAGCAAATTAATTTTTACAATTTAAAGATCATAAAATAAACCATTTAAAATATCCGATAATTTTAAAACAAAAGAATAAATTTTTGAATTAATAAAAATAATCATTCAATAAAAATACACTAAAATACGGGGTGTTACACCGGTTCATATAATATATAAACATATTTTAATTTTTTTTATTATATAAAATATTTTTATTTGATTTTTTATATTATATATAATTTTTATATCTAAAATATATAATTATATATAAAATAATCTTGTATTATATGCCAAATTACCAATTACAATATCATTAAATTTTAAAAGCCTATATAAATAACTATATATTATCACTATAGTCTATAGTATTAGTGGTTATACTAATGCAATATCACTATATATTATGATATAATGTAATATATCACTATATTATATCACTATATTATATATTATAATTACTACAATATATTATCACTATATTACTATGTACTATAATATATATATATATATAGTATATTATATATGCTATATATAATATATTGGAAAAATCAGACCCGAACTGGTAAAACTGGAAGTACCAGTTTAGGGGTGTAACCGGTACAATTTCGGTTCTAAAAAATTCGATTTTAGATATATTTTAAATTTTAAAATATATTTAAAATCATATTGAATCGGACTGATTACACCCCTAACGATTGGCATGTAAATCATGTGCATATACCAAGACAACAAATTTTGATATTGATGGGACATCTCTCTCATGATTTTTTTTTCCTTCTTCTTACTACTTTTGTCTTTATCGGCAGGACAGAAGAGATTGTGTAATTGTTATAATGCACCAAAAACCAGGAAATTATTAGGTAATTATTAAGTACTATATAATGCCCTCATCTTATTACAAAATGTTATGGATTAAAATTGCTTATATAAATACAAATTCTTATCAAGTGGTTGTATTTTGTGACCACCTAATTAGAGCATTGGCAATGGCCTAGCCATTAGCCAATGCAAGTTCAAATTAGAAAGAAATATGAGAAAAAAACTCCAGCATTGGTCTAGCTAAACTTCATAAATTTTACATTTCTGCTACAGTAAATATTAGCAGCTCTCTATACTTGGCGAGGAACTGTACACAGGCCAAGGTATTTTTTTTATCATTTCTGCCTCCCGCTCTTTCTTTCCCTCGGTTTTATTCTTCTTCATCCCAAAACCCTCATTTCATCTATCTTGATTTTTTTTCTCCCAAAACTCTGTCTTCGCCCTTTTTCCCCCGAAGCTCCCTTCTCTTCTTTGCCCTTTTCTTCTTCAATCCGCAAGCCATAATCTCCCTTTTCTTCTTCAACCCGCAAGCCATAATCTTCTAGCCCCATTCTTGCTGAGACGTCGCTCTTCCCCAGCCCGCAAGTGTCCCCTTCTCTCCAGCGGTCG
Source organism: Juglans microcarpa x Juglans regia (assembly GCF_004785595.1). NCBI lineage: Eukaryota > Viridiplantae > Streptophyta > Magnoliopsida > Fagales > Juglandaceae > Juglans > Juglans microcarpa x Juglans regia. Next base: position 6,567,557 of record NC_054609.1, read on the forward strand.
CCTTCTCCAGCGGTTGCTGTCGTCTTCGTTCTCTCCAACGTAAGTCCCTCTTCCTCGCTCTTCTCTCCCTCTTCTCTCTGATTTCTTTTTTATTTTTTGCCCTTCTCTCTGTTCCTTCTTCTTATTTTGTGCTTTTGATTTGTGGGTTTTGTTTTGATTGTATGCGTTTTGCTGGAAATACTGCTCCTGCTTGGTTTGTCAAGAAAACACAAAAAAATAGTGAAGTTTCGTGGTGCTTTCCAAATCCAAATTAGTAAAGGGATGGGCTAGATGGCCTTGCCTTATCTTTCTCGTAATAAAAAAAAAAAAAATTAGGCTGCAAAACTTTGATTGCTCATAGTCCATGGGTTTTTCTTTTTTTTCTATATGCATTCTGGTTTATTGGAGATGTATCGATTTCTATGACTTTCTTGATTCTGGTTTTGATTTCATGTCGATTCTGGTTTTGATTTGTTGGGGAATGGTTTCCTTCCAATTCTCCAACAATCTAAGCAGATTTAATGTTTGGGTGAATGGCTGAGAGAACGAGGCTAAAGAGATGGCTGAAGTATATTTTCTTAATGTTTGGGTGAAGTATATATTTCATCACAAGACCGAGTACATGAGGGACATGCACACTAAAACATGATTCATTGTGCATAATCACAAAAAGGAGACAGCAATGGTGGAAACCCAACTCTCTGAGGCCTGCTGTATGGTTGCTGGGAAAACTGATAAATAGACATCTAATTTTGGGTTTTGTTAGTTTTGGTTTCAAATGCATGAAGTTAGTTTGTAGTTGCAGAGTAAAAGCTGATCTTTTTATTAGATTTATTTATGTTGGTGGTTCAACTGTACAATTATCGATTTGCCATAAACTGAATCTTAGTGCATGTTGTTTAATTAAATTGCAGCCAATGATGAAACAAACGGTATTTGTACAACGTATGACAGTTCATGATTGCATTAATACCTACTGCCTTCGTTCTGAGGCATTGCATTTCTTTTTTAATTTTGCAATTACTTCCTTTAGTTTTCTTTTGAATGAGGGTTGATTGATATGTTTCTTATATTTTATGGATAGCATATGGGTCGTGTGATGATCAGTAGCATAGTTCAGATGATACTCTGTGATTATCACATTGCACGTCTTTCGCTCCTATCTGATGACCCATTTCTCCATTGCCGTTTATATCTTTTTGCCAATGGGAAAAGTCGTTTAACATTCCATTTTATACGGTAAGGTTCCTCTTGGTTGTGAAAATAATTGTGTTCATATGATACCTCCAATCCTATTGGATGTATAGGAATCATTGTTTTATTTGTGTACCCTTTTGTTTTGTTCTGGATGTGCTGTGGATTGGCCAATGATTATTTACCAATTTAGACAAGCATATGTCTGAATCATTTTTTGTTGACAGACTAATCTTCTCTATGAGGCCAAATTCTCCTTTGACTCTTCTCTTCCCTTGAAAACAACCCTATTCTTGTTATAGATGGATTTGATGATGCATCATGCTCATATGAGGGATTCTCTGCCTTTGTTTTGTTTGGTTGACTTCAGTCTTATTCTTTACAACTTCTATAAAGCACTAACTAGGTATGGTTAATGTAGATGATTTCCTTCAACACGTTTTATAATGCTCTACTATTGCGTTATTCATAACAAAATGTTTGCTAATGCTCTTTTTCTTTTTATCGTATTAAATCTTATCATGTATTCCAACCGCACATTGTGCTTAATACACAACATTATGCAAAACTACAAGGCTATGATCATGTAGAGATGATATCCAATGCTCTGCAACATGGTGCAAACTAGTTTGCTGCTGAATTTGTCAACTCTGTGACTCTTGGTTCACAAAAACTGAGTGAAAAGGAAAATGTTTTGACTGACTTTGTCAACTCTGTGACTCTTTGTTTTGATTTCTTTTGATTACACTTGCAATTTTAGGCACGTTGCATAAGAAATAGGTTGAGGAAACAATAATTTTAAGTAAACTATAAATTATTAATTAATATAAGAAGTGTATTTGTAAAATATAAAAAAAAAATTTGTAAAATAATATTAAAATATATAATATTATATTATTATTTTTACTTTAAGATTCAACTAGTCAAAAGTTAATACTATAGCTAAAACTTAAGATTCTAGTCAAATTTTAGATTTGGCCATGGCCAATACTCTTAGTAGATACTCCCCACACCCGAACTGGCTTCTTGATGAATACCAAAATGATTATTACTCGAATACAAAATACTGGCCGATTTTTATTTATAAAAAAACTTACATTGAACAGAATATGAATAGAAATAGGCTAATTATTGTAAAAATCAAATCAAGATAATAATTAAATCAAATTCATGATTTGATATTATCTCTAACAGTGTAGTCATCAAGAACTCTTATCCCTACCTAGTAGGAGAGCTCCAGAATTAAGATAACCCGAGACTAAGATAACAAAGACAGAAGGCAAAATGAGCGTAGGTGCAATAAAGCTTCGTGAATGTCCATGTTTCCACGAAAACGCATTATTTAAGGATTATTGAGGTGGATCATGTCTTGGTGATATGGTGAAGAAGCGAATACAATTTCGTGAAAAGACTTTCCCCTGGAGGGGAATTTCTCCTAATCCATGACGTATTCGATCGTTGAATGACGAATTCGTCAATGATCCTCACAGTACTTAACGGGTCCTTGTCCGGATCAGCTGCTTCCCATTGGCTGGGAAAATCTCTATTGTAGCTCAACTTGTTTGGGTGTTCATTTTGCTCCGTCATCCATCGACGATCTAAATTCCAGTCCAGTGGGACCTATATATATGACACGTGTAAAGTTTGTTGCGATGACGTGTATTATTTGAGTGATTACGTTGGAACTTGTTTTCCCTATGGACTAACAGGAAAAATGATCATAAAAGTGAATGAATATCGATGCATGCATGCATGCATGGTTCTTTACCTTATCAACTGCAAGGGTGTAAACATGAAGATCGCCATTAGAGTCGATGTGAAATCGGGTGAAAGCCTTGTAATCGGCAATCCTAAGAGAGGAGAAGGCTTCGTCATAATGCAAGTCTAACCAGTTGACACAGATGTATAGATAGATTCCAAACACATATGAAACTGCAGGGGTTGACAAGAGCCAGAAATAAAGGAACACTGAGCCATAGTAAAAAATGGTGTCCAATCGAGCGAGAGATGCGATCCCATTCTTGCAAATATTGATCCGTGTGACAGCCATGAGCTGAGAATACATGATTTCCAATGAAATCATGATCATGTGTCTTAGTAATAAAGAAAAAGAGAAAAGCAGCATTTATTTTAAATATTTCTGCAACAGGAAGACGTTTTCTTACCTCTGGCACATCAAATGCAAACATGAGATTCTTGACATATGTAGAATAAAGGTCAGAACTCCATTGTTCTATACCAGCTCGTGTTCCATTTGAAAGACCAAAGTTCCTACTTTTTTCTTGTGATTCATACCATCGATATAAAGAGTGATACCCTGGTTCAAAGAAATAACTTTTGTTTCACAAAAAACTCAGATAAATAAGAGATCCTTATGATATTGAAAATGACCAATTGTTATATATATGTACACACACATATATTCCTCTTTTTACAACATATAAAACTATCAAGAAAGAAAATAATGGAAACGAACCTGAAGTTCCCAATAGTTTATGGTGGACAAGCACCCCAACACCCAGTTCCAGCACCAGCATAAGAATTAGAGCTGCAGAGAGATGTGCAGAAACATGAAGAATTCCAATCGCTACCCTTTTCTTCCATGACACTTTGGACGGTGTGAATGCCATTGCCACGACTACCAACATCATAGCAGCTCCTAGAGAAACGTAAGAGTGTTCCAGCATGTATATAAAAGCATTCCACAGCGTACGGAAACAGGTTCTCCAAAAACCCAACTTGGAATCTACTTCAAAGACGTGATCAAGCTCACACTAGGCCCCAAAAAAGAAGACCAGATCAGTCATATGGATGCTAAATTTAGGGTAAATTCCATTGGTTTAAATAATGGGAAATTACCTGTGGGATCATAGAAAAGACCAACATATAGTACATAATGCCCCCAACAAAATCAAATTGCGAATTCTCCTTTCGAAATTTCCAAATATTTCTAAATCCAAGCTGAAGTAAATGAAAACGAAAGTTATGAACAAGAAACAAAAGATAAAGATGTTATCAAACTCGAAATTGGTATTGACGAGGGATCCATAGAAGTAGAGAAAATTAATTACCCTCCTTGACGTTTCTTTGTCTGGATAACTAGCTCCGCACTGATAGGAAACCCCATGCGATTCTTTAAAATCACCAAAAACATGGGTGGGATGCAAGAATGCTCCGCCACAACCATTTACAAGCAGATGCTGTGCATAAACTAAATCATTCGATTCAGGTACCATTGAGTGGCGCATATAGTGATGTATGTCCCCAGCAATTCGAAGCTTACACCTTTCTTTCAAAATGTTACAGATCAACTCTGACAGATTATCCCTTTCGACATCAGTACCAGTTTCGTACCAATCAACAAGCCAGTCCGGTTGGTGTGTCATTACGATCACAGCGTCGTTTTTTCCGATCTTATTAATTACACATGATGTTTAGACATTAATGTCGTGAAATCAACAAGATTATGAAACAGAATCTGAACTGTCAATGTCTACCTATTTGGGTCTAATCATATGGCCTCCGAAAAGTTAAGAATTTTAACTAACAGTACCCTGGCACAGGTCGATCGTATTAAATCCAAAATGACCATTTGCAATGAGAATGTGTCCGTTTCGTGGCAAATGGTTATTTTGGTCACAAATATATATATACTTTGTAAAAAATAAACAGGTTTTTGTACTACAACTAATTATCGCAAAACGATAAACACCTGATTGGTGATCATTTTTTCATAACTATTTACGTGATAATCATGGGCTTTAAATTAATGAAATTTTTATAAAATAACTTATAAAAGTGTCTTAATTTTACAAAAATACTCTCATTTTAATACATGAATATTCTGCAAATTAGATCAGTTGTGAAAAGAGCTCGATGTCTATTAATTAATTATTTCTACAACAAAAATAATAAAACAGTGATTGAGAAAGAGAAACAAGAAAAATACCTTTTCCCTTGCAAGATTTGAAAAGAATTGGAATTGGTAGGTATCGATATCACCATCGAGTGCAAGATCAAGACCGAAAATCCACCATCTTTGAGGAAGTTTTACAGCGAAATAAGACGTCTTCTGAGGCATATACCACCCGCCCAACCACTTCTTCTCACATATATACTTCGTAAAGGTTTGAAGACCATCAAACCAATCTGTCACCCCCAAAATCGAGAAAATAATATTACCATAAACACAATAACGTACGTACAGCAAGAAGCATGCATTATTGGGGATGTGCATGTATATTTGTAGTGCATGTTTATTTTGAGAATGTAATACAAATAATTAAATAAAAATAATGATTTATATTAGAGAAATGATAGTTACAGTCGTGAGTGCGCAAGTGTCGTGCAATCACTTTGAAAAAAATTAATAAATATGGCATCCACATAAAAAGATAATAATTTTTTAATAGTAGACCCCACTCTTTCAAAGCGACTGCACGACGTTTGTACACTCCACATGAATTGCATGTAGCATTACTCTTTATATTATATCCTTAACTGTTAAATTACGTACGTACTCACATGCATGCATCTTACATCGCCCAAAGAAATATGGGAAAGACAAGCAGTTAATATATAAAACATGCATAAACATGGAAAGAATTTCAGTAGAGTCTCAAAATCATAAGAGCGAGCTAGGATCAACCATGGTTTCCGGGAATAACAAAACACTGAGGTCCAACATGACCATGATCCCGCTTATGATTGTTAGGCAGTTGAAGAGCATACTCGAAAGGACGTAAGAAGCGCCTTTCATATGTGTATTTTGACGGATTAGGGTACCTATAAATAATAGAAGCAAATTCTTTATTAAAAACAAAATGAGGTAATCATGTCCCTAACATTGATGATATCGTGCGACAAAATGTGTACATACAACATATATATATATATATATATATGAAGTAATGTTATATACAATCTTAGGATATGTAATTATGCCCTGTGTACTGTAACACCCCAATAGAAAGTCTAAATCACATGACTTATACTCCAAGAGCAGTGCTACTCTACCGCCAAAGTAGCATTGCTCAAAGTGACCGCTAGTTGAAATTAGCTTTTTTATTTTTTTTCAATTTTTTTATTCATATTTTTTATCATTTTAAAACATTTTAAAAAATATATAAAAAATAAATAAATACACTAATAGTTACTTCCTTAACCATTAAGTAAAAATAAAAATAAAAATAAAAATAAAAAAGTGTCAAAATGAGGTGTCAAACTGGCATTTAATTTCATACTCCAAAAAGAGCAAGAACTTCTCATTCCCAAACAATATGGGATCTCATACAGCACCTACCCTTATCCTTATCATATTGCATGGGTATCACACGCACTCCCTTTGAAGATATACAGATTCACTTAATATGTGCTGGATTTTATATGTGCTGAATTTTATATTTAAAAAAGAAATAATCTATACAATCTTAAAGTATATACGTACGCAAGTCTCGCGCACTGCTTTTAAAAAAATGATAAATTTATGATCCACATGAAAATATCTAATTTTTTTAAGGATAGTGCATTTGGGTGAGACTTGCACAATTTAAGACCATATCTAACCTTATTCATCCTACCAATTGATTGGTAAAAATTTTTTGAATGGTAAGTACCAAAGTGTCGAACTTACGCAAGATCCCCTCCAATGAGTAGCAAGTCTCCTCGTTTTAAGGTAAGCTTAGTGCCATTAGTGCCATTACAACGAATGGCACGCTTAGCAAGTAGACGTGTCACAGTGTAAGCTGAATTCCCACCATCGCCAGTATCAGCCATGAAATCGAACCACAGTTCATCCTTTTTACTAAAATCATACAAAAGATTCTGTTGATCTCGGGCTCCACGATTGTGTTCTCGAGCTCCATCTTGAACTTGACTCGTTACTGCCTGCAGATTAATATATAGAGGAGAAAGGGGGCGGTAATGCTCAAGACAAATTAATATTGAAAAGAAGTGATAATAAATTTGTTGCTGATTGTTCCCTACACTAAGTAGCTTATATAAATTAACAAGCTTAACCTTCTAGTACTCCTATATATGTATTCAGCTTTTTTTCAATAATCTTGATAAAAATATTGGTTATTAATTTGATTTTGGTTATTCATATCAAATCTCCACATTAGATTATATATTTATTCATTATATAGTAATGAATAACTAATAATTTCAAAAAGATTTAATTTTTTTTTAATTATTAACTTATTTTATTTCATCATATTTTACTATTCTACCTATTATATATTAATTAGTAATCATATTCTTATTAAATTAATATATCACTTAACTCAAATTAATATACCAATTATGATTAAATATGTGATAGCAAGAAAGGGAGAGAGAAATAATTAATAAAATATGTATTTGATGTATGTACAGTAACCTTCAAATTTAGAAAAACTTTTGAAAGTCACTGTAGCTAAATTCTAAATATATTTAGAATTTAGCTAATCCATTGTGAGCATATTTTGCTCTCTAATAACTAAATACTCAATAAATTTAGCTTTTAGTTGATCTAATGGGAGTGCTCTTACATAGAGATGTGATATGCATGGTAAATATATTTGAAAATCAGATCTCTTGATTTGATAAATATGAAAATCAAATCAAGATAATATCAAGTCAAATTTTTGATTTGATATTATCTGATCTAACATCACTCTCAATAAGATCATGAAAATGCTGTTGATGATGAAGTCAATGACAATCGGAATATTAAATCTTGAGTTATGGCAATATAGGAAACAAAATATAGAAGATGGAAAGATTTTATTACCAAGAGCTAGCTGCTTCGTAAGGAAAGAAGTTACATATACCTGCATTATACGCAAGTCAAAGCGACCTAGGAAGATATTTACCGACACCAGGAGGTCAAAAACAGTCTTGTAAAGGTCAGCTGAGGTTCTGCGATAAATAGCAAACACCAGAACAGAGACAACAACCACTTGAAAATCTTATTAACAAGGCCAACCTCGGGAAAAAGTGTTCTTTTGGGAGCAAACAAATAAGAAAAGATGGCATAGATCTGAGAATTGTTACCGTCACAAATAGGTTTTATAAAAATAAATTTATAAATTGACGTAGTTTCATATGATCATACGTTAGATTTATATATTTATTTTAAAAAAATGATAGTTAAAGCATACGTACCCTGAATACCAAGGAACCATATCTAAAAAATAAGGCTTCCGACAATCTTGATCCGATGATCTGTCCAACAAATTGATTATATTTATAAATCACTCAATCCAGGACAGTCATTAAGGCAAGATGCCTTAATAATATTCCATGTATTATCTACAAGCTGACAGTACTCACGTATTTGATTCTCTCTTTTGGTAATAATGCACGTAAATATTAAGGCCTATAAACAGGGGCCATGAGACGTGGGTGTCATATGATATTTGACTCTCTGTATTTCTTGCAGGCCCCTGTAAAAAAAAAAAAGGAATATGTACGTAGAGTAATCAATACGATATAAATCGACGTATATTATATATATATATATATATATATATATATATTTATATATATGTATAATAAATAGTTTTCTTAACTAATAAACGATCTATTAAATTGGTGATGTGCTGTATCTTCAATTCCTCATATTTTCTGTTGCTGAAGTATATATGATGATGACAAATTGAGTTCGCTTATAAATTATATGGCATATTGATTCTGTGTTGGGTCTAAATACACACGGCAGACAGGGAAAGCTGCAGGCGACTAATAAGAAAACTTGACTGCATAACGAGCGAGGAAAGGATAGCGAGCCGCTAAATCGTGGGCTGTAGCCGTACCTCGATATGAATTGTACCGTTCGTATACCGGATCCAACCACAGCAGGCTATACTGAAAATCTTCAAAGCATGCAAAATTATTCAGAGATACTGATAGAGGAAAACCGTACGTACGTAGAACTCAATTATCTGAAATCAAGATCAGTTCTGATCCTCTTCAGGAGTACTTACTGCAGAATGTTTGAAAATGTTCCCTAGGTTCCACTTTGGAGCCTCAAGTTTAAAGAAGTACGCGAGGCGATCATAAATAAAGAGGAAGACGAGAAGACGCAGAACAGAAGAGGCAAAAGTTGTCAAGAAAACAGACATATCGTAAAAGTTATCCCTCGGCTGAGGAGAGAGATGATAGAGAGCTGCTACTAAAAGCCAGTACAAATACCTGCAAGACCACAAATCACGGTTGTAAATATATTTTCTCATCTATATATATGTATGTATATATATGTATGTATATATATGTGTATATATATACATGTGTACCGTGAGTGCACATGATTTCCACGAATGCACATGAAAGACGTACCTACTTCATGTCTTTCATCTAGTAGTCTATGTTTTGAATCGAAACATATATATATATTTAGCTTTAATGCAAGTACCAGATCCATATTAGCGCTAGGCAACAGACCCTTACGAGCGAACGACCTTCGAGTTCAATAAATATATAATATGTGTGTGTATTGGTGCATGTTGTATATAATATATAGAGATAGAGATCAAGTGTTACAACTACAAAGAGATCCCACAAAAGTAAATCTACAAACCGACATGATTTCATATATATGATACGTACATTAGATCTATTTTCTAATAAAAATAACTCTACATTCTAACAGATTACATCAAGTACTTACGTTATTTTGTATATTTATTTTTGTAAAATCTATTTGTACCCAAAGCATTTTTTAAAGATATATATACACACACGTATCTGCACATGAAATGAAGAAACACATACATATATATATATATATATATATATATGCATAAAATACATACAAACACACATATATAATTAATTATAACCCATGTCTTTCAATGTAAGTCATATATAGAAGGGAGAGTGATATTTACCACTTATTGGACCGGATCCAAGGCTGTAAAAAGTAACCCATAGATATGCTTATAAAAAGTGACAGCCAGGATATCTGCCTGCAAAAGTGTGCATTTTCAAAGAAAAAAACAAATTATTGGCTTTATTACCTCCCCTACTTTATTAGTGCATGTACACACATTCATAAGAAAAGGACACAAACATCACATGCAAATGCGTATGGCTCTTCACTCTTGCTCCGAGGATACACACATTTTGGGGTAACAACTTTTGTGTGCATCTTTCACCCCTATGGTCCATTTTGAATAAAACAGGTACTATATATATATATATATATATATATATATATACTATGAATTGAAATGTATATTAAGAATGCAATCAAATGTATACATAGAAAAAAGGTTATTTGTCAATATCGATCCTTCTTATAATCATTATCATTCTTTATATGGTATCGAATTAATGATTAGATAGAAGATAGATAATTAAGCAAAGATTGATAAATAATTTTCCAATCATTTGACTATCACGTTCCGTGAGAAAATAACGTGACACCTATGTATTCGGTGCGAAGAATGAATTAAACCTAAGTATCAATAAATAAAAAAAAAAAAAAAAATGTGATCAGAGTAATAATGTTTACGTACCAAATATTGTTGGATGCGATCCATGGCAGGCGTAGGGAATTGAGGTTTGCAAACAGAACTTGAAATTTAGTCTCGCATAAAATTATGTTCACCAGAGGATAGAAGTGATACATCAACGAAAACGCAATGAAAAGAGAAAACACATGTTCGCTTAACCAGATCAGGTTTTTCATAACCTTCTTGATCATGATCATCATGATGATCTCGATCAGCGTACACTAGTAGTAGTCAAAGCTGCTTCGATCGATGTTGCAACAAATGAAGTCAACACCATAATTAATTAGTTCACATCTAACTTCAGAAAAGAATAGAAATTAAATTAAAAAAGCTAAAATATTTGGATACAGATCAGTAATTAATCATGAGAAGTTACTAAACAAGAACACATATCATCAATATATAATATTATATATAGTTTACAATTGACTGAGATCATGTTAATTACTTGCATTTTGTTTCTTCGGAAATAGATGATCATATTAAATACATGCAATCCAACATCATGATCAGAAAAAACAGAACCTGAAATAAGTTTATGAGATAGAGACAAGAAATTAGGTATACCTGCAGCAGGCCGTATCTGGGGAATTAGGAAAGAAGATGAAGAGCAAGCAAATTGTAAAGAAAAAAAAAATAACAATTGGGATATATTATATTTTAATTATGAAGTGTTACGTTCACAAAAAGATTTTACAAAAGTAAATTTTATAACAAAAATAATTTCAAAATCTAATGTTCTATATCAAGTTATATCAGTTTGTGAGTTTATTTTTTTAAAATCTCTTTATATTAATACGTAAAAGCATTTCTGTTCTAATCATCCCCGACGCTAGGGCAAAGATTCCCGTGTTAAAGGGAGCTTGAAATAATGCACACATTAACGAAATCATCACACGGATCGAGAAAAAAAATTTGAAATTCATTCTGGAACAAAACATTGCTCAGTCCACAAACGAAAAACAAAACACTTACGAGGTAGAGAGATCAGGAAGGTACGTACCTGCCGGCCGTAGCTTCGAAGCCAAGCGAACACAGAGAGAATGAAGAGCAATGTTATGGATCGAAACAACTATACATATATATATACATACGAGCGCGCGAAGAAATTAACAACGTGAGACAATGAGGGAATAAAATAGTACTGTTTCTCTCTCGCTCCCTAACATTTTTCAAAGCTTTGACTTTATATCTGGAACTGGGAGCAACACATGCATGCCACCGAGTGACCAACCTTGCACAATCCTAACTACGAGGAAGCAGCATTAAGGTTAGGTATACTTCAATGGCATATTCCAATCATGTTTGTGTCTGAAGCTGGACTTACGCGTAGAAGACTACAGTGGATGTTTGGGAAATGAGATGAGATGATTATGAATAGTAGTAAGATAGTTTGTTAATAGTAGTGAGATAGTTGAGAAAAAATTGAATAAAAAATATTACAAAGTTTAAATATTGTTAGAATATATAATTTTTTAATATTATTTTGTTTTAAGATTTGAAAAAGTTGAATTTTTTTTGTTTGAAAGTTTGGAAGTTTGAGAAAGTTGTGATTATAAGTATAAAAATATTTGTATTTAAGTGATGTTTGGAAAAAAAATGAGATAAAATTAGATGAAATGAGATGAAAATTAGATCGCAACATCCCCAACGAAAGGAAGGCTTCTTTTCATTCTTTTTTTTTTTTTTATATATATATAATCTGCTCGAATGATATATGATTGCCGTGGAAAATCATTACGCGCACAGTCTTCTCTCGGGTTTCCATCTAATAAAATGAGAAATGTTTTAGATATATATATATATATATACAAAGAGATTCAATAAAAGTAGATTTATATATAATAGATATAATTTGATATGATACGTTAAATTGTAAAACTACTTTAATTTTATTATAAAGTAAATATAACGTATTATATGAAATTATATTAATTTATAAGTTTATTTTTATAAAAATTTTGGTGATATTAGCAACTCTTTAATAGATATCAATTGGGGAGATTTCACGTCATATGGCTGACGATGAGGTATCCTTTCCAGCTGAGTCATACAGATCGAATAAATAAATAAAACTCGTTCAACGTACACTTGTTTTGGGTGTTGTTTTAATTTAATAATGATGATTAACAAATTCCACAACACACACACACAATATATATATATTTAATATATATATATATATATATTTGTCATTTGGATCTAATTAGCTAGACTTCTGATCATGAAATGATCACACCCATAGTCAACATTTTCACATCGACCAACCCAACATTTTCCGTATTATATAATGCTTATCATCTTTAGCAAGTCTAAAACTGATATAAAGCTTATCCTTTTAATTAAAAAAAACAATAATTATTGACTATAAAAAAAAAACAATTAATGGCCGATTTTATACAGTTTTCATTGAAAAACTAACTTGGAAATTATATATAAATTAGCAAGTCTAAAAAATGATATAAAGCTTATCCTTTTAATTAAAAAAAACAATAATTATTGACTTTAAAAAAATAACGACTAATGGCCGATTTTATACAGTTATCATTGAAAATAACTTGGAAATTATATATAAACTGGCGTTTTTCTTATAGATATTTTTTTAAACGACACATCATGAAAATTCATATTAAAAATAGTCACACATGATCATTACCGTATTTGTATATTGACCAATGTTATTATAATTCTTTCTAATTTTCTAATTACATTCACACCCACGCATTTCTGAATTAATCATGTGGCTTATTAACACTTATCTGCATCTCAGTTTTATTAGAAATTATTAGAACCATGCACCGTGGATCATGATTGAAAAAATCAAAGCATTCTGTCGACATGTGCATGTGATTCCTTCTATGTTCTACCAGAAGACAAGAGAAGTACAGGGGTAAAGAGACAAGCAGAATAACGACAATGTTTTCCAAATTCTACTGTTAAAAAATGTGCCAAAGGTAGTTAAATCTTCTGCAATCCCACCTCTAGTGGGACACAACAATTAGGGGACGTTTGACATGTTGAGTTGCATGTAGAGTCTGGTCTATGAACAGAAAAGGCACAGAAAGAAAGTTTGCTCGACTGTCGTTCGACCTTGACTCAAGCGAAGCTCAACCCGTCAGTTCGCTCGAGGTGCACTTAACAGTGGGCTTGAGCGAAGGTTATACAGATTGTTCGCTCAAGGTTTGTGCAACAGTAGGCTCGAGCCAAGGACAATTAGATTGTTCGCTCAAGGTTTGTGTGATGCTGGGCCGAGTGAAGCACTAACCCTAGTGATCGCTCGAGTAGTGCTTGTTAGACCGCCTGAGCTAATATTCAATTGATTGTTTGCTTGAGGCACGCTCGACACCCGCTCAAGTGAAGAACCCAATTTTGCCGTTTAGGATTTTCATCATCATTTTTTCTCTCTCTCTCTCTCTATATATATATGTAATGTTTGTTCTCTTGTGACATGAACTCAACAGATCAGAGTGAAAAAAAGAAAGGCAAAGATGTGAAAACATATTGAGAGAGAAAAAGCCCTGGAGAGAGTTGAAATTATGTGAGTAGAGTGGCGCTCTTATAACTCACTATATGTGATTGTAATCTCCTTGGGAGTAAAATTCCATGTAGCTTTGTTGATGCAGTCACGTTGCCAAACCATGTTAAATACTATATCGTGTGTAATTTGCTTGATTCCTATATTTTCACATTTATTTTAATTTCTATCTCATTATCGTTGTGTATGGGTGTGGTTGCTCTAGTGCTTTATTTCACAACATGACAATGAAATTAAATTTTTTAAACTTTTTATAATTTTCTCTCTAAATATTACTTAAGCATGAAATATTTTTCAATTTCAAATCTTAATGCATGTTTGGGATTGCGGTGGAAAATATAGCTTATAGCTTAAGTAATAAGTTCTTCTATTAAAAAGTTATTTACTGATTGGTAACCATATGTTTAAAGCACTTTCAAGCATGTTACATTTGTTTGGAACAAATTAAAAAAGTATTTTCTAATGTAGAAATGACGATTATTTAGGTTTTTAAAGATTATGACCTTGTATTTGAAAATTTGAAAGTTGTAATTATCTGAAAATTGTATAAATTATTTTGCCAAGTTGAAAAATTTTTTAAAATTCGACTTACATTCCACATTATCCAAAAAGTTATTGGATAGGTTGCATTTGGATATTGAGTTATTCTTAGGTATTCCGTGAATAGTAGTAAAAAAATAAGGAAAACATAATGATAAAATATTAAATAGTAGTGAAAAGTAGGTGAAAAGTAATAATAAAATAATGAATAGTATTGAGGTCTTCTGATAAGAGTTTTGATACTCATCATCTCCACACACCATACGAAAGTATTGAATAGTAGTTAGGTATTCTGAGAAAGGCTTTGGGTTTTATTCTTCATAAACTAATTGGTTTCTCCTACTCACCATTCATACACCATACATTTGGTAAAAGAAAAAAAAAATTATGTATGGTGCATGATATGAAGATGATCAGTAGAATTTTTCTTCTAAAAGTACATATACCCAAACTTGGAATTAATCTTCAAATTGAACCTTCTGTTTACTTGTATTTTACACTCTTGAATAAAAACTTGACACAGGAGATTTACGGAAGTATGGTGCTAGTGAATCTTTTGTCCCCTAATCCTGTCCCTTAGCTTTGCTGACATCACCTCATCCGATCCCTAGTTACTCTCTATCCGGATTGGATGTTTAGGAAAAATATCAAAATATGTAAATTTGAATTGTTTTTCTATTTTTAGCTTATTCGAGATTGAAAAATGTTTTAATATGTAACACATAAACAACCTAATCTTTTTCATGGGTCAAACACCTCTTGTATAACGTAAAAACATAGTGTGTGCTCGCATGCTCGTTAAATGTGTATATACAATTAATCCATGGCAGGCGTAGGGAATTGAGGTTTACAACCAGAAGTACTTGAAATTTAGCCTCGCATAAAATTATGTTCACAAGAGGATAGAAGTGATCATGATACATCAACGAAAACACAATGAAAAGAGAAAACCCATGTACAATGAGAAATGGGAATAAAATTAGGCCTGTGCAAAATAACCAATCAACCGACAGATCTGATTAAGTTGACCCAGCCCGCTCGAATCGATTTTATCAGATTGTTATCTGATCGGGTCTCCAACCCGACTAGGAACGGGTTTTTTTGTCTTGGTGTCAACCTGTATGTTTAAATACAAATAGACTCATATTTCAATACTAGGGTTATGGGTAAGGCTGTGCAAATCACCCGTAAATCTGATGGGCCTGCTCAAAGTAACCCGACTTGACCCGACTTGAGGAATTAGTAGTGACTTGAATTTTTTGAGACAATACTTATAGTTGAAGATTAATCATTTGGTTGTGCAAAATTTTTTATTGATGGTTAACTTTGGAAGTGGCCATTAGGTTACCAAAGGTAGAATTCAATGGAGGTTTAGAAGTTATATCATAGGAGTCGATTGAGGTTAGCACAGATTATTGTATGGAGCTATTAATCATTGAAATTTATTGGATTTGTATTAAGGTTCTTGTGAAAAATGGAGATTTTGGATAACATAGCCACTCTAGGAATATTGGACATGAGATACCACTGGGAGTCTAATGTGAGTATGATGGAATTGCTTATGAGAATAGACTTGAGATAACATTACTTACGCCTATTTGGGTGTTGGTAATGGTATGTTGTCTCAAGCGTGTTCTGGTTGTATCTTGTATCCTGTTTTAGCATGATGTATGGCCTTACAAATTTCGAGGACTAAAGTTTTTTTAAGGGGGGAGAGAATGTAACACTCCGTATTTTAGTGTATTTTTATTGAAGAATTATTTTTATTAATTCAAAAATTTATTCTCTTGTTTTAAAATTGTCGGGTTTTCAGTGGGTTTATTTTTATGATTTTTAATTTGTGAAAATTAAATTTGATATGTTTCCTTAATATTAATTATTGTTATGCATTTAAATTTCTCTTTATTCTAAATTAATTTATTGTCGGACTTAATTATTTTATTTTCATTTTATCATTACGTTTAAATTATTTTAATTGAGATGCTGTTTTGAAATCATTTCCATTAGATCATTTTTGTGACCCAAGATGTAGGGATTGTACCTCATTTCTTTCCCTCCATTTTTTCTTTTTCCCTTTTCTTTCTTTTTCTTTTCTTTTTTCTCTCCTCTCTCTCTCTCTCCCCGCGTGGCCTCTCTCCTCGCCCATTTCTCTCTTCTCCCAGCCCAGCTGCCGCCGTGGTCGGCACCACCCACCCCTCCAGCTTCCCCTCCCTCCGGCGACCCCTTCCCTCCAGTTGCAGCCTCCCTCGCGCCGCCGTTAGCCACCACGAACTTCTCAAAGCCGCGGCGCATCTTGAGCTCCAGCCCCGCCGTCGCGCCACCTCCGGCCACCATTTCTTTACCACTTCATTCTCGACCTCCTAGCAACCCAAAGCACCTATCCTTAGCTCCAATCCGTCACCGGTGAAGCTCCACCATCAACATTTCCGTTTTGGGCATTTTTGGCCTAAAACCACCCTCTACGCCGCCACCCACGGCAAACCACCACCACCATTAGCTTCACCGACATCCCTAAGCCTTACCTTATTAATTTCGGGTCTTACTTTGTCTCCATTCAAAAGTGGGTTTTTGAGACCCACAGCCACAGTGTATTTTACACTGTTACGTTGCTGTATTGCCACCTTTTGCACCTCTGTGATCCTTCAGAAATTATTATATAGCACTGTAAGTATTTCTCTAAGGAACTATCGTGATTTAAATATATTTTTGTACTAACTCATATTATTGTGATCTGGTTGGACATGCCGGACTGAGTCCGAGGAGTTCGGGGGTCGGATGGATTGTGGACGGAGTTGTTGTGTGTTTGGTTTGCATTGTTGGTTGTTGGTATGGTGTTGTTCATGTACATGGCATATTGCACGGATGATCATGTTTGTAAATGAAACTGAGTTTTCGTTTACATACATTCATGTTCATGTGTTGATTGAAAACTGCGTTTTCAAGTGTTTATTTGAAAATTAGATTTTCATGTGAAATGATTCTGAGTGTGTTTGAAACGACTTGATTGACTGGTTTGAGAAAAAGGAAAAGAGACTGTAGGGATGGTTGTAAGCAGGGATGGTGGTAGAGTCCCGTCTAACACCCCGTATTTTAGTGTATTTTTATTGAAGGATTATTTTTATTGATTCAAAAATTTATTCTCTTGTTTTAAAATTATCGGATATTTTTAAATGGTTTATTTTATGATCTTTAAATTGTAAAAATTAATTTGTTATACTTTCTTAATATTTATTATTGTGATGCATTTAAATTGTTTTTTATTTTAAATTAATTGATTGTTGGATTTAATTGTTTTATCTTCATTTTATCATTACGTTTAAATTATTTTATTTAACTTACTGTTTTGAAATTATTTTCGTTGGATCATTTTTGTGACCCAAGATGTGAGGATTGGACCTCATTTCTTTCCCCTTACTTTTCTTTTTCTCTTTCTTTTGTTTCTCCCCTTTTCTTTTTTTTTTTTGTTCCTTTCCTCTGCTTTTCCCCCAGCGCGTGCGATAGCCTCTCTCCCCTTCCCCATGCGTCGGCGTCGCCTCTCCCAGCCCAACGCCGCCACGCCACCGTGACCCACACCGCCCCTCCCGTTCGCTCCCCCACCGGCTGGCAACCATTCCCCGTCAATCCTATCCCCTATCTCACCATCGTTAGCCTCCACGAACCACCCAAAGCCGAGGCCTTCTCTTCGTTCCAGCGCCGCCGTTGCATCACCTCTAGCCACCATTTTTTCTCCACTTCATCCTCGACCTCCTAGCAACCCAATGCACCCAACCCCATTTCCGATTTGGGTATTTTTGGTCTTCAACCACCCTTTGCACCACCACCCACGGCCAACCACCACCACCACTAGCTTCATTGACATCCCTAAGCCCTACCCTATCAATTTCGGGTCTCAGTTTGTCCCCATTCAAAAGTGGGTTTTTAAGACCCACAGCCACAGTGTATTTTACACTGTTACGTTGCTGTGTCGCCATCTTTTGCACCTCCATAATCATTCGGAAATCATTATATAGCACTGTAAGTATTTTTCCAAAGAACTATCATGATTTAAATATATTTTTGCACTAACTCATATTATTGTGATCTGGTTGGACATGCCGAACTGAGTCCTAGGAGTTCGGGGGTCGGATGGATTGTGGACGGAGTTGTGTGTTTGGTTGGTATTGTGAAATATTAGTTGTTGGCATGGTGTTGTTCATGTACATGGCATATTGCACGCATGATCATGTTTGTAAAGGAAATTGGGTTTTCGTGTACATGCATTCATGTTCATATGTTTCGTGAAAACTGAATTTTCATGTGTTAAAGGATTTTGGGTGCGTGTGTGTCACGACCCCAAGCCGAGATAGGGTATTATCTCGGTGGAGCTACTCTAGTCACTCGGGAGTGGAATATACTGAGTGACGTCCCCTGGGTTGTCGCTGGGCGACAACGGGATTAGACGAGATGATCTCGTGCCGACTCTGTGGCCCCTCTGCTGGCGGGGGCTAGAGGATGCTTGGCCACGAACGCTCTGGGTGCGGAACTGGACATCGCTTGTTGCGTTGTGGGTGCTTGGCCACAAACGCGCTGGGCGCAGAACTGAGCATTGCTACGAAGTCAGAACGTGCGGATGATCCCTAGGGGAGATCATGGTGCATTGGTTAATGGATTAATGGACTGTTTTCTGGGAAAATAGCGTGTGTTGAATAAAAGGATTTTATGTGATTCATTTTTTGGGAAAATGATGTTTTATTGATTTGGGTCATTTTCTGGAAAATATTTTTGGGCCAAAATGAGATTTTGGCGTGTGTTAGAAAATATCAATTTTCGGGGAAAATGATATTTTGGATTTGATGCATATTTCATGATATGCATGCATCTTGGTTGCATCAATATTTTTTTATCTCGTGGTTGTTTGGTTTATACTTACCTGTGGTACCATTTTATGGTATCGCAGATTTTGATGCAGATGAGGATGACGAGCCTTAAGCTTGGCTCCGTTGGAGGAGTGATCTGGGATTGCTCTAGTTTATCGAGATTCGCTTTATCAATTATTTCTGTATTTGTTTTGTAATATATTTTGGGATGACTGTATAACTTTCTAAAGATGATTTGTTTTGAATATTTATATTTAAAATTATGGTACTTAGTAGACTTATTTATACTATCCGCTACGTTGTTTATTGTACACTATTGTATGTACACACACATTTGGCACTTTTGTTGGGATGCGTGACCGTGTTGTCATCATCCTGACATCACGATTCCCGTGTCTTTGTACGTGGGAGTCGGGGTGTCACATCCGGCTTGCGATTCCCGCCTACGGTGCACGCAGTATGGATGGTAGTAAGCAGGGATGGTAGTTGTGTCCCGCCTGTGATTCCCGCCTACGGTGCACACGGTAGGGATGGTGGTAAGCAGTGATGATGGTATAGTCCCGCCTGTGATTCCTGCCTACAGTGCTCTGATAATTATTCATTGTGTAGAAATGAACTGTAGGGATGGTGGTAAGCAAGGATGGTGGTAGAGTCTCGCCTATGATTCCCCCCTATGGTGCACGCGGTAGGGATGGTGGTAAGCAGGGATGGTGGTTGTGTCCCGCCTGTGATTCCCACCTACAGTGCACGCAGTAAGGATGGTGGTAAACAGGGACGATAGTAGAGTCCCGCCTGCAATTCCCGCCTACAGTGTCCGATAAATGGTTTGTTTTATGTGAATCATTTTCTGAAAAAATGACAGACTATGTTTTTGGGCCAAAATGGGATTTTGGCATGTGTTGGAAATAATCATTTTTTGGAAAAAAATGGTATTTTGTGGCTAAGTGTATTTTGTCATATGAATGCATGTTGGTTGTATTAATATGTTTTTATCCCGAGAGTTATTTGGTTTATACTTACCTGTTGTACTATTTTATGGTATTGCAGATTTTGATGCAGATGTGGAGGACGAGCCTTAAGCTTGGCTCCGTTGGCGGAGTGATCTGGGATTACTCCTGTTTTTCGAGATTCGCTTTATCAATTATTTATGTATTTGTTTTGTAATATATTTTGGGTTGACTATATAACTTTTTAAAGATGATTTATTTTGAATATTTGTATTTAAAAATTATGGTACTTAGTAGACTTATTTATATTATCCGCTGCATTGTTTATTGTACACTGTTGCATATGCACACACTTGGCACTTTCGTTGGGATGTGTGACCGTGTTGTAATCATCCTAACGTCACGATTCCCATACTTTATTTGTACGTGGGAGTCAGGGTGTCATAGAAGTGTTGACGGGTCGAGTCGCCCCCAATTCTGGTTTCGATGGATCAGGTTGCAGGCCTAGTTACGGGAGTAAATAATGTCCCTTATAAGTTAAGATCAAAATATATGAAGAAGGAAAACTCTTGGTCAGCAGAAACTTACCCCTAAAAAATAAACAAAGCCACTGTAGAGTGAAGGAGTGATGGGACCTAGTGTTGGGCACATAGCAGAGTGACGCGGCGTGCGGTGGTGCAGCGTAGAAGTCATCGGTCTGAGAAATGACTTGCGGCTGTGTTTTCATGGGATGAGGTGGTGGCCAGTGTCGGCAATCACTGAGGAAGAGTGTGCAACAGAGAGAGAGGAAAAACAAAGTGAGGAGCGTGGGCAGAAAAAAAAATGGAGAGAGAGGCAACTGAGAGGAGAGAAATACAGAGAGAGTTGCGATGCTATCTGGAGGAAAAATTGAAGAGAAACAGCTAGCATCCACCCAAAAACAGCAAGCAGAAAGAGAGAGAGAGAGAGAGAGAGAGAGAGGAGGTTACTGAGTGTGTTTGACGTTTGTTATTGCCTCTTGAGGAAGGAGAGAGGGGAGTGGGTCACTGGCATTGCATAGAAGCGTGGGGAGAGGTTCTGTTGAAACTATGAAGTGAGGGATAGGGATGAGTTTTGCGAAACTCCAAACGCAGCACGTTGATGATGGTGATGGTGATATTTTTGTTTCCATTTTTCTCTCTTTATTTTTATTTTTTCCTTTGTTTTTCTTCTGCAAGAGGCTCTTACATTATGCAAGTATTTTTTGGATCTTTTCTTCAATTTGAGGATGATTGTAGATCTGAGATTCAGATTATGGAAAGATTTTGTAAATTGATGTGCATAAAGTAGTTTTTTATCTTTTTTGTTGGGTAGTATGGGTTTGACCCGATTTTATTTTGTTCGAATTGGGTTAGGTCTGTAACGCCCCTGTCCTGCAGGGGTCGAATAGTTACTTCCTGTCACTAATACTCACATTTCAACAATATAATTATAGACACAAAATTCCCAATATCATAAAGAAATTTCAATTCAAACTAATTTCCTCAATATAACCAATTTTTCAAAATGCTAAGTCATCATAACACAATAAAATTTCTTAATAAAAATCGCCAATACTCATCGAAAACTTTTTAGACTTAATCTACTACTCTTAAATCATCTCACCCAAAACTTCAAAATCTTGATCCCCAATTGAAATATCCAAAATCATTTGATAAATATTATGGAGATAAGGCGTGAGTTATCAACAACTCAATAAGTAGAGAACTTATAATAGCATGTAAACATAAGCATTTATAAAGTTCAGTATACAAAACAATACATTGACCTCCAAAATGCAGAAACAACATATTTTCTTTTAGAATACATAAACAAAACTTGTCACAAAACATCAGAGTGAAATTTTTAGAAAAAACAAACTTGTTCCCACAAAGAAAATCCTTTGGCATATCCAAACTGAAATATTATATTCATATCATCTCATAGCATCACATCGGGACAAATACAATGTTTAACCCCGTGGTAGGATTTTAAACCACCAGTATACCTGTGGCTAGGCCGTATACAATGTTTCACCCCCATGGTAGGGTTATGAACGACCATTATACCCGTGGTTGGGCCGTATACCATGCTTCACCCCCGTGGTAGGGTTATAAACCACCATTATACCCTTGACTGGGTAGTATACCATGTTTCACCCCGGGATAGGGTTATAAACCACCATTATACCCGTGGTTGGGTCGTATACCATGTTTCACCCTCGTGATAGGGTTATAAACCACCATTATACTCGTGGCTGGAAATAAACAGAAACAGAACGGAACATCATCGGAACCAGATCACATTTAGATACAGAATCAGAACTTTATGCCAAGATTTTCAGATGACACATCATATCAAAACAAAATATTGAATAGCTTCAGATCATTTCACATGTTTGAAATAAACATAATCAGAACATCTTCATTTATTCATAGCAAAAACTTTTAAATTTTCACATTCGCTCTTTTTGCATAGTTCAGAAATAGAATGCACAAAATTAGCTCATGTCTACACCAGTCATGACACAAAAAATACTTTCTCTTATATAGAATTTATGCATATGTAGAACAAACATCTAAGGTCGTTTTCAGATTTTTTTAAAAAACAAACATGCATATTTTCAAAATCAACCTCATTTCATTTTGTTTATGCAAAACTAGTATATGAACCCTGCTTATCTGGACTTTTTAACTATTATGAATCTTTCCACAATCGTGCTGAATGAATGCCAATCGTCACCTATACAGAACACTAAGTGTTACTAAACTTCTAAAAGAACTGCTAAAACTCTCCATCTACTTAAATTTCTACTACGGAAAATAGCTTTGATAATTATTAAGATATTAGAAATCTAATATATAATATTATTATTATATATATTCTTAACTTATCATAATAGAATTTTATCAAATATGGTAAAACAACTTAGATTCATGTTGAAAATTAACTTAATCATATTTAAAACTCATATATTTATAAACTATTATTGAAATCATAATTTAATACCACTAACATATAACATAGGAGGAAATCATAGATTTCTTTAAACAATATTAGTTCATACAATATATTTAATAATATTTATCTTAAAAAATCATTGCAAACTACTAATCATATGTAATTTAAAACCATACAAGGTTTATTTCATATAATAGGCTTAAAGTGCTTAAACAAAAAATAAGAGATTAAAATACTTACTGTTTACTACCAAAACCAAATTGTAAAAATATTTAGTAATTTAACTTGAATCCGTAAATGTAAATTCTTATACTTCAAACAAAGCCCACTTAACACAAGTTTAATATAAAATCAGTCCAATATAAAATCATCTAAATGAAAAGGGCGTTTTGGAAAAAAATAAAAACATCAGCATGCATGCTCGTTGGGTACGGCTAGAAACAAGAAAAAATGTGGGACAAAATAAAAGGAATGCCTGGATCAAAACTGAGCATCACAGAGGCATACTCACCAAGGGAGGCTGAGAGGCACAACGAGACAGTGAGCTGGGTAGGGATCGAAGGTGGTGAGCACGGCGGCATGGCACTGGACGAGAGAGAGAAAGTGATGAGAGAGAGAGAGCAAAAGAGAGAGAGTCTGAGAGTAAGAGAGATGGAACGTCCCGAGAGAGAGAGGTCGAGGGAGTTACGGACTATGCAATGGGGGATGTAGTCCGACCATAGAATCTTGCTTCGTGATCTACGGTGGCTCCACTAGCTGGTTCACGGCTGGGCTACGGCCCACGGACGACAAGTAACTGGAGGCTTACATGGAGGCAAAGTTAGAAGGAAAGCATGCTCTGTTTTTCGCAAGTGGAAACAGAGGCCTTTTAGTGTGCGATGGTGGCTTGAGTTTCACGATGAAGGGTGGCGGCAAAGTGGAGCTCTCGTCGTGAAGTGGTGGCTGGAACCGTGGGAACGTGGGAGCCTTGCAAGGTGGTGGTGTGTACGAGGCAGTGGCTTGCTGGTCCATTTATGGAAGCCACAGGTTGGCGTGATGGTGGTCGTGCGGGATGGTTGGCGATGACGCAGTAGTGAGTGATGGCCCCGGCCTATGGTGTATGCATGGAGGTTTGTTGTGAATGAGAGAGACTCTGAGAGTATGAGATACACGAATAGAGAGAGTTTGTCAGATTGGATATAGAAATGCACAACAAGTATAAAACAAGAAAAAGTAGAGAGGGAGAGACCTGAGTGATGGACGGAAACGAAATAAAAGAGGACTTAAAAATGGAAATGATGGGAACCAAAGTGGGCCTAAACTTAAAGATTCTTTGCAAGTTCCATATGTGCCAATTAGAAGATCAAGAGCTAAGAAGATCAAAGAAGCAATGCAAGGACTGGTGCAATCCACTTCGGACGAGTCTAGCAAGGGCTAAATATTCAAGATGGGCTTGAGAGAAGCAGATTTAGTGATCATCCACGTGATACAAGCTATGGAAGAGTGAAACATAAATTAGGGCCTATTATTATTATGATTATGTGATTGAAGGCCTTGGATTTGTTTATTTTATTAAAGGGGCTTATTTTATTAATTATAGGAATTAGTCTAGAATAATTGGACTTGAGGATGTTTGGCCCACATATGTTTGATTTATTATGAAATAGGGTTTTGGGGAAGACCTTGTATTTTGGCCAATGGCTAGTTCTGAAAGTTACATTTTTGGAACTAAGGTTTCAAGAGGTCACTATAGCGTTACTGTAGCCGCGACACTGTTCATCCAGGGGCATTTTGGGTAAAATGGGCTTTATTTTAGCTAGGGTTTTAATTAGGTTTTCATTTAAATACTCTTTGTAGCCTCATGTTAAGAAGTTTGTGAAATTTGATAAATTTATTCATTATGAGTTGAGTTTATCTCCTCTTGTTCTTGATTAAACTTTTGAACTTATCAAAGGTAAATCACAAGCTTTGTTGCATTCCTCCTTGTAATCTGGGTTCCTGAGACAGGTTCTTCAGCAGGTCTAGATTTTAATATAATATATATTCTTGAAATGAGTTCTTATCGGGTCTAGATTTTTCATCCATTGACTTGATTTTGGCTTTCGTGGGTGAGTTTTCAAATTGATTGTGAGTTGAAAAGATTTTATTCCTACGGGTTCATATTATTTGGTATTCAAAGCAAGGTTTCCAATGAGGTTTGATTCTATCTTTTAATTTCTTGCATCCTTAAATTTAATTCTAGGGCTTCATTGTTCTAGGGTTGCAAAAAAAAAAAAAAAGATGCAGAAACAAAAAGTAGGCTGCCGAAATTTTTAGGGTTTTGGGTTTGGCTGAAATTTGCATCACATCAGATTTCAGAATTCTAGGATTTCTTGCATCTCTAAGTTTGTCAATTGCTTGGGGTACCTTTTCATTGTTTCTCATTGTCAATTCTTGTGCGCTTGAATTCAATTGCTTTATTTTCACAATTGAATATTGCTGTTTGTGATTGAATTAAAGAAGAAAAAGGAAAATAAAAGAAAGGAAAGGAAAAATAAAAATAAAAAATAAAAAATAAAGGAAAAGAAAAAAAAATTGAAAAATAAAAAGAGAAGAAGAAGAAGAAGAAAGAAAATGTAGCATATTCAAAGGTTGTTACATAGTTACAACAAAGAGAAAAAAAAACATTTGTTGATTGAGCTTTATCATCAAAGGGGCTGAATATATCTTTCTAGTTGCTATCTTGTTTTATAATTACTATTTTCTTCGTATAAATTCCTTGAGTCTCGTGTCATTTTATTACTTCCTTGTTTCTTGTTCTTGTTTCTTGGATCTATGTTACTGGTTGGAATAATACAAGATTGTATTGTCTTGATTTTAGTTCAACTAGTTCTTAAAGAACTTGAGCGAGAAAACTATTAAGGTAAAAGGCAAGAGAGTGTGAGACGATTACAGGGAAAAAGTCAATTAAGAGTCAAACACGAGTGGAGTGTCATTATTCGAGTGTAAACACGTAAGGGAGTGTTTGAGGTTTTCCACTAACATTCTTTTTGTGCAACACATTACGATGTCTCATAGGAGTGACTCATCACCAAAGGGGATGGCAGATAACTCATCCTTTGTATTGCAAGCCATGCAACAATAGTTTGAGCGGTTGAACTTAGTGTTGGGTGAAGTGAAAGATCGGACAGATCATCAAGATGCGGTAATTACAAATCTACAAGGCATGAGAGATAGGAGGCGACGTGAGTCTAGTGTTGAAAATGTGTATGAGAAAGAAGAGTATGGTGATTCTCTTGTTACTAGGTGTACACTCAATACACAAATTGAGATGGATGATACAGAGCAGCAGAGCGAGAACATTTTTCATACTAGATGCCACATCAACAATAAGGTATGTAGTGTGATCATTGATTTGGGGAGTTGTATTAATTTGGCTAGCACTACTTTAGTTGAGAAATTAAATTTACCTACCTTGAAACACCCTAGACCATACATGTTGCAGTGGTTGAGTGATTGTGGGGAGGTTAGGATAAATAAGCAAGTGCTAGTTTCCTTTTCAATTGAGAAATACCAGGATATGGCCCTTTGTGATGTAGTGTCTATGCATGCTGACCATATTTTGTTGAGAAAATCGTGACAGTTTGATAGGAAGGTGATCCATGATGGGTTAAGGAACAAGTACAGTTTTGAAAATGATGGAAAAACAATCAAACTTGCTCTTTTAACTCCAACACAAGTCCATGGGGACCAATTAAAACTGAAAAGTGAGGTTGCTAAAAAAAAAAAGAGTGAAAAATGAGAGTGATCAAAGAAGAAAGACTGAAAGTGAGAGTGATCAAAAAAGAAAAAGTGAAAAAGAGATTGAGCTAAAAAACAAGAGTGAAAGTGAGATTGTGCTAAAAAGCAAGAGTGAAAGTGAGATTGAGAAAAAAAGAAATAGTGAGGCCGAAAAAGAGAGAGAGAGAAAAAAAAGATGAGGCTGAGGCTAAAATCACAAGAAAAAGATTGAACGAGTTGAAAAATAATTGTGATTCAGAGAGTTCAAAAAAAGAAGAGAGTGAAAGAAAAAAAAGAGTGAAAATGAAAAAGAGAGTGAGAGAAAAAAAGAGAATGAGGGCAAAACATCAAGAAAAATGGAGAATGAAAAAGAAAATAGGGAGGTGGCTGAGAGTAAAAAAAAAAGAGTTGAGTAACGAGAGGAAAAAAAAAGAAAGATTGTAAAGAGAAATAGAAAAACAAAAGTGAGCTTTTATGCTAAGGCAAGATTTTATACTAATTTAACGACTCTTTGCCTAGTATTGTTGTTTCTTTGTTGCAGGGATATGAGGTTAAGATTCCTAGCGGTGTGTTTAGTGGATTGACACATATTAGAGAGATAGAACATTACATTGATTTTGTGCCTGGTGTGACAATCACTACCCAACCTTTCTTTGAAGAACATGAGTCCTTGACGCACTTGAAGGGGCAAGGTAAGTTGAATAGAATGCATGCCAAGTGGGTGTAATTCATTTAGACCTTTCCTCATGTAATCAAGTACACACAAGGTGAGGAAAATTTTGTGATTGATGCTTTAGCAAGAAGGTATATCCTTGTCATCAATTTAGATGCAAAGTTATTGAGACTTGAATATGATAAGAAATAGTATGCTAATGATGACAGCTTGGCTAGTGTGTATGGAGTACGTGAAAAACCATCGTTTGGTCAGTTTTATAGACTACATTGGTATTTATTTAAAGAGAATACACTTTGTGAGCCTACTTGTCTTATGCGTGAGTTTGTTGTGTATGAATTTGGTTTGATGGATCATTTTGGTGTAAAGAAAATTTTAGACATAGTGCATGAACGTTTGTGGGAGTATCATTTGCCATGTATTAACATGTTGCATAAACGTTTGTGGGAGTATCATTTTCCATTCATTAATGTGTTGCATGAACGTTTATGAGAATATTGCTTGCCATTCATTGAGTTTGCATATAATTGAAGTGGTCAACAAAGTCATTTTGGTGCAAGGAAGACTTTTGATGTGTTGCATGAACATTTGTGGAAGTATCATTTGCCATTTATTGACATGTTGCATGAACGTTTATGGGAGTATCATTTGCCATTCATGAACGTGTTGCATGAACGTATGTGGGAGTATTGTTTGTCATTCATTGAGTCTGCATCTAATTGGAGTAATTATTTTGGTGTCAAGAATGGGATGGAATATATTGAAACCTTTCCATATGTCATCCATTACAAGCAAGGTAATGAGAACATTATTGCTGATGCTCTATCCCGGATGTATATACTTTTTACTTCTATGAGTGCTAAAATACTTGGGTTTGAATATGTGAAATACATATATGCCAATGATTTTTTTTATGTCCATATGGCATGTGATAAGGCAGCATTTGGTAAGTTTTACAAGCATGATGGTTATTTGTTTAAAGAAAGCAAACTCTGTGTGTTAAGTTGTTCTATGCATGGGTAATTGGTGCGTGAGGCACATGGTAAGGGATTAATGGAACACTTTGGTATCAAGAAAACTTTAGACATTTTGTATGAACATTTCTTTTGGCCTAAGATGAAGAGAGATGTCAATCACATTTGTGGCAGGTGCATTACATGTAGAAAGGCCAAATCTAAGATTTTGTCACATGAGTTGTATACACCCTTACCCGTTCCTAGTGAGTCATGGGTAGATATATTTATGGATTTTGTTTTGGGGCTGCCTAGGACAAAATGGGGTAGAGATTCTATTTTTGTAGTTGTGGATAGATTTAGTAAGATGGTACATTTCATTCCATGCCATAAAACAGATGATGCCACAAACATAGCTGACTTGTTTTTCACGAAGATAGTGCGACTCCATGGTGTACCTCGGAGTATTGTTTCTGATAGGGATGTTAAATTCCTTAGCTACTTTTGGAATGTGTTGTCGGGAAAATTGGGTACTAAGCTATTATTTTCCACTACTTGTCATCCTCAGACTGATGGTCAGACTGAAGTAGTTAATAGGACTTTAATTCAGCTTTTACACACTGTTGTTCATAAGAATTTAAAAACTTGGGAGGATTGTTTGCCATTTATAGAGTTTGCATATAACAGGACCGTGCATGCTACTACTAAATTTTCACTTTTTGAACTTGTTTATAGACTTAATCAATTTACTCTTTTAGATTTAATGTCTTTACATGTTGATGACAGGAGTAGCTTGGATGGACTTTTCTAAATTCTTGAACAAATTAATGATAACGCATATAAAGTGGATCTTCCAAGTAAGTATCATGTTTATGCTATTTTCAATGTTACTAACATTTTTCCCTTTGATCCAGGTGGAGATTCGAGGTCGAATCATTTTGAAGAGAGGGGGAATGATGGAAACCAAAGTAGGCATAGACTTAAAGATCCTTTGCAAGTTCCAGATAAGCCAATTATAAGATCAAGAGTTAAGAAGATTAAGGAAGCAATGCAAGGATTGGTGCAATCCACTTTGGATGAGTCAATATTCAAGATGGGCTTGAGAGAAGCAGATCCAATGATCATCCACGTGATATAAGCTATGGAAGAGTGCAACATAAATTAGGGCTTATTATTATTATGATTATGTGATTAAAGGCCTTGAACTTGTTTATTTTATTAAAGGGGCTTATTTTATTAGTTATAGGAATTAGTCTAGAATAATTGGACTTGAGGATGCTGGCCTACATATGTTTGATTTCTTATGAACTAGGGTTTTTGGGAAGGCTTTGTATTTTGGCCAAGGGCTAATTTGGAAAGTTACATTTTTTGAACTAGGGTTTCAAGAGGGTACTGTAGCATTACTATAGCAGTGTTACTATAGTCGCGACACTGTTCATCTAGGGGCATTTTGGGTAAAAGGGGCTTTATTTTAGCTAACGTTTTAATTAAGTTTTGGTTTAAATACTCTTTGTAGCCTCATGTTAAGAAGTTTATGAAATTTGATGAATTTATTCATTGTGAATTGAGTTTATCTCCTCTTGTTCTTGATTGAACTTTTGAACTTATCAAAGGCAAATCACAACCTTTGTGGCATTTCTCATTGTAATTTGGGTTCTTGAGACAGGTTCTTCAACAGGTTTAGATTTTAATATAATCTAGGTTCTTGAAACGAGTTATCATCAGGTATAGATTTTCCATCTATTGACTTGATTTTGGCTTTCTTGGGTGAGTTTTCAAATTGATTATGGGTTTAAAGGATTCTATTCCTACTGACTCATATCAAGAAAGGAAGTTCAAACTGCCTAGACATGGAGATAATGGAGATTTCAGTGGAGGAAATTTCGGGAGTGCAAAAACTAAAAGTGAAAAACCGTCGGAAGGATAAAATGCATGCAGAAAGATGAAGCTCACCTCAAACGGCATCATGGCTGCATAAAAAAAAAATATAGGGAAGAAAAATTGGGGAAGTTTATCGGGGCTAGGGGAGGCAGGACGGAAAAAAAAAGAGAAGGAAAAAAAATCCAAAGGGCCAGGGTGTTACAAAGTTGGATTGGCAGCTTAAACTAGGATGTTTGGGCTGGGCCGGACCTGTCACAAACCCGGTTATACCAGGTCGGGTTGCATGCCTAAATAAAATAGTACTATTTTTCTGTCCCTCCCTACCATTTTTCAAAGCTTTGACTTTATTTCTTGAACTGGGAGCAACACGTGCATGCCACCGAGTGACCAACCTTGCACAATGCTAACCACGAGGAAGCAGCATTAAGGTTGGTATAATTCAATGGCATATTCCAATCATGTTTGTGACTCAAACTGGACTTGCGCGTAGAAGACTAGTATAAGCTGCAGTGGAAGGAAGGCTTCTTTTCTACTTACAACTATTTTGCAATTACTTTATAATTGTACATAAAATGAAAGGTAATTTATAATATTATTGAAACTTATTTTTGGTATAATGCCATGATTGTATTGGCTGATTGGACATATTTTTTAAAATAATTGTAAATAAATTGTAAGTACATTATTATCCTTTCTTTTTTATATAATCTGCTCCAATATGATTGTGAGATTGTCGTGGAACTTTACCCGCACAGTCTTCTCTCGTTTTCTAAAAGGAAAACTGGTTTTCCCAGCACAGTAATGTCGCCGCAATAACCTATTAAATCGTTATAATAGTTTATAGCAACGCCTTTCTCTTCGCTGCACGCGGGTTGCCAAAACTTGGATACAACAAATTACTATCATCGATTGTCCATAATCGTTGCAAATAATAGTATTACCGGTGTTACTAATTCAGCCGCAAAAAATGCAATTAACCGCTGCAAATAATGTCCTCCACTTGATAAGCATGGTGATGCAAATGTTTATTAATGCCGTAAGTTACTCGCTGAAAATAGTATAAATGTTCGCCGTAAAACAATGGGAATGGGGTCTAATTCCGTCGAGTTATTTTGCCGGAAAACCTTCCATCATCGCCGCAAAAACCCCTTGTACTTTTCCAGCACTTTCGTAATGTCGCTGGAAAAAGAGCATATTTCTGACGATTTTAAGTCATCGTCAACATACAAATCAGTGGCATCGAACCACGAATAGAAACGGATTATTCCCAGCGAAATTTACTTATCGCTGCAAATGTCACCCAAGGTACTCACACACGGCTTGATTAATATGGGTGGCCGACGAGTTGATCCGACGCAATTACTAGCTGATTTGGAATAGTTGCTAATTATTCTGAAAAACATTTTTCTAATTAGGAACCTTACTGGCCACACTGCTCGAAGTGGAACCTAAGAACATTCCCAAAAGATTTATAAATCCATTTATACTCAGCAGCATTTTTAATAACTAATCCTATCTTTCATATAAATATTCCTATATGAGAACCTCTACTCAGAATCTTTCATATTAATTCATTTCTACTAGCAAATTCCAAATACAATACATATTTACCTTGTTTGTTTTCACAACTACTCTCAATTCATCTCATTTCATCTCATCTCATCTAATCATTAGAACTTTTTCAAATTTCCAAACAAAATAAAATAAATTCAATTTTTTCAAAATCTAAAACAAAAAACAAATATTAAAAAAAATATATTCTAACAATATTTTATTCAACTTTTAACTTTAATCACAACTCATCTCATTTCATCTATGAAAACAAACGAGATAGCTTTCACTAAATTCAAAATTACATAAACCTTATGGGCAGCAATAGTAATGGCTTGGCTGGGGTGGGTGAGACAGGAAATCTTCACATTAACGGTAGTTCTCCACTTCACAAATGATCTACCACCATGCATCTTCTTGTTGAATTGTATCCCAACAAAAACTGTTGCATAGAACAGAGCCCTCTCTAACATCCAGGTTCAACAACTCTGAACCTTCATTCACAACAAATCCTCACATCTAGCTAATGCTCCAGCCATCTACGAAGGCAGAAAGCAATATAGGCACACCTGTAGAAACAACCACCTAGTAGGGAATTGGGTAAGTTAGTGCAATAAACCTGACGACATTCAAATTCCCAATCTATTTGATATTTGTGAATCAACTATATACCTGCCCTATGGAAGAAACACACTGCCATACATTTTGACTCAAGAGAAAGAGGGAAAACTTGTCTTTTAAACACATCAGCACACGTCACAAATATGAAGTCATCAACCCTTAGTAAGGTCTAACCCACTTAAACCTTCATCATTAGATTTTTCATCAATTCAGCTGTCTACACCAACTAAAATTCGATCTCATTCTCTGCCACCTTTACCTTCCCTATCCCCATTCCATGTCGTAAGTAGAAACAGAAGTTTTACTCTTCAGCAGTAGTTAAAAATGAAAGATAATCAAGTGCAATATGTTTTACAAGGATTAAAAGGAAAAACTGGAAGTTAGCTAGGCCTTATGTACTGAAACTGAAAACTAAATTACTAAGCTAAAACTAGAACCTTGTCTCCACAACATCCCAAACTGCATGCATAGTCCACCAAGAGCCTAGTCTCAGAGTTGTTTGAAAAACACTAATTAACTACTTGTACCTGTAACTGTAAGTAACATCTGTAATGAGTGTTAGTATGTCAAGAGGTATACTTATTTACAAACTATTCCATAAAAGGGAAACATCTGATTTCATTACCTTCAGGGCACGTACTATATGTGCAGAATATGTTACAACTATTACTATGATCATGCCCCAAGGCAGACAACTCCAAGAGCACCAAAACAATTCTGTAAGGTGACGCAACCACCTATAGATACACTACTTACAACCACATACTATATCTTCTAACTACTTCATGCACTGCTTTGAACATCCTATTTCATCCCCCAAAAAATTAACCATGCCCAAAAAGATCATGCCAGCATATTACTTAAAAAAACACCACAAAAAAGGTCTTAATGGCTGTCCCTTTTAGGCTCCCTGAGTCTCTCCTTGTGACTGCATTCCTGACATCTCACACTGCCTCTCCAAAAGTACTCTTAACATCTCCCCTCAATTCCTCAAACTGACTCTTGTAATACTCAACCTCTTTTTCGTGTCTTTTCACTTCTTTAGCATAATGTTTGTCCCGTTCACGCTCATGTTTACTCGTAGACTCCGATATTATCATCTCGCCTAGACCTCTAGCATACCCTAGTCTATATCCTAGTACCTCCCTAAATACAAAAGTTGCTGCCTCTTCAGTACGTTGCTCAGGTTCTATATCATCCATCTTGCCAATCATTTGCGTCTGCACAAATATAGAGTTAGTCTAAATTAAACAAAAACCTGTAGTTTAGCACAATGAGTGCATTAATGCTACATACACATATGTACAGTCTAGGCCATAAAGGGGGGCTGTTTTTATTAAAATTCTCACATAAAGCTCTTACGTCGTGGATGTCATGAATTCATCATTCTTCCTAGACCAAGAGACTTCCTTGTAGAACTCCACCAAGTTCGTTGTAGTCGAACACTATGCAACAATGAATAAATATTACACCTTAGACCATCCTCAATGGATTAGCTAAAAGCTAAATCCATTAAGGATTTAGCTAATAGGACATAAAATGGCATCACAAGGGATTAGCTAAATTCCAAATAGCTACAGTCACTTGCAAAATAATTTCTAAATTTGAAAGTACCTATTCATACATCAAATACATTTTATATCAATTATTTCTCTCTCCCTTTGAAATGACAATTGAAAAAATTTAATTAGAATATGATTACTAATTAATATATAATATTATGAATAGTAAAATATGATAAATTAAAAATTTTTTGAAATTATTAATTACACATTATTATATAATAAATAAATAGATAATCCAATGTGGAGATTTGATGTGAATAGCCAAAGCCAAATTCATCTTATATTATTTTATTATCATATAATGAAGAAATGGCTATTCCAATATGGAGACTTATGTGAATGGAATAGCCAAAAGTTAAATTCATCCTACATTTATCAAAATTGTACTTTAGTTTTAACTAATCTATTGAGAGGGCTCTTACACATGTATTTAGTTACTCCTAATGTAACCATCTTTTACAGCAACTCAGTAGAATTTTGCATGGGACATACATTGATTATTGTGCAATATTGAAAACGTAATGTAGGGGTGCTACCCGCACCCCGCTTAACCCAGTGATTCACTGTGTCTATAATTTTTTTGGGTCTAAAATTTTTTTAGACCCAAATTATAATATATTATAATTATAAATTTTATTCAAAAAAATATAAACTCATTAGAGTTGTATTGTCTTGACCTTCTATATAAAGGTTGGCCTAGGAAGCCAAGAAAATCTATTAACTTGAATTCAAGTTTTTAACAAATTGTATATATTTAAATTTAATATATATTTATATAAATATAAAAAATAATATTTTTTATTATAAATTTGGGTGAATGCGGAGCGGGGTGCGGGGCGGGGCCCCACTAGGGTCAGCCCACCCCCTGCCCCTATTAGGGGTCCTTCATGCGGGGCGGGGGCCCCTGCCCCCGCATGTGCGGTGCGGGATAGCCCACCCATACGTGATGAAGATTTTCTTATTGGATTGGGAATTGGAATAGTGTGGTTAAATTTGTAGTTAATTAAATGCATAGCTTCTCTAAGATTCTCACAAATGACTTCCTCCCAGTAGTGTGATTGGTTTTCAGCTTGTGATGGTTCTCTTTGCTTTACTTTGACATTTTCTACGAATAAAACAAAATAATTGTAAACTTAATATAAGATCTTTGTAATTGAAAACTATCTTTTTCCAGACCACAACTATCCTAAAAACATACAGGAATGTGCACCAACTTTAACCTTGAATGCCTCGCATACCCATTTATCACATAACTTCACCCAAACAAGGGGCCCGACCGCCCGTCCAACCCAATCCCACCAGCCAATGCTTCTTCATGGCTACCATATGACAAATATTTCTTGTATAGCTCATTGTAGGAAGCATTTCATCACTTATGCAACTATTTCCACACCGTCTTGCGATGATTGTCCAATTTCCAATCTAATTGAAGTCACCCTAAACGTATGAAGTAATTAGTTTCAACAACATAATCATATATGACAAGCTAAAGCATATCATAGCAAGTTAAATTTAGCTTACCCGAACACGGTTGATCAGCTCATCCTTCTCAACCATGGGTACATCAGTCCATCATGCATAACTCATGTCCGTATGATGCTTCAATATCCACGTGACCCGTGTCGTAAACATTGTAGCGTTCTCACTATATTGTGCGGTTTGTCTATCATTGATTTTCTAAGTATTTTCCCGTGCTTCCGAAGCTTATCAAACTCAATGCATTTGATGGGCCCACGTCCATGTCTTTTTGGTTAAATGTTTGATGGTATTGGCTCCGGAACATTTTCTACTACAGGGAATATAAAGATATTTAGTGCTAGTATTAGGACTTGGTATACACATTTTAAACCTTACATGTATCTATACTAGTATGCTTGGAGGCTGAGGATATTCACAAGCTTAGAGATATTCACAATATTCACCACATGAATAACTGATCATACCATTTAGATTATCATTGTTTTCTCTACTTGTGGGGCCACCCAATATTGGATTCGCAACTTCTATCTCAAGAACTATGCTTGGAGGCTACGTTGAGCCATCAGAGCTAGCCTCGCTGTCATTATTGTTTGGGGTCCATGATGAAAGTATTGGAGGATGTGGTTGTCCTCTCATTGACTAAGACCCAACACATTTGTACCCTCCACCTCATCTGAACACTCTTCCTCATCCAATTTGTGCCATAGATGTTATACTACAACCTTGATATTAGAATCAATTTCAACTACAATTTTACATTAATTGAAATAGTTAACTAACTCATAAAGGTATAACATCTTCGTTAAGCAACAAATTCCCTTCTCGATATAAAAAATACTATACTTTGAAGATCTATTGATGATCCCATTAAATAGTACTATTAGAAAAAGAAGTTTCTAATATACAAATTCTAAATTAGGTATAGTTAATTTACTAACATGCTGAGTCCATTGTTTCAGAGCTAATAGTAGTGAACCGATAAATCTTTTTTTTAACAAAGTTCTGTTGTTATTGAAATGTACACTCACATAATGGATATAAAAATCTATTTTTTGAACCCGCCTTGAATACTATTCAAAATTCTTTAACAGTGTCACCAAGAAGAGTTAATATTCTTGGGGTATTCTTTGGTCTTCCATATCATTATTTGAAATGCAGAAGACCTATCAGCCAATGAATTGGGTTTAGTATAATCAATGCAAGTTTAACTGTGTCAAGTATACGTAACAGTTACTGCATTTCTTGCATATAATCATGTCCACCATCACTGTTGGAAGCTTAAACTTATTTTACATAAGCCAAGCTTATATACAGTACATAAGCCTCTCCCATACAGATGAAGGTTAAACAAGCTTAACAGCAAAGATGGTCTTCATCATAAAGACGAGAGATATATATCTCAAAAAATTTCCCTTTAAAACATATATTTCCAAGGTTTATAAAAGGGTTCTCATTTTTTTTTTGTTAAGTTAGAACTTTATTAAGCACAATGAAATAGGCGAAGCCCGAGTACACAGGACATATACACAAGAAACACCTAGTTACATTCTAAAACTTAGAAAAACGACGACAAGAACTCATTTACAGCCCCACCCTTGAGTACAATAGCAGAGAACCAGCAAAGTAGAGTGCTTATAAAAAACTTCCATAATGCATCTCTATTGCGTTCCCGATCATTAAAGCACCTCTCATTTCTCTCCAACCAAATACACCACATAATACACAAGGGTATCATTTTCCATGCAGCTGCCACTTGGGAGTAAGTATGCATTTGAAAGTTGGTCCAGCTTTTTAGGAAATCAACCATTGCTTCTGGCATAACCCAGCACAGCCCAACCCTTCCAAACACACCATCCCACAACACTTTAGCCATTTCACAATGAAGTAGTAGATGGTTCACTGATTCCGCTTCTTTCTTGCACATAAAGCACCAATCCAAAACAATCATTCCGTGCTTTCTCAAATTATCTATAGTCTGAATATTCCCTATTGCTGCTGTCCAAACAAAAAAAGCCACCATTGACGGAACATGAGCCTTCCAAATCCGCTTCCAAGGAAAGCCAATATGGTGCTGATTAAGTATCACCTTATAAAATGACCGAACTGTAAATTTTTTAGAGGTTGTTTGTCTCAACATAGTTGGTCCCTGCCCTGTCTTCTTATCTCCACTGAATAAAACTGTCTAAAAAAATCAATGACCTCCTCTACTTCCCAATCTTGGACAGATCTGGAGAAGCCTACATCCCAAAGCACCATTCCATTGGAAAAACCCATCACCTCGAAAACCGCAGCTTGCTTATTAGTCGCCAATTTGAAAACAACCGGGAATGCTGGAGACAATTCAATATCCTCACACCAAGCATCATACCAAAATCTGATTTTTGAACCATCACCAACTGAGAAGTAAACTTGTTTTAGGAAACGACCCCAACCTTTCCTAATAAACTTCCATAGACTCACTCCATACGAATTCCTGCTCTCCTTGATACACCATC
The DNA here is from genome assembly GCF_004785595.1 of Juglans microcarpa x Juglans regia. Taxonomy (NCBI): domain Eukaryota; kingdom Viridiplantae; phylum Streptophyta; class Magnoliopsida; order Fagales; family Juglandaceae; genus Juglans; species Juglans microcarpa x Juglans regia. The sequence goes on from NC_054609.1 coordinate 6,606,019, forward strand.
CTCCCCAATCACTACCATACTTATAATCAATCACCCCCCTCCACAACGCTTCCTCTTCCCCTTGGTATCTCCATAGCCACTTCCCCAACAATGCCTTGTTAAAACTACATAGCCTATGAATACCCAGTCCTCCATCAGCAATTGGGCAACAAATTTTTTTCCAACTCACTAAAGGAGTTTTAGACACCTCCCCTAGGCCACCCCATAAAAAATCTCTATACAATTTTTCAATACGGTTGGCCACACCAACTAGTAAAGGGAATAAAAACAGGAAGTAGGTAGGAATATTAGAGAGAGTGCTCTTTATAAGAGTAATCCTACCCCCTTTAGATAAATAAGTCATTTTCCATGCTGCCAACTTCCTCTCTATCTTCTCGATCACCCCGTCCCAAATGTGTTTGGCCTTAAAAGATGTCCCTAGCGGTAGTCCCAAATATTTTATGGGCAGAAATGCTACTTTACACCCCAGAAATTCAGCCAAGTGATGAATATTATGGACTTCTCCCACCGGTACCAACTCCAATTTACATAAGTTCACTTTTAATCCCAAGACGGCTTGAAAACAAAGCAGGACAGCCCTCAAAATTTGAATTTGTTCCCCAACAGCCTCACAAAAAAATGAGGGTATCATCAGCGAAAAGCAAGTGTGATATAGTAGAAGGGCCACTAGAATTAGTACCCACTGAAAAACCTGAAATAAAACCTGCTCCTACCACTGCCTCCACCATGCGACTTAATGCTTCCATAACAATATCAAATAAGAAGGGAGATAAGGGATCCCACTGCCTCAAACCTCTAGAACTCGGAAAATACCCACAAGGCTATCCATTAACAAGCACTGAAAAGCAGGCGGTGGAAATGCAGTGACTTATCCAGCCACACCACTTATCACCAAAACCGCATCTTCTAAGCATATACAAGAGAAAATTCCAGTTTACATGATCATATGCTTTTTCCATATCCAACTTACAAAGGACCCCTGGAGCGCCTTCCCTCATACGGCTATCTACACATTCATTTGCAATCAACACCGAATCTATAATTTGCTGTCCTTTAACAAATGTGTTTTGAGATTTGGAAATGATCTTCCCCATCACTTTGCTCCCTTAGTGAGGGTTCTCATACCTGGACAATAATTCTTCACTGGCAGCAAGCAAAAAAATCCCTCACCTTTGGTACCAGCACTAAACTAGAAGAAAAATCCTTTTAAATGCTTCATGCACCAACCATTACGCAACGCCTCCAATGGAAGAAATCAAGCTTTCTCTTCTCTCGAACCTACAGAAATTCAGAGTAGCAGAGGCACCACTGGAAGACAGAGTAATCTTTAGGCATGAACTGCATCAGACTAGAGAAGCGACGAAGTGTAAGCTGCACCGACCCTCTTAAAATATCCTATCTTCGCTGTCACATCAAAGATATATTAGCATCAGTCCATATTTACCCTTTTTCTGCTTAAGTAGAAGTCCACATTTACACTTTATCGGTTTATCCCTCAAACTACAGTGAAAGGCGCCAAAGTGTCCCGCCCAATGGAGAAAGATCCCAAACTTTTTCCAACGGCATCGCAACCAGCATTTTGCATGTGGACAAATCATGTATCAGTTTTTTGAAGTAACTAAGTTGGTTTTCTTAAAACTAGATGCTTTCCTGATTGGGCCAGTTATACTTATTTTCAGAACTGCATATGATTTCCTTTTTACCCCTCCATCAGCTCATTTCATTCTTGTTATTTTTGTTCAAGGTATTATTTTTTGATGAAAGCTAGCAGTAAATTTCGACCGTCGCTTGGTCAACAATTTTTAGTCTATGCACACCAAATGAAGAACCACCTATTAGATGCATCAATTGCTTTGCAATCCTCATATCAGAACAAGTGCCCAACCAGCATGGCTAAATTAATAAGTTTTTGACCATCATATTATGGAGGCATTTATCACCTATATATTGCCATCTCATACATCTGATTCTATTGATTGGGCCTTTGATGGTTAATGTACAAATCATTCATGTATTAACAATAGAAGAAGCTGATTTGGAATTAATAGCTGCTTTGGCTGTGTTGTGCGGGATGTATCAATAAGAAGCTGGCATGTAATTTTCTCTTTAAATCAAGTGCATCTGATTTGTAGAAAATCAAGTGCATCATAATTCCTATATCCTAATCCATCATAATCACAATCATAATCTTGCATCTATTAACCTGAGAGGGACCCGCATAGGTGGAAAGCCAATTTCCAGATATATATATAAATATATATATATATATATTACAGGTGCTACAAGCCAATTTCACACAAGTCAAGAAGACTGCAGTATGAGAGTGTGTGAGTGAGAGAGAAAGAGAAAGCTGAGAGAGACTGCAATGCATGGCAGGTTAAATTGTGGTGAGGGTATATATGTTTCCTTCATTATATCTGTTTGTGCAAATGCCTAGGTGATATGTCCACCAACTGACATTTCTAGATTACCATCCAATGTCTCAAAGGGAAAGGACCTGCCACAAGTGGGGAATACCACCAAATGTAAATCATAAAGGGAAATCAACTAAGCTAGCAATTGAGTTTTAAGCCTCTACTGCAATATCCATCATATGCAAGAAGAGTTTAAATATCAGGCAATACTAATCATAACACGCCTTGTCCAAGCCTTTAGGCATATATATTACACACCGTTCAGTGTATTTCATAAAGTATTCATCCAAATGTTTTTCCAATGCACCCAGTTTCAAGTCCCATTCACCAATTGCCTTCCGACCATCCTGTAGCATAAATTGTCTTGAGATATATGTGGAGGAAATTGTATATTAATCCGCCTATATCGGAAGACCAAGTCGTGTGTTAGTAAATTATGATGGGGTGCACAGAAAAAGGAGAAAATTTACAAGTGTAAGTCAAAGTCCAGCAACTTAACCTTAAGGCATATTACTGAAAATGACTACTGCTAGTCAGACACAAGATCTTCATTTGTGGATAGATCCTCCAGGTCATAGCAATAATGATCGCCAGCGCCACCGTCTGAGCTGGACTCAACCTCCACGTTGTTGATAAAATCCCCACCTGATTGGCGCTAACTAGACGAATGTATCATTGTTGATGCATCAAACTCAATTGGTTCTATATCAGGCCTAAATTGGTTCTATATCAGGCCTATGTAGTGGAGTTGCCACACCGACATCAACACATTCAATATTTCTATGTACACTGTCAGATTCCTCGTCAAGATACGCATCACAGTCACTTGATGGCGTTTCATGGTCCTTAGACAAATGCACTGGTGGGATGTCATATACATTCCTATTCGTGAACCTTTGTCTAACATACCAACTACCTTTAACCCTTTTATCTTTGATGTAAAAATATTGTTCAACTTGGCAGGCCAAGACAAATGGTTCATCTTTGTACCATGTCCGGTTGACATTGACACTAGTCATATGCGTATCCACTCGGAAACCTCGTTTTCAATCGCCAACGTCAAACCATTCACATCTGAACAAGTACACTTGACATCATCCCATGTAATGTAACTCCACACAACATCATTTAGAATACCGTAGAAGTCTAAATTGTTTGATTGCTTGTCACCAGATACTAACACACCAGAATTTTGAGTTCATCGATGTTGTTCCCGATGCTTTGTGTGGAACCCTTTTCTGTTCACTATGCAAACAGCGTATGATGTAATCTCACAGTCAGGGTCACACGCTAGAGCATATAGATCGGCAGGCACTTCATCTTTACGTAGAGTTTGAACCTGTCAAATTATTCAAAAAATGTCGCCACAATCATTTCTCAATAACTTTTAGGTGTGTAACATGGAATGGTATGCATTAAAGGTAAGAGCAGCGGGGCAACCTACACGTTTCTTGAACTAGGCAAGGAACTCTATTTCATGAGTTCGATCGACATGCGTTGGGTTCTTTTCCTTACATATTCTATAGTGTTCACTACACATGGAAACAATTTACACGTGGTCTTCGTTTGAGTTAATAACCATAAAATACGTGCAGTGAGCATAATAACACTAAATTGGTAAAATTAGCATATAGATTTGAATTTGAATGTATATAGAAAGATGCATACTCTATGTAGGCAGCAATCTCGGTGCAATTGTTAAGCACGTACCAACCATCTATGGTGAATAGTCTTGGATCCAATTGCACAGATGATGGCATACCCAATGGATGAATTTTCTGGGTGAAAATGCTAAACCTATCTCTCACATCCTCTTCCCCACGATGAGTGTTGCGGTCAGCTCGATTGACCCTCGTCTCAACGTTTTCGAGATACATCGAGCAAAATGTCAAGCATTCTACATGAATGTAGGCTTTCACTATTGATCCTTTTGGACGAGCCTTATTCTTAACTTACCACTTGAATTTTCCGAGATATCTCTCAAATGAGTACATCCACCTATATTGAACTGGGCTTCCAAGCAACACCTCTTAGGGCAAATGGAGAGCTATGTGGACCATCATATCAAAGAATGAAGGAGGGAAAATCATCTCCAACTTGCATTGAATGAAGGCAATATCACATTCGAGCCATGCTAAGCAGTATACATTTAGCATTCGTGCGCAAATCTCTTTGACGAAATTGCTGACTTCTATCAAAGGCAAAGCAATGTCGTTTCTTAAGCACTCCCAACTGCAAGAGGGAGTAGTCTTTGCAAGAAAGCATGATAGTCATGGCTTTTCAACCCAGAGATTTTGCAATCACGAACAGAAACACATCGTGAAATATTGGTCGTAAACCAATCTAGAAATTTCACATCGGCCAACCACTCACAGAAAGTTTTTCTCTCATTGCCATTTAGCGTAAAACATGCATGTAACATTGAACATTGGTCACCTATGCATCAGATGTAATTCCTTTCTTATACCCAAAGTGCCCAGGTCACGACGAGAGTTAATATTATCTTTATTTTTTTCAGGAATGTTCATTAGTGTGCTGAATATATTGTTATGTTCTTTTTAATATGCATAACGTCAAGATTATGTTGAAACTGAAGTGTTAACCAATACAGTAGGTTGAAGAATATGCTTCTCTTTGTCCAGTTCAACTATTAAGCAGTGCGTTTTCTCTTCTTATAGCATTTTCCAAATTTCACATCCCCAAGAAGAGTTAGTTGACTTACAATATTCGGTCCTGATAATAAACTTGGCGGCATGCGGTGATCTTCATTACCATTGAACATAGATTTTTTTTTCCCGCCATACGTGGTTTTCCAATAAAAACTGATGATGCCCCATGTAGTTGTGCTTTTGGCAAAAGTTCAACCACAATGAATCCGTACCAGCATTGCATGGAGGATATGCCAATTTCCCTTTTGTTGGCCATTCTGAAAGGTTATCATATGCAGGAAAGTCATTTATTGTCCATAGTAAAGCCGCATGTAATCTAAATGTTTCCTTCTTGTATGCATCATTTGTATGCACCCCATTTTCCTAAAGATCATTCAATTGATTTGCAAACAGCTGCAATTATACATCAATATCATTTCTTGGTATTTTGGACCAGGAATGATAAGAGACGTGATGAAGAATTGCTCTGTCATACATAACCGCGGAGGTAAGTTATATGGCACGAGGATGACAGGCCATATACTATTAAGGTTTTGCATGATTGTTGAAAGGATTGAAACTGTCACTCGCTAAACCAAGCTTGACATTGCGAGCATCTTCAACAAACCAACTATGATCTTTGCCAAATGTCGTCCACATTACTAAATCGATAGGATGCCACATTGTATTACCATCACTCGCTCGTTGTTCTTTATACCATCTCATATCAGCTTAAATCTCAACTGACATATATAGTCGTTACAACCTCAGCTTCAAAGGGAAATGACACAATGCTTTCTAAGGAATTAAATGGTTCCTATGTGTGTTTGAGAACCACCTAGGCGCCTTGCATTTTGGACAGTCATTCATATCGGCATTGCCCTTCCAAAATAGTACGCAATCGTTAAGACAAGCATGGCTTTTGTGGTAATTGAATCCTAACCCCCGCTCTAGTGGTCATGACTCCTCATATGAGTGCAGCAATTGAGCCCCAAGAAATGCAGACCTCAACAACTTCAACAGAAGGTCAAATGACTTTATTGACCAGGCCCCAAAAGTTTTAATGTGCAACAAACTCACAATGAATGAAAGCTTTGAAAACTGTTCACACCCCTGGAAAAGTGAACATCGGGCATCATCTAATAGTTTGTCAAATGACAAGGAAGGGTTTGCCTCGGTTATAGGTGGTTGAGCCCTAGGTTTGGTGATTTCTGAGTGTGTATCAATGAACGTGCCTTCCCTAATGTCATCTAACATCTGCTCCATGTCATTATTGTATTCGTCTTCATCACTAGGTGAGGCATCGTGATGGTCATCACTAATATTCAAAATTTCCTCCTCCCCATGAAATATCTAGTGGTTGTAATTTGAATTAATCCCATTTATGAAAAAAGTGGGTTTCCACCTCGAGTATAGGTAGGAATATATTATTATAGCACAAATGGCATGGACACTGAATGCGGTCAGTTCCCACTGCGTGGCTTCATGCTAGTGTGAGGAACTATTCAATCCCTTCAGCATATTGTGTTGACATAAGTCTATCGTTTATATGCATCCAACCTTTATCCATTTGGATAACATAGAAGTCATTTCTTAGTGTGACATATAGAAAACGGCGCAACTTAAAAATTGTCTTGCTCAGGCATCAGTGTCACTGGTCCAACATATATGATAGGCAGTTATACTTGATAGTCAGATTAATTTCCCATACCCTCCCATAGTAGAGTTAATGCCTGGGAAAGGTAGTTTCATAGTCTTGTAATGTACTACATAACCATGCATCGTTACTACCAGACACTACACACGCCTACAAGTGAAGAAACAGAAGATAGAATGACCAGTATGATATGAACACTATACTTCCAAATCAGACAGGAATGACAGCATGCATGTGTGACTTTCCAACTGAATAATTTTGAGAATTTTACCCATAGACAAATATAACCATACTTATAGCTAAAGCATATTGTACAAAATATACTAATATGCACGCAAACACATGTGGACAAAAAATGCAAAATGGATAATGCCTTCCAAGCCATGAATTACATTAGCTATTGCAACTAGCATTCTGCTTGTCTATGCAAACACATTAGAGTATGCCTTAGATTCTTCGAAGTAGTTGCAAAAATGTCTAAGAGCTACATTTATAACTACATACCTACCATTTTTAAGCTATATAGACATGTAAACATTTGAGCAATAAAGTAGAAGATGCTTTTACATAATGAACTGGGCATTATGGGGTGCATGATTTCTTCACTCCCTTTGAGGTATCTTGGGCTTCCTTTTGGGGCCTCTTTTAAATCTGTTAATATTTGGGATGGGGTGATTGAAAAAATATAAAGGAGGTTAGCTGGTTGGAAAAATGATCTACTTGTCTGAGGGGGGGAAGATTAACTCTTATGAAAAAAAAAAGTACTTTGTATAACCTACCCACTTATTTCCTTTCGATTTTTCCACTGCCAGTAAGGTTTGAAAAGAGAATTGAGAGTTATTTCAAAACTTCTTATGGGGCGGTAAAGGTATGGAAAACAGTTTCATTTGGTTAGTAGTTAGAAGAAGATTTGTCAACTGATGGATTCTAGTGGTTTGGGGATAAAAGATTTAAGGGTTTTTAATAGAGCTCTAATTGGGAAATGGCTTTGGAGATATCAATTAGAAAGTAAAGCTCTTTGGAAAAATTTTATTGGTGTGAAATATGAAAGTTTGTGGAGAGGTTGGTGTTCTAAATAATCTAGTGGAGTATACGGGTTGAGTTTGTGGAAACTTATTAGAAAAGGATGGGGTTCTTTTTCAAATCATTTTAGATTGAAGGTGGGTGATGGGAAGTGGATACTCTTTTGGCATGATTTGTGGTGTGGGGATGCTACTCTTAAGAAGGAACTTCCTGCCCTTTTCAAAATTGCAATGGATCAAATGCAGCTGTAGGTGAGTCTTACTGCAGCAGTAATAATAATATTGAATGGAATGTTAATTTTATAAGGGATGTTAACGATTGGAAAGTGGATGAAGTTAAGGCATTGATGGTTAGACTTTACAGCTCAAAGTTGTTGCCAGATAGAGAGGATAGCATGATGTGGACTCCTACTGGAAATGCTAAGTTTTCAGTCTCATCTTATTACAAAATTTTGTCAAGTCATAGTACCTGTGTATTTCCTTGGAAATATTTAGAAAGTGAAAGTTTCTTCAAAGGTTGCATTTTTTTGTTGGGTGGTATCTTTGGCCAAAGTGTTGACAACTGATAATCTTAGAAAGAGAGGAATGTATATTGTTGATTGGTGTGTTATGTGCAAGAGGGATGGGGAATCAGTTAATTACCTCTTTCTTCACTGTGAAGTGGCAATATTCTTGTGGAATGAGGTATTGAACTAGACAGGTTTACATTGGGCAATGCCCAAAGAAGTGGTAGATTTATTGGTAGGGTGGAAGGGTTTGAAGGGCTGTAAGAATGCGGTGAATGTTTGGAAAATGATTCCCCTTATCTTATGTGGTGCATATGGCTTGAAAGAAATGGGGGATGCTTCGAAGACAGAACGATCATTGGGAGATCTTAGGGACTTTTTATTGAGTGCTTTGAGTTTTTGGGCCAAAACTTTTGTAATGTTAGAAAATATTCTTAATCTGTTTTAGTCTTCTTTTTGTTTCTGGAAAGTTGTAGGTATTTCCTTTGTATATGTCATGTGTACTTGGGCTTATGCCTATTTCTTTGGAATAAAATCTTTTATTACTTAAAAAGAAAACATTATGAACAGGGCAATTAGGATACTCTCTAGATTATGGTTGCCAAAAAATCTAGCCACGACCAGATCAAACTCAATAAGTGATCCACATACTCATGTTATGGGATCAAGAGGACATGTTGTGTGATCCAATGTCTTCCTCATTCAAAAAACATGAATATACTTGCCTATGGGGAAGTATATTAGTAGGACCTAGAGACTAACTAGACCAAGGGCCCTCGAAAAAACTCCCTACGAATTTCCAAACCATCTTGTGCAAACTCATAATTATGTATAGTCCTATAAGGTTGTAAAGATATATCTAAGTTCTGTACACCCTAGTAATAATGCCTGAAGCTTATATTTTCAACATAATGGAGTTGAGTGGCATTTCGAAACATCATATATCAATGTTGTTAAACGGTCTTTACATACTGGTTTTTCTCAAGAATTCTTGATCATATTGATCAACTGACATTGTGATACCCCGTATTTTAGTATATTTTAATTGAAGGATTATTTCAATTATTTAAAATATTGGTTGTCTTGTTTTAAATTTATTGAATTTTTCGTTGGATTTATTTTATAATTTATAAGTGGAAAAATTTATTTTGATGTGCTTTCTTGATATTAATTATTATTTGCATTTAAATTGCTCTTTACTTTAATAAATAATTTTATTGTTGGACTTTAATTATTTTATTTTATTAATATTGAAATGTAGTGTCTTTATTTATTTTTATTGCGTCTTTTTCTTTTGTTGGACTCTTCTATTTTCGGACTGGGCCTGTTTAAGTGTGTTTTATTTTCTTTTTGGCCCAACCCATTTGGTCCCCAGCCCAACCCGTGAGCCTTCAACCCAGCCCACTAAACCCCCCAAACGACGTCGTTTGGTCTAGCCCTTAGGGCTTCTTCATCTCTCTTTTCTTCTCCTGCGCGCCATTGCTTCTCCACCTCCTTTCCATTTCAATTTTCATCCCCCTTCATCAATCCGTGCTGCTACTGCTTCTCTTCTTCTCCTTCTTCATTTTATATCATTTATTTCCTCTATTTTTCATTGGGATGCCGTCTACTGCGTTCCTTCTTCCTCTCCATCTTATTTTTGGTTCTTCCCCTCTGCAAGTCAGCGAACACCACCACACATTCCTCTATCTTCGGCTGGTAATGGTTCCATTTCCATCTCCTTAATATTCGGTTTCTCTTTTGCTGTAAAACCGCGTAGATCTCTTCCTCTTTAGCATTTATTTTTTTCATCTATTTTTCTCTTCATTTCCAGGTCTGTCCTTGAGCCTCCATTGTTGTACTTTCCCTTAAATTTTCCTTACTAATTTTGTGGCTCATGCTTGTGATTTATTCCCATTTCATCCCCTTTTTGTTTGGTCTTTCATTGCTTTGTTTTGCCCTTTTTGTCGTGCCCTATTTTGCCCATAAAAGTCGTGAGTTTCTCTCAGTTTCTTGGTATTTTGGTGCTTGCCGCGACTTGCATCTTCCAGTCATCGCATGTTACCTCTCGGTTTCCCTTGGGTAAGTCTTTGCCACCGCTCACGTCTTGATCTATTTTTGTTTTGTGGTAGTTTTCTTAAGAAGGAAATATATATATATATATATATATTTGTGTCTCTCTTTTACCCCAATCATATGAGGTGTTATTACCCTTTTGCCTTCTTTGAAACGCATGAGATGATACTATGTACATTGAATCTGAAAGCATGAGTTTTGTATTACGTGGGTTGCAGTCTGTTTTGGGCGTAGACTGTGGCACCCCCAATCCCCCTTATATAAATACACAGGGATTGAGGCACCAGGATGGCGACAACACGGTCACACATCCCAACGAAGTGCCAGTGTGTGTACATGTAACAGTGTACAATTAAAATAATGCAGCGGATAGTCAACTAAGTACCAGAATTTATTTACAATCAAACATCAGTAAAGATTTAAATAGCAGTTATACAGTCATCCATAAAATAATTTAGAATAGTTTCAAATAAACAAACGAGTGATCCCAGATCACTCCTCAGGCGGAGTCGTCTCCTCAGGCTCGCCCTCCTCCTCCTCATCTACATCAAAATCTGCGTTACCACAAAATGGTATTGCAAGTAAGTATGACCCCAAATAACGACGTAATATAAAATGCATTAAATGCAACTAACATGCATGCACATGATGAAATATGCATTTTTCCACAAGACATCATTTTCCCCGAAAATGATAATTTTCCAACACAAGCCAAAATCCCATTTTGGCCCAAAATATCCGTAAAACATTTTCCCAGAAAATGATTTATCCAAAAATCCAACTCGCACTATTTTTCCAGAAAATAGTAAAATAATTCCAAATGCACCATGCATTAATTCCATATGCACCATGGCCTCCCCTATGGACCATCCGCACGTCCTGGCTTCGTAGCAGTGCTCAGTTCCGCGCCCAGCGCGTACATGGCCAAGCACCCACACTACGCAACGAGCGATGCCCAGTTCCGCGCCCAGCGCGTATGTGGCCAGACATCCTCTAGTCCCCGCCAGCAGAAGGACCATGGAGTCGGCACGAGACCATCTCGTCCAATCCCATTGTCGCCTGGCGACAATCCAGGGGACGTTACTCAGTATATTCCGCTCCCGAGTAACCAGAGGAGCTCCACCGAGTTAATACCCCATCTCGGCTTGGGGTCGTGATACACACGCACCCAAAATCCATTCTCACATGAAAACCCAGTTTTCATAAACACATGAACATGAATGCAATACACGAAAACCCAGTTTTCTTTACAAACATGATCATGCATGAAATAATGATATGAACATGCACCAACACTGATCCAACATCCATCCAGAACCAATCCCAACAAATCCAATCAAAACAACTCATCAATAACTAAACCAAATAAACCAAACCAACCAAACAACTCCAATCACAAATCCATCCGACCCCCGAACTCCTCGGACTCAATCCGGCATGTCAAAAATACAGTGAAATGGGTTAGTACAAAAATACATTTAAATTACGAAAGTTCTTTGGAGAAATACTTACAATGCTATATAATAATTTTCCGAGGATCACGGGTGCGCTCGAAGTGGAAAAATAGCTGTCGAACAGTGTAAAATACACTGTGACCGTGGGTCACAGATACCCACTTTTCAACAGTGACAAACGAAGACTCAAATTTATAGAGTAGGGCCTAGGGAGGTCGATGAAGCTAGTGGTGGTGAAGGTTGGCCGTGGGTGGCGGCGCAATGGGCGGTAGAAGACCAAAATACCCAAATCGGAAATGTAGATGGTGGAGCTTCACCGGTGGCGGATCGGAGCTGGGGTTGGGTCCAATGGGTTGCCAAGAGGTCGAGGATGAAGCGGTAGGAAGATCGTGGCCAATGGTGGTGCGACGGCGGCGCAGCGGCGGAAAGAGTGCAGCGGCTTGGAGAGGCTTGTGGTGGCTAACGGCGGCGCGAATGGAGCTGGAAACGGAGGGGTAGCGTCGCCGGTGGCTGGGGAAGCTAGGGAGCAGGGCGGTGTCGACCACCGCCGGCTCACGGCGGCGCTGGGTGGAGAAGAGGCAAACGGACGGAGAGAGGGAGAGAGGCTGGGTCGCGCGGGAGATGGGGAAATAAGGAGGAAAAAGCAAAAAAAAAAAAAGAAAGAAAAGAAAAGGAGAGGAAAGAAAAATAGAGGGAAAAGAAATGAGGTCCAATCCTCATAACTTGGGTCACAAAAATGATCCAACGGAGATGATTTTAAAACCTCAAGTTAAATAAAATAATTTAAACGTAATGGTAAAGTCAAATTGAAATAATTAAATCCCACAGTAATTAATTAAATATGAAAAATAATTTAAATGCATAACAATAAATAAATATTAAGAAAGCACATAAAAATTAATTTTTACCAATTAAAAATCCTAAAAATAATCCAATTAAAATCCAATAATTTTAAAACAAGAGAATAATTTTGAATAAAATAAAAATAATCATTCAATAAAAATACACTAAAATACGGGGTGTTACATAGACGTATGGGCTTATACACTAAGCCAGTATACTGATGCTTTTAACAGAATAATTATAAGTTGATCATGTTTTAGTTTTTATATGTTAAATTCACTTTGTATGAGTTTTGTTTTAAATATAGATTAAATAAATATTTGAAATATATTATTAGTATTAATATTCCTTTAGAAGTACATAGTAGTGCAATATTTTTATTTTGAACTCTTCAAAGAGAAATTAATTAGTCTACTTTTATTAAATGAAATATTTGCTCTCCTACTTTAATCAGTTTTGTGTTAATGAGCCTTTAAACCAGAAATGTATTTTATGGCATAATTGTATCTATTACTAATATTATTATGCATTTTTAGAAATATTCTGAGTTTAATAGTTATGTGGATATTGAGGAATTTAGGAAGTGATGATATTTTAGAATTAAGAGAAATTTTAAGTTTTTGAGGAATTAAAATAGGTACTCCAGGTGTAATATGAGATTTATCTGTTCACTAGAGATTTATTTAAGTTATATGAATTTTTATAGGTGACGATTGATAATTGTTCAGTACTGTTGTAGATAATTTCTGAATAGGCTAAGAAGTTCAAGTGAGCGGGGTTCTTATGCAAGATTTTGCATTAAAATAAAATGAACTTAGGTCAATTTTGAAAATATGCATGTTGTGTTATGAAAATAAATGTTAAACGACCTTAGTTATTTGTTATGCATTGCTCATGAGATTATGTATAGGAATAAAGTATTTTCTGGCATGACTGGTGTAGACATGAGCTTATTTTTTACATTCTGTTATTGAACTCAGAAAAATATGAGTGAATATGAAAATTGGTAATTTTTGCATGTGACAAGATATTCTGAATCTGTTTTGGAAAATGTGAAATGATCTGAATTTTAGTAATCTTTTTTGATATGATGTGGCATCTAAAAAACCTTGGCATGACTTTCTAATTCTGTTCTGACTCTGATTCTATTCTGATTATGCTTCTGTTCTAACTCTGATTCTATTCTGACTCTGATTCTGTTTTTGTTTTGACTCTGATTCTAATTTTGTTTTGACTCTGATTCTGATTTTGATTATGTTCTGACTCTGATTCTGATATGGTGATTCTAATTTTGTTTTGCTCTGATATGTAGCCCTATCACGGGATATAATAGTGACCTCTGGCCCAGTCACGGGATATAATAGGATACAATAGTGACCTCTAGCCTTGTCACAGGATACAATAGTGACGTCTAGCCCTGTCACAATATACAATAGTGACCTCTGGCCCTGTCACGAGATGCAATAGTGATCTCTGGCCCACCACAGGATATAATAGTGGTTTTCTGTTCTGAGTGCAATCGCTTTGATATTCATAGTGATTTATGTTCTGCTTGGCTTTCTGTAGAATGCACAATCCTACCACGGGGTTTAAACATGAAATTATGTTCTGATATGATGTTTCAGTTATGCTATGCCAATGAAATTTTGGATAAGAATGTTTTCTGAAAGTTTCACTCTTATATTTTTGGTAACATGTTTCGATTTTGCATTCTGAAAATAAGTTTTCTGATTCTGTATTCTGAGAGAAAATATTATGTTCAGCATTTCAAAGTCTAATACATGTTCATGTTTATATACTAGTATATGTTCTCTGCTTATTGAGTTGTTGATAACTCACCCCCTTATCTCCAATATTTTCAGATGATTTTGGATATTTCAATTGAGGATCAAGACTATGAAGCATTAGGTGAGATGGCTTAAGAATAATGTATTAAGAATAGAAAGTTTCAATTAGCATTTGTGATTTTGTTAAGAAATTTCATTGTGCTCTGATGACGTGACATTTTTGAAGAATTGATTATATTGAGAAAATTAGTTTCAATCAATTTCTTTATAATATTTGGAATTTAGAGTCTATAATTATGTAACATCCCGATCCTATATCATTAGAGATAATTACACGGATATTTTATTAGGTTTGATAATTAGGTTATTATTATTATTATTATTATTATTATTATTATTATTATATCAGATTTTACTGGAATTTTGGTTTGAATTTAAATCTTAATTCTTCCTATCTCCACCGAACCTCATCTCTTGATTTTTATGATCCTAACCTCATACTCATCTTTATCCCCTAATTTGGTAAATCCAAATCGAAACCAACTCTAAAATCCTATCAGCAAACGTTCCTTTTTCCATCGTCTATAAGAATCCCCCGAAGCCCTCTGAAACAAACATGTCGAAGACCCAATCCTGTCTATATATATTCACCTTCCTCCCTCGCAAAAATTTACAACAATCTTCTTCAAATCGATACTCACAAAATCTCAATCAAGCCACCTCACTGTCGACCGCAGGGAAAGTCAGATCTAGGAGATCAATCTCTTCTCTCGGTAAGGCTCTCTTTCTTCCTACCGTTCTTTTCCTCTCGCTAGTTATGAGATCTCTCTCTCCCTTTCTCACAGTTTCCTCTCACCAACTTTCTTTTCTTCTCAGTTTCTTCGTCGTCCAGACCTCTATTTCTTTGTAAAATAAAAAAGGGGCCATTAGTTATGACCTATAATCATGGGTAGGTTGTTTTGAAATTACAGAACCTGTCGTCAAAAAGTATTCACATCGTTACTTTTTCAAAACATTCAAAAAGTCTTTAGCTCCTGTCCATTATACTCATAGTTACGTACCTTATTAGTATTTATTTGATTTCTTGTTAAATTAAATAATTATGTTAGTTATGGAAAAGTAAATCTATTTCAAGAATTGAAGTTTTTATGACTTATTTAAAATAGTCCAAGTGTTCTCCTAAATTTTAATATGTTATTTGTATTTAAGTAATTTAAATACGAGGATTTATTGATTATAGTGTTAAACAAAAGATTTATTTGACTATCTTTTATATTGTGAATTTAATTAAGTAGGATATTAGTATATATTATTCCCAAACAGATCTAGTGATAGTTATTATTACGTATAGGTGACGAGCTATGAAGTGAGATTCAAGAAATAGCACTGCAAGGTAAGTAATTTGATCATAAATTAGGATCATCACAGTTCAGCTGATATATTAGTATTATTCAAGCATGTTCATTGACAACCATTATTTATGAACGACTCGTGTCATATGCAGCCATGTCATCCAGCATAGTATACGATCATGTTATTCCGCATCATATTCAAATTCAGAAATTATAATTATGTATATATTATGTCATGCATCTCATGTGTATAAGACACATAAGCTATCTTAAGTTCAAGTGTAAGATAAGATCAGATCAGTTAATCAGATGGCCATTCAAATGCATGGTACCAATGTAGTTCAGTTTCAGGGTGGATGTGCAAGCCACGAACTCAGTCGTGGTCCACCATAGTATGCCAGAATACTATCAGCAGCTCCCCTTGCTGCAACGGGACGTGGGGTCGGTGCACAACCTCGCACACAGGGTTAAGTGTGTTGGCCAGTCAGATAAATTAGTTAAATCAGATAAATCAGTTAGATCAGTCAGTTAATTCAGTTAAAACAGTCATGCATAGCATAAACATCAGTATGAATAGTCATGAATTTAAACTCTCAGCATGAAAGTTTTTATGAAAATCTTATGTTTATTATGTTTACGTTGTGATGGATTTCTTACTGAGTCTTCGACTCATTTTAGTTTGTTTTTATGTTTTTAACCACCCAGTGAGGATGATGAATACGAGCAGGCAGGCCAAGAATAGAAGGAGCAGTTAATTTTAGTTTCAGACTTTCTAAAATAAAACATGCTTTTATGACATGAATTTATTCAGTTTATTCATTTAATGTTTTTGGAAGACATTTTATTAGACATTTTTCTACAAAATAACTTTCTAATTTTCATTTATGTAATTTGAGATCTCTTTCCAGATTTATTTTTATGAAAAGTAAGCCTTTGGGAAGGGGGTGTTACAAATTATATTGTTGAAATGTGAGTTTAAGTGACTTGTAGAGAAGTTTATATTTTTTTGGGTTACTATATTGAGGATTTGATAAATGAGTTTGTGTGATTATTTAAATTGGAAGTGTTTATGTTTGATTTGGAACTTTTGGAAGTATATTAGTAGTATTGGAGAGTTGATGATCAGGTAACATGAGTTAACTCTCCTGACTCTTGGAGACGGGGTGTTACAGCTATAGAAAGCACAATTTTATGGCCTACCATAAGTATTTTTGCCCATCACAGCCATCTAAATTAGCCTCCTCTACACATATTTGTCAATATAATCCCCCCAAAAAAACTAAATCACTTGTACTGTAAAAGGTAACAACAATGTATATATTTAAGGAAACAAGTTCATCAACAATGATCCCAAAGAATCAGCTATGGGTAGAGTTTCTGAAAGTGGTGTTAACAATTATTAACAACTCTTCAAGCAATTATCAGAGCCTTTTTCTTTTAGCTTTCATTGTCAAAATTTGTAAATATTATTTATTTCCCCAACCATTTTCATCAAAAGTTATTCGATTATTACTTTACAAACATGTCATAGCCAAAGACCATTAAATCAACTACAACTTAACAATTTGCATAGGTTGCCTTAGGAACATCATAAATAAAACAACATTGATTAACTGCTTTCAAATAGAGAAAGTGATTAAACCATCATCTTCGACCTCCATAACTTCTCGCATGCTATGGGCCATGCATATAGATTCCTTCGATTAGGCTAATTAACACAATTAGTCGGATTATAGAGGTATAGATACACACAGGATACATAAGTAGTTATTTGGTGCTCAACAAAATAGTGTTTTCGGACATAATGAGACTGACCTGAAGAAGAAGTGTTAAAACTAGATGATCCTATATATTAGCCACATACAATTCCGTCATTTTCTTAAGAATTTCAGGAAACCAATATCACATGTAGTCCCAAACCTAGCTGATAGATGATCCCGTCTGCTTGTTAACAGAAAAGATCTATTCATGGGTGATTAATGGATGCATGGAAAGATTAACAGACAAAATAGATGAAATCAGTTTTTAATAGGGTTGATTAGGGATTTTTGTATTGAGAAGATCAATACCTTAATTCAAAGGTACTTCATGGACGTTGTTCATGATTGAGCACCAAATTGATTGTAGAATATGGTGGTCATCATAGCTTCATAAAATACAAGCAATGAAGACGAAACGTTTTTCCTTACGATGCATTATGAAAAGACACGAAAGACGTTTTTACGAAAGAATGCTAAGTGTTCAAAAGTATAAGTATGTACGGCCCCTCCTCGGTAGCCCTTTTTTACGCAACCAAAAGTATTAATTGTACGTATGTGAATGGATGACTATACGCTGTATCTATTGTATGTATTTTCCAAAGAAAAGAAAAGAAACGCCGTGGCCTATGCCTCGAGCTTTAAACCGATGCTTTCAAAGACGTGAAGAATGTGTTTTAAAATGGTCCCTATGAACCGATGTTAAAATGTCCCTACAAACCGATGCTTTTATGGATGCTATGAACTGATGCTTTTATGGATGCCATGAGGTGATGCTTATGGATGCCATGAAAGTCGACGTTTAAGCTCATGCTTTTTAAAGATTTTTTTCCATGAACAAACTGTTAAATGAAATGGCCATGAGAGACGATGTTTAAGCTCATGCTTTTAAATGATGTTTTTTCCATGAATGAACTCTTAAATGAAAAGGACTGAAAAGGAAGGACTGAACTGAAAGAAATGACTGAATGTTTAATGTATGAAAATACGTAACGGCCACATGAATGAATGGAAAAGGGTACCAAGGAATGGGCAGATTGCAATGCCGGGTAAGTAGTACTGGTAGTGCACCCAGTGCTACCCCCCATGAAAGGGATTCTCAACCCTTGGCCACGGACGGAGTCCGGGTCCAAAGGAAGACCGCTAACCCCAACACATGGGGCGTAATAGTGTGTACTGGCCTATGAAAGTGATAAGAAATAAGTATGAATATATGAATGCATGAATAAATGAACGCACTGCACTCTTGAAGAAATGAAGGCACTGACAGGGGACACGTTTTACGAAAAGGAAGTCCATGTTCAAAAGAAAAATCCCGTCCAGTGATGTTTTCAAAAGAACACACGTATGCATGTATGCATGTACATATAGTATGTATGGTATGATGAATGCATGAATGAAAACCTATGTTGTTATATTTTAACTGTATGAAGTAATGCTTACGGGTCATCGATTCATTTTAGTTTTTATGCATGCCCCTCCCCCATAGGAACTGAATGGTCAGGACGGACAAGGCTCATGGGGAAGAGCACGGAAGTCTAGGCATGAGTTGTTATTGCACGAGAGACCTTTTTATTGTAAGATTAATGTTTTTCGCTGTAAACCTCTTTTATTATCAAAGCACTTTTTATTTTATAAACATAGAGTCTTGCACCCTGGATATGGAAGTAAAACGTTTTAAATCAGATGGTAATTCCCGTCGTCCTTTCTAAAAATATTTTATAAAAAGTCCCACCAGAAGGACGAGTGTTACATGGTGTGTGCTCTCCTGGCATATTTATATTATTCTGGCAGACATCATAACCAACTTTGCTATAATGGGTAGTGCACTGGAGTGCACACCAACTGCTTGTAAAAATGTCAGAGTTTGTTAGGATCTTTCTTGTATAAAATACATGTACCAAACAAATTTCAATCAATGAGAATTACATTTTATTTTTCTCATCTTGAATATTCTAACATGGTATCAAGAGCTGGTTGTGACTAACGTCCCTCCCTCATGGTCGATGAAAACCCATCCTCTGAAAAAGAGTCCCTCCTAACCACCACCTTCCAACTCGTAAGTAATTTTTCCCACATCGTTTCCGTCAAGCTCAACTAAGGCAATTATCTCCTCTGACATGCTCAAATAACTCCTTACCTCCATGGCCAAGAACTCTTTCATTTCATCAATGAGCCAACTCCTCCCCTCCTCCCATTCTTCCTATTTCTTCTACCTCACTGTCTGGATCATCTATTAATCAAACTAATCCTGCCCATCTACAATGGTGCCGAACCGACCAATTGCTGCTTAGTGCCCTGCTTTCCTCCCTAACTGAACCAACCCTTGCCCAAGCCATAGCCTCCCAAACTTCGGTGAACTATGGATAACTCTCAACACAATGCTCACCTCCCAATCTCAAACCATACTTTTCCAGATCCGTCACTAGCTCACCAATATAAAAATGGCTCGCTCTCAGTGATGAATTACTATCACAAAGTTCATCTTCTCTTTGATACCATACAGCTGCTGGAGAGCCTCTACGCGACTCTGAGGGTCGTCTGTTATCTTCTTAATGACCTTAATTCTGAATATGAGTCGTTTGTTGTTTCAGTTACTACACGACCCACTCCCATTAGCTTAGCTAAATTATAAAATCTCCTTCTCACCTTTGAAAGTCGTCTTTCCCTTACCTTTATACAACAAGGCCTCCTCCCAAATCCTTCTATTCAGGTTACTGCCACGTTTTCTCCCCAAAATATTATTCGTGGTGGTCGCGGTGGCCATTGCAGTGGTTGAAACAATAACCATGGTGGTCGCTTTCGTGGTGGCCAATTCGTTTCATCTGCTCAGTCTTCATCACCACACTCTAACAAGCCAACCTGCCAAGTTTGCAACAAAGTGGATCATGTAGCACTGCAGTGCTACCATTATTTTGATCAAGCTTACTAGTTTGAGCCTCCACATTCTCAGTCCCTCACTATACCACTATACCAGCTCACAGTCCCTCTCTAATAATCAATGGTATCTTGACTCTACAGCCACAAACCATCTCACGTTGAACCTTCAAAATTTAAATCTCTGCTGAACCATACTCTGGCCCTGAACATATTCGTGTAGGCGACGACACTGGGCTTCCAATTACTCACATCGATGACTCTTAACTCTCCACTTCCCTTTCTAATTTTTTGCTTCGTAAATTACTTTATGTTCCATATATAACCAAGAATCTCATTTCAGTTCAACAATTTGGCCGTGATAATTCTGTCTTCATCTAATGTCCTTTATCTTTTTCCTCCTCCAACTCAGTCACAATCTACTCCTTGTGACGCCCCGACTCCCACGTACAAAAGAACGGGAATCGTGACGTCGGGATGATGACAATACGGTCATGCATCCCAACGAAATGTGCTCAAGTGTGTGTGCAATATGCAAATGTGCACAATAAAAATTCGCAGCGGATATTATAATAGTCAACTAAGTACCAGAATTTCAAATACAAATATTCAACATAATTTATCTTTAAAGAGTTATACAGTCATCCCAAATATATTACAAAGGAAATATATAATTTGATAAAACATAACTCACTAAACAGGAGCAATCCCAGATCACTCCACCAACGGAGCCAAGCTAAGGCTCGTCATCATCATCTGCATCAAAATGTGTGATACCATAAAATGGTACCACAGGTAAGTATAAACTAAACAACTCTCGGGATAAAAATAAATTAATGCAACCAACAATATGACAAAATACATTTAGTCATAAAATACAATTTTTTCCAGAAAATAATTATTTCCAACACACGCCAAAAATCCCATTTTGGCCCAAAAATATAGTTTGTCATTTTCCCGGAAAATGATTCACACAAAACAGCCCCTTACACTGTAGGGGGAATCGCAGGCGGGACTCTACCACCGTCCCTGCTTACCACCATCCCTACCGCGTGCACCGTAAGCGGGAATCACAGGCAGGACACAACCACCATCCCTATCGCGTGCACCGTAGGCGGGAATCGCAGGCGGGACTCTACCACCATCCCTGCTTACCACCATCCCTACAGTTCCTTTACACACAATGAATACTTAACAGAGCACTGTAGGCGGGAATCACAAGCGGGACTCTACCACCGTCCCTGCTTACCACCATCCCTACCGCGTGCACCGTAGGCGGGAATTGCAGGCGGGACACAACCACCATCCATGCTTACCACCATCCCTACCGCGTGCACCGTAGGCGGGAATCGCAGGCGGGACTCTACCACGATCCCTGCTTACCACGTTCCCTACAGTCTCTCTTCCTTTTACTCACATGAGAATCCAATTTTCAATAAACACATGAACATGTATGCAATCATGCGAAAACCCAGTTTTCTTTACAAACATGATCACGCGTGCAATATGCGATGTACATGAACAAGCCATAACCAACAACCAACAACCACAATTCACAATGCAAACAAACACACAACAACTCCGTCCACAATCCATCCGACCCCCGAAACTCCTTAGACTCAGTCCGGCAAAACAAACCAATTCACAGATAATATGTGTTAGTGCAAAAATATATTTAAATCACGAAAGTTCTTTAAGGAAAATACTTACAGCGCTATAATATGATTTCTGGAGGATCACGGAGTTGCAAAAGGTAGCGACTCAGCAACAACACAGTGTAAAATACACTGTGGCCGTGGGTCTCAAATACCCACTTTTCAACGGGGACAAACTAAGACCCAAAATTGATAGGGTAGGGTTTAGAGAGGTCGGTGAAGACAATGGTGGTGGTGGTTTGCCGTGGGTGGCGGCGCAAGGGGTGGTTTTAGGCCAAAGATGCACAAATCGGAAATGGGCTTGGTGGGGCTTCACCGATGACGGATCGGAGCTGGGGTTGGGTCCATTGGGTTGCTAGGAGGTCGGGGATGAAGTAGTGAAGAAATGGTGGCCGGAGGTGGCGCGACGGCGGCGCAACGGCGCAAAGAATGCCGCGGCTTCGTGGGGTGCGTGCGGGCTACCGGCAATGAGGTAGGGGCTGGGATTTGGGGGGTGAGGTCGCCGGAGGGAGGGGGAGCTGGTCGGCCTGGCGGTGTCGCTCACGGCTGCGCGACGGCGGCGGGCTGGGTGAAGAACGGGTGCACGGCAAGAGAGAAAGAGAGAGAGAGAGAGAGAGAGAGAGTCGCGCAGGATGGGGGGGGAAACTGGGGAAAAAGAAAAGAAAGAAAAGAAAAAGGGGAAAAAGAAAAAAATGAAGGGAAAGAAATGAGGTCCAATCCTCACATCTTGAGTCACGAAAATGATCCAACGGAAATGATTTTAAAACAGCAAATCAATTAAAATAATTTAAACGTAATGATACAATGAAAATAAAATAATTAAATTCCACAATCAATTAATGTTAAAGAAGAACAATTTATATGTATAACAATAAATAAATATTAAGAAAACATAACAATTTAATTCCCACAATTTAAAGATCATAAAATAACCCATTTAAATATCCGATAATTATAAAATAAGAGAATAAATTTTGAATAAATAAATAAAAATGCTTCATTAAAAATGCACTAATTTACGGGGTGTTACATCCTCCCCCCTTAAAATAAAATTTTGTCCTCGAAATTTGTAGAGTCAAACATCACGCTAAAACAGGATACATGATACAACTAGACCACGCATGAGACAACATGCCATCACCAACGCCCAAAAGCGTAATTAATGCTCTCTCAAGTATACTTCCATAGGCAATTCTATCATACTCACATTAGACTTCCAATGGCATCTTACGTCTAGTACTCTTAGGGTGGCTATGTTATCCAAAATCTCCATTTTTTTTACAAGAACCTTAATACAAATTGAATAAATTCCAGTGATTAATAACTCCATACAATAATCAGTGCTAACCTCAATCAACTCCTATGCTACAACTTCTAAACCTCCATTGAATTCGACCTTCAGTAACCTAATGCCTACTCCCAAAGTTAATCATCAATCCACCAAAGGAAAGTATAGCCTCAAAATTTAAATTCCTAGGTAACCTCAAGTCACAATTAATTCCTGAAAATAATCACAATAATTATTGCCCACCTTCATTCCATTGAGTAACCCACTTCGACTACACACTTCGATTGACTCACCAAAAACTCTAAGCCAAAATCTATAGAATTTAATACTATTGTATTTATTCATCTTCAACACCAACCTAAGACACTTCTTCCAAGCCAAAAATGAGACAATGACCCTTGTACTCTCCGAAATGCATACACACTCACCACTACTACGCATCAATCTCATGCACACTTAGCTAGAACCAATAATCCTCCATACGTGCAAGCGATCCATCACTACCATTTCTATTATCCGGGCCTATACCCTCGAAATCAACAAGAATCATTTCCTACATCCGCACCATCTATTATTCCTTCAAATTAATACGGATTAAATCCTCAACCTGTCACTAACTTCGAGCTAAAAATAATCATTATCTGAACTAGATCAATATCTTCAATCCTCAGAAAATACCCAAACTAGATCATTACCTTCCATCTCCAAAGAAGTTCTCTACTGAAAAATTCTCATATTTAGTAACCCAACTCTGATCAATCCATTTTAATTCAGCCATTCAACTCTGCAATTCTAAAACCTTAATCAGATAAAAATCATTTCCTGAAATCTTGAAGTTCAATGACCTTAATTCTAAGACATTCTAAAACTCCAAATGTTACCAAATTGCTTATCAAGGTCGACAAGATCGAAAATTTCTAATCTAAATAATCCCTTAATTGCTTGTTGAACCTACCACCTTAAATCCAATAAACTTATTTCCTAAAAACTATGGGACCTCAAACCTTAGATGACCTTCTGAAAAATCTAACCTTGAAATTCGTTGAACTTACAACCTCCTACTCCATAAACTCACAACATAATTTTTTTCTTACGGAGGCTACGACCTCAATTAACCTAAGCGATTTAAAACTATTCCCCTCCTTAGCAGCAACTTGAGGTCCTACTCCAAATAGTTCACCCAAACCATGTCGTTCCCTTCAATCCGCGATATAATGAAAACAACCCAAGCCGATAAAAGTTCAAGCCTACTACACTAAATATTCAAGCCTAACAATGGCATTCACAGTCGTACCATCTTCCTGCCATAGCACAACCTTTAACCCCACTTCAAATCAAGCAAATTAAAATACAACTGTAGCAAAATAAATTAAAATACGACAATACAACATAAAATAAAATAGAATAAAACCAACAATAAAATAATAGAGACAACTAAAATGGCCTACCATAAAATAACATAGTTAAACAAAATAAAGTAACATAAAATAAAATAAATAACCAACCAAAGTGACGATAAAATAATATAAATAAAGCAATTAGAATAATATACTTTAAATTAAATAATTTAACTTACAACTTTAAAAAAATAAAAATTTCTGGTACTTCACCTAAGGGACATGTGGGTTTACCCAGAGCCGAACTGCTCTGATACCACCTGTGACGGCCCGACTCCCACATACAAAAGAACGAGAATCGTGACGTTGGGGTGATGACAATACGGTCACGCATCCCAACGAAATGTGCTCAAGTGTGTGTGCAACATGCAAATGTGCACAATAAAAATTCGCAGCGGATATTATAATAGTCAACTAAGTACCAGAATTTTAAATACAAATATTCAACATAATTTATCTTTAAAGAGTTATACAGTCATCCCAAATATATTACAAAGGCAATATATAATTTGATAAAACATAACTCACTAAACAGGAGCAATCCCAGATCACTTCACCAACGGAGCCAAGCTAAGGCTCGTCATCATCATCTGCATCAAAATCTGCGATACCATAAAATGGTACCACAGGTAAGTATAAACCAAACAACTCTCGGGATAAAAATACATTAATGCAACCAACAATATGACAAAATACATTTAATCATAAAATACCATTTTTTCCCAGAAAAATGATTATTTCCAACACACGCCAAAAATCCCATTTTGGCCCAAAAATATAGTTTGTCATTTTCCCAGAAAACGATTCACACAAAACAGCCCATTTAACGGACATTGTAGGCGGGAATCGCAGGCGGGACTCTACCACCGTCCCTGCTTACCACCATCCCTACCGCGTGCACCGTAGGCGGGAATCACAGGCGGGACACAACCACCATCCTTGCTTACCACCATCCCTATCGCGTGCACCGTAGGCGGGAATCGCAGGCGGGACTCTACCACCATCCCTGCTTACCACCATCCCTACCGTCCCTTTACACACAATGAATACTTAACAGAGCACTGTAGGCGGGAATCACAGGCGGGACTCTACCACCATCCCTGCTTACCACCATCCCTACCCGTGCACCGTAGGCGGGAATCGCAGGCGGGACACAACTACCATCCCTGCTTACCACCATCCCTATCGCGTGCACCGTAGGCGGGAATAGCAGGCGGGACTCTACCACCATCCCTGCTTACCACCATCCCTACAGTCTCTCTTCCTTTTACTCACATGAGAATCCAATTTTCAATAAACACATGAACATGTATGCAATCATGCGAAAACTCAGTTTTCTTTACAAACATGATCACGCGTGCAATATGCGATGTACATGAACAAGCCATAACCAACAACCAACAACCACAATTCACAATGCAAACAAACACACAACAACTCCGTCCACAATCCATCCGACCCCCGAAACTCCTCAGACTCAGTCCGGCAAAACAAACCAATTCACAGATAATATGTGTTAGTGCAAAAATATATTTAAATCACGACAGTTCTTTAATGAAAATACTTACAGCGCTATAATATGATTTCTGGAGGATCACGGAGTTGCAAAAGGTAGCGACTCAGCAACAACACAGTGTAAAATACACTGTGGCCGTGAGTCTCAAATACCCACTTTTCAACGGGGACAAACTAAGACCCAAAATTGATAGGGTAGGGCTTAGAGAGGTCGGTGAAGACAATGGTGGTGGCGGTTTGCCGTGGGTGGCGGCGTAAGGGGTGGTTTTAGGCCAAAGATGCACAAATCGGAAATGGGCTTGGTGGGGCTTCACCGGTGACGGATCAGAGCTGGGGTTGGGTCCATTGGGTTGCTAGGAGGTCGGGGATGAAGTAGTGAAGAAATGGTGGCCGGAGGTGGCACGACGGCGGCGCAACGGCGCAATGAATGCCGCGGCTTCGTGGGGTGCGTGCGGGCTACCGGCGGTGAGGTAGGGGCTGGGATTTGGGGGGTGAGGTCGCCGGAGGGAGGGGGAGCTGGTCAGCCGGGCGGTGTCGCGCACGGCTACGCGATGGCGGCGGGCTGGGTGAAGAACGGGTGCATGGCAAGAGAGAAAGAGAGAGAGAGAGAGGGAGAGAGAGAGTGTCGCGCGGGATAGGGGGGAAAACCGGGGAAAAAGAAAAGAAAGAAAAGAAAAAGGGGAAAAAGAAAAAAATGAAGGGAAAGAAATGAGGTACAATCCTCACATCTTGAGTCACGAAAATGATCCAACGGAAATGATTTTAAAACAGCAAATCAATTAAAATAATTTGAACGTAATGATACAATGAAAATAAAATAATTAAATTCCACAATCAATTAATTTTAAAGAAGAACAATTATATGTATAACAATAAATAAATATTAAGAAAACATAACAATTTAATTCCCACAATTTAAAGATCATAAAATAACCCATTTAAATATCCGATAATTATAAAATAAGAGAATAAATTTTGAATAAATAAATAAAAATGCTTCATTAAAAATGCACTAATTTACGGGGTGTTACACTCCTGCTGCTCTCATTGGTGAAAAGACTACCATAGCTCAATGGCATCACCGTCTTGGACATCCAACACTTCAGCTTGTCTCTCAAATTCTGTGCATCAACTGCTTACCGTTTATCCCCTCTCAACCAGATTTCTTTTGTTCAACTTGTCCTCTTGCCAAGTGTCGGCAACTTCCTTTCCAATCCTCAGCTAATTGGTCCCTAGGACCTCTGCATTTAATTTTTGTAGATGTTTGGGGTCCATCCCCTTATATATCAAGAGATGGTTTCCGGTTCCACTTAGCATCATCAAGCTCTCCGGCTTCTTTCCCAATAGTGAAAGGTGGAGCCTCTTCCCATAGAAATAATTCTCGATCTGCATCTTCTAGTACCCAAAATCAGTTACATCAAACTTCTGGATCCCAAATGCTTTCATTTGATCTCTAGCCATCACTCTCCTTCAAATTCTATCTTGGCTCTTGATACCAGTTGTTGTGTAAATGTTGTGTAAAACACACACGCATCAAAGATGGCAAACAAGTAAAAGCAATCACAATCAAGCACACGACACACAATATATGTGGTCGGCAACTTGCGTATGCACACAGAGTTGTAGAAATCTTATTCACAGAGGAGATTACAATTATTCAATCTGAACTCATACTCTCTATGGCTTTCTGCTCTCTCACACAATATGCACTCATTTGACATTTGTTCTCTCTCAACTATTTGGCTGAAGGATCGTGCAAAATATGTCAAACATGATAAATATATAGCAAACGACGTTGGAAACCCTAATTTGGCAAAATTAGTGTTCTTCACTGGGGCAGAGTGTCGAGCGCGCATCGAGCGAACAACATTGGCTCGAGCAGGGTGTCGAGTGGAGGTCGAGCGAACATTAGGGTTTGTGTCTCGCTCGAGCTCACTGTCTCGTGGGACTCGAGCGAACTCTCGGGTTGAGATTCGCTCGAGTCCAGTGTTGAGCGCACGTCAAGCGAACTTCGCTCAAGCTTACTGTCGAGTGCACTTTCAGCAAACATATTTTTCAATTCTAAAATCAGTCTCCACATACACCCCAACAAAACTTTCCACTAGGTTCGGTCCAAAGATGAACATTTCTTATAAAAATGAATGCAGATAAAAAGATACAAAATACTACTCACACTGATAACTTCGCCGCTATATAATTAGCAATGTAAACGCCTATAAATGTCGCCCATAACAAGTGCAGTGGATAGATTTTGTCCGTTGTAACCTCGGGGGACCTATTCTTATCAACCTGATAAAATAAAAGCATTTTTAAAACAAGAGACAATATTATGGGACAAACAAAATAAATAATTATAGGTGATATTAGTTTTATAAATTATTTAAAATTGTCAAAATCATACTTGTTTAAAATGTAATTATACAAGACATATGATATTTAAAAATTTAAAGTGCATAAGTCTTGCGTACTTTTATTAAAATAAATAAATAAATGTAAGATTCATTTACAAAAATTATCTTTTTAATAATAAATTTTAATTTTTTTAAAAAAGTGCGCATGCATGAGTATTTATACACTTTAATTGCACACTCTAAAAATATATTTTACATTAGGTACTCATCGTAGAAATGGGTCGTATATATGTCACAATATGGCAATATCACACTGACCTCATAAATAACGTATATTATTGTCCCGTAATTGTCCAATATGGCAAGTAACTCGGAGACTCAACCGGCGGAGTAGTAGTTAGCCAATATGAGCAGACTTGGTCTTTCAAGTTTCTTGGTTCCAGCGGTCTGTCATGATCTCTACATTCACTTAGGAAAAAACAGCAGGCTATACCGACAACCTTCAAAGCATGAAAAATCAGGGGAAAAATGATCATATATATATATATATATATATATATCATATATGATCAAGGTATATACGTACAAAAGCGTACTGATCAGTATATCTACAGTACTTACAGCAGAAAGTTGGAGAATGATCCGTATGTCTGGCCACTTTCGAATCTCAGTACGTGAAAAGATGTAGCAAAAGCCATAAAAAATAGAGTGGAAGACGAGAAGACACAGAATATAAGAGGCAAAAGTTGTCAAAATAATGACAGATTCATTCTCATAAATACTACGATCCACTGTGTACGAGGATAATGATACACAGCTGCAACAAAAAGCCAGGAGAAATACCTGCAAAAAATATGCGTAATGAGGCTGCGAGTTCTAACCCACAACTATGTTCGAATTTCTTTATAGAAATAAAAAGAAAGAAATTACAATGCGTGCTAGATGTGAATGGAGGAAGAAAAATGCTAGCTAGCTTTAGCTACAAAGAGACCCGACAAAAGTAAATTCACAAATTAACATGTCAATCTTAAAGTAGTACTTTAAATTGTAAAATTACGTAATTTTATTGTAAAATAGATCCAACATATCATATGAGTTTACAGCTTTTTTGAACTCTCTTTGTAATTGTAGGATTTTTCGCTAGAAAAATGTATGTCTAATGAAAGTATATGTGCGCCTGTGGTTTTATGATCTGCATATCTTATACGTACTTGGGATTGATTTTGAATTAAAGATAAAACTATGCATGGCTTATATATTTTTACACGTATGTACGTATGTATGTATGAGACATTTTACATTTCCTTTAGCACTTGTGGGAATGAAGTAGTACTGCAAACACAATAATTAACACAAGATTCAGAGTAGTAATTAGTATTTAGTACCACTTATTGAAATTCGAATAGCCCGGTTCCCCTATCAATGTCTGGAGAAAGAAATAGAAGAATCCAATCAAACAGACATGCATAGACCACCACACGATGTCTTTGTCATGATCGTCAAGGGCACTCATGGTCTCGAAAGGGATAAGGAAGAGGCAACTCAAAAATGCAACGACAATTGCATGATGTGAAAGCTCAGGTTGGTATGTGTGAGAATCACAACCAGAGTCCCTTATAGACTAAATGACCCAATACCTCGAAATCTAAATCAAGAATCACAAGTATTGAAGATAAAAGATCAAGAATAGCAAGAACAAAACAGAAAATCAACAAGAAATAATAAAAGAATAAAGAATAAGAAATACAAACAGAGATTACATGGTTCGGTCCTAATGGCCTACATCCACGGCAAGAACAGCCTCAGAGATCATTCTTTATTGAGCAATCTTCAAAAGCCAATGTATATACACAAGATCAAGCTAATACTGAGCCAGATACAAGCCACAACATAGCTTTCATCTATCACTCAGTAAACCCTAGCTTATCACTCAGTTCTGTACAGAGCTCTCTCGAAAAAGCAGAAAACCAAAATGCCCAAATGTAAGAACCCGTAACCCTAACACGGCTAAAAGGCATATATATACATGCTCAATGGATTGCGGCACGTGTCTTTGATCCAACGGCTCTTATTCATAGAATCAGAAAGCCAAAGGTTGCTCACGTGTGTAGCACATGTCCTCTCCACTGCATATCAAATAAGTGCCACTGCTTATCACCACGTGTCCCACCTTTTAATATGCTGCATATACATATGTTAGAGTAATATAGAGAGATGGTAAAAATAATTGACACAATATTCACAATTCTCCACCTTGACAATATTATACCCATCATTTCTATCCTAATCTCATCTTGGTTGTTCCTGCAATGTCCCTCTAGGAGGGATCTTTAACAGATTTCATGTTAATCAACTTCAGACAGTGTCTAAACGTTGCTAATGGCAGGGATTTAGTCATCATGTCCGAGGGATTTTCCTCGGTTGGAATTTTCTCCACTCCATCTTCCCTAGACTCAATTACATCCCTTACAAAATGAAGCCTAACATCTATATGCTTAGTCCTTTCATGGTATACTTGGTTTTTAGCCAAGTATATAGAACTCTGGTTATCACAATGTACAACAATATTTCCTTTAAAAATGCCTAGTTCATGTGATTTACCATTTAGCCATATGGCTTCCTTAATAGCCTCTGTCAAGGCTATATACTCAGCCTCTGTTTTTGACAAGGCCACAATAGATTGCAAGTTTGACTTCCAACTAATAGCCCCCATATGCAGTAAAAACATGTCATGTTAAAGATTTCCTACTATCCACATTACCAGTATAATCAGCATCTACAAAACCCTCTAACTCACAACCTTCCTTAACATTTGATCCATATTTCAGGCCCAAATTAATAGTTCCAGAAATATACCTTAATAACCATTTAATAGTTTGCCAGTGTGCCTTACCAGGATTACTCATAAACCTACTAACAACACTGATAGCAAAAGTAAGATCTGGTCTTGTACAGACCATTGCATACATCACACTTCCCACCATGTTAGCATAGGGAATTTGTTGCATAAATTATATTTCTGATTCTGTTTTTGGGGCTTGACTAGTGGACAACTTGAAATGTTGACCCAAATGTGTGTTTACAGGTTTAACTTGGTCCATACCAAACCTTTTTAGAATTTTAGAAAAATAATTTTTCAGAGATAGATACAAACATCCCTTTGACCTATCTCTTATAATATCCATTCCTAAAATTCTACTAGCTGGTCCTAGTTCTTTCATGTCAAACTCAGATTTCAACATACACTTAGCCTGTTTGATTAAATCAGGGTCTTTACAAGCCATTAACATATCATCTACATACAGTAAAAGATATATTAATATTCCATTAACATCTTTATAGTAAACACAGCTGTCATAACAGCTTCTTTTAAAACCATTTTCAAGCATGTAAGTATCAAATCTCTTATACCATTGCCTGAGAGATTGTTTTAGACCATATAAAGATTTTTTAAGCAAACATACTTAATTAGAGTTAATGTCTTTTATAAACCCCTCAGGGGGTTGCATGTAAATTACCTCTTCTAATTCTCCATGTAAAAAAGTAGTTTTTACATCCAGCTGTTCTAAGTGCAAATCATGATATGCAATGAAAGACAAAAGCAATCTAATGGAACTATGCTTAACCACAAGAGAGAATATCTCATTAAAATCTATTCCCTCTCTTTGAGTGAAACCTTTAGCCACTAGCCTTGCCTTGAACCTAGTACCTTCTACCCCTAGTATGCCTTCTTTTCTTTTAAAGATCCACTTGGATTCCTCCAGCCTAACCCCATTGGGTTTGGTAACTAGTTCCCAACTTTTGTTTTTATTAAGAGACTCCATTTCATCATGCATAGCAAGTATCCACTTAGTGGCATCCTTGCTAGCAATAGCCTCTTTATAGGTTCTTGGTTCTTGATAAACAACCTCATCTGCAATAGTCAAAGCAAAAGCTATAAGTTTAGCTTGACCATACCTTAGAGGTGGTTTTATAACCCTCTTCTTTCTGTCTCCTACCAAAATGTAAGAGTCAGAACCTGGTTTATCTAAGTCCTCTGAAATTGGGTCCTCAGAGTTACTGTTTTGCCCAGTATTAGGATCTGTTGAGATGTTTACCCTCTCCACCTCAACATGTACATTTCCCCCAGTGCTACTAGGTCTTTGATCTACCTCTACCTTATGTACCCGAGCCATTTGGGATTCATTAAAGATCACATCCCTGCTGATGATACATTTATGTCTGCCAGGTTCATCTAACCATAGTTTATACCCCTTGACTCCCTCGAGGTAACCCACAAAAATACACTTAAGTGCCCTAGGGTCTAACTTATCAGTTTTTGAGTGTGCATAAGCTGTACACCCAAAAATTCTAAGATAGTCATAACTAGGTGGTTTTCCAGTCCACATTTCTTGTGGTGTTTTAAAACCTATGGCAGAAGATGGATACCTATTAATTAAGTGGACTGTTGTGGCAGCAGCTTCAGCCCAGAAAGTTTTAGGTAACCCAGCATTAAATAACATACATCTCACTCTCTTTAGAATAGTCCTATTCATCCTTTCTGCAAGACCATTATGTTGAGGAGTTTCCCTCACAGTTTTGTGTCTTAGAATCCCCTCCTTTTGACAGAAAGTATTAAACTCTGTTGACAAAAACTCTAGCCCATTATCAGTTCTTAGAATTTTTAATTTTCTATCTACCTGATTCTCTACTAAGGATTTCCATTCCTTAAAAGTTTCAAAAGTGTCACTCCTGTGTTTGAGAATGTAAATCCATACCTTCCTAGAATAGTCATCAATGATGGAGAGGAAATAATTCCCTCCACCATGAGAAGCTACTCTAGAAGGTCCCCAGAGGTCAGAGTGTACATAATCAAGGGTCTGAGTAGTCATATGAGTTGCCCTTTTAAAACTAACCCTTTTAGCCTTTCCATAGACACAGTCTTCACAGAAAGGTAAATTGTCCAGACCAGCATCAGTCAGCAAGCCTTGTTTGTGTAATTCTAAAAGTCCTCTTTGACTGACATGCCCTAATCTCCTGTGCCAAAGCATAGATTTATTCTCAATGACATTATGAACAGTGGATGCTTCCCCCACAGTGGTTTTTCCAACTAGAGTATAAAGGCCATTTTTAATTACCCCTTTCATAATTGTGAGTGAACCTTTTGTAACTTTAAGGATCCCTGCTTTAGACTTAAAAGAATAACCTGAATTATCAAGTGTGCCAAGAGAAATCAAATTTCTCTTTAAGTCAGGTATAAATCTGACTTCCCTCAAAAGTCTCTCTAACCCATCATGTAATTTTAGTCTTATACACCCAATTCCCATGATCTTACAGGATTTATTATTCCCTAGGAGTACATGTCCACCATCTAATTTTGAAAAAGTTTCAAACTAGTCCCTATTGGGACACATATGGAAAAAGCAACCAGAATCTAAAATCCACTCATTTCCAGACCCTACCTCAGATACATTTAATACCTAGGCACTATCATACCCATCTAACACCACTGCCACATCCCCTTCCTCTTTGTTTTTATTTCCTACCTGAGTTTTTCTGTCAGGACAATCTCTCTTGAAATGTCATTCTTTGTGATATAGAAAACACTTTAGCTGTTTTCCTTTAGACTTAGACCTTCATTTCTTAAAATCTAATTTATTTTTTTTGCCTCTCTTTTCTGGTCTTCCCCTAACAGACAAGCCCTCACCATGTTCTAGTTTAGTGTCTTCTTGGTTTTGTAATTCCCTAGCATGAAGCACAGACTGCACTTCATCTAGAGATAAAGTATCTCTACCATGCATTATGGTCTCCTTAAGGCTCTGGTATGATGATTCCAAAGAACTCAGCAAGAGTATTGCTTGATCCTCATCCTCCACCTTAATATCTATATTAGCTAGGTCTAATATAATTTTGTTAAAAGTGTCCAGATGTTCCCCTATTTGGGTTCCAGGAGTCATCTTAAGAGTATATAACCTAATTTTCTTGCAAAGTCTATTAGCTAGAGATTTTGTCATACAGAGGTGTCCTAGCTTTACCCAAATACCAGCAGCAATTTCCTCACTTGCTATTTCCCTCAACACTTTATCTCTTAAAGACAAAATAAGAACATTGTGGGCCTTTTGAAGGATGTCTTTATGGACTTCCCCATTTCCTTCCTCTTTCGAGGAAGAGCCCCTTTTTTCACAAGTGAGAGCATCCTGTAAGCCCTGTTAGACTAACAGAACTCTCATCTTTATTCTCCATAATCCGAAGTCATTTAACCCTGTAAATTTCTCAACATCAAATTTCGTAGTCCCCATTGAACCTAAGCTCTTGATACCAATTATGAGAATCACAACCAGAGTCCCTTATAGACTAAAGGACTTAATACCTCGAAATCTACATCAACAATCACAAGTATTGAAGATAAAATATCAAGAACAACAAGAACAAAACAGAAAATCAACAAGAAATAATAAAAGAATAAAGAATATGAAATACAAACAGAGATTACATGGTTCGGCCCTAATGGCCTACATTTACGGCAGGAACAGTCTCATATATCATTCTTTATTAAGCAATCTTCAAAAGCCAATGTATATACACAAGATCAAGCTAATACTGAGCCAGATACAAGCCACAACATAGCTTTCATCTATCCCTCAATAAACCCTAGCTTATCACTCAATTCTGTACAAAGCTCTCTCGAAACGGTAGAAAACCAAAATGCCCAAATGTAAGAACCCGTAACCCTAACACGGCTAAAAGGCATACATATACATGCTCAAGGGATTGCGGCACGTGTCTTTGATCCAGCAGCTCTTATTCATAGAATTAGAAAGCCAAAGGTTGCTTACGTGTGTAGCACATGTCCTCTCCACTGCATATCAAATAAGTGCCACTGCTTATCACCACGTGTCCCACCTTTTAATATGCTGCATATACATATGTTAGAGTAATATAGAGAGATGGTAAAAATAATTGACACAATATTCACAGTATGGGTATGAATCCGTTGCTGTTTCAGACCTCATCATCATGGTTGATCGATCTTAATTGGTTTTCAAGGCTAGTTTGTAAATAAACAGTGCAAAAACCCTAGATCATCTCCATCATCAAGAAGATCAGGGCTTCCATTAAATTGCTTAATTCTTAGAACTTGCTTGATCGATTGAAATCTTGCACCAGCTGATGTACTTTCAAGTGAGTACAGGGAAAGCTTCTGAATTCCGTAAAGGGAGGAGTATTGTTAAGTATTTCTATAATATGTATAGTACTAAGTCAAAACCGTAAGGTGAGATTTAGATAGCAAGATGAGATGGGATTGTTTTATATAAAAGTTGAAAGTTAAATAAAATATTGTTAGAATATTTTTTTTAATATTATTATTATTTTGAGATTTGAAAAAATTGAATTATTTATTATATTTTATATAAAAATTTATAAAAATTATAATGATGAGATGAGATAATTCTTAGAATCAATACGTTAATTAATTTATTCAAAGGAAACAGTAACTTGGGACAAAAGATCAATCAACATCAAACTAATTAAACGTACTTACGTACTAAAACAAATATATTTCAATTGCAAGTATTAAAGATGAAAAGTTATTAAACAAGAATATATATATATATATATATAGTACTTTGAGAAATTGACTGAGATGTTAATTACTTGCATCTTGACGTTCCTGATCACGAAAACCCTTTGACTCGAACTCAAGATTTTTGTTCAAACACCATGTAAAATGGGTAAAAATAAAATTTTAAAGAAACTTCTATCATTTCTGAGTAAATGTTACGTACAGTAAAAGAACCTCTTTAATATTTATAGGAAAATAGGCTAAAGTGAAATAATGAAGTAAAAATAAATACAAAATGTCCTAATATAATATTCATGCATACATCAACCGTTCCTTTGGAAAAAGATATTAAATGCAATCAAACAGAAAAACAGAACCAGAAATAAGTTCATGGGATAGAGAGGAGAGGTATAACCTGCAGGTGGGTATCTGGGCGAGCGTGGAAATTAGAAGTCGATCGATCGAGCTGGAGCAAGTCATGATTATAAAGAAAAGAATATTAGGGCCACGAGTGCAAGGATTCCTGATCAGGTAAAAGCTAGGAGCTATGTATAAAATATGCATCCTTTTTCTTTATGGAAAAAATGCTCACATGATTATTGAAATCATCGTCACACGAAAGAAAAGAAACCAAAAATTCATGCGGGAACAGTACTCGGAAAGCATTGCCCAGTTCAAGAAAAACAAACAGACAGCCTCGAAGTTTCAAAAAAACACTTTGGTAGAGAGATCATCAGAAAGGTACATACCTGCGGGCCGTAGCTTGGTAGCCAAGCGAACACAGACAATAATGGAGATCGAGCAATGTTAAGGAGGAGACTATACATATATATAGGCTCACTGGCCTGTGTGAACACTCACAAACGTAGGCTTAATTATTGGAGATCGAGCAATTTGGTAGGTGAGGAACTCGGTAGGTGCATTCAATGTCCCGGTTTGATCCAAATCAAGTCTTTAAGACTATGCCGGATAAATTAAAACCCAAAAAAGGAACAAAAGAAACCATCACGCCTCTTTCAAAAGAGAAAACAGAACAAATAACTTGATGAATATCAAATTTTTCTAGAATACATATGGATTAAAAAAAAACAAAAAAAACTCCCGGATTGGGTCAAAATTCCCATTTTTTTCGGAAACTGCTATCGAGTTGGGTAAACGGCAAAACGATTAATCGGCCAAACGGAACAGTCTCGTTTTGAGTCGAGTTGGAAATGTCATTTCCAGGCCGGGCTGGTGAACAGTCCTAGTGTGATCAGCCTATAAATTGAGGCTCATTGCGGAGCCTCAAATCACACCAAGACGAAGAGAAAAGAGAGAGAGCCAAGAGAGCTCTAAGAGAAAAGAATAGAGTTGAGTTGAGTTGAGTGGAGTATGATTCTCCTCCTTTGTAATATTTTTTGTGTTCCACTATTTAATAGTGAAACTCCTTTCAGTAGATGTAGGCAATTGCCGAATTCCATGGTGTTACTGTGTGCATGGGTGTGCTTATTTTATTCTGCGATGTGATTTTCCCAACAAGTGGTATCAGAGCAATTGTTGTGGCGCCCCCAATCCCCCTTATATAAATACAAAGGGATCGAGACGCCAGGATGGTGACAACACGGTCACACATCCCAACGAAGTGCCAGTGTGTGTACATGCAACAGTGTACAAATAAAATAACGCAGGGGATAGTCAACTAAGTACCAGAATTTTTTTACAATCAAACATCAGTAAAGATTTAAATAGCAGTTATACAGTCATCCATAAAATAATTTACAATAGTTCCAGATATACAAACGAGTGATCCCAGATCACTCCTCAGGCAGAGCCGTCTCCTCAGGCTCGCCCTCCTCCTCCTGAGCATCAAAATCTACGTTATCACAAAATGGTATCGCAGGTAAGTATAACCCAAACAACAACGTAATAAAAAATGCACTAAATGCAACTAACATGCATGCACATGAAATATATGCATTTTCCACAAAACATCATTTTCCCCGAAAATGATAATTTTCCAACACACACCAAAATCCCATTTTGGTCCAAATTATCCGTAAAATATTTTCCCAGAAAATGATTTACCCAAAAATCAACTAGCACTATTTTCCCAGAAAATAGTGCATTAATTCCAAATGCACCATGCATTATTTCCATATGCACCATGGCCTCCCTATGGACCATCCGCACGTCCTGGCTTCGCAGCGGTGCTCAGTTCCGCGCCCAGCGCGTACGTGGCCAGACATCCTCTAGTCCCCGCCAGCAGAAAGACCACGGAGTTGGCACGAGACCATCTCGTCCGATCCCATTGTCGCCCGGCGACAATCTAGGGGACGTTACTCAGTATATTCCGCTCCCGAGTAACTAGAGGAGCTCCACCGAGTTAATGCCCCATCTCGGCTTGGGGTCGTGATACACACGCACCAAAAATATTATCACATAAAATCATAGCTTTTCAAATCACATGAACATGAATGCAATACACGAAAACCCAGTTTTCTTTTACAAACATGATCATGCATGAAATAATGAAATGCACATGTACCAACACAATGTCCAAACCAACAATTACCAACCAACCCATCAACAACCAATATCCAATTCAACCAAATCAACCAAACAACTCCAATCACAAATCCATCCGACCCCCGAACTCCTCGGACTCAGTCCGGCATGCCAAAAATACAGTGAAATGGGTTAGTGCAAAAATACATTTAAATTACGAAAGTTCTTTGGAGAAATACTTACAGTGCAATATAATAATTTTCCGAGGATCACGAAGTTGAAAAATGCGACGTTTGAGCAACACCACAGTGTAAAATACACTGTGGCCGTGGGTCACAAATACCAACTTTTCAACGAGGACAAACGAAGACCCAAGATTGATAGGGTAGGGCCTAGGGAGGTCGGTGAAGCTAGTGGTGGTAGTGGTTTGCCGTGGGTGGCGGCGCAAGAGGTGGTTTTAGGCCAAAAATGTGCAAATCGGAGATGGACTTGGTGGGGCTTCACTGGTGACGGATCGGAGCTGGGGTTGGGTCCAATGGGTTGCCAAGAGGCCGGGGATGAAGTGGTAGTAAGATGGTGGCCAATGGCGGTGCGACGGCGGCGCAATGGCGGAAAGTGTGCCGCGGCTTCGTGGGTTTCGTGGGCTTCGTGGGGGCTAACGGCGGCACGAACGGCGGTGATATTGGTGGGGTGAGGTCGCCGGCGGCTGGGGAGTCTAATGGGCTGGGCGGTGTCGACCACCGCCGACGGACGGCGGCGCAGCTGGTGGGGAAGAAACGGACGCGGGGAGAGAGAGAAGGAGAGAGAAATCGTGCGCACGGGGAGAAAGCCAGGGAGAAGAAAAAGAAAAAGAAAAAAAAGAAAAGAAGAAAAGAAAAAGAAAAGGAAAAGAAAAAATAGAGGGAAAAGAAATGAGGTCCAATCCTCATAACTTGGGTCACAAAAATGATCCAACGGAAACGATTTCAAAACCTCAAGTTAAATAAAATAATTTAAACGTAATGGTAAAGTCAAATTGAAATAATTAAATCCCACAGTAATTAAATAAATATTAAAAGCAATTTAAATGCATAACAATAAATAAATATTAAGAAAGCACATAAAAATAATTTTCACCAAATTAAAATCATAGAAATAAACTCATTAAAAATCCAACCAATTTTAAAATACGAGAATAAAATTTAAATAAATAAAAATAATCCTTTAGTAAAAATGCACTAAAATGCGGGGTGTTACATCCTCCCCCCCTTAAAAAAAATTTCGTCCTCGAAATTGGCAAGGTCAATATTAAGACTAAGACAGGAATAAGATTCAACTAAGAGCAGACTAAGAACATACCGCCAAAATAGTCTGGCAAGGCCACTCTATAAGCAACAAACCCAACCTTCTCTACGATCTGAAAATGGCCAACATATCTTGGACTAAGCTTTCCTTTCTTACCAAAGCGCTTAACGCCTTTCATAGGAGAGACTTTAAGATAAACCCAATCACCTACTTCAAAGGATAAGTCTCTTCTTCTTGTATCTGCGTAACTTTTCTGGCGACTTTGCGCTTCAGCCATCTTCTTCCTGATAAACTGAACTTGATCCTTCATTTCTTGAATTATCTTATGCCCAAGCAATTTGTTCTCGCCAACTTCATCCCAACATACTCATTTTAGTCCCCCAATGACACATCACGACCAGTATTCCTAGAGTGACTGCTATCCAAAAAATCTCATTTCCTCGAGAACCTTAATACAACATCCAATAAATTCCAATGATCAAAAGCCCTTACAATAATATGTACCAACTGCATTCAACTCCTATGCTCCAACTTCTAAACCTTTATTGAATTCTACTATTGGAAACCTAATAGCCACTTCCAATGTTAACCATCAGTAACAGATTTTGCACAACCAAATGATTAATCGCCAATCACGAGTATCTTCTCAAAATTCAAGTCACCATTAATTCTTCAAATCAGCACAATTTGAACTCCTGACTACAACAAAAATACCACGCTTCTGCTGCGCACTCTGATATTCGCCACATGCATAAAACTTACGTTCTCATGAAACTAACACCATCGAGTACAAGGTGGCTCCATTCCTACTAACCAAAACTCTTATCACAATTTGGTAGAAAAAAATACTCTCCCCCAAAACCACGAGTTCTAACTCAAATTCCTCAATTAATTTCTACTGCCTTGATCAAAATCAAATTCTATAAAATACATCCATGATCATTGACAGAAAACCAATATCAACCAACCTCAGCATCCCAAATTAAAAATAAACAACCTCAACCCAAAATACACTCATCTCCTCTAAGATAAGAAACATACTTTAAAAGACTCAATTCCAACCTAGCGAATCAAAAAGAGTGCCTTGAGACTTCTACCTAACAACCTAAACCCGAAAGCTCACCATCTACATTCTAAACATCATCTAATCTAACGGTGACTAAACTCACAGCGAACCACCATTGACTTCACCAAAACATTAACAAAACCTCCTTGGTAACTCGCCCACCTATTTCTACTCCAATAAGCTAGTATTAACACAACTAGTTCCTTCAATAGCACATCACTATTAAACCTCAGGGCAAACCATACTGATCAAATCTTCAATCTACCAAAAGCCATTGCAAAGCACCCAGGGATCCTAATGCTTTATTAACTCACATACTTGATCATATCATTCATCGCTAACGTCTAAACTTCAACTTCCAAGATCTTATCATATACCATACGTGACATCCCATCAATCTCTCTTCAAGTTAAATAACAATGTCCTTCATTCAACCAACTAGATGCTCAAACTCCAAAAGAAAGTATAACCTTAAAATTTAAATTCCTAGGTAACCTCAAGCTAAAAACAATTATTAACCGAACTAGATCAACATCCTCCATCTCCAAAGAAATTCTCCCCTAAAAAAATTCTCATATCAATAACTCAACTCAGATCAATCCTATTTTAATTCAGCCATTCAACTCTGCAATTCTAAAACCTTAACCCAGATATAAATCATTTCCTGAAATCCTCAAGATCGATGAACTCAAATCTAAAACATTCGCCTTATAAAACTTGTAAATTCTAAAACCCCAAATGTTATCAAATTGCTTATCGAGGTCGGCAAGATCAAAAACTTCTAGTCTAAGTAATCTCTTAATTGCTTGTTGAACCTACCAGCTTAAATCCCATTAACTTATTTTCTAAAAAACTATGGGGCCACAAACCTTAGATGAACTTCTCATAAATCTAACATTGACATTCGTTGAACTTACAACCTCCTACCCCAAAGACTCATTACCTAAATTCTACGGAACCTAAATCCTCAATTATCCTAAGCAATTAAAAATTATTCCCCTCCTTAGCAGCAACTTGAGTACCTAATCCAAAGAGTTCACCCAGACCCTGATGTTCAAGCCTTGATATTAAAACAACCAATCACCAAGAGTACAGGCCTACTATACCAATGTTTAAGCCTAACAATGGCCTTCTCAGTCGTACCATCTTCCTGTCATAACATAACCCTTAACCCGCCTTTCAATTTCGAACAAAACAAAATAAAATAAAATTCCATAAATAAAATAACATACGACAAAATGCATAAAACCAATGAAGTAGTTCACCATAAAATAAATATATCAATAAAATAATCTGCCATAAAATAAAAAAATTAAATTAAAATGACATACAAATAAATAAATAAACAACAAAATTATTATACAATAAAATAAATAAACAACAGAATTATTATACAATAAAATAAATAAAGCCAATAAAACCATACTCAACCAAAGGTAAACACTAATTAAAGCAATAAAATCAAATAACATCAATTAACATAAAATAAAATAGCAATAAACTCATAATATAAAATAAATAACTTAACTTACACCACTTAAACAAAAATTTTATTATTTTAAAATAATAATAAAAATAATTTTCTGGTACTATCCCAAGAGACATGTGGTTTTACCCAGAGCCGAACTGCTCTGATACCACCTGTGGCGCCCCCAATCCCCCTTATATAAATACACAGGGATCGAGACGCCAGGATGGTGACAACACGGTCACACATCCCAACGAAGTGCCAGTGTGTGTACATGCAACAGTGTACAAATAAAATAACGCAGCGGATAGTCAACTAAGTACCAGAATTTATTTACAATCAAACATCAGTAAAGATTTAAATAGCAGTTATACAGTCATTCATAAAATAATTTACAATAGTTCCAGATATACAAACGAGTGATCCCAGATCACTCCTCAGGCAGAGCCGTCTCCTCAGGCTCGCCCTC
This sequence comes from Juglans microcarpa x Juglans regia, assembly GCF_004785595.1. NCBI lineage: Eukaryota > Viridiplantae > Streptophyta > Magnoliopsida > Fagales > Juglandaceae > Juglans > Juglans microcarpa x Juglans regia. Next base: position 6,648,911 of record NC_054609.1, read on the forward strand.
CTCCTCCTGAGCATCAAAATCTGCGTTACCACAAAATGGTATCGCAGGTAAGTATAACCCAAACAACAACGTAATAAAAAATGCACTAAATGCAACTAACATGCATGCACATGAAATATATGCATTTTCCACAAAACATCTTTTTCCCCGAAAATGATAATTTTCCAACACACACCAAAATCCCATTTTGGTCCAAATTATCCGGAAAACATTTTCCCAGAAAATGATTTACCCAAAAATTAACTCGCACTATTTTCCCAGAAAATAGTGCATTAATTCCAAATGCACCATGCATTATTTCCATATGCACCATGGCCTCCCCTATGGACCATCCGCACGTCCTGGCTTCGCAGCGGTGCTCAGTTCCGCGCCCAGCGCGTACATGGCCAAGCACCCACACTACGCAACGAGAGATGCCCAGTTCCGCGCCCAGCGCGTACGTGGCCAGACATCCTCTAGTCCCCGCCAGCAGAAGGACCACGGAGTCGGCACGAGACCATCTCGTCCGATCTCATTGTCGCCCGGCGACAATCTAGGGGACGTTACTCAGTATATTCCGCTCCCGAGTAACCAGAGGAGCTCCACCGAGTTAATGCCCCATCTCGGCTTGGGGTCGTGATACACACGCACCAAAAATATTATCACATAAAACCATAGCTTTTCAAATCACATGAACATGAATGCAATACACGAAAACCCAGTTTTCTTTTACAAACATGATCATGCATGAAATAATGAAATGCACATGTACCAACACAATGTCCAAACCAACAATTACCAACCAACCCATCAACAACCAATATCCAATTCAACCAAATCATCCAAACAACTCCAATCACAAATCCATCCGACCCCCGAACTCTTCGGACTCAGTCCGGCATGCCAAAAATACAGTGAAATGGGTTAGTGCAAAAATACATTTAAATTACGAAAGTTCTTTGGAGAAATACTTACAGTGCAATATAATAATTTTCCGAGGATCACGAAGTTGAAAAATGCGACGTTTGAGCAACACCACAGTGTAAAATACACTGTGGCCGTGGGTCACAAATACCAACTTTTCAACGAGGACAAACGAAGACCCAAGATTGATAGGGTAGGGCCTAGGAAGGTCGGTGAAGCTAGTGGTGGTGGTGGTTTGCCGTGGGTGGCGGTGCAAGGGGTGGTTTTAGGCCAAAAATGTGCAAATCGGAGATGGACTTGGTGGGGCTTCACTGGTGACGGATCGGAGCTGGGGTTGGGTCCAATGGGTTGCCAAGAGGCCGGGAATGAAGTGGTAGGAAGATGGTGGCCAATGGCGGTGCGACGGTGGCGCAATGGCGGAAAGTGTGCCGCGGCTTCGTGGGTTTCGTGGGGGCTAACGGCGGCACGAACGGCGGTGATATTGGTGGGGTGAGGTCGCCGGCGGCTGGGGAGTCTAATGGGCTGGGCGGTGTCGACCACCGCCGACGGACGGCGGCGCAGCTGGTGGGGAAGAAACGGACGCGGGGAGAGAGAGAAGGAGAGAGAAATCGTGCGCACGGGGAGAAAGCCAGGGAGAAGAAAAAGAAAAAGAAAAAAAAAGAAAAGAAGAAAAGAAAAAGAAAAGGAAAAGAAAAAATAGAGGGAAAAGAAATGAGGTCCAATCCTCATAACTTGGGTCACAAAAATGATCCAACGGAAACGATTTCAAAACCTCAAGTTAAATAAAATAATTTAAACGTAATGGTAAAGTCAAATTGAAATAATTAAATCCCACAGTAATTAAATAAATATTAAAAGCAATTTAAATGCATAACAATAAATAAATATTAAGAAAGCACATAAAAATAATTTTCACCAAATTAAAATCATAGAAATAAACTCATTAAAAATCCAACCAATTTTAAAATACGAGAATAAAATTTAAATAAATAAAAATAATCCTTTAGTAAAAATGCACTAAAATGCGGGGTGTTACAATTGTTGGGAGTTGTTTTAAACTCAGTTGTAGTGTGTTGCTCAGATTGCAAATTTGAGCATACCACTATGTTCATATCATCGAGACAAGAATAGTGGTGAAAATCATAGGCCAAACGGACGCTGCACAAGCCTCCACGCGTCGCTTGAAGATCGGAGAGTAAGCCCACTCTAGGCGCACTCCCAACGCACCCAGAGACACTCAAGCACGTTAGTCCTAAGCGGACCCACGAGCCCCAGAGGTGTCCAGTGCATGAGCCTCATGCGCCCCCATGCACTCCAGAGATGTTTTGGCTCGTGACTCCCACGCGCCACATGCACTCCTAACCCTATAAGCCACAACGGAGAATCTGTGAGCCCACAGACGCCATAGCTCAGCCTGTAGTGTTGCATACACCAAAGCACCACTGCTCTTTCCCTCCCCTTCCCACGGCAAGCCATCGCCCAAGACCTTTCCCCCCTCACGTTGTTACTCCACGCAGTAGTCACCTACAAGGCACCTCTATTTTTGCTAGTAAGAAACAGAGCACATTCGTGTGAGGGCCAAACCTGACCTGACCACCCCATTCGGAGCACCACCTGGTTCCAAAAGACACTGATGACTTGGACAGCCACTGTAAGCAACCGGCTAGCCACGTTTTTCTTCCTCTCTGTGCCAACTCGCACGTTGAGAACCAAGGAGAGATCCCATACATGTAAACCCGTTACCCCACCATTAGGGCTGCAAACGAACCGAGTCGAGTCGAGTCGAGTCGAATTCGAACTAGAGGTCGCGAGCTCGATTAACATATATGTTTGCTCGAACTCGACTCGAGCTCGAAAAATATTAGAGATTTCTGATTTAGCTCAGCTCGCCTAACATATATTAAGATCAAGCTTGGCTTGAACTTGAATACCAAAAATAAATGAGCTTATATGAGCTCGAGCTCAAGCTACTCAACTCTGTCAGGACTTCACGACTTGAATACTTGTTTCAAGTTTCATGGCATGGGTTCAATGGTGGAGGGCGACACCGAAAACAACACACGGATGCAGAGGAGAGAGAGAGAGAGAGCTGCAGGGAGATGGAAGAGGACGAGGTGTAGCTACAGTGGCGCGAGGTGGACGACGACGCAGAGGAGGTGCGGCAGCATGCAGATTCTCTACAGCAGGAAGAAGAAAGAAAGAAGAAAAAGAAAAAAGATGGAAGAAAGAAGAAAGAAGAAAAAAGAAGACGAAAGAAGAAAGAAGAAGAAAAAAGACGAAAGAAAGAAGAAAGAGGAGAGGGAGGCTGGGGGTGGGGGGAACAGCACATTGAAGAAGAAAAGAAATAAGAAGGGGCTCTAGAGTTTCTATCATGGTCAAAACGCATAACTTAATCAAAAGGGGATGGGCCCTTACTTGCAACGGGCTCGACATCAACTTCACACACACACGGTCCAAAAGAAATAAAACACTATAAATCAACTACTAAAAGCCCAAACTCAAAAGACTAAAATAAAATAAACAAAAGACATTAAAATAAAATACATCATAAGCTTAGCAATTAAATAAATAAAATAATATATATAGAAATATTACGAGTATTGTGACGACTCCATAATGAGTTAAATCGGGTTTATATGAATTTTGTTCACTAGCCTACACTGAGTCGAGTCGAGATTACACGAGTTTAGCTCGTTTAATCAAACGAATATTAGTGATCACGAACAACTCATTTATCAAATGAACCGAATCTGAATCAAGTTTATACGAGTCGAGCCCAAGCTGTTCACGAGCAGCTTTGTTCGTTTGCAGCCTTACCCACCATCTTTCGCATCGGAAACCATCGTAAAAGCAACAATAACTGCCTGCCATGACACCCCCTCACCCTGTACCGATCGGTGAGCACACTAACTCTTCTCCATATTTGTTCCCTCACAGTAGATTCTCTCTCTCATCACCCACCCTTAGTGTTCACACTCTCTCTCATAGTGTGCAGCCACAGCTCCTCAAAGCGCTGCCTTCAATAGTCATCCAGGCCGTCGCTACACGTAACTCTCAGCATGCCTCAGCCGTATCACCCACCTTAGGTTTTCAAAACAGAAACAATTTTGTTGCCTTCCCGTAAGGCTTATCGTGAAGTATGAGTTTTTTTTTAAATTACAATTTTGCACTCTTAGTTTTAAAACCAAACATGAGGGTTTTAAAAGTGGGTTGTTTTTACTTTGGGCCACATGGGCTTGTCTTCTACTGGGTCCTTTTATTTTTTTTAGTCTTAGGCTGGGTAATATTTTTATTACATCGACTTTTCATATTGGGTTTTGATTTCTAAAATAGACTGGTGTTTGGTTGAAATTAGATTAAGTATATTAAGTGGAAGTTGATGGATTTGGAAAATGATGGCTTTTTAGGGTTATGAGAATTTTAGGTTTTGAGGAATTAAAATAGGATGATTTTTAGCATTTCAGGTTTAGGTATCAAGATATGTGCTCGATCGAAAATTTACGGAAGTTACGTGATTATCTTATAGGTGATGATTGGTTTCGAATGGCACTGTTGTGAGAAAATTCAGAGAAGTTAAAAAATCTAGGTAAACGGGGTTTATAAGCTAGACTTTGCATAAAAAGAAAATGAACCAAGGTTGATTTTATGAAAAATATGAATGATATGTTTTCAAAAGAAGTGTAGAAACAACCACAGTTTTTTGTTCTGCATTATTCATGAAATCTGTATAAAAGAGGAAAGTATTTTTGTCATGACTGGTGTAGACATGAGCAAATTTTTGACATTTTGTTTTTGAACTATGCAAAAAGAGCGAATACGAAATTTATGAAAAATTTGTGCATGTGATGCAAAGATGTTCTGAACCTGTTTTTGAATATGTGAAATGATTTGAGTTTGTTTCGGTACTATGTTGAGATATGATGTGGCATCTGAAAATATTTGGTATGACTTTCTGATTCTGTATCTGATTCTATTTCTGGTCATGATTCGATGATTTTGTTTTGCTCTAATATATGGCCCTGCCACGGGTGATACTAGTGGTCTCTTGCCCTGTTAAGGGTGATAATAGTGACAATTGGCCCTGTCACGGGATACAATAGTGACCTTTAGCCCTGTCACAGGATATGATTGTGACCTCTGGCCCTATCACAGGACATAATAGTGATCTCTGGCTCTATGACATGATATAATAGTGACCTCTGGCCCTGTCACGGGATATAATAATGACATCTAACATCGCCACGGGATATAATAGTGGTCTCTATTCTTAGTGCAATCGCTTTAGTATTATGGTGATTTATGGTCTGCTTGACTTTCCACAGAATGCACAACCCTACCACGGGGGTTAAACATGGTCTTTGTTCTGATATGTTCTGATATGATATGATAAGATGATGATGTTCAGTCATGTTATGCGAAATGACATTTTTTAATATGAACATTTTGAACTATCACTCTGATATTCTGATAACATTTTTTGGATCTGCATTTTTGAAACTAAAATTTTTTGTTCTGCATTCTGAACTCTGTGAAAAGACTCATGTTTATATACTAGTATATGTTCTCTATTGAGTTGTTGATAACTCACCCCTTATATCCACAATATTTTTCAGATGGTTTGAATATTTCAGCTGAGGATCAAGATTATGAAGCATGGGTGGAATTGGTTAAGCATAGTGGTTGAAGCATAGAAGGTTTTTATGCTATTGAGAATTTGGAGTCTATAAATACATTGTTATAATGTGAGTTTAAGTGATAATAAGTAACTCTCCGACCCCATACGGGATTGGGGTATTACATTGCATATAAGATTTGAGAGATTCTCTCTGTCGACATCAGTTTCATCTTCATACCAATCAAGAAGCCAATCCAGTTGATGTGTCATAACGATCACACAATCATTGTTTCCAATCTTAATTACACAAGGTTTAACAATGAAGATATTCAGTCGGCAAGCAGAAGATTCAAGAGTGTTACGAATACAATACAAATAATTAAATCTACTTCTTCCCATCAGATTAAACTTTTGGGGGAAGTGGTGATTTCAAATGAGTTCAAACCCTGACTCCACACTTTAACCTATTTAATTAAATATTCTATGTATTGGGCCGACTCATTTTATGAGAGTTTGACCCACATTGCACACGGGAGGAGACATTGTTAAGAATATAATACAAATAATTAAATCAACCTCTTTAAAAATCTGATTTTGTTATCTTACTTGACCTAAGATAGGTATAAAAAAAATCTGATTTGACCTAAGATTACTTGTTTTATTAACTGAAATTCAAGGAGAGAAATATTTTTATGTCTAAAATATATATATTTAATGAATGTCATCCTAGTCTGTAACACTCGGCCCAATACGAAACGTGCGTTCGATTTTTCTTTTTAATTATGTACAAAGTCCACTTGGAATTTAACGAGTGATTTTAGGATTAGGCTTCGGGCCCAAAGTTTATTATGATGGAATGTGGACTTTTATAGGGCTTGAAATTACGTTTGATTCAGTTATTTTATTCGATTTTTGGCCAGACAAAGTTATGGAATGAGTTTGGCAAGTTTGGAATGCGAGTCGAGGTCCAATAGTATTTATGAAATACTCGACCCAGGAGAAAGATTGCGGGTAAACTAGATTTCTTTTGGACTGTTCTAACCGGCCTAATTTATTTATGAGGACCCAGCCCTTGATTTTTTTTTTAAATGTTGTTATCAATTTTAAATGGATTAAGGTTACAACTCTAGAGTTTCGTTCCCATTAAAATCCTTAAGCCTATTATACAGCCTCGTGCATTATGGTAGATGTTTTATTTTCAAACCCTGGTTAGTTCTTGGTTACCGTCACCACGTTCCCCACCATGCACATCTCCGCTCCACTAGGGTTTACAGTAGTTGGTATATCTATATACACGCATGATTTTGGACGTTCATCAAAACCTCATTTTTCCCAACCTAGGGTTGCCGTGCACTCTACCAAACTACCTATCGGTTTCCTTTGCTACTAGTTGCAGTAGTTTTGCTACCAGTCACAACCATTTCTCCTTAAGCCTTAGCCATGTAGCAAGACCACCAATTTTTCTTTTCTTTTCGTCACACCACCATATGACGCGAACCCCTCCAATTCTCACAAGACCACCATCACCGAAACCCTGACCGAACGCATTCGCGTTGCACCATTGTTGAGCCAGTTGCTAGTCACTGTCCAAAACCAACGACACAACCAGCCCACATGAAGCCGTAACCAATCCATACGAAAGCCCCCAGCCTCCATCTCTGCACCACCCTCAGAGTAGATCAATTGTGAGCCAGACTTCCTCCACCGTAAACATCTGCCCAGACCTCACCGCCATAGCCAGCAGTGAACCCACATTGGAAAACATCCTCAACCTCTCTGAAGGACCTCTGTTTTTTGCATCTCAAAACAGATCATTTCATCTTTTTCAGTGCCACCAACCACAGCAAGGGAAGCCCAGCGACACCGATGCCCCAACCACTTTGTGATCTGCCGCTGCCCAACCACCTTGTCGCCACTGCATTACTGCCCTCTCGGTGAGTATCCCCTGCGGCCTCTCTCCCTCTCACGGCTTACTCTTTTTCTCTCTCTCCATGTTTACTCTCTCTCATCTCTCTCTCTCTCCCCCTCACAGTTTGCTGCCCCTGCTACTATCCTCGCCGCCGTGGATAACCAACCAGGCCACCATTACTTGTGACTCTCGGTAAGCAGTTGCCATACGCCCCCTGTAGTAGAGATGTTTCAAAATAGGAAGTGTAATTTGTAGCCCTTGGGAGTATTACGTTGGTGCCCCTAAATGTTTTTTTTTTGATGGGCTTGGACAAATAAGTAATTTGATGGGTTTTGAGCTGAGTTTAATTGGAGTGGGGTTTTGTTAATGGGATTAGATTTAATATTTGTTAAGTGGGCTCCGACTTCCTTTAAAATAGTCCAAAAAGTTTGTTTTACATAAAATAGTTATGGTTCTTAAATTACTGTTGGTATTAAGGTCTAAAGAATTTAGAGTTTATGTCATGGTCGAGAAACTTTGAGTGAAAATTGATGTATTCGAGATTTGATGACATTTTAGGGTTACGAGAAATTTAGATTTTTAGGAAAATAGGTTACTTAGTGTTTAAGGTTCAAGTATTGAAAAATGTGTTAATTTCGGATGTTTATGGAAATTACGTGACAATCTTATTGGTGACGATTGATTTTTGTTTGGCATTGTTGTGGAGAAACTCAGAACAGTTAAGAAGTCCAAGTAAGTGAGTTCCTATGCTAGACTTTGAATAAAAATAAAATGGATTGAGGTTGATTTTTGGAAAATACGCATGTTTTGTTATGAACAGAAATCGAAATGACCTCAGTTATTTGTTTTGCATTACTCATGAAATTTTGTATAAGAGTAAAGTATATTCTGGCATGATTGGTGTAGACATGAACTTATTTTTAGCATTCTATTACTGAACTGGGAAAAAAGAGTGAATATGAAATTTGTTAATTTTTGCATGTGACGTGAAGATGTTCTGAATTTGTTTTGAAAAATGTGAAATGATCTGTATTTAATTTAGTACTCTGTTTTGATATGATGTGGTATCTGAAAAACCTTTGGTATAAATCTTTGATTCTATTCTAAAACTAATTCTGGTTCTGATATGGTGATTCTAATTCTGGTTTGCTCTAATATTTGGCCCTGTCACAAGATATAATAGTTACCTCTGGCCCTGTCACGAGATACAATAGTAACCTCTGACCCAGTCATGAGATATAATAGTGACCTCTGGCCCCGTCACGGGATACAATAGTGACCTCTAGCTCTGTCACGAGATATAATAGTGATCTCAGACCCCGTCACGGGATACAATAGTGACCTCTGGCTCTGTCACGAGATATAATAGTGACCTCTAGCCCTGCTACGGGATATAATAGTGGTTTCTGTTCTGAGTGAAATTCATTTTGATATCATAGTGATTTGTATTCTGCTTGACTTTCTGCAGAAACTAAAATGTTTTGTTCTAATATGGTCTCTGTTCTAATATGATGCACTGATATGTTATGATATGATATGATAAGATGATGATGTTCAGTTATGTTATGCCAAATGATATTTTTGAATATGAACATTTTAAACTGTCGCATTGATATTTTGATAATATGTTTTTGGATCTGCAGCTCTGAAACTAAAATGTTTTGTTCTACATTCTGAACTCTGTGAAAAGGTTTATGTTTATATAATAATATATGTCTTTTGCTTACTGAGTTGTTGATAGCTCACTCATTATCTCCACAATATTTTTCTGATAATTTTGTTGGTTAATCTGAAGAACAAGAGTATGAAGTTTTAGTAATGTTTGATGATCGTAGTAGAATAAGTGTCATTTGGTACAAGTATTTATTGGGTATGTTTAGTAGAGCTATTATTTTCGATTATTTTGGTACGTTAAGTTATGGTTATTTTTTAGTCTTTGGTGAGTTTTTAATTTATTTTATTGAGAATTTTTTTATTTTCTTAAAAAGGAACATGGATATTTGTATTGAACAAATGAATTAATATTTTATAAAATTTTTTAAATTTTATAATTATAATATTAGAGTTAATATTAAATAATAAAAGTTAACTCTCAACACGGGACCGGGGCATTACATAGTCAATTTAGAATATCCTATGTGATACTATTAATAGTGAAAATGATCTTCAGATTTCCTTCGTACTGACACCTATCCCACTGCTACTTTGCTGTTGACTTATACATAATTTACTTCCTACTGTTGGTTGTTTTTATCTGCTTTCGTTGTAAACGTGTAGGAAGTTAGCTCCATGCTATTTGAGAAGCTTGTCGCTGCAGGCATTGGGAATTGACCCGTTGTGATTGTGACTGACAGTTTTTTTTTTTTTTTCCTTCTTAAGAAGGAGAGTGTGGGTTCATGCCAGCCTGTGCGCATTCATTTGTTTGCTTGGTCGTACTGTATGGTCTTGATATTTTCTTCATTTTGATAGGCGTTGATGTGTGACATGATTATTTGATTAGGGAGTCTTTCTTTCCCTTGATTCGTTGCATGTTGAACAAATAAAAAATAGTGTCACACATTATTTACATGATGAGAATTGAAAAGGTTTTTCGGGAGGTAAGGTTGCTAAATTCCTGCAATTAGATGCACATTATGAAAGGTGCCCACATTTTTGCAGCAAACTAGCAGACATGCCTTGGCGATTGGGCCTCGTGTTTCGCCCTGCCCCCACTGTTTGTATATTGTCTTCAGAGACGAAACTTTTTTGGTACTTCAAATTGATCTGAATTGATATTAAGAAAAAATCTACTCAACCTCTTATTATTCATATAGTCTCTATACACCACACTTTATTTATTTTTTATTATTTTTTTAAATATTTAATATATGAATAACGAATAAAAACATTGAATTAGTTTAAAAAGAATAAATTCAAAAAAAATTGTAAAAAAGCTATTAAAAAATTAAAAAATTTAAAAACAGTGTGGTATGTGAAAGTTGTGAGGTTGTATAGCATTGCTGTGATATTAATAGCGTTTAGCTTGTATTGTTTATTAGATAGGGGAGCTAAGAAGTGGGTCACCTATATTAATAGAGCTCAATGTCTTCTTTTGACACCTTCATAAGAAAGGGATGCTTGATGTTCTCAGTTTCTCCGAGGAAGTCCACTGCCAGTTATATTATTGTATTATTCCCGTGTCTCTCACTGTAAATTTAAGAGGTAGTTGGTGACTGTTTTGCAGACCAAGGTAACTCCAATTGTTGAAGGTTATGGGGATGGGCTTTCCGAATGGAAGTAGTAGCCATTGAGTCTGCATATCCTGGATTTGATGATCTTGTTATAAGTATGACGTTGATAAACATGTCATTAAAAAAAAAAAAAAAAAAACACAAAAAGAGACTTCTTGTTTTTGTCCCGGACACCCGGTGTTAATAAAAAAAAATTAAAATAATTGGGGATGAGTTTAAAGTTTCATTGCTATTAGAGTGTTAGCTGCTCAATATCACTACATGCTCTATATCCCTCACCTCTAGCAATTGTTAGATACAATCCTCTATTAGAATTCATGTTGTATGTACTTGTTGGCACAGCAGGACTCGTGGATTTGATCCTGGCCTGCATGAGATTCTTTGTGAATACAGTAGCTATCCAGTATATCGAATAAATTTTGGTTTAGATGGTTGGCATCTTCCGACGTATGTGAACAGCCTTTGGGCTTATCCTTTTTTTTTTTTTATACGAAGATGACGGTACCCCAATCTTATTGATAGCCCGACCCTCACTTATAGTGGAGGAAAACCATAGTTACAACTAAGAACCTGGAGATTACAAATATTCAAGAAAGACCAAAATCCAGGCCTAAAACAAATCAAAACACCAAGCCAAAAACAAGACCAATAACAAACACTATATCATATATATACCCAGAAACCAGAATAAGTCGACCCAAAAAAAAAGATAAACATTAAAACATGTGAGGCAAACAAAACAGATCTAGTAACATAATAAAACAATCCTAAGTAGATCGAATAATAGGAAGACATAGTCTTTCTATAGGCAAAGAGCCCTTAAGGCGAGACGGAATATCCATAGAAGACCACCATAGGTCGTTGCTTCCCTACGCTCCCATCCTTGCCAGGAAAGCTCCCTCTCTAGAAATATGAAATACTCAGACCACGACCCCTTGATAATATCCATGACTTCATCCCAATAGTCGTCTAGGTACCAGTTATCACATCTATGTTCCTTTACCCACTTGACCACTAACAAAGAATCTAACTCCACATCAATATGCACAACACCCATATTTTTAACAATTCGAAGACCATGTAATAAACACATCAATCCAACATAGTTATTAGTGCTTGTGCCAATAGCAGTCGAGAATTCCATAACTAATTTACCATCCGAATCTCACAACACACCTCCAGCACCTGCCAAGCCAAGATTCCCTCTTGAGGCCCTATCAACATTGAGCTTCAATCTACCAGTTTGTGGACGCTGCCAACAAACTAAGTGAGAAATAGGCCTTAATAGGCCTTTTTGGAAGTTGGATAGGAATATTAAGCTCTCTCAGAAGAGCTTCATCCCGTGGAGTAAAACATTTTGTAGCCTTTAAGTTTACCCCAATTCTCGCCATCCAAAACTTAACTTGCATCCAAATTGACTCTGGCGACTGGAGCATCCCTTCCATCCGAGCATGACAACCCTACGCCACAAATGCCAGGTAATAATAGAGGGCAATATGCCTAGAATCTGCCCCATTTGAGAATTTCTTGATGCCCTAATTAACCAGCCATCAACAATGTGTTTCCACGTAGAACTTGAAACTCTTCCTAACCCAACCTGAGCTGCCACATATTGCCACACTTTAGGTGCAATTTCTCCAGTCGCAAGTATATTGTTTAAGTTCTCATACCCACCATTCAAACAACAATTACATTTAGAAACCACCTAAATGCCAACAGACTTCAATTTATCATCAACACTAGAGAGTTGTTAAAAGCTTCCACATGGTGACCGAAATATTCTATGGAACACAAGGGTGCCAAACCCACTCAGCCCCATGGATTTTGGGAGCTCGAAATATTGCTTTGGTAGTGTGTGTTACCAAAGCATTGATAAATATGTTGAAGAAGTTGTGTTATGATGAGTTGCAGATGGTGTTGTGTTAATCCAAAATTTCTACCTTAAGGAGATGAAATCACTTATTTAGGATGAAAATATTTGTAGGATGCATCCACTGCTAGGATAGCTCGACGCTTTCCGAGATGATCGGTTAAGGGATTGATCTTGGTAGATGTTGTAGTCTTTTATTCTGTTTTAAACGATTTACCACACATGCTTCATTTGGTTTTAGGAACTTGGCTTCAAATTCTTACTGTTTAAACATGACAAGCTTGAATCTGCTATCTTCTTTGTCAAGCTTGTTGTTTACCACGCTCCCTTTCCATCATGCCTTCACTGATATGTTTATATCTTTCATTTAGGTTTTAGAGTCAACCAATCATATTAATTCATGCAAATTGATCAGCCGCTCTGATCCTTCATATAAAGAAACACTAGAGTTTTTGTGGAAGATGAAAGCTCGTTGAAGAGATGCTTTCGTTATGGATTCTTTGCATAAAATTTGCCGAAGTGACCATGGCCAACTTCTGGAGCTGGGTTTTGAATGTTGTATTTAACACATCTAAACACAAACATAGAAGATGCAGAAGAAAAATTTTGACAATTCTGATTACAATTCATCGGGCAAGTTTGGCAGCCTGTTTATCAGAATACTCGAACTTCCATTGACGATGCCCTTAGACATGGTGTTGTTTATCATTGTCCAATACACAACATTTTTTTTGTAAATAAATCACAGATGTTCAGAATCTCATATCAGTTTCCCCTGTTTTTGTTTAGCTGTCTTGCTCCATTCCTAACAATTTTTTTGTTTTGTTTTCTTCTTAGTTTTACTACTGTCATTCTTTAGTGGTGCATCTGTGTGCTTGCTCCATTCCTAATGGTTCATTTGTTTTATTCATTTTTTCCTAGTTATTTTTCTCAACTCATATTGGCAAGCCTACTTCGATTAGGTATACAAAGGTGGTGCATGTACTTGAAAAGAGAAAGCAACAAGGCTCGTGCTTATTACTTTGGTGGTAGTGTAATAAGTAACTACGATCTTAACCTAGTGTTAAAAATAAAATGCAACCCACGAGCAGATAATGCGTAATATATCAGTCAAATATAATTTTATTACATCTAATTGAGTAATGTTAGATATAAGTTGCGAAGGTTGAGCGCTAGGGGTGAAAATCGAAGGTCTTGGTGCAGTTTTGGTCCAAAGTTGAAACTGTACAGATGCACTGAAAATATATTTATCTCGACTGAAACTGGCCAGTGAAGGGGAAGAAAACCTTGACGTTGGTCTCGGTTTTCTTCCGGTCGGTTACCGGCATTGTCGGTGGCGTGAAGAGAGAGAGAAAGGAATGAGAAACACAGATACAGACTCACAGATTCACAAAGTTACAATAAACTTGAACTCCATCATCACAGATTCACAAAATTACAAGATACACAACAAATATCAAACGATTCACAACAAATATCACACTATCAGAACACTATTGGTACCCTCTCTATAGAAATTAAAAGAACCCCGGTCCCCATCAACAACCCTCAAATGAATCGTCGATGAGCTTGAAACAGCACAAATGGATGGAGGGAGAGAGGGACAACAACGAAAGAGGAACCCAATGAAACCGGCAATGGATCGATTGCATTGGCATCAACGAGAGAGAGAGCTAAGAGCAGAAAGGGAGATGAGAGAATCAGAGAGAGAGAGAGAGAGAGAGATGAGAGAATGGTGCAGATAATGAGAAGGGAGAAAGGGGTGAGGGGGGGGGGGCGATCTTAACCTAATCATGAAATGACGCTGTTTGGTCTCAATTGAGTTGCCCCAAAACGATGGCGGTTTTATACAGGTATAAAATGAAAAAAAAAAAATATTGTAGAACCGGTTGGCCGGTTCAGCGGTTTTTCACTTGGTTGAATCGGGACTAGGCCAACTTCATTTTGAGCAAATATATGCCGCATGTCGGCCGCTTCTTCACCGGTTTGGGCTAGTTCCTGTCTCTGGCGCCTGGTTCTAGTCAATTTCAGCCGGTTTGGTCAATTCTTGTACACCCCTATTGAGCATACGCCATTTGAAAAATGTAAAAGAAATAAGAGATTCATATGAAAAAATCAACTTCTTTTATGGTAGATTCTGTTTTTTTTTTTTTAAGTGAAGTCTATGGAACTTGCACTCTAATATTATTAATTACAATCTTTTTATACTCCCCGGTTTGGATTGGAAACTCAACTCAACTTATCTCATCATTACAACTTTCTCAAATTTTCACACAAAATATAATAAACAATTCAACATTTTCAAATCCTAAAATAATAATAATATTAAATTATATTTTAACAATATTTTATTCAATTCTTCTAAAACCATCTCAATTCATGTCTGAATCCAAATGGGACAAATTTTTTAATAAAATAATATTGTCGTCTAATTTCAAACAAAATTTAAAAAATAGTAGTATTTTTATTAGAGTTAAAAAAATTATATTTTAAATTTTATTAGGAATTATGCTTTCTGGGCAGAAACCTCATATTAAACACCATTTCAAGTAGCGTAGCCCAACTCGAACACCAGATGACAAAACATAAAGCTCAAAATCGAAGTAAATTCACATCGAGTTCGAGTAGATGTTAGCGTTTTGCCCTGAGACTGCAGGCGGGCACTATCAGTGAATTTCAGACTACCATTGTCCCTCTTTCCTCCAGAACGATGTCATTGATGGAGACAGCCATGCAACAAGCTATTCTTCTTCCTCTATGACAAATACCATCTCTACCACCATTGAGTTCATCGAGAGTTGCAAGCGAATTCAATGTATGGGCAGAACAAGAACAAGAATTGGGGACTGAAAGAGCCTTAATTTTGTGTTGCTCTGATTCCTCGCCTGTAAAGCCTTTGAGCGGCATAGAGGCCAGGTGTAGTCAGTCTGGGCTGATCCCCATCCTGACAAAGGTTTCACAAAACAAAATGTCTGCCGAACTACCATTGTCAACTATGATCCTTGGGTTGTAAAGTTTGCAATCCACATCGTCACTACCAATGCGTCATCGTGCGGGTGGAGGATGCACTCTTCGTCCTTCTCGCCAAAGGTTATCGTGGTGCTCCCAGGGTGCCATGGCGCCTTGACAGAAGTTCTCCTGGTAGTGAACACCTCTTCATAGCGTGCCCTCTGGGTGTGTGCTCTCTTGGCCGACAAACTGACCCCCCTCATGTGTATCTTCCAGTGATATTGCGAATTTTCTTGATTGGTCTGTCTTCTGCCGGGTGGCTCCTCTGAGCTTTCGTCCTCTCTCCCTGCCTTCCTGGGCTCGTAACCCACCGAGGGCCTAATGCCCTCCCCTACGCCTGTCTTCCCAGTCCTCTGACTGGTGCCTCCGGTTCCGTTGGTCTTCCTCCCTTATTCTTTTCAAGGCATAACAATTTCTGGTGCTATGCTGGTCATCCATGTGGTACTCGCAGTATCGGTGGCCCTCTCTGTCCGCTCTCTTCGTTAGCTTGGTTGAATATCTCCTTCTACTGCCAAACTTGTGTGAGCGTGGGGCACCCCACGCGATCGGGTTAATGCTTCTCCCTTTCTCTTCATATCTGGCGCTCTTCTTTTTCCCCCTTTGCGGCTGTGACATCCTCTTTGTCCAATCGCCTTTCGATCTGCTTGCTCCATCTCAAACCATCGCGGTGCCGTTAGAGCCTTGATGAGTCCGTTCGCCAGGTCCATAGTCTCCCTCATCGTGGTGGGGGTCTTTCGCGCTATGTCAGCCATAGACGGACTCCTAGGCTAGATTCCCCCAGAAGGGCTACCATGGTGATCTTCCCATCTTTTTCGTCAATGTTTAGGCATTCTCGATTGAATTGGGAGAGATATGACTTCAGGCTTTCGTCGTCTCATTGTTTCACTGTAAGGAGGTAAGTAGCCGGATGCCTCCTTTTCCAGCTCGCCATGAACTGCGTTATGAAGAGGCGAGCCAGCTTGTTGAAGCTCTCTACGATCCCAGGCCATAGAGACCCGAACTAGGCCCGGGCGGCTCCTTTCTGTGTTAGTGGGAAGACTCGGTGGGGGATCTCTCCCGAGAAGCCGTGCAAGTTCATGTGGGTCTTGAACGTCTCTAGGTGCTCCAGTGGGTCCTTGAACCTATCATACACTTCCATCTGGGAAACCTTTAACTTGGGCAAGAGGGGTACCACCATAGCCCCCGCGTTGTACGAGAGGTCGGTGCAGATGAGTAACTAGTCTACGCTGGACGGCATGCTGATCCGCTTAGTCATTTCAACAAATTTGTCCCTAAGCTCTCGGAGCTCGAGGTGCATCTTGCACCTTTCCTCCTCTGCTGTGGCGTTCGCAGGGACTCGTCACGAATCCACATGTTAGTTGCCGCTAGGTTCGCCTCCTCCTACCAGCTCCTCGTTGGTCCTCCTGAGCGCTACGTTCTCCTGGCAGAGCGTCCAAGTTTCCTCCATCAGCTTCCTTATCATCTCATTCATTCATGCAAGTCTTGCCTCCATTGCTCCATTCTGGTTCTCCTCCCTTCGTGTAGTTTGGGACCGTGTCATTACCGGCATGCCAAGTACACGCTTTTATGGAAAATGTCCCATAGATGGCGTCACTATTGATGTCGTGTTTCACAGCCCGAACAGTACCACATCAGCCAACTCTCAGGACCTGCAGCTAAGAGAAAGAATAAGCTCCAGTGATGTTTAGGGTCACTCTGATGCCAAAGTCAGTAGAGAATATTTGAGTGATGAAGAAAGCTAAGTGAGTTGAATAGTAGAAGAGTTCAGAGAGCCTTTCCCTGGGAGGGATAGTTGTATTTATACCTGGGTTGGACTTGACTGCCAATGGAGATCGTGGGGTGTCAGGACATGCTCGGGTCAGACCTGCCACCACCCTCCTACCTTTGGCAGCACGTCGTTGCGTGTTGGGCTCCCTAACACGCATTGAATGTGGCATGTCTCTGACCTAGTGCACCCTCGACCAGACACGCCTAGCCGCCTGTGCTCTGTTGCAGTTGTCCGCTACGTACCCTATTGCAAGGCTTGGTAGCCCACCAAGGTCGCAGGAGATCGTTGCCTTATGATGGGCTCCTTGACCAAGCTGAGTCTGGTGCCAAGGCCTATTCGGATGGGTAGGCGGGTTGTGGGCTCGGCACACCGCTTCCTGGGCTCTTGGCCTGCTTTGGGTTTCCGCCTGAGGGGCTTGGGGCCTTCACGGCTTGATCTTTTTGGGCTTGAGCCACTCTCCGAAGGGCCCCTCACAATGGTGTTGTTAATCATTGTCCAATACACAACAATTTTTTTGTAAATAAATCATATATGTTCAGAATCTCAGATCAGTTTCCCCTGTTTTTGTTCAGTCGTCTTGCTCCATTCCTAACATTTTTTTTCTTGATTAGTTTGGTGGTGCATCTATGTGTTTGCTCCACTCCTAACGATTCATTTGTTTCATTAATTTTTCCTTGTTATTTTTCTCAATTCATATAGGCAAGCCTACTTTGATTAGGTATACAAAGGTAGTGCATGTACATGAAAAGAGAAAGCAACAAGGCTCGTGCTTATTACTTTGGTGGCAGTGTAGTAAGTAACTACGATCTTAATCTAGTGTAAAAAAATAAAGGGTAATACTAGGGCCACCGTTGTTAGACACCGTTTTGAGTCCCACTTGACGTGTGCACTCTACTGTGGCATTTTTTTCCTTTTTTTATTCATTTGCTTCCCACGCCTGTGCCCAGCTTTATTCCCCTCTGCACCCATTTTGTTTCCCCCAAGCTAGTGCTACCCCCAATTGACTGCCCCCAAACCTAGTACAAGACTAATTCTTTGTGAACGGTGTGATCCTTTTCCTTTTATGTTTATCCTCCAACCACAGGAATGATAAACCACTAGACATAAGCCAAAAGAAACAAACCATAGGACAGTAAGAATGAAAGTAGAAGCACCTGTAAATCCAACAGAGTGCAGATGGTGGTTAAAATATTAATGAATACAAATCAACAACAACAAAACAAGAAGACGATTGAAACATGCAGAAAATACAAACTGAAAATAGAAGATTTGAAACCAAAGGCCATTGGCCCTTCTTAAGAGATATTGTGGATATGCTTGAGTCTTTGATTGGAACCAATATTTTATACACCAGTGGATGAATTCTAGTTGACAGGAGAAGAATACCAGAAAAAATAAACAAAGTAAAAACAGATGTATTCCTCTTCAAGTAAATTTTAAAATATTGGATGAATTCTGCTAAATTACTAATTAAAATATCATTAAATTTTAAAATCCTATATAAATAACTATATATTATCACTATAGTCTATAGCATTAGTAGTTATACTAATGCAATATCACTTATATATTATGATATAATATAATATATCACTATATTATATATTATAATATACTACAATATATTATCACTATAATACTACGTTCTATAATATATATATATATATATATATTATATTATATAGTACTATATAGTATATTATATATGCTATATACAATATATCGAAAAAATCGGACCCAAACTGGTAAAACTGGAAGGGTCGGAGAATTACTACCTAGCTCTGATACCAATTGTAACGCCCCATACCCGGAAGGGTCAGAGAATTACTACTTCTCACTTACAAACTTGTCTCTCCAAGCACCTAAAACTCCAAATATTTCATAAATAACACACAATCCCATATTTCCAAATAACCATATTTCCAAATAACCATAATACAAACTCCATGAATCATCATTACAAAATAGCATAAACCAAAGGGTCCACAATTTTTCAATAATCTCGACAAAATAAAATGATACATATTTAAATCCCAATGGTCCAAACAACTCAAAGTACTTCAAATACTCAAGTTATACCCTTCTGCTAATAATGAGACTCGACCTTCTATCCATATCTAGTCAACCTCCAATTTCTAATCTAGACCCCCAACTGGGAAATCAATGTCATATGAAAATATATGAAGATAAGGGATAAGTTATCTACAACTCAGTAAATAGAGAACAAATACTAGTATGTAAACATGAGCCATTTTTTATAGAAAGAATGGTATGCAGAAATAAAACATTTCATTTTCATATGCACATCTCGAAACATGTTATTAGAAAAATCAGAGCAACTTTTCAATTTTTTCATATTCAAAAACCGTTTTGGCATAACATAACTGTACATCTTCATCTTATCATGTCATATCGTATCATATTATGTCATATACCATGTTTAATCTCCAAGGTAAGGTTGTGCTATCCCATGTGGCCAAACCAGGCAGTATCATGTTATGAAACTTCCCCTTTTGTTCAATCTTGTAGTTTATGTTTGAGCAATTAATGTTAGATACAGTCATAGGTTGTGCAAGCATGTGCACACTCATTTTGAAAAAAATTAAGATCCACTATTAAAAAATTAATTTTTCATCTAGGTCTCATATTTACTTTTTTTTATTTATTTAAAAAGAGTGTTCGGTGCTTAGGCACTTTATCATGACTACAAATAATATTTTTCTTTATGTTTCGTTCAATCTTACAGTTGGATTAGAACCCTAGATCACTGGCTGATTAGGAAAGAATCTCTACAATTTTATTTGCAGCAAGCATAGTAACGTTGTATTTTAGCTAGAAGTGCTTGACAAAGAATAACTACAATTAAGTATCTAATGGAGAAATTAGGTTGATTCCTCTATTTTTCTGCACTCTCCCTCTGTTGCTCGTATTGTGCCTTTGGTTTCTTCGATCAGCGAAATGATTGATAATTCTCCCAAAAATGCTCATGCACTTGCTTTATTTTCAACAGTTTGCAGCAGGAAACACAAATGCTCTACCACAACCATTAGTAGTGGTGAAAAAAAAATCAGTGAATCGGTAAACCGGACCAACCAGTGAGTTCGGTCCCATTCTAAATCGGTCTCGGTCCGGTACTAGTTCCATCTTTTTCAAAATTGGTCGAAATCAGTCCAGTTTCGATTTTCCTTTTTCTAACACTGGACTGGACTAGACCGGTTGTGACGCCCCGACTCCCACGTACAGAAATAAGGGAATCGTGACGTCAGGATAATGACAACACGGGTCATGCATCCCAACGAAATGTGCTCAAGTGTGTGCAACATGCAAAAGTGCACAATAAAAATCACAGTGGATAATATAAATAAGTCATCTAAGTACAAGAAGTTTAAATACAAATATTCAAAATAAATTACCTTTAAAAGTTATACAATCATCCCAAAATATATTACAAAGGCATATACATAATGTGACGCCCCGACTCCCACGTACAAAAGAACGGGAATCGTGACGTCGGGATGATGACAATACGGTCACGCATCACAATAAAATGTGCTCAAGTGTGTGTGCAACATGCAAATGTGCACAATAAAAATTCGTAGCGGATATTATAATAGTCAACTAAGTACCAGAATTTTAAATACAAATATTCAACACAATTTATCTTTAAAGAGTTATACAGTCATCCCAAATATATTACAAAGGCAATATATAAATTGATAAAAACATAACATGCTAAACAGGAGCAATCTCATATCACTCCACCAACGGAGCCAAATTAAGGCTCGTCATCATCATCTGCATCAAAATCTGCGATACCATAAAATGGTATCACAGGTAAGTATAAACCAAACAACTCTCGGGATAAAAATACATTAATGCAACCAACAATATGACAAAATGCATTTAGTCATAAAATACCACCATCCCTACCGTTCCTTTACACACAATGAATACTTAACAGAGCACTGTAGGCGGGAATCGCAGGTGGGATTCTACCACCGTCCCTGCTTACCACCATCCCTACCGCGTGCACCGTAGGCGGGAATCGCAGGCAGGACACAACCACCATTCCTGCTTACCACCATCCCTATCGCGTGCACCGTAGGCGGGAATCGCAGGCGGAACTCTACCACCATCCCTGTTTACCACCATCCCTACAGTCTCTTTTCCTTTTACTCAAATGAGAATCCAATTTTCAATAAACACATGAACATGTATGCAATCATGCAAAAACCCAATTTTCTTTACAAACATGATCATGCGTGCAATATGCGATGTACATGAACAAGCCATAACCAACAACCAACAACCACAATTCACAATGCAAACAAACACACAACAACTCCATCCACAATCCATCCGACCCCCAAAACTCCTCGGACTCAGTCCGGCAAAACAAACCAATTCACAGATAATATGTGTTAGTGCAAAAATATATTTAAATCATGAAAGTTCTTTAAGGAAAATATTTACAGCGCTATAATATGATTTCTGGAGGATCACGGAGTTGCAAAAGGTAGCGACTCAGCAACAACACAGTGTAAAATACACTGTGGCCGTGGGTCTCAAATACCCACTTTTCAACTGGGATAAACTAAGACCCAAAATTGATAGGGTAGGGCCTAGAGAGGTCGGTGAAGCCAATGGTGATGGTGGTTTGCCGTGGGTGGCAGAGCAAGGGGTGGTTTTAGGCCAAAGATGCACAAATCGGAAATGGGCTTGGTGGGGCTTCACCGGTGACGGATTGGAGCTGGGGTTGAGTCCATTGGGTTGTTAGAAGGTCGGGGATGAAGTAGTGAAGAAATGGTGGCCGGAGGTGGCGCGACGGCGGCGCAACGGAGCAAAGAATGGCGCGGCTTCGTGGGGTGCGTGCGGGCTACCGGCGACGAGGTAGGGGCTGGGATTTGGGGATTGAGGTCGCCGGAGGGAGGGGGAGCTGGTCGGCCGGGCGGTGTCGCACACGACGGCGTGACGGCAGCGGACTGGGTGAAGGTGACGGACACGGGGAGAGAGAGGGAGCTGGGTCGCGCGGGGAGGGGGGAAAGCAGGGGAAAAAGAAAAAAAAGAAAGGAAAAGAAAAAAAAAAAGAGGAAAGAGAAATTGGAGTGAAAGAAATGAGGTCCAGTCCTCACATCTTGAGTCACGAAAATGATCCAACGGAAATGATTTTAAAACAGCAAATCAATTAAAATAATTTAAACGTAATGATACAATGAAAATAAAATAATTAAATTCCACAATCAATTAATTTTAAAGAAGAACAATTTAAATGTATAACAATAAATAAATATTAAGAAAACATAACAATTTAATTCCCACAATTTAAAGATCATAAAATAAGCCATTTAAAATATCCGATAATTATAAAAGAAGAGAATAAATTTTGAATAAATAAATAAAAATGCTTCATTAAAAATGCACTAATTTACGGGGTGTTACGTCCTCCCCCCTTAAAATAAAATTTTGTCCTCGAAATTTGTAGAGTCAAACATCACGCTAAAACAGGATACATGATACAACCAGAACACGCTTGAGACAACATGCTATCACCAACGCCCAAAAACGTAAGTAATGCTCTCTCAAGTCTACTTCCATAGGCAATTCCATCATACTCACATTAGACTTCCAATGGCATCTTACGTCTAGTATTCTTAGGGTGGCTATGTTATCCAAAATCTCCATTTTTACAAGAACCTTAATACAAATCGAATAAATTCCAATGATTAATAACTCCATACAATAATCAGTGCTAACCTCAATCAACTCCTATGCTACAACTTCTAAACCTCCATTGAATTCGACCTTCAGTAACCTAATGCCTACTCCCAAAGTTAATCATCAATCCACCAAAGGAAAGTATAGCCTCAAAATTTAAATTCCTAGGTAATCTCAAGTCACAATTAATTCCTGTAGATAATCACAATAATTATTGCCCACCTTCATTCCATTGAGTAACCCACTTCGACTACACACTCCGATTGACTCACCAAAAACTCTAAGCCAAAATCTCTAGAATTTAATACTATTGTATTTATTCATCTTCAACACCTACCTAAGACACTTCTTCCAAGCCAAAAATGAGACAACGACCCCTGTACTCTCCGAAATGCATACACACTTACCACTACTACGCATCGATCTTATGCACACTTAGCTAGAACCAATAATCCTCCATACGTGCAAGCGATCCATCACTACCATTTCTATTATCCGGGCCTATATCCTCAAAATCAACAAGAATCATTTCCTACGTCCGCACCATCTATTATTCCTTAAAATTAATACGGATTAAATCCTCAACCTGTCACTAACTTCGAGCTAAAACCAATCATTATCTGAACTAGATCAACATCTTCAATCCTCAGAAAATACCCAAACTAGATCATTATCTTCCATCTCCAAAGAAGTTCTCTACTGAAAAATTCTCATATTTAGTAATTCAACTCTGATCATTCCCATTTTAATTCAGCCATTCAACTCTGCAATTCTAAAACCTTAACTAGATA
Source organism: Juglans microcarpa x Juglans regia (assembly GCF_004785595.1). Classification (NCBI taxonomy): domain Eukaryota; kingdom Viridiplantae; phylum Streptophyta; class Magnoliopsida; order Fagales; family Juglandaceae; genus Juglans; species Juglans microcarpa x Juglans regia. Next base: position 6,672,721 of record NC_054609.1, read on the forward strand.
AAAATCATTTCCTGAAATCTTGAAGATCAATGACCTTAATTCTAGAACATTCACCTTATAAAACTTGTAAATTCTAAAACCCCAAATGTTTCCAAATTACTTATCAAGGTCGACAAGATCGAAAATTTCTAATCTAAGTAATCCCTTAATTGCTTGTTGAACCTACCACCTTAAATCCAATAAACTTGTTTCCTAAAAACTAAGGGACCTCAAACCTTAGATGACCTTCTGAAAAATCTAACCTTGAAATTCGTTGAACTTACAACCTCCTACTCCATAAACTCACTACATAATTTTTTTCTTACGGAGGCTACGACCTCAATTAACCTAAGCGATTTAAAACTATTTCCCTCCTTAGCAGCAACTTGAGTTCCTACTCCAAATAGTTCACCCAAACCATGTCGTTCCCTTCAATCCGCGATATAATGAAAACAACCCAAGCCGATAAAAGTTCAAGCCGACTACACTAAATATTCAAGCCTAACAATGGCATTCACAGTCGTACCATCTTCCTGCCATAGCACAACCTTTAACCCCACTTCAAATCAAGCAAATTAAAATACAACTGTAGCAAAATAAATTAAAATACGACAATACAACATAAAATAAAATAGAATAAAATCAACAATAAAATATCATAAGACAAAATGAAGAAAACAATGAAGTAGTACACAATAAAATAATAGAGACAACTAAAATGGCCTACCATAAAATAACATAGTTAAACAAAATAAAGTAACATAAAATAAAATAAATAACCAACCAAAGTAACAATAAAATAATATAAATAAAGCAATTACAATAATATACTTGAAATTAAATAATTTAACTTACAACTTTAAAAATAAAAATTTATGGTACTTCACCTAAGGGACATGTGGGTTTACCCAGAGCCGAACTGCTCTGATACCACCTGTGACGCCTTGACTCCCACGTACAAAACAAGGGGAATCGTGACGTCGGGATGATGACATTACGGTCACGCATTCTAACGAAATGTGCTCAAGTGTGTGTGCAACATGCAAATGTGCACAATAAAAATTCGCAGCAGATATTATAATAGTCAACTAAGTACCAGAATTTTAAATACAAATATTCGACACAATTTATCTTTAAAGAGTTATACAGTCATCCCAAATATATTACAAAGGCAATATATAAATTGATAAAAACATAACTTGCTAAACAGGAGCAATCTCAGATCACTCCACCAACGGAGCCAAGCTAAGGCTCGTCATCATCATCTGCATCAAAATCTGCGATACCATAAAATGGTACCACAGGTAAGTATAAACCAAACAACTCTCGGGATAAAAATACATTAATGCAACCAACAATATGACAAAATACATGTAGTCATAAAATACCATTTTTTCCAGAAAATAATTATTTTCAACACACACCAAAAATCCCATTTTGGCCCAAAAATATAGTTTGTCATTTTCCCAGAAAATGATTCACACAAAACAACCCATTTATCAGACACTGTAGGCAGGAATCGCAGGCTGAACTCTACCACCGTCCCTGCTTACCACCATCTCTACCGCGTGCACCGTAGGCAGGAATCGCAGGCGGGACACAACCACCATCCCTATCGCGTGCACCGTAGGCGGGAATCGCAGGCAGAACTCTACCACCATCTCTGCCTACCACCATCCCTATAGTCTCTTTTCCTTTTACTCACATGAGAATCTTATTTTCAATAAACACATGAACATGTATGCAATCATGCGAAAACCCAATTTTCTTTACAAACATGATCATGCGTGCAATATGCGATGTACATGAACAAGACATAACCAACAACCAACAACCACAATTTACAATGCAAACAAACACACAACAACTCCGTCCACAATCCATCCGAACCCCGAAACTCCTCGGACTCAGTCCGGCAAAACAAACCAATTCATAGATAAAATGTGTTAGTGCAAAAATATATTTAAATCATGAAAGTTCTTTAAGGAAAATACTTACAGCGCTATAATATGATTTCTGGAGGATCACAGAGTTGCAAAAGGTAGCGACTCAGCAACAACACAGTGTAAAATACACTGTGGCCGTGGGTCTCAAATACCCACTTTTCAACTGGGATAAACTAAGACCGAAAATTGATAGGGTAGGGCCTAGAGAGGTCGGTGAAGCCAATGGTGGTGGTGGTTTGCCGTGGGTGGCGGCGCAAGGGGTGGTTTTAGGCCAAAGATGCACAAATCAGAAATGGGCTTGGTGGGGCTTCTCCGGTGACAGATCGGAGCTGGGGTTGGGTCCATTGGGTTGCTAGAAGGTCGGGGATGAAGTAGTGAAGAAATGGTGGCCGGAGGTGGCGCGACGGCGGGCTACTGGCGGTGAGGTAGGGGCTAGGATTTGGGGGTTGAGGTTGTCGGAGGGAGGGGGAGCTGGTCGGCCGGGCGGTGTCGCGCACGGCGGAGCGACGGCGGCAGTCTCGGTGAAGGTGATGGACACGGGGAGAGAGAGGGAGAGAGAGGGAGCTGGGTCACGCGGGGAGGGGGGGAAAGCAGGGGAAAAAGAAAAAAAAGAAAGGAAAAGAAGAAAAGAAAAAAAAAAAGAGGAAAGAGAAAATGGAGTGAAAGAAATGAGGTCCAGACCTCAAATCTTGAGTCACGAAAATGATCCAACGGAAATGATTTTAAAACAGCAAATCAATTAAAATAATTTAAACGTAATGATACAATGAAAATAAAATAATTAAATTCCACAATCAATTAATTTTAAAGAAGAACAATTTAAATGTATAACAATAAATAAATATTAGGAAAACATAACAATTTAATTTCCACAATTTAAAGATCATAAAATAACCCATTTAAAATATCCGATAATTATAAAATAAGAGAATAAATTTTGAATAAATAAATAAAAATGCTTCATTAAAAATGCACTAATTTACGGGTTGTTACACATAAACAATTGATTAAACGAGTCTCCACACACGAGAGCAATCCCATATCACTCCTCCAAAGGAGCCAAGCTTAAGGCTCGTCATTCACATCTGCATCAAAAGCTGCGATACCATAAAATGGTACCACAGGTAAGTAATAATTCAAATAACTCTTGGGATAAAACGCATTAATACAACCAAACAAACCGATCCTAAAACCTCATTTTTCTCAAAAATTATTATTTTCCAACACACGCCAAAATCCCAATTTCGCCCAAAAATATAATTCGTCATTTTTTCAGAAAATGATTCACACAAAAATCAACCATTTATCAGACACTGCAGGTGGGACTATACCACCATCCCTACCGCGTGCACCGTCGGCGGGAATCACAGGTGAGAAACAACCACCATTCCTGCTTACCACCATCCCTATCGCGTGCACCGTAGGCGAGAATCGCAGGTGGGACTCCATCACCATCCCTACAGTCTCTTTTCCTTTTTCTCAAACCAGTCCATTTAGTCATTTCAAACACACTCAGAATCATTTCACATGAAAATCTAATTTTCAAATAAACATATGAAAACTCAGTTTTTGTGACGCCCCGACTCCCACGTACAAAAGACAAGGGAATCGTGACGTCAGGATGGTGACAACACGGTCACGCATCCCAACGAAATGTGCTCAAGTGTGTGTGCAACATGCAAAGGTGCACAATAAAAGTCGCAGCGGATAATATAAATAAGTCAACTAAGTACCAGAAATTTAAATACAAATATTCAACACAATTTATCTTTAAAAAATATACAGTCATCCCAAATATAATACAAAAGGTAAATACATAAATTGATAAAAACATAACTCACTAAACAGGAGCAATCCCAGATCACTCCTCCAAGGGAGCCAAGCTAAGGCTCGTCATCATCATCTGCATCAAAATCTGCGATACCATAAAATGGTACCACAGGTAAGTATAAACCAAACAACTCTCGGGATAAAAATACATTAATGCAACCAACAATATAGCAAAATACATTTAGCCATAAAATATCATTTTTTTCCAGAAAAATGATTATTTCCAACACACGCCAAAAATCCCATTTTGGCCCAAAATATCCGTAAAACATTTTCCCATAAAATGATTCACACAAACAATCCATTTATCGGACACTGTAGGCGGGAATCGCAGGCGGGACTCTACCACCGTCCCTGCTTACCACCATCCCTACCGCGTGCACCGTAGGCGGGAATCACAGGCGGGACACAACCACCATCCCTGCTTACCACCATCCCTATCGCGTGCACCGTAGGAGGGAATCACAGGCGGGACTCTACCACCATCCCTGCTTACCACCATCCCTACAGTTCCTTTGCACACAATGAATACTTAATAGAGCACTGTAGGCGGGAATCACAGGCGGGACACAACCACCATCCCTGCTTACCACCATCCCTACAGTCTCTTTTCCTTTTACTCACATGAAAATTCAATTCCAATAAATACATGAACATGTATGCAATCATGCGAAAACCCAGTTTTCTTTATAAACATGATCATGCATGCAATATGCGATGTACGTGAACAAGTCATAACCAACAACCACAATTCACAATGCAAACAAACACACAACTCCGTCCACAATCCATCCGACCCCCGAAACTCCTCGGACTCAGTCCGGCAAAACAAACCAATTCACAGATAATATGTGTTAGTGCAAAAATATATTTAAATCACGAAAGTTCTTTAAGGAAAATACTTACAGTGCAATATAATAATTTCCGGAGGATCTCGAAGTTGCAAGTGGTGATTTCTGAGCAACACCACAGTGTAAAATACACTGTGGCCGTGCGTCACAGATACCCACTTTTCAACGAGGACAAACGAAGACCCAAAAATGGTAGGGTAGGGCCTAGAGAGGTCGGTGAAGCCAATGGTGGCGGTGGTTTGCCGTGGGTGGCGGCGAAATGGGCGGTAGAAGACCAAAATGCCCAAATCGGAAATGTAGTTGGTGGAGCTTCACCGGTGACGGATCGGAGGTGGGGTTGGGTCCAATGGGTTTCCAAGAGGTCGGGGATGAAGTGGTAGGAAGATGGTGGCCAATGGCGGTGCGACGGCGGCGCAACGTCGGAAAAGATGCCGCGGCTTCGAAGGGCTACTGGTGGTTAACGGCGGCACAGATGGAGGTGAGGTTGGTGGGGTGAGGTCGCCGGCGGCTGGGGAAGCTAGCGGGCTGGGCGGTGAAGGCCACCGCCGGCTCACGGCGGCACTGGCGTGAAGGTGGCCCGCGGCTTCGTGGGGTGCGTGTGGGCTACCGGCGGCGAGGTAGGGGCTGAGATTTGGGAGGTGAGGTCGCCGGAGGGAGGGGGAGCTGGTCGGCTGGGCGGTGTCGCGCACGGCGGCGCGACGGCGGCGGGCTGGGGGAGAGGAAGAACGGACGGAGAGAGAGGGAGGGAGAGGGAGTTGCGCGGGAAGGAGAAAATAAAGAAGAAAAAGAAAAGAAAGAAAAGAAAAAAGAAGGAAAGAAAAATGGAGGGAAAAGAAATGAGGTCCAATCCTCATAACTTGGGTCACAAAAATGATCCAACGGAGATGATTTTAAAACCACAAGTTAAATAAAATAATTTAAACGTAATGGTAAAGTCAAATTGAAATAATTAAATCCCACAGTAATTAATTTAAATATTAAAAGCAATTTAAATGCATAACAATAAATAAATATTTGGAAAGCACATAAAAATAATTTTCACCAAATTAAAATCATAGAAATAAACTTACTAAAAATCCAACCAATTTTAAAATAAGAGGATAAATTTTTGAACAATCAAAAATAATCCTTCAGTAAAAATACACTGAAATACGGGGTGTTACAGTTTTCAATAAACACATGAACATGAATGTATGTACACGAAAACTCAGTTTTATTTACAAACATGATCATGCGTGCAATATGCCATGTACATGAACAACGCCATAACAACAACCAACAATGCAAACCAAACACACAACAACTCCGTCTACAATTCATTTGACCCTCGAACTCCTCGGACTCAGTCCGGTATAACCAACCAGTTCACAGATAAAATGAGTTAGTGCAAAAATATATTTAAATCACGAAAATTCTTTGAAAAAATATTTACAGCGCTATATAGTGATTTCCGAAGGATCACGGAGATGCAAAAGGTGGCGACACAGCAACGTAACAGTGTAAAATACACTGTGGTCGTGGGTCTCAAAAACTCACTTTTGAATGGAGACAAACCAAGATCCAAAATTGATAGGGTAGAGCTTAGGGATGTCGGTGAAACTAGTGGTGGTGGTGGTTTGCCGTGGGTGGCGGCGTAGGAGGCGGTTTTAGGCCAAAAATGTCAAAAACGGAAATGGAGTTGGATGTACTTCACCGGTGACGGATCGGGGCTAAGGATGGTGCTTTGGGTTGCTAGGAGGTCAAAGATGATGTGGTGAAGAAATGGTGGCCGGAGGTGGCGCGATGGCGGCGTAAGGAATGCCGCGGCTTTGCATCGTGTGTGGATAAGAACGACAGAACGAGAGGAGCTGGAATTTGGGAGGTGGGGTCGCCGACCAATGAGGAAGCGAACGGTAGGGGCAGTGATGGACACGAGCGGCGCACGACGGCGCTGTGGGTGGAGGAGAAAACGGACGGGGGAGAGAAGAAAGCAGGTCGCGCGCGCGGGGGAAGAGAGAAAGAAGAAAAAGAAATGGAGAGAAAGAAAAGAAAAAGAAAAGAAAAAGGGGAAAAAGAAAAGTGAAGGGAAAGAAATGAGCTACAATCCTCACATCTTGGGTCACAAAAATGAACCAACAAAAATAATTTCAAAACAATAAGTTAAATAAAATAATTTAAACGTAATGATAAAATGAAGATAAAATAATTAAATCCAACAATCAATTAATTTAAAATAAAGAACAATTTAAATGCATCACAATAATAAATATTAAGAAAACATAGCAAATTAATTTTCACAATTTAAAGATCATAAAATAAACCATTTAAAATATCCGATAATTTTAAAACAAAAGAATAAATTTTTGAATTAATAAAAATAATCATTCAATAAAAATACACTAAAATACGGGGTGTTACACCGGTTCATATAAATATATAAACATATTTTATTTTTTTTATTATATAAAATATTTTTATTTGATTTTTTATATTATATATAATTTTTATATCTAAAATATATAATTATATATAAAATAATCTTGTATTATATGCCAAATTACCAATTACAATATCATTAAATTTTAAAATCCTATATAAATAACTATATATTATCACTATAGTCTATAGTATTAGTGGTTATACTAATGCAATATCACTATATATTATGATATAATATAATATATCACTATATTATATATTATAATATACTACAATATATTATCACTATATTACTATGTACTATAATATATATATATAGTATATTATATATGCTATATATAATATATCGGAAAAATCAGACCCAAACTGGTAAAACTGGAAGTACCAGTCTAGGGGTGTAACCGGTACAATTTCGGTTCTAAAAAATTCGATTTTAGATATATTTTAAATTTTAAAATATATTTAAAATCGGATTGAATCGGACTGATTACACCTCTAACGATTGGCATGTAGATCATGTGCATATACCAAGACAACAAATTTTGATATTGATGGGACATCTCTCTCATGATTTTTTTTTCCTTCTTCTTACTACTTTTGTCTTTATCGGCAGGACAGAAGAGATTGTGTAATTGTTATAATGCACCAAAAACCTGGAAATTATTAGGTAATTATTAAGTACTATATAATGCCCTCATCTTATTACAAAATGTTATGGATTAAAATTGCTTATATAAATACAAATTCTTATCAAGTGGTTGTGTTTTGTGACCACCTAATTAGAGCATTGGCAATGGCCTAGCCATTAGCCAATGCAAGTTCAAATTAGAAAGAAATATGAGAAAAAACTCCAGCGTTGGTCTAGCTAAACTTCATAAATTTTACATTTCTGCTACAGTAAATATTAGCAGCTCTCTATACTTGGCGAGGAACTGTACACAGGCCAAGCTATTTTTTTTATCATTTCTGCCTCCCGCTCTTTCTTTCCCTCGATTTTATTCTTCTTCATCCCAAAACCCTCATTTCATCTATCTTGATTTTTTTTCTCCCAAAACTCTGTCTTCGCCCTTTTTCCCCCGAAGCTCCCTTCTCTTCTTTGCCCTTTTCTTCTTCAATCCACAAGCCATAATCTCCCTTTTCTTCTTCAACCCGCAAGCCATAATCTTCTAGCCCCATTCTTGCTGAGACGTCGCTCTTCCCCAGCCCGCAAGTGTCCCTTTCTCTCCAGCGGTCGCCTTCTCCAACGGTTGCCGTCGTCTTCGTTCTCTCCAACGTAAGTCCCTCTTCCTCGCTCTTCTCTCCCTCTTCTCTCTGATTTCTTTTTCATTTTTTGCCCTTCTCTTTGTTCCTTCTTCTTATTTTGTGCTTTTGATTTGTGGGTTTTGTTTTGATTGTATGCGTTTTGTTAGAAATACTGCTCCTGCTTGGTTTGTCAAGAAAACACAAAAAAATAGTGAAGTTTCGTGTTGCTTTCCAAATCCAAATTAGTAAAGGGATGGGCTAGATGGCCTTGCCTTATCCTTCTCATAATTAAAAAAAAATAAAATTAGGCTGCAAAACTTTGATTACACATAGTCCATGGGTTTTTCTTTTCTTTCTATATGCATTATGGTTTATTGGAGATGTGTCGATTTCTATGACTTTCTTGATTCTGGTTTTGATTTCATGTCGATTCTGGTTTTGATTTGTTGGGGAATGGTTTCCTTCCGATTCTCCAACAATCTAAGCAGATTTAATGTTTGGGTGAATGGCTGAGAGAACGAGGCTAAAGAGATGGCTGCAGTATATTTTCTTAATGTTTGGGTGAAGTATATATTTCATCACAAGACCGAGTACATGAGGGACATGCACACTGAAACATGATTCATTGTGCATAATCACAAAAAGGAGACAGCAATGGTGGAAACCCAACTCTCTGAGGCCTGCTGTATGGTTGCTGGGAAAACTGATAAATAGATATCTAATTTTGGGTTTTGTTAGTTTTGGTTTCAAATGCATGAAGTTAGTTTGTAGTTGCAGAGTAAAAGCTGATCTTTTTATTAGATTTATTTATGTTGGTGGTTCAACTGTACAATTATCGATTTGCCATAAACTGAATATTAGTGTTGTTTAATTAAATTGCAGCCAATGATGAAACAAATGGTATTTGTACAACGTATGACAGTTCATGATTGCATTAATACCTACTGCCTTCGTTCTGAGGCCTTGCATTTCTTTTTTAATTGTGCAATTACTTCCTTTAGTTTTCTTTTGAATGAGGGTTGATTGATATGTTTCTTATATTTTATGGATAGCATATGGGCACTACAACACAATTGCTTTTTAGTGACGGTTAGGAAATTGTGACAGTCCCTAGACCCTCACTAAAAGGCATTTTCTGTGACAGTTTATGGAAACCGTCACTAAAGATAGAATGAGATTTTTTTACGTTCCAACGTATGGGAAATATGCGTTCGAACGTTACATATACGTTCAAACATTATGTCTGTTTACGTTTGAACGTAAAATGTTTTGGCGCAACCGTTCGAATGTTATTAATTTTACGTTCAAACGTAAAATGTTTGTACTAATGTTCGAACGTTAAGTAATAACATTCGAACATTCATTGTAAATTTAAATTAAATGACTTTAATTTAAAAATTATGTGATTTTTATTATGCATAATTTGTGAACAACTCTAAAAAATTGAATTGTATATATTTATATATACACACTTTGTAATATATAAATATATATTATTGATTTATATATATTTGAAATGCAGTGATTTAGTATTAAAGTTGAAAAATATAACATCAAAGAAGATTAAAAATTGAAATTAAAAAACGATAGAAATATTCAATAATATTTTTCGTTACAAATATTAAAAATAAAATACAAAATTTGATAGAATGTAGTAAACAACAGTCAGATGATAACGTTATCCGCAAAAGTCGAACTCCGTACCTCCTCAGTCAAGGTATCAACCTTGTCGTTGAGGATAGTTACACGATGGGTGAGTTCGGCAACAGACGCCGATATAGCCTCAAGCGATCGATCGATCTTATGATCGATATGCGCAGTCAGCTGTGAGATGACCGCATCAACCCAAGCAGGCCGCACATCTCCTGCAGATGTACTCGGCGTATGCTGACTACTACTCCCGGCATGACCTGGCTCAGGCTGCGTCGGAGGAACTAGATCCTCTACAGGGGGTGGCTGACGTCCCCTCGCCTGTCCAATGCTACATCGATGCGTGGTCATGTCGAGGGGGCTCATCTGATCTTTGACCCGCTCCTCTGGCTGGGTCGGCACTCCCCGTGCAAGTAATAGTCGGCTGATGAGGACACCATATGGGAGATTATCTGTGAAGACGATGCTCGCCTCGTAACGGATCCTCTGAAAGATGTGCAATGGCAAATCTATAGGATCTCCACGTGCCACTCGTATAAAAAATTGTGCCCAAAGCCGACTAAATGTGGTTTTATGAGCCACAGGATCGACATTTGTTGCAACAATAAGGTGCAACATGCAGAAGAAATGCAGCAGATGGTTCTGGTTGAAGGCGTTCTTCCGCTCGATCTGCATGCGATCCCTCCCGGTGAGGATGTAGAAATCCTCGTTTCGGTCATCATCCCGAGCCTCGACGCCAGTATCCTTAGCCTCTGACTGGCCTGCATCTCTGGCTGATGCTGGCTCACATCCCCGACCAGTAGATGATGTAGAAGTGCCTACATCCTCACAGGGTGTCAAGTGGGCAAATGTCTCCACTCCTCGACGAATCCCAAGGTGCTCGCCGATGACATCTGCTGATACCTCAATGGAAACACCACGTACAGTCACGGTGTGAGAGGATGCATCCTGAGGCATGTCACAAATCCCCATATAGAATTCTTGAACCATTAAGGGGTATACCTTCCCCCTCAATGTGCAGATATTTCCCCAGCCTCTATTGAGGAAAACATCTCTCAGGTTCGTCTGCTGCCAACAGAGTTCGTCGAACTCATTAATTAAGACCTCTCGCTCTACCATAACAGTACGAGCTCCGATACGGGCAGTGTCCGACGTGGCTCCTTCCCTCCCTCGTTTCCTAGTATGCAGTGGAAGAGCCATATCCTGAAAATAGAAAAGGAAAAAAAAAATTATTTACAATAATGCATTTTTTTGTATTAATTTTAAGATGCTCTGCCGTAACGTTCGAACGTTTTATCTTTAACGTTCGAACGTTAAAGATAAAACGTTCGGATATTTATTTATACGTTCGCACGTAAAATAATGTCAATATATTTACATTCAAACATAAAACAAATACGTTCGAATGTAACAATGTACGTTCAAACATAAGCAGTAAATAAATATTGGCTGACGTACGTTCGGACGTTAAAACAAATACGTTCGAACGTATTTGTTTTACGTGTGAGCATAAATATGAACGTCCGAACGTCGAAGCATGAATAATGTAGAAAATCATTACATTCGGATGTTATAATTAAACGTTCGAACGTGGAAGCCGTAACGGCTCTGTAATTTAAATGTCGTACATTCGAACGTCTTGGTGAAACATTCGAACGTTTCGACGCAGAATGGCTAAGTTGACTCAGCCATTATTGAAATCTCAAAAATTTCTCTACACGGTTCTAAATACCGAAATGTCACCGTGGAAAGAAGTATACACTTCAAGAAACATTTCTACGGTGACTATTTGGCCAATGACTAGGCGTGGTGGCCGGAAAATGACAACGAATATCCGGCAACCACTTATCCGGTTTTAAACAAAACTCAATCCAAATCTCAATAAAATACATGTTACTTGAATAAAACATGAATGTCTAGCTTTAGTGACGGTTGTGGCAGAGTTGACGGCGGCGGTGAAGGAGGCATGGCGCCGTGCAACAGAGTAGACGATTCGTATTGGAAATGTCGTTTCGACGTTCGGTTTTGGCCTTATATACACAGAACGTTCGAACGTACTTATTATTACGTTCGAACGTTTTTCAATTTAATATTATATTATAAATGTTTATGTTATATATTAGGATGTTATATAATATTATTGACAATTAGATTATTGGTTTTTTTGTGAGTGCTTGTTATATTTCTAAAGTTTAGCAATATGTTTATACATGTTGTTATGATTTTATGCTTACTCTTGAAATAATTGTGATTATTGTTTGTGAATTTTGTGAATAGTTTATGAGCTTATGGTGTTTATTGATGATTTAATAAGTAGTATATAGTTATAAATAGATATATAAAATGTAGTATATATATTATAGTATAAGTTAGTATATAATAAAGAATTTAATAAGTAACAATTTAATATATATTATTGATTTATATATATGGTATAATTTATATATTATATACATTTATATTCTCATTTAAAATATTATGCTATCATACTATACAATGTAGTATATAGTTATAAATAGATATATAAAATGTAGTATATATATTATAGTATAAGTTAGTATATAATAAAGAATTTAATAAGTAACAATTTAATATATATTATTGATTTATATATATGGTATAATTTATATATTATATACATTTATGTTCTCATTTAAAATATTATGCTATCATACTATATAATGTAGTATATAGTTATAAATAGATATATAAAATGTAGTATATATATTATATTATAAGTTAGTATATAATCAAGAATTTAATAAGTAACAATTTAATATATATTATTGATTTATATATATGGTATAATTTATATATTATATACATTTATGTTCTCATTTAAAATATTATGCTATCATACTATACAATGTAGTATATAGTTATAAATAGATATATAAAATGTAGTATATATATTATATTATAAGTTAGTATAGTAGGAATCGTACGTTCGAACGTTTCAAGTTAACGCTCGAACGTTAAAATAAGAGCGGGAAATTTCCCGCTCGATTAAGGTATCTGTGTGATTATTCAGACGTTCGGACGTTTAGACTATACGTTCGAACGTTATTTGTTGAAAATCACCAGAAAATTATGTACATCCAAACACTAAATATGTTAACGTTCAAACGTTTGTTAAATTAGTGCGGGAAATTTCCCGCTCAAATATGGTAACACTTTGATGAAATGTATGTTCGGACGTTTAAGTTAAATGTTCGAACGTTTATCTATAAATTTACGAACGTTCGAACGAAAAATTGTGATACATTCGAACATATATGAGGAAAGTGCGGGAACTTTCCTGCTAGATTTTATGTTATAAATAAGAAGGGTACGTTCGAACGTGTACTGTAAACGTCCGAACGTTATGAGCGGGGGAAATTTTAGCGTATAACGTTCGGACGTACAACTTAAACGTTCGAACGTTTAAACTAATAATTTACGGTATTAATCAGTACGCGCACGGGAGGAAGCGGATCATTTCTTCTTCTCCCGTGCGCGCAACAGACAGAGAGAGAGAGAGAGAGGGTGTTAGAGTGAGAGAGAGTTAGAGAGAGTTGAGTTTTGGTAAGAAAAAATTTTTATTTCTTGTCTTTATTTGAATTTTATGATATTTATACAATGTATTTTTGTTATAGAATATTTCTAATAAGTTAGTGTTGTATTTTTTTTAAGGATTGCTTATTTTGGGAAGTTGGAAGATTTTGATTTGTAAGAGGATATTGTGAGTGCTAGGTATATTTCTAAACTTTATCAATATATTGTTGTGATTTTATGCTTACTCTTGAAATATTGTGATTATTATTTGTATAGTTTGTAAATAGTTTGTGAGTTTTTATAAATATGTTGTGATATGAATTTGAAATATTGTGTTTCTTATTAGAAATATATTTTCATTAGGCTTTGTTAATACATGTTTATTGCTTACTCAACTTTAAAAATATGTTAATACATGTGGCATGTTATTTTGTGAATATATTGTGAGTTATTATGAATATGTTGTGATATGGACTTGAAATATTTAAATTATTATCTGTGAATGATGTTTGAATATGTTTACATTATTACAAATATATTATAAGTTAGTATAGTAGGAATCGAACGTTCGAACGTTTCAAGTTAACGTTCGAACGTTAAAATAAGAGCAGGAAATTTCCCACTCGATTAAGGTATCTGTGTGATTATTCAGACGTTCGGACGTTTAGACTATACGTTCGAACGTTATTTGATAAAAATCACCAGAAAATTATGTACATCCGAACACCAAATATGTTAATGTTCGAACGTTAGTTAAATTAGTGCGGGAAATTTCCCGCTCAAATATGGTAACACTTTGATGAAATGTACGTTCGAACGTTTATCTGTAAATTTACAAACGTTCGAACGAAAAATTGTGATACGTTCGAACATATATGAGGAAAATGCGGGAACTTTCCCGCTAGATTTTATGTTATAAATAAGAAGGGTACGTTCGAACGTGTACTGTAAACGTCCGAACGTTATGAGCGGGGGAAATTTTAGCATATAACGTTCGGACGTACAACTTAAACGTTCGAACGTTTAAACTAATAATTTTAGCATATAACGTTCGGACGTACAACTTAAACGTACAAACGTTTAAACTAATAATTTTAGAACTTAATCAGTACGCACACGGGAGGAAGCGGATTATTTTTTCTTCTCCCGTGCGCGCAACACAGAGAGAGAGAGAGAGTTGAGTTAGAGAGTTAGAGAGAGTTGAGTTTGGTAAGAAAAAATTTTTATTTCTTGTCTTTATTTGAATTTTATGATATTTATACAATGTGTTTTTGTGATATGGATTTGAAAAATTGTGATAATAATATTTCAAATTAAGTAATAACAAATAAAAGTAACTCTTTAAGAATTATAATAATTAAAATTATTGTATAACCATTGAAATTTAAGAATGATAATTAAATATTTATAATAATATTTGAAATTAAGTAATAACAAATAAAACTAACTCTTTAAGAATTATAATATTTAAAATTATATTATACTTCTTTTACAATTTAAGTATAACAATTAAAATTATATTTTAAGAATGATAATAATTAAAATTATAATATAACCTTTAAAATAATCTTCAATAAAAAAGTCTTGAAACTACTAAATAAGTAGAGTTTGAATATGTAAATATACTTATTTATTATAAACTAAAGAGAAAGGAAATAAGGATCAAATAGATTCTTATATAAAAATTATATACTTATTGTCTATATAAGTAAATAACTCACTCAATTAAGTATAACAATTAAGATTATAATTGTGGAATGATAATAATTAAAATTATATAATAACCTTTAAAATTCTATATAACAATTATAATCTCTAAATTTTGGTCTAATTGTTTGACTGTCATAGTCTCTTCGGCCTTGAGAGGAGAGTCGAGATCGGACAGTTTGTGACGGTTAAGTAATTAGACCAAAATTTAAATATTTCTTCAAGATCATTCTCCCTCGTTGTGTACAAGACATGAAACGTAGGGTCACATAATCTTCCATCCCTCTTTAGTTTAACAATATGGAGATATTGTTGTATGATTTTTTGTTAAATGCGTGTGACATTGCATAAATACCCTTAGACCCGTTTGGGAATCAGTGTACATTTATGTGTCCACTGATTCCTGAATTGTCCAGTGTGGACAGTTTGAGATTATATTATCTTTGCACATTTTTGTTACTCGCTACTTTTCACGTTTAATATGAAGTTTCTGTGTCTTTTTCTATTGTTCTTCGGCTATACTGTTCGTAGGTCACAATCCCGATATTTGAACATGTGTACTTGGAGAATTATGGGGAGGTGCTGCCGAAATTTCTACTAACGTAGAAATTAGTAGAGTGACGAGATTTGTGCAATATGGAGAATATAATCTCGAATGGGATAGGACCAACTACCTTATCAAAAAAGTAATGAGAATTGGAGCATGACATGCATGTGAATTTCCAATGTACGTGTTATTAATATATAGATATTTTAGAAATGGACAAAAATTGGATGCGTCTGGACGATAGACTTGGAAAGGATTACGTACCCTATGCATGTGGAGTAAGAACTTTCATTGATTTTGCACGGGCTTCTGCTGATAGTCGTGGTTACATTAAGTGTCCATGTCGAGGGTGTAAAAATTTGTGTGCGATAGGATTGGATGAAGTAGAGCGTCATATATTTGTGAACGGTATGGATCTGGGGTATACGCGATAGGTACTGCATGGTGAGCCGTATGAAGGGTCAGCAGATGTATTGGTTGATCATCACAATTATTTGCGGCACATGGATGATGATTATGAGCATGACGAGATGGAGGAGATGTTGGGTGACATTGGAGCTGGGATGTTTATGGATGAGGTTAACGACAATGCCTCAACTGGTGGATCAAGGACTGATTGTGAAAATTTCCCTTCACTGTGGGAAGATGCAAAGCGCGAGCTTTACCCAGGTTGTACAAAACATTGCAAAATGTCGTTTATTGTGCGGTTGCTTCACATTAAATCATTGTGTGGGATGTCGACGAAAGCAATAAACATGGTATTGGACTTATTTAACTAGGTGCTTCCCGAAGGGTCTGCATTGCCTAAGAACTTTTATGAAGCGAAACAGTTGAGAAAGAGATTAGGATTTGAGTACAAGTCCATACATGCATGCAAGAATGATTGTGTATTGTTTTGGAAGGAGAACGAGGAGAAACAAGCATGTCCTGTATGTGGAGAGTCGAGGTGGAAAGGTAAGAAAAACGTCCCGGTTAAGGTGTTGCGGTATTTTCCCTTGAAACCTATGTTGCAAAGACTATATATGTGTAAGAAAACAGCTCATGATATGAGGTGGCACGAAGAGAAAAGAGTTAAGAATGACGGGTATATGAGGCATCCAGCTGATTCACTTGCGTGGCAGTCTTTCGATAATCAGTATCCAGAGTTCGGGTTAGAAGCTCGGAATGTGCGCCTGGAACTCACAACCGATAGATTCAACCCTTTTGGGAATATGAGTACAAGTTATAACACTTGGCCCGTGGTATTGATTCCGTACAATCTTCCACCATGGAGGTGCATGCTGCGGTAATGTGGACCATAAATGATTTTCCGGCGTATGGGAATCTTTCTGGCTAGAGTACGAAAGGGAAGTTAGCGTGTCCGACGTGTAATAAAGAAACTGCTAGTGAGTGACTAAAATTTTCTCAGAAGTTGTGTTTCATGAGTCATCGACGTTATTTACCAGCAAATCATGCATGGAGAAGAGAATGTGCCAAGTTTGATGGGAGAGTAGAGGATAGGATTGCACCAAAAGAGTTGTTTGGAGAAGAGATAGTGGAACAACTGTAACATGTTAGAGCGAACAATTTTGGCAAAGGTCGGGGAAAGAACAAGAGAAAACGAGCCGTACCAGAATTGAATTGGACAAAGCGTAGTATTTTTTTTGACTTGTCGTATTGGTCGTCATGCAAGTTGCGACATAGTTTGGATGTAATGCACATAGAGAAGAATATTTGTGATAATATACTGGGTACATTGATGAGTATTAACAAAAAGACGAAAGACACAATCAAGACGAGGAAAGATCTTGAGAGAATGAGAATTAAACATAATCTGTATTTGCGGGTGGAAGGCAACAGGGTGGTCATGCTGCATGCATGTTTTACGATGACGAGGGAGGAGAGGATGGATTTCTGCAAATAGTTGCAAGGTGTGAAGTTGCCAGAAGGTTATGCTTCAAATATTGGTAGATGCGTGAGTCCTGATGATTGGAAAATCAATGGATTGAAAAGTCATGATTGTCACGTATTTTTACAGAAGTTATTACCTGTGGGAATTCGTGGGAAGCTTACATCTAATGTATGTGTGGCCATATCTGAACTATGTATGTTTTTCAAGGATTTGTACGCTTGGGTAGTAAATTGAGATGTGTTGTCGAAATTGGAAGAAGACATTGCTACTATACTATGTAAATTCGAGCAGATCTTTCCACCATCATTTTTTGATGTCATGGTCCATTTAGCAATACATTTACCGCGAGAGGTACTTCTGGGTGGACCGGTGCAGTTCCGTTGGATGTATCCAGTTGAAAGATATTTGGGTCGATTGAAGCGCACTGTTGGGAATAAAGCCAAAGCTGAGGGTTCAATAGCAGAGGCCTATATACACGATGAATGGTTAACATTTTGCTCTCTATATCTTCGTGGTGTTGAGACACGATTTAATCGTCAAGAGCGAAATGCTGATCTTGCTACTCCGCCTCCTGTGAGCTATCAGTGTTTTCCCAGAATGTACGACCCTTGGGTGCACAAACAGGTTACGATTTAATTGATGGAGAGTTGGGTAAAGTTCGGTGGTATGTGCTAAATAACTGCCGAGAGATTGATGATTATCTTAGGTATGTCACTTCATTTCTTTGAATAATTATAGTTTTCTTTAAATTATTTAGAATTGTTGTGCTCAAAATATACTTCTTTTGCAACATGTTATAACAGTGACCACATGGACAAACTTAGGACGGAAGGCATAGAAAATATAGAGGCAAGACACGAGGAGGAATTTCCCGGATGGTTTGAAGAACGTGTATGAACTAAAATTATATATATGTTATATTGTGAAATTTTTAACTCTGGATAATGAAATAATAAATATATACTATTTCAATTTATAGATTTTGG
The DNA here is from genome assembly GCF_004785595.1 of Juglans microcarpa x Juglans regia. Classification (NCBI taxonomy): domain Eukaryota; kingdom Viridiplantae; phylum Streptophyta; class Magnoliopsida; order Fagales; family Juglandaceae; genus Juglans; species Juglans microcarpa x Juglans regia. The sequence continues at coordinate 6,691,302 of NC_054609.1, forward strand.
AATAACGTGCTCGTGATCCCGGATCAATTTCTTCTGAATTGTATGCATTGGCCCGTGATCCCTCAAATAGAGCACTTCGATATACTGCATGCACGGTTCGAGGTTATAGATTCCATACTTTGGACCGTGAACGTAATAGAAAGACTCAAAATTGTGGTGTGTTGGTCGAGGGGAGTCATGGAACAGATGATATTGACTATTATGGTGTCATACGTGATATTATCGGATTGAAATATCTGGGTGGGTCTGTAACATATGTCTTTAAATGTGATTGGTGGGATCTAGGCGGTGGTCGGGTTTCGATACATAGGGATAATCACTTTACGAGTGTCAATACTGCATCTAAATGGTACGAAGATGATCCATTCGTATTGGCTTGTCAAGCTACCCAAGTCTATTACTTGATTGATCCAATGAAAAGTGCTGATGAAGATGGTGGGGAGATAACTTGGCGAGTCGTACAAAGATTTGTTCCTCGAAATATATATGAAGCAGGAACGGGTGCAGATTACGAGAATAGTAGAGATGAAGATGACACTCCGATTGTTGAGGCATACCAGGAAGATGGAGAGGGTATTAACTTGTTTGTTGACCTCGGTGCACTCGAGTTGCTCCCCTTGTGTAGAGATGATGTCCCACCCGTACATCTCGACCCGTCTGTATTAAATGATCATTCAATTCAAGTCAGTGAGGAGGAAGAAGAAGAAGACGAGTCAGAAGATGAAGACGAATCAGAATCCGGGCAGGAGGTGGATAAAGATGATGAAGAAGAGGTGCATGATGATGATGAAGATGTTATTGATGGAGATTCTGAAACAAGCATGGAAAATTCATCTGAAGAATAAAAGTACTAAATATTTTATTCATATAGGTGACTATAAAATATCTTGAATTTTCATAATTTCTTCTAATTAATTTTCTTTGATATAATTAATTATTTTCAAGAATGCCGCCAAAACGACAACGAAGAAATGTGCCTCCGCCAAGTCCAAGTCCTGAACCCATTGAGGACTTCCCTCTCGAGGAATCCGTTCCTGAAGATCAAGCTAACACAGAAGAGAACAACAGCCAGTCGACACCTACCAGTAAGGAAATATTGTCGTTGATAATTATATATATAGTTAACACTTTTTTCTCAATAACTATATAATTATAATTATAGTATATCTATTATCATGTAGTTGATGCATCTGCACGTCGCGATCGTGGCTATACACGTGGAATCTCTCTTGAAAAAAATAGAAGGTATGGTAAACTGAAGATCACAATTCCTGATAATTCCACTGGAGGAGTGGATGATAGTGCAGCAGCGCTTTCCTCCTATATTGGCACAGTAGTTCGAGCTTATGCTCCATTTTATGTGCGCTCATGGCGAGATGTTCCGAATGAGATTAAGGAGCACATTCGAAATCGTGTGCTGTTGAGTTTACTTTTCAGTACATTTTTTTCACCTAGATTAATATATTATATTTTTTACCTGATTCCCTTATTAGGATGAATTCGACCTCGACTTTGGCCGTAGCGAGGATTTGAGAACCGTGAATGAGTTGATGGCTACACTATTCCGACGTGACAAAGGACGATGTCATGACCACTTCAAGAAGTTTGAGACGTTGGAAGAGGCTGCGCAGTCTCCTTTTCAGCAGATGAAGTTAGATGATTGGAGAAAGTATTGTGATCTTTTCGCATCTCCAGATTATCAGGTATTTTACATTTATATCTTTTAATTATTTACATTCATATTCGTTTTATATATTATATGTATACATATTACAATTAACATTTTTAATATATTTTGTAGCACTTGAGTTCTACAAATGCACAGAATAGATCCGTTCTGACTGTCCACCATCGTGCCGGTTCAAGGTCATTCCACCGTCTTGCTGAAAAAATGGTAATTAAAAAATTATAGAATTCATTTATTTTCCTGATATTATTTCTGATAAGTACTAATATTATCTTTTTAAAATTGCTAATATTCTCGCTTTGTTAGAAACGTGATGATCCTGAAAACTTTTCCCCCATTCATGTCTATGCTGCTGCTCACACTAATGAGCATAGTGAGTGGATGGATCCTGTCGCTGTAGATAATTATGTAAGCAGTGTTAATTTTGTTAAATAAATTATTTATATAATATTTTAATAGTTTATTTCTTATTTCTATTTCTTTTAATACGTTACTAATTATTTACGATCATTACCTTTTAAATTGCAGAGCAAAATGTTGGAGATGCAGTCGTCTTCTGAGGAATCCTGTCCTAGTGACATACACATATTCACGCAAGTGCTCGGGCCGCAGTCTAGTATGGCAAGAGGTTTGGGACGATCTATCAAGCATAAATGTTCATCCTCCTCAACCTCATCGGCTTCACAAATTAATAATCTTACGGCAGATTTAGAAGCTGCATGGCGTGAGAATGAGTATATGAGGTCGAGACAACAAGAGTTAGAGTCTCTCTTAGAACGACAGTCTCATTTAGAGACGCGTTTGCAGGACCAACAGAGAGACCAGGAGGAAAGAATACGCAGTGAAGTGCAAGAGCAAGTGCAACGGGAGATGATGGTGCAAATGGAGCGTGTTATGTCGTTGCAACAGAATCCCCGTGGGCGAGGGAAAAAGAAGAAATCAATTTTATCAATATTTCTGACTAGTTTTAATATCTAATTTTGTACTTTTATAAGACATTGTTACTTGTTAATTGGGTATGTAATATGAAACAATTGGTATTATGTTTTTAAATTTTATGAAATTAGTATTTCTGATCTGTACGTTTGAATGTAAATAAAAATCGTTCGAACGTTGGTTCACACTGTAACAAACGTTCGAACGTAAATACAATTGAATCGTTCGAACGTTAAACTATACGTTGGAACGAACTCACGCTAAAACGAACAAACCGTTCGAACGGTAAAGCGACTAACGTTTGAACAAAGAACTTGCATTCAGACGCTCCTTCGTTTACATTCGAAATAACGTCCGAACATTAAACGCGCTACGTTTGAACATTTACGTTTACGTTCGAACAAATATTCGAACGTTTATTGTAATTAATGTTCAGACGCATTAACATTCGAACGTAAATATGATACCTTCGAACACGATATCCAACGAACGCCAACTTCTCTCATTCGAACGCCAATCGGTCGGGTATAACGTCTGAATGTTTGATTTTACGTCTGAACGTGATTTTCTCTGACAGTTCATAACCATCACAAAAAAAGGAACGTTCGAACGTTGTACCGAATGGAACACTTCCAACTGTCACTAAAAATATTTTTTGTGACGGTTGAACAGTAAACCGTCACCAAATGTTTTATGTGATGCACTTTAGGTGACGGTCATGGTGACGGTTTCAAACCGTCACCAAATATGTTTAATGACGGTTTGCCATTTTTTTGTGACAGTTTTCTCTGTCACAAAACACACATTTTGTTGTAGTGCCTATGTTTAGTTCATGCATTTTTTCCATATACATTTGCTTGCATTTTTAAGTTCTGTCATGGGTTTTACTTAAATTTATTAAAATATCACAATGGCAGTTACACTACAGTCTCGTTCTTCGGAATAGTAGATTTTGATGCCGATGTTAGTTATAGTGGCGGGTATGAATAGGGAGACCCCACGCAGTCAGGAGATTGAGGAATGATGGCCTGTCCCCGTATAAATTGCTATCTTTTTATGTTGATGATGTTTAAATTTCTTAATTTTGATGGATGATTGTACGAATTCATTAAACTAATGTTATGGAGACAATGTGACTTACGGATAATTGTAGTTATGAAGTTATGAATTTTCTCCGGTACTGATGTATTTAGCATTATTCCTGACCTTATGTTTTTTCATTGTAAATTAATTGTACACTTGTTTTTTTGTTTTTTTGATACATGGGGGGAGGAGAGATTCGATCCTTGATTTGAGAAATTAAGGTGTTGCCAATTAATCCAAAAGATCTTGGCAATTGTATACTTATTTACTAAGCATGTGAGCACACACTTTTGTTATCACAAATATGAAGGGTGTGTAACCCATGCGGTGAACATCTCGACATCGTGGCTTCAGCCAAATCACAAACGAGACCAGGGGCGTTGCACCAAAGCTACAAGTGGGCCTAACACGCCATGGTACATTTGTGTGTGTAAACACGACAACAACTTCGGCTCATTGGCTTTAGGCCTGATTTGGATATTAAAGCCCTCAACTCATCTCATTTCAATATCCAAACACCACAAATGCAAATACTTTTCAGTTTCAAATCTTTAAATTTTTTCATCTAATCATTACTAATCATTAAAACTTTTCCAAATTTCTAAACAAAATACAAAAAAAAAAAAAAAAATCAATTTTTTCAAATCCCAAAACAAAAATAATATAAAAAATAATATTATAATAATATTTTAACTTTATAATATTTTTATTCAACTTTTTCTCTCTAATTTTCCAAAACCTCATAAAACATATTAACTCAAACCATTTCATTATTATTCATAAACTATTTCATTACTATTCACAGATTATCTCATCTTATCTTATTTCACAAACAGAACCTCGGCTGAATGTAGAATAACCACATGATGTAGAATAACCACATCATCTCATCCCCTTACAGTGTAGAATGTAGAAAAAGCCGCATAATCTAAAGCGCAAAAGATAATTAACCAGGGGAATTTTGCCCTTGCTCCCCTGGTCAGCTTTTGCGCTTGAGACTATGCTGCTTTTTCTTTCCCAGGTCGGGGGTTGCAGACTTCTTGGCACTCACATGTTGCACTCTTTTCCCCAACTATGCTCGAGTGGCCTTTTTTGTCTTTACTCTATATCTTGCAACAGCTCGTCTCCAGCTTGCGTGGTTGCATTTTGACGGTTCTGCTCCGTATCAAATGGCTCCCCTTCAGTCCCTTCGTCATTACTGTAATGCGTTAGGCGGTTATTTACTTCACACGTCGCATCATTGGATATGCTATGCTGGAATCGCGACGATCGTTGGATTCTAGTTCTTAGTGGGGTGCGTGAGTTCCGACTACCTCAGGATATCAATCGTCGAGCTCGTAAAGTCTTTTTCCCTCTCAGTGATGGGTTACTTTACTCATTCCCTCTTCTACTTGGTATTTTGTGTTCTATTTTTGCTTTCAAACACCTCTCTTTGTATCGTTCCCTCTAGTTTCTCTTCTTTCCCTCTAATTACCAATGCTTCCCAAGAAATCCTCGAGTCCTTCTAGATTGGATGGACCTTCCGACACTGCCCGTGCCACCGACAGTCAGAGCGGCACCATTCCAGAGGACTTTGCCGGTTTCTCGTGGCATTTGGAGGTGACTTTTGCTGAACTGGAGTCGTTGAAGGAGACCTGTAGGGTTTCTCGGGTGGTGAAATTCATAGCTCCTTCTCCTACTGAAGGGGCGGTAGATTATGAGGGTTACACCCCCAAGGTTGCGGTGTACCCCGCCATGTTCTCCTGTGGCCTCAAGCTGCCCTTCTGTCGACCAGTGCGATAAGTGCTAGGTTTCTTCGAGCTGGCACCTGCTCAGCTCTCTCCTAGTGCGTTGAGGACCCTTGTGTTATGTTGCATCATCTGGCATTGCGCGTTGGAGGAGGCCAGAGCTGACTACTCGGATCTTACCAAGCGCGAGTTTTTCCTCACCCACAATATTTTGAGGCGAGGCCATCACATCTACGACTTGAGACCAGTCGTCCGTGCTTGGGTGAAGGTGTAACACCCCGTATTTTAGTGTATTTTTACTGAAGGATTATTTTAATAATTCAAAAATTTGTTCTCTTGTTTTAAAATTATCGGATATTTTAAATGGTTTATTTTATGATCTTTAAATTGTGAAAACTAAATTGTTATGTTTTCTTAATATTTATTTATTGTTGTACATTTAAATTGTTCTCATTTTTAAATTAATTGATTGTTGGAATTAAATATTTTATTTTCATTTTATCATTACGTTTAAATTATTTTAATTGAGATGCTTTTAAAATCATTTTCGTTGGATCATTTTTTGTGACCCAAGATGTGGGGATTGTACATCATTTCTTTCCCTCTATTTTTCTTTTTTCCTTTTCTTTTCTTTTCTTTTTCTTTTCTTTTTCTCTTTCTTTTCTCTCCTCTCTCTCTCTCTCTTCTCGCGCGACGCACTCCCCTCCCTCTCTCCCGTGCACTTCTCTCTTTCCACCCAACCCACTGCCGTCGCGCCGCCGCCCCTCCCATCATCTTCCCCACCGGCCGTCGACCACCTCCCTCCATTTCAAGCTCCTCCATCACTGCCGATAGCCCCCACGCACCACACCAAGCAGCGGCGCTCTCTTCACTCCAGTGCCGCCGTCACGCCACCTCCGGCCACCATTTCTTCACCACTTCATCTTCGATCTCCTAGCAACCTAATGGACCCAACCCCAGCTCCGATCCGTCACCGGTGAAGCCTATCTATCTCCATTTTCGATTTGGGTGTGGCCTAAAACCACCATTTGCGCCGCCACCCACGGCAAACCACCACCTCCATTGGCTTCACTGACCTCTCTAAGCCCTACCCTATCAATTTCGGGTCTTAGTTTGTCTTATTCAAAAGTGGGTATTTGAGACCCACGGCCACAGTGTATTTTACACTGTTGCGTTGCTGTGTCGCCACCTTTTGCAGCTCATGATCCTTCGGAAATTATTATATAGCACTGTAAGTATTTTTCCAAATAACTTTCGTGATTTAAATATTTTTTTGCACTAACTCATATTATTGTGATCTGGTTGGACATGCCGGACTGAGTCCGAAGAGTTCGGGGGTCGGATTGATTGTGGATGGAGTTGTGTGTTTGGTTGGTATTGTAAAATGTTGGTTGTTGGTATGGTGTTGTTCATGTACATGGCATATTGCACGCATGATCATGTTTGTAAAGGAAACTGGGTTTTCGTGTACATGTATTCATGTTCATGTGTTTCATGAAAACTTGGTTTTCATGTGTTAAAAGATTTTAGGTGCGTGTGTATCACGACCCCAAGCCGAGATGGGGTATTATCTCTATGGAGCTTCTCTGGTCACTCGGGAGTGGAATATACTGAGTGACGTCCCCTGGGTTGTCGCTGGGCGACAACGGGTTCGGACGAGATGGTCTCGTGCCGACTCCGTGGTCCCTCTGCTGGCGGGGGCTAGAGGATGCTTGGCCATGAATGCACTGGGCGTGAAACTGGACATCGCTCATTGGGTAGCGGGTGCTTGGCCACGAATGCGCTGGGCGAGGAACTGAGCATCGCTACAAAGCCAGGACGTGCGGATGATCCCTAGGGGAGATCATGGTGCATTGGTTAATAGAATAATGAGCTGTTTTCTGGGAAAATAGCGTGTGTTGATTAAAAGGATTTTATGTGATTCATTTTCTGGGAAAATGAGGTTTTATTGATTTGGGTCATTTTCTGGAAAAATGACGGAGTATTATTTTTGGGCCAAATAGGATTTTGGCGTGTGTTGAAAATATCTATTTTTGGAGAAAATAGTATTTTTGGATCTAAGGCATATTTCATCATATGCATGCATGTTGGTCGCATTAATGTATTTTTATCTCATAGTTGTTTGGTCTATACTTACTTGGGGTATCATTTTGTGGTAATGCAGATTTCGATGCAGATGAGGCTGAGTGTGAGCCTGAGGATTCAGTTCCGCCCGAGGAGTGATCTGGGATCACTCGTTTTGGTTTGAGACTTGTAAAATATATATTTTGGATGACTGTATAATTTTTAAACCTTTTTACTGATTGTTTAAATTGTATTAATCATTCTGGTACTTAGTTGACTTAATTATCCGCTGCGTTGTTTATTGTACACTGTTGCATGTACACACACTTGGCACTATCGTTGGGATGTGTGACCCTGTTGTCACCATCCTGGCGTCTCGATTCCCATGTCTCCTTACATGGGGGTCGGGGGCGCCACAGAAGGCCTATCCAGAAGAAGTTTTTTTGAAACCTCTGCTAGCTGAGGACAACCTTCGTTGATACTTGGCTCCCCCGGCCAATTTGCGCTCCGACATAGGCTTCCCAATAAGGGAGGTCGCTGCCTAAGTCCGCAGCCGCTCTCCCAGCCCGCAGGTGGAGGGAAAGGGAAAAATACCCTTAAGGATTTCTCCCGTCAAATTTGACTCTGATGACTTTCCCATTCCTTCCGAAGGTCCTTCTATAGATAAATGAATTCTCATTCTTCATATCTTGCATCTGAGCTCGTCTTTGAGGCGACTTCCTACTTCCCAACCCTGCTTTCTGCCTTCATTTTTGCACATTCCAGCACACAACACTCCTGGTCTAGCAGTGTCTTGGTGGTCGCCGTCACCATACGACTCAATTAATTGCCTTATTACATCCCTATCAATTTTCTTAGAGGTAACCTCGGGCGTTATTGGCATATCATAGTGATGGAGATCTATGTTTGCCACTTATATTGGAATATGATCTGACTAGGCTTTGGTTTGTGGTGCCTTCACAACTTTCTGTCGTATTTAGTTGACTTATGTTGTAGGTCATTGTAATTCGTCGCTTTGCGTTGTAAATGGCTCTTTGTAAGTCTACAGCTTCACGTTGCAACTTGCTCTTTGTAACTATGCGGCTTCATGTTGTAACTTACTCTTTGTAACTCTGCGTCTTCATGTTATAACTTGCAATCATTAATGAGATTACTTTAAATTTTGTTGTGTCCGACCATTTCTCTTTGCGTATTTTTCTCTGTTGTTTTCCTTCTTATTATTTATTTTCTTTTCTCCTTTTTTTATGGCTAGTCAGGGGGTTTTGCAGTAGGAAATTATCGGCTTAGCATCAGGTAGGGGGTGGACAACCGTCATCCAGAGCTTACGGTCCACCCTGCCAATGCCCAACCTATACCTGATGACCCCGCAGGCCGACATCTCTCCTTCTCATATTGTTTTCATTTGCCTTTGTTAGGTATTCGTTCTCTTGAGGCCTTTAGCGACATCGTTTGACGAGGCCAATGTCCCTCCGCTTTCTTCTTATCCCAATTTCCTCTTTTTGCCGTCCGTCTCTTAAATGCGCTTTACCCCTCCTAGTCCTTTGGTTCTTCCATTTTATGTTGTTGTGCTTTATTTTGGCATGTAACTGAAAGAAAAAGAAGAGAAGTGTTTTCAGTGTTTGTTGGCCTTCGCTCGTTGCTGCTGGCCTAGGGGTTGGAAATCTTCCCCTAAGAGGTAAGTCGAGCAAGGGGACTTTCGGCTACCTCCTCTAGGGAGGCCGGGTAGCGTTTTGCTAACCCACATCTATGCCCCTCTCATGTGGCACCGTGGTTGTGGAGTTGGATATAAATAGTCCAGGCTTCTTTTTGCCATAATGATGGCTGGTGTAGATTATTTGGGTAGTCGTGGGGCTAGTCCCGCTCCCCATCGCGGGGAGACAAGGTGGCCTTTGGCTCGACCCGTCTCTTTGGTCTGCGGGGAGGTAGGCTATCCGGACAATTTGGAATTGGACCCTTTTCCATTTGTTGGCGTTATGCATTTAATCCCTGATTAGAAGATAAAAATGTCATCATAGTTTTATCCTTAGATTTGTAGGAGTTAGACTTCATAAACCTGAGCTCTTTGGCCTGTGCCGCAATGTGCTTGTTGCTTCTTCCCATTGTTGATGCATCATTCTTTGTCGCAGTATTCTGGCGGTCGATGGACTTGGCCCCCACTCCGTCTGAGCTAGGTCGGAATGTCTCATGTCAAGCCGAATTTTTGTCCAACGAGGCGGCAATTCAAACAACAACGTGGCTAGTCTGCTCATTCGCAGCGGTGGGAGTTGGGGTAAGTATTCAGCAACCTCAAGGCTAGACCTGCTCTCTTTCATGGGAGGGACAAGGCGGCCTTTGGCTCAACCCATCCCTTTGTTTCTCGCGGGAGGTAGGTTGTTAAGCAGTCCTACTGGACCCATTCCCACCAATTGACACCGCCGGGAAGGATAAGTGTGGGTCAGACTCGTGCTGATCCCACACTTCGTGGGGCCAGTCCTATTCTCTGCCGCTGGGAGACAAGGCGGCCTCTGGCTTGGCCCGTCTCCTGGATCTGCGGGGAGGTAGATCATTTAGGTAGTTTGTATCTGTAACCGCTCCCGCCTGTTGATGCTTACGAGAAATATAAGTTTTCATCTTAGAGTAGCTGAGGACTACCCGCACTCTATCGAGAAAGGGTTGGAATGCCTCAATCCAAACCGCCCCTTTACCCCTCCCCCTAAGGAGGTAATTCGGACATCGATGTGGCTGATCTGCTCCTTTGCCGTGTAACACCCCGCTCATTCTTTCTGACGTAAACAAATTCCGAGGACAGAATTTATTTAAAGAGGGGAGAATGTAACACACCGCTCATTTTTTCTGACGTAAGCAAATTTCAAGGACGGAAATGATGTAACAGTCTGCCCCTTCTCTCTAGCGATTGTGAGCCTCGTTATGCATGTTGAACCTCAATGGCATGTTTCTAAAGATATTATGTGATTTCTAAAGTATGCCCAATGTTTTAAATACATTGGAAATATTTATATGGGGTATTTTCAGTATTATTGAACTAAGTTTGATTTTAAATATGAAAATTATAATATTTTTGAAGAGGTCCAAAAATATTATAATTGTCGGAAATCATTTTAATATCATTTATTAAAATGATTTCAGCAATTTAAAATATTATGAGATTTAAATTATGTTGAAAGCACTAATCAATTAAATGGTTTTATTCATTTAAAGATATTAAATAAGACTTCATCATTTTATTAATGATGAAAGAATATTATTTTATAAACTAAAGTTTAGTTTAAATAATATTCTCACCATTGGCGAACCCCACGTAGCCCTCTCTCTCCTCCTACAATAGCTCCTCTAAAATGGGTTTTACCTATTTCTCTCCCGTGCGCCACCGTACGCGGCTACCCAGGCCACCACAGCTCCATCACCTCACACCGGCGACCACCTCTCACAAACCCAGCCACCATGAACCTCCCTCTCCCTCTCAGTCGCACACACGCACACAACCCATAAATGAGTTTCACAAGGTTCTACTGCCATCGACGGCCCTAGCGCCGCCGTGCGTTAGTCATAGCCTCACCGTGACACCTCCCCGACCTCCAAGCCAGCCAAGCCTTCCACCTCTCTCAAACTATGTTCTATTCGAACGAATTATTTCAATTCAGTTCAATATACTATAATTCTTTAATAATCTAATTTAAAAATTATGGTTAATTATATTCTTACCTGTTCATTTGAATAGAGTTTCTTTGTTCATTCGAACAAATTTATTTTGTTCGAACAGAAATAATGTTGTTTGCAACTAGGAGTTCGAACGGACTAGAGTTTGTTCGAACGGAAGAAGCCAAATAGTCATGGCTGAGTTGACTCAGCCCCGAACTGAAAAACTTCCTATCTAGATGTTATCCTTTGTTTTAATTGGTAGAAATGATTAAGGAGCGAAGCCCAATCATTTCTACCGATTATTTTGATGTTATTTCCACGGAATACACCAAAATGGGTGGATTTCGGATTAACAATAGAGGTGGAGAGTTGACCGATACCTCTTAGAAGTTCAAATCTGGGGTTCCTACGGTGGTTGAGTGGCGGTTTTCACGGTGGAGTTAAGGGGCGAACTCGGCAGGCTCTCGGTGGATGCTGGTTCGAATGAGAGAATTTTGTTTCATTGTATTCGAACTGAGTCTATAAGGACCATGGCATCTCGTTCAAACTGGATAAATATCCGTTCGAATGGTTATTATATTAATATATTTATAATTATATTACTAATAATAATATATAATAATAATATTATTACAAAGTATAAAAGTATAAAAATGAAACTAATAATAGTATTATAATACTTTTAATTAATATATTTAGTATATTATTTTTAAATATATTGTTTCTATTATACTAAGTACATACTAAGAGCATTAACATTAGATTCATCATTTTCATCTTCAAAATTTGGTGAAAAGTACATGTTTTCCATAAACTCAAAATCTCCCTATCCATAACCACACATTGAATTAGCCATTGGATTCATCAAAATAATAATATAATATGGTTTTTTTAATAATAATATTTTTAATTTATTTTTTTCATATTTTACAATTATACTAACTATATGTTAATTAATAATTTAATACTTAAATTATTGTTTCCCAACTTAAATATATTGTGGCTCAAAATTAGAAAATAATAATTTAAGTAAATAAAATAATAGTTATAGAGTGTGAATAGTGACTCTTCAAATTTGAAGATGAATTGGAATGCACAATTCGTCAAAGTTTCAGATTTTAATGTTTGGTGAATCCATTGCAGTGATTTTGAACATGAATTCATCAAATTTTGAAGATTAAACTATAGTAGTTATACGTTATATAGCTACTATAGTATAAGTATTATCTATAGTTACTATATAGCTATAGCTATTATAAGTTATGATAACTATACAAGTTAATATAATTAATATAAATATAGATATACTGGATATTAGCTATATAGCTACTACAATGTAAGTATTATATAGTTACTATATATATATAGTAGCTATTAGTTATATAGCTACTACAGTATAAGTATTATAAGTTATAATAACTATACAAATTAAAATAATTAATATATATAGTAGTTATTAGTTATATAGCTACTACAATGTAAGAATTATAAGTTTTGATAATTATACAAGTTATGATAAGTACTATAGTTAAAACAGTTACTATAGCTACTTCAGTGCAAGTATTATAAGTTATCATAACTATATAAGTTATCATAACTATAGTAACTAGTTACTAGTTACTATTATAAGTTACTATAACTATAGTTATTATAGATTATATCACAAGATAGTTATATAATATATAGTGCAAAATTAGAAGACCAAGAGTATATATATATTAATAAGTACTATATATTAATAGTTAGTATATAGTATAAATATTATATTAACTATTAGACTTGTAGTACATTATATATTATCAATTATAATATAAAATTGTTGGTAAAATATATAGTTATTATATAGTATATAATATTAAAATATTTTGTGATTGGTTTGAACCCAAAAACGTCCCGTTCGAATGGTGTTATCTCTTGGAATGTGTTTGGAGGGAAACTTCGCGCCAAATATTCTGAATGTCAGTTTATTCGAATGTCAAAATTCGTCATTCGAACGCTCTGCAAGAAACAGTGTTACAAAAATACCCTTTGAGGTGGTTTACATTTGAAAATATGCCAAAGAATATTTTGATTTCTTAGTTCAAACAACAAAATGACACGTTCGAACGTGAAATAAATAGCTGCAGAATTGGCGCCTACTTGAAATTTTCGTGTTCGAATGGGTAGATTTCCAGTTCGAACAGGACTTCACAGATTCATATACCTGAACCTCCCGTTCATTTTCACAGTTGATGAATGTTTAATAGGAGGCAGAGCACGGCTTTGTGATTTTGTGTGTGTGAAAGTGTTGTGGAGAAAGAGATACTCACAGACTTAGTGAGAGAATGGATTCTTGAGAGAGAGAGGAGAGGTTCGAACAAAATGTATGTTTTTTTTTCTATGTTTTTTTGTATTTTGAGTTTCATTAATATTAGTTTATTGCACATGATTTAGGTTTTCTCATAATGTGTTTTCTGCTTATGTAGGTATTGTGGATTGATATTTTTGTTTGGATTGCTTGAATTTAAGGTAATATTTATAATTTTTATATTTTTGATAATTTATAGTTTTTAATTAATTATGTTAAGATGCATGTTGTATATTTGTGTTTGTGCAATTCTATTTAAAATGGGCATTCTGACAATATACATCTTATGAGATTATGATTGTGAAAATTGTGTTTTGTGGCAAATGTTTTCTCTGTTTCGTGTCTGGAATCTGGGTTTGTCCCGTTTGAACGCTATAACGTTAGTTCGAACGGGATTCTGTGGGAGTAGAATATTGTTCGAACAGAATCCAAATAAAACAAAAATTATAAATGAATCAAATATAAAAATATAGATTAATATAATATAATTACAACATAGTTTATATAAAATTAAATTAGAAACTTAAAATATAGATATAACATAGCAATTGTTAATAGTTAAATTAATGTATAAAGCTTATAAAAAATTTAATTAAAAAATAATATAGTATAATTAAAAAATATTATGCACTAAAATTAAATTAGAAACATAAAATATAGATATAACGTAACAATTGTTAATAGTTAAATTAATGTATAAAACTTATAACAAATTTAATTAAAAAATAATATAGTATAATTACACCATATTATGCACTAAAATTAAATTAGAAACTTAAAATATAGATATAACATATCAATTGTTAATAGTTAAATTAATGTATAAAACTTATAACAAATTTAATTAAAAAATAATATAGTATAATTACAAAATATTATGAACTAAAATTAAATTAGAAACTTAAAATATAGATATAACATAGCAATTGTTAATAGTTAAATTAATGTATAAAACTTATAACAAATTTAATTAAAAAATAATATAGTATAATTACAAAATACTATGCACTAAAATTAAATTAGAATGTAGCAATTGGTGATTAATTAGGAATGTAATGTTGCAATCATGTATTTGTGATTTGGAATTTGATTTCATTGTATAATTGTATTATGAGTTAGATAGTTTTGAATTTTAGGGTTATTTTTATATGTACTTAAACCTTAGACCCGTTCGAGAGTTGTGGCCAAATTTTTTCTTAAAGAATGTTTTGGTACAACTCTTGAATTGTCCGAAATGGACAGTTTGAGATTCTATTATCTATTGTGTTAGGTAATTAAAATTTTGGTTCAGCGATTCCTTACATTATTCGAGTATGTGGTCTGTAAGTTTCTCGGCCCATTAATAGGGTTGACGACTTATCATGACTAGCATACTTGGAGAATAGTAGGGAAATACTGCCGAAATTTATACTAACATTAGAGTTTAGGACTGTGACGCCCCGACTCCCACGTACAAAAACATGCGAATCGTGACGTCAGGATGATGACAACACGGTCATGCATCCCAACGAAATGTGCTCAAGTGTGTGCAACATGCAAATGTGCACAGTAAAAATCGCAGCGGATAATATAAACAAATCAACTAAGGACCAGAAATTTAAATACAAATATTCAAAACAAATTATCTTTAAAAAAAAGTTATACAGTCATCCCAAAATATATTACAAAGGCAAATACATAAATAATTGATAAAACAAATCTCGATATACAGGAGCAATCCCAGATCACTCCTCCAACGAAGCCAAGCTAAGGCTCGTCATCCACATCTGCATCAAAAGCTGCGATACCATAAAATGGTACCACAGGTAAGTATAAACCAAACAACTATCGGGATAAAAATATATTAATGCAACCAACATGAATGCATATGACAAAATACACTTAGCCATAAAATACCATTTTTCCTAGAAAAATGATTATTTCCAACACATCCCAAAATCCCATTTTGGCCCAAAAACATAGTCCGTCATTTTCCCAGAAAATGATTCACACAAAACAAACCATTTATCGGACACTGTAGGCGGGAATCGCAGGCGAGACTCTACCACCGCCCCTGCTTACCACCATCCCTACCGCGTGCACCGTAGGCGGAATCACAGGCGGGACACAACCACCATCCCTGCTTACCACCATCCCTAACGCATGCACCGTAGGCAGGACTCACAGGCGGGACTTTACCACCATCCCTACAGTTCCTTTCCACACAATGAATACTTATCAGAGCACTGTAGGCGAGAATCACAGGCGGGACACAACCACCATCCCTGCTTACCACCATTCCTATAGTCTCTTTCATTTTTCTCACATGAAAATTCAATTTTCAATAAACACATGAACATGAATGCAATTACACGAAAACCCAGTTTCCTTGCAAACATGATCATGCGTGCAAATATGCCATGTACATGAACAACACCATACCAACAACCAACAATGCAAACCAAACACACAACAACTCATTCCACAATCCATCCAACCCCCGAACTCCTCGGACTAAGTCCAGCATGTCCAACCAGATCACAATAATATGAGTTAGTGCAAAAATATATTTAAATTACGATAGTTCTTTGGAGAAATACTTACAGTGCTATATTATAATTTCCGAAGGATCACGAAGCTGCAAGAAGTGATGGCTCAGCAACGAAACAGTGTAAAATACACTGTGGCCGTAGGTCTCAAAAATTCACTTTTGAGTGGGGATGAACCAAGACCCGAAATTGATAAGGTAGAGCTTAGAGGTGTCGGTGAAGCCAATGGTGGTGGTGGTTTGCCGTGGGTGGCGGCATAGGAGGTGATTTTAGGCCAAAAAGCCCAAAACGGAAATGTTGATGGATGTGCTTCACTGGTGGCGGATCGGAGCTAAGGACGGGTGCTTTGGGTTGCTAGGAGGTCGAGGATGAAGTGGTGAAGAGATAGTGGCCAGAGGTGGCGCGATGGAGGTGCACGAGCTCAAAGGGCGCTGCGGTTTTGCATCATGCGAGTGAGGTAATGGCGGCAGGAGCTGGGAATGGAGGGGGAAGGCCGCCGGTGGGTGGAGAAGGAGGAGGAAGGGGCGGTGAAGTGCACGACGGCGCATAAATTCTACAACCCGAATGGGTTTCACACGGCCAGCGGGGAGAGAGAGAGAGCGTGGGGAAGGAAATCTAGGGTGGGAGAGGTCGCTGGAGTGTGGGGAAGGAGGTGGGACGGGAGGTGTCTCCGGATGGTGGCGCACAGAGGCAGGCTAGTGGACGAACGACAAGGACGCAGGGGAGAGAGGGAGAGCAAGTCCCGCGAGGAGAGAGAGAAGGAAGAAAAAGAAAATGGAGGAAAAAAGAAAAGAGAAGGAAAGAAAAGAGGAAGAAAAAAAAATGAAGGAAAAGAAATGAGGTTCAATCCTCATATCTTGGGTCACAAAAAGGATCCAACGAAAAAGATTTTAAAACAGCATCTCAATTAAAATAATTTAAACGTAATGATAAAATGAAAATAAAATAATTAAATCCAACAATCAATTAATTTAAAATAAGGAACAATTTAAATGCATCACAATAATAAATATTAAAAAAACATATCAAATTTAATTTTCACAATTTAAAGATCATAAAATAAACCATTTAAAAATCCAATAATTTTAAAACAAGAGAATACATTTTTTGAATTAATAAAAATAATCCTTCAATAAAAATACACTAAAATACGGTGTTACAAGGACTGAGTATATTTGTGATATAGATAATAGTCTCTCGAGTGGGATAGGATCAACTACCTTATAAAAGTTGGATTTTTTTTATAGTGTTTATCCCATGAATTTTGTATTTTTTGATAGACATCCGACAAGTAACGAAAATACAATGGATAAAAGTTGGATGCTACTAGGAGATAGACTTGGGCGAGACTATAAGGAGTATGCACAAGGGGTGAAGTTTTTATAGAGTTTGCTCGTATAAGTGTTGACAGTCAAGGATTTATAAGATGTCCATGCAAGAAGTGTAAAAATCTTAGTTCTTATAACTTGGTGGTAGTGGAGGATCATTTATTTGTAAATGAAATTGATCCTAAATACTCACCCTGGGTCTTACATGGCGAACCATTTCTTAAATGAGTTAGATTTAACAGTCAGACCAATCAAATGGAGGAGGGTAACGACATCGACATAGACGACATTAATGTGAATGATCGTGATGACATGATGATAATGGAGAGGATATGACTGAGATGTTATGCGGTCTGCGGGTAGGAATATTTGGGATGAAAGATGGAGAATGAACATCTACACAATCATTTGAGAGTAATGATAATTTTTTAAGACTGTGGGAGGATGCACAAAGAGAGTTGTACGAGGGGTGCACTCGTCATAGCAAGTTGTCTTTTACGGTGAGGTTGCTTTATATTAAGTCTATTTGTCGTATTTCTGCCAAGGCTATCGACATGTTGCTAGAATTATTTAAGGAGGCTCTTCCTCAGGATAACGTAGTACCCCGTAATTTTTATGAAGCGAGGGCTAGGATTTGATTATAATATCATCCACGCTAGTAAAAATGATTGTGTTCTCTACTGGCAGCAATATGCAGAATTAGGCTCATGCCCAATGTGTCATGAGTCAAGATGGACATTTGATAAACGTAATGTACCCCGTAAAGTGTTAAGACATTTTCTGTTGATTCCTCGACTTCAAAGATTGTTTACGTCCCGGTTGAGTGCCAAAGACATGTCTTGGCATTAAACAGAAATAGTCCAAGATGAAAACTTTCTCTCGCATCCTGCAAATTCCTTACAATGGAGGAAATTTGACGTCGAGTATCCATGGTTTGCTGAATAACCTCGCAATGAACGTCTTGGTTTAGCAACGGATGGTTTTAATCCATTTGGCAACATGAGCACTTCTCAGAGTACTTGGCCTGTCATATTAATGCCCTATAACTTGCCACCTTGGAAGTGTATGAAGGATCCATATTTTATGATGACTCTACTGATACCAGCGCCAAGGTCACCAGGGAATGAATTAGATGTATATCTGCAATCACTGATTGCAGAGTTGAAAGAGTTGTGGGATCAGTCAGGGTGTTAGTACATATGATGCAGCTTGTCAGGGGAGTTCAAGATGCATGCTGCAGTGATGTGAACAATAAATGATTTTCCTGCATATGGAAATTTGCCTGGTTGGAGCACAAAAGGTAAAATGGCATGTCCTGTTTGCAATAAAGATATACAGTCTCAATGGTTGAGTTATGGTAGGAAATTATGTTTTGTAACACCCCATATTTTAGTGTATTTTTATTGAAGGATTATTTTTATTAATTCAAAAATTTATTCTCTTGTTTTAAAATTATTGGATATTTTTAAATGGTTTATTTTATGATCTTTAAATTGTGAAAAAATTAATTTGAGATGTTTCCTTAATATTTATTATTGTTATGCATTAAAATTGTTCTTCTTTTAAATTAATTGATTGTTGGATTTAATTATTTTATTTTCATTGTATCATTACGTTTAAATTATTTTAATTGACTAGCGGTTTTAAAATCTTTTTCGTTTGATCATTTTTGTGACCCAAGATGTGAGGATTGGACCTCATTTCTTTCCCTCCACTTTTCTTTTTCTTCCTTTTTCTTTTCTTCTTTCCTTTCTTTTCTTTTCTCTCCTCTCTCTTCTCTCCCCGCGTCCGCGTCTTCCTCACCCAGCCCACTATAACACCCCGTAAATTAGTACATTTTTAATGAAGCATTTTTATTTATTTATTCAAAATTTATTCTTTTATTTTATAATTATCGGATATTTTAAATGGGTTATTTTATGATCTTTAAATTGTGGGAATTAAATTGTTATGTTTTCTTAGTATTTATTTATTGTTATACATTTAAATTGTTCTTCTTTAAAATTAATTGATTGTGGAATTTAATTATTTTATTTTCATTGTATCATTACGTTTAAATTATTTTAATTGATTTGCTATTTTAAAATCATTTCCGTTGGATCATTTTCGTGACTCAAGATGTGAGGACTGGACCTCATTTCTTTCATTCCATTTTCTCTTTCCTTTTTTTTTTCTTTTCTTCTTTTCCTTTCTTTTTTTTCTTTTTCCCCTGCTTTCCCCCCTCACCGCGCGCGCGACCTAGCTCCCTCTCTCTCCCTCTCTCTCCCCGTGTCTGTCACCTTCACCCAGACCGCCACGTCGCGCCGCCATGCGCTACACCTCCCGGCCAACCAGCTCCCCCTCCCTCCGGCGACCTCACCCCCTAAATCCCACCCCTTGCGTCGCCACCCACGGCGAACCACCACCACCATTGGCTTCACCGACCTCTCTAAGCCCTACCCTATCAATTTTGGGTCTTAGTTTGTCCACGTTGAAAAGTGGGTATTTGAGACCCACGGCCACAGTGTAATTTACACTGTGTTGTTGCTGAGTCGCTACCTTTTGCAACTCCGTGATCCTCCAAAAATCATATTATAGCGCTGTAAGTATTTTCCTTAAAGAACTTTCGTGATTTAAATATATTTTTGCACTAACACATATTATCTGTGAATTGGTTTGTTTTGCCGGACTGAGTCCGAGGAGTTTCGGGGGTCGGATGGATTGTGGACGGAGTTGTTGTGTGCTTGTTTGCATTGTGAATTGTGGTTGTTGGTTGTTGGTTATGGCTTGTTCATGTACATCGCATATTGCACGCATGATCATGTTTGTAAAGAAAATTAGGTTTTCGAATGATTGCATACATGTTCATGTGTTTATTAAAAATTGGATTCTCATGTCAATAAAAGAAAAGAGACTGTAGGGATGGTGGTAAGCAGGGATGGTGGTAGAGTCCCACCTGCGATTCCCGCCTACGGTGCACGCGACAGGGATGGTGGTAAGCAGGGATGGTGGTTGTGTCCCGCCTGCGATTCCCGCCTACGGTGCACGCGGTAGGGATGGTGGTAAGCAGGGACGGTGGTAGAGTCCCGCCTGTGATTCCCGCCTACAGTGCTCGATTAAGTATTCATTGTGTGGAAAGGAACTATAGGGATGGTGGTAAGCAGGGATGGTGGTTGTGTCCCGCCTGTGATTCCCGCCTACGGTGCACGCGGTAGGGATGGTGGTAAGCAGGGACGGTGGTAGAGTCCCGCCTGCGATTCCCGCCTACAGTGTCCGATAAATGGGTTGTTTTGTGTGAATCATTTTCTGAGAAAATGACAAACTATATTTTTGGGCCAAAATGGGATTTTTGGTGTGTGTTGGAAATAATCATTTTTCTGGAAAGAAAAATGGTATTTTATGACTAAATGTATCTTGTCATATTGTTGGTTGCATTAATGTGTTTTTATCCCTAGAGTTGTTTGGTTTATACTTACCTGTGGTACCATTTTATGGTATCGCAGATTTTGATGCAGATGATGATGACGAGCCTTAGCTTGGCTCCGTTGATGGAGTGATTTGAGATTGCTCCTGTTTAGCGAGTTATGTTTTTATCAATTTATATATTGCCTTTGTAATATAGGTGAGATGACTGTATAACTCTTTAAAGATAAATTGTGTTGAATATTTGTATTTAAAATTCTGGTACTTAGTTGACTATTATAATATCCGCTGCGAATTTTTATTGTGCACATTTGCATGTTGCACACACACTTGAGCACATTTCGTTGGGATGCGTGACCGTATTGTCATCATACCGACGTCACGATTCCCGTTCTTTTGTACGTGGGAGTCGGGGCGTCACATGTGGTATCAGAGCAGTTCGGCTCTGGGTAAACCCACATGTCCCTTAGGTGAAGTACCAGAACTTTTTATAGTTGTAAGTTAAATTATTTAATTTAAAGTGTATTATTCTAATTGCTTTATTTATATTATTTTATTGTTACTTTGGTTGGTTATTTATTTTATTTTATGTTACTTTATTTTGTTTAACTATGTTATTTTATCGTAGGCCATTTTAGTTGTCTCTATTATTTTATGGTGTACTACTTCATTGTTTTCTTCATTTTGTCTTATGATATTTTATTGTTGGTTTTATTCTATTTTATTTTATGTTGTATTGTCGTATTTTAATTTATTTTGCTACAGTTGTATTTTAATTTGCTTGATTTGAAGTGGGGTTAAAGGTTGTGCTATGGCAGGAAGATGGTACGACTGTGAATGCCATTGTTAGGCTTGAATATTTAGTGTAGTCAGCTTGAACTTTTATCGGCTTGGGTTGTTTTCATTATATCGCGGATTGAAGGGAACGACATGGTTTGGGTGAACTATTTGGAGTAGGAACTCAAGTTGCTGCTAAGGAGGGGAATAGTTTTAAATCGCTTAGGTTAATTGAGGTCGTAGCCTCCGTAAGAAAAAAATTATGTAGTGAGTTTACGGAGTATGAGGTTGTAAGTTCAACGAATTTCAAGGTTAGATTTTTCAGAAGGTCATCTAAGGTTTGAGGTCCCATAGTTTTTAGGAAATAAGTTTATTGGATTTAAAGTGATAGGTTCAACAAGCAATTAAGGGATTACATAGATTAGAAATTTTCGATCTTGTCGACCTTGATAAGCAATTTGGTAACATTTGGGGTTTTAGAATTTACAAGTTTTATAAGGTGAATGTTTTAGAATTAAGGTCATTGATCTTCAAGATTTCAGGAAATGCTTTTTATCTGGTTAAGGTTTTAGAATTGCAAAGTTGAATGGCTGAATTAAAATGGGATTGATCAGAGTTGAGTTACTAAATATGAGAATTTTTCAGTAGAGAACTTCTTTGGAGATGGAAGGTAATGATCTAGTTTGGGTATTTTCTGAGGATTGAAGATGTTGATCTAGTTCAGATAATGATTATTTTTAGCTCGAAGTTAGTGACAGGTTGAGGATTTAATCCATATTAATTTTAAGGAATAATAGATGGTGCGAACGTAGGAAATGATTCTTGTTGATTTCGAGGATATAGGCCCGGATAATAGAAATGGTAGTGATGGATCGCTTGCACGTATGGAGGATTATTGGTTCTAGCTAAGTGTGCTTGAGATCGATGCGTAGTAGTGGTGAGTGTGTATGCATTTCGGAGAGTACAGGGGTCATTGTCTCATTTTTGGCTTAGAAGAAGTGTTTTAGGTAGGTGTTGAAGATGAATAAATACAATAGTATTAAATTCTAGAGATTTTGGCTTAGAGTTTTTGGTGAGTCAATCGGAGTGTGTAGTCGAAGTGGGTTACTCAATGGAATGGAGGTGGGCAATAATTATTGTGATTATCTTCAGGAATTAATTGTGACTTGAGATTACCCAGGAATTTAAATTTTGAGGCTATACTTTCCTTTGGTGGATTGATGATTAACTTTGGGAGTAGGCATTAGGTTACTGAAGGTCGAATTCAATAGAGGTTTAGAAGTTGTAGCATAGGAGTTGATTGAGGTTAGCACTGATTAATGTATGGAGTTATTAATCTTTGGAATTTATTCGATTTGTATTAAGGTTCTTGTAAAAATGGAGATTTTGGATAACATAGTCGCCCTAAGAATACTAGACGTAAGATGCCATTGGAAGTCTAATGTGAGTATGATGGAATTGCCTATAGAAGTAGACTTGAGAGAGCATTACTTACGCTTTTGGGCGTTGGTGATAGCATGTTGTCTCAAGCGTGTTCTGGTTGTATCATGTATCCTGTTTTAGCGTGATGTTTGACTCTACAAATTTCGAGGACGAAATTTTATTTTAAGGGGGGAGGATGTAACACACCGTAAATTAGTGCATTTTTAATGAAGCATTTTTATTTAATTATTCAAAATTTATTCTCTTATTTTATAATTATCGGATATTTTAAATGGGTTATTTTATGATCTTTAAATTGTGGGAATTAAATTCTTATGTTTTCTTAATATTTATTTATTGTTATACATTTAAATTGTTCTTCTTTAAAATTAATTGATTGTGGAATTTAATTATTTTATTTTCATTGTATCATTACGTTTAAATTATTTTAATTGATTTGTTGTTTTAAAATCATTTCCGTTGGATCATTTTCGTGACTCAAGATGAGAGGACTGGACCTCATTTCTTTCATTCCATCTTCTCTTTCCTCTTTTTTTTTTTCTTTTCTTCTTTTCCTTTCTTTTTTTCCTTTTTCCCCTGCATTCCACCCTCCCCACGCGCGCGACCCAACTCCCTCTCTCTCCCTCTCTCTCCCTGTGTCCGTCACCTTCACCCAGACCGCCGCCGTCGCGCCGCCGTGCACGACACCGCCCGGCCGACCAGCTCTCCCTCCCTCCGGCGACCTCACCCCCCCCAAATCCCAGCCCCTACCTCGCCGCCGGTAGCCCGCACGCACCCCACGAAGCCGCGGCATTCTTTGCGCCGTTGCGCCGCCGTCGTGCCACCTCTGGCCACCATTTCTTCACTACTTCATCCCCGACCTCCTAGCAATCCAATGGACCCAACCCCAGCTCCGATCCGTCACCAGTGAAGCACCACCAAGCCCATTTCCGATTTGTGCATCTTTGGCCTAAAACCACCCCTTGCGCCGCCACCCACGGCAAACCACCACCACCATTGGCTTCACCGACAACTCTAAGCCCTACCCTATCAATTTTGGGTCTTAGTTTGTCCCCGTTGAAAAGTGGGTATTTGAGACCCACGGCCACAGTGTATTTTACACTGTGTTGTTGCTGAGTCGCTACCTTTTGCAACTCCGTGATCCTCCAGAAATCATATTATAGCGCTTTAAGTATTTTCCTTAAAGAACTTTCGTGATTTAAATATATTTTTGTACTAACACATATTATCTGTGAATTGGTTTGTTTTGCCGGACTGAGTCCGAGGAGTTTCGGGGGTCGGATGGATTGTGGACGGAGTTGTTGTGTGCTTGTTTGCATTGTGAATTGTGGTTGTTGGTTGTTGGTTATGGCTTGTTCATGTACATCGCATATTGCACGCATGATCCTGTTTGTAAAGAAAATTGGGTTTTCGCATGATTGCATACATGTTCATGTGTTTATTGAAAATTAGATTCTCATGTGAGTAAAAGGAAAAGAGACTGTAGGGATGGTGGTAAGCAGGGATGGTGGTAGAGTCTCGCCTACGGTGCACGCGATAGGGATGGTGGTAAGCAGGGATGGTGGTTGTGTCCCGCCTACGATTCCCGCCTACTGTGCACGCGGTAGGGATGGTGGTAAGCAGGGACGGTGGTAGAGTCCCGCCTGTGATTCCCGCCTACAGTGCTCGATTAAGTATTCATTGTGTGGAAAGGAACTGTAGGGATGGTGGTAGAGTCCCGCTTGCGATTCCCGCCTACGGTGCACGCGATAGGGATGGTGGTAAGTAGGGATGGTGGTTGTGTCCCGCCTGTGATTCCGCCTACGATGCACGCGGTAGGGATGGTGGTAAGCAGGGACGGTGGTAGAGTCCCGCCTGCGATTCCCGCCTACAGTGTCCGATAAATGGGTTGTTTTGTGTGAATCATTTTCTGGGAAAATGACAAACTATATTTTTGGGCCAAAATGGGATTTTTGGTGTGTGTTGGAAATAATCATTTTTCTGGAAAAAAAATGGTATTTTATGACTAAATGTATCTTGTCATATTGTTGGTTGCATTAATGTATTTTTATCCCGAGAGTTGTTTGGTTTATACTTACCTGTGGTACCATTTTATGGTATCGCAGATTTTGATGCAGATGATGATGACGAGCCTTAGCTTGGCTCCGTTGATGGAGTGATTTGAGATTGCTCCTGTTTAGCGAGTTATGTTTTTATCAATTTATATATTGCCTTTGTAATATATTTGGGATGGCTGTATAACTCTTTAAAGATAAATTGTGTTGAATATTTGTATTTAAAATTCTGGTACTTAGTTGACTATTATAATATCCGCTGCGAATTTTTATTGTGCACATTTGCATGTTACACACACACTTGAGCACATTTCGTTGGGATGCGTGACCGTATTGTCATCATCCCGACGCCACGATTCCCTTTCTTTTGTACATGGGAGTCAGGGCGTCACACCCACCGCTGTCGCGTTGCCATGGCCAGTACCGCCCAGCCCATCGTCTTCCCCTCCCTCCGGCGACCACCTTCCTTCAGTTTCAGCCTCCCTCATGCCGCCGTTAGCCACCATGAGCTCCTCAAAGCCGCGGCATTCCTTGCGCCACCGCCGCGCCACCTCCGGTCACCATTTCTCCACCACATGATCCTCGACCTCCTAGCAACCCAATGCATCCATGCTTAGCTCCGATCTGCCACCGGTGAAGCACATCCAACTCCATTTCCTTTTTGGGCATTTTTAGCCTAAAGCCACCTCCTATTCCGCCACCCACGGCAAACCACCACCACCACTAGCTTCACCGACATCCATAAGCCCTGCCCTATCAATTTCGGATCTTGGTTTGTCTCCGTTCAAAAATGGGTATTTGAGACCCACAGCCACAGTGCATTTTGCACTGTTACGTTGTTGTGCCGCCACTTCTTGCAGCTCCGTAATCCTTCGGAAATTTTATTATAGCATTGTAAGTATTTTCCTAAAGAACTTTCGTGATTTAAATATATTTTTGCACTAACTCATTTTAACTGTGAACTGGTTGGTTATGCCGGACTGAGTCCGAAGAGTTTGGAGGTCGGATGGATTATGGACGGAGTTATTGTGTGATTGGTTTGCATTGTTGGTTGTTGTTGTGGTGTTCTTTCATGTATATGGCATATTTGCACGAATGTTTATGTTTGTAAATGAAAACTGGGTTTTTACATGATTGCATACATGTTTATGTGTTTATTTGAAAATTGGATTTTCACGTGAAATGATTTTGAGTGTGTTTGAAACAACTAGATTGACTGGTTTGAGGAAAAGGAAAAGGGACTGTAGGGATAATGGTAAGCAGGGATGGTGGTAGAGTCCCGCCTATGATTCCCGCCTACGGTGCACGCAATAGGAATGGTGGTTGTGTCCCGCCTGTGATTCCCGCCTACGGTGCACGCGGTAGGGATGTAGTATAGTCCCGCCTGTGATTCCCACCTACAGTAATCTGATAAGTATTCATTGTGTGGAAAGGAACTATAAGGATGGTGGTAGAGTCCCGCCTGTGATTCCCGCCTACGGTGCACGCCGTAGGGATGGTGGTAAGCAGGGATGGTGGTTGTGTCCTGCCAGTGATTCTCTCCTACGGTGCACGCGGTCGGGATGGTGGTATAGTCCCGCCTTGGATTCCCACCTACAGTGTCCGATAAATGGTTGATTTTTGTGTGAATCATTTTTTAGAAAAATGACGAATTCTATTTTTGGGCCAAATTGAGATTTTAGCGTGTGTTGGAAAATAATCATTTTCGGGAAAAATGTAGTTTTGGGATCTGTTTGTTGGTTGCATTAATGCGTTTTTATCCTGAGAGTTATTTGGATTATTACTTACCTGTGGTACCATTTTATGGTATCGCAGATTTTGATAGCCTTAAGCTTGGCTCCGTTGGAGAAGTGATCTCAGATTGCTCCCGTATATCGAGATTCTTTTTATCAATTATTATGTATTTGTCTTTGTAATATATTTTGGGATGACTGTATAACTTTTTAAAAATGATTTGTTTCGTATATTTGTATTTAAACTTCTGGTATTTAGATGACTTATTTATATTATCCGCTGCGATTTTTATTGTGCACTTTTGCATGTTGCACACACTTGAGCACATTTCGTTGGGATGCGTGACCCGTGTTGTTATCATCCTGACGTCACGATTCCCGTGTTTTTGTACGTGGGAGTCGGGGCGTCATAGGTGGTATCAGAGCAGTTCGGCTCTGGGTAAACCTACATGTCCCTTGGGTGAAGTACCAGAAATTTTATTTTTTAAAGTTGTAAGTTAAATTATTTAATTTAAAGTGTGTTGTTTTTATTGGTTTTATTTATTTTATTGTATACTACTTTCTTTGTTTATTTATTTTATTGTATGTTATTTTATTTTATTCGTTTTATTTTATGGTAGGTTATTTTATTTTATTTTTAATTATTTTATTGTGTACTGCTTCATTGTTTTCTTCATTTTGTCTTATGATATTTTATTGTTGGTTTTATTCTATTTTATTTTATGTTGTATTGTCGTATTTTAATTTATTTTGCTACAGTTGTATTTTAATTTGTTTGAGTTGAAAGTGAGGTTAAGGGTTACGCTATGTCAGGAAGATGATGCGATCGAGAATGCTATTGTTAGGCTTGGACATTTAGTGTACTAGGCCTGAACTCTTGGTTATTGGTTTGTTTTTAATATCGAGGCTTGAAGGGAACGACATGGTCTGGGTGATCTCTTTGGGGAATAGGATAATTGAGGTTTTAGATTTTGTGGAGATATGACAGGGGGTTTTAGAATAGAAGGTTGTAACTTCAACAAGCTTCAAGGTTAGATTTATGAGAAGTTTATCAAAGGTTTGTGGCTCTATAGTTTTTAGGAAATAAGTTTATTAGATTTAAGGTGGTAGGTTCAACAAGCATTTGAAGGATTACTTAGATTAGAAGTTTTCGATCTTGCCGACTTTGTTAAGCAGTATGAAAACATTTGGGACTTTAGAATTTTCAAGCTTTATAAGGTGAATGTTTTAGATTTAAGGTCATTGATCTTAAAGATTTCGGGAAATGATTCTTATCTAGTTTAAGGTTTTAGAATTACCGAGTTGAAGGGCTGAATTGTAATAGGATTGATCAGAGTTGAGTTACTGATATGAGAATTTTTTAGGAGAGAACTTCTTTGGAAATGGAAGGTAATGATCTGGTTCGTGTATTTTCTGAGGATTGAAGATGTTGATCTAGTTCAGAAAATGATGTTTAATTGATTTGAGTCGATCGGCGTGTGTAGTCGAAGCGGATTACTCAATGGAATGAAGGTTGACAATAATTATTATAATTATCTACAGGAATTAATTGTGACTTGAGGTTACCTAAGAATTTAAATTTTGAGGTTATTCTTTCTTTGAAGATCGAGCATCCAGTTGGTTGGATTAAAGACATTGCTATTAACTTGAAGAGAGATTGATGGGTCGTCATGTTTGGTGCATGATAAGATCTTGGAAGTTGAAGCTTAGGCATCAGCGGTGGATAATATGGTCAAGTAGGTGAGTTAATAAAGCAATAGGATCCTTGGGTGATTTGCATTGGCTTTTGGTGGATTGATGATTTGAGCAGTATGGCTTGCCTTGAGGTTATTGAAAGAACTAGTCGTACTGATACTAGCTCATAGGAGTAGAAGTAGGTGGGTGAGTTACTGAGAAGGTTTCGATAATGTTTTGGTGAAGTCAATGATGGTTCGTAGTGAGTTTAGTCACCGCTAGATTAGATGTTATTCAGAATGTAGGTGATGAGCTTTTGGGTTTAGGTTGTCGGGTAGAAGTTTATAGGCGCTCATATTGGTTGGCCGGGTTGGAATTGAGTCTTTTAGGGTATGTTCCTTATCGTAGATGAGACGGATGTATTTTGGGTTGAGGTTACCTATTTTCAATTTGGGATGCTGAGATTGGTTGTTATTGGTTTTCTGTTAATGATCATAGATGTATTTTGCGGAATATTGATTTTGATTAAGGCAATGAAGTTACTTGAGGACTATGGGTGATAACTCGTAGTTTTGGGAAAGACAATATTTTCTACTAAATTATGATAAGAGTTTTTCGTTAATAGGTATGGAGTCATCTTGTGCTCGATGGTGTTAGTTTTATGAGGACATAAATTTTATGTATGTGGCGAATTATCAGAGTGCGCAGTAGAAGCGTGATATTTATGGTTGTAGTTAGGAGTTCGAATTTTGTGCCGATCTTGAGGAATTGATGGTAACTTGAATTTTGGAGACGATACTTGTAGTTGGAGATTAATCATTTGGTTATAGCATAGGCATAGGAGTCGATTGAGGTTAGCACAGATTATTGTACGGAGCTATTAATCATTGAAATTTATTGGATTTGTATTAAGGTTCTTGTGAAAAGGGGAGATTTGGGATAACATAGTCACCCTGGGAATATTGGACATGAGATGCCATTGGTAGTCTAATGTGAGTATGATGGAATTGCCTATGGGAGTAGACTTGAGAGAGCATTACTTACGCTTTTGGGCGTTGGTGATGGTATGTTGTCTCAACCGTGTTCTGGTTGTATCTTGTATCCTATTTTAGCGTGATGTATGGCCTTACAAATTTCGAGGACGGAATTTTTTTTAAGGGTGGGAGAATGTAACACCCCATATTTTAGTGTATTTTTATTGAAAGATTATTTTTATTAATTCAAAAATTTATTCTCTTGTTTTAAAATTATCGGATATTTTTAAATGGTTTATTTTATGATCTTTAAATTGTGAAAAAATTAATTTGAGATGTTTCCTTAATATTTATTATTGTTATGCATTTAAATTGTTCTTCTTTTAAATTAATTGATCGTTGGATTTAATTATTTTATTTTCATTGTATCATTACGTTTAAATTATTTTAATTGACTTGCGATTTTAAAATCTTTTCCGTTGGATCATTTTTGTGACCCAAGATGTGAGGATTGGACCTCATTTCTTTCCCTTCACTTTTCTTTTTCCTCCTTTTTCTTTTCTTCTTTTCTTTCTTTTATTTTCTCTCATTCTCTCTCTTCTCTCCCGCAGAAGCTCTCCTCTCTCTCCCCGCGTCTGCGTCTTCCTCACCCAGCCCACCGCCGTCGTGTCGTCGTGGCCGGCATCGCCCAGCCCATCGTCTTCCCCTCCCTCCGGCGACCACCTCCCTTCAGTTTCAGTCTCCCTCGCGCCGCCATTAAACACCATGAGCTCCTCAAAGCCGTGGCATTCCTTGCGTAGTTGCGCCGCCGCCGCGCCACCTCCGACCACCATTTCTTCACCACATCATCCTCGACCTCCTAGCAACCCAATGCACCCATCCTTAGGTCTGATCCGCCACCGGTGAAGCACATCTAACTCCATTTTCGTTTTGGGCATTTTTGGCCTAAAACCGCCTCCTACGCCGCCACTCACGGCAAACCACCACCACCACTAGCTTCACCGACATCCCTAAGCCTTACCCTATCAATTTCGGATCTTGGTTTGTCTCCGTTCAAAAATGGGTATTTGAGATCCACGGCCACAGTGCATTTTGCACTGTTACGTTGCTGTGTCGCCACTTCTTGTAGCTCCGTGATCCTTCAGAAATTATATTATAGCACTGTAAGTATTTTTCCAAAGAACTTTCGTGATTTAAATGTATTTTTGCACTAATTCATTGTAACTGTGAACTGGTTGGTTATGCCGGATTGAGTTCCAGGAGTTCGGGGGTCGGATAGATTATGGACGGAGTTATTGTGTGATTGGTTTGCATTGTTGGTTGTTGTTGTGGTGTTGTTTCATGTATATGGCATATTTGCACGCATGTTCATGTTTGTAAATGAAAACTGAGTTTTCACATGATTGCATACATGTTCATGTGTTTATTTGAAAATTAGATTTTCATGTGAAATGATTTTGAGTGTGTTTGAAACGACTGGATTGACTGGTTTGAGAAAAAGGAAAAGAGACTGTAGGGATAGTGGTAAGCAGGGATGGTGGTAGAGTCCCGCCTACGGTGCACGCGATAGGGATGGTGGTAAGCAGGGATGGTGGTTGTGTCCCGCTTGTGATTCCCGCCTACGGTGCACGCGATAGGGATGGTGGTAAGCAGGGATGGTGATTGTGTCCCGCCTGTGATTCCCGCCTACAGTGCATGCGGTAGGGATGGTGGTATAATCCCGCTTGTGATTCCCGCCTACTGTGCACGCGGTAGGACAAGATGATATCTCTTAAGGAAACTGCTGCGGATCCATCTGATGCATCATCTGTCAAAGATGCTCAGATCCTTTCTCAAGTTCTTGGATCACGTTCTAGATATTTGAGGGGTTTAGGACGTTGCGTAAAACCATCCTCATCATCATCATCATCGTATTCTCGAGCCAAATCGAATGATGACAAGGCTAAGGAATTGGAGGAAGCAGCACTTGAGATAGAACGATTGAAGTTCAAGGAAAAAGAGCTGCTGGCCCGATTAGATCAAGCAACGGATTTGGAGGCGAGATTAGAAGAGAGGATGCATTTGAATAACCAAAAAATGTTTGAACAATTCCAGTCAATGATGTCCCAAAACTCTATGCCACTACCATAGTCTTCAAATTTATCTTTTGTTTAATTGCTATTATGATGTTCCAAAATATTTGAACAATTGATGTTTGAATTACAAATTATGTAGAATTAATATGATATTTTTAATTAAATTCTGATCTATATGATTAATACAGTTCGAATGGTAGATAACAAGTTCGAACGGTAAATTAGCATTTGTAATTTTATTCGAACCAAAACAAACCCATTCGAACGGAAACTACCCCATTCGAACGACAAAAGAGAAATACGGACGTTCGAACAATAAATTAAGAATTCAAACAACAGTTATGTGCAAAACCCCATTCGAACGGATATAATTTCAGAAAATAAAATTTTTGTTCGAACAAACATAATTTTTGTTTGAACATAAGTCATTTAAAAAATTTATTAGTTTGAACACATAAAATCTGTTCGAACACTCCATTCGTTCGAATATGATCAAATATGGACATTAGTTCGAATGAATATTTCATATTGTTCGAATGGACATCTCGGTTCAGACGGATAGATATTCCATTCAAACAATATATTGAGACGAAATCGGTTCGTCTAAAAAAAAATTATCCGTTCGAACGGTTTCGACTGGATCTGCTCAATTTCGTCTTTAAAAATGATTTTTTGAGATGAATTTTGATTTTCGTCTCCAAAAACTTTTTGAGACGGTCTTTTCACGACAAATTTGAGACGAAATTTTTTCATCTCCAAATATAATTTGGGACGAAAATTGTGTTTTTTGAGACAAAATTTTTTGTCTCAAAAAACACAATCTCTTTTAGTGATAGTACTATTTAATGGGATCATCAATAGATCTTCAAAGTATAGTATTTTTTATATTGAGAAGGGAATTTGTTGCTTAACGAAGATGTTATACCTTTATGAGTTAGTTAACTGTTTCAATTAATGTAGAATTGTAGTTGAAATTGATTCTAATATCAAGGTTGTAGTATAACATCTATGGCACAAATTGGATGAGGAATAGGGTTCAGATGAGGTGGAGGGTACATATGTGTTGGGTCTTAGTCAATGAGAGGACAACCACATCCTCCAATACTTTCATCATGGACCCCAAACGATAATGACAGCGAGGCTAGCTCTAACGACTCAACGCAGCCTCCAAGCATAGGTCTTGAGATAGAAGTTGCGAATCCAATAATGGGTGGCCCCACAAGTAGAGACAACAATGATAATCTAAATGGTTGATCAGTTATTGTGGTGAATATTGTGAATATCTCTAAGCTTGTGAATATCCTCAGCCTCCAAGCATACTAGTATAGATACATGTAACGTTTAAAATGTGTATACCAAGTCCTAATACTAGCACTGAATATCTTTATATTCCCTGTAGTAGAAAATGTTCTGGAGCCAATACCATCAAACATTTCACCATAAAGATGTAGACGGGGGCCCACCAAATGCATTGAGTTTGATAAGCTTCGGAAGCACGGGAAAATACTTATGAAAATCAATGATAGACAAACCACACAATGTTGTCAGAACGTTACAATGTTTATGAAATGGGTCACATGGATATTGAAGCATCATGCGGATATGAGTTATGCATGATGGACTGATGTACCCATGGTTGAGAAGGATGAGCCGATCAACCGTGTTCGGGTAAGCTAAATTTAACTTGCTATGATATGCTTTAGCTTGTCATATATGATTATGTTTCAAACTAATTACTTCATACATTTAGGGTGACTTCATATTAGATTGGAAATTGGAAAACCATCGCAAGATGGTGTGGAAATAGTTGCGTAAGTGATGAAATGCTTCCTACCATGAGCTGCACAAGAAATATTTGTCATATGGTAGCCATTAAGAAGCATTGGCTGGTGGGATTGGGTTGGACGGGCGGTTGGGCCCCTTGTTTGGGTGAAGTTATGTGATAAATGGGTATGCAAGGCATTCAAGGTAAAAGTTGGTGCACATTCCTGTATGCTTTTAGGATAGTTGTGGTCTGGAAAAGGATAGTTTTCAATTACAAAGATCTTATATTAAGTTTACAATTATTTTGTTTCATTTGTAGAAAATGTCAAAGCAAAGTAAAGAGAACCGTCACAAGCTGAAAACCAATCACATTGCCGGGAGGAAGTCATTTGTGAGAATCTTAGAGGAGTAGGTATGCATTTAGTTAACTACAAATTTAACTACACTATTCCAATTCCCAATCCAATAAGAAAATCTTCATCACGTTAGGGGTGGGCAGCGGGGGCCTGCCCCCATGAAGGACCCCTAGCAAGGGCAGGGGCCGGGCTGACCCTAGCTGGGCCCCGCCCCACACCCCGCTCTGCATTCTCCCAAATTTATAATAAAAAATATTATATTTTATATTTATATAAATATATATTATATATAAATATATACAATTTGTTAAAAACTTGAATTCAAGTTAATGGATTGTCTTGGCTTCCTAGGCCAACCTTTATATAGGAGGCCAAGGCAATACAATAGCCATTCTTAAGCAATATGAGACTTACTGTTAAATCTCACATTACTTAAGAATGACTATTGTATTGCCTTGGCATCCTATATAAAGGTTGGCCTAGGAGGCCAAGATAATCTAAAATACAACTCTAAGGAGTTTATATTTTTTTGAATAAAATTTATAATTATATTATATTATAATTTGGGTCTAAAAAAGATTTTAGACCCAAACAAATTATAGATAGTGAAGCAGCGGGTTGAGCGGGGTGCGGTTTCAACCCCACCCCCTGCTATCGGGGCGAGGTTGAAAACCCTCCCCCAACATGGTGCAGGGCGAGGGGCGGGTGCGGGTAGCACCCCTACATCACGTTTTCAACATTGCACAATAATCAATGTATGTCCCATGCAAAATTCTACTGAGTTGTTGTTAAAGATGGTTACATTAGAAGTAACTAAATACATGTGTAAACTTTTAATGGATTAGTTAAAACTAAAGTACATTTTTTATGAATGTAAGATGAATTTAGCTTTTGGCTATTCTATTCACATAAGTCTCCACATTGGAATAACTATTTTTTCATTATATGACAATAAACTAATATAAGATGAATTTGGCTTTGGCTATTAATATCAAATCTCTACATTGGATTATTCATTTATTCATTATATAGTAATGAGTAATTAATAATTTCAAAAAATATTTTAATTTTTTTAATTATGAATTTATTTTATTTTATCATATTTTACTATTCATAATATTTATATATTAATTAGTAATCATATTTTAATTATATTTTTTTCAATTGTCATTTAAAAGGGAGAGAGAAATAATTGATATAAAATATATTTGATGTATGAATAGTTACTTTCAAATTTGGAAATTATTTTAGAAGTGACTGTAGCTATTTTGAATTTAGCTAATCCATTGTGATGCCATTTTATGTTTTAAAAGCTAAATGCTCAATGGATTTAGCTTTTAGCTAATCCATTGAGGATGCTCTAAGGTGTAATGTTTATTCATTGTTGCATAGCGTTCGACTACAACGAACTTTGTGGAGTTCTACAAGGAAGTCCGTTGGTCTAGGAAGACTGATGAATTCATGACATCCACGACATAAGAGATTTATGTGAGAATTTTAATAAAAACAGCCCCCTTTATGGCCTAGACTGTACATATGTGTATTGAGCATTAATGCACTCATTGTGCTAAAGAACAAGTTTTTGTTTAATTTTGACTAACTCTATATTTTGTGCAGACGCAAATGATTGGCAAGATGGATGATATAGAACCTGAGCAACATACTGAAGAGGCAGCAACTTTTGTATTTAGGGAGGTACTAGGATATAGACCAGGGTAAGCTAGGGGTCTAGGCGAGATGATAATATCGGAGTCGACGAGTAAACATGAGCGTGAATGGGACAAACATTATGCTAAAGAAGTGAAAAGACACGAAAAAGAGGTTGAGTATTACAAGAGTCAGTTTGAGGAATTGAAGGGAGATGTTAAGAGTACTTTTGGAGAGGCAGTGTGAGATGTCAGGAATGCAGTCACAAGGAGAGTCTCATAGAGAGACTTAGGGAGCCTAAAAGGGACAGCCGTTAAGACCTTTTTGTGGTATTTTTTGAAGTAATATGCTGGCATGATCTTTTTGGGCATGGTTAATTTTTTGGGGGATGAAACAGGATGTTCAAAGCAGTGCATGAAGTAGTTAGAAGATATAGTATGTGGTTGTAAGTAGTGTATCTACAGGTGGTTGCGTCACCTTACAGAATTGTTTTGGTGCTCGTGGAGTTGTCTGCCTTGGGGCATGATCATAGTAATAGTTGTAACATATTCTGCACATATGGTACGTGCCCTGAAGGTAATGAAATCAGATGTTTCCCTTTTATGGAATAGTTTGTAAATAAGTATACCTCTTGGCATACTAACACTCATTACAGATGTTACTTACAGTTACAGGTACAAGTAGTTAATTAGTGTTTTTCAAACAACTCTGAGACTAGGCTCTTGGTGGACTATGCATGCAGTTTGGGATGTTGTGGAGACAAGGTTCTAGTTTTAGCTTAGTAATTTAGTTTTCAGTTTCAGTACATAAGGCCTAGCTAACTTCCAGTTTTTCCTTTTAATCCTTGTAAAACATATTGCACTTGATTATCTTTCATTTTTAACTACTGCTGAAGAGTAAAACTTCTGTTTCTACTTACGACATGGAATGGGGATAGGGAAGGTAAGGGTGGCGGAGAATGAGATCGGATTTTTGTTAGTGTAGACAGCTGAATGGATGAAAAATCGAATGATGAAGGTTTAAGTGGGTTAGACCTTATTAAGGGTTGATGACTTCATATTTGTGACGTGTGCTGATGTGTTTAAGAAACAAGTTTTCCCTCTTTCTCGAGTCAAAGTGTATGGCAGTGTGTTTCTTCCATAGGGCAGGTATATAGTTGATTCACAAATATCAAATAGATTGGGAATTTGAATGTTGTCAGGTTTATTGCACTAACTTACCCAATTCCCTACTAGGTGGTTGTTTCTACGGGTGTGCCTATATTGCTTGCTGCCTTCGTAGATGGCTGGAGCATTAGCTAGATGTGAGGATGTGTTGTGGATGAAGGTTCAGAGTTGTTGAACCTGGGTGTTAGAGAGGACTCTGTTCTATGCAACAGTTTTTTGTTTGTTGGGATACAATTCAACAAGAAGATGCATGGTGGTAATCATTTGTGAAGTGGAGAACTACTGTTAAAGTGAAGATTTCCTGTCTCACCCACCCCAGCGAAGCCATTACTATTGCTGCCCCTAAGGTTGAGGAAAAAATTACTTTGCCTCCCAAGTTGTACCACTTGGCACTCTACTTGATAGCTCGGTAAAAAAAAAAATTATTTTTATTTTTTATTTTTACTTAATGATTAAAGAAGTGATTTTAAGTGTATTAGTGTATTTTTTTATTTTTTAAAAATATTTAAAAAATATGAATAAAAAAATGAAAAAAATAAGTTGAAAACCAACTGGCTGTCAAGTAGAGTAAAATATTGTAATTTTATCTAAGGTTTATGTAATTTTGGATTTAATGAAAACTGTCTTGTATGTTTTCGTAGATGAGATGAGATTAGTTGAGATTAAAGTTAAAAGTTGAATAAAATATTGTTAGAATATATTTTTTTAATATTATTTTTGTTGTGGGATTTGAAAAAAAATGAATTGTTTATTTAATTTTATGTAGAAATTTGAAAAAGTTCTAATGATTAGATGAGATAAATTGAAAATAGTTGTGAAAACAAACGAGGTAAATATTTATTGTATTTGAAATTTGCTAGTATAAATGAATTAAGTTTGTATGTCTGAAATTTGGAATTTTCTAGTTCAAATCCTTGATCAGTTTTTAAACACTTATCAAGGATTTTTAACAATTGATGAATGAATGCTTGGTTTAGCACAAAAGATTTTTATTGTGGATCCGATAATTATTTACAGATTCTGAGTAGAGGTTATCATATAGGAATATTTATATGAAAGATAGGATTAGTTATTAAAAATGCTGCTGAGTATAAATGGATTTATGCAGTACTGTATAAATCTTTTGGGAATGTTGTTAGGTTCCACTTCGAGCAGTGTCCCAGTAAGGCTCCTAATTACAAAAATGTTTTTCAGAATAATTAGCAACTATTCCAAATCAGCTAGTAATTGCGTCGGATCAACTCGTCGGCCACCCATATTAATCAAGCCATATGTGTTTCATACTTTCATCCCCAGTTGCCTGATAGTTACCTTGGGCGACATTTGCAGCGATAAGTGAATTTCGCAGGGAATAATCCGTTTCTATTCGTGGTTCGATGCCACTGATTTGTATGTTGACGTTGACTTAAAATCGTCAGGAATATGCTCTTTTTCCAGGGACATTACGAAAGTTCTGGAAAAGTACAATGGGTTTTTGCGGCGATGATGGAAGGTTTTACGGCAAAATAACTCGACGGAAGTAGACCCCATTCCCATTGTTTATTTGGCTCGACGCTACAATTCGTCAATAATACGGGCGAACATTTATACTATTTTCAGCGAGTAACTTACGGCATTAATAAACATTTGCATCGCCATGCTTATCAAGTAGGGGACATTATTTGCAGCGGTTAATTGCATTTTTTGCGGCTGAATTAGTAACACCGGTAATACTGTTATTTGCAACGATTATGGACAATCGATGATAAAAATTTGTTGGCAACCCGCGTGCAGCGAAGAGAAAGGCGTTGGTATAAACTATTTGTAACGATTTAATAGGTTATTGCGGCGACATTACTGTGCTGGGAAAGGCATTTCTCCTTGTAGTAAACGAGAGAACACTGTGCGGGTAATCTTCCACGACAATCATCATTGGAGCAGATTATATAAAAAAGAAAGGATAATAATGTACTTTCAATTTATTTACAATTATTTTGCAATATATGTCCAATCAGCCAATACAATCATGCCATTATATTAAAAATAAGTTTCAATAATATTATAAAATTACATTTTCATTTGGAAAACACTATAGACACAAAAGAATCACATAAAGGGATCCCACACACTGAGGTGGTACACTCACAGTGTGCCACATGTTTCTCTATTTTTTTTCCTTTTTTTTTTTCTCTTCCAGTGCAAGGCCCCTCCCCTCCTCCCCCTTTCCCTCTTTGTCTCGGCCCGTCTCCACCGTTCACATCGCCGCCATGGTGGTCGGGGACCACCTCAGGGCCGGCGGATTGCTCGCACGCTGCCGTGAGTGGGAGATGTTGCTGCTTGGACCATCGGCAGCTTTTGCCGGCCCTGAGGTGGTCCTCAACCACCATGGCGGCGACGCGAATGGTGGAGACGGGCCGAGACAAAGAGGGAAAGGGGGAGGAGGGGAGGGGCTCGCGCGCTGCCGTGAGTGGGAGACGCTGCCGCTTGGACCGTCGGCAGCTTTGTGGGTTTTGAGTTTTGATGTGGGTTGGAGACCCGAGCATATACTAACCTGACAAAATGCAGGTCGGGTCGGGTTACTTTAAGCGGGCCCATCAAATTTATGGGTGATTTTCACAGCCCTACCCATAACCCTAGTGTTAAAATATGAATCTGAAAAGATATTTGTATTTAATCATATATGTTGACACCAAGACAAAAAAAACCCGTTCCTAGTCGGGTTGGAGACCCAATTAGATAACAATCTGATAAAATCAATTCGGGCTGGGTCACCTTAATCGGATCTGTCAGTTGATCGGTTATTTTGCATAGGCCTAATCTTATTCCCATTTCTCATTGTACATGGGTTTTCTCTTTTCATTGCATTTTCGTTGAGGTATCATGATCACTTCTATCCTTTTGTGAGCATAATTTTATATGAGGCTAAATTTCAAGTACTTCTGGTTGCAAACCTCAATTCCCTACGCCTGCCATGGATTAATTGTATATACACATTTAACGAGCATGCGAGCACACACTACGTTTTTACGTTATACGAGAGGTGTTTGACCCATGAAAAAAATTAGGTTGTTTATGTGTTACATATTAAAACATTTTTCAATCTCAAATAAGCTAAAAATAGAAAAAACAATTCAAATTTACATATTTTGATATGGGGTGAGACTAGGGGCCGAATGAGGTGAATAGAGGGCATTTACACCCTCTAATAATATTGTGACATGTCTGCATTTCAAAAGAAGAAGAATAGAACCGCACACTACAAATCCGATGCGACCCAGTCCCCCTCTCTCTCGCTCGTCGTCTTGGTCGTGCTCTCTCTCAAAGCTCTCACTTTCTCTCACCACTCAGTCTCAATATGGGCACGAGCATAAGATGATTTCTTCCAGTAAAATGAATATCTAGGTTTCCACCTATCGTTGAGGCTAGAACAGAAGACCCTGACTTAACCTAAATCCTTCCAGGACATGTTTTTCTTTGAAATTTTCTAAATCCTCTTCAAGATGGAAAAAAAAAACATGAATACAACCCAAAAGCTTATTTGCTGCACTTGGCAAAACTCGATTGATAGCCAATGGTGAATCTTCAAGCACTATCATATCTTACACATAACAGGACATCATTTCAGAGACACCCAAGTAATCATTGTTCAGTATACAGACCAAATCTTCATCTGAATCAAGTTATACAAAATTACTAAAAACTACTGCCAACTGAGTAAACCAATTGAACCGATTTAATTCAAAATTATGAGATTGTCGTCTCGCATTATTAACAAGGGATTGAAAACAAACACATCAAAACTCACATTTAGAACAATCTGTTGATTTGAACAATCGAACTCTTACAATTCTAGATTATTTTCGATTTAAACCTTTAATCTATCTGCTGACTTTGCTCCTCTTCAAAGTAGATATGGGCACAAGCATCAACTCGCAGCTTTGTGGAAAACTATCATTCACTTGCTCTGTTTTTGTGCTAAAAAAAGCCAGAACCGAAGGGAATTGCATTTTCAAACTCTCTCTAAATATTGATGGTTTCGGATGCCATGGGAGTGAGAGTTTGGATGCGACTGCGGGTTTTAGGTTTCAGGCTACGGTGGCTTACGGGTTCAATGGAGACTTAGGGGTGAGAGAAAGTGTGAGCTCAGAGAGAGAGAGAGAGAGAGAGAGAGCACGGTCTGAGGAGAGAGTGGAGACAAAGGGAGAAAGCGGGAATGGTATGGGGGAGAGAACTTGCCTACAATCAGTTCTATTTGTGTTTCATAAAAGAAGTATACTTGTCACAATATTAGTGGAGGGTGTAAATATTTTTTTAACACTCATCCTGTTTGAAGTTTTTCTCTTTTCCTAAACATCCAATACGGGTAGAGAGTAACTAGGGATCGGATGAGGTGATGTCAACAAAGCTAAGGGACAGGATTAGGGGAGAAAAGATTCACTAGCACCATACTTACTTTTGTAAATCTCCTGTGTCAAGTTTTTATTCGAGAGTGTAAAACACAAGTAAACAAAAGGTTCAAATTGAAGATTTATCCCTAGTTTGGGTATAGGTATTTTTAGAAGAAAAATTTCACTTATCATCCTCATATCACACACTATACATAATTTTTTTTTATTTTTTTTCTTTTACAAAATGTATGGTGTATGAATGATGAGTAGGAGAAACCAATTAGTTTATGAAGAATAAAACCCAAAGCTCTTCTCATAATATCTCACTACTATTCAGTATTTTAGTGTGGTGTGTGGAGATGATGAGAATCAAATCTCTTATCAGAATACCTCAATACTATTCATTATTTTATTATTACTTTTCACTACTATTTACTACTATTTAATATTTTATCATTATGTTTTCCTTACTTTTTTACTACTATTCAGGGAATACCTAAGAATAACTCAGTAGTCAAACGCAACCACTACCCAATAACTTTTCGGATAATGTGGAATGTAAGTCAAATTTAAAAAAAATTGTCAACGGGGCAAAAATACTCATACAATTTTTAGATAATTACAACTTTCAAATTTTCAAATATATGTTCATAATCTTTAAAAACCTAAATAATCGTCATTTCTACGTCAGAAAATACTTTTTTAATTTGTTCCAAACAAATGTAACATGCTTGAAAGTGTTTTAAACATATGGTTATCAATCAGTAAATAACTTTTTAATAGAAGAACTTATTACTTAAGCTATAAGCTATATTTTCGACCACAATCCCAAACATGCATTAAGATTTGAAATTGAAAAATATTTTGCGTTTAAGTAATATTTGGAGAGAAAATTATAAAAAGTTTAAAAAATTTAATTTTAGTGTCATGTTGTGAAATAAAGCACCAGAGCAACCACACCCATACACAACGATAATGAGATAGAAATTAAAATAAATGTGAAAATATAGGAATCAAGCAAATTACACACGACATAGTATTTAAGATGGTTTGGCAACGTGTCTGCATCAAAAAAGCTACATGGAATTTTATTCTCGAGGAGATTACAATCACATATAGTGAGTTATAAGAACGCCACTCTACTCACATAATCTTAACTCTGTCTAGGGCTTTTTCTCTATCAATATGTTCTCAAACCTTTGCCTTTCTTTTGTTCACTCTGATCTATTGAGTTCATGTCACAAGAGAACAAACATTACATATATATATATATATATATATAGAGAGAGAGAGAGAGAGAGAGAAAATGATGATGAAAATCCTAAACGGCAAAATTGGGTTCTTCGTTTGAGCAGGTGTCAAGCGCACCTCGAGCGAACAATCAATCGAATATTGGCTCAGGCGGTCTAACAAGCACTACTCGAGTGAGCACTAGGGTTAGTGCTTCACTCGAGCCCAACATCACACGAACCTTGAGCGAACAATCTAATTGTCCTCGGCTCGAGCCCACTGTCACACGAACCTTGAGCGAACAATCTGTATAACATTCGCTCAAGCCCACTGTTGAGTGCACCTCGAGCGAACTGACGAGATGAGCTTCACTCGAGTCACGGTCGAACGACAGTCGAGCAAACTTTCTTTCTGTGCCTTTTCTGTTCACAGACCAGACTTCACATGCAACTCAACATGTCAAACGTCCCCTAATTGTTGTGTCCCACTAGAGGTGGGATTGCAGAAGATTTAACTACCTTTGGCACATTTTTTAACAGTAAATCTGGAAAACACTGTCATTATTCTGCTTGTCTCTTTACCCCTGTACTTCTCTTGTCTTCTGGTAGAACATAGAAGGAATCACATGCACATTTCGACAAAATGCTTTGATTTTTTCAATCATGATCCACAGTGGTTCTAATAATTTCTAATAAAACTGAGATGCAGATCAAGTGTTAATAAGCCACATTAATTCAAAAATGCTTGGGTGTGAATGTCATAATTAGAAAATTAGAAAGAATTATAATAACATTGGTCAATATACAAATACGGTAATGATCATGTGTTGACTATTTTAAATATGAATTTTCATGATGTGTCGTTTAAAAAAATATCTATAAAAAAAAGCCAGTTTATATATAATTTCCAAGTTAATTTTTCAATGATAACTGTAAAAAATCGGCCATTAATCGTTATTTTTTCAAAGTCAATAATTATTGTTTTTTTTTAATTAAAAGGATAAGCTTTATATCATTTTTTAGACTTGCTAAAGATGATAAGCATTATATAACATGGAAAATGTTGACGATGGGTGTGACCATTTTCGGCATTACCCCGTGCCATAACACTAATAAAATCTTCTTCAATAGACAATCAAATCAACACAACTCGTGGACTATTAAGCTGACCCACCAGTAGTATATCAAGCAATCCCAACAATTCTTGATGAAAGTCCGAACATGATCCAAAGAAGGCCTACGTTGAAGGAATTTTAGAACTATCGAGAACCTAAAAGGCTCTACCGACTACCTTATTTCTACCTTTAAGAACAAGAAGAACATTTTCCTCTCAGTGAACCACGGCTCCCAAATTGGAAGGTCCACTTCAAGAAGCGATTGCGGCCTGTTCACTACTAAATCAACAAAAACCCTTCAAAAGAAGGGTCAGACGAACCACCTAAGCCATTCAGCATCACCTGCAAGTCACGAAACTGCTCCTTAGAGGCCAATCCCACCAACTGAACTAACAGGACGACGTTGAACAGCATATGGAAAACCTCGGCGTTGCCCAATTCCAGAGAAGATTTTGAAGGACACATGTGCTACCAATCAAATGACATCTTCATTCAACTAAGAGAACTGTGGTCAACGAGTTATATATAATTGGGTTCCAATTGGGTTCTTAAGTTGCTAACCCTAAGAAGGGAAAACCTAAAAGATGACAAAAAGAAAAAGGAAAAACAACAGAGGAGGTGCACCGACTAGGGTAAAAATGCCCATTTGCAATCCCTATAGTAGATTTGTGAGGTCTGTTGTGAGGTAGAGATGAAATGGCAAAAAGGTATATTGCAATTACAAGAGAACATGTAATTTGTTCCTTCATGTTGAAATGGCTAATTTGTAATAACATACAGTTTTACCTAGAATCATTTGATTTTGGGGTACAACATCATAAACCATTATATGTTTAGTTTATTAGTTCAAAAGAATAGGATTTTTCTGCCTGTAGTCCATTAGATCATAAAATATTGTCAACGATTTCCAGTAGGCTTAACAGTTACTGAGAACTTGCTAGTCAAAATTAGATAGTCAACATGGTAGTGGTACAATAATAAAGCTAACTTCAATAACCAAAGAGGATACCAAGAGCCATTCAAAA
Organism: Juglans microcarpa x Juglans regia; assembly: GCF_004785595.1. Taxonomy (NCBI): domain Eukaryota; kingdom Viridiplantae; phylum Streptophyta; class Magnoliopsida; order Fagales; family Juglandaceae; genus Juglans; species Juglans microcarpa x Juglans regia. The sequence goes on from NC_054609.1 coordinate 6,735,442, forward strand.
GAAGCTTTCATGTACATGGAAATCAAATATCCAATTTGGTTTAACTTTTTGATGCAATAACTAATTAATTAGGTTATCAAGCAAATTGAAAAAGGTTAAGGCACTTGATCGGCATGATGAATATCTTAACACGTGATGATCTACAGGGTATAGGTTAAGACCCTTGATCGGCATGATGAATATGTTAACATGACGATGTGCAGGGTATAGGTTAAGGCACTTGATCAGTGTTTTAAATTTCGTACCGTACTGGGTGGTACGGCCAAAAATTTTCGTACTGGCCATCCGGCCGGTACAGGTACTATATCTGTTTCGTATCGGTCAAAATACCGGCCTCAATTTCGGCCTGTACCGGCCTATATTTCGGCTGGTACCGGCTGATATTTCGGCCTGTGTATTTTTTTTTTCGTTTTTTCAAACTACAAACTTATTTTTTTAACCCTCAATTCAGACTAGACTATTCATAATTTATATATATATATTTATATATAATTTATTTATATATAGACTATTATTTTGAAATATAATTTTTATATATATTTATATATATAATTTATTTATATATCGACTATCCCGAAATGATACCGGTACTGAAATATTTCGTTCCAGTGCCTTGACCGATATGGCGTCCAGTAGATATTCAAAACATTGCACTTGATCGGCATGATGAATATGTTAACATGATGATGTGCAGGGTATCGATTCTACACAAGTAAAAAAGAACTTTAACACATTACCTCTGAAACAAGCAATAATAACTATATATGAGTTTTGAGATGACTTCATAAGATTATAATAATGCCGACGTAAGATCTGCCCCAAAAATTGAAATGACTTTATTGCTTATTATTCTACACAAATGATAACACATCTTGTGACTATAACTGTTTGACTTTGGAGCATTAGAATATGCCAAGATCTCATGTTAAACCATTGTAGAAATTTGGTAGAGAGAGCGTACCTGTAGCCATTTGAGAGAAGAGTGTAGCGGTTCGGTCTTCTAAGTTCAATATTCACTCTCTTTAAAACCTCATAGGGATGGAATGTGTGTAGTTGAGAATGAATTTGGAGTAGAATGAATTTGGCGCGAAGACCATAACCTATATATATTTAGTGGAATTTCAATTTTGCCCATAAAAAAATAATGGAATTACACAGGTCCTTAATGGGTCTGTACACATGAATTGGGCTGATACCACTTTAATGTTCATGATTTGACTAAATCATGGGCTTCTAAAGATGTATCAATAGCCCAGTTGTGTCACTTTATTGATCACACATAGTACCCCTTACACACATATATACTCAAACCTTATAGCTGGTTATTATACAACATATGAATTATGATATAGATGATTGGAAGAGACTACTTAGTCACTTTTTTAAAAAATGAAGTTAGACGATTGAAGGAAGTGTTGTTATCTTTTCATAAGTCCAGACTATCAGGTATTCTAGATTTTTGTCCTATAACTTATTTATATCTATATTGGTTTCATATATTATATTTAACATTGTTAATTTCTCCTACAACATTTAAATTCTATCAATGCATAGAATAGAACATCTTTGATAATCCACCATCGCGCCGGTTCAAGGTCGTTCCAACACCTTGCCGATAAATTGGTAATTATTTGTTAAAATTTCGTCATTTTTATTATATTCTTTAGTTAAGTACTAAGATGATTTTTTAAAATTACTACAGTGGCTTTGTTAGAAAGGCGATGATCCTAAAAATTTCTCCTTTATTCATGTCTATGCTGCTACTCACATTGATGTGCATAACGAGTTGATTGATCCTCTCGCCAAAGATAATTATGCAAGTGAGGTCATTTTGTGTGAATAAATTATGCCAACATGTGAGTGGATATTATGTTTTCTTACTGTTTCTATGTTACTTATTGGGTGTTTTCTTTCTAATTATAGGAAAAAATGATTGAGATGTAGTCAACCTCTGACAAATATTTCTTAATGTTCGAATGATTAAAAAAGATACGTTCGAACGTACTAATTAACCATCCGAACGTTAAATTTTTATGTCTAAACAATTGCCCAATAACGTGTGAATGGAAAATTCAAACATCATAGCACAAACGTTCGAACGTAAAAATTAAACGTGCGAATGAAAAATATCAAACGTTAGATATTTATCTTTTGAATGCTAATCGGTCGAGTAAACATTTGAACGTTATTCTATACGTTCGAATGTTACTTTCTGTGATGGAATTCGACTGTCACAAAATCTCTTCACGTTCTAATGTTGCATCTCACGGAAGACTTCCAACCGTCACAAAAAAAGAAATAGTGACGACTGTACAGTAAACTGTCAGAAAATATATACTTTCTATGACGCCTTTTTTGTGACAGTTGTGGTTATGGTCTCAAACAGTCATAAAAAAGTTTCTGTAACAATTTTCTTATTTTTTGTGACGGTTTTGTCCATCACAAAAAATGAAATTTCTTGTAGTGTCGAAGGAATCACATGCACATGTCAACAGAATGCTTTCATTTTTTCCCATCATGATCCACGGTGGTCGTTCTAATTGTAATACCCCGTATTTTAGTGTATTTTTATTGAATGATTTATTATTATTAATTTAAAAATTTATTCTCTTGTTTTAAAATTATTAGATATTTTTAAATGATTTATTTTATGATCTTTAAATTGTGAAAATTAATTTGTTATATTTTCTTAATATTTATTATTGTGATGCATTTAAATTGTTCTTTATTTTAAATTAATTGATTGTTGTACTTAATTATTTTATCTTCATTTTATCATTACGTTTAAATTATTTTATTTAACTTACTGTTTTGAAATTAATTTTGTTGGATCATTTTTGTGACCCAAGATGTGAGGATTGGACCTCATTTCTTTCCCCTTACTTTTCTTTTTCTCTTTTTCTTTTCCCTTTCTTTTCTTTCTCCCCTTTTCTTTTTTCTTTCCTCTGCTTTTCCCCTAGCGCGCGCGACAACCTCTCTCCTCTTCCCCTGTGTCCGCGTCGTCTCTCCCAGCCCACCGCCGCCGCTCCGCCATGGCTGTCACCGCCCACCACCACAGCTTCCCCTCCCGCCGGTCATCATCCCCCACCAAGCTCGGCCCCTATCTCGCCAGTGTTCTCCTCCACGTACGGCTTGAAGCCGCGGCGTTCCTTGAGCCCGCGCTCCGCCGTCGCGCCACCTCCAGCCACCATTTGTTCACCACTTCATCCTTGACCTCATAGCAACCCAATGGACCCAACCCCAGCTCTGATCCGTCACCGGTGAAGCACATCCAACCCCATTTCCGATTTGGGTATTTTTGGTCTTCAACCACCCTTTGTGCCGCCACCCACGGCCAACCACCACTACCACTAGCTTCACCGACATTCCTAAGCCCTACCCTATCAATTTCGGGTCTTGGTTTGTCTCCACTAAAAAATGGGTATTTGAGACCCACGGCCACAGTACATTTTGCACTGTTTTGTAGCTGTGTTGCCACTTCTTGCAGCTCCGTGACCCTTCAGAAATTATAATATAGCGCTGTAAGTATTTCTCCAAAGAACTATCGTAATTTAAATATATTTTTGCACTTACTCATATTATTGTGATCTGGTTGGACATGCCGGACTGAGTCCGAGGAGTTCGAGAGTCAGATGGATTGTGGACGGAGTTGTTGTGTGGTTGGTTTGCATTGTTGGTTGTTGGTATGTGTTGTTCATGTACATGGCATATTGCATGCATGATCATGTTTCTATATGAAACTGGGCTTTCGTGTACATACATTCATGTTCATGTGTTTATTGAAAACTGGGTTTTCAAGTGTTTATTTGAAAATTTGATTTTCATGTGAAATAATTCTGAGTGTGTTTGAAACGATTGGATTGACTGGTTTGAGAAAAAGGAAAAGAGACTGTAGGGATGTGGTGGTAAGCAGGGATGGTGGTAGAGTCCCGCCTGCGATTCCCGCCTACGGTGCACGCGGTAGGGATGGTGGTATAGTCCCACCTGTGATTCCCGCCTCCAGTGCTTTGATAAGTATTTATTGTGTGGAAAGGAACTGTAGGGATAGTGGTAATCTGGGATGGTGGTAGAGTCCTGCCTGTGATTCCTGCCTACGGTGCACGCTGTAGGGATGGTGGTAAGCAGGGACGGTGGTAGAGTCCCGCCTACGATTCCCGCCTACAGTGCTCTGATAAGTATTTATTATGTGGAAAGGAACTGTAGGGATGGTAGTAAGCAGGGATGGTGGTCGTGTCCCGCCTGTGATTCCCGCCTACAGTGCACCCGGTAGAGATGGTGGTAAGCAGGGACGGTGGTAGAGTCCCGCCTGCGATTCCCGCCTACAGTGTCCGATAAATAGTTTGTTTTGTGTGAATAATTTTCTGAAAAAATGACAGGCTATATTTTTTGGCCAAAATGGGATTTTGGCGTGTGGTGGAAATAATCATTTTTCTGGGAAATATGGTATTTTATGGCTAAGTGTATTTTGTCATATGAATGCATGTTGGTTGCATTAATATGTTTTTATCCCGAGAGTTGTTTAGTTTATACTTACCTGTGGTACCATTTTATGGTATCGCAGATTTTGATGCAGATGTGGATGACGAGTCTTAAGCTTGGCTCTGTTGGCGGAGTGATTTGGGATTACTCCTGTTTATCGAGATTTGTTTTATCAATTATTTATGTATTTGTCTTGTAATATATTTTGGGATAACTGTATAACTTTTTAAGGATAATTTTTTTTGAATATTTGTATTTAAAATTCTGGTACTTAGTTGACTTATTTATAATATCCGCTGCGACTTTTATTTTGCATTTTTGCATGTTGCACACACTTGAGCACATTTCGTTGGGATGCGTGACCGTGCTGTCGTCATCCTGACGTCACGATTCCGGAGTTTTTTTGTACGTGGGAGTCGGGACGTCACACTAATAATTACAAATAAAATTGAGATGCAGATCAAGTGTTAATAATTAAGCCACATTAATTCAGAAATGCTTCGGTGTGAATGTAATTAGAAAATTAGAAAGAATAATGACATTGGTCAATATACAAATACGGTAATGATCTTGATCTGTTGACTTTTCTAAATATGAATTTTCATGATGTGTCGTTAAAAAACAATAATAAAAACGCCTTTATATATAATTTCCAAGTTAGTTTTTCAATGAAAACTGTATAAAATCGGCCATTAATTGTTTTTTTTTTATAGTCAATAATTATTGTTTTTTTTTAATTAAAATGATAAGCTTTATATTATTTGTTAGACTTGCTAAAGATGATAAGCATTATATAATACGGAAAATGTTGGGTTGGTCGATGTGAAAATGTTGACGATGGGTGTGATCGATCCAAATGACAAATATATATATATATATATATATTATATGTGTGTGTGTCTTGTGGAATTTGTTAATCATCATTATTAAATTAAAACAAGACCCAAAACTCATGTGTACGTTGAACGAGTTTTATTCATTTATTCGATCTGTATGACTCATCTGGAAAGGATACCTCATCGTCGGCCATATGACGTGAAATCTCCCCAATTGATCATCGATCGAATTTTGTCCCGGATCTCTTCGGGTTTAATTTTGTTGTATATTTATTAAAGAGTTGTTACAGTCACAAAAAATCTCACAAAATTAAACTTATAATTTGACATGATTTCATATAATACGTTATATTTACTTTATAATAAAAATAGTTTTACAATTTAAATTAACATCATATTAAATTATATCAATTTATAAATCTACTTTTATTGAATCTCTTTTTTTATATCTATAACATTTCTCATTTTATTAGATGGAAATCCGAGAGAAGACTTTGCGCGGAATGATTTTCCACGGCAATCATATATATATCATTCGAGCAGGTTATATATATAAAAAAGAAAAGAAGCCTTCCTTCCTTCCGTTGGGGATGTTTCTGAATAATTTCCATCTCATTTCCTTTCCAAACATCATTCAAACACAAATACTTTCAAACTAATCATTACAACTTTATTAAATTCCAAACTTTCAAACAAAAAATAATTCAATTTTTTCAAATTTCAAAACAAAAATAATATTAAAAAATTATATATTCTAACAATATTTTAACTTTATAATATTTTTTATTCAACTTTTTCTCAACTATCTCACTACTATTAACAAACCATCTTGTTACTATTTATAAAATTCTCATCTCATCTCATTCTCCAAACATCCACTATAGTCTTCTACGCGTAAGTCCAGCTTCAGATACAAACATGATTGGAATATATGCAATTAAAGTATACCAACCTTAATGTTGCTTCCCCGTAGTTAGGATTGTGCATGGTTGGTCAGTCGGTGGCATGCATGTGTTGCTCCCAGTCCCAGATATAAAGTCAAAGCTTTGGAAAATGGTAGGGAGGGAGAGTGAAACAGTACTATTTTATTCCCCTCATTGTCTCACGTTGTTAAGTTCTTCGCGCGTATGAATATATATGTATAGTTTCCTCCTTAACATTTCTCTTCAATCTCTGTGTCCGCTTGGCTACGAAGCTACGGCCCGCAGGTACGTACCTTTCTGATCTCTCTACCTCGTAAGTGTTTTTTTGAAACTTCGAGGCTGTTTGCATGTTTTTCGTTTCTGGACTGAGCACTTTTGTAAATTTGTAGTACTGTTCCACAATGAATTTCTGGTTTGTTTTCCTTGATCCGTGTGATGATTTCGTTCATGTGTGCATTATTTACATCTAGAAAAAGTAAGCATATTTCAAGCTCCCTTTAACACAAGAATCTTTGCCCTAGCGGCGGCGAGGATTAGAACAGAAATGCTTTTAAGTACTAATATAAAGAGATTTAGAAAAACAAACTTACAAACTGATATAACTTGATATAGAACATTAGATTTTGAAGTTATTTTTGTTATAAAACTTATTTTTATGAAATCTCTTTATGACCGTAACACTTTTCATAATTAGAATATAATATATTCCCAATTGTTTTTTTTTTTTTCTTTATAATTTGCTTGCTCCTCCTCTTCTTTCCTAATTGCCCAGATACGGCCTGCTGCAGGTACCTAATTTCTTGTCTCTATCTCATAAACTTATTTCTGGTTCTGTTTTTTCTGATCATGATGTTGGATTGCATGCATTTAATAAGATCATCTATTTCCGAAGAAACAAAATGCAAGTAATTAACATGATCTCAGTCAATTTGTAAACTATATATAATATTATTGATGATTTGTGTTCTTGTTTAGTAACTTCTCATGATTAATTACTGATCTGTATCCAAATATTTTAGCTTTTTTAATTTAGTTTCTATTCTTTTCTGAAGTTAGATGTGAACTAATTAATTATGGTGTTGACTTCATTTGTTGCAACATCAATCGAAGCAGCTTGACTACTACTGTACGCTGATCGAGATCATGATGATGATCATGATCAAGAAGGTTTGGAAAAACCTGATCTGGTTAAGCGAACATGGGTTTTCTCTTTTCATTGCGTTTTCGTTGATGTATCACTTCTATCCTCTGGTGAACATAATTTTATGCGAGACTAAATTTCAAGTTCTGTTTGCAAACCTCAATTCCCTACGCCTGCCATGGATCGCATCCAACAATATTTGGTAAACAATATTACTCTGATCACTTTTTTATTTTATTTTATTTTTATTGATACTTAGGTTTAATTCATTCTTCGCACCGAACGTTATTTTCTCACGGAACGTGATAGTCAAATGATTGGAAAATTATATATCAATCTTTACTTAATTATCGATCTTCTATATAATCATTAATTCGATACCATAAAAAGAATGATAATGATTATAAGAAAGATATTGATAAATAACCTTTTCTCTATGTATGCATTTGATTGCATTGTTAATATACATTTCAATTCATATATATAAATATATATATATATATATTTATTTAGTACCGGTTTTGTTCAAAATCGACCATAGGGGTGAAAGATGCACACAAAAGTTGTGACCCCAAAATGTGTGTATCCTCGGAGCAAGAGTGAACAGCCATACGCATTTGCATTATGTCATGTTTGTGTCCTTTTCTTATGAATGTGTGTACATGCAATAATAAAGTAGGGGAGGTAATAAAGCCAATAATTTATTTGTTTTCCTTTGAAAATGCACACTTTTGCAGGCAGATATCCTGGCTGTCACTTTTTATAAGCATATCCTTGGGTTACTTTTTACAGCTTTGGATCCGATCCAATAAGTGGTAAATATCATCACTCTCCCTTCTATATATGACTTACATTGAAAGACATGGGTTATAATTAATTATATATATGTGTTTGTATAGATTTTATGCATATATATATATATATATATATGCATGTGTTTCTTCATGTCATGTGCAGATACGTGTGTGTGTATATATATCTCTTAAAATGCACAAAAATAAATATACAAAATAACGTAACTTGATATAATCCGTTAGAATGTAGAGTTATCTTAATTAGAAAGTAGATCTAACCTACGTATCATATGACATTATGTCAGTTTGTAAATTTACTTTTGTGAGATCTGCTTGCGGTTGTAACACTTGATCTGTCTCTATATATTATATACATGAACATGCACCAATACACACACATATTATATATTAATTATTGAACTTGAAGCTCGTAAGGGTCTGTTGCCTAGCGCTAATATGGATCTGGTACTTGCATTAAAGCTAAATATATATATGTTTCAATTCAAAACATAGACTACTAGATGAAAGACATGATGTAGGTACGTCTTTCATGTGCATGCGTGGAAATCATGTGCACTCACGTACATGAAAGACATATATTATATGTGTTTGCATGTGCAGTACACATGTGGAGATCATAATCCTGATCTTCACTCCCTCATTTCACTTAATATATGATATAAATTTCGTTTCTTTGCATTTGATGATGGCACACGATGCCAACTGCCAAGTCATTTAAAAATTACTTTAAATGATGTATTAATAATGTATTCACCATGTGACAATATATGCACCATTATTAGCATGCAGTAAAAATATTATATTATCGACGCGAGGTACACACGTGTATATATACACATATACATATATATATATATATGCATATATGTATATATATATATATATATATATAAAAAGATATTTGCAATCGTGATTTATGCTCTTGCAGGTATTTGTACTGGCTTTTAGTAGCAGCTCTCTATCATCTTCCTCCTCAGCCGAGGGATAACTTTTACGATATGTCTGTTTTCTTGACAACTTTTGCCTCTTCTGTTCTGCGTCTTCTCGTATTCCTCTTTATTTATGATCGCCTCGCGTACTTCTTTAAACTTGAGGCTCCAAAGTGGAACCTAGGGAACATTTTCAAACATTCTGCAGTAAGTACTCCTGAAGAGGATCAGAACTGATCTTGATTTTAGATAATTCAGTTCTACGTACGTACGGTTTTCCTCTATAAGTACCTCTGAATAATTTTCCATGCTTTGAAGATTTTCAGTATAGCCTGCTGTGGTTGGATCCGGTATACGAACGGTACTATTCATATCGAGGTACGGCTACAACCCATATGATTTAGCGGCTCGCTATCCTTTCCTCGCTCGTTATGCAGTCAAGTTTTCTTATTAGTCGCCTGCAGCTTTCCCTGTCTGCCGTGTGTATTTAGACCCAACACAGAATCAATATGCCATATAATTTATAAGTGAACTCAATTTGTCATCATCATATATACTTCAGCAACAGAAAATATGAGGAATTGAAGATACATCACATCACCAATTTAATAGATCGTTTATTAGTTAAGAAAACTATTTATTATACATATATATAAATATATAAATATATATATATATATAATATACGTCGATTTATATCGTATTGATTACTCTACGTACATATTCCTTTTTTTTTTTTACAGGGGCCTGCAAGAAATACAGAGAGTCAAATATCATATGACACCCACGTCTCATGGCCCCTGTTTATAGGCCTTAATATTTACGTGCATTATTACCAAAAGAGAGAATCAAATACGTGAGTACTGTCAGCTTGTAGATAATACATGGAATATTATTAAGGCATCTTGCCTTGATGTCTGGCCTGGTTTGAGTGATTTATATATAATCAATTTGTTTGACAGATCATCGGATCAAGATTCTGAGAAGCCTTATTTTTTAGATATGGTTCCTTGGTATTCAGGGTACGTATGCTTTAACTATTAAAATAAATACATAAATTGATATAATTTAATGTAATATATTAGATTATAAAATTATTTTAAAATAAATCTAACATATGATCATATGAAACTACATCAATTTATAAATTTATTTTTATAAAACCTATTTGTGACGATAACAATTCTCAGATCTATGCCATCTTTTCTTATTTGTTTGCTCCCAAAAGAACTCTTTTTCCCGAGGTTGGCCTTGTTAATAAGATTTTCAAGTGGTTGTTATCTCTGTTCTGGTGTTTGCTATTTATCGCAGAACCTCAGCTGACCTTTACAAGACTGTTTTTGACCTCCTGGTGTCAGTAAATATCTTCCTAGGTCGCTTTGACTTGCGTATAATGCAGGTATATGTAACTTCTTTCCTTACGAAGCAGCTAGCTCTTGGTAATAAAATCTTTCCATCTTCTATATTTTGTTTCCTATATTGCCATAACTCAAGATTTAATATTCCGATTGTCATTGACTTCATCATCAACAGCATTTTCATGATCTTATTGAGAGTGATGTTAGATCAGATAACATCAAATCAAAAATTTAACTTGATATTATCTTAATTTGATTTTCATATTTATCAAATCAAGAGATCTGATTTTCAAATATATTTACCATGCATATCACATCTCTATGTAAGAGCACTCTCATTGGATCAGATAAAAGCTAAATCTATTGAGTATTTAGTTATTAGAGAGCAAAATATGCTCACAATGGATTAGCTAAATTCTAAATATATTTAGAATTTAGCTACAGTGACTTTCAAAAGTTTTTCTAAATTTAAAGGTTACTGTACATACATCAAATACATATTTGATTAATTATTTCTCTCTCCATTTCTTGCTATCACATATTTAATCATAATTGGTATATTAATTTGAGTTCAGTGATATATTAATTTAATAAGAATATGATTACTAATTAATATATAATAGGTAGAATAGTAAAATATGATGAAATAAAATAAATTAATAATTAAAAATAAATAAATGTTTTTGAAATTATTAGTTATTCATTACTATATAATGAATAAATGTATAATCTAATGTGGAGATTTGATATGAATAACCAAAATCAAATTAATAACCAATATTTTTATCAAGATTATTGAAAAAAAGCTTAATACATATATAGGAGTACTAGAAGGTTAAGCTTGTTAATTTATATATGCTACTTAGTGTAGGGAACAATCAGCAACAAATTTATTATCACTTCTTTTCAATATTAATTTGTCTTGAGCATTACCGCCCCCTTTCTCCTCTATATATTAATCTGCAGGCAGTAACGAGTCAAGTTCAAGATGGAGCTCGAGAACAGAATCGTGGAGCCCAAGATCAACAGAATCTTTTGTATGATTTTAGTAAAAAGGATGAACTGTGGTTCGATTTCATGGCTGATACTGGCGATGGTGGGAATTCAGCTTACACTGTGACACGTCTACTTGCTAAGCGTGCCATTCGTTGTAATGGCACTAATGGCACTAAGCTTACCTTAAAACGAGGAGACTTGCTACTCATTGGAGGGGATCTTGCGTAAGTTCGACACTTTGGTACTAACCATTCAAAAAAAATTTTACCGATCAATTGGTAGGATGAATAAGGTTAGATATGGTCTTAAATTCTGCAAGTCTCACCCATATGCACTATCCTTAAAAAAATTAGATATTTTCATGTAGATTATAAATTTATCATTTTTTTAAAGCAGTGCACGAGACTTGCGAGATTGTATAAATTATTTCTCTTTTAAATATAAAATTCAGCACATATAAAATCCAGCACATATTAAGTGAATCAGCTTATCTTCAAAGGGAGTGCGTGTGATACCCAATATGATAAGGATAAGGGTAGGTACTATATGAGATCCCACATTGCTTGGGAATGAAAAGTTCTTGCTCTTTTTGGAGTATGAAATTCAATGCCAGTTTAACACCTCATTTTGACACTTTTTTTATTTTTATTTTTATTTCTACTTAATGGTTAAGGAAGTAACTATTAGTGTATTTATTTATTTTTTATATTTTTTTAAAATGTTTTAAAATGATAAAAAATATGAATAAAAAAATTGAAAAAAAATAAAAAAGCTAATTTCAACTAGTGGTCACTTTGAGCGGTGCTACTCAGGCGGTAGAGTAGCACTGCTCTTGGAGTATAAGTCATGTGGTTTGGACTTTCTATTGGAGTGTTACAGTACGCAGAGCTTAATTACACATCCTAAGATTGTATATAACATTACTTCATATATATATATATATATATATATATATATATATGTTGTATGTACTCATTTTGTCGCACGATATCATCAATGTTAGAGACATGATTACCTCATTTTGTTTTTAATAAAGAATTTGCTTCTATTATTTATAGGTACCCTAATCCGTCAAAAGACACATATGAAAGGCGCTTCTTACGTCCTTTCGAGGATGCTCTTCAACTGCCTAACAATCATAAGCGGGATCATGGTCATGTTGGACCTCAGTGTTTTGTTATTCCCGGAAACCATGGTTGATCCTAGCTCGCTCTTATGATTTTGAGACTCTTCTGAAATTCTTTCCATGTTTATGCATGTTTTATATATTAACTGCTTGTCCTTCCCATATTTCTTTGGGCGATGTAAGATGCATGCATGTGAGTTCGTACGTAATTTAACAGTTAAGGATATAATATAAAGAGTAATGCTACATGCAATTCATGTAGAGTGTACAAACGCCGTGCAGTCGCTTTCAAAAAGTAAGGTCTATTATTAAAAAATTATTATCTTTTTATGTAGATCCCGTATTTATTAATTTTTTTTAAAGTGATTGCGCGACACTTGCGCACTCACGACTACAACTATCATTTCTCTAATATAAATCATTATTTTTATTTAATTATTTGTATTACATTCTCAAAATAAACATGCACCACAAATATACATGCACATCCCCAATAATGCATGCTTCTTGCTGTACGTACGTTATTGTGTTTATGGTAATATTATTTTCTCAATTTTGGGGGTGACAGATTGGTTTGATGGTCTTCAAACCTTTACGAAGTATATATGTGAGAAGAAGTGGTTGGGCGGGTGGTATATGCCTCAGAAGACGTCTTATTTCGCTGTAAAACTTCCTCAAAGATGGTGGATTTTCGGTCTTGATCTTGCACTCGATGGTGATATCGATACCTACCAATTCCAATTCTTTTCAAATCTTGCAAGGGAAAGGGTATTTTTCTTGTTTCTCTTTCTCAATCACTGTTTTATTATTTTTGCAGTAGAAATAATTAATTAATAGACATTGAGCTCTTTTCACAATTGATCTAATTTGCAGAATATTCATGTATTAAAATGAGAGTATTTTTGTAAAATTAAGACACTTTTATAAGTTATTTTATAAAAATATCATTAATTTAAAGCCCATGATTATCACGTAAATAGTTATGAAAAGATGATCACCAATCAAGTGTTTATCGTTTTGCGATAATTAGTTGTAGTACAAAAACCTGTTTATTTTTTACAAAGTATATATATATTTGTGACCAAAATAACCATTTGCCACGAAACGGACACATTCTCATTGCGAATGGTCATTTTGGATTTAATACGATCGACCTGTGCCAGGGTACTGTTAGTTAAAATTCTTAACTTTTTGGAGGCCATATGATTAGACCCAAATAGGTAGACATTGACAGTTCAGATTCTGTTTCATAACCTTGTTGATTTCACGACATTAATGTCTAAACATCATGTGTAATTGATAAGATCGGAAAAAACGACGCTGTGATCGTAATGACACACCAACCGGACTGGCTTGTTGATTGGTACGAAAGTGGTACTGATGTCGAAAGGGATAATCTGTCAGAGTTGATCTGTAACATTTTGAAAGAAAGGTGTAAGCTTCGAATTGCTGGGGACATACATCACTATATGCGCCACTCAATGGTACCTGAATCGAATGATTTAGTTTATGCACAACATCTGCTTGTAAATGGTTGTGGCGGAGCATTCTTGCATCCCACCCATGTTTTTGGTGATTTTAAAGAATCGCATGGGGTTTCCTATCAGTGCGGAGCTAGTTATCCAGACAAAGAAACGTCAAGGAGGGTAATTAATTCTCTACTTCTATGGATCCCTCGTCAATACCAATTTCGAGTTTGATAACATTTTTATCTTTTGTTTCTTGTTCATAACTTTCGTTTTCATTTACTTCAGCTTGGATTTAGAAATATTTGGAAATTTCGAAAGGAGAATTCGCAATTTGATTTTGTTGGGGGCATTATGTACTATATGTTGGTCTTTTCTATGATCCCACAGGTAATTTCCCATTATTTAAACCAATGGAATTTACCCTAAATTTAGCATCCATATGACTGATATGGTCTTCTTTTTTGGGGCCTAGTGTGAGCTTGATCACGTCTTTGAAGTAGATTCCAAGTTGGGTTTCTGGAGAACCTGTTTCCGTACGCTGTGGAATGCTTTTATATACATGCTGGAACACTCTTACGTTTCTCTAGGAGCTGCTATGATGTTGGTAGTCGTGGCAGTGGCATTCACACCCTCCAAAGTGTCATGGAAGAAAAGGGTAGCGATTGGAATTCTTCATGTTTCTGCACATCTCTCTGCAGCTCTAATTCTTATGCTGGTGCTGGAACTGGGTGTTGGGGTGCTTGTCCACCATAAACTATTGGGAACTTCAGGTTTGTTTCCATCATTTTCTTTCTTAATAGTTTTATATGTTGTAAAAAGAGGAATATATGTGTTTACATATATATAACAATTGGTCATTTTCAATATCACAAGGATCTCTTATGCATCTGAGTTTTTTGTGAAAGAAAAGTTATTTCTTTGAACCAGGGTATCACTCTTTATATCGATGGTATGAATCACAAGAAAAAAGTAGGAACTTTGGTCTTTCAAATGGAACACGAGCTGGTATAGAACAATGGAGTTCTGACCTTTATTCTACATATGTCAAGAATCTCATGTTTGCATTTGATGTGCCAGAGGTAAGAAAACGTCTTCCTGTTGCAGAAATATTTAAAATAAATGCTGCTTTTCTCTTTTTCTTTATTACTAAGACACATGATCATGATTTCATTGGAAATCATGTATTCTCAGCTCATGGCTGTCACACGGATCAATATTTGCAAGAATGGGATCGCATCTCTCGCTCGATTGGACACCATTTTTTACTATGGCTCAGTGTTCCTTTATTTCTGGCTCTTGTCAACCCCTGCAGTTTCATATGTGTTTGGAATCTATCTATACATCTGTGTCAACTGGTTAGACTTGCATTATGACGAAGCCTTCTCCTCTCTTAGGATTGCCGATTACAAGGCTTTCACCCGATTTCACATCGACTCTAATGGCGATCTTCATGTTTACACCCTTGCAGTTGATAAGGTAAAGAACCATGCATGCATGCATGCATCGATATTCATTCACTTTTATGATCATTTTTCCTGTTAGTCCATAGGGAAAACAAGTTCCAACGTAATCACTCAAATAATACACGTCATCGCAACAAACTTTACACGTGTCATATATATAGGTCCCACTGGACTGGAATTTAGATCGTCGATGGATGACGGAGCAAAATGAACACCCAAACAAGTTGAGCTACAATAGAGATTTTCCCAGCCAATGGGAAGCAGCTGATCCGGACAAGGACCCGTTAAGTACTGTGAGGATCATTGACGAATTCGTCATTCAACGATCGAATACGTCATGGATTAGGAGAAATTCCCCTCCAGGGGAAAGTCTTTTCACGAAATTGTATTCGCTTCTTCACCATATCACCAAGACATGATCCACCTCAATAATCCTTAAATAATGCGTTTTCGTGGAAACATGGACATTCACGAAGCTTTATTGCACCTACGCTCATTTTGCCTTCTGTCTTTGTTATCTTAGTCTCGGGTTATCTTAATTCTGGAGCTCTCCTACTAGGTAGGGATAAGAGTTCTTGATGACTACACTGTTAGAGATAATATCAAATCATGAATTTGATTTAATTATTATCTTGATTTGATTTTTACAATAATTAGCCTATTTCTATTCATATTCTGTTCAATGTAAGTTTTTTTATAAATAAAAATCGGCCAGTATTTTGTATTCGAGTAATAATCATTTTGGTATTCATCAAGAAGCCAGTTCGGGTGTGGGGAGTATCTACTAAGAGTATTGGCCATGGCCAAATCTAAAATTTGACTAGAATCTTAAGTTTTAGCTATAGTATTAACTTTTGACTAGTTGAGTCCACATTGGATCTTAAAGTAAAAATAATAATATAATATTATATATTTTAATATTATTTTACAAATTTTTTTTTTATATTTTACAAATACACTTCTTATATTAATTAATAATTTATATTTTACTTAAAATTATTGTTTCCTCAACCTATTTCTTATGCAATGTGCCTAAAATTGCAAGTGTAATCAAAAGAAATCAAAACAAAGAGTCACAGAGTTGACAAATTCAGTCAAAACATTTTCCTTTTCACTCAGTTTTTGTGAACCAAGAGTCACAGAGTTGACAAATTCAGCAGCAAACTAGTTTGCACCATGTTGCAGAGCATTGTATATCATCTCTACATGATCATAGCCTTGTAGTTTTGCATAATGTTGTGTATTAAGCACAATGTGCGGTTGGAATACATGATAAGATTTAATACGATAAAAAGAAAAAGAGCATTAGCAAACATTTTGTTATGAATAACGCAATAGTAGAGCATTATAAAACGTGTTGAAGGAAATCATCTACATTAACCATACCTAGTTAGTGCTTTATAGAAGTTGTAAAGAATAAGACTGAAGTCAACCAAACAAAACAAAGGCAGAGAATCCCTCATATGAGCATGATGCATCATCAAATCCATCTATAACAAGAATAGGGTTGTTTTCAAGGGAAGAGAAGAGTCAAAGGAGAATTTTGCCTCATAGAGAAGATTAGTCTGTCAACAAAAAATGATTCAGACATATGCTTGTCTAAATTGGTAAATAATCATTGGCCAATCCACAGCACATCCAGAACAAAACAAAAGGGTACACAAATAAAACAATGATTCCTATACATCCAATAGGATTGGAGGTATCATATGAACACAATTATTTTCACAACCAAGAGGAACCTTACCGTATAAAATGGAATGTTAAACGACTTTTCCCATTGGCAAAAAGATATAAACGGCAATGGAGAAATGGGTCATCAGATAGGAGCGAAAGACGTGCAATGTGATAATCACAGAGTATCATCTGAACTATGCTACTGTTCATCACACGACCCCACTACAACAGAATGTGTGTTTTGTGACAGAGAAAACTGTCACAAAAAAAATGGCAAACCGTCACTAAACATATTTGGTGACGGTTTGAAACCGTCACCATGACCGTCACCTAAAGTGCGTCACAGAAAACATTTGGTGACGGTTTACTGTTCAACTGTCACAAAAAATATTTTTAGTGACGGTTGGAAGTATTCCGCTCGGTACAATGTTCGAACGTTTCTTTTTTTGTGACGGTTATGAATTGTCACAGAAAATCACGTTCAGACGTAAAATCAAACGTTCGGACGTTATACCCGACCGATTGGCGTTCGAATGAGAGAAGTTGACGTTCGTTGGATATCGTGTTCTAACGTATCAAATTTACGTTCGAATGTTAATGCGTCCGAACGTTAATTACATTAAACATTCGAATATTTGTTCGAACGTAAACGTAAATGTTCAAACGTAGCGCGTTTAATGTTCGGACGTTATTTCGAATGTAAACGAAGGAGCGTCCGAATGCAAGTTCTTTGTTCGAACGTTAGTCGCTTTACCGTTCGAACGGTTTGTTCGTTTTAGCGTGAGTTCGTTCGAACGTATAGTTTAACGTTCGAACGATTCAATTGTATTTACGTTCGAACGTTTGTTACAGTGTGAACCAACGTTCGAACGATTTTTATTTACATTCGAACGTACAGATCAGAAATACTAATTTCGTAAGATTTAAAAACATTATACCAATTGTATCATATTACATACTCAATTAACAAGTAATAATGTCTTATAAAAGTACAAAATTAGATATTAAAACTAGTCAGAAATATTGATAAAATTTATTTCTTCTTTTTCCCTCGCCCACGGGGATTCTGTTGCAACGACATAACACGTTCCATTTGCACATCATCTCCCGTTGCACTTGCTCTTGCACTTCACTGCGTATTCTTTCCTCCTGGTCTCTCTGTTGGTCCTGCAAACGCGTCTCTAAATGAGACTGTCGTTCTAAGAGAGACTCTAACTCTTGTTGTCTCGACCTCATATACTCATTCTCACGCCGTGCAGCTTCTAAATCTGCCGTAAGATTATTAATTTGTGAAGCCGATGAGGTTGAGGAGGATGAACATTTATGCTTGATAGATCGTCCTAAACCTCTTGCCATACTAAACTGCGGCCCGAGCACTTGCGTGAATATGTCTATGTCACTAGGAGAGGATTCCTCAGAAGCCGACTGCATCTCCAACATTTTGCTCTGCAATTTAAAAGGTAATGATCGTAAATAATTAGTAACGTATTAAAAGAAATAGAAATAAGAAATAAACTATTAAAATATTATATAAATAATTTATTTAACAAAATTAACACTGCTTATATAATTATCTGCAACGACAAAATCCATCCACTCACTATGCTCATTAGTGTGAGCAGCAGCATAGACATGAATGAGGGAAAAGTTTTCAGGATCATCACGTTTCTAACAAAGCGAGAATATTAGCAATTTTAAAAAGATAATATTAGTACTTATCAGAAATAATATCAGGAAAATAAATGAATTCTATAATTTTTTAATTACCATTTTTTCAACAAAACGGTGGAATGACCTTGAACTGGCACGATGGTGGACAGTCAGAACGGATCTATTCTGTGCATTTGTAGAACTCAGGTGCTACAAAATATATTAAAAATGTTAATTGTAATATGTATACATATAATATAAAAAACGAATATGAATGTAAATAATTAAAAGATATAAATGTAAAATATCTGATAATCTGGAGATGCGAAAAGATCACAACACTTTCTCCAATCATCTAACTTCATCTGCTGAAAAGGAGACTGCGCAGCCTCTTCCAACGTCTCAAACTTCTTGAAGTGGTCATGACATCGTCCTTTGTGACGTCGGAATAGTGTAGCCATCAACTCATTCACGGTTCTCAAATCCTCGCTACGGCCAAAGTCGAGGTCGAATTCATCCTAATAAGGGAATCAGGTAAAAAATATAATATATTAATCTAGGTGAAAAAAATGTACTGAAAAGTAAACTCACCAGCACACGACTTCGAATGTGCTCCTTAATCTCATTCGGAACATCTCGCCATGAGCGCACATAAAATGGAGCATAAGCTCAAACTACTGTGCCAATATAGGAGGAAAGCGCTACTGCACTATCATCCACTCCTCCAGTGGAATTATCAAGAATTGTGATCTTCAGTTTACCATGCCTTCTATTTTTTTCAAGAGAGATTCCACGTGTATAGCCACGACCGCGACGTGCAGATGCATCAACTACATGATAATAGATATACTATAATTATAATTATATAGTTATTGAGAAAAAAGTATTAACTATATATATAATTATCAACGACAATATTTCCTTACTGGTAGGTGTCGACTAGCTGTTGTTCTCTTCTTTGTTAGCTTGATCTTCAGGAACGGATTCCTCAAGTGGGAAGTCCTCAGTGGGTTCAGGACTTGGACTTGGCGAAGGCACATTTCTTCGTTGTCGTTTTGGCGGCATTCTTGAAAATAATTAATTATATCAAAGAAAATTAATTAGAAGAAATTATGAAATTCAAGATATTTTATAGTCACCTATATGAATAAAATATTTAGTACTTTTATTCTTCAGATGAATTTTTCATGCTTGTTTCAGAATCTCCATCAATAACATCTTCATCATCATCATGCACCTCTTCTTCATCATCTTTATCCACCTCCTGCCCGGATTCTGATTCGTCTTCATCTTCTGATTCGTCTTCTTCTTCTTCCTCCTCACTGACTTGAATTGAATGATCATTTAATACAGACGGGTCGAGATGTACGGGTGGGACATCATCTCTACACAAGGGGAGCAACTCGAGTGCACTGAGGTCAACAAACAAGTTAATACCCTCTCCATCCTGGTATGCCTCAACAATCGGAGTGTCATCTTCATCTCCACTATTCTCGTAATCTGCACCCGTTCCTGCTTCATATATATTTCGAGGAACAAATTTTTGTACAACTCGCCAAGTTATCTCCCCACTATCTTCATCAGCACTTTTCATTGGATCAATCAAGTAATAGACTTAGGTAGCTTGATAAGCCAATACGAATGGATCATCTTCGTACCATTTAGATGCAGTATTAAGACTCGTAAAGTGATTATCCTTATGTATCGAAACCCGACCACCGCCTAGATCCCACCAATGACATTTAAAGACATATGTTACAGACCCACCCAGATATTTCAATCTGATAATATCATGTATGACACCATAATAGTTAATATCATCTGTTTCATGACTCCCCTCGACCAACACACCACAATTTTGAGTTTTTCTATTACGTTCATGGTCCAAAGTATGGAATCTATAACCTCAAACCGTGCATGCAGTATATCGAAGTGCTCTATTTGAGGGATCACGGGCCAATACATACAATTCAGAAGAAATTGATCCGAGATCACGAGCACGTTGTTCCAAAATCTATAAATTGAAATAGTATATATTTATTATTTCATTATCCAGAGTTAAAAATTTCACAATATAACATATATATAATTTTAGTTCATACACATTCTTCAAACCATCCGGGAAATTCTTCCTCGTGTCTTGCCTCTATATTTTCTACACCTTCCGTCCTAAGTTTGTCCATGTGGTCACTGTTATAACATGTTGCAAAAGAAGTATATTTTGAGCACAACAATTCTAATTAATTTAAAGAAAACTATAATTATTCAAAGAAATGAAATGACATACCTAAGATAATCATCAATCTCTCGGCAGTTATTTAGCACATGCCACCGAACTTTACCCAACTCTCCATCAATTAAATCGTAACCTGTTTGTGCACCCAAGGGTCGTACATTCTGGAAAAACACTGATAGCTCACGAGGAGGCGGAGTAGCAAGATCAGCATTTCGCTCTTGACGATTAAATCGTATCTCAACACCACGAAGATATAGAGAGCAAAATGTTAACCATTCATCGTGTATATAGGCCTCTGCTATTGAACCCTCAGCTTTGGCTTTATTCCCAACAGTGCGCTTCAATCGACCCAAATATCTTTCAACTGGATACATCCAACGGAACTGCACCGGTCCACCTAGAAGTACCTCTCGCGGTAAATGTATTGCTAAATGGACCATGACATCAAAAAATGATGGTGGAAAGATCTGCTCGAATTTACATAGTATAGTAGCAATGTCTTCTTCCAATTTCGACAACACATCTCGATTTACTACCCGAGCGTACAAATCCTTGAAAAACATACATAGTTCAGATATGGCCACACGTACATTAGATGTAAGCTTCCCACGAATTCCCACAGGTAATAACTTCTGCAAAAATACGTGACAATCATGACTTTTCAATCCATTGATTTTCCAATCATCAGGACTCACGCATCTACTAATATTTGAAGCATAACCCTCTGACAACTTCACACCTTGCAACCATTTGCAGAAATCCATCCTCTCCTCCGTCGTCATCGTAAAATATGCATGCGGCATGACCACCCTGTTGCCTTCCACCATCAAATGCAGATTATGTTTAATTCTCATTCTCTCAAGATCTTTCCTCGTCTTGATCGTGTCTTTCGTCTTTTTGTTAATACTCATCAATGTACCCAGTATATTATCACAAATATTCTTCTATATGTGCATTACATCCAAACTATGTCGCAACTTGCATGACGACCAATACGGCAAGTCAAAAAAAAATACTACGCTTTGTCCAATTCAATTCTGGTACGGCTCGTTTTCTCTTGTTCTTTCCCCGACCTTTGCCAAAATTGTTCGCTCTAACATGTTGCAGTTGTTCCACTATCTCTTCTCCAGACAACTCTTTTGATGCAATCCTATCCTCTACTCTCCTATCAAACTTGGCACATTCTCTTCTCCATGCATGATTTGCTGGTAAATAACGTCGATGACCCATGAAACACAACTTCTGAGAAAATTTTAGCCACTCACTAGCAGTTTCTTTATTACACGTCGGACACGCTAACTTCCCTTTCGTACTCCAGCCGGAAAGATTCCCATACGCCGGAAAATCATTTATGGTCCACATTACCACAGCATGCATCTGAAAAGATGTCGACTTAGATGCATCATAAGTTCTAACCCCTGTTTCTCATAACTCTTTCAGCTCTTCAATCAACGACTGCATGAATACGTCAATATCATTCCCAGGTGATCTAGGGCCAGGGATGAGTAAAGTTAACAAAAAGTTTAGCGCCTTCATGCACCTCCATGGTGGAAGATTGTACGGAATCAATACCACGGGCCAAGTGCTATAACTTCTACTCATATTCCCAAAAGGGTTGAATCCATCGGTTGTGAGTCCCAGGTGCACGTTCCGAGCTTCTAACCCGAACTCTGGATACTGATTATCGAAAGACTGCCACGCAAGTGAATCAGCTGGATGCCTCATATACCCGTCATTCTTAACTCTTTTCTCCTCGTGCCACCTTATATCATGAGCTGTTTTCTTACACATATATAGTCTTTGTAACCTAGGTTTCAAGGGAAAATACCGCAACACCTTAACCGGGACGTTTTTCTTACCTTTCCACCTCGACTCTCCACATACAGGACATGCTTGTTTCTCCTCGTTCTCCTTCCAGAACAATACACAATCATTCTTGCATGCATGTATGGACTTGTACTCAAATCCTAATCCCTTTCTCAACTGCTTCGCTTCATAAAAGTTCTTAGGCAATGCAGAACCTTCGGGAAGCACCTCGTTAAATAAGTCCAATACCATGTTTATTGCTTTCGTCGACATCCCACACAATGATTTAATGTGAAGCAACCTCACAATAAACGACATTTTGGAATGTTTTGTACAACCTGGGTAAAGCTCGCGCTTTGCATCTTCCCACAGTGAAGGGAAATTTTCATAATCAGTCCCTGATCCACTAGTTGAGGCATTGTCATTAACCTCATCCATAAACATCCCAGCTCCAATGTCACCCAACATCTCCTCCATCTCATCATGCTCATAATCATCATCCATGTGCCGTAAATAATTGTGATGATCGACCAATACATCTGCTGACCCTTCATACGGCTCACCATGCAGTACCCATCGCGTATACCCCAGATCCATACTGTTCACAAATATATGACGCTCTACTTCATCCAATCCTATCGCACACAAATTTTTATACCCTCGACATGGACACTTAATGTGACCACGACTATCAGTAGAAGCCCGTGAAAAATCAATAAAAATTCTTACTCCACATGCATAGGGTACGTAATCCTTTCCAAGTCTATCTTCCAGATGCATCCAATTTTTGTCCATTTCTGAAAACATCTATATATTAATAACACGTACATTGAAAATTCATATGCATGTCATGCTCCAATTCTCATTACTTTTTTGATAAGGTAGTTGGTCTTATCCCATTCGAGATTATATTCTCCATATTGCACAAATCTCGTCACTCTACTAATTTCTACGTTAGTAGAAATTTCGGCAGCATCTCCCCATAATTCTCCAAGTATACATGTTCAAATATCGGGATTGTGACCCTACGAACAGTATACCCGAAGAACAGTAGAAGAAGACATCGAAACTTCATATTAAACGTGGAAAGTAGCGAGTAACAAAAATGTGCAATACAGATAATATAATCTCAAACTGTCCACACTGGACAATTCAGGAATCAGTGGACACATAAATGTACACTGATTCCCAAACGGGTCTAAGGGTATTTATGCAATATCACACACATCTAGCAAAAAATCATACAACAATATCTCCATATTGTTAAACTAAAGAGGGATGGAAGATTATGTGACCCTACGTTTCGTGTCTTGTACACAACGAGGGAGAATGATCTTGAAGAAATGTTTAAATTTTAGTCTAATTACTTAACCGTCACAAACTGTCCGACCTTGACAACTCTCAAGGCCGAAGAGACTATGACAGTCAAGCAATTAGACCAAAATTTAGAGATTATAATTGTTATATATAATTTTAAAGGTTATTATATAATTTTAATTATTATCATTCCACAATTATAATATTAATTGTTATACTTAATTGAGTGAGTTATTTACTTATATAGACAATAAGTATATAATTTTTATATAAGAATCTATTTGATCCTTATTTCCTTTCTCTTTAAATTTTAGTCTAATTACTTAACCGTCACAAACTGTCCGACCTTGACAACTGTCAAGGCCGAAGAGACTATGACAGTCAAGCAATTAGACCAAAATTTAGAAATTATAATTGTTATATATAATTTTAAAGGTTATTATATAATTTTAATTATTATCATTCCACAATTATAATCTTAATTGTTATACTTAATTGAGTGAGTTATTTACTTATATAGACAATAAGTATATAATTTTTATATAAGAATCTATTTGATCCTTATTTCCTTTCTCTTTAGTTTATAATAAATAAGTATATTTACATATTCAAACTCTACTTATTTAGTAGTTTCAAGACTTTTTTATTGAAGAGTATTTTAAAGGTTATATTATAATTTTAATTATTATCATTCTTAAAATATAATTTTAATTGTTATACTTAAATTGTAAAATAAGTATAATATAATTTTAAATATTATAATTCTTAAAGAGTTAGTTTTATTTGTTATTACTTAATTTCAAATATTATAATCAATATTTAATTATCATTCTTAAATTTCAATGGTTATACAATAATTTTAATTATTATAATTCTTAAAGAGTTACTTTTATTTGTTATTACTTGATTTGAAATATTATTATCACAATTTTTCAAATCCATATCACAAAAACACATTGTATAAATATCATAAAATTCAAATAAAGACAAGAAATAAAAATTTTTTCTTACCAAAACTCAACTCTCTCTAACTCTCTAACCCAACTCTCTCTCTCTCTCTCTCTCTCTCTGTTGCGCGCATGGGAGAAGAAGAAATGATCCGCTTCCTCCCGTGCGCATACTGATTAAGTTCTAAAATTATTAGTTTAAACGTTCGAACGTTTAAGTTGTACGTGTGACGCCCGACTCCCACATACGAAAAACAAGGGAATCGTGACGTCAGGATGATGACAACACGGTCATGCATCCCAACGAAATGTGCTCAAGTATGTGTGCAACATGCAAATGTGCACAATAAAAGTCGCAACGGATAATATAACTAAGTCAACTAAGTATTAGAAATTTAAATACAAATATTCAACACAATTTATCTTTAAAAATATACAGTCATCCCAAATATAATACAAAAGGTAAATACATAAATTGATAAAAACATAACTCACTAAACAGGAGCAATCCCAGATCACTCCTCCAACGGAGCCAAGCTAAGGCTCATCATCATCATCTGCATCAAATCTGCGATACCATAAAATGGTACCACAGGTAAGTATAAATCAAACAACTCTCGGGATAAAAATACATTAATGCAACCAACAATACGACAAAATACATTTAGTCATAAAATACCATTTTTCCTAGAAAAATTATTATTTCCAACACATGCCAAAAATCCCATTTTGGCCCAAAATATCCGTAAAACATTTTTCCAGAAAATGATTCACACAAACAACCCATTTATCGGACACTGTAGGCGGGAATCGCAGGCGGGACTCTACCACCGTCCCTGCTTACCACCATCCCTACCGCGTGCACCGTAGGCGGGAATCACAGGCGGGACACAACCAACATCCCTGCTTACCACCATCCCTATCGCATGCACCGTAGGCGGGAATCACAGGCGGGACTCTACCACCATCCCTGCTTACCACCATCCCTACAGTTCCTTTACACAATGAATACTTAACAGAGCACTGTAGGCGGGAATCACAGGCGGGACACAACCACCATCCCTACAGTCTCTTTTCCTTTTACTCACATGAGAATCCAATTCCAATAAACACATGAACATGTATGCAATCATGCGAAAACCCAGTTTTCTTTACAAACATGATCATGCATGCAATATGCGATGTACATGAACAAGCCATAACCAACAACCAACAACCACAATTCACAATGCAAACAAACAGACAACTCCGTCCACAATCCATCCGACCCCCGAAACTCCTTGGACTCAGTCCGGCAAAACAAACCAATTCACAGATAATATGTGTTAGTGCAAAAATATATTTAAATCACGAAAGTTCTTTAAGGAAAATACTTACAGTGCAATATAACAATTTCCGAAAGATCACGAAGTTGAAAAAGGCGACGTTTGAGCAACACCACAGTGTAAAATACATTGTGGCCGTGGGTCACAAATACCAACTTTCAAACGGAGGCAAACGAAGACCCAAGATTGATAGGGTAGGGCCTAGGGAGGTCGGTGAAGCCAATGGTGGTGGTGGTTTGCCGTGGGTGGCGGCGAAATGGGCGGTAGAAGACCAAAATGCCCAAATCGGAAATTTAGATGGTGGAGCTTCACCGGTGACGGATCGGAGGTGGGGTTGGGTCCAATGGGTTGCCAAGAGGTCGAGAATGATGTGGTGTGAAGATGGTGGCCGGAGGTGGCGCGACGGCGGCGCTGGAACGAAAGTGACGCCGCGGCTTGAAGGGCTACTGGTGGTTAACGGTGGCGCGAATGGAGGTGAGGTTGGTGGGGTGAGGTCGCCGGCGGCAGGGGAACACAATAGGGTGGGCGGTGAAGGCCACCGCTGGCTCACGGCGGCACTAGCGTGAAAGTGGCCCGCGGCTTCGTGGGGGCTAACGGCGGCACGAACAGAGGTGATATTGGTGGGGTAGGACGGCCGGCGGCAGGGGAATGCAAGGGACCGGGCGGTGTCGACCACCGCCGACGGACAGCGGCGCTGGGAGGGGACGTTAGAAACAGGCGGAGGAGAGGAGAGAGAGAGATCGCGCGGGAGAGAAGAAACCGAAGGAAAAAAAATAAGGAGAAAAAGAAAAAAGGGAGGAAAAAGAAAAGGAGAGGAAAGAAAAAGAGGGGAAAAGAAATGAGGTCCAATCCTCATAACTTGGGTCACAAAAATGATCCAACGGAGATGATTTTAAAACCACAAGTTAAATAAAATAATTTAAACGTAATGGTAAAGTCAAATTGAAATAATTAAATCCCACAGTAATTAATTTAAATATTAAAAGCAATTTAAATGCATAACAATAAATAAATATTTGGAAAGTACATAAAAATAATTTTCACCAAATTAAAATCATAGAAATAAACTTACTAAAAATCCAACCAATTTTAAAATAAGAGGATAAATTTTTTGAACAATAAAAAAAAATAATCCTTCAGTAAAAATACACTAAAATACGGGGTGTTACATCCTCCCCCCTTAAAATAAAATTTCGTCCTCGAAATTTGTAGGGCCAAACATTACTCTAAAGCAGGATACCAAATACAACCAGAACACTCTTAAGAAAATCACACAACCTCCAACACCTAACGGGCATGGGTACAGCTTGCATAACTTTCCAAAATCCAAGAATAAACCACACATGGCATCCATTACGAAAGGTAAGATTAGACCCATACCTGCCATAACTCCAGCGTCCTGAGTCCCTGGAATCTCGTCGCCAGCACTACCAGGAGTCACCGCATACACCCGAGCCTGAACTAGTTGCCTCTGATTAGTCCTACCACCGCGATGACCACCCTGATTTCCTTGGGTCCAATTAGGGCACTCACGAGCAAAGTGCCCTGTCTGACCACACTCAAAGCACTGGTTCCAACCCTGACGACACTCGCCCTCGTGGGCTCTATTACATCTACCACAAACTGGAGCTCGACCCCCAATACGTATACCGGAAGCTGCCTGCGCTCTGGCCCCGATCCTTTGCACAAACTTCTGTGGCGACCCGGAGCTGCTCCCTTCACCATCAACGTTCAGTCGCTTCTTACCCGGAGGGGAACCTACCACAGCACCTCGCTCTCACTCAGCAATTGAGGCCACATTGACCAACCTCTGAAAGTTCTGGATTTCCAGACATGCGACCTGCCTGCGGATTTGAGGGCGCAACCCTTCTTGGAAACGCTCAGCCCGCATCTCTTCAGTAGCAATGAGGTGAGGAGCGAACCGTCCAAGCTCCATAAATTTCCTTGCATACTGCTCGACAGTCATGTCTCCTTGAACCAAATTATTGAAATCCCGAGCCATTTGCCGTCTCACCGAAACAGGAAAGAATCGATCATCAAATTCTTTCTTAAAACGCTGCCAAGACACAGCAGCCAAGGATCCCAACTCCATCTCTAAAAGTGACCGCTTGGTCTCCCACCAATTCGCCGCTTCACCTTGCAGCATATAGCTCCCATATAATACCCTCTGGGCCTCAATGCATCCACAGACTTCAAACGTTCTTTCCAGATCTTGAATCCACCTTCTAGCCCGTAATGGATCCACTTCACCAGAAAAAGCAGGGGTCCTATGCGCTAAGAAGCGCTCATAGGTGCACCCGACCTGCATCGCCCTGTACTGCTCTCCTTGCTGTGGACGAAAATTCTGCTGAAGAAACTCCGTCATCCTATTCAACGCCCTTGCCATGGCATAATTTCCATCACCCCTCGGTAATTCATCCTCGGGCTCATTAGCTTGCCTTCTTAGTCGTACCATTTTCCTGCCATAGCGTAACCCTTAACCCCACTATCAGCTTAAAACAAACTAAAAATATAATTATAGTAAATTAATTAAAATACAACAATATCACATAAAATAAAATAAAATAAAACCAACAAAATAAAATATCATAAGACAAAAGGAATAAAACAAATGAAATAGTACACAAAAAAATAATTGAAACAAGTAAAATTGCCTGAAATATAATAAAATAACTAAATAAACTAAAATAACAAAAATAAGATAATTAAACAAACAATTAACGTACAATAAAATAAATAAATTAAAATAATATACTCCCAACAAAATAATTTCAAATCAAAATTTTAAAATTTTCTGGTACTACACCTATGGGACATGTAGTTTTACCCAGAGCCGAACTGCTCTGATACCACCTGTGACGCTCGACTCCCACATACAAAAAATAAAGGAATCGTGACGTCAGGATGATGACAACACGGTCACGCATCCCAACGAAATGTGCTCAAGTGTGTGTACAACATGCAAAGGTGCACAATAAAAGTCGCAGCGGATAATATAAATAAGTCAACTAAGTACCAGAAATTTAAATACAAATATTCAACACAATTTATCTTTAAAAATATACAGTCATCCCAAATATAATACAAAAGGTAAATACATAAATTGATAAAAACATAACTCACTAAACAGGAGCAATCCCAGATCACTCCTCCAATGGAGCCAAGCTAAGGCTCATCATCATCATCTGCATCAAAATCTGCAATACCATAAAATGGTACCACAGGTAAGTATAAACCAAACAACTCTCGGGATAAAAATACATTAATGCAACCAACAATACGACAAAATACATTTAGTCATAAAATACCATTTTTCCTAGAAAAATGATTATTTCCAACACACGCCAAAAATCTCATTTTGGCCCAAAATATCCGTAAAACATTTTCATAGAAAATGATTCACACAAACAACCCATTTATCGGACACTGTAGGCGGGAATCGCAGGCGGGACTCTACCACCGTCCCTTCTTACCACCATCCCTACCGCGTGCACCGTAGCCGGGAATCACAGGCGGGACACAACCACAATCCATGCTTACCACCATCCCTATCACGTGCACCGTAGGCGGGAATCGCAGGCGGGACTCTACCACCATCCCTACAGTTCCTATAATATATAAATTATACCGTATATATAAATCAATAATATATATTAAATTGTTACTTATTAAATTCTTTATTATATACTAACTTATACTATAATATATATACTACATTTTATATATCTATAACTATATACTACATTGTATAGTATGATAGCATAATATTTTAAATGAGAACATAAATGTATATAATATATAAATTATACCATATATATAAATCAATAATATATATTAAATTGTTACTTATTAAATTCTTTATTATATACTAACTTATACTATAATATATATACTACATTTTATATATATATTTATAACTATATACTACATTGTATAGTATGATAGCATAATACTTTAAATGAGAACATAAATGTATATAATATATAAATTATACCGTATATATAAATCAATAATATATATTAAATTGTTACTTATTAAATTCTTTATTATATACTAACTTATACTATAATATATATACTACATTTTATATATCTATAACTATATACTACATTGTATAGTATGATAACATAATATTTTAAATTAGAACATAAATGTATATAATATATAAATTATACCCTAAATATAAATCAATAATATATATTAAATTGTTACTTATTAAATTCTTTATTATATACTAACTTATACTATAATATATATACTACATTTTATATATATATATTTATAACTATATACTACATTGTGTAGTATGATAGCATAATACTTTAAAAGAGAACATAAATGTATATAATATATAAATTATACCATATATATAAATCAATAATATATATTAAATTGTTACGTATTAAATTCTTTATTATATACTAACTTATAGTATAATATATATACTACATTTTATATATATATTTATAACTATATACTACATTGTATAGTATGATAGCATAATACTTTAAATGAGAACATAAATGTATATAATATATAAATTATACCATATATATAAATCAATAATATATATTAAATTGTTACTTATTAAATTCTTTATTATATACTAACTTTTACTATAATATATATACTACATTTTATATATCTATAACTATATACTACATTGTATAGTATGATAGCATAATATTTTAAATGAGAGCATAAATGTATATAATATATAAATTATACCATATATATAAATCAATAATATATATTAAATTGTTACTTATTAAATTCTTTATTATATACTAACTTATACTATAATATATATACTACATTTCATATATCTATAACTATATACTACATTGTATAGTATGATAGCATAATATTTTAAATGAGAACATAAATGTATATAATATATCAATTATACCATATATATAAATCAATAATATATATTAAATTGTTACTTATTAAATTCTTTATTATATACTAACTTATACTATAATATATATACTACATTTTATATATATATTTATAACTATATACTACTTTGTATAGTATGATAGCATAATACTTTAAATGAGAACATAAATATATATAATATATAAATTATACCGTATATATAAACCAATAATATATATTAAATTGTTACTTATTAAATTCTTTATTATATACTAACTTATACTATAATATATATACTACATTTTATATATCTATAACTATATACTACATTGTATAGTATGATAACATAATATTTTAAATGAGAACATAAATGTATATAATATATAAATTATACCATAAATATAAATCAATAATATATATTAAATTGTTACTTATTAAATTCTTTATTATATACTAACTTATACTATAATATATATACTACATTTTATATATATATTTATAACTATATACTACATTGTATAGTATGATAGCATAATATTTTAAATGAGAACATAAATGTATATAATATATAAATTATACCATATATATAAATCAATAATATATATTAAATTGTTACTTATTAAATTCTTTATTATATACTAACTTATAATAAAATATATATACTACATTTTATATATATATTTATAACTATATACTATATTGTATAGTATGATAGCATAATACTTTAAATGAGAACATAAATGTATATAATATATAAATTATACCGTATATATAAATCAATAATATATATTAAATTGTTACTTATTAAATTCTTTATTATATACTAACTTATACTATAATATATATACTACATTTTATATATCTATAACTATATACTACATTGTATAGTATGATAACATAATATTTTAAATTAGAACATAAATGTATATAATATATAAATTATACCCTAAATATAAATCAATAATATATATTAAATTGTTACTTATTAAATTCTTTATTATATACTAACTTATAATATAATATATATACTACATTTTATATATATATTTATAACTATATACTACATTGTATAGTATGATAGCATAATACTTTAAATGAGAACATAAATGTATATAATATATAAATTATACCATATATATAAATCAATAATATATATTAAATTGTTACTTATTAAATTTTTTATTATATACTAACTTATAATATAATATATATACTACATTTT
The DNA here is from genome assembly GCF_004785595.1 of Juglans microcarpa x Juglans regia. Lineage (NCBI taxonomy): Eukaryota > Viridiplantae > Streptophyta > Magnoliopsida > Fagales > Juglandaceae > Juglans > Juglans microcarpa x Juglans regia. The sequence continues at coordinate 6,768,038 of NC_054609.1, forward strand.
ATATATATATTTATAACTATATACTACATTGTATAGTATGATAGCATAATACTTTAAATGAGAACATAAATGTATATAATATATAAATTATACCATATATATAAATCAATAATATATATTAAATTGTTACTTATTAAATTTTTTATTATATACTAACTTATACTATAATATATATATACTACATTTTATATATCTATAACTATATACTACATTGTATAGTATGATAGCTTAATATTTTAAATGAGATCATAAATGTATATAATATATAAATTATACCATATATATAAATCAATAATATATATTAAATTGTTACTTATTAAATTCTTTTTTATATACTAACTTATACTATAATATATATACTACATTTTATATATATATATATTTATAACTATATACTACATTGTGTAGTATGATAGCATAATACTTTAAAAGAGAACATAAATGTATATAATATATAAATTATACCATATATATAAATCAATAATATATATTAAATTGTTACTTATTAAATTCTTTATTATATACTAACTTATAGTATAATATATATACTACATTTTATATATCTATAACTATATACTACATTGTATAGTATGATAGCATAATATTTTAAATGAGAACATAAATGTATATAATATATAAATTATTCCATATATATAAATCAATAATATATATTAAATTGTTACTTATTAAATTCTTTATTATATACTAACTTATAGTATAATATATATACTACATTTTATATATATATCTATAACTATATACTACATTGTATAGTATGATAGCATAATATTTTAAATGAGAGCATAAATGTATATAATATATAAATTATACCATATATATAAATCAATAATATATATTAAATTGTTACTTATTAAATTCTTTATTATATACTAACTTATACTATAATATATATACTACATTTTATATATCTATAACTATATACTACATTGTATAGTATGATAGCATAATATTTTAAATGAGAACATAAATGTATATAATATATCAATTATACCATATATATAAATCAATAATATATATTAAATTGTTACTTATTAAATTCTTTATTATATACTAACTTATACTATAATATATATACTACATTTTATATATATATTTATAACTATATACTACTTTGTATAGTATGATAGCATAATACTTTAAATGAGAACATAAATATATATAATATATAAATTATACCGTATATATAAACCAATAATATATATTAAATTGTTACTTATTAAATTCTTTATTATATACTAACTTATACTATAATATATATACTACATTTTATATATCTATAACTATATACTACATTGTATAGTATGATAACATAATATTTTAAATGAGAACATAAATGTATATAATATATAAATTATACCATAAATATAAATCAATAATATATATTAAATTGTTACTTATTAAATTCTTTATTATATACTAACTTATAATAAAATATATATACTACATTTTATATATATATTTATAACTATATACTATATTGTATAGTATGATAGCATAATACTTTAAATGAGAACATAAATGTATATAATATATAAATTATACCATATATATAAATCAATAATATATATTAAATTGTTACTTATTAAATTTTTTATTATATACTAACTTATACTATAATATATATATACTACATTTTATATATCTATAACTATATACTACATTGTATAGTATGATAGCTTAATATTTTAAATGAGATCATAAATGTATATAATATATAAATTATACCATATATATAAATCAATAATATATATTAAATTGTTACTTATTAAATTCTTTATTATATACTAACTTATAATATAATATATATACTACATTTTATATATATATTTATAACTATATACTACATTGTATAGTATGATAGCATAATACATTAAATGAGAACATAAATGTATATAATATATAAATTATACCATATATATAAATCAATAATATATATTAAATTGTTACTTATTAAATTTTTTATTATATACTAACTTATACTATAATATATATATACTACATTTTATATATCTATAACTATATACTACATTGTATAGTATGATAGCTTAATATTTTAAATGAGATCATAAATGTATATAATATATAAATTATACCATATATATAAATCAATAATATATATTAAATTGTTACTTATTAAATTCTTTTTTATATACTAACTTATACTATAATATATATACTACATTTTATATATATATATATTTATAACTATATACTACATTGTGTAGTATGATAGCATAATACTTTAAAAGAGAACATAAATGTATATAATATATAAATTATACCATATATATAAATCAATAATATATATTAAATTGTTACTTATTAAATTCTTTATTATATACTAACTTATAGTATAATATATATACTACATTTTATATATCTATAACTATATACTACATTGTATAGTATGATAGCATAATATTTTAAATGAGAACATAAATGTATATAATATATAAATTATTCCATATATATAAATCAATAATATATATTAAATTGTTACTTATTAAATTCTTTATTATATACTAACTTATAGTATAATATATATACTACATTTTATATATATATTTATAACTATATACTACATTTATAGTATGATAGCATAATACTTTAAATGAGAACATAAATGTATATAATATATAAATTATACCATATATATAAATCAATAATATATATTAAATTGTTACTTATTAAATTCTTTATTATATACTAACTTATAATATAATATATATACTACATTTTATATATATATTTATAACTATATACTACATTGTATAGTATGATAGCATAATACTTTAAATGAGAACATAAATGTATATAATATATAAATTATACCATATATATAAATCAATAATATATATTAAATTGTTACTTATTAAATTTTTTATTATATACTAACTTATACTATAATATATATACTACATTTTATATATCTATAACTATATACTACTTATTAAATCATCAAAAAACACCATAAGCTCATAAGCTATTCACAAAATTCACAAACAATAATCACAATTATTTCAAGAGCAAGCATAAAATCACAACAACATGTATAAACATGTTGCTAAACTTTAGAAATATAACAAGCACTCACAAAAAAACCAATAATCTAATTGTCAATAATATTATATAACATAATCATTTATGATATAATATTAAATTGAAAAACGTTCGAACGTAATAATAAGTCCTTTCGAACGTTCTGTGTATATAAGGCCAAAACTGAACGTCGAAACGACATTTCCAATACGTATCATCGTCTACTCCGTTGCCCGCCGCCATGCCTCCTTCACCGCCGCCGTCAACTCCGCCACAACCGTCACTAAAGGTAGGCATTCATCTTTTATTCAAGTAACATGTATTTTATTGAGATTTGGATTGAGTTTTGTTTAAAACCGGATATGTGGTTGTCGGATATTCGTTGTCATTTTCCTGCCACCACGGCTAGTCATTGGCCGAATAGTCACCGTAGAAATGTTTCTTGAAGTGTATACTTCATTTCCACGGTGACATTTCGGTATTTAGAACCGTGTAGAGAAATTTTTGAGATTTCAATAATGGCTGAGTCGACTCAGCCATTCTGCATCGAAACGTTCGAACGTTTCACCAAAACGTTCGAATGTACGACGTTTAAATTACAGAGCCGTTACGACTTCCACGTTCAAACGTTTAATTATAACATCCGAACGTAATGATTTTCTACATTATTCATGCTTCGACGTTCGGACGTTCATATTTATGTTCACATGTAAAACAAATACGTTCGAACGTATTTGTTTTAACATCCGAACGTACGTCAGCCAATATTTATTTACTACTTATGTTCGAACGTACATTGTTACATTCGAACGTATTTGTTTTACGTTTGAATGTAAATATATTGACATTATTTTACGTGCGAACGTATAAATAAACATCCGAACGTTTTATCTTTAACGTTCGAACTTTAAAGATAAAACGTTCGAACGTTACGGCAGAGCATCTTAAAATTAATACAAAAAAATGCATTATTGTAAATAATTTTTTTTTTCCTTTTCTATTTTCAGGATATGGCTCTTCCACTGCATACTAGGAAACGAGGGAGGGAAGGAGCCACGTCGGACACTGTCCGTATCGGAGCTCGTACTGTTATGGTAGAGCGAGAGGTCTTAATTAATGAGTTCGACGAACTCTGTTGGCAGCAGACGAACCAGAGAGATGTTTTCCTCAGTAGAGGCTGGGGAAATATCTGCACATTGAGGGGGAAGGTATACCCCTCAATGGTTCAAGAATTCTATATGGGGATGTGTGACATGCCTCAGGATGCATCCTCTCACACCGTGACTGTACGCGGTGTTTCCATTGAGGTATCAGCAGATGTCATCGGCGAGCACCTTGGGATTCGTCGAGGAGTGGAGACATTTGCACACTCGACATCCCGTGAGGATGTAGGCACTTCTACATCATCTACTGGCCGGGGATGTGAGCCAGCATCAGCCAGAGATGCAGGCCAGTCAGAGGCTGAGGATACTGGCGTCGAGGCTCGGGATGATGACCGAGACGAGGATTTCTACATCCTCACCGGGAGGGATCGCATGCAGATCGAGCGGAAGAACGCCTTCAACCAGAACCATCTACTGCATTTCTTCCGCATGTTGCACCTTATTGTTGCAACAAATGTCGATCTTGTGGCTCATAAAACCACATTTAGTCAGCTTCAGGCACAATTTTTTATACGAGTGGCACGTGGAGATCCTATAGATTTGCCATTGCACATCTTTCAGAGGATCCGTTACGAGGCGAGCATAGTCTCCATGGATAATCTCCCATATGGTGTCCTCATAAGCCGACTATTACTTGCACGGGGAGTGCCGACCCAGCCAGAGGAGCGGGTCAAAGATCAGATGAGCCCCCTCGACATAACCACGCATCGACGTAGCATTGGACAGGCGAGGGGACGTCAGCCACCCCCTGTAGAGGATCTAGTTCCTCCAACGCAGCCTGAGCCAGGTCATGTCGGGAGTAGTAGTCAGCATACGCCGAGTACATCTGCAGGAGATATGCGGCCTGCTTGGGTTGATGCGGTCATCTCACAGCTGACTGCGCATATCGATCATAAGATCGATCGATCGCTCGAGGCTATATCGGCGTCTGTTGCCGAACTCACCCATCGTGTAACTATCCTCAACGACAAGGTTGATACCTTGACTGAGGAGGTACGGAGTTCGACTTTTGCGGATAACGTTATCATCTGACTGTTGTTTACTACATTCTATCAAATTTTGTATTTTATTTTTAATATTTGTAACGAAAAATATTATTGAATATTTCTATCGTTTTTTAATTTCAATTTTTAATCTTCTTTGATGTTATATTTTTCAACTTTAATACTAAATCATTGCATTTCAAATATATATAAATCAATAATATATATTTATATATTACAAAGTGTGTATATATAAATATATACAATTCAATTTTTTAGACTTGTTCACAAATTATGCACAATAAAAACCACATAATTTTTAAATTAAAGTCATTTAATTTAAATTTACAATGAACGTTCGAATATTATTAGTTAACGTTCGAACATTGGTGCAAACATTTTACGTTCGAACGTAAAATTAATAACATTCGAACGGTTGCGCCAAAACATTTTACGTTCAAACGTAAACAGATATAAAGTTCGAACGTATATGTAACGTTCGAACGCATATTTCCCATACGTTGGAACGTAAAAAAATCTCATTTTATCTTTAATGACGGTTTCCAGAAACTGTCACAGAAAATGCCTTTTAGTGACGGTCTAGGGACTGTCACAATTTCCTAACCGTCACTAAAAAGCAATTGTGTTGTAGTGAGGAAAACGAGCAAAGCTACAAAGTTACCAAGCTGGTAGGGTTTTCCGTGGAAGAAACCCTTCCGGAATTTGCAGCAAATTAAGCTAACATCGAAGCCCCTATCTGATAAAAAATTCAAGTGAATTCTTCGGTTTGGCTACTCTCTGTTCCGCTGATATTAGGGCTACGATCTTGCTTTGAAATGACGAATTCTTCAATAATCCTCACAGTGGCTAAGGGGTCCAGAGACGGATCAGCAGCCCTCCATTGGCTGGGAAACTGTCTGCGGTGACTCAACTCCTCTGGGGTTCGTGACTCCTCCTCCCTTTTATTAGGATCCTCCTGCCATTCCTCTGGTACCTACATATCAACAGTGAGGAATTTAAAGACTAGTTCAGGCTTGCCAATAATGTTCATATATGCACATCGGTCATTCTCTATATAAGTTCAAACTCAATGTGCTAATAAATATAATATAAGAAATACTGAGATTATAAATATTGGATAAAGAAAATACAACAACAAAGTGAAGTAATATGGTTTTCTTTCTTTACCTTATCAACTGCAAGGGTGAAGACTTTAAGATCACCATTTGATTGAATGTGAAATCGGGTGAAAGCCTTGTAATCAGCAATCCTAAGAGAAGAGAAGGCTTCATCATAGTGTAAGTTAAACCAGTTGATGCAGATGTACAAGTAGCTTCCAAACACCAAGGAAACTGTTTGAGTCGAAAAGATCCAGAAATAAAGGAACACAGAAAAATAATAAACGATGGCACCCCGTCGAGATAGAGATTCCATCCCTCTCTCACATATGTTGCTCCGAGTGACTGCCATGAGCTGATGATAAGTTTCAAATCATGAATGGATCATAATTAGTATAAAAGAAGAGAAAGCTGCATCAATTCGTGGAATAGGAGAGAGTACTTTTTCTTACCTCAGGCACGTCAAATGCAGACATGAGATACTTGATACATGCAGGATAAAGGCCAAATGTCCACTGTTCTAAAAAAGCTCGAGCAACATTTGGGAGTGGAATGTACCTACTTTCTACTGATTGGTACCATTGATAGAGAGAGTGATAACCTGATAATTAAACATATGAAACAGTAATGAGTCTTTTCTTTTTTTTTTTCTTTCTCAAACTACTCAATTGAGATAATTATCTCTTTGAAAACCACAAATTGTTACATACATACATACATTCTGTTCCTTTTGAAATACTAAGCAAAAGCTGTCACAAAAGGGATGATAGTTTGTAATTTTTCATTTAAAGAGCGTAGTTTTCAATTACTATTATGTAATAATACAGAAAAAGATCACGAAACTAAGGTAAAATTATCTGAATAAATGTTAGTGTTTTATGCGGTCCATTTTAGAGTTGCTTAGACCCATGAGTTCCTACTTTTACCAACCATATGAAGAAAGAAAAAATGCTGGACGCATATAAAGGAAATCCCACCTGAAGTTGCTAATAATTTATTCCGGACAAGCATTTCAACCGACAATTCCAACACCAACATGATAACTAGAGCTACAATCAGGTGTGTAGAGAAGTGAAAAACCCCAATCGCAATCCTTGTCTTCCATGGCTCTTTGGGGGGTGTAAATGCAATTGTTACCAGCAGAAACAATATTGAACCACCCAGAGACACATAAGAGTGATCCAGCATGTATATAAAAGCATTCAACACCGTACCAAAACAGTTCCTCAAGAAACTGAAAGCTGAATCTGATTGAAAGATGTGGCCAAGCTCACACTAGAGGAAAAAGAAAAAGGGGAAATGTCATATGGATAGAGCTTAAAAAATGCATAGGGTAATTTGATTCAAGCAAGAATTAGAAAGACACATAGATTTAATTAGCATAAAGTTGATTGATTGATAATCAAGGAATAAGAAAATAACACAAATTCACCTGTGGGAACATAGAAAAAACCAATATAAAGTATAGGATGCCACCAATAAATTCAAATCTCCAATTCTGCTTTCGAAAGTTCGAAATATTTCTGAACGCAAGCTGCACGAAATCAATAAGATGTTCTAAGCAGAGAACATACAATAAAATGTGGGTATCAAGAGGAAATGGATCACAAATCAACGAATAAAATAAGAATCTGACAGTACCGATCTTGAGATCTCAAAAGATGGATAAGCCTTTTTAAGCTCATAGGAAACTTCATGAGATTTATTGAAATCACGAAACACATGAGTGGGATGCAAAAATGCTCCACCACAACCATTTACAAGTAGATCTGGTGCATAAGCTGGCTCATCCGACCCACCAGATTTAACAGAGTGGTGCATCTAGTGATGTATGTCCCCAGCAATTCGTAGCTTACACCTTTCCTTAAGAATATTGCACAGCAGGTCTGAAACATTCTTCTCATCAGAATCACTAGCTTTATCGTACCAATTAATAAGCCAATCTGGTTGGTGCGTCATAACAATCACAGTGTCTCCCTCTTCAAACTTGATTACACGTGCACAGGCCAATAAAGAAGTTCAAATCAATTAGCAACATGTTTAGGAGCAATCGACAAGGAATAGTACAAGAGCCTGTTTGATTGCATTATATAGAAGATCAAAACTCTTATGCGGAACTGTTACTTTATGCGAAGACAAAACAATGCATGGATCTCAACAAAGGAAAAAAAGAGCAATGCATGTGCACAAGCAATATTGATTATAAACCATTTTTAACATATATAAAATCGTAAAGAGAAGTTAGATTGATACCATTTCTTGAGCTAGTTTTGAGAAGAATTCGAATTGGTACACATCAATATCATCTTGGAGTGCAAGATCAAGACCAAACACCCACCATCCTTTCGGGAGTTTCAATGCGAAATAACTCTTCCTTTGAGGCATAAACCACCCGCCCAACCAGCTCTTATGGCATATATTCCTCATAAAGGTATGAAGTCCATCAAACCAATCTGTCACGCCGGAACTAGAGATCATTATTAATGCATGCAAGACACGACAACGTTTTAAACAACAACCAACTTCTAAAGCGTTCAATGAAAAAATTAAGACCAACCATGGTTTCCGGGAATAAGAAAACATTGAGGCCCTTCATATGTCACTTGTCCAGAAGGCCCCGAACGCTTGTTAACGGCCATACGGGCTGTCTTAGCCCATGATGGCGGCTGAAAAGCATCTTTAAAAGGATCAAAGAGGCGCCTTTGATATGTGATTTGTGACGGGTTAGGATACCTATATAATTCAACGGCAAAAATATATCCAACTAGATAAACAAATTATCAAAAGCTGTTTAAACAACATATAAAACAATTAGAATTGCGTTCCAGATTTCAAATCTTGTCATATCAACAGTGTGAAATATGTGTTCTCCATACTAGCTTGCAAATATAATTTTTTTTAGTGGACCACCACAAAAATGTCTTACGCAATATCTCCTCCAATGAGTAGTAAGTCCCCGCGCTTAAGATCCCTGGGAGTAATGCTAGGCTGAGCAAGTAGTCGTGCCACTGTATAAGTTGAGTTCCCGCCCTCGCCAGTGTCAGCCATGAAGTCAAACCATAGTTCTTCCTTTCCGCTATAAACATCAAACAAAAAATCTTCATGTGGAACTCCATCTTGAATGTTCCTTCCATTTGTTGACACAGCTTCAACCACGCTTGTAGCTGCCTAAAGATTGGAAAAGGGTAAGATAATAAATATATATATCATCTACATTATATATTGCAGCATATATTTAAAATGATTTTTCCAACAAAATCTAAAAGCGCTCATTGCCACAACAAAATTAAAAAGGGTTGACGATTTAATTTCATTTGATTTGACAGAAGAGAGAGGTCTTGTTTTATTAATAAGACTAATTTAAGATCATTTCGCTCATCAGGGGCTGAAATTGATTGCTAATCAATATAATAATATAGGAGAAATTTCCCTCAAATTCTTATCCGAAATTGATGGCCTCATGTGAAGAGACATAGACACACAAGTGAACCTACAACATTTATTACTATCCGTAGAGATTTTCTGAGCAAAATTAAGGGTTGGTTTGGATTCAGTATAAAATGAGATAGTTTTAGATGAAAAATAAAAATTGAGAAAAATATTATTTTTTAATATTATTTTTATTTTAAAATTTGAAAAAATTAAATTGAGATTTAAAAAAGTTGAATTATTTATTATATTTTGTATAGAAATTTGTAAAAATTGTGATGATGAAATAAAATATTTTATGAATCTAAATGGAGTCTTAATGTTTCATAAATGGTGAGGCCCTCGCTTGAGGCCCTCAATTTTGGTTAAGAATTTAAAGGAAACTCGATCCCAGTGTATGTATATTGGTGAATGTAACACGTGCAAGAATAAATGGGACCATACCTGCAATATGCGCATGTCAAAGCGACCTAGAAAGACATTTACTGATACAATAATGTCAAAAACAGTCTTGTATAAATCAACTGATGTTCTGCAAAACAGCCATCACCAATACATAACAACCTACTCAAAATCTCTATTAGGGAAATATGGCAAAAGACAGAGAACAATAAAGACCATATATAGCAGACATACCCTGAATACCAAGGAACCATATCTGAAAATTTAGGCTTCGTTTGTTCATTCTTTCCCTTCTTCTCCTCACATTCTTCGCTTGACCTGGCCAAAGGCGCAAAAGAACTTTAAATATTTCTAATAAGGAAACACATGGAAATAGGATGTGGCGTAAAGCTAGACTTTAAACCAATAGGAGGCTGACACGTTACTCTTTCATTGTTGTTCAACAACATGTTAAACGCATGGATTCCCACCCCCAAATTTGATATAGGACACAGTAAGCCCATTGTCCTGGAGCCAATTTCTCTTTCATTCCTGCACATCGAATTCATAAGACTATTTTGGGTTAGAGAACAGGAACACTTCTCCACCATTTCCTCCAACATAACACAAGCTTCAATAATTTCTCCTCTGCCAACTCATGTGTACCTTCTAGCATGATCCTATATGTCCGAAAGTTGAACTCAACATCCTTCCTTCTTTTCCATCTCCTTCACAAGCTTCCTCATCCTACTGAACTCTCCAACCTCACACAACGCATCCATTATTGTATTATAAGTAATCACATTGGGTTCGCAACCCAACTCCTCCATTGAAGCAGTCATCTTAATAGCAGCTTATGCATTGTACGTTCTGCTTACACAGACCTTATATACACATATATATATTGTAAGTCAACACATTAGGAAGCCAGCACAAGCAATTCATCAAACAACTCATCTATCCTCCTCCCCTTCAACAACAAAGCCGTGTAACCATAGCATAACAAACAATGTCGTGCTTAATTACTCGTACTTTCATCTCCTTTTTTTATGATATTTATCATCTCTTTGGATACAAATGGAGACAAGTACCTCATGGAGATGGTGGAACCGGTGGGTTGGGTGGTGACAGCAAAGTTGGGTTTTGGGGAGGATTTGGTGAGTGCGGAGGAAGGTAGAGGGGAATGGCCATGAGAGAATGCAGATGGAGATGGTGTCATTCATGGCTGGTCCTCTAATTTTGTCTGACTCAAAACCTCAAGAGCACCCAATCCTTTCCTACCCTTCCCTAACATAACTCATTCAAGTTAGAATAATCCATTAATCCACGAGAAAACCACAATTTAATATCCACAAAAAATCCATATTATTGAGCAAGCTGCACTGACTTCCACTTCGAAGACCATCTCCGCTGCTTCACCAAACGGCATCACCACCTCAACTACTGATCATCACTGTCCTACCATGTCATCTCCTATTCTAGAACCTTGTGGAATAACTTAGAATAGGCTTGGTACGTGCTCTCTTATCTTCTTAATGGCCTTAATTCTGAATGAGTCCTTCGTTGTTTCAGTTACTACGCGACCCACTGCCATTAACTTAGCCGAACTGTTCAATCTCCTCCTCACCTTTGAAAGACGTCTTTCCCTTACCTTTATACAACAAGGCCTTCTCCCAAATTCTTCTGTTCAGGTTACTACCATGCTTTCTCCTCAAAATATTATTCGTGGTGGTTGCGGTGGCCATAGCGGTGGTCGAAACAATAACCATGGTGGTCGCTTTCGTGGTGGCCGATTCTTTTCATTTCCTCAATCTTCATCACCACACTCTAACAAGCCAACTTGCCAAGTTTGCAACAAAGTGAGTCATGTAGCACTGCAGTGCTACCATCGTTTTGATCAAGCTTACCAGTTTGAGCCTCCACGTTCTCTCTCTACTCATTATACCAACTCAAAGTCCCTCTCTGATCATCAATGGTATCCTGAGTCTGCGGCCACAAACCATTTCACGTCTAGTCTAACCTTCAAAATTTAAATCTCTCTATTGAACCATACTCTGGCCCCAAACAAATCCATGTAGGCGATGACACTGGGCTTCCAATTACTCACATCGATGACTCTCAACTCTCCACTTCATGTTCTAATTTTTTGCTTCGTAAATTACTTTATGTTCCACATATAACCAAGAATCTCGTTTTAGTTCAACAATTTTGCGGTGATAATTTTGTCTTCTTCGAATTTCATGCTTCTAATTTCTTTGTGAAGAACAAACGAACTGGAACTCTTCTACTCCAAGGACCAACCCATAAAGGCCTATCTTTTTCCTCCTCCAATTCAGTCACAATCTGCTCCTGCTGCTCTCATTGGTGAAAAGACTATTATATATATATATCTCAATGGCATCACCGTCTTGGACATCCAACACTTTGGCTTGTCTCTCAAATTCTGCGTACCAAGTGCTTGCCGTTTATTCCCTCTTAACCAGATTTTTTTTTTTGTTCAACTTGTCCTGTTGCCGAGTGTCAACAACTTCCTTTTAAATCCTCTGTTAATCAGTCCTTAGGACCCTTGCATTTAATTTTCGTAGATCTTTAGGGTCCATCTCCTTATATATTTAGAGATGGTTTCCGTTATTATATTTCCTTTGTTGATGATTATAATCACTACACTTGGTTTTGTCCTCTTGCCTCCAAAGGAGACGCTACTTCTATTTTTCTTCTTTTTCAATCTCATGTTGAACGTTTATTCAATATCAAGATTAAAAATATTCAAAGTGATTGGGGTAGGAAATTTCGACCCCTCACTCGTGTTATCAATTCTCAAGGAATTTCACATCGTCTCTCTTGTCCACATACCCACCAACAAAATGGTGTGATTGAGAGAAAACACTGTCACATTGTTGAAACAGATCTTGTTCTTTTAGCAACTGCATCTCTTCCCTACAAATTTTGGGCCAATGCTTTCCACACAGCAGCATACCTAATCAATTTTCTTCCATCTCCCTCTCTTCAAAACAAATCTCCTTATTTTCTTCTTTACAAAAAAGATCTTGATTACTCATTTCTTAAAATTTTTGGATCCGAGTGTTGGCCCAATCTTCGGCCTTACAATAGAAATAAACAATTTTCGTTCATCCTCTTGTCTTTTCCTTGGATACAGTCCTATTCATAAAGGTTATAAGTGTCTCCATCTTCCCTCAAATAGGTTATATATTTTTCGTGACGTCAATTTTAATGAAAACTCTTTTCCTTATTCCACTTTTTCACCATCAAGCTCTACTTCCACTCAACCCACTCAATCTACTCACACCATCCTACCCATCTCTCCATCCCCCATCTTGGGCCCCCTACCTCAAACCCATTGCATAGCCCATCTTCTGCTTCCAGCCCACCCCTCACACACGACCCATCCTCCCCTTCTTCATCCTCTTCTTCTGATGTATCCGTATCTCGATCCTTCCCCCTGCATCTTCCTCCTTCCAATTCCACTTCTAACCCACCATCAGTTCCACCAAGATCCACTATTATCACTCGGTCCAAATCCAATTCATCCCTTCCCAAACATTTTTCTAATGGCCATATTCTCTACCCTCCACCACGTCACTGCCCCACTTCCACCATTGAAGTTCCTAAAGAACCCAACTCTTATTTTGTTGCCTCCTGCTTCGCTGAATGATATGATGCCATGACAAATGCATTTTAGGCTCTTCTTCAAAGTCACACATGGACACTTGTTCCCTTTTCCCCTTCTTCTAACATTGTTGGTTGCAAGTGGGTCTTCTTCACAAAGCACCTTGCCAACAGCACAATCGAAAGGCGTAAAGCACACCTCATTGCAAAGGGCTTTCATCAACAAGAGGGTCTAGATTACTCCTAGACCTTTAGTCCAATAGTCAAGCCCCCATGATTCGGTTAGTCCTCTCCCTTGCTAACTCTCATGGTTGACCTCTTCGTCAACTTGATATCCAGAACGCTTTCCTTCACAGTGATCTCAATGAAACTGTCTATATGTCTCAACCGATTGGCTTTATGAGTATGGCTTATGGCTTCAAGCAAGCTCCTCGTGCATAGTTCACCTAGATCAGTTCTCAACTTTGTGAGTATGGTTTCCTTCCCTCTAAAGCTGATCCCTCCTTGTTCATTTATTCCTCCAATTCTGTTATGGTCTATGTCATTGTGTATGTGGATGACATTATTCTCATCAACTCCCATGTCTCTCAAATTGATCATCTCATTAGTTTCCTTGGATCTATGTTTCTCATCAAAGACTTGGGAAAATTATCTTTTTTCTAGGCATTGAAATCTCTTATTTACCAGATGGCATTCTTCTCTCCCAACGAAAATATATTCGCGACATGATTCTCTCCAAAACTAACATGTTATTTGCCAAATGAGTTACATCTCTAATGGTAGCTTCTACTCGACTTTCCCTCTCAGACACTCCTTCATTCATTGATCTAACTCTCTATCGAAGTGTAGTAAGTGTCTCCGGTACTTATCTTTAACATGACTTGACCTTGCCTTTGCCATTAATAAAATTTGACAATTCATGCACAATCCCAAAAAATCCCATTGGCAAGCTGTGAAGCGTCTACTAGATACCTCAAACAAACCTTAAATTTTGGTCTATTCATTCATAAATCATCTTCTCCTCAACTCCAAGCCCTTTCGGATGCCGATTGGGCAAGTTGTCCCAATGACCGCCACTCTACCGGTAGCTTTTATATCTTTCTTGGTAAGAATCTAGTCTCATAGAGCTCTCGCAAGCAACGAACTGTTGCTCGCTCTAGCATCAAGGCAGACTATAAGGCTCTTGCCAACACCACAAGTGAGTTACTTTGGATTCCGTCCCTTCTCAAAGAATTATGTATAATCCTTCCTAAACCTCCTCTTCTTTGGTGCGACAACCTTGGTGCTACCTACCTATCCGTGAATCCAGTCCTCCATTCACGCAAGAAACACATGGAAATTGATTTCCATTTCGTGCGTGACAGGGTCACTACCAAAGCTCTTCAAGTTGCATTTCTTCCCTCAAAGGGCCAATTGGCCGACATCCTTACCAAGCCCTTAGTTTCCTCTTGTTTTCATTCAATAAGAACGAGCCTCACTATATTAATTGACACACTGTTAGGCTCACGGGGGCGTATTGAGCAAGTTGCGCTGCCTTTCACTTCGAAGACCATCTCAGTTACTTCACCAAATGGCATCACCATCTCAGTTGCTGATCACCACTGTCCTACAACGTCAACTCCTGTTCTAGAACCTTGTGGAATAACTTAGAATAGACTTGGTACGTGCTCTCTTGGCACGTTTGTATTATTCTGGCAAACACCATAACCAACTCTGCTATAATGAGTAGCAGTGCACACCAACTGCTTGTAAAAATGTCAGAGTTTATCAGGACCCTTCTTGTATAAAATACGACATGTACACAGTGAAATTCAATCAATGAGGATTACATTTTATTTTCCTCATCTTCAATATTCTAACACATATCCTCAAACATATGTAGGATATGAAAATCTTATTATGAATTGATCAGGTGTGTAGTAACATGTTATTGAGCAGCAATGGCGTGGGTAAAGCTTTCCACCAGGTTCGGTCCAAAAATGAACATTTCTTATAAAAATGAAATGCAGATAAAAAGATACAAAATACTACTCACCCTGATAACTTCGCCGCTATATAATTAGCAATGTAAAGGCCTATAAATGTTGCCCATAACGAGTACACTGGATAGATTTCGTCCGTTGCAACCTTGGGGGACCCACTCTTATCAAACTGATAAAATAAAAACATTTTTAAAACAAGAGACAATATTATAGGACAAACAAAATACTACAAAATAAATACTAATAGGTGATGTTAGTTTTATAAGTTATTTAAAAATGTCAAAATCATACTTGTGTAAAATGTAATTATATAAGAGAGATGGTATTTATAATCTTAGAGTGTGCAAGTCTCGTGCACTCCCATTAAAAAAAATAAATGTAAGATTTATTTAAAAAATTATTTTTTTAATAATAAATTTTAATTTCTTATAAAAAAATGTATAATACTTACACACTATAATTACACAGTACTCTAAAACTATATCTAACATTACGTACTCATTGTAGAAAGAGGGTCGTATGTCACAATATGGCAATATCACACTGACCTTGCCATAAATAACGTATATTGTCCCGTAATTGTCCAATGTAGCAAAAAGGGGAGAATTTGAGTAACTCGGAGACTCAACCCGGGGAGCAGTACTAGTTAGCCAATATGAGCAGACTTGTTCTTTCAAGTTTCTTGGTTCCAGCGGTCTCTCATCTCTACATTCACTTAGGAAAAAACAGCAGGCTATACCGACAACCTTCAAAGCATGAAAAATCAGGGGAAAAATTATCCTATATATATATATATATATAGATACACATATATGGAGGTATATACGTACAAAACCGCCGTACTGATCAGTATATATACAGTACTTACAGCAGAAAGTTGGAGAATGATCCGTATGCCTGGCCACTTTCGAATCTCAGTACGTGAAAAGATGTAGCAAAAGCCATCAAAAATAGAGTGGAAGACGAGAAGACACAGAATAGAAGAGGCAAAAGTTGTCAAAAATAATGACAGATTCATTCTCATAAATACTACGATCCACTGTGTACTAGGATAATGATACACAGCTGCCACAAAAAGCCAGGAGAAATACCTGCAACAAATAATGATATTAACTCCTAGTTCAACCATTACATATCCTCTCACGAATATGCGTAATAAGGCTGTGAGTTCTAACCCACAACTATCTCCTAATTTCTTCATTGAAATAAAAAGGAAGAAGTCGTGAATATAATCATCGTGGATGGGTGATTCATACGTGCTGTATAAAAAAATTATAAAAGTAAATTCACAAAGTAATATGTCGATCTTGATGTAGCATATTAAATTGTAAAATTACTTTATTATAAAGTAGATCTAATATCGTGCGAATTTATTTTTATGAAATCTCTTTATAACTGTAGAACAGAAAATGTACGTCCAATTAATGAAAGTATATATGCGCCCGTGGTTTTATGATCTGCATATCCTATACGTACGTACTTGGGATTGATTTTGAATTAGAGATAAAACGCGCTATGCATGACTTAAATAGATTTACACGTATGTAGGTATGTATGAGACATTTTACATTTCCTCTAGCACTTGCGGGAATGAAGTAGTAGTACTGAAAACACAATAATTATCACAAGATTCAGAGTAGTAATTAGTATTTAGTACCACTTATTGAAATTGGAATAGCTCGGTTCCCCTATCAATGTCTGGCGGAAGAAATAGAAGAATCCAATCAAACAGGCATGCATAGACCACCACACGATGTCTTTGTCATGATCGTTAAGGGCACTCATAATCTCGAAAGGGATAAAGAAGAGGCAACTCAGAAATGCAACGACTACTGCATGATGTGAAAGCTCAGGTTGGTATGGGTATGTATCCGTTGCCATTTCAGACGTTGATCGATCTTAATTGGTTTTCAAGGCTAGTTTGTAAATAACCAGTCCAAAAACTTTAGATCATCTCCATCATCAAGAAGATCAGGGCTTCCATTAAATTGCTTCTTAGAACCTGCTTGATCGATTGAAATCTTGAACCAGCTGATGTTTCAAGTGAGTACAGGCCGTCCGAAAGCATCCGAATTCTGTAAAGGAGGAGTAGCGTATTAAGTATTTCTATGAATATCATGTATGGTACTAAGTAAAAACCATAAGGTCTTGTTTGTTTTTACAACAACTCTCAATTCATCTCATTTTATCTTATTTAATCATTATAATTTTTTTAAATTTTTACATAAAATAAAATAAACAATTCAAATATTTTAAATCTCAAAATAAAAATAATATTAAAAATATATATTTTAACAATATTTTAATTAATTTTTAACTTTAATCTCAATTCAACTCATTCTAAAAAAAAACGAAGCCCAAGTCTTAAATCGATATATGGGTTAATTCATTTATTCAAAGGAAACAATAACTGGGACAAAAGATCAATAAACAAATTACTAAATAATTGACGTACGTACGTACTCAAACAAATATATTTCAATTGCAAGTACTGTGAAAAGTTATTAAACAAGAATATATAGTACATTGAGAAATTGATTGAGATGTTAATTACTTGCATCAGCTTGTTCCTGATCACGAAAACCCTTTGACTCGAACTCAGGATTTTTGTTCAAAAACCATGTGAAATAAGTAAAATAAAATTTTAAAGAAACTTCTATCATTTCTGAATAAATGTTATGTATAGTAAAAGAACCTATTTAGGAAAATAGACTAAAGTAATATTCATGTACTACATCAACCGTTCCTTTGGAAAAAGATATTAAATGCAATCAAACAGAAAAACAGAACCAGAAATAAGTTCATGAGATAGAGAGAAGAGAGGTACCTGCAGCTAGGTGGTATCTGGGCGAGCGAGGAAATTAGAAGTTGATCGATCGAGCTGGATCAAGTCATGATAATAAAGAAAAGAAAATTAGAGCCACGAGCGCAAGGATTCCTGATCATTCAGATAAAAGCTGGGAGCTACGCATAATAAAATATGCATTCTTTTTCTATATGGAAAAAATGCTCGCATGATTAATGAAATCATCATCACACGAAAGAAAAGAAACCAGAAATTCATGCGGGAACAGTAGTACTAGGAAAGCGTTGCTCAGTTCAAGAAAAACAAACAGACAGACTCGAAGTTTCAAAAAAACACTTTGGTAGAGAGAACATCAGAAAGGTACGTACACTTGGTAGCCAAGCGAACACAAAGAATAATGGAGATCGAACAATGTCAAGGAGGAGACTATATATATATATATATGTATTCATACGCGCGAAGAACTTAACAACGTGCATGAGATAATGAGGGAATAAAAAAGAACTGTTTCTCTCTCCCTCCCGACCATATTTCAAAGCATTGACTTTATTTCTGGGACTGGGAGCAACACATGCATGCCATGCCATGCCACCGAGTGACGAACCTTGCACATGCAATGCCAAATACGAGGAAGTAGCAGCAAGGTTGGCATAATTCATCGGCATATTCCAATCGTGTTTGTGTCTGAAACTGGACTAGTTACGCGTTGAAGACTATAAGCTGCAGCGGAAGGAAGGCTTCTTTTGTTTCATATAATATATATATATATATATATATATATATATATATATATTGTCTCCTGTATCATAAAAGCGTATATCCTCGTATAAGATAAACAGTAATTAATAGTGTTTTCTTTGGATACCTTTTATTTCGCATATATCCCTATGTAACTAACTATTATTACAATTGTGCCTCTTTAAGTCTTCAGTTTTATAAAAAAGTACATAAATAGCTTACTATAATTACAAAAATTGCCATTAAAAATCCTTTGTTGTGTAGTATCTTTCAAGAGTAATTCTATATACAACCGTAAAGTATGTAAACGTCGCGTAATCGCTTTGAAAAAGAATAGGGTCTACTATTAAAAAATTAATTTTTTTCATTTGGGCCCTATGTTTTATTCACTTTTTTCAAAACGATTATGCGACGGTTGTATAATTCACAGTTGAAAATATATTTTCTCATTTTCTAAAGGTTTTGAACTCTTTTAGTGTATTGACAAAAATGATCCTAACTTTTTTAGATAGGTTGGCGTGCGTGCAATATGACATAGTCACATAAACTCATACTTATATATATATTAGGCAGGCATAATTGGTTTTGAAAAATGTTAGTCTTCCTGCTGCCTCCCTCTGGAATTTTTTTTATATTTATTTTTATTTGGTAATTAAAGAAATATATTTTATGATGTTGTCTATTTTTAAAAAATATATATTGAAAAATGTTAAAAAAATGCATGTGAAAAAAAGAAAAACAAAACACATGAAATACACTAGCGGGAGCCCTCGACAAAGCAGCGGTGGCTGTAGAGCCACACTTTTTTTTTAAAAAAAAATTGCAGCCAATAAAAAAACAAAAAAAAATAAAAAACAAAAAACACATGAAATATACTAGCGGAAGCCGTCAACAAAGCAACGGTGGCTATAGAGCCACTCTTTTTTTTTTTTTTTTTAAATTGTAGCCAGTGAATAGTATGTCTTGTTAGGAATAACGCTGACTATGTTATCATATATATATTTACAGAAAAGAGTCCAAATGAAATTAGAAAAAGCTAGCTAGCTAGCTAGCATATAATTATGTATATCATGTGGTCACGATTAAATCATGCAGCTAGCTAGCTAGCATGCACGTAATTGGTGAGTGAAACCAAATTATTTATTTCATATTGAATTATTACTTGATTTCTATCTTATTTAAGTTTCTTTCCTTTCTACCCTACCCTGTAGATCGCCATTTGCAGCGTTGATTGGTTTGTTAATTTGACCTATACTACACGACTCACTAATCTTATTTCTATCTGACTCTTTTATTGAACAAACAAATTTGGATTCGTCGACTTTTAGTTACTACATACCATATGACATTATACGCATGCTGCCATGCATTTATTGGACAACTATATTTGATTGTAATTTCAACATACATTATTATTATGTTGCTTATAAACTTGATAATATTTATGTAAAAAATTGTGTTTATAAACTTGGTGATTTTAAATATGCACTCTCATAAATTTGTCAATTGGATGGTGATTTTATATATTAACTCATTTATATAAATAATGATTTTTTAATTAGTTGTTGTTCAGAATATACTTTTAAAGAGTTTTTATTTAATTAATAAATTATTACTATTGTATATTTTTATAAAGAGAATTTATTTTTATATAAATTTTTTTTCTCTTTAACAGGACGCTACGTATAACGAACATACGTGCCTTGCACGTAGCCTCCTTACTAATATTTAGGCCTGTGCATAAAAAGCCTTAAACCGATCCGTCCGTAAGACCCGTTATTTACCCGTCCGACAAAAGTCGGATTCATCGGGTTAAACGTAACAACGGGTTGACAACGTATTATATCGGTCGAAACCGAAGAAACCGCAAGATTTGCTACTATTTTTTTTCTTTTTTACAAAATCAGCATAAATCCTCCCTCCATCAATCACTTCCTTTATTCCATAAACGACACGCAACTTGCACTCATTTTTACCGCCATTAATGCTTTGCAATGGTTTTTAATGCCTTCCCTCCTTTGTTCAATTTCCCATAATGCATTTGGTGGAAGAGGCCACGTGTCTGTCAAGCTTTACTCTATCTCTCCCCTGCTTCACACGTTGTAGACAGAGAAGATACTAAAGGTTACATAGGTAGCTATTAATGCCCTTACAGCTCTTAGCTGTTCACTTCCTCCATTCATTTTTGTGGAGCAGGCTTTAGGGTTTTTTACAGTGAAGCAAAGAAAACTCAGATTCTGATCTGATCTTAGAAACCGATTGGGGATGGTGAGGCTTCAGTACCGGCCTCATAAAGGAGGAGGAGGAGCACTGGCTCGGCTTTTGGTGCTACTCTTTCTGGTGTTCTTGTCCAGTTTGTTCAGCCATTTAGGCCATGCTTTGCCTTCCATGTTCTGTATTTGGATTATTTAATTCGAATCATCTTCATTTCTACTTCACTAAATGGGTCAGTGGATGTTTTCCAACAAAAAGACTTTTTTTTTCTTTTTTTTTGTTTTGTGCTGATCATCCCATAAAGTTTAATGAAGCCCTTAGAGAAATCTCATTTATGCCCAGACCTCGAGATCCTGATTCTCTGCATTTGATTTCCGCTACGGATACCTGGGTTGTCTCCTGCGTTAGGGAAAAGGGAAAGATGTCATCGTCCACGCTTTTTGCCCTCCATTGGAACGAACGAAGAAAAGCAGAACGGTTTCGACCCAACCCGATTTTTACAGGTCGGGTCGGTTCGAGTTGGCTTGTCTTTTAGAGCGGGTCGGGTTGGTTCGGACCAAAAATTGGTTTGAACGGGTCGGTGTGCAGGCCTGCTAATATTATAATAAGAGCATATCCGGTGTGAACAGTAATTTTTGACCTTCCGTATAGTCCGGGCGTGTCGTGCGGTGTACTTTGTTGTTTTGTGTATGTGGTCTTGTTTATCGTATCATGGGGTTGGGATTTATTTTATCTTTTGTGTTTTACGTGCCGGTTGTGACAGTGCAAAAGTCTCTTATGTCTTTTGTCCGTCTGTCAATTCAACAGTCCATCAATCCATTCGTCTAGGTAGTTGTGTCTGTCAAGTTTTTTCCAACTCTCGTCGTCGAGTGTGAGGGTTTTTAGGTTTTGTTATTTTTAAATTGTGTTTTGCCGGTCATGTGAGTATAAGGTTTCGTTTGGATTTGAAAATGAGATGAAATGAATTGAGATGAGTTACGAATAGAAATGAGATGAATTATGAATAGTAATGAGATTTGTAAGTTAAAATTGATGAATAATAATGAATAGTAGTGAGATGAGTTGAGATGGATTACGAATACAAACTGAATTTAAATTTACATCTTTTTTTTTTCAATTTTCCTGTATATTCTTTTAATATTTTTAAATATTTACAAAAATATAAAAATATTAAAAACTTAATCACTGGGTAGAAAAAAAAAAAAAAGGAAAAGAAAAAACCATTAATTCAATGCATGGCATATTCCAATCTGTATGTGTCTGAAACTGGACTAGTTCGTTCAACACGAGTGTTACGTGCTGTTTTAATTTAATCATGATGATTAAAAATTTCTTCAATTAACTATATATATACATATCAATATTATTTAAGTCTTAGACTTTTCTCTAAAAAATAAAGTAGACTAATTAATTGACACCCATCGTCAACATTTTCACATCTACCAGTCCAACATTTTTCATGATCTCTTATGTAAAGCTGATCATCTTTAGCAAGTCTAAAAAATGACATAAAGCTAGTTATCTTTTTAATTAAAAATAAAAATTTAAAAAATGACAATTGATGGTTGATTTTATACAGTTTTCAACTTTTCATTTAAACGCTGATTAACTTGAAAATTCTATATAAACTGGGGTTTTTATTATTATTAATGGCTATGGGTATAATGACCAATATTAATATGCTTTCTAATTTTCTAAATACATGCACCCCCAGCATTCACATCCGTGTCCTATAATCTCTTTTTTTCTATAATTTGAGAAAAAATTTAGAAAATGCTCTCAAAACTTCACTCTATCTGAATTCCTATTTTAGAAAAAAGATTTAGGGAATGAGCAGTAGTTCTTCAAATATAGAAAATTACTATTCATCTCTTAAATTATTTTTATCAATATTTTATTCATTTTAATTAAATTAATTCTTCTTCTAATATAATCTTAAATAATAGTTTTAAAAATAATTTAAATAACTACGAAAATATAAAAAAAAGTAATTTAAAAAATCTTTAAAATAATTTAAATTTTTATTTAAAATATTCACTAGAGTAATAATTCAAAACATAAAAAAAATATTGAGTAATTAAATTTATAAATAGAAGTGAGAGAAAAAAGTAATAGAAAAAAAATAAAAAAAATATTATTTTAATAAAATAGAGAAATGATAGAGAATGTGATGTAGAAATTTTTTAAAGAAAAGTAAAATTTAAGATAAAATTATAAGAAGTGTTCTTCTTAACTAAAATATAAGAAAAAATTTAAGGAATTAAATGGAATGCTCTTAAGGAGTAGAAATTGTTAGAAGTTAGAAGTTAGAAGTTAGAACCAGGCTCCAGCGTGGCCATGATGGAAAGGGAAATTTTCAAACAGGATGCAGTGCTGTTTTACGCTTTACACTGGTCAATAAAATTGTGACACATAAGCAACTAATTTAAATCTTCTATTTTTATTTTAAAATTTAAAAAGATTAAATTATTTATTATATTATTATAGTTTGACCAATAGGGGTTGTAGGAGTACTGTTTCCTATGAAGAGAGAGCCAAAATGGGAGGGAGAGAGGCATATGGGTTTCGGTCTTGGGTTTGGAATGGCAGAGAGAGAGAGGGGCTTGGGGTTTGGATTGCCTCTTTAATCGAGTGGGAAAAAGTTTTGTCGTTTTTTATGTTTTTGACCCACTAGAGTCACGTATGAGAAATATATTATTCTTTCGAGTAATACTACGGATCAACTTACTGTAACTCATCATCCGTTGCACACTGATCTAATTATTTTTTTAAGCAAAACGCACGTTTTGCTTCGTGGGTTTTACATTTCACTCCATTCGAATTTTGATGCATATCTGCACCCACCCGCCTCCCTCACCAGGACCAGCGTCGGCTTCCTCTTCCCAGCGCCACCCCGCGACGGCGTTTTTCTGTTCAGCGCCACCTCGCGACGCTCCTCCGTCTGTCACTTCCCGCGAGCTGATTGAACGGACCAAACTAGCAACACTGCTCCGATGGATCTGTTTCGTCGCCGCCCCACTATCAGCTTCGTAGGTAAATGTTGTACCATTTTTCCTTCCATACTATTACGTTCTTCTTGTATACTGAGAGAAGTGATATTTGGGTTATGTGAGATAGGGGTATTGCGGCTTAGGGTATGGAGACAAAATTGTTCTTTGGGTTTGGAAGACATGATTCTTGTTTGGAACTTGTTTTTTTTATTGTTTAATAGAGTTTGAGGGATGAAAATGCCATCTAATTTCAAACAAATATAAAATTTTAAGTTTTCATTATGGCTGTAAGATCCACTGTACCTGAATTTGAACTCTATCATGTCTCGTTAGATTGAACACGGACTAATCATACTTCAAGGTAAAGAGACCTCATTTTGGACGTCATAGAGAATGGAGAAAATTATAAGGACTTCATAAATTTTCATAGAAGAACAGGGGATTAATAGCATTTGTAACTGGCTTTCTACGACTACGAATAAGTCATACTTGTTGATTATTTTCATTGAAGTCTGAATTATCTGGACTTCCAAACTCACATGACTCTAAAAGTTAGTCATTGGATTTTGTTTTGTTCGTGAGTTCCTTCAATGAGTCAATTTTCAGATGGTTCTTATAGAAATTCACAAAAAGTTTCAGATAACAATAGTTTGAATGATGTCTCTTAACTTCCTAATTGTTGTATGAGCTACAATATTTGTTACCTTTTTTAATTCAATTGTGTCCAAAGATTTCCAATCCAAATCATTTTCAATTTCGAGAAAAAGATCTATGCATATTGTTTTTTCTTTAGAAACCCTTGGTATAAAGGTGTGTTCAGAAATCTGTTAAGCTTGTAATTCTTAGTTGGTATTCAAGCTCAATATATCAGGATTGTTTCTTGAATTAATTTGCACCTTATTATATGAGTTGCCATTCTAGTTGAAAATTGTTAGTTGGTATTCAATGCCAATCTGTATGAGTTGCATCTTGTCTGACCATCAACCAAAAATCTCGGGGTATGTGAATATTTTTTGTTCCACTTCTTTGCTGTGCTCTTAAATTTTTTGTTACAACAAAAAAAACTTCTGAATGCTCTTTGCTTTTGTTATTCGTTTTAATACAATCTAGTTGGGATGATTCCATAACTCAATCCAGATCCAAATCTCAGTGGCATAAATATAATCTAGTTGGTATTTAGTGATGAAAGAGTTTTCTTTCTTTGTTGATGTTTGATTTTAGAGTAGATTCAAATGACATAAATATAATCTAGTTGGTATTTAGTGCTCACTATCTCCTTAACTTGGGAAAAAAGCTTATTTTAATGCATTAGCAAAGGTACATGTAATTCTTGGTTTTCTTAAAAATCCAAAAAAAAAAAAAAAAATTATGATTTTTAATCGAGAAAATGAACTCTAGTCCATTCTCATATCATTTTCCCCTTTAAATGTGACCATTTTCAGTCCCTATTGAGTAGATGCTACTGTCTTTTTATAATCAAGGGGTACATTCTAAATTCTCTTACAATCAACGAGTTGAGTCTAATGCTTACCAAGAAAATGAAGAGCCACTAGCATATAAATGACAGAGGGGGCAGCCGCATGATGGGGTCCAGAAATAATACTCGAAAATAAAAAGCAAATGAGCCATTAATGATATAAAACTATACAAAAGACAACCCATTTCCACATAACTTATTGCTGGGGTAGAGCACTTTGTGGTGAATACAATACTGAGAATAATCTTAAGTTAGAAATTATCCAGAATCTACAGTGTTAAAATAATGTGAGATGGAGAGTTATTCTGGAGCAATTAATAGAGTATGTGAGTCTTATATTTTGAATGCTATATTTCACACGTTTTGAATGTATATTTTTTTTTTCAATCTGATATAAAATTTGGACTAGTAATTGGCAATCCTAGAGGATATCTATCAAGCACAGACATTATCTCATCCACAACGACCATTACTGCCCTTTCAACTCTCAATCATTGTTGCGCATAAGTGAGCACCAATATCGTACATGGACCACACTTGCCTGCCTCACCCACAACCCCCCAACACCTTAGACATTGTGCTCACACAAGCTTATCGCAAGCAGTTTAAAATTCATTACAAAGGCAATAAATTTTTACCCACTCATGGGAGTATCCAATGCTAATGTCCAACAAACTATATTTTAGTTTTTTCTTGGACAACTTTGCAATATTTAGTTATGGGATTTGTTTCTAGATCAATTATGTCTATTTGTTATGTGCAGATAGGTGTAATGGAGTATTTTGACTATTAAAGTTTCATCATTACAGTGTTTGCAAAGTCAAACAAGTTAAATCAGAGAGTGGGAGTTTATTTTCATTTTCAAAGTTTTAAAACTTGGCACAAGCAGTTTCAAATCTCATGCTATCTTTATTTTATCGTGTCCATTCTTTCAGATAAACCATGTACAAACCATCTTTTCAGACAAGCAGAGCTGGAAATTTTTCCTACTGCACTGCATGTATTCGTCATTTGATTTTGATTATGAGTGCAAACCATTACTCTGCTTTTCACAGAGGAGGAAAGCCACAAGAATATAGAGACACTTGGTGTTTTATGAGGAAGATATGAATTTGTTGAAATTTGACAGCTTTGGAGCTTCCTAAATTAGATTTAGATTAATAGGTTGATTTGGTCTAGTTTCTTCAATTGCAGACTGGTATTATTTCTCCTAGTAATCTGAGGACGAAGCTCATTGGGCCTCGCAATCATAAAAAAGAGGATGGATCAAATGGTAACTCTGCGAGAACTTCTCCTTCCAAGCTTGAGGATTCCGAGTTTGTAAAGAACAGCTTGTTAGCCTCCGATAGTGGAGACTCTTGATGGAATTTTTATGTTGCTTGATTATATAGTTAATGACTAAACAGAGTAGTGATAAAATGGATCTGAATAAATGGTTCCCTAGTAAAGAGTCTTCCACAACCCACGTACTTCCTGGTTTTTTTAATACCAAATTACAATTCTTTTGAAGTTCAAGGACATGTATATATTTTTCTGTACAATGAGTGCTAATATGACCGGAGTATGTTAAATTTTCTCGGATATAAGCATGAGGAAATCAAAATCCAGGCATGGGAATTCAGCAACTAGAAGTCGAGATGCGGAGAATGGAGCTCGCATGCATGAAATTAAAACTTCATCATGTATAACCCATCTGAGTGATTAATCATAAGTGACAATTTGGCAACCTTGTTTCACTACTAAAAGGGCAATATTTTTCTCATCCTATATCTTATCATCCTTCGTTGCACTTGTTGCTGTGATACATTTTAAGCAACTTTCATGCATTGATGACTTAAAATAAGCCGTAAAACATGCCACATGGCAATTATTTTTTGGGCATGACAAATTTTAACATGAACAATATTTCTCATACAGGAAATATCTAGATCGGTTGCTTAGCTATTGAAAATAATTAAAATGACTTTGCTAGCTTTTCATGATCAATGCATTTCTCATCACAATTAAATAAGCTTGCATCACCAATGGCATCAATATTCATTATAATTTAACACTAAGTTCCACTTGAACAAAGAGCAAGTATACATCACTGATCACTCTCCCTCTCCCTCTCTCAAACAGACAATACCACAACATGCATAAAGCAACCACGATGTAAGCACATCATAATAGAAAGATTTACATATGATGATACTCTCAATCCATCTCCACATTCATTCATTTTCTGAGATGAGGGAAGCAAGTATAAACATCAGATTTGGGGTGCTTTCCTTCCGCAAGCTCCTTGCACTTCACCTTCGTAGTGGTTCACATAAATGTCTTCATGCACACCTTGCACTGCATTGAATATTCATCAAAAATAAAATTAACTAACCAACAAATTGAAAGGAAGTACAATAGGCAGGACGATTTTTTTTTTTAGTAAATACAATTTTATTGATTATAAGAATAGGCAAGAGCCCAATTAATAGGCAGGATGATTTTATCTGAGACAAGATATAGTTGCACCAAAATTTCATCCTCTTGATCCATGATTTGATTTAGATGTAGACACAAGTTATACATGATTTGAAACCATGGACCTCGCAAAAGGGGTGTAGCTCAAGCTATACCTGCCATTCATAGACCAAGAAATGGAAAATTAAATCAATAAATCTGCAAAAGTGACGGATGGACAGAGAAGTTACAAAATGCTTATTAACTATTCAAATAGGAACCATAACAGAAAAGGAAAATTATCTACTTGCCTGTTCACATCTCAAAAAGTTGTTGTCATAGAAACATCTATACAAACTTAGTGGAAAACATTTGTTGTTCAATTATCCATTTTTGTGCTTGATTTTCTTCTTTCTATCCTCTTTATTTTCACCATCATATGCAAGCAATTTTGTATTACCTGTTTTGGTTTCTTTGTAACATGAAGCAGCCTTTTTTTTTTTTTTTTTTTTTTTTTTTTTTTTTTTTTTTTTTTTTTTTAATAATAAAAACGGAGGAATCACCACTAGAACCTTTATTTCAATACCTTACTATAGCGAAAGAAAGCTTTATTACAAAATAATATTGAAAAAAAGATCAGATGCTGCCAAGAATAACAAAAAAACTACAAGAAGTTCCTAACATAAGGGATACCACTCCTATCTGTATGAATAAGTCCTCTCAGCATGCTTGGAATAGTCTCCATAGAATCACATCTACTTGTAATTCCCTGAGATTCCAACCTAGCAAGGAATTCAGAGCCATGTTGCCCCATCGAAAAATATGCCCAATGGTGAATGTGAGCTCCTGCAAAATGACTTTTAACTCGTCCCATAAATCTTCCAGATACCACACAACACAAGAGGAAGAAATAATCCAATTCACAAGAATCATTGAGTCCATTTCTAGTTTCACCTTTCTAATGCCACAAGACTGCAACAGCCTTACCCCATGAAGTAGAGACATAAATTTTGCAAAAGTACTTTAACCATTTTCTAGGTATACAAACACTAGTATGCAAACTATTAATCTAATGAAAAAATTAATCCAATGATAATAATTTGAAAAACCCTAAATTTATCTAAAATATATACAACATACCACCAAGAAGGATTAAAAACCAGAACACAATGAAGTAAAAACCAACTACAAGATTAACAAGAAAATGAATTTTTACCTAGCTACCACACGAGATTAATTGTTAAGCGATTGAAAAACAAACCTTAGGAAGAGAGAAAATCGCAGAAAGGGAAGAGAGATAATCAAGAAACGGACCAAAAAAAATTTCTGAATGGAATGGAGAGACAACGCTCGAGGAAAGAGAGAAAATGGAGAGAAAGGGAGAGAAAGTGGGAGAAAGGGATAGAATCGCACCAGGAAATGAAGAAAAAAATTTTATTCTCTCAAACGGAGCGACAATGGCAATTTAGGGGGAGAAAACATAAAGAAATGGAAAGAAATTGAGTTTCATACTAGAGAACCTTGCTCCAGGAAACAAAATGGTAGCCCTAAATCGCCATTTTCGCTCCATTTCCGTTTTTCATGACACAAACCTTCTCTAATAAAAGTTGGATAGTCTACAGGTGCATTGTTTTCTTTCTGTACCCGCTTATTTTGTTCTAGCAAGCATTTTTCATCATAGGGATTTTTACTCTTTGTGTTTCTAGAAGAAGATAAAGAGGGAGAGACGAGCCCTAGAATCACAGAGCGATGAGAGACTTGCAAAGAGGTGGAGTCGGGCAAGAGAAAACTAAAAGACAAGTAAAGGAGAGGAAGGTTTTGGGAGATGAAGCACGGGGGGACCAGATTTTGGGGGAAATCGTCTAGGGCTGAAAAGAGGGGTGACTGGTGAGGGAGGCTTCGGGCGAGAGAGCGCAGAACCGGTTCACTTGATAGTGAACCCGATTTGCCACAGAGTTTGTGCAACAGCTGATGACAACAGTGGGCTGATGAGAAGCTTTTTTCTATTCTTTTATGGGCTCCAACTCCAAGGGCCTGACGGCAATGTCATGGCCATTCTTTCCGTTTAGATTGAGGGATAAAAAGATTGGATGAGTTGAGTTGTTTTATAAATATTAATAAAATTTATTTTTATATTATTTAAGTATGGTTATTATATTATTTTAATCTTTTATATAATAATTGGTTTAAGAGATTAAGGTAATTTAAAATATAACTCTAATTAATTTATATTTTTTTAAATGTATAAATCTAAATTTATAATTGAAATTATATTATAATTTAGGTCTGAAAAAAAAAATTAGACAAAAAAAAGATTTAAAACATTGGGTTGAGCAGAGGGCGGGGTATGAAACCCTCTCACCCGCATGGTGCAGGGTGGGGGGCAGGGAGGGGGTGCCGCCGCCCAGCACCATGAGGGTAGCACCTCTACTTTTCTCATCATCCTATAATGTCGTATTAGATGATAGATTTACAAGTAAAATATAATAAATAGTTTTCAATCATCTAATGTTATATCATAAAATAATAAAAAAATGATGAAAATTAGGATGATAAGTAGCATTACTCTTCATAAAATTAGTGCTACTACATATGCCTGTATGTGCACGCAGCTGGAGTGTCAAAATGTCACGTCAACGCTTATATTTAAAATAAAATTTAAAAAGAAACAAACAAAGAAGGAAAAATAAGAAAATTTAAAAAGTAGATGAACGGAGCAAGGAGCTTAACGCAACTGGAACCACTACAGATGTAGGTCAGCAACTGTTTCCCTAATTTCTCTCAGATTGGCATAGCTTTTTCAACTCCCTTAGCTCCAAATCTCTTCTCTTATCCTTTCTCTCTCTCAGATCAGTGTTTGGATGAAGTGATTGAACTCCGTCTTCAGGTCGAGCATCAACCACCGTCCTTTTCTACTACCCACTCCTTGACATCAAAGTAAGTGTAAAAGCCTACAAGCTTGTTCCACTAACTACTATTTTACCATGGGGAAAAAAGAGCACACCCACAAAAATTAGTACAGAAAAGAGGATTCCAGGCATGGACCAAATAAATTTCGAAACTCATAGGATTTGAATCCAAGTAGATTGTAGTATGTACTCTTTTTGTTTTCTTGTCCTTATTTCGAGTTGTTACTTTCACTCAAACACGAAAGAGTTGCGCCATGTTGCAGATTTGCAATTGCATACAAAGAGTTATGCATGTCAGGACTGTTCATCTGAGTTCCAACCTGAGAACCCGAGTTTCAAACCCGGACCGGGTCAGGCCGGGTTAGACCCGGTCCGAAACCCGATTGAACCTGGGTCAAGCCTGCTTAACCACTTCAATAGAAAGGGAAGCACATAAAGCATCATTCTCCTCCATAGAAACCATTGGTTGTATCAGCTCCAACTCACCCAAATTGCTTTCAATCGGCGTCACCGAAAGAAGCTGTTGGAAAAATGAAACTGCTCCCTCATGAACCGCATCTCGTGTCTCCAACATTCCGCCGTTTTCCAGTTGCATCCTCTAAATTATTTTGCTCTTTCTCGACCCGTAATGAAGCATGAAAGAAACTTGTATTGGAATCTCCTTCAGCAAGCCATTTTACTCTTATTTTTGACAGGCAAATATTTCCTCTCGGTGAAGCCATTTAATATGCTCCTGCTTGTACTTCAGTAACTCAAGTTCCGTCTAGGACGTAAAATTTCGAGAAAGATCAACCTCCAACTCAACAATACACTCCTCCAATTTTTTTAATTCCACATCAACGTGACCAAACACCACCTAGTTCCACGATCTCAGCGCACCTTTGGGTAACTTCAACTTCCTACTAATTCGGAACATAGCACACCCTTCAATATTTGAATTCCAAGCCGACTGCACTAGAGGAATAAACTCCTCATGGGAGCCCCACATACAAAGAAACCAGAAAGGCCGAGTAACCGATACCACTTCTCTAACCAGCCTTACCAGCATCAGAGCATGATACGAATATGTTCTCGGCAAATATGAAACTGAAACATTCCCAAAGTAGCTCAAAAAATGCAAATTCACTAGTACTCTATCCAACTGAGCCCAAATTCGTCTACCCCCTAACCTTCCATTACACCATGACAAACGGTTACCTTCACAAGGTAGATCCACCAGAGCACACTCATGAATACAGTCATTGAATTCCCTCTTCGCACGAGAAGCCTGCAACAACCCACCCACCTTTTCACTATCATTTCTAATTATATTGAAATCCCCCCCCCCCTAATGAACCAAAGGAGTCCTCCAAAGTCTTGCCCCTTCAAAAAATCTCAAAGCTCCAATCTTTTGACTCGAAAACAGCTGGCATAAACAAAGGTTGCCAACACCCGACAATTCTCATGAATAAATCATTCACTCAAAGCTTGATCTAACATTGAAATCAATTCAAACTCTAAATCCTCAGCCCAAAAAAGCCGAATTTTTCCACCCACCTTAGCATTATTTAAATAACATGGAAACTTCATCCATCTTGCCCATTTTCTACATTTATTCAAATTCAAAAACGGTTCTAGAATGGCCACCACTGAAGGATGGCTTTTATTCAAGATACGCCGAAGCCTACTCCTCAATGAAAGAATGCCCCTAATATTCAAAGTAAGGATATACATCAAAAAATTAAAGGAGTTTTTTGGAGTGAGTACGACGCTCCAACATAACTATAGATTTTTCTTTTCTTACCCCTTTCACTTTTTTCAAAGGAGCATGCATATCTAGATCAGAATCAAAGGACTTTGTCGCTAACTCTTTCAAATCCTTCTCAAACTCGCCCTTTGACCTAGCCTTGCACCTCACGCCCACATTGTTCAACTCCTCCCCCTCAAAAATATCCTTGTCACCCAGCCCACCTAACTCAAATTCCAACGCTTCATCCACTAAACGCAACGAACTATGCGGTTCTGAATTTCCAATCAATTCCGGGGCATCTGAATCCGAATCCGTTTATGTGATCTCAAACCAACTCTCTTGATTTTCCAAAGGCATTACCTTGACCTGGGTATCCACCCCAGTGGATAACACATCTGAAGGTCCCACACCCGCTAGACCACATATGTCCTTGCACACAATACCTGTGATGCTTCTACTCTGCACTCTTCCATACACTTCTCAAACACCACCCCATCCTGCGAGACAAACCAGAAACCATGAGGGACCCCGTTGAGTTCCACCCATCACTCCCAAATAGCCTCCAGAATAATATCCCGGCAAGACATTGAGGCCTCCCCCACCTCCTTTGTCGTAACTATGATTTCTTTCTCACATTCCCAGCGCCCCACCTCCTTCCACGTACTTTTCCCATTAATCTTCTTCCCTTAACCATGAGCCAACCCTGACTGTTCTTTCTTCCTTGGTTTTGTACGCTCACGTCTAGGGCACCTTGGCTCCAAATGACCTTGCTTCCTACAAAAAACACAGAAGGTTGGTATGGAATCAAATAAAACCTCTTAAAAGTGACTCATTGCAAGCCCTGGTGGGCCCAGCCGAAAAGAATGTTGCACAAGTTGGGAAACATCAATTTCCACTCATATTCGCGCAGCGTCCATGTGAGTCACACATGTCGTAGCATTATCTCACTTCAAGAAACGCCCAAATCCATTCCCAATACTACGTAACATTCATTCCTAAAAATAATTGGGAGGTAAACTCGACAAAGTCAATCATTTAGGAACCCATGGATAATCCTTGTCTTCCACATAATCTGAAGTCCAATGAGCAACTAGAAAGGGACTTCCATGAATTTCAGAATTTTCTCGAGCCATCACACTGATAAAACCCTCCTCCTTTGCCATCTGAACCAACACATTACATGGGTTACGCAATTGCCCAATAAGCGAAATCGACTGAACCCCCATTGATTTTTTATATAAGCACGAATATGATCTAGCGAATTTCGACGACAAAGAAATTTTAGAACCACCGAGAACCGAAATGGTTTAGCAGATTGTTAGATCTCTTCCTTCGAAAACAGAGAAAATATCTCACCATCTTGAAACCGAGGTTCACGCAAAGGGAGAACCACCTCTAGCAAAAGTTGCGGCTTCGCAACAACCACATCCATGAATCCACGCACCCCTTGTCCTGCCGAAGGAAAACGTACGTCCCTTCCACCCAGGCATATCTCCCTCCTCTCTTTCGTGGCCCCTCCAGCACCCAGCCCTGCCATCAGAGGCAGTGGGTTGATGGCTAACACCATACAAAAACCCTACGCACCCCTCAAAAGTTGATAGAAAAAAATCCCCTTGCCACATCTATACACTACTTTAATTATGGCCTGCGATTTGGTATGTTAAATTGTAAAACTACTTTTATTATAAAAAAGAACTAACGTATCATATAAAGTCATGTTAATTTGTAAGATATTTTTATAACTGTAGCACTTTTCTAACAAGATATACAGTAAAATTGAACCCACGGAGGTCCGTGACCTACAAAACTCAATGATCAATTGGGAGATTTCATATGGCTGACGATGAGGTATCTTTTTCAGCTGAGTCATACAGATCGAATAAATAAAACTAGTTCGTTCAACAAATGAGTGTTAGGTGTTGTTTTAATTTAGAGAAAAGATATTTGCAATCGTGAATTGTGCAACCGCCGCGTAATCGCTTTGAAAAAAGTGAATAAAACATGGGACCCATATAAAAAAAGTTCAATTTTTAATAGTAGACCATACTCTTTTTTAAAGTGATTACGCTGCATTTACGCACTTCACAGTTGTATGTAGTGTTACTCTTTAATTTAATCATAATGATTAAAAAATTATTCAATTAAATATATATATATATATGTATATATGTATATGTATATTTGCCATTATTTGGATCTTAGACTAATTAAATGACACCGGCCCATCGTCAACATTTTCACACATACCAACCCAACATTTTTCATCTTAAATAATGATTATCATCTTTAGCAAGTCTAAGAAATGATATACAGATTATCCTTTTAATTAAAAT
The DNA here is from genome assembly GCF_004785595.1 of Juglans microcarpa x Juglans regia. Taxonomy (NCBI): domain Eukaryota; kingdom Viridiplantae; phylum Streptophyta; class Magnoliopsida; order Fagales; family Juglandaceae; genus Juglans; species Juglans microcarpa x Juglans regia. The sequence goes on from NC_054609.1 coordinate 6,803,413, forward strand.
TAAAAACAATAATTAATGACATTAAAATATATTAATGGTTGCTTTTAAGGGTTGGCAGTGGGGCCCCGCACCTGGCTGCCCCACCCCACATGGGTGGGGGGTGGGCTGGGGCCAACCTCGGCCATCTTTTCCCCTGACCCGCCCCCCGCCCCCGCATCACATATATTATATATTATATATTATATATATTTATATTATATAAAACAAACCCCATATATCGAAACGACATCGTTTTGATTAAGTGATGTTAACCAAACCCCCCTACAACCCCCCACCCTCAGTTTTCCTAGTTTGTCTCTCTCAAATCTGTGAAACCCTAGGCCCCTCTCTCTTGCTCCGTCCATCGCCATCCATCTCCATCTCCGTCGTACACCTAGTCCATCGCCAAAAGTATGTTTTCGTCGCATGCCTAGTCTGTTGTTTACTTTTATGTAAGTTTTTATTTTTATTTTGTTGGGTTATGAAGGATGGGATTAAATTGAGGAGTTGGTAGATGGGATTGTGAATTGAGTGTTGTGGAGTGTGGACATTGTGCTTGTGTGTTGATTGTTGGGTAAAAACAAATTGTGCATGTGAAATTATGACTTTAGGGTTTCAGATTGAAATGCTAAATTAGTTTAGGATTATCAATCTGAAACCCTTAATTATGTTAGGGATTCTAAATTAATTTAGGGTTTCAATCTGAAATTCTAAATTAATTGAGGGGTGTCTATATCGAAACCCCATTCTGTTTTGGGGTTTCGATATGAAACCTCGATCTGTTTTGGGGTTTCAATAGTTTTGACTTATTTCACCAAATTAGAGGGTGGTGACCCCAATAACCCCAAGCTAAGAGTAACTATTGTGGTAAAGTGTATGGATGTCACTATAGGAGATATGATACATCACAATCAAAGGTCTACTTAGAAGAACAATGCAAAAAGAGTCCAATATTAAAATCTTTACAAGAGAATAGCCAATCTAGACTAGACATTGAACTTAAAAAAAATGGTGGACGAGAGTAGTGGGGGTGCAACATTAAAAGAGTGTACTAAGTATGATCCGAATGAGTGTAAGAGACACCTAGCTCTTATGGTCATCATGGACGAGTTACCATTTCAGTTTGTGTTGGGGAACTGGTTCCAAGCATATTCCAAGTACCTAGAACCTAGGTTTAACCTTCATTCTCGCCACATGGTGGCAAAGGATATAAAAAAAAATTATAACAGAAAAAGATTTGTTGAGAGGCCAATTGATGGGTCACAAAGTTGACTCACCATCGATACATGGACATCTGTCCAAAATTTTAATTATGTCTTTAACTGTGCATTTTATTGATTGTGATTGGAAATTAACTGGTATGAATTTCAAATCTAATTGTTATAGCGATACATGAGATGTCAACATGTACCTTCGCTACAATATGACTTCGTGTATGTTGGACCCATCATTGCCATTCGCCCTTTATCCGAGGTACCAACCTCTTCAACTCCTCTTTCTTTCCTTCAAACTTTCTCGCATTTGTGTTTGCTCGCCCGACACTGGATGAAAGATCCTTTGTTAAACCTTGTCCTTCATCCTGTGCCAAGATGCTTTTGCCAGGCTTTCTATATGGTGCCACTTGCCCTTTCGTTTGACTAGCTACACTCTGCACACCCGCCTTCCCTTTGCCCATGGAAGGTGGCTTGTCCTCTTTTGCTGGCGCGATCCCCACAGATCAAAATAGGTGATGGAATGAAAATTGGAAGTTCTTGTTCAAGTAAGGCAGAAAGCATTCAAAGCACTCATTCAAAATGACAATGCTTAATAAAAGTTTTCGAGCAATAGCTTAGAAAACTATAGTTCGGGAAGGTGTTTTGAGCATTAGCTCAAATTCGCATTGAGAAGCTAGGACGATGAGTTTCAAGCACTAGCTCAAACTCAAGGTATGCTAAGGAGAATGTTTTATCTAAATGAGCTCAGACTCCGAGTAGGTCTAAGTCTTGCCCAACCTTCACCGAGAGGGTTGAGTGAGTGCCCATCTTGCTTTGCTTGCCCAACTTTCTTTTCTAACTTGTCTGCCCCACTTGCTTGGTTGCTCGCCTCTCTCACTCGAACAGGTTGTCACACGGAGATCAGAAAAGCACTGGTGGTGAAGGATATATATGAGAAGACTAAGTAATTTTGACTTATGCGAAGGATAGATATGCGAAGACTCTCTCACTCGAACGAGTTTTGACTTATGTTTTATATTTAGAGCATGGATGCTCAATAAGTACTATGTGAAGTTATGTAATTATTAGATTGCCCGATGACTGCTGATCCTTTATTTATGTTGCTCTATATTGGTGGTTGATCATGATTGCTTTAGAAATTTGAACTTACCACGCGATATTGTAAGTTGTGCTTGGGAATTTCCATCTTGATAAGTATTATTGCTTGATTTCCTATATCTTTAATTGCAATATCTCATTCTTATTTATATACATTTTAAGCTTTTTCATGGATTATCACTTCCTGAGTTTTCTTTGAAATTTTGTCATAGTAGTCTCCCTATGGTCTCACTCTTCGGAACCATAGACTTTAGTATAGACGTAGACTTCGAGGGCGGGTACAAGCATCGAGATCCTACACAACGAGGAAAGTGAAAACGGAGGGCATGTACTCGTTGGACTATCTTTCTATTGTATGGATAATTGTTTGGTTATATTTAACATTGTGATCCTAAGCATGTGAGCACACACCTATAATCATATTTACGAAGGTTGTCACCTGTGTAGTGCACATCTCGATGTTGCAGTTTCCACCAAATCAGAAGCAAAGATTGAAGATGTCGCACATACCCTAAAATCCTAATATGAATCTTATAAATAACAGATTATGATGCAATAGGACCCGCATAACTAGTTTAATAATTACATTTTCATGGATTAACCTAAACACAACCCATTTCATATAATGGGTTGAGCTTATCCGTTTATTTGTTTTACCCAATTAATATAAGTTCATATCATGGATAACTATACAAGTCATTCACAATTACAATTAGATTCATAATAAAATATTTTATGATCAATATCCAAACCAATAATATTTGACAAAGTTAATATTTTCATAAAATAATTAAGTAGTCAAATACCAATATTAATATTACAAAGTTAATATATCCAAACCAATAATATTGCGGTTTTCGCGGATTGATCCGCAATTGACCTATATATTAATCGTGTCTCATTATAAGATCAACATGTTTTGATCCATACTCGTTTATATCAAACTCAAACCTATTTATTTCGTGTCGTTTTCTTGTTAAGTTTACAGATGTTGCCATATATATTACACCCTTAGTGTGGAGCCCTCGACCCCTATATGTGATTTGGTAGGAGTTGCGACACCGGGGTGATGGCACTAGGGTCACACACCCCATCGCCAAGTGCAAGTGTATGCACACATGCAATATGCGTACATTTTATAAACGTAGGGGAAAAATAAAAAAGCAGTCTAAAACTAAGTACCGTAAAAGTTTAAAATACAACCCAACAAGAAGTTCTCCATAAGGTTATTACAATCATCCAGCTGATTAAAATAAAATAAAATAAAAGTCCATCAACTACAATGGAAATAAATCCCAGGTCATTACTCCTCAGGTGGGGCCGGTCCCACATGCTCAAACTTATCCTCTACATCAAAGTCTACGGTTCCATGAAACAGAACCGCAAGCGGAAACACCATAATGAGATCTCACAATCTTAGCACATAAATCCACAGATCAACAATCAGGAATTTCAAACATGGAAGCATACTAACAAATACGCACAACAGTCACGAGAGATTATCCCAAAATACCCATTTTTGTGACTTTTACCAAAATTATTACAATTATAGCCACTCACGCCAAAAATCACATTTGTACACCGATGACATTCATTTATTACGATGTGCACCATGGTCTCCCATAGGGACCATCCATACACTTTGACTCCCTTCGTCACACCATAGATAACAATCACGTGTGTGACTTCATGACGAGCGATGCTCAGCTCCCCACCTAGCGTATATGTAACCAGACATCCTCTAACCCCCGCCAGTAGAGGGGCCACAGAGTCGTACCAAGAGCATTACCATCTAGGCTAAGCCTACTGTCGCTCGACGACAGCTCAGGGACGTCACTCAATTTTACAAGCTCTCGAGTGACCAGAGGAGCTCTATCGAGATAATATTCCATCTCGGATTGGAGTGGCTATATGCACGCATCCACCAAATATGCTTTTAATCTTTTGACACAAAAACATATTTTTCCGATTTCACAGCATAACTACAAAACATAGCATAATTAATAAAATCACGACAAATAATAACAATTAAAATGCAGATGCACAACAATAAGTTATTGTATGACTTGGCAATAGGCGCAACACACAATCTCATAGATTCACAAATCACAACTGCACACAATTCCCAACACTTCACTCGACGCTTGACCAACAATCCATCACTAACTATAGATTTTAGGGTAGTGATAGGCTTACTACCCTATTACTACTCATCTACTACCCAAGTGTATTTCAAATTTTTTTATTTTTTTATCATTTTCTTTTAAGTATTTTTTTAACATCCTTAATCATTAATAAAAAATTAAAAAAAATCAAATACAAAAAGAGTAGTAGATGGATAGTAATAAAGTAGTAAACCTATAATTATTCTAGATTTTGTCCCAATGCGTCTGAGTGGTGGCTCGTGAGTTGGGTGAAATCGAAGGGGGGCGGGGGGGAGGTCGAGAATGGGAAGGGGAAGGCCAAGAGGTGGTCGAACGACCACCGAAACGTGGCTAAGTGGTGGCTCGCGGTGGGGTACGACGGAGCTTGAAGAAAAAACTCTTAAAAGCTACAAAAATGAAGATCGGAGGGGGAGGAAGGTGATGAGACAATTTTTGAGAGGAAGAGAGGGTGTTTTTGGGATGGTTTCGTAGAGGGAGAGGTTCGGCCTATTTATAGGCCGAGAGACCCACCCACAACAAAACCCACCTTCAGCAGCAATTAGACACACCAGGCAGTGCACAGATCACAGAGGAAGGGCTCGCAGACTTGACAGCGACTGGGTGTGACCAGCAGTGCTCATATGGCCATAAGAAACCATGCGCAGAGTGTGGCGAACTCGACAACGACTGGGGAGGACGTGTAGTGGTCTAACGGTGGCAGGGAAGGCATGAACCATGCCAACATGTGGAGTCGGCATGCTGGTAGACGTGGGTGGTGGCACAGCTGTTGCTTGCTAGGGGAAAAAGAAAACGAAAACAAAAAACAAAAAGGGGAATAAGAAGTGGGCTGCGCGGGAGGGGGGTCGGGGAGAAGAAGAGAAGAAAAAACTAGGGTTTTCACCCCTTAAGCCCAGAAATGGCGTTGTTTGCAACAAGGGGCCTAGTCTTTACTTCAGCTCATGGACTCCCACACGTGCTGGGCCCACAATTCACATACACCAACACAACAAAAAAAGGAACCCACTCAAAATCAAACTTGGGCCTCTCACACTAAAAGGATAAAACAAGCATAGACACACAAGATAAACTCGGGCCCTCACACTTAGTTGTTGCGCCATCTTGCTATCCAATGACGAAGCGATCAATAATATGCACTGTTTCTAAGGGGTCCTGATACGAAGCAGTTGCCCTCCATTTGCTAGGAAACTCTCTGCGGTAGCTCAACTCCGCCGAGCCCTGGCTCAACTTCTCTGATTCCTGTTTCCATTGAGGATCCAGCTCCCAGTCCTCTGGTACGTACATATGAACATAGGTATGGTAATTAGCTACAACCATATGAATTTTAAGACTAGTTTGGGCCGGCCATTAATGCTCGCACAATTTCTTTCAATTTTCAACATAGAAAATATTCTAGATGTCCTTGCATAAATTGCACGTATTGTTTGCTTTCAAATTATATTTTAGGGTTTCTTGATCTCGTTAATAAATGTCACTTTAAAATTTAAAATCAATGTTATAGTGGCCTACGAAGCAATGCACTCCATGCAACACAAAATGAGGGTAAGGAGGGATACATGGTACTTAAATTGGACATAAGCAAGGCATATGATAGAGTGGAATGAGATTTTCTAGAAGCTTTAATGTTGAGGATGGGATTCAATAGGTCATGGATTGAGCTCATTATGCAGTATGTGAGCACTATAAGATATTCAATTTTGATCAATGGAGCAGGACAAAGTGAATTCACACCCACTAGAGGACTAAGATAGGGGATCCTCTTTCCCCTTATCTTTTTATCATATGCTCAGAAGTGTTAAGTCATATGCTGGATAAAACTGAGAAGAAAGGTCACATTTCTGGCTTTCCTTTTGCTCAAGGGTCTTTGCTTGTTAACCTTTTATTTTTTACAGATGATAGCCTTCTTTTTTGCAAGGCTAATCCAATGGAATAGAGCAAGTTACTTAGGCTTCTGAAATCATATGAACAAGCCTCAGGTCAAAGATTGAACCTGGACAACACCTCAATCTTCTTTAGCAGGAATACTAGACAAGATGCTAAGGAGTCCATCCTATCTACTGGAGGGCTGAGACTATCCAAGTCATATGAGAAATATTTAGGCCTTCCTTCTTATGTGGGGTCACATAAATCCAATTGCGTTCAGGCCAATACTAGACAGGATCAGGAGTAGAATGAGCAACTGGAAAGTAAGGTTCTTATCTCAGGCAGGTAAAGAAATCATTCTCAAGTCTATTATTCAAGCCATCCCAACCTACTATATGGGTATCTTCAAGATTCCAAAGGCCATTCTGAGCGAGATTAATTGACTTGTGTAGAAATTCTGGTGGGGGCAAAGGGAAGACAAAAAATTCACTGGTTTTCATGGCAGCAGCTAGGCAAGGCCAAATTGGCAGGTGGACTTGGGTTTCGTGACTTTGGAAATTTTAATCTAGCTCTACTAGTTAAGAAGGGCTAGAGGATAATTCAATATCCTCAATCACTGGCATCTAGAGTTCTTAAGGCTAAGTACTACTATAAATCAGATTTTTTGAATGCCAAGCTGGGCAGTAATGCATCCTTTATCTAGAGAAGTTTCCTAGCAGCAAAGCAGTTACTCAAAGAAAGCCTGATTTGGAAGATTGGAAATGGTGAGTTAGTGAAGAATTGGCACGACAAGTGGATGCATCGACCTTCTTGTTAATTTGTCTAGTTTAGTCATATTACATATGTAATCTTATTGACTAGTCTAGTCAATAAATATTATTCGACATCACTTGGCATAGGAATTTAATTAGCTAGGAAAATAAAATATTCTGCATTTTATCATGGTTTATATATAATCTTTGGTATTTTCTTACCACGTATTTATTGTATAAATCACCAATCTTAGAAGATTTTTATTTCTTGAATTTATATATATATATAACTCATGTCAAATCATCAGTCGTCTTAAAAATTTAAATTTTTTAGACGAGTGGTAATTTTACAAAATATCAAACAAGAGGTCCTGAATTCGTATTATATTCTTTAACAAAAACATATAGCGTCACCAAGGGAAAGTAATATGGGTTTTTTCTTTTTTTTACCTCATCAACTGCAAGGGTGAAAACTTCAAGATCACCATTTGGTTTGATGTGAAATCGAGTGAAAGCCTTGTAGTTAGCAATCCTTAGAGAGGAGAAGGCTTCGTCATAGTGTAAGTTAAACCAGTTGACGCAGATGTATAGGTAGCATCCAAACACCAAGGAAACTGCTGGGGTGGACAAGACCCAGAAATAAAGGTAGACAGAAACATAATAAACAATGGCAGCCCCTTGAGATAGAGACTCCATCCCAGTCTCACATATATTCCTCCTCGTGACAGCTATGAGCTGATGATAGCAAATTTCAAATGAATTTAAGATATATAGTGAACAAAAAAATAAGGAGAAAACAGTTTGTGGAACGAGTGATCATATATATATATATATATATATACAAATTCCGCACATTCTTTTTTAAAATGAATGAATCTATTATTTAAAAAATTATTTTTTCATGTAAACATTATCGATATTTACACGGAGTGCGCTGGATTTGCCGAATAACATACATCTTGTGGAACGCATAGATCGAGGAGAGTTTTTCTTACCTCTGGCACATCAAATGCAGACATCACATACTTGATACAAGCAGGATAAAGGCCGGATGTCCATTGTTCTAAACTAGTCCGATTGCCATTTGAGGCAGGTTGAATGAGGATACTTTCTAGTGATCGATAGAGAGAGTGATATTCTGATAAAATAAAAAATCAAACAATATTTTAAATTTTTATAAGAAAATAAATAATAATATCCAATGAATCTTTTCTTTCTCATTGAAAATGATCTCATGCATTATTTTACATATGTAAATACACTATTTTATTTTCCTAAATTACGAAACTTATCACAAATACCTCCCGGTGATTTATAAGGTGTATCTACACTTTTCATTCCCGAACTATATTTTAAACTATTAAAAGAATAATTATTCCATCATCAAGCTGGTGTGTAGAAGACTCCATACACATCACTTACACTATAAAAGAAAGGATATTTGAGACAAATTATTTGAGACGAGAATGACTATTTGGGATAAAAACAGATTCATTTTAGCAAGAAATAATCATTTTCGTAGGAAATAACTAGCAACAAATAAATAATTTTCTTGTAGTATTAAATGGTAAGATTTAATTTGTAAAATTCAAATTTTCAAATCAAATTGTGTCACATATGCACTGTGTGATGTAGAAACCTTTGAATAACAGTATATACTTCTCTTAAAAAAAATTCAATGCGTATCATCTATTAAGATTTGACCATTAAGACTATCTAATTTTGTCTATTTTTGGTAACGACTAGATCTTGCATATTAAGACAGTACATTACAAAGTTTTAGTAGTTAGAGGTGAAAAAATATATAACTCTTTGTATTTTTGGGATGCACATTTCAAAATGGAGTAGATATAGTATATATGAAGGTAAAACACTCCGATCCTACATTTATTTTACAACTCTACGTGAAATTGAGGGTAGTTTTGTAAAATTGAGAATTTTTTTAATGAACTGGTTTGATTGCATTTACTGATTACAAATTATCAATGAGTTGTAAATTAGTTATAAAAAAGTTGTATGTATATCATTACTCTTCGATCAAACCATCACGCATGCAGTTCATACTTTTACCAACAATATTGTAAAGAAAGAAAAAATCTTGGAGGATATATGTAAATCGATCGAAATCCCACCTGAAGTTTCCAATAATCCAATCCGGACAAACGTCTCAACACCTAGGTCGAACACCAACATAAGAATGAGAGCTACGACCAAGTGGGCGGAGAAGTGACAAAACCCAATCACAATCCTTGTCGTCCATGACATTTTTGAGGGTGTAAATACAATTGCCGCCATTAGAAATAGCACTGAAACACCCAGAGACACAAAAGAGTGATGCACCATGTACATAAAAGCACTCCACACCGTACCAAGCTCACACTGGCCGGCCGGGCAACAAAGAAAGGAAAACAAAAAGAAATGTCATATATATGGATAGACCTTAATTAATAATAAGAAAACCTATTTAGAAGCTTAATTTCCACGTCAATTAATATGTTAAAAACGATTAGTGTTTTGATTATTTTAAAGTTATAATAGGTACTATAAATGGTGTGTTAATACACCGACTTTTGTGTAGCAAAACTCAAAATATATTTATAAGAAATAGAAAATAACAAGAACTTACCTGCGGGAACATCGAGAAGACCAATATAAGGTATAGAATGCCACCAATAACATCAAATTGCCAGTTCTGCTTCCGAACATAAATTGTATATAAGGTATATAAGGTATTTTAACTTTTGTTGTATACAAACTTTTATATATCCTACACTAGTCCCCTCTACATAAATCCTGGCCTTGTCCACGAACATAATGTAAGAAATTGTGATAGGTACCAAGTACTAAGCGGAAATAGATCAGACTCGGAAAGGAGAAAAACAGAGTACAGTTACAGTACCTTTCTTGACTTTTCAAAAAGAAGGATAAGCCTGTTTGCACTCATAGGAAGCCTCATGAGATTTACTGAAATTGCGAAACACATGGGTAGGATGCAAGAATGCCCCACCACAGCCATTTACAAGCAGATGTTTTGCATAACCCAGCTCATCTGACCCACCACCAGAGTTTACTTTTTCGTGCCGCATGTAGTGATGTATGTCCCCAGCAATCCGAAGCCTACACTTTCTCTTCAGAATATTGCATATTAGGTCTGAAATATTGTGCTGATAATTATGCTCAACATCCTGGTACCAATCAAGAAGCTAATCTGGTTTGTGCGTCATAACAATCAGAGAGTCTCTCTCGCCAACCTTGATCACACATGGTCCAATCAAAAAGTTAATAAGATCGATTAGCAAAATGTTTAGGAGCAAAAGATGGGATTAAAATATAGTATAAGAGCCTATTTGATTGAATCCTATAGAAGAAGACAGTACTGATGCAAAACTTTTCCATTATATATGCGTAGACATGCAAAACAATGCACCGAAAGAAAAATCAAATTATGAGGGCATAATATTGTTGCACCTTGAGCTGTCAATATTCAACCTAATCCACTTAGGTCTCGTTTGGTTACACAGATGAGATGAGATGATTTGTGCAACCAAACGAGACCTTAGTGTTTGGGAAGACGCACTCGAGTCTTTCATGACATTCAGCATTAATATTGTACCCCCTGTTTTCAGAGTACTGGAATAATAGACACACCCCAAAAATCTCTTCCTCACAATGACGCTAGCTCCCACGATTCAAACATTATCTCTAACACTACTAATTATACCACTCAATATCATACCCCGTGTAAGGGGAATTTCCCCACTTCGAAAACCCCACTAGGCCTTGGCCCAATGGGCGACCTTAGGGTCACCAGGACCATAATTGGATAAAGGGGTCAACCAGGTAAAGGAGTCCAGTGACTGATAGGACAGATCAGCCTGATAGGACCCTCGATCCGTTGACATGAAGACATCTACGGCTCACAAGAGATAAAAGCAAAGTCTGAAAACCACTCCGCATTAGTGGCGTCACTACCAAGCTACACGCCTCATTGATGGCTTTGTCACAGAACCATGCCGCATTAAAGGACACTAACAACATGAATAGTAGGAGGGGCACGAACGCTGTCAAGACAAAGACGATCTACACCTCCCCAGACCAATGGTATAAATAGGAAGCCTCAGGTACAAGAAAGGCTTTATGATCCCTAGACTCTTTCACTTTATTGCACACTTCCAAGAGAATTTACTTTGGCATCAGAGACTCCCCGACCTTAAGGCCATCCTCTCCTAGTTGTCTTCTTCCGTATCTTTTGCAGGCTCATTCTTGAAGACCTAAGTTGTCAGAACCTGGCCTAAAGGCGTGCAAAACATGACGTTAACAGTGATGCCGTATGTGGGATCCTTTTTTTTAGGTCTTACGTGTACTTTGAGTGCCTAGGCAACCCGTTCCAGACAATTAGAAAGCTCATCAATATTACCAGTGACACGGAAGTTAACCAACAAAAGAACCAAGTTCTTGGGATTGAAGAAGGCGCAGTGGAAGAAAGGTGGGCATGCACCCGAGAAGAGATGCCTACGAACAACAGGGTAAGCGAGTTGTATCCTGCAGAGGGTGCCTGCTCCTTGCCGCCACCTCCCGACTGCATGGAGGTCGTAAGCAAGGTCCGAGATGAGCAGGGGCTTAGGAGAGTAAACCAATCGAGCCATTGGAACTCATCCTTCTCAACCTAGATCGACCAGAAGTAGTGGCAAGGATTAGCAATGAAATGACATCTAAAGCCCTGGAGCCACGAAGATATGCCCGGAATAGCGCTCGAAGTCATACAACACAACCTTAGTGTAGACCCAAAGGCCAAAGGAGTGAGGCAGAAGCGTCAAAGTCGCTTGCTAAACGCTGGATTCATTGAGAAGCCGACTACTCAGACTGGTTGTCCAACGTGGTGGTCGTAAAGAAGTCAAACGACAAATGGAGAATATGCGTCGACTTCACCAACCTCAACAAAGCTTGCCCAAAAGACAGCTTCCCACTTCCTCGCATCGACCTAATTGCCGACTCCAGGGCAAGTCACTGTATGCTAAGTCTCATGATTGGTTACTCTGGGTATAACCAGATCCATTTGAACCCTGAGGACGAAGAGAAGACTTCGTTCATCATTGACCAAGGTTTGCATTGCTACACGGCAATGCCTTTTGGGCTTAAAAACGTGGGTGCCACCTAACAGCGGCTGGTTAATCGTATGTTCAAAAATCAAATAGGAAGAAACATGGAGGTCTATGTGGATGACCTGTTGGTTAAGGGTGAGACCACGGAACAACACCTGAACGATTTAAGGGAGACTTTCAGTATACTATGACAGTACCAAATGAAGCTAAACTTGGCAAAATGCACTGTCGGTGTCGGATTACGCATTCAAAATGACGAACAACGAGGCAGAATATTAAGCGCTGCTCTCAGGACTAATGGTTGCGACGTCTCTAGGTGCCACCAAAATCAAAGTACAGGTCGATTCTCAGGTAGTGGTCAATCAAGTGCGATGGGAGTTGGCTGTAAGAAGCGAAAAGTTAAAAAAATACTTGGCGCTAGTAGAGGCCGAGCGCCCCCATTTTAAGTATTTCCAGATTCAGCAAGTGCTGAGGGCAGAAAATCATAAAGCAGACAAGCTGGCACACACGACTTCTGGATAAGAGGACTCCCCTTGCCAGAGCAGACATTGATCTGAACCATAGAACTGCCTGCTGTAGGGATCGAGATAATGGAAATACTGCCCAGAGCCCCAGCTTGGGTGGAAGACATACTCAGGTATTTAGAAACCAATGAGATACCAGAGGACAGGAGGCCAGGAAGATTTGAAATAGAGCAACGCATTACACTTTAATCAAGGGAATTCTGTATTGATGGGACCACTTGGCTCTCCTCTTGAGGTGCATCTCCCTAGAAGAAGCATACTACGTGTTGGCAGAAATACACGAAGGGATTTGTGGGAATCACTCAGGAGGGAAAATGCTAGCTAGGAAAGTAATGAAGGCGGGGTATTATTGGCCTCGGGCCCTACAGGACACCAAGGAATATACACGAAAATTTCGGAAGTTCCAAGAATACGGCAGGGTGCCCCATTGTCCACCGGAAGAATTAACGTCAATCAGATCGCCTTGGCCATTCGCCCAATGGAGAATAGACTTGCTCGGCCCACTTCCCCCGAGCAAAGGAGGAGTCAAGTTTGTAGTGGTAGTAGACTACTTCACCAAGTGGGTCAAGACCAAGGCCTTAACGACCATCATGGCGAACAACATCACACGGTTCCTATGGAGGACGGTAGTTTGCAAGTTTGACATTCTGCATACCATCATATCGGATAATGGGAGGCAATTCGATTCCAATCACTATCGTAGTTGGTGTTGGGAATTAGGAATTGAGTTCCAGTACTCAACCCAGGACACCCCCAGTCTAACGGGCAAGTTGAGGTGACCAACAAAACATTGATAGGAATGCTCAAGAAGCGGCTCGATGATAAAAAAGGGGCATGGGCAAAGAACTCCCTGTCGTCTTGTAGGCCTACCAAGTCACAATGAAAACGCCAACCGGGGAAACTCTTTTTACCCTCACTTACGGCCACGAGGCGATACCGCTAGCAGAGATCAAAATCTCCACCTACAGAGTTCAGCACTTTGAGCAAGAATCCAATGATAGGCGGGTAGAGGAACAACTGGATTTGTTGGAAGAAGTCAGACTAGAAGCCGAAATAAGGACCATGACCAACAAAAAAAGGGCTGAGAGATGCTTCAACAAGTGCGTGTGCCTGAGAACGTTCAAGGTCGAGGATCTCATACTCAAAGAGACAGGAACAACAACATAAGACTAAGGAAAGCTAGGCCCCCGATGGAAGGGCCCCTACATAGTCACCGCCACAAATCAGTCGAGCTCCTACCGTCTTCAGGACTCTCAAGGGAGTAAGCTGCCACATCCCTAGAATGCCGAACATCTACGAAAATTCTATTGCTAAGCTAATTCATTATCGTAAACTTATATATTTCCATGCACACGTTGCAAGCCCTAATGAAAGAAGTTTTGTATTTCAATGATAAATTTCAAAAACATAACGTAACCCACCAACGAACTCTCCACCAAAAAAATCAACTTGGTCTCCATCAATGAAGTCAACTCCCTCAATGCGATCTACATCAGCAAAACTAACGAAATCTCCATGTGCAACTTACCTCCCCGCGAAGCAAAAGGGACGAGTGTAATGACTAAGGCTGCTCTACTCCTATCACGGAGGAGTGCGGGTCAGCCCTTGGCTACATGAAGACAAAAACTTACCTTCCTCATAATTATCAACAGGCGGGAGCGAGTTCTCTAACAGACTGCCTGAAAGGCTTACCTCCTGGTGGGATACCATAAGGAAAGGTAGGGCAAGTGAACATAACACGAATGGATAAATGGATGACTGGTGGGGTGGTCAGGGATCCTGTGGTTTCCTGCGGAAAATCCCCCTAAGTCGCCAAAAAAAAAAGTGTATGTCCAAAGACGAATGGCCGGGCACAACAACATGTAAAGCGATATCATTAATCATAATAAGTTACAAGGAGGAAGTTACAATGTAAAGCCGTAGAGTTACAAGGAGCAAGTTACAATGTAAAGTCGTAAAATTACAAGGAGCAAGTTACAACATAAAACCACAAAGTTACAAGGACGAAGTTACAACATAAAGCCGCAGAGCAGCCAAGGGCCAGATAAAACGTAAGGCAACTCATCATCGTTGAGCTCGATCAAATCATATTCCATGGAAGTGGCAGAAAGAGGTTACCTCTAAAAAAATCAACAAGGATGTAATGAGGCAACTAATTGAGTCATACAGTGATGGTAACTGCCTAGGAGCCACTAGAAACCATCTGCCAACTGTGGAGAGGTCTAAGAAACTGTTAGAGGAGGTGAAGATGGCGAACTAGAATTACCTCAAAGATTAGCTCAATAAGCAAAAGGGCAGGAACGAAAGGCAGGAGAGGAGGCTCGGGGCCACAACAGCAAAGAGGAGCAAGAAGATCTGCAAGGAAAAAACCATGTAGCTTGCGGCCTAGGAAAGTCCACCCTCAATGGGCAGGATCGTGCCCATCAGGGTCACTACCAAGGGCGCTCGGAACAAGACCTTTCCCAAGAAGAGCACCCCAACCTAGAGACTCCTTATGACAATGAAGATCCCCCATGCACAGGACCCTTAGGTGGCACTGAGGGTTCTGAATAATGTGAGTCTTCATCCGCTCTAAGCCATCGTTATAGCCAAAGCCCCACGCGTCTTCGCGAGCATCACTGACATATGACAACTCCTCCCGCAGACTACGAATGGTGGCTTCACAAGCTTCTAGAACCCGCTCGACCTCTTCCTGGGCCACCTCCAAGTCCCTCATTCACTGCCTTTCCTCTTCCAGGGCTTTCTTCTTCTTCAATAGAGACTTTTTGGCATCATCAAACTACTTTGTAAGCCACTTGTTCGTCTGGCTGTTGGAATCTTATCGTTGGTGCAACTCTCGATTTTCGGTTTGCAGCTACCCAAGCTCCAGCTAGCAATTGTCGAGGGATCGTTGTGACACCTCCCTCAGCTCGGAAGCAAGTGAGGCCTTGATGCGAAGAGCACCGACCTCTCCTTGGGACCTTGACAAGTTGGCGAGGGCCTCCTCGGCCTCTTCATTCTACTTCTGCTCCTTCACTACACAGTATAAGGCCAACTACACAAGAGAGCAAAATGCCCTGTTCTTGATCATCACCTCCGTTTGACCGTCCACGATAAAGGTGGCCGGACGCTCCAACCCCTACCACGAAAGTCCAAATTAAGATCAAGAATGGAAACAAACAAAGTGTTTGATGAGTGTGTAAGTAAAGGTTTTACCCCTGTAAATAGCCTCTTCAGCCTACTCTCCATCTCACGGATGCGATTGGCGTGGCCCGCCGAAGCTATCATCTAAAGGTCTACCGCAACCTCATCGACGACCTCATTTCCTTCCCCCACATCAGGAATCCAGGGTGTCACCGCCTCCCTTGCCAAAGCAGCAGCCCCCTCCACTTCGACGTAGACAGAGGAAAACTGAACCGATATGGTCAGTTTCCACCCCTACATGCCACCGAGTGACCAACCTTGCACAATGCTAACTATGAGGAAGCAAGGTTGGTGTAATTCAATGTCATATTCCAATCATGTTTGTAATTGAAACTGGACTTACGCGTAGAAGACTAGTATAAGCTGTAGCGGAAGGAAGGCTTGTTTTCCAGTCTTACAACTATTTTCCAACTGTAACACCCCGTATTTTAGTGTATTTTTAATTGAAGGATTATTTTTATTAATGTAAATATTGGTTCTCTTATTTTAAGTTTATCGATTTTTTAGTGGATTTATTTTTATGATTTTTAAATTGTGAAAACTAAATTTGATATGTTTTCTTAATATTATTTATTATTATGCATTAAATTGTTCTTCTTTTTAAATTAATTGATTGTTGGATTTAATTATTTTATTTTTATTGTATCATTACGTTTAAATTATTTTATTTAACTTGCTGTTTTGAAATCATTTTCGTTGGATCATTTTTGTGACCCAAGAGGTGAGGATTGAACCTCATTTCTTTTCCCCACTTTTCTTTTTTCTCTTTTTCTTTCCTTTTTCTTTTCTTTTCCGCTGCGTTCCCTTTCCCCCGCGCGACACCCTTCTCTCCCTCTCTCCCCGTGCGTTGCTTCTTCCTCACCTAACCCACTGTCGTCGCGCCGCCGTGCACGACACTGCCCCTCCCGTTCGCTCCCCCACAGGCCGGCGACCACTCCCTGTCAATCCCAGCCCCTATCGCACCGCCGTTAGCCTCCACGAACCGTCCAAAGCCGCGGCCTTCTCTTCGTTCCAGCACCGCCATATCGCCACTTCCGGCCACCATTTCTTCACCACTTCATCCTCGACCTCCTAGCAACCCAAAGCACCCATCCTTAGCTCCGATCCGTTACCGGTGAAGCCTATCTATCTCCATTTCCGATTTGGACATCTTTGGCCTAAAACCACCATTTGCGCTGCCACCCACGGCCAACCACCACCACCATTGGCTTCACTGACCTCTCTAAGCCCTACCCTATCAGTTTCGGGTCTTGGATTGTCTCCGTTGAAAAGTGGGTTTTTGAGACCCACGGCCACAATGTATTTTACACTGTTTCGTTGCTGAGCCACCACTTCTTGCACCTTCGTGATCCTTGGAAAATTATAATATAGCACTGTAAGTATTTTTCCAAATATGTAACGTGATTTAAATATATTTTTGCACTAACTCATATTATTGTGATCTGGTTGGACATGCCGAACTGAGTCCGAGGAGTTCGGGGGTCAGATTGATTGTGGACGGAGTTGTGTATTTGGTTGGTATTGTGAAATGTTGGTTGTTGGTATGGTGTTGTTCATGTACATGGCATATTGCACGCATGATCATGTTTGTAAAGGAAACTAAGTTTTCGTGTACATGCATTCATGTTCATGTATTTCATGAAAATTGAGTTTTCATGTGTTAAAGGATTTTGGGTGCATGTGTATCATGATCCCAAGCCGAGATGGGGTATTATCTTGGTGGAGCTCCTCTGGTCACTCGAGAGCAGAATATACTGAGTGACGTCCCCTGGGCGACAACGAGATCGAACGAGATGGTCTCGTGCCAACTCCGTGGCCCCTCTGCTGGCGGGGGCTAGAGGATGTGTGTTGAGTAAAATAATTTTATGTGATTCATTTTCTGGGAAAATGATGGTTTATTGATTTAGGTCATTTTCTGAAAAAATGACGGACTATTATTTTTGGGCCAAGATGGGATTTTGGCGTGTGTTGGAAAATATCTATTTTTAGGGAAAATGATATTTTGGATTTGATGCATATTTCATCATATGCATGCATGTTGGTTGCATCAATATGTTTTTATCTCGTGGTTGTTTGGTTTATACTTACCTGCGGTACCGTTCTATGGTAACGCAGATTTTGATGCAGAGGAGGATGAGGGTGAGCCTGAGGAGTCGGCTCCACCCAAGGAGTGATTGGGATCACTCGTATTCTGGTTTGAGACTTGTATATATTTTTATTTTGGATGACTGTATAACTTTTTAGAGATAATTCGTTTTGAATATTTGTATTTAAAATTCTGGTACTTAGTAGACTTATGTATATTATCCGCTGCGTTGTTTATTGTACACTGTTGCATATGCACATACTTGACACTATTGTTGGGATGTGTGACCGTGTTGTCACCATCCTGGAGTCTCGATTCCCGTGTCTCCTACGTGGGGTCGGGGGCGCCACAGCAACTACTTTACAATTGTACATAAAACGAAGAGTAGTTTTATAATATTGAAATTTGTTTTTTGCAAAATGGCATGATTGTATTGGTTGATTGAACATATATTGTAAAATAATTGTAAATAAATTGTTAGTGCATTATTATCCTTTCTTTTTTATGTAATCTCCTCCAATGACGATTGCCGTGGAAGATTACCCACAGTTTTCTTTCGGATACCGTTTCAGAAGATGAGAAATGATTTAGACACAAAGAGATTAAAAAAAAGTAAATTCATAAATTAATTTGGCTTGACAGTACAACAAAAATTCATTTTTGGGACGATTTTTGTTTGGGACAAAATGAAAATCGTGAAAATCATCCCAAAAAATGAGATGTAGAGACGAATTTCAAATTTCGTTCCAAAAAAATGATGGAAGGTGTTTACCATTTGAACGGTATATGTGGGGACGAAAACTTTTGTCCCTAAGAAAATAACCATTCGAACATCGACCAAACACGTTTGAAATAAATAAAATAAACATTTGAACATATATTATATATGGTCAAACAAGAATTCGGTACAATAAGTGACAAAATTTAGCGGACCATTGACTTATTGTTTGAACAACATACAACAACATTCGAATGTAAAATTAATCAATGTTTGAACAGATATTATATATAATCAAATGGGAAATTGGTGGATTAAATTAATAAATTTAGCGGGACATTGACTAACCGTTCAAACAGATGATTATATTGTTCGAACGAATTCGTTAATCAATGTTCAAATGTAAAAGAAAGACTTCAAACAGAGATTTATTATGAAAATATCTAGAGGGAATGGAGAAACGTTAGAATGTAATATATTCCATTTGAATGGTTACAGAATTTTTACAATTATTGATGGCAACAAAATACCTTACTTAATTATGGATAAATATTTAATTTATAAAAAAATTAGCAATTAAATAATAGGAATAATAAAAATCAATAATTAATTTAGAAATTACAAAAAAGAATTAATTCATAATTAAATTAAATTTACAAAACACCAATTAAATATTGTTCATACCAAAAACAAAAAAGAAAATGCAAATAAAAGATACAAACTACTAGGTTCTCAACTCTTTGCACACATCCTCGACTGCAGCTAGGTTTGTCTTTCGCTCTGTCAGTCAAGTACTGATCGTGATCTATGTTGCAAACATGGCATCAATCTCTGTATGTAAGTCAGAGATGCTAGCATAATCTCTGTACGTAAGTCAGAGATACTAGCATTACTTTCTATACGTAAGCTGGACATGGCAATACGGATCTCTGTACGCACTGCATCAATCACCACTGATGTCTTTCATCTAATCTCTACACGCACTATATCTGTCATCTCCTTACGAGTAGTTGTGCGTGATGCCTTGGCCTGCGTGGATGTATTATTGACCGATACTCCATGATCTCCCGATGTGCATCTCTTTGAGAATCCATCGGGTCTGGAATAGGACCACGAAGACGAAGTCTCAAGTGTCCCGTGCTTCATGATAGGTTAAAGGAGTTGATCGGTCCCGTCGGCTCCCAGACACGCTAAGAAATATCTGGCAAGACCCCGGCATGTAGCAGAAATCGTGGGATCAAGATCCCAAATGGTAATATATCCTTCGTAATATACCAGGCCTTTGATTGAATCCTATCGAATATATAACTCACTAGGTCGATAGGAACCAACGAACGATGCATATCATAAACTTCACTCGATCCATGTCAATCTCTGTCATGTGCTGCAGGGAATCAATGTTGTTGGAGATGATCAAGTTCATGATCTTGAAGAAACCAGATAGATCTGACTGTTTGATGCTCTTCATCCCATCATAGGAAGGAGCATCTGGACTAACAACCAACTGCCTTATCTTATTATCAGAAAGGCCATCAAGTTCATCTGTATAAGATCTCTTATCCTCAATCGTCTCTCCATCACCTAAAACTAGAAACTCTTTGGACACCACTTTCGGATATACAATGAGCAATCAAGGAATACCAATAAAATAAACGAGTTTGTCCATTGAAAATATAACTGAAGCTCCTTGAATCGAGATCGTGTATGCCCCTTCATCATATGGATTGGCACCACCGAGTTCTTTATAGAACTTAGAGACGATATCAATATAAGAAATGAGGTCCTATGCTTCGTCCTTCTTATCGATGATTGGTGTCCAACCACGATCAATTAAGACTGATGTAAAGGAATGACCCTCTCAGATAAGAGTTAGGAAGTAAAAAATCTTCATCTGACACTTTAATAAAATAGTCCTCTCTCGAATTGTTACAATAGAAGGTTGCCCTGGTCTACCACGCTTATATCCCCTATAAGACATTATCAAACTAAAATTTAAAAAATAAAATATATATGCAACATTAGTTATAAAATATAATACATGAATATTAACAAAATTATATACTGATTAAAACAATGAGAAACCATTTTTTGTTATACCGTTCGATCGACTCCCTAACTGTTCGAACGTTAAAATTTTTACAATACCATTCGAATGTGAAACATATATGTTTGAACACTAAAATGAAATTCAGTTTGAACGTCTGGTGAACTCATCAACCAATCGACGTTTGAGTTCCTACCTTTCAAACACATACAAACTCGTTCCAATGATATATGGATCGAACTTAATAACCATGAAAACAAAAGGAATCCACCGATTCCTTTCATTCTTCCACAAATAACAAGTATACAACACTCATTTAAAGCCTACGGTGGATTCCTGGCCACCATAGGTGGCCATCAACGAAAATAATCTAAATATGTCATAGGAATGTAAGGTTGTACCTCTTGAAAGAAATGAGTCTTTGATGATGAGGGTGAAGATGACGACGGCTTTCGACTGAGTTGGGTTACGTTCTAAATTTTGAATGGTTGCTATGGGGGCGATGATGGCATTCAAAAGCCTCCTCCGATACCTTATATGTGTAGATCCGTTCAAACGTTATGTTATACGTTTGAACAGTTTTGAGACTATCTTGCTGTTCAAACAATCAAATTTAGTAAATTAAGTAATTTTTTATATTTAATATATCATA
Organism: Juglans microcarpa x Juglans regia; assembly: GCF_004785595.1. Classification (NCBI taxonomy): domain Eukaryota; kingdom Viridiplantae; phylum Streptophyta; class Magnoliopsida; order Fagales; family Juglandaceae; genus Juglans; species Juglans microcarpa x Juglans regia. The sequence continues at coordinate 6,824,790 of NC_054609.1, forward strand.
TATAGTATATAGTATATATACTATATGACATTATATGTATGATATATCATACATAGTATATATATGCATCACGATATAGTATATATCACTATATATATATATATATATATACACTATATCTATATATCACTATATGATATATAGTATATGCTTGTATATAATACTATATACTATATAACTTGTTATATATAATACTATAATTGTTATATATATATATATATATATAATACCATATGATCACTATCGTATATATTTTTATATCATATGACTATATCATAATATATATAATGACATGATATATACTATATCTTACTATATATTATATAGTATATAATTAGATAGTATAATTATATTATACTATATTTATTATATATAAAATATATACTATTACTATATTATACTATAATTATAGTATAATATAGTAATAGTATATATCATCACTATATTTATATATTTATATATCACAATATATATAACTATATATAGTAATATTTGTCAAAACAAAACTATATATAGTAATAAATTATAATGTATAGGGTAGATATTATACTATAATAAAATATTTAGTAAGATACGTTCGAATGGTATGTCATAGCGTTCAAATGTTATATTAGTGATTGAACGTTTTTTGCCATGAAGAAGCCTGTTCGAATGATTTCTAGGATTTTTGGCACCTCTTGAAATAGTGGCGGAAATGTCTCCTGCCAATCCTGTAGTGAAATTAAGTTCGAATGGTACCTTATTATTGTTCGAACGCTGGCATGAAAATTTATCACACGGAAAAACTTGCATGCTAAATTGATTTTCACGTTTGAATGTGTAATATTTGCATTGGAACGGTTAGCAACTTAAAAGGGCATGCATGTGACAAATTTTTTCACCTTAATATGATGAGTTTTAAATGGAATGACGAAGTTTCATGCTAGCGAACTTATTACAACGACATCTTTCGCCGTAATAACTTCAAAAATTATGCCCCCATTTAAATACCCCACAATATCCCTCAGTGCCGCACTCCCTCATTCTTTTCCCCACACTCCCTCATTCTTCTTCGTTTTCGATTAAATAGAGATAAAGAGTGACATCGAAATAAAATAAAGTGAGTTAGATTGAACTCACATTGGAAAGAGGGTTGCGCACGAATTATTTTAAGGTATGTTCTTTGTTAGATATTTATGCACAGTTAACTCATTTTCTTCACTGCACATGAATTTTGTTAATACTGATTTTATTGTTTGTCTACATGTTGTGTAAGTGTTTTATTGTTTATTGAGGTGTTTGGAATTGGATTGAAGGTAAAATTTGTGTTTTATAGTTTATAGTTTACTCATTATAATTTTTGTATTTGTGTGTTTGTCTCTATTGTGCATGATTTGTGAGGTTGTGTTTGAAGATTGTATTTCTGGATGTTGTTCTAGGTTTGCCTTTGGAATCTGGTTGAATTCGTTTACAGTATATGTTACCATTCGAACGGTATTGTTGCATTGGAACATAAGTAATATGCATTCAAACGTTAACTTGCATTAATACAGATTACACATAGAAAATATAAGAATAGTATAAAAAATGCTTAAAAAATACTTAATACTTAACAAGAGATAGTATAAACAAGTACTTCAAAAATAATTAATACCTATAATAAGGATAGTATAAAAAAAATGTTAAAAAATACTTAATACTTAAAATAAGTATAGTATAAAAAAAATTTAAAAAAAATATTTAATACTTAACATAAGGATAGTATAAAAAAAGTATTAATAGATTATTCATACTTAACATATTTTTTAATACTTAGAATACTTAAAATATACTTAAAATAGGACTGGAAAAGAAGAGAATAAAATTTAATAATTCTTTTATTTTTTTAATTCGGTGAGGGGGGTCGAATCCATGACCTCCATTTTGAAGGTTTGGGTGTTATGCCATCAGACCATATGCCTTTGGCAAACAATTTAAAAATTCTTAAAATAAGTTATAACCTGTTAACTTATCTAATAATAATCATATTTACAAGAAAATCATAGAAAATCAAATATTTAATAATTATTAGAATAAGTTAAAATCTTAATTAATTATTAAATTTAATATAACAATCGGAAATTTTTTTAGCTGTTGTTTGATATATTCTCATATCTTGCATTGTTGTTGTGTATTACTCTTGTGTCTTGTATGTTGCACCGAAATAAACCTTAAACCTGTTTGAGAGTTATCAATCTTATTGAATTGTTGATTAATAACTCTGAATTGTCCAGAGCCGAAAGTTTGGCATTGTAAGATCATTCTCACAAACTATACAATTGTATATATTCGTTTCCGACATTATGATTTTGGTAGAGTCGTCCCTTATTGTTCTCCGGATATGCAACTTCAATGATGATGCATTGGCGTGTTACTCATCGGTGCACACGACTAAATGAGCATATTTGGAGAACTATAGGGAGATGCTATCGACATTTCATTGGACGTGACAGATAATAGTTGATAGATTAGCGACTATGATCTTACAATCCCAAATAGGATAGGACCAACTACCCGGTAAAATGAAGAAATTGTACAATATGATAGATACATGCTTGCTTGTTAATGCCCACGTGACTATTTGTAATAGGGTATTAGGCATGAATAAGAGTTAGATGCGAGTTATAGATTGCTTGGATGAGGGTTACAATATATTTGCTGAAAGTGTAAAGAAATTTTTGGAGTTCACATCCTATACAGTTGATAGTGACGGGCGTATTAATGCTAATAATACAAGAATTTGCATTCTCATAAGATAAACATGGTGAGAGAGCATCTGTTTGTCAAATGTATTGACCAGGGTTATACTGATTGGGTCTTACACAGTAAACCATATCCAACGTCATTCGTGCCTCCACATGAAGAAGAAGACATCGATGAAGATGTACAGCCAAAGGTTGTTGGTGATGAATATGATGAGGATATGGAACAAATGCTGGGTGACATTGGTGCAAAAATGTTTATAGATGAAGGTGATATGGATACATCAAATTCAAATGATGCAGGCCATAATATTTTTGCACGCTTGTGGAATGAATCACAGCATGAGTTATATCCAGGATGCAGAAGGCACAACAAGTTTTCATTTACAGTTAGACTACTTCACATAAAATCCATGTGCTAATTATCTATTAAGGTTGTCAATATGTTACTCGAGCTATTTAAAGAGGCACTTCCATCAAACAATATTTTACCTCACAACTTCTATGAAGCAAAACAATTGAAACGAGGACTCGGGTTTGATTACAATGTAATACATGCATGTAAGAATGATCGTGTATTATTTTGGAGAGAGAATAAGCAATTGAACGAGTGTCCCATTTTCCATGAATCAAGATTGACATATGAGAATAATGTGTCGCGGAAGGTCATACGCCACTTACCATTGATACCTAGATTACAACGGTTATTTATGTCACGTGCAATAGCTGTAGACATGACGTGGCACTCATCATCCACAATCAAGAATGATGGAGTCTTGTCACATCCAGCTAACTCTCAGGTTTGGATGAAATTTGATTTGGAGGACACATGGTTTGCTTAATACCCTTATAATGTTCGACTTGAGTTGGCAACAGGTGGATTTAATCCGTTTGGGAACATGAGTACTAGTCATAGTATTTAGCCAGTTGTACTTATGCCGTATAATCTACCACTGTGGAAGTGTATGAAAGATCCATATTTCATGATGAGTTTGCTTATTCCAGATCCGAGATCACCGAGAAATGATATAGATGTACACTCACAACCATTGATTGCTAAATTGAATGATTTGTGGGAGAATGGGGTCATAACATTTGATTCATCAATAGGCAAGTCGTTTAAGATGCATGATGTCATGTTATGGACAATAAATGATTATCACGCTTGTAAAAAATTGTCAGATTAGAGTACTATGGAAAAAATGGCATGTCTGACTTGTAACAAACATACACAATCTGAATGGCTTACTTATGAGAGGAAATTATGCTTCACGGGTCATAATCAATTTTTACCTGGTGACCATAGGTGTCAAAATTCTAGGATGTTTCATGACACATTTTGAATGGGGGCACCCTCCACCATATTTTTTTGGCGAATATATGCTTGCACAATTTGTAGATATCGATTGTAATGAATTTGGTAAAAATCAATGGAGAGAAAACGAACTGTGAATGAGTTGAATTGGACAAAGAACAATATTTTTTTTGAACTCCCATACTAGTCAACATTAAAATTGCGGCATAGTCTCAATATCATACATATTGAAAAAAAAATATACGAGACCATATTGGGAACATTGATGTCAATTGAAGGAAAAAGGAATAATACATTAAACTCACAGAAGGATCTGAAGCGGTTGGGAATAAGACCGAAAATGCACTTGGAACAAAGTGGTTTGTCTGTTTACATGCTGATTGAATGGTATACATTGCCAATGAACAAAAGGCTACATTTTCTGAGTGGCTAATAAAGATTAAATTACCGGATTGTTATACCTCGAATCTAACAAGGTGTGTGCTAACAACTAACTGAAAACTTACTGGACTAAAAAGTCATGATTTTCATGTATTTTTGCAACGTATCTTGCATGTTGGTATCCGTGGGTACTTGACAAGAGATGTGCGTGTGGCTTTGACTAAGTCGGGTGCATGTTTTAAAGACTTGTGTGCTAGAACGTTGAATGTAGAAGTTTTGGATCGTATGGAATGAGAAATTTCTATAATATTCTGTAAGTTGAAGAGTATTTACCCATTGTCATTCTTCGACGTCATGGTTCACTTGGCCTTTCATTTGCCACGCGAGGCTCGATTTACAGGACCAATCCAGTATAGATGGATCTATCCCATTAAATAGTTCATTGGGAAGTTGAAACGCACAGTGGGTAATAAGGCCCTCCCAGAAGGACCAATTGCAGAAACATATATTGACAATGACTGGCATACACTCTATTTCAAATACCTCCACAAAGTTGACACGAGATTTGATCGGCTGGCAAAAAACTTTGATGTTAACCAAGCAAGATAACGAAATGGGTTTTTTGTAATTTCCCAACAAGTATGTTAATCGGTGCAAAACTACAAGTGCATAGTGTCGTAGTTTTATAGTAAAGTGATGAGAAGAGTATCGTCCTCAATGATTGTTAACTTACTTTTGACAAATACTGAAATTATACTAATCTTGACTGTATTTAGAGAAATCACTAAGATTTTTGTAATTGTAAATTAAAAGAAAATTAATTAAAAGAAAATATTCAAAACAAAAGAAAAATGTTGTTCAAAGATCAAATTAATGGGAAAGAAAACTTCTAGGAAATCGATTTCACCTAATCTCTCACTATGTTTTACGCATCCAACTAATTGAATTTAATTCTCTCTGTTTGTTAGCAAATCTCCACAAACATCCAAAAGCCTCTTTCGATAGTCCATTGGAAAGTATTCTTGTTCATCATTTTAAACAAGAGTATGCAAATTAATAAAGTAAGAAAGCAATAAGACCAATGATTTTAATACTACATAGGTTCATATAAGTCTTTCGATCTCTGTATTTACCTATGCCGAAATATCAAAGATTTATCCTATAATTCTCTTTTTCAACAGCAAATCACAGGATTAAAATCATCTAATTAATGGCCAGTTAATTAGAAGTAATAAGTTCAAAATAAATCAGACAAACATAGCAGAGAATTACTTCAAATTAGCATAGAAAAGAAAGCATAGTTCGAAACTAGATTATATCGTTTTTCTAGAATAAAGAAAATTTAGTTCATGTTAAAAATTAAATTCAATATAAACAAATTCACCATAATTTTTCTAAAAAAAGAATAGAAGAAAATGAATACTAAAAATGCTCCTTGCAATAGTGTCGTTTGGATTCAAAGATGAGTTGAGATGAATTGTGAATAGTAGTGAGATGGGTTGTAAATAATAGTGAGATTTGTGAGTTAAAGTTGATGAATAGTAATGAATAGTAGTGAGATGAGTTAAAATGAGTTGAGATGGGTTGTGAATACAAACCTCTCCGTCTGCAGTCTTCTTCTCCGCATCAGCGTATTCGTCAATTTCCTTCTTCCGCTCTTTATTTCTTTCTTTTTTTGTGGTGGGTAGAATAGTAATCATGAGTCTCTTCCTTTTGAATTTCCGTTCAGTAGATTTTCAATAGTCCTTATCTTTTCAAAACAAAATCTCTTGCTTTCGGCGTAAACTTCGGCTTTTCGTTCCACAATTTCTTTTTTCATTTTTTTCATTTTGTGTTACGTCGTTCTGCAGAAGCCTCTTCGCTCTTTTTTATTTTCTTCTCTTTCGTGCATGCGTGCAGAAGCCAAGAGCTCGAATCTCACCTTGCATCCCGGATGCAAATGCCGAAGGCCCGTATTGCACGCGTCTCTGCTTCTCCAGCGTCAAACCGCTTCAGTCCTTTTTGTTCAAGAGCCCAGCTGTTTCACACAAGCCAGCCTGTAGCACGTCCCACTCTGCATGCATTTTTCTCTTTTACTCAACAGCTCTTATATTCAAATAATATCTTCATTTAAATGAGATAGTTCCTAGACAATAGGCTTTTAAAATTTAGATCTTCATTTTCTTCAAATCTGAAATAAATTTAAATTTTAACAATGACACCTAAAATTAATAAAAATAAATAAAATTAGACTAAAGTTTAAAGTTAAGAGGTGATAAAATATAAGAAATTATGCAAGTCATCATATGTCAACTTGGTGTAGCACGTAGTTATGATTTGTGTGGAAGAGAGTTCGAGAAAGCTCAGTGGTACGTACTAAATAATTACCCTGAGATAAAGAGTCACTTGAAGTAATTTGTCATTCTTTTTTAATTAATAATTTAATTTACTTAAAAAAATTATAAGAATATAAATTATTTGGTAATCTTCAATTTCAGTAATCATATTAACATGCTCAAAGAACTGGGAGTAAATGATATAGACCAGAAACATGAAGAGGAGTTCCTGAAATGGTTTGAACACCGGGTAATGACATTACATATGTGAGTTTAAATTACCAAAAAAAAATATATTGATTGTTTATCTTTGTGTGTTTATGTTTTATTCAATATGTAGGTTGTACAAATGAATGCGAGTAATCCAAATGATATATAGGACGAACTGTATGCATTGGCGCGTGGTCCCTCGAAATACGCTGCTCGATATTCTGCATATATTTCTCGATAAATTAGGTATCACACAATGGATTGAGAAAGCTACAGGAAAATATAAAATAGTGGTGTTCTAGTCGCAAAAAGTCATGACGAAAAAAATATCGATTTCTATGAGGTTATTGTCGATATAATTTGAATGAGATATTTGAGGGAGCTTGTGGTGTAATTGTTTAAATGTGATTAATAGGATTTAAGCAATCCTCGAAGGGGAGTGTGTGATGATGAATATTATTTTAGTATTAATACATAAAAAAAAATGGTATGAAGATGATCCTTTTATTTTGACTTCCCAAGCATCTCAAGTATTCTATTTAGATGATCCTGAGTTAGGAACTCAATGGCAAGTAGTACAAAAGTTTTCTCCAATATATATATATGACGTTATCCCTGAGGTGGAGGGACAAGATGAAGAAGATGATAATCCCTCTACTCAAGAAGTATACCAAGAGAATCAGCTCGTCTTTAACTTGTTTGTGCATTTGAGCCAATATGAAATAATTTTATTACATAGGGAAGATACTGAGATTGAAATTGTTGATACGACAGTTGAGCAAAATGTTGAGCTATCTGAAGTATCTACAAATGATGAGGGCAAATGGTCAAATGAAACTGATACAGATGATTGACCGATTTTGTGTTCACATTACACTTTATGACAAATCTTTTATGTAATGAATGTATCAGTATTTCGAAATTATGCCACCAAAGATAAGGGATGTTTGCATCCCATCTCCATTTGTTCCTAGCTCTTCGCCTGACTCACCACTAGAAATTGACTCTACAGAATAAGGAAAAAAAATAATAGTCATTTTGTTTCAATTAAGGTCATTCATACGTATTACATCATTTCTAACTGTCATTTACTTCATTTCTACAACGAATATTATATTTTATAGTGTTAATAATACAATCTTGTCAAGGTTAAGGCACCACTAGAGGCGTGATGTTGGAAAAATATCGTAAAGTAGGTAAGATTAAAGTTAACAATCCTGACGAATATACCGAAGGTGAAGGACATCCGGCAGCTTGGCTTACATTGCATGTGGGAGCTCTTACACGAACTTATGCATCTTTGGCTACAATTTCATGGTAGAAAGTCCCCCAATATGTGAAAGAGATTATCAAGAAGCATTATTTGGTAATGTTTAAATAATTGAGTTATATTAATATTATTTAATATGTATACAAAATTTAGAATATTCTGGGTGATAATATCTTTGTGTATATATTTTTTTAAGGATGACTTTGAACTAAATTTTGGTCGGAGAGAGAAGCGTAAGACTGTCGATGAGATTATATATAATGAATTCCGTAAATATAAGGTGAATGTCATGAGCATTATAATAAGGTTGAGAATAATGGAGATGCACGCCAACATCCTTTTTGGGATGTCCGACCTTCCGATTAGGAAAAACTTTGTGACATGCATAAGGATCCATCATATAAGGTACATTCAAATGAATTTGTTTACGTGTCCTATTTATAATTTTCACTTTCTAATATTTACAACTTCTATACAGAAGCGAAGTTCTATAAAAAAACAAATAGATCGAAGTTAAAGATTCATCATCATGTAAGCTCAAGATCTTTCCATCGTCTCTCTAAGAAATTGGTAATGCTATTTTTTTATGTATATACTTTGTTATTTGGAAGTATTTTAATGACTTTCTGTCACAACAAATGTCTCTTGTAGCAAGAGTCATATACCAATTATGATTTGACAAAATTATATGCCACATCACATATTGATCGTAATGGAGAGTGGACTCATTCCGATGCCCATGAAAATTATGTAAGTATTATGATCTATTTTAATTAAACATATTTGAATATTTATGACGATATTAATTTCTTTCTCTTGTGTGTAAGATAAAATAGTTACCCTACGTGTTGAATCTGTGTCATATCAAAATTTCTCAACAAGTGATATTAAAATTTTTACACAAGTTCTGAGTCAACGTTCATGATATTTGAGGGGTTTGGATCGTTGTGAAAAGCCTTCGAGCTCTTCCTCATCGTCCGGGTTTGCCTCTAACACTCTTATAGCATTAGAGAAAATGAATTTCAAGATCAAAGAGTTGACTGCAAAGTAGCTTGAGTTAGAAGTTCAATTTGCGAAACAAGCAAACATGGTGATACGCATGAAACAACAAGACAACAACAAAAATAGTTCAGGAGAGAGGTGCAACTCTAGATGCAGATCCTTATGCAATAGTTCAGTACTCCAATCAACTGATTTATATTATACGTACAGACTTTGGGATCTATTTATGTACGAAGAGCTCTAGTACTACTATTTTATTTATTTAATTCGCACTTATTAGACTATTTTTATGGGTATTGAACAAATTATAATGTATTTTTTTAAAAATATTATGTATGTTTGTTTGGTTTTTCATTATTTGGTAAAATAAAATAGTTACCGTTCGAATGACTAAAAACCATTCGAACAAGATAAGTAAAACAATTCGAACATTGATACAGAACATTTGAATGTAATCAGAATTAAACGCTCGAATAGTACTTGAAACCGTTCGAATGAAATCATTGAACGCGAATTAAACATTTGAATGTCGTCTCTTAAGAAATCGTTCAATCCTATCATGGTCCGATTGAACGGTTTTGCTCAAGTTCGTCCCAAAAGATATTTTTGGGATGAAATTGATATTTTCGTCCCAAAATACCTCTTGGGACTAGGGTGAAAAAACAAATCATTGGACCGAACCGGACCGAACTGGTGGGTTTGGTCTGGTAACAATTTCATTTTTCTCAAAATCGGTCGAAATCGGTCTGATTCCAATTTTCATTTTTTTAAGACCGGTTCATATATATATATATTTCTTTTTTATATTGTATAAAATATTTTTTATATGACTTCTTATATTATATTTAATTTTTATATATAATATATATAATTATATATAAAATAATTTTGTATTATATGATAAATTACTAATTAATATAATATTAAATTTTAAAATCATATATAAATAACTATATATTATCACTATAGTCTATTATATTAGTAGTTATATTAATACTATATCACAATATATTATAATACATCACTATATTATATATTATAATTGTGACGCCCCGAGATTCAGTTTGGGATCGGACAGACATTTGAAGCGTCAAGACATGCAACACAAGGTTACCTGCCCCCGTTCATGACATATAAGATGCAATGTTCCTAACATGCATCTAGCATTATGCAATATTCGCAGCAGATAATTTTTTTTTCTTTAGCAATACTATGCACCAAACTTATAATATCCTAAATACTTAAAACATACTTCATACATAAAGACATACTAAACAACTGAGATCACAACACTAGTCCAAAATGGTTGTTAACAAAAGAGTGCTGGAGATTGAACTCCACAAAATACAAGTAGTAATCTAAGGTAACTACATCTACGTCGCACCGTCACTTAGTCGACCGTTTCCAGTGGGTCGATTCCTGGTTCTCCTTCTGAACAAGATCTACCATTCGGGGGATGGTAGTTGGGAATACCACAGTGAGATTTGATTACAAATCTCAGCAAGTTAACAAAAAACTCTCACACAGGTTAATGATGCATGCACAGCAATAAAGGCATGAATGCACAACTCAAGTCAATAGTAAACAAAACATAACTTGACATAACATGCCATGAAATAATAAGCATAACGTGACTTGACATAATATGGCATGAGCTGACATAACTTGAACTGAAACTGAAACTTAGCTTGACGTGACATAAACTTGAAACTTGATATGAACATAAACTTGAACATAACATAACGTGAAATATGACTTGAACGTGAAATACATGAACTTGAAATCTTATTCAGTAGACTTAATCATTAAAGTGACCATACGGGTGCTACAAAGGTCCCCTTGAGCCGTGTGTTCCTGCCGATTACCGCATCACAACATAGGTGTCTATACTAGCTGTGAGTGCATTAATACGTACTCCACAGTTGTTGTGGCCCCACGTATCCTACGTGTCACAATTGTTGTGTCTCACGTAGTGTATTCTTCACAGTTGTTGTGACCCCATACTTCATGTTTCACAGTTGTTGTGGCCCCATGAATTATTTGTGCCACACTTGCTGTGGACACACGTAAAATAAAGTTTGGCTCCATCGGAGTTAGTGCCTGGAGCGCTCCGGTGACCAGCTAATTAGGTCTCATTCGCAACCTGTTGACTGTACTTCGTCAACCCAGAGAATTTCACACCTATTTAGACACTCCAGCATAAACAAAGGAGTTTCACTAGGATATTACTCCATCCTAGCGCTTAGGGTCGTGATTGACATGAATAACTTAACAAGACTGTTCTCGACATACACAAACTGTATTCGAGACGGAATGACATGAATATGGAAAGACAGAAGTCCTAACGTAGCGTAACGTGACGTGAACATTAGATGACACACATGACATACTTTGAGACTTACTTGTAACAAAAAATATTTTATAACATGGCATACATGTAACATATATTATTTCGTAACATGACATAACATATAACAGACAATATTTCGTAACATGGCATAACATGTGACAGTGAAAATTATGTGACATGAAATACATGTAACAGATGGCATACTTAACTTAACATGACATACTTGTAATGCACAGCAATGTATAGAAATACGTGACAGAATATCTTGTGTAACAAATGAATAATTCCTGACAGAATAAATTCTGTGTAACAGATAAATATGTAATGACTTGGTATGGAACATATGATAACATGCATACATACACTTTAGTTCCCTTACTTATCACTCATACACATTAAACAGATAGTAAGTTAAAAACTAACTTACTTCGATCTTCGCGCTTATAGATAAAACTCAAGTGCGATTACGAGAAACTGAAAGTAGTGATTTCTAAAAAATTAGAATTAATCACTAACAATTAGGAATATGGAAAAATATCGACTTAGAGTAAAATTATCATTTTACCCTCTACATGTGGAAAAATGACCATTTTACCCTTAACTTAAGGATTTTGCATCCTAACTCCAAAGATCACCAAAATTTACATACCTTGTGTAAATTTTATCCTAAGCTCAAATATCAATTCAAACAAATTTAAAACTAAACACAACCATTAAAACTCTATAGGCCCGAAACTTACAAAGGCTATTTCCTTTAATTTGTTGTAATTCTTTCAAATTTCAAAACTAATGATTAAACCAAAATATTTCTTCTAATATACTCTTAACATATTCCTAAGAATAATCATGTTTTGAATCATGAACAAAAGTTATCAAAATCACTAAAACCATACTTGAACTCTTTGGTTTTTTCTTCTAAGTTCAAAACAGATTTTTGTTTCTAACTTGTTTTGATCAACCTCTTGATCCATGACTTATAAAGATGTGATCATCAAACCAAAACATCACGTTATTTAAAAAGGTGTCCTAAAACAGTTCCAAGCTTCAAACTCAAGATCACATCGTTAAACATCAACCAAAACATAATTTTAGCCAAGAACATAATCACTTTGGCCTAACCGAAAATCTCCTTGCATAAAATTCCATATCTTCGAGACTAACTTCAAATATCTTCAAAATAACATTCTAACATGTATATAAGAGGCTTAGGATTCTCCAATAAAAATATCAAAGCCATTGGAATAAGATTAAACCATAAAAGATTTAAAATTTCTCAAAACAGAAACTGTTTTTCCTCTCCCAGTTTCTAAGTTTCTAGATCTAAGAAAATCTTTCACCAAACCTTTTAAGCATGCAACCAATACTCAACCAATAGTCATATACACATGCTAACAGTACTCCATAAAAATTTCGGACCAATATCTATTCATTAGATTGGTCAAACACTCCAAAATATAACACACTCTCCAGTTTATCGCCCAGAATAACGTTTCTGGGGTTTAAACAACTTTTTACCAATCAAATCATCTCCAAATCGAACAAATTAGGATCCACATAAACTAGACTAAAAAAGGAACAACTTTCATGAAGGAAACATTGCGAGAAAACACTTACAAAAGCCTCGAAACGGGCGTGCAAAAGAGATAAGAAAAACTATCCGAGAGAGTCTTTTGTGTTCTATAAAGGAAAAGTGTAAAGGAGAGTTGCTTTTCGTGGGAAGTGGACTGGAAATCCTCTTACATAGGTTATGGAAAGTGATAGGACTGAATGGAAGCTTGAGTGTTGGCCTTTTCTTCTTATTACAATAAACAAAAATCAATCCAAGATCTTTTCTCAAGGTGGAGTGTAAAAGTGAAAGAGTGAGGTGGCCCTTCTTTGTAAAGATCTGACCAGCGGAGTGGGGGTACAAAACTTAGCCATGAAGCAATACTAATGTGGTCAAATTCGTGGGCCTTAATGGGCCTAAACTGAATGGGCCTAAACTTTGGGGTTTAAAGAGGTTTTGGGTTGCTATCAAGCCCAGATCCAATATCACTTGGCCCAATCAATTTTTTCCAAGGTTAACAAGGTTGGACAATAATGGTCTAACACAAATTTGAAGGATTTGTAGCATGTGGAAGTGATTTAATCAAGTGATTAAACACAATGCTAGAAATCGGATTAGAAAGGGTTTGAAGGCCAACTTTAGGGTTTGGGAAAACCGTTTAGGGTTTCGGTTTCAATCAAACTTTTGGGGTTTCAATTGGATTCCAACCATTTAGAGTTTCGCTAGGATTGAAACTCTCTTTGGTCTGGCACAAGTTGGTTAATCAGATGAAACAAAGTTTTGCTTAGGTGGCATGATCTCACACCTTAAGTTCCTTCACAAATCTATCTAATAGTTCCTCTTTGTGCCAAGTGTCTACTACTATTCACTAAGTGTGGCTAAGATCTTTCCAAGTCTCCAAATAAAACTTCTCTAATCTAATCTGGACATTCCACACTGTGATTCTGAAAACACTGCATTGGGTGCGCTTACTGAGGTTACTATTCACTCCGAAAAAGTGAATCATAAACTTAGCATTGAAAATTCCCAAATATTCATATTAACCTACAGTGAAAATCGTTTACCGAAATTCAACCCCGAAGTGCCCCTAAAAAAAGTTTCATAGTTTCGAACAGGCGTTTCGTCTGAAAATATGAAAAAAAGACTTATTGCGCCATAAAATCCTAAATAATCAACTGAGTCTAATGACGAAAACCAAAACACATTCCGACACTTATAACTACCTCAAATAATTAGAATCGCACTTCTGGCACCATAGTGAGTGATAACACTGACTTTGTTGACAGACTAAAACCTATGCAATTGGCCGATTCGTAAAAACTTATGGGGTTTTCACGAGATTCCTAAAGTCAATAGAAACACCTTTAAATTTCTAGCAGGCTGTTACAATAATATATCACAGTAAGTTGGCTGTGATGAATAGGAGCTATCATATCTGAAGTTGTAGGAGATAAAGATGAATTATCTTCTTCTTTCTCAGCTTTTTTCTTTTTGGGTTTACCTTTGGATGTCTCAATATCCTTGGTAGTATAATAAGCAGAAGTAATTTGAGAGGAGATAGAGACTCCCTTCAGTTTTATATTGGGATTAATAGGTTGGGTTGTTTTTACAGAATCTTTCAAGAATTTTTTGAGATTTTGGTCTCTTCTTTTTGGATTTTCTAAAACAGAACCAACAAAAGTTGATCTAGCTATAGCGAAAGAATTTATAATTTCATTAGGTACTAGAGATTGATCAAAACTAATTTTACCTATACCATCAAAATATTGCTGAATATAATCAAGGTTGAGCTCATTAGCAAAAGCTCTAACCGGAGGAACTTCATGTTCCAAAGTCCATTCAGTGAGAAGAGAAATATATTTCCAATAAATCATTTTTTGAACTTGTATGTTCACATCAGGAGTAGAACTCTGTATTATCAAAGTTTTATTTCATGAAGTTTTTAAAATGGCTTTAGGATTTAAATTAGTTTTTAAAAGTCTATAATAAATACGGTAGACAATGGCAAGAGGTTTGGCACCTTCTTCCATGTCATAACCAGACGTTAAAATGTTTATCATCTAAAGTAATAGTTAAATAAAAAAACAATCAAAGTGGACAGATCCGCTAAACAAAGAAGATTGAATCATGCGTAGGATACTAGTTTCAAATTTCTTGAATCTAGCATCTCGCAAACAAAGAAGTATTAAAACATTGACGCATTTTCTTGGAAGAGGTTTAACAACAACTTGAACAAAACCAATGTGCAAATATTTGTAACCTTTTACCAGGAAAACCTGAATCAATTTTCTGTTAAATAGGCATAGGTTTGTTCAACAGTTCTAACAATGAACTCAATCTTGAAGGTAGACTGAACCAAAGTGATTTTGTAAATAGATTTGGCATCAATCTTTGGAATACTCCATCAATTGAAATTAACAAAATCAGTTTCTCCACTTCGTATTTGGAGGACGGTAGCCTTCCTTCCTATTTGTTGGTTTGTGCCAACGGATCACTCATCAAATAACCTTGGGGTTTCTTTTGAATCATGTCCAAATAAGTTGTTGGGGTCAGCGATTGAAGCTTCAGATGATGCTTCAGATTTGTTATCAGAATTATCAGAGTTATCATTGTCTTCCTTTAGTGATTTTTTTAACAAGTAAAACAAATTTGATTTCTTGAGTCTTTCAAGAACTGACTTCTTCTTGGACTTAGAAGATTTGTTTGATTTATCAGTTGTGGAGGAGGAAGCAGCTTTTGTCAGTTTAGTAGTAATGGCTTGAGCAAGTGGATATCCTGTTGGTGTTGACTGTGAATTAATAATAGGGAATTCCTCAGTACTTTTAAGGTATGGAGCAATATGGGGAAAATCTTTGGTAATGTTGTCAATATGAGGAGTATTGACAAAGACAAAAGCAAAAATATTCTACCAAGTTTTCTAAACCTCATGGTGGGAAAAGGAGAAAATCTCGAGATGGTTTTTACAAAAAATATGTTAAAAAGATAAAAATGGAGATGTTTTAATTGTGGCAAATTTGAAATTTTGCTAAGAAATGCACCAAGAAGCCCAATAATCTAAAAAACAAGCTTAACCAATTGAATATTAAGGTCATTGATCAAGAAGAATTGTTTCGCCTCCTAGAAACAAAATCCTCTTCATCATCTGACATCAATGAATTTAGTTCTAGTGATTCAGAGTATCACTTAGAAACTGAATCATCTGATTTCCCCCATATTAACCTTGGTTGTAATGATTCTTATTGCAAAACCTTGACTAAAACAATCAATGTTATAACCAAAGCTGAACAAGAGAATCTTTTATAACTTTGATTTCTCAAATTATTAACCCTGAGCTTAAAGAAGATATCTTGAAAGTTCAAGAAGACAATGGTTAGTCAAGAACCAGAAACTTCAAAACAAAAAATTAGTTTTCAAGAAATTTTGAGAAGATTTGAGAAGAAATAACTCAAAGATATTTCTACAAATGATTTACAACGTGAAGTTGGTTTTATTAAAAAAAGAAATTATTGAACTCAAAACTGAGATAAATAATCTCAAATTTGAAAATGATTCTTTTAAACAAGTATTATTGTGTTTAAAGATTGATAAGCAATTTGATCATGAAATTCCTTCTGATAATGAGCAAACAAATGATTCTGATCAAAATGAAGAAAAATCCTCTAAAAATCAGGTTTGTTTAATTCGACATACTATTCCCCCTAAATGGTTGTCTAGAGTAACCATTATTGTTTTGCATGACTTTCAATTTTCTGTGGTTGTTATGATTGATTCCGGATCGGATATGAATTGTACCCAAGAAGGAATAATTCCAAGAAAATATTAGGAGAAATCTACTGAAAAACTATTCTCAACAAATGGATCTCAGATGAAGATCAAGTATGAGTTTAACATTGCTCATGTTTGCCAAGATAATGTTTGTTTTAAAATTCATTATTTGCTTGTTAAAAATATGTCTGACAAAGTCATATTAGGAATTCCTTTCATTTCTTCCTTATATCCATTTTTCTCTGAAACAGATGGTATTACTACTAATCCTTTCAGCAGAAAGTTAAATTTAAATTTGCTTCTAAATTTGAAATTGATATTGACAAAACTTTGAAATTTTTTCTTTCTGCAAAAACAAAGCATTTGAATTCCTTACAGCAAGAAATCAGTTCAAAAAGATTTCAGAGCAATTGTCTAGTACACTGCTCCAATAAAAAATCAATGATTTTAATAAAAGATTAGTTGATATTGTTTGTTCTAATCTTCCAAATGCCTTCTAGCATCGGAAGAAACATGTTGTTTATTAACTTTATATTAAGGATTTTTGTGAAAAACATATTCCAACTAAAACTCGACATATTTAAATGAATAGTGAGACTTTAGAGTTTTGCAAAAATGAAATCAATGATTTGCTAGCTAAGAAAACTATTAGGCATAATTAGTCTCCCTGGTCTTGTGCTGTTTTCTATGTCCAGAAAATGCATAAATTGAAATAGGGACACCCTGCCTAGTGATTAATTTTAGGAATCTCTGAACAAAGTCTTAGAATGAATTAGGTACCCTATTCCCAATAAGAATAATTTGATTCATAGGTTATGTGAGACAATCGTCTTCTCCTAGTTGGATCTAAAGTGAGAATTTTGACAAATCCAATTCAGTGAGTCAAATAGGTATAAAACTACCTTTACTACCCCATTTGGATATTATGAGTGGAATATGATGTCTTTTGGCCTTAAAAATAACCCTAGTGAGTTCCAAAATATTATGAGTGATATTTTTAATTCATTCACCCATTTCACCATTGTTTATATTGTTGATGTTCTCTATTTTCAAAGTCTATTGATGAACATTGGAAATATTTACGGAAATATTTACATTCGTTTCTAGATATCATTAGACAAAACAGTCTTGTTGTTTATGCTAAAAAGATTAAATTATTTGAAACCACAATTAGATTCCTTGGTTATGATATTTTTTTAAAAAAAAATTCAACCTATTAATCAGGCCACTAAATTTGTTGACAAATTTACTGATATTATTCTTGATAAAACCCAGTTGCAGAGATTCCTTGGTTCTCTCAATTATGTTGCAGAATTCTATAAGGACATTAGAAAACAGTATCGCTCACTCTTCGAGCGATTACATTCCAATCCTCCTCCTTGGTCTGAAATTTGCACTAACATTGTTAAACAAATCAAGACACATGTCAAAACTCTACAGTGTCTTGGCATTCCCACCTCTGGTTCTTTTAAAATAGTTGAAACAAATGGCTCTAACATTGGTTATGGTGACATTCTAAAACAAATAGTTTCACTAGCCTCATCTAAACAAATTGTTCGCTTCCTTTCCGGAGTCTGGAATACTGCACAACTTAATTATAGTACAATCACAAAAGAAATCTTATCTATAGTACTATGTATATCTAAATTTCAAAGAGATTTGTTAAACAAAAAATTCTTATTATGCATTTGTAACACCCCGCCTCCCAAAAAGACATTTTAGAATTTTTCAGAGAGCCAGTGTGATACTACTAAACTTAAACTTAATAACTTTTCTTTTTAACAAAGCGCCAGATGCGAAAGATTTTCATAAATAAAGCAAAACTTCAATAAATACTGAAAATCCAAAATAAAGTCTGTTGAGGCACTTATTTAAAAAAAATAAGAAAGTCTCATGTGCTTATCAAAATAATTTCTTTAAACATTAAACCATAAAACTAATCATATCATAATTTGTCTAGGCCTCTGCCTCGCCTCCCGGGGTCAAGTTCTGTCCTGCAGTCTCATCCTCATAAATGTCATCACTTAGGTGGTTTAATGCATAAATTATCACATAAGATCATCAATATTCATAAACCTTCACATAAAATCATGACATTCATAAAATACTTTAATGCATAAATTTTCACATAAAATCATGATTTAGGTACGTAAAAAGGGGCTTCCAATGAAGGGCATACATACATAATATTTTTATAAAAAACAAGCAGTTTACCGTACATACGTGTAAGGGTATGATCATGCTACTTACCATGCAGTCTTAATCCACTATTTTCAGCCCGTAGTCGGTCGTCTATAAAATAAACACGAATTTTCATAAATTTCTAATTAAACCTGTGACTTTATTGAAAATCTAAACTATTAAAATATCCTATATTTTCTAAACCTAAAATCTTTCTAACACTGAATTATTCTAAACTATTAATCTTTGTAACAAAAAGACTTAACCCGTAGATAAGAGCTCACGTAAAAATCAACGGTCAATATAAAATATAAGTTCAACACGTACGTTGTTTGGCGTATAACTAAGGGACAAATATGTAATTAAATTAAAGACTCTACCCTTCTGTAATTGAAACCGACAGAAGCTTAAGAAGCCGTTCGATAGATCCTTACCGAGAGAGGAAGCACGCGACAAAGCTGGGGCTGAGGCGAGTGGCGAGTGTGGCGGCAGAGCTCTAAGAGAGAGAGAGAGAGAGAGAGAGAGAGACGAAGAGTGAGAGAGAGAGATTAAGAGAGAACTACATGCTGTGAGTGATAGAGGGAGAACGGAGAGTGAGAATCACGGCGTGAGGGAGATGGACTTACGTGTGGTGGTCCGGGGCGTAGAGTAACCGAGCTGCAGCTGTGTGGTGAGGACGTTTCTAGCGAGGAGTGACGGTTGAAAAGGTGGGAACTTGGCTCTACGGTGGGCTCCAAAATTACTCTATTTTGAGGGGCTAAAAGCAAGGAAGGATGGCAGCGGCTTGTTGGCCTTTCCAAGGGCAAGTCGTGTAGTGATTCTGGTAGCTGGGCAACGAGGTGGACAAAGGGAGGAGCTGAGACGTGGTTTGCTTGGCTTCGAAAAGGTGGTGCAGTGGGGTAGCCATGCTACCGGACTAAACGTGGGGCTGGGCAATGCTAACGCACGGGTTTTCGTCGTGTAGGTGGTTTGTTGGACAGCTATTCTGGTGGCTGGTTATGTAGAACGAAGGTTGTCTTAATGTGGTTTGCAGCGGTGTGGATTTGCATGTGATGAGGTGGTGGGCGGTTTGGGCGTACCTGGTCTCTCCGTAGTGCTAGGCAGAGGCTGCGGTGCAACTGGCCAGTGCTTGGACGTACCCTACAGTGGATTCCAGTGAGGTGGTGGTCTGGTTTATGTGGTAGTTCACGACAGGGCAACGGTTACTTGGTGCAAAACTATGGAGCTGCTACGACAACCCTAGTTCTAGGTTGAAGACATTTACGTCTATCATATACGAGTTCTATATATAGACCAAGGGAAACCCCACTAAAGAAGAGGAAGAGACGTACATGCATGGGAGTTTTATTATGAAAATCCGGTAGGTTTGAGTTTTATCATAAAATAATAATAATAATAATAATAATAATAATAATAATAATAATAATAATAATAATAATAATAATAATGATGATGATGATGATGATAATGGAGCCTTAACTCTAAGTTCAATAAAAATATAATCTATCCGACAAATTCTTTTATAGGCTTGAACTCATTTATTGAGCCTAATAAAAGTATTCATAATTTATCCCTAAAAATATAGGATCGGGTCGTTACAGCATTGATTGCAAAACTATTAAATATGTTTTAGAAAAAAATATTGAAAACATTACATCAAAACATATTTTTGCCAAATGACAAGCCATTTTAAGTGTATTTGATTTTGATATTGAGTATATTAAAGGATCTGATAACTCTATTCCTGATTTTCTTACTCGTGAATTCCTGCAGCCACCATGAGCAAGAAAAAAGAAAAAGGGAAGAAGATTGCTACTCCTTCCCCAATTCCTGATATCAAGCTCATTAAAAATGAGTCTACTACTCCCCTGGATATTGCTAATAGGTTTACTACCCTCGGTAGTACCCCTATCCATTAAACCTACTTCTTTTTCTACTACTCTTATTACTCCTTATGATGCTTATGCTAAATCTATTGTTTCTGCTAAACCCACTCAATATTTCCCTACCTCCATATCAGAGTATATTAAAAAACTTTTTTCCCAAAATCTGTTTTATATTGAATCAAATTGGTTCATATATACAGATCCCTTCAAAATTGCTTCTAAATGTTTTCCACTTGGTTTTCACTGGATCCCTAAAAATCCAGCAAAAAACCTTCAATATTACTCGGGAATTCTACTTCAAACAGAATCCCTCATTATTAAACTCATCTATGATAAGACCAATAATACCAAATTGATCTATCATAGTGCTTATATTTCAAAAATTACTACTGAAGAAGATTGGGGAACTCACCCTTATACTTCAAAGAAACTCTAATTATGATGTTGTATATTGTTATTTTGATTACATTGATGTCTGGCTCAAGTTCATGTTGTTTCAAACAACAGATATGACACACTCTTGGTTTCTAAATTTTGATAAAAAAATTTAAAACTAATTTTCCTATCTGGTTCCTGAGATCGTGGAATCAGTTTGGTCCTATTTCTGAAGTTTTTCCAAAGAAACTTCAACATGCTATTAAATGTTTTGCTAATGCCATTTCTTCCAAAATGGATCATCACAGATCAAAGTTCCCCTACATTCTCCATTTCTGTAAAAGATACAAGGTTCCATGGATCTTGAAGTGGAATTATGATCGAAATAGTAACATATTGGTCCATTACTAGTTCATCAAGTGGTGGGATAGATATCCACACATACAATGTGTTATTGACAACATTACTAGAGATTTTTCCCAAACTGCTCCAGACCTTAAAAGTATTGAGGAATTCCCTGCTATTAATGAACAGTCAACACCAACAAGACATCCACTTGCTCAAGCCACTACTACTAAACTGGTAAAAGCCGCTTCCTCCTCCACAACTGATAAATCAAACAAATCTTCTAAATCTAAGAAGAAGTTAGTTCTTGAAGGACTCAAGAAATCATATTTGATTTACTTGTTAAAAAAATCACTAGAGGAAAACAATGATAACTCTAATAATTCTGATAACAAATCTGAAGCATCATCTGAAACTTCAGTCGCTAACCCCCTACAACAACATATTTGGACATGATTCAAAAGAAACCCCAAGGTTATCTAATCATTGATCCGTCGGCACAAACCGGCAAAAAGGAAAGAAGGCTACTGTCCTCCAAAGACTAATTGGCCTCCCCACCTGATTTACTTTTGGCACAAGAAGATAGGCTACCATCCTCAAAAGACTAATTGGTCCTACTTTTTCCGCCAAATTCCTACTACTTTACTTTTGCTACATGAAGACAAATTACTCCCGCAATTTTTTCTGAGAAAATTGTCTACAAATTTGTTTCTAATGAGTAAAATAATAGTAAAAGTGAAATTGTTGTTCACCATTATTCAGTGTTTTAATAATTGTAATGGTATCCCATTCATCTATAAAAGGGGAACCTGACTCTAAAGGAAGGCATCACTTCGTTTGGATCTAATTCTTCTAGATCGCTTCTCTTGATCACCTTCCTTCTCTTAGTCTTCCATCTCTCATCCTCCCCATCTATTTGCTTTGATATCACTTGCTTCTTTTGATAACTTTGTAACTTATTTTGTAAGATTAATGCAAATTGTTATTTACATTTCATTATTTCTATTTTCATATTCAGTATTCATGCATATGGTCAGTTTTACTGCCTACTATTAACTGTGCATATTCACTTACCTCCTTTTTGGTATCAGAGCCATCTCTGGTTCTGGTGGCTAATCGATTAATTATTTCTAGTCATTCTGCTTGTTGTGATATTGTCCAAATCTCTGCTTCATGCTTAGTCATTCCTATTTTTAATCTTGTTTCTGTTGGCGCCACCCCATCTGTAATTGACTTTCTAGAACCGTTTCTGTAAGATCGGTTTTGTCAGGAGAGTGCGTAGGGCAGGAGAGGGTACAAGGTTGGGCCAAGGGTATGTGTTAAGAAGTGTTGTAGAACCATGAGTGAGGATAGGTTTAGTCAGTGCTAAGTTTTGTTTTGGTCGATTTCATGATGAATAAGATGTTTAGATCTAATTCGTCTATTAGTTCTAGGTCTAGTATACCCCCTGATATTATAAATGAGGAAGATTTTTTGTTGAAGAAATTGATTCTGTTAATTTCAACTGATGGAGTATTCCAAAGATTGATGTCAAATCTATTTATAAAACCACTTGGGTTTAGTCTACCTTCAAGACTGAGTTCAATGTTAGAATTGTTGAACAAACCTATGTTAGTTCCAAAACACAAGAAAAATGTTGCCTATTTAACAGAAAAATGATTAAGGATTTTTTGGTAAAAGGTTACAAATATTTGCACATTAGTTCTGTTCCAGTTGGTGTTAAACCTCTCACAAGAAAATGCATCAATGCTTCAGTACTTCTTTGTATTCGAAATGCTAGATTCAAGAAATTTGAAACTAGTATCCTATGCATGATTCAATCTTGTTTGTTTAGTGGATCTGTCCACTTTGACTGTTTTCCTGATTGAACTATTGCTTTGGATGATAATCATATTTTGAAAGCTTTAACTTTAAACATTTTAACTTCTAGTTATGACATGGAAGAAGGTAGCAAACCTTTTGCCATTGTCTAACGTATTTATTATAGACTTTTAAAACCCAATTTAAATCCTAAAGCTATTTTGAAAACTTCAGGAAATAAAACTTTATTAATGCAGAGTTCTACTCCTAATGCGAACATTCAAGTTCCAAAAATGATTTATTGGAAAAATCTTTCTCTTCCCAATGAATGGATTTCGGAACATGAAGTTCCTCCTGCTAAAGCTTTTGCTAATGAGCTCAACCTTGATTATATTCAGTAATATTTGGATGGCACTGTTAAAATTAGTTTTGATCAACCACTATTACCTAATAAAAGAAGAAATTCTTTCGCTGGAGCTAGATCTTCCTTAGGATTATCAATCTGAAACCCTTAATTATGTTAGGGGTTCTAAATTAATTTAGGGTTTCAATCTGAAATCCTAAATTAATTGAGGGGTTTCTGTATCGAAACTCCATTCTATTTTGGGGTTTCAATACGAAACCTCGATCTATTTTGGGGTTTCGATAGTTTGGATTTACTTCGCCAAATTAGAGGGTAGGGACCCCAATAACCCCAAGCTAAGGGTAACTATTGTGGTAAAGTGTATGGATGTCACTATAGGAGATATGGCATATCCCAATCAAAGGTCCACTTAGAAGAACAATGCAAAAAGAATCCAATATTAAAATCTTTGCAAAAGAATAGCTAATCTAGACTAGAGATTGGACTTAAAAAACATGGCGGATGAGAGTAGTGGGGGTGCAACGTTAAAAGAGTGTACTAAGTATGATCCAGATGAGTGTAAGAGACACCTAGCTCGTATGGTCATCATGGACGAGCTACTATTTCGGTTTGTGGAGGGGAAATGGTTCCAAGCATATTCCAAGTACTTGGAATCTAAGTTTAACCTTCATTCTCACCACACGGTGGCAAATGATATAAAAAAAACATTACAACAGAAAAAGATTTGTTGAGGGGCCAATTGGTGGGTCACAAAGTTTGACTCACCATCAATACATGGACATCCATCCAAAATTTTAATTATATGTCTTTGACTGTGCATTTTATTGATTGTGATTGAAAATTAACTAGTATGAATTTCAAATTTAATTGTTGTAGCAATATGAGATGTCAACATCTACCTTCGCTACAATATGACTTCGTGTATGTTGGAACAACCATTGCCATTCGCCCTTTATCGGAGGTACCAGCCTCTTCAGCTCCTCTTTCTTTCCTTCAGACTTTCTCGCATTTGTGTTTGCTCGCCCGACACAAGATGAAAGATCCTTTGTTAAACCTTGTCCTTCATCTTGTGCTGAGATGCTTTTGCCAGGCTTTCTATATGGTGCCACTTCCCTTTCGTTTGACTAGCTACACTCTACACACCTGCCTTTCCTTTCCCATGGAAGGTGGCTTGTCCTCCTTTGCTAGTACTATCCCCACAGATCAAAATAGGTGATGGAATGGAAATTGGAAGTTCTTGTTCAAGCAGGGCAGAATGCCTTCAAAGCACTCATTCGGAAATGACAATGCTCAGTAAAAGTTTTTGGCAATAGCTTAGAAAACTATAGTTCGGGAAGGTGTTTTGAGCATTAGCTCAAATTCGCGTTGAGAAGCTAGGATGATGAGTTTCAAGCACTAGCTCGAACTCCAGGTATGCTAAGGAGAATGTTTTCTGTGAACTAGCTCAGACTCCGAGTAGGTCTAAGTCTTGCCCAACCTTCACCGAGAGGGTTGAGAGAGTGCCCATCTTGCTTTGCTCACCCAACTTTCTTGTCTAACTTGTCTGCCCCACTTACTTGGTTGCTCGCCTCTATCGCTCGAACGGGTTGTCACACGGAGATTAGAAAAGCGCTGGTGGTGAAGGATAGATATGCGAAGACCAAGTAATATTCGAGACAAAGTCACACATGCAGTTGTTATCCACAGTGTGGTAGTTAGGGTGTGTACATGGCCCTTTTAAGAGGAGACCATTGTGCATACATTAATGATATGGAAACTGATTTTTAAGATTGGAATTATGTTACTTGGAGGACCTGGGGTTCTTGAGTTTTGACTTATTAGATTGCCCGATGACTGCTGATCCTTTATTTATGTTGCTCGATATTGGTGGTTGGTCATGACAGCTTGTGTTTAGAAATTTGAACTTATCACACGATATTGTAAGTTGTGCTAGGGAATTTCCATCTCGATAAGTATTATTGCTTGGTTTCCCATGTCTTTAATTGCAATATCTCATTCTCATTTATATACATTTTAAGCTTTTTTCATGGATTATCACTTCCTAGGTTTTCTTTAAAATTTTATCATAGTAGTCTCCCTACGGTCTCACTCTTCGGAACCATAGACCTTATTGTAAATGTAGGCTTTGAGGGCGGGTACAAGCATTGAGATCCTACACAACCAAGAAAGTGAAAACGGAGAGCATGTACTCGTTGGACTATCTTTGTGTAGTGCACATCTCGATGTTGTGGTTTCCGCCAAATCAAAAGCGAAGATTGAAGATGTCACACATACACTAAAATCCTAACATAACTCATATAAATAACGGATTATGACGCAACAGGACCCGCATAACTAGTTTAATAATTACCATTTCTTGGATTAACCTAAACACGACCCATTTCATACAATGGGTTGAGCTTATCTGTTTATTTGTTTTACCCAATTAATATAAGTTCATATATTATACATAGATAACTATATAAGTCATTCACAATTACAATTGGATTCATAATAAAATATTTTATGATCAATATCCAAATCAATAATATTTAACAAAGTTAATATTTCCATAAAATAATTAAGTAGTCAAATGCCAATATTAATATTACATCCCACTAATAATAAATGCATATAAAACTAAACACTTACAGAATTTGAAAATAGAATTTATACGAGTTATACAAGTTGATTACGGGTTTCGCAAATTGATCCACAATTGACCTATATATTAATCGTGTCTCATTATAAGATCAACATGTTTTGACCCATACTCATTTACGACAAACTCAAACCTATTTATTTCGTGTCATTTTCTTGTTAAGTTTATGGATGGTGCCATATATATTGCACCCTTAGTTAGGGCTGCTACCCGCATGGTGCGGGGCGGGGGGTGCCCTTCCCCGCACCCCGCCCCGCACCATGCGGGGTTAGGGATTTCCCCACCGCCCCCCGCCCCCGGGAGGCGGGGGCGGGGTCCCCCGCCCCGGTGCCGGGGGGCGGGGGAAAAACCCCCACCCGCCCCGCCCCCCGCCATTATGTTAAAAAAAAAATTTTTTTGGTCTAAAAATATTTTTTTAGACCAAAATTATAATATATTTTAAATAATAAATTAAAATTTATAAATATAAAAAAATATAAACTCATTAGAGTTAGATTTTCGATTGATTTGGCCTCCTAGGCCAATCTTTATATAGGAGGCCAAGGCAATACAATAGTCATCCTTAAGCAATGTGGGACTTAGTAGTAAGTCACACATTGCTTAAGGATGACTATTGTATTGCCTTGGCCTCCTATATAAAGATTGGCCTAGGAGGCCAAAACAATCCAATGACTTGAATATAATTTTAAGTCTTTTATAAATTGTGTATATCTATATACAATATATTTATTTAATATATATAAATAAAATTTTTTTTTTAATGTGGGGCGGGGGCGGGGGAGGGGCGGGGCGGGGCGGGGCCCCGCTGGGGTCATCCCGCCCCCCGCCCCCGCTATACCCTCTCTATGCGGGGCGGGGCGGAAGCCGGGCGGGGCAGCGGGGGCGGGGCCCCGCTGCCCACCCCTACCCTTAGTGTGGCGCTCTCAACCCCCACGTGTGATTTGGTAGGAGTCGCGACACCAAGGTAATGCCACTAGGGTCACACACCCTACCACCAAGTGCAAGTGTGTGCACACATGCAATATGTGTACATTTTATAAACGCAGTGGAGAAATAAAAATGTCGTCTAAAACTAAGTACCATAAAAGTTTAAAATAAAACCCAATAAGAAGTCCTCCATAAGGTTATTACAGTCATCTAGCTGATTAAAATAAAATAAAACTAAATAAAAGTCCATCAATTACAATGGAAATAAATCTCAAGTCATTACTCCTCAGTGGGGTTGGTCCCGAATGCTCAAACTCATCCTCTGCATCAAAGTCTACGGTTCCATGAAACAGAACCGTAGGCGGGAACACCACAATGAGATCTCACAATCTGAGCAAGTAAATCCACATATCAACAACCAGGGAATTCAAACATGAAAGCATACTAACAAACACGCACAACAATCATGAGAGATAATCCCAAAATACCCATTTTTGTGACCTTTACCAAAATTATTACAATTACAGCCACTCATGCCAAAAATCACATTTGTACACCGATGACATTCATTTATTACAGTGTACGCTATGGTCTCCCCTATGGACCATCCACATACTTTGGCTCCCTTCATCACACCATGGGTAACAACCGCGTGTGTGACTTCATAACGAGCAATGCTCAACTCTACACTCGGCGTGTACGTAACCCGACATCCTTTAAGCCCTGCCAACAGAGAGGCCACAAAGTCATACCAAGAGCATTACCGTCTTGGCCGAGCCTACTGTCACCCAACGACAGCCCAGGAGACGTCACTCAATTTTACACACTTCCGAATGACCAAATGAGCTCTACCGACATAATACCTCATTTCAGGTTGGGCTCGCTATACGCACGCACCCACAAAATATGCTTTTAATCTTTAGACACAAAAACATAGCTTTTCCGATTTCACAGCATAACTATATAACATAGCACAATTAATAAAATCATGACAAGTAATAACAATTAAAATACAGATGCATGACAAGAAGTTATTGGATGACATGGCAATAAGTGCAGCAAACAATGAAAGCTCAACACACAGTTTCACATATTCACATATCACAATTGCACGCGATTCCTAACACTTCACCCAGTGATTGACCAACAATCTATCACTAACTATAGATTTTATCCCAAAGCAGTTGAGTGGTGGCTCGCGAGTTGGGTGAAATCAAGGGAGGAGGAGGTCGGGAATGGGAAGGGGAAGGCCAAGAGGTGGTCGAACGACCACCGGAACGCGACTGAGTGGTGGCTCGCAGTGGCAAACGACGAAGCTTGGAGAAAAAACTCTAAAGGCTATGGAAATGAAGATCAGAAGGGGAAGAAGGTGATGAGACAATTTTTGAGAGGAAGAGAGGGTGTTTTTGGGATGGTTTTGTAGAGGTAGAGGTTCGGCCAGGCCGAGAGACCCACCCACAACAAAACCCACCTTCGGCGGTGATTGGGCACACCAAGCGGTGCACAAACCACAGAGGAAGGGCTCGCAGACTTGACAGCGACTGGGTGTGACCAGCATTGCTCATATGGTCGTAAGAAGCCATGCGCAGAGTGTGGCGGACTTGACAGCGATTGGAGACGATGGGCAGTGGTTTGACAGTGGCAAGGAAGGCACGAACCATGCCAACATGTGGAGTCGGCATGCCGGTGGACGTGGGTGCTGGCATAGTTGCTGCCTGCAAGGGGAAAAATAAAACAAAAAGGGGAAGAAGAAGTGGGCGGCGTGCCCCCCAGGGGGGGTGTAAGTAGAGAAAACTAGGGTTTTCACCCCTTAAGCCCAAAAATGGCGCTGTTTTCAACAAGGGGCCTAGTCTTTGTTTCAGCTCATGGACTCCCACACGTATTGGGCCCACAATTCACATACAACAACACAACAAAAAAGACAGCCCACTCAAAACCAGACTTGGGCCTCACACACTAAAAGGATAAAAAAAAAGCACAAACACACAAGATGAACTCGAGCCCTCACACTTAGTGGTTGGGCCTATCTTGCTGTCGAATGAAGAAGTGATCAATAATATGCACAGATGCTAAGGGGTCCTGATACGGAGCAGTTGCCCTCCATATGCTGGGAAACACTCTGCGGTAGCTCAACTCCGTCGAGTCCTGGTCTCCAAACTCTCTGCGCTCACTCAACTCCTCTGATTCATGTTTCCATTGAGGATCCAGCTCCCAGTCCTCTGGTACCTACATATGAACATTAAGTATGGTAATTAGCTACAACCATATGAATTTTATACTAATTCGGGCCGGCCATTAATGCTCGTACAATTTCTTCAATTTCCAACATAGAAAATATTCTAGATTTCCTTCCATAAATTACGTGCAGTTGGACCTCTCTATATGACAAATATTGTTTGCTTTCAAATTATATTTTAGGATTTCTTGATCTCATCAATAAATGTCACTTTAAAATTCAAAATCAATGTTATAGTGGCATGCACTCCATGCAACACAGAATGAGGGGGTAAGAAGGAGGGATACATGGCACTTAAATTGGACATAAGCAAGACATATGATAGAGCGGAATGGGATTTTCTAGAAGCTTTAATGTTGAGGATGGGATTCAATAGGTCATGGATTGAGCTCATCATGCAGTATGTGAGCACTATAAGATATTCAATTTTGATCAATGGAGCAACACAAAGTGAATTCACATCCTCTAGAGGACTAAGATGGGAGATCATCTTTCCCCTTATCTTTTTATCATATGCTCAGAAGTGTTAAGTCATATGCTGGATAAAGATGAGAAGAAATGTAACATTTCTGGCTTTCCTTTTGCTCAAGGGTCTTTGCTTGTTAACCTTTTATTTTTTTAAGATGATAGCCTTCTTTTTTGCAAGGCTAATCCAATGGAATGGAGTAGGTTACTTAGGCTTTTGAAATCATATGACCAAGCCTTAGGTCAAAGATTGAACCTGGACAAGACCTCAATCTTCTTTAGCGGGAATACTAGACAAGAGGCCAAGGAGTCCATCCTATCTACTGAACGGCTGAGAGTATCCAAGTCATATAAGAAATATTTGGGCCTTCCTTCTTATGTGGGGTCACATAAATCAATTGCGTTCAGGCCAATACTAGACAGGATCAGAAGTAGAATGAGCAACTAGAAAGTACGGTTCTTATCTCAAGCAGGTAAAGAAATCATTCTCAAGTCTATTATTCAGGCCATCCCAACCTAGTATGTGGGTATCTTCAAGATTCCAAAGACCATTCTGAGCAAGATTAATTGACTTATGCAGAAATTCTGGTGGGGGCAAAGGGAAGACAAAAAATTCACTAGTTGTCATGGCAGCAGCTAGGCAAGGCCAAATTGGCAGGTGGACTTGGGTGTCGTAACTTTAGAAATTTTAATCTAGCTCTACTAGCTAAAAAGGGCTAGAGGATAATTCAATATCCTCAATCACTGGCAGCTAGAGTTCTTAAGGCTAAGTACTACTATAAATCAGATTTTTTGAATGCCAAGCTGGGCAATAATGCATCCTTTGTCTAGAGAAGTTTCCTAGCAGCAAAGCAGTTACTCAAAGACGGCCTGATTTGGAAGATTGGAAATGGTGAGTTAGTGAAGAATTGGCACGACAAGTGGATTCCTCGACCTTCTTGTTAATTTGTCTAGTCTAGTCATATTACACATGTAATCTTATTGACTAATCTAGTCAATAAGTATTATTCAAGATTACTTGGCGTAGGTTTTTAATTAGCTAGGAAAATAAAATATTCTGCATTTTATCATGGTTTATATATAATCTTTGGTATTTTCTTACCGTGTATTTATTGTATAAATTACCAATCTTAGAAGATTTTTATTTCTTGAATTTATTTAAATATATATAACTCATGTCAAATCACCAGTCGTCTTAAAAGTTTAAATTTTTTAGACAAGTAGTAATTTTACAGAATATCAAACAAGAGGTCCTGAATTCGTATTATATTCTTTAACAAAACCATATAGCATCACCAAGGGAAAGTAATATGGGTTTTTTCTTTTTTTTACCTCATCAACTGCAAGGGTGAAAACTTCAAGATCACCATTTGGTTTGATGTGAAATCGAGTGAAAGCCTTGTAGTTAGCAATCCTTAGAGAGGAGAAGGCTTCGTCATAGTGTAAGTTAAACCAGTTGACGCAGATGTATAGGTAGCATCCAAACACCAAGGAAACTGCTGGGGTGGACAAGACCCAGAAATAAAGGAAGACAGAAACATAATAAGCAATGGCAGCCACTCGAGATAGAGACTCCATCCCATTCTCACATATATTCCTCCTCGTGACAGCTATGAGCTGATGATAGCAAATTTCAAATGAATTTAAGATATATAGTGAAAAAAAAAAAAAAAGGGAGAAAACAGCTTTGGTTTGTGGAACAAGTGATCATATATGATCACACGTACTATTTTAGAACATACAAATCTCGCACATTCTTTTTTAAAATAAATGAATCTATTGTTTAAAAAATTATTTTTTCATGTAAACCTCATCGATATTTATACGGAGTGCGCGGGATTTGCCAAATAACATTCATGGAGGAGAGTTTTTCTTACCTCTGGCACATCAAATGCAGACATGACATACTTGATACAGGCAGGATAAAGGCCGAATGTCCATTGTTCTAAACTAGTCCGATTGCCATTTGAGGCAGGTTGAATGAGCATACTTTCTAGTGATCGATAGAGAGAGTGATATTCTGGTAAAATAAAAAATCAAACAATATTTTAAATTTTTAGAAAAAAATAAATAATAATATCCAATGAATCTTTTCTTTTTCAATGATCTCATGCATTATTTTACATATATAAATACATTATTTTCTTTTCCTAAATTACGAAACTTATGACAAATTTAAATAACAATTTGGAAACAAATACCTCCCGGTGATTTATAAGGTGTATCTACATTTTTCATCTCCGAACTATATTTTAAACTATTAAAAAAATAATTACTCTATTCTCAAGCGGGTGTATAGAACATTCTATACACATCACTTAAATGATAAGATTTAATTTGTAAGATTCAAATTTTAAAATTTATCTTTCAAATTAAATCGTGTTACATGTGCACTGTGTGATGTAAAAACCTTAGAATAGCAGTATATACTTCTCTTAAAAAAAATTCAATGCTTATCATCGATTAAGATTTGACCATTAAGACTATCTAATGTTGTCTATTTTTGGTAACGACTAGATCTTGCATATTAAGACTGTACATTACAAAGTTTTAGTAGTTTGAGGTGAAAAAATATAAAACTCTATGTAGTTTTGGGATGCACATTTCAAAATGGGGTAGATATAGTATGTAGGTAAAACACTCCTACATTTATCAATGAGTTGTAAATTAGTTATAAAAAAATTGTAGGTATATCATTACTCGTCGATCAAACCATTATGCATGCACTTTTACCAACAATATTGTAAAGAAAGAAAAACTCTTGGAGGATGCATGTAAATCGATCGAAATCCCACCTGAAGTCTCCAATATTCCGATCCGGACAAACGTCTCAACACCCAGTTCGAACACCAACATAAGAATGAGAGCTACGACCAAGTGGGCGGAGAAGTGACAAAACCCGATCACAATCCTTATCGTCCATGACCTTTCTGAGGGTGCAAATGCAATTGCTGCCATTAGAAATAGCACTGAACCACCCAGAGACACATATGAGTGATGCACCATGTACATGAAAGCACTCCACACCGTACCAAGCTCACACTGGCCGGGAAACAAAGAAAGGCGAAAACAAATGTCATATATACGGATAGATCTTAATTAATAATGACAAAATCTATTTAGAAGTCTTTTTTTTAACACATTCGCACATCGTTGATTAGTGTTTTAATTTTTTATTATAATATTTGATCTCACTATAAATGATGTGCTAACACACTAGTTTCTGTACAGCAAATCTCAAAATATATTTATACGGAATAGAAAATAACAGGAGTTCACCTGCGGGAACATCGAGAAGACCAATATAAAGTATAAAACGCCACCAATAAAATCAAATCGCCAGTTCTGCTTCCGAAAGTTCGAAATATTTTTCCACGCAAGCTGCACGAAATCAATGAGAAGCTATAAGCTGCAAAAATTCTGAAATTTTTCATTAATTTAATCTAAAGTTATGTAAAATAAAAATAAAAGAGTAATAGATGTGAATTTTTGTAATCCCAAATATGTTTTATTCCCCATAAATCATATATAATAATATGCTTATTGATTTATCATGTAAACCCAAAATTTTTAATTTGATTTATTATGTTGTATGTACCTTTAAATTAGTTCTAAATATCATAATATTTTCATGGGTCTTTTCTTTTCTTTTCTTTTCTTTTTGTCTTTTAATTTGAAAACTTAAGTTAAACAATATGGACAAACTAAAAAATTTAAAATCATAAATATTGTTAAGACTAGATTTCGAAATAAAATTAAATTTAACAAACTTTTTCAAGTTCTAATATGGTTGAGATAAGATTTCGAAACAAAATAGATGACGACTTTCTTATAAATAATTTCTTAGTGTATATTGAGAATAAATGTGATAATATTTAATTATCTTTATTTGTTGAAAGAACATCGAAATCAATTAGCATGTTAATTTTTTTTATTTTAGACTTAAATTGAAATTTCCTATATACTTCTGCACACTTATAAGTAATCTTTTAACTTTTGTTATGTAAAAACTTTTATATATTCTACACTAGTCCCCTCTACATAAATCCTGGCTTTGTCCATGAACATAATGTAATAAAATGTGATTGGTACTAGGTACTAAGTGGGATAGATCAGACTCGGAAAGGAGAAGAACAGAGTACAGTTACAGTACCTTTCTTGACTTTTCGAAAGTAGGATAAGCCTGTTTGCACTGATAGGAAACTCCATGAGATTTACTGAAATTGCGAAACACATGGGTAGGATGCAAGAATGCCCCACCACAGCCATTTACAAGTAGATGTTGTGCATAACCAGGCTCATCTGACCCACCACCAGAGTTGACTCTTTCGTGCCGCATGTAGTGATGTATGTCCCCAGCAATCCGAAGCCTACACCTTCTCTTCAGAACATTGCGTATTAGGTATGAAATATTGGGCTTATGCTCACCATTCTCGTACCAATCAAGAAGCCAATCTGGTTGGTGCGTCATTACAATCACAGAGTCTCTCTCGCCAACCTTGATCACACATGGTCCAATAAAAAAGTTA
Organism: Juglans microcarpa x Juglans regia; assembly: GCF_004785595.1. NCBI lineage: Eukaryota > Viridiplantae > Streptophyta > Magnoliopsida > Fagales > Juglandaceae > Juglans > Juglans microcarpa x Juglans regia. Next base: position 6,859,413 of record NC_054609.1, read on the forward strand.
ATAAGATCGATTAACAAAATGTTTAGGAGCAAAAGATAGGATTAAAATATATTATAAGAGCCTATTTGATTGAATCCTATAAAAGAAAAAAGTACTGATGCAAAACTTTTCCATTGTATATGCGTAGACATGCAAAACTCTGCACCGAAAGAAAAATCAAATTATGAGGGCATAATATTGTTGGACCTTGAGCTGTCAATATTCAACCTAAACCACTTAGGTCTCGTTGGGTTACACAAATCAGATGAGATCATCTGATTTGTGTAACCCAACGAGACCTTAGTATTTGGGAAGACACGTTCGAGTCTTTCTTGACATTCAACATTAATATTGTACCCCTATTTTCAAAGTACTGGGATAATAGACACATCCCAACAATCTCTTCCTCACAATGACGCTAGCTCCCATGACTCAAACATTATCTCTAACACTACTAATTATACCACTCGATATCATACCCCATGTAAGGGGAATTTTCCCACTTCACAAAGCCCACTTGGCCTTGGCCCAATGCGCGACCTTAGGGTCACCAAGACCATACTTGGATAAAGGGGTCAACCAAGGAAAGAAGTCGAGTGACTGACAGAACAGATCAGCCTGACATCACTTGGCCAAGTTCCAAACCTGGGAACTCACATGGAAGGTAGCGGGAAATGCGGATGACTCTCGATCTGCTGAGATGAAGACATCTACGGCTCATAAGGGATAAAAGCAAGGTCTGAAAACTACACCACATCAATGGCGCCACTACCGAGCTATACGTTACATTGATGGTGTCGTCACAGAACCATGCGCATTAAAGGACTCTAAAAGCATGAATAGTAGGAACATCGTGAAGACAAACACGATATGCACCTCCCCAGACCCATGGTACAAGAAAGGCTCTCTAATCTCTAAACTATTTCACTTTATTTAGAAACTTCTAAGAGAATTTACTTTGGCATCGAAGACCCCCCGGCCCCAAGGCCGTCCTCTCCTAGTTCTCTTCTTCCGTATCTTTTGCAAGCCCATTCTTGAAGACCTAAGTTGTTGGAGTCTGGCCTAAAGGCGTGGGAAACAGGACATTAACAGTGGCACCGTTTGTGAGATCCTTTCTTTAGGCCTAACGTGTACTTCATGTGCCTAAGGCAACCCGTTCCAAACAATTTGAAAGCTTACCAATATTACCAGTGACATGGAAGTTAGCCAGCAAAAGAACCAAGTTCTTAGGATTGAAGAGGGCGCAGTGGAAGAAAGGTGAGCACGCACCCGAGAAGAGATGCCTACGAACGACAGGGTAAGCTAGGTGTATCCTGCGGAGGGTGCTTGCACCTTACTGCCACCTCCCGACTGCATGGTGGTCAAAAGCGAGGTTCGAGATGAGCAGGGGCTTCGGAAAGTAAAATCAATCGAGCCATTGGAACTCATCATTCTCAACCTAGATCGACCAGAAGTCATGGCAAGGATTAGCAGCGAAATGACATCTGAAGCCCAGAGCACCATGCAACAACTTCTCCCCAAGCACCAAGATGTATTTGCCTAGAGCCACAAGGATATGCCCGGAATAGCGCTCGAAGTCATACAGGAAAACCTTAGTGTAGACCCAAAGGCCAAAGAAGTGAGGCAGAAGCATCGAAGTGGACCACCTACTGAACGCTAGATTCATTTGAGAAGCCCACTACTCAGAGTGGCTGTCCAACATGGTGCTCATAAAGAAGCCAAATGACAAATGGAGAATGTGTTTCGACTTCACCGACCTCAACAAAGCCTGCCCAAAAGACAATTTGCATTGCTACACAGCGATGCCTTTTGGGCTTAAAAAAGCAGGTGCCACCTACCAACTGTTGGTCAGTCGTATGTTCAAAAATCAAATAGGAAGAAACATGGAGGTCTATGTGGATGACCTGTTGATTAAGAGTGAGACCACGGAACAGCATCTAAACGATTTAAGGGAGACTTTCGCGATACTACGACAGTACCAAATGAAGCTAAACCTGGCAAAATGAGCTTTCGATGTCGGATTACGCATTCAAAACGACGAACAACGAGACAAAATATTAAGCGCTACTCTCAGGGCTAATGGTTGCGACGTCTCTATGCGCCACCAAAATCGAAGTACGAGTCAATTCTCAGATAGTGGTCAATCAAGTGCGATGGGAGTTTGCTGTAAAAAGCGAAAAGTTAAAAAAATACTTAGCGCTAGTAGAGGTTGACCATTTTAAGTATTTCCAAATTCAGCAAGTGCCAAGAGCAGAAAATCATAAAGCAAACAAGCTGGCATGCACGGCATCCGGATAAGAGGACTCCCCTTGCCAGAGCAAACAGTGACCCAAACCATAGAACTGCCTGTTGTATGGATCAAGGTAATAGAAATACTATCAGGAGCCCCAGCTCTGGCGAAGGACATACTCAAGTATTTAGAAACCAATGAGGTGCCAGAGGACAAACAGAAGACTAGGAAGATTCGAAATAGAGCAACAAGCTACACTTTAATCAAGGGAATTCTGTATCGAAGGGGCCACTTGATGCCCCTATTGTGGTGAATCTCCCCAGAAGAAGCACAATACGTGTTGGCAGAAATACAGAAGGGATTTGTGGGAATCACTCAGGAGGGAAGGCACTGGCCAGGAAAGTAATGAGGGCAAGGTATTATTGGCCTCGAGCCCTACGGGATGCCAAGGAATATACGCAAAAATGTCGGAAGTTCCAAGAATATGCAAGGGTGCCCCATTGTGCACCAAAAGAATTAACGTCGATCATGTCGCCTTGACCTTTCGCCTAGTAGGGAATCAACTTGGCCGGCCCACTTCCCCCAAGCAAAGGAGGAGTCAAGTTTGTAGTGATGGTTGTGGACTACTTTACCAAGTGGGTCAAGACTGAGGCCTTAGCGACCATCATGACGAACAACATCACATGGTTCCTATGGAGGACGGTAGTTTGCAGGTTTGGCATTCCACGTATCGTCATAACGGATAACGGGAGGCAATTCGATTTAGATCACTACCGCAGTTGATGCCTGGAATTAGGAATCGAGTTCTAGTGTTCATCCCCAATACACCCCCAGGACACCCCCAGTCTAATGGGCAAGTTGAGGCAACCAACAAAACATTGATGGGAATGCTCAAGAACCGGCGCGACGACAGAAAAGAGGCATGGCAAAAGAACTCCCTGCCGTCTTGTGGACCTACCGAGTCATAATGAAAATGCCAACAAGGTAAACTCATTTTACCCTCGCTTACGGCCACGAGACGATGCCGCTAGCAGAGATCAGAATCTCTACCTATAGAGTTTAGCACTTCAAGCAAAAATCCAATGATAGGCGGGTAGAGGAACAACTGGATTTGTTGGAAAACGTTAAACTAGAAGCCGAAATAAGGACCACATCCAACAAAAGAAGGGCCAAGAGATGCTTCAACAAGTGTGTGCGCCCGAGAACGTTCAAGGTCGGGGATCTCATACTTAAAAAGACAAGAACAACAACATGAGACTAAGGAAAGCTAGGCCCCCGATGGGAGGGCCCTTACGTAGTCACCGCCACAAATCAGCAAGGCTCATACCGTCTACGGGACTCTCAAGGGAAAGAATTGCTGCATCCCTGGAATGCCAAACATCTAAGAAAATTCTATTGCTAAGCTAATTCACTGTCGTAAATTTATATATTTCCATCCACACGTTGCAAGCCCTAATGAAAGAAGTGTTGTATTTCAATGGTAAATTTCAGGAACATAACGTAACCCACCAACGAACTCTCCACTAACAAAATCAACTTAGTCTCCATCAATGAAGTCAACTCCGTCAATGCGATCTACATCAGCAAAACTAACGAAATATCCATGAGCAACTTACCTCCCTGCGAGGCAAAAAGGGCGAGTGTAATGGCTAAGGCTGCTCTACCCCTGTCGCGGAGGAGTGCAGGTCGACATTGTCGGAGGAGACGACGTCGACCATGAGAGTGGCTTAGGTAACTATGCCTTGAATCGACAGGACGGTGCAAGAAGGTTTGCTATCTCTACCATCTTCTTAGGCGCCGACAGCTTGGCCCTAATAACTAGTGCCATTACAGACAGGCCCCTGGGAGGACTAGGAATATTGTTAGAATCAGATTTATGGGAAAGCCCATATCAAAGCGCAAGTTGGGCAGGGGAGCCAGATATCAACAAAGGTTATCCTCGGTTAGGGTCGTATTAGGGTGGCGATACTTGTCCCTGTCCACGGTGCCCCATATGGCGTACACAGGATATGGGCACTTGATGGTCTATCCGATCGGGTGCTCCCATTCATCACCCGACAGGAAGAAGAATTGGAGATCATACCCCTTTACAGCAGCATGCTACGCCTTCAACCGCACCAATTCCTAGACTGACTAGAAATCGTAGAGGTGTCGGACCTTCCTCAAAATGTTATGGAAGAACACGAGTGTTATGAGGTCCTGGTAGTCTGCCCCGGCCTCCTCTAATGCACGGCGCCAAATGACGCAGCAAGAAACAAGAATCCTCCATGAACTGGGAGGAAGTTGGGCAGGCACCAATTCGAATAAGGCCAATACTTCTCACACCGGCCGACAAAAAGGTAGCCTAAGGCCGCAGGAGAACATGGAGGAATAAACCACGACGTTGGTGTCGTAGCCCTCAGAGTCCAGTGCCCTTTCAATGGGAGGGGCACCACGAACTCAACTTTCAAAGGAACCCTGTAGGTCTCCTTCAACGACTCTAGTTCGGTAGGAGTCACCATTGATAGCCACGTAAATCCGGCGAACTCTTCTGGGACGGCGCCACCATGGCCGACATCAGCTTGAGCATCGCCAGAGGACCCAATCAGTTCAGAAGGGTGTGAAGATTTCTTCGGAGTCAAGAGAGATCAGAAGAAAAGGAAATGAATTTCAAAGAAAAACTGGAAGAAAACAAAGGAATGAAGGACTCAAGCAGCGAGAAAGAAATGCAGAGAACAAAGTAAAGGATAAGTGAAGTGACTATCACAAGGGGGAAATGGCCTTATATAGGCAAGATCGACGGTTGACCTCCTGAGGTAATATAACTCCATGTGTCCCCCAAAGCATCAAAATCCCTCGATTGTCGTGACTTCAACAGAGTGTATCTACTGATACAATGTGAGAAATAAATGACTACCTAGCACGAGGTCATGATGAAAGAACCGTAGGGATGCCATTAATGCAAAACGTGACCGTCACAATGTAGCTATAAAAGTGGGAGACTAACCGTTACTCAGCTCAGCACAAAAGAGGTCAAGTAGTCTTGCGGTGCAAGAACTAAGGGAATGAAGAAAGAATTCCCCTCGGACCGGTCCAAGGAGAATTGGCAAGGTAACTGTAAGGAGATTTTTTCCACTTCGTAAAGCCCACTAGGCCTTGGCCCAATGGTCGACCTTAGGGTCACCATGACCATACTTGGATAAAAGGGTCAAGTAGGGAAAGGAGTCGAGTGACTAACACGACAGATCGGCCTGACATCATTCGGCCACGTTCTGAACCTAGAAACTTGCATGAAACGCAGCGGGAAATGCGGAGGACCCTCGATCCACTGATATGAAGACATCTACTGCTCACAAGGGATAAAAACAATGTATGACAACCACGCCGCATTAATGACGCCATCAATGTGTAACGCATTAAATGACTCTAACAACAGGAATAGTAGGAGGGACACGAACCCCATAAAGACAAAGACGAGTTGCACCTCCCCAGACCCATGGCCATATAAATAGAAAGCCTCAGGTACGAGAAAGGCTCTCTAATCCCTAGACTCTTTCACTTTATTTACAAATCTCTAAGAGAATTTACTAACTTTAGCATCGGAGACTCTCCGGCTCCAAGGCCGCCCTCTCCTATTTGTCTTCTTCCGTATCTTTTACAGGCCCATTCTTAAAGACTTGAGTTGTCGGAGTCTGGCTCAAATGCGTGCGAAACATGACATTAACACCCCGCATGGCCATTTTTAGATCGGTCATAGAGAGCAACATCTTCCACTCCCCTCAATGCATATAATATATTGATTATAACTCATTTTAACATAGACAATGAAATAGAGAACTTGGAACGATACCTTTTCTCTGGCTAGTTTTGAGAAAAATTCAAATTGGTACACATCGATATCACCATGGAGTGCAAGATCAAGACCAAACACCCACCATCCTTTAGGGAGTTTCAAAGAAAAATAACTCTTCCTTTGTGGCATAAACCACCCGCCCAACCAGCTCGTATGACATATATACCCCATAAAGGTGTGAAGTCCATCAAACCAATCTGTCACGCCGAGACTAGAGGTTATCACACAACAATAACATTTTAAATGACGACACACTTATGACGGCTTTCATTTAAGAAAAATTAACACAAACCATGGTTTCCAGGAATAAGAAAACATTCAGGCTCTTCATGCTTCACTTGTTTTTGGCGGTGCTTCTTGGATTTTTTTCTTCCCCGCTTCAATGATTTAGACACCTCCGGAGGCGCCTTAGGCTTGTCCACAGTCATACGTGCTTGTTCTGCAGAAGATCGTGGCTGCAAGGCATACTCAAAAGGGCGAAAGAGACGACTTTCGTACGTGAATTTTGATGGATTAGGATACCTATAATTCAACGGCAAGACATGCGTCCCAATTAAACAAAAACAAATTATCAAAAATGTTGAAAAGAACATATTAAATATCGGATAATTCAGATGTCTAAAATGATGTCTATATATTATATATAGATATGAAGACAGATTTCATTTTGTTTAATATATATATGCTAAATATCTATTTTTTTAAGAAATTTAACTGGCTAAGTTGAAATAGTGATTTTAACCATTCAGTTAATTATAATAACCTAGCTAGCTAACAATCAAGGGCATGCTAATTACTAGCTAGTGAAAATGAATTCCCAACAATATGGTGTACAATTGTCATATATTTTATGTATTGTAAATAAGAATAGTCAAGGCCCGTAGTCATTTAGAGTGTATATATATGAATGGTAACTACAATTATCAATATTAATAACAGTAAGGGCATGTTTGAACACTACAAAATTTCTAAAAGATTTAGCAAAATTTTTAACTTTTTTCATCTAATCATTATTCAAATACAAAAATCAATACAACTTTTACAAACTTTAAAACAAAAACTATATTCAAATAATTTTTGAATTTTATAATATTTTTATTCAAATTTTTCTCTCATTTTTTAAAACTCAATAACACATATTCACTTAAACTATTACACTATTATTCACTAGATTTTGATATACTCCAAGTGTCCAAACATGTCCTAAGTGTCGATTTGGAATTGTTGCTAGCAAAAGGCTATTTATTGTTTGTAAATATATATATATATATATATATGTATGTATCTTATGTACGTGCTTTTAAAGTTGATACGGACCCTAGTTTGGAAACAAAATAAAAATGTGTTTTAAAGATAAAATGACAACAAATTAGGACATTTATATATAGTTTTTTAGTTATAAATATATAAGATCATGACTTACGCGATATCCCCTCCAATGAGTAGCAAGTCTCCACGACTTAAGGTAAGTTTACCAAGTTCACTATCTTCCAAATCAATAGAGGGCTGAGCAAGTAGCCGTGCCACTGTATAAGTTGAGTTTCCACCATCACCAGTATCGGCCATGAAGTCAAACCATAGTTCTTTCTTTTCACTATGACGTCCATATTCAAAATCTCCATCATCATCTTGACCGTTCCTTCTATTCTTTGGCACTCCTCCTACTCCGTTCATTGCTGCAGCCTGATGATTGGAGGATGGGACCCAAAGATAAAAGATAAATCAGTTACAACACGTCATAAAGTATATTTAGAATTATTTTCCTCCTTCCCCCTCCCTTGCTAAAACCAAAAAGAAAGAGATAATTAGTATGATCGGATAAAAATTGTTTCATGATTTGAGTTTTGTTAAATTGCCTAGCTAGACTGATCAATACATTTCTTATAAGAAAATAAACGTAATGATTATATATATATATATATATATGAGTTATTTTATTCTTAAGCCAATGTGAAAAACACATAATAAAGCACATCATTGATATAACACGATTTAATTTGTAAGATTTAAATTTATAAATTTTTCTTCTAAATTAAATTCTGCCGAATTAGCAGTAATATGCAGTGCTTGTACTCTACATTGTCTTATAAATAGAATTTTTCTATATATTTAGTTTAGCTTTTCGATTAATTACCAAGTGCTGAAAATCGATTGCTAATCGACACACAATATGATATATATTTATAACATATGGCCTGGGATATACCTGCAATACACGTACGTCAAAACGACCTAGAAAGAAATTTACTGATACGATGATGTTAAAAACTGTTTTGTAGAGATCAACTGATGTTCTGCAACACAGCCATGGATCACCAGATAATGTTAAACAAGTAAATATTACTGAAAATCTCTTCAATAGACAGAAATTAACAGTTGAAAAGATATATATATATATATATATATTATTTTGCTGAATATATATATATATATATGTATATGTATATGTATATATATAACACAGTACTGGACATACCCTGAATACCAGGGAACCATATCTAAAAAATCCGGTTTCATTATTTTATTGATCTTCTCATATTCTTCACCTGACCTGGACAAAGGAACATAAGAGAAAACTTAGTCTAGCTCATGTATATATATATATATATATATATATATATATGTATGTTCCAGGCAAGACATCATTAAAAAATCTGAATAATCAAATTCAAGCATAAAAATTTAGAAAAAAAGAAAGTAAATGCACAATAGAAGGTTAAGGTACAAAATACTACTCACGCTGGTAACCTCTCCGCTATACAATTAGCAATGTAAAGGCCTATAAATGTGGCCCATAACGAGTACAAAGCAAGCATTTCGTCCGTTGAAACCTTGGCCAGCAACACACCGCTAAAAAACTGGGTAAATAATTCCATGTTAGACATGAGTTAAGAGTAAGGAAAAACATCCACCTATATTGAAAATATACACAATAATTAGAGTAAGGAAAAAAATATATATATATTATATATATATATGGCTTTCTGTTGTCTATATATATATATATATATATATATGTATATGTATATATATGGAACCTCCTGTTGAAAGAAATCGATGGCAAATAGCATGATCATTTGCAGGAAGTGTACGGCAAGATATGAGGAAGCACTAGGAAAATAGACTGGATACATGATGTAGGGGATCTAGGTCCGATGATGCAGTTGATTACTTTAAGAAGGCAAATTAGCAGACAAGAAATGGTGACGATTTCTTGAATTGGGCAGATCTTTTGCAGAATTCTTATTTTATTACGTATTTTATTTTTATGTAATAATTAGGATTTTGCTTATTCTGTCTCTCTCCGTTTTCCTTCCCATGTGTAGAACACCCCCGTCCCCTGCCCCCAGCGGCTACCTCGCTCTCTCTATTCCATTTTCTCTCTCTCCATCGTCTCTGTCTCTCTCTCTCCACAGTGAGTGTTCCATTGCTGCAGTCTCAGCCGTCACGGTTCCAACTTTGTCGAGCCGGCTGCCCTTCCCACACTGCACGTCCAACCCCGACAACCTTTGTGAAGAAACCCCCGGCCATCTCCGACCATCTCCCTCTTGAGTCTCTCAGCCCCTTACTCTCATGCCGTCTCTCTCTCTGCTCTCCTCTCCCTTGGGTTTTGGCATCACCAACACCATCCACCGTCGTCGTCCGACCATGAGAGTGGGCAATTAAGCCCTCGGTCTCCCCCTCTCTAGTTTCCTCTCTCTTTGGTTTTCCCTCTCTCCCGCACATTCTTTCTCTTCTCATTCATCTCTCTGTGTTGTGTTATGCCGCCGCTGTCCTCCATGCCTCGACCCTTCACTCACATGGGTGTATGACCGGTGTGGTCAACATCCCGACGCCCTTGATTTCACCAAATCACAAGCGAAACCCAGGGGTAATACATAACTAGTGGCTACAAGTACAACTAGGACTAATTACTCGACCTCTGTTTTGTATTAACAATTAAGCTCCAACTTATGAAGTTCATTAATTATGATCCTTAATTGCTATTCAGTTATTGATGTTAACCACATTGTCGTTGAAGAAAAGGAGCATTGACAAGATCAGAAGATATTAGGAATTACAAAGAATATGACATAAAACATGTAGGAAGAGTCAGACAAAGGTCTCACTCAACATTCACCGGCAACAAATCGATCTCTTGATTTCTTACTTTGTTGTATTACTATTTTTCATATAATTCTCAATAAAATAAAATAAAAATAGAACTAAAAAAAACTTAATAAATGGTTGACCCATTTACCTTGGGATAATGATGGTCCCTGATCTCAGAGCCAACGCCCAGCACAATCAAATATGAGCAGACTTGGTCTGTATAAGTTCTTGGTCCACGCGGTCTTTCTTTACATTTACTTAGAAAAATGCAGCAGGCTATACTAACAACCTTCAAAAGCATGAAGAGAAGTATTGGAGTTAAGATTATGGGAAAAACTACGACATGATATGTTGATACAAAAGCGTGATGAGGAGTAGCTTACAGCCGAAAGTTGGAGTATCTTCCAGTATATCTCTGGCCATGACTTTCGAACCTCACGTGAGAAAATGTAGCGAAAGCCATAAAAAATAGTGTGGAAGAGAAGAAGACATAGAATAGAAAGGGCAAAAATTGTCAAAAATAAAGACAGATTCATTCTCATGGATTCTCCCATTGAATGATCAACAGTTGCTATTAAAAGCCAGGAGACATACCTGCAAAAGAAAGCAAAATACTCCCAATTAAGTGAATGATATCGGTTTTGTCTGCCTCTCTCTCTCTACAATGATTAACATATATATCACAGGATTTAAGAGTAGTATTTAATTACCACGTATTGAAACTTGCATAGCTCGGTTTCCCTATCAACGGCTGGGAAAAGAATTGAACCCAAGGGTGCATAAAGAAATAGAAGAATCCAAACAAACAGAGGTGTAGAGACCACCACACATGATGAATGTTGTCGCCGTCGTTAAGAATACTACTAATATAGTCCAACACGATAAAAACGACAGAACTCAGAAATGCAACGACTACCGCATGGTGTGAAAGCTCAGGTAGGTAAAGGTATGTGTCCGTTGGCCTTATAAACCTCATCAGAATTTGCATGAGTACCCTCTGGATCTTGATTTTCAAGGCGTGTAGAGAATCTTTTGCAGCATTTTTCATCATCTCGAGGGCTTCCATTGAACTGCGCGCAATATTTCTTAGAGGTCGTCGCTGGTTATCTTGAGCCGGATACATGATAGCTCCCTTTACTAATTCACCAACTCAAAACCTGTAACTTTGGACAAAAGAATAGACACTAATTAATTATATAAGTTCTCGAAAAGATTAAAGATGAAGAATATAGAAGAAGAATTGACTGATAAGATCATCATGTAGAATATAGAATATAGTAGTACGTATTTACCCACCACGGGCATAGCTAAAAGGATTCCGCAGGTAGAACGGAAACGAAATCACAGTCATGCCCGAAAGAACAGAAAGCAGAAAGTCATGCTCGAACAAAACAAGTAGTAATCGAAGACCCACATAGCACATAGCCTCGAAGTTTCAAAAAGCAATGTATGAGATAGGGAGAAGAGATCAGGTACCTGGTAGATTCGTAGCATGAGGCGCGGTGGAGCAAGGAAAAGGAAGGTCGGTCAATGTTTACAGAGGAGACCATTCTCAGTAGTTACAAGTTCTAAAGTAAACTTTTTGATCAGGCCTTTTATAAAAAAATGATCTTATTAAACAAATAAATGTTTTTATATTTTTTCAAGGTGGACTTCATTTTTTATAAACGCGTACATCAGTTTGTCTAGTTGAAATAAATAAATAAAAAAGATATAAACTTTATTTTATATCTTAACATATAAAAAATAAATATGCTATTGTCAGAGAGTTAGGTCCCGATTGGTCCCGACAAAAAAGTTTTCCCCTTTTTTTTCACTCGTGACTAAGGAATTGTTTTTAAGTGATGTAGTGATTTTTTTTTAAAAAAAATTTGTTTAAAAGTATAAATAAATAAAATAAAATAAAATATAAAGACCTTTTTATTCTTATCCGGTGCTGTCTCGTGCTACATCCTCGGTTCTTAAAAAAAAATTTTAGATTTCGTTTGGTTACACAATTTAGATGAAATGAAATATTTTAAATAATAGTAAAAATTTTTAATTAAGATGAGATAAGATGATTTGTAAAAAATGATATATTTAAATAATAAGATGAGATGAGATAATTTTTACTTTTTAGAATTTGATAAAGGGATGAGTCTCACCAATAATTGAAAATTATTTTGTAATAGTTAAGAATATATTAATAAATAATAATATATTAATAAACAATATTATTTATTATTAATTAAAAAATTTATAAACAAATTTAAATCTCAAATTAGATTTTTTGTTGTTTATATTTCCAAAAATTAAAATTTCTTTGTTAAAAGATATTATTTTACTTATCACATATTTATTTTTCTATATATAAGAAATTCGAAATTTTTTATTCTAATTATAAATTAAAATAATTTTGATTATTGTAATAAATAATTATATGTATTAAAAAGTGTGGTAGATATTTTTTTCCCAATTTATTTGTGATGCCCCGCACCCAAGGGTCCGGAGAGTTAGCTTTTGTAACCTACCATCGTCTTCTATAACAAATTTATACTCTAATATTCCATCAAAAAAACAATCTCGAAATTTTCACGACTTACAATACCAAAAATAACATAAAATCATAAATCAACTAAAGAGACTCCCAAAATAAATATTTGTACCCTCAGGTACTTATTCGTCTATGAACTTCACAACTTCTCTAACACAGCCTACTCTTACTAGCCATCAGGACCATCATAATCATCTGAAAAATATTATGGAAATAAGAGGTGAGTTATCAACAACTCAGTAAGCAGAGAACATATACTAATATGCAAACATGAACATTTACAGAGTTCAGAATGCTGAATAAAATATTTTTATTTTCAGTATGCAGAATCAGAACATGTTATCAACAATACCAAACCGAAAGTTCAAAAATATTCTTATTAATTCTTTTGGTACAGCATAACTAAAACATCATATCAGAACATAATTTCATATTTAACCCCTGTAGGAGGGTTGTGCAAACCCCAACGGCCAATCGAGTAGAAACAAAATGTGAATCTTCCTCTTATTATTCTCACAGTCTCGAGTGTGCACATAGGAAAGATCACGCATAAAACCAATTTGTTTCCAAAGTGGGTGTACCAGAAATAAAAAAGTTAGTACCAACCCAAACAGATGTCATAGTTTTACACCCATAGTAAGGTCATAACAGAACAGAAACAGAATGCCATGCTAGAGGTATCAAAAATCGCATCATATCATATCAGAGTACAGAACATTTTCATAACAAAACAGAACAGAATTAAATCACAAAAAGATAATATATGCACAAATTTTCATATTCACTCTTTTGCATAGTTCAGAAACAGAATACTAAAACTTTGCTCATGTCTACACCAATCATAACAGAAAATATTTTATTCTTATAAAGAATTTCATGAATCATGCAGAATGAATAATTGAGGTTGTATCAAATTTCTTTTCATAACAAAATATATATATTTTTCTAAAAATTAACCTCAGCCAATTTATTTATTTTTAAGCAAAGTTTAGCATAGGAACCCCACTTATCGGAAATTTTTAACTTTTCATAAATTTTCCTAAAAAATACCAAACAACTACAAATCGTCACCTTTGAAATAATCGCATGATTTTCATAAATTTCAGATCAAACATGTATCTCGGTTTTTTTTTTTTATATATATGAGTAACACGTAACTCGATATTTAAACTTAAAATGCTAAAAATTAACCCATTTTAATCAATATTTTAAATACTGTATCGATGACCATTTCGGTCGAGACATTGAAAATGAGATATTTCAATACCGATACCGTTTCGAATATCGTTTCGAAATAGTCTATATATGAATAAATTATATATATATAAATTATATTTCAAAATAATAGTTTATATATGAATAAAATACATATAAATGCATATATAAAAAAAATTATAAATAGTCTAGTCTGAATTTAGAGTCAAAAAATGAGCTTGCAATTTAGAAAAAAAAAAAGAGTAAAGGCCGAAATATCGGCCGGTACTGACCAAAATATCGATCGGTACAGGCCGAAACACTCAAAATTCTGACCGGTACGAAACTAAAATATCTCGACATTGACTTAAAAATCAAAACTTCTATTTTAATTCCTCAATACGCAAAAATTCTCATAATTCTAAAATACCTCGACATTCACTTAAAAATCTCTAACTGTTTAAACTCTAACTTATTTATTACCCAAATCTAATTATAAATATTAATACTAGATAATATAATTATAAACCGTAATTATTTTCTATTAAATCACTCTTCAGACTAATTTAAAAAAATGAGTCAAAGTACACTTAAAATAACAATGTTTTTTTTTTTTTCTACAATGAGACCCAGGCTCATCAATGGTAGAAATCAAGTCTACTTAAATATTCATAAAAGGAAAATGATAGAATTACTACCCTCCTTCTACTTATTTACTACTTTTTTAGTATTTAATTTTTTTTTAATTTTTAATTTTATTTAATGGTTAAGAAAGTAACTATTAGTAAAATTATATTTTTTTAATTTTTTTCTTAATGATTAAGGATATTAAAAAATATTTTAAAAAAATGATAAAAAAATAAATACATTATAAATAGTAAATAGATAGTAAAAAAATAGTAACCCTATCACTACCCTTCATAAAAACACATGGTAGTTTTATAATTGGGAGGGCAAAAATGTAACAACACTTAAAAGGGTATGAGTTGCTTTGCATAGAAACAATCACCAAAGGTCCCGTAAATATTAAGGAGATCATGACTAAAGCTAATTAAAGTTATTTTTCTAACAGTCAACTACATCTACTAGTTGTTTCTGGAGAAACAAGAAAAACTAAACTAAAAAGAATAGCCGAAAACGAAGGAAAACAAAACTTACCTAGAGGCAGATGCGGCGGCAGGAGGCTAGGTGTGGTGGCAGAGCACTAGGAGAGGGAAAGAGGAACTGTTACGGCGAGGAGAGAAAGAGAGAGATGAGCGAAAGAATACCTACGTAGAGAGAGAGAGAGAGAGAGAGAGTTTGCGTCGAGGAAGCGAACGGGAACCGAGCGAGTTAGAGGGAGCTGACGGCAACACGGAGGAGCAACAGTGATAGCTGGGCAACATGGGGGTGGCACTCGAAAAGGTTGAAAGTGGGAGTCACGATGGCTAAGTGGAACATTGATCTGTGGGTGATGGGGATAAAATGTATCAAGAACGAAGAAACCCTAGAAGGCAAAACGTATTCAAGAAGTCGTCTGGGATCAAAACCATCAAAAAATTAATCTAAACGTAAATTGTACAAGTATTTATACAAGAAAAATAAAGACTATTTTAATCCTGCTAATGACCAAAGACTAAAATGCCCTAAAGAAAAACTATACAACATAAATTTATCTTTACACGTGTAAACATAACTGTACACGTGTAAAGAAATAATTTACAACTAATTTAATAAATTTACAACTTAATAACCCCCTTCAAGATGAAGAGTAAATCGAGCAAACTCTCATCTTGGAAATCAAGGACTGAAACTGGTGAGAACCCAAGGGCTCGGTTAATACATCGGCAAGCTGATGTTGAGATGCAAGATGGAATGTTTTGATGATTCCAGCTTGGAACTTGTCTCGAATGAAATGGCAGTCGAGCTCAATGTGTTTTATCCTTTCGTGAAAAAGGGGGTTGGCAGCGATGTGAAGTGCAGCTTGACTGTCACAAAAAAGATGAGTACTATGAGAATGAGGAATATGAAGGTCAGATAAAAGAGTTAAAAGTCAGACTATTTCACAAGTAGTGGACGCCATGGCCCTATATTCAGCTTCAGCAGAAGAGCGAGAAACAATCTGTTGTTTCTTAGTCTTCCAAAAAATCAGAGAGTCACCAAAAAAAATACAAAAACCAGTTGTTGATCTTCTACTATCGAGACAAGAGGCCTAGTCTGAATCTGTAAAACCTTTGAGAGTTAGAGAAGTATGAGCTGGAAAAAAAAAGGCCAAGACCAAGAGCATTTTTACATGTTGTAAAATCTTGTGAGCTGTAGTCAGGTGAGGCATTCTAGGAAGATCCATAAATTGACTAAGCCTCTTAACAAAATAAGATAAATCTGGTCTTATGAGAGTAAGGTAAGGAAGTCTACCAATCAATCTTCGAAATATTGTAGGGTCAGGCAACAAGGCACCAGTATCTTTACTGAGTTTTAAATTTTGCTCCATAGGGAAAGAAACTGGTTTACAAGCTAAAAAACCAGCATCTTGTAAGATTTCAAGAGCATACTTTCGCTGACACAGTAAAATTCCACGAGATGATCTGGCCACCTCTAAACCTAGAAAATACTTGAGGGGTCCAAGATCCTTCAGCTTGAATTTTTCATCAAGTAAATATTTCAAAGAACTCATAGATGTCATATCATTACTGGTAATCAAAATGTTATCCACATATACCAAAAGAGCAATAAAAGAGGAACCATCAGAATTGGTAAATAGTGAATAATCAAATCTGGATTGCACAAAACCCAACTCAAAAAGAGTGGTAGAAAACTTAAAAAACCATTGTCGAGATACTTGTTTGAGACCATAAAGGGACTTATTCAATTTGCACACTTGGGACCCCCTTTTAATATGGAACTTAGGAGGTAATTTCATCTATAACTCTTCTGAAAAATCACCATGTAAAAATGCGTTATTGACATTAAGTTGAATAAGATGCTAATTTTTTACAGCAGCAACAGCCATCAAAGTTCTAACAGCGGTCATTTTGGCAACAAGAGAGAAAGTTTCAGAATAATCTAAACTTTCTTTTTGAATATAATCTTTAGCAACCAGCCTTGCTTTATAACGTTCCACAGAACCATCAGCACAATATTTTATTTTATATACTCATTTACAACCAATAGGTTGTTTATCTGGGGGTAGAGGGACAACATTCCAGGTATTATTTTGTTCTAGAGTAGCAATTTCAACAGTCATAGTATCTCTCCAAATATGGGGATGAATAGTAGTTCTTCAAATTTAGGAAATGAATAGTGGCATCTCTCCAAATATGGGGGGAACTACTATTCATTTCTTAAATTTTTTTTCCTACAATAAGAATATGGATGAAGGGGGTTTTGAGAGTATTTCTTAAATATTTCCTCAAATTATAGGAAAAAAGAGGTAATGGAGAAGGAAATGCTATACGATGTAACTTATAGATGAAATGAGATAAGATAAGAATACACAGATGAAGCCAGCCGTACAATTGGGATGAGATAGTTTGTATGTCATACGTGTATCCAAAGCTAGTCTCGTGATCATGAATAATATTTTTTTTCATTTCACATGTGATCACCATCTACCTTTTTTTTTTTTTTTTTTTAAGATCACCATCTACCTGGATGGGGTCTAAATCAATGTTTTCCACCCTTTAATAACAAACTGACACGTAAGCATATCATTAACTTCTCAATGCATGAATCACATTCCAAATATGCTCTTCTATTTCGAAAGATGACAAAAAATTACAAGAAAACAACTCATTTATTCACTCCAGTCTGTCGCGCGGTCACTGCATTGTTGCTGCCTTGCCCCGCCACCACTGCCGTCCCACTTCTTTCTTCTTCTTTCCCTTTTTTTTTTTTTTTTTTTTTTTTTCCACAAAGCTACGAAGGCTTGGGGTTTTCAATGTTCGAAGTGCATTTTCAATTGCTCCATTCTGGACAACAGCTGGCAGGAATAAATTTTTAACTTTATCTTGAGTCATTTTTATAAAATAATTTATAAAAATAATATTATTTTATATAAATATCTTTATTTTAAAATACTATTATATAAACAATCACTATAAAATAAATAAACATATATAAAAATTTATTTACTATAAAAATAATTATTTATAATAAGAATTTATTATTTTGATATAAATAATTATTTTTATAAAAAAGACCGTTAGCAAATATGTAATTCTTTTTACGGTAAATTATAAAAATAGTTGTGCGATTTATCTATATTAATATACACGTACAAAGAACGTACGTAGTATATAAACACGTGATCGATCAGACTAGTCAGTGATGGAGAAGTAGAAATGGAAATATTAATATTTATAATGTTTGTCCATTTGTCGGACTAGCTGACTCTTGAAATTAAACATTGACTTAATTTCTAGAAGAAACAGACCGAGTGACCAACCACCTGCGCGCTATCTACGAGGAAGGATGATAACTAAAAATAATTATTAATTAATTAGTAGATATACATTCATGCAATCGAACCCCTAATTTGATAGGAAAAGTTCAACCAACTGGGAAATTTCACGTGTCATGCTGCTGACGATGGGAAGTATTTTTATTTCGGGCTGATCAGTCTGCACATGGGAACGAATTAAACGAAGGGTTAGTTTGTTTTCAGATATGAAATGAGATGAAATAAAATTAAAATTAAAAAATTAAATAAAATATTATTAAAATATATTTTTTAATATTATTTTTATTTTGAGATTTGAAAAAATTGAATTGTTTATTTTATTTTATATAAAAATTTAAAAAAATTATAATAATAAAATAAAATGAAATGAGATGTTTTTTATAAATAAACGGTACTTAAGTCAACGCGGTGTTAGGTGTGGAAAATTCTGTTTGAAGGCGAAATCTGCCGGCTACGAAGGCCAGATGTTAGTTGAAATCTAATTATATTTTGAATTAAATATATTTGTCAATTAATTGGATCTTAAACTACTAAAATGACATGATTGATCGATTACCATCAACATTTTCACATTTACAATTTCAAGTGGGTGCTTTTCATATTAATTTAATAAGTTTTAGTATTCGTTTCGATATTAAAAATATTTTAGAATATCAATTAAGGAGGAGATTATATATATATATATATATATTACATATATATATATATAATGGGTCTATATCTATCGTTGGGGGCTCTCGCTAAGTCAAATTTAAAGGTTTTTTTTTTATTTTTTTATCACAACATTTTTTAATTTTTTGTTTTAAAAAATTCATAATATTATTAAATAATATTTTCTTAATCTTTAAATTAAAAAATAAAAAATAAAAAACAATTACAAATAAAAAATAAAATAAAATAAAAAAGAGCGGATGCCTAGCTTTTTCTACGTATATAATCATACGCACGAAAAACTTAACAACGTGAGACAATTATGAGGGAATAAATAACAACGTGAGACAATTATGAGGGAATAAAATAGTACTGTTTCTCTCTCTCTCCCTCCCTGCCATTTTTCAAAGCATTCACTTTATTTCTCGTACTGGCACAGAACATGCGTGCCACCGAGTGGACTGAGACTAGTTACGCGTTGAAGAATGAAGACTATATAAGCTGCAGTGGAAGGAAGACTTCTTTTCTTTCATATATATTATATGTATATATACTGGGCAACGGTCTTGGATGCATTATTTTCGAGGTCTAGGTGACATAATGATTTAAATAAAAATAAAATAATAAAATTAATATCTTATTTCTTTGAAAAAAAAAAAATACAAGATTAAAAATAGATAAAAAAATCTAAACTCTAGCAAAATATAAGTATTAGTCAGTATCTATATTGAATTATTTATTTACTCTTTATATAATAATTTAATAATTTTTATTTTTATCACATTTTATAGTTCTACTAATTAAAATATTAATAATAATTATATTCTAATTAAATTAATAATTAATATTATATATTGATTGTTTTAAGTTATTAGTTAGTTAAATTTACTTAAAGTTGAATTTTATCATGAGAATGCTCTAAATCTTTTCTGTTCTAAAGAGTAAAGTCATTTTAATTTTTTTATTAAAAAAATTGAAACAAAAAGAAATAAAAATAAGTATACTGTCAGAACAAAAAAGATATTAAAAATAAACGTCAATTCATGTGTGTTGCGGGGCTATTAAGAGTCTTTTCGTATAACATGATATTTTACTAAATTCTATAAGGAAGTTACACGTCAAATGGTTACGAGTCTTAAGACCTTTTGGTAAAACATAATTTTAACGAACTTAACAGAAAAATAACAAAAGTTACTATTTACAGTTAGATAGCCACTTATTATAATAGAATAGATATATATATATATATATATCATATAATATATATAATGTGATACATTAAATTATATAATAAAAATAAATTTTAAGGTATCTAATTTATAAGATTCGTTAAATTTGGAAGTGCATTAATTGTGAAGCGTTTTAACTATATCACTTCTCTATTAATAAGATTTACAACAAAACTGAACCCGCTGTCGAGTTTAAATTATATTAGATGATAAATTGTGGAAATTTCACGTCATATGGCTGACGATAAGGTATCCTTTCCGGCTGGCTCATATAGATCCAACAAATAAAACTATCTAGTCCGTTCAACACATGAGTGTCACGCGCTGTTTTAATTTAATCATCATGATGACTAAAAAATTCTTCAATTAACTATATATATATATATATATATATATATATTATTTAAGTCTTAGACTTTTCTAAAAAAACAAAGTAGACTAACTAATTGACACTCATCGTCAACATTTTCACATCTACCAGTCCAACATTTTTCATTATCTTTATGTAAACAATGGTGGAACAGGAATTTGTTTTGGGGGCCAAGTTAAAATTATAATAAAATATTTTTTGTTATATTTTTATATAATTTTTTTTACAATATAGAACAATATGATAATAAGATTTAAAATAAAAATAAAATACGTTTTAATACAACTCATGTATTAAAAAATATATATGATATCCCAAAAACTATATATCATTAAAATAACATAAAGATACTCATACAAATATATCAAATAAAAGAAATACAGAATGTCTAAAATTGTAACTTGCATTCTTTTAAAAAAACAAAATATCAAGTATTGAATCTAATTAGACTTATAAGTAATTAATTTATAAAATCAAAATAATTTTTTAGAGGGGATCAACACAAAATAAGATTAATATAATCCTATTAAATTATAAAAAAATTAATATATCTTATTTTGTTTTTCAAACTTTTGGGGGGCCGTGGTCCCCCCGCTCCTTCATAGGTCCGCCACCATATGTAAAGCTTATCATCTTTAGCAAGTCTAAAAAATGGTATAAAGCTTATCCTTTTCATTAAAAAAAAAAAAAACAATATTTAATGACTTTAAAAAAATAACGATTGATGGTTGATTTTATAGATTTTATACGGTTTTCAACTTTTCATTTGAAAGCTGATTAACTTGCATGGAAATTCTATATAAACTGGGGTTTACATTATTTATTTTTATTTTTTTACAACACCATGCATGAAAATTCAAATTTTGAATAGTCAACATATCATGATTTTTAGGTCCTCGTTTGTATATATGCTGATGGCTATGGGTATAGTGACCAATATTAATATTCTTTCTAATTTTCTACATACATGCACCCTCTAAGGATTTCCCAATTAATACTTCTGCATCTCTACTTTCTTAGAAATTATTAGCAGTTAGAACCATCGTGACCCATGACGGAAACGGAAAAGTTTCAAACAGGATGCGGTGCTCTCTTCCACTTTATACCCTCCAATAAAATTGTGACACATAAGCAACTAACATAATTCAAAGTATTCTTGTGCCGCGTTGCCCGAATTTCTAACCCAAGTTCATCTTTTCTTTTCAGTTTTCACCTCCTCCTTTCCTCTATGTAATTCCCTTCAACGAGTTCGGACTCGTTGAGAACCTTATGGAGCGCGCTCCTAGTCACAACCCTCCTAAATTTGATGGCAACTGCTTGAGGAGTCGGTACTGCTCTCAAGGTCACTGTTGTTGTGAGAACGGCGAGAAAAAAAAGTAAAAGGCAAACAAGAACAATCAATCACACAACATAAAATTAATGTGGTTCAACAACGTGCTTATGTCCACGAAGCTGTAGAGAATTTTATTATACTGAAGAATAACAAAATACATATTGGGGCAAAATTCAGTGTTCAGAACCAGATATACTGTTCATTAAATACATATTTATTATGTCACATGTCAGAAGTCATAATTTTTATTTTTCTACGTTATTCGCTCGACTTGAGTGACAAGTGTCTCGAACAAATTCTCTGCTTGAACTTCATTAGAGCGACATTTTGCGTGAATTTGAAGCAAACTTTTGTCTGGCATTTTCTGAATAAAAAATAGTACGAAAATGTTTCCCAGGAGTATCAGCCCAAACCTCATTGGAACTCCGCCAAAAAACCATGACGAAATCTTGGCAGGTTGAGTCATCAAATTGGATTGCCACAACAACATACTAGGCCCTACAAACTCGATAACTACCACAACGGCCAATGCCACCCCGGGCTTCACATTCAATCTCACCTCACCAAACATTGAGAGCAATATTTCTCGCTAGTTGGGAAACTATCAAAATGAATCCTCCAAGAAACCACCGCCAGGTCCATTGAATCTTACACGAAGAGAAAATGAGACGGTGAAAGAGAGATGGAAGCCGTTGCTAGTAATGTTCCTTCTAGGGTGCTGTTTAGAGCTAGAGGGTATCAAGAGGTGAGGTTTCTCTGATTCACTACAGTGGCAAAAAATGCAGACTGCTTCGAGGAGGCCGAGGTTGAGTTGGTTCATTTCTACTTTGGGTCAGCGCCCATCATTCATAAGTTTTCATAATAGATAGAGCTTGAAAAATCACAAGCCAGAAGCACAAATCGAGTTTTGTCTTCCACAATCCCGCGGCCCCACCTCTTGGAGGGACACAACAATCATTCTATAAAATTAATGAAGGTCCAGGGAGCAAACACCAGTATGCCCTAACTCCATTTCCATTCTGCTTTCCACTCCATTCTCTCAACCTTTTTTTACTTGCACTTTAGCAACCATGGTTGCATTCCAAGCATTGAGAAGCCGCAAGCTTGAAATATGCTTTTGAGATTATATTCTTTGCGCAGAGCCAGGTGTATGTGATAATTTCAGAGCCAAGAGTTGGTGCTCGACTTCCTCTGCTCTTCATCTTGTTTGTTCCCTCCTAGCTAATTGTATGGATTCGATTATTTAATGGGTTCGCTATAACTTTTAAGAATTTCATAAGTTGGTTTTCATGTTTCTTTTTCTCAGTTTGAGGGGGGGAGAAGGAACAGTAATACTATTGAGTTACATCTTCGTCGTTTCAATCGAACTTTTGAGACCAAAAACAATATGCAATGAGAGATGGATCGAATCTTAACGAACGAACCAGATTATGAGTAATTTTCAAGTCGTCTGAAGAACATGTTGATGCATATCTTACCGAATAAACATTCAAGTGTCACCTTATACTTCTATGTACAATAATCTATGAAGTAGTCTGTGTAGTAAATTAGTTAGATCGTCTAGCAGAGGATAAAGAACACACCTTAGGCTTAACTGAGACTGATTGAATAGCAGACTCGGCACCCCTTTTGGATGCTGCAGACGGCTGACAGAAAGGAACTCCAGAACTAGACCATGTCATTTTATATTTCCCTTTCTTTTCTCACTTGCTTACTCAATGGTGAGGAAATAAATCTTACAATTTGCGCAGCTCGGATCAGCAAACCACTGATCCATTACTGGTTGCAATATCTGATTTAACTGTTTGTTGTATAACAAATTCATCAACAATCCTAACAGTGTGAATTGGATCGTGCTGGGCAGCAGCTGCACTCCATTTGCTAGGGAACTTTCTGAGGTGGTTCAATTGCTGTGGCTGTTTAACCTCCGCATCCCAGTCAGGATCTAGCTTCCATTCTTTTGGAACCTGATTGTCAGTGGGTAGCAATATGAATTAGCTAAAGTGCTAAACTACCAAAGACTCACAAGCTGTTGCATTCAACAGTAAGATGGAAAATACAAAACTTGCCATATTTGGAATATTTTTACATATTAGTTTGGTTCAACAAGTTAATATCTTACTAAGCTAAAAATGATGAAGATTAAGTTATAACTTGTAATGAAATCATCAATATCAATTATGATATAAGCGATCAGTTTAGTCGCTCCACTATCTGGTGTAAGTGGTATATAGCATTGATGTTGGGTGGCACTACAATTCGAAGGTAACGTCTTCCTAATTGTATTCTGCAAGCATTAATTTATCATATCTCTATTCCTTGCGATCACAAATTTCTCCAGCGTAGGAAATTATTTAACCAGTTTTAAAAGGTAAATAACCAATTCAAAAATCTCTGGCATTCAAGCATCCATTGAATCTTATATATTTTGAAACTAGATGACTCTTTTATATTTTGACTTATCAATTGATCTCTCTAAAACAGCATAAAAAGCTGATGATGGGTTTTTGCTGCTTGAGTCAAGATAGTGGAACCAATCAAAATTATGTTAATAAGTCAAAACATAAATGCCACAATACGAAAAGAGGAGCAAAACCAAGACAAGAACAACATTACTAATTGCATTTACTTCAGCTATTTGGGAGACGTAACAGTTTAATTTAGTTCAAAAATAAAAACAGGATAAGAGGAAGAAGCAGATTCTTTAAGGTCCCTAATCAGAGTAGAGTAACTGGAAAAGCCCCAACTATTATTATTGAATTATTAGTTTAGGCCTTCACTCCTACATAAACCACAGGGCTGAACCTTAGACACACTTAATCAAGCCCTAGTAAAAATAATAATATTTTTTTTATAGGTAAACAGAAGTGAAAAACAAAACACTGTAGTGCAGAAATCTAAAGCAATCCTATTCCTTGTTGGGAGAAGAAGAAAGAACCAACTTCAAAATAGTTTGCCGGAGGGGGAAAAGAAAAAAGAAAAATCATTTGATTGAAAGTGGTTTCCCACTCACCTTATCAACAGCAAGGGTGAAAACTTCAAGATCGCCATCTGGTTTGATATGAAAACGTGTGAATGCCTTGTAATTAGCGATTCTTAGAGAAGAGAAGGCTTCATCAAAGTGTAGCTGAAGCCAGTTAATGCAGATGTATAAGTAGCTTCCGAACACCAATGAAACCACAGGAGTTGAAAAGACCCAAAAGTAAAGGAAGACAGAAGCATAATATATCACAGCACCCCCTCGAGAAAACGAATCCATTCCATTCTTGCATATGTTACTTCGTGTGACAGCCATAACCTGATAATACTTCTTCATGAATATTCTAAACTAGAAGAAGAAGAAGAAAAAGAAGCAATTCTTGAAGCACAGTCTCTCTTACCTCGGGTACATCAAATGCAGACATAAGATACTTAATACATGCTGGATACAGGCCATGGGTCCATTGTTCTATACGAGCTCGAAGGCCGGTTGGATCTGGAAAGTGTTCACTTTCTACTGATTGGTACCACTGATATAAAGTGTGATAGCCTGGAATAAAAGAAAAATTGCCATTATCTAAAAATACAAATATTCAAAATGATAGTGATAACCGTAATGTTGTTAACTTTCCTAATCTACATACAGGCAATTAAAGCAGGTAATCATTCAATCGTTGGCAGATATTCACAGAAGTAACATATAACAGGAAGAGAGAACTCACCCGAGGTTGCTAGCAGTTGATGCCGGATACACATCTCAATACCCAGTTCCAAGAGCAACATAAGAATTAGAGCAGCTGCCAGGTGTGCAGAAACATGAAGAACTCCAATTATCACTCGTTTCTTCCGAGACACTCTGGGGGGTACAAATGCAATTGCTACAATTAGCAATAGTGTAGCACCAGTTAATGATATATAGGAGTGTTCGAGCATGTATACAGCAGTATTCCATACTGTGCTAATGAAGCTCCTCAAGAGACCTGAAAAGGAATCCTCTTGCAAGATGTGTCCGAGATTGCACTAAAAAGGAAGGGGAAGAACAAAGTTAGCTCTCAATAACCAGTTATATTTAGCCTGTGCTAGGCAAGCAAACATATTAACTATTGCTCCTCAGAGGATGGGAAAGAGTGAGGTCTACGAGAGAGAGAGACAGAGAGAGATATCCTACTTGTCTAAGTGCAAAGATGCCTGAAATCAAGGAAACTACCATCGATCTAAAAACGCAAAAACAACAGAACACAGACCCACCTGCGGGAACATAGAAAAGGCCAATATAAAGTAAATTATGCCACCAATAAAATCAAATTGCCAATTCTTCCTTCGAAATTTCAGAATGTTGCCCAATGCAATCTGCATTAAGTAAGATATACATTATAGCACAACTTTATTAAAAAGCAAAATGGTAGATTTATGAACTTGATATCATCAGGTAAATGGAAGTGCACAAAAAGACATTCAAAAACTTACCCTGCTTGAATCTTCATAGGAAGGATATGCAGCTTTGCACTCATAGGAAACTCCAAGAAATTTTTTAAATTTACTGAAGACATGGGTGGGATGTAAGAATGCCCCGCCACAACCATTTACAATCAGGTGTTGCACATGAACAGGTCCATCTGATTTAACAAAGGAATGGCGCATATAATGATGTAGGTCCCCAGCCATTCGAAGCTTACACCTACCTTTCAAATAATCAGACATCAGGTGTGAAACATTTTTTCCAGAAACACCATTCCAATACCAATCAAGAAGCCAACTTGGTTCGTGCGTTATAATGATCACAGAATCCTCATCTCCAACCTTGTCCAAACAAGGTGAGGTCAGCATGTTAGGGTCAGCCAGGCAAAAAGTTTAAGGGGAAAATAAACTATTAGTACAACATATAATAGATGGACATAGACACGCATATCATTTTTCAAGAAAGAATATCAAACATGGCAATTGCCAAAAAATAAAGACAAATAGAAGGCTATCTGTGTCTTTTGTAAATTTACAATATTAAAAATAAACCAGCAAGTCTTAATTTTAAAGAGGAAAGTATCCTGCACATCATAAAAGAAAAGCAAAACCTTAGGAGTCTACAAAGGAAAGAGTAATCTTTGCCATTTAGTATATAAGTGCTTGCCACTCGATAGAATAGCAAAGAAATGTAATGCTTTATTTTTCACTAGCAAAGAAGTGCAGTTAATCATGAACAGTTTTGCAAGCAGCCATCTCAAAACTATTTAGGCAAAAAATAGATGTTTCAAGACATGTATATTCAGACCTATTTTACGATAACAAATTGTGAACCAATTCTAAATGGCATAGATCATGATAAATCAAATAAGTTTCATAATGCAAGAATCTTTCCCCTTCATCATTGTTGTCACTGTATTTGTCAAACACATGACAGCACCTTAACACAAGTTTCGTATGCATCTCGTATGACTAACATGAATACTAGACAGAATAAATAAACTGCAAGCCTAAACTCCAGAGTATAAGTGTCAGAGCCATCTCCAACCAGTTTAAGATAATAGAAAACGGGGGAACCATAAAACAATTCTCATGCAGTAAGCATTCCATTTTGTAAGATTTCCGGTGCCCCACAATCTCATTCACTGAAGCAACATATTGAATCAAAGAAAAAAAAAACAAGGAGAGGCATACCTTCTGCTTCACTAACTCTGAAAAGAACTTGAATTGGTACACATCAATATCACCATGGAGTGATAGATCAAGACCAAACACCCACCACCTTTTAGGGAGTTGCAAGGCAAAATAACTCTTCTTTTGAGGCATAAACCACCCACCCAACCAGCTCTTATGACATATATACCTCATAAAGGTATGCAGACCATCAAACCAATCTGTATTGAAATAATTACTCTTACACCACATAAATTGTAAACCAAAAAAAAAAATATAAAAGGCTTCTTAAAGAGAAAAATTCAAGGCCTAAAAAAGTAACAGTCAGTTCTGAGAACTTTTCTCTTTCGTGAGGATTAGAACATAAAGGGCTCAAACTGAGAACTAAGACTAACCATGGTTTCCGGGAATAACAAAACACTGAGGCCCATCATATTGCTTCAGCTCAGGCACCTCACAAGGTAGCTCAGGCTTGTTTACAACTATATGCTCTGGCTTGTACCATAGAGGGGGCTGGAGAGCATACTCAAAAGGACGGAAGAAGCGACTTTCATATGTGAAAACTGATGGATTTGGGTACCTACAATAGAGCTAAAATATTAAACTGAGCTCAAATGAATTTTAATAGTTAAATATAACTCATACATCTATCAGGGGTCGGCCATTGGCCGTACCTTACACCCATTGTTGGGGTGAAGAGATGTCGTTTGACCCAAAGAACATTGGAAAAATCTTACTCATGTAGGTACTAAATAAGAAAACATATAAAAATAGATATGCTTCAGAGCATGTGGATGGTTGAACAAATAAGGAAAGTTTTTTTTTCTTTTATTTTTTGTGGGGAGGGAGGACCAAAGCACTGGGCATTAATACAGATCTTAGCACTCTTAAGCAACAGCCCCTTTAAAAAACAAATAGATCTTGAGAGAAAAAGCTACGGCAGGCTGATCTTAAAGTTTGCACAGAGGAAGCCTGTGAAAAGCTAAAAACTTTTCCACCAAGTTCATTGTAACAGGAACAAAGGGACTCATCAAAGAGTGCAGAACTTAAATCCAGCACCCCTTTAGCCAACTAATTGCCAATACAATGTAGGCAGCAGCAAAATTGAATCAATATGGCAGCAGAAGGGAGGTGGTAAAGAGTGTAGCTACAAAATATGGAGGTAACAGTTGTGGTGCCTATGATAAGTATCATGGTGATTTGTATTATGTTTAATAGGTCATGGTACTGAAGATGGTTAAAGTCTAAAGCTAAAGCTTGTAACCAACTCTAAAATTGATTTCAATGGTCCCATGATATCTGTTTGCTTTCAAAATGGAATTTTTAATTTCAGGTCAATTCAGTTCCAGACAATTGCCACTGTGATAACCAATTCTGGACAACGAAAATTCCGAATTTTAACAATCACAAGTATTAAGACTCAATTTCATTTCAAGATGTTCAATATCAAATTTTGTTGACCAATAACGACTGAAAGGTTTAAATTTGCAATTATTCATTGCTTAATTTAACACATCATCAAGACCATTGGAGGTGATGATCTACTTGAAAAGGGTTCCAATGTCGATCATGACTATTTGAAATAGTAAATTTATAAGCTGGGAGTAAGTTTAACTGAATCTAATAATTGATGCACTCATGTCACATCATAGATCATGAAAAAGAGTTGTTCACTCACGCTAGATCCCCTCCAATAAGTAGCAAGTTGCCACGTGGTAGGGTAAGCACAGAATCCTCTCTCGTGAGATGAATGGAAGGCTGAGCAAGCAGCCGTGCCACCGCATAAGATGAGTTGCCACCATCACCAGTATCAGCCATGAAATCAAACCATAGATCATCCTTTTCACTAAATTGATCATAAAGAAGGTCACCTTGTTCTGCTCCATCTTGAACCTTGCTCATAGCCGCCTAATGATGGGATAAATAGGAAGATAACAGATTTAATTAGATCAACACAAAGATCAAGATGGAACTATTATCT
The DNA here is from genome assembly GCF_004785595.1 of Juglans microcarpa x Juglans regia. Taxonomy (NCBI): domain Eukaryota; kingdom Viridiplantae; phylum Streptophyta; class Magnoliopsida; order Fagales; family Juglandaceae; genus Juglans; species Juglans microcarpa x Juglans regia. Next base: position 6,888,885 of record NC_054609.1, read on the forward strand.
AAAAAAAGGATCTCATTTGCACCAGAGAAAATATGGACAAGAATAATAAAGTTCATAGAAAATACAAAGTTATTATATGGTTCCCCATGCTCATTAATTATCTCATATCAAGGAGTTCATCTGAAATAGCATATAGTGAACGGGAAAAAGAAACAGTAATTTAAGGAATTAATTTGAAAAAATATAAATTTATTATCAAACACAAGATGTTGATACAACTAGTATCAGATGGGGAATTATACCTGCATCATACGCATGTCAAAGCGACCAAGAAAGACAGTTACTGATACAAGGAGGTCAAAAACAGTCTTGAATAAATCAGCAGAAGTTCTGCACCATACAGTCACCAGAATGGTAAAGACTAATTTTATCTTGGCAGTATAAACGACTTGCTGAAAACCATCTTTCTTGCCCTAAAAGAAGTAAACAAAATGAGAAAAATAAGTGAATACATACCCTGAATACCAAGGAACCATATCCAAAAAATCAGGCTTCATTTGCTTCTTCTTCAACTTTTCATATTCTTTAACTGACACAGGATGAGTAAGAGCCCACCTGTTGATTTGTCAGACATCAATGAAGTGGACCGGAGGGGAAGAACAATACAGATGTAAATGCAAGCATAAAGTTATCTTAAATGATCATAAAACGGGAAATAAGCCTCATCTAACATGGCAAGACTATCTGAAGATGCTGACATCTTTGGACAAACATAAAAGGATCCCTCTATTGCTTCCTCCTTAACAGGGCTTTCCTTAATTAGAAGTTTTCCTTATCCTCCACAGGATAATCAAGAAGGACAAGAATTTTTATCTATCGAATGGTTCATGCCATTGAACCAGAACCAAGAAAAATTACTATAAAAGCAAAGGTTCTAATTGGATACTCAATCATGCAAAAGGCTAGCGCAAAAACATCAACCTTCTTATAGAATTCACTTACATATGAGTCACCTATATACACCTTTAATTCTCTGGCAAGGAGAAAAAAAAGAAGTAACAAAAAAATACTCAGTTTCAGTCATTCCTATTAGTCGGAGTTAACATACAGAAATGGAGACTTTTATTAAGAAACACACCTTGACATTGGTTTGCATCCAGAAAGTACATATTTTAATTCCTACTGATGTGAAGAGATAACAATCAACGATATTTTTTCTATAAGAAAATCAACCACAGATGTGCTACTCACCCTGTTGACCTTTCCACTACATAATTGGCAATGTAAAGGCCGATAAATGTAGCCCACAATGAGTATATGGGAGAAATTTCATCCGATGAACCCGTGCATGAGCCATTGCAAGCTAGCTGAGGAAATGGAAAAAAATAATCAACAATAGAGAGAGAGAGAGAGAGAGAGAGAGAGAGAGTATGCATGGAAATTATAGTGGATTCTAGCTGTACCTCGCCATAGATAACCCACTTGGACAAAAGTGGATAGTCACTCGCAGAACCAACCGGAGCGAACCAAGAGGAGCAGACCTGGTCTTTCAACTCATTCAAATGGAGGAATTTGGCGAGCCAAGTGTTTCTCTCTTCTTTCTTCCAGAAAGAAAACCAAGTAGAGATTTTTCGTTCAGGCAACCTCTCTCTCAAAATAGCACGGTTGCCACAATGACTATAGAATACGCAGCAGGCTACACTAAGAACCTGCACCAAAAATAAGGGCATTGACACGATATTTAGCTTTATATGGAATTCCACAAACCTGCAGTATGATATGAAGGTACCAAAAGCTTCTTCAAAACTTACAGCACAATTTTGAAGAATGGTCAAGATCTCTGGTCTCTTGCCCGCGACGCGTGAGACAAGGCCAATGTACCAAAGGCCATAAAAGATAATGTGGAAGACAATAAGAAACAAAATAGATGACACATATATTGTTAAAAACAAAGACAGGTTCATCCTCAGATCCACTCCCATTGACTGAAAACTAGGAAGGTGATACACAGCTGCCACTAAAATCCAGGCTATGTACCTGCAGAAGTTTCAAAATTTATAAATACGTGCGGGTTCTAATGGTTCACAGAACTGATAAGAGTAACAAAGTATGTATAGACCGAACATTGTAATATGAGAAGCAAACTTATTGAGATGGGATGGGAGTAAAAGTAAACACTTACCACCGACTGAAATTTGAATAGCTTGGTTTAATAGTCTTCCGAATAAATGGTGACGAAAAGAAATAAAAGAAACCAAATAAACAGCCATACATAGACCACCATTTAATATTGCTGTCCAACTTATCTATGAGAGTATGGATGTTGTCAGATGAGATAAAAAATAGGCAACCCACAGCAACAGCGATTATGGCATGCCGGGAATGCTCATGTGGGTATGGATATGTCGGAGCTAGAATTGTTCTAACCCTCTCCATTCTCAGGGTATCCAGTAAACCAACAGACTGCTTATCAGATCCCATTATGTGGCTTTCTACTTGTTCAGATTACTTCACTCAATTCAAAGCCTTGCAGGTAAAAGCCACTTTGGGAGTACCAAAACCACCATAGAAACAGGCTCCAGAATCCTGAGTACAAAGTTGTATCATCAAAATTTAGAACGTGAGGATTACATTGATTGTCAAGAATACAGGATTATCGAGTATAAAACAAAGCACAGAACAATATAAGAATTCAGTAATGGATACAAGAAATCGTATGGAAAAGATGACGACGGATTGTTGTGAGGGGGCATGGATCACTATCAAAATGTCACATCAATAAAGTGAGGCAATTCCGTCACATTAAAAATGTCTACGGAGGACTACAAAGCGTTTTGAAATCAAGAACTTTATTTTTTGATAATTAATTATTATAATAAATAAAAAATAAAAAACTTTCATTTTTTTTACTGTCTAACTTTCATTTTTGCGTGATCATCCCATTTAAAGGTAAGCACTTTTCATCTTTTGTGGGACATTAAGTTTAGCCAATCATATCTCAAGCCTAACCGGTCACAACATGTTATTGATATTGATTGTGTTGCTTCCACTCTTTTTAAAATCAAGGTCTAATTTTTATTTCTATTGGATCATCATTAAAGTCAGACTTATATGCCTCGTACCACAGGCAGATTCAACTTCTTAAAAAGAAACAGAATTCTAAGGACAAAAATATGCTCTGATTTTATTCTTTTTCACACCTATCCACAACATGAGTTTTCAAGTAGCACTATTAGTATTGTTTCCATAAATTAATCCTGCAAACTTCAACTCAAAAAATAACAGGAGCAAACAGTGACTATTAATTGGAACACGCAACTACGTTGAGTAAAGCCATAAACAACTAATTCTACAATCGAATCCTCAAAAAATTTAAACCAGCAATATAAAACAACAAATGCACCACGAGTCACAGTTCAAACTAAATTATGAAGAGCTTTCAAACTAAAAACTATACCGTTATACGTGTAGAATGCATGATGAATGCATATTATAGTAAATACTCGTATACTAATATACAATTACATATTCACCCTTTCTATGGTCGCTAAGCAAGCAGAGTAAAACATACTAAATCGTCTGATTAATGTCTAACAAAGTTTGCTTGTTCTTCTCTGTTTTTCACAATCGAAACAAACCTCACGTCAACTTAGCCACGTAGTTCAATTGAAAATTCGAATCAGTGACGAATCGAAACCCTAATCCCCGGAATAGAGCTTTAGGTTTCGCTTCACAGGAGAATAAAACGACGCTACTCGGGAAAACAGCATAACCGCCACACACAAATTAAAAAAAAAAAAAAAAAGAAAAAAAAACTAATATATATGCGCATGCATATAATCGGAGGATTATCACGAACAGAGTTCCACAAAATTTCCAAGAGAAAAAGGTTAGAGAGAGGGTGTACCTGAAAGAGGCGGTGACCGGGGAGAAAATAAGCGAGAAAGAGAAGTGTGAAAGCGCAAGAAAGCAGATATATAAACGCAAAAGAGAGTAGAAATCAAAGGAAACCTATATATACTGTGAGACCGGCTTGGCATCTGGGAATGTCTGAGAGGAACATAACTACGGCATATTCTCTTTTCTTTTTCTTTTTTTTCTGAGCATCCACCGGCCTATAATGTTTGCTTACTTCGATTGATAAACCAGTCTGACAAGAGAGATATCGTGTTTGTTTTTACTTTTTATCCCGAAAAGGCATGGGGTTGAAGCTTTCAGGGATTCTCACTCGCGTCCATTATTTATTTTTTTACGCTAATTATTTATTAAAAAATAAAAAACTTTGTACGGTTTAGTTGGGTTAGGTTACGTCTTAAATTCATTTTCGAAAGTCACTTCAAAAAGATATTTTAATGATAGTTTTTGTTTTCAATTACGATTGGTCGTAAAATTAGTATTTGAGTTTTCCTATTTTTGTAAGTACCCTTCTACACGGATTGCGAAAAGGGATATCGACGAAATGCATATTATCTGTATTTTCTTTTCTCTTTTTTTTTATATTAAAAAAATAATTTTTTGTGTTCCTTTTTTAACCGGCAGGTTTCAAGTTTAAATAAAATATAAAATTCTTATCTTATCTTATTTTTAAACATAATTTAAATATAAAATTTTTAAACTAATCATTACAATTTTTTCAAACTTTCAAATAAAAAATAAAAAATAATTCTAATTTTTTCTGATTTTCAAATAAAAATTATATTATAAAATTATATTATTATAATATTTTAAATTTATAATATTTTTTATTTAATTTTTTCTCTCTCTTTTTCTAAAATTTAAAAAATACTCAATTCAAACTATCTCATTATTATTCACAAACTATTTTATTATTATTAATAAAATTTTTATCTCATTTCATCTCACTCTCTAAACAAATCCTAAATATTTTTCTTTTCTTTCAATTCGGTGCTTCAATTTTTTATTTTTATAAAAATGATATATGAATTTTAAAATAATTTGCAAATCAGTACTTTCGTTGATTTTATTTTTAGAAAATTAATGACGTGATTGACATAATAGCATTCGTACATCACGTGTTAGTCTATGAGTCGCTAAGGTGGTATTGATGCCATGTGTTGACTAATTAGAGACTGACGCGTGGCCTGTTGAATTTTCGAAGTTTCTATTTGATAGTTTCTTGAAATTTAGATATCAACGTTACAAAATGACTGAAGTCTCAACTTATAAAAACATAAAGACTCAAATAATGGATTTGCAACTAATCTTTGATTTATGCAAAAGTTATTTTGATTTTTGTATTTTTTATCTTGTTCTAAAACCTTGGAAAATTATTAGATAAAAACTTTGTGAAGTTAAATAAAAATAATTGAGATTAAAAGATTTAATGACTTTAAAAAGAGTATTATGGTTATGGCTAAAATCAGTTTGATTATATCGTTTTTTTAGCATACTATTGTAAAAAATAGGAATGATAATATGTTATACGATACGTGAATCTAATACGAACAAGATATAAAATTAGCGAGTTCGATTTGATATTAATAGGTTTGGGTTAAATAGATTGACCTATTAATACACAATTTAGAAACAGGTCAATAATGAGTCAATCTATTTAACTTGAAATTAACTCTTTTAGAATTTATTTCAAAATTATAATTTTATTATTATTATGTTGTAATATTAATATTGATCAATATGTTTATATTTTTATTATTAGAGTTGTAATTCTGAATCTATGCTCATATTTGGTATTATATAGTTTATAATATTAGTTTTATTGTATGTTCAAATTTGAAAAATATTGATATATTTTGTTAGCAAGTAGTCTTATCTTTTTTAAATATTGTGGCTACTAATAAATATCGATTCTAATTTTTATGTGAAATTATATTAATCAAGTCAAATGGATTATGTATGTTAGTTCAACTTATTTACATGAACGGTTTTAAATAAGTCATATAGTTTTAACATATTTCTTATTAATTATTAAACAAGTTAAAACGGATGTTCCGACCCGATCCGTTATCTAAATAGGTCGAGTTAAGATTTAAAAGTTTGACACATATAGCTTAATAAGTCAGGTTCGAGTTGATCCATATAATCAAATGTTCATAACTTGACAAGATCCAAAAACACGAATTGTCACCCTTAGTTAAAAAAAAGTTGAACGAAACAGTTTCATGAATATTAAAATCAAAACTAACAGGGTTTTTATCGGTCCAATTCGTTAATTGGTTTTGATCGGTTCGGTCCAGTTCGATTCCATTCTAAGTATTTTTTTTCCCAAATTGTTGAATATTATATAAATTAAGTTTAATAATAATAAGGTTATTGCTCTACTACTACCTATCTATTATTTTTTTATATTTGATTTTTTTTTAATTTTTTATTTTACTGAATGATTAAGGAAGTGATTATTAATAAAATTATATATATTTTTTAATTTTTTCTTAATGATTAAGGATGTTAAAAAAATATTTAAAAAAATGATAAAAAAAATTAAAATACACTTTAATAATAGATGGATAGTAATAGAGTAGTAAGCGTATCACTATCCAATTAAGTTTACTACCTATATTCATTACAATCTCATGCTATGATTATTATTTTAATAATATGTATAAATATTTGATTTCCATTTTGTTCGGTTTGTGGTGAAAAACACAAACCCCGTAACCAAATCGAAAAGTTCGAAAAATTGAAAATCAAAATGTAAACAAACCGGATTAGGTCAGAAGGAAAATTCTACAAACTGTACCTTCATGTTTTATTAAGTCTCATTTAGATTTAGAGATGAGTTAAAATAATTTTAGATAAATTAAATAAAAAATTATTAGAATATTATTTTTAATATTAATATTATTTTAAAATTAGAAAAAAATTAATTGTTTATAATATTTTATATGAAAATTTAATAAAGTTGTAATAATGAGATTAAATGAGATGAGTTGAGGTGAATTTCGAATTCAAATGAGGCAATCTTTTATCTTACTATGATGAGATGTTATAAGCCATCAATTTTTGAATTTTTCTTGCAAAAATATAAAAAATATCCAAGGGTGATAAAATTTGCTACATTTTAAATAGTGAAAAAAATGAGATAAGAGTGTAATTTGTAGAATTCGATCCATTTCGCCACGATTGGCCAGGTCGATTTCTTAAATAAAAAATAAAAAATAAAAAAAATAAAAAAAAATTATTCTTTCGATAAACACTTGCTCACTATATACGAGGTGGACTTTAGTAGATTTTGAGGCTGACATATTTATGGCCTTTTATATTCTTTCATCTTTCAATTAATAATTTTCTTATTATAAGTTCGGTTTCAATTTATATAAGGCTATCATATAGGGAATTGTTGATGGAATAGGATCTTCTTTATTTTCACTTAAAATTGATAGTTTCTATTAGTGTAAAATAGCGAGTATTGCAATAACTTCACATTAGGAAAATTTTATACATCACACTATCATCTCAATTTTATTTCATTATATAAGATGTAGTACATTTATCACAATTGAATGATCGTTTATTAGATATTTTTTTATAATCTAATAGTGATAAATGTGTCACATCTTACATAGTAGAATGAAAGTAAAAGAGAAGTGTAGTATATGACATTACTCTTTAATAATAAACTCTGGTAAAAGAGCTCAATCAGTCTATATTTATATAAACTCGTGCACTTGAACTTTGTTTATTCTTATTAATAGAATGATTTAAGTATAAAAAAAATTATATAAAATAAGGAATGTAAAATTTCAAAAATAAATCAAGTACATGTCTCGAAGATAAAACCTTTAATGCTGGTCTTTTCATTTTCTATCTTTTAATTCAAATAATGGGATGAAGACAAAATCAAATAAATGTGGAAGAAAACATAATCACAAAATCAGATTTACAAAATCAAATAAATGGGTTGCGAATTGACAAGAGAGAAAACATACATATCATATTTTGAACTATATAAATATTTAAAACGAGGAGAATTAAATAAGGTATCTAACCCAGATTCGGACTTTCTGTGGTCCAAACGAGGGAGTACTGCCACACCTAACACGCAACTGTGGAAGTCTGAAACAAGTGCAGGGTATGTGCCATGCTCACCTCCTTATTCAATGCCCTTAACGTATCTAAACCAGATTCGGACTTTCTGGTGTTCAATTCATCAATTGGGCCTGTTCTCTACCAACCCAAATATTAAAGCCAGCATCCTTTACTCGTGGAGTTATTCAATTCCGAAGTTGATGCGTAGAGTATATTATCTATTTTATTTAAATTTTAAAATTTATTTTTCAATTTAAATTATATCATGTAAATATTTTATTATGTGTATCTTACGTACTGGCTTGAAAATATAATTTTTTTTCTTTATGTAATGACTTTGGGGCTAACTTCTATTTTTTCCTTAGAAATTTTCACAACCCTTTACAAAATTATGTTTTATAAAAATAATATCATTTTAGAGAAAATATTCTCAATTCAAAAATAACAATTACTATTTTTTTTATAAAAATGAAAATCTCCTTGCATATATGGGTTTTTTTTTTTTGGTATGTTAGCAATTTTTTTTAATTGTTTTTAAACTACAGTCAACACCCTTAGCAAAAATATAAAACACAGTTTTTCTATTTTAACTTCTCGCCTTATCAAAATCTCCAACATTCCACTCTCTATTGTTTCTCTACTCTATTAAAATTATTTTCTTTATTTTCTAACTCATATTTTTCCAACTTTTTTTTTTTAGCAACAATTTTCTTAAAACTCATGTTAGGTGTTGCAGTCACAAAGAGATCTCACAAAAGTAAGCTAATAAACTGACATGACTTCATATAATACATTACATCTACTTTAGAATAAAAGTAGATTTACAATCTAATGTAGTACATCAAAATACGTCAATTTATGAATTTATTTTTATGAGATCTTTTTGTAGCTAAAACATTTCTATTTAACTATTGATCTCTCACTATTATTTTTGAAAAAGTTTAAAATTATATCTCTCACTACCGGTGCGTAGAATTTTTAAAACCTATTTCTTCCTAACGGTAATTTTAAAAAAAAAAAGAAAAGAATATATAGTCTTTTTCCAAATGTTGATTCCCCTGAGAAAAGAGATATGTAACATGTAAACAAAATGAATGTGTTAATTATTTTCACCCCCAAAACAAAGTTAACACTTTTAGCCAAATTTTGGCTAAGGAGCTATTTTTGGTGCCCGAATGTGGATGCTCTAAATTACCATCTGTTGTTAAGGTCGATCCAAGTTCAAACTAGCTATAAACTAGGGGTCATTAGTTTAATTTAAAACTTCAATCCTAATGTAATTTTATCTATCTGAACAATCAAATCTTATATATGGACAGTAAATAGTGTAATTTTTAGTTTATTACAACATAGTTGAGATTTTAAGGGGTTGACAACAAGTCTCTCTGTTTTTTTAAGAGAAATGAGACTTGCAGTTCTAAGGGAGTGCAAGTTTCATCTACTTTTTTTTAAAAAAAATGATAAATTTGAGATCCATACGAAAAAAATTATTTTTTTAATAGTAAATCTTACTTTTTTTAATAGAATGCGCGAAACTTTCATATTTTAAAACTGTATATAGTAGTACTTTTTTTTAATCATTTGACTTATTTATCTTTAATTAAAAAGCTGGATAAAGTAGTTGAATAGCACGGAAGTGATCTAGAGAATAGCCCAACAGCTCCCCAAAAACTCATTCATATATGTTGAAATGATCTTATTCCAGTGATAGTAGGGGCAATGGATGAAGATCATAGTACCATTAATGATGAATTTTAGGACTCAATTAATTGTTCTTATAAATAAGAAAAGAAGATAATAAAAGAAAGCCTATTGTCATAATTAACTACGGAGATGATTTTATCGATGTTGTTGCTTCCATCGACATGCATTTTCCGTTAAGGATTCATGTGCCTTTTTGGTTTGAATGGGCTACCTAGGACTTATTTGCATGCAGCATGCACCTGCCTTAATGGTTCTAGGAAGATATATACTAGATCTTCACCTCTTTCTACTCATGACCAATATCGACGATTGTATCCAACATGACTTACTTTTACTTTCTTTGGATAATATTAACTAAGTAGGTAGTTAAAGGAGTATTAAAAAATAAGGCATTCTTAACATAAAATTATGTATTTGTGTATGCTCTGATGATCACGTGGGAAAGTTATACTAGAACTTATATATAGTTGCAATATATTTTAGGAAAAGAAAAGTCTGTTTGAAATCTTACAAATTGATGTGGTTTACTTTGGTAAATTACATTGTAAAGTTCTTGTTGAGAATATTTTGAATAATAAATTATCTATGTGCAAACGCTAATTTGTAAACTAGAGAATGTGTAATATAACAAGAACAAATTAGAAAAAGAGAATCTGGTATTGAAGCACGTTGTGATGGACTCTTTCCTTAGAATAGATTTCGCCACCTCCAAATTTAAACATGCACTAGGCTTTTTTACAATCTACTCCCAAGATATAACAACGTCGGTTCCTATTAATCTTCTTATCGGTACACACAAAAGGAGATCCTCAAATTCGATATAAAATAGCCAAAGCCCAAAAAAATAAAGACAAAAAAGAGGAAGTATTTCTCTAACATTGTAGAGAATTTTGAGTCAATAAATTTGTGGGTGAGGTTCTCTATTTATAGAGAATGAAATGACAGTTGTGAGAAGTCACAACTTTTCAAATATTAGAGAATACATTGAAAATATTTCTAATTCACTAAAAGATACAATCCTTTGTTTGATTGGCAAGCGGTTAAGACTCATATTCCCAATATGCATGCATTGATTCAAGTCAGCATGACACATTTTCATTTAAATTTAAACAATTGAACCAATACATTGAACAATGATAATGGTTCACATTATTTTTTACTTAACATTAAATATTTTAATCATTTTTTCAGTTTAAAAACCAACAATCCTCCACCTGATTAAAATATTTTAAAAAACATAATAGAACAAAATTTTCTTTAGGCTAAGTTCTATGCATCAATAGAGGTAGTTTGCGGTTTTGAACTTCTACCTAGTGTTAGCATGTTTCCATCTAAAAGATCCATGATGAACCATGTCTTGAACCAAAATCTTTTAACTTGGGCTTCTTTACACTACACACATAGTACGACATATATCAGACTCATTTCAAGGTGGTGTATAAAAGTCGTGCACCGTATCTTGAATTTATGAGTATTCTAGGGAATAATCCAATTACCATAGACTACGACGCCACAATCACACTCACATAGGTGAGTCCTCCAAGAGTATCTACAATTCAATACCTCGCCTTAATCTTGGACTTATTTCCTTTACCATTACATTTGTAGCACTCACACCTAAGGGATGAATCTATAATAATATTTTAATTGTGTAATCTAGTCACTCAAATAATTTGTTCTTTCCATTGAACTTTATTCTTGGATCTCTAGTCAGGAAGATTGGGTTGCCGCTACCAGTGACCTAATTAATGGGCTTCAATCTCACCCCTTGATGTAAGTATAATCTTCGACTTTGCCAATCTTTTTGTCAAAGGATCCGCTAGATTATCTTATGACTTTACATATCCCAAAGTTAGGTATCCATTCTTTATCATGTATCTTATTGTAGAATGCCTAATACTAAAATATCTCCTCTTATGATTAAAGTGTTTATTATTACAAACACTTATTACAGTATGATTGTCACAAAGAACAGAAATAGCTGGCATTATCTTTTTAACTGGTGAAATTTTTGATAATAAATTCTTAAGCCACTCTATCTCATGTCCGGTAGTATAAAGGGTATTAATTTAGCCTCTATAGTAGATCGTGAAATCACAGCTTGTTTAGAAGATCTCTAAGCCACAACTGTTCCACTGAGAGTGAAAATATATCCACTCGTTCCCTTATGATATACTGTATTAGTAATCCAACTAGCATCACTGTATGTTTCTAACACAGTGGGATACCCAGAATAACAGATACCATACCATATGTAATGATTCCTCTCAAATATTTAAAAATTTTGTCTAATGGCTTCCAATGAGAATCATCAAGCCTACTAGTATATCTATTAAATCTACTCATAACATATGAAATATCAGGTCTCGTAGAATTAATAATATACAGTAATGTACTAATAATCTAGGAATATCTTAGTTGTGACACATGATCTCCAAGATTCTTATTTAAATGTAAACAAAGATCAAGAGGAGTACTAGCAGGCTTGCATTCGAATCTCTCAAACTTTTGATTTCAATATAATGAAATTGATTTATGCTAATATCATCATGAGATCTCATTAATTTAATACCAAGAATTACCTATGCCTCTCTCATGCCTTTCATGTCAAAATTCTTTGATAGAAAGTTTTTAACATCAAGAATAATATCTATAGACACCAAATATGAAAATATCATCAATATAAAGATATAGCATTACACATGCACCATCAACTATTTTAGTGTATAAAAACACTTATAAGATTCATTTATATTGAAATCATAAGATAAAATTATTTCATCAAACTTTTGGTGCCATTGTTTAGGAGTTTGTTTTAAACCATAAAGAGATTTAATAAGTTTACAACTTTTCTTTCGTATCCTGGAACCACAAGCCTTTTGTTTGGTTGGCAAACAGTTAAAACTCATATTCTCAAGAGGCATGCATTAGTTCAAGTCGCTATAACACATTTTCATTTAAATCTAGACAACCGACTGATACATTGAACAATGGTAACTACATATTTGGCAACAGACTATGTTAGTGTTAAGCTAATCAACTTGAGTCTTTTATGATTTCTAGTATGTGAGTAGCCCTTCAGAGTGAAGTTCTTGCTAGTAGTAAGGTTATTGGATGATTTAGGTCTGAACTTGCAATTTTGGTTAGTGAACTTTTGAGAATAAAGGTCAAAGGTGTTGGACTCGAGTGGAGGATTCTGGTGTTCAAGAAGTTGTTCGTAAGTCAACAATAGCAAAAGAGTAGGAGGCAATGAAAGGATTATATTGGGGATTTAGACCACCAATATTGTAAGAGATTAGATCTTCATCATTGACATATTTTCCAACTAGTGTTAACTGATCTTCAAGTGACTTAGAAAATTGGATGTAGTTACTATAGGACCGTGATCCTTGTCTAAGGCTTAAGGATATGCAATTGCCTTATAAGGTGGTTCACCCTTGATCTAAAAGGTGAAGCATACCTTATAGAGAGAGCACTCCACACCTCTTTAATTAGAGGTGTTTAGGCCATACATTGTTGGGACAAATGAGGCAACAAACCAACTTAGGATGTATTCGTCATTTTTCTCTCAGATCATATAGTCTGGGTTCAATGTCATTGAGTCTTCTATAATAGGATTTGCATTGATTTGTGATCAACATGGTTTTGATCCATCAATTATGCCTAGAAGACTACTGGTCCTTAGTATGGGGGAATTAACACACCCATGCAAGATTAGAGGGTGTAATTGGTTTAGTTTGATTCGATTTTGGACTTCCTGGCGAACCAAATTGATTTAATTCGATTTTGGAAGTATTAGAATCGAAACTAACTGGTTTACAAGAGGAATTGATACTTTCGATTTTCTCAATTTTTTCAGGTTTTATTTTGTTTTACAACGATAATTTAGTTTTGGGCTTTTTGTTGGGTTCGTTGATTTTTTTTTAACCAAATTAATAATAATAATAAGTCCAAACATGAAGTTTAGAGCCCAAAATATTATTTTCAACCAAAAATACCATACATGTAACCAAATGAAAATTATACATGGAAGTTTTACACTACACACCTCCATAGTCAATAGAACCAATATTTTCGATTTTCTCAATTTTTTCAGGTTTGATTTTGTTTTACAATGATGATTTGGTTTTAGAATTTTTGTTGAGCTAGTTGATTTTTCTGACCCAAATTAAAACAAAAAAAAAAACCAAAACCAAAACCAAAATACAAAGTTTAGAGCCCAAAATGCCATACATATAACCAAATGAAAAATTATATGTGGAAGTCTTACACCACACACCTCCACCTAATCAACATATGATTTGTCATTTTTACCCTTCTATTTTAATGATTAAATATCTGTATGTTTAAATAGAATGACAAAAAGACAAATCACATGTTGGTTAAGTGTAGGTGTTTGGTATGAGATTTGCTTGTAGCATTTTTTTGAAAAACCTATTAAAAAAATGCACAAACGATATTCCTAAGGTCTAAAAGCCTAAAACATGTGGGGCTAGAATGTCAAATTTTATTGCCATTTCTTTTTTGCAATTTCATGTGTTATTGAGTTATCGTTGCCCTGTAGTTTTTATAGGATCCTCTCAAGGTTAATGAGATTTTATCAATCCGGAAATTGAGATGACTAGAATTAATGTGTGTATATAATGATGCACCTTAACATTGATTTTTTAATGTTTTCTTGTTTTATAAATTTGCATGAAAATGATGTACAGTTTGTAATGTTGTAATTCTCTAGAAGTCAAATATTTCATGATATTAGGTTGAGTGAATGATGAGTACTTCAAGAGATGATGTTGAGATTTTAGATTATTGTAATTCTAGTGCCAACGAAGTTGAGATGATTGGGATGGTGAGGTTGAACAAGATAAGAACATGCCCAAGGTAAATAATACAATGTCATCTTCATATGTGGAGCTATATGTGGGGTTACGATTTGACGATCTAGAGGATGCACATAGTTGCTATAAAGCCTTCTTCAAACAAACGAGTTGTCAAACCTAGACAAATCCTTAATTGGAATAGAGTATGTGTGTTCAAGAGAAGGATTTCATTGCTATAATTCTAAACTTAAAGAGAGATCAAGACTGAGACTGCAGAAACAAAGATTGAGTGTTAGGTAATGATGACAATAAAGAAGGATGAAGAAAAATGGGATTGTGTCCAAGTTTGTACTCCAGCATAATCATGAGTTGTTGACACCTAGGAGTACAAGTTTGCTTGGTGGGTATAGACGGGTGACACTAGTGCAAGAAAATTTCATAGACACGCTAAATGAGTCGGGGATACCAACGCGAAAAATAATGTCCATGTTGAGTCAGGAGTCGGGTGGTGACTATAATGTTGGTTGCATTGCTAAGGACATTTAAAATTACTTGGGCAATCAAAGGAGATAACTTCTTGGAGAGGGAGATGCATAAAAGTTATACGCTTACTTTTTAGAAAGCGAACGTAATAATCTAGGTTTTGTATATTCAATCCAAGTTGATGCAAATGGGTCAATAGGAAAATGTTTTTGGACAGATACTAGATCAAGGGCCGTATAACAATATTGTGGGGACGCTGTTATGTTTGATGCTGCGTACCTCACAAATCACTACAAAGATTCCCTTTTGTTTCGTTCATGAGAGTTAACTATCATCATCAATCTATAATGTTTGGATGTGCGTTACAAATAAATGAGACAACCGAGTCTTACACATGGTTATTGAAAACGATGCTTGGTTGTGCTCCCTCTACAATAATAAGTAATGATGACAAGGCAATGGCTAAAGTCATCGTCAAGGTATTGCCCAATGCAACTCACAAATTGTGCTTGCATCTCTTACAAAACGTTTGAGAACATCTAGCTCATGTTTATAATAAATATCCACAATTTCAACATGATTTTAAGCATTGTATTCATGAGACACTCATTATTGAGAAGTTTGAGTTGAAGTGGATTGAAATGTTACTAAAGTACAAGTTGGAAGAAAATAGTTGGTTGTCGAATATTTATACCAGGAAAGCAAAGTGGGTGCCGGCTTACTTGAGAGGCACATTTTGCCCTAGAATGTCCATAACTCAACGAAGTGAGAGTATGAACAAATTTTTTAAAGACTATGTTCGTTGAAGTACAATGGTAAGGGACTTCGTTAATCAATATGATAAAGCATTGAACATCCGTTATCTCAGTGAGAAAGAGAAAGATGTGAAGATAAAAACAAAACATCTAAGTCAATTATGAGAACTTCTTACAATATTGAAGAGGAAGAGGCCAAAATCTACACAAGAAAATCCTTTTTGTTCTTTCAAGATAAGTTATTTAATCACCAACGGTACAAGGCGCACAAAACATGAGCGAGAGGAAAATGGACAAAAAATTTACTTGGTGGGCATTGATGAGAAAGAAAAGACGGTATATGAAGTAACACTTGACAGGGAGAACCACATTGTTTCGTGTGCATGTTGTAAGTTTGAAGTTATTGGCTTTCTATGCTGGCACAACCTACATATTTTGCAAAAATAAAAAATAAATTGTTTGAACAGTGTACTGCAATCGTATGTTTTAGATAGGTGGATGATCAATGCAAAGAGTCACATGGTACAAAGGATATGTGTCAATGAGGGGCCATTGAAGACAGTCCCAATTGTGTTAGTCATGAAACATAGTTGATGATACAGTTTTATAAAATTGCCGAGATAGGGTCACTATCTATCCAGAAATATGAGCATGTTTCTAATGAAATAGAGAATATTCATCAAGAGCTTCTCTTGATGAATGATGATGATGGTAACACGAAGGGACATACAGTCTAGAGCCAATTATCCTCAAACTTTTCATTACAAGATCTTCCACATATTGTGTCTAAAGGAAGACCCAAATCATTACGACAAAAGAACCCAAAGGAAAATGTACTAATGAAGAAGTGGTGATGCAACATTTATAAACAAGAAGGACATGTAAGAAGCAAATGCCCATCACATAGGTACTTGGAATGATTTCATTGTGTTTCTAATTATGTAAGAATGTTCCGTGTATGAGCTTTTAACTTGATCATAGATATTTTTTCTATAGGAATATGGAGGAACCAAGCTCAACTATATTATCTCCAAACCCGGCCACTATGTCAACTACATTTGACATGTCTGAATACTACGCTTATCTTAATTAAACTTTTTAATTAGTCAGTTCTTTTAATTCTAAAAAAAAATGGTTTGCATGAATATGCAAGACCCAAACATGTCACAAAATGAAGATTTCGGAGCATCGTGGATTTTTCATATGTCACAAGATCATTAATTATTGGGCAGCATTTGATGATTTTCATTAAAAAAAATTTTGTTTTCTCAATTTTGTGCCGAGATGGCATTGTCTGTTTATCACTATGGAGAAATAGAACACTCGGTTTTGTAGCCATGGAATCGGAACATTCACTTTATCACTATGGTGTATTATATTGTTCCTTGGTTTTAAACTTGATGTTTTTGGTTGGCTGATCTGTCAGATGTGAGATGAGCATAAGCGAATTTGGGACTCTAGTTATTGTTTAATTGTCTATTGATATAGACTTGTACTCATATGTGAAAGTTTGTGTTTGGAATGATTTTATGCATTTGAAGTTTGAATTTGTTTAGAAGGGTGAAAGGATATGACAAGTCTTGTGGATTTAGTTAACTAGTACTTGTTATATGACAAAGTTTGTTTAGCTTTGGAACAAAATGGAGGGTCAGACTTGAAATATAAAGTTGATTATTTGATTCTATAATTTGATAAAAAAAAAAAAAAGCACTTATAATGTATATTTGATTCTCTAATCCTTGGTGATAGACATAGGACAATCTATTAATTGGCATGTAAAATAGCCTTTTACAAAAAGATGTCACAACTGCAACAACCCACATAGGTTTATTCGAAAAATAAATACAACTTGTTTTGATAAGTCAAGTACATCTTAATGTAGTATCAAACGATTTACATTATCATTAACTTTATAAAATTTTAAACTAACTAATAACACAATAAATAAACCCCAAGACACAATCAAGACACTTTTGTACTTCTTCTTTATTGATTGGAATTTTTCGTGTTCTATTCCTACACGTTCAGATGCTATCTTTTCAGTTCTTCATTGTGCTAATTCCAAGGTTTGCTTACAACAATTCGACTGTTCCATTTCAAAATCAAACCATTTGAAAAATCTACATTATTTTTTAACCTTATAATATGGACAATTCAAAAGCCGCCAACCAAAACGTTTTTAGGTGCCTGACATCCGTAGATTGGAGGGAATGCTACAATAACATAGTGGTCTTTGTCTCGAGATCACTTTATCTTTTGCCCTCATAGACTGTAAACTAGATATGATGTCTCCTCCACTACTTTTCATATTGTTGCAAAAAATATAAAAATATTGGTATATCAAGTCGATGGTACTATCAAGTCGTAAATAATTTATGACAAAAAAATATTGGCATATACAAATGTTGAATAAACATATTTGAAAGACAAGAAATAGAGCTAGCTTGGGAACATAAGTTTAATTGATCTTCACCTCCTTCTTTTTAAAATGATAATCCTTATCCCTTTTTTATGGTGATTAGCCCATTAATAGCTGAACTATTATAATTCTTAATTTGCATAGATGGATGGTGAAGTTTTCAAGACTTATGAAAAACACCTCCCAGGTCCTCTCCCATCCCCTCCTAGAGCAAAACACCACAACTCAATTCAAAAAACAACACAAATTTGTAGCCAAAAAAATTTTTCCATTGCAAAAGAGAGGAAAAAAAAACCAAAATTAGCAGCCAAAAACAACATTACAAGGGGAAAAACAAACAGAAAGTAAACAATTCAAACTTTAAGTAGCATCACAATACAAACAAAAGGTGGGTCCCGGAGCCCAAATCAACGTAGACAATGAAATGTCCACACAAATGTGGTTAGTTACTGAACAAAAACAAAAAAAAAAAAAAAAAAAACCATTTATTCTTAGTATGTTGGTTTCTATTGGTTATTGCACGCCTATTAGAACAGACAAGATCATCCACAAGTAGTTAAGGCCATCTTTTTTATTTTTAAGGAGCTTAAATTTCTACTGAGGGTGATAGAGTGAGATAGAGAGAAGAGGTTAAATTTCAATCCGAGGAAGCTGTCAATTCAGTTGGGATGTTCTCCCTAAGAGGGTTTAATGAAATCCACCACATTTGCAAAGTGGTGAGTATATTTTATTTATAGTCAATTACAAATTGTATGAAATGATTACAAATCAATGTCATCAAAACTAATTACAGAATAAATGGAAAGTATGAGTAAATTGATACAAGGAAATCTCTTAGAATTAGGGGTCAATGATGTCACATAAATCAAGCCTTAGATCAAGGCAAAGGATCATCAACACTCCCTTTGAAAAAGTAGCGATCAATGATCTTTTGATAAATTATCCACAAGATTGCTCATGTTCTCCCTTCGAAATTATTCTCATATCCATTTGCAACAAGGGCACGCCTCATTAGGCTTCTTAGAGCTATTTTATTCAGTCACCTACTAGATTATTACCAACTAAAATCGACCCCTAAGCACTTCTTTTGCATCGAACATATAAAAATCGCAAACCAGATCATATATGTCCTAAATACTTAATATGCAAAATAAACAAATAAAGAACTTGCAGGTAATGACTAAAATAAAGTGGGTTCCAAATCGGAGATGGGTTCATTCTGAAGCACTCGACGGTATCTCTTGACGGAGATGGGTTCCAAAAGGGTTCAAAGTCTTTCCACGAAGATGAGTTTAGGACGAAGGGAGAGGAGAGGAGAAAAAGGAGAGGGCGCCAGGGAGAGGAGAGAAAGGGAAAGGGGGATAGGATAATCAGGAGAGGGCACTGGGGAGAGAATAGAAAGAGAAAAAAGGGAGAGGAGAAAGAAGAGAGGGCGCGGGGGAGAGCAGAGAGAAAGGAGGAGAACTGCAATTCAATAAACTAGCACACACCATAACACATATAAGTCTCATATATGTTGAGATTCTATTGCCTGGTCTAAAGTGGGGTATCTCACCTGACCGATTTGGAGCTTTTCTCAAAGAAAAATACACAAACAATTACTAATGTAACCACCAATGAAGCATGTAACTTAATGTGTAAAGATAAATAATAAATGTTAATAATTTAATATTAATATTCATCTATAAGAGTAAGTTTATATCAATGAAGCATAAATATTAAGATTAAAGTTTTATGCTATAATTATTAACTCTATAACATGTATAATAGCATATAATATATATAATATAAAACAATTAAAAATATATATGTATAATTTGGTTCAATTCAATCTACAAAACATAAAAATTGAGATCAAACCAATTTATAGAAACTTTCGATCTAGTGAAACGAAACTGGCCAATTGAACCAGTCACCGAACCAATTAACTAGTTCAGTTTGGTTCAGTTGATTTTTTGGTATAATCTTTCACCCCTATGCAAGATAATTGGTGTCATCCAGCTTAGTATAAACTGGATGAGACATGTTTGGTATGGATAATGAAAGGGAAGCAAGCAACGAAGGCATTATTTGGTCCAGCCATGGCAATCGTGTCAACCTCACACCTTTAATGCCAAGAAAGAAAAATGAATTGGAATAAAAAGACCAATATAATGATGAATGTATTTAGAGGATACATATACAGTATGAAAGTAAGTACCAAAACTAAAGGAGTATAATTACACAATCACAAGACTAAAGTGATAAGAGCTACACTTGATAAAGATTACAACTTTGATAACAACATGATCGTCGACAACTAATGAGACATTTAGATGCTCTTGGACTTGGACTCCGAGATATTTGTGATACTCTTCGACTCTAGGGTCCTGCTAGTTGGCCGCCCAACTCTTATTACTGGACGTGATCGTTAGTACATTCTCTCATTTTTGTTTTTCTTTTTTAAAAATAATTTAAACATTTAAAATAATACACAAATTCACTAGTAGTAAGTTTTTTAAACATTTAAAAAAAATGCACTAGCGGGGAAACTCAAGGGCAAACTAGCATTTTCCTTCGAATCTATTACCATAGTTGGACTGAAACTAGGACTGTAGTGAGAGGGAACTTCACTTATCTTAACAACACACACGTGTATATATATATTTATATATATATATATTTGTTTATATTCTCCTTGAGCATCTTCACATTCTTATTTTTGTTTTACAAATTTTGATTCAGTAGATAAGTCAAAATACATTTTGAAGTATTTTTATCAACTATTCTATCTGTAGAAAAAATAAATAAATAAACGACTACTAACTTCAAAAAATATAGATAGAAAGATGAAACATTTTTTTTTAAAATAAAAGCATTGCTTATAGTTTTTTCATAGGAATCAATAGAATGTTCATTACAAGCTTTCTTCCTCAATTGTGTAAATAATTTGATTGGGACCTTCTTCGATCCATACAATTTCTTCAGACATTGATAGCTAACCTAGCAGGTTTATGAGCTACCATGCTGCCCTATCTATAGATGAATTTCAGACTCCAGTTTGGTCTATCCAATAACATTCTTCTAGCATCTTCAATCAAAACTTCATACTCTGTGCATATTTCTTCATAGTTAGTAGCAGCTTTAACTACAGCCAGGGCATCTCCTTCTAGAACCACTGGAGACGGTCCCAATTCTATGCAAAGAGTCATAGCTCTTCTGAGTGCTAATGCTTCAGCTATAATAGGCCTCATCATATGATTAAAACTTGAGCATAAAGAAGCTAGAATGTAACCTACCAAGTTTCTGATTATAACTCCTATTCCCACTTTCTTTTCCATATTATCTACAGTTGCATCCCAGTTGGCTTTTGCGTATGTTCCCCTTGGCTTCTCCCCCTTTTTTTGGTTTTTGATTTGTTTTCTCATTGTAATGCTAGGTTGATGATCATCATATGTGTGACTCTGAGCAAATCTGAAGTCTTTTAAACATTGTTTTGCAGCCTTGAATACTTGTATCGGGTTCTCAAATTTCTATTGAAAAATCAGTAAATTTATCCTTAGCCATATCCTTTTCATAACATAAGCCACCAATTCTACCTCTTCAAGATCTAGTCTCTCATTGATTCTCTTCCATAACTTCATAAAGTCTTTTTGTGCAGTTGACCATTTTTTTTATTGGGAAATCAATTTTAGACCAAATTGCTGCAGGACAGTTCCAAAGTACATGAACATTGTCTCTTCTTCTCTTTCACATATTGGTCACAAATTTGTATCATTTATCCTCTTCTTGAATATGTTACTTCTAGTTGGAAGAATGTTATGAGCTGCCTTCCATATAAAGTGTTTAACAAAACCAAGTACATCAAGATTCCAGATCTGTTGCCAATCAAATCGTGTTTCAGAGAGGCTAAAAGACTCCACTTTCAATGATCTCACTCTATTTTGTTCTACATGGTATGCGTTCTTTACTGTAAATATGCCTTTAGAATTGGGGCCCCAAATAATTTTATACTCAGCACCAATGATGCGCAATGATATATTCCTTATAACCTCAGCTTCTTCCCTTCTAAATATTTCTTATACTAATCCTTCCTTCGACTGCCTGGTTTCTTCCTCAATGATCTCACTTACCCTTATTCCTCACTATCCAGTATTTTAACTTGAGATTGGACTTTGTTTGTAGTTAGTACTGGAAACCATTTATTGTGCCATATCTTTGTACTCCTGCCATTACCTACTCTCCATAGCATTCCTAATTTGATAAGTTCAAGAGATGAAAATAGGCTTCTCCATATCAAGGATGGCCTCGACCCTAACTTTGCTTCAAGCATATCCCCATTATTCTAGTACTTCTCCTTCATTATTGCAGCAACCAAAGTAGAAAGATTTTGTACGTCGTCCAATATTATTTGGCAAGTAAGGCCTTATTGAAGCTTTCTAGGTAGGTCTCTAAAGCCTAACCTCCCCCCCCCCCCCCTTCTTTTGAATCACCCATCTTCTTTCAGCTTCTCCATTGAATTTTAGTTCCATTGTTCCTAAATCTCTACCAAAATTTGGGCATCATGGATGTTATTTCTTTACAAAGCTTTTGAGGCAGCTTAAATACACTCATGGAAAAGGTTAGCAAAGCTTGGATTACTGCTTTGATTATAATCTCCTTCCTAGCTTTGGAGATGAAGGTATTCTTCCAACTATTAATATTTGTCCACACCCTCTCCTTTAAGTGCCTAAATGTATTATACTTAGGTTTACCTACTATGGATGGTAAGCCTAAGTATCTTTCATAACTTCCACATGAAAAGATTCCAGCAACTTGCAAAATTTGTGTTCTAATGGTAGATTTAGTACTGGAACTAAAAAATATTGTGGTTTTCTGCTTATTCAAAAACTAGCATATGCCATCTCATATGTGTTCAACAGATCTTGATATTTCTTCCATTCTGAAATATGGGCTCTCCCAAAAATGATACAATCATCAGCAAATAACAAATAGTTTATTCTTCTACCACCCCTTGTGAAAACAGCTCCCTTAGTTTCTCCAATTTTTTTCAGATGCAAATCTAAGCTTCCCCCATTTAAAAAACTCAAGATAGCTTGACATACCTCCCCACTAACTATGTTCCAATAGGTTTGATAGAAACAAGCCCCATAGCCATCAGGCCTTGGGGACTTGAGTGGTGACATTTGTTTCAATGCTGTCTCAACTTCTTATACTGTAAATTCTCTTTCCAGTTCTGTGTTCATAGACAATGTAATTCTTGGTGCAACTATCTAAGCAAGCAACTATATTCTCCATAGTAGGAGTTGTAGACTTGAAAAGCTCTTTGAAAAACTGTGTGAATGCCCCTTCTATTTTTGTTTGACTGTCAATGTCTTGCCCTGTGAATCATCAATCATCTTAATCCAATTCTTTTTTCTTCTTTGGCCGGCACATGGATGAAAGAACTTGGTATTTTTGTCCCCTAATTGATACGAATTTCTTTTTGCTCTTTGTCTCCACTTCACATCTTCTTACTCGAGCAGTAATCCTAATTTTTCTTGTAGAGTTTTAATGAATACTGCATTATGAGGCTCTTCATGATCCCGCTCTTTTAATTTTGTTGGTTAACAACTCTATTTCCTTGTATGTTTCTTGTCTTTTTTGAGAGCTCAATCTCAACAATGCTCTTCTGCACCATTTAAGTTTGTTCTCTGCGCTTTTAAAGCCATCATGTTCAACAACATTCCTTCTCCAAACTTCTTTTACAATAGTCTCACCCTCCTCCTATAAACACCATTTTGCTTCATATCTAAGTAACCTCTTCTTTCTTCTTATTTGAGCAATCTCATTTTGATCACTAGTAAAAGTGGCTTATGGTCAAAACATTTTAAAGGTAGTATTTCAACCTTCATATTTTTTAATAGATTTGCCCAATGAGGGTTAGCCACTACTCTATCAAGCCTCTCTTTTGTAAAAGTTTCATCCTCGTGCTTATTACTTCAAGTGTATTTCTCCCCCTTCCATCCCAAACCAAATGAATTATTTAGCTCAAGAGCTACTTACAATTCTTCCATTTGATGCTTTGTCATTGTCTACTAGCTAACTTCTCATCTTGAGTAACTATCTCATTAAAATCCCCTAACACACACCAAGCTTGGTTTGTAGGGGGCTCAAGAGCTACTCGCAATTCTTTAAACTAGTATTTTTATGGATGTGGTGTTGTGAGTAGTTTATTATCTTGATTTCAACTTCCTTATCCCAAGCAGTGCCAAACCTCATTTCCTACCCATAGAATCCATTGTAAAACAACCTTTAAATTTCAATCTACATTTTATTCATTCAAATTTATTAGCAAATAATTTAGTTTCCTTAAGAAAAATTACTTGGGGTCTCTTTTCCTTTATCAACAGCTAAAGATCTTGAACTGTTTGAGGTTTCCAAGCCCCTGACAGATTCAGCGCAAGGAATTCATAATGATTGGCAGGGCTGAGCCACAGCCACCGCCAAATATAAATGATTTTGGACATCCTGAACCAGCTCACTACTCCTACATTTTCTATTTTCTTTCTTCATCACTAATAGTTTCAAGAATTGCTACTCTACATTTACCAACATTGCTCAAAATTTTTTTAGTGATCTTACCTTTATTGTGGGCTCTTCCATTCCATCTTCCCATAGTTTGCTTACTCTTCTCAAAGCTGTCATTCTTGTTGTCTTTTCTCCTCAAATGAGTTTCTTCAGGAGACTTTACCACAATGAAGCTCTTTTCCTTTTCAGTCAACTTGAAATGCTGACCACAACTCTTATTCATATGTTTCAAGCCCATTTGTTTCGAACTTCCCAGGCCAAACATCCTTTTATCTTCCAAGCCCATATTGCTAGTACTGCTTTTCTACTTCTCCTGTTGCCATTCATCTTCTCACATCTTATCATTATCTCCTTATTTTTAGGCAATAAAAAATTTTACTCTATCTTGTTTAAAGTTTCTATCTTTTCCACCAATCTCGCATCTTTCAAACAACAATTTGAATTCCCCAGATCCTCACACTCTATTTGCCTCAACCTTGAGCTTCCGCTGCTCTCTATACCACCATCCATTGTCGAAGAAAAATTCTTGCTCGGCACACCAACATTCTTCGATGACCTTGGTTGTGACTCCTTATCAACTTCAGCACTTTTTCCATATTGTCCCATTCCCATTCGATCAGTAGTTTTCCTTCTTATATTCGTATCAGCGCTCAGCCATGTTCCAAATTAACTTTTTTCTGTGTTTCTTTGTTTTTCCACAGGCCCTACAACGCTGCAGCCATTAACCCCATATTCCAATTTGCCACACTTGAAACATACTCGAGGCAATTTCTCATACTACAGTGGAACCCAACTCTTCTTTCATAGTAAATTAACTGTTCTGCCCCTTGAAATGGCTCTCTACAGATCCATCTCTATGTGAACTCTGAGATAATTTCCCCACCCAATTCCATCTTCATTAACATCTACCTCCTTCACCATTCCAATAGTACTACCAATTCATGTTCCTATCTCTCTGGTCATGCACAGCAGTTGGAGATTGTGCATTTGGATCCAAAATTCCTCAAAATCAAAATTCATTAGCTTCAAGGGTGTCAGTCCATCAAATGGTTTGAGGATAAAAAGGCTATTATCGAATAGCCCTGGTTTTCTAGCAAGTATCCTATCTCGGTCCATTTGCTTCTCGAATATTATGGCAAATAAAGTTGGGCTAATGTCTTGGAACACAAAAGCCTTGCTTATTTTCCATATTTTTGCCATTGTTGATCTCACTATCTCTTTCTCAACTACACAGTCTAAGCACAGTTAAACATTTAAGAAAAACACACACACACAAATTCACTATTAGTAACTTTTTTAACAATTTAAAAAAATAAAAAAATAAAATAAAATACACTAACGGTCAAATCCAGGAGACAAACTAGCATTTTCCTTCAAATCTAATACCATAGCTGGACTGAAACTAGGACTATAGTGAGAGGGAACTTCACTTATCTTAACAATATATATATTTATATATAAATATATATATATATAAATATATATATATATTCTGCTTGAGCATCTTCACATTCTTATTTATGTTTTATGAATCTTGATTCAGTATAAACCAAAACACAGTTTGAAGTATTTTTATCAATTATTCTCTCTATAGAAAAAAAAAAACAAATAAACAACTACCAACTATTAGCATATATTGTATTAATTTAAATTCTCACTTACCTACACTCACGTGCACTGTAAGCTAGAGTGCTCTCTAATTTATTTTCTATTCATTATAAATACTTTTTGTAAATATTATTCATTTAATATAATGTGGTGTTTCAAAATTCTCTTTTGGTTTCTCTCTCTCGATTTTCTTCTTATCATGGTATTAGTTGCGATGAAACTCTAACCTTAGCCCACTGCTGCGCTGTCATGACCAATCCGCCTGCAGAAACGTCTTCCAGTCCTCTTCCTCCTCCCCCTTCTCATCCTCCCCCTTACGCTCCTCCTCCTTCTGTGGATTATTTGAATCCATACTATCTTCAGAATGGAGATCATCTCGGCACGATGCTCGTCTCCCAACCCCTCACTGGTGATAATTTTCTCACATGGAACCGATCCATGTCCATGGCTCTTATTGCCAAAAATAAACTATGTTTTGCTGATGGTGTTTTACCCAAACCTTCTTAGAGTGATCTTATGTATCACGCTTGGATTCGGTGCACTACTATTGTTCTTTCTTGGTTGCTTAATGCTTTGTCCAAAGAAATCGCATCCTCCATTCTTTACATCGATTATGCGGAAGAGATATGGAACGACTTGAAGGAACGGTTTGCACAAAGCAATTGACCTCGCATCTTCCAGATCTGGAAGGCTATTGCCTATTTGCTTCAAGCCGATGCATCTGTAAGTTCTTATTTTACACGACTGAAACGTTTTTGGGAAGAAATGGTTCATTTTCGCCCTATGCCTCCTTGTTCTTGTGGAGCTATCAAACGGATTGTTGAATATCAACAAGAGGACTATGTCTTGCAATTTTTAATGGGACTTAATGAGTCTTATGCGCATTTACGTAGTCAAATCTTGCTCTCTGATCATTTTCCTCTGATTAACAAAGTGTTCTTCTTATCCTTCAATAGGAAAAACAACGAGAAATTTCTTCTGATTCTTTATCTTCTAATGAGGCTGTTGGTATGTTGACTAATTGCGATTCTAGTCAGATGAAGGGCTCTGTTGTTGGATCCAGGACTGGTAAGCCATCGGCTCCTCGTAGAGATCGCCCTTACTGTACTCATTATGGCCTCTCAAGCCATACCATTGACAAATGCTATAAGATCTATGGTTATCCACTAGGATATAAAGCAAAGTCGCGAAACTCTAATCAGGCCACTGCCAATCTGGCAATTGCTAACCAATCTATTCCTGATTCGGTTATGGTTCCACCTTTTCCTTTTTTTCCCTAGAAATTTCAATAGCTCATTAATTTTCTCCAAACTCAACCTAATATTTCATCTGTGAATCAAGTAGGTATAATACATTTTGTTGTTACTAGCTCCATTGCACCATCGACCTCTGCATAACCCCTTTCAGGTATATCTTTAATATTCTTTGCTGTTGATCCACTTGCATTTCGTCCACAAACTTGGATTCTTGATTCTAGGGCAAGTGATCATATGACTAGTTCTCTTTCATTTTTTACATCACCTTCAATTCCTGTTAATATCTATGTGAAATTACCTAATGGTTCTTACATTCGAGTCACACACAAAGGCACGATTAGACTCTCTAATTCTTTAGGCTTATCTTGTTTTTTTATTTTCTTACATTACATGACTTTTGCTACATTGAGGACCTCTTCAATTGGAGGACGATTGGAGTAGCTAAAATTTCTCAAGGTTTATATCACTTACTGCATATTTCAAACAGTTTTGTTTCTTGTAATTCAAATACATTTTCTCATTGTAATGTTGTTATAAATAATTCTTATCTTTGGCATTGTCATTTGGGACATATTTCTAACTCTAGATTGCATGCCCTAGCTTCTGATATACCTTGTTCTACAACTACAAATAATACTCATTGTGATGTCTGTCCACTTGTTAAACAAAGATGACTTCCTTTTCCTTTGAATTCTTCTACTACTAGTTCTCTTTTTGAACTCATTCATTGTGATATCTAGGGGGCCTTTCTCAATCACTTCATATGATGGTTTCAGATTCTTTCTTACTATTGTAGATGATTACAGTCAATGTACTTGGATCTATTTGTTAAAATCTAAATTTGAAACACGATCATATTTACAATCTTTTTTTACTTTTGTGGAGACCCAATTTAATTGTAGAATCAAACATGTCCATACTAATAATGGTTTAGAATTTGATATGAAATTTTTTTTTTCTAGTAAGGGGGTTATATATCAATATAGTTGTGTATACACTCCTCAACAAAATGCTATTGTTGAAAGAAAACATCAACATATTCTTAATGTTGCTAGATCTCTTCATTTTCAATCAAATATTTCTTTACATTTTTTGAGTGATTGCATCCTCACTGCTGTCTACCTTATTAATAGAATACCCACCCTTATTTTGAATAACAGATCACCATATGAAGTACTTTTTTCTGTTAAACCGCAGTATACTCACCTTAAAACTTTTGGTTGCCTCTCTTATGCTTCTTCCCTTGGTACTTCTCTATCCTACAAATTCGCTGCTCGAGCTCAAGTTTGTATCTTTCTTGGATATCCTACTGGCATCAAAGGATACAAACTTTATAACCTTCATTCTCATAAATTTTTTGTTTCTCGAGATGTCATATTTCATGAACATCTTTTTCCTTTTAAATCTAATTCTCCATATCATCACCTGACTCTTAACACACATAATATTTTTCCTTCCTTAGATCATGTTTTACCCATTCCCTTTCCGATTTCACTTCCATCTTCCTTACCTTCTAGATCTCCTCATTCCTCTCATACCCCACTTTCTTCTTCCCCCTCTCATGATTCCACCCAAACTACCACACCACCAGTCCCTCTCAGAAGATCTACCAGAAATCGAAAGGCACCTGATTATTTACAGCATTACCATTGTTCCTTGATCTCAAATGTAAAACTTACTCCATCTCCTCTAGTTGATGGTTCTTCTTCATCAGGTATTCTTTATCCTATTTCTTTTTATTTGTCATATTCTAATTTTTCACCCTCTTATCAACACTTTTGTGCTTCTGTTGATTCCCTTTATGAGCCCTAATTCTTCCACCAAGCCATATCATACCCTCATTGGAGGGATATAATGGCAGCTGAGATTACTGCTCTTGAAGAAAATAAAACTTGGGTCCTCACTGAATTACCCCATGGAAAGCAACCAATTGGTTGTAAATGGGTTTACAAGTGTAAGTTGAAATCTAATGGCACTTTAGAAAGGTATAAGGCTCGGTTAGTTGCAAATGGATACACCCAACGTGAAGGTATTGATTATTTTGATACTTTTTCACCTGTTGCAAAACTAACCACTGTTCGCTATTTTGTTGCATTAGATGCTATTAATAACTGGGAATTGCATCAATTGAATGTCCATAATGCATTGCTTCATGGCAATTTGGATGAAAAAGTGTATATGAAACTTCCTCCAGGTTTTTCTAAATCTGGAGATACTCGGGTTTGTAAGTTGCTCAAATCTTTATATGGCTTGAAACAAGCCTCTAGACAATGGTTCTCTAAATTCTCATCCACACTAATTGCTTATGGTTTCATTCAATCAAAATCAGATTATTCTTTGTTTACCAAATGTTCTGGTGCATCTTTTATGGTTTTGTTGGTTTATGTTGACGATATTGTCATTGCTTCTAATCATTCTCCATCTGTTATTGCTCTTAAGCACTTTCTCAATTTGCATTTCAAATTAAAAGATCTTGGTCATTTGAAATATTTTTTGGGTCTGGAAGTTGCACAATCCACTAAGGGCATATCTCTTTCTTAGAGAAAGTATGCACTTGACATTATTTCTGATGCTGGTTTATTAGCTGCCAAGCCTGCTGGCAGTAATGGATCAAAATCTAAGACTTTCTAAAACTAATTCTGGAGGTCCTTTACTTGATAATCCAGCTTCTTATAGATGATTAATTGGTCGTCTTCTTTATTTAACTCTTACTAGACCTGACTTGTCTTTTTCTATTTCAACGTTGAATCAATTCATGGACCAGCCTCGTCAGTCACATTATGATGCAGTAGTTCGAGTTGTGAGATATATCAAGGCTACTACAGAACAAAATTTATTCTTCCCCAGCAACTATGATTGGGCCACTTGTCCAGATTCCAGATGCTTAGTTACTGGCTTTTGCATTTTTTTCTTGGAGATTCTTTATTCTCCTGGAAATCCAAAAAGTAAGTCACTGTTTCACGATCCTCTACAGAGGTTGAGTACCGCTTTATGGCCTCTACCTGCTGTGAAATCAAGTGGCTACTATATATTTTCTGTGACTTTGGGATCCATTTTTCATCATATGTTCTCTATTGGGACAGCCAAGCAGCACTTCACA
Source organism: Juglans microcarpa x Juglans regia (assembly GCF_004785595.1). Taxonomy (NCBI): domain Eukaryota; kingdom Viridiplantae; phylum Streptophyta; class Magnoliopsida; order Fagales; family Juglandaceae; genus Juglans; species Juglans microcarpa x Juglans regia. The sequence continues at coordinate 6,919,526 of NC_054609.1, forward strand.
TTGCTGCTAATCCAATATTTCATGAAATGATTAAGCACATTGAAATAGATTGCCATCTCGTTAGAAATATGGTTCAAAATAAAGATCTTGTAACTCTTTATATTTCTTTGAACATCAGTTAGCAGATTTATTTACTAAACCTTTTAGTTTCAGATAGATTTTGTAGTCTTTTATGCAAACCGGGTGTTATTAATCTTCACACTCCAGCTTGAGGGGGGTTATTAGCATATATTGTATTAATTTTAATTCTCACTTACCTACACTCACTTGCACTGTAAGCTAGAGTGCTCTTTACTTTATTTTCTATTCTAGTATAAATACTTTCTGTAAATATTATTCATTTAATATAATAAGGTATTTCAGAATTCTCTTTTGGTTTCTCGCTCTCGATTTTCCTCTTATCACATACTTCAAAAAATATAGATAGACAGATGAAACATTGAAATGGAAAGACTTACATTTAAAGTCATATAAGTTTGATTTTTAATCTTTTTATATAAATTTTGGCTTTAATCGAGTATAGTTTAAAAAAAGATCAGTATGTTAATATGGAAAACTAGAGGGAGTTTAATATTTAGAGGACGTTTGGATACAGAGATGAGACTCTTTTATAATTTCATTTCTAAACATCACTCAAATATAAAACACTTTTTAATTTCAAATCTTCAACTTTTTTATTTAGTCATTACCTAATCATTATTTAAACACTAAAACTAGTACAACTTTTATAAACTTCAAAACAAAACACAAAAATCAATATAATTTTATAAACATTAAAAGAAAACTTATATTAAAAACTTATATTCAAATAGTTTTTTAACTTTATAGTATTTTTAATCAAATTTTTCTTTCTCATTCCTCAAAACTCAATAAAGTATTTTAATTGAAACAATTTCATTAATATTCACAGAATTTAGAGATATTCTAAGGCCTTGTTTGGCTATATATATGAGATGAGATTAGATGAAAAATTTGTGAATGCTAGTGAGATGGTTTGTGGATAGTAGTGAAATAGTTTGAGTTGAGATGTTTTATGGGGTTTTGAAAAATAAGAGAGAAAAAATTGAATAAAAATATTATAAAGTTAAAATATCATTAGAATAATTAATATTATTTTTATTTTAAGATTTGAAAAAGTTGAATTATTTTTTGTATTTTATTTGAAAGTTTGGAAAAGTTATAATAATTAAGTAATGATTAAATGAAAAAATTAAAATTTGAAATTGAAAAGTATTTGTGTTTAGATGTTGAGATGGGATAAAATGGGTTGAGAACATCTATAAAACCAAACATGGCCTAAGTGTAACTACTATTCACAGAATTATGAATTACTCCAAGTTTTCAAATGAGCCGTAAATGTAATTAATTTTCTTTTAAAAAAAAATACAAAACTCCAATGCACGAAGAGGAGGGATCGGACACGGAAGAAAGGCCCAAATGATAAGGATATATTAAATACTAAATTAATACTAATATATATGATCCCTCTACCGGGCATGCATCGAAGAAATGCACCGATGAGTGTATTTCTGTTGTTTTTTTTAAATAATAATAAATAAATAAACACAATAACAAAAGTGCATCATCGGTGCATGCTTCGGTCCTCATGGCATTTTCCATACTAATATTAATTAGGTACAAGTCCCGATCTTATAAGCCTCAAGGGGAAAAAAAAAAAGGTGAATTAAAATCTTTTAAAAAGAATTCTATACATTAGTCATTATTTATTTTTATCTCTCACATCTATAATTTTTTTTCATAAGATGTATGTGATGTTTTTTTTATAGATTATGGGGTGTGAGATAGTGAATAGTAACTGTTGAGAATAATTATTCTTTAATTAAAGGGTCATTTGCTTCTGGCTTACGTAGCCGGCCCATCCAAGAATTGTATAAATTTTGAGTGATACTATTTGCAATGATATCTACACAATACATTTCATAATATACTTCACAACACATATATTAAAGTGATGGTATTTTTATAAAGTGATGTTATTTTTATAAAATATTTTACTAAACTATTCTTCATTTTAAAATATAGTTATGTAATATATTGTAAAAAGTGATGTGTTTATCATTTGAGAAAAGTTTGTATGCTGCCCATAGTTGACCGCTACAGTGTACTGCTTTGAAATTTTTTTTTACATAGTAATTAAGAAAGTGATTTTAAGTATATTAATATTTTTTTTTTATTTTTTAAAAATATTTAAATATATTAAAAAAATATGTAAAAAATACAAAAAATGACTAGCAATATAAACCAGTGGTGCTACTCAGCCGGAAGTGTAGCACCGTTCTTATAATTTACTTTTCATAGGTATTTCTACTAGAACTCAAAAGTGACGATTTTAACGGCTAGAATTTGACGGCTATTTGAATGCTTTTTAGTATCCCCACCACAGACTATCTATCACTTAAAAGGTAAGTGGTTAGGTCCAAGTGTCCCAAGTGTTCGTTCAACATTGAGCGGTGCGTTGAACTTCCCCATTTTCAGGAGCCAACCCCGAGAGTCGAGAGGGAGAGAGAGAGAGATCATGTAACAGTGCAGAACAACAGTAGAATGATAATTAGTTTTATTTGACTTTAAACTTTGTCATAAGTTCTCTCCAATTACGTGCACTTTGGCGGACAAAGAGGGAGTACTCTTCATCTCTTCATTCCTTAAAGGCCTATCTTTTAGCATCAAAAGTCTTGACAATTTAGTTTGCACTTTCTTCACCTACTAATGCATAATCAAGATCATTCATGCATGTCGATCGGTCCCAAAATCCAATTTGACATACATACTAAAATGACGTTGATGTGACACGACTGTACATGATCCAAGGAACTAAAGAAAATATGGTTCCAGAAATTACTGATCGATGTTGCTGCTTTGTTTTTGCTTTTTCTTAATGTGATCTTTGAGCTGTGTTTTGCTAGCTTCTCCCTCCCCTATTTTTCTTGGCAGTTTTGAGCCTTCTTAAGTGCTCATTCCTGTTGCATTTTGAAGAACTTTCAGTCGAAAAGAGCAAGCTGGCTAGCCCACAGAATCAAAACCTTTGATTCTTTCATCATTACAATTTACAACCAATATTGCTACTTGCACAAATTGCTTACTACATCATGACTTGCTTATACCTCGAATCTATATAATAATAAATATTAGCATTGCTAGTTGTTAATAATTAATGACCAAGTTTTAATAACTCCAATCTACTACAGAGATATCGAGATCAGCAAGTAATCAATATGAAACATATATACATATATATATATATATATATTTATATATATAAGCTAGATCATAAAGCTGGCATGGCTGTATGCCGGCCATATCCTTAAAAGAGAGAAAAACATGCAAGTTCCGATGAGATAGGCGCACCTAATTAGTTTTCATTAGCTGCTAGGAAGAAGTTTGGATCCTTGGAGACAATAAATTAGGATTACATATATATATATATATAATTTCTAGGTTTTCTTTAAGGAATGTAGTCTATTTTTTCTCGCATAAAAAGAGAATTATTCTTTTCTTTTTAAAAAAAAAACTATGCATATTCGTAATTCAGTTCACGATGGTTTTTCTTGCGTGCATTGTTGGAATTCCTTATAATGGAGTCTGATTTTGTTTGTATGCAGTCCAGTTTAATGACCCGACTTGACAATGATCGATCATTTGTGATTTTTTTTTTTAATGAAATTTCAATGAGGTATATTTTTGGCTCTTAATCCAACCTACCCACTAATTAGTGTTGACTATATATTTATTAAACTCTTGTACAGTTGTTGTACTGTATCATTGATTACCATCTAAATAAAATCATCCGTAACTTCATGGATGTAAGGGTATTGACCAACCAATATGTAAATTTTGTATTGTGTAATTGATTTTACCTTTTATTTTCTCTAAATACGTTTGGATGTTAAGAATATTTCAAATTATCTATGAATAATAATGAAATGATAATAAATCATTTATAAATAATAATCTACTATTTATGAATAATAATGAATTATTTAAAAATAATAATAAAGTAATATGAGATTGTCTCAACAGCAAAACTATTATTCTTAACACGCATCAGTTTGAGTATCAGATTCGTGGAGATATTTTAGGTAAACCAACAAGATTGGAGTACTAGAGCTCTTAATTATCAAGGTAGCACGTGAAATATGACGAACAAACACTCGCAAGATGCAGCCTTTTAATTGAGCAGAGAATCTTCAAGACGAAAACCCTAAAGTCAAATGTTGGATTCGTACCAGAAACGTCTCATCATACCTCAGGTTAGTGGGTGCATGCAGATTCCTTCGCACTATGGATTTATTTTCTTCTTCCATTTCAGTAATACTTCAAAGTAAAAGATATACTTTAATGCAGAGAGGAGTACTACTGGAGAATAGTTGCATGGCACATGCAAAATAGAATTCTACATCCTCAAGCAACCCTGCCTAGAATATTACAGTAGTACTCCTATATGCAGTATCTCCCACGCACATAGAATTTGGCAAACATCATCATATGATCGTTTACTTATATATTTACCATGCATTTTAATTTCTCACATCATTTTATTTATTTGGAAGACCTTTGATGGAATATTTATAAATTAATTGCAGTATTGCCCAACTTCTAGGTCTATATATACCCTAGAATATATCTGTATACTTATCTCTGAGGGCTAACTCGAATTCAATATTCAGAAACAAAAATAGTTTCCTGCTTTGATCTCTCGATATCTGATCAAGATCATCATCATGGCCACCTTCAAGCTCGTATACACTGTCGTTTTCCTCGTTGCAATAGTCTTTTCTGCTGAGATTATTTCCATCGAGGGATCAAGGGATTTAAGGAAGCCAAAAATGAACATGAAATCATGTGAAAATCATGCAGCATCCATTTGTGATAAAAACGCCAGAGAAACAGGATCAAGGATCATTAGCAGGAGCGGCGCCGGCAGCGGCAATATCCATGATCTCAGCTTGCGCCGTGGCATTTTGGATGATGAAGTAGAACCAGAATCTGTGAGCATTAATGTTGAAGCCGCAAGCGGTCTTGATGATTTCCGACCCACTGAACCAGGGCACAGTCCCGGCGCTGGCCATTCTAAAGGGCCTCGAACCCGCGTAGATCCAAACCTCTAGATCAAATAAATATTATTAATAGTACTGCATGTCTCATTAACATTCACGTACGTACGTGCATGCATGATTACTATATATCATATATGATGATGCTATTCATAAAAAAAAAAAATAATAATAAGTCATGAATTGCATGCTTTCTGTTGTGGGTCGGATTAATGTACTTAGATATTTGGGTTTGGTTTGGTTTATATATCATGATGCATGTAATAATATTGTATAATGTATTTTCTTCCTTCTGTAATCAATTTGGGTATTAATTGCAGAACTGCTTGAGTTGGCTCAGCTCATGCATCTTGATTAGTTCTATTAATCTAGCTCGGAGGAAGGGTTTGTTTTCTTTTCTTTTTTTTGTGTTTCTGTTTTGTTCCGGACATTGATTGATGGCTGCTTTCTAATTCAGATCTCATTTTCTAAATGTTCATAACTGTTACGTACGTAAAAATAAGTCACAAGCGGCTGACTTGATCACAAGTCTTAGTTCAACAAAAAGTTCATTACAAAACTCATCTCAAAATAAAATTAACGAATGATACATGAGCGTGTAAAATCACTTAAATATTATATGAAAGATCACTCCACTATTATTTAATATTTTATTATTATTTTTTATTATTTTTATTACTATTCACTATTATTTAATATTTTATTATTATTTTTTTAATATTTTTTTTATTATTTACATATGTCATGAAAAAGAAAACAATAAATATATAGCTCGTGGCCGGCAGAGCTCTCTTACTCGCACAAATTAGTTGCATAGCTCTAGCTAGGAGGTGATTTCTCTATATGATATCGTTTACACATTACTGGCGGAGTCAAGATTTTATTCCAGAGGGTGCAGGAAAAAAAAAAATAAAGTGCTAAATTGGCTACAAAGAAATTTTACAAAAATCAAGTACTCACAAATTGACATGGGTTCATGTTATAGCTAGGTTATATCTACTTTACTATAAAAATAACTTGACAATCTGACATACTACATCAAGTCAAGTCAGTTGTGAATTTGTTTTTGTGAAATCTCTTTATGGCTATAATATTTATCTAGTTTTATGAAATAAAGTACTAATAAGAAATACGTTAAACCCAATAAATAAAACTCATTATAAATGTATTCTACATGTCTTTATAATATGTTGCAAGCATTGATCGATCCATAATCGTTTAATTACCAAATATCCTAATATAAAAGAAATATGTGTGACAATAGAGATTACTGTTCTTTCTGACCAACCTTGATTAAACAACAAAATTCAAAGTTTTTTTAAAAACCCGGAAAGACTTTGGCTTAGGATTTTTTAACCAACTTAGCTTGTTTTGGGTATGTTTGGGTAGTGAGAGTGATCTTAGAAGATCTATAAATAATAGTAAAAAAATAATAATAAAATATTAAATAGTAATAAAAAGTAAGTGAAAATAGTAAGAACAAGTTTTTTTTTTTTTCTAATGATTAAAATTTTTAAAATAATTTTTTATAATTGGTTTTGGATTTTTTGTGTGGGTGAAACTATAAAAAGAGCTCACAGATTTATAAGATATTACCTATAGCTAAAAAAGTTTTTGAAAAAATTCAGCTCATGCATGTGGGCTCGATCGCCACTGTATGCACACAACCCTTGAGATCCGTCAAAGTCGCACAAAGTCAGAAATTTATTCGATATACATACAACTATTATATATATAACTTGTGTACAGTATCTAATAAAGTATTCATTTTTAAGATATATTTAAATCTCGTTTGACTTTGATAGATTTGGATTAGAAAAGTATTTTATTAAGTGTGAAAATTGTATAATAATTGCGCGCACGTGTTTGTATTCTCTCTCATATCATATTAGAGTCTCATCTTTGCGACTAAAGGGCACGTAATCTCGAAATTTGCTTATATATGTTTGCACACGATGCATCTTGGGTCTCTTAAACCTGGACATGAGAGGATCTTTGTATGCGTGGGATTTGCCATCACTGGACTTTATGCACTACACTTATATAAGAAAAATGGATTTTTGTGACCAATTTATTGCGACTAAAAAATTATTCGCAACTAATTTTAGTTACAAATAGTCATTTCGCTGGAATTAACTGGTCGCAAATAAGCAGTTTTCTTGTAGTGCTAGGAGAGCATGGGGGCGCTCCATGTTGGTGTGCTACCAATGCCGCTTGTTTGGAAACATAAATAATCTCAAAATCTCATCTCATATCAAAATTACTACAACATATCAAAAGAAAGTCGAGAACAATCCAAAAACTACAACAAATCAATAGGGAGTTAATAGCAATCCAAAAACAACAAAACTGAAGTGAAAAACAAAATTCCTCAAGCTGAGTGAACAAACTTTGATTTAGGATAGGACTTGATGTATTCAAGAAAACTCCTAATCAAAACTAATATGTAAAAACTCGTCAATTGACTTCACTCAAGCTATTTGACAAAATGATTATTATAAATAAAGCATACAGTAAGCCACCAAAACATAGAAGCCAATTACATTATTATCAAAACTTTGAAGTCTATGTACAATTATGGTATCTAGAACCTCTCACTAGTGTCACGAATGTCATCCTCGTCTAGCTCCTCTACCACTGCTAGGGGTGCTACCTGCCCCTACGGGGCAGGACCACCTCTTCCCCGTGCAGCGGTGGGGGTGGTATTTTTTCCCTGCAGTCCACCCCGTCCATGCGGGGGTGGGGTATCCCATCCGTTGCACATGGTGCAAGGGTGGACCTCCATCCATCCGTGCTCCTCCCCAACTACTCTGCCCTCTGTGGAGCTCGCAGACGTGTTGGTGTTGTACTGAAGTGGAAGAAACAACCCCACAACTCACAAGCAAAACAAAAGCTTCAAGAATACGAAACTGATCATAGTAAAAGGCTAGCCTTTCAAATGAAAGAGAGACTGCAAATGAACCTGGTTGTTGGTTGCTGTTTGTATTAAGGGAAAGTGATGAAACGGTGTGCAACACCTCAACACGAAATGGTGCGCAGCACCTTGACTTAAACGACAACTTTTACCCAGGTATAGATTGCTCCACGACGTCATATCCTCTTGACCTCTTCTTCTTCAAATTTCTTCACTTCACAACACACACACTTCGACAGATCCTCCAGAGTCCAGAAGCCTCTTCTCAGTTCCCAAGTCCTTATTCTTATTCATCCATTCTGTCGGAACCCTAACAAATCATAAGGATATCATAAAACTGTGGGATAGAGATCAAGAGAGAAGAAGGGTGAAGGTTACGACATCGTGGAGAAGGCGCAAACAAACTCTGGGAGAGAGATCGATAGAAAAGAGGAGTAGAGTCGCAGAGGCTTGAAGCCTCGAAGGTTCGAGAAAACTACTTAAAGGGGGAGGGGGTTTCCCCTTATATATGAGGGGGCAGGGCGGGGTAATCCCGGGGTGGGGGCCACCCTCATCCCGCTCTCACCCCTGCTAGGGTGACTAGATGCAGGGTGGCCCCCCGCCCCCCGCATCTAGTGGACGGGGGATCTGTCCCGCCCACACAAGGGCGAGATGAAAGGGAGGCAGGGCAGCAGGGGCGGGGCCCCGACGCCCATCCTTAACCACTACACCACCTTCCTTGTCTCCATCCTCCCCTCTCATCAACCTCCACCAGGTTATCACCCTAAAATTGATCAAAGATAATTACTTACTCTGAAAAGCTCAACTCGTCCTTTACTTTAGTGGACATAACCTACTTGGTTATCTCGATGACAACATCACTTGCCCATCACCAACCATCCCCACCCCCACTGATCCAGTCGTCCTTATGGCTAGCCCCGCCTTCCTCCATTAGACCCAACAAGACCAAATTATCCTTAGCACAATCATATCCTCCATTTCCCACGTTGCATTGCTCAACAAGTTTGGCGATGTCTAGAAGGCACTTGAGACAATGTTCTCATCCCATTCTCATGCCCACATTGTTAATCTTCGCTCCCATCTATACACTCTAAAGAAGGGTAGCACCCCGATCTCAAACTATTTTAAGAAGTAAAACCTAAAACCCCTTGTCGACACCCTTGCCATCATGGGTCAGCCATTGCAAGACTTTGAAAATGGTCACCTACATACTTGTAAGTCTGAGCTCAAAGTATGATGCCCTTGTCACATATGTCACCACTTAGTCGAACCCCATAATGCTTGACAAACTCTATGGTCACCTCCTGACCCATGAACTGTGCTTGAAAAGCAAACAGTCTTCGTTGACATTAGTTCTCTATCGGCACAGGTGGCTACTTGTAACAACCATGATCACGGCACTTCCTTTCGGCAACACTTTAGCTCTTCCAACTCCTATCACGGCTCTAACTTGTCTAGATGCGGCCATGGTAAAGGGTGTGGTCGTGGTTCGCCTAACACTGAATCCTCCCAAACTAATCGCCCACTATGGCGAGTCAGTAGCAAATACAACCGCATCGCTTTGAAGTGTTACCACTATTTTGATTAGTCATTTCAAAGTAAAGGACAATCTAATGTGTTTGCTAATGTGTTTGCATTCGTTGGTTCCCCTCAAACATCATGCGATCTATCTTGGTACCCTTACATTGGCTCTACAAATCATATGACCTCTAACATCAGCAGTCTCACTCTCCATGCTTAGGAGTACATTGGCCCTTATTAGGTCTACGTCAAAAATAACCAAGGTTTAAAAATTCAACATATTGGCTTTGCTCATTTATTTGGCAATCACAGATTTCTCCTAAATAATCATTTTCATGTTCCCCACATCACTAAGAATCTACTCTCAGTTCATCAACTTACAGTTGATAACATGTCTATTTTGAGTTTCATCCTAATTTTTTTCTGTGTCAAAGATCAAACCTAATTTGATATGTCTGCTTCACTTGGAGAATGCACCACATTTGATCACTAACTTCAACGTTTAGGTCATCTCTGTGCTCGTGTCCTTTGTCAAGTTTTGTCCAAACACAATTTCTCTGTGGTCAATAAAATACAAGCATCCTCAATTTGTAATGCTTCTCAATTAGAAAAAGAGTTATGTTCTTCCCTTATCCTCTTCCACGTCTATCTATGATGTTCTCCTACAATTAGTATTTATTGATGTTTGGAAATTGTTGTCTATTACATTTGCCAGCAATAATAAATATTATATATTTTTTATATATGACTTTAGTAAATTTGTGTTGCTATTACCCTTGTCTACTAAATCTTAGGTTTTTTTCTTTCTTCTTAAATCTCATGTTGAATGCCTTTTTTTTATCATAAAATTAAATCTATCCAATTCGACTAGGGTGGCGAATTCCATTCCTTAAATCCTGTAATCTCCAAATTTGGTCTCTCTCACCGCCTGGCTTGTCCTTAAACTCACCAACCGAATGTCTCCGTTGAATACAGGCATTGTCAAATTGTCTAAATTGGGTTAAGCCTTTTGGCCGCTTCATCAGTTCCTCATCTCTATTGGAATGATACTTTCCTAACCGCCACATATCTCATAAACCCTTTCCCATGACTAGTAACTCACCACAAATCCTTCTTTGAACTACTTTCCAAACAACCTCCTGGCTATACTATCCTCTGTGTCTTCGGATGTGTCTGTTGGCCTCATATTCACCCATACAATATAACTAAGATGCAATTCCATTCTAAACAGTTGTCTTCTTTGGATATAGTCTTCGCTACCATAGGTATAAATGCCTAGATACATCCACTGGTCACCTTTATGTTGCCCAAAATGTCATTTTTATTGAATCACTCTTCCATTATGCTCAACACCCCACAAAGCTCACAAACACTGACACATGACAATTTACAACCCCTTTCTTGGCCTCAATTTCTCTCACATATCCTTCATCCTTACACTCTTCAACATCCTGTGAGCTCGTCACCACCAACTTCACCCACCCCACCTCACAGTACTAAACTTCTTCCACCCCCATGTCACCTAATGACCACACGAACCGGTAACAATATCCTTCGGCCCAAAAGTCTATTCAATGGCCTTGTCCTCTACCCAGACCCATAGGCACTCCTCACTCAATCAACGCCATGTGATTTTGAGCCTATGTGCTACTATATTTCCTTTTGATTCCAAGAATGTCATAGAGTCATGTGTGAAGAATTTTCAGGCTTAATAAAAAATGGGATCTGGAACTTAATTCCCCTTGCCCAACATCAATTTAATGGTGTGTAAATGGGTATTTTGGATCAAATGCAAAGTTAATGAATGCATCGACCATTATAAAGTCTGATTGGTTGCAAAAGGTTTCCATCAACAACCTAGTATTGATTTTTATGATACCTACCACCGAGTGGTCAAGCCCATAACCATCCATGTGATTATATTTCTTGCAGTGATGAATAATTAGGGCGGTCAACAATTGGATGTTAAAAATCCCTTCCTCCATGGAGATTTGAAGGAAAATGTCTTCGTGAATCAACCTACAGGTTTTACTCATCCAACATTTTCAAATAATATTAGTGACTTTCAAAAAGCACTCTTATGGCCTTAAACAAGTCCCGTGAGCCTAGTATGCCTACCTAAACTCTGCACTATTACAATTGGGTATCACCAACTCAAAATCAAATACTTCTCTATTTATCTATGGATTGGGCCAAGATTTTATTTATTTCTTGGTCTATATGGATGATATTCTTGTTACTAGGCCAAAAACACACTTTATCACTCGGTCAATCCGAAATTTGTAGTCTAAATTTGAATTAAAAGACTTGGGCCCACTACACTACTTCCTAGGCATTGAGGTTTATACCCATCCTAATGGTCTTCTTCTCTTAGCAAAAATATATTTGAGAATTACTTCAAAAGAGTAATATGGTTTTTGCAAAACTAGTCTCTACTCCCATGAGTTCCAGTGGTCAACTCTCACAATTTTCAAGTGATGGGTTCTCAAATCCAAGTTTGTACCGAAGTGTCGTTGGCTCCTTACAATACCTACCTCTTACTCGCCCGTACGTTTGTTTTGCCATGAATCAATTATGTCAATACATGCACAAATCAACTGTCAATCACTAAAGTGTAGTTAAACGCATCCTCAAGTACCCCTACAACACACCATATTCTGGTCTTCTTATTCAACATCAATCATCCCTCAACTTGCGTGCTTTTTCCAATGTCAATTGTGTTGGGTGCTCTGATGACAGGTGTTGAACAAGCAGCTTTTGCATTTTCTTAAGCTCTAATTTAATCTCTTGGAGCTCTTGTAAGTAACCTACCATCTCATGCTCAAGCAATGAAGCTAAGCATTGTGCCATCACCAACACTACCATTCTCTAATCTTATGGTGTGACAATGTGGGTGCAACATATTTCACTGCCAATCCCATGTTCTATGCCTGAACAAAACACGTTGAAGTCGACATACATTTTGTGCTAGAAAAGATAGCTTCTAGAGTTTTGTTTATCAAGTTTATCTCCAGCAAAGACCAAGTAGTAGCTAGTTCACAAAGTCACTACCATCTCCACAGTTCACACTGTTATGAGACAGCCTCAACATCACTCCAGTACCGTTGAGTTTGAGGGGGTGTCTTGAGACAATCGAAAGTCCATATTACACTACAACATATCAAAAGAAAGTCAATAGCAATCCAAAAACAACAAAGCCCTAGTCAAACACAAACTTCCTCAATCCAGTGCTTGAACAAACTCTAATTTAGAATAGGACTTATGTAAGATCCAGCAATTGACTTGCACTGTAACACCCCGTATTTTAGTGTATTTTCACTGAAGGATTATTTTTAATAATTTAAAAAAATTATTCTCTTATTTTATAATTATCAGATATTTTAAATGGGTTATTTTATGATCTTTAAATTGTGAAAATTAAATTGTTATGTTTTCTTAATATTTATTTACTGTTATACATTTAAATTGTTCTTCTTTTAAATTAATTGATTGTAGGATTTAATTATTTTATTTTCATTGTATTATTACGTTTAATTTAATTTAATTGATTTGCTGTTTTAAAATTATTTTCGTTGGATCATTTTCTGTGAACTAAGATGTGAGGATTGGACCTCATTTCTTTCCCTTCATTTTTCTTTTCTCCTTTTTCTTTTCTTTCTTTTTCTTTTCTCCCCAGATTTCCCCCTCCCGCGCGACACACACTCTCTCTCTCTCTCTCTCTCTCTCTCTCTCTCTCTCTCTCTCTCTCCGTCCGGTTTCATCTTCCACCCAGCCCGCCGCCGGTGACCGACACCGCCCCCTCCATCCAACTCCTCACCGGCCGGCGACCCTTCCCCTTAAATCTCAGCTCCTCCATCGCCGGCGTTCTCCTCCACGCACGGCTTGAAGCCGCGGCCTTCTCTTCCTTCGCGCGCCGCCGTCGCCCCACCTCCGACCACCATCTCTTCACCACTTCATCCCCGACCTCTTGGCAACCCAATGGACCCAACCTCAACTCCGATCCATCACCAGTGAAGCACAACCAAGTCCATCTCCCATTTCGACTTTTTGGCCTTAAAACCACCATTTGCGCCGCCACCCACGGCAAACTACCACCACCATTGGCTTCACCGACCTCTCTAGGCCCTACCCTATCAATTTCGAGTCTTAGTTTGTCCCCATTCAAAAGTGGGTATTTGAGACCCACGCCACAGTGTATTTTACACTGTTACGTTGCTGAGTCACCACTTCTTGCACCTCTGTGATCCTTCGAAAATCATATTATAGCGCTGTAAGTATTTTTCCAAAGAACTATTGTGATTTAAATATATTTTTGCACTAACTCATGTTATTGTGAACTAGTTGATTGGACATGCCGGACTGAGTCCGAGGAGTTCGAGGGTCGGATGGACTATGGACGGAGTTGTGTGATTGATTGGTATTGTGAATTGTTGGTTGTTGGTTTTGGTGTTCATGTACATAGCATATTGCACGCATGATCATGTTTGTAAAGGAAACTGGGTTTTCGTGTACATGCATCATGTTCATGTGTTTCATGAAAATTGGGTTTTCATGTGTTAAAGGATTTTGGGTGCGTGTGTATCACGACCCCAAGCCGAGATGGGGTATTATCTCGGTGGAGCTCCTCTGGTCACTCGGGAGCGGAATATACTGAGTGACGTCCCCTGGATTGTCGTTGGGCGACGATGGGATCGGACGAGATGGTCTCGTGCCGACTCCGTGGCCCTTTGCTGGTGGAGGCTAGACTTGGTCACGTACGCGCTGGGCGCGGAACTGGGCATCGCTCGTTGCGTAGTGGGTGCTTGGCCACGAACGCGCTGGGCGCGGAACTGAGCATCGCTACGAAGTCAGGACGTGTGGATGATCCCTAGGGAAGATCATGGTGCATTGGTTAATGGAATATTGGGTTATTTTCTGGGAAAATGACAGAGTATTGTTTTTGGGCCAAAATGGGATTTTGGCTTGTGTTGGAAAATATCTATTTTCGAAAAAAATAGTATTTTTGGTTTTAATGCATATCTAATCATATGCATGCATGTTAGTAGCATTAATGTATTTTTATCTCATGGTTATTTGGGTTATACTTACCTGCGGTACCATTTTGTGGTAACGCAGATTTTGATGCAGAAGAGGATGAGGGTGAGCCTGAGGAGTCGGCTCCGCCTGAGGAGTGATTGGATCACTCGTATTTGGCTGGGACTTGTAAACATTTATTATGGATAACTGTATAATTTTTAAACCTTTTAACTGATTGTTTAAATTGTTTTAACAATTCTGGTACTTAGTTGTATTAATTATCCGCTGCGTTGTTTTTGTACACTGTTGCATGTACACATACTTGGCACTAACGTTGGGATGTGTGACCCTGTTATCATCATCCCGGTGTCTCGATTCCCGTGTCTCCTTACATGAGGGTCGTGGGCGCCACATGCACTCAAATTGTTTGACAAAATGCTTATTATAAATAAAGCACACAGCAAGCCACCAAAGTGTGGAAGCCAATTACATTATTATTAAAACTTCCTACTCTATGTTCATTTAACCACTACAACTGTTGAGCAAGCAACTTGAGATCGCCTTTTACTGAATGGGAAACTATGATAAGTCATTGATCAATCTTATGTGCAAAATAAGTACTCAGAAGTTCATGCCTTCACAAGCTATCTAACATAAGACCCTTGATTTCTCTATACCAATGTTTGTTTTATGCTACCTCGAATCGATATTGTATGCCATAATAATGAGGTTCATCATGCTGAAGGATTTGAGTAAGTTCATCTGTTTAGCGTTGCTTCTCTCACTGAATGGACCCTTTGTCATTATCAATGTTTGCATGTATGTCAACATTAGATGGTGTGGTAGCGGCGATAGTATCCTCGTCTGTTAGTTGGTTATCATATGCTCTTATATACGTCAATATTGTGACAAATACAAAAATTTGGCAATGCAATTCATCAAAACAATGATGTAAAGCCCATAAACTGTAAATGTGCAAGAATCACCCTTGTACTATATACCACTTGTGTGAAGGATATTGGGAAGCCAACTATGTGCAAAATAGAGGGTAAAGTCTTATCCTATCCTATCACACCACATGAGTGTGTTCAACTCTTCTATGTGCATGGCACATTACAAAAGGTAGAAGAATGGCAAAGAAACTCATCCCAACTTATTCACTTGTTGTACGTGCTTAATAAAATCCATACAAGTGACCTCTAAATTATCATATACCCATATTAAAAGGTCATTATTTTGATTTAATATGACATCTCTCTTCTTTTTATTATTACATTTTTTAATTAAAAAGGATTAAATTATAACTCTTATTATTTTTTATAACTTTATATTAAATGAAAAATCTGTTTCATAAAAATGAATTTTATTTTTAATGAATACATTGATTAATTAATTAATTACAAAGTGGGTTGTCAAAAAGTTACAAGAGAATTCTCATCATGCACATGAAATCCCCTTCTCCATTTTTGTCCTCTGTTTAAATAGTGCATATTTCCTTCTCCATTTTTCTCTTCTCTTATCCCCTTCTCCATTTTTCTCTTCTCTTTAAATATATATATATATATATATATTTATATATATATATTATTTAGAATAATGATATATACAAACCTTAATTGTATAAGTGCATAGACCTTTTTATAAAAAAGTGGATTCATCATGAAAAAGTGTGAAAAAATCACTTTTATTTAGTAAAACCTACTTTTTTACAAAAAAACTTTTTAAGTCAATAAAATAATAAATCACGTTATACTTTTTTCATGTATTTTTTGGTAAAAGATTGATTGTAGGAACTTAGGAGAGGATATGCAAACGTTTAAAGGGGTTAAAAAGATTTTAATTTTTTTAAAAATGAAAGACTTTTTTTTTTTTTTTTTGAAATTCATACTCATTCTCATTCACTTCAAATAAAATAGTCAATTACAAGCCATCTCCTTCACTACATCAGATTCAATATCAGGTGGTGCCTCTTCCATCCATATAACTTCCCCTATCATCTGTAAGGCCATCCTTGATAGGGAATGCACTGCAGCTTTTCCTTCTCGATATATGAACATGCCAGCAACCAATTAGATCTTCTTTAGAAAACAGACCTAATATCTTCCACAATTTCTCCTGGCCAAGAACAATCATTCTTGCAAACTTTAACATCTTGTATCACAATCTTCGCATCTTCTTCAAAAATAACATCTTTTACATCAATCTCTTGACAAAGCTCAACAACTCTCCATAATGCATTACATTCTGCCAGGAAAGGTACTCCAGGAAAAGATTTACCAACACATAGAGAAAATAGAACTTCTCCCTTATAGTTTTTTGCTATTAGGCCAATCCCCACTTTCTGATTCACCATATCTAAGGCTATATCAACATTCACTTTTGTGATTCTTGCTACAGGTTTTTCCATCTGGTTTGCATTTTGCTCTGTCCCATTACCCCCCAACTGCCTCTGAATTCAACCTTTGAGCATCTCTAAAATCAGCCTAACTCACCAAAGCAGAATTTATGACTTTATTTGGGTTATAAAAGGAATCCTAAAAAATGAGCTTATTTCTTCTAGTCCACACCCCTTTAAGAATAACTGCAAGTTCTTCAAGTTTTGTTATCTAAAACTGTTGCTACATCCTTTCCCATATAGTACAAAAATCTTCATCACTTCAACTCCATTTTTTGAACAAGACTCTATTCTTCTACCCATACATCACTGGCTGCAGGACAAGTCCATAATTCATGCTAAATAGTTTCTACTTCATGGCAACAAATTGGGCATAGGTCATCATTTACTATCTTTTGATGAAATAGCTTTTGTTTTGTTGGAAGAATGGTTGTTAAGGCTCTCCATAGAAACTGCTTTGTTGATCTTGGAATGTTAAGCTTCCAAACCTTCTCCCAAAGTGGCTTTTGTGAAGAATTGTTTGAATATTTCCCACACTTTTCCTTTTTAATACTCATTCCTAAATGATAAGCATTCCTTATAGAAAATTTGTCATCCTTAGTATAACCCCATATTACTTTTCTGCCCCTCTTCTACTCAATGGTTTACTACATATTGTAAGAGCTTCTTCTTTCTAAAAAATTTCGTATATGAGCTTTTCATTCCAGCAACCTAGATCCTCAATGATCAATTTCCTTACCTTTGCATCCTTTTGCAGTATCTTAACTGGTGATTTAACTTGAAAATAAGGAGACATTGGAAGCCATTTTTTACTCCAAATGGAAATATTTTTCCCATTCCACCCTCTAAACCACCCTACCAATTAATTAGTCCTTTGAAGACCACACACTTTTCCATAAATATGATGGATTATGACCAAGGTTAGCTTCCATAAATTGACAATTCTTATAATATTTTTCCTTGAAAATTCGAGCAACCAATGATTGTGGTTCATGCATTAACTTCCATCATTGTTTTGCTAACATTGCCTTATTAAAATGCTTTATATCTCGGAACCTCAATCCTCTGAAACATTTTGGTTCCCCCAATTTTTCCCATTTCTTTCAATGGATAACATTTTCTCCACTATTACTACCCTATCAAAACTTTGCAAATAGGGAATTGATCTCATTACATAGAGACCTTGGCAACATAAAAATACTCAGTCTGTAGGTAGGAATTGTTGGAGTACAACCTTTATCATAATCTCTTTACCAATAGTAGAGAGAATAGTATTCTTGCCAGTTACTGATTATCTTCCATATCTTATCCTTCACATCCCTAAAAGACTTGTACTTTGATCTACCGACCATCATGGAAGTCCCAAGTACTTCCCATAATCCCCACATACTATTGACTCAGCATGCTGCAAAATCCATCTCTAATCATCCTCACATATGTTTACACTAAAAAGTATGTAAGTTTTTTGTCTGTTCATTGCTTGACTAGAAGTTACTTCATATATATAAAGTATATCTTGTATCTTGTACCAAGCTGCTATAGTTGCTCAACTAAATATAACATAGTCATCTGCAAAAAGAAAACAATTTATCCTGGTACCTCCTTTAACAGCTGCAACACCCTTTATTCCTCCATTTTGCTCACTTCTACTCAATAAATAATTCAATCCCTCAGCACAGATAATGAAAAGATAAGGGGATAAATGATCCCCTTACCTTAGTTCTCTAGATTGACTAAACTGTTCACCCACTTTTCTATTAAGTAGAACAAAATATGAAACATAAGAAACACACTGCATCAATAACTTGGTCCAGCTTTCATTGAAACCCATTTTCCTCAATATAGCTTCCAAGAATTTTCATTCCACTCTATCATAAGCTTTGGATATATTTAGGTTAAGTGTCATGCTACCAATCTTCCCTTTCTGCCTATTTTTCATCGAATGAAGTACCTCGTAGGCTACCATTACATTATCAATATTTGATCTTCCTGGCATAAAGACGCTTTGACTACTAGAAATGAGGAAGAATACATTTAAGCCTATTTGCTAGAACTTTAATAATCAATTTATACAGCACATTACAAAGAGATATAGGCCTAAACTCATTGACAGAAGTTGGAGAATTTATTTTAAGTATCAAAGCAATGAAAGTATGATTAAGAGAACTAGGCATGCTGCTTCCATTAAGAAATTCAAGCACTTCCATACATACCTTAGTCCCAACACTACTCCAGTGATCTTGAAAGAATCTAACCCCAAATCCATCTGGTCCAGGGGATTTAAAAGACCCTATTTGCTTAAAGCTTCATAAACTTCCTCTGTTGAAAAATGTTCTTCAAGTTTAAAGTTCATTTCAGCAGTCACCCTTCTGTCCATGTGTTGTAAACGCCTTTCTATTTTCTTTATTGATTCAAAATGGATCTTAAACGCATCAACTATTTCCTTATCCTCTATAACATTTCTACCATCAGAACCTTTAATCTGCTTTATAAAATTCTTTTTTCTTCTCTATGTGGCATTAACATAGAAATAACGAGTGTTCTTATCTCCATGTTGATACAAATATTGTTTAGCTCGTTGCCTCCGTTTTAAATCTTCCTATTGCAATAACAAATCAAGCTCTTTTTAGTATTTTTGTATTTCTTCAATATTACTATAGTCTTCTGCATCCTGAAGATGTTTTAACAAAGCAGACTTTTCTCGTATTTTTTTTCAATATCTGATCCCTTTTGTCGACTCTACTTTCTTAAAGCTAAACTGCAATAAAACAGACTTTCTTGAACCCCATTAAGCTTATTACTAGTAGGATGTCTTTTCTTCCACTCTTCTGTAACAATCTGTTTACATTCATCTTCACAACTCCAGCAACACTCATATTTGAAAGACCTGGCGGTGGATCTCCCTCTAGTAAGATCTTGATTATATGATAATAAAAGTCTATGATTAGAGCATCCTGCTGATAGAATATCCACGCTTACTGACTTAAACATGGTAAACCAATTTGAGTTGGCAACCCCCTGTCCAACCTCTCCATAGTATAAGTCCCATATTTATGTCTGTTACTCCAGGTATACTTTGAACCCTGCCAACCAAGCCATTTGATTACGAGGTATGAGAGATCCTAACAAATCCCACACTTGTTGTCTTTTACATACCTCTAGATGCCCATATAGTCCAGTGAATTGCCACTCTATAGTCCCTCCATCTAATGTGATTAGTGCATTAAGATGATAATGAGAATAAGAGGAAATCAAGACACTCAAGTCCCCTTTCCACAATAAAGCCAGTCCCCCACTTCTACCTCTAGGTTCCAGCACAAAACACCCATCATACTTTAGCTTCATTTTAATAAATTCCCATTTACACTTTTCATTTTTGGTTTCCATAAGAAAAACTACATCAGTTTTCTTCACCTTAACTAACTAGTGAAGGTTGTGAGCTGTATGGAGTTCTCAAGCCTCTTGACAGTTCTAACTTAAAGTTTTCATGACTTTTGGCGCGACTGCCTAGCAACCTCCACCAATAGATAAAAAATGAAAGACTTTTGAAGTTTACAAAAGAAATTCATATATATATATATATATATAAACACCTATATATAGAATATATATATAATTCATACTAAATTTTGGATAATTTTTAACCCATATCTTCAAAGTTTTTAAATTTTTGGAGGTATATTTGTGGTTTTTTTTATGTATGTATACTCATTTTTATATTTTGGATGCAAAAACTATGGACTTTAGGAAAATATAGAAACTGTCTTTTTTCATACTTTTAAGAAGACTCAAGAATTTTAGATGAGGTTATAAGAGAATTTTCATATCTTTAAAAGATTTCAAGAAGTTTCCAAATTATTTGGGATTAATATTATTTTTTAACAAGTTTGATGTACATTTGAATAATAATTATTAGTTTTTGTTTTAAACTCTCTAGCATCAACCGTAATTTCGCCGATGCTTTGGCTTTAGAAGTCGTCGCAATTTCACTGGGATAAATGGGCGGTTGAACGTACGTGAGTCCTGAGCTTGAGGTATTAAAATCTTCAGCCTCTTCGTTGTACCAGTAGATCGTAGTTGTGTATATCCTTGTCTACGAATCTAACGGTCTAGGTCAACCCTACCATGTGATCCAACGGTTGAAATAACAACAGTGATCCTCACAACTACAGTATAAATCCTCCTGCCTTTGGAGTGTTGGACACTAACACTGTTCTCTACTTCTCTCCACGGAACCCCTCTCTCTCTCTCTCTCTCTCTCTCTCTCTCTCTATCTCTCTCAAGCTTGGATTCGATCTTCTTGTTTTGAGGTTCTGAGAATTTGAATCTTTTTTGTTTTTGGAATTTTTAGAGTGTGGACTAGGGGAGAAGAGATAAAGATAAGATGCAATCCAACGGCTCTGATTCGAACACGCAGCCGCCGGAGCAGCAGAGTCAACGGCAGCCACAATCGCCGGCGCCTCATTGGATGGCGATGCAGTACCCGGCGGCGGCACCGATGGTAATGCAGCACCAGATGATGCCACCTCAGCATTACGGGCCGCCGCCGCCGCCACCGCATCACTACGTTCCGTACCATCTGTATCAGCAGCACGTACAGGTACAACACCCGCAGCAGCATCATGCACATCATCTACAGCAGCAGCAGCAGGGATCTGGCGGCGAGAACAAGACGATCTGGATCGGCGATTTGCACCACTGGATGGACGAGAATTATCTCCATAGCTGCTTCGCTTCCACCGGCGAGGTCCTTATTTCGTTATCCATTTTTCTTCTTTCTTTTGTGTATTCTCCCATCGGCACATGCATATTCGTAACGTTTTTGCGCTGTATTTGCTGATTTGGTTTTTGATTTGTCACATGAACATAATTTGATATTGATTAAATAAAATCCTGAATATAATATATATATATATATATATATATATATATATATATATGGTGATGCTTTGAGCAAGGTATTATCTTTGGAGTGGATAATATAACTTTGTCGTGTTTTAAGCTCACGAATTGATTTTTGGTTTTGCTTTTCCATTGCTTTTATTTGCTGCGTTGTGTGCTAGATTTTGGTTATGTACGTGAACATTGTATGATTTGAAATGATTAAAAATGAGAGCTTTTTACTG
This sequence comes from Juglans microcarpa x Juglans regia, assembly GCF_004785595.1. Taxonomy (NCBI): domain Eukaryota; kingdom Viridiplantae; phylum Streptophyta; class Magnoliopsida; order Fagales; family Juglandaceae; genus Juglans; species Juglans microcarpa x Juglans regia. The sequence continues at coordinate 6,941,570 of NC_054609.1, forward strand.
GGAAACGGTGGCCTTATTAGAGGAACGTGTGAGTTATGATTGAGGTAAAGAAAAGGGAAGCTGGTGTCAAGTTGGAGTTATTGTCCAAACGCAGAAATTTTACACTAGCTGCGCGCTGCATTAATTACCTAACCAGAAGAGGGAGTTGATTCTACAATTAGTGTTTGATATTATTGATATATTTTGGTACCCCCATTGGCCTAGCGAGGAAAGGATTCCTACTTTGCTTTACTGCTGAGAGATATATGTGTTAGCCTCTAAGCTAGATTACACTAGGCCTGCCTCATTGGTTGTTTAGAGGTACCAATGAATAAAGACTATACTGATGCCCGTAAAGGTTGCAAGTGGAGAAGCCATGAGAACAATCTCATTTATGATATAATTTGGGAATTACAATTTTTGAAGTCAAATTGCATATCAGAGATACACATAGAGAATCAGAGGTTGGCTTTATATAAATAATCATTGCTGGGAAAAAGCTCTTTCTTGCCTACTAATATGTTCATTTGACAGTGTATGACTATAGGCAGGACCAGGTATACAGTGATATTCAAGGTTATCTGTGAAGGGCTTTGAAATGGTTTGTGAATAGTATTGAAATGGTTTGAGTTAAGATATTTTATTGAGTTTTGGGAAATGAGAGAGAATAAGTTGAATAAAAATATTATAAAGTTAAAATGTTTTACTTATAAAAAAAAATTTAAAATGTTGTTAAAATATTATTTTTTAATATTGTTTTTGTTTTTAAATTTGAAAAAGCAGTATTGATTTTTGTGTTTTGTTTGGAAGTTTGAAAAATTTGTAATGATTATATGAAAAAGTTGAAAATTTGAAATTAAAAAGTGTTTGTATTTAAGTGATGTTTGAGAAAGAAATTATAAGAAGTTTTGAAATGAGATGAGATGAGATCATCTCACTTCCCAAACAAGCCCTCCCTTCGCCTATTGAAATCTATAACTGTTGCCCATAAAAGTAAGGTATTTCTCTTGTATACTTCTTGTGCACTTGGGCTATGCCTATTTACTTGTCAATAAAATTTTCTTTTTACTTATCAAAAAAATAAATTAAAGTAAGGTATTGATGAAGAGACTTAGAAGTTGTTTCAGTGAAAGTTCACGATCTTCGAAATTCCAATCATTTCGTTGCTTCAATTTTGGTTATTAATTTATTAGAATTGGGCCACAATTGATTTACAAAAAAAGGCAGGGGAATTTCTACTGAAAATGAGAAGTTTACATTATAATTAATATAATTAAAGAAGCTAGTTGCATCGAGTTTATGTGTGAATTTGATTTTTTTTTTCTTTTAATTGTATTTATTAAAGTAAAAATTGGCCAAGACCTACTTGGTGGTACTGGTGATCTTTTTTTTTTTTTTTTTTTTCCCCTCCTTATTTGTTTTGGTTAACTAAATGATTGATTAATATGATGTCATTTTTCTCAGTGATAAGGGAAAATTGGCTAGGTTTATTTTGATGGAAATTAGTTGCTGATTTTTTTCTAGAAATCATCTTTAAAGCTATGGCTATGATACACTAGGCCATTCAGATTTATTTTGATATGTTGCTAACCTGCTTATTTTGCTGCCATTGCCTATAACCCATTGTCATGTATCATGCAGATCGCCTCCATTAAGGTCATTCGCAATAAACAGACTGGTTTATCAGAGGGCTATGGATTTGTGGAATTCTATTCACATGCAGCAGCAGAGAAAGTTCTACAAAATTATGCTGGCATTCTGATGCCTAATACAGAACAGCCCTTCCGTCTGAACTGGGCAACATTTAGCATGGGTGACAAGCGGTCTGATAATGTTCCGGATATTTCTATTTTTGTTGGAGATTTAGCTGCAGATGTTACAGATAGCCTATTACATGAAACTTTTGCTAGTAGATATCCATCAGTTAAAGCTGCAAAAGTTGTTTTTGATGCCAATACTGGCCGATCAAAGGGTTATGGTTTTGTGAGGTTTGGGGATGACAATGAGCGATCACAGGCTTTGACTGAGATGAATGGTGCCTATTGTTCGAGCAGGCCTATGCGTGTTGGTGCTGCAACTCCTAGAAAGTCATCTGGATATCAACAATCACAAGGTACTTAATTACTCTGCTTGCTACAAAAAAGGAAAATTGTTGTTGTTATATTGGTCCTTTTGTTTTCTATTGTGATATGTATGTTTTATTTTCACAGCTCAAGTATTATGCTTTTTCTTCCTTCAAATATATTGGTAGGGCCTCTATATGTTTCACTAAACTCTCTCTCTCTCTCTCTCTCTCTCTCTCTCTCTCTCTCTAACACACCCTACACAGACATGCATATGATTATGGGTGCCTAGAATCACACCCCTAACTGCTAACCCCTTCATAAATACAACTGCTACTTCTCGATTGATATTTGTGAAGTGGTGAAACCTTTTGCTCTTCCTTTCCTCCCCTTTCAAATGGCTATCTGGCCTTACTTGTGCTACATCTTTGAGATGGTCACTCTACCTTTCTGCTCTTACTTCTTTTCTTTCAAAACTTTGCAGCTGATGGAATTTCAAATATACTGCTGTGGTGTTTTACTGTTCTGCCAGTAGCTTTGTGGAATTTCAACATACTGCTTTCGTTTTTTGAATATATAAAATCACAACGTTAAAAAACAGTAGCTTTGTGAGATTCTCTCTCTCCCCTCTCCAACATGCTTCTACAAATGCCACCTTATTGTTTATTGAGCCACTTAGCTTGTCAACTTTTTCTTAGCTTTTTAGTTTTAATCCATGTGACTTTTTCTACTACCCCGCTTGTTGAGGCTTTTGGTGTCAATTGACTCATTAGTATGTGTCATGTGGATGTGTAAAATTATTGAGAGATGTTTTTTTCCATCCTATATGGGCGACAGGAGGAGATGATTTTTTTTGTTCAAGGAGAGGGGGAGGGAGGACTAGATGAAGCATCTGTTCATCAATGGTTTATCTCATTGAATGATGCTGGCTAGTCGAGAAATCTCTGGTTTTGGACCATGCTCTCTTGCACTTAACCCATAATGAGATTCGGTTGGGAGTTATAGATTAGTTTCTGAGGCTCAAGAAAACTCAACTCCCTTCAAGGGGTTGGCCCAAGTGGTGAAGGCCTTGGTCTTGGGATATCACTTCTTTCAAGGTCCAAGGTTCAACACCTCATGGGTGCAAATAATCATTTGGGGCGGTGAAAAGCTAGCGATTTAACTAGTTCCGTGTAGGAAAACTTTTGAGGGTGAGGTGCACGGGACCGGAGTTTACTCTGCAGGGGTGGGTCCGAAAGACCTTGCCTTGGAGAGGTTCTCCGACATTAAAAAAAAAAAGAAAAAAGAAAGAAAGAAAGAAAGAAAACCCAACTAATAACATTATAAAATTCAAATAACCCTATATAGGCCAAAGTATAAGCCATGCCCATGGATATTAAAGTTACCAAAATACCCTGATTTAAAGTAAAAAAGAATACTAGCAATACAAAGGCATTCTTCTAATATAGAGGAACTCAAAACTAATACTTTATATCAACAAATATGCCCTACATCATATTTAGACCTTAATTAATTGATTTTGGTGTTAAGAAGCTTTTGTAGGGGCTTTTAGGTGCTTGCATAAATTCTTCACCCTCTCCTATATATATTTTTTTTTCAGTTGGTAGTGTCATTTATGCACATATAATTTAATTTTTTTTTCCTGTTGACTAGAGAGGAATGATGATGTACTATGGTAGCAATTGGCAATTGCTACAGCTTTGCTTTACTAAAAAAAAAAAAAAGAATGCAAATCTTTATTAAAGTTCCATAGGATCACTTATATAATCCAGTTTCACCGAACTCACAACCAATGTAAGATTTAGCAACTTTTGATACATGCATTCTCAATTCACCCACATAATTTGGGATTGAAAGTTCTTCACTCAAATCCTTGACATTCTTATCAATTGGGTTTTGGAAGGACATAAGATGGGGTTGGGGGAACTTCTCGGATTTATAAGATTAGAGATGGACAATGAAGTGAGACCCAATTATAGCGTGAGGAGCCATTGAAGGTGGCCCCTAGAAATGCTTTGTATCTCTCAATCAAGGAGGCCTCGGTGGCTAATCATTTACAATCTTCCAATGACAATCAACGGTGGAATATTACCATCATTCAATAGACTCATGATTGGGAAGTGGATTTGTTTTCCACATTCTTCAATCTTTTTTATTCAACTAGATTGAGTGGAGCTAGGGAAGACGACACGATGGATCCTATCGAAGAAGAGAACATTTGAGTTTCACACATTCTACTGCATTCTTAGCCCCCAAGAGGGTAATTGTTTTTCATGGAAAAGCATTTGCCTGCAACAAAGCTCCCACTAGGGTGGCATTCTTTATATTGATGACTGCTCCAGTGATGATCTTAACCGTGGATAATCAAAGGAAGAATCACATTTTGGTGATGAATTGGTGTTATATGTTCAAGAAGAGTGGGGAATCAATTGATCATCTCTTGCTTAACAATGATGTGGCTAGAGAATTGTGGGATTTGATTTTTAGCCACTTGGGATTAATTGGGTTATGCCTAAAAGGATTGTGGGTTTATTGGCTTGCTGGAAAGGGCAGATGGGTAGTCCTTGTCGAGCATAAGTATAGCAGATGATACTGTTTTGCCTAATGCGGTGCCTTTGGGAGGAATGCAATGCCCAAAGCTTTGAAGACTGGAAGAGGATGTTGTAAGAGCTAGAGTCCATCATGTTCAACTCTCCATATGTTTGGATTACGGCCTACCACAGTTTACACTTTCCTACATTTGTAGATGTCATGAATTATTGGTGTTGTCATTTCTCTTGAGTCATGTTCTCTTGTATACTTCCTGTAAACTTGTGCCACTATGAGCTTCTAATAAAATTCATTCACTTATGAAATAAGTATCATATCATAAAGAAGGCTGCTTGTGGTTGGTCCAGAACAGGGTTTGAAGTGTGAAGTGAGCTATCTTTATGTAACCATGGCTTATAGCTTAGACTTTGTTTATTTTTCTGTGCTTTAATTATCTTTGGTTTTGTTAGGTGGGTACACATCAAACGGTACACACCAGTCTGACGGTGATTCAACAAACACAACAGTGAGTTTTTTCATTTTGTTTTAAATTATAACCATTGGGAGCCTCACCTAATTTAATTTGCTAACCTGAATCTTATATTAGGTATTTGTTGGAGGGTTGGACCCTAATGTCACAGATGAGGATCTCAAGCAGCCTTTCTTACAGTATGGTGAGATAGTCTCTGTTAAAATACCTGTTGGGAAAGGTTGTGGGTTTGTACAATTTGCTAACAGGTATAGTTTCTGGCCGCAACTTTGATTTGTCACATAGTTAAATGGTACATCAGAATCTTTTCAATGAGTTTTAGTTTAATTGGCATCCTCTTTCCCCTATGACAATTGGATGCAAGGTTAGGTTGTGAGTTCAAGACTTACTATGTGTGTATAACTACTTATATGGGGTACAAAAAAAAAGGAAAAGGAGATGGTATGTTGAAACCATAGCTTGTCCATTACTACCTGATTCTTTTAATCTCTCTTCACAGGAATAATGCCGAAGAGGCATTGGAGAAATTGAATGGCACGGTAATTGGCAATCAAACAGTGCGTCTTTCTTGGGGTCGCAATCCAGCAAATAAGCAGGTACTCATCCCCACAACCCCCACCCTCTCAACTACCATACAAAAAAGATCCCTTCTTCCTTCTACTGCCTTCTTCTGTTTTGGATGTTTGGAAAGACCTTTCAAGGATTTAATCTGCAATGTAGAGTTCTCACATTACCAATTGGTGTGGACAACTGATTTTAGTTATCTCTGACTGTTCTCTTAAATCCTAGTTCATTTAAATCCTAAACCAAGCAATTGCTGCCTGCTTTATGAGGAAATATATAATCATTATTGGTGCTTCTATAGGATATGACTCAGAACTGGAAGTCTTTATACTGGTTCTTGAGCTCAGCTGTAGTGATCTATGCAAAAACAAATAATCGATTTCGGATTATCTCTCCATTAATTCTGATTCGTTGGCTTATTTTTCTTTCTGGGGTTTGGCAGTTTAGAGCAGATTTTGGCAACCAATGGAATGGGGCATACTATGGAGGCCCGGTTTATGATGGTTATGGGTATGCTCTGCCGGGTCCTCATGACCCAAGCATGTATGCTGCTGCATATGGGGTTTACCCTGTTTATGGCAACCACCAACAACAGGTAAACTGAATGAACCTAAACCAGCAAGCATTATCACTCTAGATGGGGCAAAATTGGCTCCATTTCTCTGTAATATGCTTGGTCCTGTGGTCTTAAAATCCTCTCCAAGTGTGGAGTGGAACTGAATTTTGATAGCATGAAGTAATTCCGTAGGGATTCGATTAATTCTTTTGTTAGAATCGCTGGACTTAATGAGAAATTTATTTATTGGAATATTTGACTACTACTATTTTTGTGAATTTCTTTTTTATTAGCGATACACGCACAATTCTTTTTACAATCTTTTATATAATCATGTTTTAAATTGAGGATATTTTTTATAAAATGATGTTACTTTTATCAATTATTTTACAAAAATGTCCATGATTTAAAATAAGGTTGTGAAAATAATTGTATGATTTAGAATATTTAATAATTATTCCTATCTTTTGGTTAAAATTTTGTAAAGAGATAATAAAATGAGTAATAAAAACGTTGAGGTTATTTGACTATTAATCTTTTCCTTCTCAAGGTATAGAAAACTCAAAATACGGTACAAAAAAGTGAATAAATATTGAAACGGGTAAGTGCTTTGGTTTGCTTTCATCAATCTTTGTGGTGTGCATCACAGCAAGCGATTGGTCAAAGACTCGAAGTGGACTCATAATATCTACTAATCATCTCATACCTGTTAAGGAAAATAAATATAAAAAATAAAAATGTATATGATGTAAGAATGATGAATATAATTTTTTTAATATTTATATGTAGTGACTACATTGCTAATTGTTGTAGTTCGACAAATTAAAAGTGATGCCATGCATGCCAAAGTTTGGGATTTCTTTCTCTATTTTTGTTAAAAAAAAAAAGGGTAAAATAAGAGATAGTAGAATATTAATTTGGTGGTTATTATATACTAGGAGTAAATAAGACCCTTATAATTGATTTATTAGTATTTGATCAACCCCATTAATAACCTATTCAAAATAAACCATTTGAATTAGCAATTAAATATATGTAAATCTATTGATATAAACTAGCTAGCTAGTATACTAGCTAGCATATGTATCAGATTTTGGAATTTGCTACAGAACTCATAATATTAATGATGACCTAGTTGTTAAAGGTCTGTGGTCTGATTGACATAAATCTCAACCTCCAAAATATTAGAGTGTGTATAAATAGAGAGAGAGAGAGAGAGAGAGAGAGAGAGAGATTGCATGCATGCCCGTAACTATTCCGGCCCAAAAACCAACCGTTCAATTACTAATTTACCTGCAAAATGCAAATGGTAACAACAGGCGCTACTAACAGCATTGGCAATAGTCTAATCATTTCTAAGTTTAAATTTTGACTAAAATTTCAAGTTTTTGCTATTTCATTAACTTTTAGTTAGGTAAATTCATATTGGACTAACGATTTTAAAATCAAAATAATAATATAATATTATATATTTTAACAATATTTTATAAAAAAAATTATAATATTTTACAAATACACTTTATATTAATTAATAATTTAATTATTATTAATTAAATAGAATAAGGTAGAAAATAACGGACTATTTATCAAAATTGAAATAGATAATCTAGATTTTAAAATAATTAGATAATATAATAGTTGTTGGAAATGATTAAAATATTATTTTGGTGAGTGAATAGTATCTAGCCAAAGATGAGTGGGGAGCTTAATTTACTGTAGTTCATATGTTAAACTTTAGTAGTTTAGCTAGTCTAATGAATAGGATTTTACTCATGCCTAGCCAAAGTATAAAGATGCATTAGTATTTGACTAGTCCAATACTAACTAAGAGAAGGGGAGTAAAAAAAATCGAGAAACCAGACAGGACAGGACCGGCCCGAACAGGTCAAATCGGTCTAGAATTGGTTTCCGTAATGGCAAAATCGACTAGAATTAGTTCCGGTTCTAGGCATATTAGGCCCGGACCGGACCAGTTCTATATAATATATATTTTAAATTATTTTTTTAATATTATATAATATTTTATATATAATAATAATATAAATTAATTTAAAAATAAATTGAAATTGTAAAACTTTAAACTGAAATTGATAAATCACATTAATTAAAAAAAATCCTAAAAAATTTGAATTTATATAGCAAAGTTGTAAATAAGATTACTAAAATATTATTTACCAAAAAAGAAAGAAAATCACTCAAATATTATTACCAAATTTTTATAGCCTAATAAATTCTCAATATATTTTTTTTATAAGTACATAATACATTAGTAAATTAATAATACTAATATACATTAGTATATAATGTATATTAATTATAATTTAAATTTTATGACCTAATACTAATAGTCTAGTACTATATTACTATGAGTAATATACTTTAAGTCTATATATAAATTGATACATATACTTTAAAACTAGAAAACGAGACCAAAACCGGTCAAAGTCTAATGTACCGGTTTAGGAGGTAACCGGTACGTAATCGATTTGTAAAAATATAAAATTGATACATATTAATTCGATTCTAAATTTTATTCAAAATTAGATCGGATCGAACCGATTATACTCCTAATTTAAGAACATTGATATTGAATTATGTAAATTTAAAAAAAATGAAGATTTTAGATAATAGACTCTAAAGATATATTGGATTAAATTATGCAAAAAAAAAAAATGACTGTCTAAATCTTATCAACAACGTCAGACACCAACGTCAGACACCAACGTCACCATATATGTCATAAGTGCATGCCAGCTACTTTGGAAAAGAAAAGCTACCTAAAGTGCATCCAACTCGATCGATGATCTGTGTATAATTATTATTAATCTGAGAACTCTATAAATATATATATATATATATATATATATATATATTTATATTAACCCCCACAAAACTGCAAGCTCGATCGAGACATAAACATGCTCTTTGACTACAATATATTAATCTTGTGCCGTCTCCAAGAGTGACGGAAACGCTAAATTAAGGACTTAGATCTAACTGATCAAGTTTTAATTAATACATATTTAAGACAAACGATAGAAGCAATTATAATGTCAATAAGCATTAATATTATAGATCAATAGTTAATTGATTATCTGATTATAATATATATTGTTGCTTACACCGATCGAGTCCAATCCATCGGTACGTAATATCATGATGATCGATCTGAGTTACTTTGTATGTATAAAGATGGTTTAAATTACAAGGACTACTACTGCAAATTAGTTGATACTTGATCGAGAGAGATAATTGTGTGCGTAAATCAAGCTAATTAATTAAGCTACATGATATTTATTATGTTGTACATCGTTGTGTAGAGTCTAACTTGTTTTGTGAAGTATTTTTTTTAGGAGTCTGAGTCAATTTCGTTTAATTTATCTCTTCCTTAACTTATATATTCTTTGCCTTATATCTTGACTTGAAACGGGCGGCCAGTAACAAGCCGCCGGAGGCCCAACTCGAATGGAATATGCCAGCATCCCAACAAATTGATGCTCCCAAAAGAAGTTGGCTCAGACTCTTAAAAGGAAAAGGTTTTACAAGGTAAGTTGAACTCTATCACTCCAAGAAATAAAATAGATCTCTATAAAAGGAGGAGATCTCTACTGTTAAGAAAAATACTCCTCTTGTATATTGTATTTTCATGCATGCTTTACAATGAGGTAGGACCTCGATATTTATAGTATATTACAGGAAAGAGGAATATTCCTCTGTAACCGAATTCCTACAGCTAGTAATATAAGTGAGTGCTATAATAGATGGTTAGTAGAGAGGACGCTGGATGGTACATGTAATGCAGGTAAGGATTTTGGATGGTCCTGCACTAGATGGTCTTGCATGGGATGCTCTGCAGCGTGCCTTGCACCTGCACTATGTGTGTGTAAGTCTGTTGGGAAATTAACAACTGTTGTATGCATTGCACTTGTTGTGAGTGGCATTGCGTGTACTACATGGTTACTTGCTTGCAGTGTTTTAACAAGCCCCTCAAGTCAAGCGGCAAAGAACACAAGCGCAGACTTGAACATAATTGCTGGAAACGTGAGGAGGACAAGGGTTTGGTAAGCACATTAGCCAACTGGTCTTTTCCTGAAATGAAGGCCACTGATAAAGACTTGTTAAGGACTCTGTTACGCACAAAGTGGAAGTCTATTTGTAATACCCCGTATTTTAGTGTATTTTTATTGAAGAATTATTTTTATTAATTCAAAAATTTATTCTCTTGTTTTAAAATTGTCTGATTTTTAAATGGTTTATTTTTATGATCTTTAATTTGTGAAAATTAAATTTGGTAGGTTTCCTTAATATTAATTATTGTTATGCATTTAAATTGTTCTTCATTTTTAAATTAATTTATTGTTGGATTTAATTATTTTATTTTCATTTTATTATTACGTTTAAATTATTTTATTTAACTTGCTGTTTTTAAATTATTTTCGTTGGATTGTTTTTGTGACCCAAGATGTGAGGATTTGACCTCATTTCTTTGCCTCACTTTTCTTTTTCTCCTTTTTCTTTTCTTCTTTTTCTTTCTTCCCATTTCTTTCCCCTGCTCTTCCCGCGTGCTGCACTTCTCCTCTCTTCCCTGTACGTTTTCTTCTTCTCCACCCAGTCACCGCTGCGCTGCCATGTGCCTCACCGCCCAGCCCACAACCTTCCCCACCCTTCGGCGACCACCCCCTCCATTCCCAGCTCCTCTCGCACCGCCATTTATCCCCACGCACAATGCAAAGCTGCGGCAACTCTTGTGTTCGCGCGCCGCCGTCGCGCCACTTCCGGCCACCATTTTTTCACCACTTCATCATCGACCTTCTAGCAACTTAATGCACCCATCCTCAGCCTCAATCTACCATCGTTTGAACATTTTGGCCTTAACCCGCCCTCTAAGCCCTACCTTATCAATTTCGGTTCTTGGTTTATCCCCGTTTAAAAGTGGATTTTTGAGACCCACGGCCACAGTGCATTTTGCACTGTCTTGTTTCTATGTTGCCACTTCTCGCAACTTCGTGATCCTTCAGAAATTATTATATAATGCTGTAAGTATTTTTCCAAATAACTTTCGTGATTTAAATATATTTTTGCACTAACCCATTTTACTGTGAATTGATTGGTTATGCCGGACTGAGTCCGAAGAGTAGGGGGTCGGATGGATTAGAGAATGAAGTTGTTTGTGTAATTGGATTGTGTTGACATTTGTTGGTTGTTGGAGATTAGTATTGTGTCTTGTTCATTACATTTGCACACATGTTCATGTTTGTAACTGTAAACTGAGTTTCGCATGATTGTATACATGTCCATGTGTTTATTTAAAAACTGAGTTTTCATGTGAGAAATGATTTTGAGTATGTTTGAAATGATTGGATTGACTGGTTTGAGGAAAAGGAAAAGAGACTGTAGGGATGGTGGTAAGCAGGGATGGTGGTATAGTCTCACCTGCGATTCCCGCTTACGGTGCACCTAATAGGGATGGTGGTAAGCAGGGATGGTGGTAGAGTCCCGCCTGTGATTCCCGCTTATAGTGCTCTGATAAGTACCTCTTGTGTGAAAAAGAACTGTAGGAATAGTGGTTAGCATGGATGGTAGTATAGTTCCGTCTGTGATTCCCGCCTACGGTGCACGCGGTAGGGATGGTGGTAAGCAGAGATTGTGGTATAGTCCCGCCTATGATTCCTGTCTACGGTGCATGCGGTAGGGATGGTGGTAAGCAGAGATGGTGGTAGAGTCCCGCCTGCGATTCCCGCCTACAGTGTCCAGTAAATGATTTTGTTGTCGGTTCATGATTTAATGGTTACGAGCACATTTTCTGAAAAAATGATGGATATTATTCATGGCTTGTTGATGGTCAAATGGAGTTTTTGGTGTGTTGGAAAATAATCATTTTCGGGAAAAATGAGGTTTTGGGATCTGTTTGTTGGTTGCATTAATGCGTTTTTATCCTGAGGGATGTTTGGATTATACTTACCTGCGGTACCATTTTATGGTAACGCAAATTTTGATGCAGTTGAAGTTGAGGGTGAGCCTGAGGATTCGGCTTCGCCTGAGGAGTGATTCGGGATCACTCGTATCTGTATTTGGTTTTGTATTATATTTTTATTTTGGGATGATTGTATAACTCTATTTAAACATTTTACTTATTTTTAATTTGTATTAAAAATTCTGGTACTTAGTTGACTTACTTAATTTATCCGCTACGTTGTTTATTATACACTGTTGCATGTACACACACTTGGCACTATCGTTGGGATGCGTGACCGTGTTGTCATCATCCTGACGTTTCGATTCCCGTGTTGCCTTACATGGAGGTCGGGGGTGCCACACTATTTCTACATGTTTTGTGCATGCATAAAAGATAGGATTAGAGGAGAGGTAGGTTGCTCCCAAGTTGTCACAATAGAGAGTGGGTGCTACAGTGAAATGTATTTCAAGGGTCTCGACATAGATGCTAGATCCAAATTACTTCGGCAGTGACATTGTCCACTACTTTGAATTCTGCTTCTATTGAGGACCTTGCGATTGTTGGTTGCTTCTTTGAGGATCATGAGATGAGATGAGATTGGATCCTGAGAAAATGCAGTATGCACCTGTAGATTTCCTGTCATTTGAGCACCCTATCCAATTCGCGTCTAAGAAGGCTGTTAAATTCATTGTTGAAGACTTGGAAAAGAACAAGCCAAGATGGGATGTTTGCTTGAGGTATCGAAGGACCCTCTTTACTGCCTGCCAGTGTGGAACACGAGGAGAGTGCATGTATTGGCATACTTTGCTCATTGCAAAGGCTAGATCAGGGCATGTGAAGGATAAGTATTGTAGGGAACCCACTGTACTTTTGTAAAGGGTAGGGTCTTCAAAGGGATTTCCAGAATGGAGGTTTAATTTTTCTGATGTTGCCATGGGAGTTTTCACAAGTTTTGCAAGAGACATATTGGTGCATTGTAGGAGCTCAAATATATAAAATATATTTCTTTTGTGTAAGAAGAAGTCCTTTATCTGTATAAGTGGCCTCAATGCCTAAGAAAAATTGAAGCTAGGTCAATAATAGGGAAATCACTACGCAAAGCTTGAATAAGTTCACTAATCAGAGTCATGTTTGAACTTGTGACAAGAAGATCATCAACATAGTTAATATTTGCACCATTAATTCGAACAAACAGTGAAGTGTCAGCTGAAGAAGATTTGAAACTAAGATCAATCAATTTGTCACTTAACCTCGAGTACCAAGCCCTTGGTGACTGTTTCAGTCCATATATAGCCCTTCTGAGTTTGCATACATGCATGGGGTACTGAGGATGGACAAAACCTTGAGGTTGTGCCATAAAAATAGTTTATGCTAAAGGTCTATGGAGGAAGGCATTTTGTACATCATATTGATGAACAAGCCAACCTTTAGTGACTGAAAGGGCAAGAACAAGTTGTATTGTTGTAGTTTTGACAACTAGACTAAATGTTTGATCATAATCAAGTCCCAACTGTTGGAGGAAGCCCTTGGCTACTAAACGATCTTTCCTGTGCTCGATAGTGCCATTTGCAAGTTGCTTGGCTCGAAAAACCCATTTACAGGAGATAACATTTGGAGCTTCAGCTGGTGGTACAAGAGTCCAAGTATGATTTGTAAGCAGTGCATTAAACTCTTGTGTCATTGCTGCCCTCCATTATGGAAATTTTTGTGCAATGGAAAAACATGTGGGATTGTCTAGTATGGAAGGCAGAGCTGAGGTGTGCGCTTGCGGTGGTGGCCACCTAATTGTGCCATCGATGAACTGATGAGGTTGAGTAATGCCAGCTTGTGACCGAGTCAACATAGAGTGTGAATGCTGCTGAACATCTGGTAATGAGTTTTCAGTTGAGGAAGGTAAGGTTGAAGATGAATGTGGAATTGGACCGAATATGGATTGTGTTTGAGGAAGAGAACTATCGGTAGATATGTGAAGTGGAAGAGTAACGTGTGTGGACTCAGTTAGAGTGTTTGATTTCTAAAGAAGGGAGAATGGAAAATGGGCCTCATTGTGTTTGACATCCTTAAAAATGTAAATTATGTGAGTGAGAATATGATAACAAATGGATACTTTGTGAGCTGGGCTTCGACCTAAGTATGCACATTCAAGGGCACGATAGAAAAATTTATGTTGATTGAAAGGCTTGGTGAGGGGCCAACATGCAGAGCCGAAGATTCTAAGGGAGTTAAAGTCATTTTTTTTTTTTTTTTTTTTTTTTTTTATACAGAGCTAGAAAAGGAGAGGAATTTTGAAGTGATGAGGATGGAAGTAGATTGATTAATCGAACGGCATGCTAAAAAGCATAAGGCCAAAATTGTAAGGGAATGGAGGCATGTGCAAGTAAGGCCAAACCCGAGTCTACAATATGCCCATGTTTTCTTTCTATGATGCCATTTTGAGTGTGTGCATGAGGGCAAGTGATACGGTGTTTAATGCCAGCGTTGGATAAGATATCTTTGAATGGTCTAAACTCCCTTCCCCAATCTATTTGAACTTGTTTAATTTTTATTTTAAATTGTGTGTCAACATAAGCTTGGAGTTTAATGAAGGTAGACAATGCTTAAGACTTTGTTTGTAATGGAAAAATCCATGTGTATAGAGAGTAGCCATCTACAAAAGAAATGTAATATCTAAAACCTTTATTAGAAACATAAGGTGAGGGACCCCAAAGATCACTAAAAATAAGAGAAAATGGTTCAGTTGATTTATGGAGTCTTGCATGTGCTGGCTTTCTATGATGTTTAGCCATGGCACATGCATTACAGAAGTTCATGGAAGAAAATTGATCAAAAGGAAGGCCACTCTTGAGGATAATAGATCTGACTATCTTTAGAGATGGATGACCAAGTCTTGAGTGCCATAATGGAAGGGTGGACAGTGAGCTTGAGGCAACGGTGAGAATGTGTACAAGCCATTAGTTGTGTTCCCTTGAAGTAGAGTTTTCACCGTGATGCAATCTTTGACAAAAAAAATGGTTTGAGGAAAATTGGAAGAAGACATTATTGTCTAAACAAAAATCAAATTTTTGGTGAAAGAGGGAACACATAATAACTTTGTTAAAATAAATTTGGAAGAGTTTGAAGGGAAAGTTGTAGAACCAGAATGTGATATGGGTATTGGAGTGCCATCTCCAACTCGAAGTTCATCACCATGATGTTCCGCAGCATGCAAATTCAGGTTGGCAAGCTCACTTGTAACATGATTAGTAGCGGCTGTATCAGGGTACCAAGGTTCATTAATGGTATAGTTTGAGGAACTATAGTTTGCAGATGGTGGGGCAGCTGCTGTGTATGCTTGATTGAATCTATAGATGCAGGTGAGGGCGAGTGTCCAACTTTGTTGCATACTTGGCAAATGGGTCGTGAGTCAGTCATTGAAGAAGAGAAATGAGGTGAGAATGTACCTAAATGTTTGGATGAGCCAGGTGAATAGGATGAGTTTGAACGACCCCCACAACTACGATTGGAATTTTGACGTCCTCGTGAATAGGATGAGCCACGTCCAGGAGAAGAAAAACGAGTAGAAAATTTGCCGATGTTTCAGGAGTGGACATCAGATAGATGTTGGCTAAATGGTGTTGTAGTCGAGCCTCGTGGGTGAGCAAATCACTAAGAAGGGACTCAGTAGAGATAGAATCAATCCTTGTAGTAACATATGAGACTAAGGCATCATAGTCAGGTCCTAGGCCAGCCATTAAATATGGGACAAATTCTGTAGATAGTAAAGGTCTTCCAGCTGCAGCCATTGTATCGACAAGGGTTTTAGCACGTTGAAAATAAGTTGAGATAGAATCAGTACCTTTCTTTAGACTAGCCAGCTGAAGTTGTGTTTGAATAAGGCGGGCTTGAGAGGCAGAGGCATATATGGTTTCAATGGAGAGCCAAACAGCACGTGCAGTTGCACAACCAACTACTTGAGCTATAATAGACTCTGAGAAGGAAGAGATCAATGCAGACATGACAAGCTGATCTTGTTGAACCTAGAGTTCGTGTGTTGGATTGGGTGAGTTATTAGAGAGGGTGATTGGGGGTGCAGAACATGATCCATCTGCATATTTGAATAGCCTCTGGCCTCACAAATATGAGACTATTTGAACTTTCCAAAGGAGGAAGTTCTCGGGTGTTAGTTTAACAGAAATAATCTGTAAGAAATTGGATAAGGGAGGAGTGAGGGGGGAGGAGGAAGAAGAAGAAAAGAAAGAAGAGTAGGTTGAGGAGGAGATAGACATGATGGACGACTAGTCCTTGGTTTGCCCTGATACCATGTTAGGAAAAATACTCCTCTTGTATATTGTATTTTCATGCATGCTTTATAATGAGGTAGGGCCTTGGTATTTATAGTATATTACAGGAAAGATGAATATTCCTCTGTAACCAAATTCCTTCAACTAGCAATATAAGTGAGTGCTATAACAAATAGTTAGTGGAGAGGACTCTGGATGGTACAGGTAGTGTGGGTAAGGATTTTGGATGGCATTGCTTGAGGTGGTCCTGCATGGGATGCTCTGCAGCGTGCCTTGCACCTGCATTATGTGTGTGTAAGTCTGCTGGGAAATCAGTAGTTGCTGTATGCCTTGCACCTGCTATAAGTGGCGCTGCATGTACTGCATGGTTACCTGCTTGCAGTGCTTTAACATCTACAAATGAAGGGCAGACTCTTTACAGGTTTAGGATGACTTATCTACACCTAGACTAAATTCATCAATTGTATTGTGCGATATGTGAGATCATGACAGTTTGTAAAATCTTCAATCATAGTAGATTTTGCCCTCCAAACAATTCGTGGACGTAGGCTTTTATATCAAATCACGTAAATCTCGATATCTCTCTATATTTATTTCTATATATTGGAATCGCTGGACTTAATGAGAAATTTATTTATTGGAATATTTGACTACTAGTATTTTTGTGAATTTTTTTTTAAGTAATGATACATGCACAATTTTTCTAACAATCTTTTATATAATCATGTTTTAAATTGAAAATATTTTTATAAAATGATGTTACTTTTATCAATGATTTTACAAAAATATCCATAATTTTAAACAAGGTTGTGAATATAAAATATATAACATGTCAAAGGCAAATGAATAGACCTAAAAATGATCTCCTGCTGTTAGGACAAACAAAAATAAATTGCACTGTTTGATTGCCTGTGCATAATTCTTGCTAGTACCTTCTGTTAATGGTGCTCATATTTATCCCACCATTTTTTTATTGACATGGACGCTGAATGATGAATTTGTTCGATGTCAGTTTTTATTACCAATTTTATAATTTTTTTGAATTTGAATTTGAATTATATTTTTAGAGTATTTAATACTTATTCCTATTTTTTATTTAAAATTTTGTAAAGAGATAATAAAATGAGTAATAAAAACGTTGAGGATATTTGACTATCAATCTTTTCCTTCTCAAGGCATAGAAAACTCGTAAGAAAAATTATTCTTATCGGTCACTATTTATCACCTCACACCTCACATCCCACACCCTATGAAAAATATCTCCATACCCTATGAAAAATACCTCCACATCCTATACACCCTATGAAAAAGTTATAAGTGTAGGGTTTGAGAGTGAATAGTGATTGATGAATAATAAATCCCAACTCAAAATATGGTACAAAGACACGAAATTTTACATTTTTTTAAATAAAGTAATACTATTTAAAAGTCTTTACATTACACATAATTCACGTGATATAATTTGATTTGTAGTATTTAAATTTTAAAATTTATTTTTGAAATCAAATTATATTACATAGATAGTAAAAATATAATTATATAATTAAATCGAATTTAGTTTTTAATATAATTATTTAAATAAAAATAATATTATAACTGAATGGAAAAAAAGAGAGTAAAAAATAAGAAAAATGATAGGATTACTACCCTACTACTACTTATTTACTATTTATTTTATATTTGATTTTTTTTAATTTCTTGTTTTACTTAATGGTTAAAAAAGTGACTATTAGTAAAATTATATATTTTTTTAATTTTTTTCTTAATGATTAAGGATGTTAAAAAAATACTTAAAAAAATAATAAAAAAATAAAAAATTTGAAATAAATAACTAGTAATAGGATAGTAACCCTTTTAAACAAATCAAATATTTTAATACAAAATTTAATTATTTACGTTAAATTTTTATTTTATTATGATCTTAAGGTGTGTAAATTTTATAAATTTCTTTAAAAAAAACATAAAAAGAATGCGCAGAACCTACCCATTTTAAAATAATAATAATAGGCTTACTATATTCCTACAACCATTTTATTACTCTATAGTGTATTTGAAATTTTATTTTATTATTATTTTATTTTAAATATTTTTCTAACATCTTTAATTATTAATAAAAAATTAAAACAATATACAATTTCACTAATAATTATTTTCTTAATCATTAAATAAAAAAATTTACTTAAAAAAATAGAAAAATAAAAAAATAAAAAGAATCGTAAATAAGTGATAAGGAGTAATAAATATATCATTATTTATCTTAAAAATATATTTTAAACATAAAAATCTATGCATGGTGAAAAAAGAAAAAAAAAATAATAAAAAGGTATGAGCTGTCAAGTGATGGTAGCAGGGGCGCACAGCACCCTAGGGTTGGGTAGGGCGGTTGGGACGCAAAAAGACCTCTAAGCTATTTCCCCTTTTAGAAAAACCAGAACAGCCTAACAACGGTTACGATGTTAATTCTCCTTATATCTCTACTGTTCATTTATTCGACATTTCGTCTTTGACTTTTAGGGGACCACAATCGAACGGCTAGGAATGTGATGCTACACTAACCTACGAGTAAATGCCATGTGGCTTCCAGCAGCTTCGTTGGGTCGGCGCTTTATGAAATAATCAAATGATTAAACCAATAATTAATTAATTTAACGCCCACTTTTGCAAAGAAATAAATAAATTATTATTTCTTTGCGGGTGTGATAATTTGGCAACAGCTGGAGGTTTGGGGCTCTGCCTCTGCTCAACACGTTTGCGGTCCATGGCTCTTCCTTCTCAACTCTCCTCTCTCTCCCCTCCGTCCACTTCTGCTCCTCCTACTCCTTCTCCACTGCAAATTCACCGCCGAAGGCGAATTGCTCTCAGATTCCGAGCTTCTCATACTTCTTCTTTGGGCTCTTCGTCGAATCCAGCGGGGCCCAAAGTCGTGGTCACCAGAGAACGCGGCAAGAACGGCAAGCTCATCAGAGCTCTGGTATTTGTTCTCTCTCTCTCTCTCTCTCTCTCTCTCTCTCTCTCTCTCTCTCCCTCCCTCACATTCTGAAGTTATTTTTTATTTCCTTGAGATTTCTTGATTTTGCGTTTCTTTTGAATTTCGCAATGGCCTATTGATGCTATGGATGAATCTGCTAGTCTTGTTCTCCTTGTTTATTGAGAATAGTTTGTGTGCTTATATTTTGAGCGTGGCTTGTATTTTAATTTTTCACATTAGGTTTTCGATTGTATGTGGAAAAAAGAACGCTGCATTCTCAGCTATGTGCTCTTCTTTTAATCAGAATTCTCAATATCTCAAAGAACTATATGTGTTCAAGCTCATCAGCTACATGTACAGGTGGAACTGATATTTAATTTCGAGAGAGCAATTTTCATCATTTTAAAGAATCTTCTTGAAGCTACATTTGTTTCACTTTCTACGAGAAAACGCAAGAAGAAACAAAAAGGGCAAGGAGAAAACATATTTATTGCCACTATTGGGCTATGGAGAGAAAGTAAAAAGAAATTAATAGGATGCAGGAAAATTGTGCCTCTTTTTATTGTTAATAAATTATGATCATTTTGAAGATAACACTTTGGTGGGCCATGGCGAAGAATTTGCTATTTTCTTAGTTCTCTTCTTCCCATTTCCATTCGGTAATCTGATAGTGGCAGAATTAGAAAGTTAAAGATTTTTTTTCCCTCAACGTTGAAAAATAATTGTGTTCTAGATGTTCTAGATGTTCTTGAAGTTTATTATTTTTACTATTTTCGTTTTAATATTTCTTTTATAAGTAAATTTACGTTTTCATAGTAGATGTATAATGTTTGATAATGCCTCTGTTCAAAGGATAGTGATTTTCTATTCGATGATAATGAAGTAGGTGGAAATCCCCCCCCCCCACCACCCCCCCCCCCCCCCCCCCCCCCCCCCCATCCCCTCCAAAAGAAGAAGAAAAAAGCCTGATTTTCCACTTTATTAATTCCCTATTTCAAATCTGTTGCTACTCTGTTTTGTCTTTACTGCCACTCATTCACAACTGCTAATCTGTTACATCCTTCAAGCCACCCCGTAAAATGGATACAGCCCCTGGCATTTTACTTCCGTCTGCCAATGCTTTGGACTATGGATGCATGAATGTATTGTCTTTCTTCCACTAACCTATCATATTTTTTTTTCGTTTCCATTCTCTAAATGCTAGTTATCCGGACTATATATTTACCTACCAAAAAAAAAAAAAAAAAAGTGTCATCAGAACTCTTAAGTATAATTTAAGCGATATTATATTTAAATCTTTTCCAGTACTACAAATATTTTATGAACCTGCATGATGTTGCCTAGGTGATAATTTTTCTCTTGTTGTGTTTGCCATGTCCTTTGAAAGAGCTTTCATCCAATTTTTTGGGTACTGTGCTCACTCATATGTTTCCAGCAGAGACATGTTTTGGTATCTTCACCACTAGGAAACATGTGGTAGTGGGATCCTTGGTGGATGGCTACTCAAATATATCATTGAATTAAGGTTATATTTCTAATGCCTAGTACAGGCTAAACATGGAATTAACTGTCTGGAGCTTCCCCTCATTCAGCATACACAGGGGCCTGATATGGGTAGGCTTTCATCCGTATTAAGTGGTAAGCTCATGTTCTTTGTGGTCTAGCTTGTTGGTGGTATGAGATGGTTTTTTAATGTAGGTGCAAGTGCTTCCATTTTACTAGGGACGATAGTTAGGAACTGCCCTGTGCTTACACAATGATGATCATCTTCACTCTCTTCACTCTCTCTTTTGCCATGACAGCATGTATGAGTAGCTAGAATTAACTGGCATACTATGCATTTTAGCTGACAGAACCCTCTGTTTGTTTAGTCCACCGTCAAATCCCAGGGCTTAACCCTATAGTATTGGTTAGAGCTCTATCTAGCTTTATAGGGATAGAACTATCCTCTCTTCAATTTGACCAGGTGTAGAAAGCTCCCCCATAACTCAAATCATATAACTCGGCATTATCGATGCAGACACAAAACTCATCCATCCAGCTGGGCCGCATGGTTGACCCCCCAATATTTTCATTTTGCTTTCTAATGGCATTCAAGTCATTTTGTTGTCAAGCCTGGATCAGGCTGGTCTTTGAATATGAAATGAGACATGGGTAGCACAGCATCTTTTGTACTAGGAAGTAGGGTCAGCTACCTTGATTCGATTTTTTTTTTCCTCATTTTTTAAAATTGAACATACTTTTTTTTGTATATGTTTATCACAGCAGATACACCATTTGATTGGATTGTCATAACTTCCCCTGAGGCTGGGTCGGTCTTTCTGGAGGCATGGAAGTAAGGGTTAGAACTTGTTGACTGTACTCTGACATATTTTATATAGCTATTTTTTCCTGCATTCTTATTTCTGGAATTGAAACTGGAGTTTTGGTTTGTGGTTTAAACATGTCTTTTTTTTTTTTCCCCTCAATTTGCTTGTCATCCTTAATCCTAGGACATGCATGCAATATTTTTTCTTTTGACTAAAATGTCGTCTCTTGTATTTATGCATGTGGTGATTGGCTTTCTTATTTTTTTTCCTTACACCTGACTAACTCTTATTCGATTTTTGTTTTTCCATGCACACACAATCATGTGCACCCCACATAGATATATATTCTTTGGAAACTGGATAGAATGCTTGTAGACACTGCATTATGGATTCTTTCTGTAGCTTATGACCAAATCAAATAACTAATAGAACATATCAAATCAAATAATCCCCATAGTTGGATGCAAAGTACAATATGCAGAATTTTGTTTTTTTGTGTTTTTCCAAAATTCAGTATGCCCAAAACGGAAACTGTAGCACATAATCTAATTTCCGAAAGCATTACTGCTTTTTAAGAAATTAAGCATTTGGTGATAATTCTTGTTCTTTCTTTCCCCCTATTAAAACTTGGCAAAATGATAAACTTGATCTTAATTTAAAACCTTAGGGCGGCTGGGACCCCAAATGTTAATGTAGGTGTTGTGGGAGCTGGTACGGCGAGTGTTTTTGACGACATATTGCAGTTCTCCAATCGATCACTCAATGTTGCCTTTGCACCCTCAAAAGGTATTTGTTCATGTGTTTGCAGGTTTGCACTTACATATAGACACATTTTTATTGCCTGTTTTTCTTGTTTGGTCATTAGACCAAAAAATGAACAGAATAAGGATACATGAGAATCATATACAGTGAGCAGTCAAGGGTGTTGTTCATAATCAGGATGAAGTAAGCTTGGAGCATTTCAGATTGATGAATAAATCAGAGTTACATATTTAACGAGTCTCTCAGCTTATGTTGAGGAGAAAATTAATTTCAGTTTGTTTAGTGGGGTTGGCTTTGTTACATTTGTGGTTATTTCTTGATTCATCTCACACACACATGAACCCATGCACTACTCACATGCAGGCATACATAAATATGTGTCTTTGGAGTAATAATGTGATTCTCTTTTGAGTCTGCATCATTAATAACTTGATTTACTGTTTATAATAATTTTTTCATCTGATAAATAATCGTTCAGGCAAATGATTATAATTTCCCTCTGTTAAGCATCAAAATGGCGATTATTTGTTTCTAAAAATTTGCTCTCTCCAGCGACAGGTAAGGTTCTGGCTTCTGAGCTTCCAAAGAATGGGGTAAAATGCAGAGTCTTATATCCTGCTTCTGCAAAGGCTAGCAATGAGATTGGTATGTGAAATGTTCCTTTTATATGCTTTTCTTTACATTGTGGCCATCTAAATACTGAAAATTCGTTTTCCCAAATATCATTATATATTTGTTATTTGATGAGATTACTTTGTACAATCAATCTGGCTGGTTTGCATTGTAATTCATGAGAAGTGCTAGTTTTTTTTTTTTCCTTTTTTTGGATAATTTTATTGCATGAACAATAGGCATAGCCCAAGTATGCAGGAAGTATACATGGAAAATGCCTAGCAACCACTAGAAAGTAGATAAAGATGCAAGCAAATTATGAAAGCTAGTGCCATTACAAACAATAACAGGAGCCCAAGAAAGTAAGGTGTCGAAAACGAATCTCTTCAACTCGTCCAAGGAATGCTCTTGATCTTCAAAACACCTACCATTTCTCTCCATCCAAAGACACCACATAATATAATGAGGAATCATTTTCCACATAATACAATGGTTAGTGGAGGGGGATTCGAATACGGCTTTCTTTCATGCTATGATGCGTATTAAAAAGAAGAATAAAGGGGTTGAGAAAATGCGGCTGGAGAATGGACAGGTTCTTGAATCTGTGGAAGAGGTTCATAACGGTGCTGTTAATTTTTTTCAGGAACTACTTGCTATGGATGAAGTTCATTTTGATGAAGACTCCCTTTCTTTGCTTTTGCCGTTGTTCTGGAAAATGAAACATTAACTGCGAAGCCTTCAATGGAAGAGGTTAAATCTGCTCTTTGGTCTATTACTTTGGATGGTAGCCCGGACCCTGATGGCTTTTCGGCGAGTTTCTTTATTCTTGCTTGGGATATTGTTAAGCACGACATTTTGGAGATGGCCATTGATTTTTTTGAGGGGAGGCCTTTATTGACGTTTTTTGGTGCAACTAATCTGGTGCTCATTCCTAAGGTTGATGAACCTGTGGGTTTTGGGCAATTCCGACCTATTAGCCTTTGGTCGGTGATTTATAAAATTTTGTCGAAGGTGATGGTGTTTCGTTTGGCTCCATTGTTGCATAAAGTTGTTTCTCAAGAGCAATCTGCATTTATTAGGGGGAGAAGTATTTTTGATAATATGGCTATTGCACAGGAGTTGGTCCAGGGGATGAATCGGAAAGTGAGAGGAGGGAATGTTATGTTTAAAATAATATGGCCAAGGCGTATGATAGGGTTAATTGGTGGTTTTTATTGGAGGTATTGAAAAGGTTGGGATTCTTGGATAAATGGAGGAATATGATTTTTAATTGTATTTCTTCTCCATATTTCTCAGTTATGTTGAATGGGTCTTCACGGTGTTTTTTCAAGGCTTCATGGGTTCTTCGTCAAGGTGATCCTCTCTCATCGTATTTGTTTATTTTATCAGAGGAAGTACTCTCGCGTATGTTAAATAGGGAGTTTCACTTGGGAAGGATTAAGCTTTTCAATTCTTGTAAGGGTACCATGATTAGCCATTTGTTGTATGCGGATGATCTACTGATTTTTTCTAATGGTGGTAAAGCTTCAATTAGAAAACTTTTGGAGGTAATTCATTTGAGAGCTGCTTTGCATCGGTCCATCCGTTGGTAAGGCTTTAATAGCCCCCAATAGTAGTCCGCCATGTCAGCCATTCCACACAAATCATAGTAGGGTCACAACATTGGATAATCGATAGTTTGATCCTCACTCAGAATTTCAGACCGCCGAAGAACACCGTCTTTGTCTCCCATCGCCGCACGACACATGTTCCATTACCAACCAGTTTCGTCGCCACCAGTCCTTTGCCCACAAGTAATTTCAAACATCATATCCATTGCCCACCAGTAATTTCGAATACCATCACTGTCGCCAAAAGTAAGATATAAGAAAAACACTCCAGAAAAAGAAAATGAAAATGATCCTTGTTCAGAAGCAAACAAAACCTACATTTCCACACACCATTTTATGTTCCTCGTACAACAATCTCACGCCAACACAGAAGCAAACAGAACCAACATTTCTAAGTGGCCCTCCTCTTGTAAACCTCACACCGCAATCTCACGTCATAGTCAAAATTGATAGCCATATTACCACTAGAGAAACAGAATCAGATTAATTTGGAAATAAAAGCAAAAATTGCAGAAGAATTCGTAGTTCAGTACAATATTTGGGGAATTCGTAGCTGCTAGAATGCTAACGACACCAAATCCGTCCTCAGAGTGTCACGGCTTCGAGGGTTACATTGTCGTCGGCGGTGGCTGGTAGCGAATCTACAAATTCAACACCGCTGCTTGGGTTTTTGGATTTGGTCGAGAGAGACAGGGGAGGGTGTGCGAGAGGGGTCGAGGGATGAGGTTTCTTGTTTTCGTGCAAGAGGGGGTGAGGGGATGAATTTCAGATCTTTTGATGTGTGGTCACATGGAAGTTAAAGCTGTGAAGCCTCGTGGCACTCAACCATTGAAGGGCTGTTATTGGAGAGATGTTGGATGTACCGGCCAAAAGATTTACTCAATTCATTTATATGAGGCTATGTTGGGTCAGCGGGTTAGTGCTCATAAATCTTCTATGTTTTTCTCTTCTAATTTTTTGGTTGATAGAAAATTGGAATTGAAAAGAATCTCTGGCTTTGAGGAAGGTGCATGGCCTTATACTTATTTGGGTATCCCATTGCATGTGGGGAGAATGAAATTACGGTTGTTTGACGCTTTGATTGCTAAGATTCAGAATAAGTTAAGCGGGGTAGAAAGGTAAACTTCTCTCCTTTGGTGGTAAAATTGTTTTAATTAAGCATGTTTTGAATAGCATGCCTATTCACATGCTTTCAGTTTTGAATTTACCAAAGGGAGTTTTGTTGGCATTGAAAGGGATTTTCTCCAATTTTTTATGGGGTTCATCCATAGAGAATAAAAAAAGGAAGTGGATTTCGTGAAGGAAAATTTGTTTGTCGATAGAAGAAGGGGGGCTTGGGATATGAGATTTATCAGAAGTGCAAACTTCTTTGCTTATGAAGTTTGCTTGGAAAATCCTTCAAGGCAATTCTTTGTGGGCTATTTTTTTCTCTACTAAATATGTGGGGGATAAGCATATTTATTCGGTTATGAATTTGAGGAAGCGGGGTCTACATCGGGTATCGCCGTAGAGACATCAGTGGAATGTCATTCGCCTCATGTAACACAGGATAGACCAATAGTCGGTATTACACCCTTGGTCCTCGAAGAAACTATGGCTCCCTTGTCAGAGTTGAGTGTACTGCCGATGTTTGAAGGAGATGTAGGATCTGCTATCACCCCAGAGGTGAAGGGACTTGCTGTCACCCCAGAATCTCCAATGGAGAGAACTAATGGAGTTGCTGGAGAACCTATGGGTTTGGCGTTGGTGCCTTGTGTAGAGTCAGGAGTGCAGTTGGATACTATGTCTGGGGATAACGTTGCTCTCCTGGTCTCTCTTCCGCCAATAGCAGACTGGATTCTGCCTAAAGTTAACGAGATTCAACAGTTTGTGAGAATCTCACATGGAGGATGTGAAGATCAATTTAAAGAACTAATCACTGCGATTGAGGCAAGCCACGCGCTTGAAACCAAATCAAATTTCATGAAAAGCAAGGAGTTACAGCGTCTTTCCTGGGCAATCAACTACTAGGCTAAGGGTGGTAGCTCATCTAGAGGGAAGTCTAAAGGGAGGGCATTGTGAAGACGGGAGGAATCAAGGGGTTGGGGTTGGGTGTTTAGGTAGAGTTTTAGTTCTATGGAAAACAAGCGGTTGGGATCGGGTCTAGTGTATTTTGGGTTGTTTTTCCACTGGTTTTTTGGGTCATTAGAGACTTTTTGGGTCATTTGTTTTCTTGTATACATTCAGTGTACTTGGTTTCTCCTTTTGATATATATAATTTTTTACTTATAAAAAAAAAATGAATCTGAGGAAGGGATCTCGTTTCTGGAAGGGGATTATGCGGTTAATGCCAATTGTGTTGGAAAAATTCCCGATGGGTTATTCACAATGGAAATTCCAGCTTTTGGTTTGATAACTGGCTGGGAGATGAGATTTTGGCGGAGAGCAGATTGGTGATTGGGGATTCTGGGTTGCGGCTCAAGTTTCTTTGGTCTGGATCAGGTTGGAATGTAGAGCTGCTTCGGTACTTGGTTTCTGAGCAGCTGGTGCAGAAAATTACTAGGTCGAATATCAAATTGAAGGAGGGAGAGGATAAATGTGTTTGGGCCCCTTCGGTTGATGGTAATTTCTCCACTAAATCTGCGTGGCAGCTTGTGCGGAAAAAAGGGAGTTTGTGCTCTTGGCGTAGATGGTTGTGGCATGTAGTGCCCAATAAGATGTCATTTTGCTGTTGGAGGGCTAGAAGAAAATCATTTCCAGTTGATGAGGCTATTATGCAGTTGGGTATTCCGATGGTATCAAAATGTTCTTGCTGTGCAAAGCCTAATATGGAGACATTAGACCATGTTCTATGTGAGGGGGAGGGGCCAAAAAAAATCTGGAGTTATTTTGCGTCGATTTGTGGGATTCGGTTGCCGCGGGTTCTGACTTGGGATGGGATGATGATTTTTTGGCGGAGGCGTGTGACATCTTCTTCGCAAGTTGACTGGATCCGTGGTGTGCTACCCATTATTATTTCTTGGGCTATTTGGAGGGCTAGATGTGCATCTCGGATGGAGGGTGTTAATTTTGATTGGAGGGTCATTTTGAGAGTAGAGAAAGTGAACTTAAGGGATATTTCAAATGGCTTGCGGAAATTCAAAATGATGGGTGCTAATGATTTGTCAGTTTTGCAGGATCTTAATTGTCCTATTCTTCCGGTTCGTGAAAAATTACCAAGATTAATAGCTTGGAAGCCGCCGGATATGGGTTTTATTAAACTTAATATTGATGGTGGATCTTGTGGAAATTCGTGGAGGTCCGGTGGGGGGGGGGGGGGCATCCTTCGGGACTATAGGGGTAAGGTGATAGCGGGTTTTGCTCACTTTTATGGTCATGCGACGAGTACTATTGCCGAGTGCCGTGCTCTTCTTGATGGTCTTCGTTTGTCTCACTCACTTGGTTTGAGAGATTTATTGGCGGAATCTGATTCAAGTGTTGTGATGGGTTGGCTAGCTTCCGAGATATGCAAATATTGGTTTCTTTGGAATTTTTGGGAAGAGATAAAAACTCTTGTTAGTTTGCTTAAAATATTTGCTTTCAACATAATTTTAGAGAGACTAACATGGCAGCAGATTTTTTGGCAAAAGAAGGCATGATGGGCAGATCTTTTGATTTTATTGGTGAGGATTTGGTGCAAGGAAGGCTTCGGGGTATTGTTCGACTAGACTTATTGGGAATTATATCTTCGTTATTGATGTATTTTTTGATGGAACGTTGTAATCATGGTTTTCCTCCGCCTTAGTGAGGGTTGTTAATAATTAGAGGTTTGACCTCGCTTTGGGAAAAAAAAAGGAATCATTTTCCACACTGTAGCAATATGAACGTTACCCCAAAGACCACTCCAACATCTGAAAATATCCATTACCCCCATCCAGGCATTACCCATGCCACACCAGTTCGGTTGAAGATTTCATCCCTTAAAATCTTGGCCACCTCACAATGTAACTGATCCACCGTTTCCCCATTTTTCTTACGCAAGTAGCACCAATCCAAAATTATTATTATTATTATTTTTTGGTAAGTAAACAAATTTTATTGATCAAAGAATAGGCATAGCCATATACATAAATCTAAACAAATCTAAACAAACAAACAAGAGCATGCCCTTCACTACGTAGGCACATTATAGACAAGAAAATCATGAAGGTCCTGTCAAAGTTGCATCGAATACCTCTCTCTCAAGAGTTTTCCGTGTATTATATCAATATCAATCCCTAATTACATCCCCGGAATCATATGTCCAGTTGTCTAGCAAGAAAGAATAAATGAATACCAATAAGGAAACTAAATGTTGCCTATATATATCTATAGTGTAACACCCCCTTCCCGTAGGCTAGGAGTGCCACGTATTTTCCATAAAAATAATCCGGTAATAGATCCCATAATTTCATAATTGAAAAACTGAACTTTTATTATGCGGAAAAATGTCTAATAAAACTGTCTTCCAAAACATTAAATGAAATAAACTGAAATAAATTCATGTCATAAAAACATGTTTATTTTAGAAAGTCTGAACTAAAAATAAATGCTCTTTCTACTCCTGGCCTGCCTGCTCGTAATCATCATCTTCACCTGGGTGGTTAAAAAAACATGAAACAAACTAAAATGAGTCGATGACTCAGTAAGAAATTTATCACAACGTAAACGTAATAAACATAAGATTTTCATAACAACTTTCATGCTGAGCTAAAAAAATTCATGACTGTTCATGCTGATGCTTATGCTATGTATGACTGTCTTAACTGAATTAACAGACTGATCTGACTGATTTAACTGATTTATCTGACTGGCCAACACACTTAACCCTGTGTGCAAGGTTGTGCACCAGCCCCACATCCCACTGCAGCAAGGGGAACTGCTGATAGTATTCTAGCATACTATGGTGGACCACGACTGAGTTCATGGCTTGCACACCACCCTGAACTGAACTGAACTGCATTGGTACCATGCATCTGAATGGCCATCTTATTAACTGATCTGATATTATCTTACACTTGAATTTAAGATGGCTTACGTGTCTTATACACATGAGATGCATGACATACTACATACATAATCATAAATTCTGAATTTAAACATGATGCGGAATGACATGGTCGTATGCTATGCTAGATGACATGCTTGCATATGACATGAGCGGTTCATAAATAGTGGCTATCAATGAACTGGCTTGGATAATACATACATATAAGCTAACTGTGATGATCCTAATTTATGATCAAATTTACTTACCTCGATGCGTTTCTTCTTGAATAATACTTCGTAACTTGAGACCTATATTCAATAAATAACTATCACTAAATTGTTTGGAAATAAATAAATACTAATATCTTACTTAACTAAATTCGAAATTCTAAAATATAGTCAAACCAATATTTGTTTAACACTAAAATCAATAATTCATAGTATTTATATTACTTAAAATACTAATTTATAATTTAGTAGAAATACTCGAGCTATTTTAAAATAATTCACAAAAACTTAAATTCTTAAACTAAGTTTCATTTCTCAACATAATTATTAAATCTTATAAGAAACTTAACCAATTCCACTAAATTCTTAACATAGAAATTTTATTAAAATTTTACTAAATTGACAAAGGAAATTTAATTCAAATATTAGACTTAACATTATTCTTTAAAAAAACATATTTCTAATTCTTTAAACATTTTTATTAATAAAAATGAACCTTTAATTAACTACATTTATTTAATAACTCAACTAGTAATATTAAACTCAATAAATTTCACTAAAATAATTATTGAAATAAAATAAGATCATAATCAATTAAACATTATTATAGTCTGTAAAAAGGGTTAAAAAAAACTCTGGCCCATAAAATAAAACTATATTACATGAGCCCAACAAAAAAATGAGCTCAACACTCGTGCAAGGCCTAAGGCCCAAAACCCATTAAAAGAACTCACGGGTTCAACAAAACCCGAAACCCACTGCTTAAACCCAAGAAACAGAGAGTTCGAGAGAGAGAGAGGGGATCTGCGATGGTGGCTCACCGAGGGAGGGCTGAGGCAATGGCGACGCTGGTGGCTGGGAGTGACCGGCGGCGCGACTGAGGTTACCTATGGTGGTCGGCACCGAGTGAGAGAAAGAGAGAGAGAGTTAGCCGAGAACTACCGAAATCAAAATCAAGGCTGCGGCAGTCGAGATCTTACCGGAATGGAGTGGGTGTGCTGGGGCTGAGCTGGTCGGCAGTTTCTGGTTCCACGGGTGGTGCTCTGATGTCCTATGGTGGTCGGCGGCGGTTGGAAGAATCTAGGGCTTAAACGGCAGTGTTTTGGTACTCTGGGTGTTTCAGAAGCAGATGTTTTGGGAGTGGCTCACGAGATACTCTTCTCGTACGAGGTAAGCGATATTTATAATGGTAGGTGATAGAGAATTAGAGAAACCCTAGAAGAGCATAGACGGCATGAGTAGAGGAATACACGGCACTAGAGTTGGTGTTCCACTAGGACGCTAGCAAAACAAACAAAAATCACCGAGAGAAACACACGGGTTGGGTGGTTTGAAGTTTTCAAACAGAGGCTAACAATGTGATGAGGTTCGGTGACTAGAACAAAAATTTAAACTTTAAATTTCAAAACAAAACCGTAGTAACCATAATCTGATACACTTTAGAAATCCTTATTAAAACAAAACTCTAACAAATCATAAATCGCAACTATAATAGAAAATATAAAGATAAAGTACATATAAATTCTGATAAAACTATAATCATAAAAATATAAATTCTAAAAATATAAATTTACTAGAAAAATTTACTTATAAACCCTAAAACTAAAACTGGTATGTCACATATAGCTACTGCTATATTTATAGCCATCTATATATTGCCATATATGAATATCATTGATATCCCCCTCAAATTGATGTTGGTCGATTAGGAAGCATCAATTTGTCGATCATGAATTGATGATGGTGGCAAGACAGCCTTGGTAAAGACATCAGCAGTTTGGTGTTCGGTGGAAATGTGAGGAAGTGTAATCACATGTTGATCAAGTGCGTCACGAATGGAATGACAATCTACTTCAATATGCTTGGTGTGCTCATGAAACACTGGATTGACAGCAATTTGAATAGCATTGGTATAATCCGCATGAAGAGGAGTAGGAGTAAGTTGTGGAATACCAAGTTCACTCATCAAACCTCGAAGCCACACAATCTCTGAACACGCGGAGGACATAGCATGACACTCAGATTCGGTAGAAGATTTCGATACTTGATCCTGCTTCTTACTTTTCCAAGAAATGAGAGCATTACCAAGAAACATACACCAACCAGTAACTGAACGACGAGTATCCACACAACTGGCCCAATCAGCATTACTATAACCTGTTAACTGTAAGGAATTCCCAGTAGAGAAGAATAAACCTCTACCAGATGTACCTATGAGATAACGAATGATCCGGTATAAATTGACTAACCTGTTGGACAGCAAAGGAAATATCAGGTTGTGTAATAGTCAAGTAATTTAAGCTCCCTACTAACTGCCGATATTGAGATGGATCAGATAAGAGTTCTCCCTCATCCCGACAAAACTTTAAATTGACCTCCAGAGGTGCAAGTACAGAGTTCCTTGATTGGAGACAAGCCAAGGTGAGAATCTCTTGGGTATACTTGTGCTGATGCAAAAGCATACTGTTGGGACAAGAATGTACCTCGAGACCAAGAAAATACTGAAGTGGACTCTAAGGTTTTTCATATGAAAGGTAGTCTTGAGATGCTGCTGTAGACGCTCAATCAAGTGAGAATCAGAACCTGTGATAACTATGTCATCGACATATACTAAAAGAACAAGAAGTCCAATGGCAGTTCTTTGAAGAAAGAGAGAAGAATCAAACTGACTCTGAGTAAAATGAAAATCAAGAAGAGTGGTGCGAAACTTCTCAAACCATGCACGTTGTGCCTGATTTAATCCATATAAAGATTGCTTCAACCGACGAACCTCAGTGGACGATAAAGTGAACATACCAGGAGGAGACATATATTTCTTCCTTCAAGTCCTCATGTAAGAATGCATTCTTTACATCCATCTACCTAAGAGACCAACCTTTAGAAGCAACAATGGCCATAAGAGTACGTATAGTAGTCATCTTGGCGGGTGCAAAGGTCTTTTCATAAACGGGCCTTATATCTCTCAATAGTGCTATCAGGTCGTAGCTTGATAGTATATACCCATTTGCAGCCAATGAGTTTGACTCCATCAGGATAGGGAACGATGTCCCAACAAGCTTGAGCAGCAGCCTGAGAATAAGATTTGGGCACAAAAGTAGTATCAAGAGTAGCCTGATGGGCAGTATGTACGAACCCATACCTGTCTAGGGGACGTGAAACTCGAGATGATCGTCGAGGTTCAGTTGGGATGGGATCAGATGTCAGTTTTGTGACAGGAAGGGGCAGCGGAGACTGGGCGATGTCTTTGATACACAAGCTTTGGCTTAAAACGTTCAAGAGCACAAGACACATCATAAAAAATAGGTAGCTGAACAGAAGTAGAATCATGTGAAACACAAGACTGGAAGAAATATTGGTTTTCAAAGAAAACCACATTTCGAGAGACACAGAGTTTGTTAGCATCCGCATCATAACACATAAACCCTTTATGAACATAACCATACCCAAGAAAAGCACACCGAGCAGCTTGAGCAGAAAGCTTGTGACGTTCAGTAGATGGCAAGTGAACAAAACAAACGCAGCCAAATATATGAAGAGAATTATACTTGGGAACAACACTAAACAGACGAGAGTATGGAGAGGCAAAATGTAAATTTGGAGATGGTAAACATTATAAAATACATAGCTGTAGATAAGGCTTCCGACCCAAAACCGAGGAGGCACATAAGATTCAATAAAAAAAGTACGAACAACATCCAAAAGATGACGATTCTTACTCTCAGCAACTCCATTATGTTGAGGGGTGTAAGGACATGATCGTTGGGAGAGAATACCCCGAGTTTTGAGATAATCCTGAAACTCATGAGATATATATTCCCCCCCCACGAGTCAGAATGAAGGGTTTTAATACAAGCAGAAAATTGAGTCGCAACAAACACAACAAAAGCTTGAAAAGTGGAAAACACATCAGCTTTTGATTGAAAGAAATAAACCCAAGTGAAACGACTATAGTCATCAATGAAAGTCACGAAATACTTGTATTGAGCATGAGACAGTACGAGATTCACTCCCCAGACATTAGTATGAATAATCTCAAAATATGTGGAAGCGCGACTGCCATGTAAAGGAAAACGTAAAGATTTGCTTTTACCAAGTTTATAATAACTGCAATCCAAAGACACATTAGAAACCGAATTTTTTTTTTTCCCCAAATGACCTTGTTTCATAAGATAATTCAAAACAGGAGAATTAGGATGTCTCAATTTTTTATGCCAAACATCACTATTATTAGTAATAGTAGTACAAGCAAAGGAATCAAAACTGGAAATGGAAAACTGAAGAGGAAATAGACGTCCTAATTTAGGTCCCTTTGCGATCACGTTCCTCGACACTCGATCCTGCACACAACAACCATTACAATCAAAATGAATCTCACAATTATTACCTACAAGCTGTCCAACTGAAATTAAATTTGTTGATAATTTTGGTGACACAAATACATTGTTGAAAGAGGACCCCAGAGTTCCAATTGCAGTGATAGGAAGAGTATTACCATTGGCGATTTGAATGTGCTGGTCACCCTTATATTTACGAACATCATGTAAAGCATCGGTATTTCCAGTCATATGACTAGAAGCCGTAGAGTCAACCAACCAAGGAAAGGTGAGAAAAGTTCCCTTACCTTGAAGACCAAAAGTAGAGAAAGCAGAAACAATCATCTGTTGGACCATCTTGGGTGTAAGAGTGGACGAAGAACCAGTTGTAGGCTGCTGTCCCGGAGCAGAAACAAAGGGAACAGCAGCTAAATTAGCCTGTGCAGCAGTGTGAAATACTTGGCCTTGTTGATTCTGAGCTTGCACACGACAATCTTTAATGATATGTCCCTCCTTGCAATAATTGCCAAATTTCCTGCTGCAATGTTTCGCAATATGCCCAAATTCTTTGCAACTATACCACTGTATCTGTGTCTTGAAACTTCCTTTCTTTTGAGTAGCACATGCTACATTAACCATCTGGTAGGACCCCATGCCTTGTGGCCCATGCCCAAGCCAATAACCATGTCAGCCATGCCCATGGCCCATGCCATGGGCTAGCCTAGTCCACCCATGGGCTCATGCATGCCATGGGTCAACTTGGCCCATGCCATATATGTTATTTTTTATTATTTATTTTTATTTAATTATTTATTTTTCAAGGGACCTATTGGGGGTTTCCAAGTTGTAATCCTTATAAATAGGACCATTAGTCTTTGCATTTACATCTTTTGGCAAATTCCCTAGTGGGTAGACTATTTTGTTCTTGAGATCACCATTCGGTGCCAAGGCACTTGGCCTCTTTGGGGTGCAATACGTGAATCCCTTGAGAGGATCACACCTTGCAATTCGTGAATAGGTGTGGTTCGATTTGTCTTATTCTTGCAATTTGGTGCGATTCGCGAATCCAAGTTGTTGTTCTCTTTGTTATTTTCAAATTCATCAATAAAGAGGTTTATTTCATCTATGTGCAATTAGTGAATTATAGTTGAATTGGCTATCTTTTATTCACTTTGTTCTTGATTATTTATTATTTGTTCATCGTGTTCTTTATTTGTTCTTGGTGTTCATCCATTCCATTGCTCATTTGATCCATTCCATATCACATACTCAACCACCATCTTGTTTGTCATCCTTTCCATAAATTGACACACTTTACATAAAGCCTTCCCACCATCCCAATTGCCCTAGCCGAAATAGCTATCCACCATCTCCCATCAAACCCTAGCCATATTCCCCACTTACCATACTCGACCAATCCTAGTGTTGCCCTACTTTCTATAATAGTTCACATTCCCATAATTGCCTTTCATCACTCAAATAACCATTGACCTAGCTGAACCCATCTTGCCTCCCATCTTCCCATCTTTGTCACTTACCATAATTAGCCCATCATCCACATAAGCCCTAGCCGTCCACCTCAAGACTCCATAAGGTGATTCTTTCCTTTTAGGAGTCTTGCCTTCATCATCCATTGGCCTAGCCATCCATCAAGAGTCCCTCTTGAGTCAACTTCCTTAATTTTAGGAAAGTTGATGCATCCCAATCACATCTCTAAAATCTCTCCATCCTCTTACCAAATTCAAATTCAAATCCCAATTCAAATCCCTTAATTTAAGGAATTGCAAATCCTCTTCAATTCCTTAAATCACTCTTCCTACAATCTCTCTAGGCAACCATTGACTTGCCATATTAGACAAACTCCAATCACTCATCCAATTCTTTAGATCTCTCAACTTCTTTCATAGGCCTAGTCAACCAAAGACTCAAACTCATCTACCATATCCAATCCCTTAAATCTCTCAAACTCCTTCCATAGACCTAGTCAACTAAAGACTCCATCCTCTTGCCAAAACCGAACCACCCTAACATTAATGGTTATCCAATCCCATGTTCGGCCAACCCTAGCCACCAAACCCTAGCCTCTCTCATCCACATCATTCGCAAACCCTAGCCACTTATCTAAGACTCCAACCCTAGTCCATCTCTTCCCAATCTCGAAATCATCCTTGGCCACCACACAAAACCCTAGCTACACTTTGCCATACCAACCCTAATCATCTTCCAAGTGTCCCCAACATCAAGGGCAACCTCCTAGCCATTCCCCTTAGCATCAAACACCCATATTCATCACCTTCATCAACCTAGGAACTCATCATTATCATCATTTAGCCACTAAACACCATTCCTTTGGTGAAAGCCAAGCAAGTTGGCAAGGTTACTCGGTCATCATTCACACCAAGGCGAGTTTGTGGTCCTTAGTATTAGGGACAAGACCGGGGTCCCTAACACCATCTCAATTGTCACAATTTCTTGCGTGAGACCATGTTGAGTAGCAAGACGCTGCTCTTTTTCAATAATTCCCCCAGGCACACATCCAGGGAAGGAACAAGATTACGGTTTATCAAACCAGCTCGCGTAGTCTTAAATTCTGGTCTCAGTTTCATAAAAAATTGATCTCTTTGACTCTTAGTATGAACAACTTGCAGTGCTTCTAATGCTTCCTTAGGAACTTTAGAATACACCATGCCAGAATATTCACTCCATAAATTTAGAAATCTAGCATAGAACTGTTCAATAGAGAGATTAACTTGTCTGTAGTTGGAAATCTCTAACTCAGGTTGAAACTTGCGTGCAGTATTGTCCTGATTATATACTCGTCTAAAATAGTCCCAGTAAATGATCGAAGATTGTTGACCATATGTGGTTCAGCAGAACTTAATAGCCAAGAAACAATCTTGGCATCCTTGCAGGACCAAGTACTAAATTCTTTGAGATCAGTAGGGGTCACAGAAGACCCATCCAAGTGACCCCATGATCCCTTTCCTTTCACTAACATTCGAAATTGAAATTCCCAACTTCCATAATTCTTCCCATTAAAACGGATGATGGAATTTTCACCTGACATGATTTCCAATAATAGGAGAAATCAAAAGCACCAAAAAAAGAATTGGCCTAAGGATTAAAACCGAGAGCACCAAAAAAAATACCTGAAACAACTGGTTCTGAGATTAATCAAAGTCCCGAAATACACTACCAGAGTGTGCCGAAATCCACAATACATGTGGAAAACAGTGTGCTAAAATCACCAAATAGTGCCAAAAGAAACCTTTCTGAAAATAGAGTGCTGACTCATTGAAGGAGTAGCCCAAAAAAAAAAAAAAACCCAGAAAGTGTCGAGAACTTCGAGTAACGCTGCCAGAAACTGCCGAAAACTCTAGAAACTTTGGTCCAAGAACAGACCACTCGAATGAACCCAGGAGACACTGGTCTGAGAACAGACCAAGCCGATGACCACAGAAAACACTAAGTTGTAAACAGATAGTGCCGAGCAACCCAAAAGACACTAGTCTGAAAACAGACAGTGCCAACAAAAGGGAAGTATACTTAGCCCAGGAAGAACTGATGTCGAAATTTTGCCCAGGAAAAAAATCTAGGGCTCTGATACCATGTCAAAGTTGCATCGAATAGCTCTCGAGAGAGATTTTCATGTATTATATCAATATTCAATCCCTAATTACGTCCCCAGAATCATATGTCTAGCTGTCCAGCAGGAAAGAATAAATGAATACCGATAAGGAAACTAAATATCGCCTATATATATCTATATATTACCATATATAAATATCGTTGACAGGTCCATGCCATTGAAGTCAACAACAATGGCCCAAGTACAAAGTGTTCTAAAGAATAAGTCTTTCAGCTCCTCCTACGATCTCTCCTTGTCCTCAAATGTCTTGTCATTGCGCGCCTGCCATAAACACCACATAATTCATATAGGGAACATCTTCCAGACAACTTGAATTTGTTGCATGCCTCTTAGATTTGTCCAGCTGTCCAACATTTCCACCACTGTCTCTGGCATAACCCAAGACAAGTCTAATCTCCTGAACACCTCATTCCATAATACCCAAGCTGTCTCACAATGTAGTAGAAGGTGGTTTATAGACTCTCCCCGAATCCAAAATGATAATACCACGTTTTCTCAAGTTATCATTGAGCAAAATTTTCCAAAGCTAGGTTAGATGGCTGTAGTGTGTGATGAAGCAATTGATGGGATGTAGTGCCCTGAAGAAATTCAGGACCTACAAAATACTGCCAGAAAAGCATAAAAAATGTTAAGACAACTTGATATAGGTTTTCTTTGGGCTGCTTGCCACTTTGCAAAAGCTATTTCAGCTCAAACCCATCGAGAAATCCACTCAATGATCCTAAGAACAATTGTGAAAGGTGCTGTGGGAATTTTTTGATGGGTAAGATAGAGGTTTTTCTTCCATATGTTATTTCTTTGGGCATTGGCTATTGTATTGGATGGGACCTGTTTTCATGATTTCTTTGTTGCTTTTTCTAGTTCTTAGTTTGTAATTAGGTGTTTTCTCTTGTATACTGCCTGTGTACTTGGGCTTTGCCTATCTACGTGGTTTAATAAATTTCTTTTTACCAATCAAAAAAGAAAGTATGAAAAATATTGTCACAGTAGTACACAAGAGATTGCCTAACAAACAAAAGGCAAAAGAGTAAAAAGTTCTTGAAAGTATAAACAAAGAGCAACACTATCTTATCCAATGAGACAAAATTATTCATAACAAGAATTCGTGTTTATTTTAAAGTACTAGGATAAATTACAGAGTGAGAAGATCAGGTTCATAATTTGACGTCATCTGCTCTATCTAATTATTCAGGGGTTTTTTCTCTCCGTACATGGGTTTTTTTTTCCCTCTTCGTACAAGTGCGAAAAAAGTAAACTCTGGTCCTTTGCCATCAAGGATGGTGGTTAGATAGTTCCTTTGCTACATCGACGTTAAGATGGGATATACAAGGGAGTTTGTGATCAAATCTAAGCTCTTCTCTGTAGTGAGGGAAGGAGGTTTGGTTCATATCATTGAAAGATGTAGAAGATTCAAGCAGGAGCTATTGATGGGGTTGGGCACTACACAATGGCTTGAGAGAGCTTTGAAGGATAGTGCGATAGGTGAAAGAAAGGATTTTTACTCGTCAATAAGAGAGGGCTATTGGAGTTTCATTGCTCAACGATGTTCGAATAACCAAGGCAGATTCTTGGAGGTGGCAGTGTGCAGTGATGGGAGTCGACGTAGTTTCATTCTTATTCCAGAAGAAGAGGGGGGAAGGGGATGGAAAAGAATGAGGGAGGTGTTGAGGGAGGTTACTGAGGTGGATAGAAGCAGAGATAGAGGTGGTGGTGATATACAAAGGAGGAAGTGGGGGGAAGAGGTGTACTCAAAATCATACAAAGGAGCTCTCTCTCCGGTGGGGGCCTTTAGGGTGTCGAGAACTGGGGCCGAAGGGGGAGGGCCTGATGGAGATATGCACTGAGCCACTCGTCCTTTTCGGGAGAGAGAAATTATCAGTGACGTGCGGGAGGTGCTCTGCATGGTGAGGGAGGTGCAGGTGCAACTAAGGTATTTGTAGGGGGAGGTTGAAAAGGTGATGAAGTGTGTCGGGGTTATTAAGGAAAGGGATGATACAGGAAAGGGATGATACGGGGTGTTTTTTTGGGGGGGTGGGGTAGTCTAAAGGCAAATATGAGGCATTTGCAGGAGCCCTTAAGGGCTTCAAGTGGCAGGATGGGTCCTAATGGGCCGTATTTCGCTCAGGCCCGTATAACTAATGGGCAAAGCTATCAAGTCAAGGGGCGGGCTGATAGGCCTGGGCCAAGCCCAAGGCCCGGTAAGAGTGGAGGGCCTGATCAGGTTATGTGGGTTCAGGAGGAAGGTTTCCTTTGCTGGATGTGTCGTTGCGCCACCACCATAGGGTGGTGGACTTGCCGGAGTCTTCAACACGATGTCATCAGAAGTC
Source organism: Juglans microcarpa x Juglans regia (assembly GCF_004785595.1). Classification (NCBI taxonomy): domain Eukaryota; kingdom Viridiplantae; phylum Streptophyta; class Magnoliopsida; order Fagales; family Juglandaceae; genus Juglans; species Juglans microcarpa x Juglans regia. The sequence goes on from NC_054609.1 coordinate 6,981,751, forward strand.
GTCGATGAAGGTGGTGGTGCGGTTGGAGGTAGGTTTGTTGCAGCAGGAGAGACAGAAAACACCGACAGAGTTAGAGGTGGCTCTTCCACCACCACCGAGTGCTTTTCTACCTCCGGGGAGTGCACATAAATTGCCGACGGAGCGTGGGGGAGGTGATGAGGGTTTGGCGAGCAATACTGAGGTGCTTAGCGACGTCGTTTTACTGGGAGATAGTGTAGGGGACTCGGCCAGTGATGATTTATCTCTTGGATGAAGAGAACTCCCAGAGGCTTATCCAAGTGTCGAGTGATTTTGTTGGGGAGTTTGGATTGGTGCTCAAGGAAGAGAATTTGGAGGAACAACAGGATTTTCAAATGCAGCACCCTATCCCTTTGAAGTGTTTGTTTCCAGACCAGTCAAGTGTATCAGACTGTGTGTTTAACACAGTGAAGGATATTCAAGAAATGGTGGGTTTGAAGTGTGAAGGTTATGAGGAGCAGTTCATGGCATTACTCATCGCTATCGAAACGGGTCACCAACAACAAAGGAAAGTTGCCAAGCTGGTACCAAGAAACAACGTGAACTCAAGAGGTTGACTTGGTCCATGAACTCTGAAGGCAGCTCCAGTAGGGATAGGACTAAGGGGAAAGGGGCTGTTTTATCCCAAATGAAACCAAAAATCATATCGTGGAATGTCTGCGAACTAAATGAGACTAGTAAGCGTCTTCAAGTAAGAAACTTGCTGCGAGGGTGGAAGGTGGATATTGTTTGTTTACAGGAGATGAAGTTGAAAGTTATTAATACATAAAATGTGAGAAGTATATAGAGTTGTATACATGTGGATTGGGTATATTTGGCAGCTAACTGGGCTTCAGGAGGCATGTTGGTGATGTAGGACCAACGAGTGGTGTAGAAAAGGGAGGAGTTTATTGGATTATTTTCAGTAGCATGTTCCTTTAAGAGTGTATCAGATGGTTATTTGTGGGCTTTTGCAGGTGTTTATGGACCTAATTCAGACAGCGATCGGAGTGTATTGTGGGATGAACTAGCTGGAGTGCATAGTTGGTGGGATATTCCATGGTGTATTGGTGGAGATTTTAATGTAACAAGATTTCCTAGTTAGTGTTTTGGCAATAGAAGAATGCGTCCAGCAATGTCAGATTTTTCAAAATGCATTTTTGAGTTGAATTTAGTAGATTTACCAATGACAAGGGGTTTATGTACATGGGCCAATAATCAGACATCGTCTCGGTTAGACAGATTCTTAACTTTCCCGGAGTGGGAAAGTCATTTTCAGGAGGTTTGGCAAAAGAGATTGCCTCGGCTGTGTTCAGACCATTGGCCTATCATACTGGATTGTGGTGGGATTCAAAGAAGACGTCAGTACTTTAAGTTCGAAAACATGTAGCTGAAAACGGAAGGTTTTATAGATAGGGTCAGACAATGGTGGTCATCTTATCAGATTCAGGGTACTCCCAGTTTCATGTTTGCGGGTAAATTGAAAGCTCTAAAACAAGACTTAAAGCTTTGGAATTGGCAGTCTTTTGGGGACATTGGGGAACACAAGAAATGCAAGACAAGGGAGATCCAGGAGCTGGAAAGGGTACAAGAGTTTAGGACTTTAACATAAGAGGAATTAGCTCAAAAGCTAGTGCTAGTTGCAGATCTCGAGAGGATCGTTCTATTAGAAGAGATTTCGTGGCAAAAAAGTCGAGAGCGTTATGGTTGAAGGAAGACGATCGTTGTACTAAGTTTTTCCACAGGATAGCCAATTCTCATAGGAGATCTAATAATATTGAGTCATTGAAGATTGATGGGGTAGATTGTAAAGATGAGCAGGGGATTAATGATCACGTAGTTGGTTTTTTTGAACAGTTACTCACTAAGCAGGAGGGTTGGCGACCTAAGCCTGATGGGCTATTTTTTGACTCTATTGGGTCTATGGATGGCATCCGCTTGGAGAGACCTTTTGAGGAGGTCAAGGTTTTTGAAGTAGTGAGGAAAATGGCTAAAGATAAGGTTTCGAGTTCTGATGGGTTTTCTATGGGTTTCTTTCAAGCATGCTGGGATGTATTAAAGGATGATCTCATGAAGATGTTCCAAGAGTTTCATTCGGCTGGACAATTTGAGAAAAGCCTAAATGCCACTTTCCTAGCTTTGATACCAAAAACGGTTGGTGCTTCGGAGATTAGGGAGTTCCAACCCATTAGTCTTATAAATGGGGTATACAAGATCCTTTCCAAGGTACTTGCAAATCGCCTTAGTGAGGTAGTGGGAAAGATAATCTTAAAGCCTCAAAATGTTTTGTAAGGGATAGACAGATTTTAGATGCGGTCCTTATTGCAAATGAATATCTGTATAGTAGATTGAAAGCTAGCACTGCAGGGATTATATGCAAATTGGACATGGAGAAGGCGTATGACCATATTAATTGGGATTTTCTACTCGACCTTCTTGGGAGGTGTGGTTTTGGGGAGAGATGGAGATCATGGATCTGTTGGTGTATATCTACAGTGAAATTCTTAGCTCTGATAAATGGAAGCCCAACATGTTTTTTTCACAGCACACGAGGTCTAAAACAAGGCGGTCCGTTATCCCCATTACTCTTTGTTATTTTAATGGAGGCTTTGATCAGAATGACCCCAGCCTTGGTCGCCAATAGGCGTGTGACTGGTTACTCGATTGGATCCCCGGGTGGGGGACTTACTAATATTTTGCATTTATTGTTTGCAGATGACACTCTTATCTTCTGTGAGGTAGACCATAATCAGGTTAGAGTCTTGAAGGCTCTTCTACTTTGTTTTGAAGCATTTTTTGGGTTGAAAGTGAACCTGGAAAAATCAGAGATGGTGCCTATTGGAGGAGTTTAGCGTATAAGACAATTGGCTAATATTTTGGAGTGTAAGATTGCCTCACTCCCTATGACATATCTTGGTCTTCCGTTGGATGCTGCCTCGAGAGCGGCTTCTTTATGGGATACAGTGATTGAGAAAATAGAACGTCGACTGGCAGGCTGGAAGAGAATGTACCTGTCTAAAGGGGGTAGGATTACCATGATAAAGAGTACGTTATCTAACCTACCGACATATTTTCTATCATTGTTCCCTATTCCAGCAAGTGTGGCGCTTCGTATTGAGAAATTTCAACGAGATTTCTGGTGGGGTGGAATAGGTGAGGAGTTTAAATTTCACCTAGTTAGGTGGGGGAAGGTTTGTTGTCCTCTCTCTAATGGTGGTTTGGGCATTAGAAGTTTGAGGATTTTTAATCGGGCGGTACTTGGAAAATGGCTATGGAGATACCATAAAGAACCAAAAGCTTTATGGAAGTTGGTGATTGAGAGTAAATATGGTGGCTTATGGGGCGGTTGGTGTACCAATGAAGTGAGAGGGGCACATGGAGTGGGTTTGTGGAAACATATAAGAAGAGGATGGGGGTCTTCTCTCGCCACACAAAATATTGTCTAGGAGATGGGGCTAGGATCAAATTCTGGTTTGATACTTGGTGTGGTAATTGCACTCTAAAGGATCTATTTCCTGCTCTCTTCAGGGTTGCAAGTGTCAAGGATGTCTCAGTGGCGGAAGTCATGGTGATAGTGGGGGAACAGATCCAATGGAACATCAATTTTAGCCGGGCGGCTCATGATTGGGAAATGGACAGTTTCACAGCTTTTTTCAGCCTCTTGTATTCAATCAAACCGAGTAACCAGAGTGCTGATTTTTTGTGGTGGATAGCTACAGGTAAAGTTACGTTCTCGGTTCGCTCGTTTTATAAGTCCCTATCATAGGAGCTTCCAACTCAATTCTCCTGAAAAGGATTTGGAGACATATGGCGCCTCTCAAAGCAGCATTTTTTGTGTGGACCGCTTCCTTGGGCAAGATCCTTACAACGGATAATTTGAGGAGACGGAAGGTGATCATCGCAGATTGGTGTTGTATGTGTAGGAACGAGGGAGAATCAGTGGATCATCTTCTAATACATTGTGAGGTAGCTTGAGGGATATGGAATGAGGTATTTAGTAGGCTAGACTTGGGTTGGGTTATGCCCAAGATAGTAGTGGCGATGCTGGCTAGTTGGAGAGACCTGAGAGGTAATCAACAGATCAAGGTTGTATGGAAGATGCTTCCTATTTGCATCATGTGGTGTGTGTGGCAGGAGCGCAATGAACGGACGTTCGAGGACAAAGAGAGATCGATGGAGGAACTTAAAGCTTTTTTCCTTAGAACTCTTTGTACTTAGGCCATTGCCGTTAATTTAATGGCCAAGATTTCCATGATTTCCTTGTATCTATTGCTCCTACGTAGTTAGGACACCCTTTGTACTGAACAAGGCCTTGCCTATTCTTTTATTAATACACTCTTACTTATAAAAAATAAAATAAAATCTTATCCAATGAAAAAGGGTGTGTAGAATGGAAGATTGAGCTTAATCACTGATTTTCCACAATTTTAATTGTGTTTGTTTCTTTCTCTCCATAGACACCATATTACACATCATGGAACTTCCACATAGGTGCACACTTACGGTTACCAAATTGCTCTTTCCAACTTGTTAGGAACTCTATCACCCTAAAATGCATCACCTAAACTATCCCAAAGAGGCCGATTAATCACTATCATGCCCTGCTTTGTCAGGTTGTCCAAGATAAGATCTTCACTATGGCCGCTGTCCAAGTAAAAAAAGCTACTTTAGGTGGTGCTTTATTTCAGGAAAAGGAGTCTTGTCACGAGTACATAGCACATTGTAGAAGATTTTACTTCAAACACCTCTTTCCTAGGTGGGGCCAAAACCAATTTATCTTCCCCATTTTGACTCACCCTGCACGTGTATAGCCTGTCAAAGAAGGATGAAAATAGATCCATCTCCCTATCATTAACTTCCCTATTAATGGTTACACCCCATTGACTAGAGTGATGTATAAACTAATAAAGATTCTGACACGTAAGCATCCTTTTTGCAAGCAATTTTGAATAACTCCGGGAAGGAACTCCTCAAGGTTTGATCACCACACCACAATTTTTGCCAGAAGTGAATCTTGGACCAATCACCCATCTCAAATATAGGCAAGCAGGAGAAGTCCCCCTAACCTCTTCTAATATTCTTTCAAAGATGAATCACAAAAGGCATCCTTATCTTTTGTGAGCACCAACTTTCTCCTATAGTTTCATACTTTGTGTCAATTAGTACCCTTCAAAGGCTCTCTCTTTCGTAGGCATAACGCCACAGCCCACTTTCCCAATAGGGCTTGGTTAAAGAGAATTAAGTCTCACACCCCTAATCCGCCTTCTTCAATCGGTGAAGATACCTTGGACCAATTCACACCGCTTCAGAGGTGCTGTGTGAATCATCTAGAGAAAAGGTTAGAAAAATATAAAATATAAAGCAGAAAGTGGATGAAAATTTTCATCACCCTATATGTTTGGATGGCTGCTCACAATAGCTCCCAACTCTTTAGCTTTCTAGATTTTAAAGACTTTCTTTTTTCTTCTTGTTTTGCTAGTTGGGCGTATCCTTCTGTATACTTCCTGTTCACTAGGTTTGCACCCCCTTGCATGTTCAATAAGCAACATTTTGTTGCAGTACTGTTTAGCCCTGTAGATGACTTGATTTTTATTTTGCGTGCAGCATTGGAGATATGTTGCTTTTACCATTTTATACTGTTCTCACCCAGCCTCTGTAGTCAAGATAAGAATAGTGGTTTTGTGATATATGATAATATCCATTTCCCCCTCACTACAGTTGAATATCACTTGGAAGTAATTTCATCTTCCAGGAAGCCTCTTGTGGAGTTCGTTAATTTGAGTGCCAATTTAGCATTCATGGTCAGGTCTGTTTTATTAAATAAATTCTCTTGCAAATTTGATTTGCCACATTCAGGCAGTTAGGGATTTTCTCATATCGGTGAATCTCCTTCAAGTATTGTATCTCGTAGGAACATGTATTAGCCCGAGCTTAATAGTTTATATTATTTATGGATCGTAATTTAGCATCCAGCAACATGCTTGAAGTACACCATCTTTGCCTTTATACTTGACCAAAGCTTGGGAAATAATATTAATCAACCATTATATTTTATTTGCTGCAGAGGAAGGCTTGTCTAATCGTGGATTTGAGGTCACAAGGCTAAATACATATACAACGGTAAAGTCTTTAAAGTGGTGGTGTAGCTGTGGGTCTTCGCTTCTCTCTATTCATGTATTAAAACTTGCATTGACATATTGCAATTAAAAAACATTAAAAATAAACATTTCTTATCATTGGCTTGTCACCAATACTTCTCCATTAAAGACTTTTCTCTATTGATTTAATTTTGATGCAACTGAGAAAATATCCCTACTGTAAATTATAATGTAGAATCTGTATTTTTCCAGATTCTGTTACACATGCTGAAATCAACTTGTTTGTATTAACTTTTGCTTGTGAGAAATCTAGTATGCCTCTGATAACCGATTATCTAACTGGGACTGCAGTTGGATGAATCATAATTTGTGATGTTCTCTCATATTCAACCCTTTAGTTCAATCACATGCCTTGAGTTTTTTCCTTACAGTCTCAGAGAGTCAGATAGTTCCCCGTGTAGGGATTGCATCGACTAGATTGAATTTATGATTTCTGATGTTGTTATAGTCAGTTTAGATTCTGAGCATTTAGCTTGTTTTTCAAAAGTGCTTTATTGTTGTGGCTTCCATTATTTATCATGAATTACTAAGCCAATTAGCCTGAAAAAGTCCGTCATTATGTTTTGCTTATATGACATCATTTTCTCTAGCTGTTCTTCTTTTCTTGTGGTTCTTGACCCATCATTTGATATGATTTCTTCCAGGTACAAGTCCAGCATGTTGACCAAATGCTTTTACAGGAGGCACTTTCTACTCCTGTTGTTGCAGTTGCTTCACCTTCTTCGGTTCGGTGTGTAACTGGTTTTATTTTATCTTATTTTATGTGATATTTGATTACTTTCCTAAGTTACATGGAATGGTTTGACATGGGTTTGACCTTTTTTCATTTATCATTAGTGGTCTTTTTTCCTGCAATTGAGGACACTTTGGATTAAGTTGCCTCTGTGCCACCAAATCTACCATTTCATACATTTATTTACCACCTAGATGGAGTTTTAAGTCAACTTTGTAGTCACACCACTTATACTGAGGGTCAATGGGGCACCTTATAATTATTTTTCTTCTTTGGGCTACCTAGATTGATCAGAGGGTTTTGACGAGGAAGTTTTAAATCATGTACTTAGTTCATAAATCTTATTTAGTTTGTAAATCTCCATTGCAACAGTGCCTGGGTCAAACTTATTAACGATTCAAAGTCATGGAACAACTCAATTGCCTGTATTGGTGAGACAACTGCTTTGTCTGCAAAAAGATTAGGCCTACAAAATGTGTTCTACCCAGCGCAACCAGGCCTTGAAGGGTAATGTTCACTTTCTTTGCCAATTTTCTGGAAGATCTACCTTATGCCAGTATATTTTTTATGTAAGTTCGCAATTATAAACCCTTCATGCCGAGCGATGCTGAACTAGCTTGTGCTGCAATTCTATTTTGTGAACTTAGGGAAAATAGGCTTCTTTTTCAAATGTGCTTAATTGGAATTAGAATGTCTATTGTAAGGTTTGACTGCTGGTTGTGGCTGATTCTTTTTTTAAGGGGTATTTGTTTTCATTATAATTTTATAAGGTGCTAAGGAAGGGGAAAATACATGTAATTGATTTCATTATACTGACAATTGTTTCCATTAATTGTGAATTGGCTGTTAATGTTGGCGTTTCTTACTAGCTTCTCATAACAAAAAATGTTTATGTAAAGCTATTGATGAGAAGATAATCTAGTATGTGATGAAGTGGATAAATAACTTATATTTTTTTGGAGAATGGGTTCTGGATGTGGGATTTGTTTTTCTCCTTCTGTTAATGTAATGCCCCAAGGAAGACCCAAACCACATCCAGGTCGATACTGCAAAATGACTAGTCAATGGGACAATTAAAGCCCCTAATTATCATTATAAAAAGTAAGAACCTTTCTCTCCCAAGCAATGTGGGATCCCATTTACCACCTATATTCACTTAGTATGGGATATCACAGTTAAATGAAGGAGATCCATCCAAAATGTAAACCCATGATGATGGAGATAACGCTTAAATATCTGGAGGCAGTGGGACTGACTTAGCTAGGATTTTTTTGAGGTATTCTAGCTAAATGGGGTTATCTATAGCATTGGGTGGTGGATTTATGGAAGTTATTTTTTATGTTCTGGGTTGAACATCTTAATTGAGAATCTGTTTTGATGAATATAACTAGTTGTATTCCAAATGAGTTAGTTTCACATTCCTAATTTAGTGAAGTCGATTGGCAGGTGGGTTGATAGCATCCTTGAAGCTTTGGGATCACATGATCAGCTCTAGAAGGTCATGTTACCAAGGTATCTTTTTTTTCCTTTTTCTCTTCCAGTGTTTTAGTCATAATTATTTTAGTTGTTTCTTTCAGTTTTTACCAAGGGCTTGGCAAATTGATGAGGAGGTAACAAGTTCAGATTGGCAGCTAATGTGTAAACAAGGTGCGAAAGGAAGATGAAGTTCTTAGAAGCAGCATGGCAGAAAGGGGTAAGATCTTCAACACCCTGAAGAGATCGTATCCAATTGGCATAGCTTTCTTTTGAGGCTAGTCAAGAGGATATCCTGATGAAGAAATCTTTCCATTTTTGTATTAAAGCCAACATCAGGTGTGCTACTCTATTGACAATGAATTAATTTTTTGTACTCGTATATGAAATAATGACTATTAGTAGAAATTGCTTTTAGGATAAAGTGGCGAGTATTGTCTGCCCATAAATTATGCTGTATCACAGCTTTCATCATCAAAATTCGTTGTACACAATTTATTAGAGAAGCTTTTTACACTCACTATTATGCTTTGTGCCATGCCTTGCTTAAGTTTTGCTGTCCATACCTTCCTAAATGACTCATTTGAATCCTTCTTAATATGCATGATTCAGTGAGGTTTATAGCTGGGGTCATCTTTAATATTGGGTTGATCAAATAACCTTTAGGTCAAGTTGCGTCTTCATCCTTCCATTATTATGTGGTGGTGGGTGAGTTCACAATTCTTTGTAATGGTGTATTGTCTTTTTGTTTGAAATCAAATGCCTTATTAGCTACTGCTGTAGGTTTGGAATTTTTCATAAGTTACTTGTTCAAGTACCTATCAATGATGAAGCAGCATAGGTGCATCATAAGTTACTTGGGCAATTTTGATAGGTTTGAGATTTTGGAAATTTGGTGTAGAGTGAGGATGAATGCAGTTTTGGTTTTACAATTTCAGGCCTGTTTTGAGCTTGGATGGTAGAATTGTATGCATTATATTTGCATGTGGTTTGGCTGTGTTTGATTATGAGAAATCTGCTTTAGCTAGCTTATTTTGTTGGGGGGGGGGGGGGGGGGTGGGGTTTGGGGGGCGGTCAACCACTGATGTAGTGCATAAGCATTTTATATAGGTTAGGCTATCAGGGCTAGAATGTTTAATCTATGTAGTGTGTTTGGATCTGCACGCGCGGAATGGGACTCTTTTTTTTTTTAATCGTAGTTCATGGAATTTCTTGACTGGTGGCGTTGGGAGGATTTGAAATTTGGAGTTTCTAAAATTAGATATTTCTCAGTAAGATGGTAGGGTTTTGACTTCTTTGATATGGATAAATGTAAATAAATATAGTGAATGGATCTGATTTAGTAGGTATTAGAGAAGCCCCACCTTCTGCAGTTGTTGATATAGTCTTGCTGTCAATTATTTTTGTATTTGTTTTGGCTCAAAAATTTGTTTTCATGATATGCCCCACCTTTTCGTAAGATCAAATATAATTGCAGATCATTGCGACCAAATGGTAGTGATACTCTGATGAGATGTGAATGTGATTATTTTTAAGGAACTATTGACTTGCAGAACTATTTAGGCCAGACATGGAGTGCTGATAAATATCCAGTTCTCCGACCTCTTGGTTTCCTCGACTTTGATTGTGATCGCACCTGCTGGCAAAAGAGTTCAAAGCATGTGTCTAGAAAAACTCATATATGCCCAATATACCTGTATTATCTGAATTCAAGCATTCCCGATCTGCAATCCACTGAAGCTTTGCAGAGAAGCCTTGGTGAGTCTTCTAGTATATGCATCCGAGTCACATTGGCATATGTCATAAACCCAAGGAAACTTCACAAGAAACACAATGCAATGCCTTTGTTCGTATTCTTTGCGAATGACCGGCATAGATAGCTTTCTCTGGTTATAAAGAAACCTTGGGTTTTGTATTGAAGGAATCTCTCAAAGCCAGTTTACAAGTATTAAGAGCCCCGAGGCTTGTGTTTGTCGCTGGCTTTGCCATAGTCGGAGAAACTGGTTGAAAAGAAAACTATGATCATGGGTAGAGAAGAATTTGCTTACCGTTGATCCAGGCATAATCATTTCGGAACTGTGTTTTCTCATCACTCGACTCTTGAAAGTCCCAGATATTTCCATGGCTCCATGTCCAAGAGAAGAGCATCCTGGCCTGCACATATTAATCTTTCTCGTACTATTTTAAGCCAGAAAATGGCAGCAATGATGGTGGCAATCGTGCCATCCTCGGTGGGCTCTCTCTCTCTCTCTCTCTCTCTCTCTCTCATTGCAAGTGGATATAACTTTTAAAAGGAGCAATATGTTGGGGCAAGTGATATTTGAACTTGTTAATGAAGAAAGGAGACACCAAAGTCTGTTAGTAACAACGCATTGAAAAGTATATGAGCATGCCTTGTTTTGGATTTCAGAAATGTTGGGACTACACATCGGTACCAATGCTGTGGAAAGCAAACACAAGAAAAGTCCGAACAATTAATTTTAGAAATGATCGAGGAATTTGGAAGACACGGATGCTTATAGATTATAATAATGCGAAAATGATTGCCAAGTGTTGACAAATCATGCTTGGAGGAACCAAGCCTATAAAACAAAGAGATCATGGTTTGATATGTTATAGTTTTCTATACACACAGCGTAACCTATTATTATTATTATTTTTAATTATCCAGGTAAGTTTACTTTATAAAAATTTTGTATAAATAAAACATTTCTATTTTGTGTTTATGGCTTCCACTCTAAAGACAATAAAACAAGTCAAGAGACGTTAACTAAAAAATTTGCAAATAACAGTGCAATAAATAAAGAGAAATGATATTTGTAGTTTTAGGATGTGCAAGCACCCATCTCACTATCCAAACTATCATTCGGTAAACTCACTCATCTCATTTAAGGAGGTAGGAGTGCATGCAGTCGGTAAACTCACCCAGAAGCATCAACCCAGAAAAGAATGCGTACTAACTCACTAACCGAGTGCTTTGAAGCGTAGATATCAAACAAACAACTTGGATGACTTGAAAAAAGAAAAAAAAAAATGATTTCTTGGTTTGGAAAACAACATGGAATTGCAAATGAAGGGGAAACAAATTAAATAGTGGAAAAAATTAAATATCGGCAATTGGGTAATTATACCATTACATCTCATTTACTACTACTTTATTACTTAGTTATTTTTTTATTTTGCTATTTGAATCTGGATTAAAAATCTCAGAACATGACATTTTTGCATAATCTAAAAGAAAATAAATTCAATCAATGAACGTAATCACTTAATTTAATTAAAAATAAATTTAATTTTATAAAAATTGACTCAAAGAGCACTTAGATTACGTTTAGATATTGATATGATCTCAGATGATCTGTGAAAATAGTGAAAAAATAATAAATAATTTGTGAATAGAAATAAACTGTTTGTAAATAGTAAGTGAAGTAATCGACTTACCAAACAGAGTCTTAAAGTCTCATTCGACTCATTTAGTACCACGATCCGTAAATCATGTTTCTTGGGTTATTGAGAGTGACATTTTGTCCGACTACCTTATATTTTCATATAAGGCCTATAAATACTCATATACTCTCATTCATACATATACATATGCACAACAATACAAGACCCGAAACACTTCAAGTTCTTACACTAAGCTCTTGATTAATCAAACAAGATAAATTCTCTTATACACTTAATGGGACCGACTTCACTTATTAACCCAAACATGTTGAAACCCTAATTTTTTAAATCATACTAAAATCAATAAATCACATACTTTATCACATATGAAGTATGTGAATGATATTAGTATGTGGTGTGATTGTATTCCGGATTTTATTGCTCAAGTCCTCTGCCTTGATAAGTGTCTGTAATCTCCTTTCTTTATTAATGGAAGTTATGTTTTTTATCAAAAAAAAAAAAAAAAAAACTATCCTCAATGAAAAATCAAGCTTCTGTGATTATCTCCATCACTATACATTTCGGTTCAAGCAAGGCTAGACATACAAAAATTTCAAACATATTTTCTTGCAAAGATCTCAAGCTAACCTTCAAGGAACCGAAACCTATGGCTATTTAACACAAGTATGACTTCTTAAAATTTTGTTGGAATCATGCAAACCTAAACTATTTATCATCCTCAAAGCAAATAAAATATATAATATTATTTTATACGTAATTAGGGTTCAATTAGTGCTAAGATATAATTTCAAAAATGAAATTTATCTCTTTTTATCAACTTACAAATTTTACGATAAACAGTTATTAATTTAACAGATTTTATTCTTCAGCTAAATAAGCTCCCCCCATTTGTGGGCCTGATCTCCAATCCACAGGTGAGAATTGAAAGCCCAATACGTCCCTAAATTTCAAAGCTTAACAAACTTTAGGGATTGAATTCCAGCAAACATTTTCTAGCTAGCATTGAATTCCCTGCTCTTGATAAATAATTAATGAAAAATGTTACAACCATAAAACTAAATCCACACTGACATAGCTTCATAAGATATAATAGATGTATTTTTTAATCTTACGTATCATATCAGGTCATGTATATCAATTTTTTTATAATTAAAATTAAGAATTGATAAACAGAATCATCTTAATATGAATCAAGATTTAAGATCTCTTACATTAAGGAAATCGAAACTCTTTAACATTATTCTTCGGTGATAAGGATCATAATTCGTTGCATTTCAACATGAAATGACTCCAATATTTGGGCCTACGAATCGTAGACAACCGACAACTTCACAAGTTTTGGATCCTCAAGAAACTTGCTTTTGATTTTCCTATTCATTTTCCCCCTTGGCAATCACCCCTGCAGCAGGTAAAACAGTCTTTTCAGCATGTACGTATCTACTTTTTTGCCCTTTACAAAGGTCCCTTACCCGAAGAGAGGCAACTTTTCCCTTTTCTATTTTTGCCCGACCCCCACATGATGATCATAAAAGTGAGGGTCCAGAAACCCATGCATGCATGGCTAATTCATAGCCATCACGCAAACTTCCATAACCAGTTGGACACCACAATAATATATATATATATATATATATATATATATATATATATATATAAAGCCTTTTGCCATCTTTTGACGTACATTGATTATGTGATTATTTCATTTTTATTGCTGGAATTTCCTGACCCAATTTCAGTATGCGAGCATGCATGTTTTCATGCAACTATGCCATCTGCTATCCTCTCCTGTTAGAAAAATTCTATTATTAAGTCAGTACGTAGAACAGTTTATTAAAATGATATAATTTTTAAAACTACGTACAATATTAAAAGAAAAATATTTTAGTCATAAATAAATTCTATAAAAATAAATCTTCAAACTGACGTCATGACTTGATATCATTCATTAGATTGTAATTTTTTTTTATTTTTTATTGTAAAGTAGATCTAACGTATAATATGAAACCATGTCAATTTGTGATTTTATTTTTATGGGATCTCTTTGTATTAATTTATAGCACTTCTAGTATCAAAATGATTGTAATATATAGTCTAATGGACACGTCCAATGCGTGCAGGTAGAAAAGGAAAGAAAAAGAAAGGAGAAGAGAGAAACGACAACCGTTCATAAGCTTTGCCTTTTAGCCTTTAGAAAAAGATAGAGGTGAAAATGATTTTAGTGGCATGAAATCAAAGTTCATTTCGTTATCACAAAGTCCGCCCAGACCAGTGAAAAGTAGTATTTATTAGGATCTGAAAAGCTTTCAAAGGGTACGTAATAGCATAAATTGGACACTTTTTACAGGAGACACGGATGAGAAGGATGCCAGCTTTGTGCATGAAAGGACCTGTACGTGGGGTATAAAGTCGATCGTTTTATGGAACCCAGTATCAGACCCACCATTCGTGACCATTCGAAGTTCTACTGCATTTTCATGCCAATAACATTAATCATGATTCCCGCCCGTCCACCTGATGGATTGGGTTCCTTATTATACCCATTATATATGTATGTATACGTATGATTCGATTGCTTTTTCTGTAGGAGTAAAAGCTTCTTAAATTTTAGAAAATCTACCTTTAAGCTAAATGTAGAAATCTAATTATAAAAGTAAACTTATAAATTGATGTATCTTGATATGATTTGTTAGATCTATTTTATAATAAAAAGAATTCTACAATATGATGTCTCACTCTTTTTATATAGATCAAACATTTTTTTTTCTACCCTAATGTAACCCCACCAAAAGGGGAGTCTCTCTCTCTCTCTCATCTGTTTTCTTAGTTTCTTCGTAGGTACTATTATTTCTTTCTGGTCGGCAAAGATAAAATTAAACCATATGCATGTCCGTAGGATAGACATCGAATTATTTTGTTACTATTTTTAGCTTAACAAATATCATCAATACCCCACGTTGAAGAAATCTCATAAAAATAAAGTTATAATCTGACATGATTTTATAAAATATGTTAAACTTAAAATAATTTTACAATTTAACATATCACATTAAGGCATTTCCTGTGAATTTACTTAATTTTGTAAATTTGTTTTGTGATTAAAACATTTATTTTGAGTAAATATACAAGTCTCTCAATGGAATGCGATTTTGCACTAATATTAATTGGCACTTGATCATGATCATTTGATTAATTACTGACATCCCGGCCTTACTTTTTTTTTTTTTTCTTCTTAAATCTCAACTGTTCAGTTACAATTGAGCTAGCTTTATGATCTGTTCTTGTCTAGTAGTAGCCAGGCCACTAGCTCGAAGTTGTACCAACTTCTCAAATGGGGGCTATAAAATTTTATTGGCTAGTTAATTTCAAAGCAATTAATTAACCCACATTAGTACTTTCTTGGCATTTTGCACTGAAATATTTTAGTAAAAGGCCTCCCATTAATATTGAGAGCTTATTTTTTGTTTTTTCCTTTTTTTTGGTAATAAAGGGATAATTGGAGGTAGTTTTTCAATCTGAACGTGATCGAGAAAAATTGATAGGAGGGTCGCATGAGATGCTCATTTTAATCGAGTTTAAATGAGGCAAAGCTTAGATCCCAACTTCACAAAGGAGTTCGAATTTATGACTTAATATATATCAAACCACTTTAGCATTATCCAAGGACGATTGAGTCACCACCCGTAACGGTGAGAGCTTAGACATTTGATTCAGTTGAAATGGTCGTTTTTCATGAAGCATATGTTACCGTTAATTTAAAAAGAAAAATACTTTAATCACAAATAAATTATTTTTTGATATAATAGATTTCATAAATTAGAGGCGTAATAATGGGTCCACTGATCTCTTACAGCTAGCTAGCTAAGGTAGTAGTGCTAGCTAGTTAGCTATAATATTAATTCTGTCAATTAAACTACAATTAATTAGGGCATGCATTTTCTGACAAAAGAGGTACGTACGTACGTACGTAGTAATTGCATGCATGCATTAATTTTGAAGTCCCCCAAGCTACCCATCATCGACCGTATATTCCTAGATCCCTTATATATTATATGTACTTGTCGTACTGTTTAATTTGCTGTAATTTTTATGATATATATATATATATATATATATCTATCTATAACGTTCGAATTAATTAAAGTCATTTATTATTTATCTAGCTACCTTTTCTAATTTCTTATTAATGTTTTTTCTCGAACATTATAACGTCTACATACAAAAGAATATGATCACGTATATTATATATAGAATAATAGACAAATTAATTAACATCGATCACTCTAGAATTATCTAGAATGGTAGAGAAATATTAGACACATCATGAGTTTGATTATAACATATGCTTTTGTTGGTGCGAATGATCTCCAATCAATCAACATTTTGACAATTTTTCATTTTATTTATTTTTAAGTAAAATAATTAATTATAAAAAATCTAGATCTCAAACAAATATCTCGACGTCTGGCCTCAATCAAAGTCAGAATTAAGAAGATACCATGATCCCCATATTTGGCATTATCGATCGAGGCCTTTGTGGGGATGATCAGATGATCAATCATGTCATGCTGAATTATCAACTTGATATCAATAATTAACCATATATATATATTTTTTTCTGAAATCAAGCATATATAATTAGGTAGATGGCTGATCATAATCTCATGCATGTCATGTGTTTCTTGAGAGTCAATGTCAATCTATCATGCACGTCGCTTGGGTCGTGGGTGGCGTGTCCATTCCCTCATTACGTAAGTGTGAGTGTGTGTGTGTGTATATATATATATATATATATATATATATATATATATATATATATATATATATGTATGAGATAAAGTTATAAACCTCTCATTTTCACGATTGCTTGCCATTTCATCAACAGTACCAATAATTCCTTGTATTAATTTCGTGCCTTGTCCTTTTCTTTTCTTGTCAGATAACATAAATACGACGTAGAATGATTAGAAATGATAATTACAGTCGTGATTATATAAGCGTCGCGAAATCATTTTGCAAAGTGAATAAATACGAGATCCACATAAAAAGAAAATTAATTTTCTAATAGTGTACTCCTCTTTTTTTCAAAACGACTGTACGATATTTACATACTCCACAACTGTATGTAGTATTACTCACGTAGAATATATACATCATGCACGCATAAATGTAGAATATTATTGGGTTGAAAAAAAAAAAAAACAGTGGTTTGTATAAAAGTGCAAAAATGTTAGTCATTTTGAAAAATGATTTGTATATGTTTTAAATATATAAATTTCATACAATTCATTAATTGAAAAATAAAAATAAATTCCATCGTAAAAAGGTATAAAAAAAACTATCATTTTTTATAGGATTTATTTTTTTTTATAAAAGACATGTGCAATTTAAAAAAAAAAAAATTTATTTTGGTTTTACGCATGACTGATAATAATATAATATTTTCTTCTGTTTTCTATAAATCCATTTAGAAATAAGATTTTATTTTGGTTTTAAGACGCTAGTACTGCATTCAAGGCATAGCAGTTTTCTATATTTTTATATGTACTTTGTTTGCTATATATGTTTCTTGTGGCCTCAGCCTAGGGATGAATTTGGTCAGGTCCGGTCGGTCTGGATGAGGTTTTGTGGACAGGACCGGACCAATTCAGTCCAGGGTTTTCTCACCCTGGACCGGACCGAATAGGCATAAAGACCGGACCGGTCCGGTCCAATTCGGTGCGGTTCGGTCCTATTCGGTCCAACCCTATTCCAGATGGGCCAATAGCCCAACCTTATTCTTCTATTTTTCGGCCCAATAGTAAAATCTACTAACATTTTATCCAATTTGAAGCAAAAAAATACAACTTATAAAGCCACCCACAAAATGCTTATAAAAAAAATGCAAGTTACAAAGCTATTCACCGATAGTCTAAAAAGGAATAAATTATAAAGCAATATGCTAACTAAATTACAGTGAATAAATTTAAATAAAAGGTTTTATTACAAAAAATAAATTTTATCTATATCCATCAGAAACTTTAAAAAAGGAACAACTACTTGATTTTCTTACTACTAATCCATCCAAATAATTTAAACAAGGTTAAAACTAAAAATTATACTAGATACTGAAAGAAAATTGAAAAAACATTCCCAAGCAAATTTGGCTTCTAAAAGGAAGAAAGAAAAAAAAAAAAACCATTCCCAAGCATAGATAATAAAAACTAAAAATTATACAGGTCCCAAATAACTGGAAAATTAAAAGTTTTAAATACAAATTACAATTTACATCAATGCAAATTATACAATTATTCTCCTAGCAGCTCTTAAGTCCTAGCTTCCTACATCTTTTGGCTTGGCATACTTTTCACTTTTCAGTTTTCACAATACGCTGTAAAGTGTAAATAAAAGAATTATTAGCAAATAGTAAAAGTGAAAATTGAAAACTAATGAGCTAAAATACATTTCCTCTCATTAACTTGCATTGGTTGTAGACATTGTATTTGAAGCCTCCATAGAATTGTCACCGTCCAGAACAAGTTCTGTACAATAAAGAAACAAAACATATTATATAAATTTTCATAACATATAGTATTATAGATCATAAAAGTTATAAAATGAAGTACTTATAAAAAAAAAAGTTATAAAATGAAGTAAGTAAGAAACATACCCAACTGCCTCTCAAAATCTTCCACTTCATTCATTAAAGTCCTAAGGTTGATTGGAGTAGAAGAAGAACGAAGCCGATTCTGTGTACAAATTAGAGCCTCAACCATCATCGAAAATAAACTACTTCAAAAAGGATCAAGGACACGACCCGCTGTGCTAAATGTAAATTCAGAGGTCATTGTAGATACCAGTATTGCGAATACATCTCGTGCAACTTTTAAAAGTACACGATATCTAACTGAATTAACCCTCCACCAAATAAGAATGTCAAAACTTGAAAATGCCTCCTCACAACTTTCAGCTAGGTATCTATCAATCTCATTTTTGCTCCCCAAAGTATTTTCCGACTGTAACCGTTGCTTGAATATGACCATTCTTTCTGCCGTCCTATCAACTCTATCACTACCACTACCATCTGTAGAATTTACTTCTTCACGTGGGGGACTTGTGCGCTGCTGTTGTAGATCAGAATTGTTGCCTCCCTCATTATCAACGTATGCCTCATACATGCGGATTAAAACATTTTTAACCTTTCAACTCAAATCAACAGCTTTTGTGGGATCATTGGCATACATGCATTCCAATGCAAAGTCAAAATATCGCATCTTATACCGAGGATCAAGAATAATCCCAACAAACAACAACATATTCATATTATCAAAGTCGCCCCAATATTTGTCAAATTTTTTCTTCATATTTGTGGCCATTAATCCCACCATGGGGCTTCCTATTTCACACTCCACATCAATTGCATCGGCTTCCTATTTCACACTCCACATCAATTGCATCGGATATTTTAACTAACTCTAGAAAAAGAGTTGGAAGTTACATATTCATTCCCCGAAAAAGATAAAGTTACATAATGAAATAGTTCAAGAAACCTTACAAACAACTTTACCTTCTCCCAATCGTTATCATTGGGAGGCCCTAACTTCTTTGATGTTCTCCTATTCACCACATCACCAATTTGATCATCATCGTCATCATCGTCTCCAACACTACTAAGGAACCCCGAATCTTCTTCTTCCAACCGTTCAAAAGCTTTTCAAAATTTTAAAACCCATTCCAACATAAGATAGGTGGAGTTTCACCTAGTCGGTACATCTAAACAAATGCCACTTTTGCTTCCAATTTCTTCCAACCTAATACATTTTTTAAATGTACTCCACCTTTGAGGTGAGGACTTAACATATTTCACAATTAACTCATCAAATTTCCTCAACCCCTCACGGACAATTAAGTTTAGGATGTGGGCACAACACCGAACATGCAAGAATTCATGTTCCAAAAAAGTATCCTTCCTATACTTGGTTTTTTTCTTCAAATAAGAAATTGCTCCGTTATTAGAACTTGCATTATCAAGTGTGATTGCAAATACTTTTGGTCTCCCCCAATCATGCAAGCACATCTCTATGGCCCTACCAAGTGTATCTATCACCCTTGTGATTCTCAACCAAACAAAAAGAAAGAATTCTTTTGTATAGTTTCCAATTATCATCAATAAAGTGTGCCGTGAGACACATATAATTGAGATTTTGCACGGATGTCCATGTATCCGTGGTGAGGGAAACTCGTTGCCCTTGAAGAGCACTTCTTAACTTAGTTTTTTCCCTTATATATGCACTAAAGCAATCATTTGCAACCGTAACACGGGATGGAATCCCTACCCACTTAGGGCAAACAATGAGCATAAATTTCTTGAAACCCTTTCCTTCAACAAACCTAAAGGGTAACTCATCAAGAATAATCATTTCTGCTAAGGCTTGTCTGCAAGCCTTAACACTAAATGATATGAGTACAAATCCCCCACTATCACTTCCTACACCTGCCTTTCATCCGAGAGTAGTTCGAGACTTATCCGTCTGTCTCAATGGACATTTCTTACATTGTTTTTCAATATGATACTTCATGGACTTTGTACCGTTGGTCTTCGTATCACATGCATACGAAGCACCACAGTAATTACATGCCGCCCTTGGTTTAGTTGGATTACCTTTTGGTATTATTGTAAAATGATCCCAAACCGTTGACCTATGTCTACCACTACCACTCAGTTTAATATTAGCACTTACATTGGGTGGGAGTGGAAGAATGTCTTGCCCATGTGTAGCCTGTGTTGACTCTACATCATCTGTAGTAGAATCTTGTGGAATCAGTTCTGGAATATAGTCCATCTAGAAAAGAAAGAAAGGGAATTAAATACTAATTAAGGGTTTAGTTCTTACACGATCTCATCAAGAATAATTAAGGGTTTAGTTCTTACAAAAAATATTTCACCTAAAAATACACAATCTGAAAAAACAATATTTGAAAAATATTGTTTAGTCATTGATCAACATTAACAATATTTGAAAAGACAGTACTCTTAAAAGGGGGAAAACCTAAAACTGGACAACATATATAGCACTAGTGAATCAGTGATCTGTGTAACATTGTAAATGTGCCCTATATTTTAACATGAAGGCTGAAGCTATGTAAAGTTATAAATGTGCACTACAATACTCATTACTCCCACATTACACTTCAACTATCATTTTCTTAAAGTTATAAATCTTATAAAACCCTAATTATTAATATCACAAACCCAATCAGTGATTGGCAATCACAATTCACAATTCACAATTCACAAAACCCTAATAACACAAACCCAATCACAATTCACAATTCACAAACACAATCACTAAATGAATAAATTTCGGATTCAAAAATTCCAAGAAAACCATTTACCAGATTTCGGATTCATTACCGTGATTGTGAATTTGTGAGGCCAATTCCCCGAGAGTCAGTGCGTCAGTGCTTGGGTCTATGCGTGGCAGTGTGGCTGCGTGGGTGACTGGATCTGGGTCTGCGTGGGTGACTGGGTCTGCGTGGGTGACTGGGTCTGCGTGGGTGACTGGGTCGGTGATTAAGAGACGAGGGACGAGAGAGAGGCGAGACGAGGGAGTCGAGGGACTGAGAGAGGCGAGACGTTGGTCTGTGATTCGTGAAGACTCGAGACAGAGACGAGAGAGAGGCAGAGACGAGGGACTGAGAGAGAGGCGGCTTATGCTTGGACTTTAGGGTTTGAAAAGAGAGGAAACAACACCGTTTATTCGGGACTTGGAGTTGGGACTCCCTCAAATGACAAATCATCAAATGTGATTATTTTTTTTTAAATGATAATTAAAAAATTTCTTTTATGGTTTGAAAAATTGATAATTATAATTTATATATATTTTTAATACATTTAAATTTTTAATAGACAATAGTGATTTAGTTATAGTGATTAGTATTAATATTAGTTATAAATTTATATATTGGTATAACTATATTTAATATTAGACTATAGTTATATATTCGTATTAGTTATAAACTTAGTGATTTAATATAGCTATATAATATATTAGACTATATAATAGTATTAATATTATACTATTAGTATAGTTATATATTAGTATTAGTTATAAACTTATAGTGATTTAGTATAGTTATATAATATATTAGACTATATAATAGTATTAATATTATACTATTAGTATAGGTATAAACTTATATGTTAGTATTAGTTATAAACTTATAGTGATTTAGTATAGTTATATAATATATTAGACTATATAAATTAATAGTATTAATATTATACTATTAGTATAGTTATATATTAGTATTTGTTATAAACTCACAGTAATTTAGTATAGTTATATAATATATTAGACTATATAATAGTATTAATATTATACTATTAGTATAGTTATAAACTTATATGTTAGTATTAGTTATAAACTTATAGTGATTTAGTATAGTTATATAATATATTAGACTATATAAATTAATAGTATTAATATTATACTATTAGTATAGTTATATATTAGTATTAATTATAAACTTATAATCATTAGTCATTAGTCATTAGTCATAGTCATATTAATAATTTAATACTATATATAGTTATAACTTATAGTCTTATAGACTTATAGTGATTTCTTTATAATTATAGACTATAAACTATAGTTATAGTATTATAGACATAGTGATTTAGTTTAGTTATCAATTTATAATTATATAATTATATTGATGATGTTAATTGTTATTTGTTACTAACTTAGAGTATATTAATGTATTATAATTTATGATATTTCTAAGTTAATGCATAAATTATAATGAGCTATTTATAATTTTTTACATTTTGTATATGAAGCAATAACTAATAAGCATAAATAATTTAATTATCCATGATTCCATACATCCATACATACTTTATATTTACTTGCAAGTTACAACTTAGGTCATAGTCTCATAGATGTTAGTGGTCACACATTAGTTAATTATGAATTGATAGGTTAATTTATAATATATGATTAATATAATGTTAATTTGTAATTACATATTTAAAATTTTATATTCTAAATGGAGATAGGTTAGATAAAAATTACATAATTTATTATACAATTATTATATAAAATAATATATTTAGGGATAGGTTAGATGAAAACTACATAATTTATTTTACAATAATTATATAAAATAATATATTTATTAAAAAAAAAAGATTTCGGTCGGTCTGGTCTGAGAAATCTCCACCCCGGGACCGGACCGAACCCCGAAATCCCACTACTTTCTAGACCGAGACGGACCCTCCATTTCTTCGGTCCGGTCCGGACCGGCCACCTTACACCCCTACTCACGCCTCGGATATTCATATAATTTCTCTATAACTAATATTATTTAATTTGCTCATAAAAATAACGATATAAAAAGTTTCTATTCAGTCATGCATGATTTTATTTTTTTAAAGTTACTACAGCTAGTGTAATTGTAATTTTTTTCTTTTTATTTTCAAATATTTTTTAAACACTTTTAAATATTTTTTTAATCATTAAAAAAAATTAAAATATCGTAACGGTAACACGATAACTTTTACGGGCAAAATCAAGAGGCCAAACAAAACGAATAGCAGAGTAACACAGATCACATTGATTACCATGTCAGTGACTCAGTACACAAATCATGACCGAAATCTTTGTCCTTGTTTCGTATTTAGAAGCCATTATCCACATATCCCTTAAAGTCCTGACTGCAATATTAAGTTCATTTATTTGCTCGGATATACCTCAACTCGGATTTCAAATTCGGGTCGAAATTCAGATTGAATTAGTCTGAGTCAGATTCTGAATCGGATCTTTAATTTTAAACTCAGCTTGAAATTTGAATCGGTTTAACTCGGATCAAATCTAGGCTAAAATTCATATGAACCCGAGTCGTAAATGGTACTTGGTTTTTTTGAGTTCCATTACTCTCTAGATAAGATAGATATCTGAGCTCCCCACAAGGATCCATTCTCACTTGAATTTCCTGAAAAAAAAAGAAAACAAAAAAGATTTTGAGTTCCTAAAGCTGAAAGAAATTATCTCATTTCTTGGTGCTGTTTGAAAATGATATCATTACAAAGTGAGATCCTACAGCTTGCTGCTGTCAAATAAAGGACTAAGCGAATTATAGGTGGATGAATTCAACGCAAAGATCATTATTCGCATTGTTGTCCCAAAACATGATTATTATTATTTTTATACCATTCTAAATAATTATATGTAAAGTTCATCAAATCGTGATCAATGTGATTGCAACCTGGAATTCAACTGGTACGTACCCTCAACAAAAGAGGCAACATTTCTCAACCATGAGCATCAGAATAATTAGAGAATGATAATGAATATTCAAAGAACTGAACTTATCACTTTAAAATACGTTAATTTTTATATTTATTTTTATAGGATCTATTTATAGTTAAACAATTTCTAAAAGTATATAAAATAATAATAAGAGCATTTTAGTAACATAATTGTTATGTTACTATTATTTTCATTAATTTACTTCCAAGAATATCAATTGAGGTGTTATTCCTCTCTTTTTCTTTTTTTTTTTCTTCCTGTCGGAGAATACATTGGCCAAAAGGGTAACAAGAATTAAAGATTAAAAAGGGCATGGGAAGCGTTAAAGATTAAAAATAGAGAAGGCGCACGTTGAGTCATGATCGTGACAAAGCTAAGGTGGAGCACAGTGCGTTAGAGCATTGGGTTGCGTACGACACTCTCGCTACTGCATTCTTCGCAAACCAACCATATTCACCTTTCACCGATCCACCTGACTAGCACTCTCTCTCTCTCTCTCTCTCGTTTCCTTGAAATAACGAAGCGGTGGAAGATGCAGACACAGATCACCTAGTTAGTCTTTTTGTGGTCTGTAGTTGTACACACGTGCAATTCCCTGTGTTTGGCATCTTCCAAGGTCGTGTAGCTCGAAATCTTGGCCATTTGTTATCCGGGTATTCTCTGGTTTTCTTCGCTGTAAACGAGGAATCCATGGGATCAGAGTGATCGGTGCCATTTGCTATTCTTTTGTGTGGGAATGAACCCTTTTTGAAAAAGTTTTGATCTCCATTTCAAGCTATTCGAAACGGGTATTTCTTCGAATGGCGTGCTTTCATATCTTTGTTTTTCTTTGTCACCATTGCTATTGTTTATGTGATTATAACTGAGTTTTGGTCTTGTGGATTTGACAGAAGTCAAGGATGAGTACTGAATTCAGGACGAGGCTTCAGTCCATGAAAGCAGCTCCCATGAAGCAGGAAAATGTAATCAAACAAACATCCTTAATTATCCGTAGTCTGAACTGTGTATTCTGGTACCTTTGGTATTTAATTCTATACAGTATTAGATGTATGTTGACAAACGGTTTCTACTGTAGAAAGTTGTAAGCCATGAAGTGTAATCATTCATATATGGGGCAACAGTTTTCACCTGAAAATGTGGCTTCAGTTTCAATGAAGACGCTCCTGAAACCAAAGCTCCCAGAAATCTCGCAAAAGTAGAAATCTTTGATGGGAATCCAAGAAGTTTGTTGTTTGAAGTGATTCTTGTTCCGCTTTTTCAAAACTTTATAACCGGGATCTTGAAGCCCTGAAACTTGGTTATTTAGGATCTCTGTATACCTCCCTTCCCTTCAAAATAACTAATTATATATTGCAATTCTTCTGTCCATTGCATGATTCTCTTGTGTTAGCTGATTTTTTCAACTTCTTTTTCTTTTTAAAGGAGAAGCAGGATATGCAAGGGAGCAAGATAAATGATGCTGCAAAAGCAACGAGGAGTCAAGGGGCCTCCAGAAAGGAGAGAAAAATTGCATTGCAGCAAGATGTATGAATAAAATTCTTGCAGACCCTTTTTTTTCTGTGGATTCCAATTTTATCATGTATTGTGGATTGAGAATAATTCAGTTTGAAGTTTTGATTTTCAGGTTGATAAGCTCAAGAAAAAGCTTAGACATGAAGAGAACATTCACAGAGCTTTGGAAAGGGCTTTCAGCAGGCCTTTGGGAGCTCTACCTCGTCTTCCCCCTTATCTCCCTACTTATGTTAGTAATTCAGAACCTCTTTGGGTTCCTTAGTTCAATTCAAGTAACTTTGGTCACTAAAACTTAGAATCCAAGCTTGTAATGGCCAAGTTGTAGTTCGAGAAAGCATTGCAAAAGATGAATGAATTGAATTGATACATTTGAAGGCAGAGGACAAAGAAAAGCAACCCAAATTCTACATGATGTTCAATGGTTCTTTTTTTTTAAGCATTTTCATATTTCCCAAGAGGAAACTCTATTCTTTTAATGTCGGCTTTTGATTGTTGTAGACATTGGAGCTTCTTGCCGAGGTGGCTGTTTTGGAAGAGGAA
Organism: Juglans microcarpa x Juglans regia; assembly: GCF_004785595.1. Taxonomy (NCBI): domain Eukaryota; kingdom Viridiplantae; phylum Streptophyta; class Magnoliopsida; order Fagales; family Juglandaceae; genus Juglans; species Juglans microcarpa x Juglans regia. Next base: position 7,007,862 of record NC_054609.1, read on the forward strand.
GTGGTTCGGCTTGAACAAGAAGTTCTGCATTTTAGACAGGATCTGTATCAGGAAGCCGTCTACATATCATCCTCTAAAAGGAGTGGAGAGAATTCAATTGATTCATATGCCCAATACCCGATTCAGAATTACAAACCAGAGCGACACAAATTTTCAGCTCTAAATGGGGGTGATTCCTCGGTGTGCACAAGGAGGCATGGACCCTCTCTTTCTGGTAAGCTTTCAGCTCAATTGGATCTAAAGGCATATCCTTATGACGTTTGAGGACATGCATCTTGTCTGGAAAAAGGCTTTGAAAGTTTGTCCTCTTCTTCATTTCCAGAAGATGGTAGGGGAAAAGAGTACAAATGGTGTCAAAACTCGACAAAGAACCAAAAGGGATCCCCAACCCCTAAATCCCAAACAATAAAAACTCCAGTTAAAAGACCTCTAATAAGCCAGAGATCATCAGAGAAGCATTTGGATCCTCAAAATTTACAGGTACCTACTGATATCACTAATTTTCACTTTCTTTTTTCTTTTCCCTTTTGATGAGATGGGGTGGGCTATGTATACTCGTTCCTATTCAATGAAATCAATATTAGTGTTCAAATTTCCAGGTGGAATGCAGATTGAAAGATCAAGCAAGTCTAGAATCAAGAACCCCGGATGAAAAGCCGTCAAGAGATGATGGCCCAAACAGAATTTCTGAAGATATTCTGAAGTGTTTATTGAGCATTCTCTTGAGAATGGGTTCAAAGAAGAATCATAATATGGCAGAAAATTTTCCATACTTATTGACCTTAGGAACTCGAGAAAGCAGTGAAGAAGCAAATTATAGGGACCCTTATGGTATCTGTTCAGAATATGGAAAGAGAGATATTGGTCCATATCATAAATTATATCACATTGAAGCTAGCTCAATCAATCCAAATCGATCAGCAAGTTCTTTGTTTCTACTTCGTAGATTAAAGTAAGTTCTCTGTTTTTTTTTCCTGCTTCCTAGACTAAAGTAAGTTCTTAGAAGATACGAGTCTATAACAGTGTCTCGCTTTATTCATGATATCGATAAAATATACAAGAAGTTAAAGCAAATTCGTTTTCTGTATTCTTAGGCTCCTCCTGGGGAAACTTGCCTCCGTCAACTTAGAGAGCCTCACCCATCAGGAAAAGCTAGCGTTCTGGATAAACATTTACAATTCCTGCATGATGAATGTATGTATATCAAGGTCCAAATGGAGTTTAGATACCTGATTTTGTTTTCTTTTTGGCTTAAATTAGTGATAATTTGTTTTCTGTACTTGCATTTTATATACCAATATCAAAGAGCAAAGAAGAATCATTCACTATTTCATATTGCTTCAGGCATTCTTAGAACATGGCATACCGGATAGTCCTGAGGGGGTTGCTGCTTTAATGCAGAAGGTACATACTATACGGGAACTCCTCTTACTAGGATATAAGGACATATTATATATTTTCACTGAGGTGAACAATAATGTTTGAAGGCTTCTGCAAACCAACTCATCGCATTTAATGCTATGTGTAAAGACAATTATTTATGCACTTCCATTACTTTCTACTCAGGCAACAATAAATGTTGGGGGACACTTGCTAAATGCAGTAACAATAGAGCATTCTATCCTGAGATTGCCTTTCCACTCGAAATATGTAAGTAGTAGTGCCTACCTCATGTCTGTCTCTAGATTTCTCTAGCTTGAAGATAAAAATCATTTCATCAAGTTTCTTACTTTTTAGGTGCACCAGACATTTTTAGAGGGTACAAAAAACGCTGGGAAGACATGGAGAAGCATAGTTGGATTGGAGTTTTCTGAGCCATTGGTGACATTTGCACTATCCTGTGGAAGCTGGTCCTCCCCTGCTGTAAGTTCACAGAGAGTAGTTAGCTTCGCTTAAATTACCAACCTCTAGTCCCACATCCATAACAGGCCATTTAAGTGAAGCTCTTCAGTGGTCCTGAGTTCAATGAAACATGGTACTTAAAAAAGATTCCCATATACATATGCTTATATTTAATGACACTGCCATACTTCAAAGATGACAATTAAAAGGGTGGTGAATAGCATTGTTCTTTTCTTCATAGATTAATGTGCCCTAAGGAAATAGTAGTCGTTTTCTCTGTGGTTTGGGCAATTCTCTTGTCTTCCTTCCCTGTGAATTATCTGTTGAAATTAGCCTGCAAAATAATCACTATTCTGTCCGGCGTCATATAGTGATAATGAGTTTTATGATTGATCATGTCTGAGTTCACACAGTTACTAGGGTCTTAGGGATACCCTGTTGCAGTGATCCCATGGCTGATTTATTCACTCTAACTTCCTCCCATATGAAGGTGAGAGTGTACACAGCATCTCAGGTGGAGAACGAACTGGAAGTGGCTAAAAGAGAGTACTTACAGGCTGCAGTTGGAATTTCAACAACGAAATTTGCAATCCCAAAGCTGTTAGATTGGTATTTACTTGACTTTGCAAAGGACTTGGACTCGTTCCTTGATTGGATCTGCCTTCAATTGCCATGTGAACTTGCAAAAGAAGCAATTAAGTGCCTTGAGTGGGGCAAACAGGAACCACCTCATTCACAGTTTGTCCAAGTTATGCCCTATGATTTCAGTTTTAGGTATCTTTTATACTCGGAATAATGTCTCCTTTTGTTACTTGGGATCTGAGGGCCTTTGGGTTGCAATTTTGTTGTATACATATAGCTGGTTGTATATGGTCTTCTGCTTGTAAGTATTTGTGAGGTCAACGTTCTCTTCACTGAGGAGTTCTGCATGAAGCTATGCTTTGTGAAGAGTTGGTTTCCAATAAAAAGGTATTTTCTTGACTCAAGATTTCCAACAATTCCTGTCTGTGTGAAGGCCGGCAATATGGTGCAAGTTCCACGCAATTGAAGTTAAACAGAAGCGGTGAATTTAATTATTCAAGCAATATTTTAACACTCACATATGTGTGAGACTCACGGTCCCTTTAATAAATGGGTTTACCATAATATTTAGTTAAATAAGGTTGTGGAGTTAGAATTCAAATCTAGGATTGTATTTAAATTACTTAGAGTTCTTGATTGAACTCTAGGCAAAGAGTGGAAGCGAGATAGACATATAAAATGAGTTTTGCATTATTTATAGTTGTGCGAGCAAATTTCTCAGATAACATTAATTGTTCAATAAATGTTATGCGTCTATTTCATGTATTTATCTTTTTTACGCTCTAGGCCTAGAGTTGGGTCAAGAGCTCTAAGAAATCCCTATCTCCAAGACAAGGAGGTAAATTTGATTATTTAAACTATATACTTAACACAAACACACACAAAAAAAGGGTATAAAAACAAGGAACCTCTCACAAAAAGAAATAAGACTGTTGCTGAACAATTTCTTAAATTGGAAAGAAAAAAAAATACATCGATTTCAAAATCGATGCGCGCATGCCATTACACAATGGGTAGCTTCCAATTATATTACTAGAAGCATTCCTCTGATCAAAGTTCTGCAGTGTTTGTTGGATTTTCATAGTAGGAATGATCCACCTATTCTTGTCTCTTCTTCTTTCTATTAATCTGTATTTTCTGAACTGATGTATCTATTTTATTTGCGTTAATGAATGGTCTTTTCTGAGAAAATAAAAATAAAAATAAAACCTGTCAGTAGAAGGTCAAGAAAAAGGTTGATAAAATGTTATTTTGTTGTAGCGTCAAGTTTGATCAGGTTATGGCCTAGTCAGGTGAGACTATTGATCATCTAACACCCGGACCCAAAGTTGTATGGTTGGACTATGGAATTTTTTTTTTTTTTTTGAGCTTGATATTTAGGTCTTTTTTTTATTTTTTTTTATTTTTATGTTATGGATTGAGTAGTAATTTTTATTTTGAGCTTTTGAACCAACAGTTGTGGAACAAGGCCACACCCGTTTGTTTAAATCTTGGAAAACCTATCGGTTTATGGCCAGTTTTCCTCACTCGCACAACTCTATTCACATCCGCATGCACGCCTCTCATGCACATCCCCCGTCCTTTTTGGTTTTCATTTAGTGTTTTTCCAATCAACTCTTTATATACATGTACTTCTCTCCTGAAAAAGAAGTAGCCGCAACAACCCACGCATAACTCCCTCTCGTTCACTGCCTTTCCACGTTCTCGGCTCAACGCTCGTCAACTTTGCACCCATAAACCAGGCCACCGCAAACACACCCCAAGCCGGCAGCACACGTACCTGTCACCAATGGCGGTTCTGCAACACTTAAAGAGTACTGGAGCCACCCCGTTTCTGCTGTCTTTTTCTCTCTACCACTGCACCACCACCAAGTGCCGAGAACAACCACATGCTTAGTGAACCAAAACTCCCTTGTTTTAGGTCCCAAAAATAGAGTAAGTGGTTGCTCCTCCAAGCACGGCAATTTTTGCGCTACCAACCCTTTTGAACGTCTCCTCCGTGGCGCAAAGGGAACCCATAGTCCAGCATCTCAGCCACGCCTAGCCGTGCCACCGTCGATGGTCACCCAGGCCGTTGCCGCACGTAACTCTCTCGATAAGGAGCCCTCCGTCTCCTTCTCGGTGCTATCATATCTCTCTCTCTCACTCGTCACTTTTTCTCTCAGTGCTCCGCCGCTGGGATAGCCACCTTCATCTCTTCATCACACGCAACTCCTCCATTCTCGGTGTGTATCTCACACCCTTGCCTCGCCAACAGTTGCACTACGTAGCACATGGAAAACATTTTTCGTATACTAAGTGTTATAGAGGCTACGTAAATATAGTTTTGCATATTATTTTGGTATAAATTACAATATTACCCTTTTTATTGGATGGTTTTAGTTGGAAATTTGGAAATTTTGTTTATACTAAATTTGTTTTACGTAGTCTTTGTGGGAAGTATAAGATATTGTACAGAGAATACATAGGATTTTTAAATTGTACTTGGCATATTATTTTTACAGTAGGTGTGAAATCTTATTTTGAACGTTTTAAATATGATTACAGAAAATCACTTAAGTATTTTAACATGTTATTAAGTAAAGATTTATTTTAATAGTAAACGATAATGTTGTGTTTATTATTATGATATAACTTATTATAGTTTTAGCTGTTTAGTTTTAAAATGTTTTGGTATAAATATATTAGCTAGAATTAAATTTTTTACAATTTGATCTCATTAGTAAATAAGTTAGATTTTGTGTTTTGTTCAGACTGATTATTAGAATATTGATGAATTTAGAAAATGTGACGATATTTTAGAATTACATAAAGTTATGTTTTTGAAGAATTAAAATAGGTCATTTTAGCATCTTAAGCTTAAATATTGAAATATGTATTGGATTGGAAATTTATGAAATTGTGTTATTATGTTATAGGTAGCCATTAATTATTGTTCAAAATTTTTGAGGATAATTCTGAAAAAGCTAAGAAGTCCAGGTAAGCGGGGTTCCTATGCTAGATTTTGCATTAAAATAAAATGACTTTTTGAAAAATATACATATTTGATTAGGAAAATAAATTTGAACTACCTCAGTTATTTGTTCTGTATTACTCATGAGATTTTGTTTAAGAAGAAAGTATTTTCTGTCATGACTGGTGTAGACATGAGCATATTTTTGACATTTTGTTTCTGAACTTTGTAAAAGAGAGTGAATATGAAATTTGTGTATAAATTATGTTTTTGTGATCTGATTATGTTATGTTCTGATATGGTACTCTAATATGATATGATATGATTTCTAAAAATCCCTGGCATAATATTTTGTTTCTGTTCTGTTTTGACCTTATCACGGGTGTAAAATTGTGGCCTCTGTTCAGGTTAGTACCAACTTTTCTGTTTTTGGTGTACCCACTTTGGAAACAAAGTGGTTTTCTGCGTGATCTTTCCTATGTGCATACTCGGGGCTCTGAGAATGAATAAGGGGAAGATTCACATTCTGTTTCTGCTCGGTTAGCTACCGAGGTTTGCACAATCCTACCACGGGGGTTAAACATGGTATATGTTCTGATATGATAAGATAAGATGTGATGTTTCAGTTTATGCTATGCCAAATGGATTTTGATTATGAATATTTTCGAAGTTTTGTTCTGATATTTTTGATAACATGTTCTGACGCTGCATTTTGAAAATAAATACTCTGATTCTGCATTCTAAAAGAAAATATTTTGTTTTGCATTCTGAACTCTGTAAATGCTCATGTTTACACACTAGTATATGTCATCTGTTTACTGAGTAGTTGATAACGCACCCCTTATCTCCAAATATTTTTCAGATAATTTTGATGGTTCAGCTGGAGAACAAGAGTAGAAAGTTTTAGGAAAGTGTGATGATCGTAGTAGAATAAGTGTCTGAGGGTACAAGTGCTTATTTGAGAAGCGTAGTTAGCAATTTGATTTACTTTCGGTTATTTTGGTTTGATGAATTAAGAATATTTTTGAGTTTTTAGAGAGTTTTTAATTTATATTATTGAGAACTTCTTTATTGTCCTTACAAAGGAACATAGATTTTTGGGTTGAGTAAATGAATTAATATTTTATGCAATTTTCTAGACTTTATAGTTGTGTTATTTAAGTTGATATTAGGTATTAAGAACTAACTCTCCGAACTCCTTCGAGATCGGGGTGTTACAATTGATCGTGTTCCCTTAGATGGTATTAATTATGATTACTTTCAACCAAATTAAAAGATAGGTAACTATATTAACAATACAAACAAAGCTAAGGCTCCGGTTTAAATACATAAAATATTTTATTTTATCTTATCTAATCATTATAATTTTTTTAAATTTTTACACAAAATATAATAAACAATTTAACCTTTTCAAATCTCAAAATAAAACTAATATTAAAAATTATATTTTAATAATATTTTATTTAATTTTTAACAAAATATATCATTTTATTACGTAACTAACGAAACAGCCCTAAGAGGATTAGCTGTGCATAAACGGTGACAGACCATTAATTACTCCGGTCCTATGCATGCATGTTGATGTAATTTTCATGCACATTCCTGCGTCCATGTGAATTTATCAGCCCCAACATTCAAAGCATGCCATTGATGCCATAATGCCTTAGCTATGGTGCATTTTCTGACTTCTGACCTGTGGTCCAAAGATAATGAGCCGTTTTATCCTTGGAGAAAAGCATGCAACTCAATGTTCAGTAGAGTTTGGTGCTTTTTTATTAATTTTTTTAATCATGATTACTTTTTTGAATGTTAAAGGTACGTACAGACTAGTGAGGGTGAAATAGTGCAATACGCGTGCATAAATTCTTTAGTATCACTTATATTAAAGAGAGATTATATTTACAGTCGTAAATTTATATGTAAGTATCACGTAATTTCTTTAAAAAAAGTTAACGAATATAATATCTATATAAAAATATAATAGATCTTATTCTTTTTTAAAATGATTATGCAGTATTTATATATTCTAAAACTGCATATAACATCGATATATAGTACCACTCTTTTGCTAATCTAAGATCGTTAACTTCTTCGCCTTTCTTATCCATACATGTGGTAATGAGATTCAAATTATATATTTTTTTTATAAAATAAATATAACGTATTATATAAAATTAGTTATACATGAGTTGTGGATTCGTTGTTTCGACAATGTAAACGGTCTTTTTCAGTTACACGTACGTACGTCGTGGCCAATATCACTCAAAACTTTTTAAATGTTCGAATCCGACAAATCGTTTGGAAGCTATGAATTGGATTAATCCTTAAGCTATAATTACGATATCCGCTTGGAGACGATCGATAATATGACACGCAACCTAACATAATTATCGTGGCATTAATAAAAAAATATTTTTCCCATGGGTATTTTGCTCCTTTATTATGGCATTTTTTAACAAATCAACAACGCATAGTTTTTAAAAATAAAAATATATGAAGTAATCTAATTACAATGTATTACTTTTAAACTTTTTTTTCTAGAAAGATATTTTCATTTCATGAAAACATTACAACAAGAGTGGACAATTGCATTTAGAGATAAGTTTTTAAAAGAAATACTAGAGGGAGATTCTTTCTATATTTGTTTGTATACATGTCGGCATGTGCAATTGGACCGTTCTTTTTCGGTTCGGTCTGGAACTCGAAAAATTAGGTTCATTCAGATGGATATCAGCTCATTTTTTATTCGGGCGGATACCATGATTTCGTTTCCACCTCTATCCAGATTTATATAATGCAAGTTTCGGATTAATACTCGATACTCACAACCGGATTTCATATTAAAAAAAAAACTACTTCATAGATATAACGAAGTCATTTTGATCTTCAAATTACGTTGTTTTGTATTTGTAGTCCTCATTTAATTTTTTTATTTGAATAAATCTATGTATTCAATTACAATCCAAGTAACCAGATATCCGATTTTTAACCAGATATCAACTAAGGTTTAGGGTTATAATCGGATTATTAATCAAAGTGAATATTCAGACTATATTATAAATCCAAAGGCAAATCTGGATATAGCCAGTTACCCGAATTCGCATATGAGTTTACACCTTTATTTGTTCGTATCTATAGCATGACTCGACCTAAACAAGTTTGGAGATAACCCAAAATACAGGGTTGACACGCGAAACCATAAACACTTCCCTAAGCTTGACTTGAGTCCTAACGTCGGAACCATGTTCACCCGAAGAGAATAATGTTATTAAGCCAGTTGTCATGATTAAGAAGCATGTTTGATCTCCTTAATTACCACTATGGCCTTGGTCACACGAACCCGGCCACATCTACCAAATTATTTAGGAATGGATTCTTTGTAATTACCATCATGCAAACACACTCCATTATGGTAACCACCAACCATGTTTAATTTATTTTGTTTGATCAAAATATGTACAATCATATATAAAAACTTTTAGGTTTATTTTCAGATAAAAGAATATATAAATATATATATATATATAGTGGTGATGTGTACAAGTTCTAAATAGACAAGTATCGCACAATTCATTTACAAAAAAGTAGACCACACTATGAAAAATATAAAAAAAAAAAAACTTATTCTTTTTCAATGTGACCTACTTTTTTATAAAAAATTTGCGTAAAAAGTTGTTTATTTGAAATTTATACCTAACATTACTTATATATATATATATATATATATATAAATATATCAAGATGTCATCAATCATTAACAATGTCAAGGCACAACATCTCTTCAAATACTTGTAAATCAAAACAGCAGTCTAAGGCTTGGCCGGCCGTTGTACAATGGCCATCGTGTGATCCTATGTTGTTATTCGTCACCTTTTATTTGCCGGACCAAATGTTTTATTCTCCCTCCTCACGTCACAGTCTATGTTTTTTCTTTTATTAATCCATCCCATCGTGAACAACCTTACTAGAATATTGTTTTTCTTTTTCCCTTCTAATTCAAAACAAATAATAGCTATTGCATATTCCTAATTTAGTAAACAATAATAGTTACAATATTAATAATCAGTTGAGTTGTAATTCTTATTATTTGAACAAAATGAATGATGAAATCGTGAGTTGTAATTATAACTATGATTCGGAAAAGAAATATTTTAACCGTAAAGAGATTTTATGGTACATCAGATTTTAAAGTTATTTTTATTATAAAGTAGATCTAACATATTACATGAAACAACGTCAAATCGTGAGTTTACTTTTATAAAAATCTCTTTGTAACTATAACACTTTTCTATTTGAAGACGTATAAATGTCTCCGGCCAGTATCCCTAAAGAAATATCTTGATTAAGAAGCTAAACTAAGCTATATAGGACATGATTTGGTTGCTTCCCTAAGACCCAATATAAGAGACGAAGGTTGTACGTACTTGTGGTCAAGTTTTGTTAATTAATTTGTCAATTACACTGTCGGCTTCCAAGTGCATTGGGCGACCAATAGCCAATTTACAGCCTAAATATTGACAAGTTTTAAATAGAGGGCCGGATGCTTAACACGAAAGTATTGAGAATCTAGAAGTAAAGAAACAGTCAATTGTTATTTTAAGCACATGGGTGTAACTATTAATGCATGATCGTTCTTGTGCACTAGTCAAATATTGCAAACATGACTTCCTTACAATAACTTATTTAGATCTTTTAATCATTATCCAAATATTAAATAATTTATTTATCAATAATAATATACTTGCAATGTTACTCATTATTGACAGCCCTTTTATCATCTGCATCGATCCTCCCACCATTCTATGATGTAGTGTTAACTGATTAAAAATTATTTATTATATTTCATCGGTCGGTCAATCATTTGATGATGTCGCCTCAATAGATCATGTTGAGAAGATAATAATAAAAATGATAATAAATAGAATTTTCCATAATTATACGTGCAAGTAATGTGGAGGCATTTTTTCTATTACTTACATGGCATGATTTGAGTTACAGGATAATTTAATTTTAATTTTTTCTTTCAAAATATATATTTTTTAATTAGTAGATAGTATGAGAGGTGAATTCTCCACACCGATTTACAAATAAAAAAACTTTTTAATCATTTAAGGCACATAAAAAATGATTAGAGAATAATAGTTAAAAAGATGATAGATAATATTAATTTTCATTTTCCATGTATCTTCTAATTTTATTATTTTTTAAATTTTAGACCAAATTGGTCTACTTGTAATAATGAAAAAAAAAATAGTAGAAAAGGGATTTTGAGAGAGGCAAATATTACTCAACCATATATATTTAATTATAATAATTAGATAAGAAATAAATCTTAAAAAAATATATTTCGTAATACAAACGTAACTCCGTTATTCTCTCCCACGAATGAGTTACGGGTCACCGTAACCAAGAATCTTCATATTTTTATTTTCAATAATGGTTTATTTTCCAAGCTAATAGTTATCCAATATCAACACGTTTCTCACGTCTTGCTACTCTTCTAAATTGCATGAACCCCACATTTTCAATTTAATGTATTATATTAATCATGTTCTTCAAGAAAAAATAAATTACACACAAATATCAAGGAAGATGTCCCACACACAATCCACCTTAATTTTGTACCAGCCACCAGGAGGCATGCGTGCACAATCAATAATGCTTTTATAGAAACATTATAGTAAAAAATCAAAACATTAAAATAATAGTATTTGGTTATAATCATTGTATTTGGTCATAATGAATATATTAATCTCGTTTATAGAGCACAACCAGTAAATTTTCTACATGATATAATTTAATTTAAAAGATAAATTTTAAAATTTGAATCTTACAAATCAAATCTTACAATTTAAGTGATGTGGATAGTATGCTTTATGAGTACTGCTAAAAGAATTACACAAAATAATGTCACAAACTGACGTAGTTTTATATAATCTGTTATATATACTTTACAATAAAAATAACTCTATAGTTTGATGATGTCACATCAATTTGTGGGATTATTTTTATATAATCATTTTGTACCTAGAATATTTCTCATACTTTATATACTGACTTGAAAATAGAAATAACTCTAATATTTAACGTCGGAGTTGTCCATACACCAAACAATAGTTCAATCCAACATCAATCAATATCATGGAGAAACATACACATGATTTTATCAATCTTGGAGATCCAAAAGATCATTAAAAATCACAAAAAAGAAAATAAACATAATAACAAAAGAAAAAAAGTGAAAGGAAATGAGTCATGGGTTGAATGTGGCTGGAGGGAAGGAAGCTAGCTGTATTAAAATCAAAGTGTGGTGGGCAAGAAAAGGTAATCACACTCATTACTTTAACGGTACATCTCCTTAATTATATTTTGCATCACTTTCACACATTCATCCCTCCGTAATTACCCCTCTACGTCTCTCTCTCACGTGGAAAATTCGGATCTTGTTGGGGACCCCAAGTCGAAACTCGTGACGCTAAACTTTTCACTCTTGTTACGAGCATTGTACATTGCTTTTTCGGTTGGATGTTTGGTCAGGATTCATGTTTCTTAAAAATCATATAGAATCACATACTATTTATTAAATATTTAATATAATTTAAAGAAATTATTTGAATATAACTTAAAAATTTATTATAATGAAAAATACTACTCTCACCGACAGTTGAATTCCGAATTTTTTATTTATTTAATGATTAAAGAAATATTTTTTAATAATATTATAATTTTTTTAAAATATTTAAAGATATAAAAAAATAAAAAATCTTAAACCTATCTCGTGCAGCACACTCGAAAATATCTGCCTGTAATAATATCAGCATCTCCGTAATTAGTCGAGACTTATCTCGAACCCAATAAAAGATAAAAAATTGTGAGTGATATGACGTCACAATATCAAAACAATTGTAGAACTAGTAAAAGGCGGCTCCTAACGTTGTATACTTGTATCGATAGCATGAATGTTGGCTCATCAAAAGGGTCAATGATCTCTGCCTGCCTTTGTCTTCATGCTAGCTCCTTCTTCCTTCTTTCCTATCTGCCTCTATAAATATATGTACCCCTCTTGACACTTTTATTTGAGACACTCTCTCCTTGTCTACCAAAATCTCAAACAAACAGAGAAGAAAAAGAAATTTGTATTGGCGAGTTTACAGCTATGGAGGTGTTGATTCCAGCTTCTACCATGGATTTCAACAATCCAACTACGCCCAAACGTTTTGGTGACTACTACTTCAGTGCTCCGAGCAGCCCATCACGCATCTCCGGGCTTTTCCAAGATTGCAACGAGTATGGTCGCCGTGAAAGCAGCGCAGCGAGTGCCATCAGGGAGGAGGAGGAGGGGGATGGTTTCGCGTTTGATTTCAGTGAAGAGTTGGAGAGGAGCTCTCTCTCCGCTGATGAGCTTTTCGATGGTGGGAAAATCCGGCCTTTGAAGCCCCCAACTCGGCTGCAATTCGGCTGGAATGTGGACCCGTACACAGCGCCTAATAGCCCACCTTTGTCTCCCAATTCGGGCAGATCTCACGGGATGAAGACGATGATTCTGGGTGCCCTTTCGCCGAGACGAAAGAAAAATCCCGACCGGCCGGAGATGGCTGCTGATAACAGTACTCGAAAGATAACACAGCAGCAGAGAGGAAGAGAAAGAAATACAGACTTACCATCTTCGGATTCAGGGCGAAGAGCGACAAGGTCGCTCTCTCCTTACAGGGTCTCCGAGTTTCCATGGGAAGAAGATCAAGAAGAAGAAAAGACTCGGAATGACATAAAACAATCGTCTCTGAATCCGAAGGCTTCGCTTTCGTCGTCGTCGTCGTCATCTTCTTCGAAGAGTTCTAAGAAATGGAGACTGAGGGACTTTCTGCTGTTTCGTAGCGCATCGGAAGGACGAGCAAGAGACAAGGATCCTTTCCTGAAGTTCTCAGCTCTATACAAAAAGCACGAAGATTTAAAGAACTCGAGCTTCCGCTCCACGGGCAGTTCTGGTTCAGTCTCCAGATCATCGAGAAGAGGGCCACCAGTTTCGCCTCACGAGCTGCATTACACTGTGAACAGAGCCATGTCGGAAGATTTGAAGAAGAAAACTTTCTTGCCATACAAACAGGGGATCCTGGGTCTCTTGCACTTTCGTAAATGATGAATCTACATAGATTTTTTCAGAGGTTTTTTCTATTTCTTATGTAAAAATTAGGTGCGTAAGATAAAACCGGAAAATCGGTTGAACGATCAGACCGAATGGTGGTTCATTTCGATTTGTACCGATTCGGTGTAGTACTGGTTCTGGTTTAAACCGAACATATATATTTTTTATTTTTTATGTTATATATAATTTTTATATTATTATTATATATATTATATGTAACATTTCTAATTAATATAACATAAAATTAATCTTATTGTTCAAGTCTACTAATCTTATAATATAAAATTAATATACTAATATAATTAGACATTACTTATGCCATTTTAATCTTATGTTTCAAGTTTATTAATCTCACTAATAAGTTAGATATTACTTATTTTATACTACTATAATTGAACATTAAAGAATTAATAATTGTTAATAATAAATATTAAATTCTTACAATTAAGTTTAGTATTAAAAAAAATTATAATATTAAACATATATAGTGTCAGACATGTAAATGATAAACTGAAAAAATAGACGGAACTGAACCGAAATTAGAAAAATCAAAAGTTTCGGTTTGGTGATGAATTGGTTCGTAACGGTTCTTAAATTTTTAAAATTGGTATATACCGATTCGATTCTAAAATTTATCCAAAATCAGACTCAATCAGACTGGTTATACCAGTTATCTATTCCTAGAAACGAAGAACATCACACGACCACCCTCTTTTTCTTTAATTTTTACGAGCATGATTGGATTTCCATTTAGTAGGTAAACACTAATGGATGTAATGTAACAAAGTTACAAAGTGACTGTAAAATTTTCCAATGTTTTCAAATTGTTGGAACATGAGAGAATTCTATCAAATTCGAAGAGGTAGATTTGGGCTGTCCGGGATTTACCCAATAACCTTGTATCCTATGAGAAGCTGGGTTTCCCAATATCTATGATCATGCACGTATTCATATCAATTTGGTAATCTCAACTAATACATTAATTAAAGACATGCACGCCTCCTACACTTACAACTCACCTAAGCTCTTGTAACATGCTTTCTTAGGGCAATACAACTTTTTTTCGTAAATACACGATGTCACAGCTGGAAGCCTATGATCTCCATCGTGTGTGTGCCGTAACATCAATTAATAAATGAATTAAGAGAGCAAAATTAAAAGGAACATAACTTATCTAACCTAGGACCTTGAAGAAAATTAAAAAAAATTATCTAGTAGAACAAAACGAAAGGTGGTAACATAAAATATTTTGCAAACAGGTGGAAAAAGAATTATATAATGTTGGAACGGATAGACCTTGCGTGTTCGGGCAACTTCAACCATCTAGAATGTCAAAGAATATTGTAATAACATGAAATTGCAGCAATCTTTTGAGTTAATTAATCATTGGTTATAATAATGTTTTTGATAGAAAACAAGCGGATATGGGATAAGAGATAAGACGAAACTATATATATATATATATATATATATATATATATATGCACACACACACTCATATTTAAAATTATTGCATTACATATTGCTTACGTGGTATAATTTGATTTATAAGATAAATTTTAAAATCTGAATCTTTTCAAACAAATATTATCATTTAAGTTATATTGTACGGATAATATGCTCTACATACTGACCAGCTTGAGAATAGAATAATTTATTTAGATGTGTGTGTGTGATATTTTGATAGGGTGTCTTAGGTGTCTTGTTCGAATTTAATAAAAAGAAAACAGCCAACCTAGCTAGCTAAGACATGATATTTGTAAATGTCAACTTCTAGAAGTGGGAAGCTGGCTACAACTGGAAATTAAGCCAAGCAGGATGACGGCATCGATCGTCGGCATGCCATTCCACACCTCCACAAACCCCCCGGCCCATGTTAATCAAGTGGCCATGCATCCACCGCCACTCCTCCCTACAGAAAACCTTTATGAAAAGATAGATTTATGTATATATGGACTTTTTAAATATGGTATTAGTCACCATTAGGTGTTAGCAGTACTCCATATCGACAGTATCTATCCTTCCATAGATTCTTAAATTAGTATGAAATCATAGGGTATTGAGACTCGTAGATGATATAATATCTTAGTTCAAAACAGGAGCGGGCTGTAACCAGACCGGGAGGGATCAATTGACGTACATAAATATAAAAGCATGTAAGTTCTTGTAGTCTCTCTCTATATGAGCACGCATGCATTATCAAAGACTTGTTTAAAGATTTGAAGTAAAAAAATTAATATTGTAATCGTTCAAAATCGATCAAATAATAAAAAAAAGGAACACTGTTCTACAAATAAATCATAAAATCACAAGCAAAGGACAAAAATTAGGAAAATAAAAAATAAACTTCTTTGTTAAATCTAAGATTATTAAATGTTGTAAAGTCTCTATAATATAGATAGGAATAGCTCTGTGAGGTGTGTTGTCTTTCACTCGTAATTGTTAACTTGATGATAGCATAGATGTTGGTAATAAAACCAATCAAATTAAAGGCAAGAGCAGCTAAGGTTGTATATCCATCAGCAGATCCTCCAGTTAAACATGATAGCCGTTCCCCATCTACCTTTCCGGAGTAGTCCACCTAACAAGAAAATGTTTATTTTTCTTTTTGGTAAGAGAACAGAAGTGTTTATTACCATAAGCTAAGATGGCTCACAAGAATCCCAATCTAGTAAGAAATTTAACGTATAGTTAATTAGCAAAAATCTAGCACAACTACAACAATCATTAACATCAACAATTCCCCAAGCGACCCAAAAGCCGATCTCAATATTCTCTGCCATAACCTTCAAAATAAAGTCCGTCCACTCCTTAGCAATGAGATCAACTGATATAAATTGAAAATACGGTTCTTGGATAGGTGAAACTAATTGCAGAAAAGTCAGGTTCGATTTGGATAGACAGTTGAAATGAGATGAAATAAGATATTTTGAATAATAGTTGAATAAAATATTGTTAGATATAATTTTTTAGTATTATTTTTATAAGACTTAAAAAAGTTGAATTGTTTATTATATTTTTGTATGAGAATTTGAGAAAATTATAATAATGAGATGAGATGAGATGAGATGAGTTAAAGATGTTTGTGTATACAAACCCAGCAAGGATATTTGGAAAGCAACAAAAAAAAAAAAAAATTAGGATTATATATATATATATATATATATATATATATATTTTATGGATAAAAAGTGTAGTTTGCCTAAACTTAAAATATCTGCTTAACAAATTATTTAGATTCCTTAACAATAGCCTTTGACAGTATTTATTTAAGTAGTAGAATCCAGGGTTAAAGGGTATGGGAAGAGAAAGGAAGACAATTCCTTAGCTACTTGATAAAGTGTAGTAAAGACAAAATAGATGTTGCACTGTAAGTGCTCGACAAAAGATGCCAGAGAATAAAGTTTTCTAACAGACTTTCTTCATATATTCATTGCATCTTTTCATTACATCCCAATGATCTATTTATACAGATTTTACACAAAGATGAAAAACAATCTCACGGCTCACATTTACTCATTCTGTTATAGGAGAATTCTCTAGAGCTAGACAGGTGTAGCTCTCTCATTAGTTGACTGAATATTCCTTTCCTGAAGGCTGAAGGTCTAAGGACACTTTTGTGGAGTTTGTTGCAGCAGTTTTACCGTGAGCACTACTTGCCTTAATAGCCTCCCTCGAGTCAAGCGGCACTGAAGAGATGGTGAGGCTTGATCGAAGGAGATTAAAACGGGCAGTAGAAAGTGGCTTGGTAAATATGTCAGCCAGTTGATCTTTAGTTGAGACAAAGGACACTTTGAGAGTTTTTGCAACAACTCTTTCTCGCACGAAGTGATAGTCAAGCTCCACGTGCTTGGTACGTGAGTGTAAGATCGGGTTGACAGACAAGTAAGTGGCACCTAAATTATCACACCACAATGTAGGAGGATTAGTGAAGAAAATTCCAAGCTCACCCAATAAGGATTGTATCCAAAGTAACTCACATGTAGTGTTGGCGACAACATTATATTCCGCTTCAGTGGAGGATCGAGCAATGGTGGGTTGTTTCTTGGATCCCCATGATACAAGGTGCGAACCAAAATACACGCAGAATCCACTGGTGGATTTGCGATCATCAGGGCAGCCGGCCCAGTCAGCATCAGAGAATGCAGATAAAGAAAATGAAGAGAAAGTTGAGAAATGTAAGCCAAAATGAGATGTTAGTTGCAAATAAGGAAGAATGCGTTTAACGGCCTGCCAATGAGGCACTCTAGGAGAGTGCATAAATTGACAGACTTTGTTAACTGCATAAGAGATATCAGGACGTGTAAAAGCAAGGTACTGAAGGCTCCCTACCACACTGCGGTATAGTTGAGGATCTTCAAATGAAGAACCTTCTAGAGCAGTAAGTTTTACCGAAGTGGACATGGGAGTAGATACTGACTTAGCGTTATGCATGTTTGTCTTTTTGAGTAAGTCAGTAATATACCTAGTCTGAGATAAAAATAACCCATGAGAATTTCTGGACACTTCAATCCCTAAGAAGTAATGCAGGGATCCTAAATCTTTAACTGGGAAAGAATTACGCAGAGAAGAGATGAAGTCAGAAATTAAGATTTTGCTAGAACCAGTGACAATAATATCATCCACATAAATCAAGACATAGACAGATTCAGTAGCATTTCAAAAAAAAAATAGTGAAGAATCAGACTTAGAAGCTGAGAATCCAAGAGATAACAATCTGTTGCTTAACTTTGAAAACCAAGCCTTAGGGCTTGTTTAAGACCATAGAGGGACTTACGAAGCTTGCAGATGTGAGTTGGATAGTCCGGATTTGCAAACCTCGGTGGTTGATACATGTAGACAGGTTCCTCAAGATCCCCATGTAGGAATGCATTTTGAACGTCCAACTGATGCAAGGGCCAAGAAGAACAAACAACAATGGAGAGTAAGATACGTATGGTCACTGGTTTTACAACCGGACTATAGGTTTTGAAAAAATCAACTCCAGCTTGCTGATGAAATCCTTTAGCCACTAAGCGTGCTTTGCGGCCTTCAAGGGTCCCATCAGCAAGTCGTTTGGTTTTGAGGACCCATTTAGAGCCCAAAACGTTGAAATTGGCAGAGTAGGGAATGAGATCCCAAGTTTGGTTATGGAGTAATGCTTCAAACTCAGAGGCCATGGCCGCTCTCCACTCAGGATATTTGGAGGCTTCTGTGAAAGAGGAGGGTTTTTCGGGAATATGAGAGGAAATAGAGGAGGTGGAGTTAAGGGAAGGTTTCGGGTTTGGCCATGGAATCGTTCCATCGGAACGTTGAAGGGGACGAGAGATTTGGTTTCAGGATCGTGTAATCATGGGGTGTTTAGAGAAGGAAGATGTTTGCTGTTCTTGGTTCGGTGCAGAAGGTGGCTCAAAAGGTGGGGGCTGGTTTTGGTGCGTTGCAGAGGTATGCGCAGGGGATGACCTAGGAGAAGGATTGTGCGATGAGGAAGGGAAGTCAGGTTGGGTTGATGGGGCTAGAGTGTGTTGGGTATTAGGTAAAGTGGGAGTGGGCTGAGAAGTAGAGGAAGGCCCAAATGATGTTGAAGGAGTAAAGGAAGGTAGCTGTTGGGATGGACGGGCAGTTAAGGATGGGCCAAGAGATGGATTGAGTAGTAAGGCCCGATGGGTTATATTGGGTTGAGAAGTAATGTGTGTGGCAGCAGTATTATGGGAAGCAAAGGGAAATGTTTGTTCGTGAAATTGAACATCTCGTGAAGTATAGGTTCGTCCAGTAGGAAGATGAAGGCATGAGTAGCCTTTATGATCCGAACTGTACCCCATAAAAACACATGGTTTTGAACGAAAATCAAGTTTGTGACAATTGAATGGCCTTAGATTAGGCCAACACAAGCACCCAAAAGTTCTTAAAAAGGTATAATCTGGAGAATTTAAAAAAAGAAGTTGATAGGGAGATTGATGATTGAGAAGTGGAGTGGGCATTCGATTTATGAGAAAAACTGCCGTAAGAAAAGCTTCGGCCCAAAATTTTTGTAGAATAGATGCATGGGCCAAAAGGGCCAATCCAGTCTCAATGATATGACGATGTCACCTTTCAACAGTGCCATTTTGTGCATGTGAATAGGGACACGTTATGTGATGGTTGATGCCAAGATTTTGACAAATTGTTTGTATGGGTCGAAATTCTCCACCCCAATCAGTTTGGATGGAGGCAATTTTGGAAGAGAAGAAATTCTGTACATATTTATGAAATGCTAAAAAAATAGAAGAAACATTTGATTTTGCTTGAAGTGGAAAAATCCAAATATATTTAGAGTAGTCATCAACTATAGATAAATAAAAATGACAGCTATTAGAGGAGGGCACAGGCGCCGGTCTCCATACATCTAAAAATAAAAGACTAAAATGTGTGAGTGACCGAGATGAGGTAGGAGGATGAGGTAAGGAGTGGGTTTTGGCTTGAGGGCATGTGGAACATGGAGTAAATCGAGTCTGGGAAGTAACAGGGAGATTAAATTTTTTAATGGTGAGGTTGGTTGTGCGGTGAGAGGGATGGCCAAGGTGAGAGTGCCAATTTTGAGTCGAGGTCCGTTCAGCTAGCATAGCTTGAGGAGAGATACTTGGAGGAGTTGAATTCTTCTGTGTCGAGACCCCAGTAGGCAGTTCGTAAATGCCATTTCTAACGTGGCCCTGAAGAAGAGCTACCCGGGTGTGCAAATCCTTCACAAAAAAATAATTGGAATGAAATTCAAAGAACACGGAATTATCGAGACAAAATTGACGAACAGAGAGTAGATTGCGAGTAATAGACGAAACATGTAAAAGTTTGTGAAGTAAAAAATTGCCAGAAGAAGAATATAGGTGAGCTGAACCAGTGTGCTGAATGGGAAGAGTGGAGCCATCTCCGATGCTAACTTGGTCAGACCCCTGGTATGAAGCTGCATCCAAATTTAAGTTAGCAAAATCTGCAGTAAAATGGTTCTAGCCGCTGTATCCGGAAACCAAGAGCCCGAGGTCGAGGGAGGAGAAGAAACCATAGTGGAATTTGCAGTGAAAGAACTGAGAGGTGGGGTTTGGTAACTATGATTGAACCTATAATAACAAGAAATTGCTGTGTGACCAGGTCGAAGACAAACCTGACACACTGAGCGACCATTAGAGCGATTTGGAGATGGATTAAAGTGACCACGAAAATGCCCACGGCCTCTATGACCACGAGAAAAGGAACCTCTGTTTTGTCTAGGAACAGAGTTGGGAGTTGGCTGTCTAGAAGCAGTATTTTCCGAAAGAGAAGAGCCCGAGAGAAGCGAGTTTGTTTGATGGGCAAGTCTGGATTCATGGTTAAGAAGAAAACTGAAAACCTGATGAGTGGAAAGTGGGTTAGGTCGTGTGGTTAAAGAGGTGACAATGGATTCATAATCACTTCCAAGACCAGCAAGAAGATAAATCACAAATTCAGTAGAGGATAGTGGTTGGCCAGCGGCTCCTAAGGTAGCAGCAAGAGCTGTAGCTTTATGGAAGTAAGAGGTGATGGAATCCGACCCCTTCTTCAAGGTAGCAAGCTGAAACTGTGTTTGCATTATATGGGCTGAGGACTGTGTCGAAAACATTGTATGGAGAGTGGATCAAACCTCAAATGAAGTGGAACAATTAAGCACCTGTGCGAGGATGGTATCGGACAGAGATGCGTTAATCGTGTTGAAGATGAGCTGGTCTTGCAAAACCCAGTTTGTATATTCTGGATTTGGCAAGCCATCGATCGTAGGAGTTGGTTGAGAATTTGATCCATCAACATAGCCAAAGAGACTATGCCCCTTGAGGAAAGGCATTATTTGGGCCTTCCACAAGAGGTAGTTTTCAGTATTTAACTTGATTGTGATGAAATGAGTGGAGGAGTGAATAGATGTGGAGTTGTAAATGGATGTGGAGTTGATGAGGGGTGAGGACGACGAATCTGATATGGGGTTAACAGGGGGAAGGGACGACGTGTTTGATGTGGGGTTGATGGGAGGTGGGGACGACGTGTTTACTACATTAGATGCGTCGAGTTCAGCCATGTATGAAATGGTGATGAGAGACGGACGGTGGTCCTAAAGGGCTCTGGATACCATGATAAAGTGTAGTAAAGACAAAATAGATGTTGCACTGTAAGTGCTCGACAAAAGGTGCCAGAGAATAAAGTTTTCTAACAGACTTTCTTCATATATTCATTGCATCTTTTCATTACATCCCAAGGGTCTATTTATACAGATTTTACACAAAGATGAAAAACAATCTCACGGCTCACATTTACTCATTCTGTTACAGGAGAATTCTCTAGAGCTAGATAGGTGTAGCTCTCTCATTAGTTGACTGAATATTCCTTTCCTGAAGGCTGAAGGTCTAAGGACACTTTTGTGGAGTTTGTTGCAGCAGTTTTACCGTGAGCACTACTTGCCTTAATATTACTGATGATGGATGGACTGCAGTGCAGATGCTCCCTTGACATACAGACAATGATTCCCTCAACTCTGCATACAGAAATAGGCATGTCTTACAAAACCATTATCAAGTACCCTTCTTAACAAACTTTCTTGGCTCACAAATATACTGAGGATAAGGAATTGGAAAGTTACAATATTATCTATATCTAGTATCCAATCAAACAGGAGAAACTTGAGGGTATTTCATAGTGCACATTTATGTTTTAGGCAAATTCCTGTCTCGCACTTTGTGCTATGGTATTTCAAAGTAATTAGTTAAAAAATGCACAAAGGGGGTGGTGGGTGCGAGTCCGGGGTTGTACAAGCTCATCATCAGTGATCCAGGTGTGAAAGTTGACCACTGTATACTCCATATGGACCTCACAGTTACACATCATGAATGGTCCAAACCATAAGTTCCTCCAACAAATGGTAGGCGATATTTTCTGAACAAAAATAACAAGGTCTTTTATGCATCCCTTACAGACAAGGTAACAAAGCACAGTGTGTACACCATTTTAGCCGTTTTTATTATATGGAAACCACAAATTAACAATAAAGCATTGGTTGTGCCTCTGCTGGTGCAGTTTGCATCTTACCCTGAATATCGTTGTTGCCAATCCCTATTGCTACGATTGCTGTGGTCGGATTCAAACTACTTTCACGATGATTGGCCAAGTAATAACCACCATATAGATGAAATAGCGAGATTTGTGTTTAGTAAATGATGGCATACTTGCCCACTAGTACCTGCTCCAAATTTACCTTACTGTAAAAGTGACATAACGGTTAAAGCGTGCATCAACGACTCCATCTGCATAACTGGCTATGGGCCGGGTCTGTCATAATCTGGGATTGGAATCTGCTTGGAACCAATTAGTTATAAAATGAGAAATGATAGTTGCAGTCGTGAGTGTGTAAGCGTTGTGCAATCACTTTGAAAAAGGTGAATAAATACGGGACTCACATGAAAAAAAAATTAATTTTTTAATAGTTGATCTCACTCTTTTTCAAAGCGATTGCACAATGTTTACGTACTCCCTAATTGCATGTAACATTACACTTATATCATTGGCTTGCAGTTGAACAATTAAATTAGCAGAATACTTTGTCATATCTCTAGGAGCAAAGAAGCCAGGTTTTAGTTAATTAGCCTTTGCAAGTTTAACTAATTAGCATCAAAATCAAATCCCCTTCCAAACAAGCATTACAATTCTTTGCTTGATTTCCAATAAACTACATAAATATATATATATAACCCAATTAAAGATTGGTGCTTGAGTTGCGAAATCATTACTTGTCTCAAAAGTTTAAAACTGATGGAAAGAAGTAGGTTTATTATTTATTTTATATCTTAGCACTCTTTTATATGTGGGTTAGACTCTCCCTCAATAGGTGGCCCAACAAGTCAGGGTTCGAATTCAGGATCTCTGTTATGATATTATGTGAAATTATCACTTGTCTCAAAAATTTAAACTGATAGAAATATATAGATTTAATTATTTATTTTATATTTTAACACGAGTACCGGGCTCTAGTGTTGTTGCTGGTACCAGTTTCACACAAAACGACGGTTGAAAACCAGAGGAGAGATAACCCTACCAACGTAAGTGATCACAGGGAGTAGACATGTGAGAGCTAATATAACAGAAAATTAAGTTCGGCAGAGTATAAGCAAGTGATCAAATATACCTTCAACATTCAATGACTGCCTGCATGTACTTTTTTTATTTTATTTTTTTTTTCAAACATTTCTAAACATTTTAAAATATTTTTTAAAATTTTTTTACCAATACAGTGAATACATTAATAATCAATTCTTTAATCATTAAATAAATAAAAATACATAAACGGTCAAAATGAGAGAATAAAATCATGAACATACTATCATTTTCAAAAAATTATTAATAGTTCTAAGGTATGAACACGTAGTACTCTCATCTTATAATATAATAATATTTCATTAAAGAGTAGTGTCAAGTAAAAATGACATTCTATCTTTTAATTGGACGACAATATTACACCATACTTATTCTCAAAATACTTAAAACAATTTTCAGAGAGACAAGCACTTCGGTTGTATATTGAGCCACCGCATACGGATGTCTCGGATGTTTTGTCTCGTCAGGCAAGACATCCTGAAGATCATTTTCTTCCACTTAGCCAGCCCCGGGTAATAGGCATAGTTATATTACAAGGTCTTAGCCAACCCCATCTTATTATTCAGCCCACTTAACATCCCAATAGCCCATCTTTGAAATATCAACCGACAAACAGCAGCAGCCCATAAAAGGCCCATTACCATAGAGTCAGTCAGCACTATTAAGCATTACCGTTTATCCAATTTCTATTTGTTATTTTTTAACATATTTTTTATTTGTTGGAAGAGTTGGAATTAGTTGGAACCATCCCTGATCATGATCACATCAGACATAAGAGTAACCAAAATGGTAGAATCACGGCAACATTTCACACGATACATATGATTAGTGTCCATATTTTACTATTTACGTGCATATATCGTTTATGAATCTTTGTTCCCGTGGACATGATATCATCTCTATGAGAGTAATAGTACTCATCACAACATCATGGATGAAACACCGGCATAACACTAGTAACATGATTTCAAAGTTGTGTTTGGATTCTCAAATCTCATAATTGTGTAATACATGTTTTCTACCTCAATTCATGTGTTAAGTGCAAATAACTTTAGGGAAAAAAATTGTTTAGTGGAGAATTATATGTTGAACTTTCGCGCACACTTAATTTATTTAGCAATGATGAATCTCCACTATATAGCAATGATGAATCTCCACTATATTTTGAGTCAAATTTCAGAACATAGAGCTTTAGTCACAACGAGATCTTATAAAAATAAATTTGCAAACTGATATGACTTGACGTGGTACATTAGATTGTAAAATTATTTTTATTGTAAAGTCGATATGACGTATCATATAAAATTATATCAGTTTGTGGGTGATCTTCAAAAAATTGTGATCAATATCATATATCACATTCATTAATTTGGAAATAAGGATGTATACTTTTGACTTTATGAGTTTCTCTCCTTCCATTCCCTCCAAAACCAATTAATCTTTACCAATCCTAAAATATACATATTCTTGTTACATCACCATTATCCTTATGGCTATTTGGATACTAAGAATATATCAAAATATCTATAATTAGTAGTGAAAAAATTTAAGTTAAGATGTTTTATATGACTTTGAGAAATGAGAGAGAATAAATTGAATAAAAATATTATAAAATTAAAAATTGATTTGAATATAATTTCTTAATATTATTTTTATTTTGAAATTTTAAAAAATTGTATTATTTTTTTGTATTTTGTTTGAAAATTTGAGAAAGTTATAACAATTAGATCATGATTAGATGAAAAAATTGAAAACATGAAATTAAAAAGTCTTTTGTGTTTGAGTGATATTTGAAAATGAAATATTTGAGAATACTTGAGAATAATTGTATTCCCAAATGAGCTCTTAGATTCTTAATTATTGGGGGAACGTCGCTTTTGTCACAACCCACAAATTAAACTCAATCGAAATGTTCATGGACAAGTAAGGCCCCATTTGGATGTTGAGTTCAGTTGAGATGAGTTGATTTTTTTTTTTGAATAGTAGTGAGTTGAGATTATGGGTGAAAAAAAGGTAAACCGGTAAATCGGATCAGACCAGACTGAATCGATGGATTTGGTCCGGTATCGGGTTTGGTTCGGTCTGATATTGGTTTCATTTTTTTAAAAACCGGTCAAAACTGGTCCGGTTCCGATTTTCATTTTTTACCGAACAGGACTGGACCAGTTCATATATATATTTTAATTTTTTATATTGTATAAAATATTATATATAATATATAAAATTATATATAAAATAATTTTGTATTATATGATAAATTACTAATTAATAGAATATTAAATTTTAAAATCCTTCATAAATAACTATCTATTATCACTATAGTCTATAACACAATTATAATATATATTATAATTTACTACAATATATTATCACTATGTTATTATATACTATAATATATATATACTATATTATATATATATTTTATATAATATACCAAAAAAATTGGATCGGAATTGGTAAAATAATAAATACCAGTTTAGGGGTGTAATCGGTGCAGTATCGGGTTCTTCAAATCTCAAAATTGGTATATACCGGTTCGGTTATAAAATATGTCCAAAACGGGACCGAACCAGACCCGTTATACCCCCAATTGAGATTGTGGAGTGAGTTTTGTGGGACCCGCCTAAGATGAGTTTAGATGTGTATGGATGTTAAAATAAGTTTTTTTTTTTAAAGTTAAAAAAAGTTGTAGGTCCTGCGTGTCAAGATGTGTTGAGTTGAAAAAAATTGTGGGTTCCAAGTGTCAAGAGATTTTGAGTTGAGATAAGTTTAATGATTTAGGAGTTTGGTATCTGGATATTAGATTCAGCTTAAAATTAAACTGAACTGAATTGATCTTAGTTCAGTCCAAGTTCCAAATGAGTCCTGAATCAATTGCACTATTATTTAAAATAATTCTTAAAGTTTTGCTCGAGGTGTTAATCAGCTAGAATATACATATTAGGAGATTGAATTGACAAATCGTTTAAGATTTCGAAACAAATAGTGATCTGTTTGATATATTAAGAAAATAATATAAATAATTATATGTATATCTTCTCACCAATTTAAACTTTTAAAACAGAAAGTGATTTCACATAACAATGTGTCAAAACAAACGGTCATCCCGAGGGAAGAGTTCAAGCATTTTTTTCCAAGTACATACCGTGGATAAACTTTTTATGCTGCCAGTACATGTTCCCTTCATGTCAGCATTCTTAACAAACAACAACAATAGTAACTAAACTATTGAGAAAGCTACAAAGATATCACACACACATACAGAGTATGGATGAGTGCCATATGCCAATCATGAAGCCGATCGAAGGCTGGTCTGTTTGACATATTTATATTAAGAAGAATATTGAAAAGTTCTTCCGATCCACCCATCTTATAAAAATACTCTTAACAAACAAATTCATGTAAAGCAAAAAGGAGAGCTCTATTCAGGCAATCTGGGCCTGAACTATATAGTATGTTAGAAGCTGGCAGAAAACCCATCAGCAGTGTCTGCAGAAAAGATCCCTTTTTTCCAAAAGTGCTATGTGAGCATGATAATTAATCAATTATATGTGTGGAGGAGGTAATGATTTTTATTTATTTATTTATTTTGAAGTATTATATAGTTGTGATCCGATATGGCTTAATGATTGATTGGAAGCTGGTGATTAGAAGTTCTTTAAAGCTTAAAAGCGACTCTTAAACTAATTGTCAGAAGTCATGCATGCACGTTAAACTTTGCGTGAAAAGATGGGAGTTTTGCTCAAACTGTTTGTTGGTCCTTGTCAATATATATATCAAATGATAATTGAAAAATTCTATCCTCCGATCGGTGTTTAGAGTATATTTCATAAAATACTTATATGATATAATTTAATTTAAAATATAAATTTTAATATTTAAATTTTATAAATTAAATCTTATCATTTAAATGATATATATGATATGTTTTATACACTGATTCGAGAATAAAATAACTGACGAAGCAGAAGATTGGGGGAGAGGGGGGACAAACAAAGTGCTATATATATATATATATATATATCATCTTAGATAGCCCAATAAAATTGTATAGGACTCACATGGATTTGTTGGGAAAAATAAAATAAAAAGTGAAGTGGAATTGACGATCCCATGACACGCTCAATAATTCTAAGGCAACGACAAATGAAACTTATAATGGAGAATCATTTTGGATCACTTTTGTCAGCTGAAGCTGCTTTTTTTGCTGCTTATAATAATTTCAAACTTATAACAGTAAAATCCCTAAAGCATTCAGAGAATGAAAAAAGCTTTGGGTGAGTGTTCGTTATCTTGAATGACATGAGAAGACCTCCTTTACGCAAAATCAACCTAGTGGACAATATTACGTCGGCACGTAAGATGAAAGTGAGATGAGAATGTAATATATTGTATAATTGAAAAATAAAGATGTCATTGACAAAAACCGATTACCTAAAGAAAGGCTACGGGTAACCTCATTTGAATTCGGACAAATTCTCTGCATAGTTATTGTTAAATTTACCTCTTATTAGTTTAAACTTTTATGATAAGTGATAATTTTATATAGTATTTGAATAGATGTTCTGAGTTCAAGTTCTGACTCTACACTCTACCTCTTTTAATTAAATAATACTAATCAGCATTATTGCACGCTAGATATTCTTAGCGTGAAGCTTGTTGATTTGGGGTCTAAACATATAAAGGACAAAATGATCAAAATTAAAAATTCATACACTGAAACTGTATGTAGTTTTGCTGTCATCATCATCTATCACACATCTGCTCGTATGTCTGTATCCTGATAATATAGGATATACACCCATTTTAGATGACGATCAAGCGTGTCAAGAAAAATACAGAATTTTTTGTTATGTTCTTTCAAATGGTCATGTAAATGTCCATTCAAAGGATAAAATAAATGAACATCATGATCATGTAAAAGCTTGAGCTAACTTTATAATGTAATTAGAGATGTATCAGGATTGTAGCTAGTACTTGTCCAAGAAAATAACCAAGAAACGTGCACCAAAAAGCATCAAACTCAAAACATATTGTACAATCAATTAAAGGTAAATGGTACAAGCAGAGTGATGCCGACACTTGCTGCTTTTTTGTTAGTCATGTCATGGTAAGATAACATATATATAGACCCTTTTTTGTTTGGATTTTTCCCCATTGATCAATAATTGTTGTTTAGGCAAGAAAGGAGTAGTCCTTCCATATATATACTCCACACCCAACATCTGACCTTCCTTTCATTGATGGTTTTGGACATTGTTGTTGAAGATTAATGGATATGATAGCAAATTAAGCCTTAAATCAGGATTTAATTTTAAGTGTATGTGATAATTAAAAGAGTAATGCTAAGGACAAACTCCGAATGCACAAGTTTTGTACAAGTTTTTTGGAAAAAAGTAGATCCTACCGTGAAAAATATGAGTTCAAGAGTTAATAGACATTTGCATGTCACATTAATATCGTAGAATAGGGAGTGTGATGCAAGTGTAATCTATAACATATTTGACGAGAAAATCTTAACTTTACTCATTGCTGGTTTGGTTATACAAAACCAAACCATCTCATTTCATTATAATTTTTTTAAATATTTACGTAAAATATAATAAATAATTCAATTTTTTTAAATCTCAAAACAAAAGTTATATTTTTAATAATATTTTATTTAATTTTTAACAAAATATCTCATCTCATCTGATCTTAACTGCGTAACCAAACGAGACCTTACAACATCCACCTTCAAAGATGACGTGCAACTGTACTCATTTGCCCATATGGTTCACTCCCTGGTTCCACAGCGGTAAATACCTACACCTACCCCATCTTTATCCTTTTATGGTTAAGTTCTATGACCTTATTCACCTAAAAACACAGGTGTATCCAAAAGAGAATGTTCCAGATGAGAGTAATGGACCCTCTTCTTAATTACTATTGCCTGGCATGCCTCTACATCTGAACAAGACTATGTTCTGACATTTAAGAAAGGGCCAGGGCAACTACAAAAAAAGAGACTGAGAAAGAGAGAGTCACTATGCAAAGAAAATTCCATGGATAAACAGGAAATATGTTTTGAGGAAAGATGAGCTGCACCTCAATAATTAGAGAGGGGTTTGGGAAAAAAATTAAAATAGAAAAAAGCATAAAAGCTTTTGACGTTGATGCTCTATGTAATGATCAGAGAGGCACATGCCAAACCAACATTGCCGCAGTCCTTTTTCCCTCTTTTTCCCCAGTTTTTCTTTTTTCCTTTCCTTTCCCTCCTTCCCCACTTCTCTTTGTGTGTGGTCCGACCCTTCCTTATCTTATCACGTTTTCCCTTTGCTTTTCCATCCCTAAACATGGTCACGTCAAGTAATTTTCGTCCCCATTTTTCTCTCTTAACCAACTTGATGATGTGTTTGATGTGTTTTTCTTCCAATCCCCACTTCAAAGATTCCAAAGGACAACCCAACCTAGAAGTGATCGACCAACGTCCAAAACTCCTTTATAGATCATCATCCATCCTAGACGACCCCTCTCCTTTCTCTATATCTATCCTAACCTCCAGACACCAATCTATCTCCAACAGAACATTTTAGTTTCCTTGAATCAAAACCTCAAAACAAAAGTTCAATAATGCCTCCTGTCCACTCTAGCCCGTTCTTCCAAATGGAGAATCCCGCAATACTATCTTTGCTCCGGCATAGCACTACTCCGGGGGAGAAACGTACAAAATCCACCGGCGGGCTCCTGAAAATGTTCAAGCTCTTCCCCATGTTGACCTCAGGGTGCAAGATGGTGGCACTTTTGGGCAGACCCAGAAAGCCTCTACTCAAAGACAATGCCACAACGGGGACTATCTTCGGTTATCGCAAAGGGAGAATGAGTTTAGCCATTCAAGAGGACCCTCATTGCATGCCCATCTTCGTCATCGAGCTGCCCATGCACAGCAGTGCTTTCCACAAGGAAATGGCGTCGGATATCGTCAGAATTGCGCTGGAGAGTGATACCAAAACCCAGAAAAAGAAACTGTTGGAGGAGTTTGTTTGGGCAGTGTACTGTAATGGAAGAAAGACTGGGTTTTCCATCAGGAGAAAGCAAATGTCCGACGATGAACTTTATGTCATGCAGCATTTGCGAGGGGTTTCCATGGGCGCCGGGGTTCTTCCGAGCCCCTCGAAAAAGGAAACGGCGGATGGGGAATTGACGTACATGAGAGCAAGATTCGAAAGAGTTGTTGGATCTAAGGATTCTGAAGCTTTGTACATGATAAATCCAGATGGTGCTGCAGGGCCAGAATTGAGTATTTTCTTTGTGAGGGCTCATTAGAGTTTTGATTATCTAGTAGAACTATATATATAAACGAAGAACTTTGATCAAAGTTACATAAAAATCATTTTCTCAAGCCTTTTGCTTGTTCAATGATTAAACCAAAAACGTTTCGCTTCTGTTTTCTTTTTCTTTCTTTTGGTTGAATTCATGATTCCCACTAGGATATCGATATCACTAAGTTTTCACCAAAATTGTCAATAGGTTATAACATGGCATGCATCAGTACCAAATTAACCTTCATGTCCCCTTCGTTGCAATTAAAAGTCCGTTGATGAATTTGTTTTCTGCGAGAATTAGTTTCGGGTCAGTCTCGTGATCTGGAGTGGAGTACCTTTGGGAGAGATTGCAGAGTATGCGATTGTGGAGAGTCCTCAGCTCGATTTTACTTTTAAGGGCACTATGCTAAACTTGTCAGAGTAACCACAAAATAGGAATCTCTCAATTTCATTTGGAAAATATAAGCATGAGGTATATATATGTTAATAATTTTCATTATGTTGACACGAAGGACGAATATTTAGGATAGCGCAACGATGTCAAACTAGGGCGGAGCACTGACCAAGTCAAAGTTGGATTCAACCTTTTCTAACTCGATTTAGTAAAGCTTCGTTTGGAAGGTTAACTTATTTCAACTTATCATTACAATTTTTTTTAAATTTTAATATAAAATATAATAAACAATTTAAATTTTTCAAATTTTAAAATAAAAAAATATTAAAAAATAATATTCTAACAATATTTTATTATCTCAACTCTATTAAATTTAATTCAACATCCAAATACAACCTTAAAGTTTGACTTTTGATTTCACATTCGACAAGTGTAAAATCCGATTTGACTCTGACTCCATTAAAACGAAGTAGAGTTAGATCTGATGTAAATTTTGGGCTGCCAATGTTTTGGACTTTATTTAAGTGGGTTCTTCAACTGATTTCTTAATCCCAAGTTTTGAGCTGATATGATGGCTCCATTCCAAGTCAATATTTTGGATGAAACCATTGAAAATGTCTTTTAAGTATTTGAAGCATACATAGATTTTAAGCCCTTGCTTTTGGGCTCATGCAATGGGCTCTAAATAAAACCCATTTTGGACTTAAGTTTATAATTTTTTTAAATACTAAATTTAATTGTTAGTATTGATTATTAACAACTACTAACTTTTTAGTGTCTAGTTATATGCTATTATACTATATTATTATATGTTATTAATTTATTGCACTGGACTATTACTTGTTATTATTCTAAACTATTAACATTTTTCAAATTACGTGTTATTATACTAGACTATTATCATTTTTCTAATTACATGTTGTTATATTAGACAATTACATATTACTCATTATTAGTTAGTCAAGTATATTATTTCTATACTTGACTATATATGATAGTAATATTATGATGTGTACATATACTAGACTATTATTCTATTTATATTATAATACAAGCATATTATTCTATAATAATTAATACATATTAGTATAGTAATGATTTAACTATATATATAAGTTCTAGACTTTTTATATGAGTATATATGATTAATATATAAATAACACATATTTTTATAACCTATGTATATTAATATCAGAGTCAGATGTATAAGTTGTAAGTGGATGTTGGAGTGGACTTCGGATTCCGAAGCTAAATTCAGAAGTGGAGGTCGAATGAAAGAGTCATATCGGAGGTTGGAGTCCATACCGGAGTCGGATTTTCATTTTTTTTCACAACCCTACGACAAATAAATGTTTGGCCCGGCATAAAATGATTTGTGCTTTATACTAAGTGAGCTACTATGTCTGTGCAAACATGTTACAAAATGACTTGACAAGTCTTGCTTGAATAAAAAGCTAACTCAAAAATTCAACCAATAAGAAAATTGGTTAACATATTAGCATGTAAAATCACTTTTATAGAACTCATGTGTAGACAAAACAATTCTCTTATACTACATGCATATTATTCATTTCAAAGTAGATAAGTGCATGTGTATTTGAGACACCTCCCAGCAAAGCCTAATTACCAAAAAATAATAAGAGAGTCGGTCTCACAATGATTAAAATGTTATTTATGAGTTGTTCGGTTCTCTGACTAGCAATTCAATTTGGAAATAATTTGTGCAAGCCTAGGGTTTGTAAGACCCATCCAGCGAAATGACTATTTGCAACTAAAATTAGTTGCGAATAATCTTTTAGTCGCAATAAATTGATCACAAAAATCCGTTTTTCTTGTAGTGCCATTTGAAAAAAATGAGATTCATCTGAAAATATCCACCATTTTTTTTTCCCATAGTAGATCTTATTTCTTTTCAAAGAAACTACACGAGATCTGTACTCCCTAGATTTATATATAGAATTACTCCTAAAATGTTTTGCACATGTCAAAATTGCCTTAATATGAGTTTATCGAGCAGTCTAGAGGGTTATTTAAATTAAACTCCATGCCTACTTCATCCCAATTTCTAGGTTTTTCTCAACTCCACAACATTTTTAAAGGACATGACATTTTGGGCTTTATTTTCTTTAGCTCACAGCTAATTTGGAGGCCCATTGAGCGCAAATATCATTTGTTGTATGATAAGAATATATATATATATATAATATAAGTTGATTTTTAAATTAAAGTTTGAGTGAGACTAGAATTTTTTGGACACCTGTCTTAATTCTGGTATCCATCTACCTACGCTTCGAAAGAGCTCCATTAGCACCCAACTAGTGCCTACAACTCATTCTCAATTTCACTCTCGTTGTGTTTCAGTGTGTATATGAACATCCAAACACTTTCTTTCCCTCATTCTGTCCGCGAACCACCTTACTTTTGAGAACCATATTCAAAGCCAAATCCCAACGCTCAATACCTCTCTCTCTCTCTCTCTCTCTCAAATTTATATGGCCCTTGATAAGTCGTTACGTAAAGGGTAGATTGTGCATATCATACAGGCTTAAGTGGACCAAATGGTGCAACCTACTGAGCGTGAGTCATGTGGAGCTCCGGTCCTTCTCTCTAGTCGAGACAAAACCATATTGGTTATACATGCACTGACACATGAAGGAATTTAAAAGATTCATTTAAGTCGTACGCTTGAACTTGACAACATTAAGTGAAGAAACTATATAGATACATGAGTGGACTAACTCTACAATATTTATTACTCATTAATGATGCTCGACAATTATATGAGCGCGCAATAATAAATATTGTAGGACCAATCCCATGCATTTATATGTCTCTCATTTGATCAGGCTCCTCAAGTTTGGATAACAAATCGAGGACACCTTGATCCGTATAGGAATAAATGGGCTATCATTGTTTGCTGGTTGAATTGAGAATACTATGAAAAACTACAGGAAATCCATCTTGAGGAGCAAAGTTAGGGCGCAACGCATGGGCAGTAATGGTGGTTGCACAGTAATGGGAGTGTGTTTCTAAATCTATACAACGAATGAGAATCGATGAGGACAACTTGTTAACAACGTTAGCTTTGCAATGCTGTGGTGATGGCGCAATGGACGTGTTAAAAACTATTTGAGAGAGAGAGAGAGAGAGAGTTTGTGTTATATTAATGAATCAGTTGTACACTTATATATACAATGACGGTAAGGCAGTAATAAAGTAACCGACTTGATCAAGATGGAGTATGTAGATTGTGAGCTCCTATCTTAGATGGAAGAGTAGTAAAAGGAACACAACCAAGGGGCTTAGTAAGAATGTTAGCAAGTTGATGATAAGACTTGACATGCAGGGTGCGAATGATGTCAATTTGAATTTTCTCTCTAACAAGATGACAATCTACTTCTATATGCTTAGTATGTTCATGATATACAGGATTAACAACTATGTAGATAAGTGCTTGACTATCATATAAAAGTAGAGCAGCTTGTGGATGGAGAATATGATGATCGGTGATGAGCAAGTGAAGAATCCAAGAAATCTCGTAGGTAGCTGCTGCCATGGATATGTACTCAACTTCTTGTAGGGAGAAAGAGATACAATGCATTGTTTCTTTGATTTCCAAGAAACTAGTGAATCTCCAAGGAAAACATGGAAACCAATAACGAATCTCCTTGTATCAAGGCATCTAGCCGAATCAAAA
Organism: Juglans microcarpa x Juglans regia; assembly: GCF_004785595.1. Lineage (NCBI taxonomy): Eukaryota > Viridiplantae > Streptophyta > Magnoliopsida > Fagales > Juglandaceae > Juglans > Juglans microcarpa x Juglans regia. The sequence goes on from NC_054609.1 coordinate 7,042,878, forward strand.
TCATAAAAAAACTTTAAGATGTGTTCTGGAAGTTGAAGGAAAAAAATGGCTTGGCTTGGTGTTGGTTTGAGATATCTCAAAACTCTGTTGGCGGCATCTAGATGTGGTTGTCGGGGTTGATCAAGGACATGACTTAAGACCTGAACTGAATAACTAAAATGTGGTCTTGTTATGGTAAGTTATAATAAACGGCCAATCAACCTTCTATCAGCACTTGAATAAGTTAACAATTCTCCTTCAATACGACTAAGTTTCAAGTTTTGATTTATGGGAAACTTAGCTGGCTTCGATGCAAGGAAACTAAAAATTGAAAGCATTTTAAGAGCATAGTTTCATTGACATACAAGATGCCTTTTGAAATTTTAACAACATCGAGTTGAAGAAAATATTTCAAAGGACAAAGATTCTTTAACTTGAAATGAGTATATAAAAAAGAAGTGAATTTGTGTACAACAACATCATTGTTACTTGCTACAACTATTTCATTGATATAGACAAAGAGAGCCATAAAGTTTGTAATAGTGTGCTTAATAAACATAGAATAATCTGCCTTTTATTGGATGAACGGTAAACCCATGTGAAGGTAAGGTGGTTGAAAAATTAGGCCTCATTTGGTTACGCAGTTAAGATGAAATGAAATGAGATGTTTTGTTGAAAATTGAATAAAATATTGTTATAACATAATTTTTTAATATTATTTTTGTTTTGGGATTTAAAGAAATTGAGTTGTTTATTATATTTTGTGTGAGAGTTAAAAAAATTGTAATGATTATATGAGATGAGATGGTATGGTTATATGTAACCAAATCAGCCCCTAGAAATCCACTGCCTAGTAGCTTGCTTGAGGCCATACAATGACTTGCAACTTGCAAACCTGATAATCAAATTTTGAAGAAAAACTAAGACGTCGAGTTATATAAACTTCCTTATGAAGATCACCATGTAAGAAAGTGTTTTTTACATCTAGTTGATGTAAATGCCAATTATAAATTGCAGCTAATGAAAGCAATACCCGGACTATCTCCATTATAGCTACAGGGGAAAAAGTCGTGGAATAGTCAATGCCCTCATTTTGGGTGTATCATTTTACAACTAATCAAGCTTTGTAGCTCTCGAAGTTACCATATGATTTGTACTTGACAGACCAAGTGTGACTTTCCTCTAAAGTCTTAGGCTGTGTTTAGATGTTGAACTGAGTTGAGTTGAGTTGAGATGATAAAATATTATTAGAATATTATTTATTATTATTATTATTATTATTTTGAGATTTGAAAAATTTGAATTGTTTATTATATTTTGGGTTGGTATTTGAAAAAGTTGTAATGATGAGGTGAGATGGATTTATCAACCAAACAAAGCCTTAATCTTAGCTACCATAGTCTCATGCAATGAGGATATTTAACAGTTTCATGAAAAAATGTGTACTCAAAATGTGAAAGCAATGACAATGAAAAAACTTTATTAGATGTAGGAAAATGATTATAAGAGAGATAAGAAGAAATAGTATACTTAATACCTAGTTGAGACTTAGTAAGACCTATATTTGGAACAGAGGATGAAAGGGTTGAAGAAGAGGATGCCAATTGAAATTGAACTTCTTGCAAATAACCAAGTTATTTCCTAATGCGTTTTGATCTTGTAAGAGAAGGAAAAATGTTATATGTTTGGGTTGTATTAATAGGAAGGCTTGAGTGGTAGAAAAAGTAGATGAGCTAAAAAAGGAGGAATCAAAGATATTAGTATCGGGAATAGTTTTAGGTAGAACAAGTAAAGTATTGTTGTGGGAATAAAAAAATTCTATAGGACAACTGAAGATAAAGTAAAGAAAGGAAAAAACAAACTCATGGAAAATCACATCTCTAGAGACAACCACCAATTTATTTGTAAGATTAAGGAAGTCTGTATCCTTTAATCCCATGAGAATATTCTAGAAAGATACAAAGGGAGGGTTTGAGGTGCAAATTCTAATTGATTATATCTAAGAGTAGATGTAAAATAGAGACAACCAAAAACTTTTAGATGATCATAAGGAGTAGAAAATAACATCTCATATGTTGATTTACCTCCTAAAGAAATACTAGGAATCTTGTTTATTAGGTAGATAAAGGTAAGAACACATTCGCCCTAAAAACAAAAGGGAGCTAAAACTTGAAATCTTAAGGCCTGATCTACCTTCAAGATATGTTGGTGTTTTCTTTCAACTATGGATTTGTGTTGAGATGTTTCAACACAACTAAGTTGGCGACTGACCCATTTGGATGAAAAAAAAAACTCATTAAATTCTACACCATTATAATTTGAACATAGACATTTAATTGTAGCATTGTATTGTACTTGAGGTAAAGAAATGTCAGTGGATTATATCAAAAGCATGATTAGTATGAATGTGATTCAATGGAAAGGGCAATATGCGTTTTTTTGCAAGGGGACAAACAATACACAAAATATCGGATTTAGAAGTAATATGTAGTATATTATTATGTAACAACTTAAGTATTGAAGATGAAGTGTGCCCTAAGCGATAATGCCAAATGTCAAATGTGCTAGAAAGTACAAATGTAGACGAATTGAGATTAGGAGAAATATTGTCAACATTATTTGTGGACTTATTCAAATAGAAGAAATGATATTTGATATATGAGTATTCACATAATCATTAACAACAATAGGAAAAAAAACTAAGGTACTTGAAAGTGGTTGCAGCAAGTAATAGAGTCCCTCTTGTACATTACCCACTCCAATCGTCTCTAGCTTAATAGGTCCTGAATAAAGTAATAACTAACTAAAAGATCAAGCAACAGTGTATTGAGGAAACTAATTTGCTAGCTAAAATCAAATTGACAGCAAAATCAGGGCACATATAGAACATTGTCCAAAGTTGTATTGGATAGTCGAATACTACCAATATGTGTAAGAGAAATAGTGGATCCATTTGGAAGTCTAACAAAGGCATTAATTTTGGTAGGAGAAAAAGTAAAATGAGATGAAAAAAAAAACTAACCATATGATCAGTTGCACTAGTATCGATTATCTAATAGAGAAACACTACTTTGCCCACCCATTGTGACCGCTCCATTTGACAGCTTAGTAAATTTTTTTTTTTTTTTTTTACTTAGTGATTAAGAAAGTGATTTTAAGTGTATTGATATATTTTTTTATTTTTTAAAAATATTTAAATGTATTAAAAAAATGTATAAAGAAAAAATGATTTTTTTTTTTTTACATTAGGCGGTACTCCCAGCGGTCAACATGGGGCGGCATAGTAGCCGCACCCTATCTAATAACGATCAAATTTCTTGGAATTGTTACATGAATTTTAAAATACTGAATTAGAAAAAAATAGAACAATTGGAAAAAAGTGTATCTAGAATACTTGAGCTGGAAGTAAAGAGGTGGTCCTATGTGGGTGTAGTCAGGATACCTATTTGATTAGTAGAGGATTGAGGTTCAGGTGGAGTATTAATATTCAAGTAGAAAAGTAATTTCCGGCACTGTTATGAGGTGATTGGAAGGTGAGGAATATTAGACTTACGTATAGTCTTGGATTTAGGGGTTTGGTCAAGTAAACCAGAGGTGTGATTCACATTCAAAGTGAAAACTCATTTTATAAGAATGAACTGAAAACCAGGAGGATATTTGTGAAACTTGTAGCATTTGTCCACAATTTGACCTTGAAGACTGCATTTTGTGCAATAAGACGGTTTCTCTTGGGTACAAAATTCTTTCTACCACCAAAATTGTCAGGAACTGCTTTATTAACTTAAAGATCCATTAGAATATATCTCCTTTTGTCTTTCTTCTTGAAGTACAAGAGAAAAGACTTATTGATAAGAGACAGTGGATCAAGAAGTAATATTTGGCCATGAACTTGCGAAAAACTTTCATCTCACCCCATCAAGAACTGCATCACATGTTCTTGCTATTAAAAATTAAGAAAAATTTTCAAAGCATCATAAGTACAGTCTGATATCGATTTATAGTTCACTAAATCATCCCAGAGACCCTTGAGTTTTGTAAAATAAGCACTAACATCCATTTGATGTTGAGATAAAGAAGTAATCGACTTATTTAGTTAAAAACTTCTTGGTCCCATTACTTTGTGTAAAACGTTGTCTAAGATCAATCCATACTTCTTCAGCAGAATTCAAGTGAAGAATACTAGTAGCAATTTCTTTAGATACATCGTTCAACAACCATGATAGAACCATAGTATTGCATCATTGCCAAGCTAAAAACATAAGGCATTCACATCAAAAGGTTTAATTTACATAAGTACTGTCATTGAAGCTGAACTTGTTCTTGGTTGTTAGGGCCATCAACATTGACCTACCCCAGGTCTGATAATTCTCTCCAAGAAGTGGTTGAGATACAAGGAACCAAGATTTTTTCCATGATGGAGATAATAAGGATTTTGAGGATCATCAACTAAGAAAGACAAAGATGAGGGAGGGGCAACTACTGAAAGACAAAAGCGAGAGACTTCAAAGATTTTGCTCTGATACCATGTTAAAACTTAATTGAGAGAGACTAATTTTGTGTGTTATTAATGAATTAATTGTACACTTATATATACATTGATGGTAAGGCAGAGGTAAAGTAACTGACTTGAATTAGTTACAAATGAAACTAGGAGCTTCTAGAGTTCTCATGTAGAGTTGAAAGTTGTTATAGGATGAACAGTGTGACTGCCCGACTTCCACGTATAAAAACAAGAGAATCGTGACGTCGGGATGATGACAACACGGGTCACGCATCCCAACGAAATGTGCTCAAGTGTGTGCAATATGCAAGAGTGCACAATAAAAATCGCAGCGGATAATATAAATAAGTCATCTAAGTACCAGAAATTTAAATACAAATATTCAAAACAAATTACCTTTAAAGAGTTATACAGTCATCCCAAATATATTACAAAGGCAACACATAAATTGATAAAAAAAGGGAACTCGATAAACAGGAGCAATCCCAGATCACTCCACCAACGGAGCCAAGCTAAGGCTCGTCATCCTCATCTGCATCAAAATCTGCGATACCATAAAATGGTACCACATGTAAGTATAAACCAAACAACTCTCGAGATAAAAACATATTAATGCAACCAACATGCATTCATATGACAAAATCCACTTAGCCATAAAATACCATTTTTCTCCAAAAATGATTCGCACAAAACAAACCAATCGTCGGACACTGTAGGCGGGAATCGCAGGCGGGACTCTACCTCCGTCCCTGCTTACCACCATCCCTACCGCGTGCACCGTAGGCGGGAATCACAGGCGGGACACAACCACCATCCCTGCTTACCACCATCCCTACCGCGTGCACCATAGGTGGGAATCGCAGGCGGGACTCTACCACCATCCCTGCTTACCACCATCCCTACAGTTCCTTTTCCTTTTTCTCAAACCAGTTAATCCAGTCGTTTCAAACACACCCAAAAATCATTTCTCACATGAAAACCCAGTTTTCAAATAAATACATGAACATGTATGCAATCATGCGAAAATTCAGTTTTCAGTTACAAACATGAACATGCGTGCAAATGCAGTGAATAAAACACGACACCAATATCCAACAACCAACAATGTCAACACAATCCAATCACAAACCAAACATACAATCAACTCCGTCCGCAATCCATTCGACCCCCGAACTCCTCGGACTCAGTCCGACATAACCAACCAGTTCACAGTAATATGTGTTAGTGCAAAAATACATTTAAATCACGAAAGTTCTTTGGAAAAATACTTACAGCGCTATAATATGATTTTCGAAGGATCACAGAGGTGCAAGAAGTGGTGACTCAGCAACGTAACAGTGTAAAATACACTGTGGCCGTGGGTCTCAAAAACCCACTTTTGAATGGGGATAAAATAAGACCCGAAATTGATAGGATAGGGCCTAGAGAGGTCGGTGAAGTCAATGGTGGTGGTGGTTTGCCGTGGGTGGCGGCGCAAAGGGTGGTTTTGAGGCCAAAAAGTCAAAATCGGAGATGGGCTTGGTTGTGCTTCACCGGTGACGGATCGGAGCCGGGGTTGGGTCCATTGGGTTGCCAAGAGGTCAGGGATAAAGTGGTGAAGAGATGGTGGCCGGAGGTGGCGCGACGGCGGCGCGCGAATGAAGAGAAGGCCGTGGCTTCAAGCCGTGTGTGGAGGAGTCGGCGATGGAGGAGTTGAGATTTAAGGGGAAGGGTCGCCGGCCGGTGGGGAGTTGAACGGAGGGGGCGGTGTCGGTCACCGGCGGCTCATGGCGGCGGGCTGGGTGGAAGACGAAATCGGATGGAGAGAGAGAGAGAGTGAGTCGTGCGGGAGGGGGAAAATCTGGGGAGAAAAGAAAAGAAAGAAAAGAAAAAGCAGAAAAAGAAAAAAATGAAGGGAAAGAAATGAGGTCAAATCCTCACATCTTGGGTCACAGAAAATGATCCAACCAAAATGATTTTAAAACAGCAAATCAATTAAATTAAATTAAACGTAATGATAAAATAAAAATAAAATAATTAAATCCCACAATCAATTAATTTAAAAGGAGAACAATTTAAATGTACAACAAGAAATAAATATTAAGAAACATAACAATTTAATTTTCACAATTTAAAAATCATAAAATAACCCATTTAAAATATCCGATAATTATAAAATAAGAGAATAAATTTTTGAATTATTAAAAATAATCCTTCAGTGAAAATACACTAAAATATGGGGTGTTACAAAAAGTATGCTTGTGGGATTCTAGAATTTTATGAGGGATGTGATTGTGAGGGAAGTGAGAGATTATATGACCTTGACCTTGATCGAAAAATTGAGCTTTCATTGATATATTTGGCCATGTATTGGTTTCATGAAAATTATTGTTCGTAACCTATAGGGTTTTCTACAATTCTTTTGCTAAAATTATTTCAATAATTCATAGAGATATAGATAAAAGTAGGGGTGAAAAAACCGGTGAACCGGACCAAACTGGTGTGTTCGGTGCGGTTTTAAATCGGTTCAGTCCGGTATCGATTTAATTTTTCTCAAAACTGGTCGAAATTGATCCGGTTCTGGTTTTCCTTTTTCAAACACCAGACTGAACCGGACTGGACTAGTTCATATATATATTTTAATTTTTTATATTATATAAAATATTTTTTATATGATTTTTTATATTATTTTGATTTTTATATATAATATATATAATTATATATAAAATAATTTTGTATTATATGCTAAATTACTAATTCATATAATATTAAATTTTAAAATCCTATATAAATAACTATATATTATCACTATAGTCTATAATACAATTATAATATACTACAATGTATTATCACTATATTATTATATATTATAATATATATAGCATATTATATATACTATATACATAATATAAAGGAAAAATCAGACCGAATCGGATCGGAATCAGTAAAACTAAAAATACCGATTTAGGGGTGTAACTAGTGTAGTATCGATTATTCAAATTTCAAAAGCAGTGTATACCGGTTCGGTTTTAAAATATGTCTAAAATTGGATCAAACCGGGCCGATTACACCCCTAGATACAAGATGTAGACCCATTGTATTTAATATTGTGTACCACTTTGCCTACAGGAAAAAATTCAAAGATCGTGTTTAAGGTTGCAAATGAACAAAGGAGCTCGTGAATAGCTCGAGTTCGGTTTGTGTATACTTGGTTCGAACTCGATTCATTTAATAAATGAGGTGTTCACAAAAACTAATATAGGTTCGAATACCAAACGAGCAAAACTCGTATAAACTCAGTTTGACTCGATTTAGACTTGTGAACAAAGTTCGTATGAACTCGACTTGACTCGTTTGAACTCGTTTTGAAGCTCATAGCGTGTCATATATGTATATATTTATTACATGTTATTTATATTTTATATTCTTAATTATTTCATTAATTAATTTATAGTTTACTTTATTTAATATATTTATTATATTCCCAAAATGTGTATAGGATAATTTGTATAATAATATATCATACAACTAGAACTCTTGATTTATTAAATTATCTATACATATATATATATATTAACTAGTTTAGTTTATTATATTTATATTTTTTTAATTTATAACTATAAGTTAATTTATTGGGTAATTCTTCTCATCAACCACTATTTACTACCCCACACCCTATGTAAAAAAAAGTTGTCAGCTGTGAGGGTGAATAGTGTCTGATGTATAGCAAAATCTTAATTTATTATACAAAATTATACTATAAGAATGTTTTAATAAAAAATAATTGGTTATATAGTTAATGGGTTAGAGTATTTTGTAAAACTCAAAATGTTTTTTTTTATTAATGAAAAGATAAGATTCAGAATTAAAAAAAAAAAAAAAAAAGGAGTTCGAGCTACTCGACCTCAAGTCATTTGTTTATTTTTAGTCGAGCTCGAGCCGAATTCGAATAATTTAATGGTTAACAAGCCAAGTTCGAACAAGGATATTTGTGTTTTATTCAAGTTTGATTTGTTGAAAAAGTAAACATGCTAATCGAGTTCAAATATCCTTGTTTGACTTCGACTCAACTCGATTTATTTGCAACCCTAATTGTATTTAATTATGATAAAAATTAAAATGAAATATTATATATTTTGCAAGAAATAAAAGGATAATTTAGTTTTAAAATAATCAAGTAACTAATGTTGACAGGAATTTTAAGAAGAGGAGTGCTACGTCTATAAAGAAAAATACGAAACAAAACTTACATTTAACGTGTGGTAGTTAGGTTATGAAACTCTTTTTATTGTAAAATATTAGATTTGATGTGCTATATCAAGTCCCGTAATTTTTAACTAACTTTTTGTAATCTTCTTCCTAAACTAACCATTTGGCTTTGAAAATATTGTTCAAATTTCATAAGATTGAGAGTTATATAATATAATACATACTCCAAATAATTTTTGGACACGATAGTAATCACGTCAATCCATCAACATATATATTGGAAGTAATTGACAAAAATAAAGATAGTACTTCTTACAACTATTTAATCACTCATTTTCAACAAACTAACATGATTAAATATGCCATTCATAAAAAATATAAATTTTTTTATTCTAATTCATATTTTAAATAAGAGAAATGATATTCCTACCGAGAAAGGTTACCGGCAAAGTCTATCAATTTTTTTTTTTTTTTTTTACTTAATAGTTAAAGAAATACTTTTTTGACGAGCTTGTGATTTTTTTTTTAAATGTTGAAGTGTTTTAAAAAATGTTTGAAAAAAAAAATTACACTATCAAAAGAAATTTTTGGTGATTTTTGTCAATAAATGTAGCATTATCCTTAAAATAAATACCCTCTATTTAAAACCAAGTTATAAAAAACTATACGTACATCATTTCTACAATAGTGGGCTTCTAGTCTCGTGAATAAAAGTTTGGAGATGGGCCACGGCTACTATACGTCTTTTATGATCTTTGTGCAATTATACCATACCTTTACATTTCTATGGAGAACAACACATAGTTTCAGCAACGAAGGATATAAGAAAGCATCATAATATAAAAACAAAGGCTGTTTTATTTCATTCATGCTGATATATCAAGAAGAAACACAAAACACAAGTATTCCTCTCACACTTGTTTCCCTAAAAGCCATAAAGTGTACGTAACTTTATTCCTCTCTCGAAGTTACCATATGATTTGTACTTGACAGACCAAGTGTGACTTTCCTCTAAAGTCTTAGGCTGTGTTTAGATGTTGAACTGAGTTGAGTTGAGTTAAGATGATAAAATATTATTAGAATATTATTTATTATTATTATTATTATTATTTTGAGATTTGAAAAATTTGAATTGTTTATTATATTTTGGGTTGGTATTTGAAAAAGTTGTAATGATGAGGTGAGATGGATTTATCAACCAAACAAAGCCTTAATCTTAGCTACCATAGTCTCATGCAATGAGGATATTTAACAGTTTCATGAAAAAATTTGTACTCAAAATGTGAAAGCAATGACAATGAAAAAACTTTATTAGATGTAGGAAAATGATTATAAGAGAGATAAGAAGAAATAGTATACTTAATACCTAGTTGAGACTTAGTAAGACCTATATTTGGAACAGAGGATGAAAGGGTTGAAGAAGAGGATGCCAATTGAAATTGAACTTCTTGCAAATAACCAAGTTATTTCCTAATGCGTTTTGATCTTGTAAGAGAAGGAAAAATGTTATATGTTTGGGTTGTATTAATAGGAAGGCTTGAGTGGTAGAAAAAGTAGATGAGCTAAAAAAGGAGGAATCAAAGATATTAGTATCGGGAATAGTTTTAGGTAGAACAAGTAAAGTATTGTTGTGGGAATAAAAAAATTCTATAGGACAACTGAAGATAAAGTAAAGAAAGGAAAAAACAAACTCATGGAAAATCACATCTCTAGAGACAACCACCAATTTATTTGTAAGATTAAGGAAGTCTGTATCCTTTAATCCCATGAGAATATTCTAGAAAGATACAAAGGGAGGGTTTGAGGTGCAAATTCTAATTGATTATATCTAAGAGTAGATGTAAAATAGAGACAACCAAAAACTTTTAGATGATCATAAGGAGTAGAAAATAACATCTCATATGTTGATTTACCTCCTAAAGAAATACTAGGAATCCTGTTTATTAGGTAGATAAAGGTAAGAACACATTAGCCCTAAAATCAAAAGGGAGCTAAAGCTTGAAATCTTAAGGCCTGATCTACCTTCAAGATATGTTGGTGTTTTCTTTCAACTATGGATTTGTGTTGAGATGTTTCAGCACAACTAAGTTGGCGACTGACCCATTTGGATGAAAAAAAAACTCTCATATTAAATTCTACACCGTTATAATTTGAACATAGACATTTAATTGTAGCATTGTATTGTACTTGAAGTAAAGAAATGTCAGTGGATTATATCAAAAGCATGATTAGTATGAATGTGATTCAATGGAAAGGGCAATATGCGTTTTTTTGCAAGGGGACAAACAATACACAAAAGATCGGATTTAGAAGTAATATGTAGTATATTATTATGTAACAACTTAAGTATTGAAGATGAAGTGTGCTCTAAGCGATAATGCCAAATGTCAAATGTGCTAGAAAGTACAAATGTAGACGAATTGAGGTTAGGAGAAATATTGTCAACATTATTTGTGGACTTATTCAAATAGAAGAAATGATATTTGATATATGAGTATTCACATAATCATTAACAACAATAGGAAAAAAAAACTAAGGTACTTGAAAGTGGTTGCAGCAAGTAATAGAGTCCCTCTTGTACATTACCCACTCCTATCGTCTCTAGCTTAATAGATCCTGAATAAAGTAATAACTAACTAAAAGATCAAGCAACAAGGTATTGAGGAAACTAATTTGCTAGCTAAAATCAAATTGACAGCAAAATCAGGGCACATATAGAACATTGTCCAAAGTTGTATTGGATAGTCGAATACTACCAATATGTGTAAGAGAAATAGTGGATCCATTTGGAAGTCTAACAGAGGCATTAATTTTGGTTGGAGAAAAAGTAAAATGAGATAAAAAAAAAAAAAAAACTAACCATATGATCAGTTGCACTAGTATCGATTATCTAATAGAGAAACACTACTTTGCCCACTTATTGTGACCGCTCCATTTGACCGCTTGGCAATTTTTTTTTTTTTTTACTTAGTGATTAAGAAAGTGATTTTAAGTGTATTGATATATTTTTTTATTTTTTAAAAATATTTAAATGTATTAACAAAATGTGTAAAGAAAAAAGGAAAAAATTTTTTTTTTACACTGGGCGGTACGCCCAGCGGTCAACATGGGGCGGCATAGTAGCCGCACCCTATCTAATAACGATCAAATTCCTTGGAATTGTTACATGAATTTTAAAATACTGAATTAGAAAAAAATAGAACAATTGGAAAAAAGTGTATCTAGAATACTTAAGCTGGAAGTAAAGAGGTGGTCCTATGTGGGTGTAGTCAGGATACCTATTTGATTAGTAGAGGATTGAGGTTCAGGTGGAGTATTAATATTCAAGTAGAAAAGTAATTTCCGGCACTGTTATGAGGTGATTGGAAGGTGAGGAATATTAGACTTACGTATGGTCTTGGATTTAGGGGTCTGGTCAAGTAAACCAGAGGTGTGATTCACATTCAAAGTGAAAACTCATTTTATAAGAATGAACCGAAAACCAGGAGGATATTTGTGAAACTTGTAGCATTTGTCTACAATTTGACCTTGAAGACTGCATTTTGTGCAATAAGACGGTTTCTCTTGGGTACAAAATTCTTTCTACCACCAAAATTGTCAGGAACTGCTTTATTAACTTAAAGATCCATTAGAATATATCTCCTTTTGTCTTTTTTCTTGAAGTACAAGAGAAAAGACTTATTGATAAGAGACAGTGGATCAAGAAGTAATATTTGGCCATGAACTTGCGAAAAACTTTCATCTCACCCCATCAAGAACTGCATCACATGTTCTTGCTATTAAAAATTAAGAAAAATTTTCAAAGCACCATAAGTACAGTCTGATATCGATTTATAGTTCACTAAATCATCCCAGAGACCCTTGAGTTTTGTAAAATAAGCCTAACATCCATTTGATGTTGAGATAATGAAGTAATCGACTTATTTAGTTAAAAACTTCTTGGTCCCATTACTTTGTGTAAAACGTTCTCTAAGATCAATCCATACTTCTTCAGCAGAATTCAAGTGAAGAACACTAGTAGCAATTTCTTTAGATACATCGTTCAACAACCATGATAGAACCATAGTATTGCATCATTGCCAAGCAAAAAACTTAAGGCATTCACATCAAAAGGTTTAATTTACATAAGTACTGTCATTGAAGCTGAACTTGTTCTTGGTTGTTAGGGCCATCAACATTGACCTACTCCAGGTCTGATAATTCTCTCCGAGAAGTGGTTGAGATACAAGGAACAAAGATTTTTTCCATGATGGAAATAATAAGGATTTTGAGGATCATCAACTAAGAAAGACAAAGATGAGGGAGGGGCAACTACTGAAAGACAAAAGTGAGAGACTTCAAAGATTTTGCTCTGATACCATGTTAAAACTTAATTAAGAGAGACTAATTTTGTGTGTTATTAATGAATTATTTGTACACTTATATATACATTGATGGTAAGGCAGAGGTAAATTAACTGACTTGAATTAGTTACAAATGAAACTAGGAGCTTCTAGAGTTCTCATGTAGAGCTGAAAGTTGTTATAGGATGAAAAGTATGCTTGTGGGATTCTAGAATTTTATGAGGGATGTGATTGTGAGGGAAGTGAGAGATTTTATGACCTTGACCTTGATCGAAAAATTGAGGTTTCATTGATATATTTGGCCATGTATTGGTTTCATGAAAATTATTGTTGGTAACCTATAGGGTTTTCTACGATTCTTTTGCTAAAATTATTTCAATAATTCATAGAGATATAGATAAAAGTAGGGGTGAAAAAACTAGTGAACCGGTAAACCGGACCAAACTGGTGTGTTCGGTGCGGTTTTAAATCGGTTCAGTCCGGTATCGGTTTAATTTTTCTCAAAACTGGTCAAAATTGATCCGGTTCTGGTTTTCCTTTTTCAAACACCGGACTGGACCGGTTCATATATATATTTTAATTTTTTATATTATATAAAATATTTTTTATATGATTTTTTATATTATTATGATTTTTATATATAATATATATAATTATATATAAAATAATTTTGTATTATATGCTAAATTACTAATTCATATAATATTAAATTTTAAAATCTTATATAAATAATTATATATTATCACTATAGTCTATAATACAATTATAATATATATTATAATATACTACAATGTATTATCACTATATTATTATATATTATAATATATATAGCATATTATATATACTATATACATAATATAAAGGAAAAATCAGACCGAATCGGATTGGAATCGGTAAAACTAGAAGTACTGGTTTAGGGGTGTAACTAGTGCAGTATCGATTCTTCAAATTTCAAAAGCAGTGTATACCGGTTTGGTTTTAAAATATGTCCAAAATCGGATCAAACCGGGCCAATTACACCTCTAGATACAAGATGTTGACCCATTGTATTTAATATTGTGTTCCACTTTGCCTACAGGCAGAAATTCAAAGATCGTGTTTAAGGTTATAAATGAACAGAGGAGCTCGAGAGTAGCTCGAGTTCGGTTTGTGTATACTTGGTTCGAACTCGATTCATTTAATAAATGAGGTGTTCATAAAAACTAATATAAGTTCGAATACCAAACGAGCAAAACTCGTATAAACTCGGTTTGACTCAATTTAGACTCCTGAACAAAGTTCGTATGAACTCGACTTGACTCGTTTGAACTCGTTTTGAAGCTCATAGCGTGTCATATATGTATATATTTATTACATGTTATTTATATTTTATATTCTTAATTATTTCATTAATTAATTTATAGTTTCCTTTATTTAATATATTTATTATATTCCCAAAGTGTGTATAGGATAATTTGTATAATAATATATCATACAACTAGAACTCTTGATTTATTAAATTATCTACATATATATATTAATTAGTTTAGTTTATTATATTTATATTTTTTTAATTTATAACTATAAGTTAATTTATTGGGTAATTCTTCTCATCAGCCACTATTTACTACCCCACATTCTATGTAAAAAAAAAGTTGTCAGCTGTGGGGGTGAATAGTGGTTGATGTATAGCAAAATCTTAATTTATTTTATACAAAATTATACTATAAGAATGTTTTCATAAAAAATAATTGGTTAAATAGTTAATGGGTTAGAGTATTTCGTAAAACTCAAAATGTTTTTTTTATTAATGAAAAGATCAGATTCAGAATTAAAAAAAAAAAAAAAAGGAGTTCGAGCTACTCGACCTCAAGTCATTTGTTTATTTTTAGTCGAACTCGATCCGAATTCGAATAATTTAATGGTTAACAAGCCAAGTTCGAACAAGGATATTTGTGTTTTATTCAAGTTTGATCTGTTGAACAAGTAAACATGCTAATTGAGTTCAAGTATCCCTGTTTGACTTTGACTCAACTCGATTTATTTTCAACCCTAATTGTATTTAATTATGATAAAAATTAAAATGAAATATTATATATTTTGCAAGAAATAAAAGGAAAATTTAGTTTTAAAATAATCAAGTAACTAATGTTAACAGGAATTTTTAGAAGAGGAGTGCTACGTCTATAAAGAAAAATACGAAACAAAACTTACATTTAACTTGTGGTAGTTAGGTTATGAAACTCTTTTTATTGTAAAATATTATATTTGATGTGCTATATCAAGTCCCGTAATTTTTAACTAACTTTTTGTAATCTTCTTCCTAAACTAACCATTTGGCTTTGAAAATATTGTTCAAATTTCATAAGATTGAGAGTTATATAATATAATACATACTCCAAATAATTTTTGGACACGATAGTAATCACGTCAATCCATCAACATATATATTGGAAGTAATTGACAAAAATAAAGATAGTACTTCTTACAACTATTTAATCACTCATTTTCAACAAACTAACATGATTAAATATGCCATTCATAAAAAATATAAATTTTTTTATTCTAATTCATATTTTAAATAAGAGAAATGATATTCCTACCGAGAAAGGTTACCGGCAAAGTCTATCAATTTTTTTTTTTTTTTTTTACTTAATAGTTAAAGAAATACTTTTTTGACGAGCTTGTGATTTTTTTTTTAAATGTTGAAGTGTTTTAAAAAATGTTTGAAAAAAAAAATTACACTATCAAAAGAAATTTTTGGTGATTTTTGTCAATAAATGTAGCATTATCCTTAAAATAAATACCCTCTATTTAAAACCAAGTTATAAAAAACTATACGTACATCATTTCTACAATAGTGGGCTTCTAGTCTCGTGAATAAAAGTTTGGAGATGGGCCACGGCTACTATACGTCTTTTATGATCTTTGTGCAATTATACCATACCTTTACATTTCTATGGAGAACAACACATAGTTTCAGCAACGAAGGATATAAGAAAGCATCATAATATAAAAACAAAGGCTGTTTTATTTCATTCATGCTGATATATCAAGAAGAAACACAAAACACAAGTATTCCTCTCACACTTGTTTCCCTAAAAGCCATAAAGTGTACGTAACTTTATTCCTCTCTCGAAGTTACCATATGATTTGTACTTGACAGACCAAGTGTGACTTTCCTCTAAAGTCTTAGGCTGTGTTTAGATGTTGAACTGAGTTGAGTTGAGTTGAGATGATAAAATATTATTAGAATATTATTTATTATTATTATTATTATTATTTTGAGATTTGAAAAATTTGAATTGTTTATTATATTTTGGGTTGGTATTTGAAAAAGTTGTAATGATGAGGTGAGATGGATTTATCAACCAAACAAAGCCTTAATCTTAGCTACCATAGTCTCATGCAATGAGGATATTTAACAGTTTCATGAAAAAATTTGTACTCAAAATGTGAAAGCAATGACAATGAAAAAACTTTATTAGATGTAGGAAAATGATTATAAGAGAGATAAGAAGAAATAGTATACTTAATACCTAGTTGAGACTTAGTAAGACCTATATTTGGAACAGAGGATGAAAGGGTTGAAGAAGAGGATGCCAATTGAAATTGAACTTCTTGCAAATAACCAAGTTATTTCCTAATGCGTTTTGATCTTGTAAGAGAAGGAAAAATGTTATATGTTTGGGTTGTATTAATAGGAAGGCTTGAGTGGTAGAAAAAGTAGATGAGCTAAAAAAGGAGGAATCAAAGATATTAGTATCGGGAATAGTTTTAGGTAGAACAAGTAAAGTATTGTTGTGGGAATAAAAAAATTCTATAGGACAACTGAAGATAAAGTAAAGAAAGGAAAAAACAAACTCATGGAAAATCACATCTCTAGAGACAACCACCAATTTATTTGTAAGATTAAGGAAGTCTGTATCCTTTAATCCCATGAGAATATTCTAGAAAGATACAAAGGGAGGGTTTGAGGTGCAAATTCTAATTGATTATATCTAAGAGTAGATGTAAAATAGAGACAACCAAAAACTTTTAGATGATCATAAGGAGTAGAAAATAACATCTCATATGTTGATTTACCTCCTAAAGAAATACTAGGAATCCTGTTTATTAGGTAGATAAAGGTAAGAACACATTAGCCCTAAAATCAAAAGGGAGCTAAAGCTTGAAATCTTAAGGCCTGATCTACCTTCAAGATATGTTGGTGTTTTCTTTCAACTATGGATTTGTGTTGAGATGTTTCAGCACAACTAAGTTGGCGACTGACCCATTTGGATGAAAAAAAAACTCTCATATTAAATTCTACACCGTTATAATTTGAACATAGACATTTAATTGTAGCATTGTATTGTACTTGAAGTAAAGAAATGTCAGTGGATTATATCAAAAGCATGATTAGTATGAATGTGATTCAATGGAAAGGGCAATATGCGTTTTTTTGCAAGGGGACAAACAATACACAAAAGATCGGATTTAGAAGTAATATGTAGTATATTATTATGTAACAACTTAAGTATTGAAGATGAAGTGTGCTCTAAGCGATAATGCCAAATGTCAAATGTGCTAGAAAGTACAAATGTAGACGAATTGAGGTTAGGAGAAATATTGTCAACATTATTTGTGGACTTATTCAAATAGAAGAAATGATATTTGATATATGAGTATTCACATAATCATTAACAACAATAGGAAAAAAAAACTAAGGTACTTGAAAGTGGTTGCAGCAAGTAATAGAGTCCCTCTTGTACATTACCCACTCCTATCGTCTCTAGCTTAATAGATCCTGAATAAAGTAATAACTAACTAAAAGATCAAGCAACAAGGTATTGAGGAAACTAATTTGCTAGCTAAAATCAAATTGACAGCAAAATCAGGGCACATATAGAACATTGTCCAAAGTTGTATTGGATAGTCGAATACTACCAATATGTGTAAGAGAAATAGTGGATCCATTTGGAAGTCTAACAGAGGCATTAATTTTGGTTGGAGAAAAAGTAAAATGAGATAAAAAAAAAAAAAAAAACTAACCATATGATCAGTTGCACTAGTATCGATTATCTAATAGAGAAACACTACTTTGCCCACTTATTGTGACCGCTCCATTTGACCGCTTGGCAATTTTTTTTTTTTTTTACTTAGTGATTAAGAAAGTGATTTTAAGTGTATTGATATATTTTTTTATTTTTTAAAAATATTTAAATGTATTAACAAAATGTGTAAAGAAAAAAGGAAAAAATTTTTTTTTTACACTGGGCGGTACGCCCAGCGGTCAACATGGGGCGGCATAGTAGCCGCACCCTATCTAATAACGATCAAATTCCTTGGAATTGTTACATGAATTTTAAAATACTGAATTAGAAAAAAATAGAACAATTGGAAAAAAGTGTATCTAGAATACTTAAGCTGGAAGTAAAGAGGTGGTCCTATGTGGGTGTAGTCAGGATACCTATTTGATTAGTAGAGGATTGAGGTTCAGGTGGAGTATTAATATTCAAGTAGAAAAGTAATTTCCGGCACTGTTATGAGGTGATTGGAAGGTGAGGAATATTAGACTTACGTATGGTCTTGGATTTAGGGGTCTGGTCAAGTAAACCAGAGGTGTGATTCACATTCAAAGTGAAAACTCATTTTATAAGAATGAACCGAAAACCAGGAGGATATTTGTGAAACTTGTAGCATTTGTCTACAATTTGACCTTGAAGACTGCATTTTGTGCAATAAGACGGTTTCTCTTGGGTACAAAATTCTTTCTACCACCAAAATTGTCAGGAACTGCTTTATTAACTTAAAGATCCATTAGAATATATCTCCTTTTGTCTTTTTTCTTGAAGTACAAGAGAAAAGACTTATTGATAAGAGACAGTGGATCAAGAAGTAATATTTGGCCATGAACTTGCGAAAAACTTTCATCTCACCCCATCAAGAACTGCATCACATGTTCTTGCTATTAAAAATTAAGAAAAATTTTCAAAGCACCATAAGTACAGTCTGATATCGATTTATAGTTCACTAAATCATCCCAGAGACCCTTGAGTTTTGTAAAATAAGCCTAACATCCATTTGATGTTGAGATAATGAAGTAATCGACTTATTTAGTTAAAAACTTCTTGGTCCCATTACTTTGTGTAAAACGTTCTCTAAGATCAATCCATACTTCTTCAGCAGAATTCAAGTGAAGAACACTAGTAGCAATTTCTTTAGATACATCGTTCAACAACCATGATAGAACCATAGTATTGCATCATTGCCAAGCAAAAAACTTAAGGCATTCACATCAAAAGGTTTAATTTACATAAGTACTGTCATTGAAGCTGAACTTGTTCTTGGTTGTTAGGGCCATCAACATTGACCTACTCCAGGTCTGATAATTCTCTCCGAGAAGTGGTTGAGATACAAGGAACAAAGATTTTTTCCATGATGGAAATAATAAGGATTTTGAGGATCATCAACTAAGAAAGACAAAGATGAGGGAGGGGCAACTACTGAAAGACAAAAGTGAGAGACTTCAAAGATTTTGCTTTGATACCATGTTAAAACTTAATTAAGAGAGACTAATTTTGTGTGTTATTAATGAATTATTTGTACACTTATATATACATTGATGGTAAGGCAGAGGTAAATTAACTGACTTGAATTAGTTACAAATGAAACTAGGAGCTTCTAGAGTTCTCATGTAGAGCTGAAAGTTGTTATAGGATGAAAAGTATGCTTGTGGGATTCTAGAATTTTATGAGGGATGTGATTGTGAGGGAAGTGAGAGATTTTATGACCTTGACCTTGATCGAAAAATTGAGGTTTCATTGATATATTTGGCCATGTATTGGTTTCATGAAAATTATTGTTGGTAACCTATAGGGTTTTCTACGATTCTTTTGCTAAAATTATTTCAATAATTCATAGAGATATAGATAAAAGTAGGGGTGAAAAAACTAGTGAACCGGTAAACCGGACCAAACTGGTGTGTTCGGTGCGGTTTTAAATCGGTTCAGTCCGGTATCGGTTTAATTTTTCTCAAAACTGGTCAAAATTGATCCGGTTCTGGTTTTCCTTTTTCAAACACCGGACTGGACCGGTTCATATATATATTTTAATTTTTTATATTATATAAAATATTTTTTATATGATTTTTTATATTATTATGATTTTTATATATAATATATATAATTATATATAAAATAATTTTGTATTATATGCTAAATTACTAATTCATATAATATTAAATTTTAAAATCTTATATAAATAATTATATATTATCACTATAGTCTATAATACAATTATAATATATATTATAATATACTACAATGTATTATCACTATATTATTATATATTATAATATATATAGCATATTATATATACTATATACATAATATAAAGGAAAAATCAGACCGAATCGGATTGGAATCGGTAAAACTAGAAGTACTGGTTTAGGGGTGTAACTAGTGCAGTATCGATTCTTCAAATTTCAAAAGCAGTGTATACCGGTTTGGTTTTAAAATATGTCCAAAATCGGATCAAACCGGGCCAATTACACCTCTAGATACAAGATGTTGACCCATTGTATTTAATATTGTGTTCCACTTTGCCTACAGGCAGAAATTCAAAGATCGTGTTTAAGGTTATAAATGAATAGAGGAGCTCGAGAGTAGCTCGAGTTCGGTTTGTGTATACTTGGTTCGAACTCGATTCATTTAATAAATGAGGTGTTCATAAAAACTAATATAAGTTCGAATACCAAACGAGCAAAACTCGTATAAACTCGGTTTGACTCAATTTAGACTCCTGAACAAAGTTCGTATGAACTCGACTTGACTCGTTTGAACTCGTTTTGAAGCTCATAGCGTGTCATATATGTATATATTTATTACATGTTATTTATATTTTATATTCTTAATTATTTCATTAATTAATTTATAGTTTCCTTTATTTAATATATTTATTATATTCCCAAAGTGTGTATAGGATAATTTGTATAATAATATATCATACAACTAGAACTCTTGATTTATTAAATTATCTACATATATATATTAATTAGTTTAGTTTATTATATTTATATTTTTTTAATTTATAACTATAAGTTAATTTATTGGGTAATTCTTCTCATCAGCCACTATTTACTACCCCACATTCTATGTAAAAAAAAAGTTGTCAGCTGTGGGGGTGAATAGTGGTTGATGTATAGCAAAATCTTAATTTATTTTATACAAAATTATACTATAAGAATGTTTTCATAAAAAATAATTGGTTAAATAGTTAATGGGTTAGAGTATTTCGTAAAACTCAAAATGTTTTTTTTATTAATGAAAAGATCAGATTCAGAATTAAAAAAAAAAAAAAAGGAGTTCGAGCTACTCGACCTCAAGTCATTTGTTTATTTTTAGTCGAACTCGATCCGAATTCGAATAATTTAATGGTTAACAAGCCAAGTTCGAACAAGGATATTTGTGTTTTATTCAAGTTTGATCTGTTGAACAAGTAAACATGCTAATTGAGTTCAAGTATCCCTGTTTGACTTTGACTCAACTCGATTTATTTTCAACCCTAATTGTATTTAATTATGATAAAAATTAAAATGAAATATTATATATTTTGCAAGAAATAAAAGGAAAATTTAGTTTTAAAATAATCAAGTAACTAATGTTAACAGGAATTTTTAGAAGAGGAGTGCTACGTCTATAAAGAAAAATACGAAACAAAACTTACATTTAACTTGTGGTAGTTAGGTTATGAAACTCTTTTTATTGTAAAATATTATATTTGATGTGCTATATCAAGTCCCGTAATTTTTAACTAACTTTTTGTAATCTTCTTCCTAAACTAACCATTTGGCTTTGAAAATATTGTTCAAATTTCATAAGATTGAGAGTTATATAATATAATACATACTCCAAATAATTTTTGGACACGATAGTAATCACGTCAATCCATCAACATATATATTGGAAGTAATTGACAAAAATAAAGATAGTACTTCTTACAACTATTTAATCACTCATTTTCAACAAACTAACATGATTAAATATGCCATTCATAAAAAATATAAATTTTTTTATTCTAATTCATATTTTAAATAAGAGAAATGATATTCCTACCGAGAAAGGTTACCGGCAAAGTCTATCAATTTTTTTTTTTTTTTACTTAATAGTTAAAGAAATACTTTTTGACGAGCTTGTGATTTTTTTTTTAAATGTTGAAGTGTTTTAAAAAATGTTTGAAAAAAAAAATTACACTATCAAAAGAAATTTTTGGTGATTTTTGTCAATAAATGTAGCATTATCCTTAAAATAAATACCCTCTATTTAAAACCAAGTTATAAAAAACTATACGTACATCATTTCTACAATAGTGGGCTTCTAGTCTCGTGAATAAAAGTTTGGAGATGGGCCACGGCTACTATACGTCTTTTATGATCTTTGTGCAATTATACCATACCTTTACATTTCTATGGAGAACAACACATAGTTTCAGCAACGAAGGATATAAGAAAGCATCATAATATAAAAACAAAGGCTGTTTTATTTCATTCATGCTGATATATCAAGAAGAAACACAAAACACAAGTATTCCTCTCACACTTGTTTCCCTAAAAGCCATAAAGTGTACGTAACTTAAAACCAAAACAAAGTAATTGGGAACAAACCCTTTTATTGATATGCATTAATCATGCAGATGATCTGAATGATTGAATGTTTTTGTACCCTACAAAATAAAACCAGATGAACAACAAACAGCAAGCACTGCCTCCGTCTTTTTCAAGCCCTCGATCGGCGTCGTTAAGCTGGTCATCGATAATTAATTCGGATGTGGCAATGGGATAGCAAAGAACTTCATCTGTCCCTCACGGCAGTGACTGCCATCCTCTGCAGTAGAAGCAAAGTATGCAGGCCTCCACCGGTTCATCAGTACAAACTCAAAACCATTACCACTTCCTTGTGTTTCGGTTGCCAGCAGCTTTGCACTGCTGAAGTTACATGCCAAATAGCTCAATAGGTTTGGTAGTAGGTAAACATTTGGAGCAACGGAGGTGTCACTTGGGGGTGCATATTTGAATACTAGTGCAAAAAAATGGCAAGATTGTTAGAACTTAAACTAAATTCAATAGTTTGAGTGATATTAATAGCCAATTTAATGCCATATATATCAAAGTAATGGCCAATATTACTCACCTAATTTATCGTTCAGGTAGAAAGGACTTGTTTTGAGAGCCCAATCTGTGTAGTTGAAGCCAAAACGCCAGCCTTCTGAGCCTCCGACAACAATGGTTCTAGCCTCACCAACTACCAAGAAAGAGGCAGCAATTGCAAGTAGAATGAATCCTTGTGCACCAAAAGTAAACGCCATCTTCATTCTCATATAGAATCCACCAATATATGGCCTTAGCTTGAAAGAAAACCAAGGTGGAATGGAATGAAATGACTGGTAAAGTGGGTTTATATAGGAAAACTAAGGCAAAATGTTTCAAACCAAAACGTGTAGGGCTTATAATTCAATTCAAAGGGGTTGACAATCACATGATCAGTTCCAGTATTCGTAATTTTGGTAAGTTTCCATTAGGAATAGAAAATGATGCTCATGGTTATGATTAGTGAGGCAGTAAGTTATCCAGTTAAAACAACTCATTTTTGTCGGCGGGGTCGATCTGGATGTAACCTTTTAACACAACGGTCTCAACGGTCAACCAAGGGCATCTCGTGTATCTACACTACTTTTTCTATTGTTGAGCTGCAATTCCTTCTTTTTCTAACATTTCCAAACCCACTTTCTCGAGAAACTTGGGTATAATATGGTATATATGTTTTTGGAGAAATGATCGGATGCATTTCGCATTTTTAAGAAAATAACTTGATCGAACTTGATCGAAGACGCACTTACGTACCCATTCAACATAAAAGCTAGGAACTGATTTGCACTCTATTTGGAAAACAAAGTGGAGAATCAATTAACTGCATGTATATCTCCAGGGCACAAGAAGAGCAAATGCAGGAAAAACTCATACTTCAGGCCTTGGGTTCGAGGAGTTTGGACCTATGACGTCCCATGGCTGTGGAGCACTGAATTAGAATATTCAACCAAGTTACTCATGTAGGTCGTTGACTAATTATTTTTATTATTTATCTTTTGTTCTTTCACGTTTGATGTATAAGCAATGATGTAAATAATGTAGAAGCAAAATCAACTCTTTCTCACTTATATTCCAAAATTTTCATTCAGTACGTACGTACAACTTCAACCTTATTTTCATAGAGTTTCTGCATGAATGATTCATTCATCTCTTTCCATTATTGCAGCCGGCCACTAATGCACGCGGGTGTTAAATAACATAAAAAGAAGAACACCTTTGATGAAAAAATGCGCATGTCAAAGGCCTTTGTGTTCTTTTACATGTTTTCCCATTTGAGTTTATTACTATTTTGAATGCATGTAGTAGCTATTTATAGAAAATAAAGTCCCATTTATAGAAAATTGAGAATTCAGCAAGAGAACATAAAAAATCAAATAAATCTCTTATAGTCTTATGTATTTGGTCATCTCTCTAATTGGTTTATCATATTTTTCTCTTCTTCTCAAAACTCAACTTTTATTAAACTTTTCTTGTTTTATGGTTTTTTTTCCTGGAATCTTTTGTCTCACAATCAAGCCCTTTATTTTCATCTTAAGTAGCAAGTGAAGTGATCTTTGGAGGTAGGACTACCGTAACTAGGGAGACAATGGTTGTAATTAGGGAGGGTGTTCAGGGGAATGTGCCCCCTGAAGCAGCTAAAGTAAGTATGTAGTTTGAGTTCGAGTTTCTCCTGTATATCTCTTTTCATTTCTAGTGTTGATATGGAGACATGAAATGGTCCAACTTCTTATTATCTCCACATAATAATTATTTCACATACTCTCCTCGAATGATAAATTCGCTTTTCGTTACTATCACTTTAATGTACAATATGAAAATTATGATTGTCAAAATCTAATTTTCTAATGTTCATAAAAAGCTTCTGTATAACTCTATTAAGAGGCAGAAGCCCACCTTTTTTTCCCCCCTAAATACGAGGGTTATTTATAAAACTTTGTTGACAAGAATGATTATAATTGTGGAGGGACCTTTATAATCCTCAACAAGAAATAGACACAATCAGGAGGCCCAACGGATGCAAGCCCAAGGCCAGAATGGATTAGTCGTCTGGGTCTTAGAGACCAATAGGAATCCATTTTGTAACCACCAAATATGACAGATAAGATGATGAAGCTAGTGAGATGGGATAAGCCCTCCATTCTCGGGATGACCATCATGTAAAGTGTATAAACCGATAAGAGCAATGAGAGGATCAAGCCTATAATTGGTACTTATCAATGATTTACCACGTATCATATACATACATATATATTATATATATATATATATATATATATATATATATATATATATGGTAAGAAGGTAATGACTTAGGTAACTTTGCATTCAGAACTTTGGTGATAACTCACTCTACGTATCGTTGACTTAGGCATCGGAGATGCATCGAGCACACCAGGCCATCGTCTTTCTTTGTTGCAAGTAAAGTGCATTGGTGTGCGGCATGTGGAACACGTTCCAAACAGTAGTGTCGTCTATGGGATTTTTGTTGAATATGTAAGTCAGTTTAGTTTCCATCAGATTCCAGTGTGGTTTCCACATGCCAATTGCCACGCGTTCTCAAGAAAATCATGATAAAGACACGGTCCTTACAGATTTGGATGCACAACTTGTAAAAACCGAAGAGAAACTAAAGCAGGTCACGATAATAATGGAGGATCTCCAATGGGAGGATGAAGACCTGAGGCATCGCAATGCCAAACTTGGCGAAGCCACATTACCAAGTCATAATAAGCAGCTAGAAGGAGAAGCACAAAGCGCTGGAGGGACAAATGCCGAAGAGTTGGAAAAGAAGAGGCTGCACGACGAGCTACGTAGTCTCGTTGATAAGTACGAGGAGATGGCCCAAAAGATGGGAGGACTATCCTCAGTAGAATTGCTGCTGAATCATACAGACCTACCCTACAGTGCAGTGGTAAGGGCTATAAGACTCTGACCAAAATTCAAAATTCCGCAGATTGAGATGTATGACGGATCCTAAGACCTAGTCGATCATTTGGAGAACTTCAAGGCGCACATGATCCTTCATGGTTTCCCCAGGGAATTAGCCTGTCGAGCCTTCCCACTGACACTAAAAGTCATGGCAAAAGGCTGGTTTGGAGCACTAAGACCGGGGTCGATTGATAGTTTCGAAGAGTTGGCCAAGCAAATCCTAACGCAATTCATGGTAAGTAGAAGGCATCGATAGACCGCGATATATCTCCTAACCATGAAGCAAAGAGAGGAAGAAAGTTCAAAAGCATATCTAACTCAATTCAATAGAGAGAGGCTGACCATTGATGACCAAGAGGAGAAGATAAACCTGGCAGCTCTCTTGGGAGGTGTGTGGCCTAGAAGTTTGTTCATGGCCAAGTTGGCGAGGAAAACTCCTTCAACTTTGAGGGAGTTTATGGACAGAGCCGATGACTTTGTCAACGCAGAAAACACCTTGCAAGCCCTAATTGAACTGAGGAAAGGTGATATGAAATCGGCAGGCAAGAGCTCCAGCAGAGTAGGGCAAAGGAAGATTGGCTTAGGCCAACAAGAAAGAAGGCATGAAAGACATGCAACCATGCTTGAGCAAGGTACCCGACTCATCCATAACAACTTGAATGTACATGTAAAGAAGAGTGCTAAAAAAAAGCATCGTGCTAGGCTAGGAGAGGACAATGCTTCTACAAATACTACCAGTTAGATACCCACTGGATAGAAGATTGCACGTCACTAAAAAAAGGTTTTCAAGCTAACAAACAGTGGAGAACTCGAACGAATGCTCACCAAACATGTAAAGCCGAGGCAAGGAGTAGAATGCGAAGGCAACCCTCTATGAAGCAACAACCTAAAAGGTGACAAATGACAAGGGAAGATAGTCGCAACGCCCCCTGCCAAAATGCTAATTGCAGACACACACTTTAGGGAGAGATATGCACTATTGTTGGGGGATTTACTGGGGGCGGCGCCTCCTCTTCCAGCAGAAAAGTGCATGCCCGTAGGGTAAGGTATGAGGAAGTTTATATGACAGACAGGCTACCCAAGCAGCAACGACGCAACAACACGACAACCATCTCCTTCGGGGAAGAGAATTGTGAGGGTGTTTTGTACCCCCCAGGATTACGCACTGGTAGTAACCCTCCTAGTCATCAATTATACTACCAGGCAAATTCTAGTTGATAACAGAAGTTCAGAAGATATCTTATTATATGAGGCCTTTGCAAGGATGGGCATTGACGCCAGCAGGTTACGACCTTTGTCCACCCTACTTAAAGGATTCTCAAGTGATTGCATCCAACCATTGGGTGCCATAACCTTTCCTATCATGGCAGGAAAAAAAGCATGCACAGTTACCACAATGACCAACTTTTTAGTGTTCAAAGTCCTATCATCTTATAATGCTATATTAGGGCGCCCAACCCAGTATACCCTTAAGATAGTCACATTTACCCACCTCCTCAAAATGAAATTCCCAGTGGAAGCAAGAGTAGGGGAAGTGCGAGGCAAGCAAGCCCTGGCCAACACGGGTAGGCACGCGACTCCCACTAGATATAAGGGAAGCCTTGAAGCAACTGCTGATCAAATACAGAGACGTGTTTGCATGGAGCCACGAAGACATGCCCGAGATTGAGAAAAAAGTCATTGAGTAAAAACTGTGTCAACCCTGGCTGCAAGAAGGTCTGCTAGAGAAGAATAACTTTTAGCATAGAGAAGTGTGCAGCCATATAGCTGAGGAGGTGGACTGTCTCCTTGCCATAGGATTTATCATTGAAGCCCACTACCCCGAATGGTTGTCCAACGTCGTCTGGTTAAGAAGGCAAATGGGAAGTGGAGAATGTGCGTCGACTTTACCGACCTAAACAAAGCATGCCCAAATGATAGTTTTCCATTGCCATGAATCGATGTTATCGTTGATGCCACAGCGGGACACTGAATGTTGAGTTTTATGGATGCCTATCCAGAGTAGAATCAGATCAAATGAACCCGACAAATGAAGAAAAAGACGTCTTTCATCACAGATAGGGGGTTCTACTACTATTAAGTTATGCATTGTGGCTTGAAGAATGTCAGGACAACCTATCAAAGGCTTGCGAATTGGATGTTTAGAAAATAGATTGGGCGGACCATGGAGGTATATGTCGATGACTTGCTGGTAAAAAGTAATGAACCTGCCCAACAACTAGCAGATCTAAGAGAATCTTTTGCGATACTCTGCCATTATAGAATGAAATTGAACCCCGCTAAATGATCCTTTAGAGTGGACTTAGGAAAATTTCTAGGTTTCAGCGTGTTCAAGAGGGGAAGCAAAGCCAACACTGAAAAATTTGATGTAATTGTAAACATGAAGCAGCAATGGAACTCGCAGATCGAGTGGCGACTTTAAACAGGTTTGTGCCCAGGTCCACGAACAAATGCTACCTTTCTTCAAAGTGTTACACAAAGTGCACCCCTGGAATAATGAATGTGACCAGCCTTTTCAAGAGTTGAAGCAATGCCTGTCCTACTCGCCATTATTGAAGTAGCCCGAGCAGGGAGATACACTCTACATGTACTTGGCAGTGTCGCCCCATGCAATATCTGCAATCCTGGTCAAGGAAGAAGGAGCGGCCCAAATGCGAGTCTATTACACGAGTCGTGCACTGCAAGGCGCAGAGGCCAAGTACCCGCGAATGGAGATGCTGGAGTTTGCTTTAGTGATAGCCACCAGAAGATTATGATCGTACTTCCAAGCCCATCCTATTAAATTCTTGATAGAGAACCCCTTGAGAAAGATACTACAAAAGTCCAAAAATTCGGGAAGACTGGTCAGCTAGTCGATCAAGTTCAGTGAGTTCAGTATTGACTATTTACCAAGAGGAGCGCTAAAAGGGTAAGTTTTGGCAAATTTCATCACTGAGTTCACTGCCTTCCCTCAGGAAGTGGCAACCACCCTGGTTGGAAAAACTTGCCAAATTCTTGTCAACAGCTCTTCTTGTCGTGCCAACGGGTGCATAGGCATCTATATAGTCAACGACGCGGGGTGAGAATATCACTACATGGCAAAAGTCATGTTCAAGACCATCAACAATGAAGTCGAATGTGAAGCACTTATAGCAGTACTCTCTATCGTAGAAACACTAGGGGTGACTCAGGTTCAGATGAAGGCAAACTCCCAAGTGGTTGTTAACCAGGTGTTGGGAACATACGCCACCAAGGGAAAATGCTGAAAAATTATTTGAACTGAGTTTGGGAGGGTCGCAACCGGTTCTCTTACTTTAGTATTGCACAAAACCCCAGGGAAAACAACTCTATAACAAAACAAATTGGCAAGAGTAACTTCGGGGATGGATGAATCCACCCTCCCGTGGAAGGTGGAGAAGAGAGTCATCGAGGTCCCAGTGGTCAGGATGGAATTTTACGAATTGGAGCCCAGGAACCTGAGTGGGCTAGGGAGATAACAAGATACCTAGATACAGGTGAACTCCTGGTTGGGAAGGAGGAGGCGAGGAAAGTCAAGAAAAGAGCAGCACGGTTCACCAAGGTCAACAATATTCTCTATAAGTGAGGCTTTGCCACCCCCTACTGAGATGCATCTCATCCCAAGAAGCCCACTATATCCTAGCAGAAGTACAGGAAGGGGTATAAGATGTGGCGCCCTCGACCCTCACGTGTTAAATTTGTGGAGTTCATGACACTGGGATGATGACCACATGGATTACGCACCCCAACGACCAGTACTCAAAGTGTGTACAATATGCAATAAGTGTACAAAAAATAATATTCATAGTGGAGAAATAAAAAGGTCTTTTTTATTAAGTACCAGAATTGTTCAAAAACAGTAAAATATCTTTACAAGAATTATACAGTCATCCGACAGAAAATTTAAAGAAAACAAATAACATAAGGGAAACAAATCCCAAAATGCTGAACAACAAATTAGCAACTTAAACTTATGGCGGACTCAGCCCCTCAGGTTCATACTCAGGCTCTGCGTCAGACTCTATGACACCATAAGATGGAACCGTAGGGTAAAACACCACAATGAGATTATGACATCTCAACAAGTAATTAACCAAAACAATATCTAAGAGATTTAAAATACATAATATAATCACACGTCCCCATACGGACAAATATGCAGAAAAAAAATCAGATTCTTTTTCCCAAAAATACACTTTTAATAACTCACACAAAAAATTCCATTTTGACCCAATTATAAACATTATTTTATTATGCATGCACTGCGGTCTCCCCTATGGACAGTCCACATACCCTGGCTCTCATCGTCACACCATGGGTAACGTTCGTGCATGAGACTTCGTAACGAGCGATGCCCAGTTCCGCGCCCAGCGTGTACATGGCCAAACATCCTCTATTCTCACCAGCCAAAAGGTTACGGAATCGGTACGAAAGTATTATCGTCTCTTCCGTTCCCGTCGTCGCCCTGCGATAACTCATCGGATGTCACATCAGTCTGTTACGCTCCCGAATGACCAGAGGAGCTCCACCGAGATAGTGCCCCATCTCAGCTTGGGGTCGTGATACACACGCACCCACATAATTCAGTCTCATTTTTCAAAACAAACAACGTGACCTCAAAGCACAATTTATTTAAGACGATAAATGTGTATGACAACAATTTATTGGATGAAATATTAAATAACTCATTTAGATAAAATAGCCATCCATTTACAATTATACAGTTTCACAACTACACGCGTAATCTCGTTCTCCAATCTGGCCCAAGGCCCAACACCAAAACCAACTACAATCACAACCCAACACTTCAATGGCCTAAGGCCCAATTTCCAAACAACCAACAGTTTACAATTAAATAACAGTTATAAAGCCAATTTAAATCACTTGAGTTGCGATGGAAAATTACATAAACACGAAGATTGGAATTTCTGAAAGATCGGTCGAAAGGTGTTGCTCAAGGTGGCGGCACAACGGCGACAACAGTGTTTCAAGAATAGTACAGTGGCTTTTTTGGTGAGTTTCTCTCAAGGAAAAATTTGGTTTATGAAAAAGAAATGGAAAACACAAGTCACGACAGGTACCAACAATTCACCAAAAACTTATTGAAATTTCACAATTTTAGAACCAAACAGAGCTCGGCAAAAATAATACACAAGCTCACAGATTCACCAAAAAAAAAAAAAAAAAAATTACAGATCAAAACTCAAAACACCAAAAGATGAAAATAGCTTGAATGAGAGAAAGAGGATAAGGATCTCGGAAGAATTAAATTGAGGAACCTGCAGACTATATATAGACCAAGAATGGCAGTTTGAGGAGCTATGTGTCGCATGAGTAGAAGAAAAGCAAAAAATGGCAGTACAAGCCGAGGAGGAGAAGAAGGCATACTGTGGACGTGTGGCACGGCAGCTGGACAGCGCAACTCGAAGCTCACTACTGATTGACACGGAGCTGCTTACGGTGGAAGGTGGTGGTGGCCTTGAGGAGCGGCAGCTCGATAACAAGGCTTCAGAGCCTCCACCAAATGACATGGAGCTGCCATGAGGCATGAGGTGGAGGAAAGGAGGTGGTGGCAAAGGCGCGGGTTGCAATACTTGGCAATGTTCTAATTGGAGGAGGAAAATGCTTCGGCAGTTGCTAGGAGAAGAAGAAACCAGTCGGTAGAAGAAGAAGATGGAAGAAAAGAAGAAGGAAGAAGAAAAGCAGTTGCACGGCGCAAGAAGAAAAGTGATGAAGCCCTAGAGGTCATCCTCCAAAACAGCGCCGTTTGACAAAAAGGAGCTGGGTTCCTAACTTCTGCATGGGATGGGCCCTTTAATCACAAGGCTAGGCTTCAGATGCTACATGGGCTGGGTTCAATAAATGCACGGGCTGGGTTATTCACACGGGTTGGGTTAAACTCATAAAGGTTGGGCTGGATCTTTATGCACACGGGTTGGACTTTTAATAAAACACATGGGCTGGGTTTATTTAAAACACACACACACAACCCAATTAAAATAAATTACCACAACTACACACAAGCCCAACCAACAATTATAAAATAAAATAATAACAACATAAATAAAATATCACAAATAACATAATTAAAATAAATAAAACATTTAAAATATATGAAAATATAATCACAAGTAAAATTAGAGATCTCACATAAGAGAATTATTCTGGAGGAAAGACCTTGGCTAGGAAACTTATGTGTGCTGGATACTATTGTCCTAATGCTCTATAAGACGCCAAGGAGTTCGTGAAAAAGTTCGTCAAGTGCCAGGTGTTCGCCCCAGTGCCCTGTGTGGAAGATTTAACCTTCATCACTACCCCATGGCCCTTCGCACAATGGGGAGTCGACTTGGTGGGGCTCATTTTGCTAGAGAAAGGAGGAGTGAAGTTTATAGTCGTCACTGTAGATTATTTCACAAAATGGGTGGAGGCAGAGCCCCTAACTACGATCATGGCAAAAAGCATCACTAAATTCTTATGGAACAATGTCATCTGCCAATTTGGGATTCCCAGAACATCATTTCAAACAATGGGGGAGCAATTCGACTCAGAAACTTATCAGGAGTGGTGCGTAGAACTGAGGATCTAGGTTAAATACTCATCCACGGGACAACCTCAAGCTAACGGGTAGGTTGAGGCTACGAATAAGTCCTGTTGGCGATATTGAAGAAAAAGCTCACGAAAATAAAAAAGGAAGTGGAAAGAAGAGCTCCCAGAGGTCTTATGGGCCTATAGAACCATGATAAAGATCCGATATGAGAAATCTCATTTTTCTTAGCATACGGGAGTGAAGTTGTCTCCCCAGTAGAGGTCGGGCTACCCAATTACTGCTTCGACCATTTCAGCCTGTCCTAGAATGAAAAAGTACTCAAAGAACATCTTGACCTCCTAGTTGAAGAAAGGGAAGAAGCTGAGGTCCTGACAAATATCAACAAAAGAAGGATAGAGAGTTATTTTAATAAAAGAGTCAAGCCAAGGACCCTCAAAGTAGGTGACCTAGTGCTGAAGGAAACATGAGTAACTACATAGGATGAGAGAAAGCTCAGACCCCACGGGGAGGCTCTACATTATAATCGCCAGCCACTAACCCAACTCGTATCGCTTAAAGGATAGCCAGAGAAAGAAATTGCAGCACCTCTAGAAGCCGAGCACTTAAAAAATTTTTTATCTTTGATTTTGTATATTTTAGAAATAAAGAACAATGAATAAAGGCGATCATTTCCCCCCACTCTCGTGCCAGAAGAGAAAAATGTATATAAGTCCTCAACCACCAAAATTGAGTCCAAAGACTCGTGGTGAAGAAAAAAGGGCATACAGGTCAAAAGACCCCACGACTGTCAACCACGAAAGTCGAGTCCAAAGTCACATAGTGAAGAAAAAGGGTGTGCAGGCGAAATGACCTCGCGACCCTAAACCACCAAAGTCAAGTCCAAAGACTCAAGGTCAAGAAAAAATGGTGCGCAGGTCAAAAGACCCCACGACCCTCAACCACCAAAGTCGAGTCCAAAGACTCGCATTGAAGAAAAAAGGGTGTGCGTGTCAAAAGACCCCGCAACCCTCAATTAACAAAGTCGAGTCCAAAGATTTGTTGGAAAGGAAAAGGGCGTGCGGGCTAAACAACCACGGGACCCTCAACCACCAAAGTCGAGTCTAAAGACTCACGGTGAAGAAAAAAGGGCATGCAAGTCAAACGACCACGCGCCCTCAACCACCAAAATTGAGTCCAATGACTCGTGGTGAAAAAAATAAAGGGCGTGTAGGTCAAAAAATCCCGCGACCCTAAACCACCAAAGTCGTTGAAGAAAAAATGGCGCATAGGTCAAAATACCCCACCATCCTTAACCATAAAAGTCGAGTCCAAAGACTTGCAGTGAAACGAAACGCGCGTGCAAGCCAAAAGACCCAGCGACCGTCAACCACCAAAGTCGAGTCCAAAGACTCAGGTTAAGGAAAACGGGTGCGCAGGTCAAAAGACCTCTTGACCTTCAAACTCTAAAAGTCAAGTCCAAAGACTTGCGATGGACAAAACTGTTGAATTCAACGACTCACTAAAAACATGAAGCATATCTCAAGCACCTGAACAAAAGTAAAAGAGAATACAAGTAAACTACAAACATAGTAAATAGATATCCATACAACATAGTAAACAGATGTCTACACAGTTTGATGTGCAAATATACATGAATAAAATTGTGAAGGATAAAATTCAAAAGATCCTAAGGGGGAGCAACATAAGCTGGGGGCGTGGACCTTGCAGGCGGGAAGGCATCAGGCATTGTGTCACACCCTAACGCATCAACGAATTGGTGAGAAGTCTGATCAGGCTTAAACGCCTCAAGGTTCAACTGCCTCAAGTCAATTAGGGGATTCGCCAATAGGAAAGACCTGAGCTGCACCACTTCAACTCCGTACCCGTAGCCAAAAGGTTGGACGCGGATAGCCCTGGCCGCCATGAGTTGGGGAGAGAGATGAACAAGTTCCTCCTTCGAGGAGACCAACTCTGATTCCAACTTTAACACCTGCTTGTCCCGAGATTTGGCCTTCGCATCGAGATGCAACAAGGACTCATCCAGCTTCTATTGATTCTCGACCATTCTCTCCCAGTCCTTCTTCATCGCCGCATGCCTTTGGGAAAGGTCCTCCCAGGCCCCCTTCGTCTCTGAAAGCTCGAGGCCAACATGCCGATGAGCATCTTCGGTAGTCGCCACTGCTCCAAAAAGTTCAGTTCAGTGCTGTTTAGCACCCGCCAACTCCCTCTGGGAAGAGCCTAGTTCCAACCTAAGACTAGATAGATGCACCTGAGTGGAACCCCGCTCTGCCTTCAACAGTGTTAGCTCAAAGTTGTTCTGGGCATTTATGAGCTCACTTCGGAGGCTAGACACCTTTTCATGAAGAATGTCTAGATCGCCCTCTAGTGAGTGGGCATAACCATTCTACTGCTCAAGGAAGATCTCCAACTCGACCTTCTCGGACTTCCACTTTTCAAACTCCCTTTTCGCCCAAAAGGCAAACATACTCCTCGACCGTACTTTTTCCTTCAAATTAGCACGATCAGCGACGATCTAGGCGGCAAATGTGCGGTTTGGATAGTGAGATGAGATGAGATGATTTTAGATTAAAGTTGAAAGTTCAATGAAATATTGTTAAAATTTTATTTTTTAATATTATTATTATTTTAGGATTTGAAAAAGTTGAATTATTTAATATATTTTGTTTAAAAATTTAGAAAAATTATAATGATGAGTTGAGATGAGATTAAACACTTTCACTATCCA
This sequence comes from Juglans microcarpa x Juglans regia, assembly GCF_004785595.1. Taxonomy (NCBI): domain Eukaryota; kingdom Viridiplantae; phylum Streptophyta; class Magnoliopsida; order Fagales; family Juglandaceae; genus Juglans; species Juglans microcarpa x Juglans regia. The sequence continues at coordinate 7,078,194 of NC_054609.1, forward strand.
ACGAGGGCTAAGTCGTCCACACCCTACAACAAGCAGATATGCAACAGTTTAAAAAAAACAGATGAAGGAAAGAAGAGAATAAGTCATACCGAAGAGAGGAAGTTCCTTAGCCGACCAACCATGTCGCTGACGGACTCGTTTCTGGGGGTGATGAGAGGGGGTTGGTCACTTCCTCCCTTGAGAGCTTGGCACTGAGTCGTGCCACGACCCCAGAGAATAAGGGCCCGACATGACGAAAGCAGAAGAGATCCCACCCCCAGGGGCATGACCAGGTTCCTTGGTGGGGTGGACAAGTTCCACCATGGCAGAATCGGGAAAAACTGACCCCTTATCGTTTCCACCTTCCTTGGTGGAAACGCCCTCATCGAGAGTGGATCATCCCTTGTCACCCTAAAAGGATAAGTCAAAGGTAGAATGGATGGAAACCCGCTCCCCATTCACGTCCAAATCAGTGGGCGGGGTCTCACCCCCAGCGACAGTAGTGGGAAGAGAGCTTGAAGTGGGTTCCCTTTCCCCTTGCTAGCAAGGTAACTCTTAGAGGCGTTAAGGTAGAGAGGCCTAAAGAGAAGGTAGTGTAGATATTTGTCGGTGACTGTCTAATCGAGGAAGGCGGGGTCGATGAGTGACATTCGTCGACACGGACAAAAGCCTTAGTGCCAGTCTTGGCACCACTTTGGGCCAAGGGCGCCTTGGACGTCCTAAGGCTCTCGTGGTGAAGGGGATCTTCTTATTCTTGATTGGCAGCGCGTAAAGACGGAGGACGTTTACTTGCTTTCTTAGGCGAAATAAGGGCGGGCCTCTTCTTGGGAGAAGCCACCGCCTTTGTAGAAAACAAACGACCACTCACGCGGGAGCGATCAGGCATAACTGAAAAACGGTCAATATTGGCTAGGGTTATGAGGGCCTTAATCCAAATGGCATCCTCATTTTCTTGAACTTAGGTGAGGACCATATCAACGCGAGCTTGTTCTCGTTTCGACAAAGTGACTGCCACCACCTTCTCGTCAGAAACTTTACACCAATTGGTGTTAACTGGAAATCCACCCTTCGAGGCTTCACGAACAGGGAACTGCCAACCTTGATCATAAATAAACAAGAACTTCCTTTGCCATTGTTTAGCATTAGAATGACGAGTTTCAAATCACTCCAGACATCCAGAACGCATATGGAAGCTACAAATGTTGCCCGCTGAGCCCTAATCGAATAAATTGCAAAGCATTCTCGAGTGGTCAAATCTGGGTATTCGTCACGAGTAGGCTTGAAAACCATCCGCCATACAATGCAACTACATAGGAGGACCCTCCAAGCATGAGGATGAAGTTGGGCAGACACCAACTTCAAAAAGTCAAGAATGTCACACATCGGGTGATAAAAGGGAAGTCTTAAGCCATGGGCAAAAGCGCAGACTAGCAAAGCCACCTATTCCGTGAAAGCTTCATTGTCGATGGCACCTAGGTGAGGAAGCTCAAAAATCACGAAGTCTAGAATCCCATAAGAATTCATCAACCTAATGAGGACAGAGCACCAGTCAACACCCTCAAAATAAGGAACAACCCTTTGAATAGATGATTCCGGAGCAAAAGACGAGGTACCACGAGCGAGAGGTCGGGAAGAACTCTGTTGGGCCATTGTAAGGCAAAGAAAGCTAGGGTTTCATAGCAAGGACGAAGAGAAGTATGAGATTTAAGGGAGAAGACGAAGAGATAAGCACGAGAATGTAAAAGAAAGAATGAAGAAAAGAAAAGACGAGTAAACAAGGAGTAAAGATGTTGTTATAAAGAATAAATAGGACGACGGTTACGTGATTGAGTAGAAAAGTAAAGGGACTAACAACGACATCATTACACGATATGGTGATGTAACGGAAAGCGGGTGTTGAAGTAGTTTCATCCTACTTGAAGTCTGGAGACACGTGCCTCGAAAGTGAGTGGCCATTGAATTCCCCAAGGATCGAGGGAAGCGAATCGTCAAGCAGGGTATTCATTGAATTACCGCCCAAGGTAAACGTCAAGCAGGGTTTAGGCTCGTGATAAAAGTTCGTATAAACTTGACTTGATTCATTTGAACTCGTTTTGAAGCTCGTAATGTGTCATGTATGTATGTGATATATTTATTAAATGTTATTTATATTTTATATACTTAATTATATCCTTAACTTATTTAATATATTTATTATATTCTCAAAGTGTTTATAGGATAATTTATATAATAATATATCATACAACTAGAACTTTGGATTTATTATATTATCTATATATATTAACTAGTTTAGTATGCTACATTTATCTTATGTATTATTTTTTTTATTTATAATATACAAAGTTATATTATAAGAATTTTTTTATAAAAAAATATTTGGTCAAGTAGTTAAACGGCTAGAGTATTTTGTACAACTTAAAATTTTTTTATTAATCAAAAGTTAACAGTTAGAATTAAAAAAGAAAAAAGAAAAAAAAACCATGTTCGAGCTACTCGACCTTGAGTCGTTTGTTTACTTTGAGTCGAGCTCGAGCTAGGATGTTCGAGTTTTATTTGAGTTCGAACGAGTAAACATGCTAATCTAACTCGAGTATTCTTGTTTGAATTCGACTCAACTTAGTTTATTTGCAACCCTAATTGTGTTTAATTATGATAAAAATTAAAATGCAGTATTATATATTTTGCAAGGAATAAAAGGCTACTGTAGTTTTAAAATAATCAAGTAACAAATGTTAACACAAATTTTCAGAGGAGAAGTGCTACGTCTATAAATAAAAATATCTAACAAAACTTTCATATTAACATCACTTAATGTGGTCATGAAACATTTTTTATTGTAAAATATTAGATTTGATGTATTACGTCAAGTTCCATCCTTTTTAAATAACTTTTTGTAATCCTCTTCCTAAACTAAACATTTCGCTTTGGAAATATTGTACAAATTTCATAAGATTAGAGTTATATAACATATAATACATACTCCAAATAATTTTTGGACACCAAAGTAATCACGTCTTCAATCCATGAACATATACAATGGAAGTAATTGACAAAAAATAATGATAGTACTTCTTAGAACTATTTAATCACTCATTTTCAACAAACTAAAATGATTATACCATTCATAAAAAAAAATGAAATTTTTTATTCAAATATCGTATCTTAAATAAGGGAAATGATATTCCCAACGAGAAATGCTACCGATAAATTCTATCGATTTTTTTTTTAATTAACGGTTAAGGAAGTGTTTTTTAATGAGTTTGTGAATTTTTTAAAACTACATTTAAAAAAAAAAAAATTGAAAAACAAATTACACTATCAGTAGAAGTTTTCAGTAACTTTTGTCAATTAATGTAGCATTATCCCTAAAATAAATACTCTCTATTTAAAACCAAGTTATAAAAAACTATACGTGCATCGTTTCTACAATAGTGGGCTTCTAGTCTCCTGAATAAAGTTTGGAGATGGGCCACAATATAGAACGGCTACTATACGTCTTTTATGATCTTTGTGCAATTATACTATACCTTTACATTTCTATGAAGAACAGCACAGTTTCAGCAACAAGGGATATAAGAAAGCATGATAATTTAAAAACAAAGGCTGCTTTATTTAATTCATGCTGATATATCAAGAAGAAACACAAATATTCCTCTCACACTTGTTTCCCTAAAAGCCATAAAGTGTACGAAACTTAAAACCAAAGCAAACTAATTGGGAACAGACCCATTTATTGATATGCATTAATCAAGCAGGTGATCTGCATGATTGAATGTTTTTGTACCCTACAAATAAAACCAGATGAACAACAAACAGCAAGCACTGCCTGCGTCTTTTTCAAGCCATCGATCGGCGTCGTTAAGGTCATCGATAACTAATTCGGATGCCACCATGGAATAGCAAAGAACTTCATCTGCCCCTCCCTGCAGTGACTGCCATCCTCTGCAGTAGAAGCAAAGTATGCAGGCCTCCAGTGGTTCAGCAAAAACTCAAAACCTTCGCCACTTCCTTGTGTTTCGTTTGCCAGCAGCTTCGCACTACTGAAGTTACATGCCAAATAGCTCAATAGGTTTGGTAGTAGGTAGACATTTGGAGCAACAGAGGTGTCACTTGGGGGTGCATATTTGAATACTAGTGCAAAAAAATGGCACGATTGTTAGAACTTAAACTAAATCCAATAGTTTGAGTGATATTAATTGCCAATTTAATGCCATATATATCAAAGCAATGGCCAATATTACTCACCTAATTTATCGTTCAGGTAGAAAGGACTTGTTTTGAGAGCCCAATCTGTGTAGTTGAAGCCAAAACGCCAGCCTTCTGAGCCTCCGACAACAATGGTTCTGGCCTCACCAACTACCAAGAAAGAGGCTGCAATTGCAAGTAGAATGAATCCATGTGCACCAAAAGTAAAAGCCATCTTCATTCTCATATAGAATCCTCCAATGTATGGCCTTAGCTTGAAAGAAAACCAAGGTGGAATGGAATGAAATATTGGCTGGTAAAGTGGGTTTTTATAGGAAAACTAAGGCAAAATGTTTCAAACCAAAAAGTCTACGTAGGGCTTATAATTCAACTCAAAGGGGTTGATAATCACATCAGTTTTAGTATTCATAATTTTGGTATGTTTCCATTACGAGTAGAAAATGATGCTCATGGTTATGATTAGCGAGGCAGTAAGGTCAATATCCAGAAACAACTCATTTTTATTGGCGGGGTCGATCTAGATGTAACCTTTTAACACAACGGTCTCAACGGTCAACCAACGGCATCTCTTGTGTCTACACTACTTTTTCTATTGTTGAGCAGTAATTCCTTCTTTTTCTAACATTTCCAAACCCACTTTCTCTAGAAACTAGGGTATAATATGGTATATTATATGTTTTTGTTTCTTTCTATCTCTTCAAAATGTGAGTTTTTTTTTAATTATTATAGAAATAATAATTGCGAAGTTTGAGTTTTATAATTTTTTTATATATATATTTATAGAAATTAGAGGTGTAATCGGTCCGGTTTGGTCCGGTTTTAGATAAAATTTGAGACCAAATCAGTATACACCGATTTTGCATTTTGAAAAACCGATTCCACACCGGTTATTCCCTAAACCGGTATTTCGGATTTTACTGGGTCCGGTCCAATTTTTCATTTTTAATATACTATATTATATATTATATAATATATATAATAGTATATTATAGCATATAATACTATAGTGATATAAGATTTTAAAATTTAATATTACATTAATTAGTAATTTATCATATAATACAAAATTATTTTATATATAATTATATATTATATATATTATATATATAAATTATATACAATATAAAAAATTATAATATATATATGAACCGGACCGGTTAGGTCCAATTTTAAGAAAAGAAAAACTAGAACCGAACCGATTTTGACCGGTTTTAAGATAAATAAAACCGGTACCGGACCGAGCTAATAAAACTGGTTCAGTCCGGTCCGGTCCCTTTATTTTACACCCCTAGTAGAAATAATCGGATGCATTTCGCATTTTTAAGAAAATAACTGGATCAAACATGGCCGAAGATGCACTCAATTTAATTTACAACATGAGAAACATGTTTTCTAATTCACAATATTACGTACCCATTCAACATAAAAGCAAGGCACTGATTTGCACTCTATTTGGAAAACAAAGTGGAGAATCAATTAGCTGCATGCATATCTCCAGGGCACAAGAAGAGCCATGCATATATATATCGTCAAAAATCATTTCTTTAGATACCATTCCCAGCATTGTTTGAAGCTCAAAAAAAAAAAAAAAAAAAAAAAAGAATCCAAAAAAAAAAAAAAAAAAAAAAAAAAGGAAGTAGAAAACCAATTAAGAGAGCAAATGGAGGAAAAACTCTCACTTCAGGCCTTGGGTTCGAGGAATTTGGACCTATGACGTCCCATGGCTGTGGAGCACTGAAGAATATTCAACCAAGTTACTCATGTAGGTCGTTGACTACTTATTTTTATTATTTATCTTTTGTTTTTTCATCTTTGATGTCCCCAAATGCAATTTAGACATGAGTCGCCTAAGGTCCCTAGCAGAAGAAGCCCCCAAAAAGCACCCAAGTAGAATATTTAAAAAAATAAAGTCCCATTTAGAGAAAATTGAGAAATCAATGAGAGAACATAAAAAATATCAAATAAATCTCTCATGTATTTGGTCATCTCTCTAATTGGTTTATCATTTTTCTCTCTTCTTCTCAAAACTCAACTTTTATTGAACTTTTCTTGTTTTATGGTTTTTTTTTTTTTTTTTTCTGGAATCTTTTGTCTCACAATCAAGCCCTTTATTTTCATCTTAAGTAGCAAGTAAAGCGATCTTTGGAGGTAGGAGTACCGTAACTAGGGAGACAACGGTTGTAACTAGGGAGGGGGTTCGGGGGAATGTGCCCCCTGAAGCAACTAAAGCAAGTATGTAGATTGAGTTTGAGTTTCTCCTGTATATCTCTTTTTCATTTCTAGTGTTGATATTGGGACATGAAATGATCCAACTTCTTGTTATATCTCCACATAATACTTATGTCACATACTCTACTCGCAATGATAAACTCGCTTTTCGTTACTATCACTTTAATGTACAATATGAAAATTATGACTAGCGAAATCTACTTTTCTAATGTTCATAAAAAGCTTTTGTGTAACCCCTTGAAAAGGTAGAAGCCCACCTTTTTTTTCCTCCTAAATGCGACGGTTATTTATAAAACTTTATTGACATGAATGGTTATAATTGTGGAGGGACCTTTATAATCCTCAACAAGAAACAGACACAATCAGGAGGCCCAATTGATGCAAGCCTAAGGCCAAAATGGATTAGTCGTCTAGGTCTTAGAGACCAATACAAATCCATTTTGTAACCACCAAATATGACAGGTAAGATGATCAAGCTAGTGAGATGGGATAAGCCTGCAATTCTCAGGATGACCATCATGTCAAGTGTATAAACCAATAAGAGCAACAAGAGGATCAAGCCTATAACTAGTACTTATCAACGATTTACCACGCCTATATATATAGTAAGAAGGTAATTACTCAGGTAACTTTGCATTCAGAACTTTGGTGATAACTCATTCTACGTATCATTGACTTAGGTATTGGAGATGCATCGGGCACACCGGGCAATTGTCTTTCTTTGTTGCAGGTAGAGTGCATTGGTGTGCAGCGTGTGGAACACGTCCCAAATAGTGGCGTCGTCTATGGGATCTTTGCTGAATCTATAAGTCAGTTCAGTTTCCATCAAACTCCAACATGGTTTCTACTTGCCAACTACCACGTGTTCTCAAGCAAATCGTGATCAAGACACCGTTCCTGCAGATATGGCCGCACGACTTGTAGAAACGAAGCATAAACTAAAGCAGGTCACGACAGTAATGGAGGATCTCTGGTGGGAGGATGAAGACCTGAGGCATCGCAACACCAAACTTAGTGGAGCCACATTACCAAGTCATAATAAGCAGCTAGAAGGAGAAGCACAAAGCGCTAGAGGGACAAATGCCGAAGAGTTGGAAAAGAAGAGTCTACATGATGAGCTACGCAATCTCGTTGATAAGTACGAAGAGATGGCCCGAAAGATGGGAGGATGGCCCGAGAGATGGGAGGATCACCCTCAGCCAAATTGTTGTTGAATCGTATGGACCTAGCCTATAGTGCGGTGGTAACGGCTATACCACTCCACCAAAATTCAAAATCCGACAGATAGAGATGTACGATGGATCCCGAGACACAGTCGATCATCTAGACAACTTTAAGGCACACATGATCCTTCATGGTTTCCCAGGGGAAATAGCCTGCCAAAGCCTTCCTACTGACACAAAAAGGCGTGGCAAGAGGTTGGTTTGGAGCACTAAGACTGGGGTCAATTGCCAGTTTCGAAGAGTTGGCCAAGCAATTCCTAACACAATTCATGGCAAGTAGGAGGCATCAATGGCCCACGACGTCTTTCCTAACCATCAAGCAAAGAGAGGAAGAAAGTTTAAAGCCATATCTAATTTGATTCAATAAAGAGAGGCTGACCACCGCTGACCAAGATGAGAAGATAACCCTGGCAGCTCTCTTGGGAGGTGTGTGGCCTAGAAGTCTATTCATGGCAGAGTTGGCGAGGAAAACTCCTTCGACTTTGAGGGAGTTTATGGACAGAGCCAACAATTTTGTCAATGCAAAAGAAACTTTGCAAGCCCTAATTGAACAGAGGAAATGTGACATGATATCAGAAGGCAAGAGCTCAACAGAGTAGGGCAAAGGAAGATTGGCTCAGGCCAATAAGAAAGATGGCATGAAAAACATGCACCCCTATGTGAGCAAGGAACCAAGCTCATCCATAACAACTTGAATGTATAGGGAAAGAAGGGTCCTCGAAAAAAGAGTCATGTCAGGCCAGGAGAGGACAATGCTTCTGGAAATACCACCAGTTAGATATCCACTGGACAGAAGATTGCACAACGTTGAAAAAATGTATTTGAGCTAACAGGTAGTGGAGAACTCGAACGAATGCTTGCCAAACATGTAAAGCGAGGCAAGGAGTAGAATGGGAAGGAAACCCTCGATGAAGTAACCACCCAACAAGGCGACAAACGATAAGAGAAGATATTCGTAACGCCCTTCACCAAAATACTAATCGCTGACATGCACCTTTGGGAGAGATAAGCACTATTGCTGGGAGATTTGCTAGGGGTGACGCCTCCGCTTCTAGTAGAAAAGCGCATCCCGTATGGTAAGGTATGAGGAAGTTTATACGACAGACAGGCTGCCCAAGCAACAACGATGCAACAACACGGCAACCATCTCCTTCGAGGAAGAGGATTGTGAGGGAGTTTTGTACTTACATGATGACGCACTGGTTGTAAGCCTCCTAGTCGCCTATTATACTACCAGGCAAATTCTAGTCGATAACGGAAGTTCAGTAGATATCCTATTCTGGGAGGGCTTTGCAAGGATGGGCATAGACGCTAGCAGGTTACGAACTTCGTCCACCCCACTAAAAGGATTCTCCAGTGATGCCATGCAACCATTGGGTGCCATAACCTTGCCTATCACGGCAGGAAAAAAAGCATGCATAGTTACCACAATGACTGACTTTTTAGTGTTCAAAGTCCTATCATCTTATAATGCTATATTAGGGCGCCCAACCCAGAATACCCTCAAGACGACCACATCTACCCACCACCTCAAAATAAAATTCCCAACGAAAGCAGGAGTAGGGAAGTGTAAGGAGAGCAAGCCCTGACCCGAGAGTGCTACATGCAAGAGCTCAAAGTAGGGAGATTCGACGTTTGCACTGCTAAAGACCACACTCAAAAAAAGCCCCCACCCCCACCACCAGTCCTCCTCGATCGCGGCATGGAGGCTCGAGACGAGCAGAATTTATAGCAGGCAAAATCGAATGAACAAGTGTAGTTAGTAACGTTGTATCTGGGGTGGCTAGATACAACAAAATGGGTAGGCACGCGACTCCCCTGGATATAAGGGAAGTCTTGAAGCAATTGTTAATCAAATACAGAGACGTGTTCACATGGAGCCACGAAGGCATGCCCAAGATTGACAACACAATTGAGTATAAACTGTGTCGTTGCCGATTGCAAGAAGCTCCACTAGAAAAGAATATCGTTTAGCATAGAGAAGTATGCAACGATATAGCCGAGCAGTTGGACTGTCTCCTCACCATAGGATTTATAAAAGAAGCCCACTACCCCAAATGGTTGTCCGACGTCGTCCTAGTCAAGAAGGCAAATGGAAAGTGGAGAATGGGCGTCGACTTTACCAACCTAAACAAAGTATGCCCAAATGATAGTTTCCCATTGTCAAGAATCAATGTTATCGTCGATGCCACGGTGGGACACCAAATATTGAGCTTTATGGATGCCTACTCAGGATACAATCAGATCGAATGAACCCGACAAACGAAAAGAAGATGTCTTTCATCACAGATAGGGGGCTCTACTGCTATCATCTTATGCATTTTGGCTTGAAGAATGTTGGGGCAACCTTTCAAAAGCTTATGAGTCGGATATTTAGAAAATAGATTTGGCGAACCATGGAGGTATATGTTGATGACTTGCTGGTAAAAAGTAAGGAACCTGCACAACATCTAGCAGACCTAAGAGAATCTTTTGCAATACTCCGCCAGTACAGAATGAAACTGAACCCGACTAAATGTGCCTTCGGAGTGGACTCAAAAAAATTCCTAGGCTTCAGCGTGTTCGAGAGGGGAAGTGAAGCCAACATTGAAAAAATTGATGCAATTATAAATATGAAGCCGCCACAGAACTAGCAGGCCAAGTGGCGGCTTTAAACATGTTCATGTCCATGTCCACAAACAAATGCCTACCTTTCTTCAGAGTGTTACTCAAAGTGCACCGCTGGAATAATGAATGTGACTAGGCTTTTCAAGAGTTGAAGCAATGCATGTCCTGCCCGACATTACTAAAGTAGCCCGAGCAGGGAGATACGCTCTACTTGTACTTAGTAGTGTCGCCATATGCAATATCCGCAATCCTGGTCAAGGAAGAAGGAGCGGCCCAAATGCCAATCTATTACACAAGCTGCGCATTGCAAGGCGCAGAGGCCAAGTACCTGCAGATGGAGATACTAGCGTTTGCTTTAGTGATAGCTGCCAGAAGATTACAACCGTACTTTCAAGCCCATCCTATTAAAGTCCTGACAGAGATCCCCCTTGAGAAAGATACTACAAAAGCTCAAAAATTTGGGAAGACTAGTCAGCTGGTCAATCAAGCTCATTGAGTTTGGTATCGACTATTTACCAAGAGGAGCGTTGAAAGGGCAAGCTTTGGCATATTTCGTCACTGAGTTCACTACCTTCCTTCAGGAAGTGGCAACTACCCTGGTTGGAAAACCTTGGCAGATCTGTGTCGACAACTCTTATTGTCGTGCCGATGGGTGAATAGGCATCCACATAGTCAACGACGTGGGGCGAGAACTTCACTACATGGCAAAACTCATGTTCAAGATCACCCACAGTGAAGTCGAATATGAATCATTGATAGCAAGACTCTCTATCTTAGAAACACTAGGGGCGACCGAGGTTGAGTGAAGGCAAACTCCCAAGTGGTTGTTAACCAGGTGTTGGGAACATACGCCGCCAAGGGCCAAAGGTTGAAAAAGTATTTGAATCGAGTCTGGGAGGGTCGCAACCGGTTCTCTTACTTTAGTATTGTGCAAAACCCATGGAAAACAACTCTATAGCAGAAAAATTGGCAAGAGCAACTTCGGGGATGGATGAATCCACCCTCCCGTGGAAGGTGGAGAAGAGAGTCATTGAGATCCCAATGGTCGGGACGGAAGTTTACGAATTGGAGCCTAAGGAACCTGAGTGGGCTAGGGAGATGAAAAGATACTTAGATATAGGCAAACTCCTGGTTGGGAAGGAGGAGGCGAGGAAAGTTAAGAAAAGAGCAGCACGGTTCACCAATCAACGACATTCTCTATAAGCGGGGCTTTGCCACCCCTACTGAGATTCATCTCACCCCAAGAAGCCCATTATGTCCTAGCAGAAGTATATGAAAGGGTATAAGGGAATCATTTTGGAGGAAAGACCTTGGCTAGGAAACTTATGAGGGTTGGATACTACGGTCCTAAAGCTCTCAAAGACACCAAGGAGTTCGTGAAAAAGTGCGTCAAGTGCCAAGTGTTCACCCCAGTGCCCTGTGTGGAAGTGTTAACCTTCATCACTACCCCATGGCCCTTTGCACAGTGGGGAATCGACTTGGTCGGGGCTCTTCTGCTAGAGAAAGGAGGAGTGAAGTTTATAGTCATCGTCGTAGATTATTTCACAAAATGGGTGGAGGCAGAGCCCCTAACTACCATCACGGCGAAAAGCATCACTAAATTCTTATGGACGAATGTCATCTTGCTGGTTTGGGATTCCCCAAAGCATCATTTCAAACAATGGGGAAGCAATTCGACTTAGAAACTTATCAAGAGTGGTGCGTAGAACTGAGGATCTAGGTTAAATACTCATCTACGGGACAACCTTAAGCTAATGGGCAGGTTGAAGCTAAGAACAAGTTCCTATTGGGGATATTGAAGAAAAAGCTCACGGACCAAAAAAGGAAGTGGGCAGAAGAGCTCTCAGGGGTCATATGGGCCTATAGAATGACGGTAAAAATCATGATAAGAGAAACCCGATTTTCCTTAGCATACGGGAGTGAAGCCGTCCCCCCAGTAGAGGTTGGGCTAGCCCACTTACTGCATCCACCATTTTAGCCCGCCCCAGAATGACAAAGCGCTTGAAGAACATCTAGACCTCCTAGATGAAGAAAGGGAAGAAGCCAAGGTCCAGACAAACATCAACAAAAGAAAGACAGAGCATTATGTCAATAAAAGAGTTAGGCCTAGGACCCTCAAACTAGGTGACCTAGTGCTGAAATAAACATGAGTAACTACATAGGACGAGGGAAAGCCCATCCCCCACTAGGGGGGGGGGTTACATTATAATTGCCAACCACTAACCCTGCTCGTACCACTTAAAGGATAGCTAAGGAAACGAATTGCAGCACCCCTGGAACGCGTAGAACGTAAAGAAACTTAATCTTTGATTTTGTATATTTTGGCAATAAAGAACAATGAATAAAGACAATCATTTCCCCCCAACTCTTGTGCTAGAAGAAAGAAATGAGCATAGGTCGAAAGACCCTACAACCCTCAACCACATAAGTCGAGTCCAAAGACTCACGGTGAAGAAAAAATGGCATGCAGTTCAAAAGACCCCACGAACCTCAACGACCAAAGTTGAGTCCAAAAACTTACGGTGAAGAAAAAGAGTGCGCAACCAAATGACCCTGTAATCCTAAACCACTAAAGTCAAGTCCAAAGACTTGCGGTGAAGAAAGAAGGGCATGTAGTTCAAAACACCCCGCGAACTTCAACCACCAAAGTCGAGTCTAAAGACTTGCGGTGAAGAAAAAAAGGGCGTGGGGGTCAAAAGACCCTGCGACCCTCAACTACAAAAGTCGAGTCCAAAAACTCGAGGTGAAGAAAAAGGGAGCACTGGCCAAACAACCCCATGACCCTCAACCACCAAACTCGAGTCCAAAGACTTGCGGTGAAGAAAAAAAGGGAGTGCAAGTCAAAAGACACTCACCCTCAACCACGAAAATCGATTCCAAAGACTCGCAAAAAGGCAGTGTAGGTCAAAAGACCCCGTGACCCTTAACTACCAAAGTTGGGTCCAAAGACTCACGGTGAAACAAAATAGGCATGGAAGGCCAAAAGACCCAACAATCGTCAACCACCAAAGTCGAGTTCAAAGACTCATGGTGAAGGAAAATGGGTGCGTAGGTCAAAAGACCCCTTGACCTTCAACCTCCAAAAGTCAAGTCCAAAAACTCGCAATGGACAAAACGGTCGAATTCAATGACTCACTAAAAACACGAAGCATATCTCAAGCACCCGAACAAAGGTAAAAGGGAATACAAAGTAAACTACAAACATAGTAAACAATTGTCCACACAACATAGTAAAGAAATGTCTACACACAGTTCAATGTGTGAATATACATTAATAAAATTCCGAAGGGTAAAATTCAAAAGATCCTAACGAAGAGCAACAGAAGCTGGGGGCGTGGACCTTGCCAGTGGGAAGGCATCGGGCATTATGTCGTGCCCCAACGCATCAACGAATTGGCGAGAAGTCTGATCAAGCTTAAACGCCTCAAGGTTCAACCGCCTAAAGTCAATATGGGGATTCGCCAACACGAAGGACCTAAGCTGCGCCGTGCCACGCCAGCCTCGTACCTGTAGCCAAAAGCCAGATCGCAGATAGCCCTAGCCGTCATCAGTTGGGGAGAGAGATGAACAAGTTTCTCCTTTGAGGAGACCAACTCTGATTCCAACTCCAGTAGCCGTTTGTCCCAAGATTTGACCTTTGCATCGAGATGCAACAAGGACTCGTCCAGCTTTTGTCAAATCTTGAGCATCCACTCCCAGTCATTCTTCATCGTTGCATGCCTTTAGGAAAGCTCCTCCAAGGCCCCATTTGTCTCAGAAAGCTCGAGGCCGACACGTCGATGGGCCTCTTCAGCAGTCACCACCACTCCATAAAGTTCAGTGCAACGCAATTTAGGGCCCGTAACTCCCTCTGGGAAGAGCCTAGTTCCAACCTAAGACAAGATTGTTGCGCCTAAGTGGAACCCCGCTCTGCCCTCAGTAGTGTTAGCTCAAAGTTGTTCTGGCCATTAACCTCCCTTGCCTGCATAAGCTCACTTTGGAGGCTAGACACCTTTTCATGAAGAATGTCCAGATCACCCTCTAGTGAGTGGGCTTAACATCCGACTGCTTGAGGAAGATCTCCAACTCGGCCTTCTCAGACTTCCACTTTTCAAACTCCCTATTCGTCCAAAAGACAAACATACGCCTTGACCACACTTCTTCATTGAAATTAGCCCGATCTGCGACGATATAGGAGGCTAAGGTGCGGTTTGGATAGTGAGATAAGATGATATGGTTTTAGATTAAAGTTGAAAGTTGAATAAAATATTGTTAAATATTATTTTTTAATATTATTATTGTTTTGAGATTTGAAAAAATTGAATTGTTTATTATATTTTGTGTGAAAATTTGAGAAAGTTGTAATAATGAGATGAGATGAAATACTTTCACAATCCAACAAGGCCTAAGTTGTCCAAACCCTACAACAAGCAGATATGCAACAGTCTAAAAGAAACACATGAAGAAAAGAAGAGAATAAGTCATACCGAAGAGAGGAAGTTTTGTAGCCGACCAACCTTGTCGCCGATAGACTCGCTTCTAGGGGGACGAGAGGGGTCTGGTCGCTTCCTCCCTTGAGACCTTGGCACTGAGTAGTGCCCCGACCTAAGAGAATAAGGGCCCGGCATGCAAAAGCAGAAGAGATCTCACCCCCAGGGGCACGACCAAGTTCCTTGGTGGGGTGGACAAGTTCCACCATGGCACGACCAATATTTGCACCCTTAACGTGAGCTTGTTCTTGCTCCAACAAAGTGTTTGCCACCACCTTTTTGTTAGAAACTCTACTCCAATTGGTGTTAACTGGAAATCCACCCTTTGGGGCTTCATAGCCAGGGAAACTGCCAACCTTGACCAGAAATAAATAAGAACTTCCTCTTCCATTGTTTAGCATTGGAATGGCGAGTTTTGAATTGCTCCAGACATCCAGAATGCTTATGGAAGTTACAAATATTGCCCGCAGAGCACCTAATCGAATAAACTGCAAAGACTTCTCGAGTGGTCAAATCTAGGCATTCTTCTCGAGCAGGCTCCAAAACCATCCGCCATGCAATGCAACTACATAGGACCCTCTAAGCATGAGAATTAATTTGGGCATAAACCAACTTCAAGAAATCATGAACGATGCACACTAGGGGACAAAAGGGAAGTCTTAAGCCATGGACAAAAGTGCAGACTAGCAAAGCCACCTATTCCGTGAAACCTTCTTGTCGATGGCACCCAAGTGAGGAAGCTCAGGAATCACAAAGTCTAGAATCCCATAAGAATTCATCAACTTAGTGAGGTCCCTCAAGGTTAGAACAGAGTGCCAGTCAAAACCCTCAAAATAAGGAACATCCCTTTGAATAGAAGATTCTGGAGCAGAATAGGAGGTACCACGAGTGACAAGTCGAGAAAAACTATTTTGGGCCATTGTAAGGCAATGAAATCTAGGGTTTCACAGCAAGGACGAAGAGAAATATGGGATTTAAGGGAGAAGATGAAGAGAGAAGCACGAGAATGTAAAAGAAAGGAGGAATAAAAGAAAAGACGAGTAAATAAGGAGTAAAGAAGTTGTTATAGAGAAGAAACAAAACGACGGTTACGTGATCGAGTAAAAACTAAAGGGACTAACAATGACATCATTACACAATATGGTGATACAACAGAAAGCGAGTGTCAGAGTAATTTCATCCTACCTGAAGTCTGGAGACACGTGCCTTAAAAGTGAGTGGCCATTGAAATCCCCAAGGGCCCAGGGATGCGAATCGTCAAGCGGGGTATTCATTGAATTCCGCCCAAGGTAAACGTCAAGTAGGGTTTAGACTCATGAACAAAGTTCGTATAAACTCAACTTGGTTAGTTTGAACTCGTTTTGAAGCTTGTAATGTGTCATATTTTTATGTGATATATTTATTACATTTTATTTATGTTTTATATACTTAATTATATCCTTAATTTATTTATAGTTTAATTTATATAATATATTTATTATATTCTCAAAGGGTGTATAGGATAATTTGTATAATAATAAATCATACAACTAGACCTTTTGATTTATTATATTATCTATATATATTAACTAGTTTAGTATAATACATTTATCTTATGTATTATTTTTTTAATTAATAATTATAAGTTAATTTATTTTATACAAAGTTATACTATAAGAATTTTTTAATAAAAAATATTTGGTTAAGTTGTTAAACGGTTAGATTATTTTGTACAACTTAAAATTTTTTTTATTAATCAAAAGATAATAGTCAGAATTACAAAAAGAAAAAAAAAAAGAAGAAAAAAAAACCAAGTTCGAGCTACTCGACCTTGAGTCGTTTGTTTACTTTTAGTCCAGCTCGAGCTAGGATATTCAAGTTTTATTCGAGTTCAAACTAGTAAACATGCTAATAGAGCTCAAGTATCCTTGTTTGAATTCGACTCAACTCGATTTGTTTGCAACCCTAATTGTGTTTAATTATGATAAAAATTAAAATGCAATATTATATATTTTGCAAGAAATAAAAGGCTAGTGTAGTTTTAAAATAATCAAGTAAGTAATGTTAACACAAATTTTTAGAAGAGGAGTGCTACGTCTCTAAAGAAAAATATCTAACAAAACTTACTTATTAACATCACTTAATGTGGTAGTTATGTTATGAAACATTTTTTATTGCAAAATATTAGATTTGATGTACTACGTCAAGTCCCATCATTTTTAAATGACTTTTTGTAATCCTCTTCCTAAACTCAACATTTTGTTTTGAAAATATTGTACAAATTTCATAAGATTAGAGTTATATCATATAATACATACTCCAAATAATTTTTGGACTTGAAAGTAATCACGTCTTCAATCCATCAACATATACAATGGAAGTAATTGACAAAAAATAATGATAGTACTTCTTAGAACTATTTAATCACTCATTTTCAACAAACTAACATGATTATACCATTCACAAAAAATATGACTTTTTTATTCAAATCTCATATCTTAAATGAGGGAAATGATATTCCCCACGTGAAAGGCTACCGACAAATTCTATCGATTGTATTTTTATTTATTTAATAGTTAAAGAAATATTTTTTAATGAGTTTGTAAATTTTTTTAAATATTAAAGCGTTTTAAAAAATATTTGAAAAAAAGAATTACATCATCAATAGAAGTTTTCGGTAACTTTTGTCAATTAATATAGCATTATCCTTAAAATAAATACCCTCTATTTAAAACCGGGTTTTAAAAAACTATAAGTGGATCATTTCTACAATAGTGGGCTTCTAGTCTCGTGAATAAAGTTTGGAGATGGGCCACAATATAGAACGACTATATATATAAAAAGGGCCACTATACGTCTTTTATGATCTTAGTGCAATTACATTTCTATGGAGAACAACACAGTGTTTCTGCAACGAAGGATACAAGAAAGCAAGATAATATAAAAACAAAGGCTGTTTTATTTAATTCATGCTGATATATCAAGAAGAAACACAAATATTCCTCTCACACTTGTTTCCCTAAAAGCCATAAAGTGTACGAAACTTAAACCAAAACAAAGTAATTGGGAACAAACCCTTTTAATCATGCAAACATGATTGAATGTTTTTGTACCCTACAAGTAAACCAAATGAATAACAAACAGCAAGCACTGCCTGCGTCTTTTTCAAGCCCTCGATAGGCGTTGTTAAGGTCATCGATAACTAATTAATTCGGATGCGGCCATGGAATAGCAAAGAACTTCATCTGCCCCTCACTGCAGTGACTGCCATCCTCCGCAGTAGAAGCGAAGTATGCAGGCCTCCAGCGGTTCAGCACAAACTCAAAACCTTTACCACTTACTTGTGTTTCGGTTGCGAGCAGCTTCGCACTGCTGAAGTTACATGCCATATAGCTCAATCGATTTGGTAGTAGGTAAACATTTGGAGCAACAGAGGTGTCACTTGGGGGTGCATATTTGAATACTAGTGCAAAAAAATGGCAAGATTGTTAGAACTTAAACTAAATATCATGGCTAAATTCAATAGTTTAAGCCATATTAATAGCCAACTCAATGCCATATATATCAAAGTAATGGCCAATATTACTCACCTAATTTATCGTTCAGGTAGAAAGGACTTGCTTTGAGAGCCCAATCTGTGTAGTTGAAGCCAAAACGCCAGCCTTCTGAGCCTCCGACAACAATGGTTCTAGCCTCACCAACTACCAAGAAAGAGGCTGCAATTGCTAGTAGAATGAATCCTTGTGCACCAAAAGTAAAAGCCATCTTCATTCTCATATAGAATCCTCCAATATATGGCTTTAGCTTGAAAGAAAACCAAGGTGGAATGGAATGAAATATTGACTGGTAAAGTGGGTTTATATAGGAAAACTAAGGCAAAATGCAAAATGTTTCAAACCAAAAAGTGTAGGGCTTATAATTCAATTCAAAGGGGTTGACAATCGCATCAGTTTTAGTATTCGTAATTTTGGTAAGTTTCCATTAGGAGTAGAAAATGATGCTCATGGTTATGATTAGTGAGGCAGTAAGGTCAATATCCAGAACCAACTCATTTTTGTTGGCGGGGTCGATCTAGATGAAACCCTTTAAGACAACGGTTTCAACGGTCAACCAAAGGCATCTCTTGTGTTTACACTACTTCGGTACTACTCTTGTAGGCCGAGTGTGCAGCCCCTTTTCTGCTACGGCCCGAATCTTCTTTAGGCCTGAAAATCTGCCCAAGCCAATCGAGAAGCCATGCTAGTTGGGTTTTACAAGGACAAAGACTGGTTTTCTTCTGCTTTACAAATGAGTGAATGCATGTCATGGCCCAAAGAAACAAATTAAATTATAAAAAAATAATGTTAGATATAGTTAGGAGTTGTGCAAGTCTCATGTGTTACTTTTGAAAAAACGTGTGATTTAATATTAAAAAATTAATTTTTTCATATGAGTCTCATATTTACTCATTTTTCTTAAAAAGAGTGTGTGGCGTTTGCTCATTCTATGACTTCAAATATAATTTTTCATTACTAAATAAATGAATTAAATGGTGTTAGATTCACTACTCGTGTCTATATCTCTTTTTTTCGAGGTCCTTAAATTTCAACAAGAACTCCGAATGATCTTTTTCCGTTCCATAAAGCATAACCTAATTAAAAGCAAAGTCTATAACGTAACCTAACCCATACTATATGGAACATGAATAATCATGATCTAATCGGACTTATCATGACCTATATTATTATATTGAACTCATGGTTCCAATCATGCTTTGTTTTCAATTTGTTCGGCGGCCATCTTCTTTGTTGGGTCGAAATCCAAGATGGTGAATGTCAAGGCTATTAAATTTAATTTCTTGCTCGGACTTCCTTTTAATCAGATAAAGTATTAGATTGTTGAACTGTAATTCCTATTTCTTTTTCTAACATTTCCAAACCCACTTTCTCGAGAAACTTGGGTATATATGGTATATTATATGTTTTAATTGCTTCTTTCTATATAATTTTCAAAATGTGAGTTTTTTTTTTTTAGAAATAATAATTGTGAGGTTTGAGTTTTATAATTTATATATATATATATATATATATATATATATATATTTGGAGAAATGACAGGATGCATTTCGCATTTTTAAGAAAATAATCCGTGTGATCAGCCTCTCATTTCATGGTGTAAAATGTGATTTTAGACTATAACTTGATCGAAGATGCATTCATGATCAACATAAAAGCTAGGCACTGATTTGCACTCTATTTGAAAAACTTATTTTCATAAAGTTTCTGCATGATGAAAGATTTGTTGATCTCTTTCCTTTGTGTTCTTTTACATGTTTTCCCATTTGAGTTTATTACTATTTTGAATGCATGTAGCCAGCTAGCGATAAACTGATAGTGAAATTCTGAAATATATAGTGTACGAGCTGCGAAAAAGAAGTAACCCATTATGCAATTAAGTTTAAAAATATAGTAATAAATATTCTTGGAGAGAGCGAGTCACGTTTACCCTAAAAATAAACATGTGATCGTGTACTCAACAGTAGTACTTTGGCCCCTTTGGCGTTTGGTATTGCGTTCGAGAGGTAAAAACCAGATCGGCTCAGCTTTCACGAGGCAATTTAGACAGTCGCCTAAGGTCCCTAGCAGAAGAAGTCCCCAAAAAACTCCCAAGAAAAATCTTTAAAAAGATAAAGTCCCATTTAGAGAAAATTGAGAATTCAACGAGAGAACATAAAAAATATCAAATAAATCTCGTGTATTTGGTCATCTCCCTAATTGGTTTATCCTATTTCTCTCTTCTTCTCAAAACTCAACTTTTATTGAACTATTCAGCTTGCTTTATGGTTTATTTTTTTTTCCTGGAATCTTTTATCTCACGATCAACCCCTTTATTTTCATCTTAAGTTGCAAGTGAAGCGATCTTTGGAGGTAGGAGTACCGTAACAAGGGAGACAACGGTTGTAACTAGGGAGGGGGTTTGGGGGAATGTGCCCCCTAAAGCAGCTAAAGCAAGTATGTAGTTTGAGCTCGAGTTTCTCATGTATATCTCTTTTTCATTTCTAGTGTTGATATAGAGACATGGATTGACCCAACTTCTTATTATATCTCCACATAATAATTATTTCACATACTCTCCTCACAATGATAAACTCGCTTTTCGTTACTATCACTTTAATGTACAATATGAAAATTATGACTAGCAAAATCTACTTTTCTAATGTTCATATATAAAATGCTTTTGTATAACCCTTTGAAAAGGAAGAAGCCCACTTTTTTTAATCCCTAAATGCGAGGGTTGTTTATAAAACTTTATTGATAAGAATGGTTATAATTGTGGCAGGACCTTTATAATCCTCAACAAGAAACAGACACAATCAGGAGGCCAAACTAATGCAAGCCCAAGGCCAGAATGGAGTAGTCGTCTGGGTCTTAGAGACCAATACGAATCCATTTTGTAACCACCAAATATGATAGAGAAGATGATCAAGCTAGTAAGATGGGACAAGCCCACCATTCTTCGGATGACCATCATGTCAAGTGTATAAACTGATAAGAGCAACGAGAGGATCAAGCCTATAACTGGTACTTATCAATGATTTACCACGCCTATATATATATGGTAAGAAGGTAATGACTCAGGTAACTTTGCATTCAGAACTTTGGTGATAACTCACTCTACGTAACGTTGACTTAGGCATCGGAGATGTATTAAGCACATCAAGTCATCGTCTTTCTTTGTTGTAGGTAAAGTGCATTGGTGTGCGGCTTGTGGAACACGTCCCAAATTATGGTGCCGTCTATGGGATATTTGCTAAATCTGTAAGTCAGTTCAATTTTCGTCAGACTCCAACGTGGTTTTTGCATGCCAACTACCACACGTTCTCAAGCAAATCGTGATCAAGAAATGATCCTTGTAGATATGAACACACAGCTTGCAGAAATCGAGGAGAAACTAAAGCAGGTCACGATAGTAATGGAGGATCTCTGGTGGGAGAATGAAGACTTGAGGCATCACAACGCCGAACTTAGCAAAGCAACTTTACCAAGTCATAATAAGCAGCTAGAAGGAGAAGCAAAAAGCACTAGAGGGACAAATGTCAAAGAGTTGGAAAAGAAGAGGCTACACGAAGAGTTGCACAGTCTCATTGATAAGGACGAGGCGATGGCCCGAAAGATGGGAGGATCATCCTCAGTCAAATTGTTGTTGAATCGTATTGACCTACCCTACAGTGCGGTGGAAATGGTTGTACCACTCCCACCAAAATTCAAAGTCTCGCAAATAGAGATGTACCACAAATTCCAAGACCCAGTTGATCATCTAGAGATCTTCAAGGTGCACATGATCCTTCATGGTTTCCCTAGGGAAATACCCTGCCAAGCCTTCACACTAACAGGGGTGGCAAGAGGCTTGTTTGGAGCACTAAGATTGGGGTCGATTGACAGTTTTGAAGAGTTGGCCAAGCAATTCCTAATGCAATTCATAGCAAGTAGGAGGCGTGAACGGCCCGCGGCATATCTCAAAACCATCAAGCAAAGAAAGGAAGAAAGTTTAAAGGCGTATCTAACTTGATTCAATAAAGAGAGGCTGACCACTGACTACCAAGAGGAGAAGATAACCCTAGTAGCTCTCTTGGGAGGTGTGTGGCCTAGAAGTTTGTTCATGGTCGAGGCTGCGAGGAAAAATCCTTCGAATTTGAGGGAGTTTATTGACAGAGCCGACAAATTTGTCAATGCAGAAGACACTTGCAAGCCCTAATCAAACCGAGCAAAGGTGACATGAGATCGGAAGGCAAGAGCTCCAGTAGAGTAGGGGAAAGGAAGATTGGCTCAGGCTAACAAGAAAGAAGGTGCGAAATACATGCACCCTTGCGTGAGCAATGTACCCAGCTCAACCATAACAACTTGAATGTACAGGAGAAAAAAGGGTCCTCAGAAAAAGGGTCGCGCTAGGCTCAGAGAGGACAATGCTTCTGCAAATACCACCAGTTAGATACCCACTGAACAGAAGACCGCACGATGCTAGAAAAAGGTATTTGAGCTAATAGGAAGTGGAGATCTCGAACAAATGCTCGCCAAACATATAAAGCCGAGGATGGGGAGGCAACCCTTGGCGAAGCAACGGGCCAAAAAGGCGACAAACGACAAGAGAAGTAGTCGTGATGTCCCTCTCCAAAATGCTGATCACGAAGATACACCTTTGGGAGAGATACACACTATTGCTAGGGATGGTACCTCTGTTTCTAGTAGAAGAGTGTATGCCCACTAGGCAAGGTATGAGGAAGTTTATATGATAGACAAGCTGCCCAAGTATCAATGATGCAACAACGCGGCAACCATCTCCTTAAGGGAAGAGGATTGTGAAGGAGTTTTGTACCCCCATGATGATGCAACGGTAGTAACCCTCCTGGTCGCCAATTATACTACCGGGAAAATTCTTGTCGATAACGGAAGTTCTGTAGATATCCTATTTTGGGAGGCCTTTACAAGGTTAAGCATAGACGCCAGCAGGTTACAACTTCGTCCACCCCACTAAAGGGATTATCAAGTGATTCCATCCAACCATTGGGTGCCATAACCTTGCCTATCACAGCATGAAAATGAGCATGCACAATTACCATAATGTTCGACCTTTTAGAGTTCAAATTCCCATCATCTTATAATGCTATATTAGGGCACTCAACTCTGAATACCCTCAAGACGGTCACATCTACCTATCACCTCAAAATAAAATTCACAATGAAAGCATAAGTAGGGGACGTGGGAGGCGAGCAAGCCCTGGCCCGAGAGTGCTACGTGTAGAAGCTCAAAGCAAGGGGATCCGATGTTTGCACCGCTTAAGACCACACTCAGAACAAGCCCCCACCCCTACCACTAGTCCTTCTCGACCGTGGTGTGGAGGCGCGAGACGAGCATAATTTACAATGGGTAGAGGCGAACGAACCAGTGGAGTTAGTGATGTTGTATTAGGGGTGACCAGATACAACAACACAGGTAGGCACATGACTCCCCCCAGATGTAAGGGAAGCCTTGAAGTAAATATTGATCAAACATAGAGACGTGTTCACATGGAGCCACGAAGACATGCCCGAGATTGACAACACAATCACTAAGTCTAAACTATATATCGACCCTGGTTGCACAAAGGTCCGCTAGAAAAAGAAGTTCGTTTAGCATAGAGAAGTATGCAGCCATATAGTCGAGGAGGTGGACTGTCTCCTTGCCATATGATTTATCAGAGAAGCCCACCACCCGAATGGTTATCCAACGTCATCTTGGTCAATAAGACAAACAGAAAGTGGAGAATGTGTGTCGACTTTACCGACCTAAACAAAACATGCCCAAAATATAGTTTCCCATTGCCATGAATTGATGTTACTATTGATGCCACGGTGAGATACCGAATGGTGAGCTTTATGGACGCCTACTCAGGGTACAATCAAATCCGCATCAATCAAAAAACGAAGAGAAGATGTCATTCATCATGGATAGGGAGCTCTACTGCTATCAAGTTATGCATTGGCTTGAAGAATGTCAAGGCAACTTATCAAAGGCTCATGAATCAGATGTTCAGAAAATAGATTGGGTGGACCATGGAGGTATATGTCGATGACTTACTGGTAAAAGGTAAGGAACCTGTCAAACACCTCGCAAACCAAAGAGAATCTTTTGCAATACTCTGCCAGTACAAAATGAAACTGAACCTAGCTAAATGTGTCTTTGGAGTGGACTTAAGAAAATTCGATGCTTTAGCGTCTTCGAGAGAGGAAGCAAAGCCAACACTGAAAAAATTGATATAATTATAAACATGAAGCCGCCATGAAACTAGCAGGCCAAGTGGCGGCTTTAAACAGGTTCGTGTCCAGATCCACAAACAAATGCCTACCTTTCTTCAGAGTGTTACATAAAGTGCACCCCTAGAATGATGAATGTGACCAGGCTTTTCAAGAGTTGAAGAAATGTTTGTCATGTCCCCATTACTGAAGCAACCCGAGCAGGGAGATACGCTCTACATGTACTTGGTAGTGTCGCCTCACGTAGTATCCTTAATTTTGGTCAAGGAAGAAAGTGTAGCCCTGTAACATCCGGGCCCAGCACTAAGTCCGCTCTCTAAATATTTTTGGGTTTGATATATGAAAAAGCCCATTTATTACTCTTTATTCACTACAACGAGAGCCAAATTTTTTTTGAAATGGCCAAACTGCCCAAGCCGTAAGATCTTGTACCAGAGCCCACGATGTGCACGTCCGTTTCTTTTGCATGCATGTCTATCCCGCTAGGGTTAACGACATCACTATTTATTCATAAGTTTTTCACTTCCTTGCAGTTCACGCAAAGCCTCATTCTTACTTCAATCACCTGCAACCCTAGACTAGGTTACCACCCCTTCTCGACGCACCAATGGCCTCTAGTCCTCGTCCAGGAAGCAACCACCCTGCCCAACCCGAGTACAACCACGTCATAACCCAAGTGTGTGTCCAAGAAGCAACCGCAGCGAGCCATCATGGCACGTCCACAAACACTCCTATTTTTGCAACTCAAAACCGAGCAGGACCTGTTATGCTAGGTGCCACCAGCCATGGAACAATGAACTCACCACCGCGACCAGCCACCTTTTCTCCATACCCACTGCATCCCCACACCCATCGCACGTAGACCCCTGTTTTAGCCCCAGAAAACAGAGCAACAATAGCCTAGTGCTCTTTCGTTCGAAGCCACCACATGATGCCTAGCCCCCGAGCTCACCACCGTCGACTACTAGCCAACCACCGTATCCAGCCTTGTAACCACCATGCAAGGAAGACACCAAGTCACCCGCAGTCACATGGTGAACCTCTGTTTTTCACAACTAAAAACAGAGCAATCCACATACAGCAACTCTTCCACGCCAGTTGCCTCAGCCTCAAGCAACATCACTGCCCAACCATCGAGCTCACCACTATCGACCTCTGCCTAGCCTTTGGTCTGTTGCACGCCACCTCAGGCTCACGGTGAGCTTCATCCTCTCTTGCGCCAAGCTCTCTCTCTGTCTCTCTCTCTTTTTCTACGTGAGGTTTTTCTCTCACTCATCTCTCTCTCTCTCTCTCCCAGTGCCCCACCACCGTGATCTACCACCGCCCCCAGCTGTGCCACCGTAGACTTCCACCCAAGCCACCGCTGCACATAGCTTTTGGTATGCATGGCCCTGTCACGTAATTTTAGATCCTAGGTTATTTTCTCAAAGAGCCATGCAGGTTATGAGTTTTTCTTTCCCAAAATGCCCTTGAATGAGTATGTATCGATCATGTTTTTATCATCTGCTATACGTGGGATTTTATTTGTAGTATAAGAATTTATGTTTACATATAGAAGTTAAATTAATAAAAATATGAGTTTTAAATATGATTAAGTTAATTGCCAAAATGAATCTAAGTTGTAGTTGTTTAATTTTAAAATATTTTGGTATAAATATATTAGCTAGTATTAAATTTTATAATTTGATTTCATTAGTAAATAAGTTAGATTTTGTGTTTTAATCGGACTAATTATTTGGCCATTGATGAATTGAGAAATGTGACGATATTTAAGGATTACATGAATTTAGGTTTTTGAGAAATTAAAATAGGTTATTTTGGCATCTTAGGCTTAAATATTGAAATACGTGTTCGATTGAAAATTTATGAAAATTAAGTGATTGTGTTATAGGTGACGATTAATATTTGTTCAGCATTTCTTGAGGAAATTTCAGAAAAACTAATAAGTTCAGGTAAGTAGGGTTCCTATGCTATACTTTGCATAAAATAAAAATGAACTAAGGCTGATTTACAAAAATGTGCATCATATGTTTTTTAAAAGAAATGTGAAAATAACCTCAGTTATTTATTCTTATTACA
This sequence comes from Juglans microcarpa x Juglans regia, assembly GCF_004785595.1. Taxonomy (NCBI): domain Eukaryota; kingdom Viridiplantae; phylum Streptophyta; class Magnoliopsida; order Fagales; family Juglandaceae; genus Juglans; species Juglans microcarpa x Juglans regia. Next base: position 7,104,734 of record NC_054609.1, read on the forward strand.
CATTGAACTCTAATGAAAAAGAAAGCATTTTTATCATGACTGGTGTCGACATGTGCTTATTTTAGACATTCTATTTTTTTGACCTATGCAAAAAGAACAAATATGAAAATTTGTGCATAATTATGTAAATATGTTTTGGATCTGCTTTGATTATGAAGATGATATGATTTTGTTCAGTACTCTATTTGGGTAAGATGTGATTTCTGAAAACCTTTGGCATGACTCTCTAATTCTAAATTTGATTATGTTTTCTCTCTGTTCAGTTACGGCTCTACCATGGGTAATAATAGTGGATATGGCCCAACCACGGGTTACAATAGTGGATACGGCCTAACCACGGGTTACAATAGTGGATACGGCCTAACCACGGGTAATAATAGTGGATACGGCCCAACCACGGGTTATAATAGTAGATACGACCTTGCCACGGATTATAGTAGTGGTCTCTGTTTTGAGTGCATACCTTGGTGACAGAGTGATTTATGTTCTGCTTGGCTATCCGTAGATGCACAACCCTACCACGGGGGTTATACATGGTTTCTGTTCTGATGATGATGATGATCATTTATGCTATGCCAAATGATGTTATTGAATGAAATTATTTCTTAATCTTCGCTCTGATATTTTGATAACATGTTCTGCTTCAGCACTCTGAAAATGAAAATATTTTGTTCTGTATTCTGATCTCTGTAAATGCTCATGTTTACACACTAGTTTATATTTTTTGCTTACTAAGTTGTTGATAACTCACCCCTTATCTCCATATATTTTTCAGATAATTTTGATGGTTTAGCTGGAGAACAAGAGTAAGAAGCTTTAGCAAGATATTATGATCGTAGTGGAATAAATGCCTGAGGGTACAAGTGCATATTCGAGAGTCGTAGTTAATAAATTAATTTATTTTCGATATTTTGATTGATAAATTTAGGATATTTTTGAGTCTTTGGAGAATTTTTAATTTATGTTATTGAGAACTTCTTTATTGTCCCTATGAAGGAACATAGATTTTTGGGTTAAGTAAATAAATTAATATTTTATGGAGTTTTCTGGATTTTATAGTTGTGTTATTTAAGTTGATATTAGGTATTAGGAGCTAACTCTCTGGACCTCCGGGAACTGGGCGTTTCAGGCCCAAATGCCAATCTTTTACTGAGCCACGCACTGTGAGGCGCAAAAGCCAAGTACCAGTGAATGGAGATGCTGAAGTTTGCTTTAGTGATAGCCGCCAGAAGATTACGGCCGTACTTCTAGGCCCATGCTATTAAATTCTTGACAAAGAACCCTCTGAGAAACATACTACAAAAGCCTGACAATTTGGGAAGACTAGTTAGCTGGTCATTCGAGCTAAATGAGTTCAGTATTGACTATTTACCAAAAGGAGAGACGAAGGGGAAAGCTTTGACAAATTTCATCACCGCGTTCACTAGCTTCACCCAAGAAGTGGCAACCATCCTAGTCGAAAAACCTTGGTAGATCTATGTTGACAACTCTTCTTGTCTCGCCGACAGGCGAATAGGCATCCACATAGTCAACGATGCAGGGCGAGAATATCACTTTATGGCAAAACTCATGTTCAAGACCACAAACAATGAAGCCAAATTTGAAGCACTGATAGCAGGACTTTCTATCATAGAAACACTAGGGGCGACCGAGGTTGAGGTGAAGGCAAACTCCTAAGTGGTTGTTAACCAAGTGTCGGAGAGTAATGCTACATACAGTCGTGAAATGCGCAAACGCCGTGCAGTCGCTTTGAAAAAGAGGGGTCCATTGTTAAAAAATCAATTTCTTTTCATGTGGGTCTCATATTTATTCATTTTTTTCAAAGCGACTCCACGACGCTTGCACACTCACGACTGCAAGTATCATTTCTCAGTGTCGGAACATACGCCGTTAATGGTTGGAGGCTGAAAATGTATTTGAACTGAGTCTGGGAGGATCGCGATCGGTTCTCTTACTTTAGTATTGCGCAAATACCCAGGGAAAACAACTCTATAGAAGACAAATTGGCAAAATCAACTTCGGGGATGGATGAACCCACCCTCTCGTGGAAGGTGGAGAAGAGAGTCATCGAGATCCCAGCGGTCGGGACGGAAGTTTATGAAGTGGAGCCCAAGGAACTTGATTGGGCTAGGGAGATAACAAGATACCTAGATACAGGTGAACTCTTGATTAGGAAGGAGGAGGCAAGGAAAGTCAAGAAAAGAGCAGCACAATTCACCAAGGTCGATGGCATTCTCTATAAACGGGGCTTTGCCACCCCCTACTGAGATGCATCTCACCCCAAGAAATCCAGTATGTCCTTGTGGAAGTACACAAAGGGGTAAAGGGAATCATTTCAGAGGGAAGACCTTTGCTAGAAAAAGTATGAGGGTTGGATACTACTGTCCTAATGCTCTCAGGACTCCAAGGAGTTCATGAAGAAGTGCATGAAGTGTCAAGTGTTCGCCTCAGTGCCACATTTCTCTCCGGAAGAGTTAACCTTCATCACTGCCCCATGGCCATTCGCACAATGAGGAGTTGACTTGGTGAGGGCCCTTCTGCTAGAAAAAATGAGGAGTGAATTTTATAGTCATCGTCGTAGATTATTTCACAAAATGAGTGGAGGCAAAGCCCCTAACGACAATCACGGCGAAAAGCATCACTAAATTCTAATGAAAGAATATCATCTGGCAGTTTGGGATTCCCCAAAGCATCATTTCAAACAATAGGGAAGTAGTTTGACTCAAAACATTATCGGGAGGTGCACAAAATTGAGGATCCAGATTAAATACTCATCATTGGGACACCCTCAAGCTAACGAGTAGGTTGAGCAATGTTTTGAATACCGTACCGGACAGCGTACCGGTCAAGGTACTGGAACGAAATATTTCGGTACCGGTACCGTTTCGGGATAGCGTTTCGGGATAACGTTTCAGGATAGTCGATCTATAAATAAATTATATATATAAATATATATAAAAATTATATTCTAAAATAATAGTCTATATATAAATAAATTATATACAAATACATATATATATAAATTATAAATAGTCTAGTCTGAATTGAGGGTTAAAAAATAAGTTTGTAGTTTGAAAAAATGAAAAAAAAAAATACAGGCCGAAATATTGGCTGGTACCGGCCGAAATATAGGCCGGTACAGGCCGAAATTGAGGCCGGTATGACCGGTACCGGCCGGTATTTTTGCCGGTACGGAACAGGTATAGTACCTGTACCGGCCGGACAGCCAAAATGAAAAATTTGGGCCGTACCGGCCGGTACGGTACGAAATTTAAAACTTTGAGGTTGAGGCTACGAACAAGCCCCTATTGGACATATTGAAGAAAAAGCTCATGAAAAAAAAAAAAAAGAAAAAGAAAAAAGAAAGAAAGAAAAGGAGAGTGGGCAGAAGAGCTCCCAAGGGACTTATGGGCCTATAGAACCACGGTAAAGACCGCGACAAGAGAAACCTCGTTTCTTTAGCATACACGAGTAAAGTCGTATCCTAGTAGAGGTTGGGCTACCCACTTACTGCATCCACCATTTCAGCCCGCCCTAGAATGATAAAGCACTCGAAGAACATCTCAACCTCTTAGACGAAGAAAGGGAAGAAGTCGAGATCTAGACAAACATAAAAAAAAAGAAGGATAGAGCGTTATTTCAATAAAAGCATCAGGCCCAAGACCCTCAAAGTTGGCGAGCTAGTGCTAAAGTAAATAGGAGTAACCACACAAGACAAGGGAAAGCTCGATCCCCACTGGGGGACCCTACATTATAATCGCAGCCACCGACTTGACTCGTACCACTGAAAGGATAGCCAAGGAAAATAATTGCAGCCAACGTTTTAAATTTCGTATTGTACCAACTGGTACGGTCGGTATATACCGTACCAGAGTGGTGACTAGTACAGAAAATGTATATGTTTCATATCGGGTCAAATACCGGTCGTACCAGTACGTTTCGGTCAATACCGGCCTATTTTCGATGTACCAGCCATTTCAGTGTATCAGCCGAATTTTTTTTCTTTTTTTTGTAATTAATCTAAAAACTCCGATTTTCATAATTTTTACTCCAATTATCACATATGAAGACTATTTTCTTAACTTTTTTAATCCTTTTTTCTCGAGAGTTGAAAATCATATCCCTACTTCCATTTTCATGATGAAGATGAGTAATTATTATTTTTTAAATAGTTAAATTCAGAACTTAGAAGTATTATTGAGTTTTATAAATATGTGTTTTAGCTTTTTAAGACTTGCATTGATATTATTTTGAAATATAATTTATACATATATAATTAATTTATTATATATAGATTATCCCGAAACGATACCTGTATCGAAATATTTCATTCCGGTGCCTTAACCAAAATGGCCACCGAAATGGTATTCAAAACATTGATTGCAGCACCCCTGGAACGCCAAGCACTTGAAGAAATTTTATCCTTGATTTTGTATATTTTGGCAATAAAGAACAATGAATAAAGGCGATCATTTTCCCCCACTCTTGTGCCAAAAGAAAAAAAGGCGCGCAGGTCAAAAGTCCTCGCGACAATCAACCATCAAAGTTGAGTCCAAAGACTCGTGGTGAAGAAAAAATAGCTTGCAGGTCAAAAGATCCGACAACCCTTAACCACCAAAGTTGAGTCCAAAGACTCACGGTGAAGAAAAAGGGCGTGCAGGCCAAACGACACTACGACCCTCAATCACCAAAGTCAAGTCCAAAGACTCGCGATGAATAAAAAAGGGTGCGCAGATCAAAAGACCCCGCGACCCTCAACATCAAAGTCGAGTCCAAAGACTAGTGGTGAACAAAAAAAGGCCACACAGGTCAAAAGACCCCATGACCCTCAACCACCAAAGTCGAGTCCAAAGACTCGTGAACAAGAAAAAAAGGCGCATAGGTCAAAAGACCCTGCCACCCTCAACTACCAAAGTCTAGTCCAAAGACTAATGGTGAAGAAAAAGAGCGCGTAGGCCAAACGACCCCGTGACCCTCAACCACCAAGGTCGAATCCAAAGACTCAAGGTGAAGAAAAAAAGGCGCGCAAGTCAAAAGACCTTGTGCTCTCAACCACCAAAGTCAAGTTCAAAGATTCGCGGTAAAGAAAAAATGGCACGCAGGTCAAAAGACCATGCAACCTTCAACCACCAAAATTGAGTCCAAAAACTCGTGATGAAGAAAAAAGGGCGTACAGGTCAAAAGACCCCACGACCCTCAACCACCAAAGTCGGTGAAGAAAAAAGGGCGCGCAGGTCAAAATACCCCACGATCCTTAACCACCAAAGTCGAGTCCAAAGACTCGCGGTGAAATGAAATGGGCTTGTAAGCCAAAAGATCTTGCGACTGTCAACCACCAAAGTCGAGTCCAAAGACTCGTGGTGGAGGAAAATGGGTGCACAGGTCAAAAGATCCCTCAACCTTCAACCTCCAAAACTCAAGTCCAAAGACTCGCGAAGGACAAAACAGCCAAATTCAACTACTCACTAAAAACACGAAGCATACCTCAAGCACCTGAACAAAGGTAAAAGAGAATACAAAGTAAACTACAAACATAGTAAATAGATGTCCACACAACATAGTAAAAAAATGTCTACACACAGTTCAATGTGCAAATATTCATGAATAAAATTTTGAAGGGTAAAATTCAAAAGATCCTAAGGGTGGAGCAACAGAAGTTGGGAGCGTGGACCTTGCATTGTGGGAAGGTGTCGGGCATTGTGTCGCGCCCTAACACATCAATGAATTGGTGAGAAGTTTGATCGGGCTTAAATGCCATAAGGTTCAACCGCCTCAAGTCAATTTGGGGATTCGCCAACAGGAAGGACTTGAGCTGCCCCATGCTAGCCCTGTACCTATAGCCAAATGCTTAGTCACTGATAGCCCTGGCCGCCATGAGTTGGGGAGAGAGATGAATAAGTTCCTCCTTTGCGGAGACCAACTCTGTTTCCAACTCCAACTTTGCATCACCTGTTCATCCTCTGTTGCTCTCAATGTCTACTCTGATGCGCTGATTGAGCTACATGCCCTGATGATCGACGGTCCACAAGTGGGTTCTACATTTTTTTGGGCCCCAATCTTCTATCATGGAGTTTTAAGAAACATAAAACTGTCTCTCAATCAAGTACAAAATCTGAGTATCGCGCCATTGTTCATGCCACTACCGAGCTCATCTAGCTTCAATCATTACTATCCAAGTTTCATCTAAAACGCTTTCATCCACCAATATTATGTTGTGACAACATCGCTACAACGTAGCTCATGGCCAATCACTTGTTTGGCTCCCGCACCAAACATATTTTCATTGACTACCATTTTGTTTGCAATCAAGTTACCTCCAAAAAACCTAATTGTTAAATTTCTCTCTTCTAAAGACCAACTTGCAGACGCACTCACTAAGCCTATCCCCTCCACTCAATTCACCACTCTTTGAACCATTCTTACTGTCAGATCAAACACTCCTTCAAACACTCAACTATCAGATCAAACGGAGAAATCAAAAGTTCAAAGATGTCATGTATCATATAAGGATGACCAAAAATACCAGCAGCTATCATCTCGTGCACAAGATAAATATGTTGAAGATAAGGACAACACGTAGTTCAGTTTGTAATTGGTATTTCAAATGTACAAACATCTCTAATAATATTCATCTATTTTGTAACCACTTTATTTATAAATACAAATACAGCTCTCATCAAAACATGAGAAGTTATCCAGTATATCCTATTATATTCATAACTCTGTTAGAAATAAGCCCGACTTTGTGTGTTTTGTGTCATCGTTTCTAATAAAATAGAGATTCTATCTAATTATTCAATTAAATTAGGTGGTTCAATTGTATGGTAGCAGTACATGATCAAGAGAATTAAGGAAAAATATAGTACATGCAAATGACCTTAAATCAAACATGCAGTCCAATAAAACTAGACCGTACTTGTAGAATTAAAGGGATCATAAAAGTACATAATTTCAAAGTCAATGAAAATGTCTTCATGATCTTGCCTGAACCATATGGAATCGATCTGATAATAGCATGCACTTTGATTAACTAAGACCTTTAGAGCTCGAATGCATATTGATGTACGTAGCCAGAAGCACCTGTTGTAATTCATCAAGCTAGCCATGGAAATGCTAGCTGTTAACTGCAAGAAATTATAGGCAGGGAAGTAATTTTTTACCATAATTTTGTTAATTATATCATCCTCCACCAGAAATCATGATCGAAAGAAAAATGATACATAAAAAAAATCTTTTGAGTCTCGGATTTTCATTCAATGAAAAAATCATTAGATGTCTCCACAGATAAGATATACTTATTTATCTCAACTTTCTGGGAACACAACAGCTCTCAGATATAAAATAAAATAATATATGCACTATATCATCACCTAGATCATCATTTAAAGACTTGATAAAGTGTTATCTTAAAATGATTAAGCACATGCAATGGCACTACGCCACTCAAATTCAATGCAACAACAGAGGTAGTACAATTTGTGTGCCGTAATCTTCACGGACATTTCTGTAAATTTTTTATCCTAAAATCTTTGTACTAAAATGCTTTATCCAAAATAGTCTTAGCTTAAAATATTTTTAATGTTTTATTTTACTATCAATATTGCCTTTGAAAGGGCTAAATAATGGAATAAAAAAGAGAGCTTTTGGATCACTGTCGTAGGGGTGTCAAATCGTATTAATGGATCGTATTTGTCTCGTATTAATATATGTATATTATACTATATAGATCAACCCAAACGCGACCCCTTAAGCTTATCGTGTCAAAATATCAAATCTTAACATGACCCATTAAGATAACGGGTTGACACGACACGATCCATTTTGACCCACTAGTGAATACTACGAAATAGGTTGACCCGACCCATTTCAACCTGTTTATGTAAATAGGTTGAACAGACCTTCAATTAACCCGTTTAACTTTATAATTTTATATAAATACTAAAAATCACAATATCTATAAAAAATATATATATATAAACTAACTACAAGTCTAAAATTACAATACAAATAATAAAAATATCGAAATTAAAATCACAACAATTATACTTTTAGATATAAGGGTATAATTGTAACTTTAACTTTCTTAACAGGTCATAGCAGATTATAACGGGAACACCCGTTATCAACCCGTTAAGAAATCATGTCTTAACGAGTCAACATGTTTTGACCCGAATACATTAAGACTAAACTCGAACCTGCTATTATTGTGTCGTGTTCGTATTGGATTGACGGGTCGTCTCACATATATTACCACCCCTAATTACTGGATATAAACTATTTGATTATATATAAGTATACGCCATTTCGGATCAAGTCAATCTTGAGAATATCAAAAGTCCTATCTTGGAATAGAGTTCTTCTACACAAGCACCTCCTATTCTGCAACCTCCACACACCGGCTGACGTGTCATTTGTTTTTCTTTTTAATCAAAACGTGCGTTTTGAATTTGGGATACAAAATCTCCCACCCCGCATTCTCCCCCCTCTCGGCATTCTGTCTCCCCCTCCCCCCTCCCAGTTTGTTGTCATTCTCCATGACTTGGACCCTCCACCCATTGGTTGTGCTTCCGACATCATCACCTGTCGTCATCTACAAGCCCATATTTATGGCCTTTAAGTAGGAATTGCCATACTCAGAAAGAATCTCTACACTATGGTCGATAGCCCTCTTAATATTGTTTGAAGTTTTAAAACTTCCTAATGCTAAAAAGATTAGATTTAACACCAAATAAAGTGACTGATGAAATAACCCAAAATCAAACTCCATACCAATTTTAAGTATTTATGAGTTTTACTTCACAACCAATGCAGAATTCTGCACCTTCTCAAACAATTGTGTCCTCACCACATTATGTAACCGGCCAAGGAGCTCATTTGGAAAGCCAAATCCCACCTCTCCGAAATCTCCAAAGCGCTCTTATTGTACATGAATAACGCGTAATACAAATCAAAGTTGTCCTCGGTCGTGCTCTCAACCAAATCCAACAAGGCCTCATACCCCTAGGTATTAATCGCCATGGACTCCAAGTTGAACAGCTCCAAGACCCTCCCAACTGTATGGGTAATAAACTGTGACCCCGCCGCGTGCTTGTTGTACTCCTCATAGCACATCTCCACCATTCTACACCCTTCTCTCACGAAAATATCAAGGAACTTCTCGCATCGCGAAATCCTAGATTCTTCGTCTCCAATTTGAACCTTTTCGTAAACGAAGGCAGGTCCTTTCCAATTGTGTCTAGTGCTTTGGGGTCCAAATATTGGGTGAGAGCAAATCACCTCGAAATTGGAGTAGTCAGAGTGAGAGTGGGCGAGTTTGGTGTGGCCTTGGCAGACGAGGGTGGTTGCCCGAAACTGCCCGAAGTTTCCGAAGCCAATGATGGCAATCTTGAGATGCTGGCTGGAGTGGAAATTAGCATGAGAGGCGAGCTTAGATTCATAGTCAAACAGCTAAGCAGCATCGAGGGCTCGCACGTAGAGTTCTCGGCGACGACGAAGAGAGAAGATGGCAGTGTGGTTTTTGAAAGTTGTAGAGTGGCGCAGTGGGCAGAAAGGGAGAGAAGCTTTCGGTTTGTCTGCGATGTTTGGAGTTTGAGAGCGAGAGAGATGGCTGGGTTAGCACAGGATCCTTACAAAGAGGGCTTAGTGAGAGAGACAGATTGAGACTGAAGGGGATGAGGGAGATGGGGTCTTCATTAAGGATGAAAAATAGCATTTCTAGGGTTTCAGAGGTGAGGGGTGATGGGTGAGGGAAGAGTAAGATCGGGTTGAGGGAAAAAATATGAGCATCTATGAGGGAGAAGAGATGGGTGCTGGGGTGAGGAACGAAGAAGGCTCGAGTCTGAGGGAGAAGAGGATGGCTGAGGGAAGCTTGGGGAGTGATGGGTGAGAGGGAAGAACAATGACGTGTGACCATAGACCTAGTTTGGGTGTGTGGTGTGCGATACTAGACCGGTAGTTGAGTAGATTTTTTCCTTGGAATAATTGGAGTTCTTTTATCTAAAGATTTCCATAAGGCTGCAAGGGATCAGCATGTCCTCAGAGTTCCTCGGGTCAACATATAAATTCCGCTAGACATCCCCGTTATCATAAATAAATATATATATATATATATATATATACTAATTCAACCATTAGTTCCAGGTCGACTGTGCCACCTGACATAGTTAATAAAGAAGATTGCTCTTTCGAATAGGCTATTTCACCGGCTTTGGAATCTTGGAAGATTCCAAAAATTGATTTAAATTCTATTTATCGAACCTGTTGGGTTCAAACTACTTTCAATACTGCTTTTAATGTTACAACAGTTGAACAAACCTATTCTCTTTCAAAATCTCAAGAAAAATGTTACCTATTCTCAAAAGATCATATTCAAGATTTTTTGAAAAATGGTGGTATCTGATTGTTTTTATCAGAGCCAATTCAGATCCATCTGCTTAAGAACCTATTCTACATTGAGCCGAATAGATCTGTGCATATAGATCCATTAAAAATTGCCTCAACTTATTTTCTTCCTGGTTTCCACTGGATACCGGAGAATTCCTCAAAGAATCTCCAATTCTATTCCAGTATTCTTGTTCTCACTAATTCAATTGTCATAAAACTCATTTATGACAAAACTGATAAAACAAAGTTGATTTACCACAATGCCTATATTTTTTGAGTCATAACAGAAGAAGACTAGGGTACCAACCCTTTTGGTCAAAGAGTTAAGTTTCAATTTGCTTCTCGCTTTGAGATTGATACGGATAAAGGTTTGAAATCTTTACTTTCTACAAAAACCAAACATTTGAATTTCCTCCAGCAAGAAATCAAATACAAAAAGATTTCAGAACAATTTTCCAATGATTTATTTATTTCAAAAATTGCTGATTTCAACAAACGTTTGAGTTCCAATGGTTGTTCTGATTTACCCAATACTTTTTGGTCTAGGAAGAAACATGTTGTTACTCTTCCATATATCAAAGATTTTGATGAAAAAAATATTCCCACTAAAGCCCGACCTATTCAAATGAATAGTCAGACTTTAGAATTTTGCCAAATCGAAATTGCTGATTTTCTTAAAAAATGGATATTAGACATAGCAAGTCCCCTTGGTCTTGTGCTACCTTCTATATCCAGAAAAATGCTGAACTAGAAATAGGAACACCTCGTCTGGTCATCAACTACAAACCTCTGAACAAAGTCTTAGAGTGCATTAGGTACCATATTCCCAATAAAAATGACTTGATTCATAGGTTAAGTAATGATATTGTCTTCTCCAAATTTGACCTAAAATCAGGATTTTGACAAATCCAAAATGCTCCTAGTGAGTTCCAAAATATCATGAACGATATTTTCAATTCGTTCACCCATTTCACCATTGTCTACATTGATGATGTCCTTGTTTTCTCTAAATCTATTGATGATCACTGGAAACACTTGAACTCGTTTCTTGACATCCTCCTTGCCTCAACTTATTTTTCCCTTGGTTTCCACTGAATACCGGATAATTCCTCAAAGAATCTCCAATTCTATTCCAGTATTCTTATTCTCACTAATTCAATTTTCATAAAACCCATTTATGACAAAACTGATAAAACAAAGTTGATTTACCACAGTGCCTATATTTTACGAGTCATCACAGAAGAAGACTGGGGTACCAACCCTTTTACTCCCAAAAGACTCGCTAATACAGACATTGCTTACAATTATCATGACTATATCACTGCCTGGAACAGATTCATGTTCTTACAAGTACCTGATATGAGTCATTTGTGGTTCCTTAATTTTGATAAAAAGTTCAAAGGAAACACACTGCCTTTTTCGTTTCTCCAATGGTGGAACCAATTTGGGCCAATTCTTGATAATTTTCCTGAAGAGCTACTGAGGGCCTTCAAATGTTTCGCTAATGCTGCTTGTTCTAAATTGGACCGACAAATGTGTAAATTTCCTTATTGCCTCCACTTTTGTAAATGGTATAAAGTACCATGGATCATGAAATGGAGCTATGAAAGACATGGTGATATATTGGTTCGATATTCCCTTACAAAATGGTGGGATAGGTTTCCTTATACCCCACCATTTTCCACAAACTGCACCTGATCTGCAGAACAAAGAAGGATTTTCAGCAATCTCATACGGTTCACTTGCTTCACCTGGATATCCCCAGATCCAGGCCCCTATTTCACCAACTACTTCTCACAGACGAAAAGCCACCAGCTCATCCTCTACTAAAAAATCCTCAAAGTCTAAAAAGAAGAATGTTCTTGATAGGCTTAATAAAAAGGATTTGATCCATTTGCTTAAGAAGTCACTAGAAAATGATACTTCTGAAGAAGACAATAATTCAGAAACATCATCAGAGGCTTCAGCTACTGCTGATCCTTACAGTAATATTTTTGGACATGATTCTCTAGATACTCCAAAGTTATCTAATCATGAATGATCCATAATTTGTTCTATCGACAAAGACGGCCGTCTCAAAGACTAACTAGCTCTTTTGTCTTATTAGTTTATGACCGAAAGTAGAATCGCTGGAAGGAATAAAGCTATTTTGTCACCTTATGCCGAAAGTAGAGCCAGATAATCTGCCACAAGACATAATGATGACCCCCTGTTTTGTCACCTTATGCCGAAAGCAGAGCCAGACAATTTGCCAGAAGACATAACGATGACCCCCTATTTCACGTGATTAAACAGTTCACAATAATGTTCACTCACGGACTACTTTATTGTTTTACTTTTACTATTGTAAACATGAACTCCTTATCCTATAAAAGGAGGACCTTGCTTCAGAAGTAGGCAGAGCTCATACACTCGGCTTTTTCCTTCTCTCTACTCATATTCTACAGCTCTCTCTATTTCTTGTTTTACCTATTTAAAAGCTTGTAAGTAATTTTACTTTTGTAATTTTACTAAAGCTGATATTTTAATGCAAATTAAAATTATTTTTGCATTTACCTTATTCTATTAATTTGCTGCAGACATGCATATGGTCGGTTATACCGCCTGCATATTCTTGTGCATACTCTAATATTGCTTCTTCTCTCTTCCCTTCTTCTTTCCGCTGTTTATATATATATATATATATATATATATATATATCATATTGAGCCCATAAATTACTTTTTGTTTCATCAAATTGATCATTTAGCTTGTCGTCATCATACGAAAGACGGAACCCACACTTCTGCACCATCAAGCTGTCTGGGTAATTCGTTGAGATATAAGCATCAATCCAACTGCATTCATCTAGAAAATCTAGAAACAACCGGTGTGGTATATAAGACAACCAGATGAATCCACCTAGCTTTAACAACTTCTATCTGGGAACGATTTGCTGCAATTGAAGCCTCAATCAAAGTGCTATGATTTAACCAATCTGGTATATATCAAACCAAACCCATCCAATTACACTATAATTGTACCAATTTTGGGGTATGTCAAATGTCACTGAGGGATCTCTTCTAGCTGTAATGGGCAGCTAACCCAATTACTCAGCTTGGAGGGTAGGCACAGAAATTATGTACAAAGCGTCCATCAAAGTCCTGAGAAAATAGTTTGAAATACAGTATGCATTAGTTGGGGAAAGAATCAAAAGATACAGAGAAAGACGTAGATATATTTTAATCAAAACAAATACTCTGTAATTTCTTACCAAAAAGTCACATCAGCCAAAAGACAACCAAAAGTGTTCTGCATATATTGGATGTTGACCCCAAGAGTTTCTCTGGCTTAATCTCAACATTTTTTTATCATGATGATTGATCAGACTTGAGCTTTCTGGTCATCAATTCACTTTTCATTGAAAGACAATGCTAATCATACCAAAAAAGGGAAACTTCAAAGGACATGCTAATACAAATCTAAGTCAACTTATGGGAAAAGGATATGGTACTTATATCCTCATTATCTATTTAAAATGACTTGCGCAAAGTAATAGATGTAGGCTGTAGCAAGCCCATGTACAGGCTGGGAGATTTTTCGTCAACTCGTACGTGTACATGCCCTTGTCTTTGTTGGCAGATTCAAGAAAAAAAGTGATAAATTATAAATCTTATTGATGAGATAATAATGGATAGTGAGTGATTTTTTGATATTTATATAGAGCTACTGCACCTGCAAATGTTACGATTTTTTCTTCTTCGATCACACTTACATATACATATTTATATATAATAAGAGAAAGAGAATTCTATTTTTTTTTTAAAGACTCGAAGGTCACACGTCCAAGAGTGACCCCCTCCCAATTTTATTAAAAAAATCCTCACTTTTGGCGGAATGATACCTTATACACAACTAGACTACCAACAAATAAAGCCAGAAATAACTCAACTAGTAAAACATCAACTCAGTGAACATCACCCAACTTTCTTAGACTTACACAAATAAGGTAAGCCGCTGCGATCAGTCCGAAGGATTCCCTTAAGCGAAATTGGAATGTCCTATAGTGAAAACCCTTCTTCATTACATCCACTACTTCCCATCCTAGCCAGAAAATCTACTGCCCTATTTCCTTCCCTAAACACATGCTAATACTGGAAATTTATTCTTGATAAAATCCCACTAATTTCCTCCCAAAAATCCTCCAGATACCATAAGCTACACTTCCCATCTTTCAGTCAATTGATCACCAATAAAGAATCAAGCTCCAAAATAATGTTATCAACACCCAAAGCACGACATTTACGTAAACCCATTAATAAAGCCTAAAGCTCCACCTGCATATTAGTCCCCTTGCAAAACCAGCAGCAAATGCCAACTTCATGTTTCCATGTTCGTCTCACAATTTGCCACCAGCGCCCAACTCACCTGGATTTTGTACACAACTTCCATCAGTGTTCAATTTGACCCAACCAGTAACTGGTTTATGCCAAGAAACTGCTTTGACTCTTCCCTTATTTCTTATCTTAATCGGCAGCTACAGCAACATAAGGATCTGAACATCCCTCTGTCCCAATTGATAGCTCTCCTTTATTTTTAAACCAACCCAGTTAATCCAAAATTTGACAGACCTCCACAACACACCAACTGAGTCCTTCTTTCCCTCCATTCTGGCCGAACATCTCCAACACCACAACCTCCACATTATGATACTCGGAATTAGACCAAGTAAATTCCCAACTGCCGACGACCTCGTTAAACGTCTAAACCAAGCCTCAACCGTTATTCTCCATGACCTGTTAACTACGTATGGGACACCTAGAACATGAGAGCAAAATTTCCAAATAGTCGTAGCTATCTCTGTAACACCCCGTATTTTAGTGTATTTTTACTGAAGGAATTATTTTTATGTAATTAAAATAAATTCTCTTATTTTAAAATTGGTTGGATTTTAGTGAGTTTATTTCTATGATTTTTATTTGGTGAAAATTATTTTTATGTGCTTTCCAAATATTTATTTATTATTATGCATTTAAATTGCTTTTAATATTTAAATTAATTACCGTGGGATTTAATTATTTCAATTTGACTTTACCATTACGTTTAAATTATTTTATTTAACTTGTGGTTTTAAAATCGTTTCCGTTGGATCATTTTTGTGACCCAAGTTATGAGGATTGGACCTCATTTCTTTTTCCCTCTTTTTCTTTCCTCTCCTTTTCTTTTCCTCTTTTTTTTTCTTTTTTTCTTTTCTCCTTATTCTTTCCTCTCCCGCGCGATCCCTCTCTCTCCTCCCCTCTCCTCCGCCCGTTTCCCATGTCCACTCCCAGCGCCGCCGTCCGCCGGCGGTGGTCGTCACCGCCCAGCCCATTAGACTCCCCAGCCGCCGGCCGTCCTACCCCACCAGTATCACCGCCGTTCGTGCCGCCGTTAGCCTCCACGAAGCCCACGAAACCCACGACGCCACGGCACATTTTCCTCCATTGCGCCGCCGTCGCACCACCTCCGGCCACCATCTTCCTACCACTTCATCCCCGGCCTCTTGGCAACCCATTGGACCCAACCCCAGCTCCGATCCGTCACCGGTGAAGCCCCACCAAGTCCATCTCCGATTTGCACTTTTCGGGCCTAAAACCGCCCCTTGCGCCGCCACCCACGGCAAACCACCACCACCACTAGCTTCACCGACCTCCCTAGGCCCTACCCTATCAATCTTGGGTCTTCGTTTGTCCTCGTTGGAAAGTTGGTAATTGTGACCCACGGCCACAGTGTATTTTACACTGTGGTGTTGCTCAAACGTCGCTTTTTTCAACTTCGCGATCCTCGGAAAATTATTATATTGCACTGTAAGTATTTCTCCAAAGAACTTTTGTAATTTAAATGTATTTTTGCACTAACCCATTTCACTGTGTTTTTGGCATGCCGGACTGAGTCCGAGGAGTTCGGGGGTCGGATGGATTTGTGATTGGAGTTGTTTGGTTGGATTTGATTGGATTGGTATTTGTTGGTTTGGATGTTGTGTTGGTACATGTGCATTTCATTATTTCATGCATGATCATGTTTGTAAAAGAAAACTGGGTTTTCGTGTATTGCATTCATGTTCATGTGCTTTGAAAAGCTATGATTTTATGTGTTAATATTTTTGGTGCGTGTGTATCACGACCCCAAGCCGAGATGGGGCATTAACTCGGTGGAGCTCCTCTGGTTACTCGGGAGCGGAATATACTGAGTAACGTCCCCTGGATTGTCGCCGGGCGACAATGGGTTCGGACGAGATGGTCTCGTGCCGACTCCGTGGTCCTTCTGCTGGCGGGGACTAGAGGATGTCTGGCCACGTACGCGCTGGGCGCGGAACTGGGCATCGCTCGTTGCGTAGTGTGAGTGCTTGGCCACGTACGCGCTGGGCGCGGAACTGAGCACCGCTGCGAAGCCAGGACGTGCGGATGGTCCATAGGGGAGACCATGGTGCATATGGAAATAATGCATGGTGCATTTGGTATTAATGCACTATTTTCTGGGAAAATAGTGCGAGTTGATTTTTTTTGGGTAAATCATTTTCTGAGAAAATGTTTTACGGATAATTCGGACCAAAATGAGATTTTGGTGTGTGTGTGTTGGAAAATTTATCATTTTTGGAAAAATGATGTTTTGTGGAAAAATGCATGTTTTCATGTGCATGCATGTTAGTTGCATTTAATGCATTTTGTATTACGTCGTTGTTTGGGTTATACTTACCTGCGAGACTATTTTGTGGTGTCGCAGATTTTGATGCTGATGAGGAGGAGGAGGGCGAGCCTGAGGAGACGGCTCCGCCTGAGGAGTGATCTGGGATCACTCGTTTGTAGCTTTTAAACTATTGTAAATTATTTTATGGATGACTGTATAACTTCTATTTAAATCTTTACTGATGTTTGATTGTAATTAAATTCTGGTACTTAGTTGACTATCCGCTGCGTTATTTTATTTGAACACTGTTGCATTTACACACACTGGCACTTCGTTGGGATGTGTGACCGTGTTGTCACCATCCTGGCGTCTCGATCCCTGTGTATTTTTATAAGGGGGATTGGGGGCGCCACAGGTGGTATCAGAGCAGTTCGGCTCTGGGTAAAACCACATGTCCTTTAGGATAGTACCAGAAAATTATTTTTATTTTTAAAAAAAAAAAAAAAAAAAAAAAATTTTAAGTTATGTAAGTTAAGTTATTTATTTTATATTATGAGTTTGTTGCTATGTCATTTTATGTTAATTGTTGTTATTTAAATTATTTTATTTATCGCTTTAATTATTGTTTATTTTTGGTTGAGTATAAATTATATGGATTTAAGCGGGGTTGGAGAATGTTCTATGACAGGATTATGGTGAGACCAAGAAGGCAAGCTGAGGTGCCTGAAGATGAGTTACCTAGAGGTGATGGAAATTATGCTATGGCAAGAGCATTAAATAGAATGACAGAATTTCTTCAACAGAATTTCCGACCGCCGCAGGGAGATTCAAGTAGGGGAGCCCAAGTGGGGTGTCCCTATGAGCGCTTCCTAACGCATAGGACACCTGCCTTCATTGGGGAGGAGGACCCAATGCGTGCTAGGAGGTGGATTCAGGATTTGGAAAGAACATTTGAAGTTTGTGGATGCACGGAGGCTCAGATGGTATTATATGGAAGTTATATGCTGCAAGGTGAAGCGGCAAATTGGTGGGAGACCAAGCGGACATTATTAGAAATGGAGTTGGGTTCCTTGGCTGCTGTGTCTTGGCAGCGTTTCAAGAAAGAGTTCGATGACCGGTTCTTTCCTGCTTCAGTGAGAAGGCAAAAGGCTCGGGAGTTCAATAATTTGGTCCAAGGTGGCATGACTGTGGAGCAATATGCAAGAAAGTTTATGGAGCTTGGACGGTTCGCTCCTCACCTCATTTCTACGGAGGAGTTGCGGGTCGAGCGCTTCCTGGAGGGTTTGCGCCATGAGGTACGTAAACAAGTGGCCTGCCTTCGGATTAAGGACTTTCAAGAGTTAGTGGATTTAGCCAGCATTGCAGAGCGGGAAAACAGTTTTGGAGCAGGTTCCCCTCCGGGTCAGAAAAGGCGGAGTTACCTTGGCGAAGGGAGTAGTTCTGGGTCGCCTCATAAGTTCGTGCAAAGGACTAGTGCCCGTCCGCAGACGACCACCGGTGCTCGTGCTGGAGATCGAGCTCCAGTTTGTAACAGGTGCAATAGAGCCCATGAGGGTGAGTGTGGCCAGAGAGGAATTCAGTGTTTTAGATGTGGCCAGCCGGGTCACTTTGCTCGGGAGTGTCCTGGTCAAGTTCAAGGAGGACAAGAAGCGCGAGGAGCGCGAGGAGGTCGACGAGGAGGAAGGGGCAACCAGAGACAGTTGGTACAAGCTCGGGTTTATGCAGTGACCCCTGGTGATGTGGATTACGGAGCTCCAGAGACCCACGATGCTGGGGTTATTACTGGTAGAGTTCGCCTATATGATTTCTATGCATGTACTTTGTTTGATTCTGGGGCGTCTCGATCTTTTGTGTCTGCCACTTTTGCACGGATGTGTAATCTGGTCACGGAGCCTTTATCGCAAACTCTAGTAGTGGCACTTCCAAATGGTGAGATGGTGTGGTGCTCTAAAGTTGCTTTGGGCTGTCCTTTGGATTTTGGAGGAAGGACACTGGATGCAGATTTGATTGTATTCAAGTTGCTGGGATTTGATATAATTCTGGGAATGGACTGGCTATATCGATATTCAGCAAATATTGATTGTAGAAGTCGGGTAATTGGTTTTCAACTCTCGGATGATGATTATGTGGAATTCACGGGAAGTAAGTTGAAGGCAAAACCAACAATTATATCAGCAATTCAAGCTAGGAGAGATATAGCTCGTGGAGCAGATGCTTTTTTGGTCCAAGTTGAGTCTACGTCATCTGAGAAGAAGTCGTTAGTAGACATTCCAGTTGTGGGCGAGTTTCCTGATGTATTTGTAGATGATTTGCCCGGATTGCCTCCCGTTCGCGATATGGAGTTTGTTATTGATTTGGAACCTGGTGCGGCTCCTGTGCATAAAGCACCTTATCGCATGGCACCGGCTGAATTAAAAGAGTTGAAGACTCAATTGCAAGAACTGGTCGACAAGGGATTTATTCAGCCTAGTACTTCTCCGTGGGGAGCGCCCGTGTTGTTTGTCAAGAAGAAAGATGGTACTCTCCGAATGTGTATAGATTATCGGGAGCTTAACAAAGTGACTATTAAGAACAAGTATCCTCTACCAAGAATTGATGATTTGTTTGACCAACTTCAGGGAGCGGCTATCTTTTCGAAGATTGATTTGAGGTCAGGGTACTATCAGTTGAGAATAAGAGATAAGGACGTGCCCAAGACTGCTTTCAGGACGAGGTATGGGCATTATGAATTTAAGGTGATGTCTTTTGGGTTAGCTAATGCCCCTGCTGCTTTTATGGATTTAATGAATAGGGTGTTTCGGCCTTTCTTGGATTCTTTTGTGGTGGTGTTTCTCGACGACATTTTGATTTATTCTCGAGATTTAGAAGAGCATGCTTGTCACCTTCGCCTGGCACTTGGGAAATTAAGAGAACATCAATTGTACGCTAAGCTGAGCAAGTGTGAATTCTGGTTAGAAGAAGTTAAGTTTCTTGGACATGTGATTTCTCAAGAAGGGGTGGCTGTAGATCCCAGTAAGGTAGAAGCTGTTTTGTCGTGGCCTCGCCCTTCAACAGTTCGTGAGATACGAAGTTTCTTGGGACTTGCCGGTTACTATCGAAGATTTGTGGAAGGTTTTTCTCGGCTATCAGGACCTCTCACTGCCTTGACTAGGAAGAATACTGAGTTTGTATGGTCTGACAAATGTGAGAGAAGTTTTCAAGAGTTGAAGAGAAGATTGACAATGGCACCTATTTTGGCACTTCCGGAGCCACACAAGCCATTTGTGATTTTCAGTGATGCATCCAAATTCGGGTTGGGATGCGTTCTTATGCAAGAGGGACGGGTTGTTGCTTATGCATCTCGTCAGCTGAAGATTCATGAAAGGAATTATCCCACGCATGATTTGGAGTTGGCGACAATAGTCTTTGCGCTTAAGATCTGGCGGCATTATCTGTATGGCGAAGCCTGTGAAGTTTATACTGATCACAAGAGCTTGAAGCATCTATTTACTCAGAAGAATCTAAACATGAGGCAGAGACGGTGGTTAGAGCTAATTAGCGACTATCAGTGTGAAATCAAGTATCATCCAGGAAAAGCAAATTTAGTCGCTGATGCCTTGAGTAGGAAGTCACAACAAGTGGATGAAGCGGAATCTTCAGATGTGGACTCTCTCCTTTGTGGAATGAGGAGACTTCTTATCGAGAGTTCACAGCAAGAGGAATTATTATCTTCAGTCTTGGATGTCCGAGTAGTGGATTTTGATGAATTGAAGACTCTTCAAAGAAAGGACCCTAATCTGTTGGCTATCAGGAAAAGAGTCAGAAAGTCTAGAGGACCCTTGCATTACAGCTTGGATAAGGATGGCATTCTTAGGTTTCGGGATCGTAGAGTGATTCCCGAGACTCTGAATTTAAAGAGCGAATTTTAGCAGAAGCTCATGCAGCTCCTTATTCGGTTCATCCAGGAAGCACAAAGATGTATAGGGATTTAAAGAAGAATTTCTGGTGGGAAGGAATGAAGTCGGACATCGCCCTGTTTATTGAGAAATGTGACACATGCCGACAGGTGAAGGCTGAACATCAGAGACCTGCTGGTAGACTCCAACCTCTCCCTATTCCGGAATGGAAGTGGGATGATATTTCTATGGATTTTGTGGTAGGGTTGCCAAGGACTCCTAGTGGGAAGAATTCCATTTGGGTGATTGTGGATCGGTTGACCAAGAGTGCCCATTTCTTGCCTGTTAATAATACTGACTCGTTGGGTAAGTTGACTCGGTTATATGTCAAGGAGATAGTGCGTTTGCATGGAATACCCAAGAGTATTGTGTCAGATCGGGACCCGCGATTCACGTCCCATTTCTGGAAGAGTTTGCAGGCGGCATTAGGCACTAAATTGAAGTTTAGTTCGGCGTATCACCCCCCAAACAGACGGCCAATCAGAGCGTACTATTCAGACTCTGGAGGATATGTTGCGGTCTTGTGTCATGGAATTCCAGGGAAGTTGGGAGAATCACTTACCACTTATTGAGTTCTCTTATAATAACAGTTTTCATTCCTCCATCCAGATGGCCCCGTATGAAGCCTTATATGGACGGAAATGCAGATCGCCTTTATGTTGGGATGAAGTTGGCGAGAACAAATTGCTTGGGCCTGAGTTAATTCAAGAAATGAAGGATCAAGTTCAGTTTATCAGGAAGAAGATGACTGAAGCGCAAAGTCGCCAGAAAAGTTATGCAGATACAAGAAGAAGAGACTTATCCTTTGAAGAAGGAGATTGGGTTTATCTTAAAGTCTCTCCTATGAAAGGGGTTAAGCGCTTTGGTAAGAAAGGAAAGCTTAGTCCAAGATATATTGGCCCTTTTCAGATCGTAGAGAAGGTTGGGCTTGTTGCTTATAGAGTTGCCTTGCCAGATTATTTTGGAGATGTTCATGATGTGTTTCATGTGTCCTCATTGAAGAAGAGTTTTGGACAGCAAGAGCCACGTTTTGTGGATCCCGAACGCATTCAACTGCGGCCCAATCTTACTTATGAAGTTGCCCCGACCCAGATCGTAGATTGGAAAGAGCAAGAGTTAAGGTCCAAGGTAATACCTATGGTGAAAGTGGCGTGGGGTGATCCGTTGGCTCAAGATTTCTCTTGGGAGAGAGAGGCCGACATGAGGGAGCAATATCCATACTTGTTTGATTGATTTTGACGGTATGTTCTAAGTATTCTCTTGGTTGAATCTTGATCTTGTCTTGGTGCAATATTTGACCTTGCCAATTTCGTGGACGAAATTTTTTTTAAGGGGGGGAGGATGTAACACCCCGTATTTTAGTGTATTTTTACTGAAGGAATTATTTTTATGTAATTAAAATAAATTCTCTTATTTTAAAATTGGTTGGATTTTAGTGAGTTTATTTCTATGATTTTTATTTGGTGAAAATTATTTTTATGTGCTTTCCAAATATTTATTTATTATTATGCATTTAAATTGCTTTTAATATTTAAATTAATTACCGTGGGATTTAATTATTTCAATTTGACTTTACCATTACGTTTAAATTATTTTATTTAACTTGTGGTTTTAAAATCGTTTCCGTTGGATCATTTTTGTGACCCAAGTTATGAGGATTGGACCTCATTTCTTTTTCCCTCTTTTTCTTTCCTCTCCTTTTCTTTTCCTCTTTTTTTTCTTTTTTTCTTTTCTCCTTATTCTTTCCTCTCCCGCGCGATCCCTCTCTCTCCTCCCCTCTCCTCCGCCCGTTTCCCTTGTCCACTCCCAGCGCCGCCGTCCGCCGGCGGTGGTCGTCACCGCCCAGCCCATTAGACTCCCCAGCCGCCGGCCGTCCTACCCCACCAGTATCACCGCCGTTCGTGCCGCCGTTAGCCTCCACGAAACCCACGACGCCGAGGCACATTTTCCTCCATTACGCCGCCGTCGCGCCACCTCCGGCCACCATCTTCCTACCACTTCATCCCCGGCCTCTTGGCAACCCATTGGACCCAACCCCAGCTCCGATCCGTCACCGATGAAGCCCCACCAAGTCCATCTCCGATTTGCACTTTTCGGGCCTAAAACCGCCCCTTGCGCCGCCACCCACGGCAAACCACCACCACCACTAGCTTCACCGACCTCCCTAGGCCCTACCCTATCAATCTTGGGTCTTCGTTTGTCCTCGTTGGAAAGTTGGTAATTGTGACCCACGGCCACAGTGTATTTTACACTGTGGTGTTGCTCAAACGTCGCTTTTTTCAACTTCGCGATCCTCGGAAAATTATTATATTGCACTGTAAGTATTTCTCCAAAGAACTTTCGTAATTTAAATGTATTTTTGCACTAACCCATTTCACTGTGTTTTTGGCATGCCGGACTGAGTCCGAGGAGTTCGGGGGTCGGATGGATTTGTGATTGGAGTTGTTTGGTTGGATTTGATTGGATTGGTATTTGTTGGTTTGGATGTTGTGTTGGTACATGTGCATTTCATTATTTCATGCATGATCATGTTTGTAAAAGAAAACTGGGTTTTCGTGTATTGCATTCATGTTCATGTGCTTTGAAAAGCTATGATTTTATGTGTTAATATTTTTGGTGCGTGTGTATCACGACCCCAAGCCGAGATGGGGCATTAACTCGGTGGAGCTCCTCTGGTTACTCGGGAGCGGAATATACTGAGTAACGTCCCCTGGATTGTCGCCGGGCGACAATGGGTTCGGACGAGATGGTCTCGTGCCGACTCCGTGGTCCTTCTGCTGGCGGGGACTAGAGGATGTCTGGCCACGTACGCGCTGGGCGCGGAACTGGGCATCGCTCGTTGCGTAGTGTGAGTGCTTGGCCACGTACGCGCTGGGCGCGGAACTGAGCACCGCTGCGAAGCCAGGACGTGCGGATGGTCCATAGGGGAGACCATGGTGCATATGGAAATAATGCATGGTGCATTTGGTATTAATGCACTATTTTCTGGGAAAATAGTGCGAGTTGATTTTTTTTGGGTAAATCATTTTCTGAGAAAATGTTTTACGGATAATTCGGACCAAAATGAGATTTTGGTGTGTGTGTGTTGGAAAATTTATCATTTTTGGAAAAATGATGTTTTGTGGAAAAATGCATGTTTTCATGTGCATGCATGTTAGTTGCATTTAATGCATTTTGTATTACGTCGTTGTTTGGGTTATACTTACCTGCGAGACCATTTTGTGGTGTCGCAGATTTTGATGCTGATGAGGAGGAGGAGGGCGAGCCTGAGGAGACGGCTCCGCCTGAGGAGTGATCTGGGATCACTCGTTTGTAGCTTTTAAACTATTGTAAATTATTTTATGGATGACTGTATAACTTCTATTTAAATCTTTACTGATGTTTGATTGTAATTAAATTCTGGTACTTAGTTGACTATCCGCTGCGTTATTTTATTTGAACACTGTTGCATTTACACACACTGGCACTTCGTTGGGATGTGTGACCGTGTTGTCACCATCCTGGCGTCTCGATCCCTGTGTATTTTTATAAGGGGGATTGGGGGCGCCACAATCTCTCCCCCACAAAGAACATGATTCAAATCATCCAATGCCCCCTGTGGAGAACACTCACACTTAGAAACCATCGGAATCCCAAGCTGCCTGATTCTCTCATCCACACTAAGACTCTGGGACAGAGTTTTCCACATTAGCACTGAAATCTTCTTTGGTAATGCCGCATGCCAAATCCACTCAGACCATTGAGATTTTGGAGCCACCTCACGAACAAGGCTCCACGCATTCTTTGTTGTAAAACACCCATCCGATATTCCCATCCAAACCAGTTTATCGTTTCCAGCTCTTATTCCAGGAACTGTTGACACAATTAGCTCCTGTTTTTCTTGCCCTACCAGTTGCCTTAAACCATCCAAATCCCATCGATTTCCTTTCATACAGTCTTTTACAATTAAATTCGGATCTGCCACAACCCTCTGATGGTCACATAATGGACCAAAATCCATCCATTTATCCCTCTAAAAAGAAAAATGGCCTTCCCTGACTAGCGATTTAGAATTCTTTAGTACAACCTGCACTTCAGTCATCACCATCTTCCAAAAGCAAGTGCCCCTCGATTGAGACACAAGAGAAATATGTTGCCCTTTCACATATTTGGACTTGAAATACCTTGTCCACAACGACTCCGTATTAATCAGATTCCATGCAAACTTCAAATGCAAAGACTTTTGGACATCTAATAAATTCCTCAATCCAATGCCCCCTCATCAACTGGTTTGCAAATGTTGTCCCATCTCACCCATCTTCTTTTGGCTGTACCATCAACTGAGCCCCAGAAGAAAGAACTAAACATTCTATGTAGTGATGCAATAATCAATTTCGGCACCTTAGTGACAGCCAGCAAATGTACCGGCATACTTGATAGAACATTTCTCAATAAAATCAGTCTAGCGTCCAAAGAAAGAAACATAACTTTCCACCCTTCTATCTTTTGCCGAATACGTTGCACCAACTCCTCAAAATAAATTCCCTTCATTCTCCCCGATATAATTGGCACCCCTAAGTACTTAGTCGAAAATTTTCCTTTTAAAAAACCCGTTAGATTCAACAATTCACGCCGCCTTTGAGCAGTAATTTTTTTAGAGAAGAAATTGATGACTTTGACGCATTCACTTTTTCTCCCGATATAGTAGCTTTGATTTCTTGAACCGATTGTTTACTCTCATTTGCAAATATCACCATATCATCCGCATAGAGTAAATGGAAAATAAATGGTCCATTTCTTGGCTGCATGAAACCACCGATCTTTCCCCCACAAAACCTTGTTTAAGAAGCCGAGAGAAAACTTCCTCCACAAGAATAAACAAGTATGGAGAAAGAAGGTCCCCTTGACGTAGCCCCCTACCACTCTTGAAATACCTTTAGCTGTCCCATTCATAACCACCGAATACCATGGCGTAGTATCACACTAGAGGATCAATTGACAAAATTTTGCTGAAAAACCAAAAGAAGTTACACATGGAATAAGAACTTCCAATCAATTGTATCATAGGCCTTGGCAATATTAACTTTCATCAATATATTCCCCCCCCCCCCCCCCCCTCCCTCCCCAAACTAGCTTATTTAAGTCATACACCAACTCTTGAGTGAGACT
This sequence comes from Juglans microcarpa x Juglans regia, assembly GCF_004785595.1. Lineage (NCBI taxonomy): Eukaryota > Viridiplantae > Streptophyta > Magnoliopsida > Fagales > Juglandaceae > Juglans > Juglans microcarpa x Juglans regia. The sequence continues at coordinate 7,130,845 of NC_054609.1, forward strand.
TACGTTCTCAAAAATACTTCGACCAGGAAGGAACGTACCTTGCTTCAACGATATAATATGACTCAATACCGGAGTTAAGCGAGCCACTAATATTTTAGAACAAATTTTGTACACCACATAACAAAGGCTAATAGGCCTAAATTTTTCAAAAGATGAGGGATTAGAAACTTTTGGCACTAAAACAATAAATGAAGAAGTATAGAACCTGGGCAGCGGAGAACCACAAAAAAAAAAATCACAAATCGCCTCCCTCACGTTCGACTGCACCAACTCCCAGCAATGTTGATAAAAACCTGATCCAAACCCATTTGGTCCCGGACTACTATCTAGAATCCTTCTTGCAACTGGGCCTCACCTTCTTCCACCTTAGTCTCCAGATGTTTTATACGTTCACCAGTCCACCCAAATACCTCCTTATTCCAGCTCCTAAGTACCCCCTTTAGAAGTTTAAACTTACAAGCAAGATGCCATAGACCCATGCCACCTGCACTCTCCTGCCAGGAACTAGTAACGCATCGCCAAAAATCATCATGAAAAGTCCACATCTGCTGAAATTTAAATGAAGAAGGACCATATCTTTCACTCAGAACCGACATGCCCAATAACATAGGCGCATGATTCGACATTCTACGGGGCAAATATTTCAACGACAAAGACGGGAATAACTCCAAGCATCTGACACAGCAAAGAGCACGATCAAGCCTAGCCCAGCTTCTTGCCCTCCCCCCTGACCATTACACCAGGAAAAATTATTTCCACTTGAAGGTACCTCAATCAGACCCCCCCTCCTCAATGAACGTACAGAAATCCTCCATAGCACCCGATAACCGCGGATGACCCCCCCTCCGCGTCTCTCACCATTATTCCGTATAACATTAAAGTCACCAATTACAACACATGGAAATGGCAATGAGCTAAACGGAAGAAGCACAGTCCACAGAGCTTGACGATCCAAATATAAGCATTTTGCATAGACTACCGGAACCACCATTGATGAATTTATTAACATGGTAATCTGCTGACTAGAAGCCCCCAGTATATCAACTTGATATTCCTCATTCCAAAACACCCACACCTTGCCTGACTGATCCGCATTTGAGTAACATTCATGAAACCGCAACATATTCTTCCAACAAACAATCTATTCCTCCTCGCGAAAAGGTTCTACTACCACTCAAATTTTTGGTTTATACATCTTTAGTAATGATCGAAGTCTTTTTTTCGAGGTACCTAGTCCCTGAACATTCTAATACAAAAGTTTACTAATCATAAGTCCAACCTCGAGGGTCTGCTTGGAGCCTTGGATGAACTTCTCAAAACTCTTCCTCTGGACACACCCTTAGTCACAACTTCAAAATCCGATAATCCATCCTGCTCCTTCCCTAAATGAGGCAACCCCACTTCACCATCAGACCTTGACTCCACCAATTCCACACCTTCCTCAAACACAACCACCTGTAAACAATCCTCCACCAATTCATCCTCTTCATTTGACGATATCTCATAAATCCCCACCTGCCCCTGTTCTCCACCACTCAACACCAGATCCACTCCTGTCTCCTCCAACACTGGCGTTAAACACACAACATCCACGTTCACAACCAACCCACTCGATTCCCCTGTCAATAGACACCCATCCGCAGATGACGTATTCAAGTGCTCCCTTACCCATCATTCACGTCTATAGTCTCCACCTGAACTAGACCCATCTCCCCCGCTGGCATTGAAGGTAACACAGTCACTTGTTCCCTCTCTCCCTCTATATTCGCAGGCAATGGTTGCCCCTCAGAGCCATCTCATTCATGACCATTAGGAGCCTTCTCTGAATTTTCTGGAACAATCGTAGTTTTTGGAATCCAAGCCTGAGTTGGTTTATCAAATTCCTTTTTCTTCCCTTCCTTCACTACTTTCTAAGATGCCTTACATTTTGATAGATTATGCCCTTGCACCTTGCATTTAGAACAAAAAGTTGGCAGAGTCTCGTATATTACCTCTTGTAGAAAACTCGTGGGGCTCTTTGGAGTGCCTACGCAAAAGGATGTTATTGAAGCCTGAGAGATATTCATTAGAACACAGAGTCTGGCCCTGTCTATTCTCGTAGTGCAACGAGTAGCATTATCACTATGCAAAAACACACCAATCGACGCCGAAATGTTCTTCAAAAAGGCCTCATGATAAAAGTTCAGCGGCAGACCAGGTAACGTAATCCATACTGAAACCAAGGCTGGTTTCGAACCCTCGTTGAAATCAACCGTCCACTGGAATGGCCTATAACCAACACCATCAACATCACAACTCTCCCTAGACAAAGCTTTAATAAAGTCCTCCTCATTTGAGAGCCGCACAAAGACATGCCTAGGCTTCCTCATAGCAGATACGACTAGTTGATTCATCAACCCCCAACGCCCATGTATGAACGTCCGAATCCTATCCAACGATGGTCTTTGACGTAAAAACTTCAGTACAAGAGCAAATTTAACGGAACCGCCGAGCGTTCCAATTCTTCCTTGGAAAATTGAACAAAAACTTCACCATCGACAATTTTCGATTGTCGAAACGGAACACTCACCTCAGGAATAGCCTGAGAGGATTTCGAAAGCATTTCGGCAAACGTCTGAGACCCCCTGCCGACGTCCAAGGGCCTCCGACGACAACCATACATGCAACCACACAAGAAACCCTAGCAGAGCAAAAATTTTCCTATGCCACTTCAGCCCTTTTTTAAGAGAAATAGAATTCTAGATTTAAATCAACCTTAAGTATCAAAAGTCATGTCTTAGAATACTAGAAGTTCTTTTATCCAAAAATCTTCATACAAGAATTAAAAATTAACTTCCAACAGTCTTTAAGGCTGCAACGGATCAGCGTCTTCCTCAGAGTTATTTGGGTCATCATATAATTTCTGGAGAACATCCCCGTTATGGTATGCAGCCCAACAATGTTTTCGTGTTTCCTCAAACTGATCATGTAACTCGTCTTCATTGTACAAAAGACGAAACCCACACTTCTGCACCATCAAGCTGCCTGGGCAATCGGTTGAGATAGAAGCATCAATCCAAATGCATTCATCCAGAAAATCGGGAAACAACCCACGTGGTATATAAGACAACCAGATGAATCCACCTAGCTTTAACAACATCTTGAGATCATCTTCGGTGAGGCAGTAGGTATGGAAACATTCCACACTGTCAGTATCGGTTTCCAGATGACAAATGAGGTTGGAAGGAAGTCGGGAATCCAGATCGTCAACAACGTTACTCGAACGCGCTGGCACTGAAAGAGAAGCACAAAAAGCAAGTCTAATCCAAGAAGTACGATCTTTTGGAGGTAAAGGGATTGTCACAAGGGAGTCGGCACTCCGATGGGTGAACCACTCCAGAATTTTACTTGGAGCATAACACCAATCATTTACACAATCCGCCTGGGTAAAAGATAGAAATTATGGTGAACTTTACTCAAAATGAGATAATTACTACATATACCAAGGGAGAGGCGTTGTTGATATATTGAAGCAAAACAAAGACTCGTAAAAAAATTTCTTACCTTAAGGTTACTTTCACCCCTAGTTCCGTTAGTTTTCACATGATGAAGAATCGGCCTTATCGATATTTCAATTTCCAAGGGAGAGGCATCAGTTACTGTTGTTTCATTTGTTTTCTCCAAATCGGCCATAAAAGGACTTGTGGAATCTCTGTACTCAAAAAACAAGTCATTGCAGTGTTTTAGTTCTTCCTCAAATTGCACTTGATCATGATTGTACAAAAGACGAAGTCCACATTTCTTGATTGTAATGATTGGACTTTCACTCGCAAATGAAGCTGCAATGTGGCTGTACTGGGTCGACATTGGCAAATAGCTTTTTCCACCTCCCCTGATATTTAACATACACATCAATTGATTACCTGGTATGTAGGCTATCCAACAGAAGCCACCTCGAGTAATAAACCGCTTGATTTCATGTCTACTGGTGTTGACAGAAAGGAATTCATCATCCCGGCCATCTAATGTACCCATCCGAAAATGACAATTGTCGGGGAGGGTTTCTGGATCCCTGCAGATTGAAAAAGAAGCATATAGAACAAGTCCCACCCAATTATCATCACTATACAATGTTTGGGGTATGTCAACTGCCACCGAGTGCCCACAACTTTGATGAGTAAACCAGTCTTGAACTTTACTCAGAGGGAAACAAAAACTATACCTAGTGGAGGGATTAAAGTCCTGTAAAAATGGAAATTGTGTCAAATAAGAGAGAGAGAGAGAGAGAGAGAGCACTAGCCAATTGTGAGGGCAGGAATTCTGATCCTTACCAGTGGGCCAGTTGCGTAGAATTGATAATGAGGGCCAAATCTGCCTGCGAATTGTACAATTATTGGTGGAATCCATCCCAAATTTTTCTGGCTTAAAATTTGTACGAACTCCATCATATCTTGTTCATAGAGGATACGAGCACCACAACCTCTTATCACAATACTGGGTCTGTTCGATGTAAACCAAGCAGTGATGCAGTTGCGTAGGTCAAGGCAGTTCCCAAGCCTCGCATGCGATATATATAGGCAGAGTTCAAATGAACCATGGTGGCTGCATTGGTATTTAGGGAGGACTATGGAACAAGTTCCAAGATCTCCATCCATGTCCAAGCTGCATTTCATCAACTCGTGAACATTATTCGAGGCATCAGCCAAAGTTTTGACTCCATGAACTCTAGTACTTAGGACTGTATGCAACACAATTCCTCTCCAACTACTATCTTTAGAGAGATTGTATGGTAACGGGATCGATATGGATGACCCATGTTTATTGTTAAACCACTTTGGAATGCTACTGTGAGGAATGCCATGATATTCTTCACTTTGATGAATTTGCTCCTGCACAATATTATCGAACGGAAAAATTAGAAGGAAAGAAATGTTTCAGTTTGCTAGTGAATATATATGAGAGAGAGAGAGAGAGAGAGAGAGAGAGAGAGACCTCCATCCATAGTGGCTGAAAGTGTATATCTAGCAAAGAAACCTCACTGATTAGAATGTCTTCTTCACGAGCAGCCAAGCTAAGGCAGTTAATAACAGTGAATTCTCCTCCACTTGAACTTGAAACTACAACTTGATTGGAATAATTTTGGAGTGAAGTGCATTCTCGAGCCATTACAAATTGTGCACTTGAGGGAAGATTTGGCAATAACTGAAGCCTGCTACAATTATCCAAATAAAGAAATTTAAGCTTTGGCAGTTGGGAAATGCTATCTGGCACGTGCGTAAAATTGTTTCCACTCAAATTCAGAGACTCCAATGAGGATAAGCCACTAAGATCGTCGGGGAGTGCTCCATCCAAAAGATTGCAGTCACTTAGATCAAGAGCTACTAAAGGGGTCAACCCTGAAAACAAGCTAGGCAACGATAACAAGGGTGCAGCAATTGAAAGTAAAACAGGAGAAGGAGGTTGACCTTTACATCCAGAGAGAATGAGAGTTTTAAGAGCAGGTAAACAACAAATGGCAATTGGAAAAATCAAAAGCTTTTTGCACCCTGCAAGATTTAGTAATGTCAAGCCTGTTAGATGTTGAATTGATAATGGGAGTTCCTCAATGGCAGTCCCATCCAAATAAAGCTCTGACAAATGCTCCATATTTTGCCCAATCTCTGGAAACTTTTCGCATGTTGAACAACCCGATAAGATCAAAAGATTCAATGATTCCAAGTTGATCTCATGTGGAAGGCTACTTAGACATTTACAATCTTTGAGATTTAATAGAATAAGTTGATTCAGAGCTGCAATAGTAGGGTGAACTTTGTTCAAACTTGTGCAACCTTCAAAAATTAACCTTTGGAGACTTGGGCATCCAGAGAAGTCAGGAGTCATCAACAAGTTTTCAGAGCCACTGAAGTCCATGACTTTCAACTTGTTTAAATTCTGTGATGAAACAATATAGAAATTGCGAAAATTAAAGTCTTCAAGAAATTACTCCAAATTTAAAAAAAAAATGAAAAAAAAAACTATTAATGTAGGAAAAAGATCTCACTAGAAAAGCCATTGGTAATTGTGAAAAGCTGCTACGATGCATAATGAGCTCAACAAGATTGCTTGGTTGGAAACTCTTTGGCATGGACTCCAAAGGACATTCGTGCCAATCGATTAGTCGTAACCCGTTAGAGAGAGAATTGAGGCCCCATGGAAGATTCACATCACATATTTTAATTAATCTAAGTTTTTTCATATTTGAAAAGGCTTCAGAATTCAAGACTTCTTTTTGGTGTGGAGAGGAGGAACTTGACATTATGCCCTGGACTTTATATGTTCCCTGGTAATAAAGAATAACAAAATAAATGAATGGAACGTGTATGAAATAGTCACAAGCATTGTGTGTGTGTCTGTGTGACTATTATACTATTACACTTACAGAACTTTCCCGTAGAACTTCAAGGATCTCATCGCGACGCCATAATCTGCTGCGTTCTCCAGGTTGTTTAGGGTATTCACATCGAACAATTTCCCAACCTAGTCTTTGTAGTAAACTATGCATCCACAACTTTCTCCCCAAAATAGTGATAAGAGATTTGTCCACAAGAGTGTCTATATCAACGTCTGGAAAGCAATCAAAAGTACCTTCCAATAAATCTACTACTCGATCTTTGTCTTCCCCGTTGAAGAAACAGGCAATATCTAAGAACATTTTTTTCTCTGTCTCCTCCAATACGTCAAAACCTATTTTGAGTTTCTCTACAATATCTTTACGAGGAAGTACTTGTAATCTATCCAGCGAACTTTTCCATATATCTTTTCCTTTTTCCAACAGCGAGGAACCCAAAACTTCAAGAGTTAAAGGATGACCATCGGCATAACTCACATAGTCATTGCATAGAGCCAAAAACTCTTGATCTTGACATTGATCAGGGTTACGAAAGGCTTTTTGACTAAAAAGCTGAAAAGCCTCATTTTTTAGTAGTCCTTTAGTCGGGTATATTCTTTCCACTCTATGTCTGATTAACAAATGTCTATCTTTAGTGGTCACAATGATTCTACTCCCTGGTCCAAACCAATTGCAGTTCCCAGCTAATTTTTCTAATTGTTCTCTTTCATCCACATCATCAAGAACAATAAGAACTTTTGTGTAACGTAATCTATTCCTTATCACATCAATTCCCTTCAACACATCCCATTTTTCTTGGTCATCCTTCAACTTCATATCAGAAAGGAGATTTTCTTGTAAAGCAACTAGGCCATCTCTTTTAGAAACCGAACTAACATTTTCGAGAAAGCTTGTAGCTCGGAATAGATGATTGAACTTTTGAAAAACAACTCGTGCAAGAGTTGTCTTGCCCATTCCACTCATCCCGCATATCCCTATGAAGCGAACATCATTCGATCCAATATCTAAATAATGCGAATATATTTCCTTAACACGAGAGTCTATCCCAACAAGCTGGTTGTTCTCATCACCACCTAGGTGGGTGTTGCTCAATTCTATAGATATCTTTTTAACAATGCTTTTGATAAACTTCGACTCATCGCTGTAAAATAAACAAATAAAGTTTATTTTATTGATGATTCAACTGATCAAGACCAATACAAATCACAAAGAGATACGTAAGGGTTGATTATTTGCATGTTCACATTAAACAAGAGAAATTTAATATAGTAGCATAGTTGACCAAGATTTGGTTTAAAATTTGGCACATCTAATTGAAAATGAATAATTTCTCAAGAAAAGGTAAAACATGGTTTTTAATCAATTAGTTGAAAGGGGTATATTGATGTTCCATTTACTAGTGCTGTTCACTATATTGTTATGGGTCCATCTTTGGTTCAGATGTGGTGTAAACTCCAGTTTTACACTACATGTTTGATCGAGTAGCAAAAAATTTCATCTTCTTGGTTGTAGATAAAAAGGGTGATAGATTATTTAGTTTGAAGAAGATAAACTGATTATTTGTAAGAATTTGGTCTTTTTAATGAAAATTCCTTGTGGGATTGCAAAAGTCAATACCTTCGATGAAGAATTCTAAAATCAAGAAAATGACTTTAAAGCTAGTCAAGAAATCTCTCCTACTACTAGTTCATAGTCAGCTCCAACTTTTACATCAACCTGATCAAATGCTTTGTCTCCAAGCTTAACACCAAGAAGAAAGAGAAACCTTAGTGATGTACGTGCGTATGTGCAAGTGATTTTTGTGTTGTTAATTGATGAATGAAAGAGCTAATTAATTTGAGGATGTAATTTAAGATCAAGCAGCAGATCAAAAGAAACAGATGGAAGAAGAAATCTATGTGCCTCAGAATAATTAAACTTGAAGAATTAAGCATCGTAGACCAAAACGAGAAGAATAGAAGTTTTTTACACCCGTGATTCAACTTTATTTAATTAAATCCTTAAAACTTGTAAGTACTATAGTCATACAGTAATAAATTATGTGTATTTTACAGCCAAAGCGAGAAAAAGAATTAAAGAAGAAAAAGGCTTCTAACTAGAGAAAATTTAGTGTATCTTACGTACCCATTCTGTAAATGGTGTCCCTTGAGATTGGCCACTTCTTTCAAAGCATTTCTCCAAGTTTGCACCCTTTCTTTGTTCTCAAGATTTTTCTCGTGTTTAGCAAAGGCATCTCTAAAGGTGCCCTCCTCCTGTTTCCGTGCATCACTAGGATTTACATGATAGAAAATGGGCAAAACTTTCAACTCTCTCTCTTTCATGCATTCAACAATCTTTGCAAGTTCTTCCAAGCACCACGTGGATGATGCATACTCTTTTGAAATAATGATGATCGCCATTCTTGACATCTCTATTGCATCCAAGAGTTCCTTCTTAATGGGTCTTCCGATCTCCAGTCTTTCATCATCCATAAAGGTGTGGAACAATTTCTCACGCAACTCATTGTATAGATGGCTGGTAAATGTCTCACGGGTTTCACCTCTGAAACTGAGGAAAACTTCATATTTCCATTGGTGTTTGGAACAAGAGGAAGAAGATGATGGGATTAATGTTCGTATATTGCTGGGGGCAGCCATATCGGACATGACTTGGCTTAGCTAATTAAGCATCTTCCCCAGAATTCATGCTAACACTGATCACACACACACACACATATATAATAGTCCTCATGATGATCATCATGATCTCCAGGCCAGTGTGAATTAACAAACGAAACAATGAAAATCTGCTCTAATTTCAACCCAATTACTGTTCACATGCTTTTAATTAGATCATATATAATAGTAGAAAAAGACAGTACTCAAACACGATAACTATATATATATATATATATATATATATATAACATAATATATTCATGGATTTAATTATATGAAGCAAACAAATAGTTGTTGTACCGATAGGAGATATGGATTTTGATTTCTGCATGCCGAGCTGGAATCTCGATCCCACGGAATATGGATACAGCTCATGATCTTGATCACTGCATGGATAATATTTTAGCCCGCATCTTCATGATGACATGAATATTGCTGCGCCAATTATCAATATCTATGATATTTTAATTAGTCAATAGTATTGGTACGCGCGTACTAGTGGAGGTGCACATGAGAATTAATTCAACTCTCATGGATTGAACTTATTGTTTTTAATATAATTAAAAACCTCAAAAAACCTATATTTTATGTCTCCTAGGACAGTTCTGCAAGTTCTCTCCGATTTCTCCCTCAATGTGGGATCACATAACCATGATCAGGCGAATAAGTACGCACGTTGAATTTACTTTCTATTTGTTTAATTTGGTCCGTGGTGATGATATTGCATATGGGCAATGCTACTCTGCCGCCCAGATTTATCCTTTTTTTTTTCTTTTTTTTTCTTTTTTTTTTTTGCTTTTTTCTTTTCATATTTTTTTAATACATTTTTATTTTTTAAAAAAATAAAAAAAATACACCAATACACTTAAAATCATTTTCTTAATCACTAAGTAAAAAATAATAATAAAAAAAAATAAAAAATGACCAGCAGTCAAAACAAGTGGGCAAATCAAGTGGGTAAAGAAGCTTTTCCCTATTGCATATTTGACATATTTTATGTTGATAGCGTTGAACTATCTCAAAAAGGTAGATCATCACAAATATGATAAGAAACGGTAAAGATTCATTGGATTTGGATATTAATATTGCGTATGTGTTTGCACTACAACAAATTAGGTATTTTGGAACGAAAATTTTCGTCCCAAAAGACTAGTATTTCGTCCTAAAATATTTTTTCAGACGAAAAAAACTATCTCAAGTTCGTCCCTATAAAACTGTCCCAAAAGGTATTTTGGGATGAAAACGAAAAATTCGTCCCAAAAAATATCTTTTGGGATGAAATTAAACTAGACCGTTCAATCGCATTCGAACGGAATTTTTTTTTTTTGGACGATTTAAATTCGTCTCGGAAATTCGTTCGAACGCCTTAAATAACGTTCAAACCATGAGTAATTGTTCGAACGGGTATTTCATGGCCGGTCGATCGATACAAATCCGTTCGACCAAATACACATGAAGAAACATTCGAACAAAAAAATTATCGATCGAACGCAAATAGTGAATTTCCAATTCGAACGGCTCAGAATTTTTTACCGTTCGAACTCTAACTTTCAATGTTCGAACGGTTGTGTCCATTTTTATATGTTCGAACGTTTGATGAGAGTTCGAACGGTTATTATTTTCTTGGACAATAATACGAATTTAAAACCAAATAGATATTTATATTTCAAAAATACATTACAAATTGTTCAATATAAATAAAACTAATCTAATAATTCAGAACTAAATAAATAAAATAGTAATAAAATTATCAGTACATTATACATAATTGTTCAATATGCAAAAACCCTTATAATGAAATTCAATTGTTTGGAGGCCTGAATTGTTGCATAAGCATCTGCATTTGAAGCTGCATCTGTCTTTGTTGTTCTTGCATTTGGAGTTGCATCTCTCTTTGTTGATCTTCTTGCTGTTTTATGCGCATCTTCATGTCTGCTTGTTTCGTCAATTGAGCCTCTAACTCCTGCTGTTTTGCCATCAATTCTTCGATCCTAAAATTTGCATTCTCTAACGCAATGGCAGTAGTGCTTGATGTTGATGAAAAGCCTGAAAGCTTTACACAGCGACCCAAACCCCTCAAGTAGCCAAAACGTTGACCCAGAACTTGTGTAAAAATTTCAACATCACTTGTTGATGAATTATGATCTGATGCAGCTTCAGCACGAATGGCAACCATTTTATCCTACACACAACATATAAAATTAATATTGATACAATAATTTAAATATGATTAATTAAAAGAAATTATAATACTTATATAATTCTCACGAGCATCGGGATGAGTCCACTCTCCATTACTATTAGTATGTGATGCAGCATATAATTTTGTCAAATCATAATTGGTGTCTGACTCTTGCTACAAGAGACATTATTAAGATATAAAGTCTATTAAAAACAAACTACATAGAATAAAAAAAATAAAAAAAAAAAGTACATTACCAATTTCTGAGATAGTCGATGGAAAAATCTTGAGCCTGCATGATGATGAATCTTTAACTTTGATCTATTCGTTTTGTTTATAGAACTTCGTTCCTGCATAGAAGTTGTAAAAGTTAGTAAGTGAAAAATTACAAATATGACACATAAAGAATTCATTTAATTTACCTTATATGATGGATCCTCAAACATGTCGCAAAGTTTTCCCTATTCTTCAGCTCGAACATCCTGAAAAGGATGCTGGCGTGCATCTTCCTTGTTCTCGTACTTCTTATAATGCTCCTGACATCTTGCCTTATACTTGCGGAATGCATTAGATATAAGCTCTTCGACAGTCCTACGATCTTCTCTTCGACCAAAATTTAGTTCGAAGTCATCCTTGAAAAAGTATATACACAAAGATCATTTAGAATATTAAATAATATGAAAAAAATATTTTTATTTAAATATTACATACCAAACAACGCTTCTTTATAAGTTCTTTCACATCTTATGGAACTTTATGTCATGAACTCGTAGCCAAAGGTGCATAAGTCCGTGCAAGAGCACCCACATGCGAAGCAAGCCAAGCTGCTTGTTGTCCTTCCCTTCCGGTATGTTCGTCAGGAATGTTAACCTTAATCTTACCTACTTTACGATATTTCTCCAACGTCACGCCTCTAGTAGTGCCTCGTCCATGACGAGATTGTACTGTTATCTTTATAAAATAATATTAGTTATTTACCTTGTATCAATTATCATATATCTTAATTAAAAAGATGAGTATTAGCTATTTACCTTGTTCCGTAGAGTCAGTCTCTAATAATTGCGAGATACCATATCATGTGAACACAAAACCGATCAATCATCTGTATCAGTTTCATCTATAAATTCGCTCTCATCATCTGTAGATACTTCAGATGAGTCAACACTTTGATCAACTGTCGCACCAACAATTTCAGCCTCAATATCTTCCCTATGTAATGGGATCATCTCATAGTGGCTCAAATCCACAAATAAGTTAATGGCAGGTTGACTCTCTTGGTATGCTTCTTGATAGAGAGATCATATTCTTCTTCATCTTGTCCCTCCACCTCAGGGATAACGTCAAAAATATTTCTAGGAGAAAACTTTTGTACTACTTGACATTGATTTCCTAACTGAGGATCGTCTAAATAGAATACTTGAGATGCTTGGGAAGCCAAAATAAAAGGATCATCTTCATACCATTTTTTTGATGTATTAATACTCAGAAAATATTCATCCTGGCATTTTCCCGTTCGAGGATTGCTTAAATCCCACCAATCACACTTAAATATATAAACCACAAGCTTCACCACATATCTTATTCCAATTATATCTATGATAACTCCGTAAAAATCAACATTCTCTCCATCATGACTCCCTTCGACAAGAACACCACTATTTTGTGTTTTTCTATAAAGTTCTCGATCAATTGTGTGATATCTACTTCCTCGAGAAATACATGCAGAATATCGAGCAGCGCGCCTCGAAGGGCCACGCGCCAGTGTATATAGTTCGTCTGATATATCGTTCGGATTACTCGCATGCATTTGTACAACCTACATATTAAATAAAGTATAAACATTCAACCGTTAACAATCATCTGTATTTAAAATATGTTAGTGCAAAATTCCATCTGTATTATATTCATTACCCGTTGTTGGAACCATTTCGGGAACTCCTGTTCATGTCTCTGGTCTATATCATTTACTCCAAGTTCTTTTAGCACGTTAATATGATCACTGAAATTAAAAATTATCAACAATAAGCATATTCGGTATGTTTGTTTAATAAGTAAATTCAATAATTAAATAACAATTAATTTGAACTTACTTCAAGTGACTCTCTATCTCTGGACAATTATTTAGCACGTACCACTTAGCTTTCTTGAACTCCCTTTCACACAAATCATAACCACGCTGAGCACCAAGTGGACGTACTTGTTGGGAAAATACAGAAAATCCGTTCCGTTGTCTTATTTGGTCAACATCAAAGTTTTTTTCCGGCCGATCAAACCTTGTGTCAACGCCATGGAAATATTTGGAATAGAATGTATGCCACTCATCATCAATATATGTTTCTGCAATTGATCCTTCTAGACGGGCCTTATTACCCACTGTGCGTTTCAACTTTTCAAGAAACCGTTCAATGGGATACATCCATCTATACTGGACTGGTCCTGCAAGTCGAGCCTCACGAGGCAAATGAACGGCTAAATGAACCATGATATCGAAAAATGACAGTAGGTAAATACTTTTCAACTTACACAATATAATTGCAATTTCTCGTTCTATACGATCCAAAGCTTCTACATTCAATATTCTAACACATAAATATTTAAAAAATGCACCCAGCTCAATTAATGCAACCCGCACATCTCTAGTCAAGAATCCACGGATACCAACAGGCAAGATACGTTGTAAAAATACATGACAATCATGACTTTTTAGTCCAATAATTTTCCAGTCATTTGTTCGCACACACCTTGTTAAATTCGAGGCATATCCGTCCGGTAATTTAATCTTCTTTCCTTGACAATGTATACCACCCAATTGGCATGTAAACAGACGAACCACTTTGTTGCAAATGCATTTCAGGTCTAATTCCCAACTGCTTTAGTTCTTTCCTTGAGTTTATATTATCCTTCATTTTACCTTCAATTGACATCAATGTTCCTAACACGGACTAGCATATATTTTTTTCAATATGCATAATATCGAGAGTATGTCGCAATTTTAACGTCGACAAGTAGGGAGTTCAAAAAATATACTTTTTTTTGTCCAATTGAACTCATTCGCACTTCATTTTCTCTTTTGTTGTTTCTTACCAAAATCATTACTTCCGACATTCACAAACTGTGCAATAATATCTTCGCCAGACAATAAGGGTGGAGGGTGTCCCCATTCAACAGTGCCTTCAAACATCCTACCATTTCCACGCCATCTATGGTCACTAAGTAAAAATCGACGATGACCCATGAAGCATAGTTTCCTCCCATACGTAAGCCATTCAGATTGGGTATGTTTGTTAGAAGTCGGACATGCCAATTTCCCCTTAGTGCTCCAACCTGACAAGTTTCTATAAGCGGGAAAATCATTTATTGTCCATAACACCGCAGCATGCATCTTGAACGACTTGCATGTTGATGAATCAAATGTTAAGACCCCATTCTCCCACAAATCTTTCAATTCTGCTATCAGTGGTTGCAAGTGTATGTCTATATCATTTCCTGGTGATCTCAGACCTGGAATGAGCAAACTCATCATGAAATATGGATCTTTCATACACTTCCACGGTGGTAGATTGTATGGCATAAGTACAACTGGCCAAGTACTATGACTAGTACTCATGTTCCCAAACGGATTAAATCCATCTGTTGCTAACCCAAGTCGAACATTACGAGGTTCTTTAGCAAACCATGGGTGTTCCAAATCAAATTCCTTCCAAACTTGTGAGTCTGCATGATGTGACAAAACATTATCATTCTTGACTCTAGATGATGAGTGTCATGTCATATCCACAGCCGTTGAATGTGACATAAATAACCGTTGTAATCTAGGTATCAATGGAAAGTGACGTACAACCTTCCGCGGCACATTCTGCTTCTCAGTTGTCCATCTTGATTCATGGCAAATGGGACACTCGTTCAACTGCTCATTCTCTCGCCAAAATAACACACAATCATTCTTACATGCATGTATTACATTGTAATCAAACTCTAGTCCTTTTTTCAACTGTTTTGCTTCGTAAAAGTTGCGAGGTAAAATATTGTCTGATGGAAGTGCCTCTTTAAACAGCTCAAGCAACATATTGACAACCTTAATAGATATTCGGCACATGGATTTTATATGAAGTAGTCTAACTGTAAATGACAACTTACTATGCCTTCTACACCCTGGATATAACTCACGCTGTGAATCATTCCACAAGCGGGTAAACGTGTCATGGCACAAATCATTTGAATTTGATGGATCTGTTCCACTTTCATCCATAAACATTCCCGCACCAATGTCCCCAGCATTTGTTCCATATCCTCTTCGGCCTCGTCACCAACAACCTCAGGATGTACATCTTCATCGATATCTTCTTCTTCATCTTGAAGTTCAAATGACGTTGGATACGGTTCTCCATGTAAGACTCAATCGGTATAACCTTGGTCAATACCTTTGACAAACAAATGCTCTCTCACTAACTCTATCTTATGAGAAAGTAAATTCTTGCAAAGTCGACATGGGCATCTAATACAACCGTCACTACCAATTGTACAGGATGCGAACTCCAAAAATTTCTTAATTCTTTCGGCATATACATTGTAATCCTCACCCAACCGATATCTTACTCGCATCCAACTCTTATCCATGTCTAATATCCTATTGCAAACAATCACGTGCATAAACAAATAATCAATTATCTAACATGTAGTGCAATTTCTTCATTTCGCCGGGTAGTTGGTCCTATCCCATTCGGGATTGTAAGATCATAATCGCCAACCTACCAACTATTATCTGTCACTTCCAACAAGATTTCGACAGCATCTCTCCATAGTTCTCCAAATATGCTCGTTGGTCGTGCACACCAACGAGTAATACATCGATGCACATTCACCGAAACTACATATCCGGAGAACAATAAGGGATGACTCTACCAAAATCATAATGTCAAATGCAACAGATATAGTTTCATAGTTTGCGAGAATGATCTTACAATCACAAACTGTCCACTCTGGACAATTCAAGAGTTATCAATCAACCGTTCAACATGATTGATAACTCTCGAACAGGTCTAAGGTTTATTTCAATACCAAGTAGAAGATACGATATTAAAACACAACAAACATACAATATATATTCAGTATCCTAACATATACGCCAAGTATCCTAACATATATTAAAACACAACAATTTATTTTTAATATTTGTTAAGTTAGTCCTCATAGTTTAATATTAATTCTCTTTTATTATTTGTTAAGTTAATCATCATAGTTTAATATTAATGCACCCAGCTATTATTTGTTAAGTTAGTCATCATAGTTTAATTATCTTTTCTAATATAATCCTATCCCTTTTAAGTGTGTTGTAAGATAGTTTTTACAATAGCTATTATGAGTTTAACTATTAATATGAGTTTAAGTATTAATAATCCTTATGTTTTTATAATATAATTTTAAGACATTAAATAATTAGTTGTAAGATAATTTTTACAACTATTCACTTTTAAATATTAATATGAGTTTAAGTATTATTAATCCTTATGTAATTATAATATAATTTTAAGACATATTAAGTAATTAGTTGTAAAATAATTTTTACAACTATTCTCTTTTAAATATTAATATGAGTTTAAGTATTATTAATCCTTATGTAATTATAATCTAATTTTAAGACATATTAAGTAATTAGTTGTAAAATAATTTTTACAACTATTATCTTTTAAATATTAATACAAGTTTAAATATTATTAATTCTTACATATATATACTATATATAATCTACTACAATATTATATATTTATATGATATGTAAGATAGTTTTTAAGATAGTTTTTACAACCGTTCGAACATGGTAATATGCCGTTCGAACATGTTTATACCGTTCGAACGGTATATAACCACGTTCGAACGATCTCAACCCAGATTACAAACTCCAGCCAGTTCAGACGAGTACTATTAGTATCTCATAAACTTATATTCAGAAAACACTACAAATATACTTCGAATGGCACCCTCTAACAAACATACAACCGTTGAACGTCCAATATCAATCCTCTAACAAATATATTTTGTGTTTAAACTAAGAAACACCTACAAAATATATATATATATATAAACCACAAAATCAATAATAAAAAATGATAGATTTAGAAGTAAAATGATAAAAAAAAATCATACCTTTAAGCAAAATATACTAAGCAATCCTCTTTGAATGATGATAGAATGAAGGAGTTTGTGAAGAAATGTAAGATTTTCGAGAGAAAACGCAGAAGAGTGAAAGAGAGGAGAGAAAAATGAGGGACTGACGGCGTGCGAAAAAGATATAAGTTCTGACCAACCGTTCGAACGTAAATAAAGTTCGGTCGAACGCGAAATTTTTTAGCGCGCCAATTTCCCGCCTGCACAAATTTCTGCATTACCGTTCGATCAGCTAAAAATTCCGTTCGAACGGTAATCCAACAGTCTTTAATTGGCAAGATATTTTCCCACCAGTGCAATAATCCGTTCGAATTATAACAAATTACATTCGAACGGTAGTCCAGCAGTCTTTAATTGGCGGGATATTTTTCCACCACTACGAACTATAACAAATTACGTTTGAACAGTAGTCCAACAGTCTTTAATTGGCGGGATGTTTTCCCACCATAGCAATAATCCGTTTGAATGTTTTTTTATACGTTCAAAGGCCAAATATGTGTTCGAACGGTTTACGAGTAACGTTCGAACACATCACCTTTATGTTTAAATATAATTTTTTATCATTAAATGAAAAGTACTATAAGATCATATTTATTAGTTATATATACTATCATATATATTGTAATCTATACTAAATATCTTCCGATATAGTATAGTATACTAAAGTATACTACAAACATGTAAGATGATATCTATTAGTAATATATACTATGATATATATTAGTAATATATACTATATATCATATATATAGTATCATATATATTATACTATATTAAATTAGTATAAAGGAAAATATATTAGTAATGATTACGATATGATATATAATAATCTATACTATATATGATATATATCGTATCATATATATTATCCTATACTAAAGTATAGTGAAAAATATAAGATCATATGTATTAGTAATATATCCGGGGAACATATATATAGCCTCAAATATACTAAGGTCACATAATAAAGTATAGAGAAATTTATAAGATAATAATATATTAGTAATCTATACTCTATATATACATGCTGTATAGTATCATATATAACTTATATAGTAAAGTATAATAGAATATATAGTATGATATATATTAGTTAAGTATAAACTCATACCATATAGTTCTATATGCTATCATAAATATATATATATATATATATATATTTATATATTACAACCTCATATATAACACTTTGATAGTAAAGTATTATGATATATTACTATTATACTATAAAAAAATGCATATAAGTTATTATGTTTTCATTTAAAGTATTCTACTATCATAATATATATTATAATATATTATAATATTACATATACATTACAGTATATATAATCTACTATAATAGTATATATATTATATTAATTTATAGGATTATAAATATAATATACATTTAATATAATTTTTACTAAACTTAAAACAAATTACGTTCGAATGTGAAATATTAACGGTCGAACGGTTTTATATTACCGTTCGAACGTTAATATTTAACGTTCGAACGGTTATGCACATATAAGTTATCGCGGGCAGAGATTTCTCTCACGCCGCCGTCCCCACCGTTTGAAAAAGCGAGAAAACGTTTGAACTTACTACAATCGCCGTCGTCTGCCGCCGTAATCAGCACCTACGTCAAACACTCTTCCTCCCAAGTTGAGGTATCTATTTTCAAACTCATTTTACCGTTTATTTTATAGTTTTATTCATTATTTTTTTAAATTAGATTTTTTCATCAATAGTCACCGTAGAATACCATAAATCTACCGTAGGATGTTTAGAAATGAAGAGTACTATGTATTTTATCTAAGAAACCACGGAATCGATGCTATTTTAGGTGTTTTCATGGTCGCTGAGTTGACTCAGCCATGGCCGAGTTAGATCTGGTTTCCGTTTGAACGCTTTCGAACGATTTAACATTTACGTTCGAACCATATATTATGCATTCGAACGGTTTTCAGTTTCCGTTTGACCATATATTATATTCGTTCGAACGCTTTATATTAAATTTGAACCATTTTGTTTATATTATATTATTAAATTGTTTTCATTGTTTTATTGAATTGTTTTATCAATTAATTTATTAAAGTATATAATTTTATAAATCTTTTTGTTGTAATTAGATTTTATCACTAATGTTTAATATATATTTTATTTTTAAAATTTCAGGCTCATAATAATGTCTTATCGGGGCCGTAAACGTGGTAGATCAGGAGAACCTTCCATCCAAACAGTTCGAGAGCGAACTGTTTTACTTGAGTGACAGGTAAAACTGTCTAATTTTGTAGCTCTTATATGGGAGGGTCATTCCCTCCTATCAGTATTCAATAATCGTGGTTGGACACCAATCTTAGATCAGCGAGAAGAAGGAATAGAGCTCGTTTCCTTCATTGAGATCGTTATTGAGTTCTATAAAGAGCTCAGTGCTGCCAGCCCAGACAATGGAAGGGCATACAGGATCTGTGTCCGAGGAGCTCCTGTTATATTTTCTGCGGACGGACTCGCTGCATATCTGGGTATTCCTAGGCTTCTTGATGCCTATCCAAACTTGCCGCCTAAAGAGTCTGATCCTTCAGGTGATGCAGCTATGTCTCAGGACGAGGGACCAGATTACACAGATGAGATCGATACACTTGCTGATCATGAGGTCAGAGAATTGATTGTTGGTCCAGATGCTCCAATGTACGATGGGACGAAGAGTATTAGGCAGACAGATTTATCTTCTTTCTTCAAGATAATGAATTTAATCATTACCAACAATATTGACCCACGGCAACACAAGACTGAGGTCAGCATGGATCGAGCGAGATTTATGATACGGGTCGCTCGTGGCATCCTGATCGATCTCATTGGTTATATATTTGAGAGGATCCGATCAGAGGCACGGTTCATTACGACAGATATACTGCCATTTGGGATCTTCATCACTCTATTTTTGCTACATGCCGGAGTCATGTCCGAACCTGCCGAGCGTTCCCGATTTCCGATGGCACCGATCAACAGCACTACCCTGTCACAAAGTACGGGACACTTGAGATTTCATTTTCATGAGGCTGTTCTTGACAGGGCTGAGATTCAGAGAGATGCACAGCCGAGAGATACTGGAGTATCGGCTGGTGAGACATCTGCACAGGCTGAGGCATCACGCACATCTATTCGCGAGGAGATGGCTGACATATTGGGTGCTGATCTCGGCATACACGCATCAGTAGTGATTGATGCAGTGCATACTACAGTACATACTACAATGCATACTGCTATGTCTGAGTTGCGTACAAAGATTATGGCTGCCGTCTCTAGGTTACGTACAGAGGTTAATGAGTTACGTACCAACGATTAATGCCAATAATGCAACTCAGGTCACACTCAGTACTTGACTGACACAAGTAGAGACACAATTAGCTGCAGTTGAGGATGTGTGTAAAGACCTCGCACCACTGTAGTTTCTATTTTTTATTTATATTTTCTTTTGTTATAGTTATGAACAATATATATGGTGTTTTGATAATTCTCTTTATTTATAAATTAAATATAAAATCTTTTCTAGAGTAATTATTGATTTATATTATGTGGTGTATGGTTGATAATATTTATTTAACTAAAAATCTTAATTAACATAAAAGAAATCGTTAAAATATTTTTAAATTAATTACATAAAATTAATTAATGAATTTGTATATATGATATATTTTTTATAGTTTGAGTTTTGTACCGAGATTAATATTATACCTTCGAATGTATAAATATGGCGCTTGAATATGTTCTAACTAAATATATTCCGTTCGAACAGTTTAGAAACTTTCCCACCAGGATTTTCCTTTTCCGTTCGAACGCTACAAATAATCGTTCGAACGTTTGTGAACTTTCCCCGCCATAATAAATTAATTCTCCGCCAAATTTTACTGTTCGAACGTTTTTTTTTTATGTTCGAACGGGAAAAATTTTTTGAGACGATTTAATTCGTCACAGAAAATTCTGTTCAAACGGTTATTGTAACGTTCGAACAATTTTGTAAAGTCATCAATTTTTTGGGACAAAATTTAAATTTCGTCCAAAGAAATGACTTTTAGTTTCGTTCCTAAATAATTTCGTCCCAAAATCTCAAATTTGTTGTAGTGTTGTATTTTGACTATAATTTTGGTGCGAGTATCAGAATTGTGCATATGACACCAATTCAAAAATCTCTCTTCAAAATGCTGCACTTGGTAGCTCATGTTTCGACTCCAAAATTAGCTATTTTTCCCTTTGAATCGTCAATTTAAGTAATTTTTTGTCTTTTATGAAAATATTTCGCTTTTACTTTTAGAGATGATTTTGATTTCAATTTGGGTGCCTAAACTTTTAACAAGATTCTTATAATTTTATTATGTAATTTATTTTTATGCAATAATTGAGAATTTTCCTTTTTGGGCAAAACTCTTGTAATCTCAAATTACCATAGCTATTTGAGCCGAATTTGTAGGTTTCAAAACTTAATTTCGAATTTTATCAATAATTTCGTTTTAGAGGTTTATCTATGTTTATATCTTTTTTCAGTCTTAATCTCTAATTATGTTAATTAACCAGCGGTCCAAATAATACTAACTATGTTAGACATCACATTACAAGTAGTTTCAATTTGTAATTTGGTTGAAAGTCTTAATAATAAACCTGTGACACCCCATATTTTAATGTATTTTAATTGAATGGGTATTTTAATTAATTTAAATATCGGTTCTTTTATCTTAAATTTATCAGATTTTTCGTTGGTTTATTTTTATGATTTCTAAGTTGTGTAATTTATTTTTATATACTTTCTTAATATTAATTATTGTTTTGCATTTAAATTGCTCTTTAATTTAAATTAGTTTATTGTTAGATTTTATTATTTTATTTTACTTAATCACTGCGTTTAAGTTATTTTATTTAAATTTACTGTTTTGAAATCATTTTCGTTGGATCAATTTTGTGACCCAAGTTGTGAAGACTAGAACTCATTTCTTTCCCTCACTTTTTCTTTTCCCCTTTTTCTTTTTCTCCTCTTTTTCTTTTCCTTCTCTTTCTTTTTTCTCCTTATTTCTCCTTTATTTCTCTCCCAACCCGCACGAGTCCCTCCCCTCTCCCCCGTTCGTTTGCTTCGTCAGCCCCAACCGTTGTTGGGCGCCATCTGTGTCCACTACCACTCCTCCCAACCTCTTCCTCACAGGCCGGCGACCACCCCCTATGTTTTCAGCTCCTCCCACGCCACCATTAACCCTCACGCGCGACCTCAAGCCGCGGCATTCGTTGCGTCCTTGTGCCGCCATCGCGCCACGTCCGACCACCATCTCTTCACTACATCATCATTGACCTCTCAGAAACCTAAACCAACCATCCATAGCTCTGATCCGTCGCCGGTGAAGCTCCACCATCTACTTTTCTGATTTGAGCATTTTGGCCTCCAAACACCTCCCACGCCGCCACCCACGGACAACCACCGTCACCACTAGCTTTACCGACACATCTAAGCCATTCCCTTATAATCTCAAGTCTTCCTTTGTCTTCGTTCAAAAACTTGCATTTTGAGACCCACGGCCACAGTGCATTTTGCACTGTTACGTTGCTATGCTGCCACTTCTAGCACCTCCGTGATCTTTCAAAAATTATATTATAGCACCGTAAATATTTTCCCAAAGAACTTTCGTGATTTAAATGTATTTTTGCACTAACTCATTTTTATGTGAACTGGTTTGATTGTACCAGACTGAGTCCGAGGAGTAAGGGGGTCGGTTGAATTGGTTGATGGAGTTGTTTGTGTGATTGGTTTATGCTGGAATTGTTGGTTGTTTCGGGTTTAAATATTAGTGTTTTGGAATTTGACGTTGGTTATGGTAGATATTGATGAATTTAGAAATGGATGATATTTAGAGTTGAGAGAATTTTAAGTTTTTTTTAGGAATTAAAATAGGTACTTCAGGTCTAATATGAGATATATTTGTTCACTGGAGATTTATTTAAGTTACATTAATTTTTTATACGTAATGATTGAAAATTGTTCGGTACAGTTTTGGAGAATTTTTGAATTAGCTAAGAGACCCAGGTAAGTGGGGTTCCTATGCTAGATTTGCATAAAAAAAAATGAACCGAGGTTGGTTTGTAAAATTGTGCATGTTATTTTAAAAAGAAAATGTGAAAAACAACCTCAGTATATGTTTTGCATTCACTCATGAAATATGTATGAAAGATTAAAGAAATATTTTTGACATGAAAAGTGTAAACATGAGCAATATTTGATATGTTTCTGAAGTGTGCAAAAGAGTGAATATGAACATTGAGATTTTTATACATGTGATATGAAATATTTTTGAACTGTTATTGATCATCTGAAAATGATATGAATGTGTTCAGTACGTGGTTTGATATGATATGGATATGAAAACCTTTGGCATACTTATCTATTTTGATTCTGATTCGGAATATGGTTCTGATATGATGATATTGGTTCACGTGATATGGTTGGTACTAACATGAAATGATATGATATGAGTGCACCCACTTTGGAAACAAAGTGGTCTTTTATGTGTTCTTTCCTGTGTGCACACTCGGGGCTCCAAGATTGAAAAATTGGAAGTTTCACAATATGATACTACCTGGTTTGGCCACCAGGGATAATACAACCCTACCACGGGGGTTAAACATGGTATATGACATGATACGATACGATGTGATATAATAAGCTGAAGATGTGCAATTATGTTATACCAAAGCGGTTTTTTTTTCTTTTTAACATGAAAATAATTTATGAATATGAAAAGATTGAAAAGTCGCTCTGATTTTTCTGATAACTCGTTTCGAGATATGCATATGAAAATGAAATGTTTTATTTCTGTATACCAAACTTTCTAAAAATAGCTCATGTTCACATACTAGTATATGTTCTCTGCTTACTGAATTGTGGATAACTCACCCCTTATCTTCATATATATATTTTCAGATGACATTGATTACCCAGCTGGGGATTAGGAATAGAAATTAGAGCATGGCTAGATATGGATGGAAGGTCGAGTACCTGAGAGTACCATTGTTAGTAGAAGGATTTAACTTAAGTATTTGAAGTACTTTATGTTGTTTGGACCTATTGAGATCTAAAGATGTATCGTTTTATTTCGTTGAGATTATTGGGAGATTGTGGACCCCCCTTTAGTTTATATTATTTTGTAATGATGACTTATGGAGTTTGTATTATGGTTATTTGGAAAATATGAGATTGTGTACTATTTATGAAATCCTTGGAGTTTTAAATGCTTGGAGAGACAGGTTTGTAAATGACATGTAGTAATTCTCTGACCCTTACCGGGTACGGGGCGTTACAAAACCCATGAGATGGGTAATAAAGAAAGACTTATTAGAGAAGTGATAATTAGTATCCCTCCAAATTAAGTTTCTCTTTAGAAACACTTTCGACCAACCTACCCATAACCACTTATTAAGGCATCTCAGCTCACTACACTAGCCTCGGAGCAATCCGTTGCACATAGCTAGCTCATGTAGTTGTGCACCAGCAGAGTACATTCCATGCTCTGCACAACAGGAGGCACTACCACGTCCAGCACAACCACGTTCTGGAATCTGCACATATAGTCGAATGATTCTTCACAGCCACCAGTGAATATTTGAGTGGCACACATTGTAAAGGTTGTTACAAAATATACTCTATAAATAGACACTCTGATGTACACAGAAAATAATGAGAAGAAAGAAGAATTTCCTATGCATTGATTTTTGTGATGTGTATGAACTTTCCTCAAATTGTGTTTTCCATTCGAGCCCAACCCCACTAGCTCATCTTCCTCACCGTCCCACCACACACCAACTTCTACCTTATCTCTTTTCTCTATACCCACGGCCCAACACC
The DNA here is from genome assembly GCF_004785595.1 of Juglans microcarpa x Juglans regia. NCBI lineage: Eukaryota > Viridiplantae > Streptophyta > Magnoliopsida > Fagales > Juglandaceae > Juglans > Juglans microcarpa x Juglans regia. The sequence goes on from NC_054609.1 coordinate 7,156,080, forward strand.
TCTGCCCACCTCACACTCCCTCTAACTCAACCAATGTACCCCAGCGCGTTGCACCCTCGTCTCCTATTTCAAACCCTAACTCCTCATCTGCCACCTCTGCCAACATTAGCTGTCCCCTCTCCTTTGCACCTCCATCAAGTAATCCTTCGATTCCTGTCTCTCCAACTTCATCTTCCCCATCCCCTCACCCTGTTCAGCGTCACCCCATGACCACACGGTCTCGCACCAACACTCTATGCACTCATGTGCAAACCGATGGCACGGTTCGGTGGCCTTCAAAATGCCCCTCTTTGTCATTCACCACCTCCCAGGTCTCATCCTCTTCATCTCTCACGGCCTCTGTCCCAGAAGAACCATCCTCATTCTCCGAGGCCAACAAATACTCAGAATGGCAAAATGCCATGGCTGAGGAATTTCGTGCCCTTCTCCTTAATCAAACCTGGGAACTGGTCCCCTCCAACCCCAAACTCAACATTCTAGGGTCAAAATGGATTTTCAAAACCAAAAGGAAAGCTGATGGAACCCTTGAACCCCGTAAAGCACGGCTTGTGGCCAAGGGATTCCATCAGCAACGGGGCTTGGATTACACCGAAACCTATAGTCTCGTCATTAGGCCAGTCACTATTCGTCTCCTTCCCTCCATTGTAGTAACTTCAAACTGGTCACTTCACCAACTCGATGTGCATAATGCATTCTTACACGAGAACCTCGATGAAGCAGTGTTCATGCAACAGTCGTCGGGCTTTGTGAATCCTAACTATCCTTCACACGTGTGTAAGTTAAAAAAATCCCTCTATGGATTGAAACAAGCCCCTAGGGCTTGGTTTGCAAATTTGTCTAATAAGTTAATTTCTCTAGGGTTTATTGCCTCTCAGTCTGATTCTTCTTTGTTTATGTTGAAAACTGCCTCTAACTGCATTTATATTCTAATTTATGTTGATGGTTTGATAGTCACTGGTTCAAGTATAAAACTCATCTATGATTTTATTCACTCCTTAAGTGTTCATTTCCCTGTTAAGGACTTAGGTATACTTCATTACTTTTTTGGCATTGAAGTCACTAGGGACTCTTCTGGGTTATATCTCTCTCAGTCTAAATACATCACTGACTTGTTGCACCGCACTAACATGCACTTGTCTAAACCAGTCACTACCCCTATGTCCTCATCAATCAAGCTTACCTCCCTTGATGGTAGTACATTCGAAGATCCACAGTTTTATCAAAGTGTTGTAGGTAGTCTACAATACCTCTCCTTCACGAGACCTGATATCTCTTTCGCTGTAAACAAAGTCTGCCAGTTTATGCACTGCCCCAGGGTACCTCACTGGCAGGCTGTAAAAAGGATCCCTCGCTACCTTCGTCAAACACCTCATCTTGGCTTACATTTTTCTTCCTCATCATCTTTTTAAATTTTAGCCTTCTCCGATGCTGACTGGGTTGGATGCCCTGATGGTCGCAAGTTTACTGGAGGTTTCTATATTTATTTTGGCAGTCATCTTGTTTCTTGGGGGTCAAAACAACAATCCACCATTGCTCGGTCTTCTACTAAAGCCAAGTACAAATCAGTAGCAAATACAACTTGTGAAATACTGTGGTTACAGAATCTAATAAAAGAACTTGGCCTGTTTTTAACTCACCCTCCTACATTGTGGTGTGATAACCTAGGAGCCACCTACTTATCTGTTAACCCCGTGCTTCACTCTCGAACCAAACATGTGGAGCTTGACTTTCATTTTGTTTTAGAAAGAGTTGCAGCAAACACACTTCAGGTATCCTTCATCTCCAGTAGAGATCAAATATCATATGTTATGACTAAGCCCCTGTCATCAGCACAGTTCCATTTGTTACGATCAAGTCTCACTTTGACATCAGTGCCACTTGACTCACGGGAGGGTATTAAGGCGTCTCAGCTCACTGCACCAACCTCAGATCAATCCGTTGCCCATAGTCAGCTCACGTAACTGTGCATCAGCAGAGTACCATTCCATGCTCTGCACAACAGAAGGCACAACCACGTCCTGCACAACCACATTCTAGAATCTGCACATATAGCGAAATGATTCTTCACAGCCACCTGTCAATATTTGAGTGGCACACATTGTAAAGGTTGTTACAAAATATACTCTATATATAGACACTCTGATGTACACAAAAAATAATGAGAAGAAAGAAGAATTTCCTATGCATTGATTGTTTGTGATGTGTTTGAACTTTCCTTAAAGAGCTTGCTTGCATTTCTTTCCTTTTAGTTCAAACACCACTCTAGCAAGGGGAGGAGCATCTTAATTTACCACCTAGCTCTTTCCTTCGCCTTGGAGCATAAAACGTCATCAAAGCCGTGTGAAGAATGAATCTCATGCCTAATCCCATTTTGCATATGATCTTTCTGCCTCACATGATTACATCCCTCATCCAACCTATATTTGTGATATCTCGTATTTTCGTGTAATTTAAGTAAGTAAATTATTTAATTAATTAAGATTATAGACTTTCTTGTTTTAAATTTTAGATGATTTACATGGTATTATTTTAAGATTTTTAACTGTTAATTTAATGTGTTTTCTTGTTATTAATTATTGTTCATTATTTAAATTGCTCCTTATTTTAAATTAGTTTATTGTTGGATTTAATTATTTTATTTTTATTTAGTCACTGTGTTTAAATTAGTTTATTAAATTGTTGTTTTGAAATCATTTTCGATGGATTAGTTTCGAGACCCTTAGTTGAAAGACTGGATCTCATTTCTTTCCCTTCATTTTTCTTTTTTCTCTTTTTTTTCCCCTTTTCACTTTTCTTCTTTCTTTTTCTTCATTTCTCTCCCCTGCCTTCCAGCCCGTGCGATCCCCCTTCCCTCTATTTTCTCTCCGTGCGTCTCTCCCCCTAACCCACCACCGTGTGCCGCCATCTAGCGTCACCGCTTAGCCCACCAACTCCACTGCCCTCTGGCGACATCCCCCACCCTAGTTTCCCTTCCCCACGCTCTCTCTCTCTCTCTCTCTCTCTCTCTCTCTCTCTCTCTCCGTTGGCAGTGTGGAACCCATTCGGGTTGTGCATTTTTTGTGCTGCCATCGCACCGCCATTGGCCACCACTTTTCACCACAAAACTGACGGCCTCTCAGCTACCTAACCCACCCATCCTTAGCCCCGATCTACCACCGGTGAAGCCCATCCACCACCGGTGAAGCCCATCCCTCTCCATTCCCAATTTGAGCGTTTTGGACTTCAACCGCCCTCTACGCCGCCACCCACGGCCAACTACCACCACCATTAGCTTCATCGAAATCCCTAAGCCCTTCTCTAGTAATCTTAAGTTTTCGTTTGTCTCCGTTCAAAAGTTAGGTTTTGAGACCCACGGCCTTTGTACATTTTTCACTGTTACATTGTTGTGTCGTCACTTCTAGCACCTCCTTGATCCTTTAAAAATTATATTATAGCACTGTAAGTATTTTTCTAAAGAACTTTTGAAATTTAAATATATTTTTGCACTAACTCATATTTACTGTGAATTGGTTGGTTGTGCCGGACTAAGTTCGAGGAGTAAGGGGATCGGTTGGATTGGATGATGAAGTTGTTTGTGTGATTGGTTTATGCTATGAGATTTGTTGGCTGTTTCGAGCTTAAATATTGGTGTTTTGAGTTTGACGTTGATTATGGTGGATATTGATGATTTTAGAAAGTGATGATATATTTTGAGATTATGAAGGTTTTAAGTTTTGAGGAATTAAAATAGGTTATTTTATAAACTTAAGCTTAAATATCGAAATACGTGATTGATTGGAAACTTACGAAAATTACGTGATTATTTTTATAGGTGACGATTTATAGTCGACTCGACATTTTTTAGAAAAATTCTGAAAAGCTAAAAAGTTCACCTAAGTGGGGTACCTATTCTAGATTTGCATAAAAAGAAATGAACTGAGATTGGTTTGTAAAAATGTGCATGTTATTTTAAAAAGAAAATGTGAAAACGAAAAACAACCTCAGTATATATTTTGCATTCACTCATGAGATATGTATGAAAGAGAAAATAAATGTTTTTGACATGAAATGTGTAGACATGAGCAATATTTGACATGTTTCTGAAATGTGCAAAAGAGCGAATATTATATCTGTGAATTTTTGTACATATGATATGAAAATGATTTGAGTTTGTTTATAATCAAATGGAAATGATATGAATATGTTCAGCACGTGGTTTGATATGATATGGATATGAAAAATCTTTGGCATACTTATCTATTTTGATGCTGATTCTGAATATGGTTCTGATATGATGATATTGGTTCACGTGATATGGGTGGTAGCAACATGATATTATATGATATGAGTGCAACTACTTTGGAAACAAAGTGGTCTTTTATGTGTTCTTTCCTGTGTGCACACTCGGAGCTCCGAAATTGAAAAATGGGAAGTTTCACAATATGATACTGCCTGGTTTGGCCACCGGGGATAGCACAACCCTACCACGGGGGTTAAACATGGTATATGACATGATACGATACGATATGACATAATAAGATAAAGATGTGCAGTTATGTTATGCCAAAGCGGTTTATGAATATAAAAATGGTTTATGAATATGAAAATATTGAAAAGTCGCTCTGATTTTTCTGATAACACGTTTCATGATGTGCATATGAAAATGAAATGTTTTATTTCTACATACCAAACTTTCTAAAAATGGCTCATGTTTACATACTAGTATATGTTATCTGCTTACTGAGTTGTGAATAACTCACCCCTTATCTTCATATATTTTCAGACGATATTGATTACCCAGCTATGGGTCAGGAATAGAAATTGGAGCTTGGCTAGATATGGATGGAAGGTTGAGTACCTAAGAGTACTATTGTTAGTAGAAGAATTTAACTTGAGTATTTGAAGTACTTTATGTTGTTGGACCTATTGAGACCTAAAGATGTTTGTTAAGATTATTGGGGGATTGTGGACCCCCCTTTGGTTTATGTTATTTTATAATGATGACTTATGGAGTTTGTATTATGGTTATTTGGAAAATATGAGATTGTACTGTTTATGAAGTCCTTGCAGTTTTAAATTCTATGGAGAGACAGGTTTGTAAGTGACAGGTAGTAATTCTCCAACCCTTCCGGGTACGGGGCGTTACAATATTCCCTTGCCTCTAATTTACCTAGTATTCCGACTAATGATTTCATGTTTCAAACTAAGACAAATAACACGGGAAAGTACTGAAATTTGATGGGGGTCCACACCCATCTCAATTTGTTTGCCAACAAGTTGAGTGGGTGGATGGGTGCCGAAGATTGCGGATGATAACAATATTAATATGAGGAAAAAACAATCATGACAACAAAATTGTTCAACAACAAACGTTTTGAATTGGTTCTTAAAAGTGACTTCTTCACCGACAAAAAAATACAAGTTGCTTAATTACTGGACTCGATCAGTTTAAGGCTATTTCATTATTTATAGATCGAAAATTAGAAATTCTCAAAGCTCATTTCTATAACCTTAAGATCCTATCAAATCAGATTTTATTGACTTGCATGGCATCATTATTTGTTAGTGTGTCAGCCTGATTTGATGACCCGACCTAACAAGGATGCGTTATGGTTTTGTGACGGATTTTCAATGAGGCTTGGGCCATGGAGCACATGCTTGGCAGATAAGCGCAAGTCGAAAAGCACCAGACAGAAAGTTCACTCGATACTCGTTCGACAGGTTGCTCGAGCGAAACTCAGATAAAGAGTTCGCTCGAGGCGCACTCGACACGCCGCTCGAGTGAATAACACAGAAAAGTGAAAACTAAGTTTTCCACCGTGTGACATTATAAATATATATTGAATGAATAGTTTAGCATGTTCTAAGTGTTCTGAATAGTGAGATTTCATCCCCAAAGTTTTTTTTGTGATTTCTTAGTTTAATAAAATCATCTACAGTTCTATGGAAGTAAACACGTTGTCAAACCACGTTAATTTTGTGTCATGTTAATGATTTTCTTGTATTTGCTTTTACTTGTTTGTCATCGTTATTTTACACAACAATTGGTATCAAAACCAAAGTTTGGGTCTAAAGGGAGAATAATGGCTGGAAACGAAGTAAAAGCACCTATGATTGTGAAGTTTGATAGCACTAACTTCGGGTATTGGAGGATGTAGATAAAGGACTACCTCTATGGGAAGAAATTTCGCCTTCCACTGTTGGGGAAGAGGCCATAGAGCATGGACAACGCTGATTGAAACCTATTAGATCGACTATGTTTCAGGGGTTATTCGGCTGACACTATCTAGATCGGTTGCACACAATGTTATTAATGAGAAGACCACAACGGACCTCATAACGGCTTTGTCTAGTATGTACGAAAAGCTAATGGCAAATAATAAGGTGCACCTGATGAAGAAACTATTCAGCCTAAAGATGGCAGAAGGTGTGTCTATTGCCCAACACATGAATGAGTTTAACCCTATCGTAAACCAATTGTTGTCTGTAGAAATTGAGTTTAATGATGAGATTCAGACATTGATCTAAAGAAAAGTCTGGTCTCTATGGGACAGCTCGACAACAACAATCATATAATAGCATTTTTAGGAAGAGCATGGAAGGTCAGTAAGGCTGCACTGGTCTTGGTGTGTGGTAAGAGAACTACGACTTTGTATTTAACATTAAGGTCCAGTGATGTGCAGGAAAATATAAAGTTGCGTCAAAGCAGGTTTGATCTTGCGAATCGGATGGGGAGGTAAAAGGGTGTCAATTTTGCTATTCCTCATGTAAGCCTAGGGAAATTTCCTAAGACCACGATGCAAAGTAAAGGTGCGAGAGACGGGGACAGAGCGTCCGATGTTCCCAAAGACGTCTATACCTACAGTTGGTGCTAACAAAGCTGCCAGGACTACTAGACCTACACAGTGGTCACCTACCTTGAATATATACTGCTAACTAAAGGTGGTGAACCACAGTACAAAGGCAAAATCTTGTGAGATGGGAGATTGAGCAAGTGGGAGTTAGCTGAGAGGGGCAGAAATCGCACAAGAGAAGGGGCACGCCGACATGAGAAATAACAGCCTAGCAGTTGGAGGTGGGATCAATTACCGGAGGTGGGATCAATTGCCCATATCAGAGATAGGGGCCTTAGCTAGAGGTTCTCTTATGTGTGTCAGGGTCAGTACGAGACCAGATATTCCCAGTGCCCTGAGAGTTGAGAGTTGTCTTGCAAATGTGTTGACTGAGGGTGTTGTATGTGAGGAACTAAGGTTGTGTGCAACTTCAATTGGTTTTCTTACTTGAAGACAAGGGTTGTGAGTTGTAGAGGTGGAGAATTACATGTTTGGGAGACGATGGTGAAGTGTTGGTTGTAACCAATCTCCAAGTGGGAGGTTGTTGGGTGTGTGGAACCTGGTTTTGTTGGTGTGTCGGTCCGATTTGATGACTTGACCCAACATGGATGCGTTATGGTTTTGTGGCGGATTTTGCAGGAGGCTTGGCCGAAGCAAAAGTTTGCTCTGGCACTGTCTGCAATCAGAAAAAGCATCAGGCAGAAAGTCTGCTCGACACTCGCTAGATAGGTCACTCGAGCGAAGTTCGGACAGAGAGTTCGCTCAAGAGTGCTTAACATGCTACTCAAGCGAATAACGTAGAAAATTAAAAATTAAAGTTTCCGCCTCGTGACACTATAAATATGTATTTAATGAATACTTTGGTACATCTTGAGTATTCTGAATAGTAAGATTTCGACCCTAAGTGTATTTTTTATATTTCTCAGTATAATAAAATCCTTTTTAGCTTTATGGACGTAGGCACTTTGTCGAACCACGTTAATTTTGTGTCATGTGATTGATTTGCATGTGTTTGCTTTCACTTGTTTGTCATCGTTGTTTTTTATAACAATTATTACTTTAAAAAAAATGTTTAGCACAATCGTGTATATATTAACTTATTCCTTAAAGAGTTTTTCTATATGCAAGCCTCGTATGTCAATGCACAATTTTTGGAGTCACATATAAAAAAAAAATTATAACAGTAATATTTTTACATATTGTATTCGACGAGTAAATAAAGCTTACTAAGAATTTTTACATTAAAAAAAACTATGACCTTGATTATAAGTTCAATAGGAATTTCTGGTTAGCCAGAAATTCCCTCCGTCCAATTGTAATCAAAGCTAGCTTTTGTGAACTTAATTTCTTTATCATATCGTCGGTAGAATTTTGCCTTCAGATTAACCAATGAAAACGACCAAGACTGGAGGGGTTTCAAGGTCAGTGTCATAATTCTGTCCAGCAAAAGTTAAATAATAATGAGAAAAAACTCTATCTCAAACAATTTTTTTATTGTTCATGTCAAGGTCCGGAAATCTTGGTGAAAATCTTCCAAGATCTCCATCCACGTACGGGAACAACAATTGCAAGGTGTGGTGGAATTCAAAGGACAAATTATGATTTGTTGATGAAGTTAAGGTTATCATGACATGATCAGTGACGGCATATCCAATCCTTGGCCGACGAAATTGAACAGAATTTAGAGGCTTGATTTAGTAGAAATTTCAAACAGATCAGATCTATATTGGCCGGCCATAGATAAGCCATCTCTTTTTTAGATGATGTTATCCATTGAGGATTACTCCTACTATGTTTGCGACCCTCTAAATGTCTAGAAGAGCTCTGGGATTTAATACATTAATCTTCATGATGTTCTTAGGGATTTCTTATATATGAGTAGGAATCCGTAAGGCCTCGTTTGTTTTCACAAATGAGATGAGATGAAATGAGATGAAATTAAAGTTAAAAAGTTGAATAAAATATTGTTAGAATATATTTTTTAATATTAATTTTGTTTTAGAATTTGAAAAAGTTAAATTATTTATTTTATTTTGTATTGGAAGTTAAAAAAGTTGTAATGTTTAAATGAGATGAGATATTTTCTGAAAACAAACGAGACAGTTTCAAGATTAGCACTTGACAGTTTTTTAAAAAACTTTCCCTAGCTAGCTGTTCATATGAAACAAACAAAGTACTTGAAGGAAACAAGGCCGATATGCACACATGCACGCACCCTTCTTCTTCATGATCGTCTGCCAACCCAATCATCTGGCGTGGATGTCATTGACATGTTATGTGGTCAAAAAAGATATACAATTAATAAAAAAAATATTTAAAGTTAGCTTTTTTAATAAACAATAAATCATTTAAAAATTAGAAAATTTGACAAAAGCATGCCAAAAAAAAAAACCAAAACTTATTTGAAAAGTCTACTTCTTTATTAAATGATTTATATAGAAAATCCAAAAATTCATAAAAAAAGGGAGAAGAGGGGAAGGTTAATTTGTGTCAGGTTTCTCTGCTTCTTGTGGGGAAGTGGCTGATACCATGGCTTATGTGAGATGTATCTTGGATGGACTTAAACTTTGTTGGTGGGTGCAGCAGCTGGAAGTACGATCATTTGGAGGTAGAGGGATTGTCACAAGGGAGTCGTGACACCGATGGGTGAACCATTCAAAAGTTTTTATTAGGGTCGGCCTAGTACCTCATCTCGGTTAGGTACTGCTGATTCATGTTAGGAATTTGAACCTACCAAATTCACCACAGGATCTACTTTTTGGTGAAATATGAAGAAAACCAGAGAAATAATAACAACACAAGAATTTACGTGGAAACTCTCAAAAACAGGAGAAAAACCACCAGACCCAGAGAAGAAAATACACTATGTGAAAAATTATTACAATCACACAATTTTTCTCCTCACCCCAAATGACACCCACAAAACTTTCCAACTAGTAAAACTTTAACTCTCACCTCTTTTCTTTTTACAAGAAAAAGCTAATAGAGGACTTTTCTTAGAGTCACAAGTTACTAATTAAGCTTATGACTTGGTGTATTTAACTAGGAGGCTAAACCTCCCTTTTATAGGCCATGGGGCCTCCTCCTTATTTTTCTCTCACCGATGTGGGACTCCAAAGGAGCATAAACCTAACAATCTCCACCTTGCGACTTTGGTCAATCCCACAGCCACGCTCCACCGCAATGAAGATCTTCATAACTTCTGCTATCATGCTCCACCATAAAAACATAACCACTCAGAATAAACCAATTCCAAGCATTTCAATTTCGGCCCATGTCGAAAATAACCTTGCTGAAAAATTATGGTGCAACTTCCACGTTTGGCTTTCCTGGAAGTTCGTCAGCCATCGACATAAATTTCCACCACACCCTGCATTAATGCCAAACCAATGCATGTGTGCAAACTTGTGGACCCACTAACATTAACACATCCTCTATCATGGCAACTTTGGGAATTAGCGGCATGCCATGAGGATGTACATGTCCCTTTAACAGACATCGTCTTCCATGGAGAGAGACACAACGTTAGTTTCATTACCAGTATCTCCATTTACTGACTTGGAGCCACTTGCCGAACCTGCTCCTGCTCTTGGACAATTTTTCTTGACGTGCCCAGATTGTCCACACCCCCAGCAGACTACTTTCATCTTCATGGAGTTCTTCCTCTTCCCATTACCAGCTACTACCAATGCTAAGTTTCCAGGTGAACCATTTCTTCCACCACCTAGTCTTCTCTCTTCAGAAAAGAGTTTACTGGTAACTTCTGAAAAAATTATTTTCTCCTTCCCATGTATCAAAATAGGCTTCATATGCTCATAGGAAGATGGAAGAGACCAGATGAGCCTCAAGGCTTGATCCTCATCATCAATTTTAACTCCAATAGATTCTAGCTCAGAGACAATGCCATTGAGAACACTTAAATGATCTGAAATAGTCGTACCTTCACTCATCTGCAGTGTATGAAACTGCTCATTCAGGTACACCCGATTTGAGACGCCCTTTGTTTGATACAACTCTTCGAGCTTTTCCCAGAGTTCTTTTGCCTTAGATATTCCATGAATATTTGCAAGAACATTCTTGGCCAAGCACAGACGTATCGCACTTGCTGCTCTCAAATCCAGATCCTCCCAATCTTCATCGCTCATTACAGATCTGCTCTTTGTTTCATTAGTCACGCTAGTATCACTGCTGACTTCAGGGATTGGTCTGCCCTTCAACGCCTTGTGTAATCCTGATTGAATCAAAATATCCTTGACTTAAACTTGCCACAAGCCAAAATTGATTCTCCCATCAAATTTCTCCACCTCATATCTGATAGAATTTGAAGCCTTACTTCCTGACATTGCCTCGATGAATTTTACTATAGAAATGAATGGTACTCACTAAGTAAGTTCTCAGGAAAGATTATTCTTTCCTAGACAGAACTTCAAGGTTCCCAGGAAAGATTGGAGGGTCACACTGGACCACTTAAATACCAATCTCCTAGACAGAACCTCCTTAGACTGTACGTATCCACACTACCACACCAAAGCTCCACCCACCAAAAAGAACCTAGTGGCTCTGATACCACTTGTTAGGAATTTGAACCTACCAAATTCATCACAGGATCTACTTTTTGGTGAAATATGAAGAAAACCAGAGAAATAATAACAACACAAGAATTTACGTGGAAACTCCCAAAAACATGAGAAAAACCACCAGACCCAGAGAAGAAAATACACTGTGAAAAATTATTACAATCACACAATTTTTCTCCTCACCCCAAATGACACCCACAAAACTTTCCCACTAGTAAAACTTTAACTCTCACCTCTTTTCTTTTTACAAGAAAAAGCTAATAGAAGACTTTTTTTAGAGTCACAAGTTACTAATTAAGCTTATGACTTGGTGTATTTAACTAGGAGGCTAAACCTCCCTTTTATAGGCCATGGGGCCTCCTCCTTATTTTTCTCCCACCGATGTGGGACTCCAAAGGAGCATAAACCCAACAATTCATTTGTTTTTTCCAGATCGACCATAAAAGGAACCGTGGAATCTTGGTACTCAGAAAGCAAGTCATTGCAGTGTTTTAGTTCTTGCTCAAGTTGTACTTGATCATGCTTGTACAAAAGACGAAGTCCACATTTCTCCATTGTAATGATTGGACAATTGACAAATGATGCTGCAATATGGCTGCGTTGTCGCATACGCATCAATTGATTACTTGGTATGTAGGCTATCCAACAGAAGCCACCTCGAGTAATAAACCGCTTGATTTCATGTCCACTAGTGTGGCAAGAAAGGATTTCATCATCCAGGCCATCTAATGTACTCATTCGAAATTGACAATTGTCAATGAGGGTTTCTAAATCCCTGCGGATTGAAAAAGAAGCATATAGAACAAGTCCCACTATCCAATCTTGGGGGTATATCAATTGCCACCGACTGCCCACTGCTTTGATGAGTGAACCAGTCTTGAACTTTACTCGGAGGGAAACAAAACATATACCTATTGGAGAGATGAAAGTCCTATAAAAATGGAAATTTATATAGTATCAATTAAGAGAGGGAGACAGAGAGAGAGCCAATTAAGTGTGAGGGTATGAATCCTTAACAGCAGGCCAGTTGAGTAGAATATATCATGAGGGCTAGATACTCTGGCCATTCATGGTACGTACAAGTAATGGAGGATTCCGACCTCCAAAATATTTTTGGGTTAAGATTTGTACAAACTCCGTCATATCTCGCTCATAGAGGATAAGAGCGCCACAATCCTCGATCACAATACTAGGGTTGTTGGATGTAAACTGAGTAGTGATGCAGTTGCACTGGTCTAGGTGGCTCCTAAGCCTTGCATGCGATATATACAGACAAAGACCAAAGGAATCACCATGGCTACATTGGCATTTAGGGAGGACTACGGAACAAGTTGCTAGACCTCCATCTATGTCCAAGCTACATATCAACTCGTGAACATTATTCAAGGCATCAGCCAAAGTTTCAATTCCATGAACTCTAGTACTTAGCACTGTATGCAACACAATTCCTCTCCAACTAGTATCTTTAGAGAGATTGTATGGTAACGGGATCGACATGGATGACCCATGCTTTTTATTGAACCACTTTCGAATTGCAGCCTGAGGCATCCCATAATATTCTTCACTCTGACGAATTTGCTCCTATACAATATTATAGAACTGGAAAATTAGAAGGAAAGAAATGTTTTAGTATGAGAGAGAGAGACAGAGAGAGAGATCTCCATCCACATTGGCTGAAAGTGTGTATCTAGCAAAGAAACCTCACGGGAAGCCAAGGTAAGGCAGTTAATAACAGTGAATTCTCCTCCACCTGAAGTCGACACTACAACTTGATTGGCATAATTTTGGAGTGAAGTACATTCTCGAGCCATTATAAATTGTGTAGTTTAAGGAAGATTTGTGTAACGCCCCAAACCCGGGTGGCTTGGAGAATTACTACCTGTCACTCACAAACATGTCTCCCAACACATCCAAAGAATAATCTCCAAAAACTTCATAAATGAAATCAATCTCGTATCTTCTCGATAATCTCATTACAAACTACACACAATCTTAAATGCAATAATAATAAAAACATATCAAAGGGTCCACAATCTCCCGGTAATAGTAACATACCAAACTGATAAAACCATAGCTCCTACTAAACCTGAAGATATAATTAAAACTCAAAGACATTAAAATTAAGAATATCATAAGTCATTCTTCTAACCACATTTCCTCAACTTAAACACGTTTACCAATCTAATCCAAGTCCTCATTTGGATTCTCCACATCATCTGAAAAATATTATCATGATAAGGGGTGAGTTATCACAACTCAGTAAGCAGAAATCATATGCTAGGGTGCAAACATGAGCATTTACAAAGAATAGTATGCAGAACAAAATATTTTCCAGAGTTATCGTGCAGAACATAACATATTTTCAAGAGTAACAGAGCGATGGTTTTAAGACAAGTAAAAACCCATAGTGTTTTGGCATAACATAAACTAAGTATTATCATCAAATCAAAACAGAGCATCAAACAGAGCAGAGACCATGTTTCACCCCCGTGGTAGGGTTGTGCTAATCCCGGTGGCCAAACCAGGCAGAGACAGAGGTGAAATCTTTCTTTTATTCTTCTCGAAGCCCCGAGTGTGCACACAGTAAAGACCACAATAAAACCACTTTGTTTCCAAAGTGGGTGCACTCAGAGACAGACAAGTTGGTACCAACCCAAACAGAGCAGAGCATAACAGAGCAGAGCATAGCAAAGCAGAGACAGAGTCAGATACGAAAACCAGTAGACCATGCCAAAGGTTTTCAGATGTTATATCAAAATGATACAGAGTACTAAAACAGAATCAAACAGTTTACACACGCTGAACACAAAAGCCAAAACATCTTCCTAAATAAATACACAACTTTTCATATTCTCAAAATCGCTCATTTTTCAGATTTCAAAAATCACATGACAGAATTTAGCTCATATCTACACAATGCATGTCAGAACATATTTTTCTCTTTTTTCGTACAGATTTCATGAGTATGCAAATAAACGACCGAGGTTGGTTTTGTTTTTCCCAAGTTCTCATTTCACCACAAAAATATGCAAAGTTTTCAGAAAATCAACCTCAGTCTCAAATAATTCGTGTAAGGCCTAGCATAGAAACCCCGCTTACCTGACTCCTGCAGCGTATTATCTATACCTTGAAATTGTCCTCTATTAATCTCGACACCTATTCATAAAAACAAAAGAAATATACACCGAGTATTATATGACAATTGGCACAACCTCCTCTAATAATTATAGAAAAACCCACAATTTAACACACTAATTCAACCACTTAACAACATTGGACAACGCGCATTCCAACTCAAGATACCATATACTAATCTTAATATTTATTAAAACACCCACCAAAGCCAACGACAAACACCAAAAATCAAAATATCAACCCCACTTCAATGGCCCCTATCTCCAAGCAATCATCACAACTCAACCAAAACTACAATAACAATGTAACTTCAAATGATTTAACCTCCACTCCAAACTGTCGTATAGCAACCTGAACCATAAAAAAAACAGCCCCTAATCACTCTCAAGTATCACTTGGTTTACTGTTCGGCCAACCCATAACAATCCACAATTCCAAGACCACTCCAACACAAAGTGTTTACTTACTCTTGAAAATGCCCAAGAACTCACAACCTACACTTTCAAATATTTTATTGAATTGAAATAAATTGACTTGAAAATAAAGTGTGTGTGTGAGCGTAAGAGACCAAGAACGAGGCTAACTTACCAACGAAAATGAATTTCTCCCGTAATGGTTTGACTAGTTACACGAGAAACCGAAAACTGAAAGTCCAAGAACTAGGAATCACAAGCCACGGAAACCCAAGAACCGACGAAAATACAACTCAAACTCACGGCAACCAAAACTGTATAGATGAGGAACATCAAAAATAAATACCAAAAGCAGAATCTGTACACTACAGCAAGGGAAACCGAAAATCAAAGGAATGAAGATGGAACTCTTACCAGTCGGAAATGGAGGGATGCGAAGTGATGCCCATGTGTTGCATAGGAAAACCGAAATGCAAAATGGAGAGAAAACAGAGGAATGCAGCAGACGGCAACCACCGAAACTAAGTGCAGCGCAAGAGAGAAAATCGAAATTGAAGAAGTTTAGGGCAAGTGTTTCGGCAACAGGAACAAAAGTCAACGAAAAGAAAAATGAAAAGAAATGGAAAATGAAAGAGTAACGTGGGAGAAAGGAAATGCGGGAGGAAAAGAAACCGAAAGGAAACTGACTGTGCGAGAAGAAAGGGAGGAAGAAACGGAAAAACAGAGGAGAACTCTTACCTCCCAAAACGACGCCGTTCGGTGGTCATACTAAGCACTAAAATGGCTGGGCCATTTTCACGCAAGGTCCGGGCCACTTTGATGAAGAAACTGGGCCTTAAAATTTGGCAATAATTGAAGCCTTCTACAATGATCCAAATAAAGAAATTTAAGCTTTGGAAGCAGGGAAATGCTCTGTGGCGAGCGTGTGAAATTGTTTCTGTTCAAATTCAGAGACTCCAATGAGGATGAGCCACTAAAATCGTCGGGGAGTGCTGTAAAACCCAAGCCCAGACTGATTCTCACCAAAGGGGCATTACGGCGTCGTTTTCAGGTAAGGCTTAAGCCTTTGTTTTGTTTTCTTTTCCTCCGACGGTTTCTTCCTCTCTCCCTCTCTGATTTTCAGTTTTGCTTGTTCCGAATCTCAGTCCCACTTTTTCATCAACTTCTCAACCGAATCTCTTTTTTTTTCTTCACTTTCAGAAGTTTCACTCTCATCAGACTCTCTCCCTCTCCCTCACATTAGTTTGTCACCCTCGCCTCCAAAGCCCACGGTCCCAGACGATATGGCAACGCCACTGCCTCGAACCACCTAGCATTGATGCCCAGCGTCCTGCCAACCAGCTGCCTCTCAACACCTCACCAGACCACCGCTGGAAGCCACCAGTCGTGCCTGGCTGCAGCAAGATGGGACACCCCCACGGCCAGGGCCTCCGTGTTCTCAAACGAAAACCACCCCACAGACTTGCACCACCCAGCCACTGCCTTGTACACACCACCACCTTGCAAGCCTCCCACGTTCCCTCGATTCCAGCCACCACTTCATAAAGGGAGCTCCACATTGCCGCCACCATCGCACTCTAAGAGACCTCTGCTTTCTCATGCCAAAAACAGAGCATGCTTTCCTTCAAACTTCGCCTCTATGCAAGCCTCCCAGTTACTTGTCGTCCGTGCATCGTAGCCCAGCCGTGAATCCGCAAGTGGAGCCACCGCAGATAACGAAGCAAGATTCCATGGTTGGACTGCAGCCCCCGTTGCATGGTCTGTAACTCCCTCTTCCTCTTTCTCTCGGTTTGCCCAGACTTTATCGCACAGTTGGTATTTCTCCTGTATTTCTTTTGCATTTTTGCAAGTATTTCCGTTTCTAATTTTTGGTCCCTACCTACAGATTTGTTGAATGGTATAAATAAGCCACTTTTAATACTTTATCGTATAGCATTTGTAAGCATGGTAAAGAAATTGTTTTAAATATATTTATATTACTACATTTAGTTTTTAAGTCAGTATGCTTTCTTGCCATTTGATATTTATTTTGATATTGAGTTTGATTTATTTGAGATGTTTCATGTGGATAATGTTTAGCGTGAATTATAATTTCATATAGATAATATTTAAAGATCTAAAATTTTAGTTATATAGTAATAATAGTTATAACTATTTTTCAGTAGTAAATAACAAGATTTTAGCATTTTATTCTAAATGCTTTAAAATCGATTTAAGTATATTTTTCTAAACGAGTTTTTCATTGTTTATATTATTTGGATTCAAATATTTTATGAATTAATATTGTTTAAGAAATTTATGACTTCCTACTAGATTATATGTTGGCAGTATTAAATTAGTGTTTTAATAATAGTTTACAGAGATATGAGTTTTTATTATGATTATGTTAATTTTCAAAATGAGTTTAAGTTGTTTTGCCATATTTGATAAAATTATATTATGATAAGTTAAGATTATTTTTTTATGATAATATATCTATTAGATTTCTAATAACTATACAGTTATCTAAGCCATTTTCGTAGTATGAATTTAAGTAGATTGAGAGTTTTAGCAGTTCTTTTAGAAATTTAGTAACGTTTAGTATTCTGTATAGGTAACGATTGGTATTCATTCAGCACGATTGTGGAAAGATTCAGGAAAACTAAAAAGTTCAGGTAAGCGGAGTTCCTATGCTAGACTTTATACGAGTTATTAAGACTGAGATTGACTTTCTGAAAACTTTGCATATTTTGTAATGAAATAAGAACTTGGAAAAAAATCAACATCGGTCACTTATTTGCATTACTCATGAAATCTGTATGAAAAAAGGAAAATATATTCTAACATGCATTGTGTAAACATAAGCTAAATTTTGTCGTGTTGTCTCTGAAATTTGAAAAAGAACGATATTGAGAATCTGAAAAATTGTACATTGATTTTGAAAGATGCTCCGACTTTTGTTTTCAGTACGTAAGAATGATCTGATTATGTTTTGGTACTCCATTTTATTTTGATATGGCATCTAAAAACTCTAAAAACCTTTGGCATGGTGTACTGATTTTGTATCTGATTTTGTCTCTGTTTTGCTCTATTATGCTCTCCTTTGTTTGAGTTAATACCAATTTCTCTGTTTCTGAGTGCACCCACTTTGGAAATAAAGTGTTTTTATTGTGGTCTTTCCTATATGCACACTCGGGGCCCCGAGAAGAATAAAGGAAATATTTCACCTCTGTCTCTGCCCGGTTTGGCCACCGGGGTTAGCACAACCCTACCACGGGGGTGAAACATGGTCTCTACTCTGTGAGATGCTCTGTTTTGATGTGATGATGATATTCAGATTATGTTATGCCAAAGTACTTTAGGTTTTATATGTCTTAAAACCATCGCTTTGTTACGTTTTAAAACATATATTGTTCTATATGATAACTCTGGAAAATATTTTGTTCTGCATATTGTACTCTGTAAAATGCTCATGTTTGCACATTCGTATATGTCATCTGCTTATTATGTTATTGATAACTCACTCCTTATCTCTACAACATTTTTCAGATATTTTGGATACTTCAACGGAGGTTCAAGAATAGGAAGTATGGGTAAGGCTTTGTGAGCATAGTTTGTTAAATACAAAGCGGGTACTTGTTATTGGAGAATTTTTATTGAATAGTTTCGTTTTGCTCTGTTGACTTAGTACTTCAAGAAGTTGTCATTTATTCTGAGACTTCGTCGTATTCTTAGTTATTTATTTTGAGGTAGATGGTTTAAAGTAATGAGGTCTATAAGTAATTGAGGAATTTGAGTTTATATTTATGCAGTGAGGTATGATTTTTTTTAGTGTTAAGAAGTAACTCTCTGACCCATCCAGGACCGGGGCGTTACAAGTGCTCCATCCAAAAGATTGAGGGGTGCACCAATTGAAAATAAAATAGGGAAAGGAGGTTGACCTTTACATCCAGAGAGAATGAGAGTTTTAAGAGCAGGTAAACAACAAACGACACTCGGAAAAATCAAAAGCATTTTGCACCCTACAAGATTTAGCAATGTCAAGCTGGTTAGATGTTGAATTGATAATGGGAGTTCCTCAATGGCAATCCCATCCAAATAAAGCTCAGACAAATGGTTCATATTCTGCCCAATCTCGAGGAACTTATCGAATCCAGAACAACCCGATAAGATCAAAAGATTCAATGATTCCAAGTTGATCTCATGTGGAAGGCTACACAGACATTTACAATCTTTGAGATTTAATAGAATAAGATGACTGAGAGCTCCAATAGATGGGTGAACTTCGTATAATCCTCTACAACCTTCAAAAATTAACATTTGAAGGCTTGGGCATCCAGAGAAATCAGGAGTCATCAACAAGTTTTCAGAGCCACTGAAGTCCCCGGTCCAAACCAATTACAGTTTCCAACTAATGTTTCTAATTGTTCTTTTTCATCCACATCATCAAGAACAATAAGAACTTTTGTGTAACGTAATCTATACCTTATCGCATCAATTCCTTTCAGCACATCCCATTTTTCTTGATCATCCTTCAACTTCATATCAGAAAGGAGATTTTCTTACAAAGTAACTAGACCATTTCTTTTAGAAACCAAACCAACATTTTCAAGAAAGCTTCTAGCTCGGAATAGATGATTGAACTTTTGGAAAAAAACTCGTGCAAGAGTTTTCTTGCCCATTCCACTCATACCGCATATCCCTATAAAGCAAACATCATCCAATCCAATATCTAAATGCAAATACATTTCCTTGACACGAGAGTCCATGCCAACAAGGTTGTCCAATACATGAACACTTGGGTGGGTGTTGCTCAATTCACTAGATATGCTTTTAACAATGGTTTTGATAAACTTAGACTCATCGCTGTAAAATAAACAAATAAAGTTTATTTTATTGATGATTCAACTCAAAACCAACACATGAAATCAAAAAGAGATATGTAAGGGTTGATTCTTTGTGTGTTCACCTTAAACTAGTTAAATTTATTATAGTAACATAGTTGAGCATGATTTGGTTGAAAACTTGGCACATCTAATTGAAAATGAATAACTTCTCGAGATCAAAGAATTAAAACTTGGTTTAATTTTAATCAATTAGTTGAAAGGGGCATATTGATGTTTAATTTAAGCAGCGTTGCTCACTATATATATTGTTGTGGGTGTCCATCTTTGGTCCAGATGTGGTGTAAATTTTAAACTCCAGTTTTACACTACATATAATATGTTTGATAGGGTAGTGAAAAATTGCATCTTCTTGGTTGTGTATACAAAAAGGCTTATAGATTATTTATTTTCAAGAAAATAAAGTGATTATTTGTACGAATGTTCTTTCTAATGAAAATGCCTTGTGTGGGATTGCAAAGAAAGTTCAATATATATTGAGTCAATACCTCCAATATTGAAGAACCCTAAAGTCAAGAAAATGAAAATGACTTTGAAGCTACACAAGAAATGTCTCCTACTAGTAAGAAATGACTTTGAAGATCATGCAATTAAAGAAGTACCACAAAAGAAGTAGATAAAAGAAGAAATTTATGTGACTAAGAGTAATTAAACTTAAGAGCTTGGGAGTTTTAGGAGACTCATAGAGAGAGGATATTTTTTATATCCATTGGGTCGTTTTGGCCAATCTCTCTGCTTGCTTGCGAAATGTATTTTTGATAATCATTGGGTCGTTTTGGCCAATCTCCTTGTGGCTGACGTATGATTTGTCAAATATATTTACATATCAAAATGTATATGTATTTAAATAAAATGATAAAAAAAAAAAAGATAAATTACATGTTAGTGTATGGTGTAAGGGATGATAAATAGAATTTTTCTATCTAAAATTCCTTCTTTTTGTCATCCTTTAATACTTCTCTAAGATGAGAGACCAAAGGGACGAATGTAGTGCCACGTGGACAATCCAAAAATAGTTTTCCTAGGTACAAACGGGATGTGCAAGCGGGAGGTAAACGGCCTGTATGTGGGAGTTATGTTGAATAAAAAAATAAAAAGGACAAAAGCAGGCCCCTCTCTCTGTCTTTCTCTTTCTTCCTCCGTTTCTTCTTTCCTTGTACGTCTTTCTCTATTTTTCCTTATTTGTTTTCTGGGATATAGCTTTCTTCAATTATTTCGTCTAAGCTAGTTCTGTGTTTTTTGTCCAGAATTTCTACTGGGTGATTTCTACAACATTCATGGTAAATCACTTTTTCATACTTCTATTTTATTATTGGGTGATTTTATAATGTTTCTTGAATGCGGTGGGGGAAGATGATGGCCCATGACCATTTGCATCATCTGGGAGGTTTTTATTCAAAGAAAAATGTTAAAGGTGAATTAAAGGTGTTTATTAAATTTTCAAGCATTCTAGACTTCTAGTCCTGTAGAATTTTTCGGACAACTTACAGTGGGAGATGAACTAAGAGATTGAAGATCCTTTAGATAACCAATGGAAGATCCTTTAGATAACAAAAAGCATCTCTTAGATGGAAATACCCCTAAATCAAATAAGCTTGAAGCATTTTAAATAACTGGAGTTTCAAATACCAACAACAGTAATACCACCACCACCACCACCTGCGGAAGATCCATTGAGCAAAAAAGAGCAAGCCTCAAGCAATGCTCTTCCACGCCAATCTCAATACCATCTTTCTCTTTCTCGCTTCTCTCATCTTCCTCCAACCACTTAATCTCCATAGCTCTTGATTATGAAGTCGGTATCCTCTCTCTCTCTCTCTCTCTCTCTCTCTCTCTCCTACTTTTTTTTTTTTGGGATTTAAGTCTAAGTAAATCATTCCATTGTTGGGTGGTTGAAGTAAGGATGTGCTGGTGACAAGGGAGAGGCTTGAGCTTGTCACTAGTTGTGGTTTGTGGACAATGGTGGATATGTGGAATGTGTCTCCCTCAAGATCGGGTTCCTTAGTTGCATGAAGTACTTATTGCTAGCACAAAATACAAAAAACTCCAAAGAGAGAAAGTGGGAGTGCATTCTATGAGAGTGGGTGAGAAAAAGAACATGCCATGGAAAAAGAATGGGAGAGAAAGAGGGAGTAAAAAAGAAAAAGTGGGACCCAAGCTATCAAACGATTGTGTCTCGACTACACACATCGACTGCATACAGAGTTTTTCATCCAAAAAGGATCAAATGCATCACAACAGCATTTGTCTTGATAATATAAAAGCTTATTCGTCCACGTCAAAGGAAAATTCTTGCATAATATCCACCCTAATTGATTGGGGGATGTGGTCCCATCTCTAATGCTTGTCCCGAGATTTGACCTTCGCATCGAGACGCAACAAGGACTACCCCAGCTTCTGCTGATTCTCGACCACCCACTCCCAGTACTTCTTCATCAACGCATGCCTTTGGAAAAGCTCTTCCAAAGCCCCCTTCATCTCAAAAAGCTCAAGGTCGACAAACCGATGAGCCTCTTCGGCACCCACCACTGCTCCAGAAAGTTCAATGCAACGTTGTTCAGCACCTACCAACTCCCTCTAGGAAGAGCCTAGTTCCAACCTAAGACTAGGCAGTTGCGCCTAAGTGGAACCCCGTTCTGCCCTCAGCAATGTTAGCTCAAAGCTGTTCTGGGCACTAACCTCCCTCACCTGCATGAGTTCATTTCGGAGGCAGGACACTCTTCACGAAGAATGTTTAGATCACCCTCCAATGAGTGGGCATAACCATCTAACTGCCAAAGGAAGATCTCCACCTTGGCTTTCTCAAACTTCCACTACAAAGAAATCAAGCACTCTAGCAAAATTAAGAATACCTCGCCAAAATTTTTTATACACATGAGCTCAAGAGAAGCAATGATATTGATTTCAAGTAAATATGATCATGTGATAATTTGGCGGGTCTATTCACCAAAGCATTACCGATTGCAACAATTAAGAAGTTAGTACACAAAATTGGAATGTGTCAACTCAATGATATTTCATCATAAACGATTGAAACTCTACATACTTTTGAGGGGGAGAAAATCATCAAACGGATTGTACTCTTTTTCCTTCGCAAAGGTTTTGTCCCATTGGATTTTCCTTCGCAAGGTTTTAATGAGGCAATCCTAAATGCATTCCAAGGTACATAAGAATATTGTACTCTTTTTCTTTAGCCATTGATTTTTTTTCCCATTGGGTTTTTTCTTGGCATTTTTTTAACGAAACATGTTCTTTTATGTATGGTCATCCAATGGAAAGTATTGTAAATACATATATTTAATTAATGACCATGTAGACTACATCTTATTGTGTTTATTACACATGTGATTTGGCATAACGCCCAGTCTTTTGAGGTCTAGAGAGTTAGCTTTTGCAACCTAAAACCATTTACCATAACATATTATACTCCAAATTTTTCATAAAATACAAATTCATTTATTCAAACTAAATGTGTATATCCTTCCCCCAGAACACCAAACAAATACTTCAATGAAATAAATTAAAACTCCACAAAGACTCAGAAATATCCATAACTCAAAATATCAAAATAACATAAAATCATAAACCTACTAAATAAGACTCTCCAATAAATACTTTTACCCATTTGACACTTATTCCTCTACGATCATCAAACCCTACTAACACTTTCTACTTTTGACTTCCAACTGAGGCATCAAAATTATCTGAAAAATATTGTAAAGATAAGGGGTGAGTTATCAACAACTCAGTAAACAAATAACATATACTAGTATGTAAACATGAGTATTTACAGAGTTCAGAATGCTGAATAAAGCATTTACTTTCAGAATACATAATCAAAATAGTTGTCAAAAATATTAGAGCGAAACTTTCATAAGCATTCTTATTCAAAAATAAAATCATTTGGCATATCATAATCCGATACATCATCTTCATATCATATCAGAGCATCACATCGGAACAGAGACCATGTTTAACCCTCGTGGTAGGATTATAAATCACTATTATACCCCTGGTGAGGCCGTATATCACAATTATCACCCGTGGTAGGGTCGTATATCACTATTATTACCCGTGGCAGAGCCGTATACCACTACTATCACCCGTGGCAAGGTCGTATACCACTATTATCACCAGTGGCGGGGCTATAACTAAACCAAACCAAAAAACAAAATCAGAACGTTATGCAAAAGGTTTTTTAGATGCCACATCATATCAAAATAGAGTACTGAACAAATTCAGATCATTTCACATATTCAAAAACAGATTCAGAACATCTTCACATCGCATGCACAAATTTTCAAATGTAATATTCGCTATTTTTGCCAGTTCAAAAACAGAATGCCAAAAATCAACTCATGTCTACACCAGTCATGACCAAAAAAAAATATTTTTTCATTTCATACAGATTTCATGATTAATGCAAAACAAATAAATAAAGTTGTTTCAAGTTTCTTTTCATAAAAAAACATGTATATTTTCTAAAATCAAGCTCAGTTTATTTCTTTTATGCAAAGTCTAGCACAGGAACCCCACTTATTTGGACGTTTTAGTTTTTTAGAATTTTTCTCATAACAGTGCCGAGTAAATATTAATCATCGCCTATAAAATAATCACATAGCTTCCGTAAATTTTTTATCGAACACGTATTTTGATACTTCAACCTTAAAGGTTAAAATAACCTATTTCTCCTAAATTTTTAAAATTCTCTTAACCCTAAAAATCATTACTTCTCCAAATTTCAGTGATATCCATTTAATTTATCCGTCTAATACCTTAAACTCTAAATGAATTTATGTAAAATAAATTGTATGGCTAACATATTTATTCAATTAAATCTAAGTTGGTCACATCCAACTTAATATTTACTTTACATGATTATAACTGTAACAACCCGATCCTAAGATTAGGATATAAGATAAGTTTTATGTATTTTTTATATAACTAGAAATATTCTATTATTATTATTATCATCATCATCATCATCATCATCATCATCATCATCATTATTATTATAAGATTTTACAGTTGTTAATTTTAATAATTATTATTATAATTTTGTTTGAATTTACTAGAGTTTTGTTTTATTATTAATAATTATTACTAGAGTTTTGGGTTGAATTTAAATCTTGTTTCTTCCTATCCCTACGACATTCACAACAACCGAGTTACATATTCACATTACCCAGTTTTTCTACCATTTGTTTCTCTAGGGTTTTTATCAGTTTCTCCCTATATATATGCATTTCACACTTCACGCAACACAGAGAAGGAAAACTCATGCACTCGTCAAAACTTCCCCACGTCTCAGCCCTGTTCTACACTCCTCAAAACAGAGCAACCAAACTAGGGGCTACCGCAAAGCCGCACGGACACCACTCAGTGAGATGTAACAACCGAAAAGGCTGCGACTCGACGACGGAACTGCCGCGGTGACCCCACTGTGCAGACCATGCATGACAGTGAAGGACCTCTGAGCGCTGTCACGTACACCACGCTACGGCCTCTTGTAGTACCCATAGACGAGCACCTCGACGCAGCCTTCGTTCTACGTAACTAGCCGTTGAAAAACCACCAATGCAATACTCTGTTTTACTGTACCTAAACAGAGGAAGAATTCTTCCCCACCGTGAGCCACAAGCTAGCCACCCACGTCGCCAGCTCCTCCGCGAAACATGCCACCTACACAAAGATCACCGTCGGACCACCTCCCAGCAACCCTCTCGGTAAGCTTTGCCGCCGCTCTCTCTCTCACTTTCGGTTGCTTTTTGTCTCCCTCTCTCGGCGTCGCACCACCATAAGGACCCTCCAGATGCGCCGCCGTGACCGCCCCAGCCGCCAGAGCCATCGTGCTGTGCAACCCCTCTTGGTGAGCCCCTGCCTCATACGTCTCTCTACCACTCCCCCAACCTCTGTTACTTTGATGTTTTAAGTTTGTGTTCTTTTAGATTTTATTTGCTACAGGTGTTAAATGAGATTATATATATGCCCTTTTAATCTAGTATCTTGGAGAATTGTTTTAAATTACATTCATAAGTTTATATATGTTAATTATGGACAATATTAAGTCATTTTATTTAAAGTTGAGTTGGGCTTAATATTTTAAAGGTCAGTTTTTAATTAAATAAATATATTAGTCAAAGACTATTTTTATAAGGAAGTGTTTAAAGAATTTGAAATATATTTTTAAAGTATGTTATTAAGCCTAATATTTTGTTAATATTCCTTTGTCTATTTAGTAGAATTTAATAAAATTATTATGTTAAGAATATTTAAACAATATTAGTATTTATTAAGTTTCTTATAAGATTTAATAATTATGTTAAGAAATGAAACTTAGTTTAAGAATTGAAATTTTATGACTTATTTTAAAATAGCTCAAGTATTTTACTAAATTATAAATTAGTATTTTAGTAATTTAAATACTAAGACTTATTGATTATGATGTTAAACAAAAGATTTATTTGACTATCTTGTAGATTATGAGTTTAATTAAGTATGATATTAGTACTTATTCCCAGACAAATTTAGTGATAGTTATTATTGCATATAGGTGTCAAATTACGAAGTATTATTCAAGAAGAAGCGCAGCGAGGTAAGTAATTTGATCACAAGTTAGGATCATCACAGTTCAGTTTATAGATTATTATTATTCAAGCCAGTTCATTTCCAGCCAATTATTCATGCACCTTTTATGTCATATGCAAATATTTCATCCTATATAGCATACGATCATGTCATTTCGCATCATGTTCAGATTTAGAAATTATAATTATGTATGTGTTATATCATGCATCCCATGTGTATAAGACACATAAGCCATCTTAAGTTCAAGTGCAAGATAAGATCAGATCAGATCAATTAATCAGATGGCCATTTAGATGCATGATACCAATGCAGTTCAGTTTTAGGGTGGATGTGCAAGCCACGAACTCAGTCATGGTCCACCATAGTATGCCAGAATACTATCAGCGGCTCCCCTTGCTGCTGCGGGACATGGGGCCGGTGCACAATCTCGCACATAAGGTTAAGTGTGTTGGACAGTCAGATAAATCAGTCAGATCAGTCAGTTAAGTCAGATAAATCAGTTAAATCAGATAAATCAGTCAGTTAAATCAGTTAAATCAGTCATACATAACATATGTATCAGTATGATCAGTTATGAATTTAAACTCTCAGCATGAAATTTTTATGAAAACTTTATGTTTATTATGTTTACATTGTGATAGATTTCTTGCTGAGTCTTCGACTCATTTTAGTTTGTTTTCATGTTTTTAACCACCCAGGTGAGGATGATGAATACGAGCAGGCAGGTCAGGAATAGAAGAAGCGGTTAATTTTAGTTTCAGACTTTCTAAAATAAAACATGCTTTTATGATATGAATTTATTCAGTTTATTGATTTAATATTTCTGGAAAACATTTTTTATTAGACATTTTTCTACAAAATTAATCCTAAAGTCATTTATTAAATAGGAGATCTCTTTCCGAGTTTATTTTATGAAAAATACGTGACACTCCTAATTTACGGGAAGGGGGTATTACAATAACAGAGTCTATTACAGTAAACATCAAAGTTTCATTTCATAAAAAATGACTTAATCATATCTCAAGCGTTAAAAGAAAATAAAATTAAACACCTACTACTGAGATTTATTTATAAAAGTTTTTATACTAAATAATATAATAATAAGCAATATAATTTAAAACCCTAACTATCTTTTGTAAAAATATTTATACTTAAAATGAATCCTTCACAGAGTAAATAAAAAATAAGCCAAGCATATAACAAGGGGTATTTTTGGGAATTGACCAGAAATATGTATGGGTTTTTCGAGAAGGGTTGGAATTCAATAACAACTTCTAAACTACACACGCTCCAAACTAACTCGTGCAATAGTGAGTAACGTTCTATATCGAGAGAGAGGGAGGTGCACGACAGATCAAGGGTTGGGCAGATGTCGAAGGTGTCGGCATGGTGGCACTACACTAAGAGAGAGAAAAAAAAGTGATGAGAGAGAGAGCTAACATGAGGGAAAGAGAGACGAAGAGATAGTGGGGGAGTTCGGGCGTGGGCTTACCAAGAGGACGGCGAACTTGAAGTGCCTAGCAACACTCTCTGTGCAAGTGGCAATGACATGGAGACGTTGGCAATGTGGGGTGGCTGGTTTGTGGCTCACGATAGGGAGAAAAATTCCTATGTTTTGGTGTGGTACAAACAAAGCAGTCTCGTTGGAGCTTTTCGATGGCTGGGTACAGAAGTGTAAGGCTGCATTGTGGAGTAGTTTTTGGTGTTGCATCACAGCTGAGCAGTGGGCAGAGGTTGCGACGTGGTGGCTTGAGCCTCTAAACGTGGGTTGCTGGACTTCATGTAGGGGTGAAGGTTCTCAACGGTAACACTTGTTGTTACGGTTGAGTTCGTGAGATGGGGGTGGTGGCGCACGGTGGGGCTTTGGGTTATGGTGATCGTCATTTATGATGGAGGAAGGGGCTACAGTACAACGGTGGCTACGACGAGGATTGGTCTCTTTCTCTTCGTCTGTCCAAGTGTTGCGGCAAAGGCTTTTGGGTCATGGCAATGTGGGTTTGATAGCTTGTGGAGGTGAAACAAGATAGGGATTGTGCAATGGCCGGAGGAAGCAACAAGCCTTGGGCAGTTTCTATGTGCATTGCATAAGATGATTTGTTGTACATATGATTTGGTTGGCACAACAAACTACCATGGAGTTGAAGGGTGTCCTGAGGATCATTTGTGATCATAAGAAAAATTGAAGTAAATTATATTTAGCTCTTGAAGAGTCAAGTCTATATTGCAATCTCTCTCAGTCTTATTAATTCTCTTTTGCAATCTTTCAATCTTTTGTTACTTCTCTCGTTTTACAATAGTGAATATGTTATTGAGGTGATTACGTTCACATTATGCGTGTCTAACTCGTGACTACAAATTGATTTTTTGTTGCAAAATGTTGTTGCCTCAAAATATTGGCGGAACTATGAGGCTAGAGGGGGCCATTGTAATGCTTCAATAGAAGGCCCAAACTATATGGTCAATACTTTAAAAAAACTAGTCAATAATACAATTAGATCCCTATTAGAACCTTATAAAAAACAAAAATTTCTCCTTTCCAAGTAACTTGGATCTCATTCACCACCTATCCTTATCTTTATCAGATAGGGTATCAGAACCATGCTCCTCTACCCTCCCAAAAAACAACTAAAATTATTAATCAAATTCAATCAAAACTTGTTAAAAAAATAATGTTGATCCCAAAAATCTTGAAAACTACTTAAAACCTTTCAAAAATATGAAAAATCTCTTCTAAATACATATATGCATCCGCATGTATGCAAGCATCATCATCATTGCATAGATCAATATGGCACCTCCAAAGTCGAATTTTTGGTTCTGCCACTGCCTAAAAAGCCATGGTTTTCTTTTATTGAGCTTCTTCTTGTTGGTAAATTTTACAACTATCCTTTCAAATAAGCTGACTTAAGAGGGATATTTTACTTCTTTTATAATAAGATATAGATTAGGAATATAAACCTGGAATATGAACATTTATATTAATGAAATGAAATTAAGATTCCTTAACAATCTTATTCTAGTTTAATTAAAATTTCACAATAGCAAAAACAATATGTCCGTACACAAAGTGTGTCTTACAATATTTATTATTATGGTATGAATATTTCCTGTAGGTAGTGTTGGATATAATTCACTACAAGAAAAAGTAGTTTTTGCATCTACTTTCAATTCTACTTACTAATGTATAGTGGCAAAAAGGTAACTTTCACTATTTGGGTCAAAATGTCCGTCTACATTTAAAATTGCCATTAAAAAGATTTTTTGGGTGATATATTATAACGGGAAATAATGTCACCGGAAAATAGAATGGTTTTATTACTGTTTGGGTGCAAAATCTTCATCCGCATTTAAAATTGCTGCAAAAAATATTTTTTTCAATGATAATATGTCGTCGTACATAATATCGCCGGAAAAAACCATGGTTTTAATACTGTTTGGGTGCCAAGTTTCCATCGGCATTTAAAATTGCCGCTAAAAGACTTTTTACAGCGATGTGTTGACACGAGAAATAATGTTTTAATTTCGTTATGCTTTTACGCTGACACGTAGATCACCGCTAAAGGTCAAATTGTTTGATATAGAGTGAGAAAAACTAGGGGTGGGCAGCGCTGGCTACAATCCCGCTACCCCGCCCCTGTCCGTCCTGTCCTGTAGGGAGGGGATGGGCTGACCCCAGGGGGCCCCGCCCCCCCACTCCGCTATATATAAAAAAATTAAATATTTTTATAAATAGTATATCCAATTTATTGAAAACTTGAAGTGATATTCAAGTTACTAGATTGTCTGGGTCTCTTAGACCAATATTTATATTAGAGACCAACTTTATTGCTTAAATATGACTATTGTATTGTTTTGGCCTCCAATATAAAGGTTGGTTTAGGAGACGAAGGTAATCCAAAATACAATTCCAATAAGCTTAAATTTATTTTTATATTTATAAAATTTAATTCATAATTTAAATTATACTATCATTTGAGTCCAACAACATATTTTTGAATCCAAAAATAATTTTTAAACCTAATGGGTCATGGGTAAGTATTGGCTAGGGCGAGGGGCGGGGCAGATAAGATTTTCGACCCCGCCCCTACCTCCAGCATTGAAAATCATTCCCGACATTGTGCAGGACGGGTGCGGTCCATGCGAGTATCACCCTAAGAAAAACCTTACTATCTCGATACTCTCTCTCTCTCCTTTATGAACTTATCGAAGTTGCCCCTCCTCGCATCGTCTATCAGCTTGCTACCTCCTTATTGCCTCCTCTCCACGCCGGTGAGTCTCTCTCTCTCTCTTAGTCTCAATTCGTGTCTCTCTCGCTTGCGCCCTCTCTCTCCGTAACTGCC
Organism: Juglans microcarpa x Juglans regia; assembly: GCF_004785595.1. Taxonomy (NCBI): domain Eukaryota; kingdom Viridiplantae; phylum Streptophyta; class Magnoliopsida; order Fagales; family Juglandaceae; genus Juglans; species Juglans microcarpa x Juglans regia. Next base: position 7,186,828 of record NC_054609.1, read on the forward strand.
ACTCAATGATCCCTCTCTCTCTCTCTCTCTAGCTAGCACAATGAAATTACGAAGCTTCACAACTTTTAAGGGATGGAATTAGAGGCTTGTTTTTTTCTCTAAAGTGATGTTGTTGTAATGTTGTTGTTTGCCCCAACTTTGACCTACTCAACATGTGCCTCTGATTTTTAGGTTTATCACTTAGCACCACAATCAACAAAAAGCTGTCGGTAATTCCTACCTGGGCCAACGTCGTGACCAAACTGTGATCTTTTCCGGATTTTATCTGAAGCCAATTAGGGTTTATTAGTTCTTGGAGCATTTATATGGGTGGGATTGGGACTACAACAAGATCTTCAATATTTTTCTGTCAGATATTTTGTGGCCCAAATGATCCATGGTGCTATGGGGGAAAAAAGAGTTGGAGTTTGTGGTGAAAAATCTTCTTTTGCAAACCATCGTTTGTGGTTAAGGTATACAAACAAAAATATGTTTGTGGTTGGTTTATTTCTCCAGTTTTAACCACTACAAAGGGCACTGCCCTACTTCTTCTCATATCTAACTTCATTGGGAATGGATTTTCATGATCCATGTTTTAATTAAAAATATTGGATATCATAGTTGATTTTTCTGGTTTGATGGGGACTGAATATAAAATGTTTAATAGCTTTATAATAGGTTTGTAAATTGAGAAATTGAAACAAGAATAATTTAGGTCGAAAAAAAGTTAGCCATTTTTAACCTTCTTATATGAAAGAAAAAGTATAAAAAGGAAGTTTACTAGTGAAAGTTTTGTTACCCTACCTGAACATGGTTGTGTGTATTGGTTATAGTCTTCTTTTTGGTTGGCATGACTCAAAGGGTCACTTATTTTTTGGTTTTATTGTGATTATAATTTATTACCATGTTACTATCTTTATTTTTTATCTTGACTATGAGAACTTTGATAATTATATGCTTCAAAAAATAATCCCTTTCCATGAAGTCACTAGTGTACGAAGGGCGAAGACAACAGAGATCTTCCCTAATGCCATAGAAATTGTTATGGGAGGCAAAGAGGCAATTCTAGATATGGATTTTCATTTCTTCCCTTTGGCTTTGTAGAGATGATGTACATAAGAATGTGGCTGAATTGTTTTTGATAATATCTTTGTCATTTCAATATCAGCTGCAATGTCTTAATCCAACTATTATTTTGCAGCACTTCTTTGCATCTATTCAAAGTCAGCTTAATAGTTGGGGGGAGTTGACTTAACAAATCTTTTGCGGCACAAACTGACAACTGGATTTGACGGAACAATTTGAAAATATGGCGAAAGGTCCAACGTAGAAATCCAAAGAGTCACGACCACAGTTAGTAAGCATCAAGAAAAATGGCAGGAACCTAGACCAGTTTCTGATTTTTAAATTAATCTAGACAGAAGCTGATCCTCAATAACACAGCACACTCGACTGAAGTGGCAAAACTAGATTTAAAATACGAGTGTCGCTATACATCAGCCGCACTCTCCGCACACCTCACATGATTTTTTCTTTTTTTTTTTTTTTTTTTTTTTTTGAACTCAGCACATGGTGTGCTGCAGCTATAGGCTGATGTAAGTAATTACACTTAAAATAAATGTCACGGTTTGAATTGAATTCACAGTTAGTTGCTTCTCTCTCCCGTTTCAAATCTTCTTTTCCCCCCCGTTTCAAATCCCCCCCGCCCCCCGGGCATTGCTTTCTCTCCCGAAAGCCCCTCTGTTTTCTCTCCCCCTTCATTGCATCCAGATCTCTAGAGCTTCTCTATCTCTTTTGCAAAAATTGTGGTCATGTAACACTTCTGCAAATATAATAAAGGAAATCTACATAATAGTGTAGCTCTCTACGAGGGGAGCGCCTCCAGAAGATTGATGAGGAAAAGATAAGATAAGATAAGTTTTTTGATAAATTCTAGATGATTCCCAAAAAGTAGGGTTCCTGCATACAAGTAGGGACCTGCTGCTAACAGATATGACCAGGCCAAGGAGGCTCATTAGTACGTATTGCAGGGACTGTTAAATAAAAGAAACTACTAACTATAAAGGTTTTGGGTTCCGGAACCCCCAAATTTATTTTTATTTTTTAAAAAAAGTTCAAGGTTCATGGCCCACTTACAACCCAAATTAACCTAACAGACTAAATAAAATAACATAACAGGCTAAATGAAATAATTAGGCTAGACAGCCCAATGCATCGGCCCACTGTGGCAGGCCCAGCCCCTAGAATCACTTCAGAGAAGTACATGGTTCGAAGTACTCCAGAAATGAAGCGTCTCCTCTCACGCGTTGGTCTTCTCTTCAGTCTACGTCCAGAACCTCGAGCACAGCACCCCTAACGCAGCCCTAGCCTCGCGGTCTCCGCTTGTGACAGGTCGTTCATCGTCATTCATCGAAGGGAAATCGTCCAGAACTGCGGCCGCGGTCATCGTAAGTTTTTGTTTTGAGAAGCATATGGGTTTAGGTTCTCTTTTCTATAGCTCATATATTGTTGTTGTGTTTTTGTATACTTATAAAAAACAAATATATATTGTTGTTGTATTCCCTGGCTTGGCAAAACGTTTGAATTTCCTTTTCCCTGAAAAGCATATTCCAAAACAAAATTAGCGTTTTTATCAAAGTTCTATTTTTTATTGTTTATCTAGTTCTTTCTACATTGGTTTCTCATGTGGAACCATAGAAGTTTACTTCTTGTTGAGGACCCATTGGTGAGTCGTGGTTGCTGATTTTTTTTGGAAACCAATTTGTATGTAATTTTTGGTTGCTGAGGCTATGCTAATGAGGCATGGTTGCTGATTATTTTTTTTTTTTTTTTTTTTTTTTTGTGCCCATCAGCTGTTTGATGGAAGTCCTGAACCAGTTTCTAGTGTTTTTTTTATTTTGTGCCCATCAGCCTATTTTGTGCCCTCTTGTATATTGTAATTTTGGACTTGTAAATCAGTGTAGGGATGCTAAAATATGCACTTTATGTTTAAAATGAACTATTTTAGTGAGCATCATGAGGCCTTCCTAAATTTTCAGATGAACTGAGGCAGCAGACGCCGTGGTGGCAGTGGTTTAAAAATGACTACTTTTATAGAATGTGATCAACAGAACATGGTGGCAGTGGTTTAAAAATAAGAAGAAAAAACAAAGTTTTAAGGCCCAATCTCTGAAAATAAAGTTCCCTCATGAAGACAGTGAGGATTTCTTTTTTTTAAAACCCAAGAGTCGCGACCACAATTAGTAAGCATCCCGAAAAATGGCAGGAACCTGGACCAGTATCTGATTTTTATTTGTTTAGGTAGTAGCAGTTGGTGTTGTAGTGGAGATTAGACGTCGATAGCATTAGCATCCAAAGCTGAACCAAAAATGTTACTTCTGAGAAACCGCCTACTCCCTTCTCCTTCTTTGTTACTTCTGCCTAAATCCACATCTTTCCCCCTCTCTATCCCAACCCGTCTCTCCCACTCCACCCGCCGCCAATATCCAACCCAGAATGCAACCTCAGCCTCTACCTCGAAGACCACTCAAACACCACCTATCTCCGATGCCGCCCGGTTTGTCCGGACAATCCTGTTCGTTCCGCCCGGAGTTGACCCGGACGAGGTCACTGACGACATGGTCCTGCCTGGCTCAAACATCGTGGTCGGACCCTACACGGGTGACTCCCGGATTAAGGAAGTGGAGTTTGTGAAGAGCAGCGGAAGGGCCAAGGATTGTCCCAAGGATGACCGACCTGAGTTTGCAATTCTGGGTCGCTCTAATGTTGGCAAGTCTTCGCTTATCAATGCCCTCGTTCGCAAGAAAGAAGTTGCTCTTACATCTAAGAAACCAGGTTTTGGTTTTAATTCATCCCCACCCCACAAAACAAAAGTAGTGTTTTCTCTCTCTTTTTAGTAGTTTCATAGGATTTGGTCTCTGGTTGTTTCTAATTTGTTGTGTTATTTGTGCAGGAAAGACCCAACTTATCAATCATTTCTTGGTAAATAAGAGCTGGTATATCGTGGATTTGCCTGGTTATGGGTAAGTCCGGGCTACTAACTCTAAACAAGTTTAAAATTCAATTTTTAGCTTATTTTTTAAACCTCTTTACTTTATGCGAATTCAGTGGATCAATGTGTAGCATATAAGCATAGTTAGTTCGAAGAGACAGACTAACGTGCATTTCAAGGATTTGAATTTGCCAATTTGTGTCTGTGTGTAGATATGTTCATGTCATAATATATCGTTTGAACTCATCTCCAGAAAGTTTTGATCTTTCTACTGGAGTATGGTTAGCAGGACTGTGTATCTTGCTGACACTTGGGTTGAGACTTGATAATCCTTGGATTCTTGATTTCTGTTATATTCCTATGTGATAATAAATATATAGGGCTCTCCTTGAATGCTCGATGACTGTCTTTTGAGAAATGATTATTTGATCTGTTGAGATCCTACCCTTTTGGGGGGTTTTTTTTGCCACAGTGGGTGCATATTGCTATGTTTTTCCTTTCCTTTTTTCTTTTTCATTTGTGTGTGCACGTATGTTATATGGACAGTGCACAGAACAAGCATGCATAGCAATCTCTCCATGGCTGCATTAACAGCTAAAGTGCGTTACATGAGACCGTGTTAATTATCTCCTGCAAAATTACGTGTTGATTTTTGTGTGTGTGTGAAGGTTTGATTTTATGCTGGGACCCATTAAGAGGTGCCAAAAATATTTAGTCTGTAGTTTTCTCAAGGTTGCCTTACCCAATGATTGTTTTGACGATGTGCAAGTGGCATTGCAGTATCACGTTCATAGTATTTGTGGACTACTTACATAGTGGTCTTGTTCCCCTTTATTTCCTTTTCGATTAAAACAAAAATATTGTTGCAGAAGTGTTTCACTGCTGTACGTGAGACACAGATTCTCTGTTCTGAATGTTGTCAATTCTTTTTTTTTTTTTATTGGTAAATATATTTTATTGATCGTAGGAATAGGCAAAAGCCCAAGTGCAGGGTCATGAATGTTGTCAATTCTTCTTCGATGGAGGGTCTGATATCTAGTCCATCAAAATATTTGATCTCTCCCTCGGTTATGGTAGGTCAAAATTGCAGAACATGGTCAGTCTGGGAGTGAATAGAACTGAGCATTGTCCTTTTCCTCTTTGGGGCTGGGCATCATGAACCAAATGGTGCTAGTGTTTTCCTTTCAAATTTATTTGTTCATCTGAATATTGAAGATTGCTTCCTTCTGCTCTTTTGTAGTTCTCACATTACCAACATGCATACTTTTGTTTGTTTCTGGTTTATGACCATCTAGTCACTTTTAGTCTTAAATCAAACCTGTAGAGGAACCTGCGTTAGTATATCTGAATGAAAAATGGAACATCAAGCATCATTTATGTGGACAAGGATATACTTATAAATAAAAAAAAAAAATTATGTAGAAGGATATTGTGATCACTCATTATGGTCTTTTGGACTGTTAAAATAAACTATAGTGGGAAAGGAATTTCCATAGCAATGAAGGTTTTATTGCCTGTTGGGTTTTGGGAGCTATTTCGCATGTCTATAACCCATTCTTGTAGGTGAATATTACAATATGAGAAATAATTGTGGCCATTTCCATATAACAGAAGGATATATGTGATGGAATGGAAACCTTAATTATCTTGTTTCTTCTTTCAATTCAATATTTGATATTGATACCCGGCGATAATAGAATATCTTCAGCCAAATTGATGCTTAGCAGTTCAATTCATTTGCAGGTTTGCTAAAGCCCCAGATGCTTCTCGAATGGATTGGTCATCTTTCACCAAAGGCTATTTTTTAAACAGAGATACTCTTGTTGCTGTCCTTCTTCTTATTGATGCAAGTGTTCCGCCTCAGAAGATTGACCTGGACTGTGCTAATTGGCTTGGACGGAACAATGTACGATTTTCTGTAGTGTAAAAGATAATACTTTCACTATCACTTGGTTACACAGCCACAATGCTAATCCCAGTACTTATCATGGTATTTCTACCTTTTTTCTGTGTGATTCAGATACCGTTGACTTTTGTTTTCACAAAGTGTGACAAAATGAAGGCAAGCAAAGGAAAGAGGCCCGATGAGAACATCAAGCTTTTTCAACAGCTGATCAGACAAAATTACCGGGAACATCCCCCATGGATCATGACCAGCAGTGTCACTGGTTTGGGCAGAGATGAGCTTCTCCTACATATGTCACAGCTAAGGAACTACTGGGATCAATAGGAACATTTTCAAAGCCAGATGTAAGAGAAGGTAGGCTTTTTATTTGAAAGAAAGTTTGCAAAGCCAAAAAAAGTACATCTTTGTTATAACAATGCAGAACACAAAAAATCCCAAGGACATGAAGTGAGTTGTCTATGGTGTTATTTTCTAAGGTTCATGTCCTGATTGAATCTTTTTGAAATGTAATAGAGATTTGTACATTGACTCCGTGATGAGCTACACCATTCTCCGTATGTATATAAATGCATGATATGAGGTGCTTTCCTGAGAGATTTTTGTTCATAGCGGTCAGTGTGTGAATGGCCTCTTCTTTTAGGAATGTGACGTTCCCATATCTGATTATTCTTTTTGTGTTTGAGCCAAATCTTAGCGAACCTACAGTCTGTTAAATAATTGCATTTTTCATTCCTTGTTATATTTAAATAAATGCATCTTCAATAACTATATATGATGGGGGTCTTTAGTTGAGGTTTTTGTTTTCTTGCTCTTGAAACTACTATTCCAGTGTGTCATGAACCGTGCATTAATGCTTCATGAAGTCTTCCACTGTTGCTATACGATTCCCTAGCTATTGGGTACATCAGGTCAGGGATGCTTGATGCTGGTTTGTTTGGATTGCAACTTGGAGTTCGGTCCTTCTTGCTCTATAAGGAGACTCTATATTTTACAAGAAGACTTCAGTGACTGACGGGGTTCTAAAAGTGTCTCCGGCAACAAAATTATAAATTATTTTTGGGCGTCCCTGAAAGTGTATCTCGTGATGAAACAGTTAGTGTTAGTGGTTACCGGCCGCTATCTTTCATTACAACGATAATGTTTCTACCCACCCTAGCTATTGGGTACATCAGGTCAGGGATGCTTGATGCTGGTTTGTTTGGATTGCAACTTGGGAGTTCGGTCCTTCTTGCTCTATAAGGAGACTATATTTTACAAGAGGACTTCAGTGACTGACGGGGTTCTAAAAGTGTCTCCGGCAACAAAATTATAAATTATTTTTGGGCATCCCTGAAAGTGTATCTCGTGATGAAACAGTTAAGTGTTGGTGATTACCGGCCGCTATCTTTCATTACAACGATAATGTTTCTACGTTTGGGTAGTAAGAATATCTGAAAAATGTTGAGAATGTTTGTGAATAGTTATAAGTAGAGATTGAAGTGGATTTATGGGTCCCATTGAGAGTATGAGTTGTTTGGATGTACGAAGTATGTTGAGTTGTTGACTTTTGGATAGATAATTGAAAAGGTGTGGGTTCCATCAATGATTGATTTTTTTTTTAATGATGATTTTATTTATATATAATAGTGATAAATATTATAGTGATTTTATTTTTTATTTATATTTATTTATATATAATAGTGATAAATATTATAGTGATTTTATTTTTGTATATATATAATAGTGATAAATATTATAGTGATTTTATTTTTTATTTATATTTAATAGTATTTATATTTAATAGTGATAAATATTATAGTGATTTTATTTTATTTTATATATAATAGTGATAAATATTATAGTGATTTTATTTTATTTTATATATAATAGTGATAAATATTATAGTGATTTTATTTTTTATTTATATTTAATAATGATAAATATTATACTGATTTTGAGAGAGACTTTGGTACGAAGATGGTTCATTGTGTTTAGCATGTGAAGTATTTTCATCAGTACAAAAATACTTGAAAAGTGTTGAGAATACTTTGGTATCCAAACGTAGCTAGCTCACGAGGAAGCCCCCCTCTGACCACCTGCCGGCCGCGGCCGGCCTTGTTCGCTGCAATTGATTCAAACAACAATTGAACAATTAGCTAAACTTCTTGTAGTTCAAACGAAATGAAATATCTCAAGTACTCTCACTGCTATTCTTTACTTTATTATATACTTTTCACATTTTTTTTTACTATTCATTACTTTTTACTTACTATTTATTCTTCTATTATTACTTTTTCATTATTTTTTCACTACTATTTACAAGCATTCTCAACACTTCTCGTGTATTCTCACTATCCAAATATTTTTATAAGACAACTCTGTCTACCGTTTGAGATTTTTATTTGAAAGATATGCATGGTAGGAAAAATTATACTCAAACTGGTAGGAAAAATTATACTCAAACTATCTTAAAGAAATGATAATTGTAAGTGTCGTGTAATCATTTTTAAAAAATTGAATAAATATGAGACTTATATGAAAAAAAAAATTAATTTTTTAATAGTAGATCTCACTTTTTTTCAAGAACAATTATAGTAATACCGATGATTAACCGATAAAATAAACCGATGCAGTATAAATGTATTATTTTATTTTTTTCTTATTTTCTTTTAATCATTTTTTACATAATTTTAAATATTTTTAAAAATAATAAAAAATGTCAATTCATTAATATTCACTTCTTAATTATTAAATAAAATTTAAAAATAAAAATAAAATAAAAAAGTCAATAGGTATTTTTATTGGTCAAATTTTATCGATTTAACTAGTAGTTTTCTTTTTTAAAATAATGTACGACGCTTACATATTTGACGACCGAATATAGCGTTAGTATTTTTGCAATGAAACCTAACCGATCCTTGAATCCTTCCGCTAATGCCCAAAAAACATCCTCGAATGAAGGGTTGCCATGTCGTATAGGATATATGTTGAACCGCGTAACACAGGACTCTGTTTCAGACCCTCGTGAACTCGCCCAAGGCCCTCCTCTCCCAGAACTCTCTCTTCCAGACTCGCCCGACCCTCTCCCAGAACCGACCCTCTCCCAAGACTCACGATTATCCATAACACATCAATCTCCTTCAACAGGCATTATTTGCTCAGCCAATCACCAATGGAGAGGCAGCATAACCGCTTTGCCACATTTAGTCCGATCTCTGCGACTCCGATGAGCAGGATGGGTGAAAATGGAAGTTCTTTGGGCAAGACCCTATACTCTCTCTGAATGCCACTAACTGAATCTGCAAAAATTAGTTAGCAGGAAGAAATGTAGAATCCTTTCAAACGAGCAGGATCTCTTCGCAAGTACCATCTACAACCAGTGTTACCATAAAGGGAAATTAGGAGATGGAAACTTGAAAAAGAAATTTTTAAGTTTTATATCAATCAGAAGCAACGCCTACAATTAACTTAAGAGACGTAATTCTTGCTTCAATTAAAGGCTGTAGGCAGGGAATCATTACAGCATTGTGACACTAATGGAGATGCTTTTTATGAGGATGCTTTTTATGATGATCTTGACATTGATGCAGTGGAGGCGCAGGCTACCTTGCTTCTCAAACAGAAATTTGAGCTTCCTCACCCAAAAACCCCGATACCCAGTTCTCCATCATTTGATCTTGGGATAGAATCGAGTGTATATTAGCCATTACTAGTCGGGAACTCTCAACTTTTTAGATCGCAGATTTCTTTTTCTTGTTTCTCAATGTAAGAAAAAGTGAAGGTACAGAGGTTAGGGAGGAGCCGGGAGTAAGGGGAGGAGGTTCTAGTTAATACAGACTCATGTAGAGAATATCTTCTAACCTGTCCTTCTAACCGGTTGGTGGCACGATGAACTTGACGGCAAGAAGAGAACCAGAAAATTGAACGTGGGAAAGAAGACAACCATATGAGGCAAAAACTCCATGTGCTCATCCTCATCTGTTTTAAGTTGTATTAGACTGACGTGGCCTCTTTCTATTGGGGAGCGTTAAACCCCATTTGGTACCAAATCCTTTCCGAAGTTTCAATTCGGAACATAATCATTTTTGGAGTAATGTTAGATGCAGTCATGTGTTATGTAAATGTCGCACATTCTTTTTGAAAATGAATAAAGTTTACTATTAAAAAATTAATTTTTTCTTGTGAATATCATATTTACTCATTTTTTTTCAAAATGAGTATGCAATTCTTGCACATTCTATGACTATTAGGGTTACAACCCGAGCAACCTGTTCAACATTTGGGACCGACCCGACCCGACCCGCACTTCTTGATCAGTTGGACAGAATCGACCCAACCCGCATATTCTTGATTGGGTCAGCCCGTGGGTTTTTTTTTCTTCGTCTTCAAGCCTCCTTTTTCTTCAAGCATCTTCTGTTGTAAGTTCAAGAGCCATAATATTTCAGATCAAAAGCTTTGTTTTTGTTATGAGGGATTCAATGCATTTATTGTGTTTAACGAGCCATTGAAAGTAAGGAAGGAAAGTTAGAGAAGACAGGTTGATTCTTCGGATTTAGGTTAGAATGTTTTGCAAGTCTGTTTGGAAGAGAAAAGTGGATGTTGGAGAGGAAGTACTTACCCGTTGCGAATTGGAGAAAAGAGAGAATCCATCCCATCCACCAGTTCGTGTTGTGAGAAAAGTCAAATCGACGAAAGCAACATGTATAATTAGACCACACATCTCTCGTAGATAATACTTCGACAGCAGCTTTCAGAAGTAATTTTCGGCTGGAAAATAAGTCCAAAGAAAACGAAGAAGAATGTGATTTTTCCTTCAAAAATAAGAAAGAGACAGCAATCAGTAAATTTCGAGACCTTCCGGTCATTAAAAATGGGGATAGGATTTCATCTACAGATTTTATAAGCGGATTGTACGAGTCGAACCCGACCAAGAGTTAAACCCGTATTTTCGGGTAGGGTCGGTGATCATAGATGGGTCAAGTCAGTCAATTTTCTGCACAAGCCTAATGACTATAAATATCATTTCTTTTAATTAAGATGCGACAAGAGAAAAAAAAATTTGTGGTGTAATTAAAGGTTTTACATTGCAACTTATCTTATGAATTGGCTAGTTTGACTTGGCTAGAGACCTATCCCATGCAGCACTCACGACAAAATAGGATACAGTACTTGGAGGGATAATAAAAGTAAAAATAAGTAGAATTTTTCTTAATCAATGGAAAATGAGCCATTATGTACAAAACAGTAGTGCTACTTTAACCATTGGATCTAAAACATGAATTCTCTATTCCCTTCTAGCAGATCAAGCTCGACCATGCAATGGCAGAATATGAGAAATCCTAGGATACAAGAGGTAATTAAGGACGTGCTATGTATGTGTGATGCACAAAGTTTTAAATACCGTTACGGTTAAGGCGCTGAAATGAAATATTTTAATATTAATACCATTTTGGATATCATTTCGAAATAGTCTATATATAATAAATTAATTATATATGTATAAATAATATTTCAAAATAACATCAATACAACTCTTAAAAAGTTAAAATACATATTTATAAAACTCAATAATACTTCTAAGTTCTCAATCTAATTATTTAAAAAAATAATCACACATCTTCATTACAAAAATGAGAGTAGAGATTTGATTTTCAGTCATCGAGAAAATGAGATTAAAAAAAAGTTAAGAAAATAGTCTTCATATGTGAGAATTGGAGTGAAAATTACCAAAATGTCATAATTTTATATTAATTACAAAAATTCACTAATTTTGATCGGACATTGAAACCAGCCGGTATTAACCGAAACGCACCAGTACGACCCGTATTTGACTCGATACAAAGCATATATCTTCATTGTACCAGTCACTATCCCGGCACGGTAAATAAAGGTCATATCAGTCGAAACGACACAGTATTTAAAACTCTGATCACACTACAAGAAAAAATAGATTTTGTGACTACTTTTATTTTCGGAAACTGTATGTATGTGTGTGTGTGTGTATATATATATATATATCTTTTGCAGCACAAACTGACAATGTAACTAGGCTTTGTTTATTCTACAGTATATTTTGACCTCGTTTGGTTACGCAGTTCAAATTAGATGAGATGGAATGTTTTGTTGAAAGTTGAATAAAATATTATTATAATATTTTTTAATATTATTTTTGTTTTAGGATTTGAAAATATTAAATTATTTATTATATTTTATATGGAAGTTTAGAAAAATTATAATAATTATATGAGATGAGATGAGATAATCTAATTTTGTATAATTCACCACTAGCACCCGAACGCCTCAAGTCTTCTCTGATGTTCGCGCTTCCACTCGAGAATGGCATCGTCGCCTTGGACATGCCTCAACACCAATTCTCAATAAAGTCCTTTGTCAAAACAATCTTCCAGTCGACAAGCATAATCTCCATTACATTTGCTCCGAATGTCAAATGGCTAAGAGACATGACTTACCCTTTCATTTGTCTCAAAATGTTTCTACTCTTCCCTTAAATTTAATTTTCAGTGATGAATGGGGTCCCTCCTCTGTGGTTTCTACCACTGGAGCTAAATACTATGTCAGTTTTCTTGATAATTATTCTAAATTTGTTTAGTTATTTCCAATGAAATTTAAATCCGATGTTGAAATGATATTTCTCCAATTTCAAGCGTATGTTGAGAAACACTTTGAAAGAAAAATTAAAGCCATTCAATCGGATTGGGGTGGTGAATTTCGTCGCTTGAAAACATATTTCAAACAAACAGGAATCAATCATCGTTTAGCCTACCCGTACACTCACCAACAAAATGGCACTATTGAACGTAAACATCAACATATTGTCAAAGTTGGATTAGGTTTGTTAGCTCATTCAAAATTGCCGCTATCCTACTGGGAAGATGCATTCCAAACCGCAACATATATCATCAATCGTCTTCCCACACCTGTCCTTAAATACCAATCTCCCTTCCAAATTCTATATCATCGACAGCCGGACTACACATTCATGCTTGTATTTGGTTGCAAGTGTTGGCCAAATATGCGTCCATACAACAAAAATTTAATGAGCTTTCGGTCCCAAACATGCATCTTTCTTGAATATAGCATCTGTCACAAGGATACAAATGTCTTGATCCATCAACAAAAAAAGATTATATTTCAAGGCATGTTATCTTTGATGAAGCAATTTTTCCACCCATCAAAAGCATCTCATCTTACTCCAATTCTGTCCAAATCGTGTCTCTTCCCTCAAATCTTACTGTTCCAAATCAAACCAGATTTACATATTTGAAACTGAATTCTATTTCCACTAGCACACACTATGCACCTTGTCTTTCTTCTTTTGCAGGGATAGATGCATTGAGATCAACTCAACCTGCCGCTCCATCTTTAGTCTCAGACTTGGTTTGCAATCAGCAACACACTTATGCACAGCAAGCTTCGAATACTCATCCAATGCTAACGAGGTCCAAGAATAATATTCATCAACCTCGAAAGCATTCAGATGACTATATTCGTTATCCTTTTCCAAAGGCCTTAATCACAGAAACTGCAATCTCAAATCATGAGCCAACATGTTATACGGAAGCATCCAAACATGCACATTGGCGTAAAGCAATGAACCGAGAATTTGATGCTCTCTTAAAGAATGGAACTTGGTCTCTAGTCATTCCTCCCAACAATGCTAACATAGTCAGATGTCGCTGGGTCGACCGTGCTAAAAGGAAAGCCGATGGAACTATTAAGCGTCACAAAACTCGCTTAGTTGCCAAAGGCTTTCATCAACAAAAGGAATTGATTTTTTCGAAACCTTTAGTCCCATTGTAAAGCATGCAACAGTTCAGCTAATCCTATCAATTACAGTTTCACATGGCTGGCCGATACTTCAACTTGATGTGCAAAATGCATTTTTGCACGGTGACTTACAAGAAGAGGTGTTCATGACTCAACCTCAAGGCTACATTCATCCAAAATTTTCGAATCATGTATGCAACATTCACAAATCACTTTATGGTCTATGCCAAGCTCCACGTGCTGGGTTTTCCAAGCTGTCGAAAAAACTCAAATCTTTGAAATTCTATGAAATTCAAGCCGATAATTCTCTCTTTATTCTCAAAACAAAAACAGAAGTTGTTTACATTTTGATATACGTTGATGACATATTAATTACTAGTTCAAACTCTAATGCTATCAACAGAACCATTGCAAGCTTGAAAGAGTCCTTTCCTGTCAAAGAGCTAGGCAACCTCCACTTCTTCCTTGGAGTCGAAGCTGTTCAAAGTAATGAAGGTCTTTACCTCACTCAAAGGAAATATATTGTTGATTTGCTTAAGAAAAGCAAAATGGATAAAGCCAAACCGTGTAGCACTCCAATGGCTTCCACTTGTCATCTCATAGCAAACGATGGTACTCCATTTGAAGATGCAAGGCTATATCGATGCATCGTTGGGAGTATGCAGTACCTAGCCTTTACACGACCAGACTTGGCTTTTGCAGTCCATAAAGTGAGCAAATTCATGCACAAACCTAAGGAACCACATTGGCAAGCTGTTAAATGGATACTTCGGTATCTTAAGCACACGGTTTCAACAGGTCTATTAATTACCAAAGCCAAGGATTTCAAATTACAAGCTTATTCGAATTTGGATTGGGCAGCCGATAAGGATGATCGTCGATCGATTGGTGCACATTGCATTTTTCATGGACCTAATCTCATTTCTTGGAGCTGTAAACAACAACAAACAATGACTAGAAGTAGTACCGAAGCTGAATACAAGTCACTTGCAAACACAGCAGCCGAATTAATTTGGTTAAAATCGATCCTATCTGAGCTTGGGATTCCTATGCATCAACCACCACTTCTTTGGTACGATAATATTGGCGCGACATATTTATCATCCAATCCCGTGTTTTATGCATGCACAAAACATATTGAAATTAATTTTCACTTTGTTAGAGATCAAGTGTCTCGGAAACAACTCTCAGTACAATTCATTTCAAGCAGGGATCAATTAGCCAATTCTTTGACAAAACCATTGCCGCCTATTAAATTTCAAAATGTGCAATTCAATCTGAATGTTCGTGATCTCCCCTTCAGATTGAGGGACCGTGTAGAAGATCAACTGCAAATTGAAACTGATACTGAAAATCAGGCTGTAACAGATGAAGTACAACCAACTAAAAATACTGGAGGCCGAAAATCAAACTCATGATATGGCAATCAATAGTGCCGAAACTGGTGCTTCAGTTTAAAGATGGAGGAGATGTGATCCTGCGGTTTTACATTTGATTTTGTAACTGTAAAGTTTTTAAATTTAGACTTTCAAATACTGCATAAGTTTAGGAAATCTGTTTCTTGTACTCGTGTATATATACACCTATGCAATCTGTCATTCTTCACTTAAGAAAGTAGTAAAAGTATTCCTTGAAACTAGTTTCCTATTTTCTTACATCTCAATGTAAGAAAAAGTGAAGGTACAGAGGTTAGGGAGGAGGCGGGAGTAAGGGGAGGAGGTTCTAAAACATGAATTCTCTATTCTATTCTTGGAGATCAAGCTCGACCATGCAACGGCAGAATATGAGAAATCCTAGGATACAAAAGGTAATTAAGGGTGTGCTATGTATGTATGTGCATCACACTCAAAGTTTTAAATACCGTTTCAGTTAAGGCGCTGAAACGAAATATTTCAATATTAATACCGTTTCGGGTATCGTTTCGGGATAGTCTATATATAATAAATTAATTATATATGTATAAATAATATTTCAAAATAACATCAATGCAAGTCTTAAAAAGTTAAAACACATATTTATAAAACTCAAAAATACTTCTAAGTTCTCAATCCAGCTATTTAAAAAAATAATCACACATCTTCATCACGAAAATGAGAGTAGAGATTTGATTTTCAGTCATCTAGAAAATGGGATTAAAAAAAGTTAAGAAAATAGTCATCATATGTGAGAATTGGAGTGAAAATTACCAAAATGTCAGAATTTTATATTAATTACAAAAATCCAATAAATTTCGGTCGGACACCAAAACCGGCCGATACATCGAAAACCAGTTTGTATTGATCGAAACGCACCAGTACGACCGGTATTTGACTCGATACGAAGCATATACCTTTCTTGTACCGGTCATTATCCTGGCACGGTAAATAGAGGTCATACTGGCCGGAACAGCACAATAAAACTTTGATCACACTACAAGAAAAAATAGTTTTTGTCTACTTTTATTTCGAGAAACTATATATATATATATATATATATATATATATCTTTTGCAGCACAAACTGACAATGTAACTAGGCTTTGTTTATTCTACAATATATTTTGGTCTCATTTGGTTATGCAATTCAAATTAGATGAGATGAGATGTTTTGTTGAAAATTAAATAAAATATTGTTATAATATTATTTTTGTTTTAGGATTTGAAAATATTAAATTGTTTATTATATTTTATATGGAAGTTTAGAAAAAATATAATAATCATATGAGATGAGATGAGATAATTTAATTTTGTATAACCAAACCAGCCATAAAGAGGCATGGACAATGTATTAGCTAGTCTTTTAGATGGCACTTCCTGAAGTAATATTTTAAGATGTTGCGCATGCTTCACCGATTATGTTGGAGACAGGAAAGAAAAGGACAATAAGAAAAGAAGAAAAAGTCAGCCCTGCATTATAAGGATCCCTGTTAAAGACTCTTCGGAGATCTTTATTTCTCCTGCAAGTTAAGTTATTTGTTGCATGTTCTAAGAAATATCATTTACTTAAGCCATTTAGGCCTTTCCCTAAGGTTGTCCCCATGCAATCAAAGCCCCTAAAGAACATCTTTTTCCAAAGCTCTTACAAATAAATCCTTATCAAGAATTTAAGCCAACTACGTACACTGAATGCATGTACCTTTTCACAGAGAGAGAGAGAGATGCAAACAAAGAAATTTATAAAGGAGACTACGCGTTTAGCATTAATGTTTGAAATGATATATTATTTGATGGCCAATTTCTCAGCAACCATGCATTATCACTGGATCGTTATCCTTCTAGATCAGTTGATTTATCAGTTTTTTTTTGTCCGTGTGGAATATCATTTAATTGTTAGTTTGTTTGTTTTCGTAATATTCTTCCATCCTTGCAGGTTCTTACTTTTCAAATAATTAGCTGTATCTGTTGAATAATAAACTTAAATAAAATTATTTTTTAGTATATTCATGAACTAAAGTCAATAGAATATCAGTTTTTCTCCTCCAACAGTATCTCGATCGGGGCTTGACATGAAAGTGAAAGGTTTCCAGCATTCAAGATAAATATCTAAGTTTAAGGTGCCCGGTCGTGTCGTCGTCCATTATTCAAACCTAACCATGATCATGAGCTGGAACGTCCCTCCTAGAGTTGCAGCCTGTTATCTATTCATGTTCTTCATTGTTCTTTCGGAAAGGATTATCAAGGTCGCCAAGGCACAAAACACGACATTAACCCAAGTTGATGTGGGTGTGGTTTTGGACTTGGATGGGCGGAATGGGAAGGTCGGGATGAGCTGCATCAACATGGCTCTTTCCGACTTCTATGCCTCTCATACTCACTACAAAACTAGGCTGGTCCTCAACCCCAGGGACTCCAGACATGAAGTTGTCCAAGCTGCTGTTGCAGGTACGTAATCTCTCTCTCTCTCTCTCATACAGAAGTGTAGTATAGGTAAAAAAAGTACTAGATTTTATAATAGGATAAAACCACCGCTGGGGTTTCTGCAAGATCAGCTCTCGCCAGCCTATTTGATACATTTTATATATATATATATATATATAATTTTTTTTACTGTTAAGGAAGTTTTTTTTAATGATATTGTAAATTTTTTTATTTTTTAAAAATATTTAAAAGTGTTAAAAAAATTTTATATATTAAAAAAAAAAAAAAAAAACATATCAAACAGCTTATGTGTTCTTTATTCTTTTAGTCTCTTCAATATTTTATTAAGAGGTAATTTGTGAATTAATAATTGGGAAAAGCTCTCGACAGGATGGGTGCTAGTTTTCGCACCAGTTAGGATTTTGACACATAAGACATACAATAAATATTCATCTACACTCACATGCACCAGATTTTTTCTTTATTTTCATCTATTTCCCTCCTCTCTCTCTCTCTCTCATGTCCAATATGCTGGTGGTTACCTCTTCCATGAGTATGCTCAACTGAGTTCATTGCCACACCACGAACCTTGGCCTAACAGTTTCTCTTTACTCTGTACTTGTGGTATGCATTACCAGCCCTAAGAAAGGGATTCTCAGTTCTCCCTCCTCCTGCAACTTGACCAACCATTGCTCGGCCATTGGGTACAATCTTCTTAGGTCCAGTTTGTATTCGCAACTTATCTCAACTCATTTCAACTCATCTCAATTTATCTCACTACTATTCATTATTATTCATCAATTTTAACTTACAAATCTCACTACTATTCACAACTCATCTCACTACTATTCACAACTCATCTCAACTCATCTCAACTCATCTTCGAATCTAAAGGTACCTTAATTAGCGCCAGATGGGAGCTAGACCCTATTAAAATGAACAACCAACAAGCTGGTAATCCTACATTCCTAGCTTAAAATAGTTCAATGTAAGCATCCCCTACCCAGAGTTTTCACGATATAATTTATAAGCATACCAATATAGCTAGTAGTGAAAAAAGAATTGAAACATTTATGGTACAATATAAGAACTCGTCTGGGATTCAAGAAATATAGGTGTCATTAAACAGAACAATTTAACAGTAAAAAACTGCATAATGTAGGGAGAGTATTTTAGAGAGAGAAAAGGGGAGTTGCAGGCTTGCAGCAGGGTGGGGGAGGGAGATAGAGAGAGAAGAGGGAAAGAGATGAAAAATAAAGTAGAAATCTGGTGCATGTGAGTGTAGATGAATATGTATTGTATGTCCTACGTGGCAAAATCCTATTGGCTGGTGTGAAAACTGGATTTTCACCTATCCGGTTGGGAGTTTTTCCCTTAATAATTATCTTGATGCTAATTAATTAACTACTTTCTATTTATTTTATTCTGATCGCATCATGCAGGAAAAACAAACTTTGATTTCTAATTGTAAAAACATTCATTTAAAGAGAAATTTTGACATGGAAAATGCTCCATTATTGTTTGGTAATGAACTGAATGCTACATTTTGGAAGTTTATTAAGGAATTTGATAACAGTTTGTAGTAAGTGAACCATTCTGCAGATGCTTGTCATCACGATAAAAAATTAATAGTAGTGATAATAAGCAAAAAAATGAGTTTGACGTTTTTTTTTATAATATAACATGATAGTGCCACATGATACTGCTAGCTAGGTCAAACGTTTCATCTAAACAATAAATTCAGATAGTCTAGTAACAACGTCCTTTCCATATATATTTTTTCCAATTCAATTCAATTTTCCTACTAATAATCAGTAGAACACAAGCATCTCCCCCATGATTTGTTTTCACACAATTAATGGAAGTGGGAGTCGTTCTTGTGTCACAGGTGACACAATGAACATGTGAGAGAATAATGTACTTAGGTTGCGTTTGGTTACCGAACTTAGCTGAACTCAGTTGAGTTCAGTCTAATTTTAAGTTGAGTCTAATATCCAAACACTCAACTCTTAAATTATTAAACTCATCTCAACTCAAAACCTTCTTACAAGTGAGACCCCCAACTTTTTTCAATTTTTCATAAAAAGTAATAAACTCATCTTAACATACAAATACACTTTAACCTCAGTTTAGATGGGTCACACATAACTCTATCCACTACTCAACTCATTACTATTCATAAAGAACTCAACTCAGTTGAACTCAGCTCAGCATCCAAACTCCGCCTTAGTATCAATTTACTAGAACTCTCTTAAAGAACATTACTGATTATTACATTTAATTGCTACAGTTTTTGGTTGCTAGTTAAAAAGGAAAATTATTTGTATAATTTTAGGATATATAATTTCCACGCACTCGATCCCTTTAAAAAAATTTGATAAATCTAAAACCTACATAAAAATTATATCACTTTTTAGTAGTGAGCTCCATTATTTTTTAAAGGGAGTGCACGGAACGGGGCATACATATTCTAAACAAAAACTCTACGTGCAGTCACTTTTACGTACTCCTTATGCACTCCACTAATATGATTGGTTACATCATTTTTTTATATAAAATAAATATTTTGGTCAATCACATAAGTGGACTAGCATTACTTTGTAGTTCATTAATCTTAAACTGATGCAATGGAAAGTGCTATATTTTACCCTGATTTCCCAATGGCTATTCAGTGATTATATATGCATGGACACTAAATCATGTTTTTTTCCTTTTTTTGGTTTTCGAAACACAGCTCTATACCTAACAAAAAATACAAAAGTGAAAGCCATCATAGGGCCACAAAACTCAATGCAGGCAAACTTTGTCATTGATCTTGGGAATAAATCTCAGGTGCCCATCATATCATTCTCAGCAACAAGCCCTTCTCTTACCTCACTTCGTAGTCCATACTTTTTTCGAATTGCTCAAAACGACTCATCTCAAGTGAAAGCCATAAGTGCAATTATTCAAGCTTTTGGATGGAGAGAAGCCGTACCTATCTATATAGACAACGAGTATGGAGAAGGTATAATACCCTACTTCATTGATGCCTTGCAAGATATTGATGTTCGTGTTCCCTATCGAAGTGTCATTTCTCCATTGGCCAATGATAGCGAAATCAGTAGAGAACTTTACAAGTTGATGACAATGCAAACTAGAGTTTTCATTGTGCACATGTCGCATAATCTCAGTTCTCGAGTTTTCACAATGGCAAAAGAGATTGGAATGATGAGCGAAGGATATGTTTGGATCATTACCACTGGGATAGCCAACTTTGTTGGGTCGAAAGAACGTTCAGTTCTTGCCTCAATGCAAGGGGTATTGGGTGTGAAGACTTATGTTCCAGAGACAAAAGAGCTTGAAAGTTTTACAGTTCGATGGAAAACGAAATTCCAACAAGACAACCCAACCATTACAGATGTTGATTTGAATGTTTTTGGTTTGTGGGCTTATGATGCTGCTTCAGCTTTAGCCATGGCAGTTGAGAAGGTTGGGACTACAAATCTCGGGGTTGGAAAGAGTACAAATGCTTCAAGCAACTTAATTGATCTTGAAAGTTTCGAGATCTCCCAAGATGGTCCAAAACTTCGTGAAGCTATACAGGATACTAAGTTTAGAGGCCTTGCTGGGGAGTTCAATCTTCTTAATGGGCAGTTACAATCATCGACTTTTCAGATAATTAATGTGAATGGTAATGGAGAAAGACAGGTTGGATTTTGGACACCAGAAGATGGACTCAGAAGGGAATTGAATTCGAAGAACACTAGCAAATATTCTACTTCCAAGAACAATCTGGGACCTATTATATGGCCTGGTGATCTAACCTCTGTTCCTAAAGGTTGGGAGATTCCAACAAATAGAAAGAAGCTACGAATAGGAGTGCCAGTGAATTATAATGGTTCCAGCGGATTTGTTAAGGTCATATATGATCATAGCACTAACAGAACACATGTTACTGGGTATTGTATTGACATCTTCAATGCTGTGATGGGATCATTACCATATTCTATTAGCTACTACTTCATTCCCTTTGCAAAACCTGGAGGTGAAAGCGCCGGTACTTACGATGATTTGGTCTATCAAGTATTTCTTCAGGTCAGTAAAATATTCATAATTCTTACTATTTTAATAAGTCGCATAAAATTTGGAACCTTAAATGAAAGAACTCATGTTGTTAATTGAAATAATGGAAGTAAATATTTTGATTGACAGAAATTTGATGCTGCGGTAGGCGATATAACGATCATAGCAAATAGGTCTAAGTTTGTGGATTTCACATTGCCATTCACGGAATCTGGAGTGACCATGGTAGTGCCACTCAGAGATAATAGGAGGAAAAATGCATGGGTGTTCTTGAAGCCTTTAAGTTGGGACCTTTGGATGTCAAGCGGTTGTTTCTTTGTATTCATTGGCTTTGTGGTATGGCTTCTTGAACATAGAGTAAATGAAGATTTTCGTGGGCCTTGCTCACATCAGATTGGGACAAGCTTATGGTATGCTTTCTCAACCATGGTTTTCGCACATCGTAAGTCCCCTTTCCCATTTTCTAGTTTCATTGTTAATGCTAGCAAATACTAGATACAAGGCCATTATATGCACAAAGCACTAGCTCTAGAAACTTATACATATTACTACTAAAGATTACTGAAGTTGCCTTTGTAGTCAGGCACCAACAAATATGTTTGATGAGGCTGTAAGAGTTCATTATTGATAAGTTTAATGGGGATCAAGGAGCGAAGTTAAGAGATATTCAGTTCATTAGCAGTTTAATTGCCAATTATTTCTCTTTTATTCCATATCAGTTATTTTTTTTATTGAATGATTTCTAATTGATATCTTAGAAACTCTTATGGCAAAGCTCTATAGGATTTTAACCTCATATTTATGATGCAATTATCTTCTGTTGTATGACCATTATGAATTCAATTTACAGGGGAGATAGTGATAAACAACTGCACTAGGATTGTAGTGATCATATGGGTATTTGTAGTGCTCATTCTTACTCAAAGTTACACTGCGAGTTTGGCATCTCTCCTAACAGTTCAACAGCTCCAACCAACAATTACTGAGGTCAAGCAGCTTATTAAGAATGGGGAGAGGGTTGGGTACCCAAGGGGTTCTTTTGTGTTTGGAATCTTAAAAGAAATGTCTTTTAAGGAATCTCAGTTTAAGCAGTATAATTCAATAGAAGAATGTGATGAGCTTTTGTCTAAAGGAAGTGCCAATGGTGGTATAGCTGCTGCTTTTGATGAGATCCCTTACATGAAGCTGTTTATAGGAAAATATTGCTCCAAGTATACCATGGCTGCATCAATCTATAAAACTAATGGGTTTGGCTTTGTAAGCTTAATTCCTTACATATTTCTCATCTGTATGTGTGTTTGTGTAGCAAGAAGAGTGGTTTCATATTAGGTTTCTTTTTGTTGTATGACTTTGCAGGTATTCCAAGAGGTTCACCTCTTGTAGCAGATGTTTCTAGGGCAATCTTGAATGTGACAGAAGGAGAGAAAATGAAAGAGATTGAAAGTGCATGGTTAAAGAAAGAAACCAATTGTGAAGACTCCAATGCCCAAGTTTCTTCTGAAAGTCTTGACCTCTCTAGCTTCTGGGGCCTATTTCTCATTGCTGGGATTGCTTCCTTATCAGCTCTCATCTTCACTGTGTCTATGTTCTTTTACAAGGAGAGGCAGCATATCTTCAAACCCTTTGGTGCAGGAGACTCAATATTGGGAAGAATTCATCATATATTAAGAACTTTCCTTGAGAGAGACCTTCGCTCGCATACATTTAGAAAGAAAGCATCAATGTCATTGCAAGACAAAAAAGAAATTGGCAGTCTTAATGGTATAGGTGCAGGTCAAGCCTCAACAAGCACTAGACACCTATCAAATCAGTCAAATTGTTTAACACAAACGGAAATCCACTCTACTTCCTTCGAAGTTTCAGAAACACTATCTAGAGAATACGGTATTATTCCCAATTCAAACGGTCAAACATCTCAAGTACCAGCACCAACTACTTCTGTTGAGATCATTGAAAACCCAACTTAAGAGGTCCAAGAACCCCCTAAATAGATCAAGAAAATAGTTCACCATGCATTTTGTAGTCTTCTTTGATATTGACACAATGTCATATTTATATTGATTTATTGAGTCAATTTGAAATGTTCTATATTGTATCTTTGCCGCGCTCCTATCCTAGTCATCAACTTTTTAGCTTTTTATTTCGAAAAATAAAAGTTTATCTAATAATTGACAGATAATAACACGTCAGCACATTATGACAGATACGGAATAATGAAGATGTAGTATATAGCATTAGTCAATCGAATTGAGGAATCGATTTCTTTATATTAGCTTGAATGGAACCAAAGTGATCTTTTTCCATCACCTCATAGCTCCTTTAGTGACTTTTGAGTTTCTGGCACAGACAGAAAGTGGGGGGATCCAGTCAAAAGCTTGATGGCATGCCACTGCAATAACAAAGAAACAGGACTTGTCTTTGATCCAAAATGATTTGAACTAAAAAGGTTTCAGGAGAAAATGGTCTGAGCACGAAGTATTCAGAAGGATCGGACAAAAGAGCTAATGATGTTGCAAAGAGATGCATGATAATGGCATTTGGAAACAGAGATAGCCTTTGAAGGTTTGAAAAGGCAAAGATCCAATTGTTCTTTCACACTTGCTCTACAAAATCGACGGTTAGACCATATGAAAAGGGCTCTCAGTGAGTCCTAAATCCAACAAACCAATTTATAAAAGAGTAATGATAAGAACAAGTTTCAAATATACAAACTCTGTACAAGTCTTTTGTAAAACTATAGATCTCATGAAGAAAAAAACGAGTTTTTCACACTTTTTCATAACGAATCCACTTTTTTATAATAGGTTTGCATGAGGCTTATATATTTAGAGCTTATAAAAACCAGCTTTCAAGTAAAAGTTATGCTTTTCATTGCCAGTGCAAAGCTAGCTATAAAATTCTGTTTTTTTCT
Source organism: Juglans microcarpa x Juglans regia (assembly GCF_004785595.1). NCBI lineage: Eukaryota > Viridiplantae > Streptophyta > Magnoliopsida > Fagales > Juglandaceae > Juglans > Juglans microcarpa x Juglans regia. Next base: position 7,211,282 of record NC_054609.1, read on the forward strand.
TTTTTTAGTTCTCCTATTTAGTCCGAGTTGTGCTATATACTACACTCATTCCACTCTTATTATATTGTACTTGTCGCATTATTCATTCACCATTATAATAACAAATTCAATAGTTGATGGATAATATCACGCCAACATAAAAATGGAATGGGTGTGGCATACATTTTCCTTTATAAAAACAATATATGGATAAACACATTAAGATAAAAGTGAAATGAATGTGTATACAAATGATCACCAATCGCCTAGATCATTTGGCAACTTAGTGAGAAACCAAGGATCGAATCCCCTCTCACCATGTATAAAAAAAAAACAAATGATCGCCAATCTTAGAATCTTTGTTTGTTTGCTTGCTTTCAAGGAAATCCATATGCAATATATATTGGCAAGAATCAAACCTCAAACGCGCTAAATATAGCTCACAAGCACCTTACATTTGCATATATATATACCTATGAAAGAAACAAAGCATAGCATTGCAAACAAAGGAAGATAGGTAACTTCCAGAGCCATTTAGGCTTTTAGCCAAATGAAGACTAGAGAATCCTAGAATCTTCTAGCAAACTGAACAAAGAAACCTCAGGATCTAAGATAGGCATAACGTCAAGAAATTTATACGTGACAGACCAAGAGTCCAAGGCTGCTGCCACAACATCTGCTTCACTCACATCCCTATAGTTCTCTCAACAAAACCAGCAGAGGAAAATAAGGGGCCTTTCCAGATAGGGCATTATCATCCTGAAACATGCTACGAGATGCAACATCATGAAAATACTTGAAAGCTTTGATCAGTCTGTTCTTCCGGCAAAGGCCTTCCCTAGTTTCAAACCAACAGTTTCAGAACTAGGTGCAATCATCAAGTTTCCACCATCAGACATGTAGAAATAGTTGTAGTTGATCCTCGTAACCAAATCTGCCAGATGAGGGAAGTGCCCTACATTGAGCTTGAAAGATAGGACCTGCACAGAAAATCACCCACTATAATATTCCCGTTTTGTGAGTACAACTACTTTCGTATCTTACTCGTGCCTGTTGAAAGATATCGTACTCTAAGTAAACTACAGTTTTGACGCAAACTTTGACAGTCACATCATAAACAGGGTCAATAATGGAATTAGGATGGATATAAGTTTACTCTCAGTAGGAAAGCAATGCAATCATCAAACTGTTTCTCAATACGGTCAATTTCCATCTCACATCTGGCCTTGATCGCAGAAATTGCACCACCACTAGTTAGTGTTTGCTGTATGGAATAGAAATCAAGAGCTAATCCAAGGATGCTGTTGATTCGGCTTGCAATCAGAGCCCACTGAATGCAAAGAAAGCATTGAAAAGAACTCAGTTTTTCTTCAAAATTATCACTTGAAAGATCCAGGCCCTAAATTAGATTAAAAAAAACAAAAAAAAGAGCAAGACGCTGAATACTCACCAGTTTATCTGGGACAACAAAGCACTGCCGCTGAATTGAAAGTAAGTAGGCTTCGTGCACTTCTATGACCTCATCCAAGGATCTTGCAGCTGCCATACCCTCACATAGTTCAAGCCATGCACTATGATATACCTGCTTACCAAATTACTATCAGAGATCAGAAGTTCAATACTGATGAAAACAAAAACTCGGATGCCAATGGTATGAGCATCACTAGTAATTTATAGCATGACACACCATTTATGAGGAAAAGAATATAAGATGTAATTATAACTGCCACTTCCCATTGTTCAAGTATGTAGCTTTCGAAGAAAATTCTCAATACTACATTGATTTAAATGTGATATCATATTTAAGACCTTTTGCTTGAAGAGTAGCCCTTGTCAGCAGAACGCATTCTAGTTATGTATGTGAATTTGGATAAAATCAAAAATAAACAATCCAATGTGCTATAACTCCATTTATCCAGCATGATAACTAATATCACAGTTCATAACCCACAAGAACATACGAGCTTCTATTAGGAGTCTTGAGAATGCATTTAAATTTTGAGGAACACTATGAAAGTAGAAAAAGAAGCAACCACAAAACATTATGCTTTTGATTAGAAATAACCTAAAACATGAAAAATGAGTAATAAACACTAAATGATATCGAGACTTATTTTCTTTCTTTCTACCCAGCTAAGTTATTGTTTTTGGAACATCTCTCTATACTGATGACAACACTCACTAAAGCTCAAAGAGTATTATGAATTGAAATCCACTAGGGATAACAGGAAAAATTCATGCATAAAAACATAAATCAAGTTCTAAGAGAATGCACAAAATCCACGTCAAACTAGATAACTTAGCCAATCTCTTGACAGAACATCTAAATCAACCCAGGTAATGAGCTAATGATTTATAATCATATCAGTATACATAAAAAAGTTTGTGTCCATAATGTGAAAAACCAAAGGAAAAAACAAATAAATGGAACAAGTCAATGAAAATTCATAAAGGTTTGAAATAAGAAAACATTTCGAGGTGGTGCTATAATATACTTATAGAGAGCACGCACAAACAGAAAACTATGTTCATTATAGAAAATTCAACAAATAGAAAACATAACATGAAAACTAAGTAGCACTTCGTTTGGATTTTAAAGGCGTGTGTACAACATCCCAAATCAAAACATTACATTCTGTCCATGTGCATAAGTCAAAGATTGCATATAGCAACAGAATTTCCCTGAAAGTAAGGTCCACATATACAGCGGGACAAGCCTTACCCTGTCCATTACATATTGGTGAAAAGCATCCACAAAATGGAGGAGTTTCTGCTCCACCAACCAGTGGCGCTTGCGGTTGCTTTCTGCAGTACCTCTACTCTGCAAGGTAATTGGAACATCATAATCAGAAAACCTTAAACATGTGATCTTTAAAAAAATTGTCAACACTGATCCGTGTTATAAGTACTTGGGCATCTTCATCTCAATTATATGCTCTGCTCAAAAGGAAAAATAATGGTTATAGAATAGCATTGGAGAAAAGAAATGAAAAGAAAAGGGAGAATTAACCTTCCACATCCACCTCCGAGCTTTATCAAGAACAAATTTTGCACGCTTGACTTTCAACAAGAAGCCCATCACCTACATCAAACATGAAACGATCAGAGAGCACCAAGACGAAGACACCTTGGACACTACCAAAAGTAAAAATATTTACTTGGTTGTACTTCTTGACAGCCTCTTTATTAGCAATAAGTTCAAGTGGCCAAGAGACCTGTCACATGCAAATGAAAGTTGATACATAAAATGGGCATGAAAGATAATATGAAGTGAAGCTAAACATGATACAAACCTTGTATGTGAATTTCAGTAAGTCAAGGCCATCAATCCCAAAACTATGAACACGACTTTTTCGAGGGGTTGAGGCAACGGTAATTACATTAGGTTGATCACCATCAACACCTTGAGTTTTGGCGATGGACACAACCAATGCATCTGGAGCACTTAGTAGCATTCCATCGGCAGAGTTTCTAATAGATTCCTATATCCAATTAGCAAGAAAATTACCACCTAGAGTAGCAAGAGAAATGAAAAACACATTGACCACAACAACCAGGACCGATAAATACCGCCTATTAAGTGCAATCAATAATTCAATAAAACTAAATTATAAAATCCTGAGAAATGAGTGGAACACTTCAGGCACCTTGCGGTCATACTGTCGTAGCCTCCAACCCTTCCCACCCTACCTTTTAGTATGTTACGGATGGGGATTAGAGAAAGAAGGGTAAAAGATAGTTCTTCCTGTGTGTCAACGTTCTAATATATAGCGTGAAAATTAGACCTTACGTTTATTCCAATGATATTCCCCTTATACCTTCCATAGCACCTTTGAGCCAGGTATGCTCTGTTTGAGCCAAGGATGCTTTGCTCAGGAAGTTCTTAGGAATTCCTTCGACCCCTCCACCTGAGGTAGTGCCTCCACAGTAGCCAGAAACCAACCAAAACTGATTCTTCCCAAAGGCACTGTTCGCTTTGCCCCTGCTCCTTTCAGTTATCCATAAAATAGAGACCCCTTCACCAAGAACTCAAACCACTTACTTTCAGCATGAAAGTGGTTCAAAATCCCCAACTTTAAGAAACCCATCCAAATGAGTAAGAAAGAGAGAGTGATTACATGAAAGGTAAGAAAATGGAGGCAAGGTTTCACAGGCAAGATAGCACACCATCAACATTCATTGAAAACAAGAGAGGGAGCGGAAGAGAGGGGTTGAGAAAGAGAGAGAGAGTCGTGTAATTCTTATTAGAAAGTGATTAGTTAGAAAACTAATTTAAAAGATTTTGCTTTTATGGTAAAAGGAATCTCAATAACAACGCATGCCAAGTATTCTTAATGTGTAGAGACTTCTTTAAACATGAAGGAAAATACATTTATTCAAAGTAATTTTGTGATGTTGATAGCTGTTGTAAAATCTTTCATGTAACCATAACCTGCCTCAAACAGTAAGCAAAATACATTATTGGCGGGAGTAATTTCACCTGTAGTATTGTATTCAACTCAAAATCGTCATCCCAGGTTTCTCCCTTGTCCAGCTTATTAAAAATCACAGTCAAAAAGTGCTGCAGCAGATCACCTGAAGGTAACAATCTATCAGTAAATATGTCAAAGAAATTTGTGGACATCTAATAACAAACATAGACCAGAAAAAAAAAAGTTCATCTTCTAAAGAGTACCTGAACCTAACAAGTATATGGCACGCAACACTGCAAGTTCATCCATTAACCTCCACTCAGTCATCAACTTTGACAATATATGCTTGCCTACATAATCCACCTATGACACAGAGAAGTAAATTAATTTTTATATATGAACTGCAAGCATACAATAATAAGAAAATAAATTTCTATAAACTAGTTTTAGCTATTTACTTGCTTCTTAACGTAGATAGTAAGGCACTCCTGCATAATAACCAGAGGAAGTGGAGTAGTTCTCAGTTCAACATTTTGGATCCATGTAAGAACTCTTGATGCAAGGGTGCTATTATTCTGGAAAGGTAACAGCTCTGACATATGGAGATCATCCTGTTTCCCAATAACATACAGGTCTTATGAATACTTTCAAGGAATGATAAAAAGCTATAACTGTAAAGCTGCACAGAAAACTACCACTCTAGTAGTACCTGAAATGTAGGAAGAAGAGTTGGAAAAGGAAACAACACTTCCAACATTTCTGTGTCATTTTGTGAACGAATATATTCAGATTCGCTAAACTGGAAACCGAAAGCATAGTTTGTTCCTTGAGTAGCATGAGAAGATATCTGCTCGTTGCCAAACACAGCCTTCCGTAAAATCTCGTCATTTAAAGGTGGTAAATAGAAATTTCTAGACAAGTTAAGTGTTTTCCAGGCATCCATATTCTTTCTAAGGATCTTCTGACACATGGTAATAACTGGATTTTCTGTGCAGAACGATTCCAAGAGAGGCAACTTAACACCAACATCTGCAACCATATTCTCTTCCTTTGCATCAAGAGAATAACTTGCATCCTTACGTGCAGACTTTGAATTGAGCACTCTCTTTTGAAGCAATGTATCAACCAAGAACTTATACCAAAGCTTCTCTGAGCATGGTAAAAGTGGCAAAGTTTCACCACCACCATTTTCTACTTTTAATTTGTTCACAAAGGATTCCTCAAATGATGGGGTGGTTTTGCAATGGTTATCTTGCCAAAAGTATCTAGAAATGTGATCACCATGGCCTATGAGACCTGCTAATGACACAAAGAAAATTTCTGATAAAGTTAACCCAGCTATAATCTGCCCACGATGAAAACCATCACTAGAAGTTCCAAAACCGTCAAACTGACAATCACTTCCTTTGCTAGATGTCACTGAGAATGTAGTAGAAACATGCCGGATCAATTGCAATGATTTTCCGGCAGAGAGAACTGATTTAGACATATCCTTAATAAACAGAGGACAAGCTTGGCAGTCTCTGATGCTCCCCTCTTTTCCTTTGATAGAGCTAGACAGAGAGATGGAATCCCTTTCACCTGTTTCCTTCTTGTCATTTGTCAAAGGTACACAATCACTGGCAGAAGTTGTGGCAGAGAGCTCATCATCAAACTTACGAAACTGTACCAGTCTTAGTAGATAGCTCTTCTCCCAGAAATCAGCCTCATCAACCGAGATTGCTCTGTTTGCATAAAAGAACATCTGCGCAGGGTATATAAGAATGATCAACACAGTACTTAAATAAAGGACACTGTTCTAACCCTCTGTCAACACTGCTTAAATAAAGCATGAGACAAATTCTCAATTTCAGAAAATGCATACATCAGGAAATGTGATACACAAATTCAATATAAAAGATATTATGGGGAGTCAAACGTGATGTTCCCTTATTTTCACCTGCGCAATGCAACAAACTCCATCCGCAAGACAACCACTAACATTGATACACCAAAGAAACGTGTTTTGAAACAGTTTTTACATCAAATGACATCAATTTTTGAAAGTGGAGAGCTACTTCTGAGGTGTCCGTAAATCCAACATAGAACCCTTCTAAGCTTTTTTATATAAAACAAATTTTTAATCACAATTACCTCCTCAAAAGGATCATCTAGTGATCCTTCAAATAGCCACGAATCAAGACCCTCAATATATGGCAACAAACTCCCAACAAATATGTGAAGCAGCATCTGATAGGCTTCCACCTGAAAGTAGCATAACTTTTAAAGAGAAGCAAAAGAAATCAAATACCAAGCACAGTGTTGCACCACATTAGTCACAACCTCACCACCTTGTACTAGACACACTTCATTGAGCCTCTGGTAAAGATAGTCAAGCACACAAACAGCCAATTCAGCAGCTGGAACAGAAAAATTAGACTCAAAGTATTCTCGGGGAATGGCTCCATGGATTATTTGAAATAGAAACTCAGCACCTGAACAAAGACTAATATCAATAAAGAGTCATCAGTGATTGTCACAACAAGAAGAATCAAAGGATATATGATGAGTACCTTAGAGAGAGAGGGATAAGAATCATCTAACAAAGACACTGAGTCTAGTTTCACATGTAACTGAAAATGAAAGATGTCTAATGCACTGACTGCAACCAAACGAAATGTGTAAAGCGTGTGGGGCCTAGAGAAGGGACCAAATGCTTATGCATGCTGATGTGTGACACAGAAATCACGTAGGGCTGTCCTTTTAAGGAAAGAAAATGGAGGAGCAATTTAAATTATCAAACTCTTTTTGGTTTACATTCCGTTTTCCCTTTTTTTATTATTTTTCTCTTATTCGGTGGGCTTCTTGACCAAGAGAATAATAGCTTTCAAAATGAATGATAAAAGAAGATCTCAACATGAAGTTGCAAAATTCTGGATGGTACTAGTCACTAACAGGATAGACCAAACAGCAACAACTACCACATTCTTGATTGTGAAGAGATTGAACAGGTACAAACCTTGATAAAGAACTGGCCAAACCTAACAAGGTCGGAGTGGTCCCCATGTCCGCACTGCATATCTTCATTTCCTCCTTCAGAGCAATATCCCTCAACCTCTGCTCTAAAAGGATGTAAATTTGTCTTCATTGTAGCAAGAAAGATCATAGATAATTGAAATTTTATACCATTACATACATACCTTAAGCCATGCAGAAACAGAGCATGTAAATGCCCTCAAAGTTGGAGGATGTGATCTCACAGATCTCTCAACTTCATTGACTACTGTTTCTACATGTTGTAAACATGTCGCGGCATACATAAATTGATTAAGAATAGTGAGGAGGCTTGTGTGGGAAAGGTGAGTCACATATATTCCAGTTTTAGCATAAAAACTTTTTTCATTCTCGTCCCAATAGAACAGGGAACTAGAAAATCCTTGCAACATTCGTAAAACACCTTGTACCTAACAAAATAAGAGGAAGATGTATCTTGAAGTTAAAAGCAGCTCTAGGAGCATAGACATATAATACAGTCTGGCAAACATAGTTAAGGATCTATTTTACCAAAACATGACCATACCAGGTCAAATTCATTTGTCCTCAAGGAGGAAATTGGTGCTGCAAAATGTATTCCATCAGAGAAGACATCACAGATCCTATTGATTAAACTTTTAGAGACTTCTGTCTTTTGGCCATCTGCGGAATAAAAGATCATGCAAGTCTATGAGACCAAGAAAACAGTAATAGGCAAGAAAGAAGCTTTTTCCCTGTTTTTGGAAAGATAAACTCCCCACCCCCCCCCCCCCCCCCCCCAAAAAAAAAAAAAAAAGAAGACATGAAAAACCAAAAGGCATAGTTTTTATAAATTTTAAGTAGGGAAGTCCCCACAACTGAAAATAGTTCGTTCTCAGGAGATAATTACATAATATCGAGGACGATTGTTCTCCTATGCATTTCGTTTAGCATATTTGAAAGATTTTAATCTATGACGGATCTGGAAAAACTAGTATTAGGTTTCTAAGTCAAGTTCACTAGATTAGGCTTAAAAAGAACTACTCTAGTAAAGGTAAAACATATAGCCATATAGTTAATGGGCTTTGCCTCGTAAAGGTAAAACATATACCATATTTTCTAAGTCAAGTTCATCTGATTTTTATACCTATTTTGTTTACGAGAAAAATAAAACCATTTCAATGGGCTTTAGCTTCCAATTTACGTTTCCCTGCATACCCTCCCTTCCAAACAGATTGTTGATCTAAACTCTCACTTTAATTGGAACACATTTCAATCAGAAGGGGACCGTCCGAAAAATCCAACAAAATGTAGAAAACACATACCGTAGCAGAGAGCTTTCCCCATCAAAACAATTTATGATCATCAACGAGAGCCAAACCAAGTTTCGTTCCCATAAATTACTCAAAAATCCTGGCAAGAACAGAAAACAGGAAACCAAAATTTAGTAAGAAAAAAACTTTCCACGACAATGCACGACGATCCTTTCAGTATTAATTCGATAACATCGCAAAAAAATAAATAGAGATTACCTATTCGCCATAAGAATGCTCCCAGGTTCAAGGATAATCGAGATCCAAGACGCAAACGAGGAATCTACTCGTCTTGACCTAGTTCTTGTCAGAGCAAACTCGAGAGTGCTTAGCAGAGCCGGAGCGGTACTAGATAGTCTAGATTTCATAGTGGAGACTGGAGAGAGTACAAATTTTGTATATTCCCTCTCAACCTCCAAAAAATTAAAAATAAAATAAAACAATCTTTCTTTTTTTCTTTACTAAAAGAAAAATAAAATAATCGTTTATACTCACTCTCTATATCAATATATATATATAAAAGAATTATTACAACTATAGAGAAATTTCACAAAAATTAATTCATAAATTAACGTGATTTCATATGATATGTTAGATCTATTTTACAATAAAAATAATTTTATAATCTAATATACCGCATCAAATTACGTCAATTTATGAATTTACCTTTATTTAAATTTCTTACTAAATAATTTCTCTGTTTATATAAAAAATTCATCTTTTCAAAATTTTATGTCCATATTGACCTTACATTTGAAATTCAGCTTTGTTATTTATCATCTCTACACACCATACTTAATTTAATTTTTTTAAGTTTTTTAAATTTTTTAAATTTTTTTAATTTTATTCTTCTTAAACTCATTGATTTCTACTTATCATCCATTCACCATACATTTAGTAAGAAAATAAATAAATAAAAATATAAAAAAGTAAATATAATGTGTAGTGCGAGAATAATGAACATAATTTTTCTTTGTGATTATGGTTGAAGTCACGGTTAATAACCATGAAATTATAACTCTCTTTTTGTCATTGACATCGACTATTTGGACTATGTTTATGTTTAGTTAGCAAGCACACTTCAATTCATCTCAAATTAATTATTGATAAGATTCACTATTTTTTTAATTCTCTAAAAAAAAGAAAAAAAATAAACTCATTTCAACCTACTTCATACATTCAAACACATATGCCAACTTAATTACATTTAAACGCATCTCAATGAGATCCATAAAACATTATTATTCACAGATAAATTCAAATCATCTGAAATCTCATTTCACATCATTATTACAATTTTTTTAAATATCTATATAAAATAAAATAAATTATTTAATTTTTTTAAATCTTAAAATAAAAATAATATTAAAAAATATATCCTAACAATATTTTATTTAATATTCTAACTTTAATTTCATCTCATCTCTAAAAACAAACGAGCAACTTTTACAATGTTTGAATCTTTAACCCATAGAATCCATACCATGTTTACGAAGTTTTGACTTTTTTGTAATAACAGTCCTATTAGTAAGAAACCATCATACAAACTACCATACCAACTACCACCCATGTCATACCTATGGCTATTTCCGACGTCGATCTTCCTGTTTGAACCATTTCCACCCCAGACTCAGAGCTCCATCGCATCGCTATGTTCATTTTCAGGATTGTGCACCTGCTAGCTAGGCTTACTTGAATTGTTAGGTGCTCAAACACTATCATTTATATACTTGAATGCCTTCCTGAGGATTTGTTCCAATTTATATTGGCAGTGTATAGGAGAAAATGACAAGAAAATTAAAGTAACTGAAACAAGCCTCATCTGCTATCTTCTTGCCCACAGATTTTATAAAAATTAATTGAAACATAAAAACATATTGCCAAATGAATTATTAATTGAAACGAGATGGAGTCTCAATATCTACAAATTAGTTGTCTATGTTTGTAACGCCCTGTTTCTAGAGGTCCGAAGAGTTAGCTCTTAATACTTAATATTAACTTAAATAACATAATTATAAAATTCAGAAAATCCCATAAAATATTATCAATTTAATCAATCCAAATATCTAAGTTCCTCCATTGGGACAATAAAGAAATTCTCAATAACATAAATTATAAATTCTCTAAAAACTCAAAAATATCCTTAACTCGTCAAATCAAAATACTCGAAAAATAAATCAGTTTACTAACTACGACTCTCAAATAAGCACTTATACCTTCAAGCACTTATTTCACTACAATCATCACACCTTGTTAAAACTTCTTACTCTTGTTCTCCAGCTGAACCATCAAAATTATCAGAAAAACATAAAGAGATAAGGGGTGAGTTACCAACAACTCAGTAAGCAGAGAACATATACTAGCGTGTAAACATAAGCATTTATAGAGTTCAGAATGCAGAACAAAATATTTTCTTTTTGAATGCAAAATCAGAATATTATTTTCAAAATGCAGTGTCAGAGCATATTATTAAAAATATCAAAGCGAAAGTTTGAAAATATTCATAATCAAAATCCCTTTAGCATAGCATAAACTGAAACATCGCATCTTATCTTATCATATTAGAACAAATATTATGTTTAACCCCTGTGGTAGAGTTGTGCAAACCCCGGTAGCTAACCGAATAGAAACAGAATGTGAATCTTCCTCTTGTTCATTCTCGGAGTCCCAAGTGTGCACATAGAAAAGATCACACAGAAAACCATTTTGTTTCCAAAGTGGGTGCACCAGAAACAGAAAGGTAGGTACTAACCCAAACAGAGACCACAGTTTTACACTCGTGGTAAGGTCAGAACAGAACAGAAATAGAAACAGAATGTTACGCCAGAGGTTTTCAGAAAACACATCAGATCATATTAGAGTACAGAAAATCTTCAGAACAGAACAAAGTCATATCACAAAACATAATTTATGCACAAAATTTCATATTCGCTCTATTTTCAAAGTTCAAAAACCGAATGTCAAAAATAAGCTCATGTCTACACTAGTTATAACAGAAAATAATTTCTTCTTAAACAGAATCTCATGAGAAATGCAAAATAAATAACTTAGGTAGCTTAAATTTATTTTCATAATCAAATATGTATATTTTTCAAAAATAACCTCAGCTTATTTTATTTTAATGCAAAATCTAGCATAGGAATCCCGCTTACCTGAACTTCTTAGCTTTTTCAGAATTTTCCTCACAAATGTCAAACAATAATTAATCGTCACCTATAAAATAATCACGTAATTCTCGTAAATTTCTAATTAATCACGTATCTCAATATTTAATCCTAAACTTCTAAAATAACCAATTTAATTCCTCAAAACCTAAAATTACAAATCATCACTTTCTAAAATCATCAACATTGATTTAATAATTTTGACCAAAATATTTAAAAGTCAGACCTATTTATTATTAAAAACCAACTATAAAGTTTAATACTGGATAATATAACTATCCCAAAATATTTTAAAATAAACTATAACTATTTTTTTTCAAATAGACTAAACCATATCTAACGTGTAAAAATAACATTACACCAATATTGTTTACTCTAAAAATAAAACTTTACTTAATAACATGTTAAAATACTTAAGTGATTTTCTATAATCATAATTAAAATGTTCAAAATAAAACTTTACACTTACTGTAAAAATAATATGCTACCATTAGTACAATTTGGAAATCCTATTTATTTTCTACAAAATTTCTTATTCTTCCTGCATATACCATGTAAAAATAAATTTAATATAAACAAAAATTTCAAATTGAAACCATCCAATAATAAGGGCTAAACTGTAATTCCATATCCAAATAATATGCAAAAGCAAAGTTTACGTAGACTTGAAAGAAAAAGTTTCATGCGATTTCGGTGCAACTGTCGGCGAGGACAGGGGCGCGAGGTACTCACTGAGAAGGGAGGAGCTGCGTGCAATGCGGCTAAGAAGGTCACTATGGTGAGGCATTGAGAGAGAGAGAGAGAGAGAGATGAGTGAGAGAGAGAGCTAAAGGGACGTAGAGCTAGAAACTGAGGGATAGAGAGAAAATCTCACAAATGGAAACGCGTGGGCTAGGCAGTGTTTGGTGGTGTTGAAGGGTTCTTCGGCCCCCTCTGTTGCAGCTATCTGTGGCGGCGGGGCCTCACTGTTAGTTGTTGGTGGTTGCGCAAGGAGGAGCCGTGTCGTGCGAAGTCTTCGGGGATGAACCCTTTGACGTAGACAGAGCAAGAAGGGATGCTGACCAGTTGTAACACCCCGTATTTTAGTGTATTTTTAATTGAAAGATTATTTGTTATTAATTTAAAAATTTATTCTCTTATTTTTAAAATTGGTTGGATTTTTAGTGAGTTTATTTTTATGTTTTTAATTTTAGTGAAAATTATTCTGAAATGCTTTCTTATAATTAATTATTGTAATACATTTAAATTGTTTTTCATATTAAATTAGCTTATTATTGGGTTTAATTATTTATTTTCATTTTAATCACTGCGTTTGAATTATTTTATTTCACTTGCCGTTTTAAAATCGTTTCCGTTGAATCATTTTTATGACTCAAGATGTGAGGATTGAATCTCATTTCTTTCCCTACATTTTCTCTTTCCTCTTTTCTTTTCTTCCTTTTCCTTTTTCTTTTTCTTCTTTTCTTTTCTCTTCTTTTTTATTTTTTTCTTTCTTCTTTCTTCCCCTGGCTCTCCCACGCGCTGCAACCCCCTCCCTCTCTCTCTTCGTCCGATCCTCCTTCTCACCCCAGCGCCACCGTGCGCCGGCGGTGGTCGACACCGCCCGGCTTCCCAGCACCCCCACCCACCGGCGACCTCCCCCTCCGGTTTCCAGCCCTAGCAGCGCCGCCGTTAGCCTCCAAGCACCACACGAAGCCGCGGCATTCCTTACACCGCTGCACCGCCGTCGCGCCACCTCCGGCCACCATCTCTTCTCCACATCATCCTCGACCTCCTAGCAACCCAATGGACCTAACCCCACCTCCGATCTGTCACCGGTGAAGCCCCACCATCAATATTTCCGTTTTGGGTGTTTTTGCACTTCAACCGCCTATTGCGCCGCCACCCACGGCCAACCATCACCACCACTAGCTTCACCGACATCCCTAAGCCCTACCCTATCAATCTCGGGTCTTCGTTTACACCCGTTCAAAAGTGAGTTTTTGAGACCCACGGCCATAGTGCATTTGGCACTGTTTTGTTGCTGCGTTGCCGCATCTAGCACCTCTGTGATCTTTTAAAAATTATATTATAGCATTGTAAGTATTTTTCCAAAGAACTTTTGATATTTAAATGTATTTCTGTGCTAATTCATATTTATTGTGTTGGTTGTGCCGGACTGAGTCCGAGGAGTAAGGAGATCGGTTGGATTGGATGATAGAGTTGTTTGTGTGAGATTGGTTGATGCTATGAAATTTGTTGGCTGTTTCGGATTTAAATATTGGTGTTTTGAGTTTGACGTTGGTCATGATGAATATTGATGATTTTTAGGAGGTGATGATATATTTTTTGGATTATTGGTTTGGTGTTTTGGAAATGTTTAGAAGGGTTTAGTGTAGTGTGTAGTGTCGTCCTGGTTAAATTGTTGACGATTGCTTGGGAGTATGAGCTGCTGAAATAAGTGTGAGTTAGTGATAATCGGAGTTGACATTGGTTTTGATGCTTGTATTGGACAATACTAAGATTGGTATAGCATATTTTTGGGTCGAAGTGTGGGCTGTCCAGATTGTTATTTGGTTGTTTGAGTTGGATTAAACTTGCTGAATTATAGTCTAGAAATTGGGTCTTAGGTTGTCTAGGACCAATTTTGTGTTGTTGGACTTTAATATTTAGTTTATATTTTTTTTTATGAATAGGTGACGAGACGGATAGAGACCGTATTCAAGTCATAGATAATGCGCTGCAGGAGTCAGGTAAGCGGAGATCCTATGCTAGGCCTTACACGAATTATTTGAGACTGAGGTTGATTTTCTGAAAACTTTGCATATTTTTGTGGTGAAATGAGAACTTGGAAAAAACAAAACCAACCTCAGTCGTTTATTTGCATACTCATGAAATCTGTACGAAAAAAAGAAAAATATGTTCTGACATGCATTGTGTAGACATAAGCTAAATTCTGTCATGTGATTTCTGAAATCTGAAAAATGAGTGATATTGAGAATATGAAAAGTTGTGCATTTATTTGAAAAGATGTTCTGACTTTTGTGTTCAGTGTGTGTAAACTGTCTGATTCTGTTTTGATACTCTGTATTATTTTGATATAACATCTGAAAACCTTTGGCATGGTGTACTGGTTTTCGCATCTGACTCTGTCTCTTCTTTGCTCTGCTCTGCTCTGTTATGCTCTGCTCTGTTTGGGTTGGTACCAACTCTCTGTCTCTGAGTGCACCCACTTTGGAAACAAAGTGGTTTTATTGTGGTCTTTCCTGTGTGCACACTCGGGGCTTTGAGAAGAATAAAGGAAAGATTTCACCTCTGTCTCTGCCTGGTTTGGCCACCGGGATTAGCACAACCCTACCACGGGGGTGAAACATGGTCTCTGCTATGTTTTGATCTAATGATGATACTCAGTTTATGTTATGCCAAAGCACTATGGGTTTTACTTGTCTTAAAACCATCGCTCTGTTATTTTTGAAAATATGTTCTGTTCCGCATGATAACTCTGGAAAATATTTTGTTCTGCATGCTCTACTTTGTAAATGCTCATGTTTGCACGCTAGCATATGATTTCTGCTTACTGAGTTGTTGATAACTCACCCCCTATCATTATAATATTTCTCAGATGATGTGGAGAGTTCAAATGAGGACCTGGATTAGATTGCTGTTTGTGTTTAAGTTGAGGAGATGTTGGTAGAAGAAGGACTTCTGGTGTTCTTAGTTTTAATGTCTTTGAGTTTTATTAATATCTTGAGTTTCAGTAAGATTTATGAAATTATTGGTTGGGTTGTTATGACTACCGAGAGATTACGGACTCCTTAGTTTATTTTAGTTGCAGTAATGACTTTGTGAAGTTTTCAAGGTGGTTATTTAGAACTCTTGATATTGAGTTTTGCTATTAAAAATTTGAGTTTTATTTTAGTTGTGTTGGAAAATAAGTTCTTAAGAGACAGGTAGTAAGTCTCCAGACCATTTGGGTTTGGGGCGTTACACTAGTGGTTGATTCACGGAGGACGGCGGTGCAAACACGCTGGAAACTCGAAAGGAGGGGTGGCAGCGGCTTGGTGATAAAAACCCGTCTCACGGTGCAGAAAAATGAAGTGCTCTGTTTTGAAGAGCAAGAACAGGGGTATAACTCGCTGAGTTTCCGAGATAGGGGTGGTGGCGTACTGGGTTGTGGGTTGGTTGATCAAATGCTTACAAGAGGGTGCACTAGTGTAGCGGCAGTACGGACGACGGAGGGCTGGGCTTTCGTGGGGTGACTTTCGGTATGGGGTGCAAGAAACTGAGGGGATGGAGGCTGGGGCTTGCGATTCTACAACCGGGGGAAACCGTGGCTGGCTACGCTTGGCTGGGCAAAGAATACCCTAAGGTGGTGCGGCGGCAAGTGTTTGGATAGTTTGTATAAGCATGAGATAATATATGTGTGTCTATATATATGTGAGGTGAAAATCTTAGAGATATAAGGGAGACTTGCGTGCGGATGAAAGAAAAAAAAGAGTCGTGCGTTTGCATGGAGTGGATAAAAATACACTAGAAACGTGCACGACCATGCATGCCGAGGACGAGAGGAAAACTTAGGAGTGAAAAATAAACGGAAAAATAAAATGTGCGGAAAGTTAACGCGTGAAAAAAATAAAATAAATAAAATAAATAAATAAAAATTGAGTTTGATTGGGTCCAGGTGTTACAATGTCATGCAGAAAAGTTACTTTATCCTAATTTTACCATCTTCCTAATTTTTCTATCTATTTGAGGTCTTTTCTATTTTCCAGAAGTATGAACTATTGTATTAGTTCAAATCCGCAGCTTTAGCGAAGAATCACAGACAAAACAACTCTCAATTGCCAGCTGAACTTGCTTCCTTTCCTGGTAAAGGCCTTGTAAGGCCAAAAGAGGCAGCAAAGATTCATATATGGTAAATTGAACCTCTTCTAGATCAAAGGTACAGAAGAAAGCTCTAAATGACAATGCAAAGATCTCCATCAGAAGTCCCAGAACCGTCTCTTCCAACCAACTGCTGCCCTTTGCCCAGTTGTACACTAAGAGGACCATAGTTCCATTCCCAATCTAAGTCAAGTATAAAAATACTTCAGAGGTGTGAAACTTCCCTTCCATGAATCCTTGTATGCGCAAGTGAATGGTTGTTGACAGTGCCAAGGGACACATTGTTGAAAATATTTGAAGGGCTGCAACTATGTGAACTCCGAGTACACTCTGTCGTAGATAGGCCAGGGAAAGCTTGAGGCGCGGATGGAGGATGATAGAAAGCCTTAGGGCACTTACAAGAACCATAATGTTGGCAGGTTGCACTAAGAGAAAAATATCGAAAGTCAGTTACATTGCGAGCCAAATTGAGTAGCCAGCAAGAGCAATTTAGTAACTGAACAAATACAATCCAAGTAGTTCTGTTAAGAATTTTTACCCAATAAAGGGCAGATTCCTGCTCATGATTCGTGTGCCGATTGACATCACATCTTTATTCTCCTTGTCATCTGCAATGGTATGTCGTTTATCCTAGAAGATCACACATGGATATAAAACATGTAAGTAAACTTTCAACAACAGTTTGAGATGTTGACCAATTTAGGAATCTTTGGATCAATCATGCATTTGTTTCTCCTTATCATTCTTTTTCATTCTTTTTTATTCTTTTTCTTGCAGGGTTAGGGTTGGGTTGTCATTACATCTGGATGTCATTATTGCTATTCATCAAGGACCTATAGTATACTTACCATAAAATCAACAGTAGAAAATGCCTGCAAACAGACTGAAACATTATGATCATGTGAATTTTGTACGAAAGGATGCTCTAGTAGCTTATTAGCTGTTGGCCGCTCTGCAGGATTCCTTCGAAAACACTGTTGGAGGAAATCCTTTCCCTCTGCGGATAATGTTTCCGGAATGAGTGGGGATCTATTCAAAACTTTGAACATAGCTTGAGGCTGAAGAATTGAAGAAAGTTAGGATAGTTAAAACCCGAAAGTATGAACACAGACACACTTTGCAAAAGTTTTGTAAAATGAAGATGGGCATGTCCAAGGATGATTAGGATACATGGTTGAAGAAAGAAAACAAGTGAGCACTATCTCAACATTGTTGTAAAAAAAAAAAAAAAATTTATGGAAAACTAGCCAATGTCCATTGATACCATGCAAATTGAAGACATCAGCAGATGCCAAGGGTCATCAACAATAGCATGTTAATAATATTGAAAAATGAACCAGATGTTAGTTTACAGTTTTTCAATGCCACCTGGAAGTAGAACATATTAAACCCACAATGCATGTAAATAGGGAAAGGATACTCTGAATTCCCCACACAATTTATAAATACAAGCTTCCATAAACTAGATAGGAAATGAGAACCATTTCACAAATAAAGACAGACTTGCAAACACCCTTTCAAGATCTCAATCTCTAAATGCATTCTTGTGAAACTAGGGTCATGTTACCCAAAAGGCAAGTATAGTAAGAAAAAAATGTTGCAAGGCCAAATGCAGGTTCCTTTCTACTTTTATTTTGTATTTTCCCTTGAAAATGGAATAGTAGAAACAATCAGTTACACGTCCAAAGATTAACCACAAGAAATTCCTCAACACAAGGGTGATTCTTTGTTAGGTCCATTCATGTCAGAGGTAACTTGAATTCATGCTGAGCACATGAACAATAGTGTATAGCAAAACATTTTACAAGCTTCAAATGTCACAACAAAAAGCATAACAAGTTTTACAATGTCCTCACCCCTGAAAACTCACACCAAGGGGGTTTTCCGTTCAGCATTTCGATGATGGTGCAACCCAAACTCCATATGTCAACAGCCAAAGCAAGGTTAGGATTTTTACTATTTTGCATTGCAGCTTGCATGACCTGCACAATAGAATCAGAATTAGATGTAGAAATAAAAGGTACAAGCTAATTACAAAACTCATGTCCAATTGCATAGGGAAGTACCTCTGGAGCCATCCAGTATGGACTACCCTTCAAAGAAAGATTATATGATTCTCCTGTAAGCTGGTTAGAGACAAGGTTCAAGTATGAAACAAAAAAAAAAAAAAAAAAAAAAAAACTAAAGAAAGAAAGAAAGAAAATAAAGGAAAAAAAAAAACTCCAAGTTATCTCAAAAACCAAGAGTGAAGAAGTGGATCATAATTTCAAAGAAACGAACCAAGTAAAAATGTGTGGCCCTGATTATGCTGAAATAAAATTGTGCAGGAAATATTTGTAGACCAATGCTCACCACAGGAAATACCACAGATGCAATATTCACACTAGCTTGAGGGAGTTGTAATAAGGGACAATACATTTTATCATGTGTTTGAACCATTTAACACGAACTGTCATTAAACCTAGTTTGGAACCACAACCTTCTTCTAATTAGGTTGGAAGTACAAAATCATGTCCAATCTATAACCAAGTGTTAATACACTTTTTACCTCTAAAGTCTTAACTATCAAGTGTTTTCATTTTCTCCTTAAACTACCAAAACTGACACATTACACCCTAAAACTACTCGAAACTAGCAATTAGGACCCTTCTTCAAAATTTAACCGCTAAAATGACAAAAAACAAGCAATGTGACATAATGTGGCATCTGATCTTAACGGATGGTGTTATTTGATAGTTGGAAGAACTTGGTGGGTGCAATGCGTCAGTTATGGTACTTGAAATGCATCGTTTAAAACACTTGGTAGTTGAGGGGTGAAAGTGTATTCAACCTAAATTTAAAACTTACATGTTTAGATAGCCCAAAATCTGCAAGTTTAACGATGCCGGATGCATCAACAAGCAAATTTGCACCTTTGATATCCCTGTAGAGCACAATCATGCAAGTCATCAAAACTTCAAATAAACAAAAGCAACCAAATTCCTCCAGCAATTGTTTTACTGAAGACTGGGCAGATATAACTTTAAAATATGTGTTCCTTGTAATCTCCGTAACAAGACCAATCAGTGCTCTGCCTAATTTCCAAAGAAGCCGTTAATCATGGGTTTGCTTTCACGAAATTCAGTTTTTCCACATTTTTATCAAAATTTTGGTTTACGAAATATCATGGTTAGCAGAGAAGTAAACGTACAATTCGAGTCTTTTCCCTTGATATAAAACATGATAATTACCTATGGATCGTCTTTGTGCTATGCAAGAAAGCCAACCCAGAGAGAATATGGCGAGTGAAATGGCGAATCACAGATTCGGTAATAGCTCCGCAATGTTCATTTACATATTTATTTATTGATCCAGGATGAACATACTCCAAGTATATGTAAAAGCGATCATCATTCTGGTCATAAACATTTAATTAGTCAGATTTGTGAACAATGAGAAGCAACTGGTATAACCAATATGATATAACAAGTACTGAAGAAATACTCACTATCTCACTGCCAAAATACTGCACAATGTTTGGGTGCTTTAGTTGACTGAGGATTTTTATTTCCTGGTGCAACAAATATGATTAATAATGGAAGTAGAAAATTAGAAAGACAATTGGAACATCTACAAATCTAGAACTGAGATAAGGTCTCTTTGCAAGTCCTCTATACAAGAAATAGAATAAGTAAAAGCATGAACTGAAAACCCCAGAGAACATTGGTGATTGCTGTAATTTTGCCATGCGGGATTTTCATAGAGAGAGACAAGTGGTCTTAGGTCTTGAGCACCAGGGAAAGGAAACTATGCAAGAGTGTAAATAGTCGTTGAAAATGCCATTTATTGGAGCCTAGAGTTAGGGCCATTATGCAGCTCAAAGGCTTACATTTCATGTTGTAAGAACCAACCATGTTCTTCCCCTTATCAAATTGTTATAGAAACTTAACTAAATTAATACTTAATCCCAACTGGCTGGGGATGGTTCCATGAATTCTTCATCAGCTAATTGGGTCTGGCACCATATATCTTCATTTTTCATTATACATTTATAGTCAAGTTCTACAGAAAGTCGCAAATTAAAGAAGTCTAGCAAGTACCTGCTCCAACTGCTTTACACATTCAAGAGATTTAGGATCATCAGGAATGAGATCAACTTCCTTCATTGCACATAAAGCTCCAGACTCTCTGACATATAAATAAGGAAATGTTAGCTGTAGAAGACAGTTGAGAATCAATCATCATAACTTTACAAGGTCGCATACCTATTGGTTGCAAGGTATACGCTTCCAAATGTACCACGCCCAATGAGTTTTCCTTTTATCCATTGACCTGTAAAAGATGATACGCATGGTTGTTCGATCACATGCTGTATGGTGGTAGTTGATTGTGGTTGCATAGACGATTGTGGTGATAGTACTGCTCCTGGAGGAAGTGGCAAAGGGTGGGCACTGATCTCAGGCCTTTCCACATAACTCTCTGATACAAATTTATGGTGTGAAGGAAACACAGTTCTGTTTGGACTTTTGTGTGAGGGATGGGAACTTTGGAGTATTGGGCCATGTAGAGGAGACTGATCAGGACCAGGCATGGTTCTCGTTGGTTGCACATTTGAATAACAACCAACATGGTTATGCTGATATTCTTGAAAAGCCAGAGAAGAAGGAAAGAGATCCCTAGAACTTAATCTTCGTGGGCTCCCAGCAGGACTTGAAAAAACACTAGTGGGAGCACTCCTAGCAGGAACTTTCAGGCTGAAGTTTCCATTGACACATTCATCATTTAAATCTTGAAAGAATCCTCGACAATAATTGTTTGAAAACTTGAGTGAACTTGGGGTCACACAAGTGGGAAAAAGCTCCCGAGCGTTTTGTCTTTGAGGGCTAACAACAGGACTTGAAAAAACACTTGTCTGACAGCTCCTGGCAGGAATATTCAGCTTCAAGTATTAATTATTGGATTCGACATTTACATCTAGGAAGAATCTCATGTAATAATTGCTAGAGTAAGTTTTGTTGAAATCATGGCAACATTATCTACGTTCTTCCTGATTGTTTAGTAGAGCAAAAGTTACCATAACAGATGAATAACGTGATAGAATAGACCTATATCAGATACATAAAGCATGTTATTTGTTAAACTTTCCATTGTCCTGTAATTCAATCATGACTCAGAAAATAGATTCAATTTATAACAAATAAAATTTTCAAAGCTGGAGCGTCGCTCTTGTTGAGCCACATCATCATTTTTATGTTAAATCTCAATAAATTTCATTATCTAAGTTTTAGGGGGTTGCTTGGAAAGTTATCTCATAATTTCTTATAATTTCTGTACTAAACATCACTCAAACACAAAACATTTTTTCAATTTCAAATCTTCAACTTTTTCATCTAATCATTACCTAACTATTATAATTTTTTCAAACTTCCAAACAAAACAATACAATTTTCTCAAATTTCAAAACAAAAATAACATTAAAAAATATATTCAAACAATATTTTTATTCAACATTTTCTCTCTCATTTTCCAAAATCTAATAAAACATCTTAACTTCAACTATTTCACTACTATTCACATAATTCTCATCTCATTATCCAAACATGCCAAATTTATTCGAAAAGTCATCTTTATAATACTATGAAATTTAGAACTCAAAATTTTGACACTTCCTCTTTATTCTATGACTTTTTTTTTTTTGTTTTGAAAGAAAAAACTATGGACAAGAAAGAATCACAGACTACTTACCCAAAAATATAAGAAAGAATCACAAACTGCTCCAATATTCATGCAAAAACAAATCGATTGCTCAAACAAGTTTACTTTGTCTTATTCTTTGACAAACAGGTAGTTGTTTATTTTGTTCATTTGTTTACTTTTTCTTATTCATTTGTTCATTTTTTTTTTCTATCAAAAAAAAAAAGTACGTCGTTATGCGGTTGATTCTTAAGATAATGTGTAGTGAGTCTTGTTGCTGCAGTTGATCTTGCTGTCTATTATTTTTCGATTATTAATTGTAGAAGATGATATAAAGAGGAAGAAAGGTCGGACTGAGGAAAAGCAAAGAAGAGTTTGAGAGAGACAGAGAGCGTGTGCGTAGCTGAAAGTAATCGACTTCCAATCTCTGAGTCACTCATGGGGGGGCATATAGAGAAATAGGTTTGAGACCCACTTCGGGTTTTCCTCAGTACTGCAAAATGGTAGCGAGAAGCCCACAAAAGCAAAGGACAATCTTTGTGCTCCTCAATGGAGACGCCAATCTGGTTGCCAGTCTCGAAGGAGAGAAAGACCGGCGAAATTTCGAGGCAGCTGACATCTTTGGTGACTTCTGGGTCAAGCTCTTAGGCCTTGTCGGAGAAAGAGACCCCACCACCGGCGGGCTCTTGATCTTGACTTGAAACTTGGAAGAAGCCGAGGACGGGGACTTAATCAAGAACTTATGTGGTGTCTCTTTGTTTCTTGCTGTAACGGGAGACCCTGTCTTGCAGAAATTCTGTTGCTTTGCAGAAGCTGTAGACAGGAACAATGGGTTGGGGAATAGAACGGTCTTTTTCACCCACGGCCTATTCTTTGGGGATACCCTATTTGCCAAGTATCGGTTGTTTTCTTTTCCCGGTTCTCTGACCTTTGGAGGTGAAGAAACCTTGAAGTTGATTCGTGATCGCGCCCTTTGGAGTGATGGTGAATCAGACTCCGATCGAATTAATTGCAACTTGTTTTGCTTCTCCCTCTTTCTTCTGCTCCTTAATTCCGTGTTTTCGAGTTGTGGCTTCTGGTTTCTCCGATGAGTTACCGGAGTTTTTGGATCTTCAAGGGTGGTTTTGTTGGCAACTGCTGCTGCTATTTCTCTCGCAAATTGGCTTGCTTGTAGAATTTCTCCCAACTGTTTCTCCTACAAATATTGCTGGTAATGACATCCTGCGCCACTCACCTGCTAGTTGAGGAGCTGGAAACTTCCCTGGAGATATCTTGGAAGCAGCATTCTTGATCCTTACAGACTCTTGCTTGCACCTGAGACTAGTCCTCAGATAGCCTCTGGTACTTCAAGGGCTGAGACTCACCCCGGAGATCACCTTTGTCCCGCCTGCCACGGTATACTGCAGCTCCTGCAACCTAGCCATACACCTATCCAGCTTTTTTCCAGTTTCTCTGAGTAGGGCCGGATTGAGAGACGCTACCATTTTCGTCTGCTTTTGTGGTGTTCTCGCTACCATTTTGCAGTACTGAAGAAAACCCGAAGTGGGTCTCAAACAGCCTATTTCTCTATATGCCCCCCCATGAGTGACACAGAGATTGGAAGTCGATTACTTTCAGCTACGCGCACGCTCTCTGTCTTTCTCAAACTCTTCTTTTCCGTTGCTTTTCCTCAGTCCGTTTCCGAAGTAATCTTTATTCTATGACTCTTTACCTTTCTTCCTCTTTATATCATCTTCTACAATTAACAATCGAAAAATAATAGACAGCAAGATCAACTGCAGCAACAAGACTCACTACACATTATCTTAAGAATCAACCGCATAACAACGTACTTCATGACAAAACAAATGAACAAAATAAACAACTACCTGTTTGTCAAAGAATAAGAAACAATAAAATTAATTGCAGAAGAGAAGACATGGAAGTCCAACAGAAATGGTTCATATATCTCAACACCTAAAAGGAAGGCAAAGAAGGATAAGCTTTCTACCTCCCCAAGGAAGAGGCCGACCCTTCTTTCGGTGATCCGAGACGAGCATGCCCTGAATTCAATGCCGTTGACTCTGGTCTCCAACTTGAAGACAATTCAGGAAGCGGCAACCTTTGCGGCACCGCTGAGCATGACCAGTGCTCCGATTCACCCCATGAATGCGATTTCTTGGGCGAACCAGGCGGCGATAAATACGACCCTTCACTCAACTGCAAGCCGAGGTCTCGGTCGCTGGGGTGCCGGAGCTTCCTCTGCCGAGTGAGCCGCCTCTGGGTAAACGATTGTGTTTGTCCCCGCCTCGTGGGTAAAGCACCATCACCGTGCGTCGGAGCAGAAACAGAAGGAGATGAAGATTTCAAAGAAGAAGAAGATGGTGATGATGATGATGATGAAGAAGAAGAAGAAGAATGCTTGAAAAAAGAAAGCATTTGGGAGCTAAGGAAAAATGGCGAAACCCAACATGCAGAAAGTGCTGAAACTCAAACGTTTAACCCCCATATCTTGGTAAGCCAGATGGGAAACATCTAAGAGCTTTCATGCTTCGTTTACTCATCTCGATTTTCTAATTTGAATTGTTTGGGTCAAACAGTTGGACCTCAGTTGAAGAAAGAAAACTCAACAAACAAGCCTAGAGCTTATCTCTCAAAATTTCTAGTCCTTGACAAAACTCGACCGGAAACATGGGCTGGAGAAATCGGGGGTCAGAAACATGACAGCCCAGAATGTCTACGTATGCTGTGACCTACACATAAAAGGGACAATTGTGGATGTCGCTATCTTCCCCAGTCAAGAACCAATAAGATTTTGGGTGAGCGAAGGAGAAGCTAAAAAAGTCAAACCATACACCTTGTGTGTACGGCAGATGATACTTTGGGAAGGTAGTGAGCTTCTTCTTGTCTTTAAGTCATTGAGATTGTCAACCATGTGCGCGATAGTGAATAGTCTATAGACAGACCACATCAAAGGCCATGTCCATGTTAGCATTGGCATTATCTAACTAAATATAAAATATAATAAATTTTATCAAAATATATTTGGATTGATGAGTCAAAATGATAAATGGAAAATTTTGAGTTACAATAAATAGACGGATTTCTTTAAATTTAAAAGATTACTGTTTATTAAGTAAATTTATTTTTTATTCACGTTTAATCTCCAACGAATTTTTTTATTTTCATTTAATCTCTAACAGACGTTTAATCTATACGAATATTCTTCAATTTTGTGCATGCAGTATCCCATAATAGTGTAGAAAGTTGTGATTTTATCCAGTATCCTAAAAACAAAGACCGTTTTGTAATAATAATGTAAGAATCAAATTAAATTATTAATTAACATATGATTAGTTTAATTGTAAAATATGAACAAAAAAATTTCTTAAAAAATAATATAATATTATCATTGTGATGAATTCAATAGCTAATCCAATATAAGATTATGGTTAAAGAGGTTTTGGATTCAAATAGCTAAAATAATATAATATTAATATTTTTATCAAATTTTGGAGATAACTTTGACGAAGACAATGTTAATGCTCTAGAAGTGTTGTCAACTTCTCATTGGCTTTGAAGCATTTTGCAAGATTTGTACGAGTCCCACTTCATCATAAATAATATTTTTTTAATTCAAATTTCAAACACAAAAAATTAAGAATCGTTAGAAAAATAATATTTTGTTAGTTATACAAAAATTATGGAAAAATATTTTAACCATGAGTTTTCACAAAAATAAAACTCATGAATTGACATAATTTATATGATAAATTAGATTGTAAAATGATTTTTATTGTAATGTAGATTTAGGTCTCATTTGGATATAAATCTCAAAACAATAATAATATTAAAAAATAATACTATAATAATATTTTATTCAACTTTCATATAAAGCCAGCTCATCTCATCTCACTATCTAAATTAGACCTAACGTATCACATGAAATCACACTAATTTATAAGTTTAATTTTAAAATTTCTCTTTATAGTTATAGCTTTTTCTCAAAATTGTGTATTGATTATATCTTTATCATTGTTTAAATTTTAAAATTTGTCTATTGCATCTAGCATTTTCATAACACTATAGTAAATTCATAATTCCCATTCAACTTCTTCCCTTATTTTGGGTTACTTCTTTTTAAAAGAACTGATAAGATTCGTATATGATAATGAAAGGTAGTATATGTGAGGATTGAAATAAATTGTGCAGTAACTTTTTTGGTAGAAAATGATATACATACAATTATTTTTACAATCTTTTACATAATTTTATAAAATAATATCATTTTAAAAAAATTTGTTAATTTAAAATATATTTATATAAAAGAAATTATAAAAAATTGTAGGTATATAATTCCTCTTCTTACTGTACAAATTATCCTAAAATCGAGTAGGCATATATTATCATGCATGCAGTACAAATTACAAATTTTTTCTCAAGTTCACACCAGTTTATTCTTTGTACTTTGTTGTTTTATTATTATTCTTTTTTCCAACAAGTACTGCACCATACAATATATATCACTTTTAAAAGATTTGTAATTTTTGAGCAAGTTTTATTAATTTTCTTTTAAAAAAAATGAGTAAATTTGAAATTTATATGAAAAAATTATTTTTTAATGATAAATCTCATTGTTTTTTTAAAATAAATGTGCGAGACTTACACACCTCTAAAAATATTGTAGGTTTTGAACCTTAGATACCTAACTTAAGAGAAAAATAAAATAAAAATATAGACATCAAACTTTCTTGTTGTAACATATAAATAATAATAATAATAATAATAATAATAATAATGGGAAGGATAGAAATAAACAAGATGTTGGAATGAAAGAAAAGAATATGAAAACTTCCAAATAATAAAACTTTCACTTTCATAAAACTTTTTATTTCATCTCATCATTATAGTTTTTTCAAATTTTTACACAAAGTAAAATAAATAATTTAACTTTTTCAAATCTCAAAATAAAAATAATATTAAAAAAATATATTTTAATAATATTTTATTCAATTTTCAACTTTTATCTCAACTCATCTCATTTTCGAAAACAAACGAGGCCAATGGCTGAAACATATATACAAAGAAATAATGGAGAAACAACAATTAATGGAAAAATATTCATATCTCCAATTTTCTCGATGCCTTCCTTTCTTTCTTTCTTTCTCATTTTATTTCAGAGACGTACTTTGACCAATGAGCCAATCTTGCAACTTTATTGGTAACTTTACATGAACTTAGGGAACTCAAAAGAAAATGTATATTAATTTTATAAAATATATATAAAAAAAAAAAAAGAAACAAAGAAACTTATATATATTCAAGAGGTAGGAATGTGTGTGAAGTTTCCCCGTTGAGTCTTGACCAATGAAAATGCATGGGTCAGTTGATTAAGAAGCCTATTCACTATTATTATATACGATATATATCATGTGCAATCCCGACCACATAATTAGGTTAGGAAAAAACTCAAAGAATATCTTCATTTTCACCAATATATACTAGTATTGATATCATTGGATAAAGTCATGGATATTATTACCACAGATCATGATACGTGTATGTAATGTAAAAAATATTCAAAATGTGTTGGAAATAAGATCAGTATTCCTCCTATGCAAATATGTTACAATGAACTTAAAAATGTCGTATAGCAAGTAAATATATATATATATATATATAATTTATCTAAAGATTTTTACACTACATACTATTCATATGATATAATTTTATTTAAAAGACAGTACTAGAAGAAAACTATTTATTTGTAGCCGGTTATTTTCTGTAAAAATGATTATTTTATATTAAAATGAATCTATTTTCGTCATAAATAATCATTCTCGTCATAAATAATCTATTACAAATATTATTTTTCTTGTAGTGAGATAAACATTAAAATTTATATATATATATATATACACACATGAAATGGCGTGCGTAATGTGAATACTTGTTTGCATTCTTTATTTTAAGATGAAAGGTTTGAACAAATACTTGAGCAAAATGAGAAGGATGGGGTGTTTTATTAAAACAAAAGAATTGACTTCTTGTTAAAACGTCATGATCTCAAATCCTCCTTGAACTAGAAATAGTACTCTTGCCGATCATAGCTAAAACGACTTACATTTTATTTTTTATTTATTTTTACAAACAATTATGGAATACTATCAAGGAAGACGTGATCAAATCAAATATCCAATCTTCCTTCTTCGTCAAGTTTTTCACCCTCAAAGAAATCAATCACACTCAAAATATCTAAAACGAATGACTCGGTCAATATGTGTTAATTTAGACATATTAACTTAAGAAGGGTTAAATCTACACGAAAATTCTATACAAAAAAGTTTATAGTACACTGATGTAATTAAATAATATAATATTTTAGATTTATTTTACAATAAAAATAGTTTTATATGCTCCATGCTTCATCGGATTAAGTGAATCCTTGCACTTGCTTCCTTCTAAGGCTCAAGCCGAAGTTCGAGCTCTCCGAGCTCCTGCAAGAACGATGCCTCATGTTCCTTTCTCTCTTCACTTTTAGGATTCTGATTTCCATTCTTCTGGTACAAAGACCTATCTTTTCACTTTTAAATGGAGTGAAGCTAACGCTTAAGGGCTGAAGGGACAACAGATGAATTGTATATGCCCATATACTCTTCCTTAAGGTTTCAAAGGAGGAGTTAAGGCAACAAGCATAGGTGCTCCGGTTTACAATAGCAAGTAATCAAGCATGTGTAAAGAAAATCGGTCTTGGTAGGCGCAAGAGATCAAGCAAAGCATGACGGTACTCTTCAATCTAGCATTCTTGTAGTTCAAGAGTGAATGAGAGAGTGCAAGGCTAGCTGGCATCTATTTGAACTTCTTGTAGTTTCGCTCATATTTTGTTGGATCTAATTAAAGGAAAACATTACTTCTTTAGTACATTCATTCGAAAATATATCCCTTCCTCCAAAGACAAAAAGAAGAAGAAAAAAACAAAAGCCTCCTATCACATAATCTAAGCTATGAGATCACTCAGTTGATCTTAAAGTCCGATGCAATTAATACTAAGTCATATAAGGTTGTATTTGAATGTTGAACTGAGTTGAATTGAGTTGAGTTGAAATAAAAATTAAAAATTATAAAAAAAATTGTAATGATTAAATAAGATGAGTTGAGATGGGTTAGGGATCCAAACTGTTAGAAAAAGTTTAAAAATATGATTGTTAGAAAAAGACAGAAAAACGTTGTTGTTGAAAAGAGATAATTTCATTTCTTTTTTAAATTATGACTTTTGGGAAGAGACGATTTTTCCAGAAGGCAAAAAAATAAAAAAATAAAAATTACCATTAAAAGGAGAAAAAGGTTTTTCCATTGAGATGATACGATTTTTATTCAAATATGACCATTTGGGACGAGATGGTTAAAACAAATTATCATTAAGAAGAGACAGATTTTAAAAACACTTTCATTAGTGAGAGAGAAATAATTTAATTTTTTTTTTTTATTATACATTGTTAGAGATGAATTGTTTAAAACACAAGTCTTAAAAAAATATGAATGCTAAAAAATAAAGAAAAAAGATATTAATAGAGTAGAAAAAAAATAGAAATTAGGATTGGGCCCTGTAACCCAGCCGGCCCACCCCACTAGGGGATGGATGAGCAACAGCCAATCGTGGTCGTGGGTCTCCGCAAAAAGATTGGCTGGTCGTGGGTCTCCGCAAAAACTCACAGGCCATGGCGCGACCGTGGTTCTTTGTGCAGATCCACGACATGATCGTGGTTCTCTATGCATTTCTTTAGCTTAATATGTTTTTTGTTGGACCTATGTATTATTTAGTTGAATTAGTGCATTTGGTTTTGATCTATAGATTTGGAGGTTAGATATGTTGCTTTGGTGGTTGGATCTATCGATTTGGTGGTTGAAAATATGTTTGATGAATTCTGGGAGGGGGTATCCACTAGTGGTGTAACCGATTTAGTCTGATTTAGACAAAATTTATGATCAAACCGGTATATTTCGATTTTATATTTTTCAAAATCAATTACGTACCGATTATCCTCTTAAACCAGTATCTCCAGTATCCGTTCCGATTTGTTGATTTTAATAAAATGCAAATTTCTCATAAAAAAATCTGTTTATAAAAAAAAATTAAAAAATTAAAAATTGGTTTAAAAAAATCTACTTTATTAAAAATCTGTTACTATTTACATAAATTTACTTTATAAAAAAAATCTGCTATGATATAATGATGAAAAATCTGCTTTATAAAAAAATCTGCTATGATATAATGATACTAATACTATATGTTATATATTATGGAATATATATTATATAATAATACATTTATACTAAATTATTACTAATACTATATACTATACTAATAGTTATATTAATACTTAATATTATTTATAGTTATAGTGATATTAATAATAACATATTAATTTAACTATATTGTTATACATATATTATGCTATAACTCTTATAATGTATTAATATATACTAATACTATACTATACTATACTATACTATTATAGTGTTACTACTACATATAGTGTGTATATATATATGTTATAATGATATAGTGATACTAATACTATATGTTGTATATTATGAAATATATATTATATATTGTATAATAATATATGGTCATAGTGATAATTATATAATATCTTATATATAATAATAATTTATAAAGATTATATATAATATTAAAAATATTTAATTTAAATATATATTATAGTGAACCGGTCCGGTCCTAAAAATCATAGAATCGGAATTGGTCCAGTTCTAGCCGGTTTTGGCATTTTAGAAACTGGTTCCTGATCGGACCGGTCCAAAGCTAGACCAGTTCCATTGGTTCGGGCCGGTCTAGACCTATTTTTCGGTTAAAATTTACACTTTTAGTATCTGCATATGCAGAACGGTGCTAGGAAGCGGGGCTTGCAAGAGTCCACCCTGCCTAGGAGGGTAGCAACCCTAATAAAAATTGAGATACAAAGAGTTTTTAGAAGGTAAGTAGTTAAAATAGAGAAAAGAGTTGTGTTTTGCTAAATTTTGGCAAAACTTGTAAAAAGTTTAATGTGGATGCTCTAAATATGGGATCCTATTCTAGAGAAGTCAAAAGTGTTCCCTATTATGAAGAGCGGATGTAGGGTTGCTTTTGCAGCAAAGACTTCCTCAAATTATAGAGAGCCTCGAGTGTCGATGCTCTGAGAGCATTCACAGCCGATTAGGCGAAAGCTAGTTTAGTAAGTAAAATGTGAAAAAATAAGTTAAATTCAACTTCAACCAGTTGGCGGTAATAGCTTTGACCTATAAAATATAATGGCATTGTGAAAATAACATTGTGATATACAAACTTCGTCTGAATTCAAAACGCATCTCAACTCATCTCATCTCATTATTACAATTTTTTTAAATTCTCGCACAAAATATAATAAATAATTTAACTTTTTTAAATTTCTACACAAAATATAATAAACAATTTAACTTTTATTCAATTATTTATAAATCATCTCAACTCATCTTAACTCATCTCTGAATCTAAACTAATTTCATCAGTGAGTTTCAAGAATGTACAGTATATATAGTACAAATTGCGAAAGAAGTATATTGCCAAAGAAGGAATGACCTTTAAAAAAATGATCGAGCGATAAAAGTAATAATTGAGATTCAAAAGAATATAAATTTATAACGAAGTGAATGAAAGTTGAAAGAGAAATGAACTTATTTATATTGAAAGAAAATTTATGA
Organism: Juglans microcarpa x Juglans regia; assembly: GCF_004785595.1. NCBI lineage: Eukaryota > Viridiplantae > Streptophyta > Magnoliopsida > Fagales > Juglandaceae > Juglans > Juglans microcarpa x Juglans regia. The sequence goes on from NC_054609.1 coordinate 7,243,394, forward strand.
CTGTTGGAAAAATGTGTTTTTCAAGAATATGACCACTAGATAAGGACATCATTTGAATAGTAATGATTATCAGAAAGTTTTCAAGTAAATATTCTTACCGTTAAAATAAGACAAATTTTGAAAAATATGATTATTAGAAAAGTTAACGATTTTGAAAACATTATCGTTAGGGAAGAAAAATTGTCGTAAATATGACAGAAATATAAAAAAAAAAAATCATAATATTTAAAAAATATAGATTTAGAAAAATATAACACTTAGAAGAATAAGAATTTGAAAATTATGATAGTAAGAAAAAGAATAAAAAAGTCAAAAAATAATATTTTAATTAAAATGATAAAATTGAATAGCTAATATAGAGAGGTGGATGTAGCCCTCTCAAATACCTGAATCGTAAAATTAGAAAATAGTGCAAGTTTTGTAATTCTACATACAATCGTGAAGTGCGTAAACGCGCGTAATCGTTTGGAAAATGAGTAACGTCCACTATTAAAAAATTAATCTTTTTTATGTGGGTCTCATATTTTATTCAATTTTTTTAAAGCGATTACGCGACGATTGCACAATTTAAAGTTGTAAATATATTTTTTCTTTAGGTTAAATTCAAGGATGCATTTGGGTTTGTAACAATAAAATCCTATATTTACTTTTGTAGTTCTTCAAATAACTTTATACAAAGTTTTTAAGATTGTTTTTAATTATATAAGTTTATACATATTTTATAAAATCATGACGATTGAGAAGAGAATATTTTAGAAAAAGAAAAGAATTATTTTCTTACAAAAAAATCACTTTTAGAAAGTAATAGATTTTGAAAATATTAAAGTCAGGGAGACAGAAATAATTTTGATTTTTTTATCACGAGTAATATCTGGAGATTAATTTTTTTGAAATATAACCATTAGAGCCAAATATAAGCTAAAAAATTAATTAAAAAATATATATTAATAGAGTAAAAAAGAAATAGAAAGTGAGATGTAGAAGATTTTGAAAGGGGATAAAATAGAAAAAATGATACTTTTGGGCTAAGATTTATCAAATTTCTAGCAACCCAATGTCATGCTCTTAGACGAGGACATCATTCAAGGGCTATTGGGGCTTGGGGCTTCAATGGACCTTTGCAGTCCATTTATCCAACACATTTAGGATACGTTTGGAAGTATAACTCCTCTCAACTCATCTCAATTTATTATTACAATTTTTTTAAATTTTAATATAAAATATAATAAATAATTTAATTTTTTCAAATTTTAAAATAATAATAATATTAAAAAATAATTTTATAATAATATTTTATTATCTCAACTCAACTCACTCCAATATCCAAACGCAACCTTAAATCGTGCTTCGAGGATGGGATTGGAGATGCCACGGAAATTGGTCCTTGTACGTGACAGCGTACCATCTTTTACATCGTCAAAGGTATCTCCTTCCTAGTGTGCTCTGCTACAGAGATGCACAAAATCCATGGACCGCGGTGGTTTGTCAACGGACGCACTTTTTCATTCATGTTTTCAAGCTACAGCTGGTGACCAATAAAGGCGAAGGTGGGCGGGGAAACTAAAGCAGCGCTTCAGGGTGTCTCCCATGTTGAATTTGGAGCATCCAAATGTATCAAGAATCAAGATCTTATGTCAATTCATTGTATAAATAAAATGGTGTAAAAAAAAAAAAAATCAGAAAACCAAACTGGACCGACCCAAACAGGTCCGGAACAGGTTTTAGTAATGGCAAAACCGGCTGAAACTGGTCTGGTTCTGGTTCTAGACTTTTTAGGCCCGGACCGGTTCTATATAATAATAGATTTTAAATGATTTTTTAAATATTATATATAATATTTTTTATATTATATATAATATATATAATATAAATTAATTTAAAAATAATTGAAATTGTAAAACTTTAAATTTAAATTGATAAATCACATCAATTGAAAAAAGAATCCTAAATATCAAAAGATTTGAATTTATATATTAAAGTTGCAAATAAGATCACTAAAATATTATTTACCAAAAAAGAAAAAAAAAATACTCAAATATTATTACCAAATTTTTATAGCCTAATAAATTCTGAATATATTCTTTTTGATAAGTACATAATACATTAGTAAATTAGTAATACTAATATACATTAGTATATAATGTATATTAATTATAATTTACATTTTATGGTCTAATACTAATAGTCTAATACTATTAGTTGATTGTTTAAAGAGAATGTTTCCTTATTAAAAACATGTCAAGAAGTGTTAGGGCAGTTTTTTTTTTCTTTTTAATTAATAGCAACAGATTTTGGAATAAAAGTATAAAACATATTTTTTTAAAGCAATTTTTTTAAAATTAAAACTGAAAAACCAGGCCAAACTGGACCGGAACGGGTAAAACCAGATGTACCAGTTTAGGGAGTAACCGGTGCGTAATCAGTTTTTGAAAATGTGAAACCGGTATATAAAGGTTTGGTCCTAAATTTTGTCTAAAACCAGATCGGACCAATTACACCCCTAATAAATATGATAAAAAAAGTGTACCTGTAGTCATTGGAGAGAAGAGTGCAGCGATTCAGTCATCCACGTACAATATTCACTATTTGTAAAACAACAATCAAATGTGTGGACCATAATATATATATATATATATATATATATATATATATCCCGAAATCCAATTTTACCCATCATAAAATAATGAAATTACATAATTTTTAATATGTTTTTACACGTGAATTGGGTTCCTACTACTTTAATACTCATGATTCGACCAAAATCATGAATTTATAAAAAAATTTCAATAGCACAATTATATCATTTTATTAATCATACTTTCACATTATCAAACATTATATTTGACAAGTATACATATTCAAGATCTAATTATTAAAGAATAATGTTATATATAATCAAATTTCTCACACCTTAGCCAAGGATGCTTTATTTTGTTCTAATGTAATCATAGATTTAGAACCAGTTACTGCATGTATTAGTTCTATTATAATCTCTAAACTAGTTTCTTCTTAAATGAATGCAAGTTCTTTATTTCAGAAAAAAAAAAAAAAATACTAGATATAGTCTTAGAAGATACTTGGAGAATGAGATGAAATGAGAAATTTGTGAATATTAGTGAAATGGTTTGTGAATAGTGATAAAATAGTTTGAGTTATGATATTTTATGTGATTTTGAAAAAGGAGAGAAAATTTTGAATAAAATTATTATAAAGTTCAACTATTGTTAGAATATAATTTTTTAATATTATATTTATTTTGAGATTTGTTGAATTATTTTTTGCGAAAGTTTGAAAAAGTTGTAGTAATTAGTTTGAAAAAATTGTAATGATTAGTTTGAAAGTATTTGTGTTTAGTTGATGTTTGGGAAGTAGATGAGATGAGATGAAAAACATTACCAAACATCCCCTTAGAATATAAAAGCCCACACACTCCCTTTGAGAAAGTGAGGTTCACCATTAGAAAAGTAATTTTTTCATATGGTTCGAATTTATTCACTATTTTAAATAGAGTTACGTGAGACTTGCACCGCCCAAAAGGATATCATTTCTATCCCTTTAATAAATCGTGAAGTTCGACCCATTCGACACTCACTAGGGGTGACAGTTCGTGTTTGTGAGTTGTGTTCGTGTCGTGTCAAGTCATAGATATTTGACTATATGACTCAACCCGAACCCGACTTATTAACCTAAACTTGTCAGATCTTCAAATCCTAACAAGACCTATTTAAATAATAGGTCATATCATGTCATCCGTCTTGACATGTTTAATAATTAATTAGAAATAGGTCAACAAGACATGTGACACCCTCAACCTCTGCTTGGGATGGAACAGAGACTTGGAGGGTCGGGACATGTAACACAAGTTTACATACCTCCGTTCATGACAGTTAATATGTAATACATCATAATATGCAACTAGCAGTATCCAATAATCACAACGGAAATAAGGGTGATAAAATAATTGATGCCAGAATGAACTAAACATCACAATAATTAGATAACCATAAATACTTCCTTACTTAAGAGATCCACCTGAGTTCAACATGAAATGGGAGATAGAATCTCCATAAAGTAGAAACTACATAATCAAACTAACTCTCGCATCCGCTCAATAGTATATAGAGCCATCGCTATGAAAGTAAAAATCAAGTCCAGCGTCCTCTCTAGATCAAGCTCCTCCTCAATCATCTAAAGCCAACGGTTCATCTTGTTCATCGAATGCGGGTCCTAACTCAACCACTACCATTCCGGAGATGGTAGTAGGTCAACAAGGGTGAGATTTACTTAAAATCTCAATAAGTTAAACAACCAACTAGTACAAAGATAATCTATGCATAATTAATGATAAACATGAGATGCATACTATGCAGAAAAATTCGTATTTGTCTCCCATCTAAATTACTCATCATTTATTTTAGGAAAACTTTAATGCACATTGTTTTTCCGAGAACATTTTTCACTTCCTCATTTAAAAAACCTGGCATTTTGAAAGAGAACATTTCATACTTCATCATTTCAAAAACATATAATCTTTTCTTATTCTTAACATCATTAACATAACGTATGGTACCAACATAATTCCTCATATACATCGTGAGCACCTATCAGTGATCGTAGCACAACTTAAGTTGACAATACGTTTTTGTCTATAGACTTTATTCTCAATGCATTGGTATTATAACATATCATCATAACGTATGCACCCACAACATTAGGTTATACGACTTCGTTTCAGCATTTTTTAAAAAGAATCCATTCGAAAGTCGTTGACGGTTCTTTGTCAACCCAAGGGTTTCCACTCTATTTTTACTCACTCTAAAGTAGACAAAAGAGTTCCACTAGGATAATTCCCCATTCTACCCTTTGGGGTCGTGGCAAAATTTATTTTCATGCTATGCTTGAAAAATATATTTCATAACATGTGCATATGTAGTAAACTTTATGTGAAAATGACATTTATATATGCAATATGCTAAAATGGTAAAAATCTCACATCTCATGTAAGCAAGTAATCAAATGCTCAATGATGTATTATATGATGTTTCATGCTTAAAATGACATTTATAATATAAATGTAGCATTTATATATAATCATAAATAAATTATATACGAGTAAGTTAAAAACTAACTTACAAACTTACCAAATGTTAGGAAATTGATGCAGCTGTAAATAGAGGTATTTTAAGTTAGGAATTTCATCACTAGGCAAATGTTCATAATCAAAAGGGCACATACAATATTTATGAAATTGCCCCTACAAATTCCCAAATTGCCACTAAGGTTCTAAACTTTCACTATTTGCAATTTGGCTTGAAAATTCACCAAACTTCACAAACCCCATATTTTCTATGTTCTAAAGACATATATGACCTTAGAAATTCAAAAATCAACCAACTACCATGTCAAAATCATCCAAACCGTGGCATGCAATTTGGTGACCATTTTGTGATTTCAAACCTATAGCTTCTTTGCATGCATGTGTGATCCAATTCCATCAAACATAAATCCATAGAACTGATCTTGGAACATGTTTACAACTTAGAATAATTCCACACGAGTTCATCCCAACACTTAGGCATTAAAAAACACCAAATCCTCCAAAACTTCAAACTGTGTGTATGCATGATGTTTTAACTTCTCTTTGTCAACGCAAGTTTTAAAGCCTAAAGAAACCATGCATTTCAATGCCTAATATGATAATAATTGGTTCCTAAAGGTTTATAAGGCCATCCTTGAGGAAATAGAATATGATATGCGAAGATCATTCTCATACAATTGCAAACCGAATACTTAGATGATCAACACAAGATATTGGATTATAAACCTATCATGACATGTTGTTTTCCTCAAATTTAAACCTTCAATAAATCTCTAAAGACATTAGTAAAACATATTAGATAATATCAAGACATGTCATAGCTAAAATTTTATCTCAAAATAATTTATTCAAGAAGAACTCCAAATTTGAACCGTTATACAAAACCTTGAGTAAAACCTCATGTAACTCAATCAAAAGTTCATTCTCATGCCACGATTCAAAACCTAACATGTTAATCTAACACCCAACAAGAGATAAGGCAAGTTACAAGAGTAGTGGCCCTTGAGTTCTAAAAATTCAACTCACTTCAAGACCTCACTCAAACTACTCGGTTTCAACCATTTCTTACACTTTGAATGCTTTGCTCTCAAGAACACCAAAGGAAAGCTAGAGAAAGTTGTGTGAAAAAGTGAGGGATGAGGGGGTATTTATAGGACTTAATGAAGGGTGAGAGACAAGAGGGCGTTGGTTTTGGCTACAAGGAAGTGAATGTGATTGGTGTGTATGAGAGGTGATGTGTTGATCAAGGTTTTGAATATCGTGTCGTACCAACCCAACCTATTTCATGTAAATAAGTTGAACTAATCTGCATAATTCATTTGACCTGACCTGATTAACATAATTTTACATGAAAGTCAAAATCTATATTTATTAGTAGCCATAATATCTAAAAAAATAATTAGAATACCCATTAACAAAAAAAATCAATATTTTTCAGATTTTAACTTATAATAAAATCAAAATATTACAATCGCAATATTAACAAATATGAGCATTGATTCAGAATTACAATCCCAAAAAATAAAAATATAAACATATTAAAAAATACTAATATTATAATTCAACTATAATAAAATTGTGATCGTGAGTAAAAATCTAAGCGGGTCATAATGAATTGGTTTCGTATTAAGCGAGTTGACCCGTTATTGACACATTTATAAATTATGTCTTAACAAGTCAACCAGTTATAACTAAAACCGTTAATATCAAATATAAATTTATTAATTTTGTATCGTATTGATGTTGTATTAGATTCACAAATCATGTTGTCACCCTACATTATACATGCTTTATATAAAAACCAAAAATATCATTTGTCATTGAGTGGCACTGCATCCACCGAAAAAGTGACCCGAAGAAGTGTCCCGAACAGTACATTTTATTTTTTTATTTTTCTTTTCTTTTTTTATGTATTTTTTTAATCATCATAAACATTTAAAAAATTAAAAAATTTACAACATCATTAAAAAAATACTTATTTAATAATTAAGTTAAAAATTAAAAATAAAATACATTGTTCGGGACCCAAATTCGAGACCAAAGCATTTCTCTTTGTCATTATTAAAATACACTGAAATCCAGGACTCAATCACCTAGGACATGACAAAGTAAGCTTCACCTCAGAATCCTTTCGTATTGTCTTCTCCCTGGTAAGAGCATCCCATTCGATTCTCCATCTCTCCCCCATCCCCATAATTTAGGGATTATTTTAGGATTTTAGAGAAAAATTCTCTCCATCCCAATCCCCATTTTGCGGTTTGTTTATACAGTATCTTCAGTAGTTCCCCATATAAGGGGAACTACTGTACATCCTGATCGCCATTCAGCGTCTTCTTCGTCCCGCGAAAACCTTCTCTCTCGGTTGGCCCCTCCCTCGCAACACCAACGAATGCAGCCTCTCTCCATCGGCAATTTTTGTAAGTTTGATTTCGGTTTCTTCAAAATCAAAATTGTTTCTCTCTTCCATCATTTTCTTGTATTTTTTTGGAATATCTCTCTCCTCCTCTGCTTCTCTCTTCCCATTTTTCTTCTTTTCGGGGCCATGATCAAGGTAAGCACAGAAGGTCTTCAACTCTGTCTCTGCCTCAGCGATGTCTTCTTTGTTTGGTTGCGGAGAAAGTTATGGGTCACTTTCACTGATTTGCATTTTGTTTTGATTTTTCTCACTCAGATTTAGTTTATGATTTTGGGTTTTGTTTGAGGAAACCGCTTCTTATTTTTATTCTTGCGTTGTCATTGATTTCTCTGTATTATTTTGGCTCTCTTCGCTGTTTGGCTGCCAAGAAACATCATGGAATCATCTAGAATGATTTGCAATTTTTTTTTTCACTCTCGTTTAGATTTATGATTTTGGGCTTTGTTTAAGGAAACCGATTCTCATTTTTATGACATGCGTTGCCATTTATTTCTCTGTATTATTTTGGCTCGCTCGAGTGTTTGGCTATTGAGAAAGTTATGGAAAATTATCTCTGTTTTTTTAATTACTTTGTTTCTCTCATTGCTGTGTTGACTGTTCGCTGTGTTGACTATTGAAATGCCGAGAATTTGATGAAAAAATCACATAGATTTTTGGGATTTTTGGTTTTAAGGAGAATTTGGTGGAGTTTGTGGTTATGGAATTTGTGGGATTATTGGTTTTGAGGAGAATTTGGTGGAGTTTGTGGTTATGGAATTTGTGGAGTTATTAGTTTTGAGTAAAATTTGATAGAGTTTGTGGTTATGGAATGTGATTTATCATTGTTTGTGGTTATCCATTCATTAATTTATTGTTTTGTTGGGTCCTTTGCAGTGTTTCATATCTTTCAAGGGATGGGCTGTCATTAGGCCGTGATGATGGTGTTATAGTGCGGTTAATTCACAAGTGTTAATAGAGCCTCATCGATATGGCGGGGTAATCCTCACCTGGATTGTCATATTACAGTTTCTGATACTTTTTAGAAAAAGGCAATGGACGTCCAAGTGAGGTTTTGCAGCCATTCAATGTGAATGACTCCTTGCTTACGCATGTTGTCAATATTTCCATCATTCTGAGCCCCATTTATTTATAAATTCGATATGAATGAACCTGATGGGAATGCTCTTATTTAGCATTATTGTGATTTGCATTGTTGCTTTGTTGTTGTTTTGTGTGAATATGTGAATTGGTCAATTCTGTTAGCTTGCTTTTTTGTTGTGTCATTATTTGAAAAATGTATGTTGTGATAAAAAAATAATGTGTAAATTAAACCCCATCGGCTGTGATGATGACAAAGCCTGGTGAGGATACAAGAAATTTATGGTCATTTCCTCAATGGCTAGGTAACCCGGATGACCAACAAGTAGTGGCAACCGGTTGTTGCAACCATAAGAGGATGGCTACATTTCGTAGATGTCACCATTTGGTTTCTAAGCCGGTGAATTGAAAAAAACCCAAACTTCATACTTACGTATCTAACATTTCAATGCATTTTTAGAAATGGATTCACAAGACTCTAAACATATGTACTTCACCAATATCCTGAGTGAAGATCCTCATTTAGACCCCACTTACGGTGGGTAAAGTGAAAACTCTCCTATGACTGTTGATGACTCTTCACCCCTACCTCATAACGATCTTATCGGCATTAGGAAATTAGTCAAGGGTGCGAACTTCACCCCTAAGAAAGACAAGTTACTTGTCTTTGCATGGCTTAATTGTAGCCTTGATGCAGTACAGGGAACAAACCAAAAACACTCTCAACTTTGAAAAAAAAATTATGAATACTTCCAGCAATTTAAAGAAACCACAAATGACCGGACCATCAAGTCTTTAATACATTGGTGGTCGGTTATTCAAAAGGCCACAAACAAATTTTGTGCGAAACTAGCACAAGTTGAAGGGTTGAATCAAAGTAACATGATCGAGCAAGACAAGGTAAAATATCTATACTCTTACTTGTTTTATGAATATTTAATTTTTTTATACATCGGTTTAACATAAAGTTTTTTTGTTTACATGCAAGTTTGACAAAGCGAATGTTATGTACGCATCGCTAGCCAAATGCTCCTTCTAGTTCAAGCATTATTGGCACCTGTTAAAGGACCAACCTAAATGGATTTGGTGTTCCACAAAGGAGGATCCAAAGCAAAGAAGACGATGTTCCCATCCTCGTCCCCGACCCCGACTCGATGTTCGGGCGCTACGGTGGATTCAGTTTTTGATCTAGAGGTGAATAATGTGATAGATAATTATGTGATCGAATTGGACCGACCAATGGGAAGAAAAACTGAGAAAGGAAAGTGAAAGGCCCAAGCCACGTCAGCACAAGAGATTATTGGGCTCAGCAAGCTGAAGTATACACTTTTGGAGTAGTCACGTGCTCAGGAGAGAGAGTATTTCCGTCTCAAGGCCGAAAAGATAGAATATGAAAAGAAAAAAGAGTTAAATTTCATCCGTCTCGAGGATGAAATACTGAGGTTGGACGCCGAGAAGATAGAAAATGAAAAGAAAAAATAGTTAAATAAAATCCGTCAAGAGGACAACAGACTAAGGTTAAAGGCGGAGAAACTAGAGCTCGCCAAGAAGGAAGCAGATCAGCGTATTATGATGATGGACGTGAGTGTCATGCCAAGAATGCAACGGTTATATTTCGAGCAACTGTAGAGGGAAATCATGGCGAGACACAATGAAGCAAGACATATAGTTTGATTTTTTTCTGTAAAAAATTTATTTCTTTATTTAATTTTTGTTTTAGACAATGATGGATGACAATATTATTGATATTAAGATAGTTTAATTTTTAATTTGGATTGTGTAAATTGATATTTTGAAACAAGGAAATTGGCTATTACAATTTCAGAAACTATTACAGATTACCTCAAATATAACCACTACTAACATGAACGAAATACAAATGAAAATTTAATTAAAAAAATATTTTTTTATACTAACATAAAGGAAATACGAATTGAAATTTGATTAACTCAAATATAGTCACTATAACATGAAGGAAATACCAATAAATTATGCAACATGTCCACTGTTGGAAATATAATAGCCATTGATGTTCAATTAGATCTGCTTGGAGCTGATGATGTGCCGAGATGTCTCTAATATGATGATGACGTTGGATGAAGTCCGTAAGCTAAGATGTATGATTGCACGACAGTTCGGGGACTTCATCATCAAGTTGATCATACTCAATGTTCGGACCTTCACTATCATCACACTCGTCTTCAATGATCATATTATGTAGAATAACACATGCCTTCATTATATTTGTTAGTTCCTTGACTTTAAACATTCGAGAAGGTCCACGAATGATTGCAAATCGTTGTTGAAGTACCCCGAATGCACGCTCGACATCTTTTCTTGCAGATTATTGTGCTTTCACAAAAAAAAATTTCTTATTCTCTTGTGGTGATGGAATCGTCTTCACAAAAGTTCACCACTTAGAATAAACACCACCGCAAGGTAATACCCCATCTGGTAGTGATTGTCATTGATTGTGTAATTGACTAGAGGAGCACACCTTTGGGCAAGTTCCTTCAAAATAGAAGATCTCTTTAGCAAATTAATGTCGTTATGTGAACTGGGCATACAAAAAAATACATGCCATATCCAGAGATCATATGAAGCAACTGCTTTTAAAATAATAGTTGGTTCATGAATGTGGCTGGAGTACATACATTTCCAAGCTACGGGATAATTTTTTCACTTCCAATACTTGCAGTCAATGCTTCCCAGTATTCTTGGGAATCCCTGTTGTTCACCAACCGCAAGCAATCAAGCAATATCATTGGCATTTGGAGACTGCAAATATTGATCTGAAAAAATACTTACTATTGTCTCAGGAAATTTTTTAAGGCTTTCAATTGCGGTGCTTTCACTAATACGTATGTATTCATCCATAAAAATATCTAGTAACCCCATACACCAGCGTGCATTTTAAGTGTTGCGGTTATCTTTTGCATAGAAGATAAACCGAGTCTTCCGGCATTATCTCTTCTCTGGACGAAGTACGGCTCGTAAGACTCTACCTCATTTAGAATATGGAGAAATAGGGGGCTGCTCATCCGAAATCTCATTCGAAATAGATTCGAGGGATATACTGGATTTTCTGCGAAATAATCGCGAAATAGGCGCTCGTGCCCTAGAATATGATCACGCCGAATAAACTTATGGCATTGACGATTGGCACGATGCCTCGATGATCGTTCATCGGCCTTGTCATTAAGAACAACATTCAACTCATATTCAGAGGATAAGTATGTCAGCAATTTGCAAAAGAAAGTACGAGCCATTTGATAAAGGGAGTAAAATATCAAGGGAGACTGTTGAATTTTGATTCTTTAGATCAAATGAGACTTAAGTTTGTGAGAATGTAAATGAAAGTAGAATGCGTATTTATAGAGAAAAGAGTTCTCGTTACATATAGGATAAAAAATGTTACCGTTTAAGAGAAGACAAAAAAAAGTTATCGTTAGATAAAAGACAAAAAATATTACTGTTGAAGGCAGTAGTTCAAAATGTTATCGTTAGAGGTTGAAGTTCAAATATTACCGTTAAAAAATGCACATATTAAAAAAAAATTACTATTTTTATAATACAGATTTCGGTTTGAAAAATAATACTGTATTCGGTAGTCAAAATCATATAAGTATTTAGTAAAATGTGATATTTGAAAAGAAGAAAGATAATAAGACAAAATAGTTAGTAGTTAAGATTGTAAATGGAAGTGAGAGAAAAAAATAATAAAGAAAGAATAAAGAAATTTTATTTAATAGAATAGAGATAGGGATGGGGAATAAGATGTAGAAGGTTTTTGAAAGATAAGTAAAATTTAAAAAGAAATGTACTTTTTAGTTAAATTATAAGAAATTTTATGAGAAACTCAATGTAAAAGCTCTAAGATTCGTCTCTTTGCTTTCTTCTTGCTAAATGCTGATAATTTTTTTTTGTTATTTTTTAATCCAATAGTGCTCCTACAATGAACTATATATCTGTACTATTATATAAGTGGCTATCAAACGGACACTAAATGAAAATTCTTGTTTTCCGTTAGCTTGCTGTTAAATCAACATTAAGTCAATACTGCAGAGTTATTTTCTTATCCTTTAGTCAGTTTTCATTTTTTTCACATCTTTATTTCTTGAGTATTAGGATGTAGGATGTTTTCGGTTTATTATTTTTGTCCTTTATGTTTTGTCGGTTGTGTCAGTCCACCACTTTTATACTTTTTATCTGTATACTTTTTCTCTACTATAGGCTGGGTTTATTTTTATCCTTTATATTTTGCCGGTTGTGTCAGTCCACCACTTTTATACTTTTTATTTTTATACTTTTTCTCTTCTGCAGGTTGGGTTTATTATTTTTTTCCTTTATATTTTGCCGGTTGTGTCAGTTTACCATTTTTATGCTTTTTCTCTGTCTACTTTTTCTCTTTTGCGGGTTGTATGATTCAGAAGCTTTTAATTAATTTCGTTGACTTTGATGTTATTGAGGGTTATTGGAATTTTTGATGCACTGACTACAACTGATGCTTTTGTGTCAATACATATTTTTTCTCTTTATATGCTAGTCTTTGTATACTTTTTGTCTTCTGTAGGTTGAATAAGTGCATGTATATAGGCAATTGTGCCTGTTTAAAAACACACAAAAAAAAAAAGATAAAAAGAAAAGATAAAAGGTGCTCCCTAAAGAAGAAGAAAAAAAATCACAGAAAAAAAACACGTAAAACGTTAAAAAAATGTAAAAAAAAAAAAAATCAATCAAAATCTAAAAAACAGATAAAAAATCACAAAAATCATTAAAAAAATATTCTTAATCTAGGTATAAAAAAACTTCATCATTACTGGAAACAAATATTTACATGTTGCCTAGAAGCTGATTTTGTGCGGTTGTCAGGTCAGCGCTCCAATATTAGCTTCTGGTTCTGGCCTAGAGATGGTCTACTGAAAAAATAATATTCCAATCGTCATGGTCCTGTTATTGCACTTTCTTACAAAATAAAATAAAATACATATAAAAAAGATTTTTAAGAAGAATACATCTAAGTGGATAAAAAAATTGTACAAACAAAATTGTGCCCCTTGCTGAACACAAAAAAATATGCATGCATGATTTGATGAGTTTTTTTCCATATCTAATTTGGGAGTTTTTATTTTCTCATGTCTGACTTTGTTAGTTTTACAGTTTTTGCTTGGTTTTGAAGTTGTATGATGGGTGATATGAGACATTGCACTTTAAAAACATAATGTGTTTTGAGAGGCTAAACCAAACCACCTTACATCTATGCAGCCTCGCTTCCAACTAAACAAATTTTGGTCTTTGCTCCTTATACAGCCTCACTTCCAACTAAACAAATTCTGGTATTTGCTTCTCATATTTCGAAATTGAGGATCAAGCAAATTGTCATAGGTGAATAATTGATTAAAGTGTTCAGTTTTCATCTTTGGCAAAGCTCTTCTCTTCTCTTCTATTTTTTTTTACTGATTTTTTATGTTTACTGCTGGTTTTTACTAGTGATTTATTTTCAGCTACTTTTCCAGTTCTGTAAGGTGTTCTTGGCTAAAGATCAGCTAGACATTTCTGGTTCTTATCTTTGTAAGTGTATGGTGTTATTTATTTTGTCACATCGTTTGTTATATAATTTATATTTTCAATTTTATTTATTTATTGTTGTTCTATTTTATAATGTTTATGAGGCAACACTTTTATTAATGAAAATGGTGCATATGTTATTCTATTTATTCATTAATAGTGCATGTGTATTGTGTGGTTTGATGGTGACCAAAAAATCTTAACTTTCTATGTAGGGTTGGATATATAATGGTTACATGAACCTTTTATAAAATGGTGCATGTGCAAGTGTTGGCCCATGCAAACAATTTTATATATAGAATGCCCGTAGACATGAGCACCCAAAATATATAAAACATGTTCCAAAAATTAGATTAATTGTAGCAAAATAATATTATATCTTTGAAGAGACAACGAATAACAAAAAAAAAAGGCAACACAAAAAATCTCTTCACATATTTGAGAAGAATAAACCTCAACAGATAAAAGGCAACAATAAATAAATATAATTATTAATATTATATTTATTTATTGTTATTCGTTGTCTCGGAGATAAAAGGCAAGACACGACAAACAAAAAAAGAAGAAGAAGAATAAATCTCAACAGATGTTTATATCTTTGAAGATATTGTCTCCAGATTTATTTTTTTTATTTTTATTTTTTTTCTATTGTGAATCTGTAGATAAATTAATGGACGTTGTTCAGATCTGTTGGTTTTTTTTTTTCTATTTATAAATCTTTTCACATATTTGAGATTTGAGATTTCAAAGTAATTTTAACAGCACAAGCCTAATCACAAAATCCTAATAATACAAACACAATCACAAAAATTCTAAATTTCGGATTCAAAAATCCTAATAAAACAATTACATAATATCATCTACCAGATTTGAGATTTCAAAATAATTTTAAAAACACAAAAACAACTTACCATGGGGAATCGAAGACAGAGAGGGTGAGGTGAGGCCGAGGGTCTGTGCGTGGTTTCACTAGTAGGCTGCAGCTAGGTTGTGTGCGACAGAGAGTAGGGCTGAAGGAGAGAGACGAGAGAGTGAGGTAGAGACGAGAGAGTGAGGTAACGGCAGATTGTAGAGTGAGTCAGAGATGGGAGAGTGAGGCGAGAGAGTTGAAGAAAAGCGAAGAGATGACGTGGTGGTGAGAGAAACAGAGAGATGCGAAAACCAGAGTGGGGGAGTTTGGGGAGATAGGTATGGCGACGCAAGGTTCAACAAGAAGAATAAAAAGAAATAAGAAGAAGAAGAAATGGGAGAATGGAGGATAGGGTTCATGCGACACATCAGAGAGGGGAAGAGAGAGATAAAACCCTTAGGGTTTCACTTCAGCAGCGCTAAAACGGCGCCGTTTCCGTAGGGCTGGGCTCCCATTTTCTCTCATACAGGCTGGGCCCGAAGTCACACACACACAAAGCCCAACCATAATAGAACATTATGTGGTATTTTTTTTTACAGATTTAAAGATCTGTAAGCACTAGAAAAAAAAATCAACCAAAAAAATATCACAACAACCCAACACATAAAAATAGAAAGAAAAAATAAACAAAAAATAAGATCTGAAAAATAGTATAAATCAACAACAAATCTTAGATTTGTGTGTATTGTCAAAAAATATTTAGAAACGAGCACATAATCAACACGCATTAGTTGGGAAAAAAAAAAAAAGACCAAATCTGCAAGATGAGCCTTCAGATTCGTTAGATTTAAAATTTCCTTTTAAAAAATCAGAAAATAAAAATAAACAAAATTGTTGATTTGTACAGATAAGAAAAAAAAAAAGGAACAACAAACTAACACCCATAAGGCAAAAAAAAAAAAAAAATCTAAGATCTAAAAGATGAGGCTTCATATTCGTAACATTTTAAAAAAATAAAGTTGTAAAAAAAAAAAGGAAAAAAAATACAGATGGTGATTTCTGAGAAATATAATCTCAGATTTGTATATATTAACAAAAAAAAAAAAAAAAGCACACAAAGATAATCAACATGTATTAGCTGAAAAAAAAAAAACAGATATGAAAGATGAGGCTTTATATCTATTAGATTTAAAATTTTATTTCTAAAAAATAGAAAACAAAAATAAACAGATATGTTGACTTTTACAGAAAAAAAAAATAAAAACAAAAACAAAAACCAGAGTAGGAAGAGCAAACCAACAAACAGTAACAAAAAAAAATAAAAAAGATAAAACCTCAAATTCTTAAGACTTAGGAGAGGTTTGTATTCGCAATTCATCTCAATTCATTTAAACTCATCTCAACTCATCTCACTATTATTTATTACTATTCATCAACTTTAACTCATAAATCTCACTATTATTCACAATTCATTTCACTATTATTCACAATTCATCTCAACTCATCTTAACTCATCTTCGAATCTAAACGACATTTTAAAAATAATAAAATTATAGAAATAAATAAATAAAAACATGTGTTGAACTAATGTTTTTGTTGAGTTTGTATTAAATTTATCGTAGACAACTGTATTAAAATTATCGATATTATAAATATGTTTTGCATTATGTTATATTCTGAACTAATATCTTGATAATTTAATCTATGCAAGCATGTAATTATTATACTCTATTTAATTATCATTATCTTTAAATATTTATTAGATTTTACATTTTTTTCTCATAAATTATTGATCAAATTCAACTTTTTATAAAATATATACTATTTTTTAAAAATAATTATTTCCCCAACTAGGCAAACCCCAAGTAAGCAAAGATTTCATCCATGGATCTTCCGAACCCTAGCCACGCCGGCTAACGCAATTGCCAGAACCCCCCACCCCAACAACCACCCCTCTCCACCCCCCCCCCCCCCCCCCCCCCCCCCCCGGGGTGTGGAATTCACTTTTCTGATTTGTTTACACCTTCGTAGACACATGAGTGCGCACCGTTTCGGAGGCTTAATTAGGAATGCGACCCGATTTTCTCTGCAAAACTCGGCCGCCAGGCCGAGATCGCCGCCGCCAACGAAATTCTTCGCTGAGGATGTCGAGGGCGGCAGCGAAGTGTACGGGCACGCTCTGAAGTTCCAGCGCCCGACGACCATAACGATGACGCAGCAGTTGGTGAACTCCGTTAGCTTTATTGGGTCGGTGGAGTCCCCCCTGAGGATCAAAGAAAGGGTGAAACTCGGTCGCTTTGGCGTCTACACTCTGCTCTCCGTGAAAGCCTCTCCTGATTCAAACCGCAAATTTAGGTCCGGCACGTCTCATATTTGTATTTCTTATTCTATTGGAACCCAATCAAATATTTGATGGAGTTTTCAAGTTTGCTACCTTTTATGGGAACTTACAATTCTGCAATCTGTGAACAGGATACTACTGAATATGTGGGACGAAATGGCAAGAATGTCTTTAGAGCATTTGAAACCAAACGATTTTGTTTACGTTTCAGGTCGTTTAGGGTCTTATACAAAGGTTCTCGAGGGTGTAAAGCTCAAAACATTTTACACGGTAAAGAAAGCTAATTACATTTTTCTTTTTTGAAAAACTTATTGGGTCATCAAATTGTTCCCTGCAAGAAATTGGTTCAAACATCACTAATTGATATTCTGGTGGCATATTGGGTGATTGAAATTGTTTGTCACTTCTTTAGAAGACTTAATTAGTTAGGGTATACTCGTTCTTTAACCTTGGGCCTGGCAATAACCAATTTAGTGGTGTATGGAATCATCTTTCATCTTAGCTCCGAGAGCTGTTCAAGCTTTCAATTTATGATTTTTTATCACATACTTTTCCCATTTTCCAATCATATTTGCTAGAGTTTTTATAGAAATATCTGCTAAACGACTGGGATGGATCTATCTTGGACAGAAACTAGTAAATATGCTTGCTAAGAGATTAAGAGCACATACTGATGTAGTAACTTCACCTCGACCTTTAACCTCTTCTGATATCTACATGCTAGTGAAAAACACTGCTCGGCCTCTATCTCCATTATCCTTCTGTTTGTTCCTTGTAGGTCACCGTAGAAGAATTAAATTATGTCAGCAAAAGTGGTCAAGGCCCAACCAGGCCAAAAGTTGAGGGGTCCCAATTAGGAGCGGGTAAACTTTTAACTCCAGTCGAAATGTCTCAATTGTCCACTGTCTTCTAATATTTCTGGCTCAGCATTGTTTGTTGTCTGTACAATGGAGTGAGTTGTCTGTACACTATTTGTATAGGGGGGACTGAGAAACATCTCAAATGAGGCTTGCGGGATGATGGTCATTATTAGAATGTAATGTTCATGCTTACATGCATATAGTTACATTGACCCTTTAGTGCACGTGCTGATTGAAAGATTTTGGCATTTTGTTTATCAAGTTTGAGGTTTGTAATCTTCTAGGTTGTTGACTCACTCACCTTGTGTTAAGTTATATATTATGCCATTCAACCTTTGAAATGAATCCAACGTGCTCCTTGTGAGTCATTTGGAGCTTTTGATCAGAAAAGAATGATAAATCAGTTTAGTAGAGGTCAGGTTTTTGTTTAATTTGCCCGGAGTCATTCAATTGCATGATTAATTATAGATTTTATCTTCACCAAGAACTAATATTACCTTTATTATGGCACTTCTTAAAAGATATTCACTTGTGTTAATTTGGTTTTCACATTCTTATCTATGCTTATAAAGGTGTGGCTGGCTTGGAGGTGCATGAAAACCGCCTTCACTTGTGGCAAGTGTTTTTCACGAATCCATATGAATGGTGGGATAACAGGAAACAGAAGGATTTACGGCAGGTAAATCTTTCGGCGCCAGATTTCAAGCACAAGGATACTGGTGAAGTTCTCTGGTTGAATCCCAATGATCCTCCATGGATTAAAAGACAACTCAAGTTGCTTGATACAAAAATGGCAGAAAAAGGCCAAGGTGATCATGTAGGATCCCATTCCCGTGTGTCCATGTGGGTGTATGATGAATATTGAATAGGGATGAGTCTGGAGGCCTTTGAAGAACTATCTACTGTTGCATATTGCTTATATTGAGGGTTTTACAGTCTTTCTCATGGTATCTAGCTGGAAGCACAGAGAATAAGAAAAGTCTGAATGCAAGCGGATTTGGGGGACCGATCCCGCACCAACCTCCACCTGGATTATTAAAACGGTTCGTTTTAATTAAATGAAAAGCTGGGTTTCTTGCACACAGGAAGGTAGGGAATTTAAATGAAGACGATAGTGGAAATAAGGGTTTTAATGAAACGGTGGCTTTGTTGTCTCTCTGTCTCTCTCTCACTCCATTCTCTGCAAATCTGATGAAGACATCTCGTTCTCTCCGTGTAAGAACTTGGTTCCAAATTAAGGGGGGAGCTCTTGACAGCAGAGAGGAACGTTCTGGTGGTTAGTGGGCATGAAAAACTTTCTGAGAATAATCGGAGCTTGAAGTTGAGGAGGCTAATAGAGAGCAGACTTCCCTATCTCAATCCTATGAACATGTTGCAAGTGGAGATACTAAAAAGGTTGAGATGTGATGATGATAACCACAAACTCAGAGATGCATTGCTTATCACATAAATGGAATTACAGCCGGAATGAGGAATACAGGTTAAGCAAAGTCTTCTGGATTAAACATGACTGAAACTCTCACCCTTTTTTTTTTTCTATGTAGTTTTATGTGAATGGGGCTGTTACTTGATGGCAATCAAACATCATCATATCTGTATGTGGGATTAGGTTTTGCTGAAAGAGTTGTATCCTCTGGATTATGCTAGATAGTAGATATCCATGTTTGTTTTAATACTAGCAATATAATAATGACTCGGTTGGTCACCAAATGAGACCTGGCTGCGGATTGGAGAATATAGGTCCGTTATTTAGCAAATGGGAGATTGCTTAGGGATCTGATGAAGACGAAGGGGATTACGTTTCGCAGATGATGTCCTCTGGCCTCTCGGCAATTCGTGTATGTCTTTTCTTTTTCTGCCTTTTCTGTTTTGTTTTTGTTTTTGTTTTTTCTAATATAATATAAAAAGCCACGTTAGCAATCGGTGCACAATTGGTACACAAGATTGCTTGTACCTAGAAGAACCGCAGAGAATAATGGATCTACTGATACTCGGCACAAATTTAAGCTTGAAAATTTAAGGTTGTACATCTCAAAGCAAATATATCATTTTCAGAAGTTGGCCACGTCAAGCACCAAGGCTTACTGTGTTCAGTTCTTTGTACAGCAGGTTACAGGTACCAGACACACAACAAAGATGAACAGAAAGTTTTTTCAACTATTCTGGCTTTATTTTCCTTGTATAGCGTAGCCACTTCAGGCGCCCCTTCACTATGGCGTAATATTAACATCTTGAACTCATAATGCATCTCTACAAGCTTTTTCTTTATTGAAACTAAGTTAGGATAAGCAAACTGGCCCCGAAACTTTCTTTTTCGGATTTAATGAGCATTTTTCGTAGAGGGATATTGGTTCATTTTCTTAGTTTTTTTTAGCTTTTGATGTCTTGCATTTGTCTTTGCATTAGGCATTGCCACCTTGTATACTTGCAGCATCAAGTCCCTCCCAGATTTTCAAGTGAAATGGAAAAGTTCAGTTCAGTATTATAAGGTAAAGAAAGGCCTGCTTTTATTCCCTCAAACCATTGCTCAAAATAGATACCACAAAATCCAGGTGATAAGTGATTTCGGAAAGAGGTGGGTTGGAACTTGTCGTTCCTTTCTTAGAATGGGAATCACTGATTAGCCACATGTATTGCCTCTTGGAAGATGTGGGAGAGTATTGCTCTCTTTTCCAACATTAGATAGTCATAAAGCACACCATCTAAATCTGCAGAAACAACTTCTGTATAGCCTCAAATTGGAGTCATCACCCAACTGCACTGAGAGCGAATGCATTTCTAGAGGCTTGGAGTTCAGTGGCGACACTCATACCATACATTCTCTGTGCAAAACCCATGACCAAAATTAGAAAGAATATATAATTTTAGATATTTTAGATATTAGACTTGTGCCTTTCCCAGTTCAGGGTGACGGGATAAATGTGGGTACGAAGTAATCAGAGTCGATATCCTTTCTTTTGATTAGAACATCAGACATTAGAGAAGGAGTCTATAATTTCTTTACCTGTTTTAATGGTCTAAAATTTTTAGATGGCGATTGTTTGGAATTTTCACGGGAAAATTGTTGTTGCACAATTTTATTTTGGTGAAGTAATCTCCTCAGCATTACACTTCCCATTAAGCTGAGTTCGAGTTTGACTGGTGCATATTCATTTAATGCCTTTTGGTTCTTTCTTGTTTACGAGTATATTATTATGATACCTGGCAGATCTTTTAAATTATTCAGTTAATATGAGATAAGACGAAAGTTAAGATGAGATGAGATGAAAGTTAAATAAAATATTATTAGAATATTATTTTTGTTTTGAGATTTAAAAAAGTTGAATTATTTATTATATTTTATACGAGAATTTAAAAAAGTTGTAAGGAAAGTTGTAATGATTAGATGAAATGAAATGAGTTGAGAGATTCTCTCAATACAAAGAACCCCTCAAATGATTTCATCTGTGTTTTTTGTAGTTTAATTTTGTGGAGGACGGGATCTTATGCTATTTGAAGCCATTGCACTTGTAGAATTCTGGCAGGGGTTTACTTCTGTTCTACCGCGTTTAGGTTTGAATTACTTGAAAGTCATGGAAATGCCAACGCAACTGTTTGTCATGTACCTGTTGTATTCGAGTACGTACAACTGGTTTCATAATCCTCACAATACCCATGGTTTTTTTTTTTTTTTTGGGGGGGCAAATTAAGCATTGCATAAATAAATTAAACAGTTACAAGGATATAAGATTTAATGGGGTGAGAGTCCCTAACAATCATCTCAAAACAAGCAAAAGCAATAACAAAAATAAAAATAAAAAAGCGGGTTATTAAGCCAAAAGCTTGACTCCAATCCATTTCTATAGGGAAAGCCGTTTCAAAGAGGTTTTAACATAGCCTAATAAACAGATTATAAACCTACAATTAAAAGCCGCATTCGAGAGGGGTGTGTTGCATTTTGTTGATCTAGTCCAACTGTAAGAGACTAACACGACCACATCATCTTGATCGCTAGTTAGAGAAAATAGAAACATAGGAGAATAGCAACCTAAAGATGACCATATACACTAGTGAAGGACCACCACTGCGATGGTGGTGCCACATTGAGGTAAAAAGGAGCACACAGATCTAAAAGATCCGAATTTGCTGGCCTCCCAATGGTGCTGCACGTGGCAGCAGGAAACTCCCTATGGTGCGGCGGTGCTTGAGGCTCATATGTACTGTAAGCCGCGTGTGAGCCACACGCGCCACTCATTTTGACAAATTTCTTCCACCGTTTGACAATTCGGCGACTGAGGAGTCCGTTGGAGGGGCACGTGGTGGTCAAATATGGTCGACAAGCAGCAGATCGGAACATCTTGGTATTGTCACCAGAAAATTTAAAAAGAAACCAGAAATAAACTTAAAAACAAGGGCTGGGTGAGCAAAGGGGGGACCCCCCTGGGCGGAGATGCTGTGATGGCAGGATGTGGGTAGAGAGATAACTATGGGGAGAGAAATGGAGAAAAACCCCTTCCCAAAAATTGTAGCAGGAGATAAAATCGTGGTACCCAAGTTGTTGTAATGTTTGCTTATTATAATTAGTTTTTTTAATTGCTGAGCACTCAATAACTATGCCCATGGATGATTACCACACAAATCTTCGAGTTCTTGTTTAAGAGTAACATAGACATATAGCTTATTTTACAACTATTCTTATAATTCTATTTTAAATGGAAATCCATTATGAAATGGCTGACCCAGGAGAGGGCATCAAACAAGTTTCTCTAAGTCTGTTTCTATCAATAAATAACATTTTTTTTTTCAATGTTACATCTAGTCCTAAAGTAACTTTCGTGCACTCAATTTATAAAAAAAAAAAGGTGAGCAACTATTAATTCGTGAATCTTTTTAAACAGAGTATAGTTTTTTTTTTTTTTTTTCAAAAACACACAAGACTTGCACACTCCAGTACAAAGCATCTCTTTCAAGTTTTTCCTCTATTAGTATAAACTGTTCATTTATTTCAACAATCTGCCTTATTTTTATATGTTTTCTAAAGCATATACCTCATATCACAGCGAGCTTATCATATGCTGATACGTAAGTAAAATCGAAAATATGTAAATGGAGGATAGGATTAGATATAGCCTCCTAACTAATATTTACTGTGTACATTCATATTGCAAACTTACCTAAGAGATCTTGGGACCTTTTATCACATACCCACAAAAATTTTTAACCGTTTGATCAAATATAGCCACTGAAATTCTTAGATATGCAAGGATTTGGGTCAAGGCCAAAACATGCATACTTCAAAGAGCCACAAATCCATCATTTCAATGCACCAAGCAAATTTGCTAATAATTCAATATAAAGACAATATAATAAAGCAGATAACACTCCCACCAAGAAAAAAAAAAAAAAGGAAAAAGATAGCAATGTACTAATATGAATCGAACATTATAGGTTCACACCAAGCTATATATATATATATATATATATATGCTTTTGTAAAAAGCAAAATCCTAGCTGTGTATATATCAAAAGTGCATCTGTTATCAAATTTGGACAAAAAATTGAACAGAATGAAGGACCAAAATGGTTTTATAGTTATCTATATCATGTGCAATCTCACTAATCTCTTCTATCTATCTATCTATCTATCTATCTATCTATCCATGTCTGCAGGAGCCAAATTGCACAAGATTTCCATATACTTGGTTACTGGGATATACTAGTTATCATGCCGAGACTCGGGTGGGGGGATTAAGAAGCTCAGAACATGGCAAAATCAAAAAACACAATGGCTCACTGCCGGTGAAATATAATCTATGTTTCAAACATGCCTCGTTTTACAACAAACAAAACCAATATTCTCCTCCCTATTGTATAGCCAATCATGTACAAACGGGTAAGAGACTAGAGTTATTCAAAGAAATCTAGTAGGGATATACTCATTTATCCTCAGGGGAAGACTGTAAAACTCATCATTTCTTACATCTCCATTCCTGTTTTGGAAGGGAACCCACCACGGGATTCCTCTATCATTAATTGTGTGCTTCCAATCAATCGTGTTATCGAGCAGCGTCCCAACAATCATTGCCACAGTCGGTGGCGACGAGAATATTGTGTTCACAATGTTGTTGAACTGCAAAAGTTATAAAGACAAACAATCAGACCAACATATAAACTATAAATTACAGTTGATGCATTGGCTAGCATTGATTATTTTTTCCTCCTCTCAGAATAATTAGCTGACAGGCATTTATCATCAACTTTTCTAACGACCAGGACAACTTCAACCTTTGAATACACATCAAATTAAGAACTATGAAGGTCAATAGCTAAAGAACTTCAGATAATGTGAAGAATCAACATAATCATACTCTAAATCTACTAGCAGAGAAATAACTTTAGACTTCAATGTCAAGGCCGATTCAAGAGACTAGAATAACCATTCAATCATTACAAAGAGTGACCCTTGTTTAATTGCATGCATATTTGCTTATTAACATAATCATACTAAATCTACTAGCTAAAGAGCCTCGTTTTTTTTCACAGATGAGTTGAGATAAAAGTTGAAAGTTAAATAAAATATTGTTAAAATATTATTCTTTAATATTATAATTGTTTTGAGATTTGAAAAAGTTGAATTGTTTATTGTATTTTATGTGAAAATTTGTGAAAATTGTAATAATGAGATGAGTTGAAAGAAGTTGTGAAAACAAACGAGGCTTCAATGAATGGGACAATACACACTGCACTGGGTATACATTTCTGAAGTAGCCAAATAAAGTTTTAGCTAAGGCAGCACATTTGGAGAACAATGAGGCAGAAAGGACTACAAAAATAGAGTGTGACTGAAGTGCAACTACTGCACAGATCTAAATATTGATAAATTGTGGGAGATGGAACAACATGGAGGATTTAAATATTCTAAAATGGAATACCTACAGCCAAAGAAACATACTACCCATTATCAGCAAAGCAGAGCATTTCTACTTACCCATTGACCATCTGCTCTTACTGGTCCATGGCCATTATTTAGATCGGTGTTTGTCACAAAATATTGAGGTATTGATATTCCAAGGAACAGGGACAGACCCAAAACGTAGAGGTTTCTCAACGAATTATTATTTGCAAACTGTATGAACGAGATCCCAACAGCAGCTGTGAATAAAGAAACAGGAGAGCAAATTTTCCTTTTAAGAAGATATCAACAGTATTAAAACAGATTAATTACAACAAGAAAGAAAATCACTCACCAACAATGCCAAATAAAACACAGTAGACGGCAGCAAATATTGATAAAGGAATAGATGCAAAGAGGGCACCAAACTTCCCTGAAAGAACAAAAGGTTACACAATTATAGATGAATAATGCATAAAACCCAAGATTATAGGTAAGGGAACTCATGGTGGAAGCAGAAACAAACCAAATATGGAGAAGAAGAACATGAAAGCAGTTGAAATCTGCACCACCCTTCTGCTCCCTATGTGAGTCAGTCCGAGGAGGCCAACATTTTCTCTACAATATTATCCCAACAAATAGAGTTGTAATGGAGCCTAGTCAAACAGAGTATTGAATGTTCAAGCTATGCTCATTTATTTTTTATTCAAACATGAACCGAGTTTGAACTTATCCACCGAATTAGATTTTGTATTCCCGATTGGTTGACTTTTTTGAACGACTTCAAGCCTGTCCAGGAGTTGCTTGATTAATATATTACTAAAACCTTATAAATTCTCATAATCCAGATTAACAATTAATAACTTGATTATGTGGAGATTAATAACAGTCTCTGGCAGTGATCTTTTGGAAGCCATGTGTCGCTTGATTTAATATTAACTAGCCATCTATAATATGAAAATCGTGAAGAGTTGCAGAACAATTCAACGCAATCACCTTATATAACATAATAGATATACAAAAACCTTGTATGAAAGTCATTTTACAATGTATCATGATCTTACAAATTTGGTTCTATGATAAGTAGCTAAACATATAAGATAAGCACAATCCTGGCCCCAACGGGACATGAGTAGAATGGTGTAGGGGGATGATGAGTAGAATGGCTCTTATAGGAATAGTTGATGCTCATGCTAAGCAAAGACACAAAACAGATGAGTATATTTTGATCATAAAGCGTTATTTTCTTACACAGATGCAGTGGTACCAACAGCAGCACCAAAGATCCCTTCAAGCAGCATGCCAACACCCTGCATTGGATGATATAAGCCTTAATTTTATATTCTAAATAGTAAAGCAATATTCAGTATCCATTCATCTTCTGTTAAAGCAATTAGACACACACACACACACATATATATATATATATATATACACAACTGAGAGAGAGGCGTGACAGCCCATGGCTGTACTACCTGAAGGCCAATACTTCGGCTGAGAACGTGTGCCGGAGGGGGTGTAGCACCTGAAAGACGTGCTGCTGCAAAAAATGTTCCAGTTGACTGCCAAAAGTTTAATGAACACTTCATCAAGAAAAAGAGACCAATGAACTAAATTAAACTTATAGGTTCTGCATCAATGTGGAATGTTCCAATAATTTACATTAGCCACGTTTGTGGAAATCTAGTACAAAAGGTAAGTCAATCAACTATTTATAATGGGCTGATACAAGACATAATAATGAATTTTTCAAAAGATTCTAAATTGGAATTTTAGCGAATGAACCTCTGCAGATGTAACGAGTGCTGCCCCTATCATTCCGAAGACATGGTTTGCTCTGAATATCGGAGTACCCCACTGAAATGGGTAGGGAAATTTGATCCTAGAATGCCAAAAAAGAAGTCAAAATAAATTATGTACAGAGGGACCCCTAATGCAACAGGGAACAGGGAACAGGGAACCCCATTATCTGAACATACCAAGGAGCAGATTGTATGAGGAAGGAATGATCTGTGCGGCAACTCATTTTAGTCTGCTCTGGTACGTTGTTGTAAGCACCAGCCACTGTGAGGATAGCTGCAAAAGCCCAGATGATACCAATGCAAAAAAGCAAAGCGAACCTCTCAAGTATGATATGGCCCTTAGGAATGATGTGCTTCAAATACTGCACAGAAAATCACACAGCTCATCAGACTTTTATAGAGGAATCTTGCATCAAGGCAGGATTTCGGGAAAGATCCATAACCTGCTGGGCAACAACCAGAAGAATAAGCATGGGCAGGCCAATCT
The DNA here is from genome assembly GCF_004785595.1 of Juglans microcarpa x Juglans regia. Classification (NCBI taxonomy): domain Eukaryota; kingdom Viridiplantae; phylum Streptophyta; class Magnoliopsida; order Fagales; family Juglandaceae; genus Juglans; species Juglans microcarpa x Juglans regia. Next base: position 7,270,764 of record NC_054609.1, read on the forward strand.
CCACACAGTTAGCAAGCTGCATAGAACATACGAGTCAGATGTTGATGTGATGATTTTCTTTCCTTTTTGACAAGTGATTTGATTTTTTTTCTTTCAAAGCCACCAAAGCATTAGAGTGCCCCTTGAGAGAATTACCACTGGGAAGCCCCTCATGAATAGACCAAGACCCACTACACAAACCACCGGTACGAGAACTATGGGACTAAATAGTCTGGGGAGGAGAAAAGCAAAGTGAGAACAGTTGAACAAAATAAATTAAAAAAAAAATAAAAACTAGAAATCAGGACTATGTTTCAAGCCAGAATCCTTAAGATGGAAAAGAGTTGCAAGTGTTGAATTTGTTGTTTAGAGGGAATTTCTTTTTCCATAGCATGATTACATTACCTTGTCAAATTCCCCCATGCCTTACTATATCCGAGAATGATGTTGACAAAGGAAGATACAATCATGGATCCTTGAATTGTTCTCATTGTGTGGACAAATCTCTGCAAGCAACCTCATTAAAATCATGATAAAATCCTATGCTTCAAATACTCAAAATATATAACATGCCAGAAAAATAAAAGTTAAGAATAAGAAGGCAAGGTAATTTGATCGTAAACCAGCTAAGCATGCACCTCAACTGTCCTAAAATTTAGTTATCAGCAGTACAAAGACGTATGTGCTAATGTTACAACATCATCGTTTGAGGAATAGAGTGAAACTTGCAAGGGAAACGGAAAATAAAAACAGCACATGTTACTAAAAAAGAACATATACCATTGAAGAATTCATAAATTGAATATTTAGTTCAAGAGAAAGTAACAAAAACTTTAGAACGATGGTGTAGAAAAATGTCATGTCTTATATCACCAAGACAACAACTTTGAGACACAACCAACTTCTAATTAAGTTGTACTTTTTTTTTTTTCTTTTCAGTCACATTGCTTGAACTTTACATACCTCATGCCCAGTTGTGAAGTTCTCATCACCTAAGTCATTGATAATTGCCAACACTGGTAGGAGGAATGCAAATGATGCACCCATCACTGTAGGGAGCCTCGTCCCAAGCATCGTTTGAAGCAATGTGTTCAGTCCCGCCATAAAGAGTATTGTTTGAATAACACGGGCTTTATCACCCTGTTTGCATAAACAGTGAATTTGGAATATTTGGATTAAAGCAAAGTTGTAGTCCATCTAATTCAGCTCGATTATAGAGTAATGTTATATATAATCGTGTAGTGTGCAAGAGCCGTACAGTCATTTTGAAAAAGAGTGGGGTCCACTCTTAAAAAATTAATTTTTTTTTTTCATGTGGCCTCATATTTACTCACTTTTTTTAGAAAGATTGCGTGACGTTTACACACTCTACGACTGCAAATATCATTTCTCATTAACATATATAAATTTATATATATATATATATATATATATATATATACACGAATCTTGGATTAAAGACTTACATGGTCCCCGCCCATGCGAGGCACTAGTGTTGTAGCAATTAAAACCGTCGTTCCAAGCATTACGATGTAGTGCTGAAATGCCAGTAAGCATGCTTCCGCTGTAAAATTCCCATTAATTAAAAGTAATTAGTTGCAGACTGTAAAATCAAAATTAAAAAAAAAAAAAAAAGTAATTAGCTTCAGAATATCCACAACATGTAATTAAGACAAAAAATTCTGAAAAAAAAAGGTGATCTGCAATTTTTTATTTTTGGAAAAATACATCTTTTGGTGATATAGAAAGTTCGGCTAAAATAGGATAAGTTGTGGAATTAGTTATTTATTCACACAAATTACTAACGGACAGATCACTAATGTTCAAAACATATTTCAATTAAACATGAAATAATAAAAGAGAAGAAGAACCAATTATTACGACAAGAAATCAATTTTTGCGACGAGAACTGCTGCAAATTTAAAAAAGATTACAGATATAATTTCATGAAATCGTGAGATCTATTTTAAAATAAAAAGTAGTTTTGACGTACCACATCAAGTTTGGTGTAAATTTATTTTTATGTATATTTTTCTTTTCTGATTCTCTCACAACCCCACCAAATACCAAAAAGTACCACCTTTTTATCACAGAATCTTCAACTTCACCTATTTTTTTTTTTTTTCTCCTCTACAGATCGAACTAAAAAAAAATCAGTTTCCTGCACGAGCTGAACTACTAATCAAGTCCCAAAGCAAGAAGAAAGAAAAGGGAGAGAGAGAGAGAGAGAGAGAGAGAGAGAGAGACTAACGCCAAGATGGGTTGGAGTGGATACAGTACTGGAGTTGCTGGAGTTGCTCGGCGGGAGGCCAAGTGGGACCTCTTGCGGCTCCAAGAGGCAGAGCTGGGGGCGGAGGCGCCGACGCCGGCTGGTGGTGGTTTGCCGTTTCCACCATCTTTTTCTCTCTCTTCCTTCGTTCTTTCCCTTTTAAGACTGTAATAGCTCTTCCTCTTCCTTCTTGTACTGCTCAGTACTGGGGTAGGTTTTATCCCTCTCCCACACCAAAATCACAGAAAATAGAGAAATACAAAAGGAAAATACCAGAAAAAACAAGGCAAGTGCAAGGAAAGTATTATTAGAAGTCAGAAGCAAGCCCAGTTGACATCTTCAACAAAAAAGGAAAGCTCATAAGGAAGTCCCACGTCATTTATTAACGCATAAATTAGCTCCTTCAGATTGAGAGAGAGAGACAGAGAGAGAGAGACAGAGACAGAGACAGAGAGACACAGCATGGGATTACGTTAAGGGTGTCATGCGTGTACATAGACTATAGACAGAGGATCATGGTACTTACTGCGCACATAAATAGCGGAAGGGCAGAAGGGACGGGACTTTCACGTCTTCGAGGAAGTTTTATATTTTTTATGTACTTTCCTTCTTCCTTAATTAATCTCACCAAACTGGCTTTCAAGTTTCTTTATATTACTATTTTGCCATTTACTTTCCCATCACACGCCCATTCTAGGCCCTACTCGGCCAACAAGCAAAACTTTGACTTTGTCTACGTTTAGATAGTAAATTAAAAGGAGAATAATTGAGATAAAAGGTAGAATTAAATAATATATTTTATTTAATATTATTATTATTTTAAAATTTTAAAATTTAAATTATTTATTATATTTTATATAATAATTAAAAAAAATTATAATAACAATAAATGAAAATATTTCTACTATCCAAATCAACGAAGTCAAAGCTCTCTTTCTTCCGTGTAATAAGAAGTCGTCGACACGTCAGGCTTTTTTATTATTTTATGAAAAAATTGAAAGCATTAGACCTTTTTGAACTCTAATAAAAAAGAGTTTGGCCGGCCTTTATTTGGTTATAAAAATTTACATCTTATCTCATTTATTTATTATAATTTTTTTAAATTTTTATATAAAATATAATAAATAATTTAATTTTTTTAAATTTTGAAAGAAAAATTATATTCTAATAATATTTTATTCAACTTTCATCTCATCTCATATGTATAACCAAACGAGATTAATCTCATATGGTTTCAACTCATTTCTACATCTAAATACCATTCAACTATAAACTTTTTTCAATTTCAGATTTTTAAATTTTAAATTTTTTATCAAATCAATACTTAATCATTACAATTTTCTCAAACTTCTAAATAAAACATAAAAAATAATTTAAGTTTTTCAAATCTTAAAACAAAAATTATATTAAAAAATATATTCTAACAAAATTTTAATTTCATAATATTTTTATTCAACTTTTTCTCTCACATTTTTCAAAATTTCATAAAATATCTTAACTTAAACTATTTTATTACTATTCATAAAATATTTCATTAATATTCACAGATTTTTTATTTCATATCTTTTCATCTCATCTTTATAACCAAATGAGGTCTAAAAAATTTTATGGCCGGAATAATTTTTAATATATCATATTTATTTTAAAATAAAATAAAAAACCAATATAATGGATCATTTATTTTAATCCCTTTGCTTGGTTAAGCATATCGCCTTATTTTCAATATGTGACGTATGGGACTAATTCTAAACTTTTTTTTTTTTGGAAATAGACTAATTCTAAACTTGTAATAATACCATAGGTTAATTCTAAAAAAAATTACACAAAAAAGTAATCTCAAAACGGATAAAGTACAGGGAGTTAATGGTAATTTAGCCCTACTTTTTAATATACATTATATTGAAAAACCATTATAATAAGTAAAATTTCTCCTCAGGTCACAATCTACATTAAGGTTCTTCCCTACTTCGTTAAAGTCATATCTAAAATTTAATTAAAAGTACACATTTTTCATAAGAATCGTGCTAGGCTGCCATCTAATTTTGACTGTTGGGCGGGCCTCCATATCACAAATGTCTTTTTATTTTTTCCTTTTTTTTTATTTTTTATATTTTTTAATATTTAAATATTTTTAAAAAATAAAAAATATATATCAATATACTTGTGACGCCCCGACTCCCATGTACAAAAAAACAAGGGAATCGTGACGTCAGGATGGTGACAACACGGTCACGCATCCCAACGAAATGTGCTCAAGTGTGTGTGCAACATGCAAAGGTGCACAATAAAAGTCGCAGCGGATAATATAAATAAGTCAACTAAGTACCAGAAATTTAAATACAAATATTCAACACAATTTATCTTTAAAAATATACAGTCATCCCAAATATAATACAAAAGGTAAATACATAAATTGATAAAAACATAACTCACTAAACAGGAGCAATCCTAGATCACTCCTCCAAGGGAGCCAAGCTAAGGCTCGTCATCATCATCTGCATCAAAATCTGCGATATCATAAAATGGTACCACAGATAAGTATAAACCAAACAACTCTCGGGATAAAAATACATTAATGCAACCAACAATATAGCAAAATACATTTCGTCATAAAATACCATTTTTTCCCAGAAAAATGATTATTTCCAACACACGCCAAAAATCCCATTTTGGCCCAAAATATCCGTAAAACATTTTCCCATAAAATGATTCACACAAACAACCCATTTATCGGACACTGTAGGCGGGAATCGCAGGCGGGACTCTACCACCGTCCCTGCTTACCACCATCCCTACCGCGTGCACCGTAGGCGGGAATCACAGGCGGGACACAACCACCATCCCTGCTTACCACCATCCCTATCGCGTGCACCGTAGGCGGGAATCACAGGCGAGACTCTACCACCATCCCTGCTTACCACCATCCCTACAGTTCCTTTACACACAATGAATACTTAACAGAGCACTGTAGGCGGGAATCACAGGCGGGACACAACCACCATCCCTGCTTACCACCATCCCTACAGTCTCTTTTCCTTTTACTCACATGAGAATCCAATTCCAATAAACACATGAACATGTATGCAATCATGCGAAAACCCAGTTTTCTTTACAAACATGATCATGCATGCAATATGCGATGTACATGAACAAGCCATAACCAACAACCAACAACCACAATTCACAATGCAAACAAACACACAACTCCGTCCACAGTCCATCCGACCCCCGAAACTCTTCGGACTCAGTCCGGCAAAACAAATCAATTCACAGATAATATGTGTTAGTGCAAAAATATATTTAAATCACGAAAGTTCTTTAAGGAAAATACTTACAGTGCAATATAACAATTTCCAAAGGATCACGAAGTTGCAAGTGGTGATGTTTGAGCAACACTACAGTGTAAAATACATCGTGGCCGTGGGTCACAGATACCCACTTTTCAACGAGGACAAACGAAGACCCAAAAATGGTAGGGTAGGGCCTAGGGAGGTCGGTGAAACCAATGGTGGTGGTGGTTTGCCGTGGGTGGCGGCGAAATGGGCGGTAGAAGACCAAAATGCCCAAATCGAAAATGTAGATGGTGGAGCTTCACCGGTGACGGATCGGAGCTGGGGTTGGGTCCAATGGGTTGCCAAGAGGTCGGGGATGAAGTGGTAGGAAGATGGTGGCCAATGGTGGTGCGACGGCGGCGCAACGGCGGAAAGAGTGCCGCTGCTTCGAAGGGCTACTGGTGATTAACGGTGGCACGGATGGAGGTGAGGTTGGTGGGGTGAGGTCGCCGGCAGCTGGGGAAGCTAGCGGGCTGGGCGGTGAAGGCCACCGCCAGCTCACGGCGGCGCTGGCGTGAAGGTGGCCCGCGGCTTCGTGGGGTGCGTGTGGGCTACCGGCGGCGAGGTAGGGGCTGAGATTTGGGAGGTGAGGTCGCCGGAGGGAGGGGGAGCTGGTCGGCCGGGCGGTGTCGCGCACGGCGGCGCGACGGCGGCGGGCTGGGGGAGAGGAAGAATGGACGGAGAGAGAGGGAGGGAGTGGGAGTTGCGCGGGGAGGGAAAAAAATAAAGAAGAAAAAGAAAAGAAAGAAAAGAAAAAGGAAGGAAAGAAAAATGGAGGGAAAAGAAATGAGGTCCAATCCTCATAACTTGGGTCACAAAAATTATCCAACGGAGATGATTTTAAAACCACAAGTTAAATAAAATAATTTAAACGTAATGGTAAAGTCAAATTGAAATAATTAAATCCCACAGTAATTAATTTAAATATTAAAAGCAATTTAAATGCATAACAATAAATAAATATTTGGAAAGCACATAAAAATAATTTTCACCAAATTAAAATCATAGAAATAAACTTACTAAAAATCTAACTAATTTTAAAATAAGAGGATAAATTTTTGAACAATAAAAAAATAATCCTTTAGTAAAAATACACTGAAATACAGGGTGTTACAATACTAAATGTCACTTCCGTAATCATTAAATTAAAAAATAAAAATAAAATAAAATAAAATATATAAACTGTCAAAATGAGGGATAAACTCAGGCGACATACTAACATTTTCTTTTTCATAAATTCAAAACTATTTAAATTATAAATCATATTGTATTAATCAAAATAATAATATAATATTATTTAATAATAATATTAATAATTTTTTTTTATATTTTAATTTTATTTTCTCTTGTCAACTTTAGAATCTTTTAAATTATGGACCTTTATTTTTTGGGGAATGAATTTCTCTTCCTGTCAACTTCTCTTCTCCTGTCAACATTTGAAATACAAAAGTTGCTTTTTTGGAATTTGCTTTACAAAAGTTGTGGCTACCTATTATTACAAATAAAAATTAAGTTTTGTGTCTTACAATTTTTTTAAATTTTTAAATAAAATATAAAAATTAATTTAATTTTTTTAAATTTTAAAATAAAATAATATTAAAAAATAATATTCTGATAATATTTTATTTAATTTTTAATTGTCATATCTAATTTCATCTATGTAACTAAACGTGATTTAGAATGATCAAACAACTTCAAACTATTAAGATTTGACTGACGATTATGTCACGTTACCAATTGTTCATTTATATTAACAATCATAATTATCTATCTATCTATCTATCTATCTATCTATCTATCTATCGTGCTTTTATCTCTCGAGATAAAATTCTCTTCACATGTCAAACACCTCTATATGTGAACATTTATGTCCTAATTAGATAATGCATGAAAGTTGCCTTCCAAGTTTCTTCGAGTGCTTTCAATTCTCATTCATCATGAAGCCTACCACCACTTAATATCGAAATAAATAGAAAAAGAAAGAAAAAATATTGAGAATATTCACCAAGATATTATATTAATAGCAAAATGGTAGTTTTCCAATTTTGAACTCACTTCTTGGAAATGAACATTTAACTTTGGTACGTTCACAAGTGTACATCGAGTAATTAAAGAAATATTACTTCAGTATGATGACTCCAAAAGTGTGAATATAATATTTTGAATTTAAGACATATAATTTATACGGCTCGATTGATATGCGGATGCCATCCATTAAGGTGAGATGCTTAAATTAATGAAAAATACTATAGACATAAATAGATTATATAAAAGTAAACTCATAAATTGATGTAGTTATATATAATATGTTAGATCTATTTTATAATAAAAATAATATTATAATTTGATGTATTATATTAAGACACGTTAATTTGTAAATTTATTTTTATATAATTCATCAAAACATTTCTCTAAATTATTTGGTAGCTAAAGGGGATCTACGAATATGTATGTCACTGCAAAAGTGAAGGAGAGTGAATAGAACATAGCCGTTTGAAATAATCTAATGTCTTGAGGCAGCCATGTAAAACTATATAGAAGGGGTGACAATATGTGATACGATCCATAAATTCAACACGAATACAATACAAAATTAACGGGTTTGGGTTTGATTTTAACGGTTCAAGTCAAAATGAGTTGACCTATTAAGACACAATTTATAAACGGGTTAATAAGGGTCAACCTGCTTAATATGAAATTAACCCACTTTGACCCATTTAGAATTTATTTCAAAATTAAAATTGTATTATTGTTAAGTTGTAATATTAATTTTTTCAATATGTTTACGTTTTTATTGTTGGAATTGTAATTTTAGACCTATCTCATATTTGTTATTCTATGGTTTGTAATATTAATTTTATTAAATGTTAAAATTTGAAAAATATTGATATATATTTTTAAGATATTATGGTTATTAATAAATATATATTTTAATTTTTATGTAAAATTATATTAATTAAGTCAAATGAATTATAAGTTTTAGTTCAATCATTTACATAAAACAAATGAACTTAAATTAGTAATATCGAGTTAATATATTTTTAATTAATTAATTAATAAATTAATTAAAACAGATAACACCATATGCTCTGCTATTTAAGTAGCTTGAGTTGGAATTTATAAATTCGACAAGTTTAATTTAACTATCTGATTTAATTCACTTATATAATCAAATATTTATGATTTCGTACGAGATCAAGTCAATCCTATGCCACCCCCTCAGTTAAAGGCATGCAATGCGGGGCGAGACAATGAACCTCAGCAGCAGCTACGTGCTTAATTTTGCACACTGGTCGGTTGCTTTTCTACGTCATTGTCATTGTCATTGTCATTGACATTTCCAAGTTTCAAAGTACACAAAAAACAAAAAACAAAAAACAAACGAGTAACGCTAACCCTCACCGAAAGTGTGTCCGGATAAGTATATTTTATTTTTTTAATTTTTTTATATATTTTTTTAATCTTCATAAATATTAAAAAAAAATAAAAAATTTACAATATCGTTAAAAAATACTTCATTAATCACTAAAAAAAAAAAAAATTGCTTCGAGATACACTTTTGAACACTTTTTCCATGAATTTAGCATTTCAGAAAACAAAAACACTATCAAGTGTTAGTTGTCACCGATCTTAAGGGTATTTTTAGATCTCAAATCTATTTAAACTCATCTCAATTCATCATTATAATTTTTTTAAAATTTTAATATAAAATATAATAAACAATTTATCTTTTTCAAATCCTTAAATAATAATAATATTAAAAAATAATATTCTAACAATATTTTATCATCTCAGCTCAACTCAACTCAGTTTAACATCTAAACATAACCTAAATTACCTGAGCAATCACATTTTTCTTTACAGAATAATACCATGTAGAAGTTTTTAATAGAAAAATTATAGAAAAATAATTTATACAAGTATTAAATAGATTAATTCTGCATAAATGCATGTAATAAAAATTGACTCTACTTTAAATAAATTGTAAAACAAACTATTATTTATTAATAAGATTTACATTTTTTTTTATAAAAGACATGTATAGCACTTGTGTGTTTCAATCTTGTACTTAACATTACTCCAAACTATTTATAAATATTTTATAAAAAGTAAATTTCAGTAAAATGAAAATATTTATATAAAGTGATGTTATTTTTATAAATTATTTTATATAAATATCATTTATTTGAAATATAGTTATATAAAATATAATAAAAAAGATTGTATATCTATCATTTTTCTTATCCCTTTTCGTTTGGTCCACCCATCGTCTGTGGGTGCCCTCTATTCGGATTCTCTATTTTGGTTGGCGGTCTATTTCTAGTTTTATTTATCCAAGCATATTGTACATTTTATAGTAAAGTTATTTTTATTATAAAATAAATTTAATTTATTATTTAATTTATAAATTTATTTTTATAAAATATTTTTATATAAATAATACTTCTCTCCCTTAAAAATTTATTAAAAATGTTGCACCAAGAAGCATATCATACTACCGAGCAAAATGCTAAAAATCTAACATGAAATTCCTCACCTTCCGATTTTTAATTACTTTTTATTTCTTATTTGAGTAACTCCTAATTTCACTGTTTTGCAGTTTAAGTAATTAGGATTAATTAAAGAAGTTCTTCATGTATATAGTTTGTCATATATATATATATATATATATAAGGTTTTTAAAAGAGATCGTGTCTCCAAATCTCAGATCAAAAACATGTGCCTCGTTAGTTATTATATTCAACCTACTACTATACAACTTAATTTAAGAATATATCTGAATCCACGTGACAACCCAGAGTACGAATTCCTTCAAATTTTACGATTTCTTAGTTTATGCTACTTAGATCCCTCGGGTTGCCTTTAGAATGAAGAATTTGGATTTTGAATTTCAGATTTGGATTTGTAGTTTAATTCAATCATAATTTCAACTTCTAGATCTTGAAGCATTTAAGGATGGGTTTGGATATACACTTCAGATAAGATGAGATGAAATATTTTGAATAGTAGTTGAATAAAATATTGTTAGAATATATTTTTTAGTATTATTTTTATTTTATGATTTGAAAAAGTTGAATTGTTTATTATATTTTTATATGAAAATTTAGAAAAATTATAATGATGAGATGAGAAAGCTTGTTTGGCTTTAATGCAGATCTATATTTAAATTTTAATATATATGAGGATTTGGATTATAAAGACTCAAATCCAAATCCTCCACTCTTATGAAAGCCCCTATTTCATTTAGACCCCTTTAGATATCTGGTAAGATTAGATGAGATGATTTTAGATGAAAATTGAAAATTGAATAAAATATTGTTAGAATATTATTTTTTTAATATTATTATTGTTTTGAGATTTAAAAAAGTTGAATTGTTTATTATATTTTATGTGATAATTTGAAAAAGTTATAATCATAAGATGTGATGAGATGAAATACTTTCACTGTCGAAATGAGACTTTAGAATAATGCTAGATACAATGTTGACCTTTTTGAAAAAAGTATGATCTATTATTAAAAAGTAAATTTTTTCAGATGAATCTTATATTTATCAACTTTTTATAAAGAAAGTGCGCAGGATTTGTACACTGATATGATGAGATTAAATATTTTTACTATTCAAATGGATCCTTAGAATAATGCTAGATACAATATTGACCCATTTTGATAAAATAGAATTCATTATTAAAAAATGAATTTTTTGAATCTTATATTTATCAACTTTTTATAAAGAAAGTGTGTAAGATTTATACACCATAAAACTGTATAAATCATTTGCTTATTACTCATCGTATCTGCTTTAGCTTAAGCACTCGAGATTCGTAAGTGGAATTACCCCCTTGAAATTGAGCTGCCCAGTCAGTGAGATCCACTATTAAAAAGTGGATTTTTTCAGATGAATAACAAACAACGGTCACCACACAGGAACTCACATAAAAAGATGCAACAGGAAATCATCATAGCCATGGAGCTTGCATTCTTTACTAACAAGTTACAAGTCCAAAACTAAGCATTGGAAGGGCAAGAAAAATAACGTTTTAAGTAAAAAACTGAAGACAGCTGATGATAATTTTAAGGTCAACATGTTAGGTAATCACTTTAAGCCACGGTGGGCTGTTCTTACAATAGCACAATACAGAACAAAAGCAAGACAATTATTAATTACGATGGCCTCATGATTGTAAGATTTCATATACTTAAAACACATTTTCACTAGAATGCATGTTCATTCAGCCTTCAAGAGGATTGAGCACATGGCCGATAAACAGCACCGTTCCGGTCATGTCTTCTCTGATCAGGTATAAAAATGGGTGGTCAGCCACAAAGTCTATCTTTTCAGTAAAGGCTATGGATCTTTCCGACACAACAGCGGCAGAAGCAGCTGCAGCTTCTGTGCCTTCTTCATTTACTTCAATGAAGGATTTTTGGAATATGCTTGAAACATATAGCTTCTGACTAACAGGTGAATCAACCATTTCTGTCAAATCTCCGCCAGAGAAGGGCAACACCAATCCTAATCCTTTCAGAATATCAGAAGCTTCAAACCCAAAAGATATCTTAAACCTAGGGATCTTGAGGTCACCAATTTCTACTTTCTTGTTAGGAAGATGGCGATCCAAGAATCTAGATTCAGAACTCACTTTCTCCACCAGAGATGGCAGACCATCTTTTGCATCTGGAAGAAAGAAGTACATGGAAAAGCAGCGCTTATCCTCACCTTGCTTATAAGGAAGTCCAAGTACTTTGAAACCCTCGAAGGCAATAGCAACCTGATTCTTCTTGCTAGTCATGAAGGGTACTTGAACTGAGCTCCCATTAGGAAGATGGAAATCATAGTCTTTTGTTGCTGATGCATCGAACTTCTCACCCCAAGCTCCTTTGAAGTACAGTGCATTTGCAAAGATGAGTCTGCTTGTCCCATCAACTGACCCAGGAGGAAGAACCTCCTTGATAAGGCCATTAGTCTCCTTTTCAGCCCATGAATTCACTTCACCTGTTGCTTTGGCGGCCTTCAACGCAACCGTCAAAATGAAATATATTACCATTATAATATCAGAACAAAAGTATTAAGAACTAGATAGTAAATGCAGTGAATATGCTACATAGAAAAAAAGTGTAAAATAACCAACTAAGAGAGACTTCAGCTTGGAAACTGAATCGTTCCATCACGTATCCTGTACTATGCTATGTTTGTAGGGATCCGTAAGATATATAAGCAGAAGGAGACAGTGTTTAGTTTAAGGCTAAAGTAAGAATAGAAACACTATTCCTAGTTACGAGAACAGTAAGTGTTAAGGAAGATCAAGATCTTTGCAAAGAAGATGGAAAATCCAAGAAATACCAAGATAGAATTCAACATGACCATAAAAGATTAAAGCAACAACGTGAAACTTATATAATGAGCAGCACATAATCGGGCAGAACAAGGACCAAAGATATATGTATCAGTACGTTCTTGAAAATAAAGATAATTTTGCCTACAATGACTCAAGGAAAGCCAAAGTCACATGAGTTATATTCCAAAAAACCTAGTTACAATTAGAGCTTCTTAGAACTATTATAAAGCCTAATTCCACCAAGGAACCAATGTGAGACTTAACATTAATGCATTTTTATCATACTTTAATCCCCCATTATGGGACTTAGCAGCGCACTACAATCTCACACACTTAAATCACTAGCGTTCTCATCAAGACCCCCTTCGCATTGAGTATCCAAGTCCACATATTGTTAATAACTTGACTACGGTACCATTTGTAATGACCCAAGCAAAAACCCAAGACTTCAAAATAACTAATCAAAGTTGCATCTGAAACTATTTCAAATCATAATAAATCATGGTTCTACCTAGTGAAGAACCAATGTGAGACATGGCACTTAATGAACTTTATCATACTTTACCCACATAATGCGGGATTTAGCAAGGCATTACACAGCTAATCCACTGGCATGATGGCTGGAGAGAGTGGCTTAGCTCTGGAAATAGTATTAGATGCATCTTTTACAAGAAGAAACTCAACTTGCCCATACCATACCATATGCTTTTCCTAACTTCTCAGCCATCGTAATTGTGATTTTTCACAATCACTTAGTCAACAGCTATTTTATGTAAAGATCCAAGTACAATAATTCAAAAGACAGTTCGTGTGAAGGCCCCAACATTCTAAATTAAAAACGTGACAATAAATTCCTCCATAAGAACAGAAAGCAAAGCAAGTTCACTTTTTGAAAAGAAAAACCTCTGTCTATCGTTAAACAACCATCCATTGTAAATCAATTACATGGCATGAAGAACCAAATAGAAAATCATCAGGGAGCTAAACTACCCAAATGGGTTCAAAAATAGCATCCAAATCACTCGTAGGATAGAATGGTGACCAATTATGTTTTCATCTATTATTTTTTGATAAGTAATTTATGTTTTCATCTATTAATGTGAAGAATAATACCCAACTGAACAGTCAGTTTTCTTCTCAGCCAAAGAAAAGAAAAAAACGACCTACCAATTTTCTTACCATTGGACTTCTGAAAAATGAGGGCAGTTTTTAGTTGACTCCCGCCAAGTTACTTGCTTGGTATAATATTGAGATAAAAAATCTGTTTAGCCAAAAACGTTTTGCCGTCCAAATGAAGTGGGCTTTCTTGAATGCCAAGTGAACTCATAGTTTCAGAAACATGCCGTGTGGTTTTCATTAGACGTTTTTCCGTCCAAATGGAGTGGGTTTTATTGAGGTTCACACCTTGGGTTCAGCAATCACACAGGCAGAGTAAATATAAGACGCTCTGTTAGTCAATATGAATATATGTAAACATCTAACATCGAAAACTAGAAGAAAGAAAGAGAGAAAAACAAATTAAAATAAAAAAGAGAAAAACAGCAAACCCTTCTCGCAAAAACAACTCAAGACCGTGAATAACTATATCAATTTAAGAAAGAGCTGATTAGGGTCGAGTTGCGCTAACCTGGTTCTTAAAATCAACTTGATTCAGAGAGGCCTTGAAAAACTTGTCCACAGTCTGTTTGAAAGAAGGCTTGAGAGACAGGGACTTGTCGAGCCAAACTCCATTGGCGAAGGACAAGCGAGGCCCACCGCTGGGACTGCCGTCGGTGAATACAACGGAGATGATCTCGGAAGCGAAGGAATTGAGCTGGTCAGTGGATCTGGACTTGAGGAAGGATAGCAGCTGGTCGAGGGTAGGGCCCTTAGACCCCGCCGCGATGAGGCTCAGCACCACGTGGATCGACAACGGCGAGAACACCAGGTTCGATTTCTTGCCTTCTTCACTTAGCAGTAACCGATTGGCGATCCTCAAAGAAACGTCGGTTTGGTTGCTGATCGATTGCCGGAGGTCCATAGTTGCTGTTTCAGAGAGGTCGACAAATGTCTAGAGTGGAAAGGAAAGAGCGTGTGTCGGTGCGTGGCTCTGGATTACGAAGTTTCGAATCAAATAGAAGTATCAAATTCTACAGTGTGTGGCTCTGATCAAAGATGGCTCTGATCAAATTCTACACGTACACAACTAAGATTTTTTATGTACTAGGCAGCACTTACACATGTTAAAAAGTGACATCTCAATCACTCTCGACACGTGTATTAATTTTGATACTCTTATCCTTTCTTTATTATCTAATTATTATTTTTTCTTTGAATCATAATTAAAAATATCAAAATATAACCTTATTTTATAAGCTAAATAAATTAAATTTAATTAATTAACATAATCATATAATTTAATTAAAAATAAATAAAATTTTATAAAATTGATATTCTTTAACTCTTTGAGTCAATTTTTATAAAATTAAATTTATTTTTAATCAACTTACATGATTATATTAGTTGTTTGAATTTATTTTCTTTTAAATTATGTAATAAGGTCATGTTATAAGATTTTAATCCAAATTCAAATAGGAAAAAGAAAAAAAGAAAGAAATAATATTTGCAGTCGTTGAGTGTGCAAGCACCGCATAATTCATTTGAAAAAGTAAATAAATACGAGACTCATATAAAAAAATTAATTTTTAAATAGAAGACATCACTCTTTTTTAAAAGAATTGTGTTGTAATTATGTACTCTATGACTATATATAACATTATTAAAAAAATAGTTAGATAGTAAATAAAGAAGATGTAATGGTATCATTACTCATTTTGAGGAATACTACAATTACAAAATAATTTTATAAAAATATACCTACAAACTGACATGATTTTATATTATAAATTAATTTTTACGAAACATTTTTGTAACTGAAATATTTCTTTTTTTTTTTTTTTAGATTTGTTACTCGTTATTTTACACACTACACTTTTATATTTTTTTAATTTAATTTCTATTAAACTAATTGAATTATTATCTATATATTATATATTTAACAAAGAAAAAAAAAGTAACAATCTGTATGACGTAGGGATGATTATTAGATATTTTTTTTAATATGATTTGTCAACGTGTCCAAAGGCACGCTAACAGAGTCAATTATTAGTTTAAAGAAAAATGATAAATACATAATATTTTATATAACAACACTTTAAAAAAAAGAATATTTTTATAAAATATTTTATAAAATTAGCATTATTTTATAATATATATTATAAAATATATTATGAAATATGTTAAGTGGATATCACTAGTCTACTAGAAAAGATGGTTAGGAAGCTGGTCTTACTGCTAGAGTATATTGGGAGGATAATGTCATAGTTTTACTCTTTGGGTTCTGAGTTTATTACGTGGATTACTAGATTAAAAGGTGCTTTCTAAGATACTGAATCTATTGTGATAAAGTACCTTGATTGAGTGGTGAGGGCTAGAATTTGTATCATTATGTTATTGTGAAATTATTATTTATTTTAAAAGTTTAAACTGATAAGAAAAGATAAATTTTATTATTTATTTTTATATCTTAACACTTCTCCTCACGTATGGATCAGACTCTATCTTAATCGGTGGCTTAATACATGTAATAATTAATTAAATAAGATAGAATATAAAATTAGGATTTGAACTTATAATTTATGCTCTGATACTATATAAAATTACTATTTATTTCAAAAATTTAAGTTGATGTGAAGAAATAAATTTTATTATTTATTTTTATATGAAAGTTACAATATAGATAATTCCCCTTGTATTGTTGACTCTTAACAACCTTCTACCAATTTAATACGCATATTTATTTTCTTCCTAAACTACCATTTTTTACTTTTTTTTTTTTTTTTTCATATTTTATTAGTCAGTACGACCTATAGATAAAATTCTACAGTGTGTGGCTCTGAATTACAAAGTTTCGAATCAAGATAGAAGTATCAAATTCTACAGTATGTGGCTCTGATCAAATTCTATTAAAGATTTCTTATCTACTAGGCAGCAGGTGTTACACATGTTAAAAAGTGACATCTCAATCACTCTCGACACGTGTATTAATTTTGATACTCTTATCCTTTCTTTATTATCACATTATTATTCAATTTTTTTTCCCTCTTTGAATGATAATTAAAAATCTCAAAATATTTTTATTTCATAATCTAAAAAAAAATAAATTTAATCAATTAACATAATCATGTAATTTAATTAAAAATAAATTTAATTTTATAAAAATTGACATTCAAAGTTTAAAGAGAGTCAATTTTTATAAATTTTTAATTAAATTATATGAATACATTAGTTGTTTGAATTTATTTTCTTTTAAATTATACAATAAGGTCATGTTATAAGATTTTAATCCAAATTCAAATAGCAAAAAGAAACAAAAAAAAAAGAAATAATATTTGCAGTCGTGGAGTGCGCAAACGTCGCGTAATTCTTTTGAAAAAGTGAGTAAATGCGAGACTCACACGAAAAAAAAAATTAATTTTTTAATAATAGACATAACTCCTTTTAAAAAGAATTGTACTGTAATTATGCATTTTATGACTATATGTAACATTATTAAAAAAAATAGTTGGATAGTAAATAAAGAAGTCATTTTGAGAAATATTACAATCACAAAATAATTTTATAAAAATATACCTACAAACTGACATGATTTTATATTATAAATTAATTTTTACAAAACATTTTTGTAATTAAAATATTTCTCTTTTTTTTTTAAATTTATTATTCATCATTTTACACACTACATTTTTGTATTTTCTTAATTTAATTTAATTTTACTTCCATTAAATTAATTGAATTATTATCTAATATCTATATATTATATATTTAACAAGGAAAAAAAAAAAAAGTAACAATCTGTATGATGTAGGGATGATTATTAGATATTTTTTTAATAGGATTTGTCAACGTGTCCAAAGGCACGCTAACGGGGCCAATTATTACTGGAAAAGATGGTTAGGAAGCTGGTTTTACCAACCTTCTGCCACGTTAATACGCATATTTGTTTTCTTCCTAAACTACTTTTTTTTTACTTTCTTTTCTCTTTTTTTTTTTCATATTTTATTAGTCACCTATAGATAAAAGTGAAATGAACTTGAAAAGAAAAAAAAAAAAAAAAAAAGAGAGAAAAAAACATGAAAAAAGTTATTGGTTTAAGCCTTTGGGAGCTTAGGTCTTGTTTAGAACTCATTTCATTACTATTCATGTTAATGCGTAAATTTGCACTATAGGTCAGAATGGAGGATAGAATTATCTCTGGTCCAAAACGATGATTTGGATTTCGATACAGTATTCTTCACGTTCATCTGTAAATAAATAATAAATAAGCAAATAAGAATAAATAAATAAAGATACGAAGATTTACATGGTTCGATATAATACCTACATCTACGGGTTGTTTGGGGGTGAAATCTATTATAATAAATGATTTTACAATCTCTCGTGACCTCACATATCTCACAATACAATTGAGGAATTTAGAATTTTAGGAAGTTAAAGATAATGTCTCCCTTGAGAGAAGATCCTTTGGAATTATTGTGTGTGGTGGAGTATATATGTAGAGAGCCCCTGTAAATTTGTGGAGATCTCAGCCTTAAATTGAGGTATATTTTCTTGGAGTGATTGAGTCCAACTTGCCTTATGAACCAATTTCCTTTTAAGAGTCCAAGTTTTTTTCCTTTCAGGAGTCTTAGTCAACTTGCCTTATCAATTCTTGGCTTGATTTTTGACTTTATCCTGGGGCTAAATTATAGGATGTTGATTTGATACCTCACATATGCCTGCGATTTTTAAGATCGATTTACTCACAATAAAAAAGCCTTGAGAATCTTTAAGTTAACAATCTGTAGAAAAAATAAACTTCGAAAATTGGTCCTAGATTTTATTTTTGTTTTGTGTTGAGATAGGCAGGAAATGTGCTTGATTGCGTTAGTGGCGAGTGTGAACCTTGACTTGGGCAGGAGATCTACTCGACCGCGTTTGGTGTGAGCGTGGAGCTTAGCTTGGATGGGAGATGTACTCGACCGCGTTAGGTGCGAGTGCGGAGCTTGGCTTATTGGTGTGAAGGCTGAGCTCGGCTTGGGTAACTTGGCTTATTGTTACGAGCGCAGAATATCAACTTTGGCGGGAGATGATAGACTCGATCACATTGAGGTTAGAGTTGAGCTCAATCGCTTTGTTGTGGTGGGAGGGAGACGGAGCATGAGGCTAGAGTTAAGCTCGATCGAGTTGAGTTCAACTGTGCTAATGGTGCAAGTGGAGACATTCGACTTGTGTTTGATGGGGAGATGCCTTGATCGCGCTAAGGGGGACACTTGGCTTATGTTTTGCTGGAAGGATACCTCAACCGCGCTTATGGTGCTAGTGGAGACATTCGGCTTTGAGAGTTAGGCTGGAGATGGACTCGACCGCCCTAGGCATCGGCTTTGAGTTTGTTTGTTTGTGTGAATGTTTGCCTAAGAGACTGTTTATTGTCGACGAAAAATGCATATTTTCATTATTGGTTTTGCTATTTGTTTTCCATGATTAGTTGCATGTGACCGTTTGCTGTCAATAAATAGTGTGCATTTTTGTGATTGGTTTTGCTATTGTTGGTAGTAGTGGTCTTTTTGCCCCTTGGTGTAAATTGTTGTTGGTGTTCTCATTTTGCTGTTGGTGTTTGTTGGTCGTAACCTGCACTAAGTGGTCAGAGAGCTTGTCGACCCCCTGCGTCCAACTTAGGCAATTGTCAAGCTTGTTGATTCATTTCGGAAGGTAATCTGCGCGAGGCGGTTGTGGAGCTTGGAGGCTTGTTCCTGAAGGTAACCCGTTGGCAGCGAGTGTAGCATGAGTGTAAACACTCGACTTTTATTGGAGAAGATGTTACGCTTGTATTACTGTCCAAGTGAGAGATGTCGGGCAGTTCAGAGATTTGCCCACTTGTTGGACGCCTTGGGAGTCGAGCGATCCTTGTCATTTATCACATGTTGACTTCCCGTCTGACTCGTTACGAGGGAGATCAGGTAGTCTGATGACTTGTCCTGCCTCTTGATCCTCACCGAGGTATGGGTAAGGTCTGGCAGTTCTTGATCTTTCCCTTCTATTGGCTTGTCACGAGGGAGGTTAGGCAGTCTAATGACTTGTCCGCCTCTTGATCCTCGACGAGAGATAAATAAGGTCGGGCGGTCCTTAACCTTACCCACTTGTTGACTCGTCATGAGGGAGGTCGGGCAGTCTGATGGCTTGTCTCGCCTCTCGTTCCTTGGCGATATATAAGTAAGGTTGGGCGGTCTTTGACTTTTCCCGCCTATTGACTCGTCATGTGGGAGGTCGGATAGTTTGATGACTTGTCCTGCCTCTTGATCCTCGGTGAGGAATGAGTAAAGTCGAGCGATCCTTGACTTTTCCCGCCTGTTGGCTCGTCACGGGGGAGGTCAAGCAGTTTGATGATTTTTGTCACCTCTTGATCCTCGACGAGGTACAAGTAAGGTCAGGTGGTTCTTGACCTTTCCTGCCTATTGGCTCTCGACGAGGTATGACTTGACTTTTGTTTGAAAGAGATGCTTGACCGTGCTAAAAATGCAAATCCGGTTAGTGTAGATAATTCAAATCACAAATGTGAGATTGGCAAACCTGAATCTATTTGCTAGAACGTCACGAAGGTTTGTGGTGCATAGGATTGTAAGAGGACTAGACCAAAAAAATCGATCGGACTAGACCAATAGTCTTATTGGTTGGTCTCAGGGTGTGGTTTTTTTGGGTTGGATTGGACCGAGACTACGAATGTGTGTATATATATATTTTTTAAATATTATATATAATATATTATTTTATATAGTAGTTCTATAAGTTAATTATGTAATTTTTATCCAAATGGATCACTACTGACCATATATACAATGAAATTATTTAATATTCATTAACCATATATAAAATATTAAAGAGATCACTTAATTTCATTAACCATATATATATATAATGCAAAAAATGTTCATGGACCAAATCAGACCTAATGGATCGACTGGATCAATAGCTAATGGTCCAGTCCTGGCAAAAATGACGTACCAAAATTTTTGGTCCATGACTCCCCTCAGATAGAACTGGATTGGACTAGACCGATTACACTCCTAGTGGCGCATTAGCAAGGCCCGCAAGCAATCATGCGTAAATAATGGAGGTCTGGGGTGCCCATGATACCAAGTAGTCTATTTTGATATAAACAGATTAAGAAGCCTACGCGGCGCTCGGGAAGGGCTTTGTTGCCGGTGTTCCGCATCACGCGTCACGCGGGCGATTTTCCACGAAATATATTCCCGAGTGTGTAGCCACTCAGATTCTTGTGGAACCTCGAGGATTTTTGATGGGGAAAATCTCCAAAATTCAAATTTATTAGTGAAAATAAAATTAAAATAACAAGTTTGAAAGAGATAAACCCGAGCGTTTAGCTGCTACTTTCAATTCTTCCTCAACTGAAATCGTTAGCGACAAAATGATTTTTGCACAGAAAAATTATCTGTCTTTGAGCTCTTTTGTAACGATGACAATTGTTTGTCCATCTCAGCATCTTTTTTTTAATATCAAATCTGAGTGAGCAGCTAAGTGCAGCTAAGTGCAGCTAAGGTTAGGTTTGGATAGTGAGTTGGGATGAGATGAGTTGAGATGAAAGTTGAATAAATATTATTAGAATATTATTTTTTTAATATTATTATTGTTTTGAAATTTGAAAAAGTTGAATTGTTTATTGTATTTTATGTAAAAATTTTGAAAGTTAAAATAATGAGATGAGATGAAATGGGTTGAGAGTGTTTCTCAATTCAAATTAAGCCTAAGTGTGCCGATGAAAATTAACTTTTTAGAATTGATTAATACTCTCAATATGAGTGGACATTCCCTATGTCCCAAAATCTGAAGTAGCATATCTCATTCCAGTTTTTCTCAAGCAAATGGAGAATCAATTTAACACTTGTGTTAAAATAGTTCAAAGTGATTGGAGTGGAGAGTTTGTCAATCAAGCTTTAAATACATGTTTTGAAAAAAATGGATTATCCATCGGTTGTCTTGCCCTGATACTCCTGAGCAAAATGGGTTGGCTGAGAGACGTCATTGGCAAATTGTTGAGATTGGTTTAACCTTATTGGCCCATGCCTCAATCCCATGACCACAACAATCCTTCTCATCAATCGACTTTCGACTCCAGCCCTCCGCAATAACTCCCAATTTGAACTAGTATTTGGATTGCCTCCTACATACAACTAGTTAAAGGTATTTGGTTGTGCTTGCTATCCTTACTTACAACCTTTTGGCCAAACTAAGTTGGAGTACACGTCTACATGATGTATTTTTCTTGGATATTCTGTACGTCATAAAGGTTACCGATATCACGACCCACAAGGTGAATTTACATTTCTAGACATGTTTTATTTGATGAACTAACATTTTTGCTTGCTCACCATCAAGATTTTATCTTCAAAAATTTGAAGTTGTTCAAAGTTCGCTATCTTCCCCGCCTGTTCAGCATGCTGGTCCTCCAAACCGTTCGTCTCACAATAACAATTATGTGCAACCAGAACAGATGGCACTTGCTTTGGACAAATCCTTGAACTCAGACCCTTCATCACATATCCAAACCTTAGTTCAAGTTGCATCTCAGACCATGGAATCTCAGGCACCAGTAAAACCTAAAACACCAATCCACACACATCCAATGATTACACATGCCCAAGATGGCACACGGCATCCCAAAGTGCTTCTCTCCACACATCATCCTCTACCTGCATGCTTCATTGCTGATCTTACAGCTCAGTCGCAAGAATCCAGGTCTTATAAACAAGAATTGCTTAATCCTAACTGGAAACAATACAAGCTGAACTTGATGCACTTCATGCAAATCGCACATGGACCTTGGTTCCTCGGCTTTCTGACATGAATGTAGTTACTAGCAAATGGGTGTTCAAAATTAAAACTAAAGTCGATGGATCAATTAAGCGCTACAAAGTTCCTCTGGCTGCTCGTAATTTCACTCAAATCCTGGCTACGACTATGATGGAACCTTTAGTTTGGTAGTCAAACCTGCCACTATCCATTTAATCTTAACCTTGGCACTATCTCAGGGGTAGTCTCTCAAACAATTGGATGCCAGTAACGCATTTCTTCATGATGACAAACAAGAGTAGTCTACCTCTCTCAACCACCAGGTTTTGAAGATCAATCTCATCCAACTAATGTTTGTCATCTTCACAATGCGTTGGTTATATATAGCGGATGAGTTTCCAATGTTGGCCATATGTGTAACACCCCGTATTTTAGTGTATTTTTATTGAAGTATTATTTTTATTTTATTCAAAAATTATTCTCTTGTTTTAAAATTATTGGATTTTAATTGGATTATTTTTAGGATTTTTTAATTGGTGAAAATTAATTTTTATGTGCTTTCTTAATATTTATTTATTGTTGTGCATTTAAATTATTTTTCATATTTAATTAATTACTGTGGGATTTAATTATTTCAATTTGAATTTACCATTACGTTTAAATTATTTTATTTAACTTGTGGTTTTAAAATCATCTCCGTTGGATCATTTTTGTGACCCAAGTTATGAGGATTGGACCTCATTTCTTTTCCTCCATTTTTCTTCCTCTCCTTTTCTTTTCTTCCTTTTCTTTTTTTTCTTTCTTTCTTCCTTATTTCTCCCCTCCCCGTGCGCGCGACCCAGCCCCCTCTCTCTCCCCGTGTCCATCGCCTTCCACGCCAGCGCCGTCGTGAGCCAGCGGTGGCCTTCATCGCCCACCCCATCGTGTTCCCCTGCCGCCGGCGACCTCACCCCACCAACCTCACCTCCATTCGCGTTGCCGTTAACCACCACCAGCCCTTTAAAGCTGCGGCCACCATTCGTTCCAGCGCCGTCGTCGCACCATCATTGGCCACCATCTTCACACCACTTCATCCTCGACCTCTTAGCAACCCATTGGACCCAACCCCAGCTCCAATCCGCCACCGGTGAAGCTCCACCATCTACATTTTCGATTTGGGCATTTTGGTCTTCTACCGCCCATTTCGCCGCCACCCACGGCAAACCACACCACCACTAGCTTCACCGACCTCCCTAGGCCCTACCCTATCAATCTTGGGTCTTCGTTTGCCTCCGTTTGAAAGTTGGTATTTGTGACCCACGGCCACAGTGTATTTTACAATGTGGTGTTGCTCAAACGTCGCCTTTTTCAACTTCGTGATCCTTCGGAAATTGTTATATTGCACTGTAAGTATTTCTCCAAAAAACTTTCGTAATTTAAATGTATTTTTGCACTAACCCATTTCACTGTATTTTTTGGCATGCCGGACTGAGTCCGAGGAGTTCGGGGGTCGGATGGATTTGTGATTGGAGTTGTTTGGTTGGATTTGATTGGATTGGTAATTGTTGGTTTGGATATTGTGTTGGTTCATGTACATTGCATTTGGCACGCATGATCATGTTTGTAAAAGAAAACTGGATTTTCGTGTATTGCATTCATGTTTATGTGTTTATGAAAACTGGGTTTTCATGTGAGAATGGATTTTTGGTGTGTGTGTATCACGACCCCAAGCCGAGATGGGGTATTAACTCGGTGGAGCTCCTCTGGTTACTCGGGAGCGGAATATACTGAGTAACGTCTCCTGGATTGTCGCTGAGCGACAATGGGATCGGACGAGATGGTCTCGTGCCGACTCCGTGGTCCTTCTGCTGGTGGGGACTAGAGGATGTCTGGCCACGTACGCGCTGGGCGCGGAACTGGGCATCGCTCGTTGCGTAGTGTGGGTGCTTGGCCATGTACGCGCTGGGCGCGGAACTGAGCACCGCTGCGAAGCCAGGACGTGCGGATGGTCCATAGGGGAGGCCATGGTGCATATGGAAATAATGCATGGTGCATTTGGAATTAATGCACTATTTTCTAGGAAAATAGTGCGAGTTGGTTTCTGGGTAAATCATTTTCTGGGAAAATATTTTACGGATATTTTGGACCAAAATGGGATTTTGGCGTGTGTTGGAAAATTATCATTTTCGGGGAAAATGATGTCTTGTGGAAAAATGCATATTTTTCATGTGCATGTATGTTAGTTGCATTTAATGCATTTTATATTACGTTGTTATTTTGGGTCATACTTACCTGCGATATCATTTTGTGGTAACGCAGATTTTGATACAGATGAGGAGGAGGAGGGCGAGCCTGAGGAGACGGCTCCGCCTGAGGAGTGATCTGGGATCACTCGTTTGTTTATCTGAAACTATTGTAATATATTTTATGGATGACTGTATAACTGCTATTTAAATCTTTACTGATGTTTGATTGTAAATAAATTCTGGTACTTAGTTGACTTTCCGCTGCGTTATTTTATTTGTACACTGTTGCATGTACACACACTGGCACTTCGTTGGGATGTGTGACCGTGTTGTCACCATCCTGGCGTCTCGATCCCTGTGTATTTATGTAAGGGGGATTGGGGGCGCCACAATATGATACCTCCTTATTTTGTCGTTGCATTAAGTCTACCATTTTTATACTTCTCATATATGTTGATGATATAATTCTCAAAGAAAGTTCTCCCACTCAAACCATCTTCTACAGCATCTCTCTACTGTCTTTCGCATGAAAGCCTTGGGTGATGTATACTATTTTTAGGACTCCAGGTTGTTCGAAATGAGTCTACCATGACTCAGACTCAAACTTGTTGATTTCGCTTCTCCAACGTTTTGGTTTTAATGGAGCAAAACTTGTTTCTACGCCTTTGGTGCATGGTGCTAAACTTTTGGCCTCAGCTAGAATTTCATTATCTGACCCTACACTCTACCAACAAATGGTTGGCACACTATAATATGTCACATTAACACGGCCGGATATTGCCTACGCTGTCCATTTCATTTTTCAGTTCATGTGGCAGCCAAATGATCTTCATCTTGTTGTTGTCAAGAGAATTTTCCAGTATCTTAAAGGGAGAGTTCATCCTTGTTTACATTTAAGCAAGCAGCTCCTCTCTACCCTATGTGGTTACTGTGATGTTGACTAGGCTAGATCCAGAGATGATTGACGCACTAAGATGGAGTTTGTTGTGTACTTGGGTGATAACATATTGTCATGGAGAGCTAAAAAGTAAACAATCGTCTCTCGCTCCACTGTCAAAGCAGAGTATCGAGCTCTGGCGACCACCACTGCTGAATTAATGTGGTTTATGCATCTTTTTCAGAACCTCGGATACCAATTACCTGTGCCTGCTCTGTATTGTGATAATCTCAACGCTATAAACATAACCAAGAATTCAATTTCGCTCCATTGTACCAAGCACATTAAGATAGATGTGCATTTTGTCATAGAACAAGTTGCTTATGGTATTATCTCTCTAGCTCATATTTCTGGTCATACTCAGGTCACTGATACCTTCACACAAAAGCTTTATTCTGTCCTCAGTTTGAACCTCACCTAAACATACTCTGTGATGGTCTTGTATTGCCTTGAGCTTGAGGGGGAATGAAGAGACAACAGCTCCATAACAACACTATCATTGTCGAGATCTCCTACACTAATTTAGCTTCGGTTGTAATATTTATGTATAACATATTTGCTTTCCATATAGAAATTATTTTCCATTTATAGCTTTGTTTTATTTGACATTCTAGCTTTAACTTGTAATTTGTGATCTCTATATAAGTAAATACAAAAGACCTTGCCTAAGATTAGGCCATTTCTTTACACACACACAATATATATATATATTTATTGTTTTCTTTTGTCACCTTCGTTTATGTTTTTTTTTTCAAAGTTTTGCACTTACCAAGGTGTTCAAAATTGTAAACATGATGTTCATACATCACAAGTGATGGCTATTAAACTGGAGAAGCTAATTTTCATCCTACATCTTGTTGTGATTCTCAATCACACATATTGATGTGGCATGTTTGAAGTGGTTGTTTTATCAGTCATTTAAATAGTAATCACTTGAAATGTATCATGCATTAAATGTAACTGAAGATGACAAAATTTAGGAAGAAGAATAGTATTACTCAATATAATTGAAGTACTATCCTCTTTCGAAAGAAGAAAATGTAAGAAAATAAAAGCAGCTACCCTTATGAAAGAAGTTAAGGGAATGATATTTTCACATTCTCTGTCTATTTATCTTCTAATTAAAGCAAGATTTTTTTTTTGTCACTATCGATCTTCATCACAACTCTCATGACTATATTAATATAATGATTAAACATGGTATAATAATAATGAGTTTTATATAAATTAGTTAAACACATTAGCATAGAGGGGTAAGCATTACTAAAGGGGGTTATTTCTAAAAGAATAATTATACGTGACCTCGTTTGGATAGTGAGATGAGATGAGATGGTTTTAGATAAAAGTTGAATAAAATATTGTTAGAATATTATTGTTTAATGTTATTATTGTTTTAAGATTTGAAAAAGTTAAATTTTTTATTATATTTTGTGTGGAAATTTGAGAATGTTGTAATGATGAGATGATATGAAACCGTTTTTGTATTTAAACAGGGTGAATCTCAATTGAGACAAAGTACAATGGCTTATTATTTTTTTTTTTTTTGAAAGAAGTACAGGGGTTATTAGTTATTAGCAAATTATCCATTATTATTAATCATAGATATAATGATACTTACATACCATGCTAACTAATAAGTTTACCCTTCTTTCATACAATATGGTACCATAAATTTTTCACGTGACAGTTTATAAGACTGTAATTTATTTTTTGTCAAATAGGGTGGACAAAATTTGTAACGAATTTAAATATTGTGATAGCATAAGGGATGATTGTTCCTATAAAAAGTTGCACATGGGCCGAATCTCAATCAAGGTAAAGCAAATGGGCTTATTATCCCATTATCCCTAATAATAATATTTTGGGTTGTTAAATCGTATGAAAAATATTATTTTCCTATCATATTATATATATAAAACAATCCATAAAACTATGATTTTCCTTATAAATTGGCATGTGAGTTTACCTTTATTTATTAATGTAAGGACCAACCAACTTATCAATTAGTGATCAAACATAATAAAGAAAAATAAAAGAAAAGAAAATGAAGTATGCAAAGTGGATAACAATTAATCAAGGAAGAAGTACAAAACTTACCATGCAACTAGATTAATATTTACCTAGCGTATCACGCACGTCAATTGAGAAAGCATAAATATTGCATATATCGATCACAAAAGAATGATTATATAACAACCCGATGAAGTGAAATCATTGATCATGACGACATAACAAAATTGTTTGTGCTTACAAGTCATACAATAAGAAAAATGATTATTTATGACGAGTGATTTGCTATCAGAATAGACTCATTTTGATAGGAACTGATAAGTTTCATCGCAAATAATTGGCTGATAAGAAATCCACAAAGTAGAATTAATTACTTGGGAAGAAATAGATGCTTTTAACTTTTTTTGTGATATGCAAAAGGTATTGTTGGCTAAGAACAAAATGTTCAACTTCTCTTAACATATTTTCTCTTTCTAATAAAAGTGTGAATAAAGAAAATTGTAATAAATGCTTTTAAAAAAAAAAGTAATGAATCCTTCGATCTCTAGCCAACACTAGTTAACTAGATCCTTATATATAAAAAAATACCACACTAATGTTATACTAATTCTGAAAATAAAAAATACCACACTAATGTTATACTAATTCTGAAAATATGCTTCTTAATTTGATATTGCCTTTTACTATTTTTAGTCAAGCAAGGTTGTACCTTACAAGCAAGGGACTTCACCATTAGTACTAGAGAGCTTTAAAAGAAAGTTTAACTACTATTCCCTCAGCTCGTACTTTTAAAATATTGCCCATTTATGATCTGTATAGACCATGCATTATACAGACACCATAAATGAGTAGTGTTAGATGTATTTACATTTTTATTTACAAGATTTATTTTATTAGTTTTCTTTTGAAATTCAAATTTCATGATAATTTTTAGTATATCAATGACTGACATATAGCGAAACAAGTTTTTTATAAGTTTTTCTTAAGTACATTTAGTATTTTTCAATTTAAATATATGATGCGTCAAAAATATTATATATATCTTGAAGTGTTTTTCAATACAAATATGTTTGGACCACAATCCACCTACGACTATTTTACAACTGCTTTACAATTCAATTTACAATTAGCTAATCCAATGCAATTAATTGTAAAATGAATTGTAAAACAGTTATAAAAAAAGTTGTAGGTGCATCATTATCCACTTAAAAGGAGCTGAGAAGGATACAAAATGTGAATTCAAAGTAGGGTTGAGTTGAGCTTGCATCAGCAATAACAGATGGGAAAGGATGACTAAGTTTAAAATTCTTGAATTATGATCCATTGGCTGAACATAGAGGATTTAAAACAATACACATGATTTGTATAAAGTAGTATCAATGTTGTTCTTAAATAACTTAAGTTGTTACTTGAGAAAAGTCCAACACATATATAATACCTAATTGTATAAAGAAATCTAGGAGGTAGAGTTATCTGAACTTGTCCATGTTAGTATTATTTAAATTAATGGACCTACATAGATTAATAATTTCACATTGTATAATTGTCTAATATAAAGTTTGAATAATATTTGTAAGGCCCAATAAATATGATCAATAAAGTAACATAATTGGGCCAACAAATCTCTTGAAGCCCATGATTTTGGTCAGGTCATGAGCATAAAGTGGTACAGGCCCAATTCATGTGTAGAGACTTATTAAGAACCTACGTAATTTCATTGTTTTATGATGGGCAAAACTGTAATTCTAGGTGTTATATAAGGTCATGGTCCCCACTCTAGATTCACTTTCTACTTTACACATCTCATCATTGTGAGTTTTTACTATAGAGTGAATATTGGACGCGAAGATCATACCGCTATGCTCTTCTATCCAATGATTACAAGTTTGCACTCTTTATTATATTTCTACATGAGTTTGACAAGAGATTTTTGGTATTTTTAGGATTTTATTTAAACTTCCAACAGAATCACTATGGGGAGAGGTCTTAAAGACCACAATTTACATTCTCAATCGAGTACCTAGTAAAGCAGTAGCTAAAATCCCTTATGAGTTATTGACTGGAAAGAGGCCTAGTATTAGGCATTTACATGTTTGAGGTCGTCCAGTTGAAGCCAGGCCCTATAAGCCAAATGAAAATAAACAAGACTCCAGAATAGTTAGCTGCTTCTTTATGGGATATTTTGAGAGATCGAGGGGTTTCAAGTTTTATTGCCCTTCAAGTAATACCATTATTGAGATAGATAATGCCAAATTCATTGAGGATATTCAGGATAGTGGGAGTTCACAACCCAAAAATATTGTATTTGAAGATGAACATATTGAAATACCTCTGAAAAATACTGATGGCGATGAGATGGTCACACCTGTCTTAGTACAGGATGCAGATGCGGATCATCAAATCATTTCTGAGTTGCCTTTAACTAATATGGAAGAACCTGAGCAGCCTCAACAAGAAGTGTCATTAAGGAGATCAAATAGGGAGAAAAGATCAGCAATTGTAAATGATTACAGTGTTTATCTCCAAGAGCATGAGTTTGATATAGGATTAGAAGATGTAGGCATCTCGCCAATGGTATCTAAAGTTTGATCGAGTAGTTTCCTCTTTTGGTTTTAAGGAAAATATTGTGGATCAATGTATTTATCATAAAATTAGTGAGAGCAAATTTATAATTTTGGTGCTATATGTCGATGACATTTTACTGGCAAGTAGTGATATAGGCCTGTTACAGTAAACCAAGAAATTTCTTTCGAAACACTTTGTAATGAAAGATCTTGGTGATGCATCTTTCGTGTTAGGCATTCAGATTCATCGTGATAGATGACGCGGTACAATTGGCCTATCCCAGAGGGCGTATGTCGAGAAAACACTTAGTAGGTTTGACATGCAAAATTGTGCATTTGAGGATGCACCCATTGCAAAAGGTGACAGGTTAAGTTTGCTCCATTGCTTAAAGAACAATATTGAAAAGAAACAAATGGAGGATATCCCTTATGCATCAGCTATAGGGAGCCTCATGTATGCTCAAGTTTGCACACACCCAGATATTGTATATACAGTTGGAATACTTGACAAATATTTGAGTAATCCAGGCATAGATCATTGGAAAGTTGCTAAAAGGGTAATGTGGTACTTGCAAAGAACAAAAGATTATATGCTCACATATGAGAGGTTAGAACATCTTGAGATCGTTGGATTCTCAGACTCCGATTTTGTTGGTTGCCTCGATAGTAGAGATCCACTTCAGGGTATGTTTTTATGTTGGCTGGAGGAGCTGTGTCATGGAAAAGTGTCAAACAGACGCTTATAACTTCTTCGACCATGGAAGTAGAATTTATTGCTTGTTATGAGGCATCCAATCAAGCAATATGGTTGCGAAATTTTATCACTGGTCTTCAATTCGTGGATTGTATTGAGAATCCACTAAAAAACTATTGTGATAATAATGCCGTTGAGTTATATTCTAAGAACAACAAGAGTTCATCAAATTCTAAACACATTGACATAAAGTTTTTTGTCGTGAAAGAAAGAGTTCAAAATCACGTGTCAATTGAGTACATTAGTACAAATCTCATGGTTGCGGATTCGCTCACTAAGGGCTTACCATCTAAAGTGTTTAAGGAGCATGTAGCTCGCATGAGAGTAGCTCTAGTGACATATTTTATTAAGTGGTAGTTTGTCTGTTATGTACTTGATTTATTTGATATTTATTATGACCGTGTTTTGGTTTATTGATGATTCTAAGATTGCATTTCTTTCAAATTGTGGCAATATGTAAGACTTGAAAGAATGATGCAGGGATCAGTTGGAAATAGGCATGATAAAGGATTACAATACATGAAATTTTCATGCTACACATTCGTACTTGATCTATGTTATTGATGATGTTGGTATTTGTGACCATGGATGGGTCCTGTCACGATAAATGTGACAATGACTGCCATGATCCTATACTAATATTATTCAATGAACCAGATTGTTTTGAGATGATATCCATAAAGTCTGGCAATTATAATTTGAGCTCATAAAGTTTACAATGTTTGATTTTTCAGAAATCTATATGGTCAAGTGGGAGATTGTTAGCATTATTTAAATTAATGGACCTACATAGATTAGGAATTTCACATTGTATAATTGCCTAATATAAAGTTTGGATAATGTTTGTAAGACTCAATAAATGTGATCAATAAAGTGATATAATTGGACCAACACATCTCTTGAAGCTTATGATTTTGGTTAGGTTATGAGTATGAAGTGGTACGAGCCAATTCATGTGTAGAGACTAATTAAGAACCTTGTAATTCTATTGTTTTATGATGGACAAAATTGGAATTCTGTGTTATATAAGGTCATGGTCCCCACTCGAGATGCACTTTCTACTTTACACATCCCATCATTGTTAATTTTTACTAGAAAGTGAATATTAGATGTGGAAGATCATACCGCTGCGCTCTTCTATCCAATGATTACAAGTATATACTCTTTATTATATTTCTACATGGGTTTGACAAGAGATTTTGATGTTTTTTGGATTTTATTTAAATTCCAACAGTCCAAGTATAATACTTACATAAAACCTCCTTGAAATCAAACTGGGTTTAACAATATTAGCAATTGAGAATTTCATCTAGTATGAAGCAAAATTGCCAGTGAACTACAGCTTGTAGTTTTTTTTAGGGGTGCTGTTATTTTAGTCTCCTCATATAGTCCCTCAAGGTAACCACTAATTCAAATTGTTTTTTGTGTTTTTTTATTTTTTAAATGTTTAAAAAATACAGAAATGCACTAGTTGTAAGATTCTTAATCATTTTAAAAAAATTGAAATGTACTAGCGATGAGTTAGAAGGGGCTAACTAGCATTATTCCTTTTTTTAATGGGCAAAAAGGGTAGGAAAGGACAATCGGAGGGTGTTTTTTTTTTTTTTTTTTACAGCTTATACTATTAGGTACGTGATTATAGTAAAATGCTGGACTCCTCAAGTTGGGATTTGAAACTCCATGCAATCGGATAAACTCGCAGTTTGCAATCTGGAAATTTGTTACATAGATGGTTTATCTGAGTATGGGATCATATATGTATATATATGGAGTGATCTTATGATTAAAAAAAAAAAAACAAACAGAAAAGAATTGCCATATAATGATGATTCCCTTGTTGATCCAGTACTATAAGGACGTCGATTGCTCTGTCATTGTCTGATTTTTTGTTGTATGATAAAATATGCATATTAATTAGAAGATTAGTCTCTATAAATAGCACCGAGCGCGGGAGGTTTTCATTCTGGAAAAACAACCATTAATGAGTGAGAAGCAAAGTCCTAATTCACCCATTATATTGGGTCAATGATGGAAGATCAATAAAGCTTATTCAAACATGATTAATGGTCTATATATAATCGTAATGAATCACGGTACAGATTCTGGATCCTTGAAGTTAATTGCATGCATGCATGCATTTGGTATTAATCAATTCATTTTGATCTTATTATTTTGAAATTTGAACATGATCGATGCTTGTTAATTCAGTACTGCATGCATGCATGAGCGCGCGCAATGTATCATGCCTACTTATTCCATCATAATTAAGTACTACGTACGTAGGTACTGCAATAAATTAGCTGCATGCATGCATGCTTAATCAACCTTCTATTTTCTCTTCGCCATGCATTATATGATTGATTCC
The DNA here is from genome assembly GCF_004785595.1 of Juglans microcarpa x Juglans regia. Lineage (NCBI taxonomy): Eukaryota > Viridiplantae > Streptophyta > Magnoliopsida > Fagales > Juglandaceae > Juglans > Juglans microcarpa x Juglans regia. Next base: position 7,304,422 of record NC_054609.1, read on the forward strand.
CTAATTAATCCACTACAACTGTAGATCGTATGTATGTTAGAATATTTCTCTCTATAACCAGAGAGAATTAGCAATTAATTAAGTTCTTCGATCGTTTTGGGTCAAGCAAATTGGTTCTTTCCAAATTTGAGCAGTGCATGATGATCATATATATGCTTAATTCGTGAAGCCAGGCATCGATCTATGCGCAGGCTCCCTCGCCCTGTATATTTTTAACGTTTCTTAATTATATGAACACCTCGGAAAATTGTTTTCGCAAGTTATTAGCTTAACATTCTACAGTTGAGCAAGTTCAACACCATTGGTTATGGCGGCCAAGGTAGGTTTTCATGTTCTTCTCATGCACCCATTGTTGCTGCTGCTTACAGCTCTTCTGCAAAGCTGCCATGGCGGCCAGGAAAGAAAGGTAGATATCGTTCTTTGCCTAGTAATTGACATTTAAGTATATTTCTCAATACTCAACATGCATATATGGGATCTTTTTTAATTAAGGAATTTGTGTTATGTACAGGTCTACATTGTATACATGGGAGAGCGGCCTCAAGGAGACTTTTCTGTTGCATCAACGCACCATTCCATGCTCGAAGGAGTACTCGGAAGGTCTCCGGCCACTAAATTACGTTCTATTCTATTTTTGCGGAACCCTTTAGTCAACATGACCGTATATAAATAGTACATGCTAGGAGTTTATTTCTAATAGTTAGACCCATGGTCAGATCAGCCGCAGGTCATAAAACTCACATATCCACAGCGGCGACTGTGATCCTAGTCGCAGATGCCCACAGCCAAGTCGTGGTCATACTGTCATAGATTGTGGCTTAGCTGTGATGAGAGAGAAGAAAAAGAAGAAAGAAAGAAGAGGAAGGATGAATAAATCTAAAAATATTTTTCACATATATATCTTGTTTAGTATAATGGAGCTTATGCCTTGAAACCAGTAATGTTACTTTGAGGCTTATGTACAGGAACCATACGAGTGAATATCGAGACACAAGTGACATGAAAACAGCCATGTCGGATGATACGGAGAATTATTTGGAATTATTTCTAGAATGTGCTGCTAATTATAAGTGTTGGGAATACGAAATTTTTTTTTTAAAATACTTTAGCTACAAAGAAATTGTATAAAATTAAACTTACAAATTAATATGGTTTGATATAGTATGATAGATTGTAAAGTTATTTTTATAAAGTAGATCTAATGGATTCTATGAAACTGCATAATCAATTTGTAGGTTTACTTGTGTAATCTTTTTGTTTCTGTAACAATTTTTTTTTTTTTTTTTTTTTTTTAATGTTTTTTTTATTTTTTTAAACTTATATATATATATATATATATATATATATATATATATATATATATATATATATATATACCTCTTTCCAATTGCAGTACTTCATTGGCCAAAGAGTCGCTAATTTACAGTTATGGGAGGAGTTTCAACGGATTTGCTGCCAAGTTGACCGACGAAGAAGTTGGCAAGTTGTCAGGTGAGATTGTTGTCAAACAGGTGGCAAAGAATTATATATATATATATATATTGAAGCTTTGTTATAAGTACTCGTGTTTTGTACTAAAATTAAAGCTTTTTAACTGATGAAATGTGTTGCAGAAATGCAAGGTGTTGTTTCAGTACTTCCAAACCATAAATTAAAGCTTCACACTACAAGGTCATGGGATTTTGTGGGTCTCCCAATTAGAAGCAAAGTTGCAGGCCATCAAGGGGATATCATTATAGGGCTTCTTGATACAGGTTCATGTTATACGTCTATGTTACACAATTCTCTTTAAGCGAGACCCGGAAAATGATCAACTTACAATCAAGTGTCATGCTTGCGCACGCGCGCGCATTGGTTGATTGTAAAATAATTTTTAGGTGTATATGTTTCTCACGTGGTTGATCTGGGTGCAGGAATCTGGCCAGAGTCTGAAAGCTTTAATGATGAAGGGCTTAGCTCACCACCCAGAAAATGGAAGGGTATATGCCATGGTGCAAACTTCACCTGCAACAAGTGAGCTCTGATCTAATTCTCCCCAGTACTTTAGCATTTCCTTGGGTCCAAAAACCATTAGATCAAGAAACGAACTAATCAGCCACTATCTCATAGAACTCACTCGATCTGATGCTAATGTCTAGATTATCAGAACTTAAGACAACATAAAATGACATCATGTGCATTGTGTTTTTTAACCGTCAAGTACTTAGCGAGCAACTCAAAGATTTCTGTTTTTTAATCACAGAAAGATCATTGGAGGCCGTTTCTACAACATCGACCAGTCATTCGAGAGCACTGACTTCATATCTCCAAGAGATTCTGAGGGTCATGGAACCCATACTTCCTCCACAGCTGCAGGAAGGAAGATAGCAAGCGCAAGCTACTATGGGCTAGCAAATGGAACTGCGAGAGGTGGAGTTCCAAGTGCAAGGATCGCCATGTATAAAGTTTGCTGGTCAACCGGATGTTCCTCAGCAGATATCATGGCAGCATATGACGATGCAATAGCAGATGGAGTTGACATTATTTCAGTGTCCATTGGTTTTGACGAGGTCGTCCAATATTTTGAAGACCCAATTGCTATTGGGGCTTTCCACGCCATGAGAAAAGGGATTTTGACCTCTGCTTCTGCTGGAAACAAAGGGCCAACCCCATCAACCATCTCCAATTATGCACCTTGGATTCTCACTGTTGCAGCCAACACCATTGACAGAAAATTTGTTTCCCAAGTTGTGCTTGGCAACGGACAAGTATACACCGTGAGTTTCCCAAAATGAAGTTTTCCTTAATTAATTCAAAAGATAGCATTTCAAAAGATCAGTAATCATCAGTACTGATACCATTATTCTAATTCTTTGAACGATATAAATGAAGGGACTCTCCATCAATAGCTTTGATCTATATGGAAAATCATTTCCCTTGATTTGGGGTGGAGATGCTGCAAACTACTCTGCAGGTTTTGACCCGGAGATTTCAAAATCCTGCTCCCCAGGTTCTCTTAATTCATACAAAGTTGAAGGAAAGATTGTCTTGTGTCGAAACCCCCAGGGTGACACTGGCGTTCTGAGCGCTAATGGTGTGGGAATCATTATGACCGACTCATTCACCAACGATTTTGCCTTCAGTTACTCGTTACCAGCAACACGGATAAGCACAGACGATGGCCTCAAAATTCTGGACTACATTAGATCAACAGAGTAAATAAGTTTCTACCTATTTAAATCAATCACTTAAGAAATTTTCTGTTTTTACACAATACTAATGAAATGATGCAAATCATTGATAGAAACCCAATCGCAACTATTTTAGTTGGTGAGACTTGGAAGGACGTTGTGGCACCTTATATTGCATCCTTTTCTTCTAGAGGACCAAGCCTTATCACCCCAGACATTCTCAAGGTGATCTAAAGATCGAGTCTCCCTACTATATCTTATGCACCTTACCATGATTTAGTTTTAGACCACATGCATGCATGATATTATATGCCAACACTCTTGTTTGGATGGTATGCAGCCGGATCTCACCGCCCCCGGAGTGGACATTCTTGCTGCTTGGTCTCCTGTGGCACCACCTTCCAATGACTTTGAGGACACAAGGAGTGTTAAGTTCAATATAATTTCTGGCACATCTATGGCTTGCCCTCATGCTAGTGGTGCAGCTGCATATGTTAAGGCTGCCCATCCCAACTGGTCGCCTGCTGCCATTAAATCTGCACTCATGACCACAGGTGAAGTAACAAGTACTTGACTTCTTGAAACATGACACGGATTATTTCTTGGCCCGGACAGAACATCAAGGAAAACATATCTGCATACTGAGTTTCGAGTTTATGATAGACAGATTCAATAGACCTTTCTTTCCGGTACTCGTTTCTGGAACTACAGAAGTTTTATAACCTAATAACAAGATAAGCTGCATTGGTATGAGTGAGTTTAATGAGGCAGAGTTTATTATTGTGAAATCACCGTTTGTCTTGAAAATTTAAGCTCATCGGCATAGGTAAATTTAAATATTTACATTTTATATTAATACTATATTTTATTTGAACTCTCCCATAATAAATGGGCTCGACACGTGTAACATTTTAATTAAATAGGATGAAGTATAAAATTAGGTTCAAATTCGAAACTTCTATCAAGATATTATGCAAAAGAAATAGACTTAATTATTTATATTATATCTTAACAGTTCACAAGATGGACCCAGAGAAGCATGAAGACCTTGAATTTGCGTATGGATCAGGTCACATCAACCCATCAAAAGCCATAGACCCCGGGCTCGTCTATGATTCATCTGAGGCAGACTACATCGACTTCCTTTGCAAGCAGGGCTATAATAGCACCACAATAAGACTCATCACTGGAGACAACAGTAGTTTCTGCACCACCACTGTGCCTGAAAGAGGTTGGGGGCTTAACTATCCCTCATTCTCCCTACCTGTGGAAGATGGCTCACCAATTAAAGCTGTGTTCACTAGAACAGTCACCAACGTTGGCCCTCCAACCTCGACCTACACTCTCAGTTTTCACATGCCTCCATCTATTGCTGTTGTAGTGAAGCCATCTGTCCTGTCATTCTCTGCCATTGGAGAGAAGAAGAAGTTCAGAGTGAAGGTACATGGCCCAAAGATTGCACAACAGCCGGTCACATCAGGAGAGATCGTATGGACTGATGGAGTTCATGTGGTGAGAAGCCCACTTGTGGTTTACACAGTTCTCCCTGGTTCAACATTCTCCACCTTCCCATCTCAGAAAGAGCCAAATTTCAATTAAGATCCTTCCATGTATCATAAGAATATATATGGGATCCTTGTGCAAAAAATAAATCAACCCATATTTTCTTTCATATTAATTGTTTTTTATTTATTTATTTGAGACGGCTTCAGCTTCAGCTTTAATTGTATTGCCTTTACAAGGCTGAAATAAAGATGGATATGTTTTTAATTATCTTTAGTTTTTTTCCAAAAGTAATTTTTTAATGATTTTCAATACACGATGTTTTCAAGAATAATTTTTCAGTAGTGCTAAAAATTAAACCAGTATCCCATCATCAAGCCATTCTACTGCCGTTACAGTTAAAAGAAGGAAAATGCTAGTGGAGCCTCCAAAGTTATCGCTCAATTATTTTTATTTTTTTACTTAATGATTAAAAACATGATTATTAGTAAAATTATGTATTTTTTTTTAATGATTAAGGATATTAAAAAACAATTAAATTCAAAGGTTATTGTTAAAAGTTAATGCATTTTCTTAAATATTCGAGAACTAGTTTGTGAAGGCTGGTTCTAGAACGTGTCTACTTCTCCTATATATACCCAACATAGGGTGCTAATTTGTATGACAATCCAAAAAATAAAATAAACCAAATAAATATCGGTCCAGCTTTGGAAGAAATCAAACATAGAAGTCTTCCTAATTCCTCTAGCCTTTTCTCACAACTTATCCATTCAACTAAATTTCAAATTTTCATATCCAACAGTAGTAGTGTCAGAGCTCAAGTTCAATCAATTTTGATTGATTAGATGTTATTAATTTGTACACTTCCTAGGCACATCCCTCAAGCACACAGCCTCACATGTATTGGCAATTTTAAATTATTTCTGTTCTTAAAATTCAGGTATTTGTGGCTGCCATCCGAAACCGAAAACTTTCAATTCCAGAAAATGCAGAGGGCTTGCTGGAGCCTCGTGACAAAGAAAGGACAGATGATGAAATCCTAGAGAGAACAGAACAATTTAGGTATATAATAAAAAATCATCAAGGTTACTAGCAATATCTTTTGTAATTCCTTCAAACTGGAACTACTGAGAGAATGGAATGCACTGCAATATTATACAGATTTTTGGACCGGGCAGCAATCATTCAGAGGAACATGAATGATGCATGGACAGCAACCAGTTGGTGCCTGTGCACAGTGACATAAGTTGAAGAAACAAAGATCTTAATCCGCATGCTACCAATCATATTTAGCACAGTATTCATGAACACATGTTTGGCTCCACTTCAAAGTGCCTCCCCCCTAATCCCAGCCATCCCCCTCCTGTTCATGTTCGGTCTTATTCCATTATACGACCGGACTTTTGTCCCACTGGCTAGAAAAATCACAGGAGTACCCACCGGAATTCAACACCTCCAGAGAATCGGAATTGGGCAGGTGCTGTCCACTATTTCCATGGCGGTTGCCGGAGTCATAGAGACCCGCCGCAAGTCAATGGCTCTTGAACATAACATGGTGGATAGTGTTGAGCCTTTACCAATGAGTGTGTTTTGGTTGGGGTTCCAATATGCTATATTTGGAGCAGCAGATATGTTTTCCTTAGTAGGGCTCCTAGAGTTTTTCTATGCAAGAGAGCTCAGCTGGCATGAAGTCACTCGGCACAGCCATTTCATGGGGTTCAGTGTCATTTGGGTATTTCATGAGTACTGTGGTGGTGGAGGTTCTGAACAAGGTGAGTGGAGGGTGGTTGGCTAGCAATAATCTTAATAGAGACAAGCTAAACTACTTCTATTGGTTATTGTCAGTGATAAGCATGGTGAACTTTGTGGTTTATTTGGTGTGCGCATCTTGGTATAGATACAAAAAGGTGGAGAATAAGGAGGGTGATGCTGAGGGAAAGCTTGGAATGGCAAGAGCTTAGGGATGTTGGTGTTTAAATTTTCTTCCAAGGTTTTCTTAGCATGTTTTAGTAGCATCCATCATATTCCCTAGAATTCGTGCTCGAACTTTAAGCCTAGATTCTAGATAAACTTTACAGTATTTATTAAATATTTCTCAAAAAATCCATATATTATAGAGTTCACATACTTAATAATATATTTCTCTTTTCAAATCTAGACCTTAAAATTCAAATAAAACTCACCGTTAAAAATTTTTGGGTAAGTCCCTCTACTTTGACCAAATCCAAAAAAATTTAAGTCCACTACTTTTAAATTTTTAATAAATATCATAAAACTCAATTTTTTTTTAAATTTCTCAAAAGTTTTCGATGCAGGCTCCAAGTCTTGTTCATGTGGTGCTAGCTGCTGGTGATTATGACATTTACTAACAATGGACAACATGAATATATGCGTACGAGGAAATCCAAGTTTGACTAACAAAATATAAATAAATAAATAAATAACCATGCTACCAGAGCCATAACACATGGATAGAATCTAGTTTGCAAATTGAATTCATTTCCTCGTTTTCTTGGAAATTTATGTACATGAGAACCAATTAAAAGTGCGCTTGATACAGGTAGCTTGCACAATTCATCATCAAACAAGGCAGAAAATGACACAAATCACAACTATAATACAACAATTTCATCCTACCACTTCACATCCAGAGTTAGAGCCTCAGGAGGAACAAGGATGGACCCTAACTGTGTAAAGGACACATTCGCCATTAAATTGCTCCATGAAACTGTGTCTACTCCAATGAAAGGATTCACCTTCTCGATTGAAAGGGGCTTCAGCCTCTCTGCTTCAACTCTTGCCATTACCTCAAACCATATTCTTTGGATATTTGGCTTTGTTCTCCACTCTGCCAACTTAGCGTGGAGAGTGTCGTTGCTCCTGACATGTCTTTCCAGTTCTAGCTGAAAGCGGATGATAGCAGATGCCTTGATCTTAGTTTTGAGGAATCTCAAATGTTTTTGAAGAATTCTATCACCAAGAAAGCTCCGCAAAACTCTTTCCACCATGGCAATCCCCGAACTCAAGGAATCAATGGGGCAATCACGCTCCTTGAAGACTCTGTAACACTTCTCAGGCAACAATTCAATGGTGCCCTTAGAAACAAATTTAGTTTCAATGTATGCATCCCTATTTCGAGTCTTATATGCAACTAATGATGCAGCCCCTAGAACTTGTATAGGAAGTAATGGGATGCACATAGAATGCTGAAAGGCCCAGAATTCATTTTTCACCTTGTTATTCACAATACTTCTATTTACCAAAAAACCAAGATTGGATGAATGAAAGAGAGAGACTTCTTGCGCTCTTCTCACTTCCACCGTGATGCCTTCACCAACAAGAACTCGATTCAAGCCCTTAATAGAAGTGGTCATCTGGCAATAGATGTCAACATGTCCAGGCAGTTAGTGGTAGAATTAAAGAAACTCCCCTATGCAGCCAAAATAATCATAGCCATTTATGGGACTATAACAGATGCATCAATAATTAAACGTCAATCCTTGAGTATAACCAGACATTGTCAAACAAGCTGGTCAGCAAAGTATAAAAAGAAAGAAATGCTAGAAAAGCCTTTGTTGATTGAGGTTATCCATTCCAATATGTTGCCATCAAGGTGAACTCAACTGTCCAATACAAGATTGTTTCTGAAATTTTTAGTCTTGCTTTATCTACTTTTTCTAAGCAAAATTGTATCACAACAACTCATAAGCTTAACAGAAAATGAAGATATCCTCTGGAGATGTTTATGAGAGAAAACTATAGTCAACTGTCTCAGGAATGATTTTTAAAGTCTAAAACAGATCCAAAAAGCTCTAGCAACATTGATTACTGATCTATTCAACTCCCCATCCCTTCACAACCAAAAAGAAGTTCCCCCTTTTCTTCGGACCATCAAAATTTTATTGCTTGAGCAAAGATTATAGCCACTAAGAAAAAACAGCTTTAGAAACCAGAAACCAAAATCCAAAGGGACCATGAAAGGCTAATCTTGAATATTTTCAGTCTCTAGAACAATAGATATGAAAAAATCGTTTCCCTCTTTTAAGATTTCAAGTAATTACCTAAAGCATTTCAAAACCTGTTGGTGCCCCAACAGAATAATACTAAACATATATGCATCAGAGAATTATCCTAATGAATCGCAAAGAGAGGGAAAGAGAGAGGCAGAGCGCTAAAATACTAGAAGAAATTATCAACGAATTCACATATGATACAGAGAAGCAGAGATTTACTGAGAAATGCACTACGGACTGATAAGTGAAAAGTGACCAATAAGATGCAATTTTGAAGATAAGGATTCCCAAAGAGAGGTTAGAGTCCTACGCTTCCAGTTCCTAATCCATATAAAAATATAGCAATTATGCATGCAAAAACCACCATCTGCATAACGAAGAATCTGGTTCAGCCTTCCAACCAATACATTCTCAGATTCCCATTACCATTAAGTAAGAGCTAAAACCCAAAAAATAGCAACTTTTTAAGCTCAGCTTCAATAAGATATATATTATATCAGTCTCAATTCTATCCTAAAAATATATAAAGCCACCTGGGATGGAAATGGAATGAGATTTACAGTATATAACCTAACTCGTACAAAAATATAAAGCATACCGGCAACTGTAGCGAAACCTCGTCGCTACCACCGACCAGCAACTCAAACGGACCCTCCACTTTAAACGTATCAAGCACGCCCATAGAACCAACCTCGCCGACCAAAGACCCAAAATCGCTTTTTTCAGTCCCGAGCTTTTTCCATGAATCCACTCCATCCACATATTTCAACACCAGTCGATTCCTGCCAAACGCGACCCGATATTCGTACCGTTGAGCACTCCCAAACCGGACCTTCTTCAGATCCAACTTCGAAACCCTAACGTCATTCAAATCCCAACTCTGCCTCGCCGATATTTCCTTCAAAACATCCTAAATTTTCCACAAATTAGGATCCGGTGAGAGCGTTATTAATGGTTAAAGAAGATGAATCAAGATGAGATCCGAGGAACGTACCTGTATGTAGTTGTGGCTTGAGTTCGAGGTGTTTGAGGAAGGAATAAATGCTAGAATTAAGGTTGGGAATTGAACGTAGACGAGGAAGTGGAGGAGGAGAAGGGACATGGACACAGGGAAACGACTCGTTGTCATCAGTTGTTTCGTCAACAGTCGGACTCTGTTACTGTCCGTTTTCGGTCGTCGGCGATCGTAACTCGTACGGGCTTAGCCGCTTAGGGGCAGGTTTCAACCCAATTTAGGATCGTGAACTAGTAAAATGACGATAATGCCCAGAGAAGATGATAGGTGTAAAACGTTTACTGTGATTGTCGATGAGATAAGATAATTTTAGATGAAATTTAAAAAATTATTATTAAATTTGTTTTTTTAATATTATTATTATTTTAAAATTTAAAAAAAATAAATTAAGATTTGAAAAAATTAAATTATTTATTATATTTTATATAAATTTTTAAAAAAATTTTAATAATAAAATGATATGAGATGAAATAATTTTCGGATAAATATTAACAAAACTTCTTACAAAATAAGTTGATATTTTTATACGATAGATTAAATTTTTTTTATAATAAAAATATATTTATAATTTAATATATTAAATTAAATTACGTTAATTTATAAATTTATTTTTATAAAAAAATTTTATAATTAAAGATTTTTCATAAAAAAAAATATTTAATAAATAAAGAGAATTATTAATTCTACACCGATATCTCATATAAGCTTACGTAGCTCACGTAATTATTGGATCGACTCTACAAAAATATAGACCATATAATCTAACGTTTCATATTGCAACCCTACAAAATTGTAATAGAAAAATAAGAAAATGATTATGCGTGATACATTAAATTGTAATATTATTTTTATTGTAAAATAAATCTTTAAAATTGTATCAAGTCCTAAAAGTTTATAGGTTTTCTAAGATTGCATTTGGATGTTGAGATAATTTTATATGATTTGAATTTATCTGTGAATAGTAGTAATTTGTAGATCTCATTGAGATGTATTTAATATAAATAAATTAATATATGTGTTTAAATGTATAAAATAAGCTGAAATGTATTTAATTTTTTTTATGAAAAATTGAGTTGAAAAATTAGTGAGTTTCGTCAATGATTAATTTAAGATGATTGAGATTATTTCAACAACCTTGTTATTTTGAGATGAATCTAGTAACTCGATCAAATGTCAAGAGGTACATTTTAGGAGTTAAACTTCCGTTTGGGCAGATTCTCATTAGGATAAATACTATGGTTTGCATTTCTAACCGCATGAATAAGGTGAGAAAGTAAGTTTTGTTTGAACCCAACCTAGGCTGCTTCTTACAAGCATTCACTTTATTAACTATTCCTGCGCCTAGCGTCAAGAGTAAGTTTAACAACTCACTTTTTGACGCACCCAGCCTTCGCTTGAGATTGGACAGAAACTAAAATGTTGGGACATGCAATTCAATACTATATATTTCGTACATGACAGTTGAGGTGCAATGCACCTATTGTAATTCTAGTAGTATGCAATAAATTGTATTAGAAATTCATGTAAATCTAAGTATGATTTAGAGTAATTTTACAAAATATTATGGTACCATAAAAACCAAAAAGATTTTATTGTTTGAACATCCCAAAATACAAGAGGGTTCAAAGGATAACAACTCAAACCATTCCCTCTTATAACTACAAATTTTAGGATTCACCTCAAAATCCTACAAGGTCTTATCTACTTCGCATTATCCTTGTTGATTATATTCCTCAACTCCTCAAAGAGTTCTAGAGCTTCAATTATGAGTTGATCAACTGCTTCTAGCCTTTCCACTAAGGATGGCTCTGCCGAGTGCTCAGGGCTCTTCAAGGCCTCATTGACTATCAGGGGTGCTGGCCTCTTGCGTTTCCCCATATCCAGTCTCTTGTCTTGTAACAATTTTTATCATTCCAGATTGGGAATAGTAGTGGAAACTATAACGGTGAGATTTTGATAAATCTCATTAAGTAAACAAACAACATACCACGAATAATATAGGCATATAAAGGCAGACCATGAGATGAATGCATTGACATGTACTTGACACAAAACTTAGTTCATGTAGTTTAATTTTTCAAAAACATGTAACTTTGATCTTTTGACCTTTCAATAAAACATATTTTTCCTTAGCACATTTACAGTTATATATAACACATTTTTAACTCATTGCCTTGTACACTTTTTGTAACATGTAATTTGGATACCTCACGGCTCCTCTATGCACCGTTAGTTTCCCGCTAGATACCACATCACCTAACGGCCCACTTGACCGTGGCGACTAAGTCATAGTCCTTACTATGCGATAATTCGTTATTTCGCCTTCACTGCATATAACACATGTGACACCCACTAGTTTTAGGTGGTACCCCACTCCAATATCCTTTCCACAAGGATCCATTCGAGGCCTGCCGACGATCTAAAGTGGACAGAAGAATTCCACCAAGACATTCCCTTGTCTTAGCATTTGCGGTCGTGATAAAATATGTACAGACTATTTTCTTTAAAAACAGTACACAACCCAAATGCATGTGACATGAAACTTGTGACACTTCTCTTTTAATGCATCATGGGGACATGTAAATACCGAGAATCATATAACCATGTGATACAACATTGAACATTTCATGTTATGGCTTGAAAATATTAGAACATTCGAATACTCAGTTCACAAACATGGGCAATAGAATTCGAGACATACTAAAGTAAAAGAGCAATATCTTAAACCCGAATACATATGCATGGTCGAATCATTTGATGCTTACATAAACATGTTATAACAAGCAACTCGAGCTAATATCTCTAATCATACTTGAAACATCATGAACAAGTAGACATAGCAAGGCATCACATAGGAAGAGATTATAATCAATCAATTAGTTCATATAATAGCACATAAGAATGCAAAATTTACACAACATATACAAATATTATCCAAATTAGGTTGCGAGTCTACTTACAAAAGTCCAAAGCAATGAAATATGATCAAGCAAGCTGTAAAAAATGTTTGTTCAAAATATTAGAAACAATAAGACATAACCTAAATCCAACGTGGGTGGTCATGCTAGGGCTCTTTTTTTGCTCATGGTGACACTCCAAGCATTCGGCCTAGAGATCCTTGGTTAAGGGTGGTCGTGTTTTTCCCTTGACCTCGGCAAGGTCTTGGGCGTGTGTAGCATGGTGAGGTGCATGTTGTGCAAGGTAGTCGAGATTCCTAAGAAACGAGGTGTGAACCTCTTCTCCTAGTTTTGGCTTCACCTCTTGGAAAAATTCTAGTTTTCCCTCAAGAAATTCTCTCAAATAAAGGTTGAACACTTGGGCATGATGGTGGTGGTCTTCCTTGGATCCGAAACCCTAGTGACCTCATCACCCTTGTGTGTGTGTGTGTGTGTGTCTGTGACTTGTGAGTAGTGAGGGTTAGAGTGGTACTGTGCGACATATTCCTTGAGAATGTGGTTGTTACCTTTTTCCTTGCTCGTGCCTAAGAAGACAGAGTGAGAAATAGTGTTTGTTTGGAGAGAAAATAGAGAGAAAGTGGATTTAGGCATGTGAGAGGTGAAAAGATTGCATAGCATGAACAAATGGCATCCAAAAGGCCTTCTAACTGCCAGCCTCTATCCTTTTATATGCTCCCTTCGATTTCCTCTCACACTTCACTTTGGAAATGGATGAAATTCAAGCATGGGTGCCAAGTGGCATGCCCTCATCATTTGGTCGAATCTCCTGTTCATCTTCCCATATCTTTGTTTTCCTTGGGAACTCAAAGGTCTCTTGACATATGGTGTGTTGGGCTCCAAAAACCAAAACCCTAATGCCTTTTCGAGTCCTTCCTCTATGTCCAGGTTCAATAAACATTTGGGGCTCAAAAGTCTTTTCACTAAACCCTAATCATCCTTGGGAGAGTGGGCGTATGCATGCTTGCCACTTGGCAAAGGCGTGTGTGTGTGTGTTGGTTGGCTGCCCATCTTAATTTTCCATAAGACCTTTCCTCTTCTCTAGATACTTGGAGTGGCATGTGGTGAACATTTCTTAAGCATCATTCCCTCTTCGCCATGAACATCTTTTTAGAAATCTTGAGTGACATGTGGCGTGTATGAGGGAGAGTGGTGTAGTGGCTGAAACCTAGGGACTAGGGTTTTGTTTTATCCCATGAACCTCTTCCAATTCTAACCATATTCATCTTCTAGAAAGTCCCTTGCATGAACGATATTTGGCAAAAAAAGTTGTTGGAACCTCTTAGGTAGGCATGAACCCCTCTTTGGCTGAAATCCTAATCTCTAGGTGGAATGTGCTTGTCCCTTGAGCTCCCTCATGCACTTTCCCATGCAAATCTTCTTGGAACTCACTCACATGGCTTTGACAAGTGGCATGAAAAATCTGAGTTGTTGGTGAGTGAATGCATTGGCCGAGTGGCCCTTGTCTTCCCTAGACGCCTGATGATTGCTTTCTTGTAGAAAATCCTCCTACCCTTCTTCGTGTATGACAAGTGTCAAAATCTGGTGCTCATGTGTCATGGTTAGCGTGTTAGGGGTTTTAGGTTACCGAAACCCTAAGAGCTGGTTTAGATAGTGAGGTGAGATGAGATGAGATGATTTTAGATGAAAGTTAAAAATTGAATAAAATATTATTAGAATATTATTTTTTAATATTATTATTGTTTTGGAATTTGAAAAATTGAATTGTTTATTTTATTTTGTATGGAAATTTGAAAAAATTATAATGATGAAATGAGATGAGATGAGATAGTTTTTGTATCCAAACGGGGCCTACGTCTCACCCCTTCTTCCCACAATCTTGCCTAAATTTATTGGGCCTTGAATGTATGACAAGTGGCCTAAGGGTTTGGTGTGTTGGGCGTGTGCCGGTGCCCCTTGTTTCCCTAGGATTTTGAGCTTTAGCACAACAGGACTTGCCGAAATCCAAAGGCCTACTGGGCCTCTCTTATAGGCTTAGATGCTTAATGCACCAAACAAATAAATAATTAACTAAAGCCCAAGGTTTCTGAGTATTCTATGCTTTTTTTTGTTTTCACATATGAAATGAGTTGAGATTAAAGTTAAAAGTTAAATAAAATATTGTTAAAATATATATTTTTAATATATTTTTATTTAAAAATTTAAAAAAATTAAATTATTTATTTTATTTTACATAAAAATTTGATAAAATTATAATGATTAGATGAGATGAAATGAATTGAGAAGAGTTATGAAACAAAACGAGGCCTCCTCTTGCATGGCCCAAAATTAAATATAACAACGTGACAAAAGACAAGCAAGGACTTGGCTAAGTCCAGGTTGTCACACACTTAAATGGTAAAAACATGATACAATAAAACAAAACAAAAAAAGCGTTAAAGAGCAGCAAACAATGTGGAAGTTGATGAAATACATGAGCAAAAGTCGATACAAACAACCACCCAGAAATAGGTGTAATGGTCTGTTTTGGTATGCAGTTACCAACAGATGGTTTCCAAACAGAAATATAGACATTTATTACACACTTCTAACAATAATCACTCCGACTATTTGATCCACAACATGCATATAACAATGGGGAATTGAAGCTAGCTCTGAGAACCACCCACTTGCCATGAACATTTTTAAGATGAGATGGTTAGCTCGTCGACCAGAGATGCGATGCCGTATGATGGTATGGATAAATTCATGAGCAATCCAGCATGATAGTAGGGTACCCGCCAGACTTCATCACTTCACCCATTCATCATCATCAGGGAAACTTCAAAGACAACTTCTAAGAGAATCAGAACTTTTGCACCAAAGTCTAGTCGATGGCAGCACCGGACTTCATCGTAAACCATCACACCGCAGATATTTGAGCCATCCAAAGCCTGACTCCTTGACTACTGCAAGCTCATTTTAAGTCCTTGACTAGCAAAGTGCATTTTAACTCCCCCATGGATAATAACCATATAAATATAGGTATGAGATAAAGGAATGCTAAATATGTTTCCTACATTCCTCTCTTCCCACTTTTCATGCAGCACTGGCAGACAGCTTGGCCATCCGAAAAGAGACTGATAGACAAGGTATCCATCAAGAACCAATTGAAGTCAGCCAGGCACGTGATGGGAAAAGGGTTGAATGTTCACAACTGCTTAGTGATGAGGCAAAAGAGAGGATAAACAAGTTCTAGAATCATCATCCAGATGAATAGTCGTCACCAAAGATCATTATCATGCAAGCAGAGGGCAATATTTCAAGAAACTGCCACCGCTTTCCTCCCCACTTGTGGTTCATATATGGTGTCTGATACTTTGGATGGAGGCCAATAACGAAACACCGATCTCCCTATAATGTTTTCTATAGGAAGCGGACCCCTGATGACAAGGTAAACAAATCAACATGTCAGGAAATACATTAAAAAAAATTGGAAGTGTGTTTATTGGACCAGCATCAATTGATATTGACATTCTTCATACATTTTGTATATAAATTTCTGATGGGCTAGATTTTAACATAATCATATTTGAAATATCTGTAGAAGCCACCTGCTGAAAATGATTCTTTCCCACCTAATTCAACAGTCTCAAACCAAAAAGTCATCAGCAATAATAGATTCCAGAATTACCAGTTATGAGAATCAAAACTGTTGTTGCGATTGTCTCCCATCACAAAGACGGAACCTTCAGGAACAAGCTGCAAAATCAACAAGAAGAGTGGACAAGGTTCAAACATGCAAGGCATAGTGACAGATCAGTAATAGGAAAAGAAAGAAATGATGAACATGAGGCATTACCACAGGATCCATCTCATAAGCAAGTGGCTCTAAAATGAAATTTTCATCTCGAACAACACCATTCACATATAATTTTCCATCATGAACCTATCGCATGAAAAGGCAGGCAATATCTAAGGTGTTAGAGATAAACGTAAGGAAAAAACTTCCTTACATAAAAAAGATGAAAGGAAGAAGTGTATATAAAATTATCTTTTAGATACAAAAAAAAAAAAAAAAAAAATCAGACTGCAAGAAATAGATGGAATTAATTATATATGGATTCTAACTTCAACATAGTCTCCAGCCCCTGCCACAACTCTTTTGATGAACACATCGCCTGAACAAAAGCCATCTTCCTACAAGATGCAAACAATTCACAAAATCAGCAATTCCCACTTAAACCAAGAGATTTCTCCACGTAAGGCACTTCAAATTAGTTTCCATATCATAATACCTCTAATATTGGTGCCTTAAAAATTACTATATCTGAAACATCGGGCTTCCTGAAAAAGTATGAAACCTGTGGTACAAGAACAGAAGCAGAAATATCAGCTTACTGTCCAGAAAGAAAAAAGAAAACATTGACCAACTGTCTTATCTCTATAATTCTGAACCGTTCAATCAAATTTATCGACTAGCCTGTGAATCCACCATAAAATCAGACAACTTCCTACACAAATTATGATCCTAGATACCATTTAACAACGTAAGAAACATGCAAAATCTTCGGGAATCCATTGAGTGCACAAAAGGAATAAATCAAACTTTTACCGCGCTTATGGCAACTACAATATACGATAAAAACCATAACGAAAATTCGGGAAAAATGTTCACTCCTTTTAAGAATTGAGATTGTTGAATTAACAAAATAATCTGGAAGTAAGCACATCCCAAGCAACTGGGAAAAAGTCTATAAATTTAACACGAATTTTAATTACAAAAACTCGCTAATTGGTTAGATGTAAATCGCATCAAGTTCGATATGGAATCTATCCAGCCAGGCACATGCCCTTTCTCGGATTAGAATACAAAAAAATGGTTGTAAAATTAGAGAGTTCAGCTAATGTACCTTCTCGGCCAATACGCGGTCGCCGACATCCAGTGTAGGGTACATCGAAGACGACGGAATCGATCTCGGCTCCGCCAAAAACGACTGGGACATCAAGCTCACAGTCAGAGCAGTGAACACAGCCTTGGCATCCTCCGAACAGAAACTCAATATCTTCGATAACCACCCGCTATTCTCAAACGTCTTGTGTTTGAACTCTGAGCTCTCCTCACAACACTGTGTTCCCCCTTTATCCACAACCCCACTAGCCGACTCGTTACTAGAAGGAAGCCAGTTCGATCCCTGTAAGAAGGGAAAAATCAAAGAGGCCTTAATGGGCGAAACCCCGAAAACGCCGAGCGCCGTGGCCGACGTACCCGACGCGCAGGCCGTTGACTTCATAATCGAAATCAAGCCCAGCACAATCGGGCTTTTGCACTTATCCCCCAGAACCTCTCCGGCGAGAGTGGAGTACAAAGAAGCCGAATTTTTGCCCCAGTTATTCGGTTTAGGACGGTTCACATCGGATCGGTAATTGCGCACCGTGCCCGACGTATCGAGCTCGGGTTTCTCGTTCGGACCGAAGGTCCGAGGACGGAACCAGCACTCGTGAGCGGTGCGGCAATGGCCGGCCCGAAGGCCGGCCGAGGATGCTAGGTTTTTGGCGACAAAGCCAGAGAAGCTGAAGGTGACCCGGATAGCCATGTTTAGGATTTTGATAAGCAAGATGAAGAACTGGTACAGTGTGACTTCGGTAGCTAGCAAATTCGATTCGGGAAACCCTAGAATCCGAAAAACGCCATTTCCACAGAAGACGACAGAAACTCGGAGACGGGTGGGTGGAATCGGAACTGGAAGCTACCGCCGGGAAAAGAAATCGAACACGATTGGGAAATTAGGGAATCGAAATCCTTTTGGTTTGGCGTTCGAGACGGGGATTGCTTGGAACTCCAGAGCAGCGAGGGAGCGAGCTGGACTCTGGGGCCGGAAGGAATTGAGACGTGAAAGTATATCAGCAATGGCTAGATTAGACAGATTTCGGATTTATTACACGGCGGCTATGTCTTGATAATGAAACTGGACTCGTTCTTCGTTATTATTACGATTCTACCCCTTACCATGTTTTATTTAGGAAATAAACTTGGGAAAAATCAATGTTTATAGCGGTCACTTTGTACATCTTATGTGGCATCATTCCAACCATCTATCTAGAGAAAAGAAATTAATAGATTATAGTGTGTGCATTGTATGCACCACTACAATGAAAGCTATATAGTACTACTCTTTATTTAGTAGGTAGCAACCGGAGAAAAAAATGTCATAGCTTTGCGTTTTATTTATGGCCTTTATTTTAAGAAGAATTTTGCTACACAACCTCCATCACACTCCATATTTTTTAAAATTTTTTAATTTGTTTTTAAAATTTTTTTGAGTTTATTTTTTTTAAATTATTTCAAATTTTCTATTCATTATTCATATAATAAATATTTGATAAAAGAAAAAATTATAAAAGTTAAAAAAAAAAAAGTGGAGTGTGAAGTGTGAGGAGGTTGTAAAGATTTATTCTTTTAAGAAAAACTATACTTATCATTTATTGTACCAATACCAACATATGATTTCTCATTATTTAACACCATGAAAAAAAATTCCACTATTGCCTTAGAGAGAGAACATTCACCTTCTCTCTAAAAAACTTTTCCAAGCCACAACTCGCTTGAGGGGGTGGGAGTTTGGCTCCTGACCCTCACTTCCTTTCTTATTTTCCAATTTGTTTTTGTGCGTTATTTTTCATTTTTTTTGTTTTATTAGGTCTAATAAAGGAGGTGATTCCAATCCTTTGTTTATCGTATTTCCTCTATTTTGTCCCTCACAAATCCACAAATCCTCTGTAGTTGTGCGGTGTGCGATGGTGCTCGTGCAATGGTGCGATGGTCATCGATGGTGATAGTGCGATGGTCGTGCGGTGGTGCTCGTGCGGTTTGCGATGGTCGAGATGGTCGTGCTTTGTACGATGGGTGCCAGTGCTCGTGATGGATGTGCAGCCTGGTGGAGTCGCTTGGGTGGCTGTTATGGTCATCGATGAGTGGCTGTGTGATGGCCATCATGTGGCCATGCGAAGGTCGAGCTCGTGAGTGCCACCTGGTGCGATGGTCATCGAGGGGCTGGCAGGTGTTCATGAGGTCGAAGGAAAACGTAAGGGAAGGGGTCACGGGCATAACAGGAGGTAGAAGGGTAAAAACAAGAATGAAAAAAAAAAAGAATGAAAAGAAAAAATATAAGAGAGAAGATAGAGGAGGGGTGGCGGTGCAGAAGAAATTCTGAAGCCCTAGGGTTTCTAGTCATCTACTCGAGCTCTTCAAGTCTAATAAATGAGTTTTTTCTTTTTTTTCCTGAGATCTGTGTTCTTAACTTTCCGGATAATCCTTTATTTTTCATCTTTTCTTTTTATCTCGAGTGAGGTGTCGAGCCGTGTGGAATGGACGCAACATGGGGCAAGAGATGGTCGAGAGTGGTGAGAGATGTTATGGCCGGTGGTCGCTGCAGCGGTGCCCGAGCATAGGAGGGTCTTCTGCACAGTGGAGTCAGGTGTCCGTGTGAGCTGGGTGCTCGTGTCGTCTGGGCTTTGGAAGCTGATGCTTGCGGTGGGCACACCGTCTGGGTTCATGCTAGTGCTCATGGTGGGCGGCGATAGCAGAGAGAGGGTCGGGCTAAGGAGAGAGCGACAGAGGGGGGCAACGGATCAAAGAAGCGTAGGAAAGAGAAGAAGTAGAAAGTAAAAGGAAAAGAAAAAGCAAATAGAATAAAGAAAGTAGAAGGGGGCAGCGGGCAGCGGGCTAAGAAGAAATGAAATCCTAAGCCCCCACTTGCAATTTTTTATGTGTTTAGTATTTTTATTGTGTTTTCTTTTTGCAGTTTTTTGTTTTTAGTAATTAATAAAAAAGAAATAGGCTATTGAACTTAGTGTTCATAGCAGCAGAGTCCCGTACTCCTTCCCTTGAGAGGACGGAGGGGGCCAGTGCTTCTCTTCTTTGGAAGATGGGTCGTTTAATTCTGTTTTTACAGAGCATTCTCTCTGTTAAGAGAGAGTTTTATAGTCCAAATTTTTCCTGTATTGATAAGTCACGGTTGTAACTTCGATTCATTGAATGAAATAAAGTTTGTTTCCATAAAAAGAAAAAAATATATGATTTGTCATTTTTATCTTTTTATCTAAATGCACATATTGATATGTAAATATATATATGTAAATAAAATGACAAAAATGACAAATCACGTATTGGTGTATAGTGTGAAGATGATAAATAACATTTCTCTATCTTGTATTTAGTTTATATTTCTTATTTTAAATCTCGCAATTCTCATCACAGGTGATGATATATCATATTTCAAGTAATTTATTTTATTATTTACTTAAGCATTATCCACTTATATGATACATGAACATGTGTACTCATTGTAAGGAGATTTTTCCCTTCTATTGGTTCGTATATGGAGCCCATGAGGGGTCTCAAGGGGAGGGGGAGAGAGCCCAATCAAACCCAATGATCCTCCTCTAAAAGGAATCAATGGGCTTCTACAAAGTATTCGGTCCATAAGCAAAACCCACCCAAGAAGCAACTCTCGCGTGGGAAAATTGGACAATAGGGACAAATAGGACTCACTTCCCTGACACCCTTTGATGGCACACAACCCTCAGAAACCTACGCAAGTAGGTGGACGAGAGATACAGAAAACCCTCAATCTCCTGATAGTAGGAATGAAGAGGCTGGATGGTTTGAATTCAGAGATGAGTTGAGATAGTTTGTGAATAGTAAAATAAAATATTGTTATAATATTATTTTTTAATATTATTATTGTTTTAAAATTTGAAAAAGTTGAATTATTTATTATATTTTATGTGAAAATTTGATAAAATTGTAATAATGAGATAAGATGAGTTGAGGTAAGTTTTGAATCCAAACCACCCCTTTAGGGAGTCAAGGAGTAAAGTAACATGAACTCCCTGACTTAAAATGAGTTGAGGTGTGTGTTAACAATGAACATTCGCGGAATAAAGTAAGTTAATGAGTCATGCCACATTAATGAAGCCGCTTCCCAGACTTAACGCCGCATTAAAGGATTCTGACTAGATGAAGAGTTAAAGTGACATGAACTCCTTGAGACAAGGTACTAAGAACTCTCTGATTCCTCTAAGCCGACCCCCAGGTACGAAGACCTAGTACCTAGCATGTCCCCACCCAAAAACCTAATAAAGAAGCCAACTCCAGGTACGAAGAACTCTATCTGATTCGTCTAAGCTCTCTTGCACAAACTATTAAGGAGATCTACTGACTTAAATATCGGAGACTTCTCGGTTTCCACCAAGGCCCCCTAATCTCTGTGTTTTTTTTGAGTGTGCAGATGAAAGTTTCAATACCCGAGTTACTAGAACACGGTCGAAAGGTATACGAAACACGACGTTAACACTGATGATTGCAGAAATTAAAACCAAGAAAAGTATTATTATTTAAATTATTTTTTACATACAATCATACTATCAAAATTATCTATTTTTTTACATACTATCAAACTATTAAAATTACCAGTTTTTTACATAATATCAAAATTATCATTTTGACACCTAAATTAACACCATTTTCTGTAATTGTCCATTATTTAAATTTTACTCATTAAAATTGCTGTCACACTCCGTATTTTTCATACATCTTAAAATTTAATCACAATAAGAGGTTAAAGTGCAACGGACATTTCAAGGCATTAGCTTGACAAGAACAAAGTTCAAGCAGCTAAAAATTGCCAGCTATCAATTTTAGTGCACTAGTATTGGGTGCTTTTAAACATTTAATAAGAATATATATAAAAAGTGGGTAAAATTAGGCTGAATTGAAATAGTTAAAAATATAGTTAAAGATAAGTGATATTTATAGTTTTAGACTGTGCAAGCATTATGCATTCATTTTTAAAAAAAATAAATAAATCTCAAACACACATGAAAAATTATTTATTTTAATTGTAAACACCACTTTTTTTTTTCGAATGGAGCACGCCAGACACACACCCTAATTGTAATACCTCACTCCTCATGGTTAATAATAGTCATTTTTTTAAAAATTTCCTGAAATATGGAGTGCTACTACTGGACTTGAGTTAAACATATTTTCTTGTATTCTAAAGGAAACGTCAGGTGTAAAACTTTTATAAATAAAATTATTTTTTATTAAAATATTGAGATCATAAATGAGAAAGTATACGGAAAAATTTATTAAAATTTCTCAAAGTTCGTACTATAAAAATCATAATTTAAAATTTTTGTACATGATCTAGGCCACTATCACGCTTCTCTGGACTAAGTCTCGTCCTACAATTCTACATTCATAAATATTCTGACCTCGGGTGATTTAAAAACAAAAAAATAAACTAAAATGAATAATTTAGTAAAAAACTCATCATAACGTAAACATACTTAATATAAGGTTTTCATAAAATATTTTACGCTAAGCTTTAAATCATGACTGATCATACTGATACTTATGTTATACATGATTGATTTATTTGAATTAATTGACTGATCTGATTTATCTGACTGACCAACACACTTAATCCTATATGCGAGGTTGTGCCCCGACCCTACATCTCACGGTCGTAAGGGGAGCCGCTAATAGTATTCTAGCATACTATGGTGGACCACGCTTGAGTCTGTGACTTGCACATCCACCTTGAAACTACATTGGTAACTATTCTGAGTTTACTTTACACTTGATCTTATGAAAGTTTACGTATTTTTATGTAACATGAGATGCAAGAGATACATAATACATACATAACTATAATATGCAAAATAAAGCATGATAAATGATGTGTTCGCAAATATCATGATATGCGTAGTACATTAACAGTGACTTCGAAAGAACTGGCTTTAATAATAATATATATAAATAGCTAATGTATGTTATTTCTAATTATGATCAAGATACTTACCTCGCAACGTTAATCTAATATTTTCGGCATAAAATCAATCACGTGAACTAGAAGAAGAGAGAGAATGTGAGCGATGTTGTGAGAGGAACAACGCAATCGGCTATTTGCATGGTGAACGTGGGATACGCACGGTGCTGGATTAGGTATCTTGGGTTTAGCCGCTACACTTACCGAAGTTTATGATTTTTTTCAAATAACACACAAAATGAAGATATTTATAGAGAGATTTGGGAGAGGGTGCCAATGAGTTCGAGTTGGACTCTGTTGCGATCATTCAAGAAGAGAGTTTGTTACGTTTGGGTAGTGAAATGATCTTAGATATTCTGTGAATAGTAATGAAAAAATAATGATAAAATATTAAATAGTTGTAAATAGTAGTAAAAAGTAGTGAAAAGTTAATGAATAGTAATGATAAAATAATGAATAGTAGTGGAGTATTCTCATAACACTCCACTACCCAAAGAGAATCTAAAAATATAATCTAGTAGTTCATTCAATGTAAGATTGGCAGTGACTGAGACTGCGTAGGAAATTTCAATCAATGATGATTTTAAATTGAAATAAATTTCTAATGGCCAATCTTTAAATTCTAAAAGAGTCTAACTCGTTCGATAAATAATAAATAAGATTTAATCTAGTTATTGAGCCTAATTAAAATTCATAATCAACATCAATAATTTATCGCTCATAGGCTTATTTAA
This sequence comes from Juglans microcarpa x Juglans regia, assembly GCF_004785595.1. Classification (NCBI taxonomy): domain Eukaryota; kingdom Viridiplantae; phylum Streptophyta; class Magnoliopsida; order Fagales; family Juglandaceae; genus Juglans; species Juglans microcarpa x Juglans regia. The sequence goes on from NC_054609.1 coordinate 7,328,589, forward strand.
TATGACCCATTAAATATAATTTAGGCTTAATAAAAATTATCAATATTCCGACCTTAAAATTACTGAACTGGGTCTTTATACTAATACTGTATTTAGCGTTACTAATAGTTAAATTAGCTGGAGTCACTGTACACCAATAAATTTATTGGATATGGTAACCTATCTATCACATAAACTAATGTTATTGATGATCCAAATTTGTAGATAATTTGGATACATAGGAACTAAATTATGAAAACTATTTAAGATGCCTTTTCTATCTAAATTTTAACCAGAAAATTATAAAATCGGATGCCAATGCTCTTAGGAGCCAAATTATCAATTCTATTTATGTGGTAGTTGTATTACAAAATGAATGATAATTTAGAGGTAAAATATTATTTTCTATCACTTTCTTCTATTGAATGAATACAATAAATAAGACCTTTGGTAAACAAATTTAGATATTGATTTTTTCTGTTATTATTAAAATGTCTCATTTTTCAATAAGAGATCTTTGAAATAAGAAAAGAAAACATTAACATTACACAAGTTGAATTATAATAATAATTTATCTCAATTGAAAGATAAAGAACAAATGATAAACCAACATTTGAAGAAAAATTATAATTAAGAACTCCCCGAGAATGCATGATGTAGTAGTATTCATATCCTATTATAGTATATCATGTAATTAAAGGTGCTTATATAAGCATCAATTTTAATTAATATAACATCTTATGATAAGGTGAAAGTATCGATCACATGTCCATATTCCGAAAGTGCCTAATTGTTACTCACATTTTATGGTTCGACACTTCCGAAAGTGCCTAATTTTACTCACATTTTATAATTAATATAACATTTTATGGTTCGACACAGGGCCTATATCCACAGGTCGTTTGGAGGGCAAGTCTACTATGATCTCTCATTTCTCTCTGTATAATGGAAGTCAGAGACCTTTTTATGTGAAGAATATGATATTCCGGAGCTCTTATTCTGAGGTTGAAGATGACCTCTATGTTCCTGTCCTCTTCCCTTAGTCGTTCGGAAGAAGTTCTTTTTATTTTGGCACCTATCAGTAGTAGGTGAGGAAGTAAGTTTTATCCTACTTCTCTTTGTGTGTCTGATTTACTTTCTTTTTTTTCTTCTTATTCTCTCTTTTCCGCCACCATCTTCTTTTCTCTCCAACACTTACTTTTATTTATTCCCCTCCTTTATCTTTTTCCTCTTATTTCTTTATGGTGGCCCTTTGGGTTGGCCTAGGATTCATTTTGGGTCATGAGAATTTTATCCCCTAATAAATGGTATAATTTAATTTATAAGATTCAGATTTTAAAATTTATTTTTTAAATCAAATTATATGGTATTATTTAAATAATATGTTGTATAAAAACTTTTAATTATTCTTTAACAAGATTCCTTCTTTTTTTTTTTTTTAAACAAGATTCCCTCTTAGCTAAACTACAAGGATAACAATTTGGTCATTCGACAGAGACGTTGGTCATTGGGCTAGTTTGGATATTTGGTGGAAAGTCGAGGGTACTTGTTAGCTCTGCACTGCTATTCTTTACTTTGTTTGACTTTGACAGGAATGGTTTTTCGCATCACGTTCCTGCGACTTTCCTACTCCCTCGAAAATCCCGACCACGCGTGGAAAATTCGTGCCACCAAAAAGACTATATTAGCCCCCGTTCATATTTATACAACGCTCCACTCAGCATAGTTTTTTAGTAATTCTATTTATAGTTATTCATACAATAATATATTTGAGTTCGGCTATGTATGTATATGTCTGGATGTCCAGTGCCCAGGGCATATTGCTGACGTGGCAGGTCAAATAAATTCAACAACTTTATAAACTAGATAATGGTTCGTCAACACTAAACTAGTAAGGAAGAAACTCGCCATTTTCAGACATCATTTTCGTTGACAGCCATTTCCAATGTTAGGTACATCGTAGAATTTACAAGTGTAGCATAATTATTTTAAAAAATAGTAAAATTTATTATTAAAAAATTATTATTTTTTATTATGAATTTTATATTTATTAATTTTTTAAAGAGATTGCGTGACGTTTATGTACTCCACGACTGTAAATATAATTTCTCTTTAAGATCAAACCTACTATTTTCCACCATTGACTCTAACAAATTCATTTTTTTATTTTATTTAATTTGAAATTCTCTTTCGATTAATCTTCAAATTCTAGTTCTTACCAAACTCTCAAATTTTAGAAGAAAAGACCCCTAAAGCTCCGAAACCCACCACCATTTTGAGGTGCTCTTTGCAAGTGCTAAAGAAAATGAGAGATAAGTCAAATGGGTTTAAATAATTTTTGGCAAAATAGAAAAGGAGAGAAGGGAGAGAAGCAACCAAGTGGACAAGGAAGATATGGATAATTTCGTAGTGGCATTTTGGGAGAGGGTTTGACATAGGGACAAGATAGATGTGCAAATATTTTTTTTTTTTTTTTTCGGGATGGGGGTTTCAAACTTCAGACCCTCATTTTAGAGGCTGGAAATTATGCTGACTATGCCACATGCCTTTGGTAATATATGTGCAAATTTTGTATAACCAACAAGGCATTGAAATTGAAGTTAGACAGGAGAGGACGGGATGGGATCATCGCCCCATTATATTATTTGTAGTAGTAAGAGGAGGAAAAAATAAATTACAAATAAAGGGGCAATGAACAATAGGTTTTGGATCCATGTTTATCGGCTCTTTCAAAGAAGGGATCTTTGATCCAACGAGTGGATCAATCGGTTATGACTTAAAAGGCCCAATTGAGAAAGAGACCTTAGAATCGTCTGGTTTGGTGCATTCCTAGGAGACCTATTCTTCTACGTCCTTTATCTTATAATTTGAGAAAAACATAAATATGAGAGAGAAGAGGTTTTAGAGAGAAGATATGTGCAAACTTTGAAAGCAACCAGGTGGGCAAGGAAGACATGGATTTAAGAGAGGGTTATGGCATGGGACTGGGATTGGAAAAATGATCAAAGCTGTAATTTGATGGTGGGTTTTGCACATGAGAGTTTTGTAGGTGCGGGATAAGCTTGGAACATAAATGAGATGGACTTTCTAATAAATGACGTAATGTTATATACTACACTTTTATTATATTTTTATTCTATTATGTAAGATGTATCACATTTATCACATAAAATTATCTAATAAAAATAAATATACCACATCTTATATAGTGAGATGGAAGTAATATGATAGTGTAGTGTTGTATAGAAATTTTCAATTGAATAATACGTAGAGTTAGAAGGATGAATGGTTAATATTATATAGTTGGATAAATGAAATGAGAAATGATATTTACGATTTTAGTGTGTGTAAGACCCAGTGCACTCTATTTGAAAAAAAATATGCAAATTTGAAATTCAAATGAAAAAATTACTGTAGTTGGTTTTTCTTTTTCCTAAGCATACAAGTAGGTTCATATTCGTATATTTATATCTTTTTAATATTATGCTTACTGTGTAGTTTTTCAATTTTTAGAAGATAACTGTATAAATATTACGTGTGTGTTATATACAGATTGACTATAAGATGACAACTATATATGAGACCAACAGTTTCTATCACCAAACAAATGAAATTACGATAGAAATACCTATCAGAAACAAGAAATCTCCGAGTTTCATAAGCACATGCCTAAAAAGGGCCCACAACATCCATTTTGAGCAACTCTGACAACTAAACCTGGATTAGGTGCTTTTAAAGCTGCGTTTGGAGGGATGCCTTTCGTACATTTTAGAAAGAGAAACTCTCTTCTTTTTAGAAAATTCAAATCTCTTCGAATGTTTTTGTTGGTGAGGATGTAGAGAAAACTCACCCTCCTCTTTGTTCCTTTTTCGATACCGTTTTGTATATATACTTTGACTTTCATGGTAGTGTTTTTATTCTCTACCCTCCATCAGTTTGGTTTTGGTCAAATCTACTACACTCCGATAATCAACAGTCGACACGCACCCCACCACGCAACCCTATAGCCGTCGATCTATTGGGACGACGCGGAATTGCAGCAAAAATCCTTGCAAGTGACCCTCATGCGTGGCTTGCTTTGGCATGTGACATTCACGCGCTGCTGCACCTCGACAAGCCCACTAGCTACAAGCACTGCACCAACAGATCCCCCACCTTAAGATCTTTCACATCTGCTCCACCTCACTGCCCAACCATCGGCGCATGGTCTCCACGCACCATCACAGGTACGCAGGAAAACAGATGCTCTGCCACAGATCAGTTCATTCGATACCGTGTTTTCTACTATGTTATCGCTTTCTCTAACCGATGACCTTGAAAAAGAGAATACGGATCTTTCCAAAAAATATCTCAAGACAATAAACTGCAGTGCACTCACAATTTTCACCGCTTTCAATAGTGGTTCCACAGTTTGCATGGCTATGCAAACTATTAAAAACTGTCTTTTAAGACAACACCCTCTTTGTAGGGCATGGGTGGGGACCAAGAAATTGGTCTCAAAACTCATTTTTTCTTTTCTTTTTTTCCTCTACATTTGCACTGTGATTATTGTACTGGAACATTTGTTGGGGAACCTCACCCCCTCCACATGTATTATTTTTTCCTTATCTAAATGAAAATTTATTTGTTTAGAAAAGAAGTTGCGTTTGGATGCTAAGATTATTTTAGATGATTTGAATTGATTTGTGATTAATAGTATTTTATGAATCTTATTAAGATGTATTTGAATGTAAATAAATTTAGATATGTAGAGGGGTGGCAATATGTGATACGACCCGTTAATCCAATACGAACACAACACGATAAAAGCGGGTTAGGGTTTAACCTTAACGGGTTCAGGTCAAAAGGGTTGACCCGTTAAGACACGATTGCTTAACGGGTCACTAATGAGTCAACCCGTTATGACCCGTTAAGAAAATAAAAATTACCGTTTTACCCTTAGACCTAAACTCAAAATACCCTAACTACACTTAATCCACGCCGCACGGGCACCCCCTCCTTCTCCCCAGTTCTCTTCTCCCATTCCCTCTCTGAGTCTCCATTCTCCAGTTCTCTTCTCCCACTCCGAGTCTCCGGTTCTCTTCTCCCCCTCCCTCTCCGAGTCTCCAAGTACTGCTAAGTTGTTAACCCACGCCGGCCCCCCTCCAGCAGTTAGCTTCACTGTGACTCGCAGCCTCGCCACCCCTCTTGGCCTCGACTTCGACCCACGCCGCCCTGAGTCCTGAGTCTCCAAGTGCTAACCCACGCTGATCCCCCCTCCAGCAATTCTCTTCACAGTGAATCGCGGCCTCGCTGCCCCTCTTGGCCTCGACTTCAACCCAGTAGACAGTAACTGAAATTCACGCTGCCCGTCACCCACTGTAAGTCAATCCAACCAAGATTTTTATGTATTGTTTGTGTATTTTTTTCCTTAGCATTTAGATCTCGTTGGTCTATATTGTTTGGTTGCCGAAAAAAAAAAAAGATGGGAATTTCCTTGGATTAAAAATAGATGGAAAACCATTGGTATGTGAGTGTGACTTTGTGACTCTGTATTGTTTGGTTGCCTAGAGTATATATTGATTAAATGGCCGTATGTCTGAGTCTATCTAGTTAGAATCTACTTCATCGGCCATGGCTTTAATCACTGAGATGGATCCCGACTACAAATCACAAAATTATAAATTAACCTGGTTAATTAGTACATGATCATCAGCTGTTATAAATTGTTTAATACTCAATACATAGCTTGGTTCTAAACAACTAGCAAAACTTGAAGGTTAAACAACTAACAACTATATTGGACAATATCTTGACAAATTAAGAATGAAGTTAATCGATATTTAGTATGGATTATAAATTTATAAGCAGTTTCATGATGTTGTAAAATATATATATTTATATATATATATATATTGCTGTGTGGTTATCATCCTTGTTAATTAAAAAAAGAAAAAATAATTAAAAAAAAAAAAAAAAAAAAAAACAGTTGGGGGAAATTAACATTCTAGTTTCTCCACTACACACACATACAGATATATATATATATATATATATATATATATATATATATATATATAATCTAAACTATACAACTCATGTTAAAAGAAAAGCCAAGTAGATACCTTAAAACTAGTATAATTAAATCTCACTATCTAATATATAAAATTAATAAAGAAATTCCACGTAATATCAAATAATATTTTTAATTGAATGATTTGTATTATATTATTGTTTCATATCACATATTGGTTTGAAAATTTTTTATTTATTTTTTGTGTACAAGAGTTTGATTCATTTAGACCTGATGATTTTTCTATCCATATGAAAAAAAGTCAATTGGATCTTTATTTGGAGAACAACAAAGGCAAGGACTCAGAGGACGCTCCACCTCCTTCTTCAAGCTCTAAATTTGCTTAGATTTATGTTTTTGTTATATTTGGGATTATAACATTAATATATTTACCATGTGTGTTTTGTTTATTATATTTGAGATGTAATTTTAATATATTATTACAATGTATGTGGATCATATATATTTGGATTGTAATTTTAGACTTGTAGTTAATTTTTAATTTTTTATAGATATTATTTATATTTAAATATTTATATAAATCAATCAGGTCAAACAGGTCGGGTTGTGTCGTGTCTGTTCAATCCATTATCGTAAACGGGTTAAAACGGAACGGGTCGGGTCTTGTCGTGTCAACCCATTATCGTACCATGTCGTGTTCGTGTTTGAAATTTTGATACGAAACCCTTAATGAGTCGTATTCGTGTTGACCCATTAACTATAATGTACATACTTCGACACGACACGAACACGACCCGTTAACACGATTTGACACCCTTAAATATGTGTTTAAATATATGAAATAGATTTATATGTATTTAACTTTTTTATAAAAAATTAAAAAAATAATAAGTCTTATCAATAATTGATTCGAGATAGATTGAAGTGAGCTTGTATACCAAACATAGCCATCTCGCTTCTAGACAGGAAATTATTCTATTTCTCAAATCCTTCGTCCTAATTCCATTTCAGGGACTAGTTAGAAACTTTTTAAATTACAAGTAACAGTATATAAAAAGGTCCAAATCTCATGAACTTTTTTTTTAGAATCAAATGATACTTCATTCATTATGAAGAAACAAAGTGTATCACAATACATGAATACAAACACACTTAATAAATACATTAAGCCCATAGGCAACTTTCAACTTCTACTTCCAAGTTAGCTTGAATAAAGTCAGAAGGATGAAACTATCATTGAAGAGTATCTCCACAACCCTTGCATGCCTAGCTAGTTTATGTGCCGTCTCATTTCCCTGCAGTCCAACATGTAAAACGTCAAAACATTGTAAATAAGATAACAAAAACTGAATCTCCCTAATAATAGGGCTGAAACTAAACTCTTAAACAGTTGTTGATTGAATAGCTTCAATTATAATAAGTGAATCTCCTTCCGAGATCAAGTGAGGAATTCACAAATCTCATGAACTTAGAGTAACTTACTCGAATGTTTTTATGACATTGTGATAGGATGTGTTAAACTTATAAACAAATTTATAAAATGACTTTTATTAGTCCCCCATCACTTTTATCAACTCATCGACGATATTAATAGATATAAAGACTACACTCAAATTTCAGATTCAAGATTTTAAAATTCTCCATCTTAAATTCAATAGAATGTTAAAGATAATATCAAATTCAATTCAATTTTCATAATTATCAATTCAAGAGACTTGATTTTCATAATGGTAAAGAGATTTACGCTTATTTTATCCGTCGTAAATCTCCTACAAATAAGAATATATACTTTGTATTTAATCACAATAATAAAGGAAATCTTCAAATTCTTCATTTCTTTCTCCTCTCCTCCCCTCCTTTTTTTTTTTTTTTTATATATATTTTATATTTTCTATCTCATAGAACAAGCTTGCAATAGCAAAATTTATTGAAGGAGTAGATATAATACTTCAAAATTTATAATTTAAGGTTATGTTTGGTCAGTAAAATGATCTGAAATTACTTCAAATTATTTTATTATTATTTATTATTTTCTTACTATTATTTATTATCTTTTTATTATTATTATTATTAATAAATCGATTTCAACATGCAAATGCGAACGTAACCTTTTATAACTTATTATATCAACTCAAGTTGATTTTGTAAAATAATTTTTTTTTATAATTCTAAACACTAATATCTTCTACAGTGAAGAGACCGATGAACTACAGGCACGCTCCAATCAGTCTGCCCACAAATCGAAATGATACTCCAACGAAAAAGCCGAACTACAAAATCCATCAAAAATCAAAGCAATCAACTTCACGTTGAATCTCGAGGGTTCTGTCTTCATCGCCGTCCAAAACAATGGATCCCACTCGCCAACGGTTAAGATCAAAAACGTTGCAAACTTTCATGCTGCTCTTGTACGAAGACCCCACGCTCGGATTTCAAACTGACACTTCTTCCGACACTGAAAAAGCATTGAAATAATTGAAGTGAGGTTGGAAAACGAAGGAAGGAAAGAAAGAAAGAAAGAAAGAAAGAAAGAGACGGGAGAAATCTCCATTATTGCTTCTCTTGATCACGTGTAGATAATAGATATACACCTGTAACTAGGAGTGGAGTTGCAGAGTTGGAGCTAGAGGTAAAGCTAGATATAGACCGGCATTGGTTTCAGCGGCAAAGCTGCAGAAGGACGGAGAGTTTTGGGTTTTGGGTGCTGGGAGGTTAGGGAGAATGGAGGAAAGGCCAGAGACGGAGCTAATATCCATACCGGCTACGCCGAGGGCGGCTACGCCGGAGATACAGACCCCATCGGGGCAGAGGTCTCCGAGGCTGCAGGGGAAGTCGTCGACGGCGTGGACACCGACGTCTTTTATATCGCCTCGGTTTCTGAGCCCGATCGGGACGCCGATGAAGAGGGTGCTGATCAACATGAAGGGCTACTTGGAGGAAGTCGGCCACCTTACGAAGCTCAACCCTCAGGACGCTTGGCTACCCATCACCGAGTCCCGCAATGGGAATGCTCACTATGCTGCGTTTCACAACCTCAATGCCGGAATCGGTTTCCAGGCTCTGGTTTTGCCCGTTGCCTTCTCTTTTCTCGGCTGGTATATATATTTTTATAGCTGTTTAATTTCATTTACATGTTTTCATCGTTCTGAGTTAGACAGTGTGTGGATTTAGAGGTTTAGGTATCTTTGTAGCACTGATTTCATGCAAATTTATGAACTCTGAACTGCCTGCCTGCCCGGACATGTTTGACTGAAGAGAGAGAGACAACTTTTACTTCAATTCTAATGTTATTTCTTTATCCTAAGCTTCATGCAATTAATTTCAAAAGAGGGAATCTTTCAATTAATTTTCACTATTTGTACCATATGTATAAGTTCTTCTCGAATGAACCGTCTCTTTCCTCTAACTTGAGTCTCTTTCTCTTCTCTCTCTCTCTCTCTCTCTCTGTGCATCCCACATGCTAGTCACTGACTCACTAGAATTTTGACTAAAAGGTACAGGGAAAGCCTTTTTTTTTTTCTTTTTTTAAAGTTATGGATAGACTTTCTTTGATAAAAGAAGAATTAAACATCCTTAATGCAAGCTATTTGGGTCCTTTATCTTTTGCTTTTCAAGCAAACTTATTCTAGAGAGAAAAAGCCACCTCTCGTACTGGGGCCACTCATAATTCTGTCAACAGTTCTTGCGATTATGCCAGATGGCCCTTTATACTTTGTTTTTGCTTGTTTGGCCTTACCCTTGATTCCTTATCTTAATATTCATGTCATATCACTGAAAATACTTAACCTATAACACTTTGCTAAAGCATATTGTGCAGCCATTATTAGTATGCTCTTTTTCCTTGTGTTTCTTCAAATTGAATTGATCTGTTTGGTAAGTTACTCTATCACTGTACAACACTATATAATATGAAAATAAGAACAGCAAATTCAGGTCAATTTTCCATCTACATTCTCTTTGATTTCCTTGGTGTGGTGAAAAAGTGAGGTTGCTCTTTCTACACATATTTGCGGCTTAGGTATTGTTTTAAGTTGCAGACTAGTGATTCTGGAGAATGTAAGAAATTTCAAAAATATATTTTTACCCTACTGGTTAATATGCAATATCAGACTATCCTCATGTTGATAACTCTTGAAATAAGGTTGCTGCCATGTTTGGCACCCAAAGTATGCTCGTATTTGATTTGCAAACTTGGCATATGAATTTCTCATGGATATCCACATGAGCATCACAAATAAGAAGACCTAAACGGCATGAGTGATCCATATTTGATCCATCCAGGATAATTAAATAGAAAAACTAACCTCGTGTTAGTGTTAAGGACCTTATGAAATGGGACAGGTGGGTGTAGATTTTCCAGGGAAGCAGAGTGCAAGTTGCTCACAACCGTCATTTTTGGTGTGAGAAGCCATGGCTCTAATGAATTGCATCATTTACCTCATGTATTCATTATTCTGTGGCTTTGGTTTTATGCGTCTCGATCTCCCAATCCTTTACAAATTAACAAGTCACACCCAATTTCACATTATTATTGCTGTTGTCCGTTCATATTAGTAAAAGATAAAAATGGATTTCTTATATTTTCATATGGTTGTGGACCCCGTGTACATTGGTGAGGCTAAAAGTAGTGAAAAACTTTACTGTCCACAGCATTGCTTCTTTTCAGCCAAATCCTGGCAAGCTCCCCCAGTTTGATTACTATTCTTGATTTGACCTATTATTATAAAAACTGCTTGCTATCAAAATGAAAGACAGGAATATAGAGAAGAAAGGGACTACAAAGTGAGAATATGAATTGGGGAGAAAATGCTTGCTGTTGCCTATCTTATACATTGTTTGAAAATCTGTCAATAATCATTTATCTTGGTGCTTAAAGGAATAAACATATATTGATCGACGTGGTTTCCCTTCTTTACTTTTTCTATAGGAGCTGGGGAATACTTTCTTTAACCATAGCCTACTGTTGGCAACTCTATACTTTGTGGATTCTAGTTCAGCTACATGAGGCAGTTCCGGGAAAGCGGTACAACAGATATGTGGAGCTTGCAGAAGCAGCCTTTGGTGAGAATGCATTTCAACATAAACTTTTGTTAGATGACATTTTAAATGTTCCCTCTTTCTTGAAGATGATTACCATAAACAACTTATAAATTAAAAAGCACACAAGACAGATTGTGAATGCTCATTAAACAGGGCTGATTATTTACATTTATTCCTGACCTGCTCATATAACATTGACCATTCCATTTATCACAATAGTCAGATGATTGCATACATACTAATTTAATATTTTGACAAATGGTCAAGTAAAATACTGTCATATGAAAACTTGTTCATCCCATCTTTTGTTCTTTGCTTCCTAAAATTTAGCATTTGCAACAATTATAGTAGGACTATTGTAGATGTCTAATTCTGAAGTACTTATTGATTACTTCTATATTGGACCCCTTCGAGTGCACAAGAAACTAAACCTTAACGGGGAGCTGGCGAAGCATGATTCCTTCACTGATTTCATTGTAAATTAGAATTACATGAAAGCACAATCTTACTATATTTCCTAAAGCATTTAATATTAGTAGTGAATATGAGAACCATGGTTGATATTCAAGTGGTTTACTAGTTATTTTCGTATATGTATCTGCTGATGATATTCTTTGTTTTGCAGGGGAAAGATTGGGTCTCTGGCTTGCTCTCTTCCCAACTATTTATTTATCAGCGGGAACTGCAACGGCTTTGATTCTTATAGGAGGGGAGACCATGAAACTCTTTTTCCAGATAGTTTGTGGGCCCCACTGTTCATCTAATCCCCTTACAACAATAGAGTGGTATCTGGTGTTTACTTCTCTATGCATTGTTCTATCTCAGCTCCCGAACCTCAATTCAATTGCTGGACTTTCACTAATAGGGGCTGTGACAGCAATCACTTATTGCACCATGGTGTGGGTCCTCTCTGTAAGCCAACAAAGGCCACCAGCAATATCATATGAACCCCTTTCATTGCCATCCTTTGCCTCTTCTGCCTTTTCAGTCATGAATGCACTTGGAATTATTGCTTTTGCTTTCAGAGGACACAATTTAGCGTTGGAGATCCAGGTATGCACTCTGTGAGGGATGGAGAGATAAAATTTACTAATACCCTTGCAGCAACATCCAAAGTCATCATTAGTTGAATTTGTGCATCTTGATCATCTAATGAAGCTCATTTGGCTTCTGTCAGGCAACTATGCCATCAACATTTAAGCACCCAGCTCATGTGCCTATGTGGAAAGGAGCCAAAGTTGCTTATTTATTCATTGCCATGTGCTTGTTCCCTGTTGCCATTGGAGGCTTTTGGGCTTATGGAAACCTCGTAAGTATCTAATTAAACTACTCTTGAAATTTATTAATCAATAATCTCATGGTAGTTTACTAGTATCAGAAGCAAAATTTCTTCAAAACTATGCATACGATAGAGGTGAATGCTTTTCAGTCTGTCCATAGAAGATTCCAGCATGTCAACAGATTTTGTACAAAAGAATTAGATAGTTTGTAACTTATCAAATCAGAATTAGATATAATCTTAGAATTATATTTAAATTATGTATTAAAATAACCGTTGTGTGTTAATTTGGCTTTCAGTACAAGTGATGGTTTTTCATTGTATCAAACTAGGTGGTTTGAGTTTAAACCTTGTCTCTACTCTATATCTTCAATTTAAATTGGAAATTTCACATGTGATCCCAACTAGTTGGTGGAGAAGAAGAGTTTGAACTTACATGTGAAAATGAGATCTGCAATGATTAAATGATGAATTCACCTTGGGCTTTGCCTATTCTATTAATACAATCGTTTACTTAAAAATAAAGATGATGAATTCACCATTTTCCCATCAAGTTGTAGGCTTTTTGGACCCATGGTCATTTAGCTTCAGTGACGACTTTGAATGGAACAATTGTGGGTGACATGCTAAATGAAATAGCTTTTAAGCAGTTTGTGTAAATTCAAGATTGATGTTCTAACATCCTTCTTTCATAGAACAACCTGATTTAGGAAGGTGAGTTAACTTGTATTTAATTACTCCCATATGGTTAGTGGTAGGGATGCAGCCCATGTGGCCAATGCTTGCATGCACTTTTTTGTCTTCTGTAAGTGTACTTGTTTAAATATAATGTAAATAATTAAATTTTTCGCGTCCTATCAACATAAACTTTTAGAACAAGTGATGATTTAATAACATGATATCAAAGCATAGGTCTTGAGTTCAAACCTTGACTTTACATTTCACCAGATCTAATTAAAATATTCCACATGCTTGGCCCACTTGTAAAAGGAGAGTATGACCCACACATGAGAGAGAGTGTTAAGATATAATTTAAATTCCCATTAGCTTATGCTTTTTGGACAAGTGGTGATTTAACAGTACTTTATTGTGGAGTGTATCATTGGCATTATATAAACTTTGTCAAATTACTTCAGACTTGACTTGCGTCTCCTGTTTTATCAAAATACTCTAGTTTTCAGAATGTCGATGATAAAGTTCTTGGTGACTTCATGAAATATTCCCCAATCAGGATGAAACTGTCAATGTCCAGTGCCCTGTTCATTTTCCTTCACTTGCTTGGCCTCCATATTGGATTTTTGGTCTTCACTCTTTTGTTTACTTGGTTCATGGAAGCTTTTTATTTTGGTCCCTCTTTGCCCCCAGTATTTGACAACTCGTGAAGGCAATACTGTGGTGTTCATGCTTACATACTTCAAAATCAATCATAAAATAATGACATTTCAGTAAGAATGAAAGTGCTATTTATTTTTTTTTTTTTATGATAATGATGAAAATGCTAATTCACCAGAACACTAATAGATGATTTTATCCAAGATGGTCTTCCTTCCCCAATACTTATAGTTCTACGGTTATTAATATATGCAACCAAATTATGGATTAGTCTTTTATAAGATTCTCAAATATATGCCATGTTCTTCTTGCAGATGCCTTCAGGAGGAATTCTTAATGCCTTGTTTGCCTTTCATAGTCATGACATCCCGAGAGGACTTCTTGCAATAACTTTTCTGCTAGTTGTGTTCAACTGTTTGAGCAGTTTCCAGATATACTCCATGCCTGTTTTTGACAGTTTTGAAGCCAGCTACACCAGCCGAACCAACCGCCCTTGCTCAATCTGGGTCAGATCTGGTTTTCGTGTGTTCTATGGATTTATAAACTTCTTCCTAGGGATTGCACTCCCTTTTCTCTCCAGTATTGCTGGTCTGTTAGGAGGACTCACTCTTCCTGTCACATTTGCTTACCCTTGCTTTATGTGGGTTCTTATAAAAAAGCCTACAAAATACAGCTTCAGTTGGTACTTCAATTGGATCCTTGGTTGGCTAGGGATTGCTTTTAGCTTGGCCTTTTCCATCGGAGGTGTTTGGAGCATGGTGAACAGTGGACTCAAATTGAAATTCTTCAAGCCCATTTGAGATTTGGACAAAGAAAGCTAAAAATGCCATCTGAGTTCTGCAGAACTGATACTGAAACTATAATATGTTGTTATGTATACCCCAGGTGTCATGTAAGAACCTCTTCCCCCTGGACTTATAGCAGCAAACTGGTGTTGTGTTCAAATTCGTTTTCTAGTTCAACTTTCCATGTAATGTTAGTCTTGAGATTGTAATTTGGCTCCTCCCTCAGCTCCATGCTATCCTCTTGTATTGAAATAATGAAGAATTGGATCACCATATGTTGGGTTGTTATGAAGAGATGCAGAGAGATTGTGTAGATTTTAGATTTTCTTCTCTTTTTTTCTGTAATCACTGCATAAATATGGGACGTGCTACGTAGAAGTCCCACACTCCAGCATACCATTTAAAAATATGTGATTTTACTTTTTTATCCTCATACTTCATATTTTATATTTCACATGTAAAGAAATATGAGGGTAAAAAAAATAAAATCATATATTTTTAAGTGGTGCAGGAGTGAGGTTTATGTCTAGAATTTTTTCATAAGAAAAACGCTACTCTGTTGCCCCAAACGTACTGCTCGGTGATTTTTTTTTTTTTGTACCGAATGATGATAGAAGTGATTTAAGTGTATTGGTATATTTTTTTTTTATTTTTTTAAATATTTAAATACATTAAAAAAATATGAATAGAAAAATAAAAAAAAAATTATTTTTTCAATTAGAGGTAACACTGAGCGGTGCTACTCGGATAGTAGAGTTGAACCGCTCCTTTCCATAAATATATTCATACTAAATAATCGAGGAGGTTCAAATATATGGTCAGCAGATTGGATCTAATTAGGAGGTAACTAGGCTATAGGTATTCCACCTACAATGTTAGAAACAGCGGCCCATTTTGCCTAGTTATGCGCCAGAAAATACTACCAAGGCCATGCCTACTGTCATTTACTAGTGGAGAAATCAACCAATTTGTTGAAAGATTTTGGTTGTAAAGTGAAAGTATCAGATGTAGAGAATCTCCTTTCGACAATGACATGGTGAAATCCCTGAGCTTTGGCTTCAATCACTACTAATGATGCATCATAAGCTTCAGCCATTGTAGGATTGATGGTATTTTAGACTTTCAGTGTGCAAAAGAAGAGCATATATCACATTGAGTTCTACTGAGCCATAGATAGGCTTGGAAATTTGGAATGCCTTAAGTTTTGTCGTCTCAAGCCAGGCTTTCTCTTGGTAAGTACTCAACTGACACTCCCATGATAGCAATTACAATACATACAAAGAAAATAAAATGAAAAATAGAACTAACAAGTTGGTCGGATCTCATGTTTTCTTCATCAGTGTGAAGACAATTTTTGAAGCAGTCAAATTGATGGATTGTAGTTGCAATGGTTTGAGTTCACATAAAAAGGTGTATTGAGATCTACTGGTGAGGCAGCCGATGACCAATTCCACATTTTGTTTCCCGGGTAAATGTGGTATGATCTTTTTTTTTTTTTTTTTGGATACATGGGGGAGGGGGGATTCGATCACTAGTTCTTTTAGTCAGAAATTAAGGTATTGCCAATTAATCCAAAAGATCTTGACAAATGTGGTATGATCTACTTCTCATGAAATGGATTGAAAGAGCCAGATGGCCATTGGATGAATCATGTGCGCTTGTGATGACATTGTTAGGGACTCCGGTCTTGTCCCTAACACTAAGGTCCACGAGCTTGCCTTGGTGAAAATGATGACTGAGTGATCTTGCTATCTTGCTTAGCTTTCACCAAAGGAATGGTGTTTGAGTAATGGAATGATGAAGATGATGCACTTGGGTAGGCTAAGGTAAATCAATGTGGGTGGCTAGACTTGTTCTTGAGTGAGGTGCCAAGATGATGGAGGCGAGGGTTGAATGGAAGAGATGAGGTTAGGGTTTGTTATTGGAGAGTGGCGCCAAGTTGATGGAGTGGGAGTGTTCTAAGAGTTGATTAGGGTTGTTTGATGCAATGGGGATGACTTGGGGGTTGCCCTGGATGTTTGGGTCACTTGGATGGTGATTAGGGTTGGTAAGGTGAAGTGTAGCTAGGGTTTTGTCAGGTGGCTAGGGTGGATTTCGAGATTTGGAAGAGTTGGCTTAAGGTTGGAGTTTAGGATGATGCTAGGGTTTGGGAATGAGATGGAAGAGTGAGGCTAGAGTTTGGTGGCTAAGGTGGACAGATTGAGATTGACTTGGTCTTAGGAAGATTGGCTAGATTTGGTTGGTTTATGAGTAGATATGGGAAGTTTGTAAGATGGAAGGAATCTTTGAGTGAGAAGGGAAATTTGAATTTGAATTAAGATGACAAGTCAATAGTTGACTTAGAGAGATTGTAGGAGGAGTGATTTAAGGAATTGAAGAGGATTTGCAATTCCTTAAATTAAGGGATTTGGGTTGGGATTTGAATTTGAATTTGAATATGGTAAGAGGATGGAGAGATTTTAGGGATGTGATTGGAATGAATCAACTTTCCTAAAATTAAGGAAGTTGACTCAAGAGGGACTCTTAAGGGATGGATGACGATGACTTTAGGATGGCCGAATTTGGTAAGTGGATGGTAGGGCTAGGGTCTTATGATGAGCGACTTTGGTATGGTTGAATATGGTAAGTGGGCATTATGGAAGTTGGTAGGAAATATGGGATTGGCTAGGTCAATGGATATGAGGGATGAATGGCAATTATGAGAATGTGAACTATTATGAAAAGTAGGGCAACACTAGGGTTGGTCGAGTAAGGTAAGTGGGGAATATGGTTAGGGTTTGATGGAAGATGGTGGCTAGGTATTTCGACTAGGACAAGTTGGATGGTGGGAAGGCTTTATATAAAGTGTGTCAATTTATGGAAAGGATGACAAACAAAGTGGTGGTCGAGTATGTGGTATGGAGTGGATCAAATGGATGAATGCGTGAATGAAAGCAATGAAGAGTGGATGAACACTATGAATTCTCAAGAACAACTCAAGAACAATTCAAGAACAATCCACATAAAATAATAAGATCAAAGGATAGAAAATGGAAGACAAGAGATGGAATGGAAAATACTCATAAGATTAATGGATCCTTAGGGATTCACGAATTGCACCCTAAAGATAAAAAGAACAAGATCGATAGATTGAACCACACCTATTCACAAATTGCAAGGTGTGATCCTCTCTTAGGGGATTCACGTATTGCACCCCAAAGAACCCAAGTGCCTTAGCACCGAATGGTGATCTCAAGAACAAAATAGTCTACCTACTAGGAAATTTGCCAAAAGATGTAAATGCAAAGCCTAAGGGTCCTATTTATAAAGATTACAACTTGAAAACCCCCAATAGGTCCCTTGGAAAATAAATAATTAAATAAAAATAAAAAATAACATAGCTGGCATGGGCCAAGTTGACCCATGGTATGCATGAGTCCATGGGTGGGCTAGGCTGGCCCATGGCATGGGCCATGGGCATGGCTGACATGGTTGGCATGGTTGTAGGCATGTGGTTGACAGGGCCCTGGCATGGTCTGGGCGCTGGCATGGCTGGCATGGCCCAGGCAGGGGCCTGGGCGCTGAGGCTGCATGCTGAGGTTGCTGCCAGGGCGAGCTGGCATAGCCCAGGCAGGGGTGCTGGCTTGTGCGCGCGCTGGGCGTGCGCTTGGGCGCTGGGCTGCGCGTAGGACGTGCGTGCACGTTGCGTGCGCGCGGCATGCACGCTGGGTTGCGCGCGCGCGCTAGGCATTCTGGGCATGCTGCACGGGTTGGTCTGGTCACCAGCCTTGCTGGGCATCCTGGGCATGTCTTGGCAGGCCCCATGGCATGCCCATGAGGTTGCTGTGAGGCTGTCCAGCCTTGTCTTGACATGACTATTGGCTTGGCTATGGGCCACAAAATATGGGATCCTACCAGGCATGTAGTCCTCACGCCAATGGTGATGATGATTGGTGGGCGGAGCTTGGTTGATCAAAGAGGGCATGTGTGGTTGTGGTGGATGGATGATTATAAATCTAGATTTCCACATCCAAAAAAACTTGAGGTTATAAAGAAAATTTTGAGGAAAAAAAGAGGGGAGGAAGAGGTAGAGAAGAGGTGGGAAGGACAGGAACTCTACAATGAGATTTCATACCAAAAGTGTAAAATTTTTTTGTTATCTACCTAAATAAGCAGTATAGGGTAAATTAACATATGTGGAAATGAGATTCTGGCTTGTTCTGTTTTTACTTTGTCTCCATAATTTTGAAAGCAAAATAAAAAGGTTGGGAATAACTGGAGCCTGAAGTGATACCATTTTAATTGTGCATGCAACTGCACATAGACCAAGGTCTAGTGGGGCAAGTGCAACCCCTAGTAAATTTCAAGGATGGCTCAGAAATAGTTTCACTGCTCTATGTAAACTTGAATTAATTTGGATCTTCTAGAGTTCATGGGTTTACTTCTTATGTTTCTCTCTCTTATGCACTAGACTTTAGGCCCAGTTTAGATTGCAAGATAGTCTCATCTAATCTCAACATCTTAACATCACAAACACAATAGTTTTCAATTTTAAATTTCAACTAATCAGTATCTAATTATTATAATTTTTGCAAATTTCTATTTAAAACACAAAAAATAATTTAACTTTTTCAAATCATAAAATAAAAATTATATTAAAAAATTATATTCTAACAATATTTTAACTTTATAATATTTTTATTCAACTTTTTCTCTTTTCTTTTCTAAAATCTCATAAAATATCTTAACTCAAACATTTTTATTACTATTAACAAATTATTTCATTATTATTCATAAATTTTTTATCTAATCTCATCTCGTCATCTAAACAATACCTAAGAGTTCATGGGTCAACAAGGTGGGGGCAGCATTGATAATGGGATGCTTGGTGGAAGGCCGGGAGAGGTATTAATTAGCAGCATGCGCTGGGGGGATCTATTGATTCAGTGAACAGAGTATGAGTGCGTGTTTTGTGGTGAGGGCCCTCCATAAATGATGCCTTCACGTTTGTATGGAACATAAATATGATGAGCTTTTGGCAACATGAGTATGGCGGCTAGACTGTGTTTCTTCTGTAGGTCAACGTTCTTTCATGGGAGTCAGCAGCTCTCTATCTGTAGCACATCAATGTTCATCACCAACTTATAAGGATGCAATCTTGTGCAGATATGGTTATGAGACCATCAAAATGAACCTGCATGCAGACGTGAGAGCTAAAAACAAGAAAATGAATTAATTACAGCAATCAACAATACTACACAAAATGGAAACAGCAAAGAACAATGAGGATGGAACTCCAGTATCAATTTAGTCACAACTGAGCAACAAGCTGACTTTAGGAGTGAGAATGATTCAGTAGTGATCGAGTAGCCATTAATAATGCTGCAACAGATAGCTAGCACAAACTTGGAGTAGCAATGGCTGAGTCCTTGATGAAAGGTTGCCTTTGGCTAGACAAACTCCTTGCATATTTGCTTCTTTTATGTCTTCTTTTCTTTTTTTAATCTAATTTTTTTTTAATATGAAAGTTAATAAAATTAGAAGTACGTCTCTTTCCCAAAAAAAGATGCTTTTTGAAAGAGTAGATAAGTCTTACTTTTTATTTTCCTCAGCGTTTTCTTCCATTATCCTTTTTTTTCCTTCCCTTTTCTATATTCTTCATACAAGAAAGGAAGTAATGGTTGATTTCAAAAAATCTCAAGGATCGGTAATTTTGTTAAGCCTGTGTTATTTATTGGGTTTTGTAAAAATAGATAGTAAAACTTGATTACTTTTTTTTTAAAAAAAATATGTTTTATATATTTGTAAAAGTAAATAGAGTTAAAAAGTAGTTTCGTTTTTATGTTTGCGTTCTTTTACTTTCCATAACAATCTAAGCAAATATTGGACGAAAAGTTGGAATACAATTTTTTTTAATTGAAAGATGTTTGACTTAACTTGATTTATTTATTTATTTTAAGAAGAAAATTTAACAAAACATGGATAGACTTTTTCTTCAAAAATATAGCATATGAGGATTATTTATAATTTTATGTTTTAAATATTTTCTAAAACTAGAAAAAAAAAAAGCAAATTATATACATTTCTTAATATTTAACCGTGAGTGAAAAATCACCACTTGTACAATAATGGGTTAGACTCTCCTTCAATGAGTGAGTTTAACACGTAGAATATTTAATTAAATGGGATAAAGTATAAAATTATGATTCGAACTCAAAACTTATGTTTAAATACCATGTAAAATCATCACCTATCTAAAAAACTAAAACTAATGAAAACTGTGAGGGGATTTTCCCCACTTCACAAGCCATTGGCCTTAGCCCGATACCCGACCCCAGGGTCTAAGCTTACCCATAAAGCAAGCCGCCTACATAGAAAATAATCAGGTGGCTGATGGACGAACATGCCTGACATCGCCGGCCACGCTCTGATCATGGAGACTTGTACAAGGCAGAACGGGAAAGATGGAGAACTCTCGATCCTCTGACATGGGAACATCAACGGACCTGCCACATTATTGACGTCATCACAAAGCCACGCTGCATTAAAGGGCCCTGACAAAATGAACAGTACGAAGAATATAGTTTCCATAAGGGCAGACATGATTTGTCCCCCTCCCAGGCTCCCTGTATAAATAGCAACTCCCAGGTACGAGTAACGCTCTCTGATCCCTAGGCTATCTCACTTTATTTACAAACTTCCAAAAGACGATACTGACTTCGGCATCGAAGACTCTCGACCCCAAGACTGCCCACTTCTAGCTACTTTCTTCTCTATTTCCGCAGGCCCAGTTTCGAAGACCGGAGTTGCTAGAATCTAATCCAAAGGCCTATGAAACATTATGTTAACAGTGACGTCATCTATAGGATCTTAGTAGATCTTACGTGTACTTCATTTGCCCATGACAACCCGTTCCAAACAACTCGGAAACTCACCAATGGTGCCAATGAACGTGCAAGCTGACCAACGAGAAAGCCAAACTCCTAGGATTGGAAGAGACACCATGGAAGAGAGGTGGGAACGTACCCAGGAAAGGATGTCTCCAAATGGCGGGGTGGGCACGACGTGCCTACGGTGGATGACCACACCCTGCCACCGCCTCCCGTCTGTACTCTAGCTGAAGGTGAAAATCGAGATGAACAGAGGCTCAGAAAGGTGGAACCAAATGAGCCGTTAGAGTTCATTCCCTAAACTCAGACTGATTAGAAGCCATAGCAAGAATCTACAGCGAAATGACACCTGAGGCGCGGAGTGCCATGCAGCAACTCCTCACCGAGCACCAGGACGTATTCACTTGGAGCCACGAGGACATGGCTGGGATAGCTCCTGAAATCATACAACACAACCTTCTTGTAGACCCAAAGACCAAATGAGTGAGGCAAAAATGTCGAAGTGTCAGTGCAGAAAAGAATATCGCCATAGCTGAGGAAGTGGACTGCCTGTTAGCCATTGGATTCATGCAAGAAGCCCGCTATACAGAAAGGCTGTCCAACGTGGTGCTCGTAAAAAAGCCGAACGGCAAGTGGAGAATGTGCATCGACTTTACCGACCTCAACAAGGCCTGCCCGAAAGACATTTTCCCGCTTCCTCGCATTGATTTGATCGTTAACTCCACGGTAAACCATCATATGCTTAGCTTCATGGATGCTTACTCTGGGTATAACCAAATTCGGATGAACCTGGAGGACGAGGAGAAGACCTCTTTCATCACCGACCGAGGCCTGTACTGTTACACGGCGATGCCTTTTGGGCTAAAGAGCTCGGGAGCTACCTACCAGCGGCTAGTCAACTATATGTTCAAAAATCAAGTAGGAAGAAACATGGAGGTCTACTAAGGCAGTACCAGGACAACACTTAAACGACCTGAGGGAGGCTTTCGCAATACTGAGGCAATACCAGATGAAGCTGAACCCGGTGAAGTGTGCCTTTGGTGTAGGATCAGGAAAATTCTTGGGATTCATGGTGTTGGAACGTGGAATCAAAGCTAACCCTGAAAAGGTGGAGGCCATCCTCAACATGGCCCCACCCTGAAGCATAAACGAGGTGCAAAGGCTAGTCGGGTGAGTGGCAGCCCTTAATAGGTTCGTGTCAAGATCCATCGACAAGTGTTTGCCTTTATTCAAGGTTCTATGAAAGGCATAGGTATGAGATGCCGAGTGCGACCTGACGTTCGAGTTTCTCAAGAAGTACCTCACGAGCCCACCGTTCCTTAGCCAACCCAGGTGTGGGGAGACGCTAACCCTTTACCTGGCAGTCTCCCCCTATGCAATCTCTTCAGCGTTAGTGCGCGAAGAGGAAGAAGTCCAAAGGCCAGTCTACTACACCAGCCGAGCAAAATCATGGAGGCGAAGCTAGATACCGCCACGTAGAGCAACTAGCCTTCGCGATGGTGGTAACCACGTGCAAGCTGCGCCCTTACTTCCAAGCTCACCCAGTAAGGGTCCTTACAAAAACCCCCTCTGGACCAGTAAGCTCGCAAGAAGACTCCCACTTGCTAGAGCAGATGGTGATCCAAACCGTTAAAGTACCTGCCGTCAATGTTTTGAATACCGTACCGGACGCCGTACCGGTCAAGGCACTGAAACGAAATATTTCGGTACCGGTACCGTTTCAGGATAGCATTTCGGGATAACGTTTCGGGATAGTCGATATATGAATAAATTATATATATAAATCTATATAAAAATTATATTCCAAAATAATAGTCTATATATAAATACACATATATATATAAATTATAAATAGTCTAGTCTGAATTGGGGGCTAAAAAATAAGCTTGTAGTTTGAAAAAATGAAAAAAAAAAAAAACACAGGCCGAAATATAGGCCGGTACAGGCCGAAATTCAGGCCGGTATTTTGGCCGGTACGGAATAGATATAGTACATGTACCAGCCGGACAGCCGAAACGAAATACGGTACAAAATTTAAAACACTGCCTGCCGTAGGGATCAAGGTAATGGAGATATGGCTCGAGGCCTCAGATTGGGCGGGAGACATACTCAAGTACTTGGATGCCAATGAGGTGCCTAAGGACAAGCAAAAGGCCAGAAAGATTAGAAACCGAGCAGCACGCTACACTCTGATCGAGAAAATTTTATATTGGAGGGGCCACTCGACGCATCTCTTGAAGTGCATTTCCCTAGAAGAAGCGCAGTACGTGTTGGCAAAAGTATATGAAGGAATCTGCGGCAGCAACTTGGGAGGAAAGGCGCTAGCCAGAAAGGTGTTGAGGGAAGTGTATTACTGGCCCCGTACCCTGCAAGATGCCAAGGAGTATGCGTGGAAATGCCAAAAATGCTAGGAGTACGCCAAAATGCCCCACTGTCCACTAGAGGAATTAACGTCGATCACCTCACCTTGGCTCTTCGCCCAATGAGAGATTGACCTTTTCGGCCCACTCCCCTTGGTAAGGGAGGAGTAAAGTTTGTGGTAGTAGTTGTGGACTACTTCACCAAGTGGGTTGAGGCCGAAACCCTAGCAACCATCACGGCGAACAACATCATGCGATTCCTATGGAAGATGGTGGTTTGCAAGTTTGGCGTCCCGCGCACTATCATATCGGATAATGAGAGACAATTTGATTCCGAACACTACCGTAATTGGTGTTAGGAGTTGGGGATTGAGTTCAGGTACTCATCCCCGAGCCATCCCTAATCTAACGAGCAAATAGAGACGACTAACAAGACACTGATGGGAATGCTAAAAAAGCGACTCGATGACATAAAGGGCGTGTGTACAGAAGAACTCCACGTCATCCTATGGGCCTACCGGGTCACTGTAAAGACACCGACAAGGAGAACTCCTTTCACCCTCCTACAGAGTTCAGCACTTCGAGCAACAATCCAATGATAGGCGGTTAGAGGAATAACTTGATTCGTTGGAAGAAGTCAGACTGGAGGCAGAAATAAGAACCGAAGCCAACAAAAGAAGGGTCAAGTGATGCTTCAACAAGCGGGTGCGCCTAAGAACATTCAAGGTTGGAGATCTCGTACTCAAAGAGATAGGAACAATGACGCAAGACGAGGGAAAGCTGGGCCCCCAGTGGGAAGGCCTCTATGTGGTCACCACCACTAATTGCCAGGGCTCCTACCGGCTCCGAGACTCCCAAGGAAACGAATTGCCGCACCCTCGGAACGCTGAACATTTATAAAAATTTTATTACTAAGCTAACTCGATTATTGTAAATTCATATTTCCATGCATACACTACAGACCTTAATTTAAAAAAAAAAAAAAAGGTGTTGTATTTCAATGTCAAATTTCAGGGACATAATGAAATCTTCATCAATGTAATCGCCATCAACGAAATCAACGAACTCTCCATCAATGTAATCTCCATCGAAAAACTCTCTATAAGCAACTTATCTCCCCGCAAGGCGAAAGGGATGAGTGTAATGCCTAAAGTTGCTCTACCCCTATCGTGGAGGAGTGCGGATCCGCCCTCGGCCACTTAAAGACAAAAACTTACCTCTCCCATGAGTATCAACAGGTGGGAGTGGGTCCAGTTACAGACTATCCGAACAACGTACCTCTCGTGGAGCCACAAGGGCGGGGTGAGCCAAATGCCACTTTGTCCCTCTTACGACGGAGAGCATGTCCAGCCTCGAGGCTATCCGAAAAACTTACCCCGACCTCCGTCGTGGTGAATCCGGTGTGGGATTAGTGCAGACTGACCCGAACTTACCTTTTCATGAGATGACAACGGGCGGGAACGGGTCCAGTCCCAAACTGCCCGAGTAGGAGGCTTAACCTCCTCGTCCGGGAGAGCGGGACCAACCTCTCTGGCGGCTCGAAAAACTTACCCCAGCCCCTATCGCTGTGAAGGAATGGATTAGCCACATCGCTATTCGAATTACCTCCCCCGCAGGATGCCAGAGGGAAAGGTAGGCCAAAAAGTTGCCTTATCCCTCCTGCGGCAGAGTGCAGGTCAGTCCTCAGCTACCCACCTATCTTCCTCGTAAGCGTCAACAGGCGGGAGTGAGTCCAATAGCAGACCAAGGGGACGAGTCATGCCAAAGGCCGCCTTGTCTCCCCGTGGCGGAGAACGGGATGAGCCCCACGACTACCCAAATAACTTACCTTGACCTCCGTTGCAATGATGGGTAAGATCAGCACCAGCCTGGCTCAAAACTTACCCTTCCTTGCGATGTTAATGGATGAGAGCGGGTCTAGTAACAGACTACCTGAACAATGTACCTCCCGTGGGAAACAAATGGACAGGTTGAGGCAAAAGTCACCTTGTCCCTCCCGTGAAGGAGAGTGAGTTCAGCCCTGAGGCTATCCGAATACTTACCCCGACCTCCATCGTGGTTAAAGAGCGGACCAGCCACATCGTTGTCCGAATTACCTCCTCGGGAGGCAAATGGGCCGTTTGGCTTGAGGCATTCCGATCCCTCTCTGATGGAGTGCTGGTAGTCCTCCGTTACTGGAAGACGAAAACTTACCTTCCTTGTAAGTGTCAACAGGCGAGAGTGGGTCCTGATACAGACTGTTCGAACAACCTACCTCCCCACGGACCAAGGGGATTGGCCGAGTCTGATGCCGCCTTGTCTCCTCGCGGCGGAGAGCATGACTAGCCCCCTGGCTACCCGAATAAATTACCCCAACCTCCGCTACGACGAAGTGTGGGATCAGCGCCAGTTTGACCCAAACTTATCCTTCCATGTGGTGTCAACGGGCGGGAGCAAGTCCAGTAACAGATTGCCCTAACAACCTACCTCCTGAGAGGAACAAAGGGACATATTGAGCCAAAGGCCGCCTTGTCCCTCCAGCGAAGTATAGTGGGTCCAGCCTCGAGGTTGCCCGAATACTTGCCCAGACCCCCACTGTGGCGAAGGAGCGGACCAGCGACATCACTATCCTAATTACCTCCTCAGGGGACAAAGAGACAATTTGGCATGAGGCATTTTGACCTCTCCCCGACAGAGTGCAAGCCAGGTCCATCGACCACCCGAATATTGCAACAAAGGACGCGGGCCTCAGCAACAAGCACATTGCAGCACAGGCTAGAGGGCCCAAGTTTGCGAAGTCTAACTCCTACAAAGTTAAGGATAAAACCACGATGACATTCTTATCTCCCAATTAGGGATTAAATGCACAATCCCAACAAAGGGGAGAAGGTCCTGTTCCAAATGGCTCGAACAACCTACCTCCCCGCAGACTAAGGAGACGGGTCGAGCCAAAGGTCACATTGTCTCCCTGGGGCGGGGAGCGGGACTAGCCCCATGGCTACCCGAATAACCTACACAAGCCATCATTGCAGCAAAAAGAAGCCCAGACTATTTATGTCCAACTCCACGGTCAAGGTGCCACTCGCAGCCGGGAGGGGGGCATAGAGGCGGGTTAGCGAAACGCTACCCGGCCTCTCCCAAGAGGAAGAAGCCGGAATTCCCCTGGTGCGGCTTAACTATTAGGGGAGGATTTCCATTTCCCCAGGCTGGCGACAATGGGCGAAGACCAACAAACACTGACAACAATTCTCTTTTTTTCTTTCAATTACATGCCAAAATAAAACACAGCAACATAAAATGGAAGAACTAAAGGACTAGGTAGGGTGAAGCGCATCTAAGAGACAGACAGCAAGAAGGAGGAAATCGACATAAAGAAGAAGTCAAGAGACATCAGCCTAGTCAAGAGGTATCACTAAAGACCCCGAAAGGATAACTACCTAACAAGGGTGAATAAAGACAACACAAATGAAAGAACAGTCGGCCGGAGGGGTCGACGGGAATAGGTTAGGTGCTGGCGGGGTGGACCGTAAGCCTCGTGTGATGGCCATCCCCCTGCTAACGTCAAGCCCATAATTTCTTGCGACAAAACTCCCTGGGCCAGCAATGAAAAGGAAAGAAGAATAAGTGAAAACACAGAAGGAAACGTCGAAGAAGAGCAAAATGAAAAAAGAGAAATATCGCAAAGCCAAGCAGTCCGGCACTGCAAAAGTATGAAAACAATTTCATTAATGAGCACAAGTTACAACATGAAACTGTAGAGTTACAAAGAATAAGTTACAACATGAAGTCGCAGAGTTACATAGAACAAGTTACAACATGAAGCTGTAGAGTTACAGAGAACAAATTACAATGTAAGGTGGCCAATTACAACGACCTACAGCTAAACAAGACATAAAGTTGTGATGGCGCAGCAAACTAAAGCCTGATCAGATCATATTCCAATAGAAGTGGCAGATAGAGATCTCCATCACTACGACATGCCGATAATGCCTGAGGTTACCTCTGAGAAAATCAACATGGATGTAATAAGGAAATTAATTGACTCGTATGGTGACAACTACCAAAACGTCGCCAGGAACTGCCTGCCTGCAGGGGAGAAACGCGAGGAACTATTGGAGAATGTGAAGATAGGTTGGAAAGCAGGACAGGAATCACCTCGAAGATGAGCTCAGATGCAGGATATAAAGAGAGAGAATGCAATTTTGTATGAGCAAGGCGAGGTTGAGCTTTGGGAGAAGAGGTTCGAAGCTAGAGTCTCGAGCAGTAGAGAAGAGCAAGATCCATCAGAGGAGTCGCATGGTGTGCTACAAGGGAGAGTCAACCATCAGCGGGCAGAATCGTTCGGGGCTACCAATAAGGGCGCTCTGGATTAAATCCTTCTCGAGGAGAGCAGCCCGCTCCACGAACACTTCATGAGGTCGAAGCTCCTGCACACACAAGGCACTCAGGTCGCATTGGGGATTTTGGAGGACGTGAGTCTTCATCCGCTCCAAGTCGTTGTTGTAACCAAGGTACCGGGCACATCACAGATGCCACGGACATAAGACAGCTCCTCCCGCAGACCCCGGATGGTAACATCACGGGCCTCTCAAGCGCACCCTATCTCAGTCCGATCAGCCTCCAGATCCCTCATTTGCTTCATTTCCTCCTCCAAGGCCTTTCTCTTGTCCGCCAGAGACTTGGAAGCCTCCATAAACCGCTCTGTTAGCCACTTGTTTGTCTGACCGTCGAAGTCCTGCAGCTTGCGCAGATATCGATTTTCGTCTTGCAACTGCTTAAGCTACTGCTGACAGTCATCAAGAGACTTTTGCAGCCCCTCCCTAGCCTCGGAGGCAAGTACCATCTCGAGATGCAGAATGCCCACCCCATTATGGGACCTCGACAAGTCAGCGAGGGCCTCCTCGACTTCTTCTTTCTTCTTTTGCTCCTTCACTACACAGCCTAAAGCTAGTTGCACGTAGTGTCCGGTTCTCGCTCGTCACCTCCTCTCGACCATCCACAATAAAAGCCACCAAACGCTCCAAGCCTTGCCATAGAAGTCTGAGTCAAAATCAAAGAAGGAAACAAAAAGAGGTATGGTGAGTTTGCAAGCAAAGATCTTACCCCAGCGAACAGCCTCTTGAGCCTGCCGTCCAACTTACGGATGCGGTTGGCAAGGCTCACTGAAGCCATCGGCCGAAAGTTTACCGGAATCTCATCGATAGCCTCATCGTCCTCACTAGGGGCCGCAGGCGCCTTGGCTACCTAGGCCAAAGGAGCGCCCATCGTCGGCTCCCCGACCCTAGCACAGCCCCTGCCACTTCATCTCTAGTTAAGGCAACCTCGAAAGCAGGAATCATTTCAGCGGTAGACTCGAGGACATGTGGCTCGAGTTGAATGTCTGCAATATGGCACAAGGAAAGTTTGCGATCATCTTCATCTTTTTGGGCGACAACGGCTCGGGTCGGGTAACGAGCACCACCACAGAAGGACCTTCGGGAGGAACGGGGAGGTCGTCAGAATCGGATCTGACAGGAGAAATCCTCTGGGGCCTTTTTCCTTTCCCCTCCACCGACGACTGAGAAAGAGGTAGGGGGCTCAGGATGTGACCTTCCTTATCGGAAAACCTATGTCGGAGCACAAATTGGCCGGGGGAGCCAGGTACCTAAGAAAGCTGTCCTAGCAATCCAAAAAAAGGTCGTCCGGATGAGCCTTCACCCAAGCACGGATGACCTTGAGCCTGAGTAGCTCATCTGGGGTTGCGCTAGGGCGACGACCCTTGTCACCATCCACGTTCCCCCATATAGCGAAAATAGGGAATAAGTGCCGATTGGCTTAGCTGATAGGGAACTCCAATCCCTCACCAGACAAAAAGAAGAACTAACGATTCCACCCCCTCATGGCAATATACTGCGACTCCAGCCGAGTCAACGCATGGACTGGTCTGAAGCCGTAGATGTGACAACCTCGCCTCAAAATATTGTGGGTAAGGAAAAACTTGCGCGCTATAAGATCCTGGTAGTTGGCTCCGACCTCCTCCAACGCGCAACACCAGACAGCGCGGCACGATACAAGGATCCTCCACGCCAGGGGCGACTCAATACAAATTGAGGCCTAAGGCGAAATTTAAGTGACCCATTCATAAAAATATAAATTATTATATGGAATAATTTTCAAAATTCTCAATAAAATAAGATTTTATTTAAAATCTTTAAATAGTTTTTTTTGAATTTATATTTAATATAACAACGTAAAATGAGGCCTCAATGCAAATTTTATACCTCAATTTAGCAAGATCTTAAAAAATTATTTAAAATATAAATAATTCATTGTATTAAATATTAGATTTAGTATTATGAGGCCTTGCACATTAAAAAAATATAAAAATTACTTAAAATTTTATTTAATAAAATGGTTTTTATTTTTATTTTTATTTTTTTTAAACATTTAAAAAAATATCTCATTTTTATTTTTGGAGGCCTTACATAAAGTGGGGGCCTTAGGCAATGGCCTAAATGGCCTTGCCATTGAGCCGGCCCTGCTCCACGCACTAGGAGGGAGCTAAGCAGGCGCCAACTCAAAGAAGCCTAGCACCTCTCGCTCTGGTCGACAGAAGGGCAGGCCGAGGCCATAGGAGAACATGGCGGGGTACACCGTAACCTTGGTGGCGTAACCCTCAGAATCTACCGCCCCTTCAGTAGGAGGAGGCACCACGAATCTCACCGTCTGAGGAACCCTATAGGTCTCCTTCAACGTCTCCTGTTCAGCAGAAGTCACCTGCTCCTCTGGAATGGTGCCTCCTTGACTATCGGAGGCACGGGCAGTGTCGGAAGGTCGCGATCATTTCTTGGGAGCCATTGGTAATCACATTGAAAGAAGAGAAGCTAGGGAACGATGCAAAGAGAGGTGTTTGAAAGTGGAAAAAGAACACAAAATACCAAGTTGAAGAGGGAATAAGCAAAGTAACCCATCGCAGAAAGGAAAAAGGGCTTTATATAGGCAAGATTGACGGTTGATATCCCAAGGCAGTAGGAACTCATGCGCCCCGCTGAGTACGAGAATCCCACGATCGACGCGATTCCAACAGATCGTATCCAATGACGCGGAGTAATGATGAAGGGACTGAAGGAGCATCATTTAATGTGGAACAGATCCGTCAAAATACAGCCATGAAAGCTGAAGACAAACTGTTGGAAGATATAGAGTAAAGACAAAAATCTCACTCGGACATAGCTGGGGAACAGGAATGTAACAGGCGAGCACTAAAAAGTCTGCAAGCCCCGCCCCAGGAAAGAAAAGGTTGCGTAGTCTCAAGTGCAAAAGTTGATTAACTAGGGAGCAAATGGAGAATTCTCCTTGGACCCATCGAGAGAAATTGGTGGGGTAACTATAAGGGAATTTTTTCCACTTCACAAGCCCACTGGGCCTCAGCCCGATACCCAGCCCCAAGGTCCAAGCTTACCCGT
Organism: Juglans microcarpa x Juglans regia; assembly: GCF_004785595.1. Taxonomy (NCBI): domain Eukaryota; kingdom Viridiplantae; phylum Streptophyta; class Magnoliopsida; order Fagales; family Juglandaceae; genus Juglans; species Juglans microcarpa x Juglans regia. Next base: position 7,359,670 of record NC_054609.1, read on the forward strand.
GAAGCAAGGCGCCTATAAGGAAAAGTAATCAGGTGGCTGATTAGACGAATAGGCCTGACATCGCTCAGCCACGCTTTGATCATGGGGACTTGTACAGCGCAGAACGGGAAAGACGAAGAACTCTCGATCATCTAACATGGGAACATCAAAGGACCACTCATAATAAAGCAAACCAAGGAACCATATTGCATCAATGGCACCACTACCCAAGCTACACGCCACATTAATGATGTCGTCGCAGAGTCACGCCACATTAAAGGATCCTGACAAAAGGAACAGTGTGAAGGGTATAGACTCCATAGGGGTAGACACGATCTATCCCCTCCCAGGCTCCCGGTATAAATAGCAATTCGTAGGTACGAGTAACGTTCTCTGATCCTTAGGCTCTCTCCTAGCTGTTTTCTTCTCTGTTTTTGTAGGCTTAGTTCTGAAAACGTGAGTTGTTGGAACTTGGGCCAAAGGCATACGAAACACGACAGTAGCAAGTTAGATTTTATTATATATTTTATATCTTAACATTGACATAGGTATTGTTCACAAGCATTATTTCATATAAAATTCCACAATATATATATCTATTCTCCCTTAAGAATAAATATATATATATATTTATAAGAGAGGTGTGATTCTTTATTAGTTGGGATAGGAGATCACATTCCACAATATTAATTAATGAATTAATATAAAAAAAATTAAGAAGCCGACATGCGCATTAGTAGAAGTGAGAAAAGCAACTGATGGGTTAGATTGTGTTTGGTTCACAACCAATTTATCACTATCTACAAATTTTTCATTATTTTTTTATTTTTTTTATTATTAATCACATGATCATCTCAACATTCTAACGTACTCTTAATTAAAGAAGAAAAAAAAAAGAATAGAAAAGCAGGTGGTAAGGTGGAAGAAAGGAAGGAACATGCGTGCATAGTAATTGCATAATTAGAACACCAACGAACATCAACCTGTCCCATGGTCGGTGGTGTGTCAGCCACTATCTATCTATTTCACTTTTTCTAGATTACATCGAACATTAATGTGTCCTTAATAGATTTCCCCACACATTCAACCTTTTTGGTTTTTTTTTAGAAACTTCTCACCATTCCAAACATATTTTGGTTGGTCTGCTCTATGATCAAAGGGAAATAAAGAAACAAAAAAATCATGCTCCCCAGCTCCACAATTAATTAAAGTGCTCCATTTCTTAAAAAAAAAAAAACAAAAGCACTTTTCTCACTTGGTAGATATGGTATTTTCCATCACTTTTACATCTCTTTTTTTAAAAAAAAAATAAGTAAGGTTAACTAATGCAAAATTATTACATGAATTTTAACGGTTTTGCAAATCAAGATCTAGATTTTCAACTTTTACAAAATTGATAAATAAATAAATTGAAAAATTATTCTCATCAGTTATTATTTACTACTCCATACTCTACGTCTTATAAAAAATATATTAATATAAAATATGAAAATAAATAGTAGATGATTCATAATATTTCTTACTTAAAACTACGACTCAAGATTAGGCATCTTCGTCGATCTACTTTGTAAAATTAATAGAATTCCATATGTTAGCCTTGGATTGGCTGGTACATTAGCATTAATATGTCAGGTTAGCCATTAGTTTTCCAATAGAGATTTGACGAAGATTGCGAGGTTTTTATTTTATTTTATTTATGCATCAATTTTACAAAAGTGAAAAACATATGCCTCGATTTGCGAAAACATAAACATCCAGTAAATAATTTGTTCCGGATTTAGAGTTGACATAATAAATTGAGATGATTTTAAATTAATTAAATAAAATATTATTTTTTAATATTATTATTATTTTAAAAATTTAAAAAAATTAAATTATTTATTATATTTTATATAAAAATTTAAAAAAATTATAATGATAAAATGAATGACTTGAGATCACTTTTTAATTCAAAGAGAGCCTTAAGTTACACCTGTCCATAAAAATTATATATGTTGAAATCACTTAAAAGTTATTTTCCAACTGTGATTAAAAAGAAGATTATCCAAAACGTTTCTACTATCAGGCTGAAGAAAAAGTGCATGTTGGGGAAGGAATCAAACAGTGTCCAACCAAACAAGAAAAAGGTGGGATTGCAAAGTAACATGATAAAAGTGAACAAACAAGACATAATCCAAAGGCCATTACAGATACTGGGGAGCTGATCAATAATTTCTGTTGAATGTATTTTTGCATTCAAAACCCTCATGAGGTTAATGAGGCTGGAAACTGCAAATTTGCATGGATTACCCAAACCCTTCTGTCCATTGATACGTTCAAGCAAGTACTATAGGTATTAATTTTTGCCCAAAAACCAAAACAAAACAGTGAAAACAAAGAACAAGAACTTAATTGATGATGATGGTTCCAAAGAATTTGCCTTTCTCAAAGTAGATACTGTAGTATAAAACTCCTGAAAAGGATGTCCTTGTCCATTTTGTTTCACCCCATTTTTGTCCAACGAAAGACCAAAAGATTTACAGAGCCACCAACAAACAAAAACATAACCTACCTAAAGAAACCACCTTCTGGTCATTTTTCTATGAAACCCTATGCCACTGATCTTCAATGTCCACCAAATAGTGACCCACAAAAGAAGGCAACTTTGACCCACAAAGGTTCGAACGATACGACCACTTCCCCAGAATTTCGAAAACCCTACCAAGACCCAGAAAAGAGTGAGGAAAAAGCATTTTCTGGAAATGGTAAAATGCTGCACTATTTCTCTAGACCTTGGCCGGGGGTTGAAATAGAAAGGTCAGGCGAAGCAAAGGAATCCCCGCCATCAACCTGTCCGCCTTGATCATCAGCACCGCTCAACTGCCAGGTGCCGTACGCTGCCGAAGCCAGCGAAGTTCCGATGCCAGTCCCGCCGCCAAAGTCACCGACTTCAGGAAATGCCCAAGCCCCAGCTCCGGCCAACCCAAGACTCATCTCTTCGAAGCCAGGTATTGTTGACCCGTACCCGTACGTCCCGCTCAGCCCCAAGAACCCGGCCGGACCCTGCGAGTTCAGCAAGAAGTTGAAGCTCCCAACGGCACCACCCACTGTCGCCACGTTCTCGTTTAGGTTCACATCGTGCGAGACCATCTCGGGTAAAACCGGACTGGGATTGGAGGGTAAGGCCTCACTGTTCACGGCAGATGAAGACGAAGAAGACGAGCAAGATGAAGTACTAGTATTAGAGCGAGAGCGCTTGGCTATACTCTTGCGGGTGCCACCGCCGACGGGGACGTTGCGGAGGGTCCCGCCCTGGGTCCAGTAGCGGCGGCAAGACTTACAGAAATGGCGGGGCTGTGAAAGGTTGTAGTTGTTGTAGTAGCAGAACTTGGTGGAGGTGGAACCGCAACGAGGACAAGGGAGGGGCTGGGTCTGTGGCGGTGGAGGATAACCGAAACTTTGCTGGAGCCTCGCCGCCGGTTTGTCATCGGCGGTCTCGGATGGCATTTTGTAGGGCGTGCAGCTGGTATATGTTTTGGGCTTTGTTTTTTTTTGGTTCCGGTGAAGAAATGTGGAACAAAAAGACAAAACTAGGTGGAGATGGGAAGATTCAAGATTGTTAAAGAACAAACAAACAAGCGTCGATGTCTTGGAAGTAGTGAGTGTGATTTTATACCCACGGGCCACAGACAGAGAGAGAGAGACTGAGAGAGACTGTATAAACAGTTGAAACGGGGTTAGGACTTGAGAAAGGGATAGAGCTGCTGAGTCGATGTCTTGGAAGTAGTGAGTGGGATTTTATACCCACGGGCCACAGACAGAGAGAGAGCCCGTATTAACAGGTGAAACGGGAAGGGGTTAGGACTTGAGAAAGGGTGAGAGCTGCTGAGTACCTTCAAAGGGCGGGGAATTTTGGATGAGAAATTATTTGTATAAATTTTAAATAGATAAATCTCATATAAATTTTTATAAAAAGATAAATTATATTTTAAAAAAATATAAAAAAAATTATTATTTATTAATAAAATTTATTATTTTATAAAAAATTTATATAAAATTTATCTATTTAAAATTTATATTTAACATTTTGGATAGCTGGTTGCAATCGGTGTTTGTAGACTCGTAGTACCGTACTCCGTAAAGTGTTATACGGCTCGACGCGTGGCTCAACTAGTAGATCTAATATTTAACCTTAGATTATTATAAATTTATTTTTATAAAAATTTTTTATATATATAATACTTCTCTTTTATTTATATTTAGTTTGGATTATTTTGAGATTGATTAATAATATAAACTTTTTTTATATAAGATTCTAAAACTTTCATTTTTTGTTTCTACTTTTTCTTAAAAATGAAATGGCCAAAATGATCTTGATTTTTGTTTGGAAAATTTTACAACTCACACTCGTATCTCGCAATATCTATCGATGAGTAGATATTGTACATTAACTTTTGAATTTTCCTTTTATTTAGAAGCCATGCCAAACAACTTAAATAATTTATTAATTAAAAATTGAAAGTAGAACAAAACTAACTGCAATTTTTTTTTAAAAAAAAAAAAAAACAAAGTAGGGTGTGACAAACTGATTTTCCACCCCTTAGCAGATATTTATGTTCCTAATGTTTGTTGATGTTCATGCATGGTTTCTCGTATACTATGTAATACGTCATCAATATTTTATCATTTTAGAATTATTTTATAATTTAACAATTATTTGAGAGAAGAATTGACGAAAGTCTCAAAATTTATTCTTACCCTTTAATTTAAGTAGAAAAATAATATATATAGTTTTAGAGTATATAAAGTTCGCACATTGATAAAGCATGTTTTTAGAAGTCTACTCTTAGATAAAATTTTTAGATTTTTTCTGTATATTGATAATGGAAAGGATCCTCCTTAAATATTATATATTTTATTATCTATAATATACTTGATTAGAAAAAAAAAAAAAAAAAAAAGGTTCGCACATTTTATTTTTAAAAAAATAGATAAATTTAAGACTCATATAAAAAAATTATTTTTTAATAATAAATTTTACTATTTTTTAAAATAAATACACAAAATTTATATACCTACTACTACTTACGATTATAGCTAATATTACTAAAGAAGAGTAGAAAAGTTTTTTTATTAATATTATTATTATTTTAATCTCACGTGATTTGTTTAACGAAAAATCTTATTTACCCTTCTTTATATCATTTTATTTTTATTTTTATTTTTAAAAAAATCATTTAATAAAAAAAATCCTATTTTTTATTTGAATGAGATCAGAGATTCACCCTAGAAATAAAAGTAAAGGAACAGAGAGTACTCGAGGGATAGAAGAACAGTCGGGTGAAAATGTACAGAAGAGGACCCACAGCATCATCAATGCTAGGCTGCTCTCTCTCTCTCTCTCTCTCTCTCTCTCTCTCCGGCTGCTTGCCTGTGCCGGATTTCTCGGCTGCCTTAAAATCTCTCGGCTCCTTTGATTGAGCATCTCTGTTCCCATGTTCTTCATCGTCAATGGTTTTCTGTTTCTTTTTTTGTTTCTTAAATTTCATACACTACTCACTCTGCATCGTAAGCAAATTTCCCCGACAGAGCATCTGACCTAGATCTGAGCTGCAGACATAAATGTCAGTACTCACGGAATTGATGAGACCCTTTGGTTCTGCAACTTTGACCAGGTTGAATTGGCCCCCGACCAGCACCAGACCATGCTTTCCTCCCTCCCATCCAGAAAACTTCAGCCACCGGTAACTGATTATAATTCCTCATAATTCTCTACCATATATACTTTCTATGACTCCTATTGATTATCAGATATTCTAGTTTGAATTGTATAGAAGTACATTTATATTATTTATTATTTATTTAATATTATACAAAATATTTACATCGACATGAATAAATATTGTAAATTTGTTTTCATTTGATATATTGTTGCGTTTGAGCAGAAGGTATTATAGATATTCTATAAATAATAATAAAATATTAAATAATAATAAATATATAATAAGTAATATTAAAATAATAAATAATTATGAGATATTCTGAATATTTTGAAAATATGTCAGAAATTCTCAATACCTAAATTAGGTTGCACTACTTGAATCTCTTAAATTCTTGTTCTCGAATTTAAACGAAGATTTGAGTCCAAAATATATGATAAGGAGTTCTATTATACATCAGTTATTATTCACTTTCACACCCCACATCTGACAAATTTTTTTTTTTCATAGGATGTGGAGTGTGTAATATTAAATAGTGATTGATAAGAAAAATTATTCTATGATAAGACTCGTGTTGCAAGATTCATAAATTATATCTATTTTCTTAAAGAGTAATGCTAGATACAATCTTAAGATGTGTAAGCATCGTTCACTCTTTTTTAAAAAAAATAGAGTCCATCATTAAAAAATAATTTTTTTCATAAAAATCTCATATTTATTTATTTTTTATTTTTTAAAGTAATGCGTCAAATTTGATCATTCTAAAATTACAAAATGTCAATTTCTTTTTTTACATTATAAAACATATTTGAATTAAAAAAAAAAATTGTACAAAATCTAAATTCCACAAGCATCCAAATAAGTTTGCTACGACGAGTCCCATCTGCGCTCTATGCCAACGTGGATTCATTGAATAAATTGCGGTCGCAGAAGCTTCGACCAAAAAGTGTTTGGACACACAATTATGGTTGTACCCAACACTCGAGTGGTTTGGATGTTGATGTTCCATTGTATGATTGTGTTGAGAGACATGTGGACAAAAATAATAATAATGATGATGAATTATACCTTATTGCAAACGAAAATTAAATATTGTACTAGTCATGGACTCACCTCCCCGTCATCATTTTTATTTTCTTCCATCATATTAAAAGACAAATAATTCCGCACATTTAATATGTATTACAAAGATGCATCATATTTAAAGGGAACAATCATATTTTAGAGAAATTCTATTTAAGTTTTTTAATTAAAAAAATAAATATAACTAAGACAATTTTTTTATTTGTTTTGCTTGGCAATAGAGTGAGGATTCAAATTTAAATATCGTGTAAGAAAAATCTAGCCGAATATGTAGACAATTAGGAAAATTAAGCTCCTATTATTATCTGAGAGCTTTGAATCTGTATGTTGTGTTGGGTGCATGCTGATATTAAAAGGTAGTGAGAAAAGAAAAAATGGATGCTGGTGGTTAACTTCATCTATTGCTTACTCAGCCCTCCTCATCTTTGGATCAGGAAGGTATTATTTTATGCTCTGAGCTGTCATGTTATGGAAAACTTTTGATTTGGTTTAGTTATACGTAGAGTGGCAATATGTGGCAGGATCTATGAATACAACACGAATATGATATGAAATTAGTGAGTTTAAGTTTTATATAGATATGTTTTAGGTCAAATAGGTTGACCTGAGAAAACACGATTAATAAATAGGTCAATAATATTTAATCCAAAGTCAACCCTCAATAACGGTACCCATTTAGATTTTATTGTAAAATTATAATTTTATTATTGTGAGATTATAATATTGGTATTTCTCAATATGCTTATGTTTTTATTGTTGGGATTGTAATTTTGGACATATGCTCATATTTGTTATTGGTGGGTATGTAATATTGGTTTTATTATAAGTTAAAATCTGAAAATATTGATATTTTTTGTTAACAGATGATCTTATTATTTTTTTATAAAATGGATTGAAACGAGTCATGTTGTGTTGACTCATTTCTAATTATTTATTATACAGACTGTATCATGTCACTCTTTATTTAAATGGATCGTGTTAGGATTTGAAGGTCTAACCCGTTTAGTGTAATGGATTGTGTTCGGATTGATCCAAATACTCGAATGTCCATAACTTAACACGATACGAACATGATCCACGAATAGCTTGAGGTGCAAACTAAAGGATCTCGTAGTTGGATATATAGATTGAAAAGAAAATTAATCTTAAACTAGGATACAGTGTAAAAGCTACTTTATGCTCTTCGTAGATGTAAGAGGTTTTCACAAATCTTCCAAAGAGGAAGATTCAAGACGCAAGATTTTGGTTAGGATTAAGTGACTAAGTTGATAATTTTGGATAGGATTAGGTGATTAAAATGATAGAATTTATCATATCATTAAGTTTATAATTTTGGATAAATTTAAATTATTTATTGACTTTATCTATAACAATATTACGTTTATCTAGGAGGTACTAGAAGTTATTTAGATAAGTCATAAGTGTGAAAATTGATTCTCAAGGAATATGCACTTATTTAGAGAAGAAGTTGAAATGAAATCTGTTACTGCAGGAAAAATATAGTATAGATGTCAGCATTTCGTCAGGAGATGTCTTTGCGACAGATTCGATAAGTCAATAGAGTCCTACTGAAACTAAAACTGCTTTCAGATTATTTATTTAAGGGATCCTACTGGTTAGGATCTATAGAGATTCAGATCAAGATATTTTCTAGAGTACTTTCCAGTACATATTTTGGTGAGAAAATTCATTGGAGAGTTTTCATATTGTTTCTCTCAAAAAGCATGTTTGTGCTCCATGTTGAAGAATTGATTGATCGAGTTTCAACCACTGGAGGTCTAGGAAAAAAGTTAATATTTGAAGATCGTCAGAGATTCTAGCTGTTATTAAGGTAAAGACAAACGGGTCGTTTGTCGGTCAAGTAAGAGAGTCAATTGACAAAGGTTTTGTAATTGAGAACTTACTTGTAATTTGATTTTCAAATAATAAAATTTACTTTTCTAGATTTGGCTGGCCCATAGGGTTTTACTTTTAAAGAGTTTTTTAAAGAGTTTTTCTTTGTAGCCAAAATTGATGTTACATACTTTATTTATTCTGTGTATTTGATTATTTATCAAATTATCAAATAACGTATGACTAATCAATTTGATTGATTGTATGGTGAAGCATGAGATCTAAATACAGGGGTATTTGGGTAATTTCAATTGGTATTAAAGCGTGGTTCACTTATCTGAGTGTGATCCGTGCCCATGTTGATCATGCCTTCATCGTTATATGTCCCGTCATACTTTGATGGAAAACTATGCTTATTGGAAAGCTCGTATGACGGCTTTCCTCAAGTCTTTAGATGAACGTGTGTGATATGCAATTGAACGAGTATGGACTAAGCCCGAGACATCTCTTGATATTTGGACTAGAGATGAAATCACCAATTGCAATTGGAATAGCAAAGAACTTAACACTATTTTTATGGCTATATTTTCCGATGAATTTAAAAGAATTTCAATGTGTGAGATTGCCAAAAAAGCTTGAGATATTTTGGACGTTACACATGAAAGCATAAGAATTGTAAAAAATTTGAAATTGCAAATACTAACCTCTAAATTTGAGGAGATTAAATTCTAGAAGATGAGAGCTTTAATCATTTTTATACTAGACTTAATGATATTGTTAATTACAAGTTTAATCTCAATGAGAAGATTGAGGATTCAAGGATAGTGAGAAAGATTTTAAGGTCTTTGCCTGAAAAATTTTGCCCAAAGGTTACAACCATTGAGAAAAGCAAAGATTTGGATGCTATTAAGGTTGAAGAACTGGTCAGCTTCTTGCAAACATATCAGTCATTACTTCCTCAAACAAGAAAATAAAAGTTCATTGCTTTAAAAATAGTAAAAGATGATCAAGATTACTTTTCTAATAAAAAAAATTCGAACGATGAGAATATAGATAGATCTCATTGCAAGGAAATTTAGAAAATTTTTATTTAACAAGTTAGTGGAAAGCAAAAACAAGGTAAGGAATTTACTGTAAAGACAAAATATTTTGAAAAATGAAATAAAGAAAAATCTGAAAAAATTGATAAAGTAAGTGTCATGAATGCTTAGAATATAATCATATAAAAATTGAATGTCCAAACTTTAAGAAAAATAAAGGAAAAACACTGAATGTCACTTATTGACAGTTCATAATCTGAAACTTCAAGTTCATCATCTGATGATGAAAATTCTTATGGTTTTTTCTACTGTTGTTAATGATTTTTCTGATATTGTGCAAACAAAATCTAAAAGTGAATTTAATGATAGTGACTCGGATATAGCTATTGTTGATACTGACCATGACCTGAGTATACATGAAGCATATAATGATTTATGTGAAGAAGTGATTAAGCTGAAAAAACTCAATAAGAAGCTGTACAATAAACTCACAGCAGTGGAGAATGAAAAGAATAACCTTGCTCAAGCACTGAAAATTTCTGATGTTGAAGTATCAAGGTTAAATGATAAAAAGACTGCACAAGAAAGAGAATTAAAAAAATTTCAGGAGTGCAAACAAAAAGTTGCAACACAGAAATTGGAAAAATGTGTTAAGCTATCAGAAGTTGAGTTGTGATAGAACTGGCATAGGATACACAACTTCCAAAGGTAAAGAACATCAAGTCTCATCATCCGCTGCCACTACTTCTAAAGGTATTGTTTTTGTCAAATGAAGTCAAGGTATAAATGCTCAAAATCATGTTGTATCCAAGTCAGTTTATTCAAAAAATTTGCATAAAAAATCAACCACAAAAAGGCTGAAGAAAGGTAAGTCTGTAGGTAAGTTTATTCCTACTTGTCATCATTGTGGTATTGTTGGCCATATAAGTCCATATTGTTTTTACTTGAATAAAGTGAATAAAAATGGAGGTGAAAGAAAGATAAAAATGAAGAGAAAGACTCTAGAAAATTAAGTTGATGAGACGAGTCAACAAATCACCTTCATAAGTATCAAGCTTGGTGAACTAACAGAATTTTTTCTTCACAACAAAGAAAAGACCATACAAAGTGGTGTTGATTAAAATAATAGGCCAAAATTTAAACTAAAGTGGGTGGTCAAAAAAGATGTCGTGTCACATTAATAGGCCCACTTGCATGTTCTTGCAATCATTGCATATCATTAGCCTAGGACATGCATTTTTGTTTAGTTTTGTTTTATGTTTATGTTTTTCAGTTTAAAATACATTATTTTTTTCTAGTTTGTTTCTAATTTTTAAAGGAAAGTGCATGTTTGATATGTCAAGGTTTGAGCACTTGTATTCTCACATGGTAAACTCTAGAACTTATACATCTCTATTTTGTGCAGTCCACTTTGTGTATATTAACCATATGGATAATCTTAACAAAGTTTATTTACAGACATTGTAAGGAACTTATATGTTTGTTCATTATAATTAAGTTCCATATTTATTATTGAGATGCTCATCATAGAGGGAGTCCATGCCTTGAATTGACTAATACTAATTGAACCCTAGTACAATAATAAAGGGATCTCCCCTTGCCAAAAACAAATAGTTGATCCATATAGAAAAAGTCAGTGTTGAATCATTGTAGAAAAAGATAAACACTCTACACAGATTTATCCCTTAAGTCCTTATAGAAAGAATCACTACTCAAATCATTGTAGAAAAAGATGAATAACAAAAGTGGACATAAAAAAAAAAAAAAAAAAAAAAAAAGGTTGCGCAAACTAGTGTTTGGAGGATATACTCATGTATTTAGGCCCTAGCATAAAGTTTAACTTTTGAGGTGGGTAACAATCTCTTAGAAGCATCTATAAGAAGAAAATACTCATGAATAATATTATAAAAAATATATTGAAGAGAAAAAGAAATAAAGAGTTAATTTTCTATATAAATTTACTCACTCACACACTCATATGAACTTCATTGATGATCTTATGAGGTGTGAACATTCATTGTGATTGGTGCAAATAAGAGTGTATTTTATTGTATTTTTTTTGAGTGACATTATGGTTGAACTGAGGTACATCTAGGCATGTTATTTTTCTCAAGTTCTTTATATATATAAGAAAAAGATTAATTTATTTTTATTTTTATTTATTGTTTATTTTATATAAAATAAATAAAGTGATGAAAATATAAAATATATGCAATATTTTTTTATTTTCGAGCTTGGGTGAGTGTTGGGTATTTGTGATTTTGAAGTAGAAGTCTAGAAGTTGGTTTCTAGTTTATTGGCATAAGTCCCAGTGGCACTCTAAGGCACAAAGCACGTACACGGTCGCTAGTCACTTAAGTGAAAGACAAATTCTCTGTCAATCTCATTCAATTATTTCGTGATTTTGACTAAGTCCAGATAATCTTCTTCTATAATATCACGGTAAGCACACCTTAATCAAATCCCTCTCTTTCTTAAATTCTAGGGATCAGCGCATATATATGAAGATTGGGTTGTTAATAGTTGATACGTGAAGTTGGGGCTTGGATTGTTCTTGAGTTGTGTATGCATTTATACATAGTATTATATGAATATAATTTATTGATGCATAAATGCTTGATTTTTATGGGTTAAATGCTTATACATCTCGATTTTAATCAAATGCCTACCAAGTGTTTGTGTTTATACCTCAACCATATCATAATCCATATTTGAGCATATTTGCTGTGGTTTTCTTACTTGTACATATAGAACATAAGAGTGATTGGTCCTTGTGGAAACTGAGACTCTTCCGAGTGGTTTATCACGTCATTCACATATGACTGCTATCATTAGAAATACAACAAGTGTTGTCTATTATCATTGGAAATATAGTGATTCTTGTCAGTTTAGTGACAAAAAGGGAGAGTATAGAGTAGACCTTTGATTTTTTTGTATTGTGAAATTTAGAGAGAATTTGAGTAAGCATATTGTTTAATGAACATGCTTAAGGGGAGTTGAATGATTTTTTTTTGTATGTTTAAAATAGTTTAATATTAAGGAGGAGAACTAATTATAATATTGAGGGGGAGAACTAAATTCTGGTTTGTAAAAATTACTTTAGAAAATTTTACTTGATGGTTGATTTCATTTAAGTTAATTTTTGTTGGATATAATTTTGATGTTGGACTAGAACATGCTTAGACTTTAAATCGTGTGAACTTTAATAATACTAATCTTAGTCATTGCTTTATGTCATTATTTTTTTCTTCTTGATTATTTGTTTGGAATTTCTACTCGATTTTTGGGTCTGCTAGTTGTGTTTTGACAGGCCTATATGACATTCATTAAAGTTTATTTTGTCACCAATATGCCAAAGAGAGGGATTATAGATGCAAGATGTTGTCACCATTTTGCCAAAGAGAAAGATTGTAGATGCAAAATTTTGGGTAGGATTAGGTGACAAACTTGATAAGTTTGGATAGGTTTAGGAGGCTAAAATGATAGAGTTTATCCTATCATTAAGTTTGTAATTTTGGATGAATGTAAATTATTTATTGACTTTATCTATTATAATATTAAGTTTATCTATGAGCTATTAAAAGTTGTTTAGATAAGTCATAAATATAAAAATCAAGTCTCAATGAATCTGCACTTATCCAGAGAAGTGGTTGAACTGAAATCTATTACTGCAGAGAAAATTTAGTGCAGATGTCAGCATTCCATCAGGAGATGTCTTCGAGACAGATTTGATTTGTCAGCAGAATCCTACTGAAGCTAAAACTGCTTTCAGATTGTTTATTTAAGGGATTCGACTTGTTAGGATCTGTAGAAATTCAAATATAGATATTTTTTAAAGCACTTTCCATTGCATATTTTGGAGAGAAAATTCTTTGGAGAATTTTTATATTATTTCTCTCAAATAGTGTGATCGTGCTCCATGTTGGAGAATTAATTGATCGAGTTTCAGCCATTAGAGTTCCAAGAGAAAAGTCAATATATGATGATCGTTAGAGGTTTTAACTGCTACTGCGGTAGAGACAAACAGGTCATTTGTCTGGTCAAGTAAGAGAGTCAATTGACAAAAGTTTTGTAATTGAGAACTTGTTTGTAATTTGATTTTCAAATAATAAAATTGACTTTTCTGAATTTGGTTGCCCCGTATGGTTTTACCTTTAAAGAATTTTCCTTCGAAACTAAAATTGGTGTTACACACTTTCTTTATTCTAAGTATTTGATTATTTATCAAATTATCACATAATGTACATCTAATAAATTTGATTGATTGTGTGGTGAACCATGAGATCTAAATATAGGGCTATTTGGATATTTTCACTCTCAAATCAAAATGTGTCACGTCAATATTTACATCCTAACTTAAGAACATTCTTAATGGTTTTCTTATCCTATCATTTAAAGTATATCATCAAAATTTACCTTTCTTTTTATTTTATGTATTGATTTTTACAATGTACCTACATTAACCTATCTATTTTTTTCTCTGTCATTTAAATATCATATTTTTTAATATTTTTTATTCATTTCAAATATTTTCTCTAATTACCAATAATATCCTCATTATCCTCGTATATTTTGATATTTATAATATCTCCTCGTATTTTATCTCATATAATTATATCATGTTCTAAAATTCAACTTTAATGTTTGTTTTACGTGTTGAGAATTAAGTTTGGGATTAAATAAAAGTTTGTGACAGCGTAAAAAAAAACAAGATATAATCAAAAAGCTTTGCTACCCACATCCCCACACCCAGCACACCATACTTTTTTTATAAAAGAAAAATAATGTATTCTTCTTAAACTAATTAACTTCTTATATTTATCATCCATACACCATACATTTGGTAAAAAATAAAATAAAATTAAAAAATTATGTGTGGTGTATGATGTGAGAATGATTAATAGAATTTTTTATAATCAAATTTCACTGGTTGAGTACGTCATAATAGAAAATATTTTACTTCAATGCTTGAAGCCTTAAGCCTCATTTGGATAGTTATATGAGATGAGATAATATGTAAATAGTAGTACAATGATTTGTAAATAATAGTGAGGTGATTTCAATTAAGATGTTTTATGAGATTTTTGGAAAGAGAAATACTTTAGTCATAAAGGAATTATACAAATATAAATCCACTAACTGATGTGGCTTGATGCAGTACGTCAGATTGTAAAATTAATTTTAATATAAAATAAATCTAACACATCACGTGAAGCCACTACATTTTGTAGGTTTACTTTTATGTCATCTTTTTGTATTGTAGCATTTTTCTTTTTATTTTGAAATTTGAAAAAATTGAATTCTTGTTGTGTTTTGTTTAAAAGTTTGAAAAATTTGATAATGATTAGATGAAAAAATTAAAAATTAAAAATTGAAAAGTATTTGTGACTTTCTGTTTGTGGTATTTGAATTTGAGATGAGAGAATCTTGCAATCCAAATGGCTTTATTAGTTCGGGACAAACTGCTTTTCCTTTCCTGAAAAGTAACAAAATTAATTGGAATAATGTGCAAAGGCACCAAACCAGTGTTTTTTGAACCGTACCGTACCGGCCGATACATGTCGTACAGGAACAGTGGCCGGTACAGGTACATGAGCTGTTTCGTATCGCTCAGGATACCGGCCCGTACATATTTGTACCGGCCGGTATTTGGTTTTTTGGCCGAAACAATAATTTCGGCCGGTACACAATCTTCAGCATTTCGGCAGAGGTTTGGAGATGGCATTTTCGTAATTTACGTAAATATGCAAGGGCTATTTCGGAATTTCATTGCTTGATAACTTAGGTTTTTTTTTTTTTCATCTCTTTTCTTCCCCAGCTCAGCACTCAGCAGCCACGACTCGCCCAGACCTCCGAAATTCACCCATATGTGCGACAGCGCCGTCCGTCCCACAGCACGTAGCCGTCGCACGTCGCAAGTCGCACGTTGCCGCCGCACGTCGCTGTTGTGCTCAGCAACAACATCTCCATCCCTGTGGCTAACTCGCCTCTCTCTCACTGTCCCTTTCTTAATATCACGGAAGAGTGAGTTTTTCATTTTTTTTATTGATCTATTGGTTGTGAATCTGTGAAATTTATTTTTTGTCATTCCAGTGAAACTGATCTATTATTTTGGCTGTGAATATGTTGGGTTGTGTTTGTTTGGCTGTATTTTTGTTAGTTTACAACTAATAAAATTGTAGAAAATTAAATTGATCTGGAAAATCAATAGATTATTAGTGGGCACCCATTACTGTTTTAGTATTTTGATATACTTTTTAATTTTTTTGATAGGACGAATTGGGTAAATATGAAGCTGTAAATATTAAATAGTCTAATTTTAGTATCATACAATCTAATTTTTGTAAATAGTTACTGCTTTAATTCATTGGCCATTTATTGTGAAACTTAGTTTATGAATTTTTTGAAATCTTGGTTAGGGAGTTTTGCTTACTTGTAACTTATAAGTGTTAATTTTTTATATTTTAATAGTTAAAAATGTCTAGTTGTCAATCAACCGGTGGTATGACTTCAACTCCAACACTTGCTCTTGTAAGATCAGAAGATCCAGCATGGGCCCATGCACGTGCAGTGCCAGGGGCAAGAAATAATACTGAATGTTTATATTGTAATAAAGTAATTAGAGGTGGCGAGATCACTCGGTTGAAGTATCATCTAGCTAGGATTCCAGGCAATGTAGAAGCATATAAAAAAGTCTCTGAAGATGTAAAATGACAAGTGAATAAGTTGCTTGATGAAATGAAAAAAAGTAGAGAGAAGAAAAGAAGAATAATTTCAGAGATTGGAGGCGATATAGATTTAACATCTGATGATATTGATGATAGTAATAGTATGGAGGGACAGTCTCAACTTTCAAAAGGTAAAGGGAAGTCGAAAGAATCTAGAACTGGAAAGTCAGTGGGAGGATTGAGTAAATTTTTTGTTCCAAGAACAACTCCTGGGGTCCAACCTTCAACTAAGAGTTATATGTGTTCAAATGAGATGATTGTAAAAGCAAAGATGGCTGTAGCACACTGGTGGTATGATGCTAATATGCCTTTCAATGCGGCTCAATCCAAGTTTTATCAACCAGCTATCGATGCCATGACTGCCATCGGACCAGGATTCAAGGGCCCTTCTTTATATGAGTTGAGAGGAAATTTGTTAAAGATGGCTGTGCTTGATGTTCAAGATTATTTGCAACAAATTAAAAAGGTTTAGAATGAGGCTGGTTGTTCACTAATGGCAAATGGTTGGACAAACCAGAAGCAACAATCGATAATCAACTTTCTAGTTTATTGTCCGAAAGGTACAATGTTCTTGAAGTCTGTTGATGCATCTGGCCTTAAAAAAGATGCTGAAACATTGTTTAATATCTTTGATGAGGTTGTTCAAGAAATTGGAGCTGAGAATCTTGTGCAGTTCATAACAGACAATGATGCAAGTTATAAAGCTGCAGGAAAAAAGTTACAACAGAAGTATGGCTCTTTCTACTGGTCCCCATGTGCAGCTCATTGCATAGACTTAATGTTGGAGAATTTTTCTAATCCAAGATATTCTCTCCTTATTGATGATACTATAAAAAAGGCAAAAAAGATAACAAAATTCATCTATAACCATGGTTAGGTTTTGGCATTGATGAGAAAAGACTTTACCAAAGGTCATGATTTGTATCGTCCTACAATTACAAGGTTTGCGACAAATTTTTTAAGTATCCAATGCTTGCTCTTGTTTAAGAAAGAACTCAGACAAATGTTTACTTGTAATAAATGGATTGCATCAAGTCATTCTAAGAGCAACATAGGGAAGAAAATAGCTGAGATCGTTTTAGATGATAAAGAGTTTTGGACTCAATGTCAATTTATTGTTAAAGTTAGTGAGCCTTTGGTTCGTGTTCTACGACTTGTTGATGGGGATGAAAAGCCTGCAATGGGATACTTGTATGATGCAATGGAAAGAGCTAAAGAGAACATAAAAGCAAGATGCAATAAAAAAGTTAGTTTATTCAGTCCATTCACCCGGATCATTGATTCTAGATGGGATAGGCAGCTTCACAGTCCATTACATGCGGCGGGTTGTTTTCTTAACCCTGGAATTTATTATAGCCCCAACTTTAAAAATAAAAATAATGTTGTAAGAGGCTTCAACAACTGTGTTATGAAGATGGAACTTGATCCCGATAATCAAGACAAGATCATTGCAGAACTTGACTTATATAAGAATGCAGTAGGTGAGTTTGGACATTCTTTAGCAATCCGCCAGCATGATAAGATTAATCCAGGTATTATCATTTATCAATATCATTTGTTAAATAGTGTAACTTTGTACTTTAAATTTTATCTTATTTTATTTTTACTTATATTTAATTAATAATTTATAATTGAATTATTATTATAGTTGCATGGTGGATCCAATTTGGTTGCGAGGTTCCAACGCTTCAAAGGTTTGCTGTTCGAGTACTAAGTTAATGTTGAAGTGCAACTGGATGTGAGAGAAACTGGAGCACATTTGATTTTATTCATTCGAAGAAGAGAAATAGATTAGTGCATAAACGTTTGAATGACTTAGTATTTGTTCGTTATAACTTGAAGCTGAGAGAGGTAAATTTTTTTAATACTAATGTTTTCACTATTGAAAAATATATAACATTTTTACTTATGTTTGTTTTTATTTTGACAGGAGCATAAAAAATGAAAGAGATGCTTTGGATCCAATCAATCTTGAAAACATTGATTTGATGGAAGAATGGGTGGGTGAAGAATCTGAGCTTCTTGATGGAGAAGATTTGGATTAGGCAAGTATTGAGGAGCCATTAGCCTCACTAAATGAGGAAAACAATGATAATGTTGGTGTTGATGTTGATGTTGATGACGGTGATGATGTTGATGAAAATATTTTGATTAACATGTCCTAATCCTTATTGTCTTTTTGATGAGGATGAGTATCTTTGATGACGTGGTGACGTTAATAATTTTATCATAATAATATTTGTGTTTATAACTTTATGTTAGTTGTAACTTAAAACTTAAGACTTGTATTGAGAAGGATTGAGTTTATGACTTATTTTGTTCTTATTTTGGAATACAGTTAATATTTGTATATATATAATTTATCCAGGTATAAATTATTTCGAAACGGTATACGAAACGGTACCGGTATGATACTGGTACCGAAACGGTATCGGTACCGAAATATTATCTCAAAATAATACATGAAACAGTACCGATATCGAAATATTTCGTTCTAATGCCTTGAACGGTACACAAAGGAACCGTGCAATGTGGAAGAGGGGCTGAAATAGGATAGAAATGAAATATGGGGAAAGGTCGGTAATGGGGAAAAGTAGACATGAGTAGAGAGAAATAAATTAAAAATATTTTGAAGTTGTGAACAGTCAAGGATCACTGTCGCAACTTGTCAAATAAAAATCATATACCACATTCATTGGAAGAAACTTATGAGCAATTTTCTTTATGTTTTAGAGGAAATTGTATTTTACAACATGTGCACTAAGATTGATTCACCCCTACACAATCAAATCACAAATTTATAGAAAAAAAATTAAAAAATAAAAATACAATAATAAATAAAGAAAAAAAGAGAAGGGAGTCGACCAACCAAATTCGGGGACCTCTTGCCAGATTTTGGTGGTTTCCGGCCTCCGCCCGCCACCCGAAGGTGATTATCCCAGCCATCTCTTCAAAATATGCCATGTTCCATGGGGCATCTTGTTATTCGAATGCGTAAAAGCCACTTATACGCCACATCCTCTCCAAATATGCACTTAATTAGAAAACGTTTGAGGGCATAAAATTTTAAATTATACTTTTCTTTATTTTTTTTTTTTATCAAATTCATATTCATTCTATCTTTGACTGTAAATCTCATTGAATAAAAAAGCAGATATCATTGGTAACATGAAATATTAGAATGACTAACATATTGTTTTTCTTCCTTTTCTGAAGGCTTTGAGAACAACTTACAAGCATTACAAACATGAAGTGTCCAATACCTCAGAATCAGTTTTCAGGAAGTGAAACTAAAGGCAGCTGGAGCTCCTAGCTAGGCTATTAATTTCTCAGCTTTAACATTGCTTGCATCGGATGGAGTTTGTGAGTAGTGAGCCCAAGAGTATCCACATTGTCCTCCTCCCCATCTTTCAGCCTCCACTCAAACTCCTGTACTAACCGACCGATTGATGTGCATGCTATTAGGTTTGCCTGAAGAGAACCCGCGCATACTCTCTTTCCTCCTCCGAATGCCATCGTCTTGTACATATCCGTTGGATCATATTTCTCATCGAGAAACCTCTCTGGCTTCCACTCTTCCGGATTTTCCCATTGTTTCTTGTCCATGTTACATCCGTAAATGTTTATTGCAATCTGTCCAACAGTTCCAAGTAAAATTTCTTTGGCAATGGTAATATTAGAGACAAAATCTAATGAGAAATGATGGGTAAATAAGAAAACAACCAACCTCACTTCCAGCCGGAATAAAGTACCCTCCTAATTGGGTGTCTTCGTGTGCATATCGCAAGGGCACTATTGGAACTGGGCTGTGCTTCCTCAAAGTTTCATGGAAAACAGCACTCAGGTATGGAAGCTGAGACAAATGTTCCTCAGCAAACTTTCCAGATCCACAAACATTTTGGATCTGTTGGTAAAGCCGATCCTGTTACATCAAGAAGGAATCAGTATTATATAGTTCTAAAACTAATGGCAAATGGATCCACATATCTGTGATAAAATGTAACCTGATGAATTGGACTTTTAGCAAGTTCATACAAGGACCACTCGGTAGTAACCAAAGTAGTATCTGATGTCTCGATGATTGCCTCCCAAACCAACATGGCAATTTGTTCATTGGTAAGTGTTTTTGCCTCAGATAACAAGTAGCTGACATAACAATCTACTTCCTGCATCAAATCCTTGGGAAGGTTACAATAATGACAATGTCTTCAAAGTAATTTTGAAGCTAGGCACTAAACCATTACCTCTCCAGAAGCAAAGCGCTCCGTCTGCTCCTTGATTAGGGCCTTCATCACTACTTTCCTGCGAAAAGCAACTCGCTTAATTTTCTTCTCGAAGCTCTCATTTGGAATCCATTGCAGGTATGGGAAGAAATCTCTCCAATCCACCTCAATTGCACCCTCCATTAATTCGGTTACTAGAATCTTAAATATCTCCTCTCTTGACAAAGTGCTCCCAAGCTCCTCTACATAAATGGATTGCACGTCATGTCCTAAAGCCTGCAAGTTCCATTGTGTTTTTTCACTTAACTAATTAAGTTGGAAATATATTTAACCAAAAAAAAGGAAAAGAAACTCACTTCTTTCAATGCTAGTCCGAAAAGTTCAGACTCAAAAACTTTCCTGAAATTCACAGCTTCGAGGGGAGACTTCTTTATAAGAGCATGAAATTTGCTTGAGACATTTTCTATCATGGTAACTCTGTGGCGTTGATGCCGCTTCTGAATGTCAAAGTGAGATGATAATCAAACAAGTTTGGTAACATATCTGTACCCTTGAACTACCATTGTTTTTTTAATTTGTACCCGCATGCTAACCAAAATGGACAATTTGCAATCTAAACTACCAATTTTTGGAAATTTGCACCTAATCAAGATCTAACGATAGATCGATGAAAAATAGTCAAGTGACGCAATTTTAATAGTCAGATCTTGTATTGAGATGCAATATCAGAGATTCAAGCTCACAGATGATTGTAATCCAGGGGTGCAAAATCAAATCTACTCTGGATAAGATGCATGCAAAAAATATGAGAGAATTGAATTGATAAAGTACCCAACCTGAGCATTTGGTCCCAGAACATTTGTAAGTATATGTCGCTTTACCATCTTGTGAAACTCATTGTAGTCACTCGTTGCTACCATACATTTATCCGACGTGAGAATCGTTAGGGCTTTCGTTAAATTTCTTGTTGAGATGGATGAATGTCTGGTCACCATAGCCTGAAAGATTCAAAAACTGGTTTATCCCATGGAAGACACAAAACATGCTCTGTTTTTCAATTATTAAGGAACAGAAAGTTCAGCATACATAACATTGTGATAAACATAAGCTACGAAATGCTAACCTCGGGATTCTTATGACAGCATTCATTCACTACATACGAGGATTCTAGACACCCACGTTATCATAAGGGAACTTGTTTGCCACGACATGTATACTCAACGTTCTAAAATGAGGGAACAAAATAACCCCTTTATGGACTTGAATTCCACATTTCTGAACCAGAGGTCACTTGGAAGCTCAAAATCTACAGATTAAACGACACCACCTCCTTTTGGGTGTCTACTTTTGGGAGTTCCAATTACTACTAACAAGTGTAAAGCAAAGGCTAATCTGTTGACTATCCAGCATGGCTCTGGCACCATTTTAAGTAATGATTACTTAAGTTCAACTTAAGAACTGCAGTAGAGTGATATAATCAGTTCAGAGAAAGAAGTTGGAATTGGAAAAAGGAAGCTTAGTTACCTCTTTGGCAACATCTGTTGAATTGAGAACAACAACAGTAGAAGCACCAGTTTTGATCGAATAGATTGGACCATATATCTCAGCCCACCTTGCAAATGTCTTGTGGGGTTTCTTCTCCTTCAGCTGCAGCAAGTTTCCAATAATCGGAAGCCCTGGAACAACTACATCTCCCAATAAACAATGCCCCCCCAAAAAGAACCCATCAATCAATCCCCAAAGGAAGAGCAGAAATCAGTAATCAGAACACAACCCATATCAGTTCAGATCACATATCTTTAAATACAACCGACAGATACCAAATTTTTAAAAAGAAAACCCAATAACAAACAGAAGTAGAAAAGAAAGGAATCGAGAAACATGGAGTACCGGGTGCCGGAGGGAGTGTGGAACTTCCCATCTTTTGGGTGGAGAAAAATCCTCGGATGACCAGAAAGAAAAGCAAAAGAGAGAGACTACCAAGAGCAACAGATGTGGAAAGGGGCGCAGCAGCTTGGATATCTTTAAGGATATGAGTTAGGCTGCTTAGGCTGGCCATGGACATTAGAGTTGAGTAGAGAGACTCAGTTGGGCAGTGGGATAAATAAAAGAAGCTGGCTGTGGGTAGATAAATACTGATAAAATAAGCGATGCCATGATTGTGACCGAAGATGACGTGAGATTTGATCGTTCAGTCCTAACTCTTGAAGTTGCGGTTTTTGGTTCCGGATTATGACTGTTTTTGACATTATCTTTTTTAATTTTTCTTTCAACTTTTTTACACAAACGTATTTTGAGTTGCCCATTCAGAAATGGGTCGAGTATGATTTGGGTACAGTAATAAAAATTATAAGTTGAAATTTATGAATAATAATAATAATAAATAGTAGTGAGATCAAATAATTAATTGGTGGGATATCTTTAATTTCACATAAATTCAAAAAATAACAAAAATAAATATGTTTTTTATAAAAAAAAATATTTACAAAAACGCTATACTTTATAAAAAAATTTTTTTTTTTTCCAAACTCTCTCTTCTTTTTTTTTTTTTTTTTTTTTATGAATCATCACTTGTTTTAATAATTGCAAACAAAAAATACATTTATAGTTTTTTCTCAAACTTTTTTTTACAGCAACATGCTCTAGTCTTTCTATAAACATAATAATAATAATAATGTTAATCAAATTGTGAGGTCATAAAGAAAGGAAGAAAGAAAAAAAAAAAGTTTAAATCTGAAGAGTGGGAAAGTTGATACCATGAAAAGAAAGTCTAGAGATTTGTGTACATTTATGGAGAAATCTCCATAAAAATCTTAAAAGGAAACTAAATAATCAGAAATATATCCCAGCTAATTAAATACCATTTAATTTTCTTGACATGCAGTTCAGTCTTTTCATAGTTACCATATTGAATGGATAATCCCAGACAACAAAATCAGTTACTACATATCTGATCATAAATTTTCATGATAATGTTTGGGTATAAATTTTAATTTTTAATCAACCCAATAACTAGGGCACCACAAAATAAAATCCCTTAATGCAACTATAATGGCAATAATTATCCAATTAGTTAATTGCTTCCTTTATAATAAAAGAGAGATGATCAAAGCAAGTAAATTGAATTATATGGATCAAGGGTTTACTAATTTGTAAAGAGCACTTATTTTCTTGGCATGAAAATTCAGGTATTTTGTGTTTTGTTTGAGAATTTAAAATATTATGTTTTAATATTATTATTATTTTGAGATTTGAAAAATATGAATTAAAATTTGAAAAAGTTGAATTGTTTATTATATTTTGTATAGAAATTTAAAAAATATGTAATGATGATATGAGATGAGAATTTTGTGTCTCATTCCACCTCTCAAACCTGCCCGAAAAATACATTTTCATCTTGGATGGAAATTGGAGCATTCTCTATTTTTTTTTATCCAATTGCAAAAAGGAAAAAAAAAAATCCTTAAACTTTGTGGTGCCTTAATTATTAGGTTGGTAGCATAATTATTCATATTTAACTATAATATTTGAAGAATTACTATAAAAATAAACTCACAAACTAACGTGATTTAAAATAATACGTTTGATTTATTTTATAATAAAAATATTTTTATAATTTTACGAATTACATCAAGTGGATTTGTGGTTTTTTATTATTAAAGTATTTTTGTTACATTTATATTATTATCTTATATGATATCAAGTAATAAATAAATTATTTAGATTTCTTTAATTATTGGATATTTTATATCAAAAGAAGTTGAGAAAATAGAGATTAGATGAGGCGCCGAATATGCCATGGCCTTTGGGAAGTTTGGCGGTCGTGTCGCAAGTGTTTTGGCCTCTGGTTCCGTGTTTGGCGTTTTGCTCTGATGCCTTTGTTTCTCAGAGAATGGAGTCGGCAGGCTAACCGACAAAAGGGCTAACGGATAATGTTGCATGCAGGCACGTATTTTTTTTACCAACTTCAATGAATACCCTTAAATAATGAATGCATGGCTTAGGTCCCGTTTAATTGTTAAATTTATTTTAATTTAATTCAATATAATCTAATTTTAAATTAAATTTAATATCTAAATAAATAATTTTTAAAATATTAAACTTATCTCAACTTAAAATTTTTTTATACTATTTTTTTTAATTTAGTAGCATTTCTTTACACATGAGATTCATAATTTTTTTAATTTTCTATAAATATATTTAAATTTATATTAATATCTAAATATATTTAAATTCATCTTAAATAAATCTCACAAAATTCATTCTATCACCTCAACTCACGACTATTTATAAAAAATTTAATTTAACTCAATTCTCCTCAACCTTCAAACATAATCCTCAAATTGACGGAATAAAACGTGTACGTTGATCTCTCTAGGGCGCAACTTTTTCCATGGCCCATAAGTTTGTGAAACAATGGAGGTGCCAACCAAAAATTAAAAAAATATATATATATATATATTTGTTATTTAGAGAGACAACCTTATATTTTTTACAAAATCTTCGCATAATTATATGGAAAAATCATTTTAATTTATAAATTTATTTTTCTAAAATTTTTATATTGATTCTAATCCTTAAAATTAGAACTTTTTATAATGATGATTGACCTATCTTCATTTGTCGAGAAAGAAGTACTAATAGTGCCGACGGGGACGGTAACTCGTCCTTTGCATGGAATTTAAGGAATCTTTTGAAGCAAGAAGATATTGTAACAAGAGGGATATATGTAGATGGAGGGAGCTGGATGAGCTATGGCTAAAAGACAACGGCTTTGGAAAGACTCAGACAGATGGTTATCTTAACCCCTCTAATCACCTAGCAAGAGTTTTACACGTACGGCAATGTATGTAATAGAGTATTATAAAGAAATGTTGTCACTCTCAATTATACTGAATGATGTATTAATATATTTAAGTGGATGACATGTGACGCAATTTAAAATGTAAGTGTGATTATAAATTATAACATACAGAATAAAGAATAATGACATTATTCTAAAGTATATTTAGGAACAAGATGCTATATGATGGGATGCGCACAAAAGTCATGTGGTTCGACGAGTTTTATGTCGAAGAAAAACTATATTTTGTAAATAAAAATTTATCGTATTGGTAATATGATGGCATGTCTTATATACCAACTTGTAAATAGAAAGATTATGGTCTCGTTTGAATTCAAAATTCACATCAACTCATTCTCTTCTCATCGTTACGATTTTTTCAAATTTTCATACAAAATATAATAAACAATTTAACTTTTTCAAATCTCAAAACAACTTTCTCAAATTCTCACACAAAATATAATAAATAATTTAATTTTTATTCTATTATTCACAAACTATCTCAACTTATCTCTGAATCTAAACTACTCATATATCTTAAAGGGCCCCTCAACTTTTTGCACGAATTTGAGAGGTCCAAGTGAAGAGAGACACACACGTGAAGTACTGGATCATATATCAATTATTGCTATATATTCGTGTAAATATTTTATATAGTATTTAATGAGTAATATTAAAAATAATTTTTTTTCATATGAATCTCATATTTATCTACTTTTATCAAAGGGAGTACATACTCTCCAAAATTACAACTATAATTTCTTTTAAGGAAATATTACCGACAAAAGATCTTAATTTGTTTGTCCGAGATTATGGCTTATAATTAGCATGAGCCTAATATTGGCTTTTAGCTATTAAAAATTAAGAGAAATGATTTATACAAGTTTCAATTAGATAAATTTTATACAAGCTTTTGTAAAAAAGTAGATCCTACTTAAAAAGTATAAAAAAAAATTATTCTGTATTAGTGGAAACCACTTTTTTTACAAAGGACTTGACTAGAAATGCTCAACTCATTTAGAACGTGACTAGAAATGAGAATGCATGGTAGCTCATTAGTTAGTTACACTACAACAGAATGTGTATTTTGTGACAGAGAAAACTGTCACAAAAAAATGGCAAACCGTCACTAAAAATTTTTGGTGACGGTTTGAAACCGTCACCATGACCGTCACCTAAAGTGCGTCACAGAAAATATTTGGTGACGGTTTACTGTACAACCGTCACAAAAAATATTTTTAGTGACCGTTGGAAGTGTTCCGTTCGGTACAACGTTCGAACGTTCATTTTTTGGTGACGGTTATGAACTGTCACAGAAAATAACGTTCGGACGTAAAATCAAACATTCGGACGTTATACCCGACCGATTGGCGTTCGAATGAGAGAAGTTGACGTTCGTTGGAGATCGTGTTCGAACGTATAAAATGTACGTTCGAATGTTAATGCGTCCGAACGTTAATTACATTAAACGTTCGAATATTTGTTCGAACGAAAACGTTAATGTTCAAAAGTAGCGCGTTTAATGTTCGGACGTATACTCGAATGTAAACGAAGGAGCGT
This sequence comes from Juglans microcarpa x Juglans regia, assembly GCF_004785595.1. Lineage (NCBI taxonomy): Eukaryota > Viridiplantae > Streptophyta > Magnoliopsida > Fagales > Juglandaceae > Juglans > Juglans microcarpa x Juglans regia. The sequence continues at coordinate 7,386,658 of NC_054609.1, forward strand.
CCGAATGCAAGTTTTCTGTTCGAACGTTAGTCGCTTTACCGTTCGAACGGTTTGTTCGTTTAAGCGTGAGTACGTTCGAACGTATAGTTTAACGTTCGTACGATTCAATTGTATTTACGTTCGAACGTTTGTTACAGTGTGAACCAACGTTCGAACGATTTTTATTTACATTCGAACGTACAGATCAGAAATACTAATTTCATAAAATTTAAAAACATAATACCAATAGTATCATATTACATATCCAATTAAGAAGTAACAATGTCTTATAAAAGTACAAAATTAGATATTAAAACTAGTCAGATATTGATAAAAGTTATTTCTTCTTTTTCCCTCGCCCACGGGGATTTTGTTGCAACGACATAACACGTTCCATTTGCACCATCATCTCCCGTTGCACTTGCTCTTGCACTTCATTGCATATTCTTTCCTCCTGGTCTCTCTGTTGGTCCTGCAAACGCGTCTCTAAATGAGACTGTCGTTCTAAGAGAGACTCTAACTCTTGTTGTCTGGACCTCATATACTCATTCTCACGCCGTGCAGCTTCTAAATCTGCCGTAAGATTATTAATTTGTGAAGCCGATGAGGTTGAGGAGGATGAACATTTATGCTTGATAGATCGTCCCAAACCTCTTGCCATACTAGACTGCGGCCCGAGCACTTGTGTGAATATGTCTATGTCACTAGGAGATGATTCCTCAGAAGCGGACTGCATCTCCAACATTTTGCTCTGCAATTTAAAAGGTAATGATCGTAAATAATTAGTAACGTATTAAAAGAAATAGAAATAAGAAATAAACTATTAAAATATTATATATCTATTTATTTAACAAAATTAACACTGCTTACATAATTATCTGCAGCGACAGGATCCATCCACTCACTATGCTCATTAGTGTGAGCAGCAGCATAGACATGAATGAGGGAAAAGTTTTCAGGATCATCACGTTTCTAAAAAAGCGAGAATATTAGCAATTTTAAAAAGATAATATTAGTACTTATCAGAAATAATATCAGGAAAATAAATGAATTCTATAATTTTTTAATTACCATTTTTTCAGCAAGACGATGGAATGACCTTGAACCGGCACGATGGTGGACAGTCATAACGGATCTATTCTGTGCATTTGTAGAACTCAAGTGCTACAAAATATATTAAAAATGTTAATTGTAATATGTATACATATAATATATAAAACGAATATGAATGTAAATAATTAAAAGAGATAAATGTAAAATACCTGATAATCTGGAGATGCGAAAAGATCACAACACTTTCTCCAATCATCTAACTTCATCTGCTGAAAAGGAGACTGCGCAGCCTCTTCCAACGTTTCAAACTTCTTGAAGTGGTCATGACATCGTCCTTTGTGACGTCGAAATAGTGTAGCCATCAACTCATTCACGGTTCTGAAATCCTCGCTACGGCCAAAGTCGAAGTCGAATTCATCCTAATAAGGGAATCAGGAAAAAAATATAATATATTAATCTAGGTTAAAAAAATGTACTGAAAAGTAAACTCACCAGCACACGACTTCGAATGTGCTCCTTAATTTCATTCGGAACATCTCGCCATGAGCGCACATCAAATGGAGCATAAGCTCGAACTAATGTGCCAATATAGGAGGAAAGCGCTGCTGCACTATCATCCACTCCTCCAGTGGAATTATCAGGAATTGTGACCTTCAGTTTACCATGCCTTCTATTTTTTTCAAGAGAGATTCCACGTGTATAGCCACGACCGCGACGTGCAGATGCATCAACTACATGATAATAGATATACTATAATTATAATTATATAGTTATTGAGAAAAAAGTATTAACTATATATATAATTATCAACGACAATATTTCCTTACTGGTAGGTGTCGACTGGCTGTTGTTCTCTTCTGTGTTAGCTTGATCTTCAGGAACGGATTCCTCGAGTGGGAAGTCCTCAATGGGTTCAGGACTTGGACTTGGCGGAGGCACATTTCTTCGTTGTCGTTTTGACGGCATTCTTGAAAATAATTAATTATATCAAAGAAAATTAATTAGAAGAAATTATGAAAATTCAAGATATTTTATACTCACCTATATGAATAAAATATTTAGTACTTTTATTCTTCAGATAAATTTTCCATGCTTGTTTCAGAATCTCCATCAATAACATCTTCTTCATCATCATGCACCTCTTCTTCATCATCTTTATCCACCTCCTGCCCGGATTCTGATTCGTCTTCATCTTCTGACTCGTCTTCTTCTTCTTCCTCCTCACTGACTTGAATTGAATGATCATTTAATACAGACGGGTCGAGATGTACGGGTGGGACATCATCTCTACACAAGGGGAGCAACTCGAGTGCACCGAGGTCAACAAACAAGTTAATACCCTCTCCATCTTCCTGGTATGCCTCAACAATCGGAGTGTCATCTTCATCTCCACTATACTCGTAATCTGCACCCGTTCCTGCTTCATATATATTTCGAGGAACAAATTTTTGTACGACTCGCCAAGTTATCTCCCCACTATCTTCATCAGCACTTTTCATTGGATCAATCAAGTAATAGACTTGGGTAGCTTGACAAGCCAATACGAATGGATCATCTTCGTACCATTTAGATGCAGTATTGACACTCGTAAAGTGATTATCCCTATGTATCGAAACCCGACCACCGCCTAGATCCCACCAATCACATTTAAAGACATATGTTACGGACCCACCCAGATATTTCAATCCGATAATATCACGTATGACACCATAATAGTCAATATCATCTGTTCCATGACTCCCCTCGACCAACACACCACAATTTTGAGTCTTTCTATTACGTTCACGGTCCAAAGTATGGAATCTATAACCTCGGACCGTGCATGCAGTATATCGAAGTGCTCTATTTGAGGGACCACGGGCCAATGCATACAATTCAGAAGAAATTGATCCGGGATCACGAGCACGTTGTTCCAAAATCTATAAATTGAAATAGATTATATTGATTATTTCATTATCCAGAGTTAAAAATTTCACAATATAACATATATATAATTTTAGTTCATACACGTTCTTCAAACCATCCGGGAAATTCTTCCTCGTGTCTTGCCTCTATATTTTCTACGCCTTCCGTCCTAAGTTTGTCCATGTGGTCACTGTTATAACATGTTGCAAAAGAAGTATATTTTGAGCACAACAATTCTAATTAATTTAAAGAAAACTATAATTATTCAAAGAAATGAAATGACATACCTAAGATAATCATCAATCTCTGCAGTTATTTAGCACATACCACCGAACTTTACCCAACTCTCCATCAATTAAATCGTAACCTGTTTGTGCACCCAAGGGTCGTACATTCTGGGAAAACACTGATAGCTCACGAGGAGGCGGAGTAGCAAGATCAGCATTTCGCTCTTGACGATTAAATCGTGTCTCAACACCACGAAGATATAGAGAGCAAAATGTTAACCATTCATCGTGTATATAGGCCTCTGCTATTGAACCCTCAGCTTTGGCTTTATTCCCAACAGTGCGCTTCAATCGACCCAAATATCTTTCAACTGGATACATCCAACGGAACTGCACCGGTCCACCCAGAAGTACCTCTCGCGGTAAATGTATTGCTAAATGGACCATGACATCAAAAAATGATGGTGGAAAGATCTGCTCAAATTTACATAGTATAGTAGCAATGTCTTCTTCCAATTTCGACAACACATCTCGATTTACTACCCGAGCGCACAAATCCTTGAAAAACATACATAGTTCAGATATGGCCACACGTACATTAGATGTAAGCTTCCCACGAATTCCCACAGGTAATAACTTCTGCAAAAATACGTGACAATCATGACTTTTCAATCCATTGATTTTCCAATCATCAGGACTCACGCATCTATCAATATTTGAAGCATAACCATCTGGCAACTTCACACCTTGCAACCATTTGCAGAAATCCATCCTCTCCTCCCTCGTCATCGTAAAACATGCATGCGGCATGACCACCCTGTTGCCTTCCACCCGTAAATGCAGATTATGTTTAATTCTCATTCTCTCAAGATCTTTCCTCGTCTTGATCGTGTCTTTCGTCTTTTTGTTAATACTCATCAATGTACCCAGTATATTATCACAAATATTCTTCTCTATATGCATTACATCCAAACTATGTCGCAACTTGCATGACGACCAATACGGCAAGTCAAAAAAAATACTACGCTTTGTCCAATTCAATTCTGGTATGGCTCGTTTTCTCTTGTTCTTTCCCCGACCTTTGCCAAAATTGTTCGCTCTAACATGTTCCAGTTGTTCCACTATCTCTTCTCCAGATAACTCTTTTGGTGCAATCCTATCCTCTACTCTCCCATCAAACTTGGCACATTCTCTTCTCCATGCATGATTTACTGGTAAATAACGTCGACGACCCATGAAACACAACTTCTGAGAAAATTTTAGCCACTCACTAGCAGTTTCTTTATTACACGTCGGACACGCTAACTTCCCTTTCGTACTCCAGCCGGAAAGATTCCCATACGCCGGAAAATCATTTATGGTCCACATTACCGCAGCATGCATCTGAAAAGATGTCGACTTAGATGCATCATAAGTTCTAACCCCTGTTTCCCATAACTCTTTCAGCTCTTCAATCAACGGCTGCATGAATACGTCAATATCATTCCCAGGTGATCTAGGGCCAGGGATGAGTAAAGTTAACAAAAAGTTTGGCGCCTTCATGCACCTCCATGGTGGAAGATTGTACGGAATCAATACCACGGGCCAAGTGCTATAACTTGTACTCATATTCCCAAAAGGGTTGAATCCATCGGTTGTGAGTCCCAGGCGCACGTTCCGAGCTTCTAACCCGAACTCTGGATACTGATTATCGAAAGACTGCCACGCAAGTGAATCAGCTGGATGCCTCATATACCCGTCATTCTTAACTCTTTTCTCCTCGTGCCACCTCATATCATGAGCTGTTTTCTTACACATATATAGTCTTTGCAACCTAGGTTTCAAGGGAAAATACCGCAACACCTTAACCGGAACGTTTTTCTTACCTTTCCACCTCGACTCTCCACATACAGGACATGCTTGTTTCTCCTCGTTCTCCTTCCAGAACAATACACAATCATTCTTGCATGCATGTATGGACTTGTACTCAAATCCTAATCCCTTTCTCAACTGCTTCGCTTCATAAAAGTTCTTAGGCAATGCAGACCCTTCGGGAAGCACCTCGTTAAATAAGTCCAATACCATGTTTATTGCTTTCGTCGACATCCCACACAATGATTTAATGTGAAGCAACTGCACAATAAACGACATTTTGGAATGTTTTGTACAACCTGGGTAAAGCTCGCGCTTTGCATCTTCCCACAGTGAAGGGAAATTTTCACAATCAGTCCCTGATCCACCAGTTGAGGCATTGTCGTTAACCTCATCCATAAACATCCCAGCTCCAATGTCACCCAACATCTCCTCCATCTCATCATGCTCATAATCATCATCCATGTGCCGCAAATAATTGTGATGATCGACCAATACATCTGCTGACCCTTCATACGGCTCACCATGCAGTACCCATCGCGTATACCCCAGATCCATATCGTTCACAAATATATGACGCTCTACTTCATCCAATCCTATCGCACACAAATTTTTACACCCTCGACATGGACACTTAATGTAACCACGACTATCAGCAGAAGCCCGTGCAAAATCAATGAAAGTTCTTACTCCACATGCATAGGGTACGTAATCCTTTCCAAGTCTATCGTCCAGACGCATCCAATTTTTATCCATTTCTAAAAATATCTATATATTAATAACACGTACATTGAAAATTCACATGCATGTCATGCTCCAATTCTCATTACTTTGTTAATAAGGTAGTTGGTCCTATCCCATTCGAGATTATATTCTCCATATTGCACAAATCACGTCACTCTACTAATTTCTACGTTAGTAGAAATTTCGGCAGCACCTCCCCATAATTCTCCAAGTATACATGTTCAAATATCGGGATTGTCACCCGACGAACAGTATACCCGAAGAACAATGAAGAAGACACCAAAACTTCATATTAAACGTGGAAAGTAGCGAGTAACAAAAATGTGCAATACAGATAATATAATCTCAAACTGTCCACACTGGACAATTCAGGAATCAGTGGACACATAAATGTACACTGATTCCCAAACGGGTCTAAGGGTATTTATGCAATGACACACGCATCTAGCAATATAATCATACAACAATATCTCCATATTTGTTAAACTAAAGAGGGATGGAAGATTATGTGACTCCCTGTTTCGTGTCTTGTACACAACGAGGGAGAATGATCTTGAAGAAATGTTGAAATTTTGGTCTAATTACTTAACCGTCACAAACTGTCCGACCTCGACACTCCTCTCAAGGCCGAAGAGACTATGACAGTCAAGCAATTAGACCGAAATTTAGAGATTATAATTGTTATATATAATTTTAAATGTTATTATATAATTTTAATTATTATCATTCTACAATTATAATCTTAATTCTTATACTTAATTTAGTGAGTTATTTACTTATATAGACAATAAGTATATAATTTTTATATAAGAATCTATTTGATCCTTATTTCCTTTCTCTTTAGTTTATAATAAATAAGTATATTTACATATTCAAACTCTACTTATTTAGTAGTTTCAAGACTTTTTTATTGAAGAGTATTTTAAAGGTTATATTATAATTTTAATTATTATCATTCTTAAAATATAACTTTAATTGTTATACTTGCACTATCATTCTTAAATTTCAATGGTATTATAATAATTTTAATTATTATAATTTTTAAAGAGTTACTTTTATTTATTATTACTTAATTTAAAATATTATTATCACAATTTTTCAAATCCATATCACAAAAACACATTGTATAAATATCATAAAATTCAAATAAAGACAAGAAATAAAAATTTTTTCTTACCAAACTCAACTCTCTCTAACTCTCCAACTCAACTCTCTCTCTCTCTGTGTTGCGCGCACGGGAAAAGAAAAAATGTTCAATGGCGCTCCCGTGCGCGCACTGCTTAAGTTCTAAAATTATTTGTTTAAACGTTCGAACGTTAACGTTCGGACGTTTAAGTTGTACGTCCGAACGTTAACTTAAACGTTCGAACGTTTAAGTTTTATGTCCGAACGTTATTTGATAAAATGCTCGTAGCGTTCGGACGTTTACAGTACACGTTCGAACGTAATAATATCTTTATAACATAAAATCTAGAGGGAAAGTTCCCGCACTTTAATCATATATATTCGAATGTATCACAAGTTTTCGTTCGAACGTTTCTAAATTTAGAGATAAACGTTCGAACATTTAACTTAAACGTCCGAACGTTTATTTCATCAAAGTGTTACCATATTTGAGAGTTAAATTTTCCGCACTAATTTAAGTAACGTTCGAACGTTAACATATTTGGTGTTCGGATGTACATAATTTTCTGGTGATTTTCATCAAATAACGTTCGAACGCATAGTCTACACGTTCGAACGTCTGAATAATCACACACATACCTTAATCGAGCGGGAAATTTCCCGCTCTTATTTAACGTTCGAACGTTAACTTGAAACGTTCGAACGTACGATTCCTACCATACGAACTTCTTACTTATTTGTAATAATCTAAATATATTCAAACGTCATTCACAAATAATAATTTAAATATTTAAAATTCATATCACAACATACTAGAAAAAACTCACAATATATTCACAAAATAACATGCCACATGTATTAACATATTTTTAAAATTGAGTAAGTAATAAACATGTATTAACAAAGCCTAATGAAAATATATTTCTAATAAGAAACACAATATTTCAAATTCATATCACAACATATTTACAAAAACTCACAAACTATTTACAAACTATACAAATAATAATCACAATATTTCAAGAGTAAGTATAAAATCACAACAATATATTGATAAAGTTTAGAAATATACCTAGCACTCACAATATCCTCTTACAAATCAAAATCTTCCAACTTCCCAAAACAAGCAATCCTTCAAAAAAATACAACACTAACTTATTAGAAATATTCTATAACAAAAACACATTCTATAAATATCATAAAATTAAAATAAAGATAAGAAATAAAAATATTTTCTTACCAAAACTCAACTCTCTCTAACTCTCTAACTCAACTCTCTCTCACACTAACACCCTCTCTCTCTCTCTCTCTCTCTCTCTGTGTCTCTCTCTCTCTCTCTCGCTCTCTCTCTCTCGCTCTGTTGCGCGCACGGGAGAAGAAGAAATGATCCGCTTCCTCCCGTGCGCGTACTGATTAATACCGCAAATTATTAGTTTAAACGTTCGAACGTTTAAGTTGTACGTCCGAACGTTATATGCTAAAATTTCACCCGCTCATAACGTTCGGACGTTTACAGTACACGTTCGAACGTACCCTTCTTATTTATATCATAAAATCTAGCGGGAAAGTTCCCGCACTTTCCTCATATATGTTCGAATGTATCACAATTTATCGTTCGAACGTTTGTAAATTTAGAGATAAACGTTCGAACATTTAACTTAAACGTCCGAACGTTTATTTCATCAAAGTGTCACCATATTTCAGAGTTAAATTTTCCGCACTAATTTAAGTAACGTTCGAACGTTAACATATTTGGTGTTCGGATGTACATAATTTTCTGGTGATTTTCATCAAATAACGTTCGAACGCATAGTCTAAACGTTCGAACGTCTGAATAATCACACACATACCTTAATCGAGCGGGAAATTTCCCGCTCTTATTTAACGTTCGAACGTTAACCTGAAACGTTCGAACGTAATAGTCCTACTCTTATTTAACGTTCGAACGTAATATATAAACTATACCATATATATAAATGAATAATATATATTAAATTGTTACTTATTAAATTCTTTATTATATACTAACTTATACTATAATATGTATTCTACATTTTATATATCTATAACTATATACTACATTGTATAGTATGATAGCATAATACTTTAAATGAGAACATAAATGTATATAATATATAAATTATACCATATATATAAATGAATAATATATATTAAATTGTTACTTATTAAATTCTTTATTATATACTAACTTATACTATAATATGTATTCTACATTTTATATATCTATAACTATATACTACATTGTATAGTATGATAGCATAATACTTTAAATGAGAACATAAATGTATATAATATATAAACTATACCATATATATAAATGAATAATATATATTAAATTGTTACTTATTAAATTCTTTATTATATACTAACTTATACTATAATATGTATTCTACATTTTATATATCTATAACTATATACTACATTGTATAGTATGATAGCATAATACTTTAAATGAGAACATAAATGTATATAATATATAAACTATACCATATATATAAATGAATAATATATATTAAATTGTTACTTATTAAATTCTTTATTATATACTAACTTATACTATAATATGTATTCTACATTTTATATATCTATAACTATATACTACATTGTATAGTATGATAGCATAATACTTTAAATGAGAACATAAATGTATATAATATATAAACTATACCATATATATAAATGAATAATATATATTAAATTGTTATTTATTAAATTCTTTATTATATACTAACTTATACTATAATATGTATTCTACATTTTATATATCTATAACTATATACTACATTGTATAGTATGATAGCATAATACTTTAAATGAGAACATAAATGTATATAATATATAAACTATACCATATATATAAATGAATAATATATATTAAATTGTTACTTATTAAATTCTTTATTATATACTAACTTATACTATAATATGTATTCTACATTTTATATATCTATAACTATATACTACATTGTATAGTATGATAGCATAATACTTTAAATGAGAACATAAATGTATATAATATATAAACTATACCATATATATAAATGAATAATATATATTAAATTGTTACTTATTAAATTCTTTATTATATACTAACTTATACTATAATATGTATTCTACATTTTATATATCTATAACTATATACTACATTGTATAGTATGATAGCATAATACTTTAAATGAGAACATAAATGTATATAATATATAAACTATACCATATATATAAATGAATAATATATATTAAATTGTTATTTATTAAATTCTTTATTATATACTAACTTATACTATAATATGTATTCTACATTTTATATATCTATAACTATATACTACATTGTATAGTATGATAGCATAATACTTTAAATGAGAACATAAATGTATATAATATATAAATTATACCATATATATAAATGAATAATATATATTAAATTGTTACTTATTAAATTCTTTATTATATACTAACTTATAATATAATATGTATTCTACATTTTATATATCTATATACTACTTATTAAATAATCAATAAACACCATAAGCTCATAAACTATTCACAAAATTCACAAACAATAATCACAATTATTTCAAGAGTAAGCATAAAATCACAACAACATGCATGTATAAACATATTGCTAAACTTTAGAAATATAACAAGCACTCGCAAAAAAACCAATAATCTAATTGTCAATAATATTATATAACATCGTAATCTATAACATAAACATTTATAATATAATATTAAATTGAAAAACGTATTAATATAAGGCCAAAACCGAACGTCGAAACGACATTTCTATTACGTTCATCGTCTACTCCGTTTCACGCCGCCACGCCTCCTTCGCCGCCGCCGTCAACTCCGCCACAACCGTCACTAAAGGTAGGCATTCATCTTTTATTCAAGTAACATGTATTTTTTTGAAATTTGGATTGAGTTTTGTGTTAAACCGGATAAGTGATGCCGGATTTTCAACTTCATTTTCCGGCCACCACGGCTAGTCATTTGCCGAATAGTCACCGTAGAAATATTTCTTGAAGTGTATACTTCATTTCCAAGGTGACATTTCGGTATTTAGAACTGTGTAGAGAAATTTTTGAGATTTCAATAATGGCTGAGTCGACTCAGCCATTCTGCATCGAAACGTTCGAACGTTTCACCAAGACGTTCGAACGTACGACGTTTAAATTACACAACCGTTACGGCTTCCACGTTCGAACGTTTGATTATAACATCCGAACGTAATGATTTTCTACATTATTCATTCTTCGACGTTCGGACGTCCATATTTATGTTCACACGTAAAACAAATACGTTCGAACGTATTTGTTTTAACGTCCGAACGTACGTCAGCCAATATTTATTTACTGCTTATGTTCGAACGTACATTGTTACATTCGAACGTATTTGTTTTACGTTCGAATGTAAATATATTGACATTATTTTACGTGCGAATGTATAAATAAACATCCGAACGTTTTATCTTTACGTTCGAACGTTATAGATAAAACGTTCGAACGTTACGGCAGAGCATCTTAGAATTAATACAAAAAAATGCATTATTGTAAATAATTTTTTTTTTCTTTTTCTATTTTCAGGATATGGCTCTTCCACTGCATACTAGGAAACGAGGGAGGGAAGGAGCCACGTCGGACACTGCCCGTATTGGAGATCGTACTGTTATGGTAGAGCGAGAGATCTTAATTAATGAGTTCGACGAACTCTGTTGGCAGCAGACGAACCTGAGAGATGTTTTCCTCAGTAGAGGCTGGGGAAATATCTGCACATTGAGGGGGAAGGTATACCACTCAATGGTTCAAGAATTCTATATGGGGATGTGTGACATGCCTCAGGATGCATCCTCTCACACCGTGACTGTACGCGGTGTTTCCATTGAGGTATCAGCAGATGTCATCGGCGAGCACCTTGGGATTCGTCGAGGAGTGGAGACATTTGCACACTCGACACCCCGTGAGGATGTAGGCACTTCTACATCATCTACTGGTCGGGGATGTGAGCCAGCATCAGCCAGAGATGCAGGCCAGTCAGAGGCTGAGGATACTGGCGTCGAGGCTCGGGATGATGACCGAGACGAGGATTTCTACATCCTCACCGGGAGGGATCGCATGCAGATCGAGCGGAAGAACGCCTTCAACCAGAACCATCTGCTGCATTTCTTCCGCATGTTGCACCTTATTGTTGCAACAAATGTCGATCCTGTGGCTCATAAAACCACATTTAGTCGGCTTCGGGCACAATTTTTGATACGAGTGGCACGTGGAGATCCTATAGATTTGCCATTGCACATCTTTCAGAGGATCCGTTACGAGGCGAGCATCGTCTCCACGGATAATCTCCCATATGGTGTCCTCATCAGCCGACTATTACTTGCACGGGGAGTGCCGACCCAGCCAGAGGACCGGGTCAAAGATCAGATGAGCCCCCTCGACATGACCACGCATCGACGTAGCATTGGACAGGCGAGGGGACGTCAGCCACCCCCTGTAGAGGATCTAGTTCCTCCGACGCAGCCTGAGCCAGGTCATGTCGGGAGTAGTAGTCAGCATACGCCGAGTACATCTGCAGGAGATGTGCGGCCTGCTTGGGTTGATGCGGTCATCTCACAGCTGACTGCGCATATCGATCATAAGATCGATCGATCGCTCGAGGCTATATCGGCGTCTGTTGCCGAACTCACCCATCGTGTAACTATCCTCAACGACAAGGTTGATACCTTGACTGAGGAGGTACGGAGTTCGACTTTTGCGGATAACGTTATCATCTGACTGTTAATATCAAATTTTGTATTTTATTTTTAATATTTGTAATGAAAAATATTATTGAATATTTCTATCGTTTTTTAATTTCAATTTTTAACCTTCTTTGATGTTATATTTTTCAACTTTAATACTAAATCACTGCATTTCAAATATATATAAATCAATAATATATATTTATATATTACAAAGTGTGTATATATAAATATATACAATTCAATTTTTTAGACTTGTTCACAAATTATGCACAATAAAAACCACATAATTTTTAAATTAAAGTCATTTAATTTAAATTTACAATGAACGTTCGAATGTTATTACTTAACGTTCGAACATTGGTGCAAACATTTTACGTTCGAACGTAAAATTAATAACATTCGAACGGTTGCGCCAAAACATTTTACGTTCAAACGTAAACAGACATAATGTTCGAACGTATATGTAACGTTCGAACGCATATTTCCCATACGTTGGAACGTAAAAAAATCTCATTCTATCTTTAGTGACGGTTTCCAAAAACTGTCACAGAAAATACCTTTTAGTGACGGTCTAGAGACCGTCACAATTTCCTAACCGTCACTAAAAACCAATTGTGTTGTAGTGTTAGGCATGCTCAATTTGTAGATAAAATGTGGGTGATCTGGATATAGCTAGTACTTTTTCCGATATATATGTTATTTTTAACTCCATGATCTTGGTCATGTCTAAGTAAAGACTTACTAATATAAATGCATTAGATTTAAAAGTAATTAACTACATCAACGTGACAAACGATTACTGTTAAATAATCCTGAAAAAAATCCTTTGATATTAATCGAAAATCTGAATCATTATGAACAGAGATTGCATTCCTGTCAGTACGAAGCCAAAGACAAAAGTGTTCATTACTTCCAAACTAGGGTATTAAAAAAGGTCTAGATCGCAGAGAGATATGGAGATAGCTCTTTTACCTTTTAAAAAGTAGAGTTTTTGCATTTGACCAAGCTCATGCAACAACACCGCACATCGACCAGAACTTCACATTTAAAAGACAGGTGGGTCAAAACTATGAAAAGGAATTTGATATTTCATTCTAATAAGTGATAAGAGTATCTGATATATAGATTTATATATTGTCTAGGAATGAAAAGTTCTTGAAAGCCCTAGCACACCTCTCGCTTTCTCCATTTTCTCTCAAGAGCAGCCCCCTCAAAAAACTCAAACCAGAGGAGGGGGTTGGACCTTCGGCTCATCCCTCTCTTTTCCCTCCCTATCTCTCCATCTTCTATCTAGTTTTTTCTTTTATATTTTTTAGTTTTGTGTGTTTTTCTTTTAAAGTAGGGCAAAATGTCGATCTGTTGTTCTCTGGAGCCCGACAATCACCACACGCCCCACCGCAAGGTTCCTAAGGCGTCAATCCTTTAAATAGGCAAAAAATCTCATCAAACGAAGAGGCACGTGAGCCACACGCATGGTCCAAAGTGTGCGCGTGACATCCATGCGCTACCGCAAGGGGAGCTCTACCGTCGTCACACACAACTTTTCTAGGACGAGGGCCATATGTTTCTTTATACTCGATTGTCCGATGTACTTCTAGGGTGGCGGGTGTCCCTCACGCACCACTATAATCCCTATGTTTGCTTTTTAAATTTCCTCTAAGGTTGAAAATGCGAATCTACAGCTGTACAATCTGTATTTCGTTACTTTCCCATGTATCATTTACGTTTTTTTTTATTTCTTTTATTTTAGGTTAATAATAAAAAAGAAATAGTCTCTTAAAAATTTTGTTCATAGAGTAAAAGTCTTCTCCTTCTCTTAAGGGTGGGGTTTTGAAATCTCTGCTTTAGGCAGAGTATGTGCTGGGTTTGCTCCTTTGGAGTCCCACATCGGTGGGAGAGAATTGAGGAGCAGGCCTCAAGGCCTATAAATAGGGTGCTTGACGTCTTAGTTAATTACACAAAGTCATAAGCTTAATTAGTAACTTGTGATTCTAAGAAAAGTCCTCTATTAGCCTTTTCTTGTTAAAAAGAAAGAGGTGAGAGTTAAAGTTTTACTAGTGGGAAAGTTTTGTATGTGTCATTTGGGGTGAGGAGGAAAATTGTGTGATTGTAATAATTTTTCATATGGTGTATTTTCTTCTCTGGGTCTGGTGGTTTTTCTCCTGTTTTTGGGAGTTTCCACGTAAATTCTTGTGTTGTTATTATTTCTCTGTTTTTCTTCATATTTCACCAAAAAGTGGATCCTGGGGGTGAATTTGGGAGGTCCAAATTCCTAACAAGTGGTATCAGAGACACTAGGTTATTTTTTGGTGGGTGGAGCTTTGGTGTGGTAGTGTGGATACGTACAGTCTAAGAAGGTTCTGTCTAGGAGATTGGTATTTAAGTGGTCCAGTGTGACCCTCCAATCTTTCCTGGGAACCTTGAAGTTCTGTTTAGGAAAGAATAATCTTTCCTGGGAACTTACTTAGTGAGTACCATTCATTTCTACGGTAAAAATTCATCGAAGCAATGTCAGGAAGTAAGACTTCAAATTCTATCAGATATGAGGTGGAGAAATTTGATGGGAGAATCAATTTTGGCTTGTGGCAAGTTCAAGTCAATGATGTTTTGATTCAATCAGGATTACACAAGGTGTTGAAGGGCAGACCAATCCCTGAAGTCAGCAGTGATACTAGCGTGACTGATGAAACAAAGAGCAGATCTGTAATGAACGATGAAGATTGGGAGGATCTGGATTTGAGAGCAGTAAATACGATACGTCTGTGCCTTGCCAAGAATGTTCTTGCAAATGTGCATGGAATATCTACGGCAAAGGAACTCTGGAAAAATCTCGAAGAGTTGTATTAGACGAAGGGCGTCTCAAATCGGATGTACCTGAAGGAGCAGTTTCATACACTGCATATGAGTGAAGGTACAACTATTTCAGATTATTTAAGTGTTCTCAATGGCATTGTCTCTGAGCTAGAATTTATTGAAGTTAAAATTGATGATGAGGATCAAGCCTTGAGACTCATATAGTCTCTTCCACCTTCCTATGAGTATATGAAGCCTATTTTGATACATGGGAATGAGAAAATAATTTTTTCAGAGGTTACCAGTAAACTCTTTTCTGAAGAGAGAAGACTAGGCGGTGGAAGAAATGGTCCACCTGGGAACTTAGCATTGGTAGTAGCTGGTAATGGGAAGAAGAAAAACTCCATGAAGATGAAAGTAGTCTGCTGGGGGTGTGGACAATCTGGACACGTCAAGAAAAATTGTCTAAGAGCAAGAGCACGTTCGGCAAGTGGCTCCAAGTCAGTAAATGGAGATACTGGTAATGAAACTAACGTTGTGTCTCTCTCCATGGAAGACGATGTCTGTTAAAGGGACATGTACATCCTCATGGCATGCCGCTAATTCCCAAAGTTACCATGATAGAGGATGTGTTAATGTTAGTGGGTCCACAAGTTTGCACACAGGCATTGGTTTGGCATTAATGCAGGGTATGTGGTGGAAATTTATGTCGATGGCTGATGAACTTCCAGGAAAGCCAAACGTGGAAGTTGCACCATAATTTTTCAGTAAGGTTATTTTCGACATGGGCCAAAATTGAAATGCTTGGAATTGGTTTATTCTAAGTGGGTATGCTTTTATGGTGGAGCATGATAACGGAAGCTATGAAGATCTTCATTGCAGTGGAGCGTGGCTGTGGGACCAGCCAAAGTCGCAAGGTGGAGATTGCTGGGTTTGCTCCTTTGGAGTCCCACATCGATAGGAGAGAATTGAGGAGCAGGCCTCAAGGCCTATAAATAGGGCGCTTGACGTCTTAGTTAATTACACCAAGTCATAAGCTTAATTAGTAACTTGTGACTCTAAGAAAAGTCATCTATTAGCTTTTTCTTGTTAAAAGGAAAGAGGTGAGAGTTAAACTTTTACTAGTGGGAAAGCTTTGTATGTGTCATTTGGGGTGAGGAGGAAAATTGTATGATTGTAATAATTTTTCACATAGTGTATTTTCTTCTCTAGGTATGGTGGTTTTTCTCCTGTTTTTGAGAGTTTTCACGTAAATTCTTGTATTGTTATTACTTCTCTGTTTTTCTTCATATTTCACCAAAAAGTGGATCCTGGAGGTGAATTTAAGAGGTCCAAATTCCTAACAGTATGGTCTCTCAGACTGTTTGTTTGTAAAGAGTTCTATAAGTTAAGACCATACCAGTCACAAAAGAATTTGTGTACTGGTGGAGCCCCAACCGTGATTAGTTGGTTTGTAATCTGGATTTTTCCTATATATACTAGTCACAATTGTAACTTCGCTTTTATGAATGAATGCAGTCTATTTTTCATTAAAAAAAATAAAAAGTTATTGCTCTTTATAATATTTCAATGAGACTATTTATATCATTAACTATTTATTTTGAAGTATAAGTCAAGCATGCGATATTGCAATTCACGCATAAAATTAACCCACCTACTCAAGTAGGATGAAACTACCCTCAATTAGCCTTCGACATTCCACCTTGGCATTGACACTCCCATAGACATGGAAAAGAAATAAAAACAAAAACAAAAGCGAGGTGATAATTACCGAGATTGTGGGAAAAAAAAAAGTATTTACAAATTTGTTTATTAGAATACTAAATGCACCACTTGTGGTACCGAAGATAAAACTTAAACAGAATAGCACATGCGTAAACTAAAACGTATGAGAAAATCAAGAGAGAAAAATTACAAAAAAATGTTTTTACTTCACATTATTTTTTAGAATAAAAATAATAATTAAAACACAGAATTTATTTTAAAAAGAATAAAATAAATTCCTTCGCTGCACCTCTAGTTTCTTCTTCTTAATTCCTTCGCTGGCCGAACCTCTATCTTAATACACAACAGTAGTATCCTTCCATTTTAAGTCACAGGAGCTTCAAGCTTGCAAAATCAATTAAGTTTTCTTACTTATTTTAAAGTGTTGTTAATATATATGATATTTAGATGCTCTATCCTTCAAGAAAATGATCTTATCAGTGTAAAATGAGGACAAAAGTTTAGATGAAATGACAATGTGATTTCAAGGTTGGCCGGGTTTTTATATTTAATATATGTTTCTTTAAGATCATGCATGAATGTAAAGTTTATAGTAAATCTTAGAGAGAAATGTCATGGTTTTATGTTATGGAGTTTGAGGTATCATAGAAGGACAGATATTACTGAGAAATGGTTGTATAATTAATTTTTGGACTAAGATGAATTAATTAGCTTAAAACATGTTTGAGCTCTATAGATGAATGGTATATGTAATTGTATGCTAAAGTTGGAGTGCATTTTGGAGAAAAAAAAAATGATTTAGGTGTTGGGTCAAGGTGAGGAATGGTTCAAAAAATAAATAAGAAAGTTAATTTTTTATCATGTTAAATTTCATGGATCATAAATACATGTTGATTGCGATTACAAAAATCAAGTGGAAAGAACATTAGGGTTACATTTTGAGCATTTTTTAGAGTTAAAACTTCCCTATAAATTACAATGGTCATTCATTAATATTCTCTTTACAATAGGTTGATGTAGGCCCATAAGTTGGACATAGTTTAATCTTTGGAACATAGTTTAATATTTGGTACCATAATATTAATGAATGACCATTTCCCTGCTATTAAACTAACGGAAAATATTCTAACCATAAAGGGATTATACAAAGTAATTCTACAAACTGACGTATCTTGTTATGATTCATCATATTATAAAGTTATATTTATTGTAAACTAGATTTAACAGATTAAATGAAATTACGTCAATTTGTTTAAATTATTTTTATGTAATTTATTTATTACCCTAGCAGTAGATTCTACAAGAAGTAACTATCTATTTGTAAGAGAGCTCGTGTGTATTGAAAAACTTGAATATGTGAGACAGAAGCCCACAAATAGTTGGGAGTCAAAGCCATGGAGTAGAAACGGGACAAGTTCCAAGCATAAGCCCAAGCATTTCCTTTGTATTTCAAAGAGCCTGTGCCTGGATAAGTCTAGGATCGCGTCAGTGTAAGGCCCACTGACACACTATAATATGCTCATGTTATGGAAGCAGTGTCAATCATAATCCTCTGCCTGTAAATCATATTATATACATAAATCATATTATATACATAATTTTAAGATATATAAATCTTGCGCTATGCATTTATTTTTAAAAAAATAAATAAATTTGAAATCTACATAAAAAATCATATTTTTAATTGTGGACCTTACCTTTTTTTTTTAAAAAAAAATGAGTGTACAAAATTTGCACACTCTAAAATTGAATCTAGCATTACTCATAATTATTAGACGTCTGATCATATTATGTTACGTGCCCAACTAACATAAATAAAAATAACATTAATAACCTAATGTTTTAAGATAGGATAAGAGTATCATGTCATCTATATTATAAAAAAAAATAATATTTACAGTCGTGGAATATGTAAGTGTCGTATAATTTCTTTAAAAAAAATAATAACTACAGGACCTAGATAAAAAATAATAATAATAATTATGTAATATTTATGTACTACACGATTGTATATAATATTATTTATTATAAAAAGATACTAAAATACTAGAAATGAATGGATATACTTGGATAGCCAATGGCCCTCCCCATCGAGAGGGCAGGACTAAGAGAAAAGGACATCACCCACGAACACTTGCACGGCTCTAGCTGTCTCACGCGAATAAAACCAAATATATAATGTTTTTGAAGGCTTTGGTGGTAACCCCACTTGACAGCCTCATTCAACAAGATATTGATGAGCTTTTTAGGATAGAATTTGAATGGAATTGACATCTTAGGAAAAGTGATCTAATAAAAGAGGGAAAAGCACCAAACCAAGACATGACCACTTTTTTTTTCTTTTTTTTTTTAATTTTTTAATCAATGAAAGACCCAACCACTTGGATCAAAAGAGACTATACTCAATTACCAATAGTGGGATTATAAACCCCACCTGCCATTGACAAACAGTTTAGATCCGCCTTTGCTCTTTTGGAGGCATATAATTAATGGAATAAACTTTTTTGAAATATATTCAATGTGGGAGAATTAATATAAAAACGGATATAATTTTGCAAAATCTAGCATGATTTGTACAATATAAAGTAAGAGAAAATTACTTATAAGGTCTATGGTGTTTGTATTTTTTATTTCTTTTTTAAATTGGTATTTCTCGTTTTAAAAAAATTAAAATAAGCACCTATAGTTATTATAATCAAGTTTCAAATTGGTTCCTCCTTCACAACTCCTTTAATTTCTTGGCAGAAGAATACTCGTGTGGCAGTTGACCATCACGTCATGATTAATCTGAAGAAAAATTCTTCTCATTAGTTACTATTCACTACTCTACACCTCATATCCTAAGAAAAATACTTCTACACCTTATGAAAAAAGAAAAACTATAAGTGTAAGGTGTGAAAATGAATATTGGTTGATGCATAGAATTCTTCCAATAAAAAAATGACACGTAGCATATTCATACTGTTAGCATTAAAAAGATTTTTAAAATACATAGTCTAAACAGTAAAAAAAATTAAAGGAAAAAGTAAAATAGATAAAGAGTTTTAAAATAAAATACAGTAATAAGTTTGAGAAAATAAAAAATAATTAAAAAAATTGGAAAACATTTTTAAAAACGTAAAATAAAGAAATCATATCAACTTTAGAAAATCAACAAAATATAAAACTCGAAATTCCACAAAAACCAAAAAGGAAACAAAGTATATTTACTCTTAAAGTCCTTATCAATGGAGGTGATATGGATTAGAAAAAATCTATACAATCTCTTATTATTTACACAACCTCTACACATCATTTTTTTTTTCAATTTTTATTATTTTTTTCTTTTATTCAATATTTAATATATGAATAATGAATAGAAAAATTGAATTAGTTTAAAAAAATAAAGTAAAAAAAAATTAAAAATTTTAAAAAAATATGATGTGCGGAGATTAAAGAGATTGTGTGGCATTGCTTATGGACTAGGTTGAACTTTGACTCTAACCTATGATTTTTTTTTTAGTTTCGATACTCTTGGAGATTTTGATTTAGGAGTATTTTTTGTCTAATATTTCTTGATATAGAAAAGTCAAAAGATTATTCTAAATTTAGAGGTTCCCACTTTTCAATAATTATGAATCTTTGAAACTCACTCAATTATCACAAGAAATACTTTTGTCATTTAATTTCATTAACAGTTAGGACCAAACAGTATTTACTAAGATTTTATTCATGCATCATTAAGCTCAGTTTGGAATGAGAGGGGCTCTCAACCAATGTTTTGAATACTATACCGGATGTTGTACTGGTCAAATCACTGAAACAAAATATTTCAGTATCGGTATCGTTTCGTGTATCGTTTCGGGATAGTCGATATATGAATAAATTATATATATAAATTATAAATAACCTAATTTGAATTGGAGGTCAAAAAATGAACTACTAGTTTGAAAAAAAAATATTTCGAAATACAGGCCAGTACGGCCAGTATTTCTACCAGTACAAAATATATATAGTATCTATACCGGCCCAGTGGCCGGTACGGTACGGTATTAACAATACTGCTCTCAATCCATCTCATCTCATATCATCTCGCGAGTGACTCAGTGTGATATCAAACTGATCCAATTAAAAATGGGATAAATCGAAATCGTGTTAAATTGACTTGATTCAAATTATACTCAACTCTAAACATATTATTCTATCGGTCGTGTTAAAAAATGAATGTCCCTAAAAGAGTTTATCTTTTTTAAAACTATTGAATAATATAACATATTGGCCTTGGCCATGTGCCAAGCATGTGCATTAAGAAATTAGCAAAACGTGCTTCTTATTGATTTTCTAAAAAAATATATATATAATTGAGTTTTGTAAACTTTTAATAATTTTTTAATTTGTTTATTAGTATTTTAAGTTTTTTTTTTTATTCTCACAAGTTTTATATAAGTTATTTATATTATTTTTAACAATGTGACACTTCCAAAACAAATGATTTTTGTTTGTAAGATGCACTTGGGCTGCAAGAAGTAGATATTAAAAAAAAGGGTGGTTTTACATGTTGTGTAAAATACACACCAACGATGAAAATCAAAGTAAACAAGCGTATAATCAAACAAATACATGATACACAATTTATGTGATTCAACAACTTGCTTACGTCTACAAAACTGCAAAAATCTTATTAACAAAAAGAGATTACAATCACTCAATCTCGATTCATTCTCTCTCGGGCTTTTACTCTTTCACATTATATACACTCACTTGACTATTATCCACTATGATAATATGCTAAAAATCATACACAATAAGTCAAAATGTGACATATATATATATATATATAAACGACGCTGGAAATCTTAATTTGGTAAAAATTGGGTCCTTCGCTCAAGCGACATGTCGAGCACGCCTCGAGCAAACAGCCAGTCAATATTGTCTCGAGCGGTGTGTCAGGCGCAACTCAAACGAATACTAGGGTTTATGTTTCGCTCAAACTCACTATCGCGTGAGACTCAAGTGAACTCATGGATTGAGCTTCACTCAAGCACTAGGTCGAGCGATAGTCAAGCGAATTCTTTGTTTCTCAATTTTCCTGCTCACAAACCAGGCTCCATATACAACCTAACAATCTCACTTAGAGACTAGTTCTCCACATGCCATCCACTGTTTCCAGTCAAGCCCTACCACCTTTGCAGCTCACAACTTCCATCTTCAATTCAAAAGAAGCACTGAAGTCAAGCCTGACTTCAATCTCTTACGTACATCGTCCTTAGTTAGCATATCCACTGGACGATTCACAACTCACACACTGCATTAGGAGTATCCAGTCTCGAAATCGATCTTCACAACCTCATCCAACTTCCTTAGGCTTACATGAGAAACGACAAAACTGACTCCCTTTAGCTTTCTCATATGTTTCACATGATCAAGTCTACCTTTTTGCACTCTTGTATTTTCCTGCACATCACTGGATCCTGATGTTAAATACAAAGAATTAAATCTCTTACCATGCGCTAAGACTAGTGCACCTTTAGTGATCTTCAAAGCTCCTCCAGAGAACTCTACTACATAACCGCTATCATCATGCTGTCCCACAAAGATAAGGTTTTTCTTCAGATTTAGAACGTGTCTGACTTGCTGTAAAGTCCACACGCCCCTGTTTGAAAGTGTGATGCGCACATCACTCACTCCCACTACATCCAATGCCTCTCCACCACCTGCATACATCTTCCCAAGATTACCAACAACATAGTTTTGCATGATCTCTCAATGTGGGGTGTTATGAAACGAAACTCTTGAATCTAACACTCAATCATCAATTGGATTGTGCACTGCAAGAGTTGGGCATCATGTATTTCTTCAGCCACTACATTCACAGCATCATCCTCAGCACTTTCTTAATTCTTGTAGTTTCTCTTAATGTAACCCTGCTTGCCACAACTCCAGCACGTGATCTGCTGCTCAGATCTCGTCTTACTATTTCCCCTACTCTTAGAGCTTTACCTGTCATATCCTCTACCCCGATTGTCAACATTCAAGACCGATTCCGAACTCAAGAACTCACCTGAGTCTTTTCTATGTACCTTTTCAGCAAATATCATGTCACGTACGTCGTCGTGGTTCAGTTTCATCTTGCTGGTTGAACTATTTACAACCCATCCTCATGGCCTCTCAACTATTTGGTAGCGATGACAACAGAATCAACGCTCTAATTTGATAATCAAACTCAATTTCTACAAAAGACAGTTGATTTGTGATCGTATTGAATTCATTCAAATGTTGGGTCACAGACATACTTTTTGACATCTAAAAATCGAACAATTTCTTCGTCAGGTGCACTTTATTATTCGCCGACAGCTTTTCATACATACCTGATAAAGCCGTCATGAGATTCGCTGTGGTTCTCTCCTTACTGACATTGTGTGTCATTGTTTTGGACAAGGTCAGCTGAACAATCCCTAGAACCTGTCGATCTAACAGGGTCTACTCAGCATCATCCATGCTCTCTGGCTTCTTTCCCAATAGTGAAAGATGGAGCCTCTTTCCGTAGATATAGTTATCGATCTGCATCTTCCAGTACTCAAAATTAGTACTGTCGAACTTCTCGATCTCGAGTGCTTTCACTTTGTCTCTAGCCATCGTTCTTCTTCAGATTCGACATTAGCTCTTGATACCAGTTGCTGTGTAAAACACACAAACACCAATGATGGTAATCAAAGCAAACAAGCACACGATCAAGCAAATACACGACACACAATGTGCGCGGTTCTACAACTTGCTTACGTCTATGGACCTGCAAAAATCTTATTAACTAGAGAAGATTACAATCACTCAATCTCAACTCACTCTCTCTAAGACTTTTACTCTCTCACACAATCTGCACTCACTTGACTATTGTTCACTCTGATAATATACTGAAGAATCGTACATAATAAGTCAAAATATGACATATATATAGAAACGACACTTAAAACCCTAATCTGGCAAAAACTGGGTCCTTCACTCGAGCATGCCTCAAGCAAACAACCTATCAATATTAGCTCGAGTGGTGTGTCAAGTATAGCTCAAGCGAACTCATGGGTTGAATTTCGCTAGAACCCACTGTTGAGCGCAACTTTAGCGAACTCATGGGTTAAGCTTCGCTCGAGCGTTAGGTTGAGCGATAGTTGAACAAACTCTCTATTTCTCGATTTTTCTGGCTCACAATCTAGGCTCCACATACAACTCAACACTACAGTCACCGCTGGGGGTTCTCGATAGTACATTTTATCTATGCTTTTTTTTTGCTGTTTTTTCACATGTATTTTTTAATACTTTTAGATATTAAAAAAAATACAATATCATTAACAAACATTTCTTTAATTATTAAGTAAAAAAAAATATAAAAATCTTAGCGGGAGCCCACAGTGGGAAGAGTAGCATTATTATTTTCTTAATTTTTATATTTTTCACTTTTTTAAATAATTTTGGATTTTTAAATTGTTCCGATATCATCTTTATTATTATAATGATATGATATTTTTATACCACATATCGAAATTTAATTGGTTGACGCAAATCGTAGTTAATTATTAGTAATACAGAGAAAACGATGAAAAGATGTAAATTCAAAAAATCTAAATGAAAAATTAAATAGTAAAAAATTAAAAAATTGAAATTGAAAAAACAAGAAGGCTTTTACAAACCTAAAAAACAAAAAAACAAAAAAAAAAATCGAAAAATGATAGTCACGTAACTATTTTTATAATTATTTATACAATTATATATATTTTAAGATAGTGACGTTTTTATAAAATAACATATAAAACTAATCTCATTTTATATAAATATTTTTATTTTAAAAAATATGATTATATAAAAAATCGTAAAAATATTATGCGTGTATCATTATTTAAAAATGTATTGTTTTTGGAGACGGGCACCGCTAGAATGTTACAGACCACCGCATGCAAACTGACAAAACTATCGAGCATCTTTATTTCAAGCCATTTCATCTATGTCGATCCAAAACCCTTTGATATGGAAGCACAAAATAATTGTGATTTTACACATCAACATCAATAATTAATTTCAGGGCAAATCTTAAAAAATACAATCGCCATGTAGTAATCATGTTTACCTTCATCTCTGAAAAATCACTGTTTTTTCTTTCTTGATTCATTACATATTAAGTTAAGAAAAATGCAGAGCTCTCGCTGGAATTTTTTATTTTTATTTTTATTTTTTTACATAATAATTAAGAAATTATTTTTTAATAATATTATAAATTTTTTATTTTTTAAAAAAATACATGTAAAAAAATTTTAAAATACACTAATGGGAGCTCCAACGGTGACGGTAGAGCTACCCGTAAGTTAATAGCAGTTAGCATTTTTGTAATAACATGTGGGAAGAGAAGATACATGTTTGCTTGTGAGAGAAAAAAGAAGAAGAAAAGTGTTACTTTGTGTGAGAGCATTTGTCATTTTAACCTAATCGCAATGTTTTAAAAAACGTTGTTAATTTTATAAATTATTTTATAAAAATATTCTTTATTTAAAATAAGGATGATTGTATAAAAAATTGTGAAAATAATTGTACATATATCATTTTTGATGATTTATTTCTAAATTGAAAAATTTTATACACTCATACTATCATTTTACTTTTATTTTATTAATTATGATGTGACATATTTTTTATTAATACTTTTTTAATAAAACTTATTTCTATCCATTGTTTTCTTTTACGTTTTCATTCTCTTATAATTTGTTGGGTAGTTTAATAGCTTTTCCGTTGGAGATCGTACCGTTTTGGGTTTCAAGCAATTTCATTGCTTTAATGGATGTTAGTTTTAATGGCTTGTAACAACGCTTCCGTTTCTCTATGGTTTAACATGGCATTAATGGGTCGTTAGCTGCTTTATTTCATTTTATTCTTTTTACCGGTTACGTCTATCAACTATATATCTCCTTATACTTAAAAGTGGTTATAAACAGTTACATAAACAGTGATTTATATTTTACGCTTTTTACCTTGCGTCCCTCACTCCATCCGCATTCCTCCTTATAGCAAAACCACGGCAAAATCACAGTATAATCACTACAAAAATATCACAAAATCAAAAAATTACTGCACAAATCATCATACAAATCACCAAATCAACACACAGGTTTCACACAAATCACAAACTTTGACTGGAGCTTGGGAAGGAGGGAGAGTCCGTGAGAGAGTGAGAGAGAATGGGCATGCATGAGGCGTAGATCGGGACCATGAGTGGTTGGAGTAGGTCGATGGTGGCTAGAGGAGGCTCATGACGGTGGCTGAACATCGTGGGTGGCGGCGCACGGAGGTGGAAGTAGGAGAACCCATGCATGAGGGAGGTGGACTTCGTGAGGGCAAATGACAGGGAGATGGAGGCCGAGCTCGCTGGAGGAGAATGGCCGGTGGGAGGGGAGGCTACTTTGGAGGTGGTGGCGCCGGAGGATGGTGCACGGCAGCGTAGCAACATCAAGCCCATTCGAGCTGTGCACAGTCGAAAGAGAGGAAGAAAGAGTGTGAGAGGGAGACCGGTGTGGGGGGACTTGCCTGAGTGAGGTGGTGCCGGTAGAAGGGATGGTGAGGCTCACCGGCGCACGGTGGCGCTGGGCAAGGCAGAGGAAGAATCGGCTTGGAGAGGGGGCAGCGTACCGCATATGCGTGAGTTAAGGGAGGAGAGAGAAAGGGGAGGGAAAAGTGAGGGAGAAGAAAGAGGTTATGGGTATTTATCCCAGTCCCTTTGTCTTGGAGTCTTTAAAATAATCTAACAGTAGAAGATTAAAATATTAATTTAAAATACATAAACATTAATTTAATTAAAAATACTAAAAAAAATTAAGGAAAAATATTATTTAAACTAACACACAGGAAGATTTGGGTTTAATAAAGTGTGGGAAAATACTATAAAAAAATAAGAAAACAAAATTCAAGAGAGCACAATCGTAATTATAACAAGTCATATAGGGGCATAAGCGGCTCAGAAAGTGTCAAATAAAAATAAAATCATATAAATAATTAGAATTTTTAATATAATTTAAATTTCATAATATTCTAAATTAATTAAAATTATTTAAATAAAATGATTTTCTACCATTATAATATTTTTGGAGTTTTTAAAATAAAAGAGACTTACTTTAATGATGAAAAAAATGTGAGAACAATATAGAAATAAAAGATTCTGTATTTTTTTAGTACTCCCTAAGTCATTGAATAGTATGATTATTCATATATTTTGCTAAGAAAACTATTACTAGAATATTTAAAATCTTTTAATTTTCATATTACTCATATTACTGTAATATTTATTTTTGCAATTTTCATATGAGTTTTTGTGGCTTTACATATAGACTGCTACTTTGAAGGAATTAACTCAGAATTTTACGATTGAGTTCTTTTTCGTTTCCTAACCATAATGTGTTTTTCTCTATTGATACATATTCTTTTGCACTCCAATACTGTGTTTTTCTCTATTGGTTTCGCTATTTTTAAATTTCATTTTACCACTACTCGTTTTTTATTTTCTTCGGTTAGATTGCTTCGATTTATGTAATGAAGTACTATCATCATCACATAGATTCTCCTCTTCTTTTTTCACTTGTTACGTGCAGAAACTGAATTCATAAAAGATTCTCCATATACCACTTATTTTGCTTATAATTACGTGTTTTTTTTTTTTTTACAACACAAAACATGTTTATATTTTACAAAACAACTTATTTTGCATTCAACCGGGCAAATGTGCCTCGCACATTGCCCAACTGCTAGTATGTATATAAGTGTATAGTCTTGCAGTTAAGTACGTAGAGAGGAATATACTTTGAAGAAAGTGTGATAAGAATAACAAGTTTAGTGAATATATATTTTTTAGAGTATTTTCATATAAAAGAAAGATGTTCTTTTGAGTGGAGCTTTAGGCTCAACTACTTGTGTAGAGTAGGCTTGAGTCATACGACGATCAGTTGGACTGTTGTATCCTAGAAGAGTCAAGTCAAGAGGAGTTCTGCTGCACCGATTACATTTGAGATTTTGTACACCGCAGATGGCTTGAATCTCCTTAAAGAGAGCGATATTTCCGTGTCTCAGTCTAAACTGGCTTCGTCTTAATTTTATTTTAATTGTAATTTTTATTATATTATTGTATATTTTCACTAATATTTTTCACTATTAAATGATTATTTATTGCATACTTCTTTATTATTTAATGGTGATGAATGTGCCACATATTATTTAGTATGATCAAAATAGAATGAGAATGTAATGTATAACATTACTCTTCTAGATTGAATACATTTACCTATTGGAAGAAGGGTATGGACCGTATGGTTACCAAAATGGTCCCATCGAATTACAATTAAAATCAAGGACAAATTTGGCGGAAGCTTCGCCTAAAGGAAATGGCCAAAATTAATAAATGAAAGCTTATTACTTTCTAGTTTCTGCTGCTTACTGATGAATGTGTGCAGAGCCAAGGAAAGCCATAGCTGAACAAGCACCAGCTCTGCGGCATGCTCAAAGGACAGGACGGCCTTTAGAGTACCACCATAAGTTACCAAAAATTAATATTAACAAGTAAAATCTTTTGTAGTAAATTTAAAAGAATAATATTATATACAGTTTTAAAATAATTAAAAAATAATTTTTTTTACATAAATATCAGATTTATTTATTTTTTTTTGAAATGGGTATGCAATAACTGCACAATATGCATACTCCATACTTATAAATATCATTTCTCAATATAAAAATCATTCCTGTAATTTTTCTTTCCTATATATTCGACTTTATTTGTTGCGACACGTGGCTTATGCATTTTGTTAATGGATACAGTAGTCTATAGATGTGTGATATAAGAATCAAAATGATCGAAATTGATTAATCAAAAAAAAAAAATGATCGAAATTGAGAGTATAGGAATTAGAAGTTAAAAGTTAATAGTAGGGAGTAATCCGTCAAATGATGAAATCACACAAACTATTTTGTTATTTAATCTTTTTTTTTTTATGTGGTTGTTTTTTGCCGGTGAATACTAAATTACTCATATTTCACAACCAACTAATATAATTGTGTCATTTTATTAAAAATAATTTTAATTTTCCAAGAATAGTCTCAATTTGAAAGTGAGATGTGAAAGAATGGTAAGTTTATCATTTTCCTACTTAATTATGGGTGTATTTGTGCTGTTGTTTTTGTGTTTGAGCTATTTTATTAAGATATCATAATTTTATTTCTTTAGTTCAAAAAAAAAAAAAAAAGGTTTTAAAGTTGTAATGTACACTTTGAAGTCCACTATTTTCAATCCCGTACCGTACTGGCTGGTATGGCCGCTATTTATTGTACCGACCATTGGGCTGGTACAAATATCATATATGTTTCGTACCGGCCTATATTTCGGCTTATACCGGTCGATATTTCGACCTTTAATTTATTTTTTTCAAACTACAAGTTTATTTTTTGAACCTCAATTTAGATTGGGTTATTTCTAATTTATATATATATATGTATTTATATATAATTTATTCATATATAGACTATTATTTTGGAATATAATTTATATATATTTATATATATATAATTTATTTATATATTGACTATCCCGAAACGGTACACAAAACGATATCGGTAACGAAATATTTCGTTCCAGTACCTTGACTGGTACGACATCCGGTACGGTATTCAAAACATTGCTTTGAACAACTATTTTTATGGCTCCATTCGGATAGTGATATGAGATGAGATGGTTCTAGATGAAAATTAAAAGTTGAATAAAGTATTATTAAAATATTATTATTATTATTTTGGGATTTGAAAAAATTGAATTATTTATTATATTTTGTATGAAAATTTAGAAAATTTATAATGATGAAATGAGATGAGATGAAATACTTTCACTATTTAAATAGGACTTAATGGAAAAACTATGCTTTGTATCTTTCAAATTATCATTAATTTTATTGTGGAAGTGGGATTTTGAATGCTTGACATATATTAGGATGGTTTCAACAATATAATAAAGAAGGAAAATGATACACGTACATCTATTTTCACAACTCTTTACATAATCCTGTTTTGAACGAAGAGTATTTGTTTTATAAAATAACTTATAAAAATAATATTATTTTGTAAAAATACACTCAATTTACAATAAAAAGAAAATTGTAACGTGCACTATCGTTTAAGACTTGTCTACATGGACAGAAGGTGACAAGCTATGAATAGACTATGGTAGATAGGATGGTTCCAAGCCTCAGTACTATGCAAGTGAGGATTGGAAGTTGTGATTTACACCATGCAATGTGTTTATCAAGATTCGGCTTGTCACTTCGATTGAACTTTCCCAAGTGTTAATGTACATTTCACAAAATTGCCTGTTGAAATGCACATTGTAACGATGGTAGGAGTTTGGAGTGTAAAATGTAATTTAATTTAAATTTTAGATTGATCATATTACATCGGCCATTGACCATAAAATGGTGCAAAAGATAAAACTAATGCATTAATGGTTTGTTTGGACACTTAGAATATCTCAAAATATCGGTAAATTATAGTGAAATGATTTAAGTTATGATATTTTATTGAGTTCTAAAAAAGAAGAGAAAAAAATTGAATAAAAATATTATAAAATTATATGATATTCTTTTTGTTTTAAAATTTAAAAAAGCTGTATTATTTTTTATATTTTGTTTAAGAATTTGGAAATGTTGTAATGATTACATGAAAATGTTGAAGGTTTGAAATGAAAAAGTATTTTGTATTTGAGTGCTATTTAGAAAGTAAATATTAATAATAGCTGAAAACACTGGTATTCCCAAATTAACTAGCCCTAAAGAAGTTCTTAGAAGTTAATTTAAGTGATGGTAGTGTTCAACTCAAGTTCGTGGATCCATGAAGCTAGTAATTTAGATTGCAAATTATAAAATTCATATTAATTTGATAGTGCAGAGTTTATTGAGAGAACCAAGGTTAATACATATGAATTTAGAATAATTTGTTTTCAAAAACCGTTAGATGATAGTGTTATATATATGATGCATATTCATAGATTAAGGGATGAAAAAAAAATTGATTTAGCTATGATAACGATTATACAAAAAAAAAAAAAATGTTAAATACAATTCTAGTATGTGTAAGCCTTGCGCATTTCATTTAAAAAATTATAGGGTTCAATATTAAAAAAATAACTTTTTCACATGAATTTTAGATTTGTTCAATTTTTTAAAAAGAGTACGCGAGATTTACACACTATAAAACTATAAAAAATATCTCTTTTTTCTTTTAGGTCGAACCTATTCCTTTTTTGGAGTATTCAATTTTTCTCAAGATCATCGAAGTATCACTATTCTCAAGGACTTTGTGGAATTGGATAACAATTTCGGTCATATAAAATAATGCCAAGATGGGCTAATTATGACATTTTAAAAAAACACAAATGTGAATTATAATAATGAAAAACGCTTTTTGCAACCGACCTATGCAATCGGAGGAGAGTCTCCACGTCATTAAATGAAACGTTGTGTTTTATTTTACATTGCAGCAACCAGAAAAGAAAATAAGAGTAAGTCAGACAAAGGAAATGAATGGTAGAAAAAAAGAGAGACTTAGAATGGCATTGATCAGCACAGACCCATTAGCATCGATCTCCCTCTCTCCGGTCCTGATCGTCTTAGACCCATCGTGATCATGTAGCCAGGTTCATCACGAACTCTAAAAATCTCCTTTAATATATGCAAAACTTCTTGTATTGGCTGATCTCGGCATTTATGGGTTGCTTCCACTCTTTTGTCTTTTTCATAGTCTTCTTCCTTTCCTTCGAAATGGGTTTCGGCATGGCTTCAGCACTACCTTTCCATCGAAATGCCCTCACTCAAACAATGTTCGTCTTTCCAAATAATTGAAATGCTTACAGTATAAATTCTAGACCTAGAACCGCCCCAAAAAATCTTGGTGGAAACAACGATATCAGAGTGCGGCAACAGAGATTTAGCCTCCTTGACGTCGAGTTGGCATGGTTGTCGAAGCTGACCCATGCCCCATACGAGAGCTGGCTCACCTTCAGCCCCAAGTTCTTGTATTGCATTTTTTTTTCTCGCTTCTTCGAGTAGAATTGTTTTGCTATGCTTGAGGAAGGAAAGTGACTTGATGTTTATCTTCGAACTTTTATTTCTTGTACTTCCGGCCATTTACATTGCAGTAGGCAAAGGACCATTTTTATTACTTTTGAGAGTCTCGGCTTGAGTCTCCAACTGTTTTGATTTGCTCTGCTCTTTTAATTTCTCTGACAAATGCTGACGTGGCAGTCAGCCGGTTGCAAGGCGATTGCATACTCCGGTTGTACGTAGCAGTTCTGTATAATAATTGGGTTAGATTGGTTCTAGGTCCAGAATTTATACTGTAAGCATTTCAATTATTTGGGAAGAAAAACGTTGTTCGAGTGAGGGCATTTCGATGGAAAGGTAGTGCTGAAGCCATGCCGAAACCCATTTCAAAGGAAAGGAAGAAGACTATGAAAAAGAAAAAAGAGTGGAAGCAACCCATAAATGCCGAGATCAGCCAATACAAGAAGTTTTGCATATATTAAAAGAGATTTTTAGAGTTCATGATGAACCTGGCCACATGACCACGATGGGTCTAAGACGATCGGGACCGGGAGAGGGAGATCGATGCTAATGGGTCTGTGCTGATCAATGCCATTCTAAGTCTCTCTTTTTTTCTACCATTCATTTCCTTTGTCTGACTTACTCTTATTTTCTTTTTTGGATGCTGTAATGTAAAATAAAACACAACGTTTCATTTAATGACGTGGAGACTCTCCACCGGTTGCATAGGCCGGTTGCAAAAAGCATTTTTCATAAGAAAAATACTACTCTTACTATTTATTCTTACTATTTGGAGTTATTGTTGTGAATTTTTATTTTTATTTTTAATTTTTTTTACTTAGTGATTAAGGAAATATTTTTTAATAATATTGTGAATTTTTTATTTTTTAAAAAATACATATAAGAAAAAGTAAAAAAAAAAAAAAAATTGATAATATAACTAACGGTAGCTAGCTCCTAGCAGGAGCTAGGAGAGGTGGCGGTAGAGCCACCCAAAGAATAATTTATTTGCTCGTATTACAGAAGAATACATGAATATTTCACTTTGTGCTTCCAACTATATATTATTGAAAAATAGAATAATCATTCTAGTCATTATCAAATGGTTAAATAATATGCAAATAATAATATGAGAATTAGAGGAATAAAAGGTTCATGCAATTGTTAATCATGTAACATTAGCAATAATAACATCATAATGATAATGCTAGTAATATAAAATCAAAAGATATGATAATCATATGAGAACTCGAAACATGTTATTTGCAAAGGCTAATAGCATATGCATCAATTATAATCATGGTCAATACCCACAATGAAAGAAAAAGTAAATAAAAAGTGGAATTTCTACGAAATTACAGAAAATTTTATTTAAGTCGATAAGTAAATATAGTGCAGCGACCGTATAAAATAATAATACAGTATATAATAAATTCTAATAAGAGGGTCGGATCGAATCAAAAGTCAAAAAGAATAAAAAAAATTCATGTATAATAAAAATTAAAAATATGAAAAGGATTAAAAATTAAAACTAAAAAATTAAAAACGATAAATTAAAATTATTAACGGATCGTCCGGCAAATGGAGAGGCTCCCCATTTATTATTTTAAATTATTCTAATTTTTTTTATTAACATTTAAAAAAATTTAATAATCATTTTTTTTATAAATAAAAACTTGTCATGTAAATGGCTTTGACTTGCAAGTGAAAGAACTATATTTATTTGAAAAATGCTACTCTCAATTACAGTTGGGTCTTGATTGGATATCTGACATTTTTTTTATTTAGTGATTAAAAAAATATTTTTTAATAATGTTGTAAATTTTTTTTAAAAAAATATTTAAAAATATAAAAAAATATATTTTTTTGCCCTTATCTCTCGTGCTAGCACTACTCTATTTATTTAGAGATGATAGACGTTGACAGAGTAAATTTTGGGTGCAAATGTTCCAAAATTAGAAATTAAGATCTTAAGGCCCGTTTAGATAGTGTGTTTCATATCATCTTATCATTATAATTTTATCAAAATTTCACATAAAATATAATAAATAATTCAATTTTTTCAATTCACAAAATAATAATAATATTAAAAAATAATATTTTAAAAATATTTTATTTAATTTTTATCTCAACTCAACTCATCTCAACTCACTATCCAAATTGCATTTTAGTATCAAAATTCCGAAACATAAAACAGTTTGGTCAAAATTTTCCAATAACAAATCTAATTTTTTTTCACAGTTCATCTCAATTCATCTCATCTAATCATTACAATTTTCTCAAATTTTCATACAAAATAAAATAAATAATTTAATTTTTTTAAATTCTAAAATAAAAATAATATTAAAAAATATATTCTAACAATATTTTATTTAATTTTTTAATTTTAATATCTCTCAACTCATCTTATTTTATCTGTAAAAACAATTTATGTCAATTCTAACATTTTAATGCTTTGTTATCTTTTTCCTTTCCTTTTTTTTTTTTTTTTTTTTTTAACTTCCGTTTTCAATTTCTGGTGGAGGGTAGATGAGTGGGTCTCTTCCCCCCATGGTCCATAGAACAAACGACCTTTTTGTTTTGTTTTGTTTTGTTTTCTGTCTTAAAACACCAGTAATCAAAGAAGTAAACCATATTTATCTTCATCAACAAAGATCCTTAACAAAATATGTAGCGCAGGGCATAAGGTCAAAGTAGCACAAAATGCTTTTTTTCTCCGACATTATGCATCTTTATGGAAGAGAATAGTCCCACGTAGACTTCCACTTTCTGCTGCTTGCACTCATCTGCAATCATCTGCAAAGTAATGGGTCAAACCAAAGCACGGTCTTTCCATAGCCTAAACCAAGTGGGGCCACGGAAGGGACTAAACTGGAAATTAGAGAGAGAGAGGTGGTGGAGTGTGAAACAGAGGGCATTCAATGCGGACATCTTTGTATTCGGTATGAGAGTAAATGCGAACACCGATGGGTTGCGAAGGATTTGCCTTTAGTATGCCCTGCTGCTACAGGTCTTAGACGAGGAGAGAGAGAGGAAAAGTGGTTGGTGTGGTTGTACTAAATAGTAGGGGAGGAGTTGTTGAAGCAATTTTTGCTGCTCCGTGGTTCTTCTCCGGCTCAGTTTCTGTTTTTGGGTTCAAGTCTGGGTCTTCCTGGGTTTTAGAATTTCTTATTTCCATTTTGTTTTTCTGGAATCTGTCCAAAAAATCTAATGAAAATGTGTTTTAGGAGTCTGTGAGATCTTTCCCTCGTAAAAATCCAATCTTTGGTTATAAAATTTGGATTCTGGGCTCATCAACTTTTGTGGAGGATATTTTGTTTGTTTATTTTAATGGATATTCCATAACGTTGGTATTGAATTTGAATGGAG
Organism: Juglans microcarpa x Juglans regia; assembly: GCF_004785595.1. NCBI lineage: Eukaryota > Viridiplantae > Streptophyta > Magnoliopsida > Fagales > Juglandaceae > Juglans > Juglans microcarpa x Juglans regia. The sequence goes on from NC_054609.1 coordinate 7,422,276, forward strand.
GGAGCCTGCCCATGAGGGATGCTAAAGCTGGAATTTCTCTGATCGCCATTAAAGGTCTGCTTCTAATAATATGACACTTTTTTTTTCTTTTCACTTTTTTTTTTCCTCTTCTTTAAGACCAAGCGTTGTTGATCTCTCACTAAAGGTCTGGGTCTTAAAAGGAATGTTCGTTGATTTTTTTTTTTTTTTTTTTTTTTTGTTGCTTTGAATGTATGAAAGGTGATAAAGTAAAGGCACCTCGGCAGTAGACCTAAAGTTTGAAATGTATGCGACTGAGACTGAACTTCTGCGGCAAACGATTTCATTTTGAAAAGAAAACAGAAATCCTATTTGCTTTGCGTTCAAGGTCGAGAGATTGGCTGTGGGAAGAGAGGGAGATAGGCATGCATATGTCACTATGGAAGCCTATAACCCACTGTGCCGCCATAATCATGGACAAGAAGAGCAGGAGGAGGGAAGGTCCTGGTTTGACGGGAGAAAGGAAGCGAAATCCCTCATCGATTCTTCGGCAATTGCAGGAGAATAAGCTCAGAGAGGCTCTTGAGGAAGCATCTGAGGCCGGTTCCCTTTCGAAATCCCAAGATATTGATTCCTCGGAGCCTTCCAACCAAGCGGGTGGTGGTCTCGGGCGCTCTAGATCCCTTGCTCGCCTCCATGCCCAGAAAGAATTCTTGCGTGCCACGGCTCTCGCGGCGGAGCGAAGCTTTAGCTCAGTGGAGCTCCTTCCTAGCTTCCGGGATGCCTTCAACAAGTTCCTTACAGCGTACCCCAAGTTTCAATCCACGGAAAAGATTGACCAGTTGAGGTTGAACGAGTATGGCCACTTAACAGAATCTTCCGCAAAGGTATGCCTTGATTATTGTGGCTTTGGCCTCTTATCTTACCTTCAAACTCAACAATATTGGGAGTCATCGGCATTTACTTTGTCAGAGATAACTGCGAATCTGAGCAACCATGCCCTTTATGGAGGTGCCGAGAAAGGTACCGTAGAAGACGATATTAAGTGTAGGATTATGGATTATTTGAACATCCCTGAAAATGAATATGGACTTGTTTTTACTGTTAGTAGAGGTTGTGCGTTTAAGTTGCTTGCTGAGTCTTACCCTTTCCAAACAAACAAGAAGTTGTTGACCATGTTTGATCATGAGAGCCAGTCCGTGAATTGGATGGCTCAGAGTGCCAAGGAGAAAGGTGCCAAGGTTTCAAGTGCTTGGTTTAAGTGGCCTTCCATGAAACTCAGCTCCAGAGAGCTTAGGAAAAAAATTGCAAATAAGAAGAGGAGGAAAAAGGATTCTGCAGCTGGGCTTTTTGTATTTCCTGTACAGTCAAGGGTAACTGGGGCCAAGTATTCCTACCAGTGGATGGCACTTGCTCAGCAAAACAATTGGCATGTATTGCTTGATGCCGGTTCATTGGGTCCTAAGGACATGGATTCTCTTGGGTTGTCCCTCTTCCGGCCAGATTTTATTATCACCTCGTTCTACAGGGTATTTGGCTCTGACCCAACTGGGTTTGGATGCCTTCTGATAAAAAAATCTGTGATGGGAAGCCTGCAAAACCCATCCGGGCATACTGGGTCAGGAATGGTGAGGATTCTCCCGGTTTTTCCTCATTACCTTAGTGATTCGGTGGATGGCCTTGATGTTTTGGCCGGAATTGAAAATGATGCATTAAATGGCAATGAAGAATCAATACCTGAGACACATGGGGGGCCACAGATGCCTGCCTTTTCAGGTGTATTCACTTCCAACCAGGTAAGGGATGTCTTTGAGACAGAGATGGAACAAGATAACAGCTCAGACAGGGATGGGGCTAGCACCATTTTTGAGGAGGCTGAGAGCATTTCAGTTGGCGAGGTTATGAAAAGTCCAGTTTTCAGTGAGGATGAATCGTCGAACTATTCATACTGGATTGATTTGGGTCAGAGTCCATTCGGCTCTGATGGTTCTGGCCAATTGACAAAACAGAAAGCAGGGTCACCCTTGCCGCCATCGTGGTTTTCTGGCACAAGAAGCAACAAGCAAATCTCTCCAAAACCAACTTCAAAAACATTAAAGAGCCCAATATATGATGACAGGAGGGTAAACCTCAAACTGCATGAGGATCCTATGTTGTCCTTTGATGCAGCTGTTTTATCAATGTCTCAGGAGCTTGACCGTATTAAGGAGATTCCTGAAGAAGAGCAGTTTGCTGACGCAGATGCCTCTCAAAGTAGTGAATTTTATGCAGAGTCTCGGCCAGTTGAGATCCAAGAGCCTGAAATTAGAGAAGATCTGGTTCAGAGTGATACTAAGTTGAGATCTATTGCAAATGGATCCAGATTGAAGAACCAGAACTCCAGCAATTGGCATGATAATCGTGAGAAATCCTCGACCTCCAAAATATGTCAAGAAGTGAAAGACAGTGCAATAAGAAGAGAGACAGAAGGAGAGTATAGACTGCTTGGAAGGAGGGAAGGGGACCGATTTGCTGGCGGTAGATTATTTTGTCTGGAAGATGGGGACCGGGTTGCAAGCATGGGCCATAGGGTGTCTTTTAGCATAGAAGACAACCACAAAGAAGGTCTGAGCCACTTGTTTGAGTCTGGAGAAGTATCTGGGCCTACCCTTGTTGATGATGATTCTGTCAGCGATGGAGAATATGGTGATGAGCAAGAGTGGGGAAGGAGGGAGCCTGAGATAATTTGTCGGCATCTTGACCATGTTAATATGCTGGGTTTGAATAAAACTACCCTCAGGCTACGGTATCTAATCAATTGGCTTGTTACCTCATTACTTCAACTCCGGTTACCTGGCTCAGATGAAGGAAAAGGAGAGCCTCTTGTGCAAATATATGGCCCCAAGATTAAATATGAAAGGGGTGCGGCTGTAGCTTTCAATGTGAGAGAGAGCAGTGGAAGAGGGCTTGTCCACCCAGAAATTGTCCAGAAGTTGGCTGAGAAAAATGGAATTTCTATTGGCATTGGTATCCTTAGTCACGTTCGAAGAGTGGACAATCCAAAACAGCCTTGTGGATCTGACCTTGAGGATACAGACTTGTGCAAACCAATGGCTAATGGCTGCCAAGATGGTAAAAATGTGTTCTTCAGAGTTGAGGTTGTTACTGCATCTCTCAGTTTTCTAACAAACTTTGAAGATGTTTATAAGATGTGGGCTTTTGTGGCCAAGTTTCTTAATCCATCATTTGCTGAAGGTGGTGAATTATCTCCAGTCCCAGAAAGTCCAGAAACTTAGGACTGGGAGCTTGTATCCATGTTTTAGTTTTTTTTCCCCCACCAGTGCCTTTAGCTATGCAGGAGAGAACATGCTGGAGCTTGAACTTTCTGAGCTGAAATTTGAGACAGGGAAATAGGAGATGTTGAACCAAAGAGGATAGGTTGTGAAGGTATGTTTTGTTCGGTCCTTTTTATTTTTATTTTTTATTTTAAAATTGCTTCATAAAAGCTTTTGCTTAGTGAGATGATGAATTTTTTCATTCTTCTTGTTATATCTATCAATGTATTATTATTATTTTCTTTTTTTTTGCAACATTTAAGTAGAGTTTGCTCAAAAATCATCTGAGCACAGGAAGTAATGTGGAATTTGAAAGAGAACTGACATTGGTCTGTAAACAGCTTCCAATATGTGCAATATATGTTAGATACAACTATATCTTGGAGAAGAAACTCAAATATCATGTTCTATTCTGTTTTATCTTTTTCCCGTGTGCCAATTTTTTTTAGAAGAAATAAATAGATTGTTCTATGCTATCTTGTCCCTTTTTCCAGCTTGTTACATTTTTGTTGATTTGGTCAATCGGGTAATGCATTGAGTTGATATTAGCTTGACCACTACTGTGAAATCTTGTTGAATTTTGCTCCCGTAGTCTAGTTTAGGGCAGATTAAATGCTTCTGTGGAATGAGTAGCTTTCGAAATATTCCGTCTGGGAACAGAACAAGTGCATTCATCTGCAAATGGGTAGGTTTGGCTGGTTGGTCCATACAGAAACAAGTAGTTAGAGAATGGTTCGTCTTTGTGACTCCAATTTTGTCAGATCATGTGTTATTTTCGAGTTAGGCAGGTGGTTCGACTTGTCTATACTTTCATCGATCTATCTCTTTCCAATCAATGACTACTCCTTGACCTACAAACAAATTTAGAATCCCTCTCCTTTTGTAATGGCTTTTGTCTTGATTATGTTGTGTTCAAGTTGATTGATTCTTTGTCAAACTCGCATCTCTCGTCTTTTTCATGGAATGTCAAAAATACGGAGGTGTCTTTTGGTACTGACACTCCCATGGCTTTAACCTGGATTTGGTGGCTTTTTCTACACCAGCCCATTGTAGCTACCATAACTATAAGAAAATAGGTTATTATTGAACTGGTCATAATAATATCCGAGTTCTTGTGGCCATGAATATTAGCACCAAGTCTCTCTTGATTATTATTTTTCATGCTAAATCAGACAGGTGGACTAGAGCAAAGTGAAACCATTCAAGTTCCTTGAAATTTGGAAGGAAAATACCGTTGACATATGGATCATAAGCTAGTAAGATTCCCTTTTAGATACAGCACACAGCCAGACTAGACTGATCTCTTAAGAAAGTGGGGTTTGAATCAGCAAAGGAGACTGGTTCTGGCTTCCAAGGGAACTTGGCTAATTTACTACAAAGATGGACAAAAACACAAGGGTTGTTTTACATTGCCTATCTATCGTTACCACTGCCTTTGTTATGCTTTTACCTCTTACCAAACACGTAAAATACAATTGCTAACAAATGAGCTTCTTGTCTTTTTTTCTTTTCCTTGGCTTAATGAACTTCTTGTCTGTTTCTTTTCCTTGGCTTACTGAACTTGTCTGTTTTTGTAGAAAATAACACTTCAAGAAATATGACTTTTTGGGTACTCTCGCTGAGAATTTTGTGTATTTAAGTTGGCTTTTTGGCTTAGGTTCAATTCTGGCTAGAATTAGACCTATTGGATGGGGGATATGTATCCCTTAACAAGATGGAACTTAGATGTTCTTCGTCCAACAGATCTTAGTTCCAACACAAGTCAAATCCTTGAAGTTTGTCAACCCATTTTTTTTAAAGATATATATGATTGTGACACCCAAGTATGCACGCAATCTTGTTGCTTTTCTCAAATTTTTGTTCGAACTCTCAACTTCGGATAGAATTTAAGCGGATCTTCAACATGCTATTTGCAGCGAAGAGGTGATTTTCTTCTGCCAAAATCCCTCTAAAACCTGTAAAAGCACTCCTTTTGTGCAGTATGCATGGCAAAAATCCCTCTAAAACTCGAATATAACACGATATTAAGGATTTGTATGAATAGTGAGATTAGATGATTATAGATGAGTTGAATAAAATATTATTAAAATATTATTTCTTGATGAGAAAGGGTATTTGCAACTTTGTATTGTGCAACTACTGTATAATTGTTTTGAAAATTATGAATAAAATATGAGATTTACATAAAAAAAATTAATTTTTTAATAATAATCTCTACTCTTTTTCTTCAAAACGGTTTCGTGACGTTTACACACTATGTATGAATTTTCTTATCGTATTTGTATTTGCATTAATCTGACTTTTTAAGGCAGTTGAATGCTATCAACACAGAATCCAGATCTAAATCCGGCTACATCACTTCTGGTTTTCATCATAAGCTTTTCGAAAGCTTTGACTTTGATTATTTCTTTATCTACACGTTAATCTTACAAAAATGATTTTACGTGCTGAAGTGTCAGTTACTTTTATTTTGAGTTGAATTCATTAGTCAACTTTTTATTGACATTGCCGTTACCAAGTCAACGTATAATTTACCTTTTTGCAAAAGAATAGGATAGTGCTACAGCCCCGCTGGGGTCTAACATTGTTCCTTCAAGCGTTTTATTTTAGATTATTTATTATATAGATTTTTTAAGACTTTTACATATTTTAAAAAAATAAAATAAATTTAGAACATTATTAAAAAATACTTCTTTAATCAAAAAGTAAAAAAATCATTAAAAAATATTTTCTTAATCATGATGTAAAATAAAAAAATAGTTTTTTATTTTATTTCATGATTAAGAAAGTATTTTTTAATAATATTATGAATTTTTTTTTATTTTTTTAAATATTTAAAATTATTAACAAAATCTATATAAAAAAAGAATTAAAAAAACACATAAAAAAAATACACTAATGCAAGTGGTAGCTCCCAGTGAGTTGGGAGTGGGACGCTTAGCATTTTCCAAAAAAAAAAGATGAAACGTTCCATCCAAAGATGTTGAAAGATATTGTTGATGAATTGCAACTAATGACCAAGATATCTTTGTGATGGCTTAAGTTGTTTGGATACAAGAAGTTTCTCAACTCATTTTTTCTTATTTAATCATTAGAATCTTTTAAAACTCTCACATAAATTACAGTAAACAACTCAATTTTTTAAAATCTCAAAATAAAAATAATATTTTATTTAATTTTCAACTTTTATTTAATATCATCTCATCTCAACTTGCTATTCAAACATTTTCTACTTAGGCTGAAACCTCCCAAAATATCAATATTTTATTAAAGTTTAATTCTAAAAGATGTTTTTTTTCTATACAATGTAGATTTATTGAAAAAATTAATTATCCGCCTCCAAAAGAGAAATCTATAACTTTTCTTCCTAAACCAATTTTTATGGTTTGCTCCTGTTTGTATGGAATTAAATAATTCGATGATAAATAATGGATAATAAATGATTTTTCAATAACTTAATGCCATATCCGGATTTGATTTGCCACGTAACATTGTCATCCATTAATGGCAGTATACAACCTTCTTTTTTTTTCTAAAAAAAATATATTTTAGAATTTCATCTTAAGTAAGATTTTAAATAATAATGTTTAAGAAAATATATTTGTAACCGTAAATTGTGCAACCGATATGTAATCGTTTTGAAAAAAATGAATAAAACATGGACTCACATGTAAAAACTTAATTTTTTAATCGTGAATTCTATTTTTTTTAAAAAAACGATTACGTGATGTAAGGGTGTACACCGATGGTTTCGGCGTCGGTTTTGGCACAAAATCGAGACCCCATCGACGTCTGCCATGAGAGCTCAGCACCGGTTGAAACCGCTCGATTGGAGAGAGAAAATCGATATTATTAGTCTCGACGCGGTGCGGTTTGATTCTTCGGTCTACCGTCGGCATCTCTGTGACGGACGAGGGATGCCGCGTCCATTGTCGAGTGAGAGTAGAAGCTTAGGGTTTATGGTTGCAAATGAAAGATAAGACGTGGGAGGAAGAAGACGACGCGAGGAAGAAGAAGAAGAGGGATTAATGAAACCTAATTCAAAACGGCGCTATTTGGTTTAAAGACAAACGGTGCCATTCTATATGTTTTTTTTTTTAAGTTCTGCTTTTAAAAACAACGTCGTTTCACTCAGTTAAGTAAAACAAAGCCGTTTAATATACATATATTCAAAACAAAGAAAGGGTCGGCCGGTTCAGCGGTTTCTTAGGGGTTCAAACAGGCACCGAACCGCTGATGTCGGTTTTCCCTCAAATCCTCTCGCCACCAACCGGTTCTTCACCGGTTTCAGCCGGTTTTTAAATCCGACGGCCGGTTCACGTCGGAGACAGTCGGTCCGGCCGGTTCTTGTACAGTCTTAACGTGACGTTTACGTACTTCACGATTGCATATAGAGTTACTCATAATATTTTAAATTAAGAAAAATCAAGGTTTTATTTATGGTATGATGATTCGAATTCAAAAAAATGTTTGGTTTTAGTTTATGTCTGGTTTCTTTTTAAAATTTGATAGTCTTGTGCAATTAGAATTTTTTTTTATTTTTTATTTTCTTCTAGCACACATCATGGTAGAGGATAAGAAAGTACCGAGCTTGTTTGGATACTACTAGTTTGAATATTAAAATTGTGTAAGAATATCTAGTGACAATAGTGAAATAATTTATGAATAGTAATAAAATATTTTGAATTAATATATTTTATTAGATTTTAAAAAATTTTAGAAAATGAGAGAAAAAAATTAAAAATTAAAAATAAAAAACTATAAAATTATTCGAAATTTGAAATTGTGTTTTGTTTGAGAGTTTAAGAAAATTGTAATGATTTGTTCATAATTAGTGAAAAAATTAAAAATTTGAAATTGAAAAATATTTTATATTTAAGTGCTATTTAGAAAGACAATATTCAGAAATAAAAACTCTATGTGCAATCACTTTTGTATCCTCTTTGTGTACTCTACTAATGTGATTGATTACGTCACTTTTTTAATGTAAAATAATTTTTTTAGCTAATCATATCAATAGAATGCGCAAAAAATATACAAAAATAATCATACGTAGCATAACTCATTGAGAAAACTTTAAGAATATCTAAAATTATTTGAATTCTCAAACGCAACCAAGTCACTTCTCATCCCTTGCTTCATGCATTCTGCTACCTTGGCTTATGTATTTGAGACAAAATAATAATTGTTATTATTAATTTTTTGCTAAAATCAATTTTTTTATATATATTTTGCAATTAACATCTACTACATACATTTGATATTAATAATACAAATGCAATAATAAAAAATATAATTTTTTATATATTATATTAAAAATATAATAAAATGAAAAATATATATATAATATATTATAATAATAAAATAAATGTGCAAGTGAAGGTTTGTTGTGTTGTTGAAGGAGGAAGAAAATGAAAGGATTGTGAGAGAGAGTGAAATGAGAGAGAAATAATGATTAAAATATGATTTGTAGGGTGAATAGTAATTATCTAAATTTGGATAAGCACTGTTTATAGGTAGTTAAATATTTGAATATGCATAAACCAATATGAAAGATTTTAGGGCCATATTATGCAAATATGACTTTGCATATGCATATGCATAGACCAATGTTAATGCTTTAGAGCATTAGCATTGGATTATGCATATGCAAATGTAAAATTTGTATAATATGACATGATTTTACATTTAGTTATTCCACTCAAAACTTATTCCCACATTAGATTATTCATCTATTAGTTAAAATAATAATAAAATATTCTAAATTTAATAAAAAAAATTTCTCAATTTTTTTTTGTTCTCTTAATTTTTTTTCTAAATTAAGAACTACATGAAAATATTAATATTTTACAATATTAATTTTTTTGTTCTGTGTCAATACTTGTTCATTTATTGGGTTTGATGCACTTTGTATAGAGGCTGGACTGGAAAAGCAACTAATTTACATTTGAAAAATGAGAGAAGAGAGAGAGGAATAAAATAATAAACAAACATTTAGTTGAACTACAGTATCAAGTCAAATATGATCAAAGGAGTTGAACCACTGTAACTAAAAGCCATTTGATTTTACACTTGCATAATCCAATACAGCCGCTTTTCATGTTTTATTATGCATTTAAGCTTTTGCATTTACATTTGGATATTCCAATGTAAATGCTCTAATCAGTAGGTAATAAATAGATGTCGTTTTCCCTTAAATAAAAGAAAATGAGTATTTTACTGAAAGAATTTAATTATTGCAAAAGTTTTAAAGATTATTAGATTTGATGTTTTCTACCTCCTTTATGTTATCTCTCTCTCTCCGGACCATTACGTCATTCCATATTTAAAAATAGTCTAAAAAATTTATTATTACGAATAAATAATCTTAAAATTTATTAAAGTGATTTTATCTATAAATTCATATAAATAAAAATATTCATGGTTTCAATGCAATGAAACACCTGAAACTCTACTCTGTATAATTTTTAAGGTGTCAAACAAACATTGAAAAATTAATTATTAGTCTATAAATACATTTTCATCTGAACACATTTTCCAATTTACCTCATTTTAAAAACCAAGAAAAAAATCTACAATGAAGGAAAATGGATGGTACTTGCAAGTTGCAAGTGATTTGAACTTCGTTCGAAGGAAAAAAAAAAAATGATGATACATCTAGAATTCTCTTACAACTAATTTAAAACTCATTTTATAATCAATAAATGCAATTATGCAATTTCATTAAATATGAATATGAATTTTATAAAAGGAAAAATCTACTCCCACCGATATTATCTACTGACTTTTTCTACCGAATTGATTATTATTTTTTTTACTTAATGGTTATGGAATTTTTTTAATGAATTTGTATTTTTTTAAAAATATTTAAGGGGTTTAAAAAATGCTTAAATTTTTTTTTCGAACATTCGGTGACCACTTTTGGTGGCTTCTCTCGATGGGTGTACCAACTTTTTATAAAAATATCCTCATTTTCATATAAAACAAAAGAGAATTATATAATAGTTATGAATTGGTCATATATTTTCTTTTTATTGGCATCGGGTGTCTGAGGACAGCGTCTCGACTAAATCTTAGGATGCACAAGCCCTTGACAAGGAGATTTCTGCAAGTGCACATTGAGTAATTGAAGGAAAAAAATATTCTAATCCGATAGCTCTTAGAGATTATTTGCACTTAAAAGAATTCGAACGTTAAATCTTAGAGAGAGTATACCACTAAGACTAAGGCCTTTATGATCATATTGCAAAAGGAATCCATAAAATGAGGAACATTGGTGTTACTTGCAAGTTATTTGCACTGCATTCCAAGAAAAAAAAAATCACAAAATGAGAAAAAGTAGGAAATGTATTTGGATGCAAATCTATAATTTTTTTTTTCTAAAAATAAAATGTTAAAATTACAAATAAAAAGTTTATTTAAAAATATAAGAAAAAGACTCTTTAGCACTTAGCTATACCGTGATGGCATAACACATTTTTCAAGGCAGTTTCGTTAAATCATTAGCACTAGCCCCTTGAGACACTGAAAAAATTAAAGAGAAAGTGAAGCTGATGGGAGTAACAAGATAAAAGACGAAGGGAGAAAAGAGAGAGGCTTACCATGTCTCTAGAAGAGAGAGAGAGGATGTGCGTCGTGTGATGGGATTATGAGAGAGAGGTCGTTTCGGTGCGGACTAGGGGGGAGCTGTGCGGCTAGGGTTAGGATTCAAAGGGTCATAGATTCTCACAAACAGACTTGCAGGAAGAGAGAGGACGTGTGTTGTGCAGTGGGATTCTAGAGAGAGGTCGTGTCGGTGCGAACTACAGAGGTTGGGGGGAAGCCGTGCGGCTAGGGATAGGATTCAGAGGTACTCATAGATCCTTACAAACAGACTCGCAGGGGGAGAGAGGCAACTCGGGGGGGGTGGGGGGATGGGGCAAAATTAACGACACCGTTTTACCCTATAAAAAGGAAAAGGATGTCGTTTTACATGAAGTGCGTGTTGAGCTACGGTTTTAGCCCTTTTGGATGAGCTTTTGGGTCTTTTTTTTTTTTTTTTTTTTTTCTAAACCCTAACTCAAATCCTAAATTAATTTTGATCTTTGTTTTAACCATAATTTTATTTATTTTTGCTTTTTATAGTTCTTTTATCACTAAATTTAATTGTTAGTATTTATTATTAACAATTACTATTTAACTAATGTTTAATTAGATGTCATTATACTATAGTATTACATGTTATTATACTTTAGTTATTATACAGTGGTATTACATGTTATTATAAATTTATACATTAGTGTTTATACACTTGTATTACATGTTATTTTGAATTTATATATTAGTGTTATTATACATTAGTATTACATGATAATATACATTAGTGTTTATACATTAGTATTACATGTTATTATACATTGGTTCTTATACATTGCTATTATATGTTATTATATTTTATTTATTATACATTAGTATTACATGTTAATATGCTGCAAAAAAAAAAAAAGTATTACATGTTAGTATTAAATGTTATCATAGACGGTACTATTGATTTTCATAATCTTACATATGGTGATATAATAAGTAAGATTAATAGAACTGGATTAACTATGTGCAATGATTTAAGATTAAAAAAGCAAATGGAGAAAGAAAAGAAGTTTGCTAGAAAAGAATTAGGTACTTTTTGTGAACAATTTGGTTACACTCCTTTATTAGCCCCCTCAAGAAGACACAAAAAGGGAAAAAGAGTTTATAACAATTATTCCAATAAAAAACGAAAATACAGAAAACCTTATAAAAAGACAAAAGATAAACAAATATATAATAAGCCACTAAAAAATCCTAAAAAGACTAATAAAAAGAAAAAGCAGATTGTTTGTTATAAATGCGGAAAAATAAGACATTACAAATCAAACTGTAAAGTTAAACAACAAATTAATGAATTAGATATACCCGAAACATTAAAAGATAAATTAATAGACATCTTTATAATAAAATCAAGTGAAGATGAGGTTAGTTCTTCAGAAGAAGAAGAAATTTATCAATTAAAAGAATCAAGCTTTTCAGAACAATCTTCCGATAGTGAATTAGAAGAAGATGAAGTACATATCTGAAATTGTCTAAGTAAGGATAATTGTATCTGTAACAAAACCATTAATGTACTTTCAAAACAAGAAGACATTATATTAGAATTAATAGACAAAATCAACAACCCTCAAGAAAGAAAAGATTATTTAGAAAAATTAAAAGATACATTTAATAATCAAAATACTACAATAACTTCATCCTCAACACCTTACAATTTTTCAGAAATAATAAGTAGATTTAAAACTGACAAACAGAAAATTACGATTCAAGATATACAGCAAGAAATCAATGAGATAAAACAGGAAATCAGAAATTTAAAAACATCTAATCTTAAATTAGAAGTTTCAAACGAACAACTATTACAAGAAATTATATTATTAAAAATAGAGAAAAATGGGAAAAACTTCCATGAAGAAAAACATAATATTGAACAGGGAGAATGTTCAACATTAGATGAAACGGACAATTTCATTAATATTCTTAATAAGATAAATTTTCAAAAATGGTATGTTGAAGTAACAGTTTCAATTAATCAAGAATTCTCTTTTACTACAATTGCCCTATTAGATACAGGAGCAGACTTAAATTGTATACAAGAGGGATTAATACCTTCTAAATATTTTGAAAAAACAAGAGAAACATTATCCCAATCCAATGGAACAAAATTAAATATAAATTATAAATTATCCAATGCACATATATGTAATAATGGACTTTGCTTTAAAACAACATTCATCTTAGTAAAAAATATTAATACCAAAGTAATCTTAGGAAATCCCTTTCTTGCACTACTTTACCCTTTCTCTGTAACAGAAGAAGGAATCTCTACTAAAATTCTTGGACAAGAAATACAATTTAAGTTCATATTTCCCCCAGTACCAAAAGAAATTAACTCTTTAAAGAAAATTTCATTAACCAGAGAAATTAATTTCTTAACAAAAAATAAAATTAGAAGAAAGGAAAACCAAATAAACTTCTTAAAACAAGAATTAAAATATAAAAGAATTCGAGAACAGTTAAAAGACCCATTATTAACCCAAAAAATTGATAATTTCAAAATTACAATTGAAAATGAAATATGTGCTAACCTACCCAATGCCTTCTGGAATAGAAAACAACACATAGTTGAATTACCCTATGAAAAAGAATTTTCTGAGAAAAACATTCCAACTAAAGCTAGACCTATCCAAATGAATAACGAATTACTAGAATATTGTAAAAAAGAAATTAATGATTTAAAAACAAAAGGATTAATAAGGAAAAGTAAATCACCATGGAGTTGTGCTGCCTTTTATGTCCAAAAACAGGCAGAATTAGAAAGAGGAGTTCCTCGTTTAGTAATAAATTATAAACCTTTAAATAAGGTATTACAATGGATTAGATACCCAATTCCTAATAAAAAAGATTTATTATCCCGATTATATAATGCTACAATATTTTCAAAATTCGACATGAAAAGCGGGTTTTGGCAAATCCAAATCGCTGAAAAAGATCGGTATAAAACAGCTTTCACAGTCCCCTTTGGACATTTTGAATGGAATGTTATGCCCTTTGGATTAAAAAACGCCCCTAGTGAATTTCAAAATATTATGAACGAAATTTTTACTCCATTCACTCATTTTTCAATAGTATATATAGATGATGTATTAATATTTTCTTCATCTATTGAACAACATTGGAAACATTTAAATATCTTTGTTCAAGTTATCAAACAAAATGGATTAGTTGTCTCCTCATCAAAAATAAAACTATTCCAAGAGAAAATTAGATTCCTTGGACATGAAATTTATCAAGGAACTATTACACCAATTAGTAGAGCAATAGAATTTGCTGATAAATTTCCAGATGAAATAAAAGATAAAAATCAATTACTGAGATTTCTAGGAAGTCTCAATTATGTTGCAGATTTTTACCAATCTCTCAGACCATTATGCAAACCATTATTTAAAAGATTAAAAAAGAATCCACCTCCTTGGACAGAAAAACATACTAGTATTATAAGACAGATTAAAGCTCATATTAAGAAATTACCATGTTTAGAGCTTCCATCTCCTCATACTTTTAAAATTGTTGAAACAGATGCCTCTGATATAGGTTACGGAGGAATTATGAAACAAAAATTATCATCCAACTCAGAACAAATAGTTCGATTCCATTCAGGATGTTGGAATCCTACTCAAAAGAATTATAGTACTATTAAAAAAGAAATTTTAGCTATTGTATTATGTATTTCTAAATTTCAAGATGATTTGTTGAATCAAAAGTTTTTGCTTAGAATTGATTGCAAATCAGCCAAGGAAGTTTTAATTAAAGATGTGAAAAACCTGGCTGCAAAACAAATATTTGCCAGATGGCAAGCTATATTAAGTATTTTTTATTTTGATATTGAGCATATTAAAGGAGAATCTAATTCTCTTCCTGATTTTCTATCCCGAGAATTCTTACAGGGAAAATCATGTCATCTTCAAAGTCCAAAATAAAGTCCAAATCTTCATACGCACGGCCGCCATCTCCTCCCTATCCTTCACCTTGTCCTTCTGCAACTCCAAGACCTTATACGGTATTGGGATCATTACCACAAAATATTAGACCCTCTTACAATCCATTTTCACCATTAGCCTCTCCAAAATTACCAACCTATTCCAAAGCTGTTTCTCCTCCTTCTCCTTCCCAAATTATTAATCCTCCATTATTATCTCAACCTTCTTCGTCTCCTATTATTATCAAATCTCATTGGCATCCAGTCTTTCCTATTGAATCTGAAATACAACATCTGTCTGACCCTCAGAAATTACTTGATGCCTTTCTCCTACCGGACTGGCATTATGTTTCACAAAACATTAAGAAAACCCAGCATTTTTATGAATTTATATTAGTAGATACTGACTCAATTATTCTCTCAGAAATTCCTTGTTCCCTTCAAACTCAACCTTCTCCACCAGCGTCTCCAATTATTGTCTTTCATAAAGTTACTATTAAGCAAGTTCTCACCTGGAACAATGGGGAAAAAATCCCTACTTGACAAGAAAATTCTCTCATCCCTATGATCCTCCTTATTATGATTATTACGATTACCAGCAAGCATGGACAAAAATATTTTTAAAACAAAACAAAAATTTGCGTCATTCATGGTTCCTTCATTTTGATAAACTACAGGAAATTAAAACACTTCCGAAATGGTTCTCACTATGGTGGGAATATTATGGACCTGAACCTCTTCTCCTTCCTCTTCCCCTTCAGGAAAGTCTCCAAAATTTCATCTCACAAAATGACAGCCCATCAGCATTAAACCATTGCTCACCCCTCTTGCTCTTCTTTTTCAAAACAAAATTAAATTGGATTATGAAATGGGAATACGTTATCAAACCTCATCCCTCTCTCAAAACCATTATGTTCCTAGCCCGTCAAGTTTCCATCAAATGGTGGGAAAAATACAATTATGATCATGTACTGAAGATATTTTCAAAAGTTACCAAAGCTCTGGAAGTCCTAGTCCAGCGAAGCAGATTTCAAGCACAATTGGCATCCATTACAAACAAAAAGGATTTGAAAAAATTAGCTGAAGTAATGTCACAAATATCAGACAGTGACGATGAAGAAGAAGCACAACCCAGATTAACTCCACCACAGCAACCCGCATTATCACCAGCCCATCAGGCCTCTCCTTCTCAATAGGCCTCTCAATTTCAAGGCAACCAAGCTGCATCTCCTTCTCAAAATTATTCACCTTACCATCCGGTACAACTGATGGATTCTCAAGACCCGTTTGAACTGGAATTAAGACCCGTTTGAACTGGAATTAGCAAATTATGATCCTCAGAATTTGTGACTACAAAAAATTATTATCTGACTAACCAGCATGACATGCAGAAATTATCCCTCTAAAAAGTTATTCGCGACAGATTATTGCCCAGCAAAGCAACAAATAATTCTGTACTAGATTACGTGTTATGTACTATGTTTGTTTTTAGAGTCGGCTGACACTGTTCTTGTCTTTAATGTCGGCCGGTACTATGTTTGTCTTTAGCGTCGGCTAATACTGTTATTATAACGGCCGGTACTATTCATGTATTATTAAAGTTACTGTTTTAGTGTCTATAAAAGGGGGGTTCACGAGGCAAGAAGGGCATTCAGAATTCTAATCTGATATCCCTTCCTCTCTCGCCAAAACCTCTCCAGTCCAAGTCCTGTCCTCCTCTCTTTGTAAATCCTCAATCATCCTTCCCCCATGTCTTCAGTTCCCAACTCCTTTGAGAATTAATCTCCTTGTAAGTATTATATTTTTAATGAAGAAGTTTATTTCATATCTCTTTTCTTTAATTTTCCTCATGCATATGGTCGGTTATACCGCCTGCCTACTTTGCTATCATGCATATGGCAGGTCTTACCGCCTTTAATTCTTAATAATACATTATATTCTACTAATACCTTATTATCTTATATCTGGGACACGCCTTTGGTATCAGAGCCATTGGTGATAGTATTGTTATTACTATTTTATTTTATTGCTTATTTTATTGCTATTGATATTTCTATCTTATTTTCCTGATATTTACGATGGATTTTTATTATGCTCATAGTACTGGATTTCGTGATTTGTATGAATTAAAATGTATAGAATATAATTTAAGAATGGATCTACAAATCTTGATGGATAATATAAAAGATCTTAAAAGACAACAACAATTAATGAGGTAAAATTATACATTAATGATGACTAAATACCATGTATATCAAAGTAGGCAGTCTGCAATAGAATACTATGAAGCTGACTGCACTTTCCTTAGAAAAGAAATTAATGCCATAAGAAATCATCTAAAAATACTTGCTTTATAAAAAAAAAAAAAAAAAAAAAAGAGTAAAGGAATCATTGATACAAATTTTACAAAGATAACCCATAACTAGAGAGAAAAATGTATATTGGGAAGCTTGTGTTGGTAAGCCAAGAAAAACCGATGGTCAGCCCATTTAAGCCAGAGGGCTCTCAGGGTGGTCCCGGTGGTGTTCCCTCAAGTTCTTAATCTACTTATTTCTCTTTGGAAATAGGAAATTTTTGTTGAAAATCTGAATCAATGAATTCTTTATTCAAACCTAATGAATCTACCACTAGCATCCCGATAGAATCTGATAATATTAATCAAGAAGACTATAGTATATTAGATATAGAAAGAAATCCAAGATTGGACAATTCCCGATGTTCCAAACAATCAAATATATAAAATCTCAACTTTTTCTTCTAAATTTTCATTCCTTACAAATTACACAATTAAAACAGTAGAGAAAACTATTAGTTTAAATAATGACTACGAATCATTACATCTCTTAACAAAAAAGGCTATTGATCAACACAAAAAGAATTATTCTTTCATCCATATTGGATTAGTACAAGTAGCTATAAAGCCACTCACTCGAAACGGCTTAAATACCTCAGTATTGCTTTGTTTAAGAGACGGAAGACATTATAACTTTCATGATTCATTACTTGGAATGGTAGAATCTAGCCTGTTCCAAGGACCGGTCTATTTTAACTGTTATCCCAATTATTCTTTATCATTATTTGATGGTAACATTTTACACGCCTTAATACTAAATATTAAAACAAATGGCTATCAAATGATGAAAGGGTCACATGCTTTAACAGTAGTTTACAGGATTCATTATAAATTAATGAAAACAACATTAGAACCACAAGCTTTAATTACTAGCCCTAAAGGATATACATTATTATTACAATCTAGCACACAAAATTCTAGTATACAAATTCCTAAACAAATCAATTGGAATCAAGTCACACTTCCTAATGAATGGCAATTAGAAAATATCACTCCAACACCCAAAATAGAAAATAATTCTAAAGATAATCTCGAATATATAGATCAAAAAACGGATGGGATGGTTCAAATAGCTTTTCAGCCTTTCAGAAGATCTTTTTCACATTATTCCTCTCCAACACCTTCCAGTTATCATACACCCAGATCTATTCTTACATCAATTTCTAGAAATAAATCTCAAAATTTTGACACCAGATCTTTTGATACTAGATCCCAAAATCTTGACACCCAGATTCGAGGGATCATTCCTGGAAATATTATTGATACACCAGTATATGCTATTAGGAATCCTGATAGAGCATCTACCTCCCAAAATCCTGAAAAAGAATCCTCTTCTCCAACGTATTCTCAAGTAGTTGGAGATGATGCCCAAATATATACCCTGAATAAAGAAGAATTTAAAATTAACAAAGAATATCTCAAACAAGATTATATGAAAAAAGAAAATAGTCACAAAAGAATAACATTTTTCTCAACCTTTACAAAAATAGAAAGAGATTATATTCAAGAAAGATATTACGAAGATTTAGAAAAAATACAGATCAATATTCATTTCTTTACATGGTTTGAGATATATAAATCAAACCAATTATCTACCATAAACAGGACTACTAATCAATGGATTAAAGGAGAAAATAACCAAATTATCTATGAAGAATATCCCCCTTTTGAAGCCATCAAGTACAATCAAAGGAATACTCAAATTCTGGCTACACCAATAAAAAAACATAATATTGCAAATACTGAAAAAAACCTTGATAATATAATACAACAAAACAATTATACTAATTTATATTTAAAAATCATGGGTAAGCAATTAGAAAGGATTGAAACCCAAATATCTCCTATAAAACCCACTATTAAAGAAATAGAAGAAACTCCCTTATTTGTTCCCCATGAAATTTCATCCCATTTAAAATCAATATTTTCCAAAAACAAAAATGATTTATTGGAACAGATATCTAGTAAATTAGAAAAATTAACTATTAGCAACACTGCCACCACCTCAAAACAACCACATATTAATGTATTAAGCAAAATAGACTCACCCGTAATATCTGACTCTGAAATTAGTAATATTGAAAACCAATTTAAAAATCTAGATTTACAGATAAACAAGATTAGAGGAGATCATGTTAATAACTTTTCGGCTAGAGATTCAAAACATCATGTCTCTATTACTCGTAATTGGTATCCCAGACCTACTCCACCGGATATGCAATTCGAGGAAAGAGAACATATAGTAAGATCAGCCTTCGCACCAGATGTATTATACGAATGGAATATAGACGGATTATCTGAATACGAAATACTAAATCATTTTCAAGAAATGATTATGGTAGCCAACGTCTATAAAAGTAACAGAAAAACTGATCATCAGGTAGCACACATTATTGTTACAGGATTTACTGGCCAACTAAAGGGTTGGTGGGATCATTATCTTTCATATGATGAAAGGTCACGTATATTAACAGCCTATAAATATGATGAAAATATACAAATAATTAAAACGGAAAATGATTTATCCCTAGAAGATGCTGTCAATACATTAATATATGCATTAACCAAACACTTTGTAGGTGATCCCGTTCAATTTAAAGAAAGAACTAGTGATTTAATACATTAGTATTATATGTTAGTATTAAATATTATTATACATTAGTATTATATGTTAGTATACATTAATATTACATGTTATTATACATTGATTATTATACATTACTAATACATGTTATTCTACTTTAGTTATTATATATTACTATCACATGTTATTATTAATGTGTACATTTGTGTTTATACATAATACATTAGTTATTATATATTAGTATTTATACAATAGTATTAAATGTTATTATACATTAGTGTTATATGGTATTTATACATTAGTGTTACATAGTGTTTACATATACTAAATTATTATTAATCAATTTAGTCAATTTATATTATAGTGTAAGTATATTATTTCATAATAATTTACTCGTACCAATATATTATTGAGTTTAACTAACTATATAAGTTATAGTTATATAAGATATATATATATATATGATTAATATAAAAAAATACATATATTTTTATAAAATATGTATAATATTAGAATCGAAGTCAGAAGGTAAAGTCAGAGTCGGTCCGACTCCGACATTTTAGGAAAAAAAAAATTTCAATTCAAAATAAAATTAAGACGAAAAAAAAAATGGAAGTCGGATCCGAATTTTTTAATTTTTGCTCGATCCTAAGAAAAGGGAACAAAATTCATCAATGCAGACTGCAGTGTACGAAACAAATCGATGGACATTTGTTACCAAATTACCAAATTCAATTTCGTTCTCGTTAAAGGAGTTCGTAACAAAGAGACCCAACAAGTATCGTTTCCTTCGGGGACGATAAATGGGCTCTTCAACTGTAGCCTCGGGGGAGCGAAGGGCCAATACTTGAGATTTGTGTCATTGCCATGACCTGTGTTTTCTGGGTTCAGTCACGAGCCAGTTGCTGCCTTCCTTTCCTTCATTTCGCTGATCGGGAACTGTGGCTGAATCAATTTGCCTCGTAGTCGTCGCCTTGTTAATCTCAGCTTGGGGTATACTCTCTCTCTCAAGTAAACAGGTTCAGTTCTGCAGTAATGCTTTATCTTTCACTTATTGCAGATACTCTTAACTGGGTAAGAGGGTCTTCGATCCGTTAAGTAACCAGGCTTGATTTTGCTCGGGAAAAAAAGTAACTTTCTTGATTTGCTCAGAAAAAGAAACTTGCCTGATTTCTTTGTTGGCCTAATTTCCTCTCACACTCTGGAGTTTCTTGTAGTTTGGCATTATCTTCTGCTTATTTGTTGTTAAACTCTTTCTTTTCTGCTATGATCTTTAGCTCCAGAGCTGTTGCTTAGCCGAAATGACAGAAACGTGTATAGGGTGTAGTAAATGGGCAGAGGACATGTATTGGACCCATTTCCAAACTATCCACTTCTCTCAGTTTCTCCACAATGGTTATGAACGGCAGCTTGTAAGTTTCATTCGTATCTTTTTCCCTTTTGAATGCATCACTAATAATGCTTGTTAAAACAAATAAGGGGTAGTAGATTCGTATGGACATACCTTTCAGAATGTGGAATCTCTTTCCTTTTTCATGGAACTGGAGGCTTTGGGATACCTCTTCTTCTTTGCTTAAACGTGTTATGTAAAATATTCAGCTTGTATGCTTTGTAAGTTGAAAGCCATGAATTTGAGACCATGTTAGCAATCTGATATAGTAGGATGTAAAGAACTGTGGTTTGGTGTTTATGGTAAAAATAAATAGCAAAAACAAATAAAAAAGCAAAATACTCCTTTCAGATAAGAGCAACTGCGAAGTGCTTGTTGAAAATATCACTGTAAATCTTTTATTGCTTGAACCTATTTAAATAACAATTCCTAACAGTCTGAATCCTACAGTTCTTAAACCTATTTACTGCAACAATTGCTCCTAATCTGAACATAAATCCTACACTTTTTTTAATAAGTAATAATTCTTCATTAATAAGCACTAACCTTAATAAGCACAAACCTCAATTCCTGTTGTTTCTCATGCTGTGCAGTAATTGGGTAGGAATCAAGTCCTTCCCAACTTGACTTCCTCTGGTTAGGAACCTCTACTTCATCTTCTCCCTTGACTTTTAACACCTCTGAGCCTTTGGAGGAAGAACTCAAATTTGTTTCCTTGAAAGAAGTCACACCTTTTTCTCAGGCAACTCAAATTGATTACATTTCAGTGTGAATTTCATGCCAATTATTTATGTCTCAAAACCTAGGGATATGTTTCTCATCTTTGTGGAAAATGTTGCAAAGGATTCTTGACTTAAATTTGTTTTTTTGTAAGTAAAAGCGAGTTTTTAACCCCCACCGTGGGGCTTGAACCCATGACCACAAGGTTAAGAGCCTTGCACTCTACCGACTGAGCTAGACAGGCATCTGCTGTAGATTATTGACTTATAGGATTATTGACTTATATTTTAATGATTTATGATGATACATTTTTTTTATAAGTCTTATAAGTCAAAAAAATTATATTACAAGCGCAATGGACACAATCCAAGTACACAGGATGTAGACAATAGAAAGCACCCGACAAAGATCAAAGATAAAGAAAAACAGCTGAAAGATGCGTACATAGAAACATCAATGAGGGCGTTAAAAGAACATCACTCTAAAAGAGACTTAAGAAAGCAAAATTGTAAAGCTGAACTCGTCTTCTCAGAGTCCTCATAACTTCAGGCATTCTGTTCTCTATGAATGCACCACTATAAACAAGAGGGACCACACTCCATATAGCATTGAGATAATTCTGACCAAACTTTATTTATAACATACTTTTATTTGAAGATTATATTTGACTGGGGACGTTCCTTTTTTCTTTTTTTTTTTTTTTTTTTTTTTTTTTTTTTTAAGTAAGAGATAAACTTTATTGATATGAATGAAATAGGCATGTACCAAGTATACTGGAAGTATACAAAAGAACACCTAAATACATTCTAAGAGCGATGAACTAAGGACAAGAAATCATGAATATCATCCCCGTCTAATACAATAGCGGAAAACCAAAGCAATAAAGTATGCAGAAAAAAAATTCTTCAGCTCCACCATTGTGCGTTCCTTGTCTTCAAAACATCGTGTATTCCTTTCCGTCCAAATACACCACATGATACACAACGGAACTGGGGACGTTCTGTTTCTTTTTGTTAATAATATTTCCATAAATGTTTCACCTCTAGCCCATTGGTCTCCCCCTACATCTTTTTTGTCACTCATATTATTTGACTAGGTTCATTCATGAATTGCAGGCCATCCCCAAAAAATTCGTCGATAATCTGAAAAAGAAACTGCCTGAAAGTGTGGTTCTTAAAGGTCCTAGTGGTTTAACCTGGAATGTAGGATTAACCAGTAATGATGATACCTTGTTCTTCAACCATGGCTGGCAAGAATTTGTCAAGGATCATTCATTGGAAGAGAATGATTTTTTGATTTTTAAGTACAATGGTGGTTCCCAGTTTGACGTTTTGGTTTTTGATGGGGAGAACTTGTGTGAGAAGGGGGCTACATACTTTGTTAGAAAGTCTGAGCATACTAAGCATGACAACGGATGCCTGTCTAAGAGAAAACTTGGGGAAGCTTCTATTGATGAAGTTCATGCCAGATGCAGTTCACCAGAGAAAGTTATAGATGATGACGCTGTCCTTATCCCATCACTGCAACATATAATCTCTGTGGCTACTAATATAGGGACTCAACAGAATACTTCTCCCACAAGATCTATTCGTGCTCGGCGGAGTCTTGGGAGTAAAAAACCTGCTACTTATCAAGAGGGAGGTAAGGTCACTCCTAGTGATGGCAATCCCCTTAGCAGCTTTTGATCTGATGGGAACACTTTTAGACAAGTAATACATGGTCTTGAACCTTGATTTTATTATTTCTTTCACTGCATGAGTGGCGGCGGCAATTGTGTGATTAATGTAGTTCATGCTGGTATATAGAATCATGTTGTTCAAGGATATATCTAATTGATAAAAATATTTCAGCTGTGAGTGATTCAGATGCTGAACTTACACCTATCAATAAGAATGGGTCATATCGTCAGCAATATCAGTCAAATAGAAGGCCAATAACTCAAGATGAGATAAAGAATGCCTTGCACTTGGCCCAAGAAGCATCAAGTGATGAGACTTTCCTAGTAGTTATGCGACCCACACATGTATACAAGAGATTCTTTGTGGTAAATGTTATCTATCCCAAACTTTGATTGTTTTGTGAATTTTTTCAGTATGTAAATAATGTAGACTCCGTCTATATGTGGCATACTCTGATCTTACCAGTATACCAGTTCAGTTGGAGCTTAAAAAATTTGTTTTTCATGTGCAACTAGAATATCATAATTTTCCTATTTGGCACGTTGTCTCAAGAACCTAACAAAGTGCCTGAATGTTTAAATCTTAGCATTGTTTTTCAATAATGCTGCTATAATGCTATAGCATTTTAATGGAATATCAATAGCATTATTTTTTATAAGTATTCACTGGAAAAAATTCTATATCATTTTAATGTCTCAAACTCGTTTTCATAGGAGATTAGGGTTAAGACGTAAATGGTAAGATTTAAGTTTTCCAAATAAACTTGGGTTGAGAGTAATGCACTAAAGGCAAAAGTACATCAATGGAGTGTTAGGCATGATGAAGGCATAATGTACTGCAGGCCCATCTGTTTCTCAGTCAAAAGGAGGTGGTGGTGTCGGGCATGGTGGAAATTTGGCAAAGGGAGTTGTCTGTCGTACGCTATGGGAGATGAAAATGTAGTTGGCGGATTTGCAGGAGACAGTGAACAGTTTAATCTGAAGTGTAGAAAAAGGGAGGGGAACGGGCTTGGGCTTGGGCTTGGGCTTGGGCTAGGGTTTGGGTGGCCCAGGGGAAACAAAGGGTGAAGTCAATCAAGGGACCGAGACAAAGGAAAAAAAAAGAAGAAGATGGAGACGGGTCTTGAAATGTCCTGAGCCATGTGGCGGGCTCAAGGTGGAATTGTAGGGCTGTCAGCCGTCGAGAACCAGAAACCCGTGCTGGAAAAGCCTCAGATTGACTCGCGACAGGTCAGCGAAACACTTTCAGTGAATCAAAAGGAAAAAATGCAGAGGAGGAATTTTCGATAAAGCTGTAACAACCATAGAAGCGGGTCAAACCGCAAACTCACCGTCCGACGGTGGGTCCTCGGCCCAGAATGGACAGAAGGCGATGATGGAGTGCAGGGAACTCCTGGAGAAGGAATCATAGGGGGTGTCACCTCTGGCGAAGGAATTGCAGCATAGAGGGAGTGTTATGGAGGGCAGTACTGAGTTAACAGCAGGTGTTGAGTCCATGGCCTAGAATGGATAGATTAACAATGGATTGCATGGAACCCTGAAGTCTTAGGGGGCGGCACCTCTAGAGAAGGACTTGTAGAGGGTCAGGAGCCTTACGAAGGGAACTGCTGAGGGTGACTTACGATTGCTGGTAGTTATGAATGAGGATCAAGACAAGGAGGGCATGTCTCTGTTTGTTGAAGGAGAGACGGGGGACTTGATGGAAATTGCAGTGGCCACCAAGGGAATGAATCCATTCCCCTAAAGTCTTTACCGCCATATCAGTCCTCTGATTGGATGCTACACAAAGTGAAGGAAATTAAAAAATGTGTAGGTATTGAGTGCGAAGGCTTTGAGAAACAATTTATGGCATTGCTCATAGACATTGAAGAAGGACATGCTCAGTCTAAGAGGTCGGGTTCCAAAAAATAGAGGGAGCTAAATAGACTGACATATTCTATTAATTATGAGGGCAGCTCAAGCAAAGGAAAACCCGAAGGAAGGGGGTCAAAAATTTATTTATGAAGCCAAAGATTGTATCTTGGAATGTTCGAGTGCTTAATGAGGATAATAAGCGACTTTGGATAAAAAATCTGCTTTGGGAGTGGAGGGCAGATGTCATTTGCTTGCAGAAAACTAAGATGAAAATTATTTCAAGAAGCACTGTTCGTAGATTGTGGAACTGTTCATATGTTGACTGGGTGTATCTAGCATCTCTTGGGGCCTACCTATAAAAAAAAAAGCATCTCTTGGGGCCTACCTATAAAAAAAAAAGCATCTCTAAGCATCTCTTGGGGCCTACCTATAAAAAAAAAAGCATCTCTTGGGGCCTCAGGTGGAATATTAGTTATGTGGGATCGAAGGGTTGTGGATAAAATAGAGGATTACATTGGGGAGTATATAGTGGCATGCTCTTTTAAAAATGTGGAAGATGATTTTATGTGGGCCTTTGACGGAGTGCATGGGCTGAATCTAGACAGCCAAAGAAGACATCTATGGGAGGAGATTGCTGGGTTACAAAGTTGGTGGGACATGGCTTGGTGCATAGGGGTTGATTTCAATGTTATTAGGTTCCTAAGTGAAAGATCGGGGGAGAGTAGGCTCTGGCCTACAATGACAAAGTTCTCAGATTTAATATTTGAGTTCGGTTTGGTGGACATTCCTTTTATAGGTGGAACATACACGTGGTCAAACAATCAAACGTGGTCTATATTAGACATATTTCTAGTCTCAAATTGGGAAACTCATTATCTAGAGTTATGTTAGAAAAGACTAACTTGCCTCTTTTCATACCCATTTTCCTATCTTGTTAGATTGTGGAGGTATTTGTGGAGGATGTAGGTATTTCAAATTCGAGAATATGTGGCTGTAAAGTGAGGGCTTTGTGGAAAGGGTGAGGCAATGGTGGTCCTCCTATCTAATACATGGCACACCAAGTTTTGTTTTTGTAGGTAAGCTCAAAGCTGTAAAAAGAGACCTCGAGAAGTGGAATGCGCAAGTTTTTGGAGATGTAGGCGATCAAAAGAAGTCTCTAATGGAGGAACTATAGGAGATAGAGAGGGTAGAGGAGGGTTGGGCACTATCTATGGAGGAACTCTCTTGGAAGACAAAATTAGTTCCAGAACTTGAGAGAGTTATCTTATTGGAAGAGATTTCATGGCATCAAAAATCTTGAGCATTGTGGTTAAAAGGGGATAGAAGCACGAAGTTTTTCCATAGTGGCCAATTCACATAGAAGGACTAACAAGATTGAGATGTTAAATATTGATGGTGTTGTGTCAATGGAACTTTTAGTGATTGAGAAGCATGTTGCTGGTTTTTTTGAACAATTACTTACCGAGCAAGTAGTGTGGTGGCCAAAACTAGATGGATTAGCAATGTGGTGCCTGGCTGGAGCGGCCTTTCGATGAGATAGAGGTTTATGAAGTGGTGGGAAAGATGGTCAAAGATAAAGCACCTGGCCAAGATGGTTTCTATTTGGGATTCTTCCAAGCCTGTTGGGAGGGAGTGAAGGGTGATTTGATGAAGGTTTTTCTGGAATTTTTCTCATTGGGTAAGTCGAGAAAAGACTCAATGCCACTTTTATTGCGTTAATTCCTAAGAAGGTGTTGTGATTGTCAAAGATTTTCGGCCTATTAATCTTGTGAATGAAGATTATTTCCAAGGTTTTAGCAAATCGCTTGGGGGAGGTGTTGGGGGAGGATTATTTCGAGACCCCAAAATGCCTTTTCAAAAGGAAGACAAATATTGGATCCAGTGCTAATCGCAAATGAATGCATAGATAGCAGATTAAAGTTAGGAGATCCGGGTGTTCTATGCAAGTTGGATATGGAGAAGGCTAATGACCACGATAACTGGGACTTCCTGAGTTCCTATGATAGTTGCTTGGGAGGTGTGGATTTGGGGAGAGGTGGTGCTCATGGATTAGATATTACATCTCGACTGCGAGATTCTCGGTTTTGGTGAATGGCAGTCCAATTGGTTTCTTTACCAGCTCACGTAGACTAAGACAGGGTGATCCATTTTCCCCGCTTCTTTGTCATTATTATGGAGGTGCTCAGTAGGATGATGTCCGCTATGGTTGACAATGGCTTTATGGATGGATTTTTTATTGGTGACACCAATCGAGGCACCCTTAACATTTCTCTTTTGCTGTTTGTAGATGATACCTTGGTATTTTGTAAGGCAGACCAAAATCAGTTTCATTATCTAAGGGCTCTCCTACTTTGTTTTGAAGTTGTGTTAGGATTGAAGGTGAATCTATCCAAATCGGAGTTGGTCCCAATTGGAAACATTTGTAACCACCGGTGGCTGGCCAATATTCTCGGATGCAAGGTCTCCT
The DNA here is from genome assembly GCF_004785595.1 of Juglans microcarpa x Juglans regia. Taxonomy (NCBI): domain Eukaryota; kingdom Viridiplantae; phylum Streptophyta; class Magnoliopsida; order Fagales; family Juglandaceae; genus Juglans; species Juglans microcarpa x Juglans regia. The sequence goes on from NC_054609.1 coordinate 7,450,139, forward strand.
CACTTCCCATGAAATACCTAGGACTTACTTTGGGGACCTCTTTCAGGGCTAAATCTATATGGGATGAAGTAATAGAAAAGATTAAACGCAGATTGGTAGGCTGGAAGAGATTGTATTTGTCGAAAGGTGGTAGGACCGCCTTGATCAAGAGTAAGTTGTCCAATTTACCAACTCACTTCTTATCTTTGTTCCCAATTCCTGCTAGTGTGGCGGTCTGTATAGAGAAACTCCAACGTGATTTCCTTTGGAGTGGGTTGGGGGATGAGTTTAAGTTCCACCTGGTCAAATGGGATAAGGTTTGCTCCCCAATCTCTATTGGTGGGTTGGGAATTAGAAACTTGAGGATATTCAACCGGGCTCTTCTTGGGAAATGGTGGTTGCGATATAACATGGAGAGGGAAACTTTATGGAAATGGGTGACTTAAGTATGAGTGTTTTGGGGTTGAGGGGGGGGGGGGGGGGGGGGGGGGGGGGGGGGTGGAGTACTAGGAAGGTACAAGGGGTGTATGGAGTGGGAGTTTGGAAGCACGTACGAATATGTTGGGGGTGTTCGCTTGACACACTAGAATTGTGATGGCTGATGGATTTAGAATAAAATTTTGGGATGACTTGTGGTGTGGAGATCGAGCTCTTAAGGACACATTCCCTACAATTTTCAGGATTGTGTGAACAGGAAGCATCCATGGTAGATCTCATGGAGATGCCCGGTGGCTCAATCCAATGGAATGGGAATTTTATGAGGGCGGCTCATGATTGGGAAGTTGACAGTTTTGCTATTTTTTTAGAACCTCGTATACCATGAGAATGAACACTCATGGAACTGATAAGTTGTGGTGGACGCCCCCTAGCAAAGGTGTTTTTTTTTTGTCCGCTCCTTTTATAAGACCCTCACCAATCCGTAGCATAATAGCTTTCCATGGAGAAGTATTTGGAGAAACAAGGCGCCTCTAAAGGCGAACTTTTTCGCTTGGACAGCTTCTTTGGACAAGATTTTGACTATGGACAACCTACGAAAACGCTGTGTGATTGTCGTGGACTAGTGTTGTATGTGCAGAAAGAATTGTGAGACTGTGGATCATCTTCTACTGCACTTTGAGGTTGCTAGACCACTATGGGATGATGTCTTTAGAAGATTGGAATTAGCTTGGGTTATGCCTGCCACAGTGGTCGAGCTCCTGGCCAGTTGGAAGAGTTTGGGCGGAATTCCACAAATCTCAGTAGTGTAGAAGATGGTTCCTATATGTATTTTTTGGAGCATATGGAAGGAACGAAATGATTGGACTTTTGAAGATAAGGAGCGAACATTGGAGGAGATTAGATTGTTCTGTATTAAAACTTTGTTGCTATGGGGGAGTGTTTTAGATTGTAATGGTCTAAATTTTCATGATTTTCTTATTTTTGTTTCTTCCTCTTAGCTAGATGTAAACTCTTGTATACCCCCTGTGTACTCGGGCTATGCCTATTCTTATTAATATAAATATCTTTTACTTATAAAATAAAAAATACACTTACAGAAAAGTGTGGTGGCTGTGTTGGAGGTGTAGGATAACTAAGAATGAACTCATTTGGCCTAAGTTTTGCTTGTGGACACCATCACTTGGAGAGATTTAAGGTTGACATAAGGACAACTGGCACACATTTTCAAATGGAATTCCTTGAGTGCTTAAGGATGGCTACATTAATGAAGTTAGCTCAAGAGTTGTCCAACACCTATTTTTGATTTGTGGTAAGTGGCACATTAAACCATGCCATAAATGATGGGTGAGAATGGTCAAGAAAATCTTTTATGTTCTTGCCTAGGGAAATCCTTCATTTTTGGAAACCAAATGAGATTATGTAAGACTTGAAGATTATGTAAGATAATAAAATAAAAAAGTATTGGCCACTAGAATTTTGTTTAAGAACACAAGAAAATATTTTCTTTTGAAATAAATTATGTTAACCATCTTGGATTCCATTGCTGAACCTTCTTTTGTTAAGATATCCTTTGACAGTTTTTGCAATGACAAAAATTTAAAAGAATTCCCGATACCTTGCAAGTGTTTTGATAGCCTGTTCTCATAGAAGAAATGGATGATAAGGTTTTTTTTTCTCTTTATTTTTTGGGACGTTCTATGGCAGAAAGAACAAGAGCATGGAGAATGACTGTTTATAAACTTTATAATGCAGCCTAAAAAGATCTGTCTGTAAAATGCTACTCAATTATATTAATTTGTCAATGTAAATTGGCTTACCATGTAGGATTAGCTCTTTATATGCTGTCAACGATCCTTGAAAAGTATTGTTGCTGAATTTGGTTTATTATAAGTAATTTTTGTCTTGGTCGCGGTTTTCCCTAAACAGTAAGATAGTGCACATGATTTTAGAAAACTCTTGCTTGGATTTCAGGGCTTGTGGAGCTGTATCAGAAGAAAATGGTTCAATCCAAAACAAGAACATGTCTTCTCATTCTGTTGTTGGTTTTTATGTGATAGAGACAATTGCATGATTATTTGGAAGCTACTATATTTGAGTTGCGTTAAGATTGAATGATGGCCATAAAACGCTAATTGAGAGTTTGGGCTAAAGTTTGTAGTGGATCATGTTGGTTGTTCATAGGTCTTAGGCAGATGATCTGTGATGAGTTTTATTATCATACTGGTGTTAGCCTGAATGTTAATTTTAAGTTGGGATACCGAGTAGACATAAGCATTGTGCTTTTCGGTGCTATAGAATCGGCAAATGTCATGTTTGTAACCAGATATGGCACATATACTTGTATGTTCAATAGCATCTCATTTTTACCCATAAAAAAAATGTTACATAGCATCTCAATTGGGTTTAAGGTGAGATCCATGATATATCCCTTTGTTACGAGTGCATGGATGAGACCAGGGATGAAGCCAGAATTTGCAATCTTGGGGGGCGGGGTTGAAGCTGTATGAGCACTTCCTTAGGAGATAAGTGAATGGATCTCTGCTTTCTCAATGAGTCTGAAGTGTCATTCTTAGAAACTCTATGTCCTATGTGACCTGAGATGGATGTTTCAAGGCCTGTTTGCCTATGCCTATGAATAATGTGATCTAAAAGGACATCGCTGAGAAATCAAGGGAACCAAAAGGTAAGTGACATGAGGCCAAGAGATGACTATTTGTAATACATTTGCATTTTGTGTTTACTGTCGTGGTTGCATTGCTTGCATGTTGGAACATGACTGAGCTTAAGTGGGAATGGAGATGTTGCTTTGTGAGTCTTTTACCAGATTTGGTGAAATGTTCAGACCCTTTTTTGACAAGTTCACTCAGTGGTTGCATGGCATAGTTTTCAGTACGGATTTTGATATGGAGTTATGTAATTATACGGTGACTGTTGTATGAGAGTAGATGTTAGAAACTGACCTAGACCGACCCAAAGGATATGCCACTAGCGGGCCCGACCCTATCCAAACTGGCTGACCTTAGAGTACCTGGAACCAAAGGGCAGAGGATGTGGGGTGGTCGATAGTTAGTGCCCTGAGTCCCTGACAGTTTCATATGGGTAGCATAAAGTCATGGTTTGTTGACGTCACTCTTGTTGCGAAGGTGTGCTTAGGCTGTGAAACCTGTGTCTTGCTCTAGTAGAGGTGATATGGTCTCTTGGAGGCATGAAGCCGTATTTATGAGGACTTCCTGGTAGTGGAGGCAGGGGTTGACAAAGTTAAGCATCCCCCTCAAGTCCTATTTCGTTGGTTTAGGTGAGGAACAAAAGGTATATGATCTAGAGAAACATTTTTTTGCTTAAAATGTTTTATTCCAGAAACTGGTTTATATCTGTGTACAAAAAAATATGTAAAAATTTATTAGAGAACTGCTTTTTGCTTGAAATGAATAGACTTTTTGGTCAAATTGTTTCAATTTGTGTCTTTGTTGGTGTTCAATGATAACATTTATTTTTATGTCTTGTCCCATTCGTTATGCTTTGTTATGGCTTGAACAGTCGATCCCTTCTGATTGGATGGCGAAGAATCTCTCAAAGGAAAACCAAGAAATCATTCTGCGCGTCGAAAATAATACATGGCAAGCCAGGTATTACTTTCATCAAGGTCGTGGCTATGGAGGGATTACTGGTGGGTGGAAACATTTTGCTGTGGACAACAACTTGGAAGAATTTGATGTCTGCCTGTTCAAGCCTGCTGGCCACATGAATTACTCCATTATTCTGGATGTTAGCATTTTCCGGGTTGTCCATGAGTTAACTCCTCTTACTCAACTGTCTTCTGCAACACCAAAGAAGAGGGGCAGAAAAAAATTAATCTAGGGCACCTAAGCACAAGGTTGTGATTACTTTAAGATATTCTGTCCAACTGCAGTTTAGACTTTATATGTGTCTCTGCGGATTTCACTCTATGTTAAGTTGTCCTTTTAGCACTAAACTTGTTTCCAGACTACTACTTAAATGTTAGTATGGTTGTCAATGTTGATCCGGTTGCTTCAAGGGGGACTTTGGTGATTGTTTATATACATATCCAGTGGAATCGTATCTGCCTACTATGTCTAGAAGAGTTCAAACACATCTCCACCCCTTTCGTTAATCGTGATCAACAACTACATTTTCACAGGCTCAGTTTTTTGAGATTGACATGGTCTGTCTAGATATTGGTTATTCTTGGTATCATATAGAGAAATGGTATTTGCAGTCTAGATATTGGTTATTCTTGGTATCATATAGAGAAATGGTATTTGCAGTCCTAAGATGGCAAGTCCCGTGCACTTCTTTTGAAAAAATTAGGCAAGTTTAGGACTCATAAAAAAAAAAAAAAAATCATTTTTTTAGTAGTCGACTTAATTTTTTCTTTCTTTCTTTTTTTTTTTTTTTTTTTTTTTTTTTTTTTTTTTTTTTTTTCCCGAAAGGAATGTGCAGATATTCTACACCGTAAGATTGTATCAAGCATTATTCATCTATATATGTACAACTACATTACCAGCAAACAGTACAATAGCATAACTAACATAAACAACTATCATCGTCCAATGTAGAAATGCCAGTTAAGTGCACAATTTTGATAGCAGTATTGGATCATTCATAAAATAATCGGTTAAATGTAAAAATAGTTCTTATGGTTTGCCTTTTGGATAAGTTAGTTCATATATTCTAACTTTTTACTCTCTGCTTTCAACTTTAATTAAAGAGCCTTGTTAGGTAGAAACAGTGTGGAAAGAAAAATAAAAGAAGAAAAATTTTAAGAGAAGAAGATCTTCTGTGTCACAAAAATGATTTTCATTTTTAATTTACATTGTTTCATTAAATAGATGCCTTATACGTTGTATTGGTGCGCGGTTTGGTGTGCGAATTCGCTTGCAAGAAAACTTCTTAAATGGTACATTATTAATAATTTTTGAAAATGTCATGTCCTACTTTCATATGATAAAATGTGACAATTTTATTATCTTGAAATCATCTTTTATTTAAAAAAAAAAAAAAACATTCAAAAGTTGATTGACAATGCTATGTCATTACATGCTCATAGAATATGTAACGAGATATCTAATTCAAAAAATTAGATGATGCCCATTGTAGAGGACAAGGTAAAGCCGCATAGGCAAGTGTCCTCTTACGTGGACCATCTCCTTGTCTGTCAGCCAATCAAAGTCCTTCTCACCTTATCCAAACTCCTATTAGCAAAGTTGCCGTTTGGATCCCCCGCTTCTTATCCAAACTCCTATTAGCAAAGTTGCCGTTTGGATCCCCCGCTTCTTCTTCGCAAGCAAATCCCACAGCCTACTCAGATTTCTTTATAGCTTGTAGATTAAGATTGAGGAAAGGATCAGGCTCAGGAATGGCAGTGGCAACAGCCGCTCTCAGTTCGGCAACAGCTGCTGGAACCCTGATGAGCTCCGGCAGCCAGACCACCACCCAGAAGAGAAAAAACAGAATGGTGCACGCAAGAGGGCTGAATTCTTATGGTGGTCTCAAAGCTCACAACAATTTGGTGCTGTCTCTGGGATTGCCAGTATGCACTGAGCAGTGCTTTGCAAAAGTGGTCAGTTCTTTAAGAACAAAATCACGTGGCAAAAGAGGAGGAGGAGGAGCACTGTCTTCCACGTGCAATGCTGCGGACGAGATATTCCAGATTGCTGTCATCATCAACGCTCTTGTGCTCATTGGGGTTGCTGTTGGATTCATTCTTCTCCGAATTGAAGCTTTTGTGGAGGAGTCTGAAGATTGAAAACCAGATTTATTGCCTCCTATAATCAAAACCCATGTAGATTTTTGTTTTGTTTGTTTTCCTCGTGATGCATGATCATGCTTCAACAGCCTTTTGTTTTGTTTAGGCTGATACTGGGAAGGTATTGCTCTGCGCTCATATATTATGTCTCCCTCTTTTCATGAGTTGCTTGTTTATGGTTCACTGGCTTTAGATCAGAGTCATCGACATTACATTTACATCGATACTGCTCGAGTACCGTCAAAATAACTCATTAGAATTTGATGGGAGAGAGAACAGGAAGTATATGCCTCATCCATTTCAACCATCATGACTATGCCTGAAACTTGAAAGTTAACTCATCCGCATATATTATTATATATACACATTTTAATATATAAAAACAAGTTATATATGTATATAGTTTATCAGAAAACGACATACACATGCACAGAAAGTTCGAGTCTCAAATCTAAGTTGAGTCGTACAAAGATAGAGTCTCAACTCTCAAGTCAAGCTCAACATAAAAATGTCCTAATTGAGTCAAACACGAGCAGCTAAAAAGTTGAGTTGAGTAGAGTTTGAAGTTAATCTGGGCATAATCAAAACTCGATTACAATCCTAGTTGGGTTTGTTCAACAAAATGCAGATTGAAGTTAAACATTGTAATTCGATTGCAGCAGTCACGAAACACACGAGATAAAAGTCTACTGAGTGAACACATCAATCTCCGTTCAAAATCTTGATGGGTTCTATACAAACAGATTTTATCTGTATCCAAAAAATGAAGTGTCTAAACAGACTAATCTATCGAGAAAATTCCACAAACCACATTAAAAGACGATGGAAATTCAAACAAAACAGCAAAACCACCTTGTGGGGAACAAATAATTTGAGATTTTGGTCCCGTGGAGAAAATTATGCCGTCTTGAAGACCTCTCTGCATTACGAAATCTGCAGAAATGATAGCCGTCTGTCTTATATAGAGGGTCTCTGACACGCAGCAAAGAGCTGACAACTAATAAAAACCATCACCAGTGAGGTGAACAATTCAAAGCCGACCACCTTTGGTAAGTGCCAGCCCAATCCTCGCCTCAGATAGCTGCAAAAGAAGAGAAAAATATAACAGAATGAATGAATGACTTGAAAACAGTGAGTTTTGCGATGGAGCCATCATACTGATCAGTAATTAAAATCTATGATTATTAAAAGTTTCAATTGTTTTAATTACAATCAAGGCTAACAAAATTTCGACGTGAAGTAGTAATGGTTCTGTTGTAGTTGGGAATATTCGGACAAACACCCCCATGCGCTTTGCCTCATTTTGCTTTTAAAATCCCATTTTCAACCTTTTGACTCTATGAACTTTGGTCCCATACAGACCAAGATTGTTACTGTCTCTGCTAATGTCTTAAACAGAGTTTTTTTCTCTACAATTATAACCTCAGTTTCTCTCTCCTCTTTCTACCCCGTCTCCATCTCCCCCCCCTCTCTACCTTCTATTCCCTCTGTCAAACTCCATGGCCATTGAGGAACCTCTTTGGCATGGTCATGGACGTTGGTCCCCGTGGCCATGGAGATTGAGAGAGAAAAGTATGGAGAAGAGATAGGAGATAAACTAGAGTATGGATAGAATGACAACATTTTCCATTTGAAACGTTGATGGAACGAATAACAAAGTCTTAAATAAAAGAGGATCATGGCTCAGGTTTTTAAATATATATATATATATATATTAAAAAAAAAAACTGAGGTCTTAAAATCAAAATGAAGTAAATCACGGGGTATTTATCCAAATTTCCTTTATAGTTGGGAAAAATATAAACCAACTTCAACATAAGGCAGCACTAGGAAATTTGAGAAGCAGACCTTGTAATAGATGGCATGGTTGCCACTATCCCTGCACATGTGTATATTATGGGAATCAGAGTCCTGGGTTTATTTTTCCTGAGCCACATCAAGGAACCCAATGCGGCTAGGGATATACTCAACACCTGAATTCAGAAAAAGGAAGCAAAATATCGATAAAAGACAGAAACAATAATGAATTTTCACAGAAAAATTAACTTAGCATGCATATTAAAAATTATAAAATTATAAAAGCCAAGTTTCCACATCAACGGAATGGCCTATGGATAATCCTTTGAAATCTGATAAACATTCTTTACGTGAATCTTCAGACTGTCAAAATGGGCATTATTTGTCCAAAACCACTTGGAACTAAGGACATTATCCAAAGCTGCAGCCACAACAACAACAAAAAAAAGAAAAGAAGAAAAAGAAAAGAAAAGAAGATAAACAAGAAGAAATAGATATACCAGATTTGCATTTGCTTCAATGCCCTGCAAAACGTAATCCCATGTAAATTCGAGTCCTCGAGCGCCTACCCAAAGCGGTGCCAATCTATGCAGAACAGAATCAGCAAAAGCCCACCCTAGCAACAGGAGAAAAGGCGTCATAACCCTCACATACGTGGTTACATAAAAGAAATTATAAATTTGACAAGTGCTTGAAAGTTGATCCAGACCACTGGTTTCTCAAACATATTATTTTAATGTCTTACTCACCAAGTCCAACAGCTTGAAATTTATGATTCTGAGAAATGTTCCTGTGAGTCAACTGAGTCAAGGCAAAGTAAAGGCCAGCAACATCTATAAAACCAATGAGAGCTTTCAATAGTTCCTGAGGATGAAAGGTGGTATTTATTAAGGTTAGCGACTCAAATTCAATTGAAAACAAATTACTGCATTTGATTTAAATATCAAAACATTATGCTGGAGCTTTATTTTACTCTCAGTTGTCCAAAGAGCAATTAAGAGCTATAAATTGTGCAATAATCTGATAGAAAGGCATCCAAAGCCAGCACTTGTAATCACTTGACATGGTTTAAGAAATTATAAGAGGTTTGTCAAATGTCAGCTTAAGAATACCCAAAACAGAATACCTAACAAGCAGTGAGTTACCATTCTATATGCTTTCCATCTTCAATATTAGCATGTTTCATTGTCTGATCTAGATCCTTAAACACCATAGACAAGTATATCTTTCAAAACTAGGTATCCTCTAAATATATGCTTCAGATGTTTGGTTTAGATAATTCAAGACACTAGTCAACTTGAATTTGAGCAATTCCAGCTTGTTCTTCCCCCACACACCTACACCAGAAGCTAAGATAGGTATGAGATTATTTAATCCATGTAAAGCCAAAAATAACAGAGAAAACCCAAGAGATCCACCAAGATTTTAATTTTTCTTCAATCAGTGGGCAACATGAGCAGTGTGCCTTTGAGATGTATTTTAACATTCAAAATTATATATTTCAGAATTTGTAATATTATGGAGTTTACATCCCTCCCCCCACGCACGCACTCACGAAAAGAAAATCGTATCCTTTCTATCTATGTTTGTTACAACTTCTCTACATTCTTAGAGCTGCTTTTAGTACCAATACCAAAATTGCAGTATTCTTGACTCAACAGAAGATTTCTCTGTAGTAGCATGGATGATGGAGTACAAAGAATAGAAGCTAGAAACACACATATGGAGGTGGAAAAGGATTGGATCGAAATAGTAAGTGTCTTGCTTTAAGAATAGAAGTTGTGGTGTTGACATATTGGAACTCGACACCAATTAGAGAAATCTGTAAGCCTTTTCTTCAAGTCATGCTACGTACACTAATGCAGGAAATTCATAAGCCAAAAGACAAAAGTACCTGATATGGATCAAAGCTATCATTCTCCGATACCTTTAGGAAGGTTGCCAGGCAAACAAGCTGCCAACATATTTACAGCCAAAAGAAAAGGTGGGTTAAGCAGAAGACAGATAATTAGAGGGAAAAATCCCAGGAAAGAAAAACAAAATATGGTAGAACCAGGGATGCAACTTGAAGAGGTGTTATCCAATTCAGAGTTGTGTTTATAGCAATGTAGACAAACCTTTACTAAAGCTGTTCCGAGATAGACAAGAGATGTTTTAACAGAGGTACCTAGTGTATCGTATTCAGATCTGCACATGTACACTAGTTATTGCAAAACCAATTTATATATTGATATAGCAGATAAATCACATAACAAAGATCCCTCTATGTCCAATAAATTGTTCCAACATATAAAAGTTTCAGCAACAACCTTCATATTGATAATTCACTTATTAATTCGCTTGTGTCTGCAAGCCTGGCGTGTCAACACACCACTTGTGGTGAGACCTATTATAATTAAAAAAAAAGGTTCACAAATTTTTTTATCATTGGGGGATCCACTTCAGTAGTGTGTTGGGTGTATCTAAAAAAGGCTTGCAAATAGATTTTTTCTTTATAATAAAAATTACAAGCGTCCATCATGTAAAATCAAACACAGTCCTGTTTACAGTGCTCTATTTCAAAGGAGATTTTTTTTTTTTTTTGATAAGTAAATAAGTATATTTATTGAATAGAATGAACTAGGCAATGCCCAAGTGTCTATTTCAAAGGAGATTTTATAAAATCAAGCACAGTGCTGGTGATGAGAACTGATTATTAAGTCATAGTGCACATCCAAATTATAGTGTTCTTATTTAATAGATTACATAGGAAATTTCTAAAAAAGTGTTCTTTCATACACAGGGAAACACCAACGGTGCATAAACAGATCGAGTGTCTAATAAGTTAGGGTTTCCGTTACAAGATAGCAATCCGAAATCAATGAACATAGATTTGAGCCTCGGAAATGTAACAAATGGGAAATCATGAGAGGAAGGGGGAAAATTACAGATAGATATATATATATATATATATATATATATTCTAGCAAAACATGAAGAAAAACAGAAGAAAAGAAGAAGCGAAACTCACAAGGGAGTGGCAGAGTAGTAAACCGCGTGGGGGCCGAATGTGAGGATTGCACAATTGAAGAAATGAAAAACAGTCATTCTTTCTCTCCTCTCTCGCTCACTCTCTCAGCAAGTCCAGAGCTAGATGAAGAAGGGTAGAGCAACCCAAGCACAAAAGGAAGGAAGGAAGGAGAGAGAGAGAGAGAGAGAGAGAGAGAGAGAGCAGATGGGCTTGAAAGTCCACTTGATCTGGTAAGACCCAATAAACTGAACCAGCTGTTTTGCCTGTCTAGGCTTTGTTAAAGAGGCTTGGGGCTTGGTTTTGGTTTGGAACATAAAAAGACAAGAAGGCTTAGCCCAATAAAAGAGGGCCCAATTAAAAATCTCATTTGATAATGGTCAGATAAAACTCAAATTGCTAATCTCAAATTCACCAAATCTCACTTGGAGTATACATTTTCTTTATCTGCCTTAAAATCCCAAACATGATTGGCAAAAAAAAAAAAAAAAAAAATTATAATAGTAATCCCAAACATTTTCTTTATTCACAGAGAATTACTAGATCTACAAAAACATCTTATAATAGTAAATTTATAAACTAACGTGATTTAATATGATACGTTTTACTATAAAAAGAAATTTACAATTTAACGTATCGCATCAAGTCATATTAAATTATAAGTTTTATCTTTGTAAAATTTCTTTATAGACGAAACATTTCTCTTATGGAGTACAGCTTGTTTGGCACTAAAACTTGCCAGCAATCAACTTCCAAACTGCCTGATTTCCCAATCTCTCCATCTTTATCTATAACATTCTTTATCAATCATATTAAGGTTGTTGACCTAACATTGTTTCTTTGGTAAGAATATGATACAACCATCATGTGTACTGTCTTCCACTTTCCAATTTGTAAGCTTCTCTTGTATTTTCTGAATTAATCCACCAAATTGAAACTCCCTGAATTGCACTCATGACCACCTTATCATAAAAGCATGCATCCTAGCCAATGAATGTTTTACAAATAAACACGTACATGATCTAAGGGCAGAGACAAATGACTTCCATTTTTTTTTAATGATTAGTGCTATATATACGTACAACTTTACGCATAATATTATATGTACTAAGTGACAGTCCCATTTTATCAGTAATTTTTTTAATTTAAATTTTAAAATTTCCATAATTTTTTAGTAGTTGACACATCATCACGTATCGTTATGCAAGTAAAATTATAAGTATAAATAACAATTTTTTTTTATTTCCCCCTTAATTTGCTACTCATTATGTTGTTTTCATAATTATTAATCGAACAATACATAAACAAACATCATAAAATAGAGAACAATAATTAATTAAAACATGAATTAATTAGCTTAATTTCTAGTCAATTTAGAATGAAAGTTCAAACCACATGATATGTCATGGAAGCAGCTTATAATTCCTAATTCCTTCCTTACATATGAACAGAAAATGGGGAATAATTTTGATGGATGTGGACATATGATTTAAGGATTTTAGGTTTTCTTGCATATTTATTGCTGATGAGACCGACAACTTGAAAGGTTGAAAGGAGAATGCAAGTGTTCTTTATATCAGTGTTTGAAAATGTCAGAGAAGAGATAAGAAATTAATACAATATTGGAGAGACAACATTAATGGCAAAGAAATAATAATTGTACCCATCTTGTGGTCCATGCGACAACCATGGAAAAATAATAGAGAGACAGTTTGACGAGTATATTTGAACACACTTACTTCTCTGCAGAAAAAGGAGAGAAGAAAAAAGAGAAAAAGAAAAAGATTACAAAGTGAAAAAGATAAAAAGGAAAAAGGAAAAAAGTTGAGAGCGAAAGCTATGGGGATATGGGTACTACCATTAGAAGATCATGACAATGTCATCTTTGGTAGTTTAGGAAAATTGCATGCATGGGAAAATTATAGAAACGTGAAACATGAATAAAAAAAAAGTAATGATAAATGATAAAAACACATGACGGGATTCGCATGTTTCATATAAAACAGACAAGTCTTTTTACTGTTTATTGCACTGTTCAAGTCGGTGAATTCTTTCCCTTGGTTGTAACATGAAATAAAACAAAATGCTTTGCCGGCAATGAGTTTTTCACAAGTACTGCACCTCAAATAATTCAAGGAGAAAATCTTTTAATCCGATGATTTTTAGAAATTATTTACACTCAAGAGCATTCGAACTGTAGGGAATAAGTGTAGCTAAGACTAACACGAAGTATAGTAGCGGAACTAAACGAAAGAAATTGATGACAATCACACAGAAAGAACACCAAGAATTAAGTGGTTCGACTCAAAACGAGCCTACGTCCACTGGTGGGGTCGGTATCGAAGATTTCACTATCAACAGAGATGGAGTACAAATCAATACAACAAAACTTCACAAGGAAGTTATCTCTCAAACTCATTCTAGACTTCTCTCTCAAGAAAACACTCAAAAAACAACCCAAATGAATTCTGAAGAAGTATTGAGAGAAATGGGCGCCGTTTGATATTTATAGGAAAAGTGAGAATTCACTTTTGTGAACATTGGCTTGAGCGAACGTCGAGCGAGTGTCGAGCGAACGTAGATATTCTGCACTTCGCTCAAGCCAACAGTTGTGCGAGAGTCGAGCGAAGCTCTCTGCCTGAACTCACTCGAGCTGGGTGTCGAGCGAGTGTCGAGCGAAGCTCTCTGACTTGGATATTGCTCGAGCTGAATGTCGAGTGATACTTGAGCGAAGCTCTCTGTCTGAATTCACTCGAGCTGAATGTCGAGCGAAGCTCTCTATCTGAATTCGCTCGAGCTGAGTGTCGAGCGAATGTTGAGCGAAGCTCTCTGTCTGACTTTGCTCGAGCTGAGTGAACCTTCTCTCGAGCGAACCTACGACACTTGCACTGTTCAATCAGAATTCAAGCCACCTCATAACACGAACCTTAATCTGGGAGAGAACATGCCATTAAGACTTTTATCACTTGAGCCAACCCTATAAATTATAGTTATAATTTTTACCATCTATGTCGGGAAAATTATAATTTGAGTCTATCTCATTTTTTTTAAAATTTTAAATTTAATCATATGAGTTGTTAATAATTATATGAGACATTTTGTTGAGATTTTTCACTTTCTCCTTTTATATTTATATTTTTAATTTTTAATAAAATCTTAGAAAAGCTACAAATTTTAGTGGTAAGTATCACGATAATATCATCATTTACCCAGCTAGTAAGGATATATATATATATATATCCTTAATTCACTGTCAATGCTCTGATAACTAGATAAGCTCTGAAAACCAAAAAAGGTGTACGGCCAGCTTATTTCAGTGGCCACTTTGAAATTCTCAACAACTGGTTCGAAAATAATGATCATCTGCCTCTCAGTGGTCCAGCTTTGATCTATATTAAGGAGAAAAAAAAAAACTTATTTTTACTATATATAAGTTACTATTTATCTCATATCTCACAATTGACAACTATTTATTTATTTTTTAATAAGGTGTGAGATGTTAAATGTAAAGTAGTGAATAGTAATTAATAAAAAAAATTATTTTATTTTAAAAGTTTATATTTATGTAAAGTGTAGAGTAAAAAATTGGACTCATGATATCTGTTATGATATTTGTGACATTTTTTACGATGAAAAAGATTATTTAAGATGAAAATAAATTTATTTAAATTAAAAATAACTAATCGTACATAAATAATTTTCTTACAAAATAAGCAATATGGCCGTTTTAATTTTGACATTACGTCTGCCTAAAAATGTAAACCAATATGTTCTTTGTCATATTGAAGATCATCACAGTTACTCTGCAGGCTTTTTATTAACATTATTAGGCCTTTAACTTCCAGCCTTTGTCTATGAGTTCTCAGCCCTTGATATTCTGATTCCCCTTTGTTGCTTTTAGTACTTCTCAAAAAACAAGAAATATCTTCTTTTTTTCCAAAAAGAAAATGGTTGCATGTGTTGATGATGAGATGATACATATATTTCGTCCATGAACTTCATGGAAGCACTAGATCATGATGAGCTGTGATCAACGGTCATCCCAACCCAACTGACCAAATGTTGCCATGCAATTATTTGATAATTATATGTCAATTAGTTATAGAATGGTACTACTCTGTCGTTCGAGTAATACTGTTCGGTTTGACTGTTAGTTATAAAATTATTATTTTTTTATTTTTTTATTTTTCTATTCATATATTTTTTAATATATTTAAATATTTTTAAAAGATAAAAAAAATTAATATATTTAAAATTATTTTTTTCATCATTTGATAAAAATAAAAATTAAATAATCAAATTGAACGGTAACATATGAGCGACATAATTGACTTTTTCTTAGATATATTATATAGTTTGAATTTAACTTTAATTTTACAGAGCCAAAAGTACTGACATTGCCAATAAGTTAGTGTACAATTTACTTTTTATAAAAATTTGTGCTCAAAGTACTTTTGTTTTGACGTTGACAATCTCTTTTGTATATTTTTTGGTTTCATTATGTCAGGCTTTAAGCTTAGCCCCGCTTTTTTTTTTTTTTTTTTTTTTTTTTTTAAATTTAAATTTAAATTTTATTTATTTAAATTTTTATTTATTTAAATAATTTGTTTAAATCTTAAATAAATAAGCCTCACGTTATTTTTTTTAAAAAAAATGTAAAAGAAACTATTTTTTTTGTGTGACTCACTTTTTTATAAAAGAATTGTTAGATTTATGATCTATTTGAGACTTATATCTAACATTATTATTTTCTTTTAATCAACTTTTGACTTTCACCTCTGTTTTACTCTCATTTAAGCATTAGTAGTGGCCTAGTCATTCTTTAGTCAAAATTAGACTAGTTACAATACTAAATAACAAATATCTAAATCTATCATTATTCTATTTAAATATCTATTTCTAATTTTTATTTATTTTAATTTAATTCTAATAGTAATTGAAATATTTATTTTTTAATAAAAAAACACACATTAATTTTCTAACGTTCATAATATTCCAATGGATATAATTTTCTAACAGTTTTATTTTTCCAATAGTCATATTTTTTCCAACTGTCCTATTCTTTCAAAAAAGATATATTTTTTTGACGGTTATATTTCTTCGATGGTTATATTCTTTCACTATAAAACAAAATATTTTCTCAATAATTTTATTCAATTCAACTCAAGTTTCTTTGTAAAATCATTTTTTTTTCATTTTCTTTTTTTTTTCGAAAAATGGGAAACATAAATGACTCTTAAAACATCAAATAAAATTTATGGTAATTCAAAACATAAAATAAAATCTACGGTTAAAAATATCAAATAAAAGTCATTGTTCAAAACATCATTTGTCCCGTAATTGTTTGTATTTCCATTCCCGTTTCTCTTGCATTTACATTACCTATTTACAACTGTAGCTCACAAAAAAAAAATAATACAAAAACAAAGAAAAGAAAAGAAACCCATCATGACCTGCAGAAATCCCTTCACATTCTCTTGCGTTCACATTACCCAGTAACGCTCGTGTGAAATGAGGAGAGGAATTTGGAAAATGATAGTGCCAAAATGGTCGCTGCCCTCAACCTTCCTCAAAAATATCAAACCTTCGACCGATGTCGTGCCCAAGAGTAATTTTACTCATGATTTTAATTTTCGTCATCCTTTCATCGTCTCATGATGTAGTATTAAATAATTAGAGATTATTTATTATATTTTACTTATAAATTTATTATTTAATATTACATCATATGATGATACGAAGATGATGAAAAAAAAACGATGAATAGATTTTTTTTCCCTCAAATATAAGGGAAGATTCATCGTCTCTCCAACTCAGTGATGACTGATGTCCCACGACTTAACTCATTCGGAAAATCGATACCTTTTACTGTTTTTGGGAGTGGTCATGATGACTTAAGAACCTATTTTTCTATCAATATCATTCCTCTGAAGACTAGCGAAGCTTGCTGATCTAAACTAATCAAATTTGGAGAGAATATATATATATATATATATATATATATATATATATATATATATATATATTGATTGGATGCATGCAACGGAAATATCATGCCATGATTATGATAAGGGCGCCGTTAAAAGTAGTAGTATATTGTTGAATGCAAGGAGAAAAATGTGAATTAAATTTCTTGCTTAGCAGCTTGCTACGAATTAACCCAAAAATTAAAGTCAATACCTATATAAGAAATTTGTGTGTCTATTGATCTATGTGCATTAATAAAATGTTGCACAACATTTTACACACAAACATATATATGTATATATATATATATAATACATGTCATGTATATATGTGCTATACATAAAGTCAGCACGAGATCATTAGTCATACAATAATAATTTGAAGTGATATCTTTGATCAATTTTCAAGCCAGCTAGTTGCGTACTGCATGCGTATCAATTGACGAAAGCAAACAATGACGGTTTAGCTGCATATATGTATATATATATATATATATATATATGTGTGTGTGTGTGTATATATACCGACAGTAGAAAAACACTGAATCTTGAAAAATACGAGGTTTGAGATCATATATGTTTCTCAATTAGAAAAGATTATGTGATCGATCAGCTAGGGTTTACTTTCTTTCTTTTTTTATGAATGTGATCATCAGCTAGCTAGGGTACGTGTACTTACTTTAGTAATTAGGTGATCTAACTTCAATCGCATATTTTTAAAATTTAACCATGGTTGTGTAAACTCCCTCCACATCTCTCTACTTCCTTATCAACGAGTCAAAATAAATAAGAGTAATGTTAGATATTGTATTAATATACATCATGTGTAAACTCTGCGCACTCTTGAAAAATAATGAAACCCACCATTAAAATATATACTTTTCATGTATATTATAATTAAATCTCCCTACTTTTTAAAGAATTCACGGATTTTCATATCTTAAGAATGTACAAATCTTTTTTAGGCTTGGTTTGGATACAAAAAGTACGATTTTATCTCATAATCTCATCTCATTATTATAACTTTATTAAATTTTCACACAAAATATAATAAATAATTCAACTTTTTCAAATCTCAAAATAATAATAATATTAAAAAATAGTATTCTAACAATATTTTATTCAATTTTCAACGTTCATTTAAAATTATCTCATTTCATTTTACTATTTAAATGAGGCCTTACAACGTGTAAATCTATATATTTTTTTTCTTTGAAAGTAACTACACAAAATTTTCAAGTCATCCTAATTAACTTATATATATCTAATATAAACCCATTATTTTCACCACGATTGTTAGCAAATTGATTACAATATATATAATACATTGTGTCAGCCTTGGTTCACGTACGTCCATTTTTCTCGAATCTCATGACATTATTTATCATCTTGGAAAGATAAAAAAAAAAAAAAAAAAAAAAAAAAGGCTAGGGTCATATATATACTACACAAGACTAGACGAAATTTTGCGTGGAAGTGGCTAGCTAGATCGAATGTACGTACGTGTATATATGCTAGCTGCAATATTGTACAGATGTTTCGACTTCCGGTGCTGCACATCCACCTAAACGGCGTTGATTCCGGTGATTCCTTTCCTTTAGTTTTTGTCATCTTCTTGAGTACTACCACTGCGCTGCACGGAGGTGGAGAAGGTGAGACTCGAATTTCAAGGCGACACATGTTTGTTTGGCTGTTATAACCTAATCTCACGAATAACCATGCATGAAAGAAGCTTTAAATTCTTTGAATTAATTAAAAAAATAAATCAAATAAATAAAAACACTACTTACTTAAATAATAATAATAAATAGTTATATATATATATATATATATATATATATATATACAAGCACCCAGGCTAACAATTTGTTTTTTTTTATATATATGCATGCTACAAGAAAATTTTTTATTTGTGATTAATTATTTTCAACGAAAATGATTATTTCCTACTAAAATGAGTCTTCTTTTATTGTAAATAATCGTTATCGTCGCAAATAATCCATTACAATTTTTTTTTTTCCTATAGTCCATGCTTTTTGCCCCTTTCCCTAGATCATAATACCCTCAAACACAAAAATAGGTATAATAAAGGTGTTTCATTTATACTAAAAGTCCTGCAATTACAAATAGATTTCATAAAAATAAATTTATTAATTGATGCACGTGGTTCATCATGTGATATATAGATATATTTTACAGTAAAAATAACTATATAATTTGATATATCACATCCATCAAACACAATAATTTATGAGTTTACTTTTATAAAATTTCTCTGTGACGAATACATTTATATATATATATATATATATAAACTCGGGTATTTGAATGATCAACAGTGCATGGATAGTATGTAGATCGCAATTAATTTTTTTTATTGTTCGTGTACTATTCATAAAATATATATAACTAAATTAATGTATCTATATTCTCTATATATATTTGCAAGATACAATATTATACATGTTTTTTCATAGTCGAGCTGCACTAATTAAGGTACTGCATGCATGCAGGGAACGAATTCTAATTGGTGCACGCAGCTAAAATAGATGAAGCTAGGTGATGGCATTTAACTAATTAGAAGGACAGATCATGTTGATCAAACTGGTAAAGATTAAAGATGCCCTAGGGAAATAAGTACGTAAGAATAGTGCTTCAAGGACAAACCTAACGAGGTCCTTTTGTCAGAAAAGAAACAGAGAGAGAAATATTTAAGATTAATAATATATCGAAAACAGGAAAGATAGATCAAAGGAAGTGATCAAGTGCATGGTCCTATGTTAAGACAAACACATGGAATGTGGAATATGGCCCAAGCATTTGACAACTTTGCGAGTGATCCATACAGAGACATGTTGACCGGATAATACCCATGACCCTGCAACCAAAACATCACAGAGAGGAGAGAGAGAGAGAGAGAGAGAGAGAGAGAGATGCATATGTTTTTTTTTTCATTTCCCGGAGAATCTAGAGCGCATCAGGCGCTGACCGCAGCATCGGAAAGTATTAACAAAAGGGTTTAACATATTCTAGCTAGCGATCTTGTTGTTTCTTTGTAATCGAGCATAAATATTAGGGCATAAATAATAAACAAACTAGCTGCAATTCGTGGGGTTTCGAGCTAATTTATATATATATATATATATATATATATATATATATAAGTAAATTAAGCAGAGAATGGATGGATATGCAGCATATTAAGCGGGGGGATCTGAGAAAATAAGAACAAAGGAAGAGAACAAAGAATAGCTTATCACCCAGACAAGGTCATGCATGCCCAATTAATCCATAACTCACGTGATGAGAACCCTTTTGACGCCGGAGAATATGGTCTTAACTTCATTGTGGGTTGATCTTAAGCTATATTGAAGTTGTGACTCCGATAATATATCAAGGAATAATTTTATTCGAAAGTCTTTACAATACACACTAACTATATGATCACATAATTTGATTTGTAAGATCGATAACTTTCAAAATTGAATTTTACAAATCAAATTATGCTGTATAGATGGTGTGTAGTACTATTGTTAAGGAATAATCTCACATTGTATGTGGACAAGGTCTTGGCCGGTATATTTATAAGGAATGAACAATCTTCTCTTGAAGAACCAGTTTTATGAGATGAGTTAGGCCCATAAATTTCTTCATGATATCAGAACTTACCACAGGACGAATGAGAGTTCACACTACTTACCCCATGATAAGGATCAGGAAAAATACTGGCTTGCACGTAAGGGAAGGTGTTGAATAATAATCTCACATTACCTACGAAGAGAGCCTTGGGCATGTTTATAAAGAATGAACAATCATCTTTTAAAGAACTGGTTTTATAAGCTAAATTAAGTCCATGAATTTCTTCAAATATAAATATTTAAATCGCACTACTCTATATCATGATCATCTTCTCAAATTTGGATAAAATATTAGGGTTTCAAGTAAAAAGTTAAGAAAGTTTTTGAACTCCTTCAGATTCGAATAAGAACTATATAGAAAAAGATTTTCTTTTTCACACAATTAGGGGTAGAGCCAAAGGAATAATTAAGACACGGGGAGGGAATGTTGGGGGAGGCCAGAGGAGATGATCAATAGGTTTTAGATTAGAGAAATTAACAGTAGTAGCCGTTGAATTGAAAGCATCTAGCTTGAGGTTAGAGTACTAATTTCTAGTACCATCCCCACGTGACGTGCTTGTATTTTAATTAGTATGATCACTCTTGGTCTCCTCGCACGAAAATCATGTTTTCAGACCACTTTAATTTTTAGTCGTGATAATTAATGATGAAAATCCAACTGTTTAAAATTACTATATATATATATATATTCGTTGTCTATGATATTTTGACCGATGAAATCAAGAAGCACATGATATATATAAAAAAAATGATCACTCTTAAAATTCTCTACAAGAAAAATATTTATTTGTAATCAGTTTTTTGCGATGAGAATGATTATTTGTTATAAGCTATATCAATTATAAGTCTGTCTACCTGCTTAGCAAATAATCATTCTTGTCACAAATTATTATTCGTCACAAATAATCGTTTTTTTATAACCAAACAAAATCTAATTATTTATAATTAGAGAATTAAAGAATTTAATATTTGTAAATGTTGATTTAATTTCACATGCTATTATAGTAGGGGTTTTAAATTCGAATTTTAACTCTATATTTTATTCTATTTAATTTAATATTTTACGTATTGAATCTACTCGTTAAAAGAGAGTGATCTATTTTATCTATGAAAAAATAGTGTTAAAAATATAATAGAAATAATTCTAACTGATATTCCTGATAGGGGGCCGGCAGCTCGCACGTATGTATACAGCTCCATCTTCTCAATTATTCACTGCGTGCCCAAGCGACCACGACCGACCAGACTTAATTTGCTGCAAACTGTTCTTGTAAAACAAAATTAAAGACTTAGCTGGCCGACTAGCCTAGAGCTACCTAGAAACGGTCGGTCAGTTGCTTGAGTTTGCTGGGTTTGACTTGAAAAATTATAAATACACGTGACTTTTCACCGTATTTTACACTAATATTTTAAAAACAAGGTTAATTTTTATAAATTAACTTGTAAAAGTATATCATTTTATTAAAATATTCTTATTTTAACATATATTGTGAAATATATTGTGTGTGTATCGTTATTACAAGCAGCTTGTTTAACATTTTTTTGGGAGAAAAGGCCGGAAGTGGCTTGGGTTTTGAAGGTGTCTTTCTGGGGATACAGTTTTATTGTCACAACCTCACAACAATGCATGAAGTATATAATGTCATGTCATGAATCAAATTAAGCTTAAGATTCCCATGAGTAAGTCATGATCATCATGATGAATATATAGTACTATATATATTATATGCATTATTAATTAAACATTTTTGCAATAAAATTAAGATAATTTTAAGAGTACTTAATTAATTAATTAATATGGCTTCAAGACATTGAGTTTCTTCACCGTAAAAGTCCTTAAAATTAATAATTAATTCCTAATCATGCCACATGAAAGTAAGAACCAAATCCTCGTAAGGTCACTACAAGAAAAATGAATATTTGTGACGAATTATTTACGACGAGAATAACTATTTGTAATAAAATATATTTATTTTAGTAAAAAATAGTTATTTTTACATGAAATAACTTACTGCTTGTAAACAATTTTCTTGTAGCTAGGGCATGAAAATAAATTTAGCTAGCTAGCTAGCTGCTTTCTTTGAACAGGGATATTATTTTGGCTGGCCAGTCAATCGTCTTGAAGGAAAATAAATTTAAGGGAATATTCCAATTCAAGAAGACCTTCTAAGGGGAAATGAAATAATAAAACTACAATCCCATCCAAACAAAAAGAGAAGGGAATTTATATGGGTTTAGATCCATTGAAGTACAGAGAGAGAGAGAGAGAGAGAGAGAGAGACCATTATCATTCCAGAGGATTGTACCCTAACTAGCTAGCCTTTTGTTTTCTCGACTTCCAACCATTATAATTACCAGTAGAAACCAGTACCATTATTATATGCCTGCCTGCTCATGACCTGATCCTTTCCCATTCCCTACTACATGATGAATAGATAGGTAGAAAAACGGATCCACTTCACTTTCTCTCTATCTGTGGAAAGGTCTCTGATTCCTCTGCACCGGCCCATAAATATACACCATTTCCTCTTTTTTTTTTTTTTTTTTTACTAACCTTATAACTCTGATGATATGATCCTTCTCTTACCCTTCTTTTTTCTCAAGAAAAATAAATAAAAAATAAAACTTTTTCCTTCCAACCTTCATCCCAAAAACTTTTGCTTCCTTTGTCAAACTTCCTGCACAATCACTTTTTTCAAATCAATGACTAGCTAGCTAGCCCTTGATTTCTCTCTCTCTCTCTACATATATTTTCCTCTTTCAACAACCCCAAAAGGATCCTACTAAAAAGCCCCTTCAATCTCCCTTAATATAGTTGATCAAATCATGAGGCACTCATGCTATAATCACTTCGTATCATATACAGCACCCTTCCCTTTTGGAGTTTCATGCAACCAATTTCTTGCTTTCTGAATGTTTCTTGTCTCTTACTTATTCCTAGTACTACTGATGCCTCCTCCTCCTCGATCACTTCCCCGACGAACTCTCTGATCTCCATGATCCCGATCTCCTCTTTTGATCAGTAGTTTAAGAACTTTAGTAGTGGCTCTTTGCCCAAGCCAGATCTCCAATCTCCACCACCTTAACTAGTTTTCATGTTCCTCTGCTCAAAACCTACAATGATACCTCCATCACCCAGCTTGCTTGACCTCTCCTTACAGATCAGCCCTCCCTTGATCTCAGATTTTGAAGCGAAAAAAGAAGTCGTGATCATCAGCTGTGATGATGGACTAGGAGTAGTTCTTGCAAGAAATAAAGCAGCACTCTACAGCGATAGGAGCTCAGCCACCACCGACTCCGGTAGCAGTGAAAGCGATTTAAGCCATGAAAATGGCTTCCTCCTCCACCCAGATCATCATCAGATGATCAGGACTACTTATAACAATAATAACAATCTTCGTCTTTCTGAGGCTCCCATGTTAAGCTTAGGGCTTAAAATGGCTGATCATTTGAGTTCTCCCCCACTCGCAAAAGTACAGCCAAGAAACCATCATCATCATCACAAACACAACCATCAACCTCAAATCTACGGCCGGGAGTTCAAGAGAAATAACGCGAGATTGACCGGAGGTACTGTGAAAAGAAGCGTCAGAGCTCCCAGAATGAGATGGACTACGACCCTCCATGCCCATTTTGTTCACGCAGTAGAACTTCTTGGCGGCCATGAAAGTAACATACATAGCGACAACTCGAGATATTTAATTATTTTTTATTACTTTTGATGCCTTTTAATTTCCTTCTTCATAAAAAAAAGTGATGATAATCTTCTGTTTTTCTTACTTTTATTACTAGGAGCAACACCGAAGTCTGTATTAGAGTTGCTGAACGTGAAGGATCTAACCCTAGCACACGTGAAGAGTCATTTGCAGGTGGGATTCCTGTGTTCAATCCATAATCTCCGGCTTCTATGAACTAATTAGAAGCTGGTTTTGTATCTTTTTATAATTTGTCGTGTTTCTATATTCATGTTGACAATATCAATACGTATAATAGTAGTGGGGCGTGGAGAAGAAGGGGCTTAGGACAAAGATGGAGTCTAGAGAGAAATCTTTGCAATGTGGAAAATCTTCTCATTTTTTTCTCCATTGGTGTTCATGCAGATGTATAGAACAGTGAAGAGCACTGACAAAGGATCAGGTAATTTGTCAAAAAGGGTCCCTCAGTTTTTATTTCTCCTTCTATTATTCTCTTTGTTGGAGAGTATTGCTGATCCAATTGCGACGGGACTACTCTATCATTTGATCCACTGTTTCCCAACAGAAAATAAAATTTATTGGTATGTTAGGACGTTGATGATACATTATTATCAACAAATGATGTTTGACATGATGTCATGACGTTTGTAATATCTTATAATTATGTGAATAGAATAAAATAATTTGAATGAAAATATTTTATTAGATTCTAGAAAATGAGAGAAAAAATTAAATAAAAATATTAGAAAATTAAAAATTGTATGAATATAAGTCTTTAATATTAATGTTCTCTTAAAGTTTGTAAAAACTGTATTGCTTTTTATGTTTTATTTTAATGTTTGTAAAAGTTGTATTAATTTTTATGTTTTATTTTAAAGTCTATAAAAATTGTATCGATTTACGTGTTTGTATAATGATTAAATAATAATTAGATTAAAATATTAAAAATTAAAAATTAAAAAGTATTTTATATTTTGAATGATATTAGAGAATGAAACTACTAGAAATTTTGAGAATTTTCATAGTAGCCAAACATGCCTTAATCACTGATCCTTTGACCAGCCAATGCTAAAGAGATATTAAAATAAAGTAAAAGAAATTGTTCCTAACTTTTTTTTCCAAGTTGGTTATAATTATATTATGAAAAAATATTTTTATTTACTGATATATTATTATTATTGGTATCAATTTTCTTAGGCAAAATGCAATTACTTTTTGTTTTAGATTTTCTTGTTTTCCTTCTAATTAGATTTTCTTTTTGTTTTGGGGATTTTACCTTTTGAAGTGAGTTTTTTTTTTTTTTTTTTTTTTTTTTTTTTAAAGAAAGAAAAATAAAGATGTCATCATAATTAATGCTTTATTTGGGTGGGGGCCTTTTGTTTGTTCCAAAAGTGGGGATAAGGGGGCCTGCAGGGACAGACCTTAGTACATGTGGTGAATTATTGGGAGGGTGTCTGATAAAGGTGGAGCAATGGCTCTATCTATGATTAATAATATTGCAGGTCAGGAGAAGACGCATATTGTTTTGAACCCAAGGCCAGGGTTGGACCTTCCTTCTCCTCATCATCATCACAATGCTAACATTCTGACACTACTGCAAAAATCCCAAAGGTGAGAATGCATGCATGACTACTATTGCATTTAATTTTGCAACTTCCTTCTCAACTTTTATTTTTCTTGCCTTTTCTCATCATCATAGTACTTACTGTCCATGATACACTTTCGATCGCTTTGGTTATTTTTAAAATGCAGATCATTTGAAAAATGTAGGATTAATATAAAAGTAGAGAAATGATATTTATAGTTCGTACAAGTCCCGAATACTTAATTCGAAAAAAAATTGATATGATGGTCCCCACTTTTTAAAAAAGATTACGTAAGGCTTGCAAATCTAATTATGACTGTATCCAGCAATGTTTACAAAAGAAATCTATTTTTTGTTTTCATGTTGAATCTCTCATTTTCATTAAAAGATTTGCATCAGACTTGCATACCTTATATCTGCATCTCTAGTATTTGCTTGATAAAAAAAAAAAAAATGATTTTAGCATCTATATATGCAACATTATAAATTAATTTTTGCGCGCTTATAGTTTTTGGTAAATAATTTTTCTACCAACATACACATGCATGAATAATATTAACAAATGCATTGGAGATGGTCTTTTTTGGTCCAACAAAGTGGGTATATGCAATATAAATTTAAATTTATATTGCAAGTTATCGCATTAACTTATAATATATATAAAAAAAGTATTTATATCTTAATATTCTTAGGACTAAAATGAATTTATAATAAATATATAATATTATAACTCTTTCGTGCATGTAAATTAATTGCAACTCTAAGCCTGGTTTGGTTTCACAAACCTTTCAAACCATCTTATCACATCTCATTTTATCTCAACATGCATCCAGACACCATTCAAATACAAACATATTTTAATTTCAAATTTTAAAATTTTTCATTTAATCATTACCTAATTACAACTTTCCCAAACTTACAAACAAAACACAAAAAATAATTCAATTTTTTCAAATCTTAAAATAATAATAATATTAAAAAAATTATATTATAATCCTCTTTTAACTTTATAATTTTTTTATTCAACTTTTTCTCTTTCATTTCTCTAAACTCTATAAAAATTTTAATTAAAATAATTTTACTATTATTTATAAATTATCTCATTATTATTCACAAATTTTTTATCTCATCTTATTTCATATAATCAAACGGGGCTAATTCAGTGTAAAGAGTCTCAACAGTCAAAGTAGGGTTCAGACTGATTTAAGGTGAGCTCTTTTTTTTTTTTTTTTGAACGCGAGCTTTTCTGAACACAAAACATGTCCTTTAGGTTTTAAAAGAATTGATCCCAACGAGTGCTAGAAGTCAAGAGTACTATTGGTTCAAGCACCATTAATGCTAATTTAATGGCTATTAGACCGCCACAACTCGTAGCTCATAAGCTAGGGGCATGACTGTAATAGCCATGCATGCATTCCATTTGCTCTGAAATTAAGCTTAT
Organism: Juglans microcarpa x Juglans regia; assembly: GCF_004785595.1. Classification (NCBI taxonomy): domain Eukaryota; kingdom Viridiplantae; phylum Streptophyta; class Magnoliopsida; order Fagales; family Juglandaceae; genus Juglans; species Juglans microcarpa x Juglans regia. The sequence goes on from NC_054609.1 coordinate 7,477,452, forward strand.
TAATTAAAAGTTTCATCTATGGTTGGGCATTTGTTTTTTTAACTCAATGTAGTGCTGCATCATGCATGCAAGTCTGTGAACAATTTACAATCTGAAAAGATATAAATATATAATAAAGTAGATCTTACACTATTAATAATTGAGTATTTTGCTATCCAAAAAGTCCGTTTGGATAATTATAAATATTACAAGATTCATTTTATATGTTTATCTCTATCCCACTCTAACCTATATAAAGTTCGAATAGAAACTCTAAGGCCATCCAAATCCTTGCTGTATATATATGGACAATCAGACAAAAAGGTACTTGGACGAGTAGGATTAATTGGTATATATATGCATTTGAGTTATGTTATTACAAGCTTGGTGTGTAACATACCACATATAATTGTAATCAAGCACGTCATATATTAAGTAAGCTGATGTGGCAAGTTTCTACATAAGCGATATTTTTAGTGTGTAAATACAAAAGTTTGCAAATAAATTCATTCTATGAAGATGTCCTATATATATTGCTCAAAAATGAAGTTTGCTCATTTTATAGCAGTACTTGATATTAGTGCAAGTTTACCCATATATGACCTACGACTACTAGAATTTTTTGATCACTTAATTAGCATTATCGATCCGATCATAGATGGGATCATTTCTGCATGAGCACTCAAAGTTAGGGCTTAATTCCATGGATGTTCTGATCTACAGTACTAGATACAACATACGAACCGCACAATATTTAATGTTACCTATAGACAATGTGAATCCTCGAATTTAGTATTGTGGGATCCACATGATCATGTTGTGTCTACCCCTGATGGTCTAATGGCAGAAAGTGCTAATTGTGGGCAGAAAATTGTGGGATCTTGATCCATGCATGCATGTGCAAGCATTATTGGAACTGCATGTTGGCCTCATTACCATACCTAATAATCTTCTTCTCCAAGTTTGAATCACTGTGATTATATATATATATATATATATATATATATGCCTCGGACAGTTTTCCCTTTTGTTCCTGTATTTGTTCCTAATATATGATTGTTTATTCTCTCCATATATAAATCCGTGACCAGAATGGAGACAAGCAGTGGGAGTAGTAGCAGATCAAGTCATCATGCTTTGGCATATTTTCATGATTTCGAGGCAAACGATGCCAAGGTATATATATACAGCATGATCATGTTTGTCATGTCATAAAAAACAAGACCACTTATATAAAACATGTTTAATTAATTTTTTTTATAGACTATTGTATATATATATATATATAGTTTCATTAATGTGATTAATATAATAATGTTACATTTCAATGATTAATTATAGGTACTGGATGGACACAATATTAATGCAGATAGCAGCTTGAAGGAGATGATGATCTGCAGGTTGGATGCTCATTCTAGCAACAATATGCATGAGTCACCATCGAATACTAATTTGCCTAATCTGGAGTTCACCCTTGGAAGGCCAAATTGGCAAATGGACTCAAAAAACTTAATCCCCGATCTTAAATGTCATAACACTACGATCATGAGCACATTTACATCATGATCATGTACTTGAGATCTTTTGTCGTACGTGAATATATAATGAAGGAGATCTACTCTGCATGTTTCTTACTTGCATGTGTACAATCTTTTTTACAACTTTTTATATAATTATGTTTTAAATTGAAGGTATTTTTGCAAAATGATGATATTTCTATAAATTATTTTACCAAAAAGTCACTAATTTAAAACGGGTTTGTGAAAATAATTGTATATGTGTCATTTTTGTTGTTAAGTTGGATGTTACACTGATTTTATTTAAACTAGAATGAGAAAAAAATATAAGAGAGAAGCTCAAATTTACAAAGAAAAATATAACAAAATAAATGTATAAATTAATTAATTAATTAATATGTCGTACATTAAATCTATTTTATAATATAATTAAAATGTGTATATATATATATTCATAAAAATAATTATAAATAAACCTAGTATCATGCCTTAGAAGACACCCATTTGGCTATAGTCATCATGATTACAAAATCTTTTTTGATGGTTTTATCGAAAGTATCTAAAATTCATGAAGGTCATGATCATCCTAGGGTTTCGGGTATGGGACCATGGGCCGTACTCGGTCCATGGAAGGCCCATTGTAGGGTCCTCGTGATTAAGGACAGGTGGGTCAAGGAAATTGTATAAAACATCCATGGGTGCATGCAACTTGTGAAATGGTTGATCAACTCAACCTTAATTGAATCGGGTCCATCTACGGCATTTAAATGCGCCTTTGAAAAAATGTCTCTTGCATTCAATGAAGCAGAAACAACACTATTTGCTACCAAGCTGGATTTGCTGGAAACTCAGATTCATATATATTGTTTAATTTATAAATTTAATACTTCATAAATGTTATTGGAGTCGTGATTCATCTCATGTATCTATCTTTCTTCCACGCGAAAATCTTTGAAGGTATGTTGATTGGCTTATTAGTATTAACATGTATCAATTTATTAGTTTATATGATTTTTCTTTTGTATTGATGTTTTACATTTGGGTAGTAAGAAATGTTGAGAATAGCTGTGAATAGTAGTGAAAAAGTAATGAAAAAATAATAATAGAATATTGAATAGTAGTAAAAAGTAATAAATAGTCATAAAAAATAGGTAAAAAATAATAATAAAATAATGAATAGTAGTGAAGTATTCTCAAACTACCTTAAAATGCTTAATGCTTTTCCAAGCAAGCCGTCTTCTTTTCAAGTTTTACATAGAGTTTAGACAGACTATTGAGATGTTTTTTATAATTTAAGTTTGATATTCGAATTTAGGAAGATTTAAGATAGGTTGGGATGCTAATATGCATCTATATATACTTATCAAGTCATATTAATGAATTTCGAGACTAAACACAATCTATCTACCAGGCTATTTAGGATCGATGAAAATGACTAATTAAAGATCTAGATTCCATATTATAAGTCCTCCTTGGCCAAAATTAATGTAAATCTACAAAATTTGTACTTTGGAACTAACTTTCCATAGACCAAAATTCTTCAAGGTGAATTCCAGATTAATTGAGATGAATGAATAGATATCGCATCTATAAGTTTTCTAATGGGACATATCCACTACTTTTTTCATATGTAAATTCAACTCTAGATTGTAGCTTTTTACTAATTTCATTCTTTTGTTACCACTTCATTATCTGTCTTTTACACTTCCAGTCAGTTACTCTTTGTTCATTATTACTTCTGCCTTTTATTACCCGTTCGTTACACTTCTCATGATCAGTTAGTAATTTATTCGTTTGAGAAATAATTTAGTCACAAAAAAAATCTTACAAAAGTAAATTTACAAGCTGACGTGACTTAATATGATACGTCAAATTATACATTAAGTTTTTTTTACTGGAAAGTAGATTTAATGTACCATATAAAATATTCATATCAATTTATAAATTTATTTTTATGAAATCTCATTATGTCTGTAGTATTTCTCCTTTCATTATTGTCATTTTATTTTTTTTTTGGTCCATAACATTTTAAATTCTTTCAGTTATATGTATTTCTTTAAAATGAATAATCGGAAGAAGATCGTATTTAAGCAAAATAAAAAAGAAAAAAGAAATAAAAACTTAAAAATGTGACTAGCTAGTTTGTAAGAATTCTCTGAGAATTATAGTAATTTATCCCAACTTGAGACAAACAAAAACAAAGGTAATTTATTAATTATAATTCAAGGTTCCTGCTATGAGTTAAATATTTTTAAATTATTTAGTGAATATTTTTAATCAAAAATACATTTTCTAAAATTATGAATAACAATTAACTTATAAGAAATATTTTAATCACAAAAAAATTATATAAAAATAAATTGATAAAATAATATATTTTAATACGATACATTAAACTATAAAATTATTACTTTTTTATAATCATATAAATTAATCATATTATTTTATAAATTTATTTTTATATAATTTATTTATATTCATGTCACTTCCTTATTTAATGGTATCGGGACGATCACCACGTTGGTCACTACGGTCCAATAAGCTGCCTGCAGAAAAAGAAGTCAAAGAAGAAAAAGCATAAGCACGTGCAGTCATTGAAGGAGGATTGTTTGTTCCGTTCGTACGTAGGGTTCATCAATGTTGGTTGTCCTCTGCCAGGATCTGGTTTTCACAACAATCCACAAGGCCCGATCTGTTTGTGGGGAAAATTAATAATATGTCGGGAAAATTTAATAAAACTTGAAATAGAGGAAGTCAAAAGAAAGAGAAATAAATTTTAAGGATTACATTATTATTATTATTATTATTATTATTATTATTATTATTATTAACTGTGATTAAATACAAAGTATTAGTTTGTGTTTATAATAAATAAATTATATGGAGATAAAATAAAATAAAAATCTTTATCATAATAAAAATCAAATATCTTAATTTGATAATTATGAAATCAAATTAAGACAATGATCAAATGAGATTCTTAATTTGATATTACCTCCAATAAACAAAAGCCATGAAAACTGAAACTTGCAAGTCATTTTCTATTCTCAAATATAATTGCACATGGGTTCTTCTATTTGCAAGCGGAGAGGATACAATTTTTGTGTCGATTACGTGATAATATTTGATTTATAGAAAAATTTAATTTAATTTTTTTTATAAATTAAATCATGTCAAATTAATAATGTGATAGTCTATTCTCTACGTTGATTTTTTTTTTAGAGAATACTTGGGGAGCGGTCCGGCTGCTCCCCTTCATTAAATAACCGTCCAATAGCCCTTCACCACGTAAGTCGTTTATTGTGTTTATTATACATTTGCATACACTCAATCTCCATACACCCCTCCCGTGCCTCACTCACTCCTTCGTTTTCCATGCCTCACCTCACTTCTTCCACTCCATCCCAACTCAAACGAAGATCTCGACCCTACACTCATCCCTGACGGCGCTCGACCCAGATGGAAATGGGTGGGAAGAGATTCGCTGTTCTTTTGTGTGCAGAGGACTCGGACTATGTGAAGAAGATGTACGAAGGGAACTTTAGGGTGTTCGTGAGAATGTTGGCCGAGGAAGGCGAGACGTGGAAAATGTACTGCTTGGTTTGCAACAAGTTCCTGGAAGACGAAGAGATTTGTGTTTTTTGATGGGTTTGTGATCACTGGAAGCTGCAACGATGCGCATGGAAACGACGTTTGGATCTGTAAACTGTTGAATCTGTTGAAGAAATTGGACTCCTAATTTGGCCATTAGTGGTCTGTTTTTCTGTTTTTGTGTGCTTTAAAATACTCCGGTTGTGATTTGGTGCCAGCCTATTGATTCTCCACCTTCCACCCATGTTTGTTGCACTAGAAACCGGTGGATGCCACATTGAATATCCAAGCACTCCCAGTCTAAAGGGAAACCCAAGTTATTTCTCTATCCATTTGAAAAGTTTTCTTTCCTTTTTCATTTGTAATGAAAATGTAAAGACTAGCGTAAATGATACATTTATCATTAAAATCGTATTTATCTATCCATCATGAGATAAATGACACATTTATGTACCCTTTCGCCACCACTGTGAGCCATGTACGCATGCATGCATGCACAACCTGCCTAGTGCAACTGCACCTTCATGTAAACCTCCGCTAGTTCCGCCATCTTCAATTAGACCTCCACCCAGTTCATCCATTGCCACCATATGTTAAGCCTCTGCACAATCCACATGCATGGCCAGTCACTTCTGTTTTTCTTCCATAAAACAGAGCAAATTTATGCAAGCCACAGTGGGCCTCAATTTAGCCACCTTTCACAATCAGTCCTCCACGAAGCCATTGCCCAGCCTCTCCGTGAGCCTTGTCATGCACCTCATCCACTGCAGCACCCTCTGCACAACCCACATGCACGGCCAGCCACCTCTGTTTTTCTTCCATAAAATAGAGCAAATTTACATAGTCACAAATTTTTTTTTTCTTCTTTTTTCAATCGAAGGCACAACGTGAGTGTTGCTTTAGGTGTCTAGCCTTTCTTCATGTGAAGTCCATGTGCATGTGTTCCCCCTAGCCGAAAGTTTCCCTTTTATTTTTCTTTCTTTCTGTCTTGCGTTGTTTCTTGGTTTTTCTTCTAGGTGCACGTGAGTTTTCTTTCGTCTTTTCTTTCCATCGCTGGCCTCTTCTTTCTTTCATTTTTTTCTTTCGTCTCATTCAGTTTTGCTTTCTGTGTGCTTTTTCTTCCTTTTTATTTCTTCTCGTTTTCAACCTAATGTTTTTCTTTCGAACGAGAGTGTGGTTGGGCGGGCTTGATGGAGGTGCAAAGAGATGGACTTGAGAGCTAGACAAGGTAAAAAGAGGAAGAGAGCTTGGAGGACAACAATTTCTACCTTTGCATGTAGTGATTTTGTGTGGTGAGGTCTAACTAGCTTAGGATGTTTTTTCCTACATGGCAATATAGAGGGCTGCTCTTCTATCATTAATAGCCTAATGTCCTGTAGCAGCTTTGTTTTTTTTATTGCACATGAAAAATCACCCTTGCGAGGTGACTGTTTTGGGTAGGCGGGCTTGGCTCCAACTTAGGTAACCTACTACTCACTCTTATTCCATCTTTGGTATGCCACGTGGACATGCCCAATTTGTATATAGATTAGGGCTGAGTTTGGTTCATTGACCAAACTCAGCCGAGGTTTAAATTTAGACCTCTTCTAACATCTAAACATCCAACTCTTAAATCACTAAACTCATCTTAACTCAAAACATCTTTATACGTAGGACCCACAATCTTATTCAACTCAACACCTCTTTAGATGCGAGATCCAAAACTTTTTCCAACTTCACATAAATACATCTAAACTCATCTTGACATCCAAACACATCTAAACTTATCTTGACATCCAAACACATCTAAACTCATCTTAGGTGGGCCCAACAAAACTCATTCTACTATCTCAACTCACTACTATTTATAGAGAACTCAACTCATCTCAACTCAACTCAATATTTAAATACAGTCTAGGCCCCACCTTAACGCGTCCAGCCTAAAATTTAATTACCCAAGCCCAATATTGACTAGGGAAGCTCAAAAAAGAAAAAAGCCTAGTGGGCCAAAAACTTGAGTGGTTCATCAAGCCTGAAATGAAATTAACCGCTCCGAAAAGAAGGAAAAAATTACTAGTATAGTAAGAGGCCAGTGCATTTTGAAGTAGTCAAAATGAGAAAGGTCTATATATAAATTACAGTACCATCAAAGTTTCATTCAAATTTGGAGATATACTGTTCATATTCAAAAGAATTATTTTATTCTAAAAGTATACACCAACTACACCAACAGAGTTATTTCATTTTTGTATATGAAAAACTAATATATTGCACAAGCATGAAGCTATTAAAACTAATATACAAGTAGAGGTAAGGTTCCTGTACATGTGCAGGAGGAACATGTGCGTTTTTGTGCAATATACCAGCAGGAGGTTAGGAGGAACCTGCACATTTTTCATGTACATATACATTTTTTGTATATTAGTTTGCACAAAACTAAAATACAAGCAAGAGGTAAGATTCCTGCACATTTTTTGTAGATGATAAATAATAGGTTGAGGAAAAATAGTAGTTAGAAAACAAATAATTTAAGTAAAAATTAAATTATTAATTAATATATGGTTAGTGTAGTTGCAAAATATGAAAAAAAAATTAAAAATGTTATTATTAAAAAAATAATATTACATTATTATTTTGACTAATCTAATGTGGGATTATATCTTGAATGTTTTTAGTTTTATGCAAAACATGTACTTTTAGCTAAATTTTAGAGATAGCATGGTTTCATCAAAGTAACGTTGACGTATATTAGATGGGAGATTGTTCACATGTAACGTTGACTAGGTTTGCAACCCGATGCCATCCAATTGGGTCTGGGCCCGGTTCGACTTGACCTGGCACTGTTTGCGCGCAAACCCGGTCCAACCCGACCGGTACTGTGCGGGTCGGGTCGGGTCTTCGGTTTATTTATTTATTTAAATATGAATGTTGGTGACCTGTGTTAAGTTACAGCTTAATGGACGGAATATAGCATGCAAAACAGGTTCACTAAGATCTCAAAAGACATCAAAAAAATATTGACATAAACCAGATGAAAAAAAAAAAAAAAAAAACCAAAAGAACTAGAATATTAATTCTTCCAAAAAATAAACCAAAAGAACTAGAATGTACATAAGCCATACTGCCCCTTCATTAGAACTAATAAAAAAAATATACATAAGCCATCTATTACAAAAACTATCTAAATTACAAAAATATGAACATTAACTGATAAAGGATTAAGGAGCATCCAACAATCAAATAACAACAGCTTCCATCTCTTCCTCTATATCTGCCATTATGAAAAAGTCTAACACCAAATCAATAATAGCACATCAAATAATCCAAGTCAACACAAAGTGGTTTAGTTTCTCTAACAAGAGAGTGAAAATGAAAAACATACTATCATGCAAACCATAAGCATTGAGTTACTCCACATCAACGTAAGTAAAACTTGATTTTAGATCAAACTCTAAAAAAACACATGATAATTATTAAATGATATAACAATAAATATTATGAAAAAGTTTAATAAATATATAAATAAGAAATAAGTTTATTACCCAATTCTGCCTCAAAGCTTTCAATATTATCCAAGGAGGCACGAAAATCAATGGGTATTGGATCCCTCAACCAATTTTGTGTACAAACGAGTGCCTTGACTGTTCTTGGAGATAGTGAACTACGAAATGGGTCAAGCACCCGACCCCTTGTACTGAAGGCTGACTCAGAAAAAACAGTAGAAACGAGAATGACCATCACATCTCGTGCAACTCTTGCCAAAATAGGATAATTTACTTCATTGATCTTCCACCAATCTAAAATATCAAAATTTGGAGCTCGTGTCTCACAACCATGTTCCAAGTACTGATCGATCTCTGATTTGTTCATCAAATTAAATTTAATTATTTCTTGCTCATACTCAACCCAAAAACTCTGTTGAGAATCAGAATCAATCATACTATGATCAACTGAGGAAGGAGGCTCAGAATAGGAAACTCCACTTGAACTCCCATACACAATACTATATTCTCCATAAATGTCAATCATCAATTGTTTCATTTTTGCCATCATTTCTTTGACTATATTACCACCATATATTTTTTTGAACCAAAAATGCAAAAGATTAAATTTGCATCTTGGATTAAGAACAACAGCAATAAATATCATCAAGTTAGTCTTCTCGATTGATCTCCAATATTTATCATACTTAATCTTCATATTCGCCGCCATACATTTCAACACTGCATCATTACTTTGACATATTTTTTACAAATGTGATTGGAAGCCACAAAGCTCTTAGAAATATGCATTAGATGTGACATACAAAGAGCCAAAAAGTCTCACAGTAGCATCATAAAAAATCTTCAAAAACTTTATCAATACTCTAACTCTCTCCCAATCACTAGAGTTTGGAGGGCTCAAGTTCACACTACGATAATAACGAAAAAAAGAATCATCATCCTTCTCCAATCGCAGAAATGGTTTTTTAAATGCTTCTGCAACTTCTAGCATTAGATAAGTCGAATTCCATCTTGTGGAAACATCAAGATATACTAATTTCGTACAACCAATTTTCTCATTCTCTATACACTTTTTGAATTTATCCATTCTTGCAGGAGATGATCTAACATACCTAACCGCATTGCGCACCATTGTGATTGAGTCATCACAATCTTTGAGCCCATCATTCACAATGAGGTTCATAATATGGGCATAACACCTAATGTGAATATACTTCCCTTCCAACAAATGACCTCCTACGAACTTCCTCAAATACTCAATGGCAACATCGTTTGAGAAAGCATTGTCAACTGTAACAGTAAAGATCTTGTCAATACCCGAATCTTGTAGACATGAATCTACATACTTTCCAATAGTTTCTCCTTTGTGATTATTTGAATATAATATGCAAAACTAGTTAGTGAGCATTTTGTCTTATCTACAAGTGTTGCGTATGTAATGCAAGAAAGAGAGAGATACATAGTTAACTGCAATTATTTTTGGAAAAAGAAATGCAGTTATTTTAGTTGAACGACCCCAAGAAATAAAGGTACAAAAGTTATGACTTAATGTAGTTCTCTTCTCTTTGTTCAGATGGAAAACAGAGTTTATCAATGAGCATGGTTAATAATACCAAAAACTCGTATGAATTAATCCTACACTAGACCAGTTGAATGATAAAGATATCACTGAAGGAAATATATATCTCTTTTTAGAACCAGGAATGTAGAGGTTGAGCTCACCACTTGCCTATTCTGAAGTTCTGTCTCTTTTAATAATACAACTGAAGGCCTAGTTCTATCACAGATTCAACGGTTTCATAGAACTTTGTAAACTTTAGACAACAAACTATTACTACCTAGTTCTATCACAGATTGTTGAGTAGTTAAGATGAATAGATGATCAAAGAGAAACCAAGTGATGATTCAAATCTAGTGATTATCTGTTTGGGACTGGGAATGAGGAGAGGAACTGTCAGACATAACACAATCTAGCACCAATGAATGACCACTAAATAGATATGTTTAAAGGACAACAAACCCATAATTCCACATATAGATACAATGGATGCATGAGAGAAACAGAAAGTATATACGGACAAAGAAAATGGAAAAAAGAAAAGAAAAGAAAGAGAGAGAGAGTGGGCTTTGTTGGCTTATTCTTCATCATTCAAACTGGAAACTATTTCTTCGGACAGGCACGACTCATCTCGATCACTACTCACCTCTTTCCAATAATAATATCGAGAAAACATGCAAGCTTAGTTGATCTCTAAGCAGTATTTATGGAAGAAGCAATCATCTTATTCTCTATTTTGTTTATAGATAGAGAATAGTTTTTGGGCTGCTAACATCTTAAAGGATCTCCAAACCAGTAAGATTTCCAATCTAGTAAAATCTTATGAAGCTTTAGCGACTAGATTTCTACAAATCTGATGAACAAATTGAATTTAGAAATTCCAGGCCTCTCATCACAGACCTACTTGAATCCCAGCAATCAGTTAATTACAGAGTCAAAATCAACACTTATATCTTATCGTTTAAGAGTTGTAAAACTTCCAACTTATATATCTTGTAAGAGGAGTTAGAGGATTTGTGTAGCGATGCAACCAAAATCAACACTTCTTTGGAAAATCAAACGATACCCGAACCAAAATCTAAAATATACCCAAATTGAAAAAAAAAAAACAAAACAAAATCAGTGGATTGACTACCGAGATCCAAATCAAAATCGAAGATTAATCAACCCAGAAAAAACCAAAATATATAGAGATGATTGGGGGAGAGGGGGTACACTGCATTCAGGCCAAACATGGAAAACGAAAGCCAAATGGCGTAGTGGGTTGTTCGCAAAAGAGAGAGAGAGAGCGCACCTCTGTGATGACCTTTGCAACCAGAGACGGCGAATGGCGACGGAGAACGGCGACAGTGACTAGGGTTTCTGCAGTGGAGAGAAGAAGAAAGTGTTTTCGTTCAGAGCTTCGGTGTTTTTGAATTCGACGGGTTATTTTTCCTAAAACCCGTCTTTCACTTTTGACCTGATGAACCCGCCTTTCACGGGTTGGGAAAGTCGGATCCTTTGGACGGATCGGGCTGACGGCCCATTATGCACAGCCCTAACGTTGACGTATATCTTTAGTTTTTAAATATGATATTAGAGAAATTATGAATTTTTACATTGGGTAAATACATTTAGTGATATATTCTAATTACGACTTATATATAGGGTTCGAGTCATGCCAAGTTAATTAGATTCGTATCGTATAAGTCACTCCTAACTCGATCAATTTTATTAAACGGATAAGATTCTTCAATCTTTTATAAAAAGAAGAGGACGATATCCAAATTTTATTTTGATCCATACAAAGAAGAGCATAAGGATTACAGTTAGAAGATTATTCAACCCCAATCCAATAATCTCAAATTGATTGAGCTCATCATGAGTTGTAACAAAATTAGCAGCTTTCAATATTACCGTGCGCCAAATTTAGATTGTGTCAAATTGAGTTAAAGCCATAAATTAGTCATCATTTATTTGACCTAGTTGATTAAGGCTGCGCTTGGATTGATGTTGAAGTGACCTCAGATAATTTGAATTAATCTGTGAATAGTAATATTTTATAGATTCTAATGAGATATGTTTGAATGTAAATATGTTTAGATATGTATTTGAATATATGAATGAGAAGTTAAAAAAATAGTGGATCCTATCAATGATTGTTTTGAGATATGTTAAGATGATTTCATCTTCCAAACACAGCACGATCATACTCCTTAACTCTAATTTATTAATTTTGTGTTGGATTCATGTCGGATCGATTTATGAGTCCTATCAAAACTTGACAGCTGTAATATTTCTAACTAATTGGTATAGCTAGAGAAAATAGGTGAAGAAAAAACTAATTGGTATAGAGAAAGAGAAAAACTATTTTGCCAGCTCCCAAGTGTACTGCTCAAATGTACTGCTTGTTAAAATGTTTATTTTTAATTTTTTTTACTTGATGTATTTTTTTATTTTTTAAAAATATTTAAATATATTAAAAAATATGAATAGAAAAAAAAAAGTTGTTTTTACACTAACGGTAAGTCTGAGCGGCACTTCTCAGGCGGCAGACCGCCAAAGTAGCACCGCTCATGGAGAAAATAGGTGAAAAAAGTCTGGTTGTAGATCTAACACAATCTTCTTCTTCAAATGGAGAATCAAAGACTTATCTACTATAAACTCTCTGTCAAGAGCTTAGATTATTGCTAATCGGATGAAAGCCAATAACTTGGGGAGTATAAACGAACTTCAGGTTGTGGAAAGTCTTTGGCGGACATTGATCAGGAGCCAAATACCTCAATTCCATTGTATATAGTGGATGTTAATGGGTCATTGTAGGCACAATGAATATATATTGTTGGGTTTTAGGCTTAGAAATGATTAAAATATTTATTGTACGTTAAGTAAAAAATAATGCGAATCAATATTATTATTGTTCAATGTGTTAGTTCGGTTGTCAAGATTTAAATGAAAACATGCTATGGTGACTTGAACTAATGCATGTCTCTTGAGGATATGAGCCTTAATCGCTTGGTCACCAAACAAGGGGTTGTGTGATGCCATTTGGTGAGTTAGAAACTTTTTCAATATATTCTCTACAATTTGAGAAGTTGTGACTTCTCACAAGTGTTCTTTCATTTTAATTGTGACTTTTCACAAATACCATTTCATTTATATAAGTTGTGACTTTTCACAAGTGTCATTTCGCTTTAGTTGTGACTTTTCATAAGTGTCATTTCATTTTCTATAAATAGGCCAGGAACCCTATCAACAAATTTACACACTCCAATTCTCTACAAAAATTAGAGAAACACTTCATCATTCTTTTATCTTTCTTTCTTTATTGGCTATTTTATATTTGATTCGAGGATCTTCTTTTGTGTGCATCGACAATGAGATTAACGGGAACTTACGTTGTTTTATCTTGGGATTTGGGAGTACACTGTCAAGAAGCCTAGTGCATGCTTAGATTTATACGCGGTGAAATCTACTTTAAGAAAAGTGTCCATCACAATGTGCCTCAATATTGGATTCTCTCTTTCTAATTACAAAGCATTTGCATATATATCTTTTATTATCCAAATATTTCCCAACATATACATATACATATATATATATATATATATTATATAGATAGATCATATTGGCATAACTGGTATCCAGACTCTCGAGGATAAGAATGGTTAGTAGTCACCACTCAAAGAGCTTCACTAAAAAGTAAAGCCCAGTTTTAAGATAATGGTCACTAAGCCAAATTTCACTACAAGAAAACTGCTTATTTGTGGCCAGTTAATTCCAGCGAAATGATTATTTACAGTCAAAATGAGTCTGTTTTGGTTACAAATAGTCTTTTCGCTGCAATTAAATGGCCACAAAAGCCCGTTTTTCTTGTAGTGTTTTTAGAAAATAATCATCCACTCTCAACTAGATCCAAAGTGGACGCATGACAAACATGATCTGAAAATCCTAAAAAAGGTCACTCGGTAAGATGGAAAAGCAATTGAAAAAGGGGGAAGAAAATACTCTCTTTCTTTTAAATTTTACTGGAGATAATAAAAGAGTAACTAACTTAATTGCAGGACTTTTAGCATTCTTCCTTGACTAAAAAATGCATGAGCATAGACAAAGTTGCAATAATATGCAAGTTCCCTATGGAAGGAGTAAGTCCAAATTGTGACCCAAAATAATGGGATCCTGATAATGGGACTCGAGCATTTCTCCCAACAATGTTTTTCTTGTTTTACTTAGTGATTGAAGAAGTACTTTTTTTTAATGATTTTATGAATTTTTTTAAAAAAATATTCAAGTAGACCAAAAAAATGAATAAAAATAAATAAAAAAATAGAAAAACTTATTTTTGCCTTCTCGGGAGATCCTCGAGCTACATCCCTCGAGAGATGTAGCACTACTCATAAAGAAAACCCTAGTACATATTATAATAATTAATTAATTAGGTAGTCCCTTTTATGATTATGTAATATTAATTTGGTCAATTATTTTTGAGGTTGATTGGAATCGGATAACTTAATTTTAAGCAATACCACAAAAAACAAGGCATCTCACGTTGGATTGGTAGGAGAGTTGCCTTTGATTTTGCTTTTTTCATCTTCTTTTTCCCTCATTTTGTCCCCTTCAACTTGCTAAGTGGAAGAAAATTGTAAAGATTTAATATTCCTCTCGTCTGGTAGAGGTTTTTATCTCCCGTCTACAGTACGAGGTTGAAGTGATGGCAGAACATCTAGATGAACTTTATGCGAGCTAGTCTTTAACTGAGAAGGAAAATGAGGAGGTTTCGGTGGAGACTAGCAGACTGGTAGAAGTGCTAGAACGAGGGGAGACCTGTTTGATTATGAAGCTTTTGGTTAGAAAGTATTATAATCATGAGGCGTTTAAACAGACTATAAGGAAGGTTTGGAGACCAATGAAGACTGTGCGATTTCGTGATCTCAATGCTGAGTTTGCTCTGGTTGAGTTTGAAGATGCACGCGATAAGGCAAAGGTCCTGAGGGAGGGTCCTTGGAATTTTGATAAAAATCTGGTACTTTTGAAGGAGTTTGAGGGTAGGATGCAGACCAGCAAGTTGGAGTTGGTGCATGCTCCATTTTGGGTTTGAATATATGACTTGCCGTTGATGGCTTGTAATATGTATGTGGGGCAGCTGATTGGGAGTGCTTTGGGGGAGGTTTTGGACGTAGATCTAGATGAGGGTGAAATGGAGTGGGGGGAGTATATGAGGGTTGGGGTAATTCTGGATGTTTCGAAGCCACTATTACTTAGAAAGCGTATGGCCATGGGGGAAGGAGTTTCATGTTGGGTTCGCTTCTCTTATGAGGCACTACCTGACTTATGCTTTTATTGCGGCGTCATCGATCATACATTGAAGGAATGCAACACGGTGGATTTTACCAGTTTGGTTCATGAGAAACTTCCTTATGGTCCATGGTTGAGGGCAGGGTTTTCAAATCCTCGGAAGGGAGGAAGGCGTGATGCTCGTCCTTTGAAACTGGCAGAACCATGGAAAATGGCTGTGACGACGGGGGAAGGCTACTCCGATGGGGGATGCGACTCCGACAAGTAGTAAAATTAGCGGTGAAAAGGATTCGACTGTTCCGGAGCCAGTTAACGGGAACGTGGGAGAGTGTATTATGGTAACTGACGAGGCAGAGCCAAATGCGGGGCTTACACCTTCGGGGGAAGTTGTTGATCCCGTTGATTCAGGGGTAGTGGCTGCTGTGATGTCGAAGCCGTTGACTGATGAAGAGGTAACGACTTCGTTAAGGGAGAAACAGAAGGATAATGGGCTTATAGATGTAGTTATTCTCGATGAGTCTCATCTGGGCTTGGGCATTGGTTTTGACCCAACTAGTGCTGGCTGGAACTCAGGATTATCTAGTCCATTATAGATACACCCACAGAGGAAAAGCTATCATGCCCGGGGCGATTATCAGAGGCTAGGGTTTCTCAATTGAGTCTTGACTCTGATCAGGAAGGGAAAGATGGCTCCGATCTTCATGGAATCTCGACAAACAATACTTATGCTAAGAAAAGAAAGGGCAGCGTGCTGTTGGTGGAAGAACCCATACGGAGTATAAGAGTTGCAAGCTCTGGTTCGGCAGAACCATTTCCTGAGAGATCGGTGGCGGCTGTTGAACAGCCCCACCTGGTCCAATGAAGACTTTAAGCTGGAATCTCCGTGGGCTTGGGAACCCACGGAGTATTCGTACTTTTCGTGATTTGATTACGAGAGAAGTTCCTGACATTCTTTTTCTTCAAGAAACAAGAATGAAGTCTCAGCAACTTGAATTTTGTAAGTTAAAATTGGGTTTTCGTAATTGTTTTGGTGTTGACAGTGTGGGTCGTAGCGGTGGTCTTGCTTTGTTATGGAAAGATGAAATTAATGTGTCTATTGTTAATTTCTCCAATAATCATGTACATGCTATTGTTGTGAATGATGATGGGGGGAAATGGTTGTTAACAGGGGTGTATGGGCATCCAGATAGCAATTTGCGATGTGAAGTGTGGAGTTTGTTAAAGGCTTTGGGTCGTGGGGTAAATTCACCGTGGTTGGTTTTTGGGGATTTCAATGAAATCCTCACAAATTTTGAGAAGTATGGGGGTAATTTAAGGTGTGAAAATCAAATGAGGGAGTTTCGGGAGGTGTTAGCTTGTTGTGAGCTTAGGGATTTGGGGTATGTCGGTCCTTGTTATACTTGGAGTAATAGGAGGGAAAGGTATGGATTGATTTGTGAGAGATTGGACAGACTTTTTGCCAACTCTTTGTGGTTTAGCATGGGGTGGCAGCTTATTCTGACCACATCCCTTGTGGCTAGATACGGCTGGGACTTTTGTTAGAAGAAAGGGTAGAAGATTGCTTAGGTTTGAAGCCATTTGGGTGGGGGAAAAAGAGTGTTCATCCATTATTGAGAAGGTTTGGCAACAAGTAGAGGGGTCTGCATCTTTGATTTGTGTTATTGAGGGGATTTCAGCCTGTGCAATAGATTTGGGGAAGTGGAATCAAAATTCTTTTGGACATGTTCAGAAGGAATTAACCAGTGCAAACAGGAGGCTGAAGTTTTTGCAAGAGAGTGATCCATATCTTACCATATTGCATGAGCATAGCAAAGCTAGGGAAGAGGTTCAAAAGTGGCTTCAGAGAGATGAATTAATGTGGAAACAGAGATCTCGGGTGTTGTGGCTTAGAGAGGGAGATAGTAACTCAAAGTTTTTTCATTCAAAGGCTTCTACTCGAAGAAGGAGGAACAACATTGTGCAGTTGCAAGATGACTCTGGAAATTGGTTTAAAGGAGCTGAGACGGATAGGTTAATTACTAATTATTTCAGTAGTTTATTCTCAACTGCAGAACAAGTGGATTTGGGGGAGATTGTCTCTGGAATAGAGGCTAAAGTCACTGCTGAGATGAATGTTGACTTGTTAAAACCCTATGTGGCTGAGGAAGTGGCATTAGCACTCAAACAGATGCACCCTTCGAAAGCTCCTGGCCCAGATGGGATGTCACCAGTTTTCTTCCAGAAGTATTGGCCTATCATAGGTAAATCTGTTACTAATTCTGTACTCTTAGCTTTGAATACTAGGGAATTTCCTAGGAGGTTAAATCATACTTTTATCACTTTAATTCCTAAGAAAACTTCTCCCTCAAAAGTAGCAAATTTTAGACCTATTAGTCTTTGCAATGTACTTTACAAGCTTCTATCAAAAGTCATTACAAATAGACTAAAAAAAGTACTGCCTGATGTAATTTCAGATTCTCAGTGTGCATTTGTTCCCGGTAGACAAATCTCTGATAATGTACTCATAGCCTATGAGTTGCTACATTTTCTGAGATATAAGAGAATTGGAAGAAAGGGATTTATGTCCCATAAACTTGACATGAGCAAGGCTTATGATAGAGTGGAATGGGTGTTTCTGAAAAAAATGATGGAGGCTCTTGGTTTTGCTAGTGGCCTGATACATATAGTGATGAAGTGTGTGTGCACAGTTTCTTTTTCAGTTCTTGTAAATGGGAGTCCAAAAGGTTATATAATTCCAAGTAGAGGAATAAGGCAAGGAGACCCATTATCTCCTTACTTGTTTCTTTTGTGTACTGAAGGCCTTATTTCTCTATTAAAGCGAACTGTTGGGAGGGAGGTACTTGAAAGGGTTAGAATCTGTAGAGGAGCCCCTAGAGTTAATCATTTGTTGTTTGCAGATGATAGTGTCATATTCTGTAAAGCCAATGTTTCTACAAATGAAAAGATCCATTCTTTATTGAACAAGTATGAGAGAACTTCGGGTCAATGTATTATAAACAAAGACAAAACTTCCATGGTATTTAGTAGGAATGTGAATAAGGATTTGAAAGCTGAAATTATGCAGTTTTTTTTTTGGGGGGGGGGGGGGGCAGCTATACTCAACAGTATGAGAGGTATTTGGGTCTCCCCCCTATGGTTGGGAAATCAAAGAAACAGGCTTTCTCGAGTATTAAAAAGAGGTTGTGGCAGAAATTACAGGGGTGGAAAGGAAGTTTGTTGTCTCAAGGGGGTAGGGAGGTTCTTATTAAGGCAATGTCCATTCCGACATATGCTATGAGTTGTTTCTTGTTTCCTAAATCTTTTTGTCATGAGTTAGAGATGATGATGGCTAAATTCTGGTGGGGAAATCAGTCAAAAGAAAAATAAAATACATTGGGTTAGTTGGGAGAAACTTTGTAATTCAAAGTTTAGAGGCGGTATGTGTTTTAAAGATTTAAGGCTTTTTAATTTGGCACTTTTAGCCAAACAAGGATGGAGGCTTCTAACAAATGAGGGTTCTCTTCTGTACAGACTTTATAAGGCAAGGTATTTTCCTAACAAAACTTTATTTGAAGCTAGAGTTGGCTTTAATTCATCCTATGTGTGGAAAGAAATTTGGGAAGCTATTCAAGGTTTGGCAAAAGGTTGTAGGTGGCGAGTGGGCAATGGGAAATCTATTAGAGTCTTCAAAGATCCATGGATTTCGGACTATAATTTGCATGCTACCAATTGAGATGAGGCTGAGATTGATGATCACTTAAGAGTACAGTCCTTAATAGATGAAAATACAGGTTGGTGGAAGGTTCCAACGTTAAGAGCTCTATTCAATCCAAATGTGGTTCAACAAATTCTGAAGATGAATCTGTCTACAAGTTCAGAGGATTCTTTGTTCTGAGTTCATGAGAAGAATGGAGTTTATTCTGTAAAGAGTGCTTATAGAGTATTACACCAGAGTCAATCCCAAGAAGGGGGTCATAATTCAAGGGAAAGAAATCAATCAGGTTTTTGAAAATGTTTGTGGAGTTTGAAGCTGCCGAAAAAAATGAAAATATTTGCATGGAAGGCTTGTCAAGAACTGCTGCCAACTTTTCAAAATCTGAAGAAAAAACATGTCATGGAGGCTGACCAGTGTGCAATTTTGTGCTCAAGTAAGTGAAGATGTTGCTCATGCTTTATTTTACTGTTCTGATGTAAGGAGGGTTTGGATGGATTTTTGTTCTCAAATGGGTATTGTGGATACTGATTTTTCTTTTGGGATTTGACAAATCTTGCACTGGATAGAGGGGCAGATGAGTTATTGACAAAATTTATTGTAATTGCTTGGGGGATTTGGTATAGAAGAAATAAATTTCTCTATGAGCAGGTTTCTATGCAAATTAATGTGGTTGTGAATAATGCTTTGAATATTCAGCATGAGTATAACAGTTACAAGTTTTTGATGTTTCTAATAAGAAGATACATAGAGTTGTGTCTTGGAATCCTCCTCCTATTGGATTTTTGAAGTTGAATGTTGATGAAGCTATGTTTGGAGATCAAAATTCTGCAGGGGTAGGGGTAATTCTTAGAGATCATAATGGTGATGTTGTAGTGGCTTGTAGCAAATCTGAAAGGAAAGTCTCTTATGCGGAATTTATTGAGGCAATAGCTTTGTTACGGGGTTTACAACTATGTGCTCAATGGGGAGTCCCAAAAGTGTTATTAGAAACTGATTGTTTGATACTTGTGCATGCTTTGAATGATATGGCTGAATTTCTAACAAACTTTAATTTTATTTCACAAGATATTCGTAGACTCATGAGGGGTTTCTAAGAGGCAAAAGTTATTCATGTTAATTGGCTAGGCAATATGGCTGCTCATCAGTTGGCAAGATATGCTTGGGAAGTTGATGATGTGGTGATGTGGTGGGGTCCTCCTTTTGTAAGTAAAGTTATTTGGTTTGATAAGAATTCTTTTTGTGAGGATTCTTTTTATAAGGATTCTTTTTTATTTTAATGAAGATTTCGAGTTTATAAAAAAAGAAAACTTGCTAAGTGGTGTTTGAAACGTAATTGAGATTTGAGACTCCCCCAATTAATTCTTTATGCATTTTTGGCTCCACGACAAAAGAACTTGATTGGATTATAAGTTCTTAATTTAGTATTATACATGGAATAACATTATGACAACTGGTCTAAAGCTCTCACTGATTATGTTCACCATTATTATTAATTAATCTCCAACCTCATCCGATCGAGTCAAAGTCAAGAACCATGTAGACTAATTTATCAACATAATAATTAATCATAATATATATAGCATGCATCTTATCTACAAAATGCGTACTTTAAACATGTATTGCAAGAAGACAACGATAGTGGGCCATGGCTGCCGATGATTGAGGTGGTTGATCCTCTACAAAGGAAAAACAAATATTTCTAAATTTCTTTATTTATACACTTAAATAGTCGAGAGTAACGTGACATATAGTCTTAAATCTAGTGAGTAAGTTTTGTGCAATTTTTTTTTTTAAAATGTGAGATTTATTATTAAAAAAATAATTTATTATGTAAGTCAAAGATTTATTAACTTTTTTTCAAAAGAACGTGCAACGTGTTAAATATCATTTCTCTAAATTATTGATATTTTATTTTTTTCTTTAATATTTATAATAAATCTTACGAAAAATAATTTATGGTAGCACATGATGAAGTAGTAGTCTGATACAAATCGGGGCAGTCAGCAAGTGAAAATTGGAAGTGAAACTGATGATCAGAGAGTTTCTGATCACAATCAAACCAAAGAAACCTCCCTAGAAATTAAGCTGGTTACTCTCTTGAGATACAATGGATTTCAATCTACCAAATCTAAACACAATCATAGCTGGATTATTCTCCATAATAATCGTTTCCTACTTCATCCAAAAGAGGTTTGGATCTTCTAAGATCAGCAGAAAACCACCCGAAGCTGCCGGCGGATGGCCTCTGATTGGCCACCTGCATCTGTTAGGAGGTAAATCCCAGCTCCCCCATATTGTTTTGGGATCCTTGGCAGAAAAATATGGATCAGTTTTCTCCATCCGGATTGGGGTGCATTCAGCTGTGGTGATAAGTAGTTGGGAAATGGCTAAAGAGTGCTTCACCACCAACGATGTTGCCCTAGCTTCTCGTCCAAAACTTGCTGGTGCAAAGCACTTGGGCTACGACTCTGTCATGTTTGGATTCAGCCCCTATGGCTCTTACTGGCGTGAAATGCGCAAGATAATCTCTCTAGAGCTGCTCTCGAACCGCCGTCTCGAGTTACTTAAGGATGTCCGAGCATCTGAGATGGAGACTTCCTTGAAAGAGCTGTACAAGGTTTGGACAGAGAAGAAAGATGGGTCGGACGGCGGCGGAGTGTCGGTGGAGATGAAGCAGTGGTTTGGGGACTTGGCTCTCAATGTGGTGCTTAGGATGGTTGCTGGAAAACGGTACTTTGGTGCTGCTGCTGCAGCAGACAACGAAGCTCAGCGGTGCCAGAAGGCGTTCAGGGAATTCTTTCACCTGATGGGGCAGTTTTTGGTGGGGGATGCTATTCCTTATCTTGGGTGGATGGATTTGGGTGGCCATGTAAAAGCCATGAAGAAAACAGCAAAGGAGATGGATTGTATGGCTACAGAGTGGTTGGAGGAGCACCGGAAGAACAGGGCTTCAGGTGAATCTAAAGAGCAGCTGGATTTCATTGATATAATGTTGTCAGTTCTTGAGGGTGCTGACCTTGGGGATTTTGATGCTGACACCGTCAATAAATCCACTTGTTTGGTACGTGTTTCTCAATTCATGAAAGTTAGTACTCGCACAAATAACCTGCAAATAGCTTATCATCATTCAAACAAAATCAGATCAAGGACAGGAAAACTTAAGTTATGTGCCAGGCAAACAGTCTAATTCTATACATCGAATAGAGATATCTCTAATTATCTAACTAAATTGAATAGTCGGAGAGAGATAATCGATTGCATCATGTGGGTCTTACAACATTTAATACGATCTGTATGAGAATTCTGCATAGAGTTAACCCCTCATGAATATTTTAAGTCTATCTATCTCGCTCTGCATTGGACCATTCAGTTCAGTCAAAAAACTAGAGAGAATTCGACTTGCCTATTATATCTATGTCAACTAGGTTTAGGATGTAAAGAGTATAGGTACTTGACATGTGATATAAGATCACTAATTGGTAATTATGTACAAGTACTAACACAAATCATGCTATATTGTAGAACATGATATCAGGAGGGACAGACACAACCATGGTTTCTCTAACATGGGCACTCTCTCTATTATTGAACAATCGCCATGCCTTAATAAAAGCTCAAGAGGAACTTGACATGCATGTGGGCCGTGGAAGACTAGTCAATGAAGGAGATATCAGCAATTTGTTCTACCTCCAAGCCATTGTCAAAGAGGCACTAAGGCTATACCCACCTGGACCTCTCTCAGGACCACGAGAAGCCACAGAAGACTGCACCATTGGTGGCTTCCATGTTGCAAAAGGCACCCGAATATTGGTCAATCTGTGGAAAATCCAGACAGACCCTAAAATATGGTCTGAGCCATTAGAGTTCAAGCCAGAGAGATTTCTCACCACCCACAAGGATGTTGATGTCAAGGGTCAGAATTTTGAGCTCATCCCCTTTGGCAGCGGTAGGAGAGCTTGCCCTGGTATCGCTTTCGGCCTTCAGATGCTGCACTTGCCTCTTGCAAGTTTGATTCATGCCTTTGGGATTTCCACCCCATCAAATGCTACTGTTGATATGTCAGCTACCTTTGGACTTACAAACATCAAATCCACACCACTTGATGTTGTCCTCAAACCTCGCTTGTCACCTAATCTTTATGTGTAAATGTTCAGCATTAATGCTAGCTAGCATCCGTACAGTATTTGCTATTTGTTGATCGATCACACCGACTCATGTGGTGCGATAGGTGGTGTATGCATTTAAACCACATAAATCAGTGTGAGTCAAGAAGTAGATAAATCTAGGGTGAAGAACATGAGTATTTCTAATAAAAATTTGTAATATTAGAGTTCGGCCGCTTGGGTTCAATTCTAGTTGAAATTGAATCCGTTCATGAATTTGCTTTAATTTAATGCCCTATATTGATTTCTAATCAATTGGGTTAAGCCAGTTCCTGTATATTTTGATTTAGTGAATGCATGATATAAATAATTCTAGATCCGTGGTGATCTTAATGTTATCCTTGTTCTACTGATTATAGATCCAGTCAACCAGGAATAGAAGTTTAGCCACTACAAGAAAACTGCTCACTCGTGACTAGTTATTTCTTTCGAAAATAATTATTTTCTGTCAAAATGAGTTTATTTTGATCGTAAATAGTCATTCTTGGCTCATATAATCTGTCACAAATTATCATTTTTCTAGTAGTGAGCGTTTACAATACTATTTTCAGTGTCCTCTAACAAGGAATTACGCATGCAATGGGTTTTTTTTTTTTTAATTATTAATTTAGAATACCAGCTTGAGCATTATCGATTTGGGTATCTTACTGTGAATACAATCTTAAGATCTTTTTTCATCATGGTGGGAATTCAATCTGGTCCCGCAGTCCAAAATGACTAGTCAGACGCGATTAGCAAGAAATTCCATTAATTCATCATCTTATTTTAATTTACTCCATCCGACATATTACACCATAGCAAATATGCTTTGCTCTCAAGCCTCTAGCATACCCAGAGACACCGCTAGACAAACAAATTCATATAAACAACATATATTGTCCAAAGAATGAGCAAGGTTTCAAAAAAGTTGTTGGAACGATCGACAAACTGGCTCACATGCATGCATGGGATATTGCGCTCTCCTAATCTCAAGCAATTAGCCTCTAATATGCCATAACTAGAGACATCAATTAGTCAAAAAACCATAATATTCTTGGATTAGGACTTCTAAGTACAAATTAAGTTGAAGAATTTGGTCTTTTCAGACTTTCCTTCTTCTTCTTCTTCTTTTTTTCTTTTTTGAAAATTGGTGTTTTCAAAGACTTTGTATGATTGAAATGTCTCACCTTGCAAACCGACCACCCATTTAGAGGTATCTTCTTGCTCCTTCTTCTTTACTCTTTCTTCTTTCTTCTTCTTCTTTCTCTTTTTTTTTTTTTCTTTCCTCTCTCTTAAATCTCTCGTTTGTTTATTTTATGAGAAAAATGTAAATTTAAGTGCTTCCTATTATATATTTATTTAGTAAAAAAGGGATAAAGACTATGTATGCATTATATATAATTTTCATTGATCTGAATTTTATCATTTTTTTTTTTTTTATAATATGGCATATTTTAAATAACTTGACAGTAATTAGACGTATATTAGACTATTTACGTACGTTGAGATGATAAAGTTTAAGATGAAAGATATCATTTATCTACCTATATATATACCTATTCTTTTAAAAAATGCTTACAATAAAGTATGAGATTCATTTCTCCTCATGCCTAACGTTAACGTATATACGTGAGTATGGCATGAGCTGCGTACGTACGTTAATAGGAATATGCCACGTACGTCGTCGTAATGTACTAGTCTTTGGTCCTAGCTTGTCCCTTTTCATTTTTGAGCCAACATCATTATGGACCAATAAAAACATCCAAAAAAGACAAAAGAAATGACAACTTAAGAGCAAATGATAGATAGGGCATGCAGACATGATATATCTACAACGTACGCTCAATTATTTTTGGAGACATTGCATTATTATGTTGAATTTATCGACCCCCTAGCTAATAACAACATTTGTACGTAACTGTCATGTCTAAGTACTCAATGTACTATTGGACATTAACATTAAACGTGTAATGAATTCAGATTAGAATCACAAATATTAGGCTTCTTTAATTCTGCGTTTTCTTTAATCCTTTAAGCTCTTAATTATTACGGATTTTACAATAATATTGTGGGATTTTTCCCCTAATAAGAGTGTGATATCTTTTTAATAGAAATAGTGTGTTAGACAAAATTCTAAAGTTTTCTTTTTTTGAAAGAGACAATTTTGAAAGTTGATAAATAAGTTTTAAAACGAAGTTTGAGGTGATAGTCATGTGTCGAAGTGGTTATTCGTACATACGTCGTAAGAAATTGTTTATATGTAACCAGTTACTTTCAACAAAAATGATTATTTCTTGTCAATATTAGTCTATTTTTATCGCAAATAGTTGTTATTGTCACAAATAATTCGTCACAAATACTTATTTTTCTTGTAGCGCGAGTTTCCTTAATTCATTAATAGAATTGCGAACATAGTAACAATGTCATGACCAATCATATGTAAATATGTATCACAAATGCACAATTAGCATTTAAAAAAGATTGAAAATTTTTCACATTAGCAATTTTCATTAATAAGTTAATGAAATTTGGATGAAGTGATCGCTTTGATATATGGGTATTACTTTTAATTAAGATTGTTTTGTAACTTTCTTCTTTTCCTTTTCACCATAATCACTAATTTGAAAAATGATCAAACCTTGAGAATAAATACTTGTCCTCTTTGAAATGTAGCTTTTACATCTCTTAAATAAACCTCAGCGTGGATTGGATACAATTTGTAAGTTTTTCATTTATTTTAGGATGAAAAATTCTATAAGGTATGTCACATTTATCACCATTAGATAATAAATGTATAGCATTACTCTAAAATATCTCATATCTCCTTATATATTTATTTATTGATAATAAAGCAAACTTCATTAAATGAAGGCAAGTTACAAACATTTATCCATCCATACAATCTATTCGATTACACCTGGGCAAGATTCCCACCAAATAGTTATATCATTTACATATCAAGCATATCTAGCTAATCTATGATCAGCTACATTCCCATACATCCGACGTACTTGATTGTGCAACTTCTAAACCTTTGCATAGTTGCTTTGTTTCCTTGATAATATTACCAAGTAAAGACCAAGACTCTTCTGCCTCTTGCAACTATGTCACCATAAGTAGTGAAACACTTTCCATAATAAGATCTTCAATGCCCAAGTGAAGACACAATTGTAAGCCTCACAGCATTACAAGTAGCTCGATTTCTACTGGATCATTGACTTCAATTTCATTCTTGCTTTCAACCATAATAGCCTCCCCATTTTTGTCTCTAAGGATAGTGCCCACCCCTGCTCTATGTTGGTCTTGAAACATGGCCTTGTCAACATTGAGCTTGAATATTCCTTGTGGAGGCCTTTTCCAATAGCAAGATGATTGATCCTTCTTCCTTGGACTCGATTTTAGTTCCTGATGTAACTTTAAAAGAGACAAAGCATGCTCCACTGCTTGGTCTGGTGATTGTGACTTATCTTCATGTACCATTTGATTCCTTCTATACCATAAGCCTCATGCCAACATAAGAAATTTTTCTAGATCTTCATTTTGATCCCTTTCACTTATTTTAGTAGCAATCTCAATAAACCCTTTATTTCTACCAATGAAATGTAAGGAAGATAAAGTATTTCTCTAGCTTTCTTCTAAATAAGGGTAGGAAACAAGAGCATGTACTAGGTCCTTAGGTTCTTTACTGCAGAATTGGTAGTTTTCATCAATAAGCACATTCCTTTTCTTCATGTTGTTTATGGTAGGCAAACCATCCTTGCATGCTCTCTAGGCAAATACTTTGATTTTGTTAGGAATTTGTAGCTTTCATATTTCTCCTTACATATTTGTCTGTCCCAACTCCTTAAATAATCTGTTGGCACTCCTTACACTATATTTACCATCCTTTTATGCTTCACATATCAGTTTGTCTGCATGATCCCCTCTGCTTAGGCCAATCTTCAGAATTTCTACTATAGTTTTGTGGTGAAAAAAGCCTTCTAATTCTTTCTAAATCCAACCACTTGGTATAATGGTCAATGAGGAGATCAACAATTTCAACCCTGTCAAGATTATTAGCATTGCTTGAATTGTGAGTCAATTGCCAAATACCTGGAATCCAATAATCAGTCCACATACTAATAAACTTCCAATTTCCAACCTTTTAAATGTATCCTTGTTTTAGCCTCTCTTTTTCCTCCCAAATGCCTCTCCACGCATAAGAAGGATTCTGTCCTAATTTGGAATTTAGGAAATGACCATGAGGGAAATATTTGGCCTTGTAAACTTGGTGTAGCAGTGTTGATTCATCTTGCTTAATTTTCCATCATTGTTTTGCCAAAAGAGCCACGTTGAAGATTTTAAGATCTTTGAAACCCATTCCTCATTCTAATCTTGCTGCACACATTTTTGCCCAATTTATCTAGTGAATCTCGTATTCATTGTTCCTTTGCCCCCACTAGAACTTGGCCATTAAATTTTCTAATTCAGTATAAAGGGTTTCTAGTAACTTGAAGCAACTCATTGAGTATGTAGGTATGGACATCATGCAACTCATTAAATATGTAGATATGGACATCGCAACAACCTTAATGAAAATTTCCTTCCTTGATGAAAATTTCCTTACCTCCTTGTGAGAGAATTTTTTTTTCCTTCCAATTTATTTATTTTAGTAGAAGAGGTATTGAGTATATTACTGAATAAAGAGTTCCCAGCTTCAAAAATAAAGTTCTTCAAAGGCCTTAAGGATTGTCCTAAACTAACACATTTGCTTTATGCAGATGATTTAGTGATTTTCCTATTGGCTCCAGATCATCCCCGAGGTCACTTTCAAAAGTACTGCATAAGTATGAAAACATTTCTAGGCAGATGGTGAATAAGGATAAGTCAGCTATGTTATTTGCCTTGAAAGTTTCACTGACAAGAAGAAACATGGGGCATAATGTTATGGGATTCCAAAAGGCTAAATTCCCTTATATTTATCTTGGAGCCCCAATACACACAAGAAGATCGTTGGAAAACATGTTGGATCCTTTGCTTGAGAAGAAAAAGAAGAAACTTGCGGGGTGGAAGGCCTATCTACTTTCACATGCGGGAAGTTAACTATGATTAAACAAGTACTTTCTACTATGCCAATTTATTTTCTATTGGTACTGAATGTCAAGAAAGTTATTGGATACTATAAATAAGACTCTTTAATTTCTTTTGGGGGCGAGTTGCAGGAAATCAAAAGAGAAAATGGACAGCATGAAAATTTATTTGTAAACTTATGGAGGAGGGAGGTTTGGGCATTTGAGATTTACAAGCTGTACACAAAGCATTGCATATGAAACTAATGTGTCAATTCTATTTTCTAAGTCTGTGTGGGCAGAAGTTTTTTCGAGCAAAATATGATGAAGTGTGTCATGCTTCTCTCATTCAACACTCTACAAAGGATACTAGCTTGTAGAGATCTATGTTAGTAAGTTTGCCTAAAGTTCTTAACAGAACCAAGTGGATTATGAAACAAGGGAAAGTGTCACTATGGTTTGATAATTGTAGAGGTACAGGTTTATTAGCAGATGAAGTGGCAAAAATTACAAATCCATTCTTGCAAATTTGTGACTAGATTTCGGAGGGGAGTTGGAATATGGACAGGCTCCAAGAGATTGGGCATGGTGATTGCTTAATAAGTAGCCTCAACCAACATTATTTTGAAAGAATGGATATCTCGGTATGGATTGATTTAATATTGGGAGAGTTCATGGTAAAATCAACTTGGGAGAAAATTAGAGTATACTCCAATGTAATAGGATATTATTTTTTAACCAGACGAGTATACTCCCATTACATTGGAGTATATTCTAAAGGCAAAGTATACCTGCAGCACTACATTCATAAATATTCTGACTTAGGGTGATTTAAAAATATAAAACAAATTAAAATGAGTTGATGACTTAATAAGAAATCTATCATAATGTAAACACATTTAACATAAGGTTTTTCATAAAATATTTCATGTTGAGAACTTAAAATTATGATTGTTCATACGTATGCTATGACACGCATGACTTATCTTAGCTTATCTGACTTATCTTACTTATTATACTAGCTCCCACACTTAACCCTGTGTGCAAGGTTGTGTACCGGCCCCACATTCCGCGATCGTAATGGGAGCCGTAATAGTATTCTAGCATACTATGGGGGACTACGCTTACATCTGTGGCTTGTACATCCACCCATAAATCATATTGGTACCATGCATCTAATGGTCATCTTATTAACTGCTCTGAACTTATATTACACTTAATCTTATCAAAACTTTATATGTGTCTTATGCAGTGTGAGATGCATAATATATACATAACTATAATATGCGAAATGATACATGATGAATCATGTGCTTGCAAATATCATGATATGCATGATACATAAACACTGGTTTTCAAATAACTGACTCTAATAATAAGATATATAAGTAGCTAACATATGCTAATCCTAATTTATGATCAAGCTACTACCTTACAGCGCTAATCCGATATTTTCAGGGTGCGACTGATGGGTTCAGCGCTGGCTAGAGAGAGAAATAGACTAATCGAGAACTTGAGAGAAAACACACGTTAGAGAGAAGGACAAAGAAAATGTGAGGGATGCTGTGAGAGGAATGAGGCAATCAGCTATTGATGCGGCGAACGTGGGACACGCATGGTGCTGGACTAAGTATCTTAGGTTCGGCTAATGCACTTACGAAGGTTTATGATTTTTCTAAATAATACACGGAATTGAGGATATTTATAGAGAGAATTGGGAGAGGGTTTTAAAGAGTTCGAGTTCAAGTTGGACTCGATCGCAAATATTCAAAAAGAGAGTTTGAATTTAAAAACATGATCTAATAGTTCAATCAATGTAGGATTGACAGTGATGAGACTACGAAGGGGACTTCAATCAGTGATGATTTTAAATTGAAATAAATTTCTAATGACTGATTTTTCAATTTTAAAAAGAATCTAACTTGTTCAATAAATAATAAATGAGATTTAACCTAGTTATTGACCCTAATTAAAACTCCTAATCAATCTCAATGATCAATATTAAATATAATTTAGACCCAATAAAAATTATCAATATTCCTACAATAGAATTATTGGGTCGGGTCGGGTTGGGTCGGTACATGAGTTGTTCTCTAAACTCAACCAAGTGAAAGTTTCCTTGTATGACAGATTTATTATCTTACAATTTCAACATCATGTGGTGGAAGTTAAGAGACAAATCACACAAACATTGTTTTGGACTAAACAACAAGCTAGAAAGGTATAACTCAATGTAGATGGTTGCTCTATGGGAAATGTTGGAAATTGTGGAGGTGGTGGTATAGTGAGGAATGATCTTGGACAATCTTTTGTGGCTTTTTCATCGCTTTATGGGTAGAGCAACAAACACTGAGGCAGGGTTGAAAGTATGGTGGGGGCAAGGGTGTTGTCCATGGTTTCTTAGGGAGATGTGGCTTGGTGGTTAAACGAAATATGTCTATCTTATGCCACCATGTGTTCCACAAGGTGAACCAAGTTGTTGATCATTTGGCCAAGCTGAGAGCTACAAGGGAGACACAAATTTATAGTTGTTGGTCAGATTATATTCGACGGAAGGTGTTAAGGGTAATAAAACTTGATAAAATAGGTCCACTGTATCTTCTCTGTAAATAATCATTTGGTGGATAGGAAAGTTTTATGATTTTAGTCGAGATGTAAAATTTAAGTGATTTTTGTTATCAAAATTTTCCTCTGCCATAAATAAGATTGTTTTGTTTTACACCAAAAAAAAGTTTTTCATTTGTAATATTAAAAGTGAGAGAAGTCATGTTTCTAATTCCAACAAATGCACTTCCTCTTTTAGTACTCATGGATTTATGCACACTACAAACTAAAAAATAAGGATGGTCGATTTGTAACTCATATCATTGAAGTTAATTATGGGTATCTTTATTTAAAAAAAATTCTATATATCACAATCATATATTGTTTTTATGATAACATTACCCATTTACCTTCAAAATCCCTCCTAACATTGATGGGAAAAGAAATTGTTTTTAGTTTCAACAACAAGAAGGGACCATCGAATTCAAGAGGCCTATCCACCAAAAGCACTAACAAAGTTAAAAAAGTTTTTGATAAACTTGTTATGGATTTCCCTATTGGTACCTCGAAAGATCTTTTCTTTCTTTCTTTTCTCTTTTTTTTTTTGAAAAACGACCTCCCCATATTTATTCAGCATAACTAAAAAAAGCATTAATATGTGCAACTAATAAAAGCTCCAATAATAGTATAAAGTCACTTCATATCACTTTTAATCAAGTATTTTCAAATGCTTGACTTGATTTCTAAATATATATATATATATATATATATATATATTAAAATAAGTATCAATAATAGTACCGATATATTCATAATGGTACTATTTTATCGAAACAATATTAAATTTAAATTTCAAATATTCATTCCCTTTTTTTTCCTTTATTTTTTTGTTTGCATAGTTATAAAAAAAAAAAAAAAATCATGTATGTCAGGAATAAATGTTAACTGGTTTTAAGAATTAAAAAATAAAAAAAGTTGCAGGAGTTTAAGAATCGTGCTGACATTTTATTAAAAAAGTGTGACTTATCAAAAAAATAATTTTTTTATAAAGAATACTTTTAGAAAAGAAACCTTTCATATTAATTAAACAAAGATAATGAAAATATCTATAATAAATTATATTCATTTTGATAGCATTTTTCATATGTAAAATTATAATAATAATTCTATTCATCATCTTTATACATCATATATTATAAATAATTTTTTTATTAAATATATTATATATAAATGATGAGTTGGAGAATTTAATTAATTTTAAAAAATAAAATAAAATAATTATAAATTTTAAAAAAATAAAAATAAGAATGGTGGGCAGATATTATTAACAGCAAAACTCACGCTCCACGTAGAGGCAAAAATGGTGTCGGGAAAGGAGTGGGACCCAGTTTCCACCTTACATTATTTTTCAGTTTGGTTGAGATTGCAGTAATCTACTTGGAATCCCACTACAGAAAATAATCGAGATCGCCATGATCAAAAGCTTGATCTTTTGAGAGACGTTAGGTTGACGGAGACACCCAATGCGGACGTCCCAATCTCGATCTCGAACGAATCGTACCTGCGAAACAGCTCCACCACAAGAAGCCGAGATACCAGAACCACGAAGTCTTTCCCCGCACACTGCTTATTCCCGACCGTCGGCGTCTCGGTTTCCGGTCCGTTTGACCACAACACGTGCTTTAGCAACTTCTCACCCTCTCCGACGAACCTATCCGGCACGAACTCTTCGGGTCTGTCGAATATTTTAGGATCCTTTGTTGCGAATGGCTGATACCCGAATATCATTTCGCCTTCCTTAACTCGGAAAGCAGCTTCGTGGCTCTCGATGATGAGGTCACGCTTTGCCCTTCCGTATTGTAACGGCACCGGCGGTTCTATCCGGAGAGATTCGTACACGACGGATTTCATCAGCGGCATCTGTTCCATGACGGCCATAGTGACTCTTCCGCCGTTGGATTTGATGGTTGATCTGATCTCTTGCGCCAACTGGGTGTGTAGTTCGCTCCCGGTTCTACCGATTAACTTTATCATGTTGGTGAAGAAGAACTTCATGCCTCCGAAGGTGTTAAAGCACGTAGCGAACAGCAAATTATGGCATGCTTCGTCTCTCGAGATGCCCAATCTTTCGGCCTCGTCAAGCACGGGCCCGGAAGACTCGTAGAAGAAGTCGTAGAGCCTCCGGTAATCGGATTTGACCAGAAATGGAGGGAGAGGGAAGGTGTGGATGAGGAGTTCTTCAAGATACTTTGGGAGGCCTAGTGTGAGCAGAGGACTAAGCTGGAACAGGACCCATTTCAGGATCAGCTTCGGACCATCAATTCCGAGCTTGGTGTCGGCCGGGTTCGTGCCGTACAGGGCACGAGAAAGGAAGTTAAATGCCGCTTGGTCACTGGCATCCCCGAAAGCGGCTTTGCCTTTGGTCGCGAGTTCCTGCTCGAAGCCATTGAAGAGCTCCGTGTAGCTGGAATGAAACTCGGGCATGACGTGATCGCGACGGAACTCGAGGAGGAAGAACATGAGGCGCTTGAGCTTATCGTGGCGCGTCTCAGACGGGTCGAGATAGGAGAGAACCCGGTAACCACCGGTGAGTTCGGTGGAGGGCATGTAAGTTCCAGTGAAAAGGTTTTTCTTAGTTACCTTCGTGACGTCAAACAGCACCGGAAAGCTCTTGCCGTCTAGCAGAACGACGACGCGAGGGTCGGAAGCTATGAAAGGACCGGGTGGCATGTTGGCTCTGAACACCGTCGACCGGTACTTCTGGACACGTGACTTAAAGAATTCCTCACGACCTTGGTTATAAAAGTAGTCGAGTCGATCCTTTATCGGGCCGATAAAAGGGAAGCCATAGCTTCCGGGGATTTTCAGGATCGGAAGCTCTTTGGGTCCAGGAGACTCTATCGTCTCCGGTGGAACCTGTACGTATGGATTTTCCGACAATGAGGAAGCGATCGGAGGGAAGATACCTCGACGCGCGGAGGGCTTCGAAGATCTTCTGGGTGACTGAAATTTTGGCTGAAGAGAAGGAAAAGCTAGAGAAGTGGAAGCCATTGTCGTCGATCTGGGTGAAGCTTTTGGCTATTAAAAAAAGATAGTACTAATTTAAAGACGGTTGGTAAGGGTTGCTGTAAGCCGGTAGGCCTGATTGGTGTTTGAACACGTGATTGGAAATAGAAGTACTGTGAGGAGAAAATTAATATTTTAAGGATGGATTTAATGGCAAGCGATTGACTGAATCGTCGATATATATATATAAATATATATATATATATATCGTAATTTGAGAATATATATTTATAGATAAATTTTATAAAAATAAATTTATAAATTATCATAATTTTATATGATATATTAAATTTATTTATAATAAAAATAATTTTATAATCTTCAACTTATGATTTTATTTTTATGAAATTCTTTTGTAATTAAAAGTATTTTTCTAAAACTTTGTATAAGATATTTGTAAATTTTGTATAAAGGTTTTAAAACTATTTAAGAATAAATAATGATTTTCCTACCACGACTTTGTAACTCATTTAGAGAGAAGAAAAGTCAATGTAATAGTACACTTTATTGAAAATATGAAGGTTTCTTTAATTTGAGTTTCAATTTTTTCAAAACTATATCAATTAAAATAAAGTTGAAAAATAGTTATGAGCATATTATTACGGTTTAAGAATATATAAGCCCGGAGCAACGATGATGGGTCCCTTCTCTAAAGAGCGGGGCGTTTTTATTTCTTTGTTTCTTATGAACAAAGAGTATAGTCTCTAAGACAATTGTTTGTAGAGGATTAAGTATGGAGGTGAACTCTTCAATCTATGGGAGGGTTTCAAACTCAGTGATGAAGAGAAATAAGAGATCATGATACAAGATGAAGTTGTCCAGAAGTTTGAAGAAAAAGGGAAGAAATGTCTCGTAGCTTTGATTGAGAAGTTGAACAAGAAAGCTTTTCATTCAACAATTTCGAAAATATGGCAAATAAAGGGTTGGATCATCTTCAAAGAAGTAAGATGGAATTGTAATCTACTCGAATTTTAGAAAGAAATAAGAAAAAGAAAGAGTCATGGAGAGGAATGGACTTTTGATAAATTCCTCCTAAAAAGTCTGAAGGAATTTGATGGTGGTTTGGTATCTAAAGATATAATCTTCTCTCATGAACCTTTCTGGATATAAGTACACAATATGCCTTTTGTTGGGATGACTAAAGGCATTGGTGAAAAGTTAGGAGTTGCTCTTGGTCGATGTTAATGATCTTGGTTTGGGTTGGGGGACATTCATAAGAGTCAAGGGTAATGGTTAATATAAAAAAAGCCTCTTGCGAGAGGTCGGGTCTTGACATTAGGTGAAAATCAATTATGAATCTCTTTTAAATATGAATGTCTTTCTAACTTTTGTTTTCATTGTGAAACTATCAGACATAAACACAAGGGATGCTTAAAGCAGGGTTGGCAGGCGACTGGCAAAGAACATGTAGGATCAATATGGCCCTTGGCTACATGCGGGTTCTTTAAATCCTTAGGTTGGTGGTCATAGGAGCAGGGGTGTAAACGGTTTGGTCCGGTCGGTCTAAAGGGGCACTTTTGGACCAGACTGAAATTTTCAATCCACCCATTTTCCACGCTAGACCGAAGCAGTGGTACCTCTCGACTGGATTGGACCATTATCTATCTGTCTATTCGGTCTGGGCTTGCGCAAAAGGGTTACTTTTTTGTTAAAGGCTCAACTTACCAATAAACACTATTTATTTTGGCCCAACTAAAAAATGAGCCCAAAAATAATAAAATTAAAGGATAAAATTTATATAAAATAATAAAATTAAAATTAAGTAACCTCTTTACTGTTGATTATCTAATTAACCCATTAATAAAATCATTAATTATAATTATATCAAGTATACTCAATAGTATGTGTATGAATTATGATAGTTAATATGTAATAACCTATATTAAAATTTTAATATTGTATATATGGTTAATAAATAATTGGTCCATGGATGCTTCATACTTGTAACTTAGGTATTTTACAAAAAATGTACCTAATTATTTTGAATAGGTATAGATACTAGAGTATTTATCATTGCATATAATATTGTGATTTATCATATAATATATTAGTTATTGTCAATGACATATTAGTTAATATTTAATAGTATATTTAACATTTTAGATGAAGATTACATAATTAAGTTATATAATTACTATATAAAAAATTATAAAAAAAATACCATAAGTAATTTAGTTGGTCCGGTTTTGTTGAGGGTGAAAAAACCATATCTTGAGACCTAACCGAAAATCGAAAATCCCAAAGCTAGGAGACTGAGACCTACCAGTAAGGTTATCGGTTTGGTCTGGTAGGGTTTTCCAGTTCGGACCTGTAACCTTACACCCCTACATAGATGGCGTGGTAGTGCTTCAAGTTTAGAACAGAATGGATTACAACAAGAAACGAATTCCGATGAGGTGTGATATGACGTAGACAAAGAAGGAAATGATACTTAAAAGGCAACATTTACTAAAGAGATGATTTCAAATGTTCCCACGATCTCAGGAAAAGAAAATGAGTGAACTATTTCTTATGGAAGTCTTACTAATGGGGGAACTCATGAAAGGATGGATCTGGATTAGATCAACAAAATCTCAGCAGGAGTGTGCTCTCAAATCAAACTTTCCCTCCTAATTCTAAAAATATCATGGGACAACCAAAAAATATCTCCAGCTGGAAGATGAGAGAGCAAGAGAAGGAAATAAAGCTGAAAAATCTGGTTCGGAGTCCTCCATGTTGTTGGATAAAACAACACTTACTAAGAAGAGGAGTTTTTCTGAATTTGAGAATGAGGCACTCAATAGTTTTCCTGTAAGGGCTCAACGGCAGGATGAGTAGGCAGAGGCTGCTCAGCAGCCCTGCTAGCAAAAAGAACTTACTAAGCTGGAATTTCAGATGGCTTGAGAACCTTCAGAGAGTTCGAGAACTTCATCATCTTGTGAAGGAAAAGCGCCCAATGTCTTTCTAATAGAGACCAAATGTAATAGAGAGAAGGTAAAGAAAATTCGGAATCAATTGGGCTTCGATCATGGTTTTTTGGTTGACAATAAAGGATGGAGTAGTGGCATTGCTTTCATGTGGAAGAAAGAGTTCAAAGCTGAACTTAATTCTTTCAGTGAAAGACATTATTGTGCAGACGACGTCTCCCATCAATAACCAGAGCTAGTTTTTGACAGGTTTCTAGGGTGATCCTATAGTTGCAAGAAGAGAACTGACAGTTGCTTAGACTCCTTAGGCCAAATCCTCCTATGTCGTGGCTATTTATAGGGGATTTTAATGAAATTATTGAACAAGGGGAGAAGTTTGGTGCAGCTGAATGATCCTATAGACAAATGGAGAACTTTAGAGAAGCAATTGAAGATTGTTGCTTAAGCGACATGGGTATCAAAGGCCATAAACTCACATGGTGCAAAAGCAGAGAAGGCAATGGATACACGAAGGAATGCCTAGACAGAGCCTTAGGAAACAACAAGTGGCACACTTTTTTCTCTAATAGATGTTAATGTTCTTGCAGCACAAAGCTCTGACCACTGCCCTTTACTAATTTCCTGCTACAATCATAATGAGGAAATTATGTCACGGGGGAAATTCTTCAGATATGAAACTAGCTGGACAAAGAGGGAAGATTGTCATGATGCAATAAAGAAAGCATGGGGATCCTCCTCCCTTCACTATATCAGAGTTAAGGAAACCAAAGAAGGTTTGGACCGGTGTAGACATAGTCTAGTTTTATGGAATAGGGCTATATAACAAACCGGAGAATCGACCGGGAACTCAGACCGGCCAGCCGAGCTCGGAACAGGTCGAAATCGGTGGAGAATCGGTCGGTGTGCGGTACAAAATTGGAAAAATTGATATCGGCCGGTTCGGCATCGGTTCGAACCTGGTTCAAACTGCTGAACCGGCCGACTAAAGAAATTAATTTTTTTTATATATACTCTGTACTTAAAACGACGCCATTCTACTTAAGTTTAAGTGGAACGGCGTCGTTTACTCCTATAGTTGTGTTTTAAACATAACTGAAACGACACCGTTTGATAATAAACCAAACGGCGTCGTTTTATTTATAACGTATTAAAAAAAATAAGTAGAACGATGCCGTTTGGTTTAAACCAAACTGCGTCGTTTCGATATCACTCCGTCTTCTTCGTCGCGTCTCAGTTCTCATCCTCGCTCTCTCTCTCCTCTTCAACTCTCTTTCTCTAGTCTCTACTCTCTGAGATGAAGCTCGGTCTGAGAACCGACTGTGAACCGCCACAGAAATGAAGCATCGGCCGGCTCGGCGTTTCTCCTCCCCATCGACCGATTTTGGCTGGTTTTCTCCCCCAAAACTTAAGCGCCGTTCGGCGTCTGTTTTGCCCAAAAATCATGCCGAAGGGATCGGTTTTCACTCCTATTATGGAGTAAGACGATGCTTGGAAAACAAATGATCATTATTAATCAAAAGCTAGCTAGATTAAATTGTTGCAAAATTCATACAATGAAGGTTCTCTTAGGAGTATAAAGGAGTTGCAAAATAAATTTGATTCCTCGCTTGAGGAAGAAGACGTCAAATGGCATCAGAAAGCAAAATAAAGGTGGCTACAAGAAGGCGACATGAACATAGTATTTTCATATGTGTGCCAACTAGCGAAAGCAAACTAATTCCATTCACAGAATTTCAAATGGGAAGGGATGCACTTCTCCAAGACCAGAGGAAGTTCTAATCCTTCTTTCAAGAGATGTTCTCATCCTCTCAACCATCTGGTATAATAGAAGCCTTATCATCTGTAGAACCTAGTATCACTAATGAGATTAATCTAATTCTGACAAAGTAGTTCACAATGAAAGAAACTGAAAAATGCCATTTTTCAGATGAACCCTCTGAGCTCGCTAGGCCTTGATGACTTTCCAGCAAACTTTTACCAAGAACATTAGAGTATAGTGGGACAATATATTAGTGAAGTAATTCAAGAAATTCTAAACACATACAGGTGGACTGAAGGACTAAATGAGACTTTCATTCCACTGATTCCCAATAAGAAAGCCCCAATTTCAGTGTCAGATTTTCGACACTTAAGTCTTTGTAATGTTCTTTATAAGATAATAATGTCTTGGCAAACAGACAAAAACTTATTCTCCCTAAGTCTCAACTATCCAAAGTGCTTTTTGTGCCAGGTAGGTTGATCTGGGACAGTATCATTGTTGCTTATGAAAGAATGCACACAATGCAATACAAAATGAGAGGCAGAAAGTTTGGTTTTATGGCTCTTAAATTTGATATGATCAAGGCTTATGATAGAGTTGAATGAGAATTTCTGAAAGTTGTAATATACAAGATGGGGTTTGATAGTAGATAGATTGATCTTATAATGAAATATGTGATTGTCTCTTATTCCATTCTTATAAACGGTATCCCTAAAAATGGTTTTAAACCCTCAAGAGGAATTAGACAGGGTGATCCACATCACCGTATCTATTCATTCCCTGCTCTGAAGTTTTAAGCTCCAAATAATGACGATGCTCAAGGCCACATCACAAGAATCCCTCTTTCTTGAGGTACTTTATATTAAATCATTTATTTTTTACAAATACTAGACTTTTATTTTGTAAGGTCAATTGTTTAGAGTGGAGCAGATTAATTAGGTTGTTAGGAATCTATGAGAAGGTATCAGGTCAAAGGCTAAACAAGGATAAGACCTCAATCTTTTTCAATAGCAATACCAAGCAAGAAGTCAAAGATCATCATTTTCTTATAAAAAGTATCTGGAGCTACTACCCTTGTAGGCAAATCTTGATCAAAGGCTTTCAAGAACATATAGGATAATGTCAGTAGCAAAATTAGCAATTGGAAAGTAAAGTTCTTATCCCAAGCTAACGAGGAAATTCTTCTCAAGTCCGTGATACAGGTCATACTAACTTATGACATGGGTGTGTTCAAAATGCCAAAGAATTTATTGAAGAAAATTAACAGAATTATGCATAAATTCTGATGGGGTCAAATCAAAGACAAAGATAAGATGCACAAGCTAAGTTCGAAACAAATGGGTAAGGCAAAGAATGTAGGCGGTCTTTGTTTCAGACATCTTGAAAATTTCAATCTTTCAATGCTAGCAAAGTAGGGTAGGAGACTAGTATAGAACTCACAATCCTTAGCAGAAAAGGTGCTAAAATGGAGAAGCCTACTGGCAGCAAACCATCCTATATATGGAGAAGCCTACTGGCAGCAAGATATCTCATTGAAGAAGGTTTGATCTTGAGAATGGTAATGGGGATTTTGTTAAGATTTGGAAAGACAAATGGATATTACAACCAGTATCATTCAAAATACAATCATCTGTGAGAGAATCACACGAGCGAGCTAAAGTTATGGAGTTGATCGATTGTGTGACACTAAGTAGTGGAACATTCCTTTGTTAAAAGCAATTTTCCTAACTATTGAGATTGAGGAAATTTGAAGAATTCTAATTAGTCGGTGTAATAGTTCTAATAGATTACTATGGAGATATACATTAGATGAAAAATTCTCAGTAAGAAGTGCATACTACCTATAGGGAGAGATACAAGAAAGAGGCTAGGGGCGATCATCAAGCACCAATCACAAGAGTATGATTCGGTAAAAATTATGGAGACTTAGGGTTGTACATGGAGTTAAAGGTGGTTCACAACCCAAATTGCCCCATCTCTCTTAACAAAACTAAACATGTTGAGCATGCCATTTGGAGTTGCAAGTCAGAACAAGATGTTTGGGGCCTATGTTCACGAAGAACTAAAAAATGCATAATTGAAGAGAAGTCTTTCATAGAGGTGTTAAACAACTTTTTTATTTACATGACATATGAGTAACTTGAAGAATTTGCAGTAGTAGCTTAGAAGATTTGGAAGACGAATTCATTTATTTTTTAGGCAGGGTTCTTGCATCCTTGTACCCTGGTGAACCAATTCAAACAGGCCCTTGATGACTATAGAAGTATGGTTCAAAAGAATTATAATTGTGCACTCAAGATCACCAACCCCGTACAAGAATGGACAGCTCCTCCCAAGGATTTTCAAAGAATAAATCGGGATGTAGTAGTTGACAAAATTCACTGCAAAGTTGGAATTGGAGTGATAGTATGTGATTGGAAAAGAACATTTCTAGCAACTCTAAGAGCAAATAGGGATTTGTTCCCAGATGCTCTACTAGCAAAAACTATCACTTCACTCCAAGCTTCAATCATTTGCACTGAGTTGGGACTGAAGCAGATCATATTAGAAGGTGATGTTATGATAGTGGTTAATTCCCTCAAGAGTACTGAGGTGCAGAGATGATCATTGATGATATTAAAAAGACACTAGCAAAAATTGATCAATGGTCTATTCAAAATGTTCCAAAGATTGTCAATAAAGTAGCTCAAGCTTTAGTAAAAAGTGTTTTACGAATATACGAGGATATAGTTCAGATATAGTTCAGATTGAAAAATACGCTCCATGTATTCCTTCTTTATTCTAGGGAGCTTTTAATAAAAGCAGTTCTTTTTATTAAAAAAAAATCTATAAGCCTGCACAAATAGAAAAAAATAGAGGAAAATTATACATAACATATCTAAAGTTGTCCATAACTTCCAATTGTTTGCTGTTTTAGCCATAGATAATCTTTGGTTTCTAAGAAATCAAATTATTCATGAAAATGTTTCCTCTTCTATTGAGTCATTTATCCAAAGAACCATTCAGTTCTACAAAGATCACTGCAAATCTTGGGTGTGGAAAATATCCAATGTATTTCCAAATTGGTCTGCTCCTCCAATCGACCATCTCTTGATTTCTTTTGATGTAGCAACTAGGCATACTGGGAGTACTATAATTGCAATTTGCAGAAATCATGAAGGAGCCACAATCTTTGTTATTTCAAAACACATCCAGAGTAACAACTCCAACCAAGGGGAAGCACAAGCAGCTTTTCTTGGAATTCAAGAAGCCCACACAAGAAATATCAAAAAAATCATTGTAGAATGTGACTCCCAAGTGGCTATTTCAGCAATAAATGGAAACAACAACTCAGATTGGACTATAGAAGGAATTGCAAGAGATACATGGTTTTTACTCCAAAGCTTTGAAAATTGGAAAGTAAGGAAAATACATCGATCACATAATCGATGCGCGCATTCCATTGCGCAATGGGCCGCTACTAACAATCAGTATGGTAGCATCCCACTGATCAAGATCCCTCAATGCTTATTAGATTTCCATAATGAAAAAGATCCACCCTGTTTGTAAAGTTTTTGTTTCAGACTTTGGACTGCATCTAGTTGTATTATATTGGCAAAAGTGGATCACTATAATCTAAAAATTGTTTGAATATAATTTTTTAAGAATATTTTTTAGTATTATTATTTTTTGTAAAAGTTGTTTTGTTTTTTTTTTATGTTTTTACATTTCGCTAAAATTTAAGTACAGAATTAGATGAAAATTTAAAACAAAATATTTTTCTCAGATCAAAAGATGTTTAGTTTGAATCTAAAAAAAAAAAAAAAAAAAAAAAAAAGGTGTGGAATTGACTAAATCAAACATAAGTTAAGTATCATAAAAGCTTAAATGTATTTTATTAATACTAATTGTTCAGGAAGATTGACAGTTCACGCATAGAAAGACTCACCAACTCTATTAAATTATTAAATAAATATAAGCAACCACGTGCATAAAAATATTTTAATATATTGTAAACTTTGACAGGTAAAGTGAACAGGAAAGAGATTTTGACACCCATAGACCTTGTAAGATGAGCTCGTCAATAGAGTGTAATAGGGAGTGGATAGGGACACAAATTAATGATAACTACGTAAAAATAATATCCCATTCATTCCTTACAAGTTACAAATACCAAAACAAGGTTGGATGTGTGGACTTTTTGCAATTTTGGCCATTTATTATTGAGCAAATGGCTCAAACTGTTTCTCATCTCAAGAGAACCACATCATTTTAGGACTTAAAAAGTGGGAATAAGGAAAAAATACATTTTGAACGTTGGAATAATTAGATATTTTGCACTTCACATCTCAAACTATTAAAACCAATACATTACATCATCCAAACATAACAATTTTGACAAATACTCTCCTCCCAGGCCCTTCGGTATCCGTTGAACGTTGAACGGGTGAACAACTTGACTACCATACTTGTCTTCTCTTGACCCTAAATTATAGAGTTTTAATTCCAAAATCCAAAACAATAATGCTAAAGTCATCGACAGATTCTTCCCGATAGAGTTTACCGATTAGTTTTTTTTTACTTAGTGATTGAGCAAGTATTTTTGGATAGCCTTAGCACTGTCTAATCCAAAATTCAAAATCCAAACGGCACAGTAATTAATTCCAGTTAGTGCACATGAAACAATAAAGTAGAGATAGGGTTTACAATATATGACATGACTCATGAACTTGACATGAATACGATACGAAATAAACTGGTATGGATTTAATATAAATGATATTAGGTTCAAACGGATTGATCCAATAAGATACGATTAATAAATAGGTCAATTGTTGATCAACTCGCAAAATTTGCAATCTGCCCGAACCCAAATTCAATATCTATTATCTTTCAACTTCCCTTTACGATTGGACATGACCCATTTAATGTTCTCTCCCCAATCTAGATCAAACCAAGGTAAA
Organism: Juglans microcarpa x Juglans regia; assembly: GCF_004785595.1. Taxonomy (NCBI): domain Eukaryota; kingdom Viridiplantae; phylum Streptophyta; class Magnoliopsida; order Fagales; family Juglandaceae; genus Juglans; species Juglans microcarpa x Juglans regia. Next base: position 7,520,955 of record NC_054609.1, read on the forward strand.
TTATATTTACTGCTAAGGAGGCAACCATGGACTGAAAGCAAGAGCCCTTGTTTCCTGAATAATGATGTGATTTAGGTCATCTCCTGAATGGGGTATTGTAGGTGTTCCTGGTTATAGGTCATGTCATTTAGCGGCTATGTAATAAATAGAAGACTCATGGGCTAACCTTTCGTTCTCCCTATTAATCCAAGATCGAGACCTTAGGCGTGAACTTCTTTTTATCCAAGACTGATGAACCTGAGGTTCACTTGATCTGACTCTGACAAGGAGAAGGTGGGTATTTCCTCTAATTCTTGTATGTGACAAGATCTAAGATAGGTAAATAGGCTCAGTATAGAGGCAGACCAACCCTTTAGATAAGTCTTCTCTTGCTCCACAAGCCCAGGCATAACAAAAGTGGATCCTTCAAAAAGTAGGATGACGCAGCAACTGCAAAATTTATTGGTGAATCAAACTAATTGACTTTCACTTCATATCCATCTCATCAAATATTTCTAGATCGCGACACATAATGTTCTCTACGACACTAGAATAGATTTCTTCCATTTCTGGATAGTGAGCGAACAACTGTCCTTTCCCCTTCTCACAATGTTCACAAACTTGCTAAAAAATCAAAGTGTGAATGGCTCTTCGAAGTGCTTCACGTCGTTCTTGATAGGGATTGGCGTGAGGAACTTCCATTGATTCTAAAGCCAACTTATTTTGAATGATCTCCCTCTCACGGTTAAAACAAAAAAACTTAACCATCTCAAACAAATCCAAATAATCTATCCGAAAAATGTGTCTCAACTACAACCAATTGTCCCACATTTTTTCTTTTTTGCATAAAAACCAGATGGCTAGTAATATAATACATTTTTTTAAACCCGTTCCTCCAAATTTTTTTAAAAGCACATGGCTTCTCCTCAAAAAATGACCTCTCAAGTCGGGGAACACATTAGAAATTCACCAAAATCGAGGGGGCACATCCCTCCAAACCCCCTATTTCAGGGGGAACATTCTCTGAACCCTCTATGAACCGAGTAGACTTTAACTACCTATATTCTAAAGCCAATTCTTGAAAGTCTATTTGCTTAATTTATCGATTTTCAAAGTGCCTATTATACCTTTGGGGTGGTGAATCATAAAGGGAGGTTGCCCTCATAGGGGAGTTAGAATAGGAGCAGCCATAGAAGCCCTTAACCATCTCAAACAAATCCATACCATCCATCCAGAAAATGTGTCTCAACTACAACCAAATGCCCCGCATTTTTTCTTTTTTGCATAAAAACCAAATGGCCGATAATATATATATAGATATATTTTTAAATTTGTTCTTCCAAAAGAAATTTAAAAGCAAATGGTTTCTCTTCCAAAAATGACATCTCAAGTCGGGAAACGCATTAGAAATTCACCAAAACACAGAGGCGCACATCCCTCCAAACCCCATATTTCAAGGGGAACATCCCCTGAACTCTCTCCGAACTAAGCAGACTTTAACTACCAATATTATTAAGCCAATGCTTGAAAGCCTATTTGCTTAATTTATTGATTTTCAAAGTGTCTATTATACCCTTAGGTTGGTGAATCATAAAGGGAGGTTGCCCTCAAAGGGGGAAGTTAGAATAGGAGCAGCCATACAAGCCCTTTCCTTGCTAAAGAATGAAATAAAATACAGAATCAAAGACTGCACTAAAGAACTCAAGATAGATACAGTTACGTATTTCTATACTGATTAAAAGATCAATTACTTCCTTAAGTTACATAATTACAATGAACACGTAAAACTTTCCCTGAACTCATGGCTTATTGGTTACATATTAAAAATGATTGTTGTCCTCTAAGTCCCCATCGGGGGGATTGGACAACACCAACTACTGCACCAACTCTTAGCTGCTTCAGTTACGTTAGTCGCCAATAGAACTCTTACTCAAATTGCTTGCTTTAGTTGTTAGAGAACCCCCTCGCTAGTTACAACAATTGTCTCCTTAGTTACACTCCTGCCTCCAAAGATCGCTTTGCTTGCTACTAAGAAGTCAAGAAACTTGAATTATATAATTGCATAAATTACCATTGAACCCTCTAGCGACATCTTTCACAAACTAAACTTAAGAAGTGTTCATACAAGAATCATAATCTTATATTCTAGGATTAGAAAGGGTCATTGAGGCTTGGGGTAGATTAAACCTACCTCTTTCCATTGATCATCTCCCATGTATTTGTGCTAGAGGAAAAGAAGGCAATGGTTGTCTAAAGAAGCTATAGGACTCATGAGGGCAAAAAGCTTGGGTATCAGCTATAAAGAGTAGACCATGTAGTTTCCTTTATGCAGACATTGGACGTGAAGGGACTTCGGACGAGATGTGGTGGGCCCCTATAAGCCGACTCCACCCTTACGGCTATAATTTACTCGACAATGGCTTCGTAACCAAGGTCCTTCAAAATTAGTATGGGAGGTACCTTGAAATTCAATGTGTTCTCACAAAGAATTTTAGTTATTTGGGCTTCATGTTTGGGAAATAGGAGAGGGCATCCCTTACTCCATTAATACTGAATTGCAGGATAAGTGAGAAAGACGATTATTAATACAATGTTAGACTTGAATCGACTTTCTCATGCGTCCCTTAAAAAATACTCCCCTCCTTCGCTACACTCATCCTCCCTTGAGGAGGAACTAGATTCTCACTTTGTATGAGCCGTCTGCGAATTACAGCCTCCCCCTGCACTATTAAGGGAAACTATGGGTGTCTAATTACTCAGCTACTCTAGAGACGTGAAGCTAGCTCAACTATGAGTGCATATCCCAGTCGCTTTGCTCCAACTAGGGATACTCACTCATTGAAAGAAAGCAACTTTTTCTTTAAAGAATGCACAATCAATTCCTTTCATGAGGAACATCCCCCCGAACCCCTCCGAACCGAGGAAACTTAACTGCCAATATTCCAAAACCAATTCCTGAAAGCCTATTTGCTTAATTTATTGATTTTCAAAGTGCCTATTATACCCTTGGATTGGTGAATCAAAGAGGGAGGTTGTCTCATAGGGGCAGTTACAATAGGAGCAACCATATAAGCCTTTTCCTTGCTAAAGAAATGAATAAAATACAAAATTAAAGGTTGTATTAAAGAACTCAAGATAGATGCAGTTACGTATTACAATACTAAAGATCAATTACAAACTTAAGTTATAGAATTACAATGAACACATAAGGCTTTCCATGAACTCATACTTATTGGTTACAGATTATAAAGGATCATTACCCATCCTTGGGGGGATTAAACAACACCAACTTCTGACTACTTTAGTTACCTTGATTGCCAATAGAACTTGAAATCAAACTGCTTGATTTATTTGTTTCAGGGGAAACCACCCCCTGGGGATCCCTTTCCCTAGTTACAATTGTTATCTCCCTAGTTACACTCCTACCTCCAAAGATTACTTCGCTTGCGACTAAGAACTCAAGAAACTCAAATTCTATGATTGTGTAAATGACCATCAAACCATTTGGCGACATCTTTCCCAAACTAAACTGAAGGAATGTTCTTATGGGAATCGAGAATTGTAATCGCATATTCCAGGATTCATGAGGGCCATTAGGGCCTAGGGTAGGTTAGACCTACCTGCTTTCAGCATCATCTCTCATGTGTTTATGATAAAGGACAAGAAAGCAATGGTTTTCCAAAGAAGCTATAGGATTCATGAGGACAAAAGGCTTGGGTACTAGCTATGAAGAGTAAACCGTAATGTTTGAAATTGGACGTGACGGGACTTCCGATGGGACATGGTGGTTCCTTATATGCTGACGTCACATTTCAAGTCTATACTTTACTCAACAATGGCTTTGTACCTAAGGTCCATCGAGATCAATAAAGGAGGTGCCTTGAAGTCAATGTGTTCTCATATAGGCTTTCAATTATTTTGGCTTTATGTTTGTGAGATCGGAGAGGGTGTCCCTTACTTCTTTCATACTGAATGACGGGATAGGGGAGAGACGATTATTAATACAATGTTTTCTCACAAGGTTAGATTGAAGAATACCGTGCATTCAATTTTTGGTGTCGCACGAGCGTATCTCTTAAGCATGCTTCTCCTCATTTGCTGTCCTATCCTGAGGAGGAACTAGTTGCTCGCTTTATATGAGCTGCCTATGAGTTATGATCTCCCCCTCTGCTTTTAAGGGTGACGAGGGCCTCATATTCAGCAATTCTAGATATGTGAGGCTAGCTCAACCGTGAGTATGTATTGGGCACTCTCTCTCACTTGATTCCCTCTATGTTGATTAATGCTTTATTTTCGACTCAATGAGACCAAACTACCACGTGAGCTTCTTTTCGGTGTTATTCCTAGAATTCCTAATGCCTCTTGCTTCAACATAAAAGTTCTCATCCACTTTATCATCATGATGAAAGCACAGTGAGCGAGTCTTCTTTCCGAGTCGAGTACTAGGCAGCCTTACAGTAATAAGAAACGGGGAGTTCACATCATTTGTTAGACTATTAAGCCTAGTACCAAAGAAAAGTTCTCATCCGAAAAGACAGCTTGATCATTCCCTTTGTCCTCAACCTTGGTCAACTATGCCTATCTGATAGCAGAAGTAGAGTGGGCATAGACCTCAAATAGTCAAATTATATAGATACGAGAAAAAACATAGCAGGCCTCTAACGTTAAAAAAAGAAACAAAAATAACAAAAAAGCTTGAGAAACAAACACTATAACTTCGTCATCGTGCAATTTGAATTTAAGCATTGGGCTTCTGAAAGCTATCTTTTGTAGGGATCTTCGATTGCCTTGTATAACTATCACTCATTTCATGCTAGGAAATCATCAGCTTATGGCAGGAAGGATGGATGAGCTCCATATTGATATAAAAGGGGAATGGAGGCTAAAACTCCACCTCCCAGCTTTGATTAGAGTCGGTTCCTTGACTCCTCATCAGGATGACCCAATAGTCTCCTACCCGACAATCACCCCCACCAAGTATTGTATCGACGGTACAACAATTCAACAAGTGCCATATCAATAGCACCATATTGGTTCTCAATTGTCACTCCAACCAATTGGGATTTCTTTACGTTTTGAAAGTGGCACTGAAGCTCATTCCAGCACCAAATGTTCATGCCCGAGAACACCACAGTTCGAAGACCAACTTATCCAACAACCTTCAACACACAGTGTATTTCTCCATGTACAATACTTCAATACTATCTTTCACTTTAGAAAGAAACTTTAAAAAGTTCTGGTTTCATACCGACAATTGATTACCTTAACCGGCCATCCACTATTTTGTCAGGTGTACCGACCTTCAATCTACGGCACTCACATTCAAACAGTCATTGTCTAGAGTCCAAGTTGATTCAACAAAGATTCCACCAACAACGTTCTTGTGTGGATTCTTCAACATCACTTTGTCATTGACTCAAGAGCACCATCGACTTTCGGACTGCCTATCATCGATCATTCCACTCTTCTTTTGAGTAGACAAGTAAAACATAAGATTAGTCATGCCATCCTAAGTCGGGGTCTCCTACGTCTCCTACCATCCATGTTGTTCACACCAACATGTCTCAATCTAACATAGCTACCCATCTGCTTTAACCAAGCTCACTTCTACGTTTCCATCAAGGTACCGTCTAATTGCTTGAGATGGCCAAGGCTTACTCTGTCAAGCTAACAAAATTGGAGAGTGTTGCTTATCACACTCTCTTTATTCACTTGCCAATTAGTCAAGTATTAAGCTAGTTGATATCTTTGTTGTCAATCTACACCATATGCATCATTCTCTCCTGTAAGAACTTAGTGCTCAGTGTAGTCAAGCTTTGCTCTTCCTGTGCCCAGACCATCACATGGACTGAAGTATTTCCCGTGTTGTTTATAGAAGTGATGCCTACATCCATTAGTATGCCAATCACAATTCTAGTCTAATATCCACTAATGTGCCAAACCTTCCAACATCGAATAGTGATCATGTCAGTCTATCTACTATCTTTGCTTTGGCTCAACTAAACCAATAATTTCTACCAAAACCCATAAATTCTCACTAAACAAAATTTTAAGGCTGCATTTGGATGTTGAGCTTAATTTAGCTAAGTTGAATTCTTTATGAATAGTAGTGAGTTGAGTAGTGGAGTGAGTTATGTGGGGTCCATCTAAACTGAATTTAAAGTGTATTTGGATATTTAGATGAGTTTAATATTTTTTATATGAAATTGAAAAAGGTTGTGGGTCTCACATATAAAGATGTTTTAAGTTAAAAAAGGTTGCAGGTCCCACATGTAAGAAGGTTTTGAGTTGATATGAGTTTAGTAATTTGAGAGTTGGGTGTTTGGATGTTAGACTCACCTTAAAGTTATACTAAACTCAGTTGAGTTTAGGAACCAAACGCAACCTAAATAGTAGTGCCAATTTGCAGGCCCAACCATTATCTTAGTATCAGCCCACATTCCGACATGCCACAAACATTCCGCACAGCCATCTGGGTTCATAACTAACCTTAACATAACAAATAAAATGATACCTAGATTGACCCTATCAAGTAAACTAAAGGTTCACCTCCTTGGAGGGGTCCTTCTAAAACAAAATTCTAGCAATTTCATTTTCATCCAATGTTCTTACCCACCAGTGAGCCGGCACAGATTCTCCACCTAACTCATGCCAAACCCTTATGTTATGAGGTATTCAACTTTTTTCCAATTCTGCCTTTGTGACTTCATCAATCTACCAATAGTCGTATGCTAGTACTTTGCTCTAACTACGAGGCTTAAGTCTTGTCTTCACCCGTGAATGCAATAGGACACAGTTATCTAACTCGACTTCCGCAGCGAGTCTCATTGCAACTCTCTCCTACAATAGTGATTATGGTTTGCCACACCAGACATCACATCCCCTTGAAATGGAACTTCAATTTCCACAACAAAGCATCATGACATTTCCTTCGTATTTGTGGTGACAACTCTATAGCTCGACCACCACACTTCTACACATTGAGTCTTTTGGCATCGGTGGGTAACACAATTCTTCACAATGGTAACAACACTCTTTCTTGATCTATCATGTTTAACACACCAGCCTCTTTCGTATCACATTCTCGCACATGCATAGGTGATAGTAAGATCTTGGGCCAAAAACCATACTTTTCAATCCTTTCCTTTGTCTAAAAATGCCCTCTTGGCAACGTAAGCCATCAATCGTCTATACAATGCACGACGGACCACAACCAACTTCCTCATGTGCAAAGGATTTCTCCAAGTTTAGTTGACAATTTCAGTGTCTTTGCAAGTGAGCAACGACCATTCAAAAAACGAGTTGACATGGTCTTGAACAACCCAATAGGCTTTGGACTTCGATGGTTGCTTGAAGAACATAATTAGGTCAGCTCAACCCATTTACTATGAAACGCGTTAAATGCATTGGAGCGGGTTAAATGACTTGTGTTTAGATTAACCCAATAAAAGTTAATTACTAAACAAGTTAAACGGGTTGTATTATGCTATCCATTAATTAAAAATGATTGGGTTTGAGTTTTAGAGTTTGAACCATTTAATTAAATGAGTCGAGTTCGACTCATATAATATAATATAATATACTTATGACTTAACATGCTAGAGAGACAGACCAAGGGGCAAACAAAAAGACTAAGAGCAAAAACTCGCGATGATGGCGATAAGGAGCTGGAAAAAAGTGATAACAGAGACTGAGTTAGATGGAGACACACTTAAGTCACACACACAGACCACCATGGTTGCCATGGGAACTATGGGACTTACTCGGCTGCTAAAGGTTGGACGAGATATGGCTTTAACAAAAGAAAATGACTTGTATGGGCCCAAGATGTGAAAGTCTGAAGCAGTCAATTTGAACAAAAAAAAAAAAAAAGGGGAGGTCGAACACACTGGAGATTTTCAGAAAAGATCCAAGAGATTGCACATGAGTTGCATACTTTATGAATGTATATAACATTATTCTAAAAATTATTCTAAAAACCAAAAACTTTTTATAAAGGCAAAAAATCCATAAATAAACATTAAACATGAAAAAAGGAACAGAAGGTGTAAACTTAAAAAACGGAAAATTGTGAATTCATCGTTTGAGGTCCTGTTCTACATTGGTATTGCAACATTCCTGCTTGTAACTGACCGCGTGCAAAGGCCATACATATCAGCAATTTCGAAGAGGCGGGGCTCTCATCACGGGTCTCAGAGGATTCTTTGCATGCGCTTCTTCACAATGTTCTTCAAGGTCATTGCCCCCTCTTTGCAGCGTATGTAACCTGACTGATGATTGCCCTGCCTGGCCCGGTTGCAGTGGCTCCTTTTCTGATCGGCTGTGCAGCTCAAATTGCACTTGAGAAGCACCTGGACGACTGCCATACATCTCTATAGACTGAACCAAAGCTGCTCATTTCATAGAGAGGTTGTTATTCTCCGTGATTTGAAGGGTCTTCCTACTACTCCAGAATTGATAGAAAGAAGCGGTCCTCTGCTTGCCATGATAGAGACTTTCTGAGTTCTCGGTGCCGTCTACCTTGGTCCTTGATGACATATGTTTTAAGGCTTTTCCCTTGTCGACCTGTAGCAGAGAAGTACTGATGGATGTATGGAGGTGTTGCATATTTTTTGCAGTATGATTTTTGGTCTCATATTGGGCTTCTGTACAATATCACACTTGGCGTTCTTTGTCCAGTTCTAAAATATTTTTTCTGAGCAGTCCCAGTCGTGGAGTCTTTATCATGACTGCTCTCTGCAACAGGCTTCACTGCCTTCTGAACAGGATTCACTGCCTTCTGAACGATCAATTGCTTTGGTTTCAGTAGCAAGAACCAGCAGAGGACCAAGAAATTGCCTGACCGCGTAGATAAGCAACAGTCAGTGGTATTATTGAATCTCACTGGAACATGAATCATACTTCTCCTTCGTCATTTTCTGCAAAACCAACCAGAATCTTATTCCAAGAATCCAAGTCTCACTGAGGAGTTTTCTCAAACATTCATCAAGCAGAGCTCGTGTCACAACTTTACAATAAATCTGCACCCATTTGTTCAATACAACGGTACTGAGTTCTAAATGAGATCTTGTTATGAAGTCAAAGACCCTTTTGCAGGCTTGCAGCTCTGGAAAACTTCATATTGTCACATATTTGAAGAAACTGAACAAGGTCAAGGGAGCCAACAAAAACCCTGTTCCCATTTCACCCATGGCTGCAAGCTTCCACTTTTCCTTCTTTTAGAAAATGCTTGGAATCCAACATTGCCCACTTCTTGAGGAAAGGCTCTTAAAAACTACTATTACACCTTTCTTCACCTTGTGTTGCCATAAAGACCCGAGTCTGTGGCACCAAAGAAAGACTTGCAATTGACATGACCATCACACACCCACCAGTTTCTGAAGCGAGAGCTGTGGAGGATTTGAACTCAAGTTCTGAGATAGACAAGTTCCCAAACTTTCAAGTTGGGGAGTGAGAAAAAGCTCTCACTGTAAGCAGTCCGAGATACAGCAAAAAGAGACAGAATATTCATACGACTGTGAAGGCAGTGAAAGAGACAAAAGATCCATACACTTGAAAAAAAAGGGGTTATTACGGTACCAAATCAACGTTAAAAATTGAGTTTGACTTCTATGTTATCTAAGGCATAATCCTATATTTTCTGCTGCTGAGTTCATCGACTTATCCATGAACTAAAAGGACCACGAAAAAACAAGAGTATCTTACTATCATTTATCTTTCTTGAGCAGATAAAGTCGGACATGTTGGATCAGATCAGTCAACTTAGTTTCTCTGTGGTGTTTCCTCAATCTCCAACATGGGGTTGATTATATGATGGATTTCAAGCTGAAAATACTCTGAAAATTCCTTGATCAAAGATGTGTGAGTGATATCAATCAGCTGGCAATCATTGTAATGAGGTACATTTGCTTTTACACATCCAGTGGATGATTGAAGTTCTCTTAGCAACTCCTTAATGCTTCCAACCTGACGGTTCCGAATCCCACATGGGACTATTGACTGAAATGGGGTTAGATCTGTGGTGACATTTAGTGCCAAGCCATGATATGTTATCCATTGAGATACTCGTATCCCAATGGCTGCAACTTTCTTGTCTCCTGAAGCAAAATTGAAATGAAAGATCAAGAGAAGGAAAATAACTTAAGCATTCTGCATTTTTCTCTCCCCCAACAAATTTAAAATAGGATAATAAATGAAGGTGAACTATTGTACAAAATGACATGGCAATATTGTCTACCTGTGTCCAAGAAAGCAAAGACTATATTAAGATCAGTAAAATAACAAATCTTAAGTCCAGGTCCTAAATTCAGCAGAACAATGAGATGTTGAAATATTCAGGAGTTCACAGCATGGTTCCAGGAGTTATTACTCAAAACATACCTATGAAAAATAAAAAAACCTATTACTCAAAACATGTGCTGCCACGTCTTACTATTACAAAGGAACCACAGAACCAACATGAACTGGATATTGAACTTGAACCACGTTGAAATCTATTCTGGTTAATCACCAAAAAAAAAAATATTCTGGTTAATTGCACCATATCTCAGGGTGAACTTTCACCCTATGAAAATATGATTGCAAAAGTAGTATAAAGTTCATCCATAAGCTCAACAAAAATCTGATTAACCACTCATAAGTTGGTTAAGAGATAAAATGACCATGTGAAACTATTTTATTTATTTTTTGACGAGTAACATGACCACGTGAAACTTAGACACTATTTCGTCCCACAGTTATTCAATACTGCTGATGCTGGGATAAGGAGTAGAAAGAAATAAGAATTAAATCAAGAAATGTTGAATTGAATTAACTGCTATAAAATTCCAGTATGGATTTTAACTTTTTTTTTTCACAACTTCCAAATGGAGCATAACAGATTGCATATAATAGAGATCAAAATCTAAACATATAGAAAAAGGAAAAACAAATTAAATTATCACAGTTTTGTTTGCAAACACAGCCACAAATTGGGTCTATGAGGTACTCGAATGGAAATCAGTCGCTTAATATAGAAGTTGTAGAGAACCTCAAAGCAGATAGTTTGTTTCTGAAGTAGTGCATGAAGAATGAGAACATACATTATGCAAACAGGCCAAAAAAAATGTAAGGATTAGGATTCATACCAACCCAAACGCCAGTGAAACCTTCAAGCCGAGATGCCTTGATAGAAAATGTTGAGGAAAGAACTCGGATGACCACCTCCTCCAGTGCCCTGAGATACCAATGAAGATCCATCCTATGATTTCGGAGATTGATAATAGGGTACATAACTAGCTGCAGTTCAACACAGATGCATTAGAAGTTAGGAGCGAAATCCAAAAACCACAGAGCAGATAAGAAAATTATCAAATTAAGACCCTATAAAAGATTGGGGCACATGGTCCTTAATTCGGGTCGAGTACCTGGCCAGGGCCATGATAGGTGACTTCCCCGCCACGTTCGGTTCGGTAAACATCGTAAGGAGCATCGTTGATGTCGAAATTCAGATACTCCTCTGAACTACCTGTGCCCAATGTATAAACGGGCTGATGTTGTAGAATAATTAGCGTGTCCGGAAAATCTTGGTTCCTTTCAATCAAGGACTTCTTGTCCCTAACAATTCGTCTCTGCCAAGACCATGCCTCGCCGTACGGAACCAGGTCTTTGTAGAAGTCGAAACACTCGCACCTACAAAACTCGAGGTCAGACGTGGAAGGTGTTTGCGAAAATGCAAAAGAAAAGAAACTCACGTTCTTGGTCGGTCATTAGATATCGAGGGGGAAGTGAAGGCTTGGGAATCAAAGAGTTGATTCGGTTTTGACACGGGTGTGCGAGACTGAGGCCGGAATGATTTCTTGGTGTGCTTGGGAGTTGGGCATGCCAAGATGGGAATTTGAAAGTGATTTGCTGGGAGATTCATAACTCGTTGCCTCTATGGTTTGTGCGAACAGAGCCCCCTTTAATCACTGAGAAGAAGCTGCGAAGCGAGGTGGAGATTAGTGAAAAATGGAAAGGGAAGTCTGTCGTTTGCAGCGGAGCAAACGAAGAAGTTGACAATAGGTCCTACTTCTCTGTACCTCCGCAATTGTGTTACGAAGTAACTCTTCAAAACTAGCTTATAAAGAAAGGGTATCTTGAAATTCATAAACTATCAACCAATTCTATACTTAGTCAATGTAAGATCGTAACAACCATCACATTTCTGTCAAGACCCCATCAAAAACCACCCTAGGACATGGTCTTAGGCATGCATGGGCTAGCCAAGGCCACCAAAGGCCAATGCCGTGGGCCTCCATAAGTTCCACACCGTTATCATTTATTTATTGAATTATTTTATTTATTTTTATTTATCAATGGACTAATTAGGATTTCCACTTTGTAAGCTCTATAAATAGGACCCTTAGACATTTAGTTTACATCTTTTGAACATTTGGCAAATTCCCTAAGTGGGTAGATTTGTTCTTGAGATCACCTTTTCGGTGCTAGGCACTTAGGCTAATTGGGTGCAATTCGTGAATCCATAGTAGAGAATCATCACCTTACAATTCGTGAATAGGTGTGATTCACTTATCTTGTTCTTACAACTTGGTGCAATTCGTGAATCCAAATTGTGTTATCTTTGTTATTTTCAAGTTTATCAATAAAGAAGTTATTTCATTTATGTGCAATTCGTGAATCATAGTTGAATTGGCTATCTTTTGTTCCATTCCATTATCTTCATTATTCTTATTTTCCATCTTATTCATCTACACTTTCTTGCATATCTAAATATCCATATAAATAAAAAAGAATCTTCATATTCCTTTGTTGAGTCCATTCATCTTTGTGCATTCTTGAATTGGTGTTGAAGTCGTTCATCATTGTATTCTTGAATGTTCATACGTGTTCATCCATTTTCCTTGATGTTCATATCTTGTCTTGCATATCAAAATATCTATACAAACCAAAAAGAGTCTTCATATTCCTTTGTTGAGTCTATTCATCTTTTGATCATACTCTTCCATCTTGTTCATCCATATTGTTCTTCCATATTCTCATCCATTTTGTTCAACCATATATTTCCATTGCCACATTCAATCCATCCATACACTATAATTCGATCACTATAGTGTTTGTCCTAGTTGTCCATATCTCATATTTACCCTTCAACCATCATAGTCATTAGCCGTAGTCAAAACCCACTAAGCCTCCATCTTGCCATACACAAATCTTGCCTTATTTGGTAACCCTAGCCTTCCATAAGGATTTCCTAAACTCTAGGAATTCTAACCATAGCCACCCTTCATCCAATCCATAAACCCTAGCCAAAACACTAGTCTTCCATAAACCCTAGCCATCCCTCAAGAGTCTCACTTGGTAACTTCCTTAATTTTAGGAAAGTTGACTCATCTCAATCACATCTCTAAAATCTCTCCATCCCTCTAATCACTCAATCAATCCCACCAATCACTCATTCCTTATAATTACTCTAGTCAACTAAGACCTTCTTCACTTACCAAAACCGACACCTTATCTTTCCTTGATAGATTCCTACCCCTTAGGAATCTTCCCTCATTCATCTCTATCTTTCTAAAATCCTACCAATCCCTTAATCATCTCCTACAAGTTTGGAGTTCATTTTCCATCTTCTAAGTCCTCCAAATTCGAAATACATCCATTGCATTAGTCAAACTTCCAATTCCTAACAACTCCCAACATCTTGCCATATCCATATCCTCTTGCCATATTCAAATCGTATCTCCCTTATCTTATCCTAGCCAATCCCTTAAATCCCTTAAATCCCTTAAATCACTCAACTCCTTCAATATACCAAGTCAACCAAAGACTCCATCATCTTACCATATTCAAATTCCATCTACCATATCCAAACCCTATCTTGCCATATTCAAATCCTATCATCCAACTCCAAATTCCTAAACACTAGGAACAACCCTAGACTCATTCAAACACCATCCATCTTCATCCACTTACCTTATCCAAATCCTATCTTCGTCATCTTACCTTTAATCAATCTCTAAAGTCAATGAGTAACCCTAAACTCATTCAACCACCAAATCCTAGCCACCAAACCCTAGCCTCATTCTTCCACATCATTCCCAAACCCTAGCAACTCATCTTAGACTCCAACCCTAAGTCAACTCTTCCAATCTCGAAATCGTCCTTAGCCACCACACAAAACCCTAGCTACACTTCATCAAACCAACCCTAATCATCATCCAATTGGCCCCAACATCAAGGGCAACCTTTCATCCATTCTACATTGCATCAAACACTCATATTCATCCATTAGATCACTCAAACTCATCATCATCATCATTCCAACACTTAAACAATAAATCTTCATCAATCTAGGAACTCATCATTACCACCATACACGGTCATTATTGTCCAAAGACCAAGCAAGTTGACAAGGTCACTCGGTCATCATTTACACCAATGTGAGCTCGTGGTCTTTAGTGTTAGGGACAAGACCGGAGTCCCTAACAATTTCACTGCCGACGTCCACGGCGGTCCCCGCGCTCACACGGGTTGGCTATGCGCTAGTCTTTTCCTATCTCCGGGCGAACACTACCATGCCGGCATCACCTCCCATGCTGCATGATTGTAATCATCGCAATGTGGCCTTAGACGTGGGGTGGCTCTGATACCATTTGTTATAAACCTACTAGGTAGAACTCATCCTTAAAAACTAGTTTACAAGGAAAGGGTTCCTAGGAGCTTATAAACCATCAACCAATCCTATACTTAGTCGATGTGGGATCGTAACAAACTGACTCATGGTTCATCTTGTGTCTTTTTTTCATGAGCAATGCTACATACAGTCCCCATTTGGGGACTGTAATGCAAGTCTAGATAATTTTATCTTTAAAATCTTTTAAAATTACAAAATTATCCCTCCTAAAATGATATTTTTTCTCATTTAATAAAGGGTCTGCACATGCAATCCCCAAGTGAGGACTGCAAATAAAATTTCTCTTTTTTCATTAATAAAGAAGGAGAAAAACTTCAAATCAGTGATGGTGTAAATTTCTACTTTACACCATCCAATAAAAATGAGACATGTAAGAAGTTCACTTTATTTACCGTGTGCGCAACTTTAGACTAGTACCATGTTTCTGTCTCATTCTCCTGAATGAAGGACTTCTTCCGTTCAATTTTCTTCCTTTCTCTAGGGTTTTTTCTCTTCCTTTCAACTTTAGACTAGGTTTTTTTTGTCTCCCATCAATTTGTTTTATGTTGTTTTCATTTATGCTTTATTTATTTTTTCTTGTTTGCCTTTTTCATCTCCTTTGTTCTTTTATTGGTCCTATTGACTTATGTGAAACTCTTCCTACTATCCTCTAATGCAGCTTATCATATTCCACTTCAAACTTTCCTACTTAGATACCACTCCAATATGAATGCTAATAATTCTTTTTTTTTTTTTTTTATGTTGCAGATTTGAGAAATTTGGATCTAAGTTCCTCACTCAGCCTGAGGAGAGTGAGAGCGAGAATGAGAGAGAGGGGGCTGAGAATCAAACCTTCAGATTTAAAGGAGAGAGAGAAAAAGAGCTGGAGTTGTGAGGAGAGTTGTGTCACAGGTCTCGAGAGAGGGGGGAGAAAGTCATTGCAAAATCCATTATTCCCCTGGAACCAATTATATTTCATATTGGGAGAAACTCATAAGTGGCATCTCATGATTGGGAGGGGGGTGTAAAATGCTTAAACACACTAGGTCCTGCTCCCGATCGCTCCCAGAACATAAAGAAGAGAGTGAGATTTTAATTCGAGATGGGAGCAGCTAGGGGCCGGTCAGGTGAGCTTTTTAATTTTCACCCATTAATAAAAACTTGACACGTAGGAGGTTCAGTTGAACAATAGAAATGCATGTAGAGCATTCCATTTATTATGCCATCTTCCCCCCCTAAAAAACCCGATTCACTCTGTGGCATTTCCCCAAAAACGAAACTTGATCTCCCCCCTCCCTCGTCATTCGTTCTCCCCCTTCCCAGAGTTGCTTGTTGTTGCTTGTCGTCCCACATAATTTTTGTAAGTAATGAAAATATTGTATGGTTATAATGATTTTAGGGCTGGGCTGTGTGTATTTGTTGCTCTGTAATGGCAGGGGTTGGGGCTGTAGTTGATGAATGAGTATATTTGCAGTTGTGGGTGTATTTGCTCTGTTTTTACAAAAACAATGTTAAAAAAAATAGAGAAATTAATTATATTTACATTTATGTCCAATAGTTTTACTAGATTTGTTTGCGTTACTTCTACTTCCATTTTTGTGGGTGTATTGTCCATTTTGCGGCTTTTGTTGGCATTTGGCATCAGGGGAAAATTTAGACAGCTTAACCCCACTATTTTTTTTTTTTTTTAGAAATTTCTGATTTGTTTGATTATTATGTGCTATGAAGATTTGCTAGATACTGAATTTATAGAACATTGATGGAGTTAACTCAATGGTTATCATTCTTTGATAAGTAGCTCAAGAGCTGTCATTGTGATACTATTTCTATATTACCTATATATGTTTTCTTGACACAAGGGCTATGGATTTTGGGCTTTCATCCTTATATTTACCATTTTTGCTTATCCCTGTATATGTCAGTAGTCACAAGATTGTCTTACTCTTTTATCTTATTTCTTTAATAAGTAAACAGAGTTTACTCTATAACTAATACACACTATTTTCCCAAAAGCTAATATGCGCTCGATCCTGCTTTTATTTTATTTTTAATGAGCAAAAAGAGTAAATAAGCTTTTGCATTTTATGAATTATTTTGTTTTATTTTGTTTGATCTAATGTTGGTTGAGTGATATCAGGTTGAGTAAATGATGAGTACTTTCAGAAATGATGTTGAGATTTTAGATACTGATAATTTTAGTGCCGACGAAATTGAGATCGGAGAGGATGGTGAGGTTGAACAAAACAAGAATGTGCCTGAGGTAAATAAGACAATGTCATCTTCATATGTTGAGCCGTATGTAGGGCTAAAATTTGATGATATAGAAGATGTACATAGTTGCTATAAAGCCTTCTCCAGACGAAATGGTTTTGGCATTCGAACTAATCATACCCGGTTGTCAAACATAGACAGATCATTAATTGGAGTAGAATATGTGTGTTCAAGAGAAGGATTTCATCGCCATAATTCTAAACTTAAAGAAAGAGCAAGACCCGAGGCTGTAAAGACAAAAATTTGGTGTAAGGCGATGATGTCAATAAAGAAGGATGGACAAAAATGGATTGTGTCTAAGTTTATACTCCAACATAATCATGAGCTACTGATACTTAGGAGTACAAGTTTACTTCATGGACATAGACGGGTTACATCAGCACACAAAAATTTAATAGAGACATTAAATGAGTCGGGGATACCAATACAGAAAATAATGTTTGTGTTGAGTAAAGAGTCGAGTGGTGATTATAATATTGGTTGCATGAGTAAAGACATTCAGAATTACTTGGGCAATCGAAGGAGACAACTTCTTGGAGAGGGAGATGCAAAAAGCTTATATGCTTACTTTTTGGAGAGCGAACGTAATAATCCAGGCTTCATATATTCAATCTAAGTCGATGTAGATGGGTCGATAATAGATCGAAGGCCACATACTAATATTTTTGGGACGTTGTTACTTTTGATGCTATGTACCTCACAAATCACTACAAGATGCCTTTTGTTCCATTCACTGGAGTTAACCATCATCATCAATCTGTAATGTTTGGATGTGTGTTACTCATAAATTAGATAGCGGAGTCTTACACAATGTTATTGAAAACATGGCTTGAAGCGATGCTTGGTCGTGCTCCCTCTACAATAATCACTGATGATGACAAGGCAATGGCTAAGGCCATCATGAATGTATTACCCAATACAAGTCATAAATTGTGCTTATGACATCTCTTGCAAAAAGTTCCTGAACATCTAGCCCATGTCTACAACAAATATCCACAATTCCAAGGAGACTTTCACCATTATATTCATGAAACGCTTACTATTGAGGAGTTTGAGTTGGAGTGGACTGAAATTTTGGTGAAGTATGGATTGGAAGGAAATAGTTAGCTGCAGAATCTTTATACCAGGAAGGCAAAGTGGGTGCCGGCTTACTTGAGGGCCATCTTTTGCGCTGGAATGTCCACAACTCAATGAAGTGAGAGTATCAACAAGTTTTTTAAAGACTATTTCAAATCCAATACAATGGTTAATGACTTTGTCCATCAATATGATAAAGCATTGAATGTCCGTTATCTCAGTGAGAAAGAGAAAGATGTGAAGACAAAAACTACGAAACCAATTATGAGAACTTCTTACAACATTGAAGACGGAGCAGCCATGTTCTATACAAGAAAATTATTTTTTTATTTTTCAAGATGAGTTATTTAATAGCCAACGGTACAAGGGGCACAAAATACGTGAAGTTGATGGGCAAAAATTTTACTTGGTGACACTTGATGGGAAAGAGAAGCCGTCATATGAAGTGGCACTTGGGAGGGAGGACCACATTGTTTCTTGTACATGTTCTAAGTTTCAATTTATTGGCATATTATGCTGGCACAGCCTACATATTTTGGCGAGAAAAAGATGTATCAACATTGTAATGCAGTCTTACTTTTTATAAAAGTGGTCGATCAATGCAAAGAACCGCGTGATACATGGGATATGTGGCGATGAGGGGCCATTGGAGATGGTCACAACTTCATTTGTCATGAAAAATCGTTTGATGATGGAGTTTTATGTAGTTGCTAAGATGAGGTCACAATCCATCCAGAACTATGTGCATGTTTCTAGGGGCATAAAGAATATCCACCAAGAGTTTCTCTTGTTGAATGAGAAGCTGAATGTTGATGACGGTAACATTGAGGAAGGCCCAAATATCCAACAGAGCCAATTACTCTCAAATTTTTCCTTGCAATATCCTCCGCATATTGTGTCTAAAGGAATGCTTAAATCATTACAACAAAAGAATCCAAATGAAAATATACCAACGAAGAAGCGGCGATGTAGCCTTTGTAAAGGAGAGGGACATATAAGAAGCAAGTGTCCATCGCAAAGGTAAGTAGAATGATTTCATTATGTTTGTATGTATTTAAGGCAAGTAAAATATAGCCCATCCTACTGGTTTTAGAAACTTGAAAGTTCGTATTTTGGCAAATCCTGGCACGATTCTAAAATTATTTTTTGTCACTATAGCTTCTAACTTGATGTAAGTAACCCTTATTTTGAAAAATAACTTATATTTTGGACCCCAACCAGCTCATTTTTCACCACCCAGGCATTAACTACCTATTTGACAAGATTCACGAATAATTGTTGTCAATACAAGCTTCTAACTTGATGGATCTTTTTTTTTTTTCTTTTTATAAGTAAATCTTTTCTTTTCTTTTCTTTGTGCAATAATATGGGAGAATCAAGCTCAACTAGAGTTGGCATACCTCCAAACCCGACCACTAACATGTATGAATACCCCACTTATCTTAGATATTTTATGGTTAATTGTTTAGTTCTTTTAATGAGAACTTCTGTTTTTTTTTTTTTTTTTTTTGTAGGAATATGCAAGATCTGACCATGTCACATAGTGAGGACTTCAATGCTTCGTGGAATTTTCATATGTCACAAGATCAATAGTTATAGGACTGATTTTGAACGTAAGAATATAAAATGGTATATGGGGCTGATTTTGAATATAAGAAGGCAATACTTTATGGGTTGATTTTGAATGTTAGAAGGCAATAGGTATAGGGCTGACCATGTAGTGTAAGAAGGCAATAGTTATAGGGCTGACCGTGTAGTGTAAGAAGGCATTTTGAAATATAAGTATGAAGGCCATTGTTATAGGGCTGATTTTGAATATAGTCAATTTGAACAAAGTCACTCATTTTGTAAGAAGGCATTTTGTTTTTAACATTAGCACTATTAATATTAATGAGCCTTCATATTTGGAAGATATATCTTCTTTTAAGTCTATCTATTTGGTGATATTTATCTAAGCAGCCACGAAACCAATTATTTATAAGCATCCCAGGTCTCTCAAGAAGCACGTATGCTTTGTTTTGGGCAGTAATCAATCCATCCAAAAATACCATTTTATCCAAATACATAACTTTGTAGACAACAACTATTAGACAAGTACATAAACTAATCCAGAAAATAAATACCACAACTGCAACAATCCACATAAATTGATCCGGAAAATAAATACAACTTGTCCCGATAAGGCTTGTACATCTTAATGTAGCATTAAATGATTTAAATTTGATTGACTTCATACTTCCAAGGTTCGCTTACAACAAGCCACACTGTTTCTTAACCTTATAATATGGACAATTGAAAAACCACCAACCAATAACATAGTGGTCTTCATCCCGAGATCGCTTCATCTCCTACCCGTAAGCTAGAAATGGTGTCTCCTCCACTACTTTCCATATTGTTGCAGAGAAAAAGAAAATACTTCATCAGCTATTGTTGGCCCCTTATAAAAAACACTCAATGAATATAAAAGGCCATCAAACTCACATGCGTTCAAAACAAGCATAAGAGCTAGCTTGAACCTCTGCAAAAACAGAGAACATTCCACTGCAAGTACAACACAATTTGACAAATTGATATAGTTGGAAGGCTTTCGCAAGGAGCTAAAACTTTTGGAAGATAAAAGGGCAGAAATATATTGGTTTAAAACAATATTCCCCAAGTTTCCAATTATGAGAAATATATTAGTTTTACCTAGACAATTTTGAGGGACTCCAAGAGTCACGGACTGGCCTTACGAGACATTGAAGGGATGCATGCCTTAGCTACTCTCTTCCCAAGTCCACGTTCTATGGATCAATGTCCATCCCAAACTCTACTATATATCTATTGTATCTGAAACAATATTCCCCAAGTTTCCAAAAATGGATAAAAGAAACAAATCCCAAGTCTCACTCCACGTTCCACCACGTTCCATGGATCTATGTCTATCCCAAATTCTACCATATGAAATATTCATAGTTCTTAAAGAAAGAACTTAAACAAGAACGTGCTTTTGATAATATTTAATGTTGTCATCTTGTTAAGACCCAAAAACCAAATCTCTCCCTCTGCAGATCAGATAATATGCTGGGTAATTCAAATATTAAAATAAGCTCCCTAAGTTTTAAGGGACCAACAGAGACCAACGAACAAATAAAAATCAGACCAAGCTTTACATATATGCTAAAGAATACAAACACCAATCTTACCAAACAATATTATCATAAGAAGATTGCAAGAGGAAAAAGAGACTTACGGGTTTAGGTGGTTTAGTGGGTTCGACTGGGGAGTGGCTTCCAGAGATGGGATGGGATGGGTTCAATGGACGGTGGTTTTCGACGGAGATGGGATGGGTTCGACAGAGCTCCAGTGAGGTTTCCGACGGGTTGAGACCACTGGGTTGAGACGATGAGTTGAGAAGAGGGGGATTTCCGGGGTTGAGATGATGCATAGAACAATGGAGAGAGACCAAGCTTTTGACAGATTGAAACCACTGGGTTGAGACGATGGTGTCTCTTGAGAAGAAAGAGATTTTCGAGGTTGAGAAGATGGAGATTTGTGGGGAAGAAGATGATGGGGGTGAGACGATGGTGTCTCCTAAGAAGAGGGAGATTTTTGGAGTTGAGAAGAGGGAGATTTGTGGGGGAGAAGACGATGTGTTGAGAAGAGGTTCCACTGGACTCACACTTACAATTAGCCTAATGCTCTGTATTACGTGTCTTAATTTCATTGGTAGGATGTAAAACAAACAAAGTCATATGTCCGGTTTGAAGCTTTTAGATACTATCCGGGAGTGGCTAGCAGTAGGATTGGGTGTATTTACACCTTTTACACCATTCAATTACAAGGTGACACATAAGAATTTTTTTAAAAGTGAAATAAAATTGATTGTATTGAATTGTAGGAAATTTTGGTCTCAGACCCGATGCCTTTTTCCCCTATATTCATTGTTTTTACTTTTCACCCATTTTGCCCTCTCTCTCTCTCTCTCTCCTTTGAAGCATCTGGTAAATTGGACCCCGATTCTCTAAAACTGATCGAGTAGTAAAAATTGGTAAGGCTAGACATTCTTAAATTCTTTCTTAACACATTATCATGGTATATTGCTTCATACTCACTTTGTATTGAGGTTGCCAAATATTCGGTTAACTTGAAATATTTATCGAAATTGGTTTCAAAATTATAGCAGCCGCATATAATGTATGAAGAATACACCAAGATGCATTACAAAAGTGAAATACAAAGTAGTTAGCACTTTGAAAGGTCATATCATTAGAAAAAGTTATGATAAAGTTCAGGATAATCTTTTACACATAAATTATATTCTACAAGATGAAATAGATAATTAGCAGTGTTCTTAAGCCACAAAATAAACAACCATCCCACCCTCATTTCAAATTAAATTGGAATTAATTTCATTCACCTCAACCACAACCCCACTCAAATAATGAACTAGAAAAACCCACATGCCTAGATAATAACCTTCATAAACATGCGAATCCAACTTCAAAAATGGAGAAAAGTACACTCAACGCGAGAGAGGGAGAGAGATCAAGATTGAAAGGACTTCTTCTGGAGAATGAGAAATACTACTGCTTCTTTCATTGAACTCGCGACCTCATCGGCTGTGCTAAGGTTCCGAACAGGATCTATTCAAATAGTGCGAGAGAGTGCTGAGAAATATTGTAAACAATACCTGTTTGGATAGAGAGTGTGAGAGAGGGAGAGAGAGGTACAAGACTGGAAGGTTTTTGGAGAATAAGAAAATGCTCTCAGTGCGCACTCACGGTAAATTAAGTGAGTCTCTTACGTGTTCCTTTTTTATTGGCTGGTGTAATTCTACAGTTTACACCAGTTACGACTTGAAGTTTTTCTCTTGTCTCTTGTAATTTTATCTTTTTTAAAAATATTTTTTTTCTTGAATTAAAAAATAAAGAGAGAAGTTGTGGATACAAGTAAATATATAATTTTAATTTTAGAATTTGCAAGTTATTCGTACTGTCTTTAAAAAAAATAGAATTTATTATTAAAAATGATTTTTTATGTGAATTTCTTATTTATCTAATTTTTTTAAATATATATAATTTATACATTTAAAATTGTAAATATTTTTTTTAAATATAATCATTTTAAATAATGTGTATGTGGTATGATTTGATAAATTAAAAATAAAACAAATATGAAAAAAAACATAAATCGACTCTTCCCCCCAAAAAAAACATAAAAGTGGATGTTAAAAAAATATTTAAAATAAAATAAAATTTTCAAATACACTATACAGTAGTAAACGGGTGGTAGGAGAGTAGTAACCTATCATTATCCCTATTTTCTTTCATTTTGTAACATACTATTTGTGGCGATATTTTTTTCGTCGAAACTCCTTTTTTTGTCGCCAACACTTATTTGCGGCAAAAATAATCGCCACAAATAAATATTTGTGACCAAATTTTTTTATCATCCATGGTAAAACATGATTTTCGGCTGTAATTTTTTGTAACAACATGTGACTATTTGCAGTGATAGAGATCGCCGCAAATATGGCTTTAACTTACCATTTGGAATGTCTATTGTGTCGCTCCATTCCTCCATTAGCAACGATCAAGTTCTATGCAAATGTACACATTTTGCGATGATATTTCATTTTGACGAGAAAAGCTTTTTGAGACGCAGTATTGCGGACCACCTTACATCGATTGGTAAGTGATGCTAAAAAGTAATTGCGACGCTAATCGTGCTTTTTGAGAGAATTAACTTTTTGCAATGATTTTAGATGTCGCAAAAAGTTGTTTTTCTTGTAGTGACTCCATAGACAAAATATTCAAAAAATACAATAACATCAATTTGGCCAATATTCAAAAGATTCATCCAACATTTCCAAACTTATCCATAACTACTCCAAACCACATCACATCCCAAAATCCAAACCACATCCACAACTGTCTTCAAGACTTCCTCTTTAGAGGAAAATTACGTTTCACATTCGGCTCTTCCACTTCTATGTTTTACTCTATTTTTGTTAATAATCTAAAAAAATTATAAATAAAAATAAGGTATTATATTCAAGATGGTAAACTGCTCAAACATAGCATGATTAGACAATGCAGCCATCAACCCATGGGCTTAGAATTCAATTTTGCTTAAATCTATTTGATGACCAAAGAGGTAAAAGATAGAGTATGAGTGGCAAACATAAAATGAAAAAAAAAATGTGTATTAAAAAATAATAATACTTTTCGACAACAAATATATATTGACAAAAAAAAAACTAAAAGAACTTGAGAGAACTTAAGAAACAGGCCGAAAATCAAGGGGCGGACTCGACCTGACCCTATTATCTATCCAAATTACATGAAATATGTGTTAACCGACGTGTTAAACTTTGGTTAAAATAAAAACAAAATCAGGTTGGGTCGGGAATGCCAATTGTTTCGGAATAATATTTGGGTTAGAAATTCGGCTGGACCTTTTTGGGTTGGAAATATTTATTTCGACCCAAGGTAACTTCGGATCGGGTCAGAAATAAAATTTTCAACCATACGAATTGGGTGAACAATTCTACCACTAAATAGTGGTGGTGGACAGAGATGAGTGAGAGACAACACAAGAGAGGGGTGTAATGCAGGGTTGTTTCTGAAATGATTTTGAATGGAGGAGTAGTGATG
The DNA here is from genome assembly GCF_004785595.1 of Juglans microcarpa x Juglans regia. Lineage (NCBI taxonomy): Eukaryota > Viridiplantae > Streptophyta > Magnoliopsida > Fagales > Juglandaceae > Juglans > Juglans microcarpa x Juglans regia. The sequence continues at coordinate 7,545,573 of NC_054609.1, forward strand.
TTGTTTAAAAAATAAAAAAGAGTAATGCTAGCTACAGTTATGGATTGTGTAAATGTTGCGCACCCCTTTTGAAAAAGAGCGGGGTCTACCATTAAAAAATAATTTTTTTATGAGTACCATATTTACTCACTTTTTTCAAAAGGAATACGCGACGCTTAAAAACTCTATGATTGCAAATATTATTTCTCAATAAATAAATAAAAAGCAGCCACGTGAGCAAACAGTAAAAAGGTTGTAAAGTAGTGGAGTATCATTATCAATGAGTGCCTAGGAGCCAGAAGCGGTGATTATAGTGGATTAACACCATCCAATCAACGTGCGACATGTATGGATTTTAGTGAATATAAAATAGAATTACTTGTAGGGAACGAATCTGTAGATTTCCTTCCCCCACCCAACATCTCTATGATAGAGAAAGACTGAGGAAAGAGAGACTGAGGGGAAGGGTGTCTCCAACATAGGAAAAAATTAGCTTTATTCTGCAGTCTGAGAGTCTATAGTAAGCATATGGTAAGTCTGAGAGTCTGATTATCTCAAACATAAATACTTTCAAATTAATTATTACGAGCATATAACCCGTGCAATGTGCATACCGTTATTTATGCTGGATTTTATAGATATATACATTTAGATATTCGTCTATTGTACTATCTCTGCTTCGTTCACCATCAACACACATTCTTGTTACACTTCTTATATCATCCATTATCATTCGTCTTCTACGTCGCACAGTTCACATGCTTGACAAATACAAAAGAATAAAAATTGAAATGTTGACTAAGCAACCAGAAATCATGGCACGTATTTTTTTAAAAAAAAAATCATGGGATGGAAAAATAAAATCACATCAACTTTTCAATAAATGTCTTCACTTGCACTACACATTTCAACCATGCATAATAGAGTCCTTGCTAGTAATTATAATAACATGGTAATACATAGATACATTACATATTCATAAAATAAATTATTGTCAGAAAATTGCTAACATAAAATTAAAAAATACATAGTTTTAATCAAAAAATAAATATCATATAGTTTTAATCGAAAAATAAATATCATATGCCTTCACTAATCTACTAATCACGGCTCCATTACTCAAAATCATTCCAAGCCTCAAAATTATCCCAATTAATCTAATTTTTGTCAATTGCCCTATTTGATGCCATTTCAAATTTGTATTGACCTTGTAATGAAGTTGAATAATTTAGAATAGTTGGAATAAAGGTCCTGGATCATTAAAAGGGTCCTGATATATTGGATCTGATTGGCAGCATTCAGACTTTATATTGAGTATGGAAAAATCATCTTGTGTATTGCTCACTAACCTGGATCGATAGCTTGGACTAGGGTCAACCACTGCTTTTATTTTTGGAGTTGGACTCTCATCATTGGGTATGTCAAAGTCAAAATGCTGAGTAGGTGGTATAACACGCATTCTTGCTTTAGTCTTGATGCACGAATTAAATCGTGTAGAGTGAGGTGCGGTGCCATATTGAGGATTCCTTGATTCATTTGCTGTAACATCATTCATTATAAAACCATACTTCCGTGAACCATTATTTGATACGGAATCATTCCAGTTATGTGCACTAGATTCCCATGAGGATGTAAATGCAATACCACTTTAATGGTTATTTAAAGGCATTAGAAAAACAGAACGTCATTTAGTGTCGCACCCATAATAGTCAACGTAATGTGTTGTGTATATGCCACCATTTTGACCACCTTTTTTGGTATGACCAACTTCTTCGATCCTTGGTAGAGGGGTGTTTTGGTTCATTATTGCCTTCATTCGAATTTTCCTCTGAGATTGCATAGCATGAACAATTTTGTCTCTTAGAATACTTTCTCCAGTATTTTTCTTCATGTTCGAACTTCTTCATGTTCGAAATTCTTTATCAGACTTTTCACATTTCCAGTATAGTGGATTCCACCCACAGTAGCTATCAATGGTTTATCATTGGGATGTTGAAGGGATTGGTGATAATTGTATAGTGCAACTGTTGTTAATAAATTCAGAATTTGTCTCTTTAAAGTTTTCCCAATGTCTTTTAGATTGGATTTATTTTTTCGCTTTCTCATATCCTGAGAAGAATACATATACTGAATATATCTTAAAATTCAAATGCATATCTAAAAAACACAGTGAATTACACCACAATAATCACATTCATAAGATGAAGGACCAAAATTTCAAGACTCTGTGTATTTTCTCACGATGCATTCTTGCTCTACTCCTTTTATCATTAATAATAGTTCGTCTTCTATTAGGTGCTAGTCTAGCATTTTCTATTTTTAATTTTTCTGAAGAATGGAAATGATCACAAAGTAAAAAATGAATATAAATGTATCAGATAAAAATCAATAGTTTAACTTAACATAAGCAAATTAATTATATCACGAATAAATACATGAGAATGATTACTATGGAACAAATGATCTGAGATAAACAACAATATAAATATTTATATCAAACCGAAACTTTTAAATAATGAACATATATGGTGAGATATTTCATTATGAACATAAATGGCTTTTAGTTTCTATTTGATATAATTTGTAAATGGGCTATTTTTTAAAATAATATATTTTTGGTATCTAAAAATGCCCAATTCGTGTAACAGTCCAGCCCAAACCCCTTCTCTCCCTCACGCCCCTTCCTTCTCTTCCTCAAGCCGACACCACCTCACAGCCCCTCTCTGCCTCGTGTAACAGAAATTAACCTCACAGCTACCATAGATCGATAGAAGACAGTGCCTATAGAAACTATCCCTCTTCCAAAGTTTAAGGTGGAAAAATCATAGACCCTGCGATCCAGCTCCTCGAGAAGACAATCCCGATGGCTGGGATGTGCAAGGGATTTTGTAGGGGTTATTTGTGATGGTGAGTTTGGTGGGTGTGGGTTATTATTTGGATCTTAGAGCAATTTAGTGACAGAGATGGAAGTGAAAGCTATTGGGGATTTTGTTTTGCTATGGTTCGTCCATTATGCTTAATTTCAGCTAACATGGAAGGTCTGTTTTGGATATACTTACTTATCTTTTGTTCGTTTGGTGTTTTTCTTATGCTTTGGTCAGCATTCATCTAAATTCTGACTTGTTTAAGAGATGTGGTTTCTTTGTGGCGATTGGCGATGAGTTTACTTTTTCCACATCTTTTAAAAAGAATTCATCTATAGTCAGCATCTAATTGTGTTTGCTTGCATATATGAATAGTGGAGAATTTGTTGACTTCGAATGCTAGGATAGTTTTGTTTGTAGATGATGGTTAGTGGTTTTTCTTTGAATCTGCGTTGGTTTCATGCATATGCATACTGAAACACTCCCTCTTCTCTTTTCTGTGTTTTGGGGTTTGTGTTTTTGGGTTTTCTTGGCTCGGGTGGTTCGTGACTCTATTTATTTCTAGTTTGGTTTCTAATAGGTTTCAAGTATTTAGATCTGACGTTCCTAAGGTCATTCTCGACTTTAAATCATCAAAACGTCTTTTTTGTTTCTTTATCATATCGGTTGAGTTGGTATTTTAAAAGAAATGGGGCTGCACTAACCAATTTCACAAAGGCTTGTAATCCAAAATTTACAATGCTTGGTGTAGTCACATTTGTCACTTTCACTCATTTCTTAAGCGGCCAAAGTTAGGGTGAATTTGGCTGAAATGGGGCCCTTTTTTTAATTTTAATTTGTTATTTTGTACTGATGGTGATTTATAGAGTTTTATTCGTTTGCTTTTTGTTTGGCTGTTGAGAATTGGATCAAGAAAGTCATGTAATATGTTAAATCCAGGAATTTTCATCCGTATTGATTCAAAAAATAAATAATTATTCCTTCTCTTAAAAAATAGAATAGTTCTACTTATCAAAAGAAATAAAATAATAATTGTACTCGTATGTGCCTGATTGTGTTTTATTGTGTTTATTGTGTTTTAATAAATCTGATTTATAGTTATTACTTGGCATGTTATATGTTCTGTTGTCATGCATTTGGGACTTTTTTTTTATATGCATACAGAAACACTTCCTCTTCTCTTTTTTGTGTTTGTGGGTTTGTGAGTTTTTTGGTTTTTCTTGGCTCGGGTGGTTCGTCACTCTGTGTATGTTCTGTTTATTAAATAAACACTCCCTCTTTTCTTTTCTGTGTTTATGGGTTTTTTAATTTTTCTTGGCTCAGGTGGTTCGTCACTCTGTTTATTTCTGGTTTGGTTTCTAATAGGTTTCAAGTATTTAGATAAATATGATTGTGTTTATTATGTTTATTGTGTTTTAATAAATCTAATTTAGAGTTATTACTTGGCATGTTATATGTTCTGTTGATTATGAGGCATGTCATGCATTTGGGACTTTTTTATCATATGTATACGGAAACACCCCCTCTTCTCTTTTCTATGTTTGTGCGTTTGTGGTTCTTTTGGTTTTTCTTGGCTTGGGTGGTTCGTGACCCAAACTAACATTTCCTTGATTCATAGTATCCAAACAACCAATCTATTCTTCTGATATATTTTGTCTGGGACCTGTGCTTTGTTATTAATATATATCTTTTATGAATCTTAAAGTTTTATAATTCATTTATGGTATATTTTTTTCCCAAACCCAGTTGAAGTGTTTTGTAAAATTTTCACCCAAACTAACATTTTCTTGACCCATAATTTCCAAACAACTAAAACATCATCTATTCTTGTAACCCTTAACTTTTATGAATCTTTAAGTTTTATGACTTTAAGTTTTATGATTCATTTATGGTGTCAGTTACTTCATTTCTTAGGACTATGAACAAACATGTGTAATGCATAGTAGACTATATATAGTCTATACCATAAACACACAAAAGGCAGTGAGACTAACCTGTTTAATTTTCCTTTGAACTTCAGGACCTCCACATCCGAGAAACAGTTGAATGTAGAAAGTAAAGTGGCCTGGCCTCACTTTATTTGAGAGAGAGAGCGAAGAAGAAAGTGTAAGAGCGGAAGATAATTTTCAACAAAAAGAGTGAAGGAAGAAGGCTTCTGCGGTTTCTTTTAGAAAAGTAGAAAATTGCTTGGGTGTTTTTTCGGTGGCCATTTTGCACCGCTTGAGATTTTAAACTTTTTCCTGATTTTGTGGGTTTTTTTCGATGCTGTTACTTCTATCATTTCGGCCAAGCGTTGGCCAGGTTAATGGTTGACTCTTTGAGCATCCTCAATTCATTAACTAAAATCTAAGTCTATTGAGGATTTAGCTATTAGAACATAAAATGGCATTACAATGAATTAGCTAAATTGGAATTTAGCTACAATTACTTCAAAAATAATTTTTAAATTTGAAAGTAACTATTCATACATCAAATACATTTTATATGAATTATTTCTCTTTCCCTTTTAAATGACAATTGAAAAAATATAATTAGAATATAATTATTAATTAATATATAATATATAATATTATGAATAGTAAAATATGATCAAATAAAATAAATTCATAATTAAAAAAATTAAAATATTTTTGAAATTATTAATTACTCATTACAATATAATAAATAAATAGATAATTCAATATAGAGATTTGATGTGAATTATCAAAATTAAATTTATCTTGTATTATTTTATTGTTATATAATAAAAAAATAGTTATTTCAATATGAAAACTTATGTGAATGGGATAGCTAAAAGTTAAATTTATCTTATATTTATAAAAAATATACTTTAGTTTTAATTAATCTATTGATAGTGCTCTTGTTGGTTGTATCAACAGATTGCGTACTCAAGGCGCTGGTTCTAATGAAACTAACCAGTGCACAGTTTGAAACTTTGGAAAGCACTTGAAACTTTACACTTAAGCCAAAAATTGGGGACAGAATGCCAGTCATCAATTAAAACTTGGTTTTTATATTATTAAATAGATAATTTTTTATTTAATCATTGTAATTTTTATAAATTTTTAAATAAAAAATAATTTAATTTTATAATATTTTTTATTCAACCTCATAAAACATTAGTGTCAGTTTAGATAGTGAGATAAAATGAGTTGAGATAATTTATAAATAGTATTAAAATTATTAGTTAAAATTAGATGAGATGAGAGTCATAAGCATATTGATATTTTACTATTATTTACAAATTATTTTATTATTATTTATAAAATTCTTATAACACGTTACTCTCCAAATGAGAGTCACTTTTTTTATTTTAAGTTTTCTCTGTCCTTAAATATTTAACTCTTATCCAAAAGTTGGAGGAAAAAAAAAAGGCTATTGCAAACAAAATAAAATAAAAAGGAAAAAACGTAAACCCTAAGCGCGGGAGTACTTATCAAGCTATAAATATGATGAAAGCATAGGCATATTGATACGCCGTTGCGCACAATTTAACCTCTGTGCAGTTCCAAGGTAAGTCCTCAGTTTCAGATTTGTCAGCTGCATTGCTGTTGCAACTCGTTCTATTGATTGTTATATCGATTACTTCGTATTGGGTGGTTCGACACCGATTTCTAATCCATTCACCCTGACGACAAATCGAGGCATTTGTCTGATAGAAACCCATTTAGTGGCTGCTTTGCTGTTTTTGGTTTGAAATAAAGAATAAATCTTTGCTTGAAAAGCAGCATATCTTCTTATTTTTCATCCAATACCCGAAATCTTTTATAGATGGTAAATTTATTTACTTGGCACTGTTTTTAGTGGCTGTTTTTTTTTTTTAAAAAAAATTATTTTACATAAAGAATAAATCTTAGCTTCAACAAGGGCATTAGGATTAACTCTTTACTTGAACTTGAACTGCTTGAAATTAGTCTGCTGCTTCTGTCTGCATTGCTAGAACATGACATGGTCATGGTGGCTACAATTTGAACTTGCAAGTGATGTTGCATTGATACGAGTATGGGGATCTTAGACTTTCATATAGATCAAGTTCCCTATTCCGAGTTGCTTTTGAATCGCCTGTGTTATATGTCGTAAACAAAGCATTAGTCACAAGTATGTTGATTTTGTTTAATTTTAAACATGTCAATTTCAATAAACCTCAAGAAGATAATAGGTCTGCATTTTGGGATTTGTCTGGTATGTATTATATGTATGTGTGTAGGTATGCATGATTGAATGTATATAAGTGCATTAATCTTTGGAATGTAAGGTTTCCTAACCTTTTAATGATTAATCAGTGACTGACATCGTCTTGTTTCCATTTGGCATGATGGGGGTTTTTCTCTATGATGATGAAAATGATGACGAGTCTGATCTCTATATCCATTCAACTTGATGACAAATCGAGGCATTTGTCTGAGAGCAAAACCCCCTATTGTAGGGAAAACTATGGAAATAAGAAACAAATGCTATCATACGATCTCATTCAATCTGTATGACTGCATTTTAAAGGAGTATAAGTATACTGCAGCTGTTATCATCATCATTCTTGTTTTGTTTTGTATGTTTTTGGTGAGACTAGATGCAGATATACTCATTTACTCCTTTTCTTTCAATTTATCTTCCCCTCATTTTTCCTGTCAGGGATAAGGGAACCTAAGTTGTGCAGTCCTAGTGAGTAACCATTTGGTTAGCAGAGTGATCTTGAAAGTTTGATACTGGGGTTTTTCGTCTAATATTAGGGTCATGCCCAATTTGGTCACTGTTTTATATAATTTACATTAAAATGTTCTTTTTCTTGATTGATTGTTTTTGGTTGAGCCAGAAGGTGGAGGAAATCTCGATTTTTATTATTCGAGATGGCTTTTGTTGCCTGTCTTGAATTTTGAATCCATTTTGGCACAATGGAATGGATTCATTACACCATTAATATACTAAGTTGTATGAGAACGATTGTGACACCCCCTTCCCGTAGGTTAGGAGTATCACGTACTTTTCATAAAAATAAAATCCAGCAAGAGATCTCAAATTTCATAAATAAAATCAGCAATTTATTTTGTAGAAAAGTTTTAATAAAAAGTCTTCCAAAAACATTAAATGAAATAAACTGAACGAAACTCATGTCATAAAAATATGTTTTATTTTAGAAAGTCTAAACAAAAATTTAATGCTCCTTCTACTCCTGGCCTGCCTGCTCGTATTCATCATTATCACCTGGGTGGTTTAAAACATGAAAATAAACAAAAATGAGTCGAAGACTCAGCAAGAAATCCATCACAACGTAAACATACTAAATATAAGGTTTTCATAAAAACTTTCATGCTGAGAGTTTAAAATCATGACTATTCATACTGATGTTTGTGCTATGCATGACTGTTTAACTGAATTAACTGACTGATCTGACTGATTAATCTGACTGATCTGATTTATCTAACTGGCCAACACACTTAACTCTGTGTGCGAGGTTGTGCATCGGCCCTACAACCTGCGGCCGCAAGGGGAGCCGCTGATAGTATTCTGGCAGACTATGGTGGACCACGACTGAGTTCGTAGCTTGCACATCCACCCTGAAACTGAACTGCATTGGTACTATGCATCTGAATGGTCATCTTATTAACTGATTTGATCTTATCTTTCACTTGAATTTAAGATGGCTTACGTGTCTTATACACATGAGATGCATGACATAATACATACATAATTATAATTTCTGAATTTAAACATGATGCGGAATGACAAAATAGTATGCTATGCTGGATGACATGTTTGCATATGACATGAGTGGTGCATAAATAATTGGCTGGAAATGAACTAGTTTGAATACTAATTATCTATAAACTAAACTATGATGATCCTAAATTTGTGATCAAATTACTTACCTTGTTGCGTTTCTTCTTGAATAACACTTCGTAACTTGAGACTTATATGAAGTAATAACTATCATCAAATTTATTTGGAAACACATAAGTACTAATATCTTACTTAATTAAATCTACAATCTAAAAGATAGTGTTAAACAATTCAATAAATCTTGGTATTTAAATTACTTAAAATACTTATTTATAATTTAGATGAATACTCAACTATTTCAAAATAATTCATAAAACTTAAATTCTTAGACTAAGTTTCATTTCTTAACAAAATTATTAAATCTTATAAGAAACCTAATAAATTCTATTAAATATTCTTAACATCACAATTTTATTAAATTCTTAACATAATAATTTTATTAAATTCTACTACATAGACAAATGAATATTAACAAAATACTCGCAAAACATCCTTATAAAATAACCTTTGACTACTATATTTATTTAAGAAAAACTGACTTTTAAAAATGTAAAGCCCAATAAAATTAATAAACTGCTAATAAAATAAAATCAAATACAAATTAAAATACAAGTTTATTTAAAATAATTAGAATAATTTCTGTAAAAACATACAACCTGGCCCATAACCTAATACTGTACTACATGAGCCCAACAAAAATGAGCTCAACACATGTGCAAGGCCTAGGGCCCAAGGCCCATCAAAACTCACGGGTTTCTGCTGAAACTGAAAACACACGGGCTAAAACCACAAGGAAAACACAGAGTTTGAGAGAGAGAGAGAGGTTCTACGAAGGAAGACTCACCGAGAGAGGGCTGAGTGCGACGGCGGCTCTGGGTGGCTGGGAGAGACCGGCGACGCGACTGGGAGTTCCTATGGTGGTGCGGCACCGAGTGAGGGAGAGAGAAAGAGAGTTTTGAGAGAGAAACGGTGCTAACCGAGAACTATCGAAACCAAAACAAAGGCTGGCGGTGGTCGAGGTCTTACCGGAAGGTAGTGGGTGCGCTAGGGCTGAGCTGGTCGGCAGTTTCTGGTTCCACGGGTGGTGCTCCGACGTCCTAAGGTGGTCGGCGGCGGTTGGGAAGAACCTAAGGCTTAAACGGCAGTGTTTTGGTTCTTTGGGTATTTCAGAAGCAGATGATTTGGAGTGGCTCACGAGTTACTCCTCTCGTACGAGGTAAGCGATATTTATAAGTGTAGAAGATAGAGAAATAAAAGGAAATCTTAGAGGAGTAGAGATGTGCATATGACTGAGAGTGTAGACGTGCGGAGTGGAAATCGTTACTCACTAACAGAGTCAGTTTCGACTAGAATTTAAATTTACTAAGTTAGGGATAAGGCTGAAAATAAGGTTAGGATTTCAAATTCGACAGAAAGTGAGATGAAACCTACGGGTTGGTGGTTTAAAGTGGTTAACTAAGAGGCTAAAACCAATAGATAAGGTTCGGTGGAGATAGAGAAAATAAACTTTAAATTTCAAACAAACTCTAGTGAACATAAATCTGATGTAATATAGAAAATTATTATTAAAAACAAACTCTAGCAATTTTAAATAAAATCATAAAAGTAATTATATAAAAAAATATAAAGTAAATATAAATTTTGATAAAACTATAATCATAATAATAATAATAGAAAAAAACTTTTACTAGGAAAATTTACTGATGTACCCTAAAACCAAAACTACTATGTTACAACGATGCAGTGCTTATTACTACTAGAATATTGTTGGAATTGTGGGGCATTGACCACCTAAAGAATATTCCTGGCTGCCGGTGTTCTTTTGGGATTATGTAAAATTTGAAATTTCTCATGGTTGTAGAGGCTGCCAATTCTTCTTCATTGGTGTATACCAAAGAACCATACTTGAACTTTGGGACCCAGAAAGAATAAAACAAAGATAAATGGAATAAAAAATCAACTTGGGCACTCCCTGTTGATGCATAGGGTATATTGAGAAGGATCCTATCCAGCACGGTCAAACGCATGACACATGAAGTTGGTTTGTAATTTTGCTGTAAGATTGATTTGTGCGTGCAAACATGAATGGGAACTTTGGACTCGTCTCCCTGCTCAAAGCTAATGTCTCCATGGAGAACACCAACTCACGGCAGAGGAAAGCAGAGCGAGCAGCCCAACGTCTAAAACATCTGTAACGTGGCAACAACTAGCACCGCATGCCATGGGGTACTGAATCAGTCGAAAGCGAGTTGCTTTTTCCATCTCAACCAAACTGGCAAAACATTGCATTTTTTGGGTACTGGAATCTAGAGAAATTCTTAGTTTTTTTATGAAATACCTTTGATTTTTCGTCCAAGCATTTGAAATGCTCAACATATTTCTTTAAAAAAATAGATAAATCTAGAATTTTTTTTTTGTTCTAAAGATTACGATTTACGGGGGACTTATATGCTATAAGATTGTATGCCAATAAATATTAAAATTTATCCTTAATCAAAATTTGATGTAAATGGTGCCCTTCAAATCTATATTAGCTTGTAATTGAAACTTACAATCTAGAAAAACTTACTCATATTACAGTAGATTCTTTAAAACTTGCATAAATGGTAATGAAAACAGTTGGGTTACTCATCCGGTGGTTTTGCCCAATTGTAGAGGGGTGGTTCTAAATCCGCCTTGCGCGGGCTGGTTCTGCAGCCATCTTGGACGGGGTTGGCCGACCGGGTAGTGTTAATTTTTTTTTAATTATTTTACTTTTTAAGATTTTCAACTATTTATTATATGCATATAAGATGTTTATGAATCGCTAAGACACTGATTTAGTTTTACAATTTAGTTTTACACTATGTGTTGACCACATGTGCTCTTTAAAAATTATAAATTTTATTTTTTGGTCTTGTGGCGTAAAAGTTGTTTTTACACCCTCTAATTTCATATCACCAGTACATAATGCTCCTACCAATTTTACAATAAATTAAACCACACCAAATTAGATTTTGTTTTTTAAAAAAAGTAAATTCGGCTTCGTTTAGATCATCAACATATCTCAATTTATCTTAATTCATCATTATAATTTTTTCAAATTTCAACACAAAATGTAATAAACAATTCAAATTTTTCAAATTTTAAAATAATAATAATATTAAAAAATAATATTCTAACAATATTTTATCATCTCAACTCAACTCAATTCACTTTAACATCCAAAAACAGCCAAAACTCTAAGATCTTAATGCTATCTACTTTTTTTTTTTTCTTTTGTGGTTGTATTCACCATTTCGACCGTCACTTGGAGCGCTGGTGACCCATTTGGTTGTGTGGGTGAGCATATTTCAATCAAGGGTTTTGAGAAGACCTATTGAAGAAATTCTAAGATAAATCTAAGGTTTGGAGGTACCTAACCTTCCCAATGTCACTAGACCCAGATGAGGGGGAGAAATCGAAGGGAGTGAGAGGTGGAGACGAAGGGAGGGAAATGTGGGTATTGGTCTTGATATGAAACACACCTTTTTATAGTAGACACAAAACGGTGCACTTCATTTTCCATATCAACTGCGGTTCCTCGTAATTACGCAACCCGACTGTATTTAACTTTTTTCTTTTAATTATGATGAAAAAAATTGATGTGACAACTTCTAAATGCATGGAAGATCTAAAGGAAAAAAACTACTTTGCCTCTCAAAGTATATCGCTCTACTTGATTGCTTTTTTTTTTTTAGTGATTAAGGAATTGATTTTAAGTATATTAATATATTTTTTATTTTTTAAAAATATTTAAATATATTAAAAAAATGTGAATAGAAAAAGAAAAAAAAAAACTCAAAAGTAATGTGCGGTCAAGTAGAGCCGATTACTCTAGTGACTCATATCTAAAAGTCTAGGATGTGACTTTTTTTATTTTATGTATCCCATTTATTCTAATTTCATCTAAGATCTGAGCCGATTCAGATCTAAAAGTCTAGGATGTGACTTTTTTTTATTTTATATATCTCATTTATTCTAATTTCATCTAAAAAAATTTCTGCATTTCGGCACTCGAATGTTAAAAAGAAAAATAGAAATGTTTTAGCCAAAAATAGATTTCATAAAAACAAATTTATAAATCGACTTAATTTAATATGAATGTAACATACATTATAAATTTATTTTTATTATAAAATAAATTTAAAGTCTTGTATAAAATGATATTGAATATATTTTATAAAAAAATTCGTGATACTAGCAATTGCAATTTGCAACAGTACATGCGAGTTTCCAACTATTATTTGGCGTTCAAAGCCGACGACGGAGAATTGTGAAAGCGTTCGGCTCAGAAGTCCAGCGGACCCACACGCTGCGGACGCAGAGAGAGAGAGAGAGAGAGAGAGAGAGAGAGAGAGATGGAGATGTAACGTGACTTACGTGGGTTTTGGTTCGTTCAAAAATTTCCAAGCCAAACGGTCCAAAACCCGTGGCTAATATGCCGGGAAACTTCTTGCGAAATTGTTCGTCAATTTTCATGCTCATGTTGTGCTGCTGTGCTTATAAATCGACCCATTAATTAGCTCAACCCCCCCTGCCGGCCGACCGACAGACCAACCACCCAACACCTCTTCTTCCGAAAACAATGGCAACAGCTAGATTAATGTTTCGTACGGCTAGGCCACCTTTGCCTCTTGGTCTTCCTTCTTCTTCTTCCTCCTCTGCGTCGGCTTCTTTGTCCGGGACTACTGTCAGGTGTGTAAGCAAAGCGGGGTTTATTGAAGCTGATGATCGGAAGAGTGTCTCCATGGATGGCGAGACTAGGAACTCAGTCCTGGCTGTGAAGGCGTCCGCGGCTACTTCGGAGCCCATCCTTTGCTCAGAACTTCGAGCCGGCCGTGGAATATTATTGTCATATTTGGCTTCTCTTGTGGTGGCAAATGTTATCAAGGCTGCCATGTCTACGTTGAGATCAATGGCTGTGGAACAGAGATTATATGTCCAACTGTTCATTGAAAGGGTACGCCAGTCTGTTCTTTTCGAGCATCTAAGCTCCATGCATGCATGAATATTGTTCTACACATTTCCTATGAAAACCTCTCTTTTATCTGCACAGAACATTAATATAAAGTAGTATTTGTCTTTCTCTTAATTTTCTTCAATTAATCTCAATGCGCAGGCTATAATTGATTGCCGATTCTTTACACTATTTGCTGTTGTGGGATCTTTATTCGGTTCGGTGTTGTGTTTCCTTGAGGTAAGAAACTAAAAGCAACATCTTTTCCTTGTGACAAGTGAAATGGAATGAATTATTAATTTACTATATGTGTTTTTACAATAATTGATATTTTCAACAATTGACAGAGACATTCTTAATTCATTTGTTGAACTAATTACAGGGTTGCTTTACCATATTAGAGTCATATTTACAGTATTTCCACTCGTTCTCAGACAAGTCCAATCAAGAACATGTCATGCAGCTACTTATTGAAGCCATAGGTCTCTCTCTCTCTCTCTCTCTCTCTCTCTCTCTCTCTCTCTCTCTCTCTATATATATATATATATATATATGTCCAATACTGTGGGAGCTAAATGCTTGTCATTGTTGCAGACATGTTCCTGGTAGGAACTGCCATGCTAATGTTCGGGATGGGTTTGTACGTGATATTTGTTGGGAACAAGACAATGACACGAAAAGGGCCACTGCTTTCCGGGTCAAACTTGTTTGGTCTCTTCTATATGAAGGTAATTAACCTTCCACTTTCACTTTCAGAGCCTACTTTTCCATGCATAAATATTTTTCAATCGATTGTTTTTAACCTAAACTGCCATATATATATATATATATATATGCATAAATATTTCTGTACGTACCTTATTGCAGACACTTCCGGCATGGGTTGAGATGCAATCAGTTTCACAAGCCAAATCGAAAATAGGGCATGCTGTGATAATGATACTTCAGGTGGGAGTTCTGCAGAAGTTAAAGAACATACCTTTGGTTTCTGGGGTGGATCTTGCCTGTTTTGCCGGAGCTGTGCTGATTTCCTCAGCTAGTATCTTTCTTCTCTCAAGACTCTCTGCTGGATCAGATATACCATCGAAGATTGGTATCTAACCTAGCTGGGGGCCACTGGGGAATGTACGTTCATGTATTTCCAATTATCACAGGCCTCAAGAAGACTTTGTTCATTAGTTCATCAAATATATATATATATATATATATATATATATATATATATATATATAAATAACACAATTGCATTCTAAAAAAAATTATATTTTCTTACAAATTTATAAATCATATATACAACAATAAAAAGTTATAACCTAATTCCAAAAAAAAAAAATTATATCAAATGCGAAAGAAATTTATATGTAGTGCAGAAAAATCACAAGATGCAAGTAAATAACATACAAAAGGAAAGCAAATAAACAAACATAAACTGACTTCCATCTAACTACATAATAAAAAAAACCTCTGACGCACAACATGCAAATCTTCATCGAAAAAAAATAAAAATCAGAGAAAAAATCCAAAGACAAAACTCACAACATGCAAATCCATTGGGAAAAAAACCCCATCGAACATAAAAAAAAAAAAAAAAAAAAAAAAAAAAAAAAAAAAAAAAAATTATATTTTTTCAAAAACATTTAAATAACAAAAGCAAATAATAGAAAATAACTCACAACATGCAAAGCTATAAAAAAAATCAACAAAGACAAACCCAACATTGCAAATAACAAACGTGAAGAAAGAAAACTCAAACTCATAGAACTCACAACATGCAAATCCAAAAAAAAAAAAAAAAAAAAAACCATCAAACAACCAAAAAAACCGAAGACAAACCATCAACGAAGACAAAAAAAAATAACTCACAACATGCAAATCTACAGAAAAAAATCAACAAATACAAACCCAATGCTGCAAATGACAAACCTGAAGAGAGAAAACCCAAAACAGAGAACTCACAACATGCAAATACACACAAAAAAAAAAAAAAAAAAAAAAAAAAAAACCCATCAAACAACAAAAAAAAAACGAAATGAGAACCAAAAAAACCGAGTTCATGAAACGAAAAAATGTGAAAAAAATAACCCAAAGATAAAACTCACAACATGCAAACCCACAAGGAAAAAGCCTCCGTCGAACATAAGAAAAAAATATAAACAAAAGCAAAGAATATAAAATAGACAACTCACGACATGCAAATCCGAAGGAAAAAAAAATCAAACAACAAAAAAAATTGCATCTCTTAAAAAATCTGTAAATAACGAAATGAGAAAAAAAAACCATCAATGAAACGAAAAAATAAACAGCCAACAACATAAAAAAAAAAAAAAAAAAAAACTAACAATCCCATGAAAAAATATATTTTTTCAAAAAAAAAATACAAAAAACCCACAACATGCAAATCTGAAGAAAAAAGTTAATTTTTTCGCAAAAAATAAAAAAAAAAAAAAAAAACCCACAACATCCAAATGTGAAGAGAAAAGTTTATTTCTTCACAAACGAACATCATCCAAACATGCAAACCCATGAAAAATCCTCAAACGAACGGCAACCAAAAAAAAAAAACCAACAAACCCATGTAAATCCCCAAACCAACAATACCGAAAGAAAAAAAAATTACAAAAAACAAACCAGAGAGAGAACTTCACTTTCGGAGATAAAAACTAAAGAGAGAAGCTATGAGAAGATGAAGCATATGCAAAGAGAGAGAGAGAAAAAAAAAAGCGTCGCTTTCGGAGAAGAGAGAAGAGAAAGCGTTTTGGGAAGGGAAAAAAGGCAGAGAGAGAGTTAAGACAGAAGAATAAAGGAAGAGAGAGAGAGTTAAAACCAAATGATATATCTCGGGAAGGGAAAAATTAAAAGACCAAAATACTCTTAAAGACCAAAATACCCCTAGTTAAATGGACACAAAACATTAAAACAGAATCATGACAAAAAGGAGAAAACACAAAAAATGGACTACAACACGGAGGACGACAAAAACTATTGTTCACGGCTATCTGCACTTATTATATATAGTATAGATATATATATATATATATATATATATATTCTTTCATTTGGATGAATTGTTTACACACACACACACACCTATATATGCTGATATATAGAAAGTTCAGGGAATGCCTGAATGCATCTGAGTTGGAATATATTTATAGAGGAAGAAGAAGAATGAAGAGGAGAGTCTTCAATTAAACCCTTTACACCAAAATTTAGTTTCAAGATTACACCAAAAAAAGAAGAGGACAAAATCTTCTATTGGAGGGTGTAAAATGCAAATTCACACCACGTCCAGTTTAAAGTTTTTCTCATCCTATTAACATTATTTCGAACATGCATTTGATATTGTATTTAGCATTAAGGTAGTGTGTCATGTGAGTAATGGAATGGCATTTGATTGTACTATTTCTTTCCCTGGAGCCGGAGGTACACATGATACTCATTACTTTTTGGGGAAGAATTATAAATAAAAGAAGTGGTTAAAGCTTGATGATGTCTTTTTTTTTTTTCGGTAACCATAGAAAAATTTATTCATTAAATATATTGTGTGATTTTGGAAGACCAAGAGAGGTAGCTTGGCTATGGATATGCTGCCACAATAAGTGAAGTTGTGGCCAACAATCTCGTTTGGTTATGCAGTTTAGATAAGATAAGATTAGATGAGATGTTTTGTTGAAAGTTGAATAAAATATTATTATAATATTATTTTTTAATATTATTTTTGTTTTGAGATTTGAAAAAGTTGAATTATTTATTATATTTTATATGGGAGTTTGGAAAATTTGTAATGATTATATGAGTCTATGAGATGAGATAGGATAGTTTGGTTTCATGTAACCAAACTATCCCTTAACTGATTTTTATCAGTTTGATAATGGTTTTACCGTGGGACTAATGATGTTCATGCTACTATTTTTTAACCCATTTACAAGAAACTAATGGAGTAGTACCACTTCGGAAAAAATAGTAATTTTGTTGTTAATTTAACTTTTGTTGTAAATTCATAGAATGTATTTGATGAATAACTATTATAATTCTTCCATATTCATGTATCCCTATTTTTCATATTCATGTATCTTTTTGATTTATGTATTGTCATTCTCTAAATTCATGTATTCATTTAACATCATATATTCTCCATGCCTATAAAAGGGTGCCTTGAGTAGCATTTGTAGTAGACTTACAATAAGGAAGTTGAGAGAAATAATATTTAGTTCCTGAAGAACTAATTCTAAATATTGTGGTCTTTCAATTCTCTTGCTACTTTTCTTTAGTTTACAATACGTTATCAGCACAAGACTCTAGCCAATTATCGTGTTATTTGACGTTTAAAGCTGTTTATGAGATTGTTCTGATCACTGTAAGTCATTCCTTAATTTTATAATATCATTTTATAATCATCATGATATGTTCATATTTCAAATGATGTTATAACATATATTTTATGCAATACTCTTTGAAGTAAAATATTATATTTTCAATGCAATTCATATGACTTCATAAAGTTTATAATTCTTGCATATTCTAAATTTTATAATATTTACTTATTCGATTTTTAATATATTTGTTATAGATAATGACGAATCTCACAAAATTAGAATTTGTTACTCTCGATGTTTCTGGCAACAATTACTTATCTTGAATTTTGGATCCTGAAATCCATCTTGATGCAATAAACCTTGGAAATACTATCCAAGAAAAGAATGAAATGTCCATGTAGGATCGTGCTAAAGTAATGATTTTTCTTCGCCATCATTTGCATGAAGAATTGAAAACTGAGTACATCATTATAAAAGATCTATTGATTTTATAGAATAGTCTAAGGGAGATATACAAGCACCAAAAGATCGTTATCCTTCCAAAGACTCGCTATGACTGGATGCACTTGAGGTTGCAAGATTTTAAAATAGTGTCTGAGTACAACTCTGAACTTTTCAAAATAAGCTCACAGTTAAAATTATGTGGTGAGAAAATCATTGATGAAGATATGTTAGAAAAAACATATACCACTTTTGATGCCTCAAATGTGCTCCTGCAATATCAATATCGAGAGCGCAAGTTCACAAAATATTCTGAACTAATATCTTGTCTGTTAGTGGCTGAACAGAACAATGAGCTTTTAATGAAAAATCATCAATCTCACCCAACTGGTTCTACTCCATTCCCTAAAGCGAATGGAACTTCATTTCATAAGCGAAGAATTATGAGGATAAATGTTTTAGATGTGATATGAATGGACATTGGCCACGTATCTGTCGTACACCAAAATATTTGATAGACCTATATTAGGCCTCTATTAAAGAAAATGAAAAAGGATTCGAAATGAATTTTGTTGATCACAAGAACCCAGTAGATTCAACTTATACCCTAAATGGAATGGATCTCACCCATCTGGATGTTTTTTATTTCTTTGTGAACCCCAACGAAAATACAGATTTTTTTATTAGTGATGATTTTGGATACAATAATTAATTTTTTTTCTTTGCCTTATAATCACATTATATTTCAGTTATTATCTTTGAGTACATTGTTATTTTTCTTTATATTAATAAAGTTTTATATGTGTTTTGCTTTTATTAAGGAAGCATGGATTTTATTGATCAATTTGAAGAAAATTGATGGAGATGTATGTCTCGCAGACAGTTGTATCACATATACAATTCTTAAACATAAGAAATATTTTCAATGTTTAACATTGAATAGAGCTAATGTCAATACCATATCCGGTTCTTCAAATCTAATTGAAAGCTTTGGAAGAGCAAATATAATATTACCAGAATGAACAAAATTGTGTATTGACGATGCTTTGTATTCTTCAAAATTTAGAAGAAATTTACTAAGTTTTATAGATATTCGTCGTAATGATTATCATGTTGAAACCATCAATGAAAGCAGTAATAAATATCTTTACATTACTTCTATGATTTCGGGCCAGAAGCTCATATTAGAAAAACTGTCAGCTTTCTCTTCTGGGTTATATTATACAACTATGAGTACAATTGAATCAAATATTGTAATGCACCAAAAGTGCCCTGATCCAAAAAATTTTATGCTTTGGCATGATCGCCTTGGACATCCAGGATCAATTATGATGCGACAAATAATTGAGAACTCACATAGACATCCTCTAAAGAATCTGAAGATTCTTTTACCAAGTGATTATCCATGTGCATCATGTTCTCAAGGAAAATTTATTATCAGACCATCCCCTTCTAATGTAGTAATTGAATCTCCATCATTTTTAGAAGGAATTCATGGGGACATATGTGGGTTAATACATTTTTCATGTGAACCATTTAGATATTTTATAGTTTTAATAGATGCATCAACTAGATGGTCACATGTTTGTATACTCTCTATTCGTAATGTTGCATTTGCTAGACTTCTTGCACAAATTATTAGATTGCAAACTCAATTTCCTGATTATCCAATCAAGTCTATCAGAATGGATAATGCATCAGAATTTACATATCAAGTCTTTGATGATTATTGCATGTCAATAGGAATTCATTTTGAACATTCAGTTGTCCATGTACATACTCAGAACGGTTTAGCTAAATAATTTATTAAACAACTTCAATTAATTCTTAGACATTACCTTATGAGAACAAAACTACATGTTTTTACTAGGGGTGCTACCCGCCCCCTCGTGGTCGAGGTAAAGGATTTTCTCCCCTTCCCCCTCCCTCGGAGTGCGGGGGCTGGGGTACCCCGTCTTGGATAACGGGATGCGGGTGGGGGGGGTCAATCCGTCCACCCCCTATTGGGCCTTTGGCTCAGAAGCAGGCCAAAAAACTGCTGAAATAGGCCTAAAATGGCCTAGAAGCTTTTTCTTTTAGGCCTAGAAATAGCTTCTAGGCCATTTTGGGCCCATAAAATTATAAGTAAAAAAAAATTTTAAAAATCAGATTAAAAAAAATTAAATGAATAAAAATAATATATACATGATACAAATTTACTAATTTAGAGCAAATGAAGTACTACTACAAACTACTAGTCTACTACCTAATAAACTATTAATAATAACAAGCTATTACAAAATTGAAAAGCTATAAACAATTACAAAATTACAAACATAAAGTGTCCAAGGGACATTGTGTCAAGCTTACAAATAATTGAATACATAATATGTACAAATGATTCAAATTTCAATATTCTAAGAATCTAAAGATGGAGTTGTTTGAGTCTTTGACTGTGACATTTTGGGCGACCCCAGCAGGTAGTCTTTTTATTAACTCATTGAGATTTGAGGCTTGAGCACATATTCATATTGCAGCAGAGGTAGACGTCGGTTGAGTCGTCTCATGTGTTGTTACAACAATTAATACTAAAATTAATACTGATAAAATCGAAATGAATATAAATAAATTAAAATAAAAAAAATAAAAACAACAATTATCAGGTGGTCCAGATCCAAACTAATCACCACCCTCCTCGTCGGTCTCTTTAAAATCTAAAACATTCAAAATATGAATATCATTTCCCATCGTCCAACTCTGTGTGCATATCAATGCCTCCACAGTTGTAGAAGATAATGAATTATGGAAAGGATCCAATATGCGCCCTCTAGTACTAAAGGTTGACTCTAAGGCAACGTTGCTAATAGGAATGGCCAAAATACAGTGGGCCATCTCAGAAAGGATGAGATATTTCTTTGCTACCACCTTCCACCATTCTAATATATCGAAATCATCATCATCTTGAATAAGATCCCCTGAAAAATAGTTGTCTAACTTTGAAATCACCTCCGTAGATTAATGGACTAGTGTGGGATTCTGTGCGAGGGTCTTAGTCCACGCCAATCTACGCTTCTTTGTTGGCCCAGTGTCTGGAGGAGGCGTTGGGGTAAGTGTAGGTGTAGTAGATACAAATATCACCCTTAATCGCATTAAACTCATCATACAATTTAGTTAGGGTATCTCGGGCCATATCACCAATAAGATCAGCCCTTGCCTAATCGTGCACAAGTCTCAAACCATATAACATGCCTGAAATTTTCAAATATTTAGTCTACTCAAATCTCCTCAATACTTGTCACATTTGACCCTCATGGTAAATGTCATCCCCCTCATCCTTAGATTGGAACCCCTACACATATCGTCTAATTCTTATTTCATCCTACATATTTGTAGACAAAACTCATGGATGTAGGGTATAAAGAACCAGATAACTTCAATGTGACTTCATAAAAAAGCCTGACAAAATCAACAAAAGTAGAAACTACCTCCCAATCATCACCATTAGGCTTTCCTAATCCCTCGTGCTCATCAAAGTATTTGACATATTGAATGTCTTCATCATCCAATAATCGAAAGGCTGCCTTATATTCTTGGGTCGCCTCCAACATCAAGAAGGTTGAATTCCATCTGGTAGGAATGTTAGTACAAAGACCCTTCTTCGATGTTATGCCCACAGTCTTTACAATAACCTTGAATTTCTCCAATCTAGAAGGAGATTACCTCATAAATTTCACAGACATTCTAACTCATGCAACTGAGTCATCAACATCTTTCAACCCCTCAGTCACAATTATATTCAAGATATGTGCAGCATATCTAACATGCAAATATTCACCACCCAAGAGAATTTCTTCTTTGCCTCTCTAAGATAAGTTTTCAGATATCTCAAAGTGACATCATTAGACGAGGCATTATCAATCAAAACTGTCAAAACCCATGCCAACCCCCACTCCTTTATTACAGCCTCCAAGGCCTTCCCAATCTTTTCACCCTTGTGATCAGTTATTTGACAAAACTTAATAATCTTTTTGTGAAGAATCCAATTAGAATCAACAAATGAACAGTCAAAGACATGTAATTCATATTTTGAACAGAAGTCCAAGTATCGGTAGTGAGGCAAACTACCAAACCCGCCAATTGATCTCGCAAAACATCTTTATCTTTTATGTACATCTTTTTAATATCATTTGCCACAGTGTGGCGAGAAGGAAGCATAAATCTAAGTTCCAATTTTTGGACAAGTTCTTGGAACCCTCTACCCTTCATAAACTGAAAAGGTAACTCATCTATGATAACCATACGAGCTAACTTTCTTCTACACTCATCAGCATTATACTACTACTCTCATCCACCATTTTTTTTTTTTTTGTCCAATATCTAGATTAGTAAAGATCTTAATATTGGACTCTTCTTGCATTGTTCCAATAAAGATCTCTAGTAAAGATTTTAATATTGGACTTTTCTTACATTGTTCCTCTAAATGGACCTTTAACTGGGATGTATCATATTTCCTATAGTAACATCCATATATTTTTTCATATTAATTACACTTAGCTTGTGGGTTATTGGGGTCACCACCCTCTAGTTTGGTAAACTGAGACCAAACTATAAAAATAGGTTTCTTGCCCTGTGTGGGTTTGGGGGCGGGGCAAGGTATACTCTCACTCCCAGGAGTTGGAGTAGGGTTAGGTTCTCGGGCAAGAGTACTGGTAGGGGTAGGACAGCTATCATTGAAATTCATTTGAAAAGAAATTTCTGATTCCACAACATAATGAAAAATTATAAAATCAAGTAACACAAGACATAAAAAAAATCATAATAATACACCACATATGAAAAAATAAGGCAAAGTGCAAATCCAACACAATTTAGAGGTTTTGGATTGAACCCCTAAATTGATTTAGGGGTTCAATCCAAAACTCCTAAATAAATTGATTTAGGGTTTCGGATTTGGACCCAAAATTAATTTAGGGTTTCAAATCCGAAAACCTACAAATACAAATAACAAATAAAAATTAAAAATTAAAACACGGTGTCGTTCAATTTCAAACACATGCACAAATCAGAATTCACAGCACAAATTCACAATCATTCTCATCCTCCATCTCTGATTCAACCCATCCATCCTCTAATCTCTAATCAAAAACTCAAAAAAAAAAATATCTAGGTTCCAAATTCCAATCAAGGTCTGGAGTAAGGACTAAGAGTCTTATCTTTGGAGTTTGGCACAGCAAACAATGGGTGGTGCTCATGTGAGAGAGAAAGAGAGAAGAGATCAAGAGAAAGAGACTGAGAGAGTGCGAGAGAGTGAGTCTGAGAGAGAGACGAGAGTTCGAGAAGACGCGGGGGGGGGGGGGGGGGGGGGGAGACAAAACGACGTCGTTTCACTTACGCAGTTTTTTTTTTATATATATAATATAAATATTAAATATATTATATTAATTATGCGGGGCGGGGGAAAAACGGAGCGGGGCTTAGCCCCTTCCACCCCCACCTCTACCGGTCTCCTCTGGTGTGGGCAAGACCCCTCGCACCCCGCATAAGCGGGAAGGAACCCCCGCCCCGCATGGGTAGAGGCAGGGCGAACTGGGCAGTGCAACGGGATGCGGGGCCCACTACCCACCCCTTGTTTTTGTTTGGGGACATGCAATTTTATATGCTACATCATTAGTTCAGATTAGGCCAACTGCCCATAATAAACTCCACATTGCAATTTGTTATTGGTCAACCACCAAATATTTTTCATCTTCGTATTTTTTGTTGTGCTGTCTATGTTCTGATTATACTTCCCAAACGCAATAAGATGGGCCCTCAATGAAGACTTGATATTTATATTAGTTTTTATACTCCTTCTATTATTAGATACATTGAACCTTTAAGTAGTGATATTTTTAAGGCACGTTTCGAAAATTGTCATTTTAATAAAACAATTTTTCTACCATTAGGAAAAGAAAATGTGTCTGGATCACAAAAAGAAATAGCATGGAATGTATCGACATTATCTCATATTGATGATCCTCATACAAATCAATGTGAACTGAAAGTTCAGAGGATTATTCATTTACAAGGTATTGCAAATACCAGATGCATTTACTGATAGTAAGAAAATAATAAAAAGTTATATTCCAGCTGCTAATATCCTTACGCAGATTGAAGTCTCTGTAGGACAATCAATAAATCAAGTAGAAAATCAATCTAGGACATGCCTAAAGCGTAGAAGACCTATTGGTACAAAGGATAAGATTTCCCAAAAGAGAAAAGCAAAAGAAATTGGTATTCTTGAAGAAACTATACCCACAAAACAAGCAACAAAATTAGTTGATCCATCCAAACTTTTAACACCAAATTCTTCTGAAAAAGAATCTACTGAAAAGGAATCTGCTGAAGAGATATCTCCTAAAGATGAACAAGTACCTAAAAATAAAGAGATATCAATAAATTATGTAAGTACAGGAGAATTATGGGATAGAAATAAAATTATTGTTGATAATATATTTTCTTTTAAAGTTGCAATAGACACTACCAGAAGTAATGATGAAATTGAATAACAAACCATCGCTGAATGTCGACGTAGAAATGATTGGCCAAAATGAAAAAATGCAATTAATGAAGAATTGAATTCACTTGCAAAATGTGAAATATTTGGACCTGTCGTCCAAACACCTAAAGGTGTTACACCTGTTGGATATAAGTAGATATTTGTACGAAAACGTAATGAGAAAAATGAAATCGTGAGATATAAAGCACGACTTGTCGCACAAGATTTCTCGCAGAAACCTAGTATTGATTTTTAAGAAACATATTCTCCTGTAATGGATTCAATTGCATTTAGATTTTTTATTAACTTGGTAGTAATGAAAATTTTGGATATGCGTTTAATGGATATAGTTACCGCATATTTATATGAATCACTAGATAATGATACATATATGAAAATCCCTAAAGGATATAAACTGCCTGAAACATATAATTCAAAATCTAAAAGTATTTATTCTATCAAGCTACAAAAATCATTATATGGTTTAAAGCAATCCAAACGCATGTAGTACAATCGTCTTAACGAATATCTATTAAAAAAAGGATTTGAGAATAATCTAATTTGTCTATGTGTTTTTATTAAATAGTCAGAGCCTGGATTCGCAATTATTGCAATATATGTGGATGATTTAAATCTGGTTGGAACTCCAAAAGAGCTCACGAAAACTGCAACTTATTTGTAAAATTAATTTGAAATGAAAGATTTTGGAAAAATCAGATTTTGTCTTGGTTTACAAATTGAACATTTTTCAAATGGAATTTTAGTTCATCAGTCTACATATACAGAAAAAGTCTTAAAGCACTTTTATACGGATAAAGCTCACCCTTTGAGCACTCCAATAGTTGTTCAATCACTTGATATTGAGAATGACCATATTCGTCCTCGAATGAAAGATAAAGAAATTGTTGGTCCTGAAGTACCATATCTTAGTGCAATGGGTGCTTTAATATATCTTACAAATTCTACAAAACCTGATATTGCATTTTCAGTCAACTTACTAGCAATATATAGTTCTACACCAACTCAAAGACATTAGAATGGAGTCAAACATGTCCTACGTTACCTTCGTGGTACGATCGATATGGGATTATTTTATCCAAAAGAATCAAGCACAAAATTAATTGGATATCTAGATGCAGGTTATTTATCTGATCTGCATAAAGGGCATTCTCAAACAAGATACCTATTTACATATGGAGGTACAACTATTTCATAGAAGTCTGTCAAACAAACAATAGTAGCTACTTCTTCCAATCACTCATAAATTATTGCAATACATGAAGCAAGCCATGAATACAGTTGGTTAAGATCAGTAATTCAGCATATTCAAGAAAAATGTGGTTTACTCACAATCAAAGACGGCCCAACAATATTATATAAAGATAATGCGGCATATATTATGTAAATAAGAAATAGCTATATCAAAGGTGATAGGACCAATCATATTTCACCAAAGTTCTTTTATACACACGATCTTCAAAATGGTGGTGACATTAATGTCAAGAAAATACAGTCAAGTGATAATTTGACAGACTTATTCACTAAAACTTTATCAATTGCAATATTTAAAAAGTTGGTACATAATATTGGAATGCGACCGCTCAAGGATCTTTCATCACGAACAATTGAAGATTTACATACCTACGAGGGGAAGTCAATTATCATCTGGATTGTATTCTTTTTCCTTTGCTTAGATTTTTCTCATAGGGTTTTACTTTGCAAAGTTTTAATGAAGCAATCTTAAAGCATTCAAAGACAAATTAGAATGTTATACTCTTTTTCCTTCGCCAAAAGTTTTTCCCACTGGATTTTCTTTGGCAAAGTTTTAACGAGACATATTCTTTTGTGTATGGTCATCCACGGGGAAGTGTTGTAAATTCATAGAATGTATTTGATGGATGACCATTAGAATTCTTCCATATTCATGTATCTCTATTTCTCATGTTCATGTATCCCTTTTATTCATGTATTGTCATTCCCTAAGTTCATGTACTCATTTAATATCATGTATCTTTCATACCTATAAAAGGGTGTCTTGAGGAACATTTATAGTAGACTTACAACAAGGAAGTTGAGAGAAATAATATTTAGTTCCTGAAGAACTAATTTTAGATATTGTAGTCTTTCAATTATCTTGCTACTTTTCTTTAATTTTACAACTTTCAAATTTTACATAATTACCTTCCATTTAAAATAGAGATGGACGTAAACCACATAATATGCATTTATTTAAAATAAAGATGGACGAAAACCACATAATGCGCATACTTTCCGACCCGGACCCGGACCGAGCCACCCCCCATCCCCATCTGGCAACAAAGTAACAGGTGAGGGAAAAACAGCCAATGTAGCATGAATTTGTTGAGATCGGAGATATAAATCTCTCCACAATTATGTATATTAGCTTCGCAAGTAAATGAATGTTTGTCCACTAACATGGTAGCATGTTTGAATTTGGCTGATTTATCTAATAGCATAGATGAGATTGTAGATAACTCTCAGGCAAAGAGAGGATCCTGATTTTTAATCTTTTTTCTTTTTTTGTAGAGAAAAGAGGAAGTGAAAACTGATAACAATTATAAAAGTACCGTGAAAAGCTAATGGAACCCCCTTCAATAATCAATACAATATTATACAATACTAAAGAATGGGTGAAAATCATTGAAAACATCCGGAAGAAACTGATTCTGGGGCAGGAAGGAAAACATCCTCTGATGCAATCACTATTTGCATAGACCATGAAAAGCACTAAGCACAAACCAAGATACATGGACACTACACATAATATATGCATGTTCCGTCTTCTCGAGTGACAATTATGCGCGAGTTTTACACAACCTATTCTGACTATGAGAATCACCCGAAATATGCAAAACCATATGAAAATAATGATAAAACCCCTCTTTCCTGAAAAGGGAACGTTCAAGATCAACTTTCTCCACATGCAAGCCGGAAGTAAAATAACGATTACAACAAGCCACCCTTTTGCTGAAAAGAAACATTCAAGCCGAATACTCTTTCTACATGGAAGCCAGAAGTTCCCTCATTTCCACAACCGACGGAATGGTCTCTGTGGGGTAAATCTTGGCAACAAGTTGAGCAAAACTTTCATACTTATCCAGAAACTCCTTCTGGAAAAATAATAAACACCCTAGATTAGATATTGTCAACAAGCAGCATGTTAAGCCCACTGTTATTTATTTATTTTTTTTTTATAAGTAACATGCTAAGCTCATTATTGGTGTTCACAACATTAGGCCATTAGGAATCAAACCCAAAACAGCAATTAACTCTCAAAACAAATGAAGAGTCTATTTGGGTAACAAAACTGGATGAGCATAGAAATATTCAACTTAACCAATGGAAGAGGTAAAGGAAATAATGTTTTTATGTAACAGATTCATCATGAGGCATGAGCTAGGGCAATACAACCAATATCATCAAGACACAATGTTTTATATTTACGACTGCAAGACTTAAGGGTCACTTCCTATACTTTTGATAGCATAGGTTGAGAGCTAAGGATATTGCTTTTGGAAATTTCGTAGGGCTCGAGGCTTTCTTTCCCTTTCTTTTTCCTTTCTTGTTCTGTGCCAATATTTATGTTCCAAAATTGGGTTCCTCCGTACTTTGCCCACCAATCAATTAGATTTCTACTTAATGCAGCAAAAGAACATTAGAGTTTGGCACATATCTATTCACAATAATGCCAAAGACCTTTCAAAAGAGCATTCACTTACCATGTCCTGAACATATTGTAATAATAAAATAAAAAATCACCCAACTTACCTTGCACTTATCCCATAAAGAAGGCAACAGTTCCTCTGAAGTCAAATTCTTCTGCAACTTCTTATACATTATGCTGATGTTCTTGTCAACCTGTATCATGGAAGCCACAATATTATACCAAAGCATGTTTGAGAGGAAGGGATAATCTAGTAGTAGCCACTTACCGCAGATAAACTAGATTTTACCATCTTCCGGAGATCCATTTTTGACAACCCAAGCTGGAATGGAATCTGAAATTTGTGAAGGCCAATTTTGTAAGGCCATAACATCTGGCTCGATTAATAATGTGGAGAAATATAACAAATGAATAACGCAAAATAAATGGCTACCACAAATTAAACCTCTAGCAACTACTAGAACCTAACAGTTCTTTAAAACACCTATATTATCAGAAAAAGAAAACTAGAGCCATAAGTGCTTTATGATTAAAGTCCTAACATGGAGAATAGCATCATGGACAGTTTCAAAAATTATCAAACAAAAGACTACAGAAGATGTGTCAATGGCATAAACTGATAGTATAAGCATTTCAAGCTAATTATTGATTTATTGGTTGCCAAAACTTAAAGATATACACACACACACACACAAAAGTGAAACTTAAAACAACTTTTAGTCCAAAAGAATTAGTTGCATACACATAGTAATTACTTCTGCAACAGCAGCAATGAAGATATTTTGAAAAGTTATCTAATGGAACGTTCTTGACAAATTTATAAGCATTTTTTTTATTGGCACCGAGTGTCCGAGAATAAAGTCCCAACTAATCCTAGGGGAGCACAGGCCCTTGGCACCCACAAGTGCACCTCGGGCAATTCAAGGGGAAGTTCACCCAGTCCAATGACCCCTAGAAATTGTTTGCACCCAAGAGGATTTGGACAAATTTATGAGCATAGGATGATGCAATCACCAACACACTAACCTCTTCTGGCGTGATTGTGTACATTAGATCCTCTATTCTCCGAGTAAACTGGAAAAGTCGTTCAAATTGCTGCAAAAGCCAAAATGAGGATGTGGACCTTCTAAATAAAATACTGGGGATTGCATCAAAGGTGCAAAACCCCAAGGCAGTAAAGGTGGATTACTTACAGAATAAATAATCACGGTAATGTGACGGGTGCAAGCTTGTTCATAAGCTTCACTTGCCTGATGATAAAATTTGGCTAATGTAGGCACAACATTGGCTAGATCATACAAACTGCATGTAACTGATTCTAATCAGCTAACTGAATTCGATAGAGATTGAGACACATAATCTCTCTTTGCAAAACACTAAGAAGATCAACTTATAGCTACACAAATTTGAAGGAAAAAAAAATACCTATTCTGAAAAGCTGCATAGTTCTCTAACAGAAACATGTCGGCATTTTTTGGATCTGTTTGTGCAATTTTCTCCAATGTAACAAACATTATGCTAACCTGTTAAAATAAATAAATTTAAAAGAAAAAAAAAAAAAAAAAAAAACTCTTACCATATCAAACTATCAAGCAGTAGATTCAATCCACCATTATATGATAAAAAGAAAAAACAAATGATATCATCTGCAACGACTATCACACTAGAGGCCACTTTTCCAAAAAATGCAGTCCCAGATTTGATATATTTAGGGCTGTAAGAGGACCGGACCGGAGAAACTGACCGGACTGAACCAGACCGATAGTCTTATTGGTTGGTCTCGGAGTGGTTTTTTTGGACAGGACCAGACCGAGACCAGCCGAATGTGTGTATATATATATATATATTTTTTTTAAAATATATTTTATATATAATATATTATTTTATACAGTAGTTGTAATAGTTAATTATGTAATTTTCATTCAAGGGATCACCACTGACTATATATACAATGAAATTATTTAATATTCATTAACCATATATAAAATGTTAAAAAAATCACTTAATTTCATTAACCATATATATATAATGAAAAAAAATATTCATGGACCAAATCAGACCGAATGGACCAACCAGACTAATAGCTAACGGTCCAGTCCGGTCCAGCAAAAATGATGGACCGAAATTTTCGGTCCATGACTCCCCCCGGACTGGACCAGACCGATTACACGCCTAGATATATTGTTTGTATTTTGTAATACTAAAATGGACAAACAGACCAAGGTTTTTATTGATTCATGGGAGACCAAATGCAAAGTTGGGAAGTTTTGCTGCTTAACGCCCTTTTTTATATTCATCGCTTTGAGGCATTTACCTAGTAATTTTGCCATACATGCATTTCAATTTTCCAGTACTTATAAAAAAAGGTAATTAACAGGAAAAAAAGTTCCCATTAGCATGGGTTTTTGTCTAAGTGAGTACTTGGGTGGACGATTGGGTTCACCACTACCTCCCATCCCCAATTATCAGTAGAAACTTGAGCAAAGTTATTTCATATCAAAGAAGCCAACACTTGATAATTAATGAATTACTACTCTTTACGGTTTTGCTATAGGTTTGAATTAAGTTTTGAATGAAAGGACCTAATTAGAATAGGTTATGGACACGTAGAGAGAGAACAACAGCTCCTTTATACACTTCTTGCATGCTTAGGCTTTTGCCCTTTCATTTCTTTTAGTAAAATTTTACTAAAAGAAAGGTGGAGTAAAGAAAAAAACTACGCAATAAAGGCATATTCGTTTTGAGAAATGCTTTAATGACAAAGAGAGTTCACAAAAGTAAACTCATAAATAGCGTGGCTTGATGTGGTATATTAGATTGTAAAGCTACTTTTATTGTAAAATAGATGTAACGTATCATATGAAACCACGTCAGTTTGTAAATTTACTTTTGTGGAATCTCTTTGTGGTTGTATCACTTCTCTTTGGTTTGGGTTTTCTTAGATATTGTAACTCCAAGGTGTTTTGAACTGTAACCACAGTATTCCTCTGCCATTAGTGAGAGTTTTTAAATAAAATTTGGGGGGTATCATCCTATTTTTTTAATAATATTTTTTTTTTTAAAAAAAGAAGGTAAGGAAGGCCTCAACAAGACGATGGGAATCTTAAATAAGTGAGAAAAAGCAAAATTTTAATAGGGCCTAGTATTTACTTAGGCTTTCT
This sequence comes from Juglans microcarpa x Juglans regia, assembly GCF_004785595.1. Classification (NCBI taxonomy): domain Eukaryota; kingdom Viridiplantae; phylum Streptophyta; class Magnoliopsida; order Fagales; family Juglandaceae; genus Juglans; species Juglans microcarpa x Juglans regia. The sequence continues at coordinate 7,577,289 of NC_054609.1, forward strand.
ATTGTAAAATAGTCAAATGGACTCTGATTTAATGACTATAGTGGGGAAGCACCAATACCATATACATCTCCGAGTCAAGGTCTTGTGTCTGGTTCTACAAGCACCTAAAATCTGTCTAAGAACCCTAACCAAGAAAACACTTGTTTTATTTCAGAAAAAGCTTTCAAGGGCACAAAACACTACCACAAGAAAAATCAACCTGACTAGATTAACGCTTAAATCACAAAGCGCTAATGATACTTTAGTTCCCATTGCAAAACTGAAAGAAAAAAATCGCTGAACTGAATACACTCTAACCCAACAACTCACATTCCTGCATTGGATTTCAAGTGATAAAACAATTATATTGTTATATTGAACCACTCGTACAACAATAACATGAATACATCTTTGAGAAGAAAGTACTCACAAATTTTGTGTACGCTTGATCAACCAAGTCCCGAGATTGACCCTGGATGTACTGCTCCATTCGTGTTGCAAGAGTTGCAAATCTACCCAAAAGAATGATGGAAACATATTGATAAAAGGGAAAAAAAAAAAAAAAAAAAAGTGGTATTTATTGTCAATACCATTAATTAAATATTCCAGGTCTTTGGCCCACTTATTGAAGGGTAGTATAGCTCACACATGAGAGTGTTAAAGTTATAATATATATTATTGAATCTACCTCTTTCCATCAGCGTAAACTCTTGGGATGAGTGGAGATGTCACAAAGTGTAAAATAAATTTTTTCCTACCAAATCATTGTAGTAAAAGTTGTATCTGTAGATAATTAATTATATACTTATCAAAAAAATCTGTAGATAATTATGTTTTGTTTTTTTTTATCAGTAAACAATTTATTGATAATATGGATAGGCAATAACCCGGATACACGGGATATATCTGTAGATAATTATGTTAATGAATTAAAGAATGTAAATTCATACAACTGAACTAGAACGTTTGATAATATTTCTGCAACCAGTATGTGCGGCCTACCATAAAGCGCAGGCAACAAATTATTGAATTACTTTGTTTAAAAATTACTGAAAGCATCACCACCAAACAAAAATTCCTTACTTCTGCAGATATCATGCTCTTCAAAACATATGAAGAGTACTCAGCCTTGCTTTATAGATGTTTCATGCTTTTGAATCATGTTGCAAAGCAGACTTCTCTTAGCTTATTACTAGAAGTTTTGGATCCTCCACCCCCTTGTTCAAATAACAATTTTTTTAATAAAGGCATTGCCCGAGTAAGGAAGCATGCAAAGGAACTTGTTCAAAATAAAAGCTATTCTGCATCTAAAAGTCCCATGTACTTGGCTCTTGCCTATCCGTATCATCAATAAAATCTTTCTTACTGATAAAAAAACAAAAAGTTAATATGCATCTATGCCATAATCACCCTTTTATGGTCTCATAAATAATTATATCAGGTGAACATTATCAGGTGTAACTCATTTGTAATTAGTTGGGCTCACTGAAGACAGTTAGAAAAAATGAAAAACAAGCAATATAGATATTCACAGCTTGGACAGCTCACGTATATTTTCAGGAAATTTTTTTTTTTGATACGTTATATTTTCAGGAAATCTTGAATCCATAAATTAGAAACAACAGCCTCTGACTACTGCTTCCTTTTTCTGTAACTTATATTTTGTATCAGCTAGACAAAAAGTGTGATGTTTCAATCTCCCATTTCCAGATTCTCAAAAAGTAGTCAATTTACACGAGACAAAAGAAGCTTAAGCCTTGGGTTTCAACTTTACCGTGAGATGTATGATAATACACCCATCTGCTTAACATTGCGCTCATTTCTTTCAATCTGGTGACAAGCTTCATCTACGAACTGCAACACAATTCACAAGTTACATGGGCAACTGAATAACATGCTCTTCGTAATGCGGCCATCATCTGTTTACACTTAAAGTTTAAATCTAAAGTTTAAATCTTACACGGCTAAACTGTGTAGAAATTCTTGACTCTAGGTCACCAAGCAAGAGACGCACAAATCCTGCTGCATCAGCTTTCTGCCCTGAGAGATAGCGCTCTGTAATTCCATGCATTGATATGCATCGCAAAGGATCAATCTTGTATGCCCAGTCAACCACAGCATAAAAATCTTCCTGAAATTTATATAGAATGACACCTGCTCTCAAAACTAAATTACACACCTCCAAGCAGTGCCGAGTACTAAACAACAATTTTATAGGTAGAATATAGAAGACCAGTTATGAAGAGGATGAAAGCCACTCAAAACCCAGATCCATGTTATAAACTTAGAAAGATGGAAATATAAGAAAACCTTTAGATAGAGTGAACAAGGGGCAAGGGGCACCAAACACATAATTAGGTTCACTCTAGTAAATTTTGGCACATGTATTTTGTTATCTCAAGATTTTCTAGCACATTTTGGAGAATATCCACTTGTCCAACCATCATCACTTCATCTGTTCCTATTATTGAGTTGATAATTTGGTTATCATATCCAAACAGAGAGCTGGGAGTTGGACTTGACATTTTAAACCCCTAGTCTTTAATATCTTATTGAACACGATGAATTGCTTTGCATACGCAGAAAGCATTAACAACCGTCCATGTATAATCTTCGCAACAATCTTGCAAACCAACCAGGTATCACTATGTAAACTGACCAGATCACTCTTGAAAAAGTAACCAGCCTGCATTATATTCCACTTCTAAGCTCCTTAGTGGTCAGTCATCATCCATTGAGCTTCAGATCTTGATTGGATGTCATAATAACACAAATAACAGAAAGATTGGTTTTGCAAGTCTTGGCCAAAGAACAGGTTTTGAATTCTGAAGTCATATCCACAATTAAAGATGGGCTTCACTTTCTAGAAATTCATGGGAACTTTCAGATAGGGTCAACATGTTATTGCATAACAAAAGCAACTACAAATGAAATGGACATAAATAAGCAGTATCTTTTGTACATTACTTGGATTCCCTCAAGTAAATCCTGAAGAGATTCATTTAATGCTGCAAGCTCTGCTGAGTTTTTACCTGCAGAAGATAAACACTTCATTAATATAACAGTTATAAAACTAAGGGCTGCAGAACTTCATAGCATACATTACAGACAAACTTAAACAGCACTACAGACAACGGGAAAAAAAAAAAAATACCAGTTTTACTGTCATTGTCATCAATATCCATAATCCCCAGATCATCATCATTGACATCATCATTGTCATATGCAGTTTTGTTACCATTGACAAGACCTCCTGGAGGAACAAGTGCAGGAACTTCAAAGCACATGAAGTGTGCAAAAAAAGAACTCTGCAGTTTGAGCAATAAAATAAATCTTTTGCACAGAATATAACTAACATTTTACAACATATGCATATAATTAGGATTCTGACCTCATCTACAAGAAGTGGTATAAAAATTGTCAGCATCTTAGCATAAGCTTCAGAAACTGTAGAAGTGTCTGCAGCATTCGAGTTTTGACCAGAACCAGTGGATGCTTCAAGCCAGACAGTTGGATTTCTTGAGGCTTTTGTACTAGCACGTAGCTCATTTGCAAACTCACGAGCCTGTAAATTATTTAAAGAAATTCCAAAAATTAATTTAGAACAGAAACTGCATAAATACTACAAATAATATCAAAGACAAGATATAAATGACAAGAACAGTGCATTCACCAGCATAGAACACTATAGCAAACTTGCAACCATGTATCACCATCCTTATTTAGCATAAAGACTTGAAAAACAATAAGTTTTGGACATCAACTCAGTGGATGATTAATAAGACAACTCTTACATCTTTTGTAGGTAGATTAGTTGAGATTTCTTCTTTGAAACATGGTGTGACATTGTATGAAGAAAAGGTTCTATGTACTATTCATATTAGCTGTGTTTTGACCATATTTGATGAGCATGGCCCAATTTTAAAGTCAACCATCAGTTAGACTATATATATAACATGCTAGCTGCCCATAATACATGCCCTAAGTTCTGAAAGGGTATTAGTAGATAGGATGCACCAATCTAGTCATTGTATCTTCTGCTAGACAGAACAATGACCCAATCCATCAACTAGAGCTTTTTAAGTAAGATGTTTTCCACTTTTTTTTTTTTATAGGTAAGTAAGATGTTTTCCAATGTTGTGGTGGGTCTTTAACAAGTATGGATTATAAGCAAATATATATCCCAATATAAGCCTCTTCCAGCCAAGCAAAGATAGGATAGAAATAGACAAGCATGCAAAATTGTTCTAATATCAAAGGATAGCTAAAATGGAGCTTTGCAGTTCTAGCATCAAAGTTAAAAGTTGAAACTACTCTCCCTAAGTAAGGCTGATAGCTGAACTCTTATGCAATGATGCAAAACTGAACTAGTTGAACATGACATTCACAGCATCCTATGGCCAAGAATGCAGATATTCTCTTCTTGACTGGAATGTCCATGCAGAAACCTAGCCTGTCCAAGAGAAACCATAATGTGTACAAGACATTATAGCACCCACGTCCTCACTTGGCTAAGGTGAAAAAATAGGATAAAAATATGTCCTTGCTTGAAATGAGATGAAAAAAAAGAAGTAACTAAAATAAAGTTGCACGACCTTAACACTCATATGTTGATTGTGCCAAAACTCAAATAAAATCAAGACGATGCTATAAGAATATTTCTATTCTCTGACCTCCCGACGAAGAAGCAAGTTAAGGGAGCCACAATAAGCTTTTCTCAGAGCACCCAGGCAATTCTTATCAAGACTCTGCACATGCAAACAGGTAAAAAACAATAAGAAAATGAAAATGAGACATATGTCAGCATGCAAACTCGAAACTTGACTTTCTACATGTACGGCAATTTGTCTCACAATTGACCTTTAGATGTTGTAGAAGGCGAGCATATGTCCTGCATTTGTACCGCAAGTCAGCATGATCAGGCCTCTTCAACTGTCCTCGCTGTAAAATAAAACCAGACAAGACATATTTAGACTTCCAAATCACTAAAAAATCAGGTAGTAACGAGATTTAAACACGAGGGTGGGGAAAAAATTACCTGAGAGAAGTAACTCTTGTCACTTATCATGAAATCCACCAAGCTGGCAAAGTAGTTTCTCAAGAACTCAGAAGCTCTCCTGACAAATGTACTTCTTAACTTTTCGAGTTCTGCTCGCTTCTCTTTGACCTGAAAATTATTGTTACTACAATTAAAATGAGCCAGCATCAATGAGAGTAAGAAGTTAATTCATAGTTGCACATTCAGGTTCAACTAATATTGTCAGTTTGGCAGCTAGAGCTATGACAAATATGGAGCAAAGATACTAGCAGTTGAGGTTGGAACCAAGATTAGAAATAAAGACTGGTCAAAACCTGGAACATTTGAAAGTAAAAGTTAAAAATAGAGAGTGATGGTACAAGGAGGCAAGATTTTCATGTCCTATGAGTATCTCCTGTGGAGTTGGAACTACAGATTTTCTGTAGCTCTGCTCCATTGTTATAGCTTCTATTCTCTGAACTACAGCTATAAAAGAGTGAACACAAGACCTCGACTTCCCTCACTTGTTTTATGGAAGGAGATATCATCTGGTCCAACAATCATGTGCAGCTAAAGTTGTCTCTTAAGTTCTGATTTATTTCTTTAACACTCCAGCACAAGTATGGAAAGGAGGATGAATGAGATCCTACATTGCACGGGAGGGAAAATTTTTCGTGATTTATAACGATTCAAAGGAGCTCCAACTGTAACTTGAGTCCTTTCGGAGTTTAAGCCAAATGCGGCTTGGGCTTTTTCTTAGGTGGTGACAATAGCAAATCATAATCCATTAGATCCTACCACAATGTTAGTCCATTCTATAGGTTATGGAAAGATTTTTTTTTTGATAAGTCAGTTATGAAAAGATAAAGATCATCAACCACAATCACACTTTTTAACAAGCGCATATGGGAATAACTTATACATATATAAGTGCATATTGGAAGAAGCATAAATATAGAATAATGGAAAATCCTATATTGTCTGGAACAACAGTCTGCTGGACCAGATAATTGTTTAAAGAAAAAAGATGATGAAAAAAGAGAGAGTCAGAGTGCATACAGCTCGCATCTTTGCGTAGTTACGATCCAACTTAGGTGCTTCAAGGCCACGCAAAGCACCAGTTAACCACTCACATGCTTCTATATTTTGAAGCATGCGAGCCTCATCGAATGAACCTCCTGTCAAACTTGCTGCATACTACAACCGAGAAAATTTCATTAGAAAGAACAAAAAGGGTAATAGCAAGCTAACCAACTCAAAGTAAAAATCTGATTTTTACAATGAAACGATTGACAAAGTACCTCCGAAGGGACACGCAATCGCTCAAGAAGCTTATCAAGTTCCTCAATGAGACCTTTATTATTCACAGATTGCATCTCCAACTTGTTATTACGGGTTTCTATCTATATGAGTCAAGAAGGTTAGAGGATAACTTGAGGTCATGGCCACAATTAAACAATATTCCTATGCTGAAATGAAGCTAAACACATGTTTTAGAAGCAAAAACAGAAAGAGTGACGATACAGAGATGGAACAGTGCTCATGAACAGTAAATTATTTTGCCTGTTCGTGAATCCGTCTGCCTCTTCAGCATTTTCCAAACAGATATTTGTATGACAAAACTAACCCTTATAGTTACATAGCATATAGCACAATCATTCTTTAGACGACCCATAGTAGCAACTCAAGTCAAAATCCAGGTTACTACCATCAAAGAGATTGTTGGAACTATAATTGAAACATAAAAACAAACAGGATGAGACATAAATAACTTACATTTAAGAATTAGAAGAGAAAAGAAAGTAAGTTAGACACCTGAGATGATCGACATCCTTTTAGAATAAATTGCAATGTAAAGACAAAAAAATCAGGCAGAAGGAAGCAGCATGGCCTCAAACAGAGACACAATGAAAACTGTGCATGCGTATGTGCACTTGCGTGCATGTGTTTTTGGAAGCGAGGAAAGGGAAGGGAGCAAGGATGAAAAAAATTAATCACGTGTACTGACAAGCTAGGTAAAAAAAACATGGTGGGCTGGAAGAGAAACATCACATGAAGACGATAGTATGGAGAAGTCCCTACCGACTCAATGTCCTCTCTCATGTGTCTCAGTTTGACATTAAAGATGCCTAACCATTCGTCCATGTCGTCAACACAATTTGTCGCTGCCTCAAGCCCGTGTAATACCTACAAGACCCCCAAATCAACAGAAATCACAAAACTATAGTTGTCACTGTAAAGAACTTAATACATGATAACCATAAACAGCAAAACCATTCACCAACTATACTGAAAAAAGAGAGTAAAAATTACGTCATCTATCAAAGGTTCACTTTCCAAAATGGCATGCACATTTGCTGCTTCCAAAGCCTGGAGTTCTCGCTTCAACCTTTCAGAAAATGCCTCTGCCTCGCCAATACCCATGACATAACTGCAAGTCATACCATTTTCAGAAAACTTTTTTATTATAAGTATACCATTTTCAGAAAACTCAACTATATTGAGATAGTTTGAACAAAACAACTAAGAGAGATGCAAGAATTTAGCTTTCTTTCTAATAATAACCAAAATCGGCTTCAAGGCAAAGAGTAGGATAACTGGACTCTCAAACTCCTATCCATCAAATTGAAAACCTTGGAAGTGATTGGCCATTCCTTCTTCAATATGCGCATGAAATATGACTACATCTATTAAACTTTAAGACCTCAACCGAAAGTGAAACTTAAGTTTTTTTTTTTTTATATATATAAGTAAGCTAACATGTTATTAACAACCAAAGAGGGTGATACCCTGGTACACAGGAAGTATACAGAGATCCACCAAATTAGCAAAGAAAAAGTGCTAGAAGTTCATGGAAGGTAGAAATAGAAGACTCTACACTACTGTGGACCGCTATTCAATAATACAAAGTACAAAGAAAGGACTTAGGCTGCGTTTGGATGTTGAGCTGAGCTCAGTTGAACTCAGTTCTTTATGAATAGTAGTGAATTGCGTAGTGGAGGGAATTTTGTGGGGCCCATCTAAATTGAGTTTAAAGTATGTTTGGATGTTAAGATGAGTTTAGTACTTTTATGGGAAGTTGAAAAATGTTGTGGGTCTCACGTATAAAGATGTGTTAAGTTAAAAAATGTTGTGGGTCTCACATATAAAGATGTGTTAAGTTAAAAAAGGTTGTGGGTCCCACGTGTAAGGAGATTTTGAGTTGAGATGAGTTTAGTAATTTGAGAGTTAGGTGTTTGGACGTTAGACTCGGCTTAAAATTAGACTGAGCTCAACTGAATCTTGCAACCTTAAGCTCCAACACCCTTTTTTCATAATTTTCGGAATTACACACATCTCTTTCCTTCCAAATACACCACAACAAACAAGCCGGTGTCGTATTTGACAAGAGTGCACATTGATGGCTCTTAAACTGCAGTTTCCAACATGTTAGGAGATCCACCACCCAAGAAGGCATCACCAACTCTATCCCAATTAGGCCAAAAACCATGTTCCATAAAGCACTAGCAACACCTATTAATTACTCCAATGTCCCACTTCTTCGCATTATCCAGTGTAAGAATCCTCTCAATGCCACTGTTCAAAAAACGAAATTCATCAAAGGTAGAGCCTTATTCCTCCAAATAAGCTTCTAGGGGAAAGAGGTCCTAACGTGTGAACATAGGACATTGTAGAAAGAATCCTTTTCTAGATGGGCCCCGTGGCATTCTATCACCACTGTTGCTTCTCACTGACTTACATACAACCAATCAAAAAACAATAAGAAAAGATCCACTTCCCAATCATTGGCTCTCCAACAAAATTTACACACCAATGGAGAGAATACTGCGAGAGTTGATAGTGATCCCTCACAAAAGCATTCTTAATGCATGTAATTTGAAATAACTCCAAGAATACATCTTTCAAAGATTTGAAATAAGAACCAGCAAATATTCCTATGGAAAAGCTAGATAAGATCAAAGCAAGAGGCCCACTGGGCATTTTCTTAAAGCACAAAAGCTTTAGGAAATGGTTAATTCTTGAGCACGACATGGTTAACTGGTGCCTAGAAAATCAGAAGAAAATTCTACAAAACCTATATGGACAATGGTGCTTGACAAAATAAAACTTATACTGCACCACAAAAGAAGGGCATTTGAACATGTATTCTGAATAATTGAAGTTTTCCTAAAAGAATTTCTGACTTTTTCCTCATATTCACTTCATACCACTAAAGGAATTTCTAGTTTTGTATTGTTAATATAAATCTCAATTCAACTGAATAACAACTCAATGTTTATCAAATATCACCCATACATCTCAATTTAACAACAATCAAATGCACAAATGCATAGTTCCACCCCAGAAAAAAAGAAAGTAAACAGACATACGTGCCCAGAAGAGCCTCCATATCCTCCTCCTCAGCCTGGGAGACAAGTTCTTTTTCGACAGTCACTTTCAAATCACTTTCAGTCACAGTCGCTGCAATTGGCCCATCCTGTAGGTTCCTTTGAGTACCAACCGAGGGTGTGTTTTCCTATCGAGCAGGAATGAAATGAATTGAATTTTTCAGATTGCAAAGATTCATATAAGATAATCATCAGCAGGGAGAAGATCAGCATATACACCTTTGCCCAAAGAGCCATCTCCACAACATCTACACCAACAACTTTAGGAAGACGACCCAATACATCTTTGCAGATATTTAAGATGCAAAGTAAAAGGCGGTTCCTACAGGAAAAAAAAAAAAAAAAAAAAAAAAAAAAGAGGTTAAAAAATGCATGCAGAAAATCTACAACTAGAAGCCTGGTTTTTTCACAATAACATGATAAAAAGCAGGATATCTTTAAGAGTATATTGCTCCCATCAAATTACCTGTCATCAATATTGCGCATGGTCCACTGAGATGGAGCAACACTCTGGCTCCTAAGGTTATCGAAACCCTATAAGAAGTTCAGTGAGAAGCTAAAGGAAAAATAAAATGTGTATGCACGTGTGTGTATGGGTATACATGTAGACTGTAGGTATATACAAATAATTTTTTTTTTAATAGGTAATCAAGAAGTTTTATTCATAAAAGGAGGCAAAGCCCAATTACAGGTATATACAAATAAAATGAAAAACCATTCTTCTGAGCTTTCAAGTAAAAAGTTGCTTTTTCGTTTTGTTTGGGTGCTAGATGTGTATTCTATGATACATGTAACAAAGTGTCCCAAAGGTACATCAAGGATTGAACAAATACCAGCATAAATGTGCATCCACTGGGATCATTTCCTATAACCTCAACCTTTGACAGATGCTTTAACTTGTACAATTTCGCAGGCTGTAAGCACAAAAAATATCCCAAAAAAGTTGAACAGAAAAAGAAGATCAACACAGAGGTATAGTTTTACAGAAATCAAGAATAGGAAGGAAATACTGCAGCACGTCTTTTATACTTCTATAGACCTACTCAATGTTGGTGTTTACAATCCCTATATTTTTATATCTTATTTGAGTGGATAGGAAGTCAAATTGCTTTTATTGCCAACTCTTATTCAATTTGTCCAGAGTGCATATTTTTTCAGATCACACAAGCCTAGAAGTCAGCGGCACCAGTATCATGAGGACAGACAAGTTGACAGGTCATGGTAGGCAAAGATTACATGACCTGTCAGTTAAGACAACTTTTTGTGGGCTTTTGCAGGTGTCTATGGTCCAAACTTAGACAACAACAAAAGATTATTGTGGGAAGAATTAGCTGGAGTATATAGCTGGTGGGACCTCCCTTGGTGTATTGGGGGAATAGAAGAGTGCGGCCAGCAATGACAGAGTTCTCGGAGTGCATCTTTGATTTGAACTTGGTGGATTTGCCTTTAGCAGGAGGTTCAGCCACGTGGTCTAATAATCAGACTTGGTCTCGACTAGATCGTTTCTTAATATCCCTAGAATGGGAAAGTCATTTTCCAGATGTATGGCAAAAGCATATGCCTCGTCTTTGTTCGGATCATTGGCCTATCATGCTTGATTGTGGTAGTCTCCGAAGAAGGCGGTATTTCAAATTTGAAAACATGTGGCTGAAATCTGAAGGTTTGGTAGATAGGGTGAGACAATGGTGGTCCTCGTATCAAATTCAAGGTACCCCTAGCTTCATCCTAGCGGGTAAATTGAAAGCACTAAAAAAAGATTTGAAGAATTGGAATATGTAGTCTTTTGGAGATGTAGGGGAGCGCAAGAAAAGCAAGGTGACGGAGATCCCGAAGTTAGAGAGACTACAAGAGACTCGGCCTCTTACACAGGAAGAACTAGCACGAAAGACAATGTCGGTTGCGGAACTTGAAAGGATTATATTATTAGAAGAGACGTCATGGAGTCAAAAATCAAGAGCCTTGTGGTTGAGGGAAAGAGATCGAAGTACGAAATTCTTCTATAGAATTGCTAACTCCCATAGGAGAAATAACAACATTGAGATGCTGAAAATTGACGGGACTTTTTTTTTAAGGTACTTTTTTTCCGGCGATGCTCAAATAAGTTCTCTCCATACATGTGCGAAAAAGTTGTGTTTTTTTTTTCTTTCGGCGATGAGAATGGTGGTTAGTTAGATGCTGTATTTACGTTGACGGTGGTTTAGATGGGATTTGCAAGGGAGCTTATTATTGAATCAAAGTTCTTTACAGTGGTGAGAGAAGTTGGACTGATTCGAATCTTTGAGAGAGTTAGAAGGTTCAAGCAGGAGCTGTTATTGGGGCTGGGCACTGCAAAATAGCTTGGAAGAGCTCTGGAGGACTGCGCGATAAGCGAAAGGAGGGACTTTTATACGTCAATAAGGGAGGACCAACGGAGCGTCATAGCCCAATGATGCTCGAATAACTGGGGTAGATTCTTGGAAGGGGCAGCTTATGGTGAAGGGAACCGTCGAAGTTGTATTATTATTCCTGAAGGAGAGGGGGCAAGGGGATGGAGAAGAATGAAGGAGGTGTTATTGGAGGCTACCCAGGTGGACAGAAACAATGTAGGGTCTGATGGTGGTTTTCAGCGGAAGCCATGGAAAGAAATTGAGGTGGGCTTGAAGTCGTACAAAGTAGTTTTATCTATGGCAGGAAGGCACGGCGTCCCGAGAACTAGGGATGGCGGAGGAGGAACTGGTTGGGAAGGAACTGGTAGGGGGCACTATGAGGGCGACGTGCATCGAGCCACTCACGGTTTTCCTCGAGAGCGTGATTATGGCAGAGATGTGTACTGCATGGTGAGGGAGGTGCAAGAGAAGTTGAGGAATTTGCAGAGGAAGATGGCTAAAGTGGTGAGGATTGTCGAGGCTTTTAAGGAAGGAGATGAAACGGTGCATGCAGGGGGTGAAAACGGTGAGTTTAGGGAATCTTTAGTCATGCGTAAAGGGTTGGGCCAACAGGCCCGTATCTCATATGGGATTAAGAACGACCATACAATGGGCCGTTTTGAGAGACATGGGCTTAAGCCCAATAAGTTGATACCCACCCGACAAGGATGGAGGGCTCGGGCAAGAGGAGGTTCCTCTCTACCGCAGACGAAGCTGCAACGCCAGCAAATGGCAGTGGACGTGCCGAAGACTTCGTCGATGAAGGTGGTGGACTCGTCGAAGGTTGGGCTGGAACTACAGGAGAAGCTGGCAGAGTTGGTGGAGTCTCTTCCACCACCACCAAGTTGTGGGGGTGGAGATGAAGGTCCGAGGTATGGTCAGAAAATGCCGACGAGGGGTGGGGGTAGGGATGACAGTCCAGCGAGGCCTTCTGAGTTGCTCAATGTGTGGGATTTTCCATGGTGCATTGGAGGAGATTTTAATGTAACTAGATTTCCCAGTGAGAGCTATGGCAATAGAAGAATGCGACCAGCAATGTCAGATTTCTCAAAATTCATTTTTGAGTTGAATTTAGTGGATTTACCAATGGCGAGGGGGACATGCATGTGGGTGAATAATCAGACGTTGTCTCGATTAGATAGATTCCTAATTTCCCCAGAGTGGGAAATTCACTATCCAGAGGTTTGGCGAAAGAGACTGCCTCGGTTGTGTTCTGACCATTGGCTTATTATGTTGGATTGTGGGGGGATTCAAAGAAGACGTAGGTATTTCAAGTTCGAAAACATGTGGCTGAAATTGGAAGGTTTTGTGGATAGGGTCAGATTGTGGTGGTCATCTTATCAGATACAAGGTACTCCTAGCTTCACGTTTGCGAGTAAACTGAAAGCTTTAAAACAAGATTTGAAGCTTTGGAATATACAATCTTTTGGCAACATGGGGAGCACAAGGAAAGTAAGACACGGGAGATCCATGAGCTAGAAAGGTTACAAGAGTCTAGGACCTTATCGCAAGAGGAATTAGCCCAAAAGCTTGTGCTGGTTGTAGACCTTGAGAGGATCATTCTACTAGAAGAGATTTTATGGCGGCAAAAGTCTAAAGCATTATGGTTGAAGGAAGGAGACCAAAGCACTAAGTTTTTTCATAGGGTAGCCAACTCTCACAGGAGATCCAATAATATTGAGATACTGAAAATTGATGGGATTATTTGTAAGGATGATCAGGTAATTAATAATCATGTGGCTGGTTTTTATGAATAGCTACTAACTGAGCAGGAAGGTTGGCGGCCTAAGCTTGATGGGTTGGTTTTTTATTCTATTGGGCCTATGGATGGTAGCCATTTGGAGAGGCCTTTTGAGGAGGTAGAGACTTTCGATGTGGTGAGAAAAATGGCTAAGGACAAGGCTCCAGGTCTTAATGGGTTTTCTATAGGTTTCTTTCAAACATGTTGGGATGTATTGAAGGATGACCTCATGAACGTGTTCCAGGAATTCCATTCCGTTGGAAAATTTTAGAAAAGCCTAAATGTCACATTTCTTGTTTTGATACCAAAGAAGGTTGGGGCTGCGGAGATTAGGGAGTTTTGTCCCATTAGTCTAGTAAATGGGGTATACAAGATTCTTTTTAAGGTACTTGCGAATCGCCTTAGTGAGGTTGTGGGAAAGATAATCTCAAAGCCTCAAAATGCTTTCGTCAAAGATAAACAGATTTTAGATGCGGTTTTCATTGCAAATGAATGTCTGGATAGTAGACTGAAAGCTGGCAATGCAGGGATTATATGTAAGCTAGACATGGAGAAGGCCTATGATCATGTTAAGTGGTATTTCCTTCTTGACCTTCTTGGGAGGTAAGGTTTTGGAGAGAAATGGCATTCTTAGATCCGTTGGTGTATATCTACGGAAAAATTTTCAGTCCTCATTAATGGAAGTCCAACAGGTTATTTCAATAGCTCACGAGGTCTAAGACAAGGAGATCCGCTGTCCCTGTTACTCTTTGTTATTGTGATGGAGGCTTTAAGCAGAATAACCACAGCTCTGGTCTCTAATGGGCATGTGACTGGCTACACAATCAGATCCCTGGGAGGGGGATTAATTAATATTTCTCATTTATTGTTTGCAGATGATACTCATATATTTTGCGAGGCACACTTTAATCAGGTTCGAGTTTTGAAGGCTCTCTTTCTTTGTTTTGAAGCAGCTTCGGGGTTGAAAGTGAACTTGGACAAATCAGAGATAGTGCCTATTGGAGGTGTCCAGCACATCAGACAGTTGACTAACACTCGGGGGTGTAAGATTGCCTCACTCCCTATGACATATCTTGGCCTTCCGTTGAGGGCCGCCTTGAGAGCGGTTTCTGTATGGGATCCAGTCATTGAGAATGTAGAGCGGCGTTTAGCAGGTTGGAAGAGAATATACCTGTCAAAAGGTGGTAGGATTACTATGATAAATAGTACATTATCTAATCTACCGACCTATTTCATGTCCTTATTCCCCATTCCAGCAAGTGTGGCACTTCGTATTGAGAAAATACAGCGGAATTCTTGTGGGGTGGGATAGGCGAGGAATTTAAATTCCACCTAGTCAAGTAGGAGAAGGTTTGTTGTCCTCTCCCTAATGGTGGTTTAGGCATTCGAAATCTGAGAATTTTTAATCGGGCACTACTTGGCAAATGGTTGTGGAGATACCATAAAGAACCAGAAGCCCTATGGAAGTTGGTGATTGAGAGCAAATATGATGGTTTATGGGGGGGTTGGTGTACCGGCAAAGTGAGAGGGACATATGGAGTGGGGTTGTGGAAACATATAAGAAAAGAATGGGGGGTTTTCTCTCACTCACAATTATGCCTAGGAGATAGGGCCAAGATCAAATTCTGGTATGATTCTTGGTGTGGTAATGGTGCTTTAGTGGCAGATGTCATGGTGATATTAGGGGAACAAATTCATTGGAACATCAATTTTAGCCATGCAGCAAATGATTGGGAAATGGACAGCTTTGCAGCCTTTTTCAGGCTTTTGTACTCGCTCAAACCAAATAACCAGCATGCTGATTCATTGTCATGGATACCTTCAGGAGGTGTTTTCTCGGTTCGCTCGTTCTATAAATCCCTTTCACATGAGCTCCCTTTCTAGTTTCCTTGGAAAATAATTTGGAGACATAAGGCGCCTCTCAAAGCATCATTTTTTGTGTGGACCGCTTCCTTGGGTAAAATCCTCACGACGGATAATTTGAGGATACGAAGGGTGATCATCGCAGATTGATGTTGCATGTGTAGGAATGGGGGTGAATCTGTGGATCATCTTGTACTACACTGTGAAGTAGCTCGAGGGTTATGGAATGAGGAATTTAGCAGACTAGACTTGGGTTGGGTTATGCCTGAGACAGTAGTAGAGGTTTTGGCTAGCTGGACTGATCTAAGAGGAAATCAACAGATCAAGGCAATATGGAAGATGATTCATATATGCATCATGTGGTGTGTATGGCAAGAGCGCAATGAACGGACGTTCGAGGACAAAGAGAGATCGAAGGAGGAACTTATTGCTTTCTTTTTTAGAACCCTTTGTACTTGGGCCTCTACCGTTTATTTTAATGGCCAAGATTTCCATGATTTCCTTGTATCTATTGTCCCTATGTAGTTAGGGCATTCTTTGTAATACACTTGGCTTTGCCCATTCTTTTATTAATACATCTTGATTACTTATCAAAAAAAAATTGACGGTGTTGAGTGTCGAGAAGAGCAGGTAATCCACAATCATGTGGTTGATTTCTTTGAACAGCTACTAACCAAGCAGGCAGGATGGCGACCTACCCTTGATGGTCTTGCTTTTGACTCCATTGGGCCGAATGATGTATATCGAATGGAGAGGGCCTTTGAGGAGGCAGAAGTTTACAATATAGTGAGGAAAATGGTTAAAGACAAGGCACCGGGCCTAATGGTTTCTCTATGGGCTTCTTTCAAACTTGTTGGGAAGTGTTCAAAGAAGATCTTATGAGGGTGTTTCAGAAGCTATTCTCAGTTGAAAAATTTGAGAAAAGCCTTAACACCACTTTTCTTGCATTGATACCCAAGAATGTGGGGGCTACGGAGATTAAGGAGTTTTGGCCCATAAGCTTAGTGAATAGGGTATATAAGATAATATCCAAAGTGCTTGCGAACCGTCTAAGTGAAGTTTTGGGGAAGATCATTACAAAACCCCAAAATGCTTTTGTAAAAGGATTCTAAATGCAGTTCTTATTGCCAATGAATGTCTGGATAGAAGATTGAAGGCTGGCACAACGAGGATCATTTGCAAGCTAGACATGGAGAAGGCTATGATCACGTTAACTGGGATTTTCTTCTCTACCTTCTTGGGAGTTGTGGTTTTGGAGAGAGTTGGCAATTGGGGATCCATTGGTGCATATCAACGGCGAAATTCTCAGTGTTGATAGATGATAGTGCAGCTGGGTTTTTTCATAGCACACGAGGCCTAAGACAAGGAGATCCGTTGTTGTCATTGCTATTTGTTATTGTGATGGAGGCACTTAACAAGATGACCTTAGCTTTGGTTAATAATGATTTCACGGATGGCTTTTCGATCAGAACCCCGGAGAGGGGAATCATTAACACATCTCACTTATTGTTTACGGATACTGACAAGATGGAAAATGATATATTTGTCAAAAGGTGGTAGGATTACTTTGATTAAAAGTAATTTATCTAACCTACCAACTTATTTTTTATCATTGTTCCCTATATTTGCAAGTGTGGCATTTCGAATTGAGAAAATCCAACGTGATTTCTTGTGAAGTGAAGTGGAGTGGGGGAAGAGTTCAAGTTTCACCTAGTCAAGTGGGAGACGATATGCCGCCCCATTTCTAATGGTGGATTGGGCATTATAAATATGAGGATCTTCAACTGGGCGTTATTTGGCAAATGGCTGTGGAGATATCATAAGGAACCAGAAGCCCTGTGGAAGTTGGTGATTGAGAGCAAATATGGAGGTTTATGAGGGGGGATGGTGCAGTAAAGAAGTAAGAGGGGCGCATGGCGTGGGGTTGTAAAAACACATTAGAAGAGGATGAGAGGTCTTGACTCGACACACTAGACTTCATTTGGGGGAGGGCTCCAGGATTAAATTCTGGAGAGATATTTGGTGCGGTAATAGTACTCTACAACAGGTATTTCCTTCACTTTTTCATATTGCTAGTGATAAAGATGTATCAGTGGCGGAAGTCATGGAAATATCAGGGGGCAAATCCGTTGGAACATCATTTTTAGTAGGGCGGCACAAGATTGGGAAATGAGCAGCTTTGCGGATTTTTACAATCTTTTGTACTCCATAAAACCAAGCAATCAACAGGAAGATGTATTGTGGTGGATACCCGCTGGTAAAGGGGTTTTCTCAGTTCGCTCTTTTTATAAGGCTCTCACACGAGCCCAAAATTCAGTTTTCGTGGAGAAGGCTTTGGAGACATAAGGCGGCCCCCAAAGCTGCTTTTTTGTGTGGATAGCCTAGTTGGGGAATATTCTCACAACTGACAACCTAAGAAAACGAAGGGTAATCATTGTAGATTGGTATTGCATGTGTGGAGAAGGGGGCGAGTCTATAAATCATCTTCTACTACATTGTGAGACATCTAGGGTATTATGGAATGAGGTGTTCAATAGATTAGGCTTGGCTTGGGTTATGCCAGAGACAATGGTGGCAATGCTGGCCAGCTAGACAAATCTAAGAGGCGTGCAACAGATTAAAGCTGTTTGGAAAATGATCCTTATATGCATTATGTGGTGTTTGTGGCAGGAGCGCAATGACCGGACATTTGAAGACAAGGAGAGATCGTTGGAGGAGCTTAAAGATTTATTTTTTAGAACATTATGTACTTGGGCCATTGCTGTTGACTTCAATGGCATGGACCTACATGATTTTCTTGTCTATAATGCGCCTACTTAGCTTAGGGCCTGCCTTTGTTTTCTCTTTTAGAATTCTATACATGGCTTTGCCTATTCATTGATCAATAAAATTTGTTTACTTATAAAATAAAAAAATATATATTGGAATTTGATAAGGCTTGATTTCTTATTACTGGGTCCCTACTTATTTTGCAAGTATAGAATAAATAAATATTTCAAACAATTTTTGAACGAATTAAATTAAAAGAAATTCAACAATTACCTCTAGAACTCCTCCATTGGAATATTTTAAGACTCGAAGAAAAGCAATTGTCCGCTGACCTTTCGATATTGCTGCACAAACCACATGCATTCATTAACAATACCATACAATTAAATACCATAAACCGACCTACAAAATCATTTCTTTAAAAGGCAAGATGCCACATTTTACTGAAGACCGATAGAGGGTGCAACCCAAGCATACTAGGAGTATAAATAGGCGGAAAGCCTACATTAATAAGGAGCAAGAATTCAAACAACTCTACAAAAGAAAAGAAGCAGGTCATATGGGAAACCTCAAAGATGCGAGCGTTATAAAAGATGGGAGCATGGTCAAATCATACAGAGATTTAAGCATAGAGGTTTTTAACTTTGGCAACGTTCACTTGCAAACCTCAAAGATGCAAGCATGGCGCTTGTTCCAAACTTCCCATTAAGCACAAAGAAGTTTGCAGGCATGTATGAGCGGAATGTGGGTGTGGAAGGAGACAGTTACAGGAAGAATCAGCTGGGTTAATAAAATGGACTATTCCATGGTGCAATGGGGGTGATTATAATATTATTTGGTATCCAACTGGGAGATCTAGAGATACCATCATATCCCCAGCTTAGAAGGAATTTTCTGAGTTCATTTTCTATCAAGGCCTTAATACATGGTAGATAAAATATCCATATTTTCCCGTATGTTTGAGTGGATGTGTGTGAATTTCTATCTTCATACATTATAATATTTGCAAATTGTTAAATTTATCCACCATTTTTTATGATGAGTAATGATATTTAAATTTTCCTTAGGATAGATTTTTACTTCTGCCTTAAAGTGCTTCGGCAGTACTTACAGTAGGATTAAAGTGCTTCTATGAACTTAGGCCTCCGCTTGCTTCAGTTTAGTACAAACCAAGGATTTATGTGCCATTCTTATAATTACTAATTGTAATGAAATATGCACAGCCTTATGCTTTTGATTAACAATTGGGAACAAATTCATACCTTCACCTTTACACGTACATATCTATTGGTTCCATTGTTACATTGGTTCCCACAATTTTCCAACTATTTTAACAGTCCACTGATGCAACAGCATTTTCATTGTCTGCAGGTCTAGGTAACCAACTTAAGTAGTAATCCAAAGAGATAAGATCTGAAATTTAAAATTCTGACTTTTCATTTATTTTCTTTTGAGAATTCTTACAGAGATAAGAAACCTAAAAATGATTAGGAGACGAATAATTGATTGATTACCACTTTTGGGTCAACACTATGGGGCACTAATTTAAGTTACCAATGAAACCCATTGCTCGCTTTCAACATTCCAAAATTACATAACCAAAACCAATAGAATCTCGTTCAAATAGAACAAAGCTTTATATCCTAAATTGGGATAAAACTGGCAACTAAGGAAATCGCAAAGGTAAAGAGCGTGAAATTGGAAATAAAGAGTAGAGATAAAGGTAGAGATACGCACTGGAGACAGCAAGAACCCTAGGTTTGGCCATCTGACGGCCTAACTTGCCGTATTTGCCCCAGATCCCTCGGCTCTTGGCCACACGGATCGACAACACGATCTTCTGCTTAGTGCCTTCGATTGCGGCCTCGCAAGCTCGCCTCAGCTCCTCATCGTCAGCACTCGATTTCGCCATTTCTCGATTCCAACTTCTTCTTGTCTCTTGCAGAATCAGCAGTACAGAAGTATCATATTATCAGCTACAGAATGATAATGGTCGCAGCAACGACAAATCCGTCCGGGTTTGGGTACTAGTTTCGTGTCATTTATACTGTCTTCGGGTCGAATAAAACTTGGTCTACCAGTATGGATTATGGAAAGGTATTCCGTAATCCGTATTCCCATTAGAAATACTTTAATCACAATAAAATTATATAAAGAAAAATATTAGTTTATCCTCTCATTTTGTCTTATCAGTTTAACCGTTTGTTTATTTAATTTTTTAAAAAAAAATTACTTAATAATTAAAAATATAATTTTTAATGTGTTGGTATATTTTTTATTTTTTAAAAATATTTAAATATATTAAAAAATATGTGAAAAAATAAATAAAAACAGACATTTGTACTAGGCGTCAGCCCAACGGTCAGCCTAGCACAAAGAAAACATATAAATTAACGTGATTTCATATGATTTGTTAAATTATAAATTTATTTTTATTTGAAAATAAATCTAACATATCTATAAAGTTACGTTAGTTTGTGAGTTTATTTTTATATAATTTATTTATATTTGTAGAAATTCTTTTTTCTATTTTTCAGTGTGAATTTTTGTTTTTTAGACCTTAATTTTATGATTAATGTAAAGTATATAGCGTTCTCGCTTTCACTAAATAACATTCATTTTAATTTTATGTAAAATCAGGAGAAGTATTACAGTAATAATGAGATTCTATAAAAATAAATTTATAAATTGACATGATTTTATATAATACGTTAGATTTTTATTACAATAAAAATAAATATATAATTTAACGTGTCATATCAAATCACATCAATTTTTATATTTACTTTTGTAAGATTTCTATATGATTAAAGTATTTCTGAACATTCTATTCTCAAAAAGTATTAGATTGACAAAGAAAAAAGAAATATTAGTTTTATAAACTTGCTTATGGTAGTAATGACGTGTTTTTAATTTTTTTATGAGTTTTCAAAGTCATATAAGAATAGGTCCTTTTTTTTTTCTCTTTTTTTTTTTGGCAGGCTTGGTTTGAATAGTAAGTTGAGATAAAATAAGTTGAAATGATTTATAGTAATAAAATATTTGAGTTGATATGAGATGAGTTAAAATATTTTATGGGATTTTGGAAAATGAGAAAAAAAATTAAATTAAAATATTATAAAGTTAAAATATTGTTAGAACATAATTTTTTAATATAATTTTTATTTTAAGATTTGAAAAAATTGAATTATTTTTTATGTTTTGTTTAAAAATTTAGAAAAACTATAATGATTAGTTAATGATTAGATGAAAAATTTTAATATTTAAAATTGAAAAGCGTTTGTATTGTAATGATTGAATATTGAGATGAGGTGAGATGATATAAGAAGTTTTTACAAAAATTATTATTATTATTCGAGAGAGCCTCAAGCTTTACCATAGTTTTAAACTCTTCAAATATTATAGAATTGGTTTCGATTTTAACTATCACTTTTAAATTAAGGAAAATATATATACTATGGATATCTTATTTTTATCTCATTATAATAAAAGTAAGAGATGATTCAATGATGATCAAAAGTGACACATTTATAAGAGACATAAAGTGGTAACATTACTTTAACCTTAAAAAATTTAAAATATATATAAAAAAAAAAAAAATCCTGATTTTCGCACTTATTCTTTACATTAGAAATGGGAGACATCGCCCGATCAATTGTTACATCAAAAAGTAACGATGCATGAACAATAATTTTTATCATCATTATTTAAAGTATGTTTTAAAATGGGAGTATTTACGTGTAAAGTGATGTTAATTTTATAGATTATTTTACATAAATATTCTTCGTTTAAAATATAATTATATAAAAATTTATAAAAACGATGACGTATCTATATTTTCCGACCTTCAAATCCTTTGCGTGGGCCGTAGATGATTTACGTGTAAAAACAAGGTTCAAGGGATACGCAGTGTCTAAACTCTGAAATTCATAAATATTGTGCGACTTTACCATTGTCGTTTCTCGACAACTTGCAAAACTATAACTCATTGTCGTAATTGTATATGGTATGTTCTGTTACAACCAGGATGGATTCTGTATTTAGATATTAAAATGAGATAAATTAAATTATAAATAGTAATATTTTATAGATTTTATTGATATGGATTTAATTCTTTTAAGTAATAATGGATTTAATTTTTTAAGTTGAAATGTATGAAATAGATTAAGATGAATTTAACTTTTTTTATGAAAAGTTAAAAAAATAGTGACTAGTGAGTCCCATCAATGATTAGTTTTAAATGAGTTGAGTTTGGTTCAACAATCAAACACAATCTTTCTTTGCTGTTGCGTTTGGATGTTGAATTGAGCTGAATTGAGTTGAGATGATAAAATATTGTTAGAATATTATTTTTTAATATTATTATTAATTTGAGATTTGAAAAATTTGAATTGTTTATTATATTTTGTGTTTGAATTTAAAAAAATTGTAATAATTAATTAATTTGAACTTTCAACTCCAAAAGAGAAAGCATGAAGTTATGGTAAATCAAAAAGAGAAGTGCTATAAATACAAATAAATCTTATAAAAATAAATTCACATACTAATATAGTTTGATATGATATGTTAGATTATAAAATTATTTTTATTATAAAGTATATCTAACGTATTATATAAAGTTATGTTAGTTTATGAATTTATTTTCAAAAAATTTTGTAATTAAAACATTAAAAAAAAAAAAAAAAAAGGAGGCTGAGGCAGTAAAATAGAAGAATCCGTCATTCTATTCATAAATCTGAATAAAAGAGAGTCAAGAGTAGGGCTGAGCAAAAATCCGACAATCCGACTCCGAATCCGACTCCGCTCCGGCTCCGCTCCGAGTCCGCTCCGACTCCGACTTGTCGGAGTCGGAGTCGGAGTTTTTTCCCTATTGGAAGTCGGAGTCGGAGTCGGAGTCGGAGTCATTGAAGAACCGACTCCGACTCCGCTCCGATCCGCCTCCGAAAATCCGCCTCCGCCTCCGACTTGGTCCTCCGACTCTGCCTCCGATTTTATACATATTTTATAAAAAAATACATGTGTTTTTCTATATATTAATCATTTAAATTTTATACAACTATATCTTATATAGTTAGTTAAACTCAATAATATACTAGTTAAATAATATATTTATACTATAATATATAGACTAAATTGACTAATAAATAATAATAGTTTAGTATATGACTATATGTAAATATCATACTATTACAAATTTATAATATTACTACCATGTTACATGTAAGTTGTAACACTAAATTACTAATGTATAAATATAATAACATGTAATACTAATGTGTATATAATATACTATAAACACTAAGATGCATAATAACATCAACATTTAATACTAATGGATAAACACTAATCTATAAATTTAGAATAACATATAATACTAATGAATAATAACTAAAGTATTATTCATATAAATTTTATATAACAATATCTTGTATTAATTATATTTTTTGACTTAATAAATTCTCAACATATTCCTTTTGATAAATATATTAGTAATACTAATATACATTAGTATATTAATTAGATTTATGGTCTAATACTAATACTATTAGTAATCCACTTTAACTAATACTAATATTTATACTAATACTATTATAGACTATAGTTATAACTTATAGTATTATACCTACACTAAATCACTGATTCACTATAACTTATACTAATATAGTTATGTTAAATCACTATAACTAAAACTAATGTAGTTATACTAATCATTATAACTATATATAGTATTAATATCACTATTAGTATAATATATAGTATTAATAATAACTAATACTAATATAACTATTAGTATAACTAATGTCACTACTAGTATAACTAATACTAATATTAATATACTAATACTATTAGTGTATTACTAATATTTATATATATTAATATATATATCAAGTATAAGAGATTAGAGATTTAATATATATAATATTAAATCACTAACATACTAATAGTATGATACTATAGTATTAGTAATTATACTATAAGATATAGTAATAGACTAATAGTATAATATTAATACTATATTATATATAAAATAGTAATACTATATTTTGAATCTTCATTTCATATACGGTGCCTTTTTTTTTTAATATTCATATATAATAATATATATCATATATATAATATAATTAAAAATAGATTCATAGTAATTATAATAGTATACTATAGTAACTATACAGTGCTTTTTTTTTAATCTTCATTTCGTTTACGGTGCCTTTGTTTATTGTAGTGATTAGTTGGATGTGGATATGGAATCATGGATGATCGGAGTACATGTAAAAATATGACTTTCTTTTTATTTTTTGAATGTATGTTAGTATGTTACTTGTTTTATTTAGTTGTATTTTTTATTATAATCAAAAGTTTAATAAGTTTGGATTGTAATTTTGAGAAAATTGAAATTTGAAAGACCACAATTTTTTTTTAAAGTGGGTCAAATATGAAGTTCAAAAAAAATTAAAAAAAAAGTCAAAAAATCCGACTCCGATCCGACTCCGATCCGACAAGTCGGAGTCGGATCGGAGTCGGATTCTCTACATGTCGGAGTCGGAGTCGGAGGTCGGATTCGACCTCCGACAAAGTCGGAGTCGGAGTCGGAGGTTGGGCCCTCCGACTCCGAAACTGTCGGTGCTCAGCCCTAGTCAAGAGACACTCGTCACACTGCAGAAATGACAGACTTTGCTTTATAGGAAAAGTTTAAAATTAACGATGGTTCAGACGTTGAAATGAGTTGAATTGATAAAATATTATTTTTTATTATTATTATTATTTTAAAATTTAAAAAAATTAAATTATTTATTATATTTTATATTTAAATTTAAAAAAATTATAATGATGAATTGAGATAAATTATATTTTCAAACAAAGCCTAACTGAGTTTTGGTGGGTGAATACATCACTCGTTGATTCATTATAGTTACAAAAATATTAAGTTGCGTTTGGACAGTGGGATTCTGCGAAATTTTGTGAATAGTAATTAAAAAATAATATTAAAATATTAAATATTAGTAAATAATAATAATAAAATAATAAGTAATAGTAAAAATACCTCAATTTGGGCCTAAAACACCAATATTTTAATGATCATTATATACCCAATTCAAAGGTTTGTTGAGCGTAAAAAATAAATGTAATTTTTCACCTTCCAAATTTAATTTTTCAAAGAAAAGAAAAACAGTGATGACATCTGCATGATCATCCCGGTATAGTCTGGGATCGATTTGGAAATTTAAGCTGAAGTTTAACGCGGTAGGTTGCATCCACAACAGATGGATGGCGATCAGTCTGGGTAAAAGCAGCAAGCCCACGAGCAAAAGCGAAAGACCCTGTGCCGCCGACCACATTGAGGAGTTGCCTGTCCTTATGAGCAACATGCTTGGCCTCGACACTAAGGCTACCCGAATGTTCGGATGTGTCAAAGGTCAGATAAATGATATTGAATGCCGAGTGTGCAAACCCTTCGACGGGAACTATGAAACCCTGAGCTTTACCCACAACCCGAGAAGTGTTTGTAGGTCCCTCTGTGAGCTTTTGATGAAAAATAAGCGCTTCAGCATCTGATATTGCCTTGGGAAGTGTGCTAAAGCCTGCAATCTGCGGTTGTTGGATGTATAAGGACAGGGCCAGCCATGGCGGCCGTGTGTGGTGGTGGTTCTTTGATGGCTTTCTATGGGGACCAGGCGAGAGCAAAGCCAAGAGAACGACTACCAATATAGCCAAAGACACTGCAGTGCAGAATACAACTCTAGGTAGCATCTTGCACCAAGCGGCATGGAAAATGTTGGCTACAATCTTTGAGTTGGATTTGTTTCTTATACAGTTCGATACATCAATGGATGAAGTGAAACTACTACTCTTTATTGTGTGTTTGGTAACCTAATCCTCCACTTTTTCATTATCAAAATCTACGTTCTTCACAAGTTAGTGGAGTTAGTGGCAGATTTTGGCTGAGAGGCTTGTCACTTTGTGTTCTGCTCCTGATCCGGGGAAGGGTAGGAGTGTTTGGCATTCTTTCTGCATCAACTTTATGAATCACATTAAGCCGAGTAGGTTGAGTTGAGATGGGACCAAATGGTTAGTTTTGGGTATTACCGACCCGGAATCTAAAACCAAATATAATTATATTGGGATTTACTATACGTAAGCCATTATTCACCCTCACATCACACACTTATAACTTTTTTATAGGGTGTATGAGTATTTTTCATAAGATATGGGGGTATTTTTCATAAGGTGTGGGATGTGAGATGGTGAATAATGGCTGATGAGAAGAATTTTTTAATTATATTTTAGGCAAATTGGCAAAAAATCTTGATTCAACCCAAGGGAGGATGAAACATTACTTCCCTGTAAAAGATTGATAACAAAACTTAAAAGTAGCGGAATGATAGAGTGAATAACAACTTCATTACAATGATATCGATACACCCAAGATGAGATTCTGCAATGTGCAATCAATTACTAAGCTCAACAAAATTGCATGAAAAAGAAGCACATCTAAATATAGGGAAGTGAAAAGTATTTAGCTTGATCAGATGACATGGTATTCTTTCACTCCTTCTCAAACTTTGCATAGAATTGACCGAAGAAAAAAATGCTTAGCACGATCATGTGTGAAGCTGTCAGTGGTCTCAATATCGATGTCACTCTACCAAGTTCATGTCAATGCTCTCCAGCTGACCCTCCTCCCCATCTCTTCACACGGCTCTCTGCTTCTTCAGCCTGCACATTTGGATTGATAGGGTGACAATTATTCGGTTTGGTTCGGTTCGGTTAGAAACAATGAATAATTTATGGATTCCAAAGTTATAAGAATGCAGAAGAGTATATATAGATATAAACTTACTTCTTTTGTCCAGTTAGTAATTGAAGTGACCACTACCAAGATTATGGTTTGCAGAACAATGCCCCCAATCATCCCTGACCAAATACCCTGCAATTGGAAGAAGTGGAGATAAGGCAAGGGGAAAAAGGTTCGAGAACAAGTGAGATTAACTTGCTTTAAAACTTGGTAAATCATTTCTCAAATGGGAGTAGTACTTATCATACTGCATTGTAAAATCTCAGCCTTTGAAACACAGATTCAGAGAAAAAAAAGTTCAATAAAAAATAATTCTAGTAACCCACCTCAGCTCCAAAACCAAATGTGAATCCCAGGAGTATGCCAGCAGGCAATCCAACAATGTAGTAGCATCCAATGTTGATGTAAGCGACAATAGCTTGCCATCCGGCTCCAACAGCAACACCTTAATCAGCAGCAGCAGTAAGGAAAATAAATTAATTACTGCAGAAACTTTATTTTCAAATCCATGACACAAGGTTGTGTGTAAATGATATGTGACCCTGTTTGTTTGCCTGCAAGATTGTGTTTCCTTCTACTTACCTGATAAGACTGGTTGAAGGCTGTTTAGAAGCACCGTGACTCCGAGCAAGACAGCAAGGTGGGTAGTTTCCTCACCAACAGCTTCACTGGTGGTGAAAAGGTAAGGGAAGTAGTCCCTTGTTGCAAATACTACAGCCATGCAAACAACCCCTATGGAAACAGACGTGACAGAAACCACCAGCACTGCAAATTTTGCAGCCCGAGCATTGCCAGCTCCGAGTTCATTTGATACCCTCACACTGTTGGAAAATCAATAGTAAGTTCATACACTTTTCTTTGTGTTACTTGAAAAGGAAATAGGGAAGGTAAAAATGGAATCATACAACTGGATTTCGAATGGTATTTGTTAAGATTCCGAATTTTACACCATCTTGTAAGCATAAAAATTGGGATATAAACGAATCTCCATGTTGAAAATCTTCTTGATTGACTAGTAAATGATTTTATCTAAAAAATTAAGACCAAAGCATGCAGGGAACACATCACCTTATCGCAGCATTGAACCCAAGTGCAATCATGGCATCCCATCCGTTTATGTTCATGCTGCAAAATAATGAAAATGAGGTTTAGGAAACCAAGTTTTCATCATGCATGAAGTTTTGAGCATGCACATGCAATAGGGAGGTGATGAAAAAGTACCATACCAAATAGAGATGGCGTCAACTGGTACCAGAGGGTTCGCCAAACGGCCTGTTATCACCACCAGTATCATCAAGTACCAAAACTCCAAGCTGCATTTCAATTTACAGTCCAAGTTCAACATCTCCTCCTAACATATATGTATAAAATGACTCATTAGGCAAAAAAGGTTTGAGAGAAACATACCACAACATTACAGCAGAAGCCAAGGAAAGCTTCACAAAGCCCCACAAGTCTGCAAATGCTAGCCATGAGAATCCAGCCCAAGCACCATCGGACTTGGTGACGAAAATGTAGACCAATTGAGCAATAACAATAATCCACCATGATGTGTTGAGAGTGATTGCTGCTCCAGTTAAGCCCCACCCAAGCTTCAATATCAGCAACCAACTAAAAAATATATGTATCACCAATACCACTGCAGATATCCATGCCATGACTAAGACTTTCCTTTGTGCTTGTAGAAACTTTTGGATTGGGAAATTCATTGCATACGCGAACAGTTGTGGAATCATCCACAAAGCAAATTTGCCTGCAGCGGAAAACCCAATTCACATGATCATTCATTCTTGTTGTTTTTAGTTAAAATTAAAGTCTGCAAAACCCATTTACGTACAAATAAAAATTCACTAATTTCAGGCATTGGTCATTGGCAGATATCATCAAGCAAAATGCATGAAATATTTAGAAGATTTCTCTGTTATTGAAAAATGAAGGAGTAGAGATAAATCATTACTCGTTAAAGCGAGTATATTAACATCATGTCCATGACTCCATACTCCGTTAATGAAATCAATTCTAGTTTTCTGCCATTAATGCAAGCAGTTCAAATGATTCAGAGAAAAAGCTAAAGAACAGAACAATACTAACCAGCAGCCTCAGATATCTCAGTGGTCTCCCCAATGACTTCAAGAATGGGAGGAGACCAAACGTAGATGGGAACTAAAACGCAAGCTGTTGTCAGCAAAATGACCCACGATCTCTGCATGTAAATCCCCAACATCCTTATATGCCCAGCACCGTATGCTTGTCCACACAGCGTCTCTAATGCACTTCCCATTCCCAACTGATTTCAACCATAAAATTTCATCATCATCAGGTTTTTATAAGTCATTTTCCAAGCTTTGTGTATTGAGAAATAGGATTTATAATTTTCTTTAATTCTTTGTCCATGGTTTAATTCATAGAAAAATAACAAACGGTTAATATTTACATAGGATCTCTGCATTATATGGAAAAAGTCTACAAAGACTGTTAAATGCATTGTAAAGTAAGTTTATTAAATGTGGTAAAGTTGAAAACGGCGCTCAAGAACTTAAAAAAAAAAAAAAAAAAAAGTGAGATTCAACATAAAAGATAAATTTTTCAAATGGGTCTCATTTTTTTAACAAAAAAATTTATTTACAGTCACTTTTATGTACTTTTTACAAATTTTACTAATATGATTATCTGCATATTTTTTTAAATAAAAAATAATTATTTTGACCAATTATATCAGTAAAATACAAAAAAAATATACAAAAGTGACTTAATATTACATAAGTCTTCTTTTAAAGAGCTTGCAAGGAAATTATAGGCCTTGAGTTATACAATAACTTTTTTAATTAAAAATAATATTAAATACAACTCTAAACATAGTGAGCAGTGCTTTCATTTTTCAACATCTCTAAAGTGGGCCACCGTGATATCTATCAGGTTTTGTGACACTGGGTACTGTACAACCTTATGAAACATTTAACACCTATGGAAGTTTTGTTACACTTTTAAGGGCTTTGACTTTTTGTTTTTTAACATTTTATTTCTCTGCATATTAAGGTTTCGTTTAGATTCATAACTCATCTCAATTTATCTCAATTTATATTATCTTATTATTACAATTTTTTTAAATTTTCATATAAAATATAATAAGCAATTTAATTTTTTTAAATTTCAAAGCAATAATAATATTAAAAATAATATTATAATAATATTTTATTCAATTCATTTAAAATCATCTCAACTCTTCTCTAAATACAAACGGGCACTTAAACAGGCTTTAGAGACACAGATGGAAGAAGGCTTTTGTGCTCTAGTTGGTTTTTGGCATTCTGTAAGATGAACCAATACCCTTTCTTGCACATAAGCTCGCAGTACTTGGACTCCAACAGTAAATGCTAACGTGCAAAAAAAACACAGAAATGGAATATGGGCATCTTTTTTCTTTTATACCAATATTTTGGAGCATGGATAGTACTAAAGAAGTCAATTACCTTTCTATTAAAAAGCTATAAAGTTTAAGTTTTTAAACTATTTTTACAAACCAACTTCTGCATTGATAAGAAAATGCATATTCAACCATGCAAAAAAACTCTTTGCAAGATAAACACAGTTTTGATGGAGAAAGTTTCAAACATGAGTAAAAAGAGTAGAGTACCATGATACCGAAGGCGAGCCCGGCGATGACAGAGTTTTCGACAGACACGGCGGCGAGCTCGATTTCGCCGACGAGACCGGCGAATGTCTGAGTGAGAGCACCGAGTGAGTACTGACAAATGGAGGTGAAGATGGCCGGACCGGCGAGCTTCCATAGCTTCTTTGACTCGCTCCCGAACGCCTTAACACGGCTTTCTTTCTCATCCTCCTCATAGTTGCTATGATTATTAGTCAGAAGTGGAGTGTCTGCGGCGCCCATGGCTGCTCTGCTTCTGTTCAAACACAACCACTTCTTCTTCTTCACCACCACCAACAATGCTGCCTAAGCTGCTGCTGCTGCTGATCAGTCCATCTCCATCTTATATTTGTACAGATCTTTTGAGTGAGGATGAAAATTAGGAGAGGTTTGAAATTAGTTAAGGGTGATCTGTACTTCCTCGTCAAGCTGGAGTTTCGAAACAGCTTTGGTTAGGTTTGGATCAACTGCCATTGGTCGTGTTTGAAAGGTTGTTGCATGGTATCTGTTTTGCCTACGCAAAAGAAGATTCTGACGGCTCACAACTGTCTGTGAAACTACTGGCGCTCATTTTTACCTCTAGTTATTTTATTTTATTTTATTTTTTTCTTTCTACATTTTTTTAAATATTTTTTAAAAATAAAAATATATATTAATACACTTAAAATTATTTTTTTAATTATTAAAAAATAAATACGGTCAATTATGGGCGGGATACAAGCTTTTTCAATAATAAAAAATAAAAAATAAAAAATAAAAAATAAAAAGCCAGTTTGTCAGGTGGAATTGTAGATCCCGTCTTACCATCTCTACCTAAACAAAATTGGAAACGACCGAAAAGTGTTAGCTAGGAATAGGGAATCACTTTATTTATTTTTTGGCATTTCAACTCGTGTCTTGTTTGTTTGCACTCTATTTCGCAACGAAAAATACTTTAGTCATAAAATTATTAAATAAAAATAATTTTATAAATTAATATAATTTGTCATATTATAAAAATTTTATAAATTAATATAATTTATCATATTGTAAAATTATTTTTATTATAAAATAAATCTGATAAATCTTATAAAATTACGTCTTATTGTGAGATTATTTTGATATAATACATATATAGTTATAACACTCATTTTTTTATTATTTTAGCAATGATTATTGATGTGATACATTTTAAATGATGTGATGTTTATATAAAACAAATTAAAATATACCATATGAACATGTTTAAATTGAGATATTAAAAAAAAAAAAAAAAACAACAAAGTTGACACAAGTATCCTGTGAAATTTATTAACTTCAATGTATAGAGATATTAATTTCAGATAACATACTTTGAGGAGCTTGAGAATTGGTTAAACTGAATTGAGGGTAAGAATTAAAAAAAAAAAAATTACTTAGAGAAAAATTGAAAAATTAAATCAGAATGCATCTACATACCAAGAGAGAGAGCTATGTGCCTTGGAAGCTAGAAGTTTGGAACCAAGAGAGAAATAAATAAATAAAATGGAATTGATGGGCCGGGGAGGTTAGTATAAAATATACTAATTAAAAATAAATGTGACTAGGCATGCATTTTGTTTGTAGAGTTTTGATGGGATTCGATTTTCTTGTAATTTTGTAGAGTCCCATTTTTTAATTTCTTTTAAAATTCTTCAACTTTGAGTCAGTATTTGGTTTTAGAGTAATGACAAATATACAACCATTTTATACAATTGTCTTTTATCTTTATTTTAACCACTTTTTAATATTATACTAATGCTTATATGGGGGGGTATATCATACGAATTAAGAATTTTTTTAACACAAAATCCTTGTCTTCAATAATTATCAAAACTAAGTCCTGGTTTGATAGTGAAATTATCTCAATTCATCTAATCATTATGACTTTTTCAAATTTTTAAACAAAATATAATAAATAATTCAACATTTTTAAATCCTATAACAAAAATAATATTAAAAAATAATATTCTAATAATATTTTATTCAACTTTCATCTCATTTCACCTCATCTTAACTCACTATCTAAACCTGGCCTAAAAATCTCAAAGACTGATTTGGCCAATGGCTTGGGATAACATCCATCATGTGTTCGCTAAACTAATATTCCTTAATTTTATACCCATCCTCAACAACAGGTGTGGAGAGCAACATTGACCATTTTGATATTAAAATTGTTTCATCACATCTCATCATTATAATTTTTTTAAATTTTCATATAAAATATAATAAACAATTCAACTTTTTTAAATCTCAAAATAATAATAATATTAAAAATTAATATTCTAACAATATTTTATTTAACTGCCAATTTTTATCTAAAATCATATCATCTCATCTAACTATCCAAACCACACCTTCGAAGGAAGTATCATGCACTTGATCAAGTTGTTGTGATATTGGCACCAATTGTAGCACGGTAACCTTGGCATTTTTTTTTTCTTTTTATGGATAGAGGAAATATCTATTAAAAACCAAATTCGCAAAGTCCGTTTATTGACATACAAAATACAGTACTGATATGAAGTCTGTCTCATGAGAGAAATATATATATATATATATGTATATATATATATATATATATTGGTATTATATATGGATTTGGGCATGTGCCATAACATTCAAGGTCAATGTGATAAATATAGTCACTTCCAAGATAATATAATATGTTTGAATTTGAAAATGACAAATGCTAATATGATGAAATCGATATTATATATTGAATTTAAGAGCACTTTTTCATCTCTCTCTCTCTTTTTTTTAAGAAATCATCAAATGGATTTGGGAATCTAAAAGATATTAATCAATTGAGAGGGAAAGTTAATAAAGACAATATTGGGCACATTGAATCTAAATATAAACACGTTGAGATTACTTCATTACTATTTACTACTATTTACAAACTATTTATTATTTCTTATTACTATTTATTATCTTTTACTGTTATTAACAAATCATCTAAGATCATCTCAACATATCTAAATCAAAAATTAAAGTACCACCCATAGAGTAGAGTGCGGAGAGATTTAAACTATCAAAACTGATACATTACATCGAGTTATAAAAAATTGGCACTTGACATCATACATTGAGATTTGATTGAAAAAAATTATGCCACATCACTTATTTTTGCATTCGGCTTACATCCGAGACATCCAATTAAAATGTAAGCTGATAAAATATATCAATATATTCATTTCATTTCATTTCATTTCATCTATTATTTCTTATAATAAGTACATGATATCAAGTAATTTCTTTTTAAGCCAAACTCTTTATTTTTCATTCATTCTTAAAATACTAATACTATGGATAAAGTACAAAACTATATATATATATATAGAAAGTACTGCAACTGTTGATGATCACTGAAACCCAACTTTTGCATGGAAGGGCTGTTGTCAACTGTATGTCGTAAACGCCCACAAAATTAAACCTATATATCCGACCCCAAAGCCATGCATCTAGATCTTGAACAAACGTACATGGACCCAAATCTCACTTAGCACTTTTTTTTAAGAAAATATTATCTACAAAAAATTTCATAAAAATATATTCATAAACTAATACGATTTAATATGATATGTCAGATTATAAAATTACTTTATCTATAAAAAAGTTCCATAAAATATATATTTGTAAATTACGTGGTTTAATGTAATATATATATTATCACATAAAATCACGTTAATTTATAAATTTATTTTTATATTTACAAAATCTTTTCATACAGGTACAACACTTCTCTTTCTTTTAATACTACTCATAAAACTTACTGCTTTGAATAAAATCCAGAAGTGAGATTTGCTACACTCCACACACACACACACTGACCCACATAGATATGCTATCTAACAGTCTCTGTTTAAAAGTGGGTTTCTAACCAAAATTTCAGATGGGGTTTGACCAGAAAGGCAGAAAGGTCGTTTCCGACAGCTTTTAGGTTCAAAAAAATATCAGATTTAAACTATGTTCATAAAGTACTTAAATGCTATCAATTCATAATATATTTATTTTACACACGTTGTTTTTGTTTTGTTGTGCTATGACACACGTTTTTTCAGTTTGTCGTTCAACCCTAGAGTTCTTTTTTTTTTAGGTAAAATATTCTATTTTTCCTTTTTTTTTATATATATATAAAAGAAATGTGATAATTTGAAGGGACTTTTTGCATTTATTGCCTTTTCTTTTCAATTCGGACAGCGAGAGTTTTAAATCAGAGAGATTGATACCTAAAAGTGAATTTATATATTATTTATTATTCATTTAATATTGTCAAAATAATATTAAATAATGTAAAATTTACTTGAGGTGTCTAGCTCAAACATTCCTCAGAAGTGTTTTTGCTGTAGTGGGGTCCATGGGAGCAACCAGATTTGGTGACAACCAACTTTCTTAATATTCTTTGTATGATTAACAATCTTTGTAAGCTTTGTTTTTTCTGTTTTAATGTCAAACCAAGCAGACAATGTAAACTGAGAAGTTGATTATGATATTGTTACCATGTGATTATTTTTATGATTATTTTATATTTTTTGGTTATTTTATGTAATAGGTTATTAAGAAGATTAGAAGGGTGTAAATCTAAGTTTTAAGTTTTAAGCCATGACTTGACAGCAATGCTCTCTTTAATCATTGAACACTGTCTGGTTTGGATGATAAAATCATCTCAACTTATTATCCAGTAATCCATGTGAGTTTGGGTGTCAAGATATTCTCAGATATTACTTTCTCAGGTATTCTGAGAATACCTCACTACAATTCATTATTTTATTATTAATTTCCACCTACTTTTTACTACTATTCGATATTCTATTATTACTTTTTCATTACCATTCATAAAATACTTCAGAATACCTCATTATCCAAACGCGAAGGAAAGCCACCTATGGTCACTAATACCCAACTTCTTAATTTTTTTTTTTTTTTTTTTTTTTAAAAATGCCATACATATCAGAATAAATTATGGTATCTTCGAGATCAGACTATATTTTTTGTTTGAACAGGCCACAGCTTGTTTGTGCGAAAGTAGTTATACTAAAGCACCTATGATGCAGAAAAGAAATGCAAGAGCTTCCTTCCTACCATACTACAATGATTTCTGCCAAATACAGGTTGAAAGTCATACCAGAACACTTCCAACTTTCATAGCACCACAAATGCCAGTATAAGGGTTCCCATACCTTCTCCAGACCGCCGTCAAATCCAGGTTTTTTTTTTTTTTTTTTCTCTTTTCCCTTTTCAAATAAACCTACTTTCAGTTGCCAAACTCACTGATGAGTTATGGGTCCAAGTAAATGACTTCTGCTATCATGGAGGCTCGCCTGAATCGCAGCAATTCTTTAACCAACTCCCAGCTTCCATCAATGGAAGCAGGCTTAACAGTCATTCTTTCGAGCACGGGAGAAGCCAATAGCACTAATTTGATGAAATTCAATTCACGTTGTGTACCAGAGATGCCAAATATCTTCACTAGTTGCAGTTGGTTGAGTGTACAACTCGAATGGTCATCTTCCTGAAAGTTGATGACTTTTGCCACAGCAGCCAGCTCCTCCGGGCGAGCCTATACAAGTTACATGGAATAAAAAAAGAATTATGTGGAATTAAAATCTTGGAAAATTCCCAAAATTATCTCCAAAATGAAGGATTTATTATTTGGTCTACAATTTAGCAGAACAAACACAAGGATCGATAGAAACAGCAAGGCCAGGTGCTCGACAGCATGCACATGCCTGTTGTGTTGATTTCAACGAAGCTAAAGTAAATAATCAATAGAAGAAACTCACCAAAACTTCTAGTTCTTGTAGATTAGGTGAACTTCTTAACAGGCACAGAGCTGTTAAAACCTCCTCTGAATCGTTGAAGTTTATGCGCAAAGAAAGATAGTTAAGATTGACACATGGGATAGGCAACCTTCCTGGCAAAATTCCAACAGCCAAATACTGGAGAAAAAAGAAGATAGAGAACATATAAAAATCAACCTCAAACATGTGCAGTAAAGTAGCATTTGGACCTGCCCATGACAAGTGAATCTGTTCCTTGGGATTTAAGCAGACAAGTTGATGGTGGGAATGCCAAAAAAAAAGTAAAATGACCAAACAATCACATAAACGAGTTCAGTAACTGAAATCTGGAAAAATCCCTTCAGTGTAGAAAGAGGAAACTT
The DNA here is from genome assembly GCF_004785595.1 of Juglans microcarpa x Juglans regia. Taxonomy (NCBI): domain Eukaryota; kingdom Viridiplantae; phylum Streptophyta; class Magnoliopsida; order Fagales; family Juglandaceae; genus Juglans; species Juglans microcarpa x Juglans regia. Next base: position 7,614,057 of record NC_054609.1, read on the forward strand.
CATTTCAAATCATTGGCAATTTTTAAAGCCCAATGAACTCGAGCACTTTCATGTGGCACGCCACATGTGAGGGCCCCTTATTTATCTTACACTATCATAATCATTACCTTCAAAAAGTAACTCTGAACCTCCAGCCTTCGGATAACGGGTAGATGAACAAAAAATTTAAGCAAATTGCTAGAATTGGAATAAACTTGCTTTATGTCATTGCCGACATTTACGTATAATCCAATGGAAACAACAGCTAAACTGGAGGTATGTTCAAAACTAATATCCTCAAAATCACCTCCAATATCAAAATATTGGAGATTTGGTGCATTAATGTTGAGATGGGCGAAACCATCAAAGTTCATCAATGTCAATCTTTCAAGCAGAGGGCAGCTAGAAATCAGACTTTCAAACACATCTTGGGCCAAGGTCACATGCTGTAGATCAAGGCTCTTCAAGCTCCCAAAGCCTTTAAATGTCAATGGAGGTTTTAGGAAACAATTAAATAACTCTAAGTGAACCAGATTCTGGCATAAAAATAAAGAAGAAGGCATCTTGTAGCGCTGCCCTTTCCAAATTTCAAGAACAAACTCTTTGATAGAGCACCTTGATAGATGAAGAATCCACCGATCAATGTCGGTAATTCCTAGAAGATCTCGATGTGAAAGCTTGAACTTGTATATCGGTCCATTATGAAGTAAGAGAACATGATCAACAATGCTCACAAGTTTATTCTTGACAATAGTTTGATCTTGAGAAGAAACTGGGAAACATTGATTATCAAACACAAGATGTGGAAGTGTAGCCCATTTGAACCTCCACTTGCTTGACAAAATACTTGTCTTTACTGCCTCCTTAATAGACAACTGTGACAAAATTTGATCTATAACATGCCCTGGTAAGTTGCTGATCTTATCTAGCTCCATCTCCACTTAGCACTGGCACATTGATGCTTATCTTTGTTTCTGAAATATTTGAGGAAAAAGGATTTCAGAAATCAGATATAAAGACTAGGGGTACCTGGTCATTTAGATAGTAACATTTCAGAGAGAGAGAGAACCTTTACAAAGATTAGGGAAACAAGTCATTTAAGAGAGTGAGATATGGTTACCACAATGTCTTTAACCAAATTAAATAATTTCAACTAAACAAATTAAGTTCCATCACAAAGCCCAGGAAATAATATAATACAAAAACCTGTACCATATCACATTACATTTTCTTCATTAAAAATAGAGCACTCTTTCTGAAGCGACTCTCGAACATGACTGTCATAGTCCAGACAGAGTTCTAATTCAACAAGAGTTTGATCCAGGTATAGTGGTGTGCCTTGGGGCACTTGTTGATGAAAACGAGCAAATCCTTGATGGTGTAATCAGAACAAAACAGTCCATGCCAGTGCTGGTATTAAAGATTTTTGTTGCTGCCCTTTATTGGTTAAAGCAAAAGCCAAATCTTAGGAGGAGAAAGAATTTGAACTGCAAATAATAGTGTTGGGTAATGGAAAGTGTAAACTGGCAATTGAGACCCAAAGGAACACCGCTAATTTTTCCATAACTAGATAAGAAAAAAATGTGCAGTCAAAGTCTTTAATATACTTGTATAAAACTCAAAAAATTAAAACCCTGCGTGCCCAAAGAAAACATTTGAAATCCTGGAGTCATAAGCTGCAAGACCACAAGCTAACGGCACCATATCTAACTGAAAGAACATAAAAGATATAAGTTGGGTAGAATGGTCTAAAAAGACAATGATCGCTCATGAAGTCATCAGAGCACTTGAAAGGTTTATCTACTCTGAAAGCTGATTCTAAAACGTTCATTTCTAAACTGAGGAGCCATTTTCTATATCATGCAAACCACCCCCCCCCCCCCCCCCCCCCCCCCCCCACTGTGCGCGAACCAGCCCCAAGAAAAGAATTATCATGTGAAAAGATGTTGAAATGTTGTAATAGAAAACTCCACAAGACATATTGTAACGCCCCAATGGAAGACCCAAACCACTTTGGCCTATCCTCGAAAATGACTAGTCAATGATACAATTGGAGTCCTATTGGAACATTATAAAGAGTAAGAACTTCTCCTCCCAAGCAATGTGAGATCTCATACACTACCTACTCTTATCAGTATCATATGGAGTATCACACATATTGTTTTGAATACAATCACCATCTATTTCAAAGAAACATAAACATCGGTTTCAATCAAAGGATGAAAGCATGAATTGCCTTTCTACACGAAATGAGTGAACCTGCTACTACCAATTCATTGTTTTTGGAGAATGAAATTGTTGATAAGTCATTCAAGTAACACGAGGTAATGCACAATCTTTCTACTCTTCTAGTGATTAAAACCGGATCTGCTAAATCTTTCTACTCTTCTAGTGATTAAAATCCATAACTTGGGGTGGATGGCTTAGTATGCAAGCAAACCACACTATTCTCTCACAGTACAAAAACTGAAGCTTTCAATCATCGAGCTTCGAAAGATAATTCAAGCTCTAATCGTTACTTCTAAGGCTATGCACCAGCATTGGAGTTAGCTTATCTCATAAACTTGAGATAGAACCCAATTTCCAACAACCATGATCTGTTTCAAAATCTCTAAGAAGAAAAACTAAACCCATGATTTTCTTACAATCCAAAGCCGAATTCTTGTGTTCGTCTTGAGTTTGAGAAACCTAGTATGAAAAAAAAAAAATTCCCGAAATATTCAAATTAGTGAACTCTACGGAACTGGAATAGAAGAAAAGATTAACTTTTTTCTCGAACCTGTAAAAGCGAGGAAATGGGTTCCAGTTGAATCTTCGAACTCGAAGAAGGAAGTGAAATCGACAAAGAGAAACAGAAGACTCACATTGACCAGACCTACTACATTCCTTCGAGGCTACGAATTCACCATGGAAGAATAGACAGGCACAACGCGAATTTTATTTTTATTAATGTTCCCTTTTAGCTTTTTGTTAATCTTTAATTTATTTTTTCTGATTTTTGTTAATTGGGGGTCACAAATAGATATCAGATAATAGATATCAGATAACTAAATTTATAAAATTACATGATTTCATATAGAGAAAGTCTACTTTACCTCTCTAATTTGACATTTCTATTTGATACCTAGTCAAAATTTATTTTTTTATTTTATTTTTTTTTACTTAATGGTTAAGGAAGTGATTTTAAATGTATTGGTGTATTTTTTTATTTTTTAAATATATTTAAATATGTTAAAAAAATGTGAAAAGAAAAAAGAAAAAAAAAAATTTACGCTGGGCGGTATGCCCAGCGGTCAAAATGGGGCGGCGTAGTAGCCGCCCCCTTTCATATAATACTTCGTATCTAATTTATAATTAAAGTAATTTTATAATATAACATATCATATTAAATTATATCAATTTATAAATTTATTTTTATAAAATATTTTTATTATTAAAATATTTCTCTTTTAAATATAATTTCGATTAGATATGAAATTTATGTAAAAAATTATTTTTTTAATAATAGAGTCCATCATTTTTAAAAAAAATACATGAGAGTTGTAGACTTTAGGTTAAATGGTTTGGATTCAGAAATAAGTTGAGATGCGTTAAGATGATTTGTGAATAGTAAAATAAAAATTAAATTATTTATTATATTTTATATAAAAATTTGAAAAAATTATTTTGAGATTTGAAAAAGTTGCATTATTTATTATATTTTGTATAGAAATTTGAAAAAGTTATAATGATGAAATAACATGAGTTGAGATGAGTTAAGGTGAGTTTTGAATGCAAACGAGACATATTAACATTAGAAAAAATATATTCATCGTCCTAACTTCCATCTTCTTCTCATCATCTCATGATATTGCATTAGATAATAAGTTTATAAGTGAAATATAATAAATAATCTCTAATTATTTAATAATACATTATAAAATAATAGAAAGATAATAGAAGTTAGGATGATGTATAGTATTACTCTTAACATTACTCTTCCTTATTATCATTTATGGCTTAGGAACGTTTTTGTGTTTAAAATCTACGTGTAAAATATCTATTCGCTATGACATTAGGGAAATATCAAATGACAAAGTTGTCGGTAGATAAAGCCTGATTCATTTGTGGAACCTAACGTATAATTTGATAAAAGTGAAAACTTAAGAGAGAAGATTTTGAAAAAGGTATATAATTTAAAAAGAGAAATTCTATTTGTAATCTTTAGGTGGAGACTGTATATGCAGGTTCTTTATTAAATGAGAAAAAATATCATTTTAAAAATGATAATTTTGTAATTTTAAAAAATTTTAAAATTAAAATTATTTAAACTTACATTACAATCTTCAAATAGAAACTATATTTAATATTGCTCATTCAAAAAACTATTTTAGGAGTTGAGCCTATAATTTAACATATGGGCTTGCAAAGCTTGTGAGAGGTCTCCGCCTGCATTTGTTGGGCTCTTCCTTTGGGTCCCAAACAATTTATTGAAAATAAACTCACAATTCTGATCTTGGCTTAAAAATTTAGTTGCGTTGAGTTAAATTATGAATAGTAATATTTTATAGATTTTATTAAGACGAGTTTAATTTTTATTAAATTGAAATATGTTTAATTTTTTAAGTTGAAATGTATGAAATAAACTCAAATAGGCTTAATTTTTTTTTATAAAAAATTAAAAAAATAGTAAATCTCATCAATGATTAAGTTGAATTTGATTCAACAATTAAACAAAGCTTTAAAAACTGATTTAACAATCCTGATTTTTGACTTTCAAATAACTTTTCGAAATCTACGTTATATATATGCTACTCTTTCTAGTACATTTTGCCACCTCTAATTACATTTTATTTTTTTAATATGACATATTTTAAGTGGTTTAATATATTGGCCATTTAAAGAAATCTATACCTAAAATGCATTACATCATTAAGTATAATTAAAAATAAGAAAATTTAAGAAGAAGAATATATAATCATATTAAAAAGGAAAATTCATAATGTAAATATTGAAACCAAAAACTTCCTTTCCAATATATATAAAAAAAAAATGTAAATTTCGAACTTCTAATCATGATATCATCATGATTGGCTTGGACCTATTAAGAAAAGAAAAATTTTAATTGCACCTATAAAAGTGATCCATTGCTTTTTTCTATTTAATTTTTTTATTTTTTTATTTAATGGTTAAAAAAAGTGAATATTAATGAGTTGATATTTTTTACTTATTTTTTATTAAAAATATATAAAAAATAATTTTAAAAAATAAAAATATATATATATTTGTACTTATCCTTTAGAATCTTCGGTTGAATTATCGGTTCGTGTAACACGACCCCTAAAAGCCTGCATAGCTGGGGGATCGATCGTGGTCCTTCTCAACTTTGATATATCTTCTTCATTCTTCAAATTGTCAATGAATCCCAACTAACATGTGGAGAAAAAAAGTAATCAAATAAGAGAGATATCCGTAATATCCGTATACTCTGACTTTTCTCCGACGTCTTCACCGCCAAAAGCACACATTTTCCAATACCTATATCCTTTTATGGTCCGAGTCAATGGCTTAAAAATCTGCCTCTCTATCTCTCTGCAACATTATTGGGCTCTCTTTTCTTCACCTTTATTCTGGACTTTCACATTTGGGAAACAGCTGCAATCCTGTCAAGAACTACTTCATCCAGATTCCAGATAAGAGATAAGATCAATGGGAAATCTGAACAGTATTTCTACTGGGGTGCGGTTGGTTCTTTCTTCTTAATATAATTCCTTATAACCTTTCGCCTTTTATATATATATATATATATATATATTCTCATTTAAAGTGTAATAAGATTGTTATAAGTTGTGAAATGGGATTTGAGTTTCTGAGGTTCTGCAGAGGAGGAAGAGGAAGAAGAAGAAGAAAAGCAGGGTACTTGCACAGAAAGCCAATGGTTTATATGAACCCCAACAACACAGCAAATCATGATCATGAAGGAATAAAGACAGTTGGGGCGGATAATCTATGCGATTTCTCGAGCAGTTCGGATCTCTGCCTTTGCATCGTTACATGGAACATGAATGGGCAGGTAATACATACATACATACATACATACATCCATACATATATATATATATATATATATATATATCTAACTCCATGCAGAAGGAATGTTGCAAAGCAACGTCGTTCTCTCTATATAATCTTGATATGTTTCCTTGTGATATTTTATCTTGTGATTGAAAGGTTTATTTTAATGAATTAGGTGTGTTACGAAGATCTTGCAGAAATGGTAGGGAGCAGATCACGAAAGTTCGATCTTCTGGTTATAGGGTTGCAGGAGGTTCCCCGGAACAACATTTTACAGCCATTGCAGGCTGCTCTTGTGGAAACTCACATGTGAGATCAGAGGCTGCATTCCTGCCTCTTCTTTCTTCTATATATCTCCTTTATTCATATCACTGTCTGTATATTTTTCCATATATATATATATATATATATATATATATATATATAATATGTATGTAACTCTTGTGACGAGAAGAAAATTAATCGTATAGTTCATGTCAAAAAAGAAAAAGAAAAATCGTATAGTTGAATAATTTGGTGCAGACTATTCGCTATAAGGACAAATGCTATGGTCATAATGTTCAATGAAATTTAAAATGGATGCCTCGAAGACTAAGAAAGTTCATTGTTCTATGTCCACACATTAATGATAATGACAAACCTATTTATATATAGATACACATTATAACGTCTGAATGATCTTTATATATACACACAGCATCCATCATGATCTGGTACTGCATAATTATTACTTTAAAATATAAATAATTTTATTTGAAAGACTTTACAGTACCATCTACGTGTCATAATTTGATTTGGAATGTAAGTTTTAAAATTTTAATCTTAAAAATTAAATTATACTACGTGAATAGTATGCGGTGAAAATTCGATCTCCAGGTAGCTGTATAGCTAGGATCGAGTACTCTAGGCTTTTGTTATCTTTTCTCTTCATATCTTTTTTTTTTTTTTTTTCCTTGTTCTTTTAGACTGCAAGCTGTTTTTTTATTAATCCCGGCGGCCGGAGGATCGAAAAACTGATCATTGATTTTATTTTGTGATAATTGAAGTCTGTTAGGAAAATCAATTATGCAATCTCTGCAGCTGTATGTCTTTGGACCAAAGAAGTACTCAGATTTCTTCAGCAAAGGTACCAAGTCTATTTTCTTCTGATCTCATTAAAAGATCATGAGATCATTCTTTTATTTTCTTTTTCATTTTGTTAGGGACTATCGCTTTGATTTTTATAAGATCTTAAATAATTTGAAATACTGTTTAATTTTGTAGAAGTACTTCAGGTAGATAAGCATTCTATTGGGGGTTTTGGGGGATTCATTGGGAGAAAGAAAGGTGCTGTGGCAATTCGCATCAACTACAAAGGCATCCGAATGGTGTTCATTTCATGCCATCTCTCTGGTAAGCAGCTTAATTTGTTCTTGTATTATTTGCTTTGTAATATTTTCGCCTAAGGTCTCTCCCCAAATTAAATGGCCGGAATTATAGCCTTAGCTTTTATGATTTGTTTCTTTCTTCATCACCCCATGGACAAGAAACAGCACTTTTGTTTGAAAACCATTAATTATTGGAATAATAATATGATCATGGGTGCATGTGAATCTTAAATTAATAATTAGGGTTTTTCCAAGTTGATCTTAGGGTATAGATTTGAAGATAGATCAACAAAGTGTGTGCATCCTACATTTATTAAGCATTTGATTAATGCTACTTGAGAGCCATACACAAACAACATTTATGAAATAAGATGAGATGAGTTGAAAAAAAAGTTGAAATTAGTTGAATAAAATATTGTTAGAATATATTTTTTTAATATTATTTTTGAATTAGGATTTGAAAATTTTGAATTGTTTATTTTATTTTGTGTAAAAAATTTGAAAAAATTGTAATAATTATATGAGATGAGATGAAATGAGAATGATTATGAAAACAAACGAGGCCCAAGTAAATTAGTTGTATTGTTCTTTGGGATTTGCTTTAATATTCATGTTCTCTAAGCTAAACTCAATGGTACTATATATGAATATGTAAATTACAATATTTTCTACTGTGCAAAGGGAGAAAATATATAATTCATTTTAGCTTCTTTCACTGCAAAACATGGAGCATTATACATGTTTCAAATCTGTTTTACTTACCATAAGGGGATATTCAGAGGCTTATTTCCAAAATTCCGATGGCCAAATTATTAGCTACTTAATTTATTGATTAATATCTTTAAAGATAATAAGGGGAGCCAGGCCGGGAGAGATACTCAGAGATCTTCCTTAATTTAAAACATGATTGTGTAAAGAGTTGTATGTATTTATGATTATCCTTTGACATAAATTATAATATATGCATGCAGCTCATGCACGTAGAATAGAAGAGAGAAACTCGCAGTGCAGGCACATGTCACACTCACTCTTCTCCAAGAACTGGAACCCTTATGCCAGACCTGCTCACATCACTATCTGGTTAGGAGATCTCAATTACAGAATACAAGGCATCGATACACATCCAGCAAGAAATTTGATACACCAAGACCTTCACAGAGTAATTAAGACGTTGTGTCAAGATTTTATATATATGTTATATATTAATTAATCTAATTGATTAATTTACTGTCTAAATTAATATTAATGTTTGAATTATATATAATTGTATGCAGATGCTCGTAAGCAAAGATCAACTCTTACAAGAGGCTGAAAGAGGACATATTTTCAATGGCTACTGCGAAGGGACATTGACATTCAAGCCAACCTATAAATATAATGTTGGAAGTAGCAAGTACGACACTAGTTACAAGGTATATATAATCGTCTTTCTTGTATTCTTAATTACATATACAATGATGCATTTTCTAATAGTGGACTTAACTCTTTTTCAAAGCGATTAAGCGACGTTTACACACTCTACGACTGTATGTAGCATTACTCATAATATTTAGTTCTCTAAATGCAAAAACTTCACTATTAGGTTATAAACAAACTTAATTATTAATAATTTCTCATGCATCACACGGGTGTACGACTAGTTTCTCTATGTTTATGAAGAAAATGATGATTATTGGCAGGTAAGAGTGCCATCATGGACAGATCGAATATTGTTCAAGATAGAAGACATGGAGAAAATCAATGCCAACTTACATTCTTACGAGTCAATGGATGAAATAATCAGCTCTGATCATAAACCAGTTAAAGCTCACATCTGTTTAAAACTTATTAACAATAAACAGTAGACTGACTTTTCTACTGTTCACTGAGGTTTTTTTTTTAGTTATTATTCATACAACTGATGTAAATTAAGGACACATATTCATACCGTTGATATAACAATACTTGATTTGTAGGAAATATTTAAATTTAAATTATTTTATAATCCAAATTATGTCATATATAGCTGCCACAGTAATCGGTGTAGGGATGTTTATTTCACATTAGTTTGTAAATATAATCTTTCTTTTCTTTTCATGGTGCATGCAAGTTAAGGCTTTGTTTGAACGGTGAAAGTGTTTCATCTCATCTCATTTTATTATTACAATTTTTTCAAATTTTCACACAAAATATAATAAATAATTCAACTTTTTCAAATCTCAAAACAATAGTAATATTAAAAAATAATATTCTAATAATATTTTATTCAACTTTCATTTAAAATCATCTCATCTTATCTTACTGTCTAAACGGGGCTAAGTCTAAGCATACAAATGCATTTTTTTTTTAATTTTTCCAGCATTTTTATGTGTTATGGTCAACTACGTGTGTTATATAAATATATAAATATATATATCCAGATTTTTTACAATATTAATTTTCTAATTAAAATATAATAATATCCATCTCAATCTAGATCTCTAGATCTTATACTCTAAACACTGAAGTTTGAATAAAAGTACTTATAAAAAACTAAAATTCTAATTTATTTAAAAAAAAAAAAAAAAGACATTTATTTGGTTAAAAGTCCTCTATTAATTGGCAGTACTCAATTATTTCAGTTCACATCATAAAAGGAACAATATAGTCAACATTACATACCTAATCCAACTGCGTGTGCATGATCATATATATAATTGTGACGTACGTTGCATGTGGATATTAATACGGTCTAAATGAATATTATATTTAAATAGTCTTTTCAATCAATTCTGTTACGAGTAATACTATATGTCACACTACCATCTCACTTTCATCCCACTATGTAAGATACGACATATTTATCACTATTAGATAACATCTTACATAGTGGAATAGAAGTGAGATGTAGTGTAGTGTATAGAATTTTCCTTTTGCTACAAGTGTCACTGCATAAGTGGCATGTAACCGAAAACGTGTCATAGCTTATGTAAGGAAAAAAAACAAAAATCAAACTCATTTCGCCACCAAGAAAAACAAACTCATTTCTTACATTTTATCTAGAAAATAAGAAAAATGCTAAATTTCATCATTAACACATTCCTCCCAAACCCTTTTTTGTTGTTGCTTGTTGATTTCTCCATTAACAGATTTCTCCGTTTGTTGATGCTGGCTGGTTGTAAGCGCTCCCAAACTGTAACTATCAGATTGTAATGTAAAGAGAAGAAAGATGGATTGAAGATGAAACTGAGTGAATTGTACATTGGAAATGGCAAATTAGTACGCCTGCTTCGAGGGAGGCTCCTCCGAAATAGAAAACAGTCCAAAATATTCTTGATAACTAACTACATCTCCTGTAGATCTAATATAGTGAAAGAATAAAATACTATATTATCCTTCTTAACTAAAAGGGCCTATGGGCCTTAACTATTACAAAACAAATAAAAAAAGGTTGCCTTCCAGGTATCACGAGCCCAAGACGCTTCACAGCCCAGCTGAGCCCAACATCCCTTTAAGCCTTCTCTACTACGCATGACCGTTCAGACTTCCAACACTTCAACACGAACACACTCCTTGACTGCTACGCCTCTCCCCTGCCATGTCTAAGTCGTGTACAAAAAGACAAAACTTTGGGAATTTAATTTTATGCAAAAAGAAAGTATGATTTGAATTTTTTGTTTTAAGGAAAATTATCATCATTTATTTATCAGAAAAATTTATATCCATGACCGGATACATTTTGGGACATCCTCATATCAAACATAACATCATAAATCAAAATAATGCATTTGAAGCTTCACCAGTACACTATTTCCTTTTGTGATTGGTCTGATATTCATTATTGCTGGTACTCTCTATAGACAAACGTCCAAGAGACAACACCCTTTGCTTAAATAGAAACTCAACTTCAACCTTCATAGAAAGAGATGACTCAACTTTTACAGACAAAAGTCCGAGAAATGAACTTTTTTTTTTAATTAACAATAAGAAAACAAAAAAGAAAGTAGTAAGATAAATGGAAAAAAGAACGGATTATAGTTTGAATCAACTCTAATAGACTTCGGAATTTGTGACGGTTCATGAAAGTAACATACTTATATCTTTTTAGCCACAAATGTCAAATATGAAAAGTCAAATATGAAATGTCTAGTGGTGGTGAGTCCAATAATTTGGCACGCGTGTCGAGAAGAGCTGCCGAAAGGGGTGGTACGTGAGGACCACACGTAGATGTGGGCGGCGCATGAGAACCACAGGCGGTGATTTTCACAAAACCACCATTTTCCTTCGAATGATTTTTAACCTATGAATCTGCTTGTGCCGCATGTGTCTTTATAGAATTGTTGGAAAGCTATAGATCTATCTTTTTTGACATTAAAGAAAGTAAAATAAGCCTTGATAGACAAGATAGACGAATGGATGAATGAATGAAGGAAATGGAGAAGGGGGAGGAGGCCTCCCCTCCGGCGAAAATCAGATCCGGAGCCATTGATGCTTTACGAGAGAGAGAGGGGGAGGGGGAATCAATATGATTCCTATTATATATTAATTGAAACTGATTGATTCGTATTATAGACTAATATTTAATCAGGTTTTGATTCCTATTATATATATTAATATTTAGTTTTTTAATAAACAATACACAATTCATATTGTTATGATCAAAAACCTTAATAAGTAATTTTTAAAAACACAATTCTTTAAAATAGTTATTACTCTTCTAAGATTTTAAAAACACGATATTTTTTTGTAAGAAATTATTAAAACATGCACATAAAAATACTGTAAAAAAAAGAAAAATGGAAGTAATTAACCGTGACACTATATAGGGGAAAAATTCATGTTCTAGCTAATCATTCATTATTAATTTTAAAAAGAAATTAACAAATAAAAGTGAAATAAATAATAGTAACTTGGTCCAAGAGGCTATAATGCATAATGATTGGTCAAGAACTTGGGAAAGTTCCACCTCCATGTACACACGAAAAAGTCCATAATTGCGCTCAGGAATGTACTGTGGCCACGGGAATTTTCGTTATAATTAAATTTTAGAATTGTTGATTAATTTTTTTAAATGAGATTTTTAAAGGGTTTGTTATTATAAAATTAATTGGGTTATTAAAATATTAAATAATTCGATATATAATTTTAAAATATGTAAGTATCATTTATTTTATTTAAAAAAATAGTAGAATCTACTATTACAATATGAGTTTTGGAAGGAAAAATATACTTTATAATTGTACAAATCATTTCTTTTAAAAAAATATGTTTTGATCGAAAGAGTTTTAAGATGTGTTTTATTTTTATATTTTTTTGACACGGGAATGGAGACAAATGATTGGATGAAAAATTAAGATATGAAAAATATCATAATATTTAAAATATATTCGAATTAAAGTAAAAAAAAAATCTCAAAATGTTTCTTTTTTTATTTTATTTTATTTTTCTTTTGGTCAGACTTTCACACTTCGGTTTTGATTATTATTTGAAAATGGTGGATTTGTTTTACACATAAAACTATAGCCACCATTATTGACATTTTCTAGTTTCTCTTGTCCGGACCCAAATTATTATTGATGTCAAATATCTGTGGCCAATTTTGGCCAACTAAGGCTGCGTTTGGATGCATTTTGGCCAACTAATGCAGCCTGAAACGTGTCGGCCAAAGTCGAGATCATAAGATTTTGGAGATTAATATTTTTTTAAAAACTCTTTTTATCAGTCACTATTCACCACTCAATACCTTATACCCTATAAAAAATATCTCATATTCTATAAAAAAAGAAATTATAAGTATAAAGGTGTAAAAGTGAATAGTAACTGATATAAATCATATTTTTTAAGATAGATAGTAACTTTCGGAAAAAAAAAATATTTTTGCAACATAAATTATCATTTCTTTTGTCATGTGGTAAATAAACTTTGTTTTTGATATATCTCATTTTCAGATTATTAAAAAAATTATAATATATTCTATTTATTAATATTTAATCATCGAGACTGTACATATTCTTGGTTTTTGTTTGTCTTCACGTTAAAATTGGACAAAGAGTATTATTTGATGAAAAATGGTCATTAGGCAGAGGTGCAATGTATACTTTGCTTTAAAATTTATATTTAAAAAGAATTATGCTATATATTCCGTTCACATTTCATTCTCATTCTCACTATGTTGGAAAAAAAAAAGGGATATGAATACTTTCATATTAGCTGAATGAGATAAAAGAAAAAAGGTCGATGAAGTATAATATATAATATTTTTTTTATGGCAAACTTGTATTTTTTATGAGTGGTCAATGAATGAGTTTAGAACATAGAAAATTATTTATATAGTTATAAAATGTATAAATATCGAGTATTCATTTAAAAAAATAAAAAAATTTGATATCTATATTAAAAAAAATAATTTTTTCTGTGATATATTTCACTTTCTTCAACGAAATACATAAGACTTGCACACTCTATAACTCTATCCAGTATTATTTCACTAGATAATTATGTATCGGTGAGAATATTGTATATAGCCTGTACACTTATTATTTTCAATAAAACCTTGTTTATCATTTAAAAAGAAAGAAGCAAATAAATTTATCCATCAAAAGAGAAAAAAAAAATTATTAAGGCTCCGTTAGGTTGTTAGATTGAATACTGAGGTGATCTTAGATGATTTAAGTTGAATTATAAATAATAATATTTTGTAGATTTCATTGAGATGCGTTTGAATGTAAATAAGTTGATATATGCATTTGAATGTATGAAGTAAGTTGAGATCGGTTTAAATAGTTATGAAAAGTTGAAAAAAGTAGTGACTCTCATCAATGGTTAATTTGAGATAGATTGAAGTGATATTGACATCTCTCGTTTCAATTCAAAACATATCTCAATTCATCTCATCTCATAATTATAACTTTAACAAATTATCACATAAAATATAATAAACAATTTAATTTTTTCAAATCTCAAAATAATTTTTTTAAATTTTCACATAAAATAATAGTCTCAGAGTATCTCATATCATCTAATAATAGTAAAATAATATTAAAATAATAATAAATTATTTAGAAATAATGGTAAATTATTTATAATTTTATAAATAGTTGTGTAGTAGTTGGATGAGTTACATTTCCAAACTGATTGTAAGAATTTGAGTTTTTTTTGTTTTTTTTTTTTTTCGGAAAAATCATTGCCTCAAAAGGTCTGTGTGATTGGTACTCCTATTAATAAAATAAAAATAAAAAGAAGCTTCCTTCCTTGATTCATCTTTCTTTGTATTCATGAGAGAATCATGACTGAACTTTTCCCATGCTATTTTGTTGCTAGATGGTGGGCTTGGAAATTTGGAATATCTATCCAGCCGTCATCTCCTCGGACACTTGCTGTTACTTTTTCTCTTTGAAGTTTTCACCCTTTTTTCTTGTTCGGAAAATCTAACACTTTTCAGCTGCTGTTCTACGCACTTTCACCTTAAACCACCACGTTCATTTTTTTCCCCTCAGTTCCTCTGCTTCTCCACAAAAAAGCTTGATGGTTCCTTTTCTTGAACTTCATTCTTTTAGATTTTTGTCATAGATATTCTAATTTAAAGAATCATTCTTTGCTTTTACGGTTTTTCTCACCTACCTTTTTGGGGTCTTCCTGAGGAAGAGTTTACAGAACCTCACGGCAGCATATGTGATTCATACATACACACATACACACACATATATATATATATATATATGTCTTCTAAATATAGCAGAAATTCAATGCCGAGCTGGGTTTGATGAACCTTGATCAAATCCCTTATTGATATATCATAAATTAAACCGTGTTTTCTCCTAGTTTGACTTTTAATTGCGTACAATCCAAGTACTCTTTCATTCTTTACACATTTCTTCAGATTTCCTTTTAAAAAATTTCTCTTTGCCATTTTTCTTCCTGGAACATCTCTTTTGTTCTGCTAGATTCTGCTTCGGATTGGGATAGATAAAAGGGTGCCTTCGTGTTTCTTTGATTGCTGCTTTGTTGAATAGATTACGAACTTATCGTAAAAGAGAGAACGAAAGAAAGAAATAAAGCAGGGAAGGGTGAATTGGTATCTGAGTTGATCTGGGTCTCGTCTGCTTCAACCATTTCTGCAAGTTCGGGATTTGTTTAGGGTGAGTTGCCCTTCCATAAATTGATCATCCATCTCTTTTCCTTTAACCTGAAATTAGAAGTTATATGTGATGAATTTAATGAGCATGTTGAGCTGGAAGAACCTATCTTTATGTCTTTACCTCCTCTGCGAGTCTATGCTATATTGATTTAAGGTGGCGAGAGCATTGGACGTTCTGTCAATCCGTTTTTTCTTTTTCGTCGTTGAAATGCCCGGTGAGGGTTTTCTTTCCTTACTGTTTTCTATTTTTCCCCCGAACTCCTTATTGAAGTGAAATCAGTGAATCTGGATCCGTATTGGTGGAAATGAAGAGTGCATGCAAATATAAAACAGATATGAAATGCAGTATGTTGACTTGATTAGAATGATAATTGGAAGAGCACTTGCAATCTTATTATTTCTATTCTCCACTGGATTGCTCGAACCCATTTGACCTTTTCCTTGCCCCATGGGGTTGACTTGATGGGGCCATGATTCTTTTCCCATTCTATTTGGTTTTCATCAAAATCGGAACATGCAATTTCCTTCTTATGAGTTACCGATAATTGTTCGCATGAGTTCACGCACGCAAAGAATTGCTTAGAAAGTTTCCATATTTGAGAAACATGGACTTGGGATTTGTTTTGTAATGAATGTACTTTTTGATAATGTTATATGTGGCTACTTAGAAGTTATGGGATCACACAGACTAAACAGAAATATCTTAAGCTTCTGTTGCATCTAGTGTTTAATTTCGCCACTTTTTTGCTTAAATCAAAATGCTTTATGAGCAGGTAAAAATTTCATTGACCATGAACAGATAAGCACTACACATTATGGGTTGGCTTAGCAAAATATTTAAAGGCTCAGGACACAAAGATTCAGAAGAGCATTTCCATGCAAACTATGGTGGAGATTCAAATTATTATGCACCTGCTAGTTCAGGGGTAATTACATCTACCACTACTTGCCATTCTTTTTATTGCTATCTCTGCAATAATGTACCATTGAACTAGCATGCAATCATGTCTGATGCAACAAATATTGCTGTTTTTGAACAAAACATTGTTTCCTTGACAGCAGTGATTGGTGTTCTTTTCTTTGATATGGTCCTCCTTGTAACATGTTTCAGTGGGGAATATGCAGGATATGTGGGCAGAGAGCCCGAATGAAGATATGGATCGTGCTATTGCACTCTCTCTGTTAGAAGAAAGTCAAAAGGGAAAAAATGTGATTGGTAAGTGATGTGCCTTTCAAATGCTTGCAAATGCTTCTGCCATGGTATACTTTCTATAAGTTCATGATATTGCATCATTCATGCAAGCCGGTGCTCATTTCAAATTTTTCTAGATGTTACAATTTTTTTTGCATGGTTTCTTAGAAATGGTACGTGACTCACAGATACTCCTCAGGGTATCTTTGCTAGTAGGTTTTATTTTCAAACCTTTTATTTTATTCTGTGATTGGCTTGATTTAATGAATGTGGCCCTAGTTTTGTTAGCCAATCATTGTGTGTTAGATGAATTTGATGAAAAATGTCGATCTTAACCTTTGATACATGTAGTCAAGGATTTGTTGTAAGATTGAATTTTTACCTTTTTAGTTAAAATGAGATATTTTTTCTGTGACTTTGCTCTGTTTGTACAGTTTAATGGCAAAGTTCATAGCAAAATTTGCATAATGGCTTCTTCGAATGATGACAAGGCATCCACTTTGTGGCACTCTTTTTTTTTTTTTTTTTTTATCAGTTCCTCTGTTGTGCTGCAAAAACTGTATCCACCATAGGGAATACCTGATGCAGGACTTCCGCTTGAAAATAGTAGTCACGTGGTCTATCTTACTATGATAATGGTTTCTTCCAAGGATGCAAGTCACGTACGCTGTATGGGCATTGGAGGAAGTATAATTCATATGTAATAGAGATCTTAGCTTGAATGGTTTCCAAAGAATTTAAGCTATATTGATTCTCTAGATTGCCTGTATAAGAGACTATTGTAGATTACCGCACGTATTCTTTCAGATATGCTTTAAATTTAAATATGACTAAATTCTTTTAAATCAACTTCCAAAGCATGGGCAATGCAAGAGCATGTTTTTCTGCAATGGAGAAATAGAAAAGAGGCACATTGGTGAGCCATGTTAATAATAAATGACATTGCTGATGGTGGGAATATGTTCCATTTTGCAACTCTCTCTTTAATTATGTTTTCAGAAACTATATTACTAGGTATCTAGTATTTCATACACTTGATGCAGAGTCCATAGAGCCATCCATAGATCAATTTTAAAGAAGTGGATATAGGTTTAGTTTCAAGGTGGATGCACACATTTTCAAACCCCTTGTTGCAAGTGAAGGCAGGATTGGCCAGAATATTTTGAAGTTTTTGGCACGATATGTTAAAATATTAGGAATCTTACTTTGCTAAAAAAAGTTAAAACTGTATGTTTTTGGGTATGTGCATCTAGGTTTTGGGTCTTTTGGAGTTCATTATTAGCCCCAAATCATACATTGATAGTGATTGATGCTCTCCAATTATTTGAAGTTCATAAAGGAAGTAACAGAAAGCCAAACACTACTCCATGAGGCTGTAAGCGTTTTCATTTTTGTGCCAATTTCTAGCTTCTAACCTGTATTCAAATCTCTAAAGACAACCACAACCACAAACGTAAATTTGACTTATTTCTTTCTTGCATTGCTCCTTAGAACACCTCGGAACATCTTATTGTTCCTATTAAGATTTTGCTAATATATTTTCTTATAAAAAAAAAAGATTTTGCTAATATATAAGATCCTGCATGAAATTTGGTCTCTGATCTCCTGTCGTACACCATGCACTTGTTATCAGGGTTAGTGTCATGAAATTAACAAGTTGTATGTCGATGAAGTGGAAAAGTATGTAAATCTCTGTTGTCTGTTTTACATAGTTATTAGGTACTCTTGAAGTATATATCTGGTACCCTGATCCTATCATAGAATGCTATATCACTAAACTGTATGTGCCTAATGTATCTTATAAAGAGTAGTTATTAGGTAGTTTCGAAGTACATATGCGGTACTCACATCCTATCATAGTATGCTATGTCGTTAAAAGTTAGTGCTTATTCTAAGTAGTTTTTAATGGCATGGCATTTTATGATAGGATGATAGTATCACATCATCCACACACCAGGAGTAGCTAATAATTTTTCATACACACATATGACTATTTGAATTAATTTGTTTCTGACATTTTCTTTAGATCGTGATTCTCAATTGAAGGATGACGAACGACTTGCTCAAGCTATACAAGAGAGCCTAAATGCAGAGTCTCTTCCTCGATATGAATATGGAAATGCATATCAACCTGCCCCTGTTGACTTCCCTCTGGGGTTAAGGTATATTACTTCTGTTTTAAATCGATGTATCGTCTCAATCTTCTGTTCTAGTTTGTTTAATTCCTCATTATTTCCACGCGAGTGCTTTATTCAACCATGTTTGTATTGAATGTTCCTTTTCTTTTTCTATGGGTGTGTATTGAATGTTCCTTGACAAGCATGAGCTAAAGCTAATGAGTGCAATTATCAATTTTCGTCTATTTTTAAGGTTTTGACATTTAAACTTATAGATCTAGCTTTTGTTGGGGCTTAATAAGTATACGAGAACCATAATCAAGGAATGCCTTTTATCTTTTAGGTTTTAAATTTTTGGTTTTACTGTAGGGTTTGTGCCGGTTGCTATGCTGAGATTGGTTATGGACAATATCTGAATTGCCTGAATGCAGTTTGGCATCCTGAATGCTTCCGGTGCCATGCTTGCAACCTACCGATATCTGATTATGAGGTAAAAAAAACACCCAAGTAACTTTCATTGCACTCTAGTTTGTCACTAATTCTGTTACTGCTCTTTTACTGTAAGAGTAGTTTGAATTTTCAGTATCTATTCTTTTTGTTGCTTACAGTTCTCTACGTCTGGGAATAAACCATACCATAAATCTTGCCACAAGGAGAATCACCACCCTAAATGTGATGTTTGCAAGAAATTTGTAAGTATCTCTGTACTAAGCCATATATTTATCAATTCTGATTTTGCGTAAGCTGGTTCTGCTTCACCTTTTGTGTTGGTTGCCAAGAAGAATAGAAGGGTTTTTCTTACCTGTCAATCATCCTAGTTGAAGCTAAACGATTAAAAATTGGTACAAAACAGGTTATAATACTAAAATGTCACAAAAATGACTTTTCAGTCCCTAGAGGAGAGGGAAAGCTGCAAATGCAGGTTGAAATTTATATAGGTTCTCTCAATTTCTTCTACATATCCCTTGAGTAATTTAACGTGTCTACCTATGACAGGCGCAATCTCAGCCCTTACATTTGTCGGAAAATATGCCATGCACCCATAGGGTTTAGTACTTCTGGTTTTTTAGTCAAGTCTTAGAAAGCGAGCATTTGAGAACCCAGTTTTTAACTTTTAATTTTAAAGCCCTTTTACAGTTTTTTAGATGCAAGTACATTTATACCCTCCCAAAAAGAAAAAGGAAAGCTTTGAGCAACTACATGTAGTGGAAGGCGGCAGCGGGATCCCCCCTCTGCCTGCCCGTGGCCCGACTGTGCCACTCACCAAGGGGAGATTTCTCCCACTCGTACCCCATGAGGTGAACCACCAGCAGGGGGTGGGTGAAGATCCCCCCACCTTGGCATTGGGGGTGGAAGGAGTTTCTCCTACCTCTCGTGTGGCCCACATTTTCAGCATTATACCTCAACACGGGTTTGTTGTTGGGGGTGGGAGGGATTGCTTGGCCTGCTTTGGGGGGATGGTCGCTACTCCAGTGTGGGGTGGCCTGCTTTTAAAGCTAAGGTCTCAGAACCCAAAAATGTCAAACCACAAGAGATATAGGAGTATGACATTATTTTCCCAAATTTTATGTTTTGATCGGTATTTTAGTTGACAAACTGAACTCTGATCCTCACCTGAATATATCTGAGAATGGTTGCTTCTTACTTGAGCTTAGTCAACTGACCAACATTGGAGGAACCTCATATAGCAATAAAGGGAGATCTTACTGTGGTGTGTCATGTTTGAAAGATCAAAACCAAAATATTTCAATTAAGTGACACATCCTGATCAATTTCTTTCTTCTTTAGATAGGTTACTCCTTGTAACTTGGTGTTGGTTTCTTCAATTATATATATCTTTTCGACAGATTCCAACAAACCCTGCTGGTCTAATTGAATATAGGGCACATCCATTTTGGGTCCAAAAATACTGCCCTTATCATGAACATGATGGCACTCCTCGGTGTTGCAGCTGTGAGCGAATGGAGGTATGTGATTGAAAAACTTTTATCTGCCAAAATGACTGTAAACCAGAAAAGTATCCTTGCAAAAACTAAATGGCATGATATATTTGTTCATTATATGCAGCCACGAGACACAACATATGTTGCCCTTAACGATGGTCGGAAGCTCTGTCTGGAGTGTCTGGACTCTGCAATTATGGATTCCAATGAATGCCTACCCCTCTATACTGATATACAACAGTTTTATCAAGATTTACATATGAAAGTGGAGCAGCATGTTCCATTACTCTTGGTTGAAAGACAAGCACTAAATGAAGCAAGAGAAGGAGAAAAGAATGTAAGGGAAAATGCATTGAAACTATTTAATATCAGCTATTATATGCACGGTATTTCTCCTGGGATGCCAGACATAACATGAAAGTCCCCAACACTCATGTCTGATGACTACTTGAGCAAATACCAAGAGTCCACCCTAATTTACATAGGAAACTGTGCAAAAGTGAATAATACTTGGGCTTTGTTTGGATTTTGAGATGAGATGAGAAATCTGTGAATAATAGTGAATAGTTTGTGAATAGTAGTGAAATGGTTTGAGTTAAGATGTTTTATGGGGTTTTGAAAAATGAGAGAGAAAAAGTTGAATAAAAAAAATTATAAAGTTAAAATATTGTTAGAATGTAATTTTTTAATATAGTTTTTGTTTTGGGATTTGAAAAAATTGAATTGTTTTTTATATTTTGTTTGGAAGTTTGGGAAAGTTGTAATGATTAGTTAATAATTAGATGAAAAAGTTGAAAATTTGAAAATTTGAAATTGAAAAGTGTTTGTACTTTAGTGGTATTTGAATGTTGAGATGAGATGAGATGGGTTGAGACCATCTCAATATCCAAATAGGGCCTTACTATAATCTTAGTAATTACTTTTTGGTAAGTGTTTTAATTTTTTTTGTCTGAAGTGTTCTTACCTTAGACAGCACAGAATCATTGTATACTAATTTGTCCCCTATGGTTATCGACATGTACGCACGAAGTCTATCATTCGAGTAATTAGACGTGTTTTTCTTACAGTTGATTCAGAAGAGCATGTCTGTACATGTCCAAATTGGAATTTATTTGTTTTTTCTTGGCCAGGGCCATTATCACGTGCCTGAGACCAGAGGACTCTGCCTTTCTGAGGAGCAAACTATCAGCACTGTAAGGATTTTTTTAGAAATCTTCACTAGAATTATACACAGGGATATACAGAGCTGTAGTATGATTATTTGTTTATGCTGGGCAATTTATCTTATTTTGTCCATGTAAATCTCCAGGTTTTAAGGCGACCAAGGATTGGGGCAGGAAATCAAGCGATGAATATGATAACAGAGCCCTACAAACTACGCCGTCATTGTGAGGTCACCGCAATTCTCATATTGTATGGTCTTCCAAGGTATTGAATCTTTGTTTCTACAACTTGTTCTTGAAGGAAGCTCATGCCAACCTCAATAGAATAAATGGTTTTTTAAATACGTCTATTCAAATTTCTTAGTAGTAATATGACAGGGTTCAAAATAATTCCAGATCAAATGGTTACTAAAAGAACTTTTTCCTTGATGATAGGAGCTCCAAAA
The DNA here is from genome assembly GCF_004785595.1 of Juglans microcarpa x Juglans regia. NCBI lineage: Eukaryota > Viridiplantae > Streptophyta > Magnoliopsida > Fagales > Juglandaceae > Juglans > Juglans microcarpa x Juglans regia. Next base: position 7,636,413 of record NC_054609.1, read on the forward strand.
ATAGCATGATCAAATGCATTTATTTCTATGTAAAATGACTTCACTGCTACTTGGGTTATCATAGAACGAGAACTACATTTTAACAAGTGCTACCTTCTAATAAATCATGTCAGGGGGCTGGGGGAAGAAATGAGCCATTCTTCTCAGAGATGCTACAGCCCTACTACCCTTATTGATTTCCTTCTTTATTTCTAGGTTCCGAGAACCTTGGTGAATTTGTGAAAACCAACTCAAATTGAAAATAATAACTTTGTTCTGCAATCAAAGATAATGAGTTGACAGAAAAGATGGTTAGCCCTGAACAATCAGCAAACACTGCAGAAATTACTCTACCCCCCCCCCTCCTCTCTCTCTCTCTCTCTAAGTAATTGTTGAATCTAAGTACCCAACACCAATCTGCCCTTTTACCACTTGAGCCAATACACAGTAGCCTCATGGAAGTTGCTTGACAAAAGCATGTTGCTTTTAAAGTTTTGTTGTCTATATTTTTTGTGTTAATGCATTCATGATCATCATATGGCACATGATTTTCCATGAAAGCATATGTTATACCGTGTTTCCATTCAAAGAGCTCAGGAAATATGGTAATTGGGGGCGATCTGATGACTGAACTACCTTAACCTGTAATTGAGTTGTGCATTTTTCTTGGCACAAAATAAGTAAATTTTTTCTTAAATTCAATATTGTGGAGCTCTGGTGAGAGATCAGGATTTAAAATTATGAAAATTAAATAGTTAAATTGAAACGAATTGTAGTTGCATGGTCTTCTGATTATATGGGACTACAAATATATCGTCAGGGTTATATATGATATTCATATAAAATACAGATTAGGGGAAAAGAGAACATGTCTTCATTCTTCCCTAGTCTCTCTTTCTTTCATTTTTTCCCTCTTTCAGTTAAAACCAACTGATTCACATCGTATTATATTCAGTTGGAAGTGTGACATGGAGGTTTAACATTTATTTCTATATGTGCACACATGCAAATCGCAATAAGATTATCATGAGAATTCACCCAGAGAGTTTAGGCTTTGGCCACACTGTCTTAATCTGCTAGTGTAATTTGGCTGAACCTTTTGATACATGACTGGACTTCTCTTTGCATGCAGGTTGCTTACTGGATCAATTTTGGCTCATGAGATGATGCATGCATGGCTGCGTCTTAAAGGTGCTTCTGTAATCCATGGCACACATTGTGTTAAAGGGAATTTGGAAAATATAGAAAATTAATTCTTTCCTCAGGTTTTTAAAGGAGTCTCCTGTGCTTAAAATATCTTAAATATATCAACTTCTTCCTATAAGATCACATCTAGGTTCTGTAGAATGAGCTCAATTATAATAATGTGTATTGATTTATGTGGAGTTTGCTCAATCAATTATGGCACAATAGAAAATGTTCAGTTGTTTATTTGTAGGTTATGACTCTAAATTAACATATTATGAGTCTGTGTTTCTTAAAGATGCTGAAATATATGCTGTGTATATGATAGGTTACCCAAGTCTCAGTCAAGATGTTGAGGAAGGTATCTGTCAGGTTCTAGCTCTCATGTGGTTGGATTCCAAGCTCAAGTCTGGATCAGTCAGCAATCTTGCATCAGCCTCATCTTCTTCCTCTGCACCAAAAAGGGACATGATATCTCAATTTGAAAGAACGCTCGGGGAGTTCTTTAAACATCAGATCGAGTCAGACGGTTCACCAGTGTATGGAGATGGATTCAGAGCTGGCCAACGGGCAGTGGGTAAATACGGTCTTCAGGAGACCCTTAACCATATATGGAGGACAGGGAGCTTTCCTCATTGAAGTCTGGCTCCCCAGATTTCTATTTGTGCTTTTCTTTCTTTTCACTGAGATTTCCCCAGATCCAAAGCGTGTAGAATTAACTCTGTAGAATTTTTTTTTTTTTTTTTTAAATTCTCATTTTTTGTATAGAATAAACTAATTGATTAGTTATTATCAATATTATCTTCCAGGCTACAGGATGAGTCTTCTCCTCTCTCTCTCTCTGTGGTCTGATGCATGAATTATATAGCTGTCTTTAGGGTGATTTTCTTTTACAGCTGAGATTTTCTTTGCAATGGCTTCCCGTCTATGATTGCTTTTTCCATAGCAACTCATATTCGTTCATTTATCTTTGATCCTTTGGTCAACCTGTAATGAGATCGAAATTATCCAAAGAAAAGAATGAAAGAAAGAAAGACTCTTGCAAGAAAAGAAAGAAAGAAAGAAAGACTCTAAAACGTTTAACAGGTCGGATTAATCTCTAGATAATTAGTTTTTATGGTTAATAAATTATTTGATAGTTGCTTTGGTACGGTTTACAAAATTTATAGTATTGAATTGATGCCAATCTGCATTTAATTGCCATGTTTTAGGTATTCTGATCACAGTATTTGAACTGAGCTCTTAGATGAAAGGTATTCAGGATTTTTTTGTCCTAATTGACTATGAAATATCTTATTTACAGGTCGGTGTGTATATCACATCTTCTGCAATTTTGACATTGCAAAATTGGTTTGTAAAATTAATTTAAAAACCAAATTTATTATAAATCAAATTTTGTCATATCAATAATATGGAAGGTGTATATTCTCAGTCTCACGCCGACCTATAAGTTGACATACTCAAAAGGAGAATTTCTTGTTATACTCTCGGAGTGTGGAGACGTAATGCGCTCTTATCAGTTATCATATCACAACATGTCATGTCAATTAAAACGAATATTAATATATGTATTTTTAATTATATGATATATTGTAATTAGACGATAGTATCATCACATCATCCATACTTCAGAAGTACTTAATAATTTTTCCGTATTTAAAATGCAAAGTCAAGCTTAAATTAGGAAGTTCATGGCTTAGAGCTACATCAAAAAATGACTGCAAACATATGATATTTTTTGGAGTGTTGGTGGGTAGTAAGCTCCTCTCAGAGCTCCGTGGTTTGTTTACGTGTATTCTACGACAATTGAATGAATTCTCCATCAAAAAAGTTTATAAAAAATAACAGAAATATATCGTCAAAAGACTAACATGTGCTATTAAATGATCCATCCTACAGAAATCTCTTTCTTTGTGTTCCCTTTTATTGTCTAGAAAACATCATAACCTATTCATTAATGTACAGTAATTAATGCTAACACATGTTTATATTACATGCAGATCCGTCCCAACCGAGTCAACTCTATTAGATGAGAGGCATCATTTAATTTCTTCATAATAGTTTATTAAAAAAAATTAAAAAAAAATCATAATTTTATTGGGTCTTGAAGATTAATAGGCATAATATGTGAACTTCACAATATTTAATGTTAAACCACATCGACAAAAAATCTTAAAATCTTATCTGATCTATATAGTATCGTATCTATCTCTCTTCTAATTGCAGAAGATATTTAGGACAAATAAATATAGATTGCGATTGGATGAAGAACAATCTTGTTCGGCTCGGGTGCATATCCAAACCCAAATCCAAATTTTAATATATGATCCAGGAGTAAAGAAAATAGTTAAGGGATACAATCCAATTGATGTTGCCATCAAACACTAGAGATAGAGAACAAGTTACATGTGTGATAACTGGAAGTAGAAGCTTTGATCTCTCAAAGGAAAAGAATATTGGAGTGAAAGCTGGTCCTGATCTCTCAAAACCAGAGCTGCAATGCTTAGAATAAGATAGGTAGAAAAGAAAGGCACATCTAACAGGCCAGAGAGATACATATATACAGAGAATAATAGAATATTCAGGAGAACTTCATGTGAAAGAATATAGTAATTAATTAGGAGCTGTGTACCTTTCAAAATAAGCCCATTACGACACCCAATAATACCACACGTCCACACATGCATGGTGTGGTAGGAAGGAGTAGGTGATTCTGTGGAGTGTGAAGGTTTTATGTTTACTCAATAAGCAATATTCGTCATCTAAACGACATATAATAATAGTATGCTCTCTTTTCTTTTTTACTTTTTTGAAATATTCTATTATCAAATCGGTATGTAAAACATACCTAGTAAAATACTTACGTGACATAATTTGATTTGAAAAATAAATTTTATAATTTCATCTCAAAATTCTCATCCCATCTTTTTTTCCAAACATAACTCAAACACAAATACTTTTAAACTAATTATTATAATTTTCCCAAATTTTCAAATAAAAAAGAATTCAACTTTTTCAAATCTCTAAACAAAAATAATATTAAAAAATTATATTCTAATAATATTTTAATTTTATAATATTTTTTATTCAAACTGTCTTACTACCATTCATAAACTATCTTACTACTATATATTTACAAAATTATCATCTCATCTCACTCTCCAAACTTATCTAATAAATTTATTTGCGAATTAATTTATTGACACATCAACCACATCGTTGATATGAAAGTGCATATCCGTTTACATAATAATAATAATAATAATAATAATAAAAGAGGTACTTTGATTCATTTTATGACTATAATAAATTCTACAGTAAGTGATGCATTATACACCAAACTTGTAAATAACATAAGGAAATTCTTAAAGCAAGTATATATGGTTTCTATTTTAAAATTTTTGGAAACAGTCTTACAAAAATAGTTGTAGTTCCATATGAACACAGCCTAAACAGAATAAAAACTTGGTACACGTGCAGGGAAGCAAACATAATGGTCCTCAAACATTTTTCCCATAAAAATGTTTTCTTTTGTTTTTGTTTTTGTTTTATTTTTTTATTTTTTGAGAAAAGAATAAATCATTCAAAATTAATTGGAAACATTATACTTTCAACAATATTTTTTTTAGTACCAATAATTTTTGACACAATTTCTATGCTCTACAGATATAGAGGGTTAGAAATCTAAGATTAAGATGTTTAGGTACCGTTTAAATAGTGAGTTGAGATGAGATAAATTGAGATAAAAGTTAAAAGTTAAATAAAATGTTATTATAATATTATTTATTATTATTATTATTTAAAAATTTAAAAAAGTTGAATTGTTTATTATATTTTGTATAAGAATTTGAAAAAATTATAACGATAAGATAAAATAAAATGAAATAAGATAAAATACTTTTACTATCCAAACATACCTTAAATTTTAGGTTATGTTTGATTCATTCACAACTCCCATGGATCTATTTTATTTCTTTATAAAAAGAAATAGACTTTATTTCTTCAAATGTATGTCGACGAAGATGATGCCATCGTAAGGAAAAAAAAAAAAAAAAAACTACTTGCAAACTCATTTATAAATGTTCTTAATATATCATTGATGTGAAAGTTTTTCATATCAGCTAACATAAAAATATATTCATAATTTAATTTTTTATAGTTATAATGAGTCTCACAACAAATTATGTCTAATAAATAACATAATTTATGAATAAAAAAGTTGCAAGTCTCACGTTATCATGCATGATGCATGCATCAAAAAACTTGACTAATCATAACTTTAATTTTACTTGCATGAAACGTTTTTTTTTTTTTTTTTTTTCCCTTATATATCCTTTTCAACCATTGAAGGCATGATTCGTGGTTTTTTTAAGCAACCTTGTTGTATTTTTTGGCATGATTAGTGATGTTACTTCAACTAGTTTCTTCCTAACTTTCTTTTAGTAGCAAATTAAATATTAATTAAGAAAGTTAAGAACACAAAATTTGTTCTGATCCAACTAATTATCTACAGTTATGTTTGTGTTTAATGGTTTTTTTTTTTATTGTGTCCTCTTGATATTTTCTAATCTCATCTTATCTTATTTGTTTAATCAAACGAGACCTTAATATTCCTTAAAACTTCTTTTGGAGATGTCTTTATCCGGAGAAAAATAATTTTTACAATTTTAAGACGTGTAAGCTCTACGCATTTCTTTTAAAAAAAAAAAAGTGGACAAATTTTGAATTTACATGAAAAAAACTCATTTTTTAATAACGGATCTCACTGTATTTTCAAAAGCAATATGTGGGACTAGCACACCTTAAAACTGTATCAAATATTATTGTGATATAAACTTATATTCGTTGATGTATTGCGTCAGTATGAAATTTATTTATTTTTTCTCTCTTTTAATTTTTTATTTTTAAATAAAAATTTAAAAGAATGTAATGCTATATATAATCATGGAATGTATAGTTTTCATGTATTCCCTTTAAAAAAAAGTATGTGCTACTATTAAAAAATTAATTTATTTTCATGTAAGTCTCAAATTTATCCAATTTTTAAAGAGAGCAGTATACATTTTAAAACTGTAAATATTATTAGTCAATGTATAAAATTTTGAATAATGTTACATATATAAGTTCACATATTTTTTTTAAAAAAAATAAGATATTCTAATAAAAAATTAATTTTTTTTCTATATTTAATGATATTTTTTTTAAATACACGTAATTATTAATATAAATATAATTTCTGATCTTTAAATTCTATAGTGGGGTCAGATGTATGGATTTCCAGGGACCGAGAAAACGTGTGCGGACCGCGTAGTCGGCAGACACCCAATGGGGAAATGGGGCCCCACGTTCGTACGACCGACTGTTCCGGTCTCATACGGATTATCTTATACCGTACATAATTATTTCTTCCCTCTTTAAATGCATGCCACGTTTTTTTCATCCATATTATTTTTCATTTTTTAAATCATAATTCTCTTCTTAGTAGAGTAACGACATATGCAAAATTTTTCTTTTATAAATATATTAAAAAATGATAGTATTTATTAAAAAAAAAAAAAATAGGCTATTGCTACTTAGTTTATGAGTTTGCCTCCTCAAACTTAACATTAATGCAATTATATTTTTTTTATTTTTCTTTTAAATATTTTTAAAAATAAAAAATATATCACTTCACTAAAAGTCATTTTCTTTAATATTAATAAGAAAAATAAAAAATAAAATAAAATACCCGAACGGAAAATTTGAGGGACAAATTCATGAGACCAGATATCATTTTCCAAAATTTTAATATTCTCAATAGAGCATATATAGTAAAGTTTTAACCTGATATAATTTAATGAGAAATATTATAACCACAAATCAAATTTAATTTTAAAGATAAATTTTAAAATTTAAATCTTACAAATTAACTCTTATAATTTAAATAATGTGGATATGTGTACTCTACATCGGTCTGAGAATAAAATAATTATTTATGTAAATTGATGCTATTTTTATAAGTTATTTAATAAAAAATTATCTTGTTTAAACATTATTTATAAATGATTGTAAACAAAAAAATAAATAAATTGTATGTCTATTATTTTTCAATTCAAAATGCACATGAAAAATGTAAATCTCAACAAATATTAAGCAAAGTAAAATTTTAAAATCAGTGAAAACGAAAAGAGAAAATAAAGAACAATAGTACCAACAAATTAGTTTGAAGCTCGTTAATTCATTGGTCAACCAATGTGGCCGCATCGATCTAAACATTGGGATGACAGATCGGTGGGCGACCAACAAAAAAATTAGTTTATTTATTTATTTATTTATAGAGGTAAAATGGATGATTTGGAAAAGAAGAACAAAAAATTAAATAAATGGAAACAAAAAAAGGCCAAAAAATAAAATAAAATAAAAGGTGATAAAAAATACTAAAAAATTTTTATATAATGAGAAATGATAATTATAGTCGTAGAATAAGCAAATTTTGTACATTTCTTTTAAAAAAGTTTGTAATTACAAGTCTATATAAAAAAATTAGTTTTTCAATAATAAATGTTATTCTTTTTTAAAAAAAATATATAAAATTTATATATCTTAAAACTGTATCTAACGTTATTTTTAGGATAAAATGCCAGTGCTCATGCTTCTACCGACACTTTCTTTTGTCAAACTTATTTTTTCATATATATATATATAAATATATTCGAAAATATTAGAAAAGGGTATTGTTGGCAATTGCAGACACCTCTGATTGACCAATAAAATGTCGTATAAGGAGGCCACGATTGATAAATAAATGTAACTCGTTTTCTTTGTTTTGCTAAAAAGGTTCAATTTATGGTATTCTCAAAGAAAGCAGAATTAATTATATTTATATATATATATATATAATATTAAGAAACAATTTGCCAATTTGGTAATAAGTCAGAATCTGGAAACAGTAGTGTTGATGAGATTGCATAATATTATATTTAGAAATAAGCCAGTTGGCATTTCATTATTTAATGACATGGAAATGATAAGAAGGGCATTTGGCAATGAATAGGTAAAAGGAAAGAAAAATATCTCAAATAAATTTATTATTTTAATCTTATTTAATCCAACGTTACGTTACTTTAAGTTGGTTGAAAAGGTCTTGTTAAACTAATATTTAAGAGATATGGAAACCATTCAAATAAAAAGCTTAACATTCTTTTTAGAGTTGTTTGAAATCTAATATTGATATTGCAATCTTAAATATCATGAAATGATAAGAAGATAAAAAAAGAGATGATAAATAAATTTTTTTCTAATATAAATACCATTTGAAATGGTATTTGCTAACTACAGTAACTATTCTACTAGTTAAGAGCATGCATAGGTTTTGATTGAGGACGATGCTACATCTATCGAGATTAGTATCGAAGTTAAAGGTTTGTGATCTGATTAACATAATTTTTAACTTTTAAAATTGAAGTTTGGAGTTCATACCCCTTTCAAAAAGATTAAAAAAAAAAAGATGAATACAAATGCTAAACAGAAAAATACTGATAAAAAAATGATTATCGTTAAAACATTTATTATTATTTTAAAGCATATTTTTGTGTAATTTAAAAAATATCAAAAATTAAAAAAATACAAATGCTAAACAGAAAAACACTGATAAGTACACACTGTATTACCCATTAATTTCCTTTGATCAATCAAATTGGTGAAAGAGCAAAACAGCTGGCTTAAGTGTCTTTCCAGCCACAACCCATTACTAAGCATTCAATATCTGGCTGAATTAAAATAGAAAATATTTTTCTTAGCTATAAAAAAGAAAAAAAAAAAAAAAAAAACTGATTGAATGTGGAATAAAAACTAAGACCGTACTGTTAATCCTATTGATTAGACAGTAAAAAACTACACAAATCTTTTCAAATCTGTCAAAGGATTGACCCTTTAAGCTTTCTGTTGATCTAGACGACTATGGTACACTGATTTACCAACTTAATGATAAACTGCAGGGAAAATAATGGCCATTAATGCCAACTGAATAATTGGAAGAAGAAGCAGATCAAGAACATGAAAAGCATGAAAGAACTTGACATAATTCTTTTCTTATTCATTCAAGTATTAAACCAGGCAAAATAGCTCTTCTGCTGTACAGACTTCGATACAATTACCATACGTGCATCCATGGTTACAAAACATACGAATCCCATTTCTGGGCAGGATTTTCTTCTTCTTCCCTATTATTACACAATTGGAAGATTGAAACTTTAACATATATGAATTAATCCCAATACTTTTTGGGGTATTTTGTGATCTCCCCAATGCGTTTGATAGTACCTGTATAATCTTACAAGAACAAACTGATCTCTTTCCAAAGACGAACAGTTCATCTCCTTAATTTGCTCTCTGACTAATTACAAGCGCCGGAGAGAGCATAATCCAAGGCTTGGGAACTCTGTAGAGGGTGAAATTCTTAGACTTTAAGAATCCAACGTAAATGGAGTCTGCAACAGATCGTAGGGAGCCCAAAGTGCATCCAAGGGGCATGGCCGGTTTGCGTCCAGACGAGCCCAGGGTTTACCTTTCCCACTCCAATGCAAAAGACTAACCGGACCCGGGTGCAGATCCCGGCAAAGTCCCGGAAGTTGTCGCCGCCCAGTCCGTGTTGGTTCCATTTGTGATCAACCGAAGCTATGTTTCCTGCAAACACAAGCAGAAATGGCGGTAGAGATCCCAGTTCGTAGATTCTCATCCTCTTCTGCAGCTCCATCCACTCCTCAATCCTTGTCGTGTAATCTTCATCTCTCCACCGGTCAAGATCGATTACCATCACCCCGGTGTTGAAGTAACACGGTTTCCGGTTGGCGAAAGTCAGGGACAAAGAAGGATTAGACCAAAACGTCGGGGTGAAATAGAACGTGAAATTGGCGTTGCAGTACTCCGGGGCGGCAAGGACCGAGCGGGCCCCCAACGGCGTGGCGGCGAGTTTGGCAATGTCGTCCACTAGAATCAGGTCGGAGTCAAGGTAAACAACTTTACGGACACATGATGGCAGGAGTCTAGCCAAGTAGCTGCGAGCGTAGTTGAGGGGACAGTCCAAGGCGGAGCGGATGGAGGTGGAGATGAGGCCGGAGACATGAGAGTCGTCGAAGATGTAGACTTTGAATTTGAGGTAAGGGAATGAGTTGGAGAGGGTGACGCGCAGAAGGGAGCTGGTGTTAGAGGAGACGGAGGCGACGAAATGGAAGAAGATGTTTTCTGGGCAGGAGGAGTGCTGGAGTACGGAGAGGATGGCAGCCATAGAGCCACGGATGTATTGCGTGTCCAGAGTCATTGCTACATGTACTGCTCTATCGGAGCAGACGATGTTATCGTTGCCACTGCTGCTGCTGTCATCTTCATCTTCGTCGAGGTTGTCGTTGGTTATGGAAGGACAGTCGGGAGCGTTGTAGAATTGCGGGGCTTCTTTGAACTGCTGTGAGAGAGTAGTTGTAGTAGTACTGTTGACAATGGTGGCAGTGTCTGCTATGTCGAAGGAAAATAGACAAGCAAGGAGAAGGAAGAGAAAAGCAAGCTTCAGTGCTTGTTTGAGCATGGTGGATGTGTTGAGAGAGAGAGAGAGAGAGATACTTTTTATACAAAGATGTAAAAGCAAGAGGCTTTTGAATTGGGAATCAGGATGAGTGAGGTTACAAAAGTTTGAAACGCGGTTTTGGTTTTAAAAGAGAGGAATATATAGCTAGAGAAATGATGGCAGGGCTGCAGCTTAGCCTGCAGCACATTCCAAGAGAAAGCCGGGCGCGGGGGGGGGGGGGGGGGGGGGGGGTGGTCGTGGTGGAGGGGGTTGTTGGCTGAGTCAAGGATATTCCAAATCCAATGCAAGAGTTCAGCTTTTTGAGTTCATATTGTTTGGTGTTGATGAGGTTTTTGTAGCTGTTCAGAGAAACCCAAATGAAAATGAGAAACCCAAATGAAAATGAAGAGAAAAGGGAAGGTTCTTGTACCTTTCTGGTGACGGATTCCCTCAGGTCCTACATCTCTCTCACGTACTTGTCATTTTTTTATTGAAATAAAGAAAAAAAAGAAAGAAAAAGAAAAATTGGGACTTGACACAAGCAGGAAAAGATGGGGGTTTCTTTTAAGGTCCAGAAAAATGTTATTTTGTAAAAAGAATGAGGAAAAGACGAGTTTGGGGTAGTTCTACCAACAAAACTTCAGTGATCAGTCACTGTAAATTAAGCTAGGCTTTGCCTTTCATGGACCATCACAAGCTCTATACTATAGTCCTTGGTCACTAAATATTAATTGGTCTGCTTGACTATATATCATCAGCTTCAAGCTGTATCTACAGCCAAAGAAATACTCACAATGATTATACCTAAACCCGGTTAACTTTTAAAATATATTATTCATTGTCTTTTAACTATTATCATTTCATTACTGTATTTAATCATTTGATGCCACATCAGAAATCAATAAAATTTATGGATCTAATTCATCTCATAAAATTAGTTCAACAGGAGATGATTGCTAATTCCTTATAAACATATGTCCAAAATCTTATCCACAGGTAATGTGAGATTATTCCTTAACACCCTCCCTCACGAGCAAGCTAATATTTTTTTTTGGTCTTTATAAGTAGTGTGGGTCTCCATTCGTTCTGTGGCAGGCTCTGATACCATGAATAAATTCATGGACCTAACTCATTTCATAAAATCGGTTCAACAAGAGAGGATTACTGATTCTTTATAAATATGTCAAAAACCTTATCCACAAGTAATGTGTGATTATTCCTCAACAATGACAACAATGATAATTAACAAGATGATAAATAATATTATCCGTTAAACTTTATTATCGCCAGTCATTTCTTGGATGGATGGGTGCAACAGATCTCATGTGGACAATGTGTTCAAATGGGCATGGTTGTTGATGCTTAATAGTCATTAACAATCATAGTATGTTGAACTATCGCTCTCCTGGAAAAATTATTTCTGCAGCGATGAGATCGCAGCAGCATTTAGAATGAAGCATGCATGCATTATACCAAAAAAAGAAAAGGAAATCATACTTTATAACCAAGTTTGCTCTCTACTACAGCTAAATCCCACCTTCCACAGAGATGAAGAATTCTCATGTTACATTCCATTTGTGTTGAATTTAGTGTGGGAGCTGGTAATGTTTCTAGAGAATTACCCCTTCTAGCAAGCCAACTGGAAATTCATACCTATTTACTTCATGTGTAGCTATCAGGCTAATTGGCTCGTTATCAGAAACATAATTATATATGTTGGCATGTTTTAATTTATATATATATATATATATATATATATATTTATTTATATTTATATGGACCCTGCTACATCCACTGACAAACGCCAACGAGCTTTTGTATCGATGGTGTTAAAGTAATTTGCCTTTTTATCATTTTTTTACAGCATTCTTTTGTGATTTTATTTTAAATACAAAAAATAAATAAACACAATACTAAAAAATAAAAAAACATAAATGCTGAAAAAAAACACATTTCGATAAAGGAAAATCGATAGACTCCTTCGGTCAAGTTTGCGTGCGTGCGGCTGAGAGATGACATGCCAAGGGACTTCGATAGTGAGGTTTGCTTGCCGGCATGAGAGAAAGTCGGTGAGATAGTCCGTTACGCTGCAGGGTGGCGCACGACGGTATTGGGCTACTTGAGAGAAGAAATCGTGTGAAAGAGAGGGAAGACGTGTATGGGGAAGGAGAGAGAGAGAGAGAGAGAAATGAAAAGTGGAGAAAAAAGGTTGGGTTTGAAGTTTTAAATTCCAACACTTCATCTTGAATTTTTAGATTTAATCTAACGGTAGAAGTTTAAATATTGATTTAAACTAACATAAAATAGATAATTAAAATATAAATATTATATCATACACTTAAAATCAACTTTAATTTATAAAATACTAATTTTTCATTATTAAATAAATGATGAAGTTTTACTGAATATTTTTAAGAGAATAAAATTATCTAATTAATTTGAATTTTTAATATAATTTAAATTTCATAATAAAAGATAAACATGAATAAATAGTAATTTCACTCTTATACATTATACTATTTTAATATTTAAAGTCACACTTTATTTTTTTCTTCAATTAGGCAGATGTGGCAAACGAGCCATTACTAATATGTATGTATGTATGTATATATATATAGAACGTGAAGTGCCAATAAATTTTTTTCGTGGGATTCTTTTTCCAACGTTTACAAAATCGATCATTTCTTTCTGGTGAGCACGATAACTCTTTTATGGGCCCAAAAGTAAGTGATAATTGGTGGTGGTACTATTGCAAAGTACCTTCGGCTTTGTTCATCATTTTCTTTTATTAAAATAATGAGTTGGGATAAAATAAATTAAAATAAAAATTTAAAGTTAAATTAAATATTATTAAAATATTAATTTTAAATATTATTATTATTTTTAAATTCAAAAAAATTGAATTGTTTATTATATTTTATTTAAAAATTAAAAAAAATTATAATAATTAAATAAGATGAATTGAGATCACTCTTATATCCAACTCAGGCTAAGTCTTATGGTTTACATGATGTCGGTGTGGAAACTTATAAACACAAAAAATCACAAGAATTTGAGAAATATTGATAGGAGATAGTTTTTCTCCAAATTTGATGGGAGGCCGTCTAAAAAATTGGCATTTCTCCATTTAGCATATGACAAGCACTTGTTTTTTTTCTTCTTAGTGAAGGGACACATGCCGAATTTTTAAGTTAGACTTTTAAGAAGGTTGCGCTTATCACATACTTAATGGGAACTTGCCATATTTATATACGGTTTGGACGAAAATATTGTCCCATAGACACATATACAAAATGAACTTTATAATAGTATTTTATTGTTGATTGTATAAATTTTTCGCATAATATTAAATTCTCAATAAATATTATAGAGCTATTTTATATGTATTTTTTTTATCTAAACATACTCGATATATTATAATTAAAAGATACAGAAATGCATAAGTAAGGATAAGGGACCTTGACAAATGCCCTTTATTAATTGGTACAATAGTATATAAAAAGAAAAAGAAATGGGTATTGAAAATAAATAAATGTTTCATACTGTTCCATGCTAAGAGGAAGCTGCATAATGTGGCAGTTTTTATACCATTCGAGAGTGGAATTGTAGTTCCATGACCTTAGGTCATGGTGATTGCAATGAATGCATTATACGTCGCGTTATACGTCGTCGCAAAACTCCACAATTTTCTAATATTTTATTAAAAACTTTAGATATAAGAATATCCTAATAAAATCTAGAAAAAAAAATAAGGAAAACAATGAGGAAAGTAGTAAGATAGATACAAAAATAGACAGACTACAGTTTGAACTAACTCTAGTAAATTTTGAAATCTGTGATGGTGCGGGGGCCCATGCACCTGTCTCATTGCAGCCACAATAATTAAATCTGAAAGATCTAATGGTGGTGAATTCATTGGTCTGACATATGTGGTGAGAAAAGCTCCCGAAAGGGATGTCGCTAATGCCTACGCATGGCAATTATCATGAAACCGCCACTTCTCTTGAAACGATTGGTGACCTAAAAACTTTCTCGTACTGCGCATCTCTTAGATATTGCCGAAAAGCTACAAATCTATCTTTATATGTCTATCTTTCTCAAATTTAAAGTTCTTAAATCCTTAAAATAATCTTGATATGTCGATAAACTCAAGATACCAAACACTTACTGATGTGGCCAATAAAATGAGGTAGTAAATAAAATATTTTATTACTATATCATAATGCACACAAAGACTATATATGATAGTGTTAAAGTAATTTGTCTTTCTTGATTTTTTTTACAGCATTTTTTTTTGTATTTTTTTTAAATACAAAAAAAATAAACAAACACAATGCTAAAAAATAAACAAACATAAATGCTTAAAAAAAAAAAACACATTTCTGAAAATCGATAGACTCCCTCAGTTAGTGTATCATTTTCTTTTATATATATATATATATATATATATATATAGAACATGAAGCGACGCTGTGTTTTGCTGGACACCCGATACCAATAAAAAAAAATATATATAGTACATGAAGTGCGATTAATTATTTTTTCCTGGGATTCTTTTTCCAACGTTTACAAAATCGATCATTTATTTTTTTCTTTATGGGGGTGCACGATTAATGAAACTCTTCTATTGATGGGCCCAAAAGCAAGTGATAATTGATGGTGGTATTGCGAAGTACCTTCGGCTTTGTTTCATAATTCTTTCTAAGCAGTGTTTGGACAGTGAATTGAGATAAAATAAATTGAGAAAAATTAAAAGTTAAAAAAATATTATTTTTTAATGTTATTATTATTTTAAGATTTGAAAAAAATTAAATTATTTATTATATTTTATTTAAAAATTTTAAAAATTTATAATGATTAGATAAAATGAATTGAGACCACTCTTATATCCAAACAGAGCTCTTAGTCTTATGGTTTACATGATATCGGTTTGAAACTCATAAACACAAAAAATCATAAGAATTTGAGAAATATTGATAAGAGATAGAGTTTTTCTCCAAATTTGATTGGAGACCGTTTAAAAAATTGACATTTGTCCATTGAGCATATGACAAGCACTTATTATTATTATTATTATTTTTTCCTTAATGAAGGGACACATGCCGAATTTTTAAGTTGGACTTTTAAAATGGTTGCGCTTATCACGAACTTGCCATATTTATATACGGCTTGGACTCTGGGAGGAAAATTTTGTCCTATAGACACATATATAAAATTAACTTTATAATAGTATTTTATTGTTGATTGTATAAATCTCTCAAATAATATTAAATACTCAATAAATATTATAAAGCCATTTTATATGTATTTTTTTTCCTTAGCAAGTTCGATATATTATAATTAAGGTATACAGAAATACATGAGTAAGGGATAAGGAGACCTCGACAAATACCCTTTATTAACTGGTACAATTCTATATATATATATATATATAATAGGTATTGAAAACAAATAAATGTTTTATATCCTTCCTTGTTAAGAGGGAGCTGCATAACGCGACAGTTTTTATATAATTTGAGAGTGAGATTGTAGTTCCATGATCATAAGTCATGGTGATTGTAGTGAATGCATTTTATCTTGAACTAGCTGTTGGGGAAGTCCACTATCTTGTCTTCACAATTATGTGGCCCAATAGGACAACTCTTATAATAAAAAACCAAATAAAAAATCCGAACTCTATCGCGTTATACATCTTCCCAAAACTCGACACTTTTCGAATATTTTACTAAACTCTTTAGATATAAGAGTATCTTAGCAAAATCAAGAAAAAAACAGTAAAGAAAACAATGAGGAAAGCAGTAAGATAGAGATAAAAATTGATGGATTACAGTTTGGAACAATTCTGGTAGATTTCAAAATCTGTGATAGCGCGTGGGGGCCATGCATCTGTCTCCTTTAAGCCACAACAATTAGATCTAAAGGATCTAATGGTGGAGAACTCGTTGGTCTGGCATGTGTAGTGAGAAAAGCTCCCGAAAGAGATGGTGCTGAAGCCTATGCGCGACGATTATCACAAAACCGCCACTTCTCACCGAACGATTGGTGACCTGGGAGCCTTCTTATACCACACGTATCTCTCAGATATTGCTGAAAAGCTGCAAATCTATCTTTATATGTCTATCTTTCTCAAATTTAAAATCCTTTAATTCTTAAAACAATCTTGATTTGTCAATAAACTCAAGATACAAACCACTTCCTAATGTGGCCAATAAAAATGAGGTGGTAAATAAAATATTTTATTACTATATCCTAATGCACACACAGACAATATATATGTATGTATGTATGTATGTAATGGAGATGTTAAAAGCATGCATTTAGGATAGAGATAATAATGGTTTTAAGCTGTCATTTATTTGTTCAACCATATGATCCCCAGTCTATACCTCTCATTAAATTATTTATGTGTTAGGTTGATCTACTCATTGAAAATTTATGATAAGTGATAGTTTATTATGGGATAACACAACACCACTAATTCAAGACACTCAGGGACCATAGTCTCAAAACTCTGTTATTTACGAACAGTAGTTCTGTCCCTCAAAATATGAGTTGATGGCTTTGTCAATGCATGATTGGTAACACTTGCAACAAGAGATTAAGCCCCGTTTGCTTTCACAAATAGTCTCAACTCATCTTATCTCGACATGATCTAAACATCATTTGAACATAAATACTTTTCAATTTCAAATTTTTTAAATTTTAATTTTTTTATCTAATTATTAAAAATTTCCCAAACTTCTAGACAAAATGCCAAAAAAATAAAAATAACTTTCTTAAATCTCAAAATAATATTAAAAATTTATATTTTAATAATATTTTAAATTTATAATATTTTTATTTAGTATTTTCTCTCTTTCTTTTCCTAAAATCCCATAAAAACGTCTTAGTTTAAACTATTTAACTACTATTCACAAACTCTCACTACTATTTACAAATTTCTTATCTTATCCTATCTCATGTGTGTAATCAAACGAAGCCTAAAACTCTTTACATATTTTGAACCATCGTCCATAATTTGGTGTGAAGATGATCTTTGTTACCACAACTAGGTAGTCTTCAAAAGTATAGTGCCATCAAGATACATATGATTTGAATAACTAAATTCATTCATTTCCATAAGTAGTCTAATCTTTTGGGATAAGTAATAATTGAAGATAATGTTACAACAGAAGTCCTGGATTCGAATCTTAACACTAAATTACTACTTCCCGAGCTTAATTCTCGGCAACTTAATTATAGTAATTTAACAAGTAGTAGTTTGTAATTTTAGGATCACTTTCTTGTAAAAAATGGGTGCAATATTTACATGCGTATATATTAGGCTGAAACGTACCTGTTGAGGTTATTGACCTGTCCCGGATCATACCTAGTTAATTAGCCTCATTCAAGGAGCCTAATAATTTGTGTAAAGTGTAACGAGTCATACTTAAACGTGTAGCAATTATTGAAAGTACTAATTTTATATATATGAATGACAGTGCTATTATTTGAAGGTATTTACACCGCACATTATATATGTGGCATAATTTAATTTGTAAGATTCAAATTTTAAAATCTATCTTTTAAATCAAATTATATCACGTGAATGATTTGTGGTGTAAAGACTTTTAAATAGATTTATTCATGTATATATATAAACCATGTCTAATTTATGTCATGAAAGGATTGAGTACTGATCAGTGACTCGTGTTCTCAACCCATAGGTTTTACTACCACCATTATAGGAATTGAAAGGATATTTTACATATATTATAAGAATATGTATTTATCTATATATTTATCATATATATTATTATAGTTATATAGTTATATAACTAGAACTTTTATAGTTAAATTCAATAATATACTAGTATGAACTAATTATTATAAAACTATAATATAAATAGGCTAATGATAGTTTAGTATATGTAAACATCATAATATTACTACCATACATAATCAAGTATAAAAATAAGTCAGATACTAGTATTTAAATAAGACTAGTATAATAAGTTAATAACACATATACTAATTTACTAAAGTATAATAACATGAAATTAGACACTAGAAAGTCTAGTATATAATTAAGTTAGAAATAAGTTAGATATTAATATAATAACATGTAATTAGACACTATAATATAATTTTTGTATAGAAATAAATTAGACACCAATATAAAAAATAACTAATAAGTTAAGTATAATCAGTTAATAACACATAATACTAATTTATTAAAGCATAATAATATGTAATTAGACACTAGAAATAAGTATAGTGTAGAAATAAGTTATAAATAAGATAAACGCTATTACTATAATATAATAACATGTAATACTATAGTGTAATAACAAGTCATTAGACGCTAAAAATAATATGTAATACTATAGTATGATAATATGTAGTTAGACACTATAGTATAAGTCTAATATAAAAATAAATTAGTATTAGTATAGAAGTAAATTAGCAATGAATTATTTATTTTTGAAAAAATTGAAATTTGAAAACGCATAAAAAATTCTTTTTAAAATGGACTAAATATAAAACTAAAAAAAAGTCAAACGCTAAAAGCTGAAATCTAACTCCGTTCCAACAAATCGGAGTTGAATCGAAGTCTATACAATTCAGAATTGGAATCGGAATCGAAATCGGAATCAGAATCAGAGTTCAGATCTAAATTCCGACAAAATTAGAGTGGGAGTTGGATTCGCGATTCATTTGCTAAATAAACTATTTATTGACCAAACACAACTTTTATAAAATTGGTTTATTTAGTCATAAGAAATCAAAGTTATCAATAAAATTAGAGTTACAATTCATCTTCTCTAAAAACAAAATGAGCTCCAAGTTGTTTAAAAACAAATGAGTCAAAACTAGAACTTGGTTTATCAATGAAAAAATACATGCAAAATCAGATTTAAGCATTTAAAACTCATCAACATATTTCTTTGAGAGAACAAATGGAGTAATGAAAATCACCGACATTTAATATTGTAATTTGTCCGTATCCCAGAAATGCGTGTGGATGCACGAGTCATAAGGTCAATAAAAGGGGCTTGTATGAGTTGCACATGTGGAGTAGAGGTACGTCGGTGCATGCTTTAGTACAATCAAAGGAACAACAACTGCAATTGCATGCAACAACATGGGGTCCAACGTTAATTATTCTATTCGGAATCTAACCTTTAACTCTTTTTTTCTTGACTTACGGTGAGACTTTATTTTCTTTAAATTTAATTTTTTTTATAAATCTCATTTTTTTTTATATACCTAATATATCGCTGATGTGGAAGGTTTTTACATTAATTATATTAAAAAATAATTAATATTTTAATATTTTTTTTAAATTATAATAGATCCCATTATAAGTATGTAAATGATATATTAACACATCAATTTATGTGTAGTAAACCTCATCTTTTTTTAAAAAAAAAAACTTATTATCTTTAATTATATCTATTTTAAATTAAATAGAAAATTAAATCATAAAATCAAATCATTCAGCGCGACAAAAAAATATATCTTATAAATTTAAGAAGAAAAATAATATTTTTATATCTAAAAATCTATAATGTCGAGCATATATAAATATATATATATATATGTACGTCTTACTATACTATTATCACCAAGCTTCTGAATGATTGAAACCAACCCCATTTGTTTCTTCTCCTTTTGTTTTTTTCTTTCCCTCTTGATGTACTAATTCTCTTCGCCTATTACCCTTTTTTTTTTTTTTTTTAAATTCTGATTTGTTTTCTTTCCTTCCTCCAATTAAATCGATATTATTAATTTGTGGCTATTAGAATGCTTTACACGATATGTTATTAACTCGGATCCCTAGGGTTCATTCAAATCGATTGACATCATCATGACTTTTCAATATTCGATTTTTTGGTTTCAACGATGTTGGAGGAAATGATTTTAATCATGGGGTATCCATATTGGTATTATATGCTGCATGAGCTGCAATCAATCAATTACATTACAGTCGATAAGCCTAAAATATCAATATTGGTACATGAGGACATCAAAATTTAGATGAATTCATGATAAGTTCAATTAATTCAGGAACCTCAAGAACAGGTCAATCATATATCAAATTAAATCACTTTCCATTAACTTTATTGTGATAAAAAAAAAATTAAATTAATTCTATGTAACTTATATCCTAACACTTATCCTCATCAATATTATAACGGCATATGTTGACAAAACCAACAATTTTATGTGTCACAAAGACCTCGTGAAAAGATCCCGTCAAGGTTGATGATCATCGTTATAAGAGCATTCTCAATGAATTATGCATTTCGCATTTGTATATAAAATAGAATTAACCATCCCTAAAAAAACCTCTTCATATGATCAATTTTCTCTCTCCCTCTTTTTCATCTTTCCTGTTATTCCTCAAAAACATATTTAAATATTGTTTTGATTAACAATTTAGGAAGAATATTTTTACATGAAATCACTTAGTGGGAGGGTTGTTAAGCATGATGATATCAGGACAAGTCATGAATCCAATATCTATTTGCTTGGAAGCTGAGTTTTGGGATGGAAAGGGCCATGGCGGGGACAGCCATGCATCTTTAAACTGGTGGATCAGATCCTTCATGAGAGTACTACAAGTTAATTAGGGTCCACCTAACCTCATTTTCAAGACCATATATATATATATGGAACAAATGGATAAGCTTTGGAAGTATTAATTAAAACGATGTTTGACTGTGACAAAGATTGCCACCAATTTTTATTTTCTTTCAACTGGGTCCTAGCTAGCTATTTAATCAAACAATTCAAGTGCATGGACATTGATTCGTCAAATAATTGCGATCAGACATGTATAAACCTCTTGCTTGGTACCAATGCTAGGCGCCGTACGTTTAAGTACTTAGAGGTCATTCTACATTTTTGGGGGAGTTTTTAGAAACCTTTGGAATTTCTTTTGATATTTGATCTCGATATTTTTGTTAATTATGAGATACGAGTTTTTAACTACAGCTCAAATTGGATATATTCGTACTACGTTTTTAGTAAGTTATTCATAAAGAACTCAATGGCCTTGTGGTCAGGTGACATTTATATATCCTTCAATCGATCATAAGAAATTATTTAAAAGTTTTGATAATGCGTTGGGTTGAATTGAGTTGAGTTAAAAGTTAAAAGTTTAATAAAATATTATTTGAATATAATTAATATTAATTTTATTTTAAGATTTGAAAATGTTGAATTGTTAATTTTATTTTGTTTAAAAGTTTGAAAAAATTGTAATGATTTGATGAGATAAGATGATTTTTTAATCCAAACAAAGTAGAATCAAGTCTTCACGTGTGTGCATAACAATCGACATTTTCCCCTAACTTAGTTGTTAATAAAATTATAAAATAGACGCATAAGAAAATTAGAAAAGAGATGGCAAAAAAAAAAAAAAAACACATTTGCAATAACAGGGTTGGGGCAAGCCCTACCCTTAGATGGGGGTCTAGAACCAAAGGGCTTACATCTACAACATTATACACACGGGAGTACTAAGAAGTATCAAGACATCAAGAAGTGGTATTGGTAAAAAGGAATGAAGAACGACATTTCTAAGTCGGTTTTGAAATTCTGAATACAGACCGGTTCATCCAAGAGATCATAAGTTTGGTCTTTTCGGTTTCAGTTTAGTTTCACATGTGTGACTCGGTTTTGAGTTTTTCTGTTGGGTTAGTTGGTTTCTCAAGCCCAAATGAAAAAATTATACAAAAAATGTACTTATTAAAATGTATTTATCCTTAATATATATATATATATATTATGTCAATATATATATATATATATATATATATCAAAAGTGTACTCTTAGACTTTTACCATATTATATATTTATGTAACTTAATATATAAAGATAAATAATAACATATTAATAACTTAATATTAATATTCATGTTTAAGAGTAAGTTTATTTTAAGGAAGCATAAATAATAAGATTAAAGTTTCATATTATATTAATTTTATAATATATATAATACAAAAATTAATATACATACATCGGTTCAAATGGGTACAAATCGATTTTCAAAACATGAAGATCGGGACCGAACCGATTTTTAATTGTTTTCAATTCCTAGAAAAAGAAACCGGACGAATTGGTTGCAAACCAGATCGAACCTGGCGGTTTTTTTTTTTTCTTACATCCCTATGCAAAACCACGTAACAACAAAAGAAGAAAAACCCAACCAACAAGATCTCCTGAGATATTTTCTATGAAATCCCAAAAAATGTTTAGCAAGATCTTTGTGTTGAGATCATGGAATCTCTACACTGAAACCCTCAAAGCCTTTATGCTGAACCCCATGTCTATGTGTTGAGAAAAAAAAGAAAAAACTAAAGAAGAAGAAGAGGGAGGACGAGAAGAAAAATAAAGGAGAAAATAGAGAAAAAGAAGAGATGGAAGGGGGAGGCATGAGTATGACAGTAAGACTATCGGTCCGGTCAGTCTCAGGGTGTGGTTTTTATGGATCGGACCGGATAGAGACCGACCGAATTTGTATATAAATATATAAATATTTTATATAGTAATTTTATAAGTCAGTTATGTAATTTTCATCCAAAGGATCACTATTGACCATATATATAATGAAATTATTTAATATTCATTAACCATATATAAAATGTTAAAGAAATTACTTAATTTTAATTTTAATAATTTAATTAATTTTGTTGTATTAATTTTTCTATCAAAAAAAGTAAAACGAGGAAAAACTGTTCATGAATCGAATCAAACTGAATGGATCGACAGGATTGATAGCAAGCGGTCCGGTCTAGCAAAAATGATGGATCAAAATTTTCGATCCATAACACGTCTCGGACCGGACGGACCGATTACACCCCTAGGCATGAAGGAAGAGGAATGAGGAGAATGACGGGAGGCTGAATGTAGATGGTAAAAGTGTAGTTGGGTAAAATCCAACTCACCATCCCCCACATGTTAAATTTATCTTCCAAGGCATCCGCTCGCCTGTCTTTGGGTCGGGAGGATTGGGCGGCTGGCCTGATTACAGGGGCCCAATGCTCAACCCTACTACAAATTGGAAGGATCTCTACAACCTTTGCTCATTCCAGAGTGGAAACATGATAGAATGGAGATGAACTTCGTAGTAGGATTGCCATGAACAACAAGTGGATAGAATTCCCTGTAGGTGATCATTAATCGATTTACTAGGAGTGCTCATCTCCTTGCCTTCAAGAACATAAGAGTCTTAGGGAAAAACTAGCACAACTATATGTATGGTAAACTGTCAGGCATCATGGGGTACCAAAAGCAATTGTTAGACCTAGGTGCTTGATTTACCTCCTCATCCAAGAAGAGGCCGCAATCGGCTGTGGGGACTACGTCAAGCATTAGTAGTCGCCGAGAGACTTCCTAGGAGTGTGTAAACCACCAACGATAAAAAGGGAGATTGTTGTGATCACTTTTCTTGTGTGAATCTTTATTTCATACTCAAGAGATTTGCTTTAACAAAAAAACATTGGGTAAAAAAGCAAAAAGGATTCAGACATATGAATCCACTAGCTACGACAAAGTGTACTTGCTAGACAGATGGTCAGCCTGAACCCAACATTCAAGTCCTCCATAGGAGAGTCCGGGAACTTATTTCCCAGTAGAGGCGCAGTGATCACCATTGCAAGTTTGCGGGGGCTAGTATAACTCGACTATTGGGAGGTTCGAGGGAAACCAAGATCGCCCCATTGGCCGTTAATTATCCTTAAACGGATGTCCGTCTAGGAGAAGACTCGCAGACTATCAATACACAGATAACAAGGAGCAAATAATGAACATGCGAACATACAATCAATTATTATCATATGAAGTAGATATCAATGGCCAAAACAGTGATCATCAAACTCATTAATATCAATTATAGCAGCAATTATATCAACAAATTCTTTTTCCCTCTTTAACTTCCATTATCTTGAATTGTCAGATTTATTATTATTCGCTATTCAAGGTATCTTGTAACCTGCGCACTTGGTTTCAGCCTCCAAATGGATTGTACGCCCTTTACTCCCCTTCATCATCTTGGGCTGTCCTCTCATAGGACTTAGTGATCTCCATGGAGTATACATACCCCTAAGGACTACATCCTCCGTTGGATGTATTGCATTGTCTCATAATCAGCCTAGTGCTAGTCGTAGGATCGAAACATCCTTTGCTGAGTCTTTTATTACAAAATGACTGAAGCTATGTTCATAATTCCATCAATCTATTATAAGGACATAATCAAAAGCAATGTCATCTATACGAACATGTGCAATGTTTGATGAGTGAAAGAAAAAGAGCACAAGTTGTCAATTCAGTTATCTGAATAAAAGCATATGATTTCCATCATGATAATATGCGTTTAATATCAATAATAACCCAACATGAGACCATACCATCCCTATGCCGTCTTCCAAAGGGAGACTCGACAGAAGACCGAAAGCAACCTTAGTTCGTGAAGGGCTTCAGTAATCGCAAAGTAGACTCAAGAGAGGACTGCAAATAATATATATATATATATATATATATATATATATATGTGTGTGTGCGCACGCGCGCGAGCTACATACACAAAGAGAGTACACAAAAATAAATTCACAAACTGATGTGATTTCATATGATCCGTTAGATCTACTTTATAATCTGACATACTGGATCAAGCCATATCAGTTTGTGAGTTTACTTTTGTGTAATCCTTTTATGCCTAAAATATTTCTCTATATATATTAGGACCCAAACAAGAGGAAATTGGGCTATGTACGGCCCAAGCGAGGCTGCAAAAAAGAAAAAAAAAATAGTATAGTATGCTATTGTAATACTCAGTACGTCTTAAGAAATACAATTTACTAAATAGGTGTTGATTAATTTGATTCAAAATCTAGATCTAAACATTATTTGAAAACTAGAGCACTCCCAATGGTTTCTTTATCAGGTTTAAAATATATTATTAAAACTCGTTTTTTCTATTTTACATACTGACATTACATCAGCTTATCTAATTTTTTTTATCTATATCATTTAATCATTCTTTTTCTTTTAATTTTTTTATTTATTTAAAATAATTCCTCTAACTATCAATGATATCCTCATATCGTATGATATTTACAATTTTACAATATCTCTCCATATACAATGTCATATTTCAGATCAATTCAAATTTATAAGCAAAATTGAAATTGATTCAAAATATAAAACAAGAGATTATATTATGAGAATATTCTCAATTATATTTTGAGAATATTCTCAATTATATTTTGAGAATATTCATTTTCAATAATTATAAATGAATATTCTCAAGATATATTTTTGGGCATATTCTGAAAATATCCATTTTCGATAATTGTGAAAGATTATTCTCAATATATTCTTGGCTATATTCTGAAAATATCTCATATTTGATAATTGTGAAAAATATTCTCAACATATTCTTGAGTATATTACAAGAAAATACTTTAATTTGATTTACTCAAAACTTTTAAGTATAAATAAGACAATCTGTTCTAAAGTTTCACCAACATTTTCAATTCCCATTTTCATTTCTTTGCACAATTCTTCTAATTCTCATTTCCAATCTTTATGAATCATGTCTTTGAGATTTTTTACTATTCATCATCTCATAATGAATTAGTATTAAATTTAGTTCTTGCCTCTTTCACTACCCAAGCATTATTCTTCCATGACAATAACTAAATTTAATACAAACTCATCATTAGATGGTGAAGAGTAAAAAATCTCAAAGATGGGATCCATAAAGAGCAGATTGAAAGGAGAACTAGAAAAATTATGCAAAAAAATATAAATAAAAATGTTGGTGAAACTTTAGAACAAATGGTCTTATTTATAGTTGAAGTTTTGATTAAACCAAAATATGGTATATTCTCTTAATATACTCAATAATATGTGAGAATATTCTTTCACAACTATCGAAAATTGATACATATATATATATATATATATATAATATTCTTTCATAATTATCAAAAATTGACATTCTCAGAATTTGCAAACAATATCTTGAGAATATTCTTTCACAATTATAGAAAATGAATATTCTCATAATATATTTGAAAATATTCTTATAATATAATCTCTTTATTTATATATATTTTGAACCATTTTCAATTTTGGTTTTACTTATAAATTTAGATTAGTCTGAAATAAAACATAATTATATGACGTTGTATATGAGATATTACAAATATTATAAGATATGAGAATCTTATTGGCAGTTAGAGGAGATATTTGAAATAAATAAAAAAATATTTAAATGATATAGAGAAAAAATAGATAAGCTGATGTATGATATATTGTAAAAGTCAACATATAAAATAGAAAAAGTGAGCTTTGTTAATGTGTTTTAAAAAACAGGATAAAAATAACTATTGGAAGTGCTCTAATAACATATATAGATATAACAATTTATTCAGTTCGCTTTATAAACTTTTATTTGCTGAAACCTTTTACTTTTACCTTTACATATCTCATTATATATAGAGTGAACTGAATATATTTACAAATATCTATATATATATATGTTATATTTACAAATATACATTATATTTGTAAATATAACATATATACACACACAAATAAATATACATTTGTTATGTTTTGAAGAATGATGGAGCTTCTTTTTTTTTTTTGATAAGTAAGAGATAAATATTATTGATATGAACGAAATAGGCATAGCCCGTGTATACATGAAGTATACAGAAGAACACCTAAATACATTCTAAGAGTGATAAATTAAAGACAAGAAATCATGAAAATTGTCCCCATTTAGTACAATAGCAGAAAACCAAAGCAATAAAGGGTGGAGAAAAAAATTCTTCAGATCCACCATTGTGCGTTCCTTATCTTCAAAGCAACGCGCATTCCTTTCCGACCAAATACGCCACATGATACACAACGGGATCATCTTCTACATTGCTGACACTTGATGACAGCTTTGCATCTTCCTCCAACAACCTAACAAATCCACCACCCTCAAAGACATAACCCAAGCAACATCAACCCTTTGAAAGATCTCATCCCATAACACCCTTGTTACCTTACAATGCAGAAAGAGATGATCCAAAAATTCTCCATTATTTTTACACATATAACACCAATCCATCACTATACATCCCCTCTTCCTCAGATAATTTGTGGTCAAGATCTTCCCAAGAGCGGCATTCCATACAAAAAAGGTTACTTTAGAAGACACACGAGACCTCCAAATATTCTTCCAAGAGAACAGAGTATGATCCTGAGTTGAAGAATGATGGAGCTTGTGAGAAGAGAGAGTCAGGATGTTGCTGCAGGAGAGTAACAAAAAAAGGTGGGTGGCCAAAATGCCGCCAACCTAAACCTAGAGTGTTCAGTCCTACCTTGAGTCTGACGCGACCTGAACCCTCCATAACCCAAGCCCCCCCTCGAGTTTGCCTCGGTGCAACTTGCAACCTCCTTCCTCGAGCCAGCCTCAGGAGGATAGCAAACCCAATAACCCGAGTTCTCACTTGACTTTTCCTCTGGATTTGCAATCTCGACAGGTCCTCCCTCGAGCCTGCCTCATAATAGTCTATTTCGAGTCTGCTTCATGATGACCATGCCCTCCATAGCTTTTCACATCCCTAGGCCAATTCCCCCTCAAGTCTGCCTCATGACGGTCGTGGCCCTCCATAGCCTAAGTCCCCACTCGAGTTTCCACAGAGCAGCTTAAGGCCTCGCCATATCTTTTCTTGAGTTTGCTTCAAGACGATCACGACCTTTCACATCCCAAGTGCAACCTTGAGTTTGCCTCAAGATGACGTATACCCTAGCTTGATCCTCGTTGAGCACCGTAGCACTAGCTGAAATCCCCCAACTTGAGTGTTTCTTTAGGTGACTTTAGCCATGACCCGGTCTTTCCTAGAGTCTACCTCGGCACCACCGTGCCCTCCACAACCCAAATCCCCACTTGAGTTTTCCTCAAGTCTGCTTCGAGACGATCACGACCTTTTACAGCCCCAATCTCCCATCAAGTTTTTCTCAAGTCGAGGTTGCACCTGGTCCCCCCTCGAGTTTGACTCAGGACGATCTAGCTCAATCTTCCCTCTAGTCTGCGATCTAGCTCAGCTTTCTCTAGTCTGCATCAAGACAATTGCAACCGATGATAGTCCAAGTCCCTCCTAGTTTTTCTCTAGGTGACTTCCAGCCTCGCCCCATCCTTTCTCAAGTCTACCTTGAGATGACCGTGCCCCCTCCATAGCCCAAATCCTTGCTCGAGTTTTCCTAAGGGCAACTTGCTGCTTTGCCTGATCCTCTCCCTCAAGTCTACCTCAAGACGATCACATATTCTATAGCCCCAATTCCCATTCAACTTTGCCTCGAGACAACTTGCAGCCTCACCCAGGTCTTCCATCGAGTCTGCCTTGAGGAGCATGCGATCCTCTATAGCCAAAGTCCTTTCTCAAGTTTGCCCAGAGGCTACTTGCAACCTCACCCAATACTTCTTTGAGTTTGCATTGGGACGACCATAGCCCTCCATTGATACTACCTCTGTATGACTATGACGCTCCACAACCCAATTCGCCATTCAAGTTTTCCTTTGTGTGTGACTTGTGGCGTTGCGAAGTCCTACCTTGAGTTTGCCTCAGGATGACCAAGGTGTGCACAACCAAAATGCCACACAAGTTTTCCCCACAACAACTTGCGTACTCCCTCGGTCCTCCCTCATGTCTAAGACCTCATGACAACTATAGACTTCCATAGTTAAAATCCCCCCTAAAATTTCCTTTGGGCGGCTTACAACTTCACCTCTTCCCTCAAATCTACCTTAAGACAACACACCCTCCATAGCCCAAGTCCTCTCTCAAGTTTGGCTCGGGGCAACGGATCTAAGTCTAACTTGGGATGAGAACAAACCTTATACACAAGTTCCGATTCGACTCTGCTTGGAGCGACTTGTGGCCTCGTCTAATCCTCCATTGAGTCTGCCTTGAGATGATTGCAACCCTCCATGACCCAAGTCCCATTTTGTTTTTGCCTCAAGATGTTTGCAACCCTCCATGGACCAAGTCCCCTTTCGAGCTCACCTCAGGGCAACTTGCAACTTTTCCCCATCCTCCCTCAAGTCCGTCTCAATATGGTTGCAACCCTTCACAGTCGAAATCCCCTCCTCGACTTGGTCTAAGGGAAACTTGCAACTCACCTAGTCCTCATTCGAGTCTGTCTCAAGACGATCATAGCCATTCACAGCACAAGTGTTTGCTCGGGTTTTTCTCGTGGTGACTTGCAGCCTCACCAATCCCCCGCGAGTTTTCATCGTGGCGACTTGTGGCCTCGCCCAATCCTCCCTCGAGTCTAGCTCAAAATAGCCACTGACCTAATTACCTCAACTTCCCACTCAACTTTGGCCCAAGCCTTTACACTTTATATATAGAATCTTGCTGAGAACTTTCGAGTATAATTTTCCCATCAAAGAGTAAATGCACAAAAACCAGAAAGTGTATTATTATATATAAGGGTGTTTTGGCCAAGCAATGTAAATTTGGACTTCTAAAGCTTGATTATTCATAAATCTGTTCATTTGTGGTTAATACATTAATCTAAATAAGAAAGTGAGGAAATAAGTAATGATATTTGGAAATTAGAGCATTTTGGGTTGTGAACATTCTTCATTAAATGGCGAGCCTACTTTAGAATCTCACAATTCCAGGTCATTCATTAGATGTACAGGAACATGATATGCTATGGTTTGTTAAAAAATAAAGGTTGAAACTACATAAGATTTTCGGCCCATGAATATTAAGATGGGGCATATGCTAAAATGAAAATAGAAATGTAGGATTTGGCAATTAGTGTTCGGCCGTATAGGATTTTAAATGCTTAAAATATAATGAGTATATAAAAAAATATAGGAGAAGTAAAATCAAAAGTTTATGGGTCAAAGTGCAAATACCAACAAAAGAATCAGAACTTAAGGGTCCAAAACTTTAACCTATCAAAATTTTAGGGTTGTTAATAGGGTCTGGTCGTTTTGGGATCGAATCATTCGGGGCCATTTCTGAGTCAAAGTGAACACGACCTGAATGATTAAATAGGTCAAACACTTCAACCCAAATCCAACATGCCAATTTTAGTGGTTAACCCGACACAGCTTGTTTTCAAAATTAAAAGCAAAAAAAGGAAAAATTAAAAAATATTCACAAGCATTGATCATTCCTACTATTCGATAATTAGCCAAAATAAGTGCTATATTTTAGCATTTAATATACAATAACTCCAATGACCCACATAATTGTTTTTGTTTGGCTAATCGACTCACTTGGGTTAACCCAATTATTACTCAATGGGTCAAATTCGAGTCGACCTGAAATAATCTAAACTTGATTATGCCCAAACCTAATCCTATTATGTTACGTGTCGAGTTCATGTTGAGTTTGTGAGTAGTGTAAAAAATTGATAGCCCTACAAAATATTCAACTCAATTGTCTTCAAAAGCTTCCTATACAAAAACTATGCAAACACCATGCCAATCGAGACTATTGTTTAGCACTAGCAAAGGAACCTTGTAAGTTTGGTTGAGTTATTTTGCTAGTTTGTAGTCAAGCGGGGTTAAATATAGTGACTAAGTGGTGTTGATACCCTTATCAACTCTCAATGGTGGGGCAAAGAATGCTCTTGGTAAAAATCTAGTGACTTAGTATGATTAAATAGGTTGTACCAATAAAGAGCACACAATCCATCTAGAATGGTCTGTAGCGGTTACTTGTTCACTAGTGGCCTAGAGTTTTACATCTACAAATGGCCTTGTCTGCGAATGTTGTGTTTGTTGTACATAATATGGTCTTATATATTTAATTCCATATGACAAAAACATGTAACTTTTTGTACAGAATATAATCTTATATAACATTTTTTTTTCTTGATAGGTAATATAATCTTATATAACATAATGCAATAAACTTCAACCATAGCATTACCTGCAAAAACTTCTAACATCACTTGGATTCACACAAGGGAATTCTAAAAAAATCAGTAAACCGACTATAAGTTGTTATTATTGGTCATAAAATCCTTGAACCAATTTGGATGGGGGAATGCAATTATCCAAGGAAATTGGAATGGAGAGAAGAACACCATTTCTTCAGGGGACAAATGGAAGAGAACGCTTACATCATTACATTTTTTCATTACCTTCCCATTCTACAGAACAAAATCACTTTATTTTGTAGTAATATTAATAGTAATTATCATTATTGACAATTCCTTTCCACTCCTTAAAAATAAGAGGCTAAGTAAATCTTTTTCCAATCACATTCATCGCCTCTTCATTTTAACATCTGATATGTTTGCATTCTTTTTTTTTTTTTTTTTTTTTTTAAGTAAACAGATATTATTAATAAAAGAATGGGCAAAATGCCAATTACAAGAATGGGCACAATGCCCTAGCTAAGAATGCGCAAAAGAAGCAAGAAAATCATGTAGGTCCAAGTCGTTAAAATCTACAGTAATGGCCCAAATGTTTGCAATCTTTTATAAACTGCTAGAAAATTGTAGGCCTTACAATACCCACAAATGCTGTCCATGGCACTCTAGATGCACCCTAGACTCAACTAGAAACATTTTGACCTTTTTCCAAACTAGTACACCTCGAGTAAAAAGCTTCATAGAAGATCCCTAAATTAACATCCAAATGATTCCTCCGCTCCAATTTTTTCTAATATTAAGTTCTAATCATTTAACTTTTTCTAATATTAAGTTCCAATTATTTAATTTTTTAAAGTTTTTCTATCGTTAGTTTATAATTTAATTGGTTTGATTTTTTTGAAAGACAGGATTTAAGATATTTTATTGATAGCTTTTTAAGTATTTTTTTTGTTTTCATTTTCTAATGAAGTCTATTATTTTAAATCTATTTATTTTGTACACTTTATTTCATTGTATATTTAGTTTCTTGATACTTTATGTTGATGTGATATGTTTGGCTGTTTCTAGACTTTTTTAAAACTGCCTGTGTAGGTGATCTGTCCATTCGTCATAATGTGGTAAAAAATTGTCACTTTATAAGTTTTTGTGGATGAATTAATGGAATTTGGACGAAGAGATCAATTTGATATATGGGCATAACCTCAAAGATCTTTTAGAAACATTTTCAACTTATGGACCAGTTTGGAAAAAGGTCAAACCCCATGGACATATATATGTGTGTATTGTTGTAACTTGCAGTCCATATCCTCATTTCGTCACCTAACCCTAAGTTTGTGTATTTATTCTACATGTATTGATCGTTCTAATTTATTCACATGGCAGAAATATGTAAATAGGAATTAGCTCTAACAAAGAGTTCGATCATGCATTTTTAAACTGCAGATAATGAAATATCAAAGGAATAGAGCTGACAAATGTGTTTTATAATCCTTATCTTCTTGATCACATTGTCTCTTTTGAACTTCTACGCATAAGAATTGTCTGTGAAGCGTTACAACATCTACAGAGAAATACCATACACTGATGAAAAAAATAATTGAATGTCACAAAAATCATATTCTTAAGGCCTAAATTGTTATTCGATAAAATATACATATCAATTCCGGAATCACTAAAACATTTTAGTTTATTTCCCAAAAGAAATTTTATTAATTCAATCAAATCATACAAAAAATGCTCAAGCTAGCAGCAACATACTCACAAAAGCATGGATTGTATTCATTTGAAATAAAGATAAAGCCAATATAAACACCATATAGCAATTTGATTTAACTGGGTGAAAGGAATGCACTTACTGCAAGTTACAAGACCACTTTCAAAACCTATGCTGCAGCTCCATCAAACCTGCAGGAAAATTAAATCTCAATCAATCCAAGTGGGCATGAGGCTCACACAGCATTTTTTTTCTTAAGGTAAAATAAGATTTGATTTGATCAAGTAAATAGGCAATTAGAATCAACTAAGCTATGTCATGGACTACAAAACAGATGAACTCAAGCATGAATCCAATTTTGTTTGTAAAATTCCTGATCTTACGTATTGCAATACTTTATCCAATCACCAACACTGGCCCATCAAACAACTACACGAGGCATTGAGAAGAAATTTGAACAGCCCCTAAACAGGAACTCTTGGTGATGAAAAAATATCACACCTTTGAATAATCTCTTACAGCTTTAGGGCATGTTTGACGTCTCCAGGAAAATTCAAGTTCTCTATTTTGTTTTTTTATAGAACTTGGCATGTTTAGCATAGCCGATAGCTTCTTGTCATTTTATATTCTTAAAAAATAAGAATGCATCAACTATTCGGCAAATGAATGCTAAATAGATGTGACTAATCCTGCAGTTTGTATATTATTCTTATGATTTTAGATGCACATAGCATTAACATATAAATAAGAATTACATATTAAGTTTAATCAGGTATTAGACACTTCATTTAATAAAATATAAATCTATTACATTTTCCTCTTTTATTCCTAACCTTTTCGATCAAATTGTCTATTTAGCTCATCTGTAGATAAGTGTGTCTGTGATGCATCCAACATCTACAAAGAAACACCATGCACATGATAAGCAAATTATTGATTCAACTTTCAATAGATATGAAAAGCCTGCAATGTCACAAAAATCTTATTCTTAGGGGTCCAACATAATATCCCACACCCTAAAAGTTAGCCGCCAGGTTTTGTCATGATAATTTCCTGATGTCACTAAAAATATGGTGCCAGATTCCAGCTTCACATAGCCAATCCAGATCCCAACATGCACCATATTGTTAAATCTCATGTACATTTCCAGAAGTGCCACATAAACAGGTTAAACAGCGAAAAGACAACAACTGATTTTCTTTTTGAAACAACCATACAAGACCATTACACTATACAGATCCAAAATTGAGAACAATTAGTCCTTTCCCTCAAATTCCTAATTTGAAGATTTCAAACTGAGTCTCTTTCATGCAATTTTCTCGTTTCATAAAATATGAAAAAAAGATGGAAACTATAGTCGAATACAAAATTTTAATCCAAGAGATTTTTTAATCTTAGATTAAAAAAAAAAAAAAAAGTCATTATACCTTCATTATTTTTTCTATGTTTCTCTTCCCTCACAACAGACAGCATCAAATGTTTTGTTAAAAATATCTAAACTATAACCACAATTCCTAAATGTTAAAAATACTTTGTCAATCCGTCCCAACATGCACTACTATGTTGGATCTCATGCACTGGAGTTCCCAGAAGTGCCAGATAACAATTTATGCTGCAAAAAGTTAACAAATCAAACAGTACTTCGACAAAACCAAACAAGTTGGAAATTTATAGGAACTGGTCCTTTCCTTCAGATACTAACATTTCTATACAGCAAATCAGTATCTTTCACATAAAAAATTAAAACTGTGTGAAAGAGATTTATTTCTTACCATACACAAACAATTTAATAAATATGTATTTTATTTTCTCTGTTTCTCTCATTCAGTGACTGCATCTCTCATGTTTTAAGCCCAATCCCTAAATCTTTCAGGCCATCACAACCAAAGGACACCAAACAACATTTTGATCTACCTGGATGAAAGGAATCGCTCACTGCCTGGTGCATGACTACTTTCTTAAACAAGGCTTTTATTGCAACTGCATCAAGCCAGGAAAACAAATATCAATCAAGCTAAGAATGTTGCACTAAATATAGGCATTCTAAAGAGCAGCCAAAATTAAAACTGCAACTGAAAAATGAAATTCTTGACAAATTCACAGTGTTAACTCTGGAACATCCTCAGCCATGCTCAATACCGCAGGGAAAGTGATAAAGATTTCAGCAATCATGGGATTGTGAATCGAACATATCCAATCATATCAATATTTAGCTCAAATTAAAAAATTAGTATCGAGGCAAACAAAACAGATGGAGTGAAGCTTAAATCCTATTTTGTTTGTGAAGTTCCTGATCTTAAATAATGCAATACTGCACTCAATCATCAAAATTGGCCAACAAACAACATGAACATAGAGAAGAACTTTCAACAGCCCCAAGATGGGGATTCTTGGAAATACAAATATACCAAATAATTTTATGTTCACTTACATTTGTTACTTAACATTGCCAATCTTATTGGGCTTACAAAGGTATGGCATTTTGACCTCCCTTTGAAATTCAACTACTCCATATTGTTCTTTACAGAACTTGGTATTGTTTATCATCATATCCAAGAGGTTCTAATCAATTTGCTACTAACCATCTTGTCAATTTTTGTTAAAGGACGAGAACTTTATATGAAACAATTAACTAATTGAGTAGAGACATTCGAGAAATAGAATATTAAGGGAAAAAAAAAAAAGGCCTATTGCTGACTACCATTCCACGACATTAGCCTAGAAGTGCTGCTTTCAGTTTCAGACAGAGACATGATTTTTACTTTTTTTGACGTTATTAATGAGTTGAGCTTTTAGAATTATTCTCTTCCAATATTGAAAGGTGTATTAAGTTTTGTTTTTGGAGAGAGAGGGGGGGGGGGGGGGGTGGTAAACGGGGGAACATGAAAAGAAAAGGACATTTATAAGGAATAAAGTGAGTATGTTAGATGTTTTAAAGAATTAGAGAAATGTTTCTTTGGAAATCTTCAACATGTTAGGCCTTGAGCTCAAGCAGTTCCAGGTTCCAACAAGGATGCTTTAATCCCTAAGAACTTGAAAGAACAACAAATATTAGTTCGACAATCAGGGTTTAAGTATATGCCATAAAATTAAACAAACTAAATTCGAGTTTTCTCTCTTTGATTTTCCTTTAAATTAAGCAAACCAAGGAAAGAACAACTTTGCTTTTCTTCCACAAAATTTTCTCAGCAACCAAACAGTCTATTTGGGATTTTCAAGCCAATTAAAAAATGAGAGATAGAGAAAGAAAGATAATTACACCTTTCCAGCCATGGGTTTGATATTGGATTCGTCATCACGGTTTCTGAATGCGGAGGACGTCCAAGATGGTGTCTCATTGCGCTGAGTTCTTCCATCTCTTGATGATCTAGAAATCGAAATAGAAGTCTTGGATGAATTCCATGGAAAAAAGAATTAAAAACCTTTTCAGAAACCAAATAAAACGATGAAAAAATAATCACAATAAAAGAAAACCCCTGAATAATAGTTGATACCGATGATATCAAATTCATAAATAATCCCTACAAAAAGAAAAAAAAGAAAAAAAAAACACCTTTCATCGCCATCTATGTGTTTTAGTAATACTTTCCTCAAATTCTTTTCAACCTGAAGGAACAAGCATAAAAGACTATTGCAATGTTTATATTATAGAAAACGAAAGAAAATGTCGGAAAATAATTGATTCAGTGTTAAGAAGCTACTAATAATCTCCTTTGCTAGTTGTTGTACGCAGGTTGGGCAAGAAGATGAAGATGCATGCAAATACAAGATGAATTCAAGTGCAGATAACCTGTTTGATGAAAAGCCTTAGCCACACCATTTGTATTGATAGTGATTCTGCTTCGGGGGAGAACAGCTCCGCTACGTACAGTCTTGAATGGGAGTCGGCTTGCAATCGTCTGACGCAAGCGTCACATCAGTATTAATGAAAAAAAAAAAAAAGAACAGCAAGAAGGTTGAAGAAGAACCACAATCAGACGCAGTTCAGGCAAAAAAAAAAAAAAAAACCGATTCTAATTATCCCGAATCCAGGCTTTCTCCCAGTTTGGTTAACATTTTTTTATAGAAACACTACATAAATCAAGGAGAAGTGAACTGCTTACAGCGATCAAAACCTCATGAACATTCTTCAGGAAATCAAGTCTTCCAAAACCCAAGCAGTTATCAACTATGGTGCATTTTGGTGCCGTGTTTGTAGTCAGATCCTCCCAACATTCTCCCAGCTGAGTAACAGTCAGATCCTTCCAACATATACGCGCAGATATAGATGAATGCCCACAAACAACTCAGCAAATTCGTTATACACCTACATTTCATTTTTACCCGGATGGTGAAAAGGTAGATGAGATGTTTGGTGCTGGAGAAGAGCGGTTGCATGATCGTGTGTGGTTGCACTCCTGAAGGCTTGTCTCATGGTTAACAAAAGCATTTAAGTTTGGCTCACAATATATTAGTCTTTCTGTAATATAGTATATAATTTTCTTTCCTTTTACCTGTGAGGGTGACATGAATGGACGAATGTAAGATCAGATGTCTTCAAGCTGCTATAGGTTCAAAGATTATGTGATTGTATCTTCTAATCATGAACTGCAAACTATGTACGACAGTGTTTAATCAGCTTAAAAAGAAAAAAATCAAGGAGAAGTGGGATAGTCGGAGCTTAGAGTTTACATTGACCGAGATGAAGAGGGAGAGGGAGAGGGAGAAGGGTTGATGGAGAAGGGGGAGGGGGCATATACACGGGTGGGCCACGATTGCACCACGGTTGCATAGGGCGACCTCTCCCTATGCATGGCTGGGTCCCACGTCAGACAGGAGAGACAAAAAAATTCACAGTTTTTTTCAGTTCCATCTGCACCTCATTTTTGCATTCTACCAACCGTCCACGGCTCCTCCTCTCTCGCTCAGATTGCGTCGCATCTCCCCCCCCTCTCTCGCTGCTCAGATCCCATCTCCCCCAAGCTACACTTGATCAATTTTTTTATAGTGCTACTCGATTCTTAAAAAAAAAATAATAATATACAACGTAGTCATAGATGTTGTGAAAAGCGAGTACAACATAGTACATACACCTCTCTCTCTCCTCTGTCTTCAACAGGAAGGGTGAACGTCATTTTACTTCCTTTTACATAGTATCTTTACTCCAGTTTTAGCCTTTTATGCTCTCTGAAAGTTGAACAAAAAAACCTATTTCTTAAAATTTGAAATTTTTTTCTTATTGGCGTAAAATTCTCTTTTTTTTTTTTCCTTTTCTTTTTTCAGATCGACATGGCTTCCATTGTTGCTAACTTGCCTCCACGGTTATTGGTATATGGTACAAAAATCTGCAGAAACTCCCAATTTTTTTCATTAAACGAAAATACTTCAAACTGGTCGGTGTCGATTTCACTTTTACATCTGCCAGTAAAATTGTAACACGTAGTAGACTTATTAAAGTTACGGTAGAATCACATCTATTATTCCAGAAGCTCTTCCTCGAACCCATCTTCGTCTCCTTCAACAGAGCCCATCTTCGTGTTTCATCTCCTTCTTCAGATTTCATCTTCTTCTCCTTCAACAGAGGCCATCTACGTCTTACATCTCCTTCAACAAAGGCCATCGTCATCTCCTTCAACAGATTTGAAGCCTCATTTCAAAACCCAAGGAGAGAGAGAGAGAGAGAGGTTCTAAAAGAGGGGAGAGAAAAAAGTTGAGAGAGGGCTTTACCTAAACTAGTGTTGGAATTAATAGGTAGTGTGCTGAAGGTGGCGGCAGGGATTGAAAGTTGAAGAAAGGGAATCATGATTCATGACCACGGTCACTACGGAAAGGCTCATCCTTGTAAATCTTGTTCCAGCAAGCCTCTCTTAGGGACTTATTATGCTGGTGTCCTCTCCATTTGATCTTCAACACAATTGTAGTCTTCTCAGAATTATCAAGTCCACTGCAAAGACGAATTATTAAGCCTCGTAGTCTTACATCTCCTTCGAACCTCTCTCCCCTGTTCTTCGAACCCATATTCCAACCTCTCTCCCCTGTCCTCTGTCGAACCCATCTCCGTAAGTTGTTTATTTGTTTATTCTACATATAAAGTTATTTATCTTGTGATATATTGTATTGGAGGAATGCAGACAATCGGCGGGAGGGAGAGAAAGAGAGTGACGGAGAGTGGGGGAGTCTGTCCCGGGGAGAGCAGGTGACGGGGTGGGGGGAGGGAGGGAGTGAAAGAGGGGAAAGAGCTGTAAAAAAAAAAAATCACCTGCGTTCGATTGTAAAATGTATTTTGCTGTAACGCCTACGCGGCACCTTGTAATTTGCGGGTGTAAAGTGAAGAGAAACACCCGACGGCTCTCCCTAATTTTACCAACCTGACTCTTCGGACCGGACCTGGTGTAAAATTTGGATTTACACCCTCCAATGAAACACAGCCACGTCAATTTATTTAACTTTGTTAATGTGAACGCAACTACAGCGGAGCAAACAGAAAACATACGGAAATCTCTGACGCCAGTCACACAACCTCGATCCCCATCACTATCAATCTCTCTCCTCTCAAAATCAAACCCAATCAATAGAAAACAGAGCAGAGCACACCAAAACTGAGGTCTCGGTATCTGATTTCCATTTCACTGTATCTTCAAAGTCATTTTTTTCAAATCCAAATTCCTAATATCTTTATCAAGTACTTCCTTTTAAAATTTGGAATGTCTTAATTTGAAAAAAAAAAATTAATAACATAGACTTCAATTTCTCAAATATCAGCATAAAAAGATCAATTTTAGGGTACGTTTAAAAGTTAAATCAAACATATCTCATCTTAATTTATTATTACAATTTTTTCAAATTTCAATATAAAATATAATAAATAATTCAATTTTTTTAAATTTTAAAATAATAATAATATTAAAAAATAATATTTTAATAATATTTTATCATTTCAACTCAATTCAACTCAACTCAATTCAACATCCAAACGTAATCTTAATACCAAAACTTCATAATCTTCAATCTTTATTTGTCTTCAAAATAAAAAAAAATAAGAAACTCGCATATATGATTTGAAGTAAGTCGATAAGGCTTCAGTCCAGGCCATTAATCTGAGAAAAAACAAATAAAGCCAAATGGGAGGTATAAAGGTATAAGAAGAAAGTCAGTCTCAAAAGAAGCTCATCCTTTCATAATCTTGATTTCAGCAAGCTGGTAGCTAGGAGGGTTCTTGCCGAGGCTGCTCCCACAGAAAACACACGTCTGTATCTTGATTTCATTGGAGGATATGCCAATTTTTCAAAGGGTCAAGAGTAAAATTCAACATAAAAGGGAAGATGAACCGTCGCTTATGATTTTGTCACTCAATAATGTATTGACTAATTTGTATCATACAACACGTGGCACAACATAATTGCTTTACAGTACATTACGGTTACTGAGTGGAGAGATCAGTTTGCATTGGGACCTGAGTTTCTGGGTTCCTTTCTTTCTGTCCTCAGACAACAGCTTATAAGCCTACCAAATGGCGGTGGTGGACCGGTGGTCTAATAATAATAATAATCTCTTTCATCTCTGGTTCTTGACTTTGCTTTCCCTCTCCCTTTTTTGGTGGTGTACGCCAAATCCAATCTTTCAAGTGGACAAAAGAAGACAATGAAAGAAAGAGTCCTGAGTTTAGCTATATATCATACCATTACTCCTCTGTATAAACAGAAAATCGTCCCCAAACTTACATAGAAACCTACCCTTAAAGACTTCCTCCATTCAATATCCTTCTTCTCTAGCAGAAACACGAATGGGGAAAGAAATTTCAGAGCTATCTCCCCTTCTCCTCCTTTTGATCTCCTCAGGTACGTAAAATCCTTCCTTAAAAACTAATATAGAGTTTGTTGCTAGTTATTTTTAGCTTTGATTTTTTGTGTATGATTTGTATACAAGAATATGCAGTGCAGTATTAACCTTTAGAACTCATTCTCTTCATCTTCTCTCTCGTCTCTCCCCCAACTCTTCATTATAGCACAACCCCTTCGAACAACTCTTGTTTTCTGACTTTGAAAAGCCGGTTCTTCATCTTCATCTGTGACCGGATTTTTTGCAAATGAGACAATGATTACTGGAGGTACCTGGTTTTTGCTGGTATTTTTCTCCATTTCTTCCTCTTCCTCGCTTTTGCCAATCTTTGAAGTTTACGGCTTTTTCTATATTGATCTTTTGGCTGCTACCCTCTCTTTTTCCTTCTTTGATGAAATCCTTTTGTGAGACACTAAGTTTGGAACCGGAGGATCTGGTTCGCCATCCAAATAGGGAAAGCGGTCCAAGCACTTCACTCGTCGAACCTGCCGGCGATTCACCGGGACATAAAGTCCTCCGTCAATCGACGAGAATTGGAACGCCAGGCTGGGGGATTTCTGATTGGCCCCGAGTGGACATGTGGAGGCCGTACGAATATCGTGCGGAAAGGGTGCACGAAATTGCCTGAATTTAGCTTTTTCGTTAGTTTAATCTTTAGAATTCATTTTCTTCATCTTCTCTCCTCTCTCTCTTCCTCTGGTGACCATCGCGAGGTGGAAGACGACTGCTGGGTGTTTCCACAAACAGATTCTCCAACTGTTTATAAGAGATAAACAACCCGCTAATAATCATTAGACACGTAAGAAAGTAGGGATATTGTACAATTCACAAACACACAGTTGATTAAAACCGAAAAGAGAAAAAGAAGTACCCACCATCTACCCTCGAACCTGTACCCCTTTGGGCCTTCCCCAGAGAAAGCCCTTCCCCTTCCCCACTTCATAGCTTAGTGAATGACGGCATAGAAAGGTTTGGTTGCTGAGCCAAAAAAGAAATGCGAATTGCGTTCTTCTGAATATTCAATATGCACAGCTGTCATTGACTTTTGGAAGCTTCTAGTCTTGGCTTGATTTTGGGTGCTGAGAAAAATGAGTAACAGGGTAGTGTTTGTAAAGTGCTTTGTTTGCTCATCTCATAAACAATGAAAATCCTCCAAGATTGTAATTTTCACCCTCTCCCATTTCTTTTCGTATTTCTCAGTTACCAAACAGAAAATAAATATTTAAATATTTTCATTTACAGTGGATATTGATCACTGTTGAAAGAGAAAATATGATTCTTATATTCTTTTTCAGCTATTTATATGCAAAACTGGCTTTCATCTGAGAAAAAGGCTTGCTTTTTGAAGCATAGTACTTTGAGGCATGCATAAATCTTGTTGAGACTAAGGTGGTATTTTAATCCATTGTTCACATTTGGGCAAAGAACAGTGGTTGCCTATGGAATCAGAAGGAGAAACTGGGGTGAGCGTCTTAAGAACTTAAGATTTAGCTTGCAGTTTGCCTATTGTTTAGCTGATCAGAAAAACGGGAGGTCGAGATCTCACTTTGGTTTGGATGAGGAAGAGGACACGAGACGGCTGTGAGTTTTTCTCTAAGGTCGACTCCGTCTGTGGCGGCTGGGGGCTCGAGCTCCGTCCTACACCTGGCTCGGGGTGCCATTAGGGATGAGTGTAGGGTCAAGATTTCAGTTACGGGTTGGGATGGAGTGGAAGATGAATACTGTGATAGAGGCAAGGGAGGGTTGGACTGTGATGAGTTGATCAGGTGTAGGCAACTCTACAATATAAAAAATAGAAGGCTAACGTGGAGGTCTGTTATTGGAGGGCTGTTTATTGTGTAACAACAGCTGGACCGGATCTCTTTTCGGTCTTTTCTTTACATTTCCCAGTATTTTTACGGTGGTTCTCACACCAATCAATTTGGTGTTTTCACTCTCTCTTGGGATAACTCATTTGTGTATTGGTTATTCCATTTCTCTCTATCTTTTCCTCTATCATATTCTGTCTGCATTTAGATGTTGAGTTGATTTAATTTGAATTGAATTCTTTATGAATAGTAATAAATTGAGATGGTAGAATGAGTTTTGTGGAGTTCACCTAACATGACTTTAAATGTATTTAGATGTTAAGATGAGTTTAGATGTATTTATAGAAAATTAAAAAAAATTATGGCTCCGACTTGTAAAGAAGTGTTAAATTGAAAAAGGTTGTAAGTCTCACATGTAAAGAGGCTTTGAGTTGAGATTAGTTTAATAATTTGAGAGTTGAGTATTTGAATGTTAGACTGAATTTAAAATTAGATTGAACTGAGTTGAATTCAAATATGTTTAACAACCAAATGATACCTGAAATTTGGATACTCTGTAGTTTGGGTACTCTATTTCCTTGAAATTTTCTGGTTTCATGGGTTTCTCAAGTTCCTCTGGGCTTCTCAAATCTGGGCTATCCGATAAAAAAAATGGACTAATATGGGCTGTCTTCAAACAAAGTTATACAAGACCTGCTGGTGTTAAGAGAGAGATTGTTTGGAGTATTTGATTTAATGAGTGAAGATTATAGACAGACTAGGAAAGATGTTGGCATGCGTAACAAGTAATGTGAGAAAATATAATTTTTATTAACAAGAGAGCACTGGATTACAATGAGTAGTCTGTTTTTTAATTTTTTTTTTACTTATGCAGAGCTGTTGCACCTACAATTGTTACATTGTTTTTCACACTTAGGCTGACAGCTATACATATTTATACTTGGAGAGAGAGTTCTAGATACATCTACTCAACGTTGAGAATATCAATAGCCCTATCTTCGAAAACTAGGAGTTCTATTGATGAATTTCAATTGAATTTTTCCTTGATGAATCAGATCTGTGATGCTTGATCTCAATGTGTTGTTCTTTTGTGAAAACCGAGATTTTTAACCATTACAATTGCTGACATGTTGTCAAAACAAACTACCGTAGGTTCTTCAATTTTTTTGCTTCAAATCTGAAAGTATTCTTCTACTATTCAAAAAATCTCACTACTATTCAAAACATTTCATCTCATCTCATCTGAATTGTCTATCTATGCAGAATTTGTTACTGCAATGTATTCGGCTTCTGCTGAAGACAAAAGACAATTGTCTTTTGCTTCTTTGAACTCCAAGCAATAACTTTTGAACCCAAACAACAAATGTAGCCTAATGTGCTTTTTCAAATTTCAAGTAATCCAACCCAAACATTGTCAGTAAAACCAACGAGTTTGTTGTCAATTTTCTTCTTGTACATTATGCCAATTTTCTTAGTGCTTTGCAAGTAGTGAAGGATTCTTTTTGCTGCTGCATAATGAAATTTACTGGGCTGATTCATGAACCTCGATATAAGACTGAAAGAATGAACAATATCTGACCTAGTGCTTGTGAGATGAATCAAGGAATCAACAAGAATTCCATATGCCTTAGCATTTGTCTCTCTGCTTCACCATTTTGTTGTAGTTTTTCATTAGGTGACATAGTTCTAGATACTGGCTTACAACCTGTCATGTGAACTTTTTTCTGCAAGTCTTCAATGTACTTTTCTTGGTAAATAAAAACTCAACTTTTGTTTGTCTTACTTGAATACCAAGAAAGTATGTCATCAATCCCAATCAGTCATATAATATTCTTTCATCATAGCTATTTTAAAATCCTCAACCATCTTCATACTTGTGCCTATAT
This sequence comes from Juglans microcarpa x Juglans regia, assembly GCF_004785595.1. NCBI lineage: Eukaryota > Viridiplantae > Streptophyta > Magnoliopsida > Fagales > Juglandaceae > Juglans > Juglans microcarpa x Juglans regia. Next base: position 7,681,234 of record NC_054609.1, read on the forward strand.
AGATGAAAATCATCAACATATAAGCAAACAACCAGAAGATCTCCAATGCCTTCATACTTGACATACAGGGATGGCTCACTTTTGCTTTTTTGAAATTCCTTTCAACAAAAATAGCTATCAATCTTGCTATTCCATGCTCTAGGAGCTTGTTTTAGGCCATATAATACCTTTCGAAGTCGGTAAACTTTGTATTCTTCACCTTTTCTCACTGAACCCTTTTGTTCTACATGTGGTCCATAAAAAATCTAAATTCATCAACACATGGTTGCTGCAACCATTATCCCAAAGCCATGTGTTTTGTGTTTCTAGTTCAGCATTCATGCAAAAGTAAAATAGCTGGTCCTCTTGATTGTCTTTCACAAAATTTACATCACTTTTTTCTTGTTTATCAAGGTACCAGCAATCTTGTTTAGAATGATTAGGAATTTTGCATTTAGTGCATCTAAAATGACATTCTTTAAATCTGTGACCAGACTTTTTGCAAATGAGACAATGATTACTGGAGGTACCTGGCTTTTGCATTTCTTCCTCTTCCTCGATTTTGCCCATCTTTGAAGCTGATATGACTTTGTATATATTGATCTTTCTTTTGGATGTTGCCCCTCTCTTTTTCCTTCTTTGATGAAATCCTTCTGTGAGATACTAAGTTTTGATTGAAATGATTGCTCCAAAGGCTAACTTGAAAATCTGCTCATTATTCATTCGTGTGCTTCAAGAGATTCCATCAACTCGAATAAGGTGAATTTTGATAAATCTTTTGATTCCTTAGCAGCTACTACTATATGATCACACTTTTGAGGCAAGCTTTTTCAACCATCTCTTTTCTTCAATGGTATCACCATATCTTCTTATTTGATTTCTATTTCAGCAACTTTTGAATGGAAATCTTTTCACTTTCTTTCATTCCCAAATTGTCAAAGTCTCTCCATGAGTTTTGAAGCTTAACGAATATGACCTTGGTTGAGCCTTGGAATTCTTTTTGTAGAATTTCTCATGCATATATTACTTTTTTTACACGAAATATTATGGGATAAAAAATAGACTTGCTTACCCATTGATGAATAATCCTTAATAAGGTAGTAGCACTTCTCTTCATATTCTCCTTATACTGCTTCTGATTTTCTTCTGTCCAAGATCTTGGGAGATGAATATTGTCCTCATTTGAGAGCTCCAGTAGTCATAGTGTTCTCCATTGAAAATAGGGACTTGCTTAGATGTATAGGCAAAGAAGATGTCTCCACAATTTGCTGTCATGGTACATTGCAGGAGAGTGTTTCTAACTTGAGGAAAAAGTATTCATGAGTGGAATAAACCTACTCTGATACCAAAATTTGTTAGCATATGCAAGCAGCGATGTGAGAAAATAGAATTTTTATTGATAACAGAGCAATGGATTACAATGAGTACTATGTTTTTCACCAATGCAGCGCTGCTGCACCGACTATTGCTACATTTCTTTTCACACATGCATAAGTTGACTGCTATACATATTTCTACTTGGAGAAAGAGAATTCTAGATGAAACTAGTCAACCTTGAGAATATCAATAGCCTTATCTTGGAATACTAGGATTTCTTTTATCCATAAATTACAAATTAACTTTCGACCAAGGATTGAGAAGTTTTACTCGTTTGTGTATTGTCAAATTGCAGCTACTATGGCTTTAGCAGCCACTTTTTCCTTCAAGAATCAATGTATCGACACAGTGTGGGCCGCAATTATCTCCCACAATGGTCCCACCCTCGGGGGCGGCGGTTTTCCCTTGGCACCGGGAAAATTGGTCATTCTCAATGCCTACCCTGGCTGGTCTGGCAGGGTCTGGGCCCGAACTGGATGCAACTTCGACTCCTGGGGCAACGGTTACTGCTCCACCGGTGATTGTGGCTCACTGAATTGCAGCGGAGTTGGCCAGCCACCTTTCACGTTAGCCGAGTTCATCACCGCATTGGAACCCACCGACAATAACGTCTACACTGTCTACTTGACCGACGGCTACAACGTTGGCATGCGCATCAATGTCACCGGCGGAACAAGTGACTGCCAGTACGCGGGCTGCATCGCCGACTTGAACTGTCCCCCGGAGTTGCAGGTGGTTAATGTCTTTGGCTCGGTGGTCGGGTGCAAGAGCGCGTGCGAGGCGTTCAACGCGGCCGAGTTTTGTTGCTCCGACGACTACTCGACGCCACAAACTTGCTCGCGGACTCAGTACTCAGAGATGTTCAAGAAAGCGTGTCCGAACGCGTATAGCTACCCTTACGATGATGTTTCAAGCCGTTTCACGTGCTCTGGGTCGAATATCTTGATAACGTTTTGTCCAAAAGAGTTGTGATCATGATTCCAGATTACAGGGACGTTATCTTCTTCGTTTATGGTTTTGTTATTGGGTTTGGTATAATTGGATGGAAAAATAATTTATTGTAAGAATATGGTGATGTCTTTTCTTTTCTTTTCTTTTTTCTTGGTTTTCAAGAGCATTTCCCCCACCTTCAATACTAGTAAGATTCTGTTATCGGATGTATTTCCCCCACCTTCCCTCTATTAATTTCTTGAAAAGATACATTTTCTCATTTGATAGGCCTTCTACCCTCTGTTTGTTAACAAAGCTATCTATTAAATAAACTCGTATAAGATAAGATGTAAACAAGTTTGTATAAAACTTGCCTAAACTCATTAGCTCCCTCAAAAACACATATTATTTATGGCATATATAGCTCACCAGATATGGCATACGTAGTAGCTATGATGAATACATATATGATATATGTATGAATGGTTAAACAAGATCTGTACTAGCTTTGATGAATGCGAGTTCCGGCTACTTTTTACTAAAGCTACCTACTTTTTACAGACATTCCTTTCCAGGAACATTGCTGTGATAGAAAATACTCAGCATCCGATCAAGTAATGAGAGTTTCATTTCACTGGACCCTGTGCACTGCCCCTCAGTTTCCTCCCCACTGCAGCACTGCTGAATGATGTCTGGTCTAAGCAGTCAAGTAGAGCTCCACACGCTAAATTATACGACTGACATGCTGAATGGCAGACCCGAAGCCTCTTGTCACCATCCTTGTCGCACTTCTGGATTGAGATCCGGTGAATCAGGCCAATCTTGTTTCGGCTTCATTTATTTTTAAAGATAAAATAATATGAGATAAAATTTTTTGAAATATGTGTAAATAATATTGAGGTATATTGAGTATAAATAAGATAAGATGAAATAAGATGAGGTGTGTTTATTTATAGAAATAAATGAGATTAGTTTGACTTTTTTATAAGTATAATTTATAGTGGTGGGACCTACAAATAATTATATTAATTTTTTATAGAAAGTAATTGCAGAAAACTGTTGAAGCCCGTGCATGAGGGTAACAACCAATTTCAGAAAACATTTTCGGCGTTTTCCTTGGCGTTTATGTGAAACGTTTTGCCTTTTCTTTTCTTGCTTCTTTTATTTATCAATTATGTATAATTATTTTTTCTTTTTATCAAATATTTTGCAACCCATTATAAATATTTGTTAAGAAAAAAACAACCTCATTTAAAAATATATTCCTAAAATATGAAGTAAAAATAAATAAATAAATAAATAATTGAATCCAAAATTTCAGTTCATCTACCATTTCTCACTAAATAAATCATCAAATAGTTTCAAGATGAAATATTGAGCAATACGCAGCGACAATCAAAACACGTTTAAATTTTTGGAATATATAAAATACATCAGTTGTCCAAAATAAGGGCATACACCATCCCAATAATAAAATATTGTATTAAATACACGCTGATTTTTAAATAATATCATCAGTGGTCTCTCCTAGCTTCCTACATAGAAATGACAATCTTAATCGCTGTCATACCGTAGCTTGCTTCAGTCATCATGTCTACATTATGAGATGAGGACGCCCTGTCACCAACCGCAAGCTCAATAACTGGTAGCTACATCCTACTCCACTTTCGAAATATCCAGTCAATGGGGGTGATCGTTCTGTAAAACACACAACTCGTTTTAATAATGAGTCATTGCCATCCAACCGAATATGCAAGCAGTATCTTGAGAATTTTTTGTGGTAATTTTTGTTTGTTGAAAATAAAATCACAGCAAAAAACTTTTAATTGCAGAAATTTTTACATTGTCGCAATTTTTTTTATCAAGTTTTAAAAATGGGGAGATTTTTTTCACTTTTTGTGACTAAGAAATTTGCTGCAAATAATAAATTGGTCTTTTTCAGCATTTTACTGTTTGCGATGGAAGTATTCGCCCCAAAAATTAAAAACCTTGTTGCGGCGGTTCATTATTCGATAGAATTGTGAAAGTGGCCTTTTGCAACCATTTTTTAATTTTAAAAATCTCTTTTTGCCGGCGACATTAAATCGCCATAAAAGGTAGCATTCAAATTAAATGAGAAATCTAGGGCTCGCGCGGTCTCCTTCGATTTTCCCTCCCCTCTGCCTGATATCTCCCTCTCTCTCATCCGTTGTTTCGCAAACTCCCACCCCCCCGGCCTGGACGGCTCTCTTCCACTCTCTGTCTTCCTCTCCGTCTCTCTCTCTCTCACTCACGATGTCTGCATCTTTCCTCTGTGCTCGGTGCCATGGAGCCTTTAAAGTCTCAGTGTAAGTACACAACGCCGATGGGATGGAGTGGTTCTGCTCCGCCACCTCTACGCCTCCTCGGTCCTGCTCCGCCAACACAACCACCTTGCTCTTCGTCCTCGTCGGTAGGTCATCTCTCTCCTCCACCGTCTCTCTCTCTCTCTTTCTCTCTCATCTCTCTATTTTGTGCTGCAAGAGTGATTATTGTGTGTCTTTGTTGTCTATGGTTGTGGCTTAGAGTTGTGAGGTGCTTTGTGATGGAGGTAATTAGAACTGGATTGCGACTTTAGTGGATCTGGGTTATGAACATGAAGTTAGGATTTTGTTTCAATTTTTGTGTGAATGATGTCGGTGTTATACTAGCAGCTCTAGGGTTTTGTTTGCTTATGGATTTTTTTGGGTTTGAGAAGATTTTACTTTGCAATTGTCCTATTCAGTTTTTCTTTAGTTTAGCGTATTGGGTTTGTTAAATTTGCATATTGTCGTGGAATAGGGATTTATATGTTTTTGCATGTTTGGTGAGAGCTCAAATTTTGTGCTGCATTCAGCAGGTTGAAACTTACATTTACCGAAAACATTGAATAACCGAGACCATATTCTTCAGTTTTATTGCTGAAACATCTAGACCATGGCAAAATTCTATTTAATTTTTCCTTTGGATACGTATTCTATTTGATGTGTCTCTGTGTTGAATTCTTGTGGATTATTCATAGCTGTCCAGAGTTTGTTTAGCCAAAAAGAAATAAGTTCACGAAGAGTAATGCAGGCCAAGGAAAGAAAAGAAATAGATTGGATGTGACTAATTAAGGTAGTTGTGCGTACATATCTCTTTCAAACTATGGGTTCAGCGTGGTCATAGATGTTCCTTTCTTGGGGTATGAGTAAAGGCCTTGTTGTTATGGGAGTTCTGTTTCTACATTTAGTCATAAAGACGAATATACGCTCAGCATGCTCGGCAACAAAACACTGATAGAAAAGTGATGGTTTCTCTTTTGATTTGTTTCTTCTGTACGGCTATCTCATCAGGAATTAGTGGAAGTTTATGATTAGAGCATGGGATCTTTTGCTTGCTCATATCAGCGTGTATTGAGTAAAGTGATGGGTGGTATCTCGGTTAGACATTGTAAATTGGCCTCTCTCCAGTTTAATAGCCTTTTCATCATTCAATCATTCCCCAACTTGTTTTTTCTTTAAGGCATTAGAGCGGGTGCTCCTCTAGGATCGCTTTCTAAACCTTGCTTAATTCTCCATTGTTGTTGTAAGGAACCTTAGGTCTCCATTGTTTGTGTGCCTCTTACCATTCTAGCTTAGATTTTGCAATGGCCGGTGAGGCTTGGATGCATTGTATTAGAACCTTATACTTCATTGTTGCCATCGATGGCTGCAGTTATGCGCTGCACGGATGTCATGAATGTCAGTCCTGTTTATGGTGGTGACGTAGGGCTTGTAAATTCTGAGGGACAAGTCTCCTGAGTTCTAATGCAATTACCATTGCTTTCTACAATATATTGTATTATTTTTACTCAAGGCCAAAGCTTGTCCTTGTGATCTGCATATTTTTTAAGAATCCATTTTTCCGTGTGAGGAAGCACCAAATATGGCTGTCCTTAGTCCGACAAAAGCCAGTTCGTTGTTTCGATATAGAATTCACCACCCCTTTCGCTGGGGTTCTTTTCATATGTCTGGTTGGAGAATACAAACATATTAGTGACAGTCTTCTCCATTCCCATGTGAATATGGTCTAACACTGACAATGTATTTGCCAAACTTGAATTTGTAGTTGGTGTAGGAAATGGATAGAAGTTTTGGCTTCCCTCAACTGTTGGCATTGGGTTTTCAAAAAATAATTTTGATTCATATGGGGATGCACTTGCCCTCGCATATGTTTACATCATATATTTCCTTTCTTAATCATGTTTTGGTGTCATGTTGTAGTTAAATTTATAATTTCTTATCCTTTGGGATTCAGGATCTGAAATGGTATGCAAAGCGGCTGAGAATAGATGAAGATGGAGATGTAGCAGATGAATTCCTTGAAGAGGTCCTGCTGGAGACGTCAACTAACATAGAAGATCATCAAAGTCCATTTCCAAAGTTTGAAGTGAAGTATAGCTCAAGGCCGGCTAAAGTGAAGAACCTGGTCATGTCACCTGATGGGAGAATTCAGTGTGTGGAACACCAAGGCAGATTACAGTGGGTATGAAGTGCATTTACAGAGGCTTTTCTGCATCCAAACTATACAATTGCTAGCGTAATTTATTACCAATTCTTTTAATCATTGGTTTTTTTTTCCCTCCTCCTTGTTTGTGAATACGTAACTATTGGACTGAGATAATTTTTTCCTTCACCTTTATGGCCATCTTGATGGGTCCTTGAAATTTTTTTTTTGGAATTTTGTATTCTATAGGTTGTAATTGTATTGTGTACATGATAATGTGGGGTCATGTGTTATTTATGCATTTGTTAAGCTACATAATTTCTAAACTTTATGCATTGTTGGAGACTGCAATAGTTGAAAGTTCAATTAAAATCTGATTTCTCTAGTGCTCTAGCTGGGAATAATGATGTAAATGTTTTTTCCCAAAACATGTTGAGATATTTTCCTTGAATATGTTGATGGTCAATCACATGTTGGTTCATAAGTTTGGTTCGACATGCCAATCCTTCTGTTTTTTTGCTCACTTGCATCTATTTATGTATCAAAGTACATTTTTACAAAGTTTGGATTTTGCCCTTTATTTTTCTAGTTGGTAAACCAATATCATGTCCATGTGCATTGGATCAATTCTAGTCCATACGCAATGGGAATGTGGTCACTTCCCTTCAGGTCCTATATGAGATGTCATGTGCCTCAATATTTTGGTTTTAGGTTTTTTATTCTTAAGCATATACTATAGTCGTTTTATTTGAGTTAAGGAGATCATAATATGATCATATTAGTAGTTTGGATCTTTTTTGAGTATGTAAAAAGAACTATAAACCAATCCGTAGTGTAAGGTAAAATTCTGTTGGCGGTCATTTATTTTTTTTTTTTAATTTTGTGAAAACCATTTTCCGGTGAGTAAAAATTGCCAGAATTTTTTTTTTCAAAAATATAAATTATTTGCGGTGATACATTACTGCCACAAAACTATATTCCAGCAATAATAACTCGAAATACAGTATTTCTGATGATAAATAAATATAGTTGCAAATATTTTTTGCGGTGCTAGAACATCGTTGCAAATACTTTTTTGCGTCGATTGTTATAGTATTTGCAATGATTGTAATTTGCCGCAAATACACTTCCCAGCGATTTAATTAGATTGACGTTGTAATAGATCTTCTTATTCGTGGCAATTCATTAAATATTAACAATGACTGTAATTTGCCGCAAAAAGTCTTTCCAGCGAAAAAAAATCTGGGTATTTGCGACGACTGTAATTTGCTGCAAATTCTAAATAAAATCCAGGTATTTGCGGCAATTAAAAATAGGGGCTTTTTGCAGCGATTTTTTTAGTTCGTTGGTTTAACTTATAAGTGAGTAAACAATTGCGACGAACATTCGGCGCAGTAAAAATCGTTGGAAAGATGATTTTCGGCAATTCTTGGGGTTATTTCTGGCAATTCTTGGTATTGGAAAAGATAATATTTCTTGTAGTGTCATTTAAAAAATATATTCCTAAAGTATGAAGTATAAATAAATAAATAAATAATTGAATTCAAAATTCCAGTTCATCTACCATTTCTCATTAAATAAATAATCAAATAGTTTCATGATGAAATATTGAGCAATCCACATGGACAATCGTAACACGTTTAAATTTTTGGAATGTATAAGATACATCAGTTATCCAAAATAAGGGAGTACACCATTTCAATAATAAAATATTGTATTAAATACACGCTGATTTTTAAATAACATCATCAATGACCACCCTAAGTTTCCAACATAGAAATGACAATCTCATTTCTAATCGCAGTCATACCGAGGCTTACTTCAGTTATCATGTCTACATTACAAGATGAGGATGCCCCGTCACCAACTGCAGGTTCAATAACTAGTAGCCGCATCCTACTCCACTTCCGAAATATCCAGTCAATCGAGGTGGCCGTTCTAATAAAGTTGTGAAGCACACAATTCGCTGTAATAATGAGTCATTGTCGTCCAACCGAATATGCAAGCATTATCTTGAGAATTTTATACCGTTCTTTTATAACACCAAAAGTTCGTTCTATAATATTACGAATCGTTGAGTGGCCGTAATTGAAATAATCTTTATACTCCTGAAATTGCCGCTGGTTGTGACGATTACTCATATGATATTGTTCTCTTGGATAGGGGGCAGCAATCCTGTGGTGCATGGGTAAGCTGAATCCACAAGATAATACTGACCTGAGAGTCCATTTAAATTCAAAGCACACAGTTCAATTAATATAACGGAAAAAACAAATCAGTTCCAACTTTAAAATATTTGAAAAAGTTCCCAAAAAAAAAAAAAGATGTTTGCCCTCGTTTGGCCATAGAAAACGGGTACATGTATCACTGCACGCATGGTGGAAGACACGGGCGTCATGCATGAATCCCTCCCATCCAATATATATTAAAGATAAACTTCATATCAAAGTCAACTATGGCCAACGCATTCTGGGCTACTCGCCCCAATCTATTTCAATATGTCTCACGCAACTCAGCTGAGACGATAACTGGTATCATGGTACCATCCATCGCACCAATGCATCCCTATCAAGTCAGAAATAAATCCGTCAATAAACAACTACCTTTTAGATAAAGTGATTGTTACATTTTATTTTGTAAAGGAAGTTTAAATTTTATTTCTTACCATAAACCAAGAATAATTGCGGCGGTTGCTTGAGATATAAGGGTGCACGCTGTCCTTGTGTGTTGGCACAATCAAATGTCTCCCAACATCACATAATGCGTTAATCATCTGTCTGACGTTTTTATTAATTATTTGTGTCGAATGTTGAAACCTGTCCCCAACAAGTCGCTTGCCTTTTACATAGCTCATAAGAAGGCAAAACATAGCGATAGATTCCTCCACCGTCACTTCTCTTCTAGAATCATGTAACAAGTGATTGTTACATAACAATGTGCATAAGGCGCGAACTGTAGGTACTTCCATGCCAAACATATCCCTACTGTTATCTGGATGACCATTTAAAATTCCTATAATATATTCATGCTCGTGGAGGCCTATATTATGTTGTGGCAATTCCTTCTCCGTTAGCGGGACAATATCCTAATTACGTTGATGATATCCATTACTTCGACCGGATCATCAGTATCACTCCCTTCAGTCCAAAGATTGTTATCATCCATTCTCTAACACGGGAAGATGAACTATACTAAGAACTCAAGGAAACCAAACACTGTAAGATGAACTAATGAAACTCTTCAAACCCAAACTCTACAGCATCAGATGTAACAATTTCATTTCATTCAGGCAACCTATCAAAGGCCGATAGCTGTAGCACCTGCTTCCAACATCATCTCCACCTCTTTCTTGGTGAAGTCTGAAGCATTAAAAAATGAAGCAGGGTTCTAGGATTAATAACAACTAATCATTAGAGATGTTTAGGTACTTGAAGCTAGAGGTAAAGCCTATGAGCAGAATAAAAGCAAGGCACCAAGTGTCAACCTGACCAGCTTAGTGGTATTGCCCACAAAATGGATATAATCTTTGAGTTCAAGCCGGTATAGGAGCCATATCTGCAGGATGCAATACTTCTTGATTGAAAATGAAGATTTAGCTCGAAATAGAGGTGGTCTGGACTGTTGTAAAGATTGTCTTTACTTGGATCTTGGAAAAAGAAAAAAAGAAGGTGTCATTAATGCATTCGTGTCTGATTGTGGGTATTAGAAAGAGATGCTTTGATTATCATAAAGCTCAAATCTTCTTAATAGTATGCCAAAGTCATAACCCTGATGAAGCTTGGCATCTTTAACCTTCCATTATTATATTTTAAGCACTCCCTCTATGAAAACACTGGTATGATTTTGTTGTTACTTGTTCATAATGACAACCAATTAATAATTGTTCTCTCTATCAAAAAATGCAAATGGAAACCCAAAAAGAAACAATAAGCATCCAAAGATGAGTCACAAATGGAGATACAAAGACCGAATCTTGTCAATCCACAGCTCCAAATCTTATAATTATGCAGTAAGTTTATCATCAGCAAACCATCTTCCTGCTATGATAACAATGTGAATAGTTGATTGGCCTATTGAAAAAGACTCCCCCAAAGAGAATGGGATGAGATATGCTGAGAAAATGAGTGATTGATCAAGAAGTAGTTGTCTACTACCCTGTCTTTTTGTTTGGTCCAAAGATCAAAAAGGTTTCGTGTTCGTATATCGAAAACTCCATGTTCATTGTTATAAAGAAGCTCCTTATACTAATGATGCTGTAAAACTATACTTTGAAAAGAAGCTCATTTTTTTTAAGCTTGTGCGCGCATGAATGCTATATGATTATTATTTAGACTAGCTTTATGCTTTATTTTATTTTGATCAAATTGTCCATGTAGCAGACAGGAGAGAACCTTATGTCAAGGAAGATGAAACTTTTGATTCGGGAAAAAGAAGACGAATAATAATAAACTTTGAAGCCTTTTCCTTTGGAGGGACACCACTTAGGCAGACATCTAACAGCTACCAGTTTACAAACACAACGAAAAAGATTAAGCCCCCCCCCCCCCCCCCCCCCCCCCCCCCCCCCCCCCCCCACAAAAAAAAAAAAAAAACCATACCTACTTTTTACAGACATTCCTTTCTAGGAACTATTGTTGAGATAGAAAATACTCAGCATCCGATCAAGCAATGAGAGTTTCATTTCACTGGACCCTGTGCACTACCCCTCAGTTTCCTCCCCACTACAACACTGTTGAACAATGTCTGGTCTAAGCAGTCAAGTGATGCTCCACATGCTAAATTATACAACTGACATGCTGAATGGCAAACCCGAAGCCTGTTGTCACCATCCTTGTCGCACTTCTGGATTGAAATCTGGTGATTCAGGCCAATCTTGTTTAGTCAAACAGATAGTATTCAAATGGCCCAAAAACTAGTATATTTGACACCATATCAAGTCTTAATGGCAAGTAAATGGTACCACACGAGGAACAGAAATATCTCATACAAATCATATTTATTAAATTACAAACCATGAAAACCCGAACCCTCCTAAACAAGCCACTAGCCATTCATGGTGCAATTCTAAATTGCATTGTGCATCACAGAAGCATCTACAAAGCAGATGTGTTGAGGGTTCCTGTGGGCAGAGCTAAACATAAAGGTGACAGGATCTTTTATGTTGAAATCTGAGATATTCTCAAAAGAAGGTAAAAAAATTAGGGCAATACAAAAATGGACCCAACCGACTCCAACTGGCCGTTTCGGTCAGCTGGCGGTACAATTTCTTCAAAACCAACGTGGGTCGGTTCAGTAGCGGTTTGACCGTGTTAAACCGATGAACCAGCCGACCCCATACGTATATATATTTTTTAAATTATACCTATCTAATATGACGTTGTTTCACTTAAATGAGTGAAATGGCATCGTTTAAGTTCTATAGTTAAATAAAAAACTAAATGAACCCGTTTCTTCCTAGGGTTTAAACAGCCCCATGCTTCCCTCTTCTTCTTCTCGACTTCACTAGCTCACTTTGCAGTCTCCACTCTCCAGCCCTCCACCTCCAGCTTTCCCACTCCAGCCTCCACCTCCAGTTTCAGTCTCCGGCAAATGGCGCAACCCTGGTGTTTATAATCTCACTCCAGGAATATTGCTGAAATACTAAATACTCAGCATCCGATCAAGTAATGAGAATTTCATTTCACTGGACCCTGTGCACTGCCCCTCAGTTTCCCCATCACTGCTGATGAGCTCATGGTATGCAGGGCATATCAATTCACCTATAAACAAACATTAATCTAGTCAAAGAAAATAGCGCGTACATATAAATTTTACAACATAAGTCACCATAGCTGGGGCCTGTCCAACCATGATGTCGAAAATTTAATGAAGTTTTATGGAATTAATGCCTAAACCATCAACAAACAGTTTAGTTGTCACCCTTCAATTACTCTAGAGACCCATGCTTAAATCCAGCTCTACAGTCTTTACACAGATATCATTTTATCTTAATAACACATCACATTGTAAAGGTATAAATGATCATGTGCAACTTCAATATAAACTTCAATGTTGTTGTCATAGACGAAGCTAGCAATTCTATATATTTTTGTTGGGTCTATTAGAAATCACCATAAGTGTGCATTACATCAAAGCTACCTAATTTATCTTGGGTGGTCATTTGAAGCTTATCGCTAGATGACTCTTTTAGTCTTTATTTTTGTGTTTTCGGACGCCCATTTATTTTTAATATATTTATTTTATAATAAATTACGTGATGCCACGTCAAGAGGGTCAGCCATCTAAACGATAAGCTTCATATGGCCTGGTAGTAGAATTCTTTAGAGAATGGGCTACTTGCATCAAACTAAGGACATAAGAATGCTGGAATCCTGGATACATTTACAATGTTTAGATTATAGAAAACAAAAGGTTTCCGCCAGGTCGGAAAATAATTGATTCAGAGATGTTATTGTTCATGATACTGTTCGGTTCTGAGCCCACCCATGATTTGAGTACTGCTATAGGACCCGAATTCGGGATCCAAAAAGTGTCCTGAATAGTATAATTTTTTTTGTTCTTTTTTTCTTTTTTTTTCATGTATTTTTTTAATCATCATAAACATTTTTTAAAAAAATAAAAAATTCACAACATCATTAAAAAATATTTTCTTAATCATTCGGTAAAAAAAAAAAAAAAAATCTCATTCGGGACATTTTTTGAGTCCTGAATTCGGAATGTTATTGTTCATGATAGTGTTGGATTCTGATCCCACCCATGATTTTAAGTTATAGTAGAATCATTCAAAGCCCACCCATTCGCATAGTAAAAGAATCACTTCAGCTTGTATATGTAGTTTTTTAGTTCACTCCAAGCTGCAATGTGTTTTTTTTTTTTTAGTAATAAAGCACCATTTAGATAGCGAAAATCGTCTCATCTCATTATAATAATTGTTCAAATTCTCATATAAAATATAATAAATTATTCAACTTTTTAAAATAATAATAATATTAAAAAATAATTTTTTAACAATATTTTATTTAACTTTCATCTAAAATTATCTCATCTCATCTTATCTCACTATTCAAAAGGTATATCAGTCTTAAGTCTGATGCATTTTTAAAAAAAAAAAAAATAGTAAGACTACTATTAAACTTTGGAAAATGCTACCCTACCGCTTGCATTTGCCTGCTCCAACTGACCGCCTTATGTGGACAGCGACGTGTATCACCTGATGTGGCATGTGAGGACAAAAACAAAAAAACACATTCACTTCCCGCGTGTTTTACTTCTTTTGTGTGTAAAGAACAGAACCACGAGACCCATCTGCATCCACCTGCCCCCACCCTCACGGCGCCGACCACCATACTCGACCCATCTCCGGCGAGATCTGGGTCCACACAGAAACTCCACCACCGATTCGACTTCACAATATCGACGCCCCCCGTTCGGATTCACCTCCCTCACTTCATCTCTATTAGGTAGTTGCTAGTTCTTCATCTCTGTTTTTGCTTGTATTTTTGGCTTATAGTGAACTTGGTGATGCTTCTCTCACATGTGAAAATATGAGCTTTCTTTTTTTTCATTGTATAAAACCATGTTCTTTCATTCACAAACCTCATTCCTTCTTTTTATAAACCCTCTTACAGAAATGTTAGCATTTGGATTTTTTCATTGGATTAATTTCATTCATTGCCCCTTAGATTAGTTTCAACACCTCTTTCAAAAGTTGGGTAAGCATTGTCGTATATATTCGTTCAGTTTTGGAGTCATAAGTTGAGGCTGTTGAGCATTTTTCATCAATTGTAACCGTAGTCTGATGTTTGGTTTTCGATAAAGCGAAGAGCATACATGGATATTGGATTTTTGGATCATTCGAGGTAGGTGTTTTGTTTTCTCATCTTGTGGGGAAATTGTTTTGCTTTCTCATTTAGTGTTTCAACTGCTTTTTATTGGTTGATTTAGTTTGGCCATTTTTTTCTTTGCTTTGCCTTACTAATTCAATGTCACGTTAAAACACGATATGCCCAGATATTGTTGCTTTTCCTTCTCAACAGTTGTCTCAGCAAACAAAAAGATGTAACATTGCATTTATGAGTTTCCACCAACAGATGAATAAACCACAAAAAATCGGCTTGGTTAGGGAGAAAGAATGAAGTAAAATTTAATATATTTTTTTTTAAAAAAATCTGCTTGGTCGATTCCAAGGCCAGGCTGATTGTGTAATTACCTTTTATGTGAGGTCAGCTTTAAAGTCTTCTCAGCAACCTTACGCACAATATGTCATAATACTATGACACCATACAAGAAAATAGGAGGGGCCTTTAATCTTGGGCACTTTAGGCATTATCTTAATTTATTTATTTACATGTTACATTTTAATTTCAAGTAATCATGGTCTTGGATATGAGGAAACTCCTATCTAAACACTTTATTCTTTTTATAAGCTCAATTTCCAGTGCCTCCATTTTTTTTTCACATGATCAGATGCTACTCTATATATATAGTATGTTGCTGTTATTTTTTTTTTTTTTTTTGTCGGGTTTAAATAGACTGTTGAATGTGATAATGAATTTTTTTTATAATTTTCTCATGTCAATAATATGAAGAAAATAAAATGATATGCTAATTCAATTATCGGATGCTAATTGTAGGTTCTCCAAGGCTGAGTTGATATGGCTTCCTTCGTAGAGTTATCGGATAATGAGTATGATGAAGTAGGGGTTGATGATGGGCCTGATAATGACGATGGTGTCGAAGAACCCAAGGTTGATGATGGTGTCGAAGAACCTAAGGTTGGAATGACATTTTCTAGCGAGGAAGAAATCCGGTCTTACTATATGAAGTATGCTAAGCATAAAGGGTTCGAGGTACGTAGAAAGAATTCTAGACAAAGAGACGATGGGAAGGTTAGATGGTTTACATTGGTATGTGCGCGATAAGGCACAACAAAGAGTCAGGCTTCCAATGTCCTTAAGCCAAGATAAACGGAGAGGATAGGGTGTAGAGCAAGAGTTAATGCGGTTTTGAATGAAGACGGTGGATACACATTGTCTTGTGTAATCTTGGATCACACACATGTATGTAGTCCGAGGAAAGCAAGACACTTTAGATGTTTTAAGAAGGTAGATGCCCGTGTGGCGAAGAGGCTTGAAATAAATGATGAGGCTGGAATACGTACATTAAAGACTTTCAAAAGTGTAGTTGTTGAAGCAGGGGGTATGAGAATGTGCCATTTGGGGAAAAGGAATGTCGAAACTATATTGACAAAACACGACAACTTCGCCTCAGAGTTGGAGGTGTTGAAGCTCTAATGAACTACTTCCAAGATATGCAGAAAAAAAATCTAGACTTTTTTTATGCGATCGATGTGGGCCCTGACATGAGGTTAAAGAATGTATTTTGGGCAGACGCCAGAAGTAGAGCTGCGTATCAATCATTCAGGGATGTGATCACATTTGATACAACATATCTGACCAATGCTTATAAAATGCCTTTTACGCCGTTTGTGGGTGTAAACCATCATGGTCAGTCAATTCTATTTGGGTGTGGATTGAAATCTAATGAGGACGCACATACTTTTGAGTGGTTGTTTGAGTCATGGTTGAAGTGTATGAATGACCGACCACCAAATGCAATCATTACAGACCAAGATAAGGCAATGCAACTTGCAATTGCGAGGGTGTTTCCATTGTCTAGGCATCGCTTTTGCTTGTGGCATATCATGAAGAAGCTTCCTGAGAAGTTTGGGTCGCATTCTAGATATGATGAGATCAAGAGTACTCTACACAAATATGTGTATGACTCGTTAAGCAAAAATGAGTTTGAAAAACAATGGTGCGAATTGCTTGACACCTATGATCTTCGCGATAATGCTTGATTGGGATCTCTTTATGCTGATAGGTGATTTTGGGTGCCGACATTCGTTAAAAACACCTTTTGAGAGATTCAAGCGCAACATGTGCGATTGAATCTCTCAAATCAGGATGATCTATATCAAGCCTAGATAGTGGCAGCTATGATGGTGTTGTATTTATGAAAATTTATTTGTGCAGGTGCTTTTTGTGTAGAAAGTGTTTTGAAAACTTATTGTTGGGCATTTGTTGTAAATGAAGTGTTTTTTGTATTTATACTCCTATCTTTTATGTTCTTTGAAGTCCATAGCTATTGTTGTTGTATTTAGGAGGTGCTTTTGTAATGCAGGTGGTGCTTTTGTAATGCAAGTGAGGACGAAGTCCATAGCTTTTGTAATGCATGTGTAGAATGAAGCAACTGTTGTTGACTAATTTAATCCAGTTGTATTTATGTTTTGAACCCTTTGTTGTTGACTCATTTTATGAAGTGTTGTAAAAAATAGTTGTGCTGCAAAGTTTGCCTCTAGTGTGTCCATGAATGCCTACAAGAATGCAGCAGATTTTTAAAAGTAATCTGCTCATATGTTCCTGAATGGAGCACATATGTTTGGTTATTAATGCAGCAGATTTTTAGCAACAGATTTTTAAAAGAATGCAGCAGATTTTTAAAAGCAATCTGTTCATATGTTCATGAATGCAGCACATAAGTTTGGTTATTAATGCAGCAGATTTTTAAAAGAATGCAGCAGATTTTTAAAAGTAATCTATTCATATGGTTCACGAATGCAGCACATATGTTTGGTTATTAATGCAGTAGATTTTTAAAATAATGCAGCACCTATGTTCATGAATATCCAGCTGCCATCACCTTCGAAACCCTGTTAATAATGTCTCTGTGCATAGGTATAGATCAGATAAAAAGGAGATCGAATATCCCAACTCCAAGACTAGATACTAATGATCTTTGTTACATTTTTTCTCTTGTAGCAGATTTTTAAATTTGCTTTTGCTGCTGCACCAATTTTTCTTTTTTTTTGCCACTAGCTTGATAAACTCATCGTCTCTCAAAACTGTCGAGGGAGAGTTTTCATTCCAGATTGATGAAGTCTCAACAAATACAAAGAGTTTCCACAAAATACAAGTTTTCTCTTTTACTAAAAGCAAACACTTAAAATACAAGTTTTGTATTCAAAGTCTCAACAAATCCAAAGAGTTTTCACAAAATACAAAGAGCTTCCACATACATGAGAATATTCAAAGTCTCAACAAATACAAAGAGCTTCCACATACAAATAGATTTTCCAAGTTGTTGACTTCTATTACAACATTAACATTTTCCTTTGAACCAACCACAAGTGGATATAAATAACCCAAAAAAGAAAAACCAAGACAATGAAATTGTTAGAACATAGGTAGCCTTCTCCAGTTACCTCTTGTGCCTCTTGGCCTCAATTTCTAGTTGATGTCACGATATTTGGCTATCCATTGTTGCTTGGATCTTTTTAACTTCAACTTTTAATCTATCAATTGAGTGCAGTAATCGTTTGATAGTCTTTTGGCAATATGATAGTATTTCAGGGTCATAACATCATAAGTATCCACAAGACTTCCCAGACTGCAAAAATCAATTCTCACTTAGATTTCGATAAACAAGACTATTAACTAGAATGAGAGACGAGGGCAAGAAGAGAAAATTTCACCTGGTTCAGATTTTTGC
The DNA here is from genome assembly GCF_004785595.1 of Juglans microcarpa x Juglans regia. Taxonomy (NCBI): domain Eukaryota; kingdom Viridiplantae; phylum Streptophyta; class Magnoliopsida; order Fagales; family Juglandaceae; genus Juglans; species Juglans microcarpa x Juglans regia. Next base: position 7,699,534 of record NC_054609.1, read on the forward strand.
ATCCAAAAAACCGCCGCCCCTAAGAATTTCACCTGGTTCAGAAGAGAAAACTGTATTTGTTTGTTTTCTCATACAAAGGCACACTAAGAATTAAAAGCTAGCTTCCATTTTCCATTTTTTTTTTAAATGATTAACTTTTATTATGCCAAATCAATAAAATCTAGCATAATACATTTGTAACTACAACCTGATGGTTTTTATATAGAGAGGTCTTTTTTGTTTTCTTAAACAGCTTTTTCTAGCAATATCATGCAATTCCAGAGTTTGAAAGCTCTAACAAAAACTTGCAGTAGAAATAAAGTATATAGGATTACTTGGTTCCATAGTTAGACAAAAATAGCATCGTTTGGCAATGAATTACAAAACCTAACTACAAATATAAAATATCAAATGGTAATGCCATGCAGATGCAGTGAGTGTGCACGTGCAATGATTGGATGCAATACAAAGCAATGCAATACAATACAATACAATACAATACAATGCAATTCAATCAGTAAAGCTGCATATTGCTTATCCTTGACATAGAAGCTATAATTTTTAAGATTATTATTGCAAGTATTTGAAATTTCACAAGACCTAAAAAGGAAAATTATATAGAAATCTTACACAAAATACTACAACTAACAGTCATTCAAGCTAAATCTAGACTACAAAAAGTGAACAAACCGAACCCCCTAAGAAGCATGAAAAGGATTCAAACTCCCATTATGTGAGAATCCAAGAACATATTTCCTGAAACTACAGACTATAAATAGATACCTCCAGAGACTGTCATAACTTAAACTAACTTAGGGGACACTTCTCTATCTAGTCCCATCACCAAAAGGGAACTAAAAGCTTTTTTTTTTCTACCACTTTAACCGACCCTTTGATCCATAAGGAAAAAAGTGAACCTAGCCCAGAAAAATATGAAGGAAAAAAAATGTTCAGTATCTAATTAATAAACAAGTCCAAATAAATGGGTTCCCTGGATCTGAGGCAATCCATTTAAGTTTCTCTCTGCTTCGTTATTTTCATGGTTGAACAAAGCCATTCATATTCAATGAATCTGAGCAGAAATAGTCAAGCAAAACCAAGTCACCTTCGGATGTTTCTTATCATTCTCAACTCCAGAGATTACCCATCACAAAACATCTCAAAACACTCTCAAAGAACTTCTGGAAAAAATTGTGTTTCTAAAGCATTAGCAATTCTTTTTAACAACTAAGAGCATTGGTAATGGACTAGTCAAATGTCAATGCAAGTCCAAACTTTAGCTAGATGTGAGAAAAAGCCTCCATATTAAACTAGCTAATGGTCCAAAGCTTAAGACTTGATGAATAGTAAATTTTAAGTCCTCTCCAAACATGGCTAGCTACTATTCACAATAAAAAGTAATATTTTATTATTTCATCACTTCTCTCTCTTTGAATGGTAAAACATGCATGACATGCACATTATTTCTACTAATTGATAGAGTAGATACATTATTTTTACAAAGCATGAAGATCTAAAAAATATATGAATTGTATTTGTTGTAAAAAAAATAAAAAAATATATTATATTATTATTTTAACTTTAAGATAGCTAGTCCAATGTAAACTCATTTAGTAAAAAATTGATACTATAGCTAAAAATTAAAATTCTAACTAAATTTTGACTTCGCAATAGCCAGGCCGGCCAATGCTCTAAGAAAACAGAGCAAGGCAAGAAGTCTCAATAAAAATGTGATGTTAGAGTTGCTTACCGTTGAAACTTGATCCCTTCAAAGCCTGCCGAATCACGATGTAATCTACTAACTAGCGAGCAGTTGCTTCTTCCTCAAAACCAGAAAAAAGGGAAAAGGAAAAGAAATCAAAGGCAAAAACTCGAAACTTTATCAAGTCTTGGAGCTTGGATTGTGATTCTTATGGATCATAAGAAAAAAATCAAAGAAGACAGCCAAGCAAATCGTGTTCGTGTGCTTGCGAGATTTTGATTAGGAACGAAACTTCCTTTCAAGGCTTTTTCTGCCCGTGATTCTTTTTCAATATAATGAATAAAAACAAGAGGAGAAAGAAGGGAATGTCATCGTATGGCCAGATCTAAGATCTCGTGGAGGAGGGAGCCGATGTTTGGTGTGACGGTATTCAGCGACGGGACGACGAGGGAACGGCTAGGGGATGCCGAGCGACGAGAGGGCAATGGGTCTCGTTTTGATTTTTTGTTTTCTGATTGTGTCCAAAAACACATCCCGCGATGATACGGTTTTTTTTTTTTTTTTTTATATTACGTGACAGTAGCAGGACTCTTAAACTTTTGGTGTTTTACACGTGGGTTTTAGTTTTGAAAAAATCTATTCATAAGTTCATGCACTACAAATTACTTTTTTTGAATTTTTTTTTTCTAAATATATGATATATAGATAATGAATAAAAAAATTTAATTATTTTAAAAAGAATAAAATTAAAATATATATAAAATATTGTGATATATAATATGCAATCCTCGCGTAGTAAACAATCAGAAGGTCATAAAGAAGCTCTCACCATAAGGAAAAACACATTAAAATTTGTCAAAATGTAACCACTTGTAATCCAATAAAAGTGCAAGGAAATGTCAAATTCTCCACTCTTTTCCCGTACCGTACGTCCCTCCCTCTTCTCTTTGACAAATGCATTGGACCTGAATTTGGGTTTTAAATTTGTCTCGAATGAATTTTTTTTTTTAATTTAATAATTAAGAAATTATTTTTTTTATTAATGTTATGAATTTTTATTTTTTAAAAAAATATTTATAATGATTAAAAATATACATGAAAAAATAAAATAAAAAATAAAAAAATTACCTTTACCTTTTCGGTGGATTCTTGAACTACATCTCTCGAGAAGTGTAGCACTACTACTTTTCTTTTTTCTCTTCCACACAAACTTACCTTTTTGGCTTTTTGAAAATTACCAAATTGGCTCACGTGGAGAGACCCACACAATAAAATAAAAGAGAACTAGAGATTGAGAAAATCTTAATAATAAAGCTTAAGACTCGTGAAATATCTAATGAACATATTATTAACAATGAGGTTGCTAGAAAACGCTACGATTGATCAAACTTTTCAAGAACAAATTAATAAATAAAAAGAATTAGTAAGAATGATTGTAGTCGTGAAGAATTTAGCCAAAAATGGATAGAATTTGTAAAAGCAAACAACGCATTTGGAAAAGGTCTTTTTTGATGGATTTATAAATACCCTAAAATGAAATGAACTTGATGTTAATGATATAAGAGGATAAGGATATCTAGTCAAAAACAAAAAAAAAAAAGAGGATAAGGATATGATAAGGGGTCTGATACGGAAGGAAACAAACAATAAAGAAGGTGTAGAAAGAAGACTTTTAATTCTATGTGATATGACTCATTCATGTGCTATGTCTTCAAGAAAAAAGTGGAAATATTTACAAGATAAGGTACTTACGCGCGAGATTTGAATAGCTAATATCATTACTAAAGCGACTCTCAACGAATCATTCCCATTATTCAGCACCTCCAAACAAGGAAACTAGACATCTAGCCTATCTCCAATCTTTGTTAAAGACATTTGAATGAACAACTTCCAATAAACACTTGGAAGCTTCTTTTATTAGAGAAATGATATTTACAATCGTATAGTATGCAAGCGCCGCGTAATCCCTTTAAAAAAATAAATAAATACAGAATCTGTATAAAAAAAAAAAACTAATTTTTTAATAGTGAACTCCATTCTTTTTCAAAACGATTGTACGACGTTTGTACACTCCACGACTATATGTATCATTACTCTATTATTATATTTCTAACTATAATAGCGTGAAAAACATAAAACAACTATCACACTGTAACACATCTATTCAGATTTACACATAGATATGCTCACTTCGAGGAGAGCACCTCCAAATAGGGGAAATAGATAGAGAAAGAAAGAGAAAATTTAGGTTTTTGATTACTTTTCCGATACCTTACATTTTCCCTCTTGTGCTACATATCACCGTGTGTGCGCATTGGGAATTTAAGTTTTCCCATTTTCCCAAGCATTGTAGCGCCTCGCGCGCCCTACCTTGCTTACCTAAGCGTTGCACCACTTCACGCAGCACGCCAATTGAGCCCCAAGGTTGCAGCACATAGCGCTTCACGCATTTAGTGCTTCGCACACAAGTATAGAAGTTCTCTTCATAAATAACTTAAAAACCCATCTTGCTATGGAGGTGACTCAAACTCCAGCCCTCTAGGTAATCCAAGGACATAAATACCACTCAACCAGTGAATGGCTTGTGCTGCTTGTATAGACCCAAAATGTTATAACTCTCATAAACATTCCACTTCTTCTCTTTTTTCAAAGTAATTCACAACTTCCAAAACAATCCAAAAATGTTATTAATAAATATAATATATAATTAATTATTTTGAAAATATTTCTAACAATCCCTCACTATTTTCAAAATACATTCTGGTTAGAATAGGAAAACTTATACATAAATGAATGTGTCTTTTGGACTTGAACCTTCACATAGTGAAAATACATCAAAGCTAATCAGAATCACATAGTAGACATACTTTGAACTAGCAATTCTATACGATTAGCCGGATATATCTCACATATAAATTTTCTTCTCTTTGGGTAGTTCATAAAAGCTGACACGTGGATTGACCTTGTGTCTATATCCTGGTTTAATGAACACTTTAGAGACAAAGCCTAATTCGCATAGGAGGCGGCACCACCCCCGACACTCATATAGGTAGACTTATCGAAAGTGTACTGTAACTAAATACTTCAACAGAAATTTGTTATAAGTATATTAAGAGCATTGCTCAGCCTCTCCTTTTCGTTATAATACCTAGCACTTCAAACCTTGGAATGATAAATTAGTTCGAGAACTAATTTTAATATTACAACGCTTGCAAATCACGAACATATAATGTATTTTGCTCGTTGAACTCAAGTCTTGATATGTTCAAGAGTTGAGTCGAGTTTCCATTATTGGTGATTTTATTGTATAGGCTTTAAACACATCCCCTTTGATGTCTTCCACATCAATTCCCTTGCAACTCCTTTAGTTAACAAATCTGCCAAATTTTGATAAGATCTCACAAAATCAATTACAATTACTTCATATGTGAGTAATTGCCTCACATAGCTATGTCTTAATCCAATATGCCTAGACTTGTCATTATATATATGGCTATAGGCTCGCAATAGTGTAGCCTGACTGTCGCAATGTAAAGATATTGGTGGCATTGGTTTTGGCCAAATCAAAATTTCTATCAATAAATTTCTCAGCCACTCTGTCTATTTGCTATAAGATGCCAATGTTATAAACTCTGATGTTATGGTAGAATCAATTATGTATGTCTGCTTCTTTGATTCCCAGGAGATTGCTCCTCCACCAAGGGTGAATATCCATCCACTGGTTGATTTGTGATCATCATGCTCAGTTATCCAACTAGCATCTGTGTATCCTTTTACTACCGAAGGAAATCCGCTGTACTCAATACCATAATTTATGGTATTTTGTAAATATTTTAAAATTCTTTGTAGAGCTATCCAATGAATATGACTAGGGTTACTAGTGTACCTACTACGTTTGCTCACTGCAAATGTAATATCAGGTCTAGTACATGTCATAGCATACATTAAACTATCAATAACTCTAGCATGTTCAAGTTGATCCACTGCTCTCCCAGTATTATAATACAATTTTAAATTTGAATCAAAAGGTGTAGCCATTGGTTTGTAATCAAAGTGATCAAACTTTTTCAATATTTTTTTAATATAATGTGATTGGGTTAGAATTATAACATTATTATTTCTTATAATTCTAATATCTAAAATCACGTTTTCTCATTTGTAGACGGCCTAGGAGTGGTTAGAACATACACCACTTTAAGAATGGGTAGGAGAAAGTGCATATTCTTTTGCTAGCGTCGAAAATTGGCTCTATCAAAACATTCGAGTTTAACAAAATCTACAGCAAACTCTCTCAAACTATGTGCCATTAGTAATCAAATATTGTCTTAAGATTGTTGGTATAAAAGGGGCTGGAAAACAATAAATAATAAAAGAAAATTTTCCTTCAAGACGCATTATAATGTCGCTTTCCTTAAAATAATATTTGCTCCCACCAATAACGGTATGCACACAGGTTACAAGCGAATTTACCTCTAAGATACAATGAAGCATAGAATAAGTCTATTTGTCTAACTGCGTTATGCACATACGAAATTAGACTCTGAATACCCTCAAATTTTTTATCCAACCAAGAAATTAGAAATCTGTTCTCTAAAAAACAAACAGATTCTAACAAGTTTTGAAGAAATGAAAATTTTAGGAGAGAGAGAATTCGAAATTTAATTCTAAGATCCTCAAATGGCAGGCCTATAAGTATATTTATAGATGGCCAAAAGTTATAAATGATTCTGAAAATTGTTCGGAATAGATATATATATTGTGTCTGTTAAAACAATGGGACTTAGTCCAATGGTTTGCCTTGCTACTTCATCAACTGGTTGGCACCAGCACGAATCACGGCGTGTGCTCATTGGGGATTTAATTTTTCCCATTTTCCAAAGCATTGCAGCGCCTCGAGCGCCCCCACCTTGCTTGCCCATGCGTTGCACTGCTTCATGCAGCACACCCGTTGAGCCCCAAGCGTTGCAGCGCACAGTGCTTCACGCATGTACTGCCTTCGCACGCAAGCACAGAAGTTCTATTCATAAATAGCTTAAAAACCGATCTTACCATGGAGGAGATTCGAACACCAGCCCTCTAGATAATTCAAGGACATAAATACCACTCAGCCAGTGAATGGCTTGTGATACCCAAAATATTGTAACTCTCCTAAACATTCCACATCTTCTCTCTTTTCAAAGTAATTCACAACTTCTAAAATAACCCAAAAATATTATTAATAAATATAACATATAATTAATAATTATGAAAATATTTCCAACAATAATCTACTCCAGTCAAAACGAAGCTCTCATAATTAGAAAATAGAAATCACATGTCGAAATTTAGTCAAAATCAGACTATAGATGATCCCTTAAAACACTGATAAAAGTCGTGCAAGAAAATGACATTCTGACTCTTATTTTTTCATGTTCTCTCTTATTCTCTTTCACATTAGACACAGGCGCATCATATTTTAAACAAAACCATACCTTTTTTAAAATTACCAAATTGCCATTAAGAGGCTCACATGCAAAAAACCAACCCGACAAAAGGAACTAGAGATTAAAAAAATCTTAATAATAAGCTCAAGAGTCATGAAATGTCTAATGAATATATTATTAACATGAATAATCTATTTTCTTTTTTAGAAAAAATAATTGAAAAGTTTTAAAACATAATGTAATTTTGACTGTCAAATCATTCAAATAGTATAATTTGATTTGTAATATTTAAATTTTAAAATTTATTTTTTAAATTAAATTATATTGTGTAAATGGTATATAACGTAAAAATTTTTAAATAAAATTATTTTTTGTTTAGAAAATGACTGTCTATATTGATCCTCTTTAGAGTAAAGAATGAGCTAAAAGAAAAAGAAATCTATGTGATAAAAAGTAAAAAATCTCTTCAGAGAGTCCTAGAGCACTCTTTGCCGACACGTGCAACATTATTCACAGTTTGGAACGTTCAAGTTTCGCCGTCAATCTCGCGCCACTTGGCTGCGGCTCATGAATCGCCACGGACTCCCCTTCCAGAGCTCTTTTCTTACTCGCCACCTTCACCGCCGTTCGATGACTTTTGGTTCCTTTTGGGTGGGATTTTAAAAAGTAATAGTCTCCGTTGAAAACTGGACCATGCTATTCAGCAACGCAGCAGCATGCCAGCATAGTTACAGTTGTCAACAATGGAAAAGCCCCACCAGGCAGGCCACGTAATGAGAAAGAGCGGTGCTGCAGTCACCGAATTTCGATCCGAATAAGTCATCGTGTATTTCAAATTTTTATTTTTATGTATTTTTTTTATCATTATAAATTAATTTTTTTTAAAAAAATATAATATTATTAAAAAATACATTCTTAATCATTAAGTAAAAAAAATTTCATTCGAGACACTATTTAAAATTTTGAATCCCAAATTTAAAACCCAAAACATTTCTGAATTGAATTTGGGACTACTCCCCTCAGATATCTCAAGCTCCAAAAATTAGAAATGCCTTATATAAATTAGATCCTAAAGCAATTAGTGAAAGCCAAATGCTTAGCAACGTAAGAAGTTAGGAAATTGAATTAAAAGATATGATATTTGTAGCCTTAAAATATAAGTTTCGCGTATTTTTTTTTAAAAAATAAATAAATTGGAAACTTACGTAAAAATAATTATTTTTTTAATGATAAACTTTATTTTTAAAAAAAAAAATACGTGTGTGTGATTTATACACCCTAAAAATGTATCTAATATTAGTCATTGAATAAAATAATATTTCATAAAACGGTTACATTTTAATTGTCATATTGATTTTCGTTGTGCCCGAAACATAAAATGTCATTTTTATAGATTTTTAAAGTGTCAACCAAACATCTAAAACACTGACAAATCAGTTTGGAAGAGATACCAGCGATCTTAAATCACCTATTTTCCCTTTGGAAGAGATACAAACATCTCGTTTGGAATGAAAGGTGAATGGTCTGCAACATGAGATCCGTTCAAATAATATCAACCCTAGAAAATTAATAATCATTCTTTTAATAATAAATAAATATTTTAATTATCATTAAAATTAAAATAAATAAAAGGTCAAAATCAGTATTATATTAGAATAGTAATAGATTTAGATACTGTTTAGATAGTGAATTGAGATAATATAAAAATTAAAATTGAATAAAATATTATTTTTTAATATTATTATTATTTTAGAATCTAAAAAAATTAAATTATTTATTATATTTTATGTGTGAATTTGAGGAAGTTGTAATGATGAAATGAGATGAGATAAAACACTTTCATTATTCAAATAGGGTCAAGAGAGTTTATTATTTAATACTGTTGAAAAGTTGCTAATTAAATTTAAAAAAATAAAATTTCTAATCAAATTTAATTTTAATTAAAAAATAGTTAGGTCACCAGTAATACTCTTGCACGCGAGATTTGAATAGAAAATATTATTATTAAAGGCGAATCTCACCAAATCATTCCCATTATTCAGCACCTAGAAACAAGGAAGATCTCACCAAATGGGGAAGTAAAAATCTAATTGTAAGCGATTATGCGTACTAATTTATACATCCATTCAATATGATTGGTCAGAAAGTAAATTTTATTGAAAACAGTGCTAATTTGAATTTAGAATATGAAAATAATAATATTAGTACGTAGATTAGTACGTAAACTTACTTGTACATAGTAAAACTCAACGGAAAAATGGGGAATCCAGTCTCTAATGTTAGACATCCAGCCCATCTCCAATCTCTACGTGTTCCAATGGCAACTGATTATAAAAGGAGGAAGCTAATAGGATCAATAAGAGAAAGTGGGATCATGCGGATGCTAAAAGCATCAATCTCTAGGGTGCCGCCCAGTATTGACGTGGGCATTCCCCCCAGGCCAAATTCGCCTTCTCATTTTTTTTTCAATTATTTTATTTATCATTTTAAAATATTTTTAAAAAATATAAAATATATATTAATACATTAATAATCACTTTCTTAATCAATAAATAAAATAAAAATATTAAAGAAATAAATAAATAAATACATGAATTAATGAATAAATAGAGAGCAAAGTAGCATTATTGTTTTAGGATGGTAAAACATCATGTCTACGTCGAATTATTGTCGTTTAAATCTAACCCATGAATTCATGGCCGCATACGCCAATTTTTCAAGGGGTCAAAACTCAAAAGTAAACATTGAAAAGTCATTTAGGTGAGATATACTGTACATGATCCTGGATTCCTTTGATGTAACGAGCGGCCATCGTAATATAAAGTCACGTTGCAACGCGTTACGCCCCATAACCCCCACCAAAGGTACCCTTGAGAGTTCCAACATTCAATATCCTTCTTCTCTCACAGAAACATCAATGGGGAAAGAAATTTCAAAGCTGTTTCTCCTTCTCCTTCTCCTTCTCCTTTTGATCTCAGGTACGTAAAAAAGCATCCCTCCTTAAAATCTAATATAGAGTTTGTTGTTAGTTATTTAGCTTTGATTGGTTGTGTATTTAGTTTAAGCTTTAGAATTCATTTTCTTCATCTTCTCTCTCCCCTCTCTCTGTCTCTCTCTCTCTCTCTGGTGACCATCGCGAGGTGGAAGACGACTGCTGGGTGTTTCCATAAACAGATTCTAGCCCATTCAGAGTTCCATATCCACGCCCAAGTCGTACATGGTATGTCTTTTTACGTGGCCCATCTTGTTCAGATTGTATAAATCCGGTTTGCTTTTTCCCGGTTCAATGGTTTTCTTTTCGGTTTTTACTGGGTTTCATACCCGTCAATGTCATGCCACTTCTTGTTAGGTTCGCTGCTTTTTCATCCGGTTCATGTATTATTCTTCCCGGTTCAGTTGTTTTTATTCCGGTTCAGTACAATTTCTGACCGGCTCAGTTACTTTCTTTTTGGCTTAGGACATATTCTACCGGTTCAGCATATTTCTTGGCCTTTCCCAACAAAATGTTGGTATTTTCGGGTGTCTTTCGGTCTTTTCTTTACATTTCCCAGTATTTTTACGGTGGTTCTCACACCAACCAATTTGGTGTTTTCACTCTCTTGGGATAACTCATTTGTGTATTGGTTATTCCATTTCTCTCTATCTTTTCCTCTCTTATATTCAATCTTTCTCCTTTGGGTACTCTATTTCTTTGAAATTTTCTGGTTTCATGGGTTTTTCAAGTTCCTCTGGGCTTCTCAAATCTGAGCTATACGATAAAAAAAATGGACTAATATGGGCTGTCTTCAAACACAGTTATACAAGACCTGCTGGTGTTAAGAGAGAGATTGTTTGGAGTATTTGATTTAATGAGTGAAGATTTTGACATACTAGGAAAGATGTTGGCATATGTAACAAGCAATTTGAGAAAATATAATTTTTATTAATAAGAGAGCACTGGATTACAATGAGTAGTCTGTTTTTTAATTTTTTTTTTTACTTATGCAGAGGTGTTGCACCTACAATTGTTACATTGTTTTTCACACTTAGGCTGACAGCTATACATATTTATACTTGGAGAGAGAGTTCTAGATACATCTACTCAACGTTGAGAATATTAATAGCCCTATCTTAGAAAACTAGGAATTCTATTGATGAATTTCAATTGAATTTTTCCTTGATGAACCAGATCTGTGATGCTTGATCTCAATGTGTTGTTCTTTTGTGAAAACCGAGATTTTTAATCATTACAATTGCTGACATGTTGTCACAACAAACTACCGTAGGTTCTTCAATTTTTTTGCTTCAAATCTGAAAGTATTCTTCTTTATGTCGTAAAGCTTCACATGCGGAATTTGTTGCTGCAATGTATTCGGCTTCTATTGGTTCAGCAACTATTGTAAGAGGCAGAGGTGTTGGAAGGGAAGGTGTTGGAGATAATGGCATGGTGGTAGTGGTTGAAGGTGAGGGATTTGAGAATGGAGTGTTATGTAGAATGGGAGGAAATGAAGGAGGAACTAATAGATGATGGTGAGGTGAGGAATGAGGTGGAGTATGAAATGGGAAAATATGTTCATAGAAGGTAACATCTCTATAAAGGAAAACTGTTTTGGTAGTAAAATCAATTAATTTGTATCCTTTTGCCCCAAGAGAAAAGAAGAGGGGGGGGGGGGGGGGGGGGGGGGGGGGGGGGGGGGGGGGGGGGTGGTAACCAAGAAAAACACATTACTTGCCTCGAGGGTCAAATTTTGTTCTGTTTTGAGAGAGAGTAGAGGCAAAGCATAAGCATCCTAATATTCTCATGTGAGAATATGTAGGTGGTGAATTAAATAGGAGTTCAAAAGGGGTTTTATTGGAGAGAAGGGAGCTTGGAACCCGATTGATGATATAAGCTGCAGTGAGGATGCAGTCAGTCCAATATTAGTTGGGAAGGTTAGATTGGATCTTGAGAGGGTTAGCAGTATCTCTGGGTTTAGGAAGGGTGCCATTGATAAATCCAAGCTTTTTCTTGGCACGAAGAGCCCAGCACATGGCTCTTGACCAAGTGGTATAGTTTTCTGCAGTGAGAAGGTCAGGTACCAAGGGGAAGGAAGGGTTGTCCCTATGATCAAGGCGATATGGGTTGATAATGTTTGTGAAATCCAGATACACAGAGTTGTTTTGATTAGTAGCCATTGAAAAACAAAATCTCACTCTGTGGCTCTCTGTTACGATGTAAGAATAACAGAGGAATAGAAGAAGAAGTAGCAGAAAAATAAAGAGAATGGCATAGGAGAGAATCTTATGGAAATGCTACTTCATTCCATTAATGCATCGTTGCATTTACTGCCTTAGGTACAGAAAAAGAAAACTAACCCTTAACTAACTAAGGAATAAAGGAATATTCATCAAATCTGTACATTACAACACATCTACAGAAGGGACTTTCTAGTAAATTAACAGCAACATTATCATAAGCATTAGGTGCATTTGGTGCTGACTGGGGATGCAGATCAGGTCCATCCATGTTGTCACGAGCAACTGAGTCTAGATGATCTTGTGGCTTTATGGTAGTGATGCCATCTTGTGCATGCTGCTCTAATATAACCTGCAGTGCGTTTTTCAAGCGTACGGGTAAGGACTCTCTCGTCTAGAACGTTACTTTTTTAAAGGCCCCAGAAGTCAAATATTTAGGCCATAAAATAAATGTTGAGAAAAATAGTGACATAGTCAATGGGAAAAAGCAAAGCAGTAGACCAAGCTGCTGAGAGTTTGCCGTCACTTGACCGTAATCCAAGGTACAAGCAGTGAGTAAAAGAGTGGCCCATCACTGGGAAGCCTCTGATCTTTGTATTAAGCCTATGTTTTTGTATTTCTAATTTAATAATAGCATGAAAAACAGAGTAACATTAAAGAGCTATGGCACTCTACTTGTTTACATTTGGACAAAGTTATCCTTTATCATGTTGTTCTTCACTGCACATGTTCTTGTTTTGCCGCCAATCTCATAACAACTGGTTGGCAGCTCATGAATGGCAATGGCTGGGAACTCAACCTTCTAGAGCTCTTTTATTGCTTGCCACCTTTTCCGCCGTTTGATATCAGCTGAATGTGCTAATTGAAATTTGAAACCGACTAAAAAGCCTATAAAAGAGGATATATGGGGCCATACATACCCTGGGTATCTTGAGACGCAAGAGATTTGTCCTGGGTATCTTGAGACGCAAGAGATTTGTCCTACTTTGTGAGTGACATGTGTCGAGTGGTACCTTTTGAAGACATGTGTCGAGTGACATGTGCGGAGTGGTCATAGTCATACTCTATCCCTAGTTCTTACGCCAATTTCTTTGTGTGCCTATCTTCAAATAATGAGATCCCCCCACCTACGGCTACTTTCTTTGTGCGCTTTCCCTCTCCTTTTTGTTGGTGGTGACGCCAATACTTCAATGGGAGAAAAGGAAAAAAAGGAAAAGGAAAGAGTTATCATTCAACTTATTGGTATCTGTATTTATTTTACTTTATTTATATACCAAAACAAAAGAAAAAACATAGCCAAAGTCCTACTTGTTTAGCTGGAAACTGGTATATATATATATATATATGGCTTATTCAATTACTCCTCTGTATATACAATTACATCGAAACCTACCCTTAAGGGTTTCTCCATTCAATATCCTTCTTCTCTCACAGAAAGACTAATGGGGAAGAAACTTCAGTGCTGTTTCTCCTTCTCCTTATAACTTCATCAGGTACGTAAACCGGTATACATAGCTACTACAATTACTTCTATCAGTAAACACAAAATGTTGGTGTTTTCCGGTTGTCAAATGGTCATATCTTAGATGCCAAAGACGAGATTCAAGTTATCAAGGTCTCTCCATATTTTATTCCAAAGTTGTCAGAGTCTCTCCATAAGTTTTGAAGCTTAACGAAGATGACCTTGGTTGAGCCTTGAAACTGTTTTGTACCATTTCCCATGCATCGTTTGCTTTCTTTACACAGAATATTATATGATAAATAGACTTACTTGCTTACCCCTTGATTTATAATCCTTAAGGCAGTAGCACTTGGCTCCAAATTCTCCTGTCTAAGATCTTGGGAGATGAATATTGTCTCCGGCATCATAGTCTTCTCCATTGAAAATAGGGACTTGGTTGGATGTAAAGGCAAACAAAGTATCTCCACAATTTGCTGCCAGAAGCATTGCAGGAGAGTGTTTCTAATTAAAGGAAAAAGAATTCAGGCGTGGGATAAGCCTACTCTTATACCAAAATTTGTTGGCAATGTGAGAAAATGGAATTTTTATTGATAAGTGAGCAAACGGATTACAATGAGTACTCTGTTTTTCACTAATGCAGAGCTGCTGCACCTACAATTGTTTCTTCATACATACATAGGCGGACATCTGTACATATCAATATCCCAAATTTCTTTTATCCACAAATTTCTGTGCAAAAATTACAAACCAACTTTCGATTGAGAAGTTTTACTTGTTTGTGTATTGTCAAATTTCAGGTTCAGCAGCCATTCTTTCCTTCGTGAATGAATGTAGCTACACAGTGTGGCCCGCAACTTTCTCTGGAAATGGTCCCACCCTCGGGGATGGTGGGTTTTCCTTGGCACCGGGACAATTGGTCCAGCTCATTGCAGATCCCGGCTGGTCCGGCAGGGTCTGGGCCCGAACTGGCTGCAACTTCGACTCCTCGGGCAACGGTAAATGCCTCACTGGTGAATGTGGCTCGCTGAATTGTATCGGAGATGGCCAGCCACCTTTTACGTTAGCCCAGTTCATCATCGCATTGGGAACCACCGACAATAACTTCTACGATGTCAGCCTGGTCGAAGGCTACAACGTCGGCATCCGCATCAATGCCACCGGCGGAACAAGTGACTGCCAGTACGCGGGCTGCATCGCCAACTTGAACTGTCCCCCGGAGTTGCAGGTGGTTGATGTTTCTGGCTCGGTGGTCGCGTGCAAGAGCGCGTGCGAGGCATTCAACGCGGCCCAGTTTTGTTGCGCCGACGACTACTCGACGCCACAAACTTGCTCGCGGACTCAGTACTCGGAGATGTTCAAGAAAGCGTGTCCGAACGCGTATAGCTACCCTTACGATGATGTTTCAAGCCGTTTCACTTGCTCTGGGTCGAATTTCTTGATCACGTTTTGCCCAAAAGGGTTGTGATCATTATTGACAGATTATAAGCACGCAAGTAGTGCTTTGTGAATGGTTTTGTTTCAAGAGTATTTCCCACAGCTTCAATACTTTGTGCCATTTTGTTATCGTATGTCAATAAATATATATATATATATATATATATATATCCCTCTTTTAATTTCTTGAACACATATATGTAGTAGCTATGATGAATACATATATGATATATGAATGAATGGTTAAACAAGATCTGTACTAGCTTTGACGAATGCCAGTTCCGGCAGCTGTTTTGGCCCCAGACCGAACCCAAACCGATTGTTAGTCAGATTCTTGCGCAACATTCAACCATTACCAGGGGTGAAATGCTATAAAAAGGGGAATAAAAGGGAATGAATACGAACCACAATGAAAAAAATGAAGCTTTTCTTTACTTCTTCTAAGGCCTCCGGCCGAAACTCTGTTCACTCAACATTTTTTTTCTTCGACTCTCTACAAGCGGCTTTAGATTACAAAGCTCTGAAAACCCAGACATAGTAACCTTAAATAGTTAAACTACCCACCCAACTTAATATTTTTGGTCTATGTGAAAGGAAACCTACATCTAAGGCTGGCGCATTACATGCAAACGGCTGCATATCATACAAAAGAACAAAGCTAACAGATTAAAACACCAACCACAATAATATGTTAAAACTAATTTCATCATGCGCATGGAAGGATCAAACAAGGACTAATATCTTCTGAAGATGTTCCTGGAGAGGCAGGTCTAACCCCCTTCTCCCGGCATGTGTTGAAGGCCAATTCGAAGCTCATATACGGGAGGTCGGACCGACTAGGAGGGGGCCTCAACCAATTGCCTGTGCATATCTACACATGAACACAATAGTACAAAGCTGGCGGGGATTTTTTTAACACTTACTGCTGTCCGTGCGCTTCATCCCTCATTTGTTTATTCATATGAAAATTGCAGCGATTGCACTTGGCTGACTATGCCTATTCTAACAATATAGCTTCCAGGTCAAAAGACACACCAAGAGCTCGGATATATTTAAATTATGAACTTAAAAAAAGTGCTTTTTCACTAATGTGAACTAATCATTCTTCGCATTGAAGCCATTCTCCAAAAAGAACAATATCAAAAATCAATTGGACATAGTGGGTCTCACTTCATCTGCAATGCAGGAAAACAAGACCACAATAGTAACACATTCTTATTTTTTTGGTCTCACAAGTCCTCAATATGTATACAATTCTGCTACAGGTACCCGTCTTTGGGTACCCGTTGCGGAATCGTCTGACATAGTCATGCCCACGTCACTTTAAAAAAAAAAAAAAGGAGCAAAGAAGATCGATTTCATAAATCAATGTTTGCACTCTCAGAAAGAAAAGTGAGGACGATTCATCGTCTCACCTTGCCTTCATCGTCTTCAACGTCCCACTCCTTCTCTCTCATTCGAATTCTTCCTCACAACCCACGTACGCATGCACAGCAAGCTTCACGCAGCAGCGATCACAGCAAATCCGCCATCGGCCCCAATAGATCCACGGCCCCACTCTTGCATGCACACACCAACAGCCGCTGCCACCCTAACATCTACCATAGAGAAGCCCCGAGAACAGCTGCTGCCACCAAACCGAGGACCACCGTAGAGAAGCCCTGTCGCACTGCCCAGCCATTATTCCTCTACTTTGGCTCCCGAAAACAAAGCACCGCTCCCTCCACATGAGCCACTGCCTCGCCACCCTGAAGCTAAGCCAGCCACCGTCACTGCTCCTCTCTCAGACAACCACTGAAAGCTACTGCCCAACCAAAGCGTCGACAGCACCATCACCTCTATTTTTCTCACTCAAAACAGAGAATTTTACCCACCAAACCACCGCACCTCGCCAGCCACTCCAAGATGTCGCCAACTGCACGAAAAAGGCCACCGGATAGACCCAAGCCACCCCAGCCCGTTGCAACCCCTTACGGTGAGTACTCCCTCTCTCGACTTACTCTCTTCTTCTCTCACCCAAGATTTACTCGAGCCAATCATCAAGAAATCCAACCCCTAGAGATTCCAGTTTCAACCATACTGATTTTGTACTTCATGGTGAACGGTAAGAATGCAAGCAGTGTGAGCCCGAGGTAGTCCAATTTCGGTAATCTGGGTTTCGACAAGGAGAGCGAGCTAGGCGTGCTCGGAAATCCCACGACGGCGACTAGACGGAATGTTGGGATCAGATGAAAATGTTGCCAAACGACGGCGACTACAGACGGAATGTTGTGTTTGTTTCACAACAAGCTTCAGTCGTTTTCACAAAGACGAAGACGAAGTCAAAGGAGAAGATGAGAAGAAGAAGAAGATGAGAGGTATCAATTTGAACGAAACACCCGTTTTATTTTGTACAAGTGGATGGCCGTGTACACCGAATTTGCAAACGCCAGGTGCAAACAGTTTTTTTCATATGCATATCGTCACCCTTGTATTTCCCTTCCCCCATAAAACAGTACAGTTTGAGTAAGATTTTTTTTTTTTTTAATCGGTAAGGGAACTTCAATCATGATGAGCATGAAAACCACCAAAAAGTAGGTTTTCTGTAATTTCATCATAATTAAACAAAGAACCAGCCAACTAAAACATAGGAAAAATGAAAAAGACACAAGTCACCATGGTCCATAGCTAGGGCCTGTCCAACCATGATGTCGAAATTTTGATGAATTTTGATGGAATTAATGCCTAAACCCTTCAATTACTCTATAGTCTTTACACATATCATTTAATCACAATAACACATCACATTGTAAAGGTATAAATGATCATATGCAACCTCAATATAAACTTCAATGTTGCAGTCATAGACGAAGCTAACAGTTCTATATATTTTTGTTGGATCTATTAGAGATCACCATAAGTGTGCATTACATCAAAGCTACCTAATTTATCTTGGGTTGGCATATGAAGCTTATCGCTCAGATGACCCTTTTAGGCTACATTTGGGTAGTAAAGTCTTCTCAACACTTTCCAATTATTCTCGTACTAATGAAAATACTTCACATGCCAAATGCAATGAACATTCTTCGTACTAAAGTCTCTCCAAAAATCACTATAATATTTATCACTATTATATATAAATAAAAAAATAAAATTACTATAATATTTATCACTATTAAATAAAAATAAAAAATAAAATCACAAAAATATTTATCACTATTAAATATAAATAAAAAATAAAATCACTATAATATTTATCACTATTCTATATAAATAAAAAATAAAATCACTATAATATTTATCACCATTATATATAAAAAATAAAATAAAATCACTATAATATTTATCACTATTAAATATAAATAAAAAATAAAATCACTATAATATTTATCACTATTATATATAAATAAAAAATAAAATCACTATAATATTTATCACTATTAAATATAAATAAAAAATAAAATCACTATAATATTTATTACTGTTATATATAAATAAAAATAAAATCACTATAATATTTTTCACTATTATATATAAAATAAAATAAAATCACTATAATATTTTTCACTATTATATATAAAATAAAATAAAATCACTATAATATTTATTACTATTATATAGAAATAAAAAATAAAATCACTATAATATTTATCACTATTAAATATAAATAAAAAATAAAATCACAATAATATTTATCACTGTTATATATAAAAATAAAATCACAATAATATTTATCACTGTTATATATAAAAATAAAATTACTATAATATTTATCACTATTAAATATAAATAAAAAATAAAATCACTATAATATTTATCACTATTATATACAAATAAAATCATCATTAAAAAAAATCAATCATTGATGGGACCCACACATTTTTCAATTATCTATCTAAAAGTCAACAACTTAACATACTTTATACATCCAAACAACTCAAAACCTACAAACCCACTTTAATCTCTACTCATAATTATTTATATTCTCACTATCCAAACGTAGCCGATCTTTATTTTTTATGTTTTCGGACACTCCTTTGTTCTTAATATATTTATTTTATAATAAACTACGTGATGTTACATAAAGAGGGTCGGTCATCTAAACGAGAAGCTTCATATGACCCGGTAGCAGAATTCTTTAGAGAATGGGCTTCCTCAATGTTTAGCTTATAGAAAACAATTGATTCAGAGATGTTATTGTTATACTGTTCGGTTCTGAGCCCACCCATGATTTTAAGTTATAGGAGAACCATTCAAAGCCCACCCATTCGCATGGTAAAAGAATCACTTCAGCCCGTATATGTAGTTTTTTAGTTCACTTCAAGCTCAAGTCTCTGCTAAGCCCAGTTCAGAGTTACTTCAGCCCCATCTTCTCCATCTCAAACAAACATATTTTCTTACTCGTTAGTCCATATTTCCTTGTTTTTCATCAACTTTTCCCTTTTCGAAGCTTGTCCTCTCTCCATCTCTCTTTGAATCCTCCACAACAATTTGTAAATGATTTATTATTAGTTAATAGCACGTATTATTTTATATTTTATATGATTGATAATAATAATAAATTAGATAGAATTATATCTTTATAGTGAATATTATACACGCGAGTAACACATAGAGACACTTTCCGTTATATTTAACACTATTGGTAGATTGAAGAGAGGGAATGATAAGTTTTGAAAGTATGCAGGTCTACTTTGATGTAATTATTAGTTTTCGAGCACATTATGAATTAAGTGAAAATTAGAAGGGACAAAGTGTAATTAACCCATGTTTTATATAGTCCCTTTGAAAAAAAAAGGTAAGATCTATTTAAAAAAATCTACTCTTTTGTGATGGGTCTTTTTTTTTTTTTTTTTTAAGAGACTTGCTAACCTTAAATTTGTACATCATATCATACAAAGTGTACACAGTTTTCATTTAAAATATTAATTTATGTTAGAGTTATTTGAATTTTATTTCATTTTGATGAATATAAATTAAAAATAATAACATTTTAATAACGAGTTGTAAAAACAATTGCGCAGAAGTTTTGTAAAAGGGTTACTTTCCTTTTCCCAGTTACCTTTATTTGTTTCAGCATAAGTTGCTTCTTGTTTGCTCCTCTATTTCCTTGAGTTTCAATTTTCTCTATGTATCATTTAAAAGCCCATTTTCAGGAAGAATGGGCCAAACTTTGGATTTTTGGGCTTCAATGGTTTCCCTTCCTTGGGCTTCTAGTGGGCTCACATTCACCCTACAAAAGGAGGTAACTTCAGGATTTTTGGTACTGGTTGTTCACTTGGTGCATCTCTTTTACGGCGTGGTTTTGGCACTTTGTTACTTCCCAGCTTCAACCTATAGAGTGTATCCACGTGCCGTGCCGTGTCTATCTCTCTTCGAATTATAAAAAATAATCTAATTAAAAAACTGTATAAGACCTCATATTAAATTTCCTTGAGTAGTTGTAAATTCTTAGCTTAGTCTAAAATATAGCTGCAATGAAGTACTATTTAAATAGTTGAAAGTAGTTCGTCTCATCAGAATAAAGAATAACTCCTTGATGAACATGATTTATCTATTGTTATTATTTTGAGTTCTTTTTTCAACTCCTTGAACGGTCATTAATTCTTTTTTCGTTGTTGTAGACGTGTTGTTTATCTCATTATCAATATCGGTATTATTTTAATTTATTATCATAAAAGTCGCAGTTCACACTATCAAGAATGAATATCCAGCTTTCTGGATGCGACATGGGGTCAAAGGACCAATCAGAATTAATATACATGATACTTTAATGGTGATAATTATAATTTCTAAAATGTTTTTGTTTTGATTATATATATATATATATATATATATATATATATAATATATATAATCTGTAAATGTCGCAAATGTCAAGGTGATCAGTAGGCTTGCGTGATACGTAAAAGGAAAAAGCTAAACTAAGAAATGGGCCTAAAAATGCTGACCGGGACTGGACAGGTCACATACAAGTGGTCCAACATGTATCTTATTTTTGACTTGAGTTTGAGGTTGTATTTAGATATTAAATTGAGTTGAGTTGAAATAATAAAATATTATTAGAATATTATTTTTTAATATTATTATTATTTTGATATTTGAAAAAGTTAAATTTTTTAGTATATTCTATGTTGAAATTTAAAAAAATTATAATAATAAGTTGAGATGAGTTGAGTTTGATTTAGTTTCCAAACGTACCACAGTGTCTTCAAACCAGCAGCTAGCTGCTTGGTCTAATTTGGATCCTTTTTATAGCTTTAGGAGCAAGGTAGATTTAGGCTAGGTGATGATAAAATATTATTAGAATATTATTTTTTAATATTATTATTATTTTAAGATATAAAAAAATTATAATGATGAGTTGTGAAACCAAACGTACTATATTAAAAAACTCATACCCTCTGCAATAGAGTAATGATGCTACAAACGAGGGTGTTGTTAACCACTAATTAATAAGCTCTCTCTCCCTCTAGTTGATGGTGATTTAATGGCATATATTGCACGATAAGATAATGGTGTCAAGAATGTCATGATCTTTTCATCCTCACAATATCATGACTCATGAAATCCCACTCTCTGCCCCCACATAATCAACCTATACAAGTCATTGTGGCAAGAGCTGGTTCCATCGATCCATAATATAAAGAGATGAGGGTTCTTTAATATGAGGCACCGCGCGCGGTAGGTTTAGGTTGAAGACGTACATCAGATCCAACAACCTACTTTAGCAGACTACTAACCAATTCTAACTATATATTCTTTGCTTAATCCACATGGTACCTTGGAGGAGACACCAAATACAAAAAGAAAAACAATAGATATATAATATATATATATATAACAAACTAATGTAGCAGAATCCGATGGGTAGCTTTACCATTTGTAGTTTCTTGCAACTTGGGAAGTTGATTGAGTGTGCTATTCTAGACATTACTAATTACTGCATTGCATTCCTCTCTTTTTCCCCTGCATGCTTCATACCTGAATGGCCTGTTTTTCTTTCTTACTCCCTCCATTCCATTGCTAGCTGTTAATAGTATTGGGCAATGATCTGAGGAGCTTTGAGCTACTTGGGTAATGACATTAGAGTCAACATACATATTAAACCAAGCATAGTTGCCCATTCCTCTGTCTAGCCTTTCCTTAGTAAAGTCCCTCCCTTCTCTATTATTGCTCTAGGTAAAACAGTCACCTTGAAAACTCACCTCGCTTAGGCCAAAATCATCAACTGCCTCTCTGAAATCTTCCATCTAGTTATAAGGTCTCATAGCTGCTCTATGTTTCTCATTTTGATGTAAGATTTCATTGAAATCTCCCAAGCATAACCAAGCTGTATTATCAGATGGCTTAAGACCTCTAAGAAGTCTCCAACTGTCAACTCTTTTAGTAGCTTTTGGGTGCCCATAAAAACTAGTTAAGAGCCATTTCTTTCCTGTATCAGGTTGGGTCACCTTAAGAGAGATGTGCCTTCGGGTATAAGAATCAAGTTTAACATTCTCATAATTTCTCCATAAGAATGCAAGGTCACCACTACACCCCTTACTATCCACAATAATACTATGATTAAAGCCAATCTGGTTCCTAACTTTCTCCACCTTATTCCTATTACACTTTGTTTCAATGAGAAAAACAAAGTCATAGCACTTAGTAATCAGTAAATGGTGAAGTTCACAAATTGTTCAATGGTTTCCAAGCTCTTAACAGTTTCAACTTAAATAATTCATGGATTTTGGTGGGGCTGCACAGCAGCCACAACCTTTTGCTCCTGAGTTATGCTCCCATCAAGAATGAGCTTGTTTTTAGGCCTTTTTGTGGAGTGTAAAGGCAATAATTCCATTGAGTCATTAAAGGCAGTACGGTACCTCCATTTCTCTTTCTCCTTCACAAATCACACTAGAAAGAGGAACATCATATTGTTGGAGAAAACAATTAGCTCAAGAATTTGGTATCTCCAACCTTTTCGTGTTCCAATGGCAACGGATTATAAAAGGAGGAAACAAGTAGGGATAGATAAGAGAAAGTGGGATCATGAGGATGCTAAAAGGAAAACGGTGAAGTAGGTGTTAAAGACTATTGAATATTAAACTTTATAAACCCTTGCCTCCAAAATGGAGGTCTTACCAATTTAATACTAATTTGTTAAAGGGTTTGCAAGATACTTATACCACATTTGATACAAAATACAGACTCTAAGGCTAGTAAAGCATGTATCATTAATTATTCAATACTCATCATATACAATAGGATTATAGTAGCCGATAATTAGCATAATTTGACATATATGAATACGTTTGTGACGTATTGAATAGAATATATCACACGACAATTGCATTGACATATCTTTACTTCGATTTTACTAAAGTGACAACTTTTCTTTTCTTTTTATGATTTAGGGTATTTAGATTAGTATATTTCGATCACAAAAAATGATAAAGATATTATTACTTTTACACAACTTTTATACAATTAACATGAAAGCCACCAAAAAGTAGGTTTTTCGTAGTTTCGCTATAATTAAACAAGGAACCTGCCAACTAAAACATAGAAAAAACGAAAAGAAAAAGGAGAAAATGATATTCCTTTACTGTGGGGCAATCAACACCAGTGTAGCCATTTTCTCATTCACGAATCTTATTAGAGTCATTGGCCATGTCTATTACAATTGCTGGGGCAAGAGCCCGCAAAAAATATCAACGTAAAACCGATACCAAAAAACGAAATATCATAAGAGTGCAATTCCACAAGCAAGCTTGTATTTTGTGGACTGACTACGAAATAGGAAAAGAGGGAACCAAAAGCTCCCTTTATTGAAAGGGTGGCAAATCGTGTTTTTGGATCGCGTTCATGTCATGTCAAGTCATGAATATTTGATTATATAGATCAATTCGAACCCAATCCGTTAAATTAAACATTCAAACTTTCAAATTTTAACCCAAACTATTTAGATAACGGATCATATCGTGTCATCCATTTTGACCCATTTAATAATTAATTAAAAATATGTTATCATGACATGACTCATTTAAATCCATTTGTTTCATTGAAATAGATTGAACTAAAACACATAACTCATTTAACTTGATTAACATAATTTTATATAAAAATTAAAATCTATATTTATTAATAATTACAATATTTTAAAATATATATATTAATATTTTTCAAATTTTAACATATAATAAAACCAATATTACAAACCATACAATAATAAATATGAGTATAGATCTAAAATTACAATCTTAACAATAAAAACATAAACATACTGAGAAATATCAATAATACAACTTAACAATAATAAAATTTTAATTTTGAAATAAATTCATTTTTTTTTATAAAATTTTAAAATAAATTCTAAATAGATTAAAACGGATTGATTCTATATTAAGCAGGTTAACACGTTATTAATCCATTTATAAATTGTATTACAATAGATCAATTCATTTTAATTAAAATTTGTTAACATCAAATTCAAACCTTCTAATTTTATATTCACGTTGATTCACAGGCTGTGTCATATTAAGACCCTTGTGCGGTTTACTGCAGTCATGACCATGAAATCCTAGAAAGCGATGGCACCTTCTGTCACGCCCAAAAGTCAGATTTATTGTAAGAATATGGTGATGTCTTTTCTTTTCTTTTCTTTTTTCTTGGTTTTCAAGAGCATTTCCCCACCTTCAATACTAGTAAGATTCTGTTATCGGATGTATTTCCCCCACCTTCCCTCTATTAATTTCTTGAAAAGATAGATTTTCTCATTTGATAGGCCTTCTACCCTCTGTTTGTTAACAAAGCTATCTATTAAATAAACTCGTATAAGATAAGCTGTAAACAAGTTTGTATAAAACTTGCCTAAACTCATTAGCTCCCTCAAAAACACATATTATTTATGGCATATATAGCTCACCAGATATGGCATACGTAGTAGCTATGATGAACACATATATGATATATTAGAGAATGAAGAAACAAGATCTGTGCTAGCTATGATGAATGCTAGTTCCGGCATCTGTTTTGGCCCCAGACCGAACCCGAACCGATTGTTAGTCAGATTCTTGCGCAACATTCAATCATTACCAGTGGTGAAACGCTGTAAAATGGGGAACAAAACGGAATGAATACGAACCACAATGAAAAAATGAAGCTTTTTCTTTACTTCTTCTAAGGCCTTCGGCCGAAGCTCTATTCACTCGAACATTTTTTTTCCTGGACTCTCTACAAGCGGCTTTCAGATTACAAAGCTCTGAAAACCCAGACTCAGTAACCTTAAACTACCCACCCCACTTAATATTTTTGGGCAATGTGAAAGGAAACCTACATCTAAGGCTGGTGCATTACATGCCATTTTCCCTATAATAAACCCCCATACAATTACAACCCAATATGGATAAAACAACAAACACAGCGAAAAAGATTAAGCCCCCCAAAAAATAAAATACTAAAGCTACCTACTTTTTACAGACATTCCTTTCCAGGAATTATTGCTGAGATAGAAAATACTCAGCATCCGATCAAGTAATGAGAGTTTCATTTCACTGGACCCTGTGCACTGCCCCTCAGTTTCCCCATCACGGCTGAAGAGGGTCTGGTCTGAGCAGTCAAGTGAAGCTCCACAAGCTAAATTATACGACTGACATGCTGAATGGCAGACCCGAAGCCTGTTGTCACCATCCTTGTCGCACCGATTGTATTACAATAGATCAATCCATTTTAATTAAAATTCGTTAACATCAAATTCAAAGCTTCTAATTTTATATTCACGTTGATTCACAGGCTGTCATATTAAGACCCTTGTGCGGTTTACTGCAGTCATGACCATGAAATCCTAGAAAGCGATGGCACCTTCTGTCACGCCCAAAAGTCAGATTTGTCAACTTGGAAGATCTGTAACCACACGTAAAGAATATCATATTAAAATTCGTCAAAATCGAACCGCATGTAATCCAATAAAACTCTGATAAGTGTTATGGAAAATGACTTATTCTCACTCTTTTCCCGTACGGTACCTCCTTCTTTTGTTTCTCTCTTTCGCATATTTTAAACACGATCTTACCTTTTTGAAAATTACCAAATTGGCTCACGTGGAGAGACCCACACAATAAAATAAAAGAGAACTAGAGATCGAGAAAATCTTAATAATAAGCTTAAGACTTCATTTGTTTTTAAGAAACATCTCATCTCATCTCATCTCATTTCATCTCATTTCATCATTATAATTTTTCTAAATCTCTACATAAAATAAAATAAATAATTCAACTTTTTCAAATTATAAAACAAAAATAATATTAAAAAATATATTCTAACAATATTTTATTTAATTTTTTAACTTTAATCTCGTCTCATCTCATCTCTGTAAACAAACGAGCCCTGACTTGTGAAATATCTAATGAACATATTATTAACAATGAGGTTGCTAGAAAAAAGTACAATTGATCAAACTTTTCAAGAACAAATTAATAAAGAAAAAGAATATTATTGGAGAAAACAATTAGTAAGAATAATTTAGCAAAAGCAAACAACACATTTGGAAAAGGTCTTTTTTTGATGGATTTATAAATACCCTAAAAAGACATGAACTTGATATTGTTAATGATATAAGAAAAAAAAAAAAAAAGAGGATAAGGATATGATAATGGGTAGGAAACAAACATCAAAGGTGTGTAAAGAAGACTTTTAAGTTCTATGTAATATGACTAATTCATGTGCTATATCTTGTAGAGATAAGTAATTTTGACTGTCAACCCATTATCTCAAACACATTGGATAGGTCACATTGAAAGTTTCAAAGTTATAAGATCTCAAGCTCCAAAAATTAGTGAAGATCCTAAAATAATTATTGAAAAAAAATAGTAGAAACATCATGTCTACTACGAATTATTGTCGTTTAAACCTAACCCTCCGCATTCGCCAAATTTTCAAGGGTTCAAGAGGAAAATTTAACATGAAAGGAAAGATGTGTCGTCGCTCATGATTTTGTCACTCAATAATGTATTGACTAGTCACAACATAGTTGCTTTACAGTACATTCCGGTTACTGAGTGGAGAGATCAGTTGGCATTGGGACGTGAGTTTCTGGGTTCTTTTGTTTCTGTCCTCAAAGTAAAGTCACACATGCAATGCACCACACTCAACTTTGGACCTGATTTGGTACCTTTAACATCTCTCTCTCTCTCACAGAAACGGCAGAAATTTCAGGGCTGTTGGTTGGTTTCGGTTGCTGGGTTGCTGTCTGGTTTTTTGTTTTGTTGCACATTAGCACGTTACATGCAGCGCGTTTTTCAAGCGTACGGGTAAGCAGGACTCTTTCGTCTAGAACGTTACTTTTTAAAAGGCCACAGAAGTCAAATTCCTAAGGCCATAAAATAACTGTTGAGAAAAATAGTCAATGGGGAAAAAGCAAAGCGTAGACCAAGCTGAGCGTAAACCAAGCTGCTGAGAGCCTACTAAATGGTGGTGGTGATGGTGGTATAATAATAATAATAATAATCCAAGGTACGAGCAGTGAGTAAGCAGCTCTTTGTAAAAGGAAGCCTTTGATCTTTGTATTAAGCCTCTGTTTTTGTATTTCTGATTAACAATAGCATGAAAAACAGAGTAACATTAAACAGCCATGGCACTCTACTTGTTTACATTTGGACAGAGTTATCCTTTATCATGTAGTTCTTTACCGCCCATGTTCTTGTTTTGCCACCAATCTCATGACAACTGGTTGGCAGCTCATGTTTATATCCTCAAAACATTTTTAAAAAATTCATAATATTATTAAAAAAATATATTCTTAATCACTAAATAAGTAAAAAAAAAAAAAAAAAAAAAGTGTTGGGATTCAACTCTCAGTAACTCTATCATTTTTCTTAACTTTTTTTTATGAGAAATTAAAAAAATAATGGATTTCATTAATAATTAGTTTGAGGTGAATTAAATTTGATTCAACAACCAAATACAAACTTAGTACGTGGAAATATTAACTTTCATCTACACTCTAATTCAAAATATACCTATTGCATAAATAATGTTAGATATAGTTTTATAATATATAAATCTCGTATTTTTTTTAAATAAAATAATGTAACTCATTATTAAAAGTTAAATTTTTTAATGTAGATCTTAAATTTATTCATATTTTTTAAAAAAAAGTATATATTACATATTCTAAAATTGTATTTAAGATTTTCTTTTTTTTTTCACGCTTTTTTTTCAACGTGCGAGAAAGAGTCTCTACAATCTCTATTGCACGCCGCAAATAGTGTACGAAACAAGGAAAACAAAAATGGAAAAAGGAAAAAAAGACAGCATAAGAAACCACGCCGCAGATAATGCGCACGCCACGTATTGCGACTTTGTTCGCGCCCGACCCTTGTGCCGACACAGGAAGGAATAGTCACGTCAAGGGGTGTGACAGATGAAAATTAAGGAGTAAAGAGAAGTGGGGGAGGAGCTGGCTACACACGGCCATTATAAGTAACATGAAGCACATCCAAGATGTACAATATCGTTCTTCATCTCTCACAGAAACAAACAATGGGGGCAGGAATTAAAGGGGTGCCTCTCCTTTTCCTTTCGATTATATTCTCAGGTAAAAACTTCCTTAAAGTAATAGAGTTTGTTTATTACTAGAAGTTGTCTGGCAGATTGTTAAATACCTTATTTGTATATATACAAGATTCATATGCACTGCAATAATATCATTCTCTTCATCTTCTCTGATCTCGTCTCTTCCCCAACCCTTCGAAAACCCTTGTTTTATAACCTTGAAAAGCTGTTTCTTTGTTTTATTTAATGAGTGAAGATTTTGACGTATTCGGAACAAGCAATGTGAGAAAATATAATTTTTATTAATAGGGAGGAATGGATTACATGAGTGCTCTCTCTATCTCTCTGGGTTTTTTCTCTTTTTTTTTTTTTTTTTTTTTTTCCCTTAACTAGACTTCTTTTGTCAAGAGATTTCTATGCAAAAATTACAAATTAACTTTCGACCAAGGATTGAGAAGTTTTACTCGTTTGTGTATTGTCAAATTGCAGCTACTATGGGTTTAGCAGCCACTTTTTCCTTCCAGAATCAATGTATCGACACAGTGTGGGTCGCAATTATCTCCCACAATGGTCGCACCCTCGGGGGCGGCGGTTTTCCCTTGGCATCAGGAAAATTGGTCATCCTCAATGCCTACCCTGGCTGGTCTGGCAGGGTCTGGGCCCGAACTGGATGCAACTTCGACTCCTGGGGCAACGGTTACTGCTCCACCGGTGATTGTGGCTCACTGAATTGCAGCGGAGTTGGCCAGCCACCTTTCACGTTAGCCGAGTTCATCACCGCATTGGAACCCACCGACAATAACGTCTACACTGTCTACTTGACCGACGGCTACAACGTTGGCATGCGCATCAATGTCACCGGCGGAACAAGTGACTGCCAGTACGCGGGCTGCATCGCCGACTTGAACTGTCCCCCGGAGTTGCAGGTGGTTAATGTCTTTGGCTCGGTGGTCGGGTGCAAGAGCGCGTGCGAGGCGTTCAACGCGGCCGAGTTTTGTTGCTCCGACGACTACTCGACGCCACAAACTTGCTCGCGGACTCAGTACTCAGAGATGTTCAAGAAAGCGTGTCCGAACGCGTATAGCTACCCTTACGATGATGTTTCAAGCCGTTTCACGTGCTCTGGGTCGAATATCTTGATAACGTTTTGTCCAAAAGAGTTGTGATCATGATTCCAGATTACAGGGACGTTATCTTCTTCGTTTATGGTTTTGTTATTGGGTTTGGTATAATTGGATGGAAAAATAATTTATTGTAAGAATATGGTGATGTCTTTTCTTTTCTTTTCTTTTTTCTTGGTTTTCAAGAGCATTTCCCCCACCTTCAATACTAGTAAGATTCTGTTATCGGATGTATTTCCCCCACCTTCCCTCTATTAATTTCTTGAAAAGAAACATTTTCTCATTTGATAGGCCTTCTACCCTCTGTTTGTTAACAAAGCTATCTATTAAATAAACTCGTATAAGATAAGCTGTAAACAAGTTTGTATAAAACTTGCCTAAACTCATTAGCTCCCTCAAAAACACATATTATTTATGGCATATATAGCTCACCAGATATGGCATACGTAGTAGCTATGATGAACACATATATGATATATTAGAGAATGAAGAAACAAGATCTGTGCTAGCTATGATGAATGCTAGTTCCGGCATCTGTTTTGGCCCCAGACCGAACCCGAACCGATTGTTAGTCAGATTCTTGCGCAACATTCAATCATTACCAGTGGTGAAACGCTGTAAAATGGGGAACAAAACGGAATGAATACGAACCACAATGAAAAAAATGAAGCTTTTCTTTACTTCTTCTAAGGCCTTCGGCCGAAGTTCTGTTCACTCAAACATTTTTTTTCCTGGACTCTCTACAAGCGGCTTCCAGATTACAAAGCTCTGAAAACCCAGACTCGGTAACCTTAAACTACCCACCCAACTTAATATTTTTGGGCAATGTGAAAGGAAACCTACATCTAAGGCTGGTGCATTACATGCCATTTTCCCTATAATAAACCCCCCATACAATTACAACCCAATATGGATAAAACAACAAACACAACGAAAAAGATTAAGTCCCCCAAAAAATAAAATACTAAAGCTACCTACTTTTTACAGACATTCCTTTCCAGGAACTATTGCTGAGATAGAAAATACTCAGCATCCGATCAAGTAATGAGAGTTTCATTTCACTGGACCCTGTGCACTGCCCCTCAGTTTCCCCATCACGGCTGAAGAGGGTCTGGTCTGAGCAGTCAAGTGAAGCTCCACAAGCTAAATTATACGACTGACATGCTGAATGGCACACCCGAAGCCTGTTGTCACCATCCTTGTCGCACTTCTGGATTGAGATCTGGTGATTCAGGCCAATCTTGTTTAGTCAAACAGATACCAAAACCAATTTTGAATTCAAATGGCCCAAAAACTAGTATATTTGACACCATATCAAGTCTTAACGGCAAGTAAATGGTGCCACATGGGGGGAACAGAAATATCTCATATAAATCATTTATTAATTTACAAACCACGAAAACCCTAACCCTTCGAAACAAGCCACTAGTCAATCATGGTGCAATTCTACATTGCATTGCATATTACAGAAGCATCTACAGAGCAGATGTATTGAGGGTTCCTGTGGGCAGAGCTAAACATAAAGGTGACAGGATCCTTTATGTTGAAATCTGAGATATATTCTCCAAAGAAGGGGAAAAAATTCGAGATACTCAACTGAATTCTGTTTCTCAAGAAGACAATGAAATGCTGATAAGCATGTGAGTGGAGGATTTGCAAATCAAAGACTAGATAGGATCTCAACCTGACAACAACCTTCATATATTTGCAAGAATAGCTCCTCTCTGGTTTATTTAATGGGTTCTTTTTGTTTAGTGAAAGTATTTGTGCTTGCTTGAGCTGTGAAGTTCTTCCATTTACCAACCAATTTAGAACCTAATAGATCTACACGGAAAGCAGTTCACTCTTAATTGTGATCCTTTGAGTTGTTCTCCTGAGTGACAGGTCTTGTCATGTGCATATGCTATAAACTTCTTTCATACCAAGAAAAACCTCTGGCTATATGCGCGCGCACACACACACACGCACACAGAGGGCAGAAAGAACAATGTGAGGCACAGTTGAAATGCTTAGTGAAAAAGGAAATTGTATTAAGACAGACAACTTACCCAACATGCAAGGCGCTTAGCTGCTGCATCACAGTAGCTACTGCCGAAGAAATTAAATAACTTCCTGGCACCACCTGGGAACAAACGATGGTAGTTGGGCATGACAACTACTTCTTCTAGTTGCTGCAGTATGCTTGGTTCACTGGGTGCACAGTGTTGCCCAGCTAGATCACTTTCCAGCACATTTTTGCAAACCAGAAGACTAGAGGTGAGCATGGAGCTGTTCTGGCATGTGTAGCCCGCATAGTCTGAACAACGGAATTCACATATTCCATTATCACAGACTCCTCCATGAAGACTACATTGTTCATTGCAAACGGCTGCATATCATACAAAAGAACAAGCTAACAGATTAAAACGCTAACCACAATAATATGTCAAACTAATTTCATCATGAGCATGCAAGGATCAAACAAGGACTAATATCTTGTGAAGATATTCCTGGAAAGGCAGGTCTAACCCCCTTCTCCGGCATGTGTTGAAGGCCAATTCGAAGCTCATACACGGGAGGTCAGACAGAGTAGGAGGGGGTTTCAACCAATTGTCTGTGTATATCTACACATGAACATATTAGTACAAAGCAGGCAGGGATTTTTTTAACACATTTACTCCTCTCCCTGCACTTCATACCTCATTTGTTTATTCATATGAAAATTGCAGCGATTGCACTTGGCTGGCTATGCCTATTCTAGCTTCCAGGTCAAAAGACACACCAAGAGCTTAGATATATTTAAATTATGAACTTAAAAGAAGGGTGTTTTTCACTAATGTGAACTAATCATTCTTCGCATTGAAGCCATTCTCCAAAAAGAACAATATCAAAAATCAATTGGGCATAGTGGGTCTCACTTCATCTACAATGCAGGAAAACACAACCACAAGAGTAACACGTTTTTTTTTTTTTTTTTTTTGGTCTCACAAGTCCTCAATATGTATATCACCACCCTTGTATTTCCCTTCCCCCATAAAAACAGTACAGTTTGAGTAAGACTATTTTTTTTATCAGTAAGGGAACTTCAATCGTGATGAGCTTGAAAGCCACCAAAAAGTAGGTTTTCTGTAGCTTCATCATAATTAAACAAAGAACCAGCCAACTAAAACATAGGAAAAATGAAAAAGAAAAGGAAAAGGATATTCCTTTACCTGTGGAGCAGTCAACACCAGTGTAGTTATTTTCACATTCACAAATCCCATTAGAGAGGCATTGGCCATGTCCATTACAATTGCCGGGGCAGGAGCCTGCAAAAAATATCAATTTAGAACTGATGCCAAATCAAAAGAAATATCAGAAAATTGAAATTCCACAAGCAAACTTGTATTTTGTGCATTGACTATGAAATAGGAAAGGAGGGAAACAAAAGCTCACGTTTACTACAGTCATGACCATGAAATCCTAGAAAGCAACGGCATCTTCCATCAAAACAGTCTCCATTGAAATGACAAGAATCGGGACAATGACCTGATCCAAGAACAGGGCCTGTGCTACAGAGCTCATGGTATTCAGGGCATATCAATTCACCTACAGACAAACATCGGGCATATCAATTCACCCACAAACAAGCATTAAAATCAATACAAAGAAAAAGGTGTGAACAAATAAATTTTACGACATAAACCATCAGTGCAAAAAATGGGATAAATACCATTAAAGCCGGGGTACTGAATTGGTCCGCCACCTTCAGGACATACTTTCCACATACCATCAACAGCAACCTGAAAAGTATAGTAATGAGTTACATTGGGCTAACAAGGGGATGAGCTTAAACTTTAAAAAATATTATCCATTGCCCTCTTTTTTTTCTTTTTTATTTTTTAGATAGGTATGGGTGTGTGATAAGGAAGGTGAGGTGTAGATTTAACACAGAAAATGACACACGTTATCCATTGCCCTCCTACTGTAGCAAAACAGGCATAGCTCTTATTTTATATTTGACTTTTTTTTAACAGGTCAGCATAGGTGGGGCCTGCCACCATGATGCCGAAATGTTTATGGATTTTTATTGAATTATTGTTTAAAGCATCAACAAACAGTAAGTTGTCACCCTTCATTAACTCTGGAGACCCATGCTTGTGTCCAGCTCTACAGTCTTTACATGGATGCCATTTTTCATAAGACATCACATTGTAAATGTATAAATGATCAAGGGAAACTTCAATTTTGTAGTCACAGACGTGAGCTAGCAGATATATATATGTGTACATATATATATATATATGGATGTATGTTGGTCTGTTAGGAATCACCATAAGTGAGTTCTACACAAAGCTACCTAATTTTTCTTGCGTGGGCAGTGGGGATGATACACATGCTCTCAAACCACAGGTAGGTTATTTAAGACAATCAGTCAACATTATATATTGCTGCAAGTGAAAGCGAATATCAATCACAAATCCACCTACTTAGGCTTGGATACACGGTGCACTAGTATGGCTCAAATCAAGGTCACTAGAGTTGAGAACCCAATTAAACATATTTTAGAGAATGGACTACTTGCATTGAACCAAGGACATAAGAATTCTACACAACATGTAATCACCATCTAGCCACCTGTTCTTGTTGGTTATTTTTCTTTTTTTGATAAGTTATTCTTGTTTGTGATTTTCTACTATTTCTTATACCAAACATTGTAACATGTAGTTTGAGTCAAAGGAAAGTACCTTTTATATTTCATTTGACTTTTAAAAAGCAATTGGGAGAAAGGAGGGAAAGAAGGCTTAAACAGAGAACTCCACCAGAATGAGGTAATGGGAGCAATAGAATGCTGTGGAAACCTTCGGGGAGTAAAAAAATTCTGTTAAATCTGTCTATAAGGTGCTGAAAAATTATCAGCCCATTGCATTTCCATGGAAGGGTATTTGTAGAGTTTATGTGTCTCCCAAAGTTGCATTTTTTACTTGGACAGCAGCTTTAGGAAAAATTTTGACGGCTGACAATTTAAGGAAACAGGGGATAATCGTAATGGAGTGGTGTTATAAGTGTAAGAACAATGGTGAATCGATTCACCACCTTTTTGTACATTGCGAGGTGGCAAGGGAGTTAAGGGATGGCATATTTAGTAGAGCCAGGTTGACTTAGGTTGTGCCCAAGAGTGTGGTGGAGCTCCTAGCATGTTGGAATAGGCATCATCATAGCCCTCAACTGGCTGCAACGTGGAGGATGGTTCCTTTGCGCTTGTTGTGGTGTATATGGACAGAAAGAAATGAGAGATGCTTCAACAACAAGTAGAGAGCTGTGGGGGAATAATGGAATTTTTTTGTACTTTCTTTGGCTAGTTCATGAGTTTTTGCTATCTTTTCAGCTTTCTAGAACGTAACTAAGTGTCTCTTTTGTATACTTCCTGTGTACATGGGCTTTGCCTAGTTTTGTTCAATCAATGAAATTTCTTACTTATAAAAAAAAAATGAACCATAGGCTTTTCGCTTCTTTTGATATAAAAAAGCAACATAGTGCGCAGTAGCTCCCGCTTAAAATTATTCAGAATTAGATGCTCATGCTCTTTCTCCTGTTCTACTTTCTTTCTTTTCTTTTCTTTTTTTGTTTGCTCTTCTTTTTTTTTTTCTTTTTTTTAACTTAATTTCTAATTATTTGGACCTAGTTAGCGAGCAATTCATTAATGTGAACCAAAAGGTATTGAAGCTCCAAGTCATACCTCTAGAGAGTTATTAATGCACCTGTGTTGATAACAACCATTTCCTTGGGTTATAGAACCGCGTACAAAGCCCGTACGTACTAATGATGAGGACATACACCTATATTTCAAAAAGAGAAACATAATAAGCAATATTGAATTTTGTCTTTTTAACTACATCCCATAGAACGACAGCCATACATATTTGAGAAAGTGCCAAACAAATCTGACCTAGAGCTACTGCCTCGCACTTCACCCAACATTCTGTCTGGTGCTCGAGCACTGCTTGTGTCTGTACATGATCCATCAGAATAAGGTACAAAGTACGTACAATAATCAGCCAATGAGGACTGCCCTCCTGCAAATGGCAATAACGTTAGTAACTTAGTAAACTGAACCTCACAGTAAGGACCAAGATCAAATAATTGGAAACTTGATACTGAAGTACATAAAATGGTGATATCCATATTAATCAGCAAATTGCCAAAAAAAGGCATTAACTTAATTTATTTGAGTTTTGGAGCAGAGATCGAGATACCATTTGATTATAACAAACAGAGGATTTTGACACAGGCACAAGACAATCCAAATTATGACCATCATCTGATTAAGGGATCCCCTTCCCAGTGTAAATATTTGGCGGCTACTACAACTTTAGTGGTTAACACAGAGACGGCATAGAATGTGATGGAACAGGTTAACAGAGACCATTATGATACTTTTAGTTGACAACTGATGTTCTTTTGTTTGAAATTAATTATATAGTTGCTCTTGGTCATCTCCAGTCTTTATTTTCTTCTCTTGTTGGCTGGTACAGTTGGTTATTGCATGCTTAAATCAAACCCTAGACAGTGGTTAAAGAGTATCAATTATCACTAGATATGAAGATTAATAACATATAAAGAACAAACCTTTGTTAGCCAGTGGAAAATAACGTGCCCACTGAGGGAGGTCTCCACTGTAACTTACAATCGGGCAGTAACCCTCAGCCTCCCTGTTATATGTACACCCAGACGACTGGGTCGTGTTACAATGGTATGCCCCCTTCCAGAGATTGCAAGACAAGGTAACAAATTCAGTTCCTTGGTTATAACCCCAGTCCAGATGGTCTGCAATAGTATAATTAGCCTGGTACCACCCACTATCTTCTAGTAAAGCAAGCGTCATTTTCGAAACTACTGATCTTGTATCGACTGACCCCGTCATAATTTCATTCATCAGAAGCCTTTTTTCCCAATGAGATCCTGCAAGAAAGTTAGACGTACATTGAGCATTATGCTGATGAATTCCAACACAACTATAGATCAAATGTAGTCTGTCATAAAGTAATAGATGCTACACCCCTAATTATTCACCAAGTTATTAAATTCTCAAGCCCATCTTCAAATAATCAAACCAAGCGTCGGCCTCCAGAAATACCACTAACTTGGACGCCATTAAAATTTTCAGCTACCAAATCGAAAAAAGGGATTTGCTTCTGCAAGGTTGTGGAACAAAACCAAAACGATAATAATCAAAATAGAAACCTGATGTGCCACGTCCTCCTCCATCTTCTAGCTCTAACCCAGTAAAGTTATCGGAGAAAGCCTGCCAGAGAAACATTTATAGCCAAAAAAATGCAAAATAAGCTCTCGTGAGATGATGCAGATTTATAAAAAACAAAGAGAGGCGCTCCAAACCGGACGCGGTGAGTATATGGAATTTATACCCCCCAATGGGAACATGTATGCAGCCTAATATAGTCACAACAGAATCAATTACATCAAAACAAATACAGTGGCAACTCTCTTTCCCGTAGTCGCTCTCTCTCTCTCTCTCTCTCTCTCTCTCTCTCTCTCTCTCTCTCACAGTCGCTCTCCCTCTGTCCTCTTTGGTTTCTTTAAAACTGCACTTGAGCTAAAACTAAGTTACGGGGCTGTTCTCATATCTCAGACTCACAGTTCTCCAGGCATCATTGCTCCTAAAATACTGGGTTTTTGTCTCCTAAAATCAATCAGGTGGTTCCTTTGCAACTGGTTCTCTTGAAAAACCCACCCAAAACAGCAGGTTCCCCACAACTGATTCATAGTCTAAGAGCATGGGAATGGGAAAGTCATGTGCACATATCTGAGCTCACCACATGGCACTTCCCTCCAATTCCTATGCAACAAATTAAATAAGGGACAAAAGAAAATGAAAACATGCAGAACAGACCTGTTAAAGGGGCAGAAAAAAAAGAAAACTCTGTCACGGGCTTGTGGGGAGAGAGTCTGTCGCCAGGATTAAGATGAGAGAGAGAGAGGCGACTGAGGGGGAGAAATGGAGATCTGAGTGGGGAGAGAGAGAGAGAGAGAGAGGGCCTTTAGGAAAAAGAAAGAGAGAACAACTGAGGGGGAGAGAGCGCTTTGCAACGGGAGTGTTATTTCCTCAAATCGGTTCTACTGTGAATAACTTAGAGCGCTTACATGTCGGCTTCTAATTGGAAGGTTAAAAGCAAACTTCTCACTACATCCGGTTTGAAGGTTTTCTCAAAAACAAATCCTTTTACAGCATCAAGGTTAAACATTGACAATCACCCCATAATGATGTCGGGAGTGCATGACAACACGTGGAAGCACCACACGTGTCACTATCCGACCAAGCTTTTCATCCATAACTTGCTTCGTGACCTGCAAATAGAGACAACAGGTAACAATAAGGTACCAAAATGTGTGCCTCTGAACCTCCAATATATGAATTTAACCTTTTTATAGCACATTATTAACGAGAAGATAAAGGAAACAAACTAATAAGCACTCAATTTCAGACAAACACATAAGCAAGTCTTGTGCCTTCAAAATCAGAAGTTCATATCTTATTGTTTCTGAAAGTACCTTCTAGTCAAAATGTAAGAAACTTATATTTATTAGAAATTAGAGCTATTAGCATTTCATATCAAAATCTATTCTCAAAATTTAGGTCATACTTCATCATACATATTCCACAAAGCTGCATTTGCGTGGCAGCTGAAAAATTATAGTAATTGACCATATGAAGGAAAAAATGTGTGAAGAGAGTAAGGACCTACAAAATCAAGTTATATTAGGAAAGAGCTCCTCAAGTCTTGCAAACCCATTGCATTGAGCTTACTGACACAGCAAATGAAGATACA
Organism: Juglans microcarpa x Juglans regia; assembly: GCF_004785595.1. NCBI lineage: Eukaryota > Viridiplantae > Streptophyta > Magnoliopsida > Fagales > Juglandaceae > Juglans > Juglans microcarpa x Juglans regia. The sequence continues at coordinate 7,738,188 of NC_054609.1, forward strand.
ATTTTTTAAAAAATCTTCCAAACTACAGTTGACGACATCAAATCCCTGGACATAGGTGATACTTGCTGCAATTTGCTCTTAAATATCTGGTTAATCTTCCAGTCATTGTCTTAAGATAGGATCTAAAATAATATGGAGTACTGTTTACCTGACTACGCCTTCTTTTCCTCTCATCTCGAAAATGAGAAAAGGCATGGGGATCAAAACCGAGAACATGCATGACCTGGAAAAATATAAAATTTGAGCTCAGCATACAAAAGTACTTATGTGCACACACACACACAAACATGCATCAGAGCAGCTGTAATAAGACAACACACACGCGCACACATAACAACTAACTGACCTCATGTATGAGAGTAGCTGAAAGTAAGGTCTCTGCTTCAGCTGTCAAATGGCGTGGAGCAACATTCACATGCCCTACAAAAGACCATTGATACTGATTTCAGATTTCTACCGCTTGCAAAGATACAAAAATGCTCCAGACCAAAAGATGTGCCATGAATAACTTACCAGCAATTGCACGGCCCCATTGATCACGTTCACATGCCACTGCCCACGCAAGAGTGTTGCCAGTGGTAGGTCTTGTTGTAACCAAAAGAACCAAGTCAGCATCAGCTACACCATCTGGAGAAAACAGTCGAAGGATCAGTGTATTAGTTATTTAAACAGAAGAACCAGTGTAACTAGGATGTCGTAAGCTCCAAGGCACTCATTTGTTGTCAAGGTACCTTCAACATATTCGCGTGGGAGCTGTACCCCTCCATCTTGTCCACATGCAGAATATCCACTTAACCTCAGGTTTCCTTTCACAGGCTCAACAGACAGGGCTCTCCTGAACCAGTCTGCTGTTTGACCCAAAGCCTGCATTAAGTTGCTTCCAAAGAATAAGTTTCCCTACTTAATAAGAAACACTCTGAAAGAGTAATCTAAATTACAATGCTAACGGGGATAAAGCAGTAACAAATGACAGCAAGCAATACAAAAAAGCAAAACAGAAATTTATCCAAATCCTCACAAGTTTGCAAAATAAGAGAGAATATGCAGAAAACAAAACCAAACCTTGTGAAGGCGAGCCCTTTTTTCCTCCCCAGAGATATCATCCAACGTGCAGTTATACCAGCAGTCACCAAAAATTGGAGGATCACCATGAGGATTGCAAGAAGGAGAGTCAGGAAGAGAGTTCACAGGAGGCTCACCAACCTGGTCAAAGAAACAAGACGATGAAACACTAATACAGAAAGCAAACCAACATGAGGATAACAGGCATAAGCCATGTATACAGCATGCTGATCTAACGTTAACGCCTACCTTTACAATGTCTCCAACCTGTCGACAATCTCTTTCAGGTGAGTGACCAACAGCATCATAATTTAGATATATTCTTATGGGTTGCTTAGCATCCTTTAGTTGCTCCAAGAAGTTGGAGACACCAAGCAATGCCCTACCTTTATGGTAAAGCGGCTTTGAGAGATCAGACTCTTTATAAAGTTGCGGGGTAACAGAATACACCTTGTGCCCAGTTCGCCTTCTTTGTTCAATTATCTGGTCATGGATGCAAGAGTGTGCAACAATGTTACTATCACCTTCCCGTCCTGGACCTTGCCATTGCAGTTGATGGCCTAGGGATTTTCCACTTGTAGCTCCCAACAGTACCAATATCAATATAATCTGAGGCAGAAACTAGAAAGTGAGCAAAATGGTCTTTCTGGGTTATCTGACACAATAGGTAAATATGGGAAAAATCAAAAGACCCGAATTGGGTTCATATATTAAGAATAGAAAAGATATAAACATATCATATATAAATCGATTCTTTGCTAAGAAAGAGAAGCAGATCTAAGAAAACCAGGCCCACGGGAGCTACCAGCCTACCACCAAACTGAAGGAGAAACTAGTGAATCCAATGAGCAGTTTTTCTTTCTCTTTCTTTTGAGTTTACTTTTTTGTGGGGTTATACAGAGGAAAAAAAAAAAAAATCTTTCATCCCTATTAAAATTGAGTTCTGCGATCGACGAAAGATAAACAGTAAGTAGCTCAGCTAAATTTCCATACGAGGCATATACTATAATGCGAGAGAAACTAATGCGATTCTCTCACAAATTTAACTCCCCAAGCACCAACGAATAGTTTCCATAAATATCCTAAAAAATAAAGAAAAAAATAATTGGAAGAAAAGCATTAAACCATCTATGCTTAAGAAATTATTGAAGCATAAATTTACCAAGCAAGTTAATTTCCTAAAGGACTTGTCCTTCTCGAATTACACCGTCACCCCCCACTCGTTTGTTCCCGAGAAACCACAGAACAAAGTACAAATAACTCACAACCGCCTGTGGGTTACAGTGTCACTTCCAAAACCCCCAACTCTTATGTCCTCTTTTTCCGTACTTTCTTAGCCACGAAACACAGCATCGAACAATTTGTGAGCAAACGAAACCATACAATCTCCCATTTATTAGAGCACCAAAAAAACAGAAAGAAAATGCAAAACTAAACTAAGGCCTCACCTCGAAAATAACGACGGCGAACCGAAGCTTAGTAAGAAATCTGGGTACTTTACACGGACTACAACGAACCATTAGCTCCATGAAACAAAAACAGAGAAAGCACCAACCAAGAGCTCCGATTCCATCAAATCTCTGGCGACATTCCGATCGGCTTTAAAACCCAGAAAAATCGCTTGCTCGCCTGCATTTCCAATGCTCTTTGTGCACACAGACGAGAGAGGGAGGGAGACCCTTTTTGCGCCGTGTGGGTATAAGTGAGATACTGATCTGAAAGCACCAAAAGAGATGATTCGGAGAGTGAAAGAGAGCGAGTCCTTCTGATCCCAAAGTGCTGATTCCGGAGAATTTGTTCCAAATCGAGTAGCTGACAATGGCTGGAGGAGTAAAATGGAAAATGCCGAAGAGATTGTCAGTGATTTGTACGTGTTTGCTTTCTGAGATGGGAGAAGATGAGCAAGGGGCCTGTCCGAGGGACTGAAGGAGACAAGAAACTAGTAGATTGGGTGGAGGTGGGTAGCCACTATAATTTTTATTTATTTATTTATTAAAAAAATCTACACAATCTCTTACAATTTATATAACTTTCACACACTATATTTTTTTTATCAAATATTTAATATATAAATAATAAATAAAAAAATTAAATTAGTTTAAAAAGAATAAACTCAAAAAAAAATTTAAAAATTTAAAAAAATATGATGGGTAAAAGTTGAAAGGTTGTGTTATTATTTTTTTGTTTCTTTATTTTTTATTTTATTTTAATATATCTTATATATATTATTTACAGTTTTAAAATATATAAATATACGTATGTTTTTAAATTAACTTCTTTTTAGTTATTAAGTTTTCCTAATTTTTTGAAAAAACAGAAGCATACAGAAATTACAAATTCTAAAAAGTTGAATAAATCATTTTCTATATATATATATAAAGTGTTGAAAAAATAAAAGATCACGAGGACAGTAGGTAAATGAGTAAATGACCATTGAGTTGCTTGAATTAGAAGTGGTTGAAAATAAAGTAGCATTTCTCAATTAGAAATTAGATCTCCTAACATTCTTAAAACACTTTTATCTCAAATAATTTTAATCTACCCCTTCAATTAGTGTAATAAAATGAATGCTTAAAAACAAAAATAAAAATAGATCAATCACATTATTAAAATGTATAAAAAATATGTAAAATTGATTGTATATGACAGAACTCTTTAAGATTAATTTTAAAAAAAATGTAGGGATGGAAAGTGGAAAAAAAAAAAATCTCAAACTGTTTGAAGACATATTTTAATCCAAACAAATCCGATATAAGATGTGGGGTCTTATTCATTAAATACGAGAACATAAACTATACTCTATAGCGTAGATATAATGGGTACAATTTTCAAGTTAAATATCTTAGAAATTAATTCTATTTTCAAATTTATTGTTTTTTTTTTTTTCAAAATTTTAACTGGCATAAATAGCTTTGCATAATATTAATGCCCTCAAACTTTTTTATTTTTTATTTTTTATTTTTTTTGTTTTAAGTTGTCATTAGGCATCTATAATTTCATTCGAAAATACTTTTAATTTATGGTACATAATTTTAATTTTTTTTCCATGTACTTTCATTTTGTAATACTTTCTCACCACTTCTTCCTATATAAAATACTTATATATTGTAAAGTAAAATTATCTATACAATAGTAGGGTGAATTTCGCACACTTTTTTTTTAAATAAAAATAGATAAATATAAAATCTATATAAAAAAATATATTTTTTAATAATAATTTTTTTTTTTTCTCAAAAAATTGTGCATAGCTAACAAACTAACGTGCAATAGCATTACTCTATTACAAATTAGGCACCGTTTGGATGCAAAAAGGATTTCATTTTATCTTATTATTATAATTTTTTAAAATTTTTACATAAAATATAATAAATAATTTAATTTTTTTAAATCTCAAAACAATAATAATATTAAAAAATAATTTTTTAATAATAATTTATAACTTTTAATTTTTATCTAAAATCATTTAATTTCATTCGTTATCCAAATTGGATCCTAATAGAACCCTACTGATAGTGTTCATCGGTTATCTATTTTTATTATTTTCTATCGGAGGATAAGGAATCAATTGCTTTTTCTTCTATACCTAATAAAATAATGTCTCATAATAATTTATTGTGGGTAAGAAAAGAACTGTTTGTTTAATAAACCTATAATGCCAGCAGTTTTTATAATTTGAGTCGGGCTACTCTCCAGTAGGCCGCTCACTTTGGCCGTTATTACTTTTATAATTTTTATTTTTATTTTTTTATTTATATTTTTTTAATATTTTTAAAAAATAAAAATATATATATCAATATACTTAAAATTATTTTTTTAAACATTAAATAAATAAAAAATAAACTTTTATCAAGCGGTCAAATTAAGAGATAAAGTAATTTTTTCCTTATACTTTGGTCGGATCAAGTTTGATTTGTTTGTTGATATGTATAAATTTTAAATAAAATCTTTTTATAAAAAAAGAAAAATAGATTCTAAGAAATAAAAAGATTTTTTTTTTAGCGAAATTTGTTTTTTTAGAATTTCTTCAAATCATTTCTCATGTTTGAATTCATCTGTGTGGATCAATAATCTTAAAAAAAATCAATATTATCTTTAATTAAAGGCTTGAAAATAACAAAGGCTATATAGTGTTGGCATATTCTCTTCAAAACCACCATTAGTTTTGATAAAACATACACTATAATGTCTACGAAAATCTTAGAACTTAAAACAAGTAAACAAAACACCTATAAATTTACTCGATAAATTCAACTGTGGTCATCGAGACAAATAATAATAATTTTTAAAATAAGTGACGTGGCACACTATCGGCATAATAATTTAGAATTTTAGAGTATAAAATATAAAAAATATTAGAAAATGTATCCTTAGCCTTAGGTCAATAAAATTAATTAAGGGGTAAGTAGAGGGGTGGATAATAGATATGCCTCTCTTCTGCCATAATCCCTTTTAGCTTTTTAATTAGGAATTAATCTGATGTTGTAAATTTCTTAATTTTAAAAATCATTAGTTCCATTCTCAATTTTTTTTTTTAAATATGTATATCATAATTTAATTGCTTTAAAATTTAAAAATTTTAATTTAAACTTTCTTCACATACTAGTGCTATACTAACTTTCATGCATAAATATTAAATGCTATACATGGAAAGGGCAAGATTTTAAACATATAAACTTCAAAAATAGAAACACAGGGATCAAAGCACAGGAGATTAAGGTCTCGTTTAGTTATACAAATCATCTCATCTTATTAGGTATTACAATTTTTTCAAATACTCGTATAAAATATAATAAATAATTTAATTTTTTCAAATCTTAAAATAAAATAATATTAAAAATTTATATTTTAATAATATTTTATTTAATTTTTATCTCATCTCATTTACGTAATCAAACAAGTCCTAAACTAAACGCAAAGTACAAATCCTCCAATAAAAACAAGTGAAACCTTTCAATGAAAAAAAAAAAAAATACAACTGAAAGACAAAAATCAAGGAATAATTGATGGGGCTTGACTTGAAAGTAAGGGGCGGTAGTTAGGTTCGGTATCCTGCTAATCTACATCCTAATCTTTAATAGTTTGAGTCGGGCTACTGAGTAGCCCGCTCACCTTGACCTTAGTTGTTTTTGTAATTTTTTTTTATTTATATTTTTTAATATTTTTAAAAAATAAAAAATATATTAACACATTTAAAATTATTTCTTTAATCACTAAATATAACAGTACAATTTGGGAGGTAAAGTAGTTTTTTTCCATAGTTTATGCTTGCTTTGACAGCTCTTTCTCATTTGTTTAGGTTTGAGTTCCTGATCGAATACAGAAACACTCTCAACTTATCTCATCTCATTATTATAATTTTTAAATTTTCATATAAAATATAATAAACAATTTAACTTTTTCAAATCTTAAAATAATAATAATAATATAAAAAAATAATATTCTAACAATATTTTATTCAATTCATTTAAAATCATCTTATTTTATTTTATCGTATTTCACTATTTAAACGAGTCCTAAATCTGGTTGCTTACCAATTTTGATAAGCATACAGCTCATCTACTTTACCAAATGAAGCATAATATATGCACTATTTTTTTTTATTAGTTTGATTAACTTAACAACATGGATATTTTACAATAAAAAAGATACCTAGTGATATAAGTCTCTAAGGTTTTAGGTACCACCTTGTTGTTTAAATAGTGAGTTGAGATGAGATAAGTTAAGATAAAATTTAAAAGTTGAATAAAATATTGTTAGAATATTTTTTTATTATTATTATTATTTTAGAATTTAAAAAATTGAATTATTTATTATATTGTATGGAAATTTAAGAAAATTGTAATGATGAGATGAGATGAAATGTTACCTTATTCACTTTCTCACAAAACTTTTTATTTTATTTCATCTCATCATTATAATTTTTTTTAAATTCTTATAAAAAATAAAATAAACAACTCAACTTTTTTTAGATTCTAAAATAATAATATCAAAAGAATATATTTTAACAATATCTTATTTAATTTTTAACTTTGATCTTAATCCCTCTCATCCCATTTATAAGAACAAACGCGACCACTATCTGTCTTTTAATAAAGTCAAAGAAATCTTTTTTCTCAGGGTTTCATCTTCATATGATTACATTGCTGGTGTCATATGCGTGTTCAAATATCTTCTTTTGACTAGGCTTGGGAAAAAATAAAGATTTCAAGGGGCAAATTGTAAAGCTCAACCAACTTTATTCAATAATTGCTATAAGACTTGTTCAAATATATGTCTAAACTTAGTTTGGATTCGAATCTATGGATACTGTAAATTGATGGAAATACTTGTAATTAATTTTTTTTTTCCTTGTCTCGATCTAAGAAAATCATATATATATATATATTTATATATATATATACACACACATTACGTGTAAGGCAGGTATGCCCCTTGTACGTACTGTCTGGTTGGAGGGAAAACAAAATCTATACAAAAATAAAAGCTTTTTGCAAAAGTATATAATAGTAACAATTCATTAATTAAATAAAAACTCTTTAAAAGTAAATTCTGAACAACATCTAATTAAAAACACCATTAGTTATATAAATAGACCAACATACAAAATCATCATTCAATTGACAAGTTCACGAGAGTTGCATATTTAAAATCACCAAGTTTATAAGCAACATAAACATAATAATAATAATAATAATAATAATAATAATAATAATAATAATAATAATAATAATAATAATACATGTTGAAATTACAATCAAATATAATTGTCCAATATATGCATGACAGTATGCATATAATGTCTTACGGTATGTAGTAACTAAAAGTCAATGAATCCAAATTTATTTGTTCAATAACAGAGTTAGATAGAAATAAGATTAGTGAGTCGTGTAGTATATGTCAGATTAATAAATCGATCGACGCTGCAAATGACAATCTACAAGACAAGATAGAAAGAATAGAAACGTAAATAAGATAGAGATCAAGTAATAATGCAATATGAAATAAATAGTTTGGTTTCACTCACCAATTACGTGCATGCTAGCTAGCTAGCTGCATGATTTGATGGTCACCACATGATATACATAATTATATGCTCGCTAGTTAGCTTTTTCTAATTTAATTTGGACTCTTCTCCATAAATATATACACGATAACATAGCTAGAAAAAAAAATGGCTCTACAGCCACCGCTGTTTTGTTGAGGGCTCTCGCTAGTGTATTTTATGTGATTTTTTTTTTTTTTTTTTTTGCACATGTATTTTTTTAACATTTTTCAATATATTTTTTTAAAATAGACAACATCATTAAAAAATATTTCTTTAATTACCAAATAAAAATAAATAAATAAAAAATTCCAGAGGGAGGTAGCAGGAAGACTAACATTTTCCAAAAACAATTGTGTCTACCTAATATATATATATATATATATATATATATATATATATATATATATATATACACGTATGAGCTTATGTGACTATGTCATTCTGCACGCACGCCAACCCATCTAAAAAAGTCAATGTCATTTTTTGTCAATATACTAAAAGAGTTCAAAACCTTTAGAAGATGAGAAAATATATTTACAACTGTGAATTATGCAATAGTCACATAATCGTTTTGAAAAAAGTAAATAAAAATAGGACCCACATAAAAAATTTAATTTTTTAATAGTAGACCTCATTCTTTTTCAAAACGATTACGCGACATTTACACACTTCATGGTGTTGTATGTATAATTGCTCTTGGAAGATACTACACGGCAAAGGATTTTTAATGGCAATTTTTGTAATTATAGTAAGCTATTTAAGTACTTTTTTGTAAAACTGAAGACCTAAAATAGCAAAATTGTAATAATAGTCAGTTACATAGGGGTATATGCGGAATAAAAAGTGTCCAAAAAAATACTATTCATTATTGTTCATCTTACTGTTCATATGAGGATAGACGCTTTTAAGATATAGGAGATATATATATATATATATATATTAAAATATACTATATCCTTGAATTTGCTCTCTTAGTTTGACCGTTCATGTATTTTATTTTATTTTTTAATATTTTTTTACTTAATAGTTAAGGAAATGATTATTAATGTATCGATTTTTTAAAAAAAATATTTAAACATGTTTAAAAAATATTTAAAATAAAAAGCAAAAAAATGAAAAGTACAATTTGTACTAAAGGCACGCCTAGTGAGTAAAATTAAATGATATAATAGCATTACCCATATATATACACGTACTTAGTGGCAAACCTACGTATACCTTAGGGTGGCCATGGCCCCCCAAATTTAGAAATTTAGAAAATGGCCCCACAAAAATTGATAATCTCCATGTACTCTCGAAAATTTTCTAGAATTTCAATAAATCTAGAAATGAATCTCTCCAATTCTTTTCCTATAGTTTCAAAATTTTGTATAATTTCTATATACTATCTATATTTTTTAAGGATGTGGCATCATCAAAATTAAACTAAAACTAAGTTTAGAAAAAATAATAAGAGTAATGCTACTCATTATCTCAATTTTCATAATCATTTTATCATCGCGTGATGTGACATTAGATTATTCGAGACTATTTATTATATTTCACTTGTGAATCTATCATCTAATGTGATGAAAAGATGACGAAAAAATAGATAATGAATAGATTTTTTCAAACAATAAACTTACTAGTATGGATCCCAAAATTTTTGTTATACAATATTAAGTTTTTTAATATGGAATCCAAAGTGAAAATATAAAAAAAATCATTTAAAGTTGATGATCTATATAAAAAATAGTTGAGAGATCTTATCTTATAGATTTCATTGAGCAAAAAAAATTTAATTAAGGTCTCAATTAGAGCATTGTATGCTTAATATTACATAAAAATATCTAAATTTTATACGAAACTTGATAAACTAGCTATCTTATATACTAGAATGAAAGATGACATATTAAAAGATTACGTACTAGAATGAAATAAGTGCCAAGATGATTGGGTCTTGAAATTTTTTTTTTTCACTTAATGATTAAATAAATATTTTTTAATGATATTGTGAATTTTTTAAAATGTTTAAGGGTATAAAAAAATGAATAAAAAATCATTAAAAAAAAAAAAAACTCTTTTACCCATATCAGACTCGTCTCGTGCTAGCACTGCTCAAGTGCCAAGGGGTGCAAGTGATTTAGCATATTAGGATAAGTGCCAAAGGGCACAAGTGAACTATTAGACAATTTTATTTAGGGAGTTGGTTATTTCTTTTGAATGATATTTTGAGATTACGACGCATTTATTGTAGCTTTGTGGAGTTATCTTTAAATTGGAGGAGTTGAATTATATCTCCTTCAATGAGTTTTACATGTTATTGAGGTTTTCTTCTATTTTTGGAGTTTATTAGAGATGTAACCAGTTCGATTTAGTCCGGTTTTATATATTTTTTATAACCAAAGAGATATACATCGGTTTTAAAAATTTAAGAACTGATACAAGACCGATTCACTATCGAAACATGAACTTCTGATTTTCCGATTTCGGTCCAGTCCGGTCTGATTTCATAAATTATCTATATTAGTAATAATATCATGTTTATATATACTAAGCTTTTAGTCTATTTATATTACAATATAAGTACATTATTTTATAATAATTAACACATACTAGTGTAGTATTGAATTTAACTATAGTCTATAAAATTCTAAACTTTTTATATGAGTATATATGATCACATATGTAAAAATGTATTTACAAAAAGAATATATATATTATAATTTATTATGCAAAAAATGTGTTTATCATTGATATGTATATATATATATATATATTATATCAAAAATAAGTTTATATTAATAACTTAATATTAATGTTTATGTTTAAAATTAAAATTTATATGTTATATCAAATGTTATATTAAAAATTATAAGAATTATTTTATGTTATAAGATTAATAGACTTGAATAATAAAAATTTCATGTTAAATTAATTAGCAATTTAGTATAATATATATAATATAATGTAAAAAATTATAAATATATATACCGGTTTGGTTCGGTTTAAACTGATTTCAAGATATGAAAATGGATACCGCATCGGTGTAGGACTGGTTTTTATTCTTAAGAACTGATACTGCACCGGATTGCTTGCAAACCAAACCGAATCCACCGATTCAGTCTGATTCAACTGATTTTTTTTTTTTTTTTTACACGCCTAGAGTCTATACTAATATTATTAGGATTTAATTTAAGTGACAAGATCTCTCTTCCTAACCTTCCGAGTCTGGGGTAACAAAATCTAACCATCGTCAACTTTTAGTTCAACTCTATCTCAAGTCTCTGCTAAAACTAACCAAACTTGCAAACCTAGCATGATGCTAACACGTAATAACAAGGTTAGGGTTGGATATAATCGGATTCGATTCAAATTAAGCTTAGATGAATTTGGCCTGATTAATAATCGGGTCATGTCAAGTCTATGCGGTCATGGGTTAACCCAAATGACCCAATTAGTGAAAAGAAAAAAAATTATTTAAAAAAAAAATTATTTAGGTTATTTGAGTCATGGATTAACCCATGACCCGATTAATCTACAACAAATTTTAGTTAGAAATTGAACCTTAAATTAAAAAATATAACTCTTATTCTGAATATTTTTTAAAATTTTATAGTTTATCTTTTGTTTGTTATCCAAGATTATTATAAGTGATCAAATATTTTAATATTTAAATGGATCAGCCAGTATCCAACTGAGTCAGATTCAACGAGGTATATAACACTACATTTTTTTTTTTTTTTTTAGAATCAAATGATACTTCATTCATTATGAAAAAACAAAGTGTAACACAATACATGACTACAAACACACTTAATAAGTACATTAAGCCCGTAGGCAATTTTCAGCTTCTACTTCCAAGCTAGCTTGAATAAATTCAGGAGGATAAAACCACTATTGAAGAGTATTCTCCATTTAGTTGCGCCACCATGACTCCTATGTTATTCTTATATTTAACTTAGTGGTCAAGTGGTTAGTTATCACCACGTCTGTAATGTCTTTTTTTGTTAGTATCTATTAATTGTTGATTTAGACCTATTGCCACATTATAGCAATTGTAAAATGTGGGATATGTTTATATTTATTTCAGTTTCCTTTGTAAGGCTATTTAATAGCCAAAATCAATTATTCAATGCAGTAATGTGTGCGATTTCCTCCATCTCCTTTGTTTTATCTCTTTAGTCTATATTTCCTAACAATTGGTATCAGAGCCTCATACCAGGGGCCTAATTAAATAAAAGCAGCAGTCTTCTACGAGTGATCTATAAATGACGATAGAGAGTTAGTTTGTACAGTCGGCTGTTCCAAAGTTTGATGGGTATTATGATCATTGGGCGATGCTCATGGAGAACTTCTTGCGATCAAATGAGTATTGGAGGCTGGTGGAAAATGGAGTTCCTACAGCAGCAGAAGGTGTTGTTCTCACTTATGCACAGAGGAAGCATATTGAAGACCAGCAATTGAAAGATTTGAAAGTAAAGAACTGTCTATTTTAGGCATTAGATCGTTTCATCCTAAAGACAATCCTTAACAAGAAGACTTCGAAGGATATCTGAGACTCTATGAAGTAGAAATATTAAGGTACATCACGAATAAAGTGTGGAAATCTACAAGCTCTTCGAAAAGAGTTCAAAGTTCTTCATATGAAGACAGGAGAATTTGTGAATGAGTATTTTTCTCGCACTCTTACCATCACCAACAAGATGAAAGCAAATGGTGAGGATAAGGGTAATACTGTTGTTGTTGAGAAAATTTTAAGATCCATGACTTCTATGTTTGATTATGTTGTGTGTTCTATTAGGGAATCTAAAGATATTGATACTCTAACGATTGATGAACTGCAAAGTAGCCTAATTGTACATGAACAACGCATGAGCTCCCATGTTGAGGGAGAACAGGCCTTGAAGATTACTCATGGTGATCACTCAGGAGGAAGAGGTCGTGGTCGTGCCAACAATAGAGGAAGAGGAAGAGGTCGAAATAGGAGGTCTTTTGATAAGGCCACAGTGGAATGCTATAATTGTCATAAGCTAAGAAATTTTGTATGTGAATGTCCAAGCAAAGAAACAGAGGCAAATTATGCAGAGAATCAAGAAGAGATCCTGTTAATGACATATGTTGATCTGAACAAAGCTAGTAGAGAGAAGATATATGGTTTCTAGACTCTAGATGCAGCAATTATGTGTGGAAAGAATGAGTATTTCTCAGATCTTGATGGAAAGTTTCTAGATTCTGTGAAGCTTGGCAACAACACATGCATGGTTGTTTTAGGAAAATGAAATGTCAGGCTACAAATGAATGTCATAACTCAAATCATTACAATTGTATTCTATGTACCCGAGCTGAAGAATAATCTGCTAAGTATTGGACAACTGCAAGAAAAAAGGTCTTACTATTTTATTTCAGCATGGCAAGTGTAAGGTGCTTCATTCACAGAAAGGTTTGATTATGGATTCAAAAATGTCCTCAAATCGAATATTTGTTTTGCATGCTTTATCTCAGTCTATAGTATCCACTTGTTTCAACACAATCACAGAAGATATTGTGCAGCTTTGGAATTGTCGTATGGACATTTGAGTTTTAAAGGTTTAAAGAATCTTCAGCAAAAGCAAATGGTAAATGGATTACAACAATTTCAACCTCTTTCCAAGTTATGCAAGGACTGCTTGGTAGGAAAACAACGCATGGATTCGTTTCCAAAAAGGAGTGCCTAGCGAGTTGCAGATATTCTTCAGTTATTGCATGCAGACATTTGTGGACCCATTACACCCATCTCTAATAGAAACAAAAGGTACCTGCTTACTTTCACTGATGATTTTAGTAGAAAAATATGGGTTTATTTTTTGGTAGAGAAATCAGAAGCCTTTACTGTTTTCAAGAATTTTAAGACTCATTTTGAGAAGGAAACTAATTCTTTTTTGAAAAGCCAAAGAACTGATCGAGTATGTGAGTTTACATCCCAGAAATTTGTAAACTTTTGTGATGTAAATGGCATACAATGACAACTAATAGCTGCATATACACCACAATAGAATGGTGTTCCGAAACGCAAGAATAGAACTATCATGAATATGGTTCGAAGTATGCTGGCAGCAAAAAAAAATTTCAAGACTTTTTGGCCTGAAGCAGTAAATTGGACAGTGCATGTTTTGAATAGAAGTCCAACTTTAGCAATTCAAAACAAGACTCCAAAAGAAGCTTGGGGTAAAGTTAAGCCTTCAGTTGATTATTTTAGAGTTTTTGGATGCATTTCTCATGTTCATATTCCTAACAATAGGAGAACTAAGCTGGATGACAAGAGATTTAGTTGTGTTTTGTTGGGAGTTAGTGAAGAATCAAAAGCTTATAGACTTTATGATCCAGTTTCACAAAAGATTATTATCAGTAGAGATGTTGTACTCGAAGAAGACAAGCATTGGGATAAGTATGAAGTAGGTATTATATGTGATTTGGAATGGGGTGATTCTGAAGAAGAGGTTACTGTAAATGAAGAATCAAATGAATCAAATGTTGATGCTAATGTAGAAGTAAATGAAGATGATGGTGCTGCTGAAACAGATTCTTAAATTGCAATAAGAAATCGCATACCACCTGCCTAGATGAGAAATTATGAAACTGGAGAAGGTTTTTCCGAGGAAGAAAATGAAGTTCAACTTTCCATATTTGCAGTTGCTGATCCTATTTATTTTGAAAAAGCAGTTAAAAGTGAGAAATGGAAGACAACTATAGATGTGGAAATGGAAGCAATAAAGAAAAATGGTACTTGGGAATTAACAGAATTACTTAAGGGAGGAAAAAACAATTAGAGTAAAGTGGGTTTATAAGACCAAGTTAAATGAAAATAGAGAAATAGAAAAGCACAAAGCCCGGCTTGTAGCGAAAGGTTACACACAACAATATGGGGTGGACTATACTGAAGTTTTTGCACCTGTGGCATGTATGGAGACAACATGTTTGGTGATTGCACTTGCAGCTCAAAGACGGTGGTCCATTTATCAATTGGATGTGAAATCTGCATTCTTACATGGTGAGTTAAATGAAGAAGTCTTTGTAGAGCAGCCTTGTGGTTATGGACAAAAAGGAAATGAATAAAAAGTTTATGAGCTAAAGAAGGCACTTTATGGCTTAAGCAAGCACCCCATGCTTGGTACAGTCGCATAGAAGCATATTTCATGAAGGAAGTGTTTGAAAAGTGTGACTACGAGCATACTTTATTCATCAAGACTAACAAGGAAGATAAAGTTTTGATCGTAAGTTTGTATGACGATGATCTAATCTTTAATGGAAATGATGAATCAATGTTTATAGAATTTAAACATTCAATGAAGCATGAGTTTGATATGACTGATCTTGGTAAGATGAGGTACTTCCTTGGCCTTGAAGTTTTACAAAAATCTGATGGTATTTTTGTTAATCAAAAGAAATATGCCTCTGAGGTACTACACAGGTTTGGAATGGATAAAAATAATTCTGTTTTTAATCCTATTGGTCCTGATTGAAAGCTTATGAATGATGAAGGAGGAGTTAAAGTGGACAAGACTTACTATAAGCAGATTGTAGGAAGTCTCATGTACCTCACAGCCACTCGACCAGATTTAATATTTGTCGTAAGCATCATTAGTAAGTATATGGAGAATCCTACTGAACTACATCTACAGGTAGCAAAAAGGGTGTTGCGTTATTTAAAAGGAACAACTAATTTTGAGGTTTTTTATAGAAATGGAGGAGATGATGAACTTGCTGCTTACACAGATAGTGACTATGCTGGTGATTTAGAAGATAGAAAGAGTACATCAGGCTATGTTTTTCTATTGAGTTCAGGGGCAATTTCTTGGTCATCGAAAAAACAACCAGTGGTGAGTCTATCTACCACAGAGGCAGAGTTCATTGCTGCAATTTCATGTGCATGTCAAGCAGTATGGCTAAAAAGAGTTTTGGGAAAACTGGATCAAAATCAAAGCAAGTCATGTGTAATTCAATGTGATAGTAGCTCTGCAATCAAGCTTTCAAATAATCCTGTGATGCATGGTCGAAGCAAGCACATAGATGTTCGTTTTCATTTTCTTCGAAATCTTACAAAGGATGGTATTGTGGAGTTGGTGCACTGTGATATACAAGATCAGTTGGCTGATATAATGACTAAGCCACTCAAGTTGAACACCTTTGCCAAGCTGCAAGAACAATTGGGAGTCTGTTATGAGAATGATGTAAGCTGAAGCTCATAGCATTCAGTTTAAGGGAGGAAATGTTATTCTTATGTTTAACTTAGTGGTCAAGTGGTTAGTTATCACCACGTCTGTAATGTCCTTTTATGTTGGTATCTGTTAATTGTTGATTTAGTCTTACTGCCACGTTATAGCAATTGTAAAACGTGGGCTATGTTTATGTTTATTTCAGTTTCCTTTGTAAGGCTATTTAATAGCCAAAATCAATTATTAAATGCAATAGTATGTGTGATTTCCTCTATCTCCTCTGTTTTATCTCTTCTATCTATATTTCCTAACATCCCAACCAGCCACCCAGACCCAAAGTCACAATTGGTTATCCTCTCTCTAGGAAAGTATCGCACGGCTTCTGTCCCCCAAGCCATGCATTAGTATAGGTTTTACATAAATACCCTTCAACCCACTTCCCATAGCCTTTTTGTAAAACGCCTATTGAAGGAACCTTGTTCATTTACGTGGGCTAAGCTTAGGTTTAAATGAGACTTGTGTTTTAAAATTAGTTTGGGCCAGGTTGTAGTTTTTCATAAACTATTCTCGTGATTTGAAGTGAGATATTTTCCTTAATTGTTGCTGGGCTGGAATTTAAGTCAGGCCAAATTTTTACTTAAATAAATATATTAGTCATAGACTTATTTTTATCAAAAAATATTAATGGGATTTAAAGTATATTTTAAAGTATACTATTGCACCTATTATTTTAGTTAAAAGTCTCATTGTCTATTTAGTCTGATTTTAATAAAATTATTATGTTATACTTTAAATAGAAATCAAGGGATAGTTTATGAGTTCTAAATAATATTACTATCTATTAACCTTAGTATAACTGAATATGTATTAAATTATCTTTGTGGTATGATTTTAAGTAATTAGCATGTTATGACACATTTTTCTAGAAATGTTAGTGACGATTAGTGCCTCGTATAGGTCATCGGCTACGACGTGAGATTATGGAAGCAGCGCTAAAAGGAAAGTAACATAATCATACTACGCTACACTACGAGCCAAGTCAAGGTTAGACCCCTTTTCACGAATCTCGATGAACCTTGATGATATGCTTATGATGCTATGCTGGTATAGATTGTTAGATGGATGAGATGTTATGAAAATCACATGTATGCCATGTAATGTTCATGTAATATTTAGACCATGTAGGCCATGTAATTTTCATGTAATGTTTAGATAATGTTATGTCATGCCTATGTTATGCTATGTGATGTAAAACTCATATTAATAAGCTATGTATAATGTTATGCCATGCACAAGAGTATGTCATGCCACGTAATTTCATGAAGTCAAACATGTTCTCATGCATTATGAAAGTTAATAAGAAAACACATGGATGATAGGTAAGCTTTAATATTGATCTTAAGTTATGAGTGAATGTACAAGCCACAGATTTAAACGTGGTCTACCACATGTAAGCTAATATGATATGAGGTGACACGGACTCAAGCATCTTTCACCGCAAGGTATGATATGTTAAGCAGTACTACGGACTCAAGCGTAGTTCACCATATGATATGAGGTGACACGGACTCAAGCGTGCTTTATCATATGTTATGTTATGCGGTGCCACACACTCAGGTGTGGTTTACCATATGATATGTGATAACACGGACTTAAGCATGTTTCACTACATGTTATGATACGTTCTGCAGTGTCACGGATCCAAACGTGTTTCACTACATGTTATGATATGTTATACACGGTCAATGACATGCTTGGACCGATGTACACTTATAATGATGGCCACTAAATAAGTAAAAGACAAGATGAACAAGTCAAATATGATTATTAGGAAATGCATGGAGTCAGTCACTTATGCATCATGTTACATGAATTCCGGGATTTTGTTAATTTTGCATATGTTATGATACATTAAAGTTATATAAATCAAGTCTAATGCTAAGTTAAGTTTACATTATAATGTGCTATTATTGAGTCATTGACTCATTTGTGTTATGTTTTTATGTTTGAATGTCTCAGATGTTTAATGCGATGATGCAGAGCTGAAGAGCCAAGAGTAGATTAGTTCAGAGACTTAGATTGGAATAAGTGTTACTTCCACAAGGATTTAGTCTATGATTATGATATTTGAATAAGTGATCACCACATATAACTAGTTTATGCCTTTTAATTATGTTTTCAGATTTATGTTATCAAAGACTTTTGTTAAGTTAGTTTGATCATTCAATTCAATAAATGAGGTATTTTCATGAATTCGAATCTCTTTACCGGGCATTATGTTATGAATGTTCGTAATATTCCTAACCTATGAGAAGGGGTGTTACA
The DNA here is from genome assembly GCF_004785595.1 of Juglans microcarpa x Juglans regia. Classification (NCBI taxonomy): domain Eukaryota; kingdom Viridiplantae; phylum Streptophyta; class Magnoliopsida; order Fagales; family Juglandaceae; genus Juglans; species Juglans microcarpa x Juglans regia. The sequence continues at coordinate 7,756,794 of NC_054609.1, forward strand.
AAATCCTTACAGAGAACATAAGTTACTACCCAAGCTCAGGTGCCAGTGTTCCCTCCAAAGAAAGTTGACTCAGATCCCTGCAATAATAATTAACACTTAAGACGCTTAAATTGCTCCATACTGCCATACTTAATTTTATAAACGTAAAATCTCTATAATTGAGATCCACCTTAATTGCTATATATCAGACAATTATGAAAATGAAATTACTTAGTCGAGTAAAAGAAGAAAACTATAATAATATAATCCTTAAAAATAATATCTTTTGCAATGCCAATCATGCAAAAGAGACTTACAACATTTGCACTTCAAGATCTATGCAATGAACTCCTGACCACCCGCAAGGATCGATGTCATTAGGATTCTAATTTGCAAGTACACCATAAGGATCCTAATCTGTTCTCGCCCGAAAATCCAACAAAGCCAATCCTGCATTCGCACTCCAAATTGAAACAAAAATTAGAGCACAACATCATACATTAATATTATAAAAGGACAAACATGGTTGCTCAAACGATAATTACCTTCACTGTTAAGCGACAAGCATCCCCTCATACCCCAAACAACAACCAATGCCATGAAACACGAGAACTCGAATCCATATAGGTGCCATCTACCCCTCATTACTTGACGAACCAAATGCAGCAGTGGTAGAGGTCAATCATCGACGCTATACAACACACAAATCGAAATCGAGAAGGGGGTGATGGTTAGGGCTGAGGAAGGGGATGAACTTTAGTGTAGAGGTGTTATGTCCAATTTAGAGCTGGCGAAATAGAGGAAGGGGACGACAGACTGAAGCTAGGGAAGGCGACGGCGAACTCGATTTGAGAATGGGACAGCGGCTTAGGGCTGAGGAAGGGGATGAAATATTTTCTCACTTTTGAGGTAGGGGATGTTAGACGATGAGTTAGATTGACCTTTTCACTTTAATGAAACGTTTCATTTAAATGAAAAGGCCACGCAGGGCTTGCAAACGCACTCCCGTTCGATAACTGCAAATAAAATTTTTCATATTATAAAGTAATTCTATTTGTAGTCTCATTTTGGAGATTTTTCGCGCATATCGTACGTGGCCTGTAACGAGTCATTTCACTAATTTTAAAAATCCTTACTTCCGCTCTCAATTTCTTATTTAAAATATCATGATTTTATTGCTTTTAAGAATTTGACTTTTTTATAATTTTGTAAATTGAGAAGATTTCCACATATTAGTGCTACTAACTGTCATGCATATTATATTAATGCTATAATGGATAGGACAAACTTGTAAAGAGAAACAAAAAGAGATTAAACTTCAAAAATAAAAACAAGTGAAGTCTTTCAACAAAACAAAAAAAAAAAAATTTTTTTTGATACAATTTTAGAGTGTGCAAATTTTGTGTATTTTTTTTTAAAAAAAGTGAGATTTAATATTAAAAAATAATATTTTCATGTGCATCTTATATTTATACAATTTAAATGAATGTACCAAATATCATTTCTAAAAAAAACATATAGGACTGAAAGACAAAACTCTAGAAATAATTGTTGGGCTTGACTTTAAAGTAAGTGGAGGTAGTTAGGTTTTATTGCATTATTAATAATTAACTGTAAACCATTCTCGAGGTCTGGTTGCTTACCAACTCATTAGCATACAGCTCATCTACTTTCTGATCTCTAACTTTTAATAAAGTCGAGAGATCTTTTTTCTCAAGGTTTTATCTTCATCATATGATTTCATTGTACGTTTCATATACGTGTTCATACATCGTCTTTTGATAGGGTAATGAAAAAAAAAAAAACGTTTTCAAGGGAAATTTAGTTCAACCCATTGCAAAACCCAACCAAATATATGTTTTAAAAGAATTTTAAAGTTCAATTTCAAGATTTAAAGTTGTAGAAAATAAAATAGAAAATAAAAAAAAATGGGAAAGGGAGAAAAAAGAGAGACTTTTTAAGGGTCACATCATTGTTATTTCAATTGTTATTGAATACATAACATATGTCCCTATTTATAAAGGAATGAGACTAGAAAAATAACAGAAATACAATCAATTAACAATACCAATTGATATTGATTGATTTATACAATAAAATAAATATGGTAGAGAATAAATCATATTATCATACATACTAGAATATTGTGAATATATTATATGTATAATAATATTCTAACATCCCCTCAAAATCAAAATGAAGAACTTTGATATCTTGAATTAGAAATTTGAGCATAAAACTTTTTATCTATTGATTAATCACCGATGAAATTGTGAAAATGGTGTTCAACAATGTGTTATATATAGTCATGGTAAGCTATAGGATCAAAATTAGAACGTCCAAACTCAATTGGAACATTAAATCTGGAGTGTTCAATTGGAACATCAAAACTGGAGTGTGACCAACAATGGGTTATATATGACCATGGTAAGCTATAGGACCAATATTAGAAGGCTGAAATCCAGTTAAAAATGGAGAAGACTCACAGCTAATAATGATGTTCGAGATACATGAATGTGACGGTGTATGGAATCAAGTTTTTGCAGATGCATGAAGGCGACAAGTTTGTCGGAAAAAAGACGCTAAAAAAATACCCTAGCATTGGGATCGGGTCTTTCACAAATTGAATTATCTGTATCATGTAAATTGATTCTGACATTTGATTTTAGAACAAGTAGTGTTGAAGGTTGGAAAGCACTGAGAGGCGAAGAGCTTGCCGGAATAAAGAATGTTAGAAAAGTTCCCAATACACCACACTACAAAGAACTGCATGTTTGCTATCAGTTATTTTCTGCTAAAATGACTATTTTTTGTCATAATAAATCTATTATTGTCACAAGTAATTTGTTATAAATGCTCATTTTTCTTAAAATATCAATTTTTTTACATAGCCATCTTTTCATGGAGTGAAATAAGATCAATGTCAAGAAAGGGGAGAATCGAGGCTACCATCGTACTAAGGGGATGGTGAAGAGAGAGAGAGAGAGAGAGAGAGAGATGTTGGGGGTTCGAACAGTTGGAAAGATTGCTTCCATAGTTTCTCTCCGGATCAAATTGAGTGCAGAAAATAATGGGTTTGCGGAGGAAGGACGAGAAAGAGAGAGCAAATAAAATAAAAAATTTTGTGAGAGATAATTAGAGAAATGCATTTTGTTTTTTTTTTTTAAAAAAAATAGTCTACAAAATCGAGCCACGTTGACTAAGGACTCTATATCATGTAGAAAATAAAATATATATAAAAAAAAAAGAGAGAGAGAGAGAGAGAGATGGGGAATGAAGAATGAAAGAGAGAGATTTTTAAGGGCTACATTTTTATTATATCAGTTGTTTAATATAAAATATATGTTCTTATTTACAGGAAAATGTGACTAGAGAAATAATAAAAATACAATCAATCAATGATATTAATTGATATTGATTGATTTACACAATAAATTAAATCAGTCATATTACCGTTCATACGAAAATATTATGAATATATTTTAAATATGATAATATGCTAACATGATATTCTAACAAAAGCTTAGGAGAGACAAACGTGTGAAGTAGTTTCTACAGGAATAGAATAGCCGAATAGGTACACCTAAATGGCTGGAAGCTGCACGTGCTTATCAGGTTAGAGCCATAACTCAAACCCTATATTCACTAGAGAATTCAGTAAATTTTTAGGCGGCTAATAACAATAGTCTAAAGTGAATTCGTATTCAGATTTCAAACCACTTGGGAGTAATCCGTAAACGATGGATTTTACTATATATCAGTTACTATTTACTTCTGTATCTCACATTTGATAACTTTTTCTTTATTTTTTCATAGGATATGAGATGTGTACAGTGAATAGTAGTTATTGAAAAGAATTATTCGTAAACTATTGAACCACCATCTTTAATGATAGCAAAATAGATATTCGTATTGTTTACCTATGTATGGCCATAATTACTATATTTTTCTATTTTAAGTCAATGTGTAAAGCATATCCTTCATATAATTAACATGACAATACTTGATTTATAAGAGATTTAAATTTTAAATTTCTCTTGTAAATCAATTCTTGTCATCTCAACGATATGAAAAGTGTGCTTTATACACAAGTGCGCGATTAATGCAAAAAAAAAAAAGAAAAAGAAAAAAATGTGCAAATGTTCTTTCAAGACGAACTTGATGAATCATATCTAGTTTGATCCGAGTCCCAATATAAACAAGGTAAAAGTGGCATTAAACTGGTGGATACTGTAAATATAATTTGCTATTTTCTCTACACAAGAACATGATATATATCTACTTTTAATTTTATGCGGATGGAAGAAAAAATTGCAAGATTTGAAATCGGAAATGGAAGGCTTTGTTTGTTTGCTTCTAATTGAAAATGTTTGTTTTCACCCTTTCTTGTGTTTGGCACGGACGAGAAAATTAGGATGGAAAATAAATGTACAAGTTTCTTCCTTCCATCTAGTTTATAAATTTATTTAGCTTCTATTGCACTTGTAAAAAAATATACATACTTTTTTCAGTGCACCAGAGGTTACATTTTACGTACTTTCTCAGTCTTGATTTGAGAAAATATTTAGTTATTGTTGATTCTCATTACACTACAAAAAAAAAATGATCTATTACGGCGATTTTATTTTTGTTGCAAGTAAAATCGCTGTAATAAGTCATTATTTACAGCGATTTTTATCTCGCCGCTGTCTTTTAACATCAAATGCAGATTTTAAAAAGTGGTAATTCCAAATTTTAAAAAGTGACTCCTTAGATTAAGATATAAATTATATAGAACAAAATTTAACTAAATATTGATCGGTCATAAAAATTTAACTAAATATAAATTATAATGCGAAGAAATTAAGTTAATCACAGTTTGTAGACTCCACAACGTTAAATTTTGTTCATAGAAACAATAGACTCTGAGCAAGCCTCGACCATGTCAGAACTCACATATTATATATATATCTCTCTCCGAATTATGAAAGTATAAACCTTAAAGACGAAATTGAGTATATTTCCCTTGATTTTTATTCAATGTTGTGCCATACAAAAATGGTATAATCCAACCAAATTGTAGTACAAATACATCTTTATTGTAAGACATCATGATTTAAGTTATTTCACTAATTAATTATCCTTAATTATTAAGAAAAAATTAAAAAAATATATATACAATCTTCGTACTAATAGTCACTTCCTTAACTATTAAGTAAAAAAATAAAAAATAAAGTAAGTAATAAATGAGTGGTAAGAAGTAGTAAGCCTATCATTACTCCTTAATTAATGGGGGAAAGAGGAAAGAAATTTATCAGCCAATTTCTGACCAAGGCGAATTTGAGACTCAGAATCCAAGTGCTTCTGGTCTTGTACAAAGGTTGATCCCATAGCATCAACAGTCTCCACATTTTTCAGTTTTATTGTCATCTCAGCATTTCTCACAGCATCCATGTAGTTACCTTCTGCCGATGCAATTACAACCTGCATATGACGAGGTCCAAACATGCATATATAAGCCAACCAAGAACCCCAACCAATCAACAAAAATATCATAATGATGGGGAGAATAAATAAATAAAAATTGTACCATGATGATGGGGAGGTAATGAATGTTTAGATCAACTCGAAGATCAGTGAAAAACTTCTCCGTTCTTGCCTTGTATAGCTCATATTCTTGTTCTCCACAATCACTCTCACCTTGATACCAAAGCAACCCTTGAATTTTTCCACCGCTTTGAATCGCAGTTCTTGCCCTATTTACCAACAGATTGTATAGTGGAGTCCCCTTTTGCCACTGAGCTATCTTGGTTCCTCCTATTGCACATGGGACCAAGCCAATGGCACCAAAACTCGGATCTTTGGCCAAGATTTCATTGGCAAAAGGCATGCCTGGTCCAATTCCACAGGGCTTCAAACGATATTCAATTTGGCGGTGGAGTGGCTCTTGGGCAACCTTCCATGTCTTGTCTAAATCGAGTGTGAGGATGTTCGGGTTGGGAGAGCATTCTGGAGGTACTTGGCCATCCCAAATGAGACTGTTTTGTTGTCATTGATGACACCTCCTCGTCCAGACTTGTTGCTCTGTCCGGCTAAGAGAAACACAGATGGTCCTTGGGACATTGCAGACATGACACCAGCCATGAGTACGAGGAAGAAGGCCGACAAGAGATACATCAGCCCTTTACTGATCAACTTTTTTTGTGTAGAGTTTCATTGGAAGAATTAGAAGCCTCAGAGATTCTCTTTTTCCAGATGTTTTTGTGTGCAGTGGTGATGAAAAAGCATGCACGATGCATGTTGCCTTTTATAGTATTTATAATATGAATTTTGGTGCAACAGATTCGATGGCATAATTTGTTTTGATCCCTCAAATCTCTTAAACAATAAAACAAACAAGTTCCGAACGAGAATCATGTCCTCGAAACCCAGGTTGTATTAACAAAAAAAAAAAAACAATTAAGTACTTTAGATGCTAATTAATTATCCTGTGATATGATTTTTTAAGATCATACCCTTCTAATTCTGTCTGTCACCAAAAATCTAAAATACACCACAAATCTTGTTGAGATCCAAAAAACTGTCCCCCAATCATCACAGATATTTACTGTTTAACCGTTACAGAAAATCATGTCTTTTATAGCTAGCGTTACATAACAGACATTTGGTTTTTTGCAAAAATTTGTTTTAGGCACCAAATCGACATTATTTGAATGTATCAAAAATCAATTCTAATATCATTAATCAAATGTTGAGAAATAAGTATATTAGAAATGATATTTGCAGTCGTGGAGTGCGCCAACACCGCTCAATCATTTTTTTAAAAATTAATAAATATGATACTCACATAAAAAAAATATATATTTTTTTTAATAGTGGATCCCGCTTTCAAAAGCATTGCGCATCACTTACACATTTCACGATTGTATCTAGCATAAATAGAACATATAAGAACAAGGTTTGATACTTTAAGTTGAAACAAGAACAAGATTGCATCCTATAATGTTCTTAATTTATAAATGTTCAAAGGTTAATTAGGAGTTGATGCTAGAAAACAATATTTAATGTTATTAGAAATATAGTCTAAATTAATTCTACCATGGTTGTCAATATAAGGAAAAAATAAAAAATACACGTACAGATGATTATAATTGTTTTAAACATTGACAACAAACAATGATAAAATATCATTTCATTTTTATGGGGCTTGCTTCTATAAGGCCGATCTTGCTGCAGTGAAATCACACGTTTCATCTCATGTACATAATCTCTCTCTGAATTTGTTCTCTCACTTTCAGACACATCCTTTCCTCTAGCTACTTTTACTGCTGCCAAACACATCTACATTTCGTATTGACGACATAATAGGTTCTCAAATTCTTGTTGTCTTATCCTCATTTAGTCGATCAATATTCTCTCGATGTGTAGTGTCTAAGTCCTGTTTGGATAGTGAAAGTTATTAACGTCGTGTTTCGTACGTTTTTTTCTTAGGTTCTAGTAACTCAAATATTTAAAATTGGGCCTGTGAAACCAAAGTAGAAAGTAGGTAGGAGAGAGCAGTCTTGGGGCCAAAGAGTCTCCGATGTCAAAGTTAATAAAGTATCTTAGAAGTTTATAAATAAGTGAGAAAGTCTCGAAATAAGAGAGATTTTCTTGTACCTAAAAATTACTATTTATACCGAGAGTCTAGGGAGGACAGATCGTGTTTGCCTCCATGGAGTCCGTGTCATTTTTACTATGCCTTTTACCAGTCATTTAATGCGGCGTGCTTCTGCCATAATGTCATTAATGTGGCGTGTAACTCAGGTAGTAGTGTCATTAATGTCGCGTGGTTCCCCGATTTGCTTTACTTTATTGGTGTCTTTGGTCGTCCATCGATATTCCCATGTTAAAAGATCAAAAGTTCTCCGTCTTTCCCGTTCTGCCATGTACAAATCCCCATGAGTGGAGTGCGGTCGAGCGACGTCAGGCCTATCCATCTCATCAGCTATTATTGTTTACTTTCCCTTGCAGTGACTTACTTCATGGGCAGGTTTGGACCCTGGGGGCCGGGTGTCGGGTTGAAGCCCAGTGGGCTAATAAAGTGGGAGAAATTCCCTTACAAAAGTGTTTCATCTCATCTCATCATTACAACTTTTTCAAATTCTCACACAAAATATAATAAATAATTCAACTTTTTCAAATCTCAAAACAATAATAATATTAAAAAATAATTTTCTAATAATATTTTATTCAACTTTCAACTTTTATCTAAAATCATCTCATCTCATCTCACTATCCAAATCGCACATAAATCTTTGTTAAATTATTCACTCCAAAATCGAATGACATAGAGGTGGAAGCATACTTGCAAAAGTATCTTAGGCCTCGTTTGGTTACACAGATTAGATGAGATCATGAGATGAGAAATATGTAAATAATAGTGAGATAATTTGTTAACAATAATGAAATTATTTGACTTAATATGTATTTTCACATAATCTGACCTAGTACCAAAGCTATGGGTTAATAATCAATCTATTCATTGTTCTATGTTTTATTCGCATATATGATTCTATTTAGCAACAAAATCAATCCATTCTCCATTCTTGTTGGTGTGTGCTAGAGCATATACTTGGGAGTGAAAAACTATTTGAATCCTCATATTTCTAAAAAAAAAAAAAAATCATACTAGAAAAAAGGTAACGAAAATGAAAATATAACAAATTACGCTACATAATTACCGGTTTTAATGCAAGGTTCTAAAAATAGTTATTCTATTTTCAAGTCAGTATATAGAGTACACAATTCAAATCACTTAAAATTATAAGATAATTTGATTTGTAAGACTCAAAAATTAACATTTATCTTTTAAAACAAATTATACCATATAAATACTTTACTAGAAGTATACACCGGCTTGAAAATATAAGATTTGGAATTAGCATGATGGTGGACTGTGAAATATGATCTGTTTTCAGCATTGACAGAACTCAAATGTTGCATAAATAACTAAAGCAAAATAGATGTTATGAATGAAACCATGCATATATTTTTAAAATTCAAAGCTCAAACATTAATTCATTTAAAACAATATTGTACAAATAAGTATTAGATAAATATTGTTTAATGTTCAAACATTAATTTATCCGAACTACTTCTAGTTCGAATGCTTGTTTATTTACTTTCAAACATTGGGTACGTGCAAGTTACACTGTTCAAAATCATGTCACAAAAAAAAAAAAAAAAAAAAATCATCTAGTTTCCTAGCTGTTTGAGACCACCAAAATAAGAATCGTTACAAAACACCAATACATTTTTATGATGCTTATAATATGGTGAATGTGTCAATAAACGACTTTGCAATTAAATATTTTCTTAAATTTTTTACTTAGGAAGTACTGTAAGTTTGGAATATTACTATTTATATGTGTATATATATATATATATATAGGAATATTCAATTATGTTTATTAGTTTATGCCATGAATTCTAACTAATTATTAATTATTTATCACTACTCCACGGCAAGAAATTCTACTATTTCCATTTTCATCTCTTAATTTTTTGTTCCCTTATTCCCTACTCTTTAATTTATATCAATCGGGTCCATTCTTTTTATCACATCCATATTCATAGCATGAATTTGTTTGTTTTTAAAGAAATGATTTCTACAATTTTAAAATGTGTAAATCTCGCATACTCCATTTAAAAAAGTGAGACAAATATAGATCTTACATAAAAATATATATATTATTTTTTATTGTGAATTCAATTTCAAAAAGAACGTACAGAACTTATACACATTAAAATTTATCGAGCATTGCTCTTTTCAATATTAGAAAAATGAGAGATCCCATGCATGATGTCTCTTTCTAGATTGTTCGATCAATCACGCTTGTCCACTTCTTCACAATATGCTAAGTCATGATGACAACTCTACGATTACTTAACTAAAATGTCTTAATCAGTAACTTTCACAAGCAATATATAATATGCTTCGAGTTAACTCTACATCGATTAAAATCTTCTAAAAGGAAAAATCTTAAATCTTAAAAATCTTAATGTTAGACAACTTTCAACCACCATTTCGGCTGGCATCCACTCCTAGAAATGGCTCCAAAAAAAAAAATCATAAAATACAAATAGTCTAATTGTCGCTCGAGCGAAATAGTAAGACGTTGGTTGCTACCACTACCTGAGCGGCAGTTAGAAAATTTTCCTTCGCAGGTACAAATGTAGTAATTTAGGGTAAGTTTGCATCTCAAATTCATATCAACTCATTATTATTATTTTTTAAATTTTAACGTAAAATATAATAAATAATTTAATTTTTTCAAATCTTAAATAATAATAATATTAAAAAATAATATTCTAACAATATTTTATTCAACTTTCATCTCAATTCAATTTAATTAACTCAGTTCAACATCTAAATACAACCTTAATGTAAGATGGTGGTTATGTAGTAGTTTGAGAGTAATTTATTCCCATACACAAAAAAAAAAAAAAAGAAAAATAAATATATTCATTAGAATCAATTCCAAATACGGTACAAATGCATGAATGACTCAAACATAGAGCTAGAGGTTGATCGTAGGATTTGAAGTGAATCTTTGGATGAAAGAAGTTGATCATTTTTTGTTTTCCTGAGTAAAACGACATAATGGACTCAATCATGGGTCTAGAGGTTTTCAAGGTAAACGAAAATGGAGTCAAATACGACAACTTTGTAGTCATGTCTCCAAAATAGTAGCAAGAAGATAAAAGAAGAGGAGGAGAAAGTTGAGAAACTCCATGGAATTAATCAGAGAAATGGAAGTACTATCACCAGGAGGTGTTACTCCTGTAAGTTTTTTGTACGAATCTGTCATTATTCATCCGTATTTTTTTTCCTTGGCAAATGTTAATATCTATTACGATATATAATATTGAAAAAAAATAATTTATACAATCTTTAAATGTGTAAATTTCGTGCATTCTATTTAATAAAAATGAGATAAATCTAAGATCTAAATCTATTTTTTTTATGGTGGGTGTTACTTTTTTTATATATAGTGTATGAAACTTACACATCTTAAAACTATTTCTAACTTTGTTCAATTTTAAAAGTATAACCTAAGTATTAAGTTTAATAAGAAACCACGGCATACACTCCACCGCCATCCTATTGAATTTAAATGTAAAGTTAATGTAGTTAAAAGAATCTTTGAGTTTTCCTAATCAATATCTTTCTTACTTTCTCAAACTCATGCATTTCTATTTGTATAGCCAATATGTTCATAAAGGCTATTAAGTTTTAGTTAAAATGATGGCATGTTATGGGCTAGTTTCGTTATATAAAATCAATAAAATTATCTCATCTCATTTTATATAATCATTACAATTTTTTCAAACTTCTACATAAAATATAATAAACAATTCAACTTTTTTAAATCCCAAAATAAAAATTATATTATAACAATATTTTATTCAACTTTTAATACCGTCTCATCTCATCTAAATTGTGTAACCAAACAAGGCCTAGTTAGTTAGAGTTTTTTGTCTGTTACATCATGCTCTCCACGATTAATAATATTGTCACTTTTAAAAATTCTAGGGAGCCAGAGTTCTACTACTGAATTTTTACTAAAAATATTTTTTTTTTATTCTAAAAGAAGCGTCAAGTACAGAGATTCTATAAATAAAAATACTGAGATCATAAGAGAAAGTGCGCGGAAGTATTTATTAAAATTTCTCAAAGTCCATTCCATAAAAATTATAACTTAAAATCTCTGTACATGATCTAGACCACTGTCATGCCTCCCTGGACAAAGTCTCCTCCTGCAGCTCTAGCGTCATAATTACCTTGACCTATGGTGGTTTAAAAACAAACTAAAATAAATCGATGAGTCGGTAAGAAACCCATTATAACGTAAACATATTTAACATAAGATTTTTCATAAAATATTTCATGCTGAGAACTTAAAATCATGACTAATTATACTGATACTTATAATATGCATAACTGATTTATCTGACTTATTTGGCTGACCAAATCACTTAATTTTGTGTGCAAAGTTGTGCACTAACTTTCCTTACTGCAGTAAAGGAAACTGACTGTGCAGTACTGTCCGTGGCTTGCACGCCCACCTTGAAACTGCATTTGTACCATGCATCTGAATAGTCATCTGATTAACTGTGATGAACTTATCTTACACTTGATCTTATGAAAGCTTGCGTGTCTTATACAACATGAGATGCATGAGATACATAATACATACATAACTATAATATGTAAAATAAAACATGATGAATGACATACTTGTAAATATCATGAAGATTATTAGGCTGGGTCGTTACATGCTCCCTCTTAATACCCAAACAAAGTTTGTGAAGTTTTTAATCACCAAATTAGAAACTAAGAATCAAGGTACTAATATTGGCACTATTTTGAAGATTCTATTTATTTTATTACAATATGTAATACATGAAAGTATTACATAATACATACAAACATAACTTTTTAAGTTTTCTTTGTACACTTCGATTTTTTAGTCAAATGGAGTGAACAACTATAGCCGCCAACAGTTACTGCATTTCTCATGATAAAATGTTATCAAACAATGCTCTGCATCTTTTTTTTGAAAATAAATATTTGAAATTATTCATAAACAAAAAATTATATTCTCAAATCCATGTATATAACAGTATAGTAAAATACTTATATGATATAATTTAACTTAAAATTTAAATCTTAAAATTTAAATCTTTCAAATCAAATCTTACATTTGAGTGATGTAGATAATAAATTATGTGCACGGCCAATTTGGATTTCAAACTCATATCAACTTATCTTATTTAATCATTACAATTTTTTCAAATTTCAACACAAAATATAATAAACAATTTAACTTTTTTAAATTTCAAAATAATAATAATATTAAAAAATAATATTCTAACAATATTTTATTCAACTTTTAACTTTCATCTTAACTCAACTCAACTCAACTCAATTCAGTTCAACATATAAATACAGTCAAAAGTAGAACAACTCTTGATACAGAAATGCGATGAGATTCAAGAAGTTGTACCACACCTCCATTAAAATGGCGGACCCATTTGCAGTTTCCACTTCCTCTTTCTTTTTCATTTTAATTTTCATTTCTAGTGACTGCCTCTTGCAATTTGTTTTCCCTTTCTTACACATTTGGAGTACAGAAGAGTCCATGCTTAATATGCATAAGATAACAAATAATAGGGTCCCATTTTGATGCAGAAAGATCTCCAAATATTGCTTTTCTAGGACGGATCTACGATGCAAGGATTTGTCTAATATAATATAAAATAAAATAATTGTCTGAAACACTTTAAAATATAAATTAAAACTTTTTAAACAAATGACAATATTAAATCATAAGGTTGTTTTGTCTTAAATCATTTGGTTAATTTTTAATATAATTGTTCATTTAAAGTTTATTTTTTTTTTTTTTAAGAAATAAGGTTGACACGTGGCAACTTGTCATTGAGCGATAGATGAAAAATCTATCGGAGGGACCTATTTCAAATAGAAAAATGATATTTACAGTCGTAGAATGCATAAATACTATACAATCTCTTTGAAAGAAAGTAAGCAAATATAAGATTCACATAAAAAAAATAATTTTTTAATAATATATCATTTTTTTTAAAGTGAGTATATAACATTTACATATTCTACGATTATATATAACATCGCTCCCAATGTACTTTTGTTGAGACGAGAAGAACATGAAAGCTGCAGCCAACACGCGCAGCAGAATCAGTCTTCTTGGACCATCTTCTATGAATCCTTTTTTCCTGAGAACTTGGACCATCTTGCATGAATCAATCTCAGAGGTGTATGCGAACAGAAGTAACATATGAAATGACAAAACAAAGATTGCATGCTTAAATTATTCAACAGTGTGACACTCTTTTCTGACACGAAACAGAAGTAAAGTAGCACGGATTACAGAATTAAGATCATACCAGCGTAAGAGAATAAGGCATCGTTTGGATTTAAAGATGAGTTAAAATAAATTGAGATAAATTACGAATATAAACCGGACCATAAGAAATAAGTTCAAATATTTCAGTCATATTCTACCAGTCCTATTGTACTCACTTATAGATCGGACTCTTTCTTAATAAGTGAACACATTACCTAAAAATAAATAATATTTACAATTCTAAGATGTACAAATTCCGCACTCTCTTTAAAAAAAATAGATAAATTTAAAACTGACAAAAAAGTATTTTTTTAATAATAGATTCCACTTTCTTTCAAGAATGCACATGACTTATACACTCAAAAACTATATCTAGCATTACACTCTTTGACTAAACAAGAATGAAATATAAAGTCAAGATTCGAATCAATACAGTATATAACAAAACAAGTAAATTCAAACCCCATTTGAGCATTTGGGGTTTTCCTTGGAATCATTGATGGCACAGCTCCTTGTGGTAGAAGAAATTCCACTTTTACCACTAATTTGAATAACTAATGCATCTCCAGCCAAAAGGGTGCAAACAGTCAGTAGTCTATTGATGAAAAGAAATAAGAGTTGAAAATATATATACATTCCAAAAACCCACTTCCCCAAGTCAGCAATACATTCAACCCAAGTTTTGAAAGAAAGCCACAAGGACTTCTTTAGAGGTCTTGTCACCGGTTTTACATATATCTACATGACTAAGCTACCAAAAAGTAAGAACCTCTATAACTCGGTACAAAGTAATACTAACCTACTAAAGCAAGACATAGACAAGCCACTGGATAAATATATTACAGAAAATCACTAGAGGGGAGTGGACATTTAAGTGCAGTATCTGTTAGCATAAACAACCAAATTCATAGCTCTCCATTTCTCCCTTCTTGAATCGTCACTTGCACAGAGTCTTCATTCTCTTTGCAGCCTGAACAAATCCCACGATGACTTGCAACTCGTCAATTTGCTTCACCAATAGAAAAAAAAAATGCATTTTTCAGAACAGAATAATGGTAACTATAATCCAAAAGCTGCTGAACTAACAACGTCACTGCCGGATTAATGTACGTATGTTATTCATTATTTTAGAAATAAAAAAAAAATAAAAAATGGATATAAAAGGATCGAAGTGAACAGTAACACATTTTGAAAATACCTGTGACATGAAATGCCTCTGAACAACATCTACCAATTGCTCTTTTGATGGGTTGGGTATGGCATCCACCTACAAATCCAATAGGTTACTACACAAAAAGTGTCCCACTAGTGATAATGAAATGACTAACTTTCTGCCTTCAAAATAACTCACTAGATTAAAGTGTCGCCAGTATCTCCTCAAAGCAGCCATCTCCAGTTTTCCCAAGTCAACCTTCTGTACAGAAGATGTTTTTATATAGAACTTAACAGTAGATAGTTTTAATAATAAACCACGAATATGTTTGTCACTATAGTTTCACATGAAAGCTAGACAGTACAAAGGGTGGTAAAACCCAGAATAGATAAAGGACACATACCACGGACCCACGAGGAGTAGAAACAGACCCCTTAGACTGCGAGTCACAGGAGAGAGATCTGCTCATAGTCCTGTGAGATGACCCAGATGATTTATGCATTCTATGCCTCAATCTGTGGGACTTTTGAGTGTCATCCGACGCTGGGAAATCAGAAATAACACTACTAATATCAAAAGGTGTTGTGGGTCCAATAAAAAGATAAAGAAATAAGACAACAGAGCTTTTGGAAATAGTAAAAGCAAAAGTTGAAGACACAATGGATCCAATGTATCAATCTCAATTACTTTACTCCAGAAAACAATCTGCTCCAAACCAAAATTGCAGCAGCCCAATAAAGTAATTATGAATAACATGAAAATATGAAGGTTCGCCCTATCCAAGGCCATAAGCATGCACTGAAGGTGAGTAGTGGGAGTTACCATCAGATAGCACTTCCAGCACAATATAGCTTTAAAAGATAACAAATCTATTTCAAACTGTTATCCAAAAGAAATCTTGTTCAAATTCCCAATTGAACCATGCAAAGACAATCATGATTTCGTAAAACTAGTCTAACGATTTTATTCTTTTCCAAAAAATTCTCGAGTGTCATGTAACAAAAATTTGGTGACAGTAGCACGTCTCAAATTATTAACGAAATGTACTCATATCCGAAAATCTTTGTTCAAATCCCAAATTGACACATGTAAAGACAATCATGATTTCGCATGCCCGTGGTCCCCTAAACATTTTATTCTTTTCCAAACAATTATAAAGTGTCATGTCATGTAACCAAAATTAGGTGGCACCAGCACAGAAATTATCTTCTGTATATATTAAACAAACATACCCATATCCGAAGCATTCCATGGCATATTTTCAAATTCAAGGTCTTCATCTTCCTCATTACCAGTGGGAGCTTCAATCACACTGAGGGCATTCCTCTGCAGCTTTACCTCTATGCCGTTTGTGAGAACCTGCAAATTTTACGATCAAGTACCACAAATAGACTCATAAACAAATGCCTCGCATTATGTTGTACAATAGAAAGTGAACAGAAAAGCATTAAACTCACAGGATGTAGGAAAGACATAAAAAGTGCAAGAAAGGAAAAAAATCCAAATCAAATCATTCCAATCAGATTGCCTTTGGATTTGAGGACTTTAAAAAAATTAATACATTTGCTGGATTTGGAGAAAAAATGCTAGTATAAATTTATCGGTATAAACTTAAAGACCACGTGATGGATTTGAACTTTTTAGGATTTTGCACCAATAAAAACACTCCTGTTATGAATTCAAAACAACACCTTCCACATAATCATCTCAAATTTCGGCATTAAAAAAATGAAATCTAAGTTCTACTTTTCAAAATACTTCCATCCAAACAAATCAGTAAGAAATATCTATTCTTGCACTCAAGCAAAGTACACTTTATTTCCGAACTTTTCAATTTTAGAATTTAAGATAAATTAGAAGAATTAAAAGTGCGAGAAAACACTCCAAAAAAAAAAGGGGGGGCGGGGGGGAGGGGGGGCGGGGGGGGGGGGGGGGAGAGAGAAGAAAGGAGGAGCTGATCAAAGGGAGCAGAAAGCTTAAACATTGAAAGACAGCAATCCAAAATACTAGCTCATTTTTGGCAGGACACCATACAAAGAACGCTGAATTTCAAGCAGACGGCAGTTCAAAAGAATTCAAAAATATTAAGTCCAACAAAATTAAGTTGTTAAAATGGCATATCCCAAAATGAAAAGGTCACTATTTCAGTGTACCGCAAAACAATTGCGCTTACAGTTTTTCCTTTTTTTTATCCCTCCGATTACAGGATCAAACAATCGACTACACCCCAACATCCAAGGATAAACATGCAGTTACTTCAAGCAATTTAATCGTTCAAACAAAAGTATCATCAGCATCCAAGACAGGAAAAAAAATCTCCTAGCCATTCGCAATCAAAGCCATCCCAAGAATCTGAGAAGGATCCCCTCCCATAAGCCAATCATGCAAACTGCTGATCAATCCAAATGCAAAGGAAAAACCCCAATGCCTTACCAAAAACCTTAACGCACTTGTATAAAATGGGAAAATAAAACAAGTGATTGAAAAAACAACAAATTAATTGCAACCTATACCAATAACTGAATTGTAACCCACATATTAAATAAATACTAAAAAAATGACAATAAAATCATCAGATCCATAGATAAAACGAAGCATGCTATCGAATCCCATACCTAGAAGCTCAATTTAGAAACTTGTTGTAGATATAGATCATATAAATTCACCCACAATTAAAATCGGAAACACCCAAAATTGGAACTTTCGAATCCAAAACAACATGCCAGACCAAGTAAGAAATGTTCCAAGTAACTGAACAATGGGTTAAACTCGAGACTATAAATAAACAGTCAATGATTGCATATAAATAACTAGTATGACCAAACAATGCCGCAAATGGTCAAATTGACCCACATTGCTTAAAAACATTTCATATCAAATTCGCCAAAACCCAAATTTCGAAGTCCAGAACTGCATACAAACCAAATTCAATCTCAGATAAAGCCCCTCGCAACCAAACCCATTGTCCCCAAAACAACAAAATTGACCAACATAATTACCAGCCAATGCCACCCGCCTAGCCCGACGGCCTTCTTGACCACACCTTGAAGACCCACGAGAACCGATTTGGTCCGGTTATTTCCAGTGACCACTACCTTGGTGTGGCGCGGCAGCACGGAGAGCTCCTCCTCGCTACTGTCCCCACAGCTCTGCAACTGCGAGAACCCGCCATTGAGGGAATTCTCAACGGCCTCGAGCATTTCCGCTCGGACTCAGTAGTGAAGTTTCCGAGTGAAACAAAAAAACACCAAAAAAAAGCTCAGAAAAATCCGGGAATCAGAAGACGAAATCACATGAATTAGAAAGATCATGCATTGCTCAGCACGTATTCGTGGGTTTCGGGGGCAAAAGAGATAGAAACGGAAGTGAAATTAGGAGCTTTTTTCCAGATAGAAAACACAGAAAAGCCAGAGGAAGTAGTGGGTATGCGTGTGAGAGCGAGAGCGACTGGTATTGATTATTGGTCTGCAGAGGGTATGAATCCCGAAGAAGCAGAGTTGACCAATACGAAACTGACACGTCACACAAAAAAAGGAAGGAGAGGTGCGCTCGTTAATAATGCACCCCTCGTTGCTACGAAATACCACAAACCACTTAGCGGTTTGGGGTTTCTGAATGAACGAAAGGCGACGGGCGTTGACTGTCTGACCGAGTGGTAAGGAGAGGTTGGTCGGGAATTTGAATTGACTAATCTACCCTCGTCTTTCTTTTCAAATCATCTCATGTAGATTAGCTACCCCTAAACCTGCAACCTGACCAATCGGTTTCAAGATTTTGAAAGTTCGTCAATTTTCTTTTAAAAAAACAAGTGGATTTAGGATGCGTCAAACTCACTTCAACTCATCTCAATTCATTATTATAATTTTTTTAAATCTCAATATAAAATATAATAATCAATTTAATTTTTTTAAATTTTAAAATAATAATAATATTAAAAAATAATATTTTAATAATATTTTATCATCACAACTAAACTCAACTCAACTCACTTCAACATTCAAACACACTCTTAGCATTTTAGAAACTATTTTTCTATCCTATATTTTTTTATTGAAAAATTTTATTTGCAATGATGAATTAAGAAGCGTATGCAATCTCATTGATAAATAATAGTAAAAGAGAAAAAATATCATTTTAAAATCGATATTATTGTAATTTTAATTTTTTTTAAACATAATTATATAGGTTTGTATGAATAGTCTATATTTAAGAACTATATGTAGATTAATTCTTTTTTATTATTTTCAATTTTAGGTACTTTGTATGAAATTATTTAAGGTATATTATATGACATATAATTCAAATTAAAATATACTTTTATGTAGTTTTAGGACGTAAAAAATATGATTTTTTCTTCCTTTCTTTAGTAATAATTTGTATAAATCTTAAATATACAAGACTCGTTGAAATATTTTAAAAAATAAATAGACTCTATAATAAAATATAATATAAATTCTTTTTTTTATTTTGATAGAGTTTTCGTTTTTTTACCCAAAAAAAAAAAAAAACGAGAGAGCCTTGCTCTTTATGTTTTAATTATTCATTTAACTCTTATATATTGCATATAATCATGATTTTCTTTTTCTTTAATCATTGAAGAGAGCGTACCATTTTGAAAATCCAATTTGATCGAATCAATCTTTTTTTTTTCTTTTTATATTTCCTTCAAAATTCCGAGTTTTTTAGAAGAAAAGTAATTTTCATTTAAGAAAATGCAAGAATATCTGAAAAGTATTGAGAATGTTTGTGAATAATAGTGAAAAAATAATAATAAAATATTAAATAGTATTAAAAAATAGGTAAAAAATAATAAATAGTAGAAAAGTAAGTAAAAAGTAATAATAAAGTAAAGAATAGTAGTGAGAGTACTTGAGATACTCTCACTTGCCAAACACACCCAAATCATCTTAACTCATATCAATTTATCATTACAACTTTTTCAAATTTCAATACAAAATATAATAAACAATTCAACTTTTTCAAATCTCAAAATAATAATAATATTAAAAAATAATATTCTAATAATATTTTATTATCTCAACTCAATTCAGTTCAACATCCAAACGCAGCCTTAGGCTCCGTTTAGATAATGAAATGAGAAGAGATGATTTTAGTTGAAAATTAAAAATTGAATAAAATATTATTACAATATTATTTGTTAATATTATTATTATTTTGAGATTTAAAAAGATTGAATTATTTATTATATTTTGTGTAAAAATTTAAAAAAATTATAATGATAATATGAAATGAGATAAAATATTTTCACTATCCATACAAAGCCCTACCAATTAAATAAATCGAATTTTACCGAATTTTATTTCTAACAAAAAGCAAAACATAATGAGACCGAATGATAGCAAAAACAAAAATTTGAAAGGCGGTGTACAACATGTGTTATAATTGGATCAGTTTTTCAGTTTGACGTTGTGTATGAATTACAGTTGAAAAAGTGTTACCCTTATAAAATGATCTTATAAAAATAAATTCATAAAATACATGGCCTTATATGATATATTAGATTTATTTTACAATAAAATAATTTTACAATCTAATATACTAGATCAAGATACATTAATTTACGAGTTTATTTTCATAGAATCTCTTTATAGCTAAAGCATTTTTCTTTAGAGAATATTAGTTCCGTGCATTCTTTTTAAAAATAAAAAACAAGATTTACCAAGAAAAAGTTAAATTTTTCATTAGGTCCCAAATTTTTTTCAAATGAAAGTCTATTCCCAAATTTTCTCCTTTATTTTTCAAACGAAAGTGTATGAAATTTATATATTTTACGATAGTATCAATTATTTCCCAAGTCTTGGTGCTAAATTATTTCTTTAGAAAGTCTGTTTCTACAGTAAAACAAGTTTTTGAATATCTGGTAGCTATTGGCTCGACATAGACTTAGGTTGTATTTAGAAACATAATTATTCTCAAATATTCTCAGATTACTTCACTATTATTTACAAATAATTTAATAGTTACTATTTACAACTACTTCAATATTATTTATAAATTATTTTATTATTATTCACAGATAATTTAAGATATGCTTAACATCTAAACAGATCCAAACTTTTCTCTATGAAATGAACTTAAATGGTAAGATTTGGACTTAAATGGTTAGATTTGGACTTAAATGGTAAGATTTGAATTGTGAGATTTAAATTTTAAAATTTATCTTTCAAATCAAATTATATCATATAAATATTTTATTAGATATACTTTACACACTGGTTTGAGAATATAATTTTTCTTTTTCATCATATACGTGTATATAGATTTATATGTACAAAAAAAATGATGATGTATTTGTATAAATAATTACGTGTCATAATTTCTCACAAAAACTATAGCAGTATAGACAAATTGAGGGCAAATTCAAACAATTTTAACAGTAATTCTTGTAAGAAAAACACGTGTTAACTCAAAAAAATTATAATTAGATAATGTTTTAACTACACAATATTACATTATATAAAAGTAAATTTACGAATTAACATTAGGCGATATAGTATATTAGATTATAAAGTTCTTTTTATTATAAAATTGATCTAACATATCATATAAAATTACTTCAGTTTATGAGTTTAATTTTATAAAATATTTTTGTAGTTGTAGTACTTCTCAAATAACTATAATGAGACACTCACAATTTTTTTAACGACTCTTTATATAATTATGTTTCAAAATGAGAGTATTTAGATAAAGTGATATTATTTTGAGGAGTTATTTTATAAAAAATACACTTCATTTAAAACATAATTGTATAAACAAAATTATAAAAATGATTATATCTATCATTTTTCAAAATGATAAACTTATAATTAATCTACAACTATTTTACAACTCTATTTAAAATGAAAGATAGTCATATAAAATTGTAATTATTTTTTAATCAAGTGACATAATTACATTGACTAATTAAAAAAAACAATTATAGGCGTATCATTACCCTTTTCTAGGACTCAGCACCGACCTAATCAAAGTTGGTATTAGGGAATACTAACTGTGATTTCGATTTTGTCAAAGTTCAAATCTGAATTCCGACTCTAACTCTGAATTACATAGGTTCCGATTTGACTCCGATTCCGACTTATCAAAATGGAGTCGCACATAAACATGTACATTTTAGATATATAGTGACACACATGCATACATATCACCTAAAACTAATCATAAACAAACCCAAATCCACCTCCATCGCCTAAAACCAACAAATAATATTTAGATTAAACAAGAACCGAGAGAAAGAGACGAAAATCGAGAGAGACAGATATTAAATTAAAAAATTACATGCATATCGGAGAGGAGGACCAACGGAGAGCAACTGGACGATGAGGATCCGATAGCTAGGGGCAGTGGTGGCCGATGAGTGAAGGAGAGAGGGTTTTGAGCGACGGTGAAAATGAAGATTGAAGAGAGAGAGAGAGAGAGAGAGAGAGAGGTGAAAATGAACTTTCAAGTAATTGGGGGTGAGGGGTTAAGGTTACAGGGGTACAAAATGATGCCATTTTAGTGAGAAGAACGATGTCATTTTATTTAATGGGCTGAGACACTAAATTTACAATTGAAACGAGGTCGTGTTATAATGATGATATAAGATGAGATGAAATATAAATACTTTTACTATCCATACGAAGTCTAGCCAATTAAACAAATTGAATTTTGCCGAATTTTATTTCTAACAAAAAGCAAAACATAATGAGACCGAATGATAGTAAAAACAAAAAATTTCAAAGGCGGTGTACAACATGTGTTATAATTGGATTAGTTTTTCAGTTTGATGTTGTGTATGAATTATAGTTTTTTTTTTTTTTTTAATTATGGAAACAGACTCATTTCATTAATGAATCAAAGTTATAACTGTGGCTTATCAATATATGGAAAAATCTAGATTGTGATCCAAACTAAGCATCAGCTTTGGAGCTTTCCCACACAAATTTCTTTGTGGCATACTTTGTCTTACCTTTTCAACAAACTCTCTCCTAATAGAGAAATTGCTCTGTAAAACAGAACTTGAAGACCCCCTCTATCCTCCCAGGAAGGAAAAGTATGAGACACAGCTATGAACAGTAAATCCAATAGCCTATTTTTATTTTATTAAATACTAAAATAAACAAAAAACTACTAATAAAACCTATTAACAACAAAATAACTACTAACTAACAACTAAACTACAGAACCACAAGCACTGGTGTTACCATTACAAAGAGATCTTATAAAAATAAATTCATAAAATCACATGACTTTATATAATATATTATATTTACTTTACAATAAAAATAATTTTACAATCTAACACATTACATCAAGGTACATTAATTTGCGAGTTTATTTTTATAGAATCTCTTTATGATTAAAGTATTTTTCTTTATAAAATACTAGTTTCGCGTATTCTTTTTAAAATAAAAGACGAGATTTACCATGAAAAAGTTAGCTTTTTCATTAGGTCCAAATTTTTTTCAAATGAAAGTCTATTCCCAAATTTTCTATTTACGAAATTTATATATTTTACGATAGTATCGATTATTTCCCAAGTCTTGGTGCTAAATTATTTCTTTAGAAAGTCTGTTTCCACAGTAAAACAAGTTTTTGAATGTCTGGTAGCTTTCTGGCTCGACATAGAGTTGGGTTGTATTTAGAAACATAACTATTCTTAGATATTCTCGTATTAATTCATTACTATTTACAAATAGTTCAATAGTTACTATTCACTATTATTTTAATATTATTTATAAATTATTTTATTATTATTCACAGATAATTTGAGATACTCTTAATATCTAAACAAATCTAAACCCCTCTCTATAAAATGAACTTAAATGGTAAGATTTGGACTTAAATGGTAAGATCTGAATTGTAAAATTTAAGTTTTAAAATTTATCTTTTAAATCAAATTATATCATATAAATACTTTATTAGATATACTTTACTTTGAGAATATAATTTTTCTTTTTCATCAAATTATATCGTATATAGATTTATATGTACAAAAAAATGATGATGTATTTGCATAAATAATTACGTGTCATAATTTCTCACAAAAACTATAGTAGTATAGACAAATTGAGGGCAAATTCAAACAATTTTAACAGTAATTCTTGTAAGAAAACACGTGTTAACTAAAAAAAAAAATATAATTAGATAAATATTTTAACTACGCAATATCACATTATATAAAAGTAAATTTACAAACTAACATGAGTTGATATAGTACATTAGATTATAAAATTATTTTTATTATAAATTTGATCTAACATATCATATAAAATTATGTCAGTTTATCAGTTTAATTTTATAAAATATTTTTGTGGTTGTAGTACTTCTCAAATAACTATAATGAGACACTCACAATTTTTTTTACGGCTCTTTATATGATTATGTTTCAAAATGAGAGTATTTACGTAAAATGATATTATTTTCAAAAGTTATTTTATAAAAATGCACTTCATTTAAAACATAATTGTATAAACAAAATTATAAAAATGATTATATCTATCATTTTTCAAAATGATAAACTTATAATTAATCTACAACTATTTTACAACTCTATTTAAAATGAAAAATAGTCATATAAAATTGTAATTATTTTTTAATGAAGTGACATAATTACATTGACTAATTTAAAAAAAAAAATTATAGGCATATCATTACCCTTTTCTAGGGCTGAGCACCGACCCAATCAAAGTTGGTATTAGGGAATATCGACTCCGATTCCGATTTTGTCAAAGTTCAAATCTGAATTCTGACTCCAACTCCGAATTACATAGGTTCTGATTCGATTCTGACTCCAACTTATCAAAATGGAGTCGCACATACACATGTACATTTTAGATATACAGTGACACACATGCATACATATCACCTAAAACTAATCATAAACAAACCCAAATCCACCTCCATCACCTAAAACCAACAAATAATATTCAGATTAAACAAAAACCGAGAGAAAGAGACGAAAATAGAGAGAGACAGATATTAAATTAAAAAAATTACATGCATATCAAAGAGGAGGACCAACGGAGAGCAACTGGACGATGAGGATCCGATGGCTAGGGGCAGTGGTGGCCGATGAGTGAAGGAGAGAGGGTTTTGAGCGGCGGCAAAAATGAAGATTGAAGAGAGAGAGAGAGAAGTGAAATTTGACTTTCAAGCAACTGGGGGTGAGGGGTTAAGGGTACAGGGGTACCAAACGATGCCATTTTGGTGAGAAGAACGATGTCGTTTTATTTAATGGACTGAGACACTAAATTTACAACTGAAACGAGGTCATTTTATATTGAAATCCTAAATTTACAAAACCCTTTTTTTTTTTCCTAAACCCCCCAAATTGAAACCCTAAATTTAATTTTGTTTAAACCCTAATTTCTTTTATTTAAAAAACATATTTTTTCTAGTTCTTTTCATCACTCAATTAATTGTTTTTGTTGAATCATTAAAAACTAACAATTACTGATTTACTAAGTTTAAACACCAAATTAAACACTAAGTTTAATAGTTAGTATTGATTATTAACAATTATTATTTAACTAGTGTCTAATTACATATTATTATACTATACTATTACATGTTATCCAATCATTATAATATTTTATACTAATGTCTAACTTATTCCTATTATAGACTTGTACTATAGCATTTATTTACATGTTATTATACTAAACTTAAAGTATTACATGTTATTATATTAGTTTTTAACTTATTTCTAACTTAATTATATACTAGAGTTAGTATTATATGTTATTACACTAGTGTTATTATATATTACTATCACATGTTACTATTCATTAGTATTACATGTTAATATACATTAGTGTTACATGGTAGTCATAGTATGATGTTTATATACGCAAAATTATTATTAATCAATTTAGTCTATTTATATTATAGTATAAACATATTATTTTGTAATAATTAGCTCATACTACTTACTAGTATATTATTGGATTTAACTAATTATATAAATTCTAGTTATATAAAATATATATAATTAATATATAGAAAAATACATATATTGAGTCGGAGGGTAAAGTTGGAGTCGGAATCGGTCTGACGCCACCTCCAACTCCAATTCTGACTCTAACAAATTTTCAAATTTTTATTGAGCCCTACCCTTTTTCTTTCATTCGAATAGTTGGTTTTCAGAGATACACAGGGTTGCAAGAAAAAGGAGACATGTTGCATTTAGATATGTAAAAGCATTCTCAATAGGTTATATAAAATCTATATTTTTGTAAAAGTTGAAGGAAATAGTTCAAAATAGTCCATCCAATAGATTTATGTGTATTTTATCACTAATATCCAGTTTGCTACAGTACCACCTCTACATCTATGGGATACTGTACACACTTGTATAAATATTTAATTCATTTCTCTCTCTATTTTTTACTTTTTTCTTTACTGCAGGAAGTACTTTTTATTCATTTCTCTCTTTACTTTCCACTTTATACTTTATTTGAAATGAATAAAATATATTAAAAAGTATAATATTTAAATGATATAAAGAAAAAATAGATAAACTAATATATAATATATTATAAAAGTTAATATATAAAATAGAAAAAATAAATTTTAATGATATATTTTAAAATGTGAGATGAAAAAACCATCGAGAATGCTCTTAATAATGTTATCACGAAAGTTTACTCGTTTGGTTATGCAGTTCAGATGTGATGAGATGAGATATTTTATTAAAAATTAAAAAAATATTGTTATAATATAATTTTTAATATAATTTTTATTTTAAAATTTGAAAAAATTAAATTATTTATTATATTTTATGTGGAAGTTTAAAAAAATTATAATAATTATATAAAATGAGATAATTTATTTTGTATAACCAAATCAATCCTCAGTAACTTTGGTAATTGGTACTACACCTTTAGCACTTCCGCGGAATAAAGAAGTTTGGGGGAGAATTTTGAATTTAAGTTAAAGAAATAAAACGTAGAAAAAAATGTGGTGGGATAGCATGCGGTGAAGAGGACATAAAACTATATCTTTAAGGATGATCCATCAGTTCATCTTAACCGTCCAATTTTCTATTAACCATTTTTTCATTAGAAAATTGCTATATCTACTAATAGATTTTATAAAAATAAATTTACAAATTGATATTACTAATATATTCTTAGATATTCTCAAATTTTTTCATAATTTCATTTCCAAAAATTGTTAAAAAACCAAACACTTTTCGATTTTAAATTTTTAGATTTTTCATTTAATCATTACTTAATTATTATTTAAACATAAAACTCAATACAACTTTATCAAACTTTCAAACAAAATATAAAAAATAATACAATTTTTTCAAATTGAAAAACAAAAATAACATTAAAAATTTATATTTTAACAATATTTTAACTTTATAATATTTTATTCAAAATTTTATCTCTCATTTCTTAAAATTCAATAAGATATCATAATTCAAATCATTTTATTACTATTTACAGAATTCTAAAATAGTCTAAATGGCCTGTTTAGATATAAAAATAGTTTCATCTTATCTCATTATTACAACATTTCTAAATTCTCATATAAAATATAATAAACAATTCAATTTTTCAAATCATAAAACAATAATAATATTAAAAAATAATATTTTATTTAATTTTCATCTAAAATCATCTTATCTCACTATCCAAACATGATCTAAATGTCCAAACAATCCCAAGTCATGTTACAAATTTAAATGTGTAATACTTTTTTTTTAATAAATTATTTTCTTTTCGCAGTATAGTTTAGTGATCTAGAACATGGACCACCATACTCAATGGAGCGGCGGAGCACTGTTAGTTAACTCTAAAAATATGAAATGCATGTAAAAAAAAAAAACAAAACTGTTATTAAAAAAAATCTAAAAATATGGAATGCTTGTATTTTTTTAAAAAAAAAAATTAAGAAGTATAATTTTATGTTTGTGCTTTGCAGCATAAGTTTAACAAAAAGACTGCAGTGCAGTGCTAATCCTGACCTCTCTCTTTTTTTTTTAAAGGATAATACTGGATATAATTATAGATTATGTAGGAGTCGCGTATTATTTTTTAAAAACGAATGAAGTATATCATTAAAAAATTAATTTTTTATATAAGTCGTATCCTTACTTAGAGCATTGGCATTAGTTTTATTAAAGTTATCTCTAAAATTTGATGAAAAGTACATGATTTCTATAAATCTAAAACTTCTCTAATCATAATTTCACATTAAATTAGCCATTGAATTCATCAAAATAATAATATAATATTATTTTTTTAATAAAAATATTTTTATTTTTTTCATATTTTACAATTACACTAATCATATATTGATTAATAATTTAATTTGATTCTTACATTATTATTACAAGACGGTTGGAGATTAAATGTGAATAAAAAAGATTTTTGGAGATTAAAAGTAAATAAAAAATAGATTTGATGAATGAATAGTAGACCTTCAAATTTGAAGAAACCTATAGATTTATTATAGCTCAAAATTTCACATTTATCTATTTGACTAATCCAATACAGCTCTATTTTGATGAAATTTATTAAATTTTACATTTGATTAGACTTTTGATGAAGCCAATACTAATGCTCTTACTGTTTTCAAAAAGAGTATGTGGCACTTGCTAATTCTTAAATATCATTTCTCGAATTTTTTTTTCTTCTTGTCAAAAGCACCAAAAACAATCTGAAAATTCGAGCCAAATAAGTGGTTTGGTCTCATGTGTTCTTAGCTGGTCATGTGTGTTTCTCAATTATAAAGATGTTTGTTTCCACGATTGAGAATGTTATGGATAATTTTAATGCGATCACAATGATGGAGTGTCACATTAAAATGAAAAGTAATGCAAGTATATTTTAAAGTCCATGCGATTGAATTGAGAAAAAAACAATGTCATTCTCATTTTTCATTTTATCATTTTCAATTACACCCGTCGACATAAGACATTTTAAAGGTTTGCACATGTAAATCACTCAAATAAAATGTTACTTCAAATACAAAATATCACCTAAAATGATCAAAGATAAAATGATTTAAGATGAAAAATAAAATTTATCCAACAAGAAACATTTCAAACTAATTATTGATAAGACCTGACCTATTACTTTTTCAATTTTTTATAAAAAATTAAACTCACTCATCTCAACCTACTATATATATTCAAACATATATATCAACCTATTTTATACATTTAAACATATCTCAATGAGATTCACAAGATACTATTATTTATATATCAATTCAAACTATCTGAGATCACCTCAACATTCAAACGCAACCTAAATATCAAGAATAATTCTTTTTATCAGCTACTATTTATTGCACACACTTCACATCTTATGAAAAAATATAAAAAAAAAGTTATCACGTATGGGATGCGTGTAGTAAATAGTAATCGATGCATAACAAAATCCAAAAATATCAATACTTACGTATGTTCTAAGCACGATAGAACAGTAAGAGAACAAGATGGTCATGGCCCATGGGACTGGGACATATCACCTACCTCTGACTTTTCGTGACACTGTCCTGGTTTCGGTGGGCCTTTTTATCTTATCGGACCCTTGATATTAGGCACCCTTTGTTGCCTTGAATTAAAATGTGTTTGCAAAACAAGAAAAAACATCATCTTTTATTATGGGTGTTTGGTTATGGGATGGTACCTAAAACAAAGGGGACAAGATAGACACCACTGACTAACTACAAGGGCCACTCTCATTGAATTTTTGTTGCTACTATTGCAATAATAAAGGCAAGAATGGGAAATCATACATATTTATATTCAGACCACTTGGACTTTTATTCACCCAAAAAATTATTACAATTATTTATTATTAAAAAATAGACGAACGATATCTATTTATTTATAATCTTGTCTGTTTATTCATTCAGCAAGATAATTTTACATTGAATTTAAGCCATATTCCCGAAAATATATATACAACACTCACTCACAATAATTTAGGATGTAACCATAATAAATAATCACGAGAATTTGGTTTCTTCTCTCATTTTTTTTTCTTTTCTTAAAGGTTAAATTGGTGTTGGTGCAAGTTGGATTGGAAACTGAGATCAACTTATTTCAATCTAATTTTAAATTGAATCTAACATTTAAACACGCAACTTTCAAATTACTAAACTCATCTCAATTTTTAAATAGTGAAATGAGAATTTTTAGTTTTAGATGAAAGTTTAAAATATTATTTTTTAATATTATTATTATTTTTAGATTTGAAAAAGTTATAATGATGAGATGAGAAATCTTGATCTTGTCTTTGCCCCCTAACCTAGCGTAAGTTTGAGGAGTGAAATGAGAATTTTTTGTTATAGATGAAGGTTTAAAATATTATTATTGTTTTGAGATTTGAAAAAATTGAATTATTTATTATATTTTGTGTGGAAGTTTAAGAATGTTATAATGATAAAATGAAATTTTATATTTCATCTCATGCCTCATAATTCTCATCTCATGCCCCAAACATATTTTTCACACTGGAGTCGAGACCCATAATTTTTTTCAATTTCTCATAAATACATCTAAATTCATTTTAACATTTAAACACATCTAAACTCATCTTAAGTAAACTCTATTAAATTTATCCCATCATCTCAACTTATTACTATTTATAAAAAAAAAAACTCAATTCATTTCAATTCAAAACTGGGCCTAAAAGGTAATTTCAATTATGATAGTCAGACCAGTCACCAGTTGGGTAAGATCTCGATTCTAGACAGAAAATAAGTACCGTCAGCACTGTCGTAAATTACATATATAAAAGGTGGTCAGCCAACATGATCTCTCAGATTTTTTAGCCCATTAGACCTCATTTTCTAATTCATCGTTCTGGGCCTGTTCTATTTCCCCCATTTTCTTTCTTTTCTGGCTCATCTTTGTAAGTAGAGGAAGGAGAGTGCGAACTCAAAAAGAGATATGAAGTAGACTCTATAATATTTATTGAATATTTAATATTGTTCAGCCTGGTTATAAATATTATGAGATTCATTTTATGTGTCTATCTCTACTTCACTCTAAGCGTTAAGTACGGTAAAAAATTCTAAACGAGAATGCAACTAATTCATACAAAACAAAATCCAAACTGAGGGACCCTAGCAAAAAAATTACTTGAAAGGAAGATTTAAAAAGAAAAAAAAAGTAATGCTAGATATAATTATAAGTTGTGCAACCACTCCACACTTATTTTAAAAAAGAGTGGAGTCTGCTATTAAAAAATTAATTTTTTTATGTAAATCTCATATTTATAACTTTTTTTCAAAAAGAGTGGGCACGTTTGCATAATCCATGACTGCAAATATCATTTCTGTTAAAACAAAAAAGTATAATAGCTAACTATTTTTATTTTCTGGGCATAAAGCCATAAAGGGATGCCAATCAACTATGAGGAGTTTGGATAAACTCCTGATATTACTGGTAGCAAAGTAGCAATTTTGAAGCTTGTCACCAGGACTTGGTTCAATCCATACTAACTAATGTTAAAGGTAGCTCTACCACTTGTAACAATTAGTATGATCAATTTTTTGGGCAGTACCACCGTTGAATTTATATACTGAATTCCTACTCAAAACGTATATCAAATTTCATATTAATTGGATATCATTTACTGTTACACCCATAAGTTCATTACTTATGCTTTGGACATAACTTCATTCTTAGAATATGCTGTTATTATATAGATAAATATTGTAACCATAATGAGATTATACAAAAGTAAACCCACGAAATGACATGGTTTAATGTGATACGTTGGATGGTAAAATTACTTTTATCATAAAGTAGATCTAACGGATCACATGAAGTCATGTCACTTTATGAATTTACTTTTGTATCTATAACACTTCTCTATTATATAACAAAAAAAAAAAATTGAAGTGCCTAATAAAAACTTCCTTTTCTTTCTTCAGCTCTCAACAAAGAGAAATATTATTTATCATTCCCACACCACACACTAACATGTGACTTCATTTTTTTCATTCTATTTAAACATACATTTACACATCAATATGTGTGTTTAATTATAAAGGCAAAAATAACAAATCATATATTAGTGTGTGGTGTAGAGGATGATAAATAGAATTTTTTCCTCAACAAATGTTCAAATTTATTGGTAACTTGGGTAGGTAAGCCAATAGCCGAGACCATTCTCACTGCAGCCATTCAGCCAGAAGCAATGGGAATACACAACTCCTTCCTGATGTCTATTAATATAATTACAAGTGCAGTTAAAAATAAAAAAAATAAAGCCTAAATTAATGTACTACTCAGTGTAGTTTAAGAGATTATTAAAACAATTTCATGTTTTCACTTTCAGTTTTTCCATCAGGGAAATGATATACCTATAACTCTTTTTTCATAACCAACCAATACAAACATGCCACTTCAATCAAAATGAAAACCAATTTTTACAAAATTAGCCTTCATTTAATCCAATTCTAAAGGAGGACGTAAAGCAGAAAGGATGCACAACAAATTTTTATCTACTGCTTTATAGAGCAATAATCAAGTACAACAAAAGCACTCACCCAAAAGAAGAGCAAATAAAAAACACAAGTTCGTAAGAAATACAAGTGGCTTACAACAAGAAACGGCAGAAAGAGCTCCCATTCTTCTCCTAGAATATAAGATAAGAAAATCAGTTTCCTACCTTTGGTTTTCCTTAAAATTAGTGTCCAATTCCTGCCTCAATATAAAATGACACCTAATCTGAGTACCTTTGCTCTTATTAGCTAACCTGGTATACATAGTTGCCACAACCTTGCTAGAATAGACTTCCTGGCCAATGAACTTGCTGATGTTGGACCATACTGCTAAAAAATGCATAAATTCACTTCGGAAAAAGATTCCCTCAAGTTCTCTCTCTGACTTGAGGCCAGAACTTGAGGGAATCTCGATCCATTTACTTCCTACTGAAATGGGTTATACACGAATGCTATCTGTATTACCTCTAGGAAGATCTAGAATGCCATAAAGCACAGATACTTCATAAAATTTTTCTTTCTGTCAACAGCAGCCCTGTTTTCCCCATCTGGAGCTTCTAGATGGCTATTGAGTGATGCAGTCACATTGCGAGAATTTGATGATGGACCTTCATTCCCAAAATTTGTCTTCTGATTTTTTCTGGCACGATTGAAACTGTTATCTATGACTTGACCGCATGCAGCTGATTTTGGAATAAAACAATCAGTATTGAGGATTTCTTCAGGTGCCAACATGTTTCTTCCACCAGTAACAAGAGATCCTACAGAGCAAACATAAAATAAATTGACTAATGTATATGCCCGCCAAAATTGTTAGAGAAAACAGCAGCATAAATCGAGGTAGGAGGATTCTCTCCTCTGTTTACAGCAATGAAGGAAAACTTCACAAAAACACAAACATGGATTTTTTTTATTGGCACCGGGTGGTGTCCCAGAATAGTGTCTCAATTAATCCTGGGAGTGCAGAGGCCCTCGGCAAGGAGTTTCCCGCAAGTGCACCTCAGGTAATTTAAGGGAAAAAACCACCAGTTCAATGGACCCTAGGAATTGTTTGCACCTTAGATCTGAATGAGCATCCCACCAAGACCAAGGCCTTTACCACTTGAGCCAACCCCTAGGGGTTAGTGTAAGCATGGATGTTAATTACAAGAGTGGTATACTTGTCTAGAAACACAAGAATTTCAGCACTAACTAATAGATAGGTTACACTGCAATAGATCACACACCTACTTAGCACGCATTGAAAAGAAAGGACTTGAAATCTCAATCTCACCAAAAGCACATATATCTTTCTCACTTGACATCCCAATGACATCTACAAGAAATGGCTCAAATAGGGCTCAGGAAGCCTAGTTGCTGTGGACAAGCACTTGGATTTAGCGAAAGACCAGAGTTCTAAACCTCAGTATCAAACAGTACTACATTATGAATTCGACAAATTGGTGCTGTATAGTTAACTACAAGTTGAGGAAATTAGAACTAAGAATGTATTATGTTTCTTGAGCATACCTAGAAAACTTGTCTTTACATAAATTTTTAAGGTAATACTTGATCTTTGAGTTCCAACCAGAAAACTGTCATCAAGGACTAAAAGGCAACAAATTTTGACCGAAAATATTTCATATACAACAAGAATGATATCTAAAGGTCACACGACAGAGAAGAAATTTCCAGTTATAAAAAAGAAAAGAAAAGAAAAGAAATTTCTCGAATCAGAATGTAATCCCATTGGACTGGAAAGGAAATATACTTGCTATACATCAAATAGTCTAAGCAATTATGCCACATTCTAAAGAGCGATGTTCACCAAAATCAAAACTCACAAATCTGAAAACCATGTGACTGCTGAGGTTTTTAAGGTAGCATATAAATAACCAATAAAATCCTCTATGATAAACACCATAATCCCATATTTAAAGAAATTACCCTAGAATTCTAAGGTTAAAGGATGTCCATTTTTATTTCAAGAAATATAATAACAATAACAATTATAATCAAGACACCAACAGATAACATGAAACAGAAGACTGGTTAAAATATTTACAGACCTGAAGTGGGTGGAAACATGACGCCCTCTTCTGGTCTGAGTGATGAAGAGACAGCGAATTTCAAATCTAAGTTGTTCTGGCTATCTCCACACTCTATGTCTTGCAACAAAGCCAATGAATCAAAACATCCATCTGATGACATGGTCACGCAACTGGAATTTTCTGAACTTGAAGAAGGCGATGCTGGATTATCAAGATCCAATAACTCCATGTAATCACCTCCAGAAAGGTAATCTACTTCAGGCAGATTTTCTAGCCAAGGCTCTGGAAATCTCTCTGCCAAAGCCAAGCTGCTCGTGCTGTCATCCTCGATTACCTACAAAATGTAGTTACGCCTCAACATTCAGAGAGAACCTCCCCCAATCCACCCCAAAAAGAAGAAACCAACAACCACAAACGGAAACAAAAGGAGTATCTTTTGCTGAAGTCCCAGTAATAACCAACAGATAATATTATTCGAGACTTCTCTATACATCAAAGAATGACCTATGTTCTCAATGCATTATCAACCAGAATTCTCCTTGTCACTCTAGTAGGGAAACATCTAACCTTGTAATGAAAAATCATGCATAGCATAAATTTTTAGGTTGTGGCAAAAGCAAAACAAAATCAGCTTAAATGTGTATGATTCAGATATAAGAAATCCAGAAATTCTCCCAATTTCGAAGAATGATTGCTAACCAATAATTTCATTGCTTCATTTGGTTGAGGCATTTGGTAATAGCGGTTTTGAGTAGTCTGAGAAATGTACCAATGATGATATGAAGGCAAAAAAGGAAATCACCGGGCCCCTATGTAGAAGCCAAGAACTCAGAATATTATTAAAAGATCCCCATTAAAACCTATAAAAAAATCCCATTAAATTCATGCAATACCAGCTACTAACTAAATAGTGTCATATATATATGTAAATATTGATGTCTACCATCAACTAATAAGGCTGCAATATCCAACCCAAGCTGCCAGACATGAAGGCCAAGGAAGCTAAATTTGACGTACCTGAGGCTTGCTTGTGGAACTTTGT
Source organism: Juglans microcarpa x Juglans regia (assembly GCF_004785595.1). Taxonomy (NCBI): domain Eukaryota; kingdom Viridiplantae; phylum Streptophyta; class Magnoliopsida; order Fagales; family Juglandaceae; genus Juglans; species Juglans microcarpa x Juglans regia. The sequence goes on from NC_054609.1 coordinate 7,792,383, forward strand.
CGAATACTACTTTCAGCAGCAACTGATTTAGCAGGGTGAACATAATTTTCATTTTGAATACCACTGCTAGCCAGTTTCTGTTCCATTTCATGGTTTTGGCTTTGCTCACCACCAAGGAAGACTCTGCATAAGAAGTTTGCTTCCTGCACATTATCCAACCACACTGGCAGTTGAATGGAAGGTTTGGTTAATGATGAAAAGAAAAAGACATTCATCACAGTGCCAGCGGATTCCATAGAATACCTTTGCCTTGCTGCCTTCACCTGGTTCTCTCTGCAATATTCTGTACTGAAACATCACCCAATCAGTTTTACACCCATGAGGAGCTTGGCCTTCATAAAATTCGAGAGTAGTTCTCAAACCAGTAATGACAGAGTTTGAGAAAATTTCACAAGCATTCCCTTTGGTCTTCCAGAACCCAACTTCGTTATCTTTTATCTCCTCAGAGCAGATGAAAAACCAAATTCCATCTGAATATATCCAATTACCATCTAACTTCATAAGCTTCTTTCATTATTAAGCCAAGCAGGCCCGGCATTTTATATGAAACCGATGTTCCCAAAGAAAAGCAGCAGTATGCCATTAGTATTATGCACTATGTTCAAGAAAAGTAATATGCTCTATTTAAGTGGTAGTCCTTCATTTAAAGGAATGCTTGATATGGGGCATTACTAAATTGGAGATCATTTTTGCAGCCAAACTAAAACCATGGTGTAAATATAATAGTTCAAAACATAAAATCAACAGCCAGAAATACATTAATCAGATTTAGAGATTTACACTAAATTGAGCATGTGCACAAGATATGAATACTAAACCTCTTCTCTTACAACCAAAGGTTATTCAGTTAACTAAGTATAGCTGGAAAATTTTCTTCTCCAAAGTACATGCTTACCACTAACACACAGCTCTTAACATCCCACTAACTAGATATCAAGAAAGAAATGAAAGTCAAGCCCTGCATATAGTTAGCATAGACGTCGCAATACAAGCATTTAGATAGATTTTTTTTTTCCCCGAGAGTGAGAAACCAAAATGGCGACTTAAGAATATAACAAGACTGTAATCTTTGCAGCTAAATGATAGAAGTTTGGAAGCAAAGAATGAAAAATGACTATCTAGACATATACTACGGATGCACAACAGTGTATGCTTGTGATTCCTCAGCCCAACCAAAATATAAGATGACAGAGTTCAAAGAGGCATTAAACAGAGAGACGTATAGTCGGAGAGAAAAGGGGGTGATATGAAAGTACCAATAGCTGACATATTATCAAGATATGATGATCTAAAAGAACATGCCACTTACCAGGTAGATTTGAGGGCCTGTACAGGAAAGGATTTACTTCTGTTATCACATTGTTTGGGAACTGGGATCCAGAGATCATTTTCTCGAAAGATAGAAAGAGCTCCTCATCAGTACAATTTGATTTTAAATCTCCCAGAGAGGCAACTGCTGGAGAACACATTGTAAGACAATCCAAAAGGATGGGAAACAAAATTCCGACCAAAATCTCGGAGTTTAGATGGCAAAAGAAAGGTTCGTCAATCTGGCAAAGAAAATAACTAATTAGATGGGTGGTCAAATACCAAGTAGCAAGTTGCCAATTACAATTCAGAAAAAAATAATAATAATAATAATGATGATGATGATGATGATGATTATTGAAGAAGAAGAGTATTGTAAAACTGGGAAAATATTTTCTTTTAATTTCAGCAAGCAAGTAAACCTCAAAGTTCATTAACGAGCAGCATGTGGAATCCATGGACTGTGTCCATTTGGGATCAATACCGGATGCAACAGAGAAAAGAAAAGCAAAAAAATACAAAAATGAAACCTCTAAATTTTAAGAATGGAATTTGGAAACAAAATCTCAAGTTCAGATTTTTAATCGGTCAGACAAATTTTCAGCTGTTTAGCTAACAGCACCCCACCTGGATAGTTCAAGAACAGAAATATGCAGTACCTGGGAAAATAGTTAAATTCAGACATAGTAAGCAAAGATGAGTTAATGAGAAATAGTTAATCGCCTCTCAATTAAAAAGAATATATAGTCTTAAGATTCTCTCTCGTGTTTTGTGTGCATTCAAGAGATCAAAAACTAAAATGAACAATTCTTTAACCCAACGCTACCGACCGTCAGAAAGTACTCGGAAATAAAATTACATGCCCTTGAGACTCTAACAAGATTGCTTCGCATAAGAATCCTAACCTACTGAGTCTCTAAAAAGAAAAAAAAGAAAAAAGAGAAAAAACGAGGATAAATAACACCAAAATCTGAGTTCTAATTTTAAGGAATTACGGGAAACTTGGGAAGTTAGATAAGATAAAATCAGAATTGAGGATCTGATCAATTGAGTTGAACTTGCGAGACGAATAGCGACGGATGAGGAAAGATGAACTGTTCCTGTTGCTTCCTTTTGTCTCACCAAAAAGACAAAGCGCGTTAGAGGGTGTCCGGCAGTTAAAGAACAACGAGATCGCAGTTCCAGAGGAAAAGTGGAAAGTTCGATCAGTTGAGTTGAAGCTTGCAAAACGATTAACGCCCGTCGGTCGGATCGACAAAACCGAATCGCTTATGTTGCTTCGTCCGTCTCTACACAGAGACGAAGGGCGTTAAAGGGGGAGAATCTGCGGCTAGAGAGGCGATCGGCGAAGTTCGAACCTGCTAAGATGAGTAGCGACGGATGAGCAAAGATGAATCGCTCCCGTTACTTCGCTCCTCCGTCTCAACACCAAGAAATAGCGCGTAAATTGGGAGGCCTGGCCTTGGCATTTTATAGAGGCTGAGGATGCCGAGTGTTGAGTGACACTGACTGCCTTTTTTTTTTTAATTATTATTATTATTTTAACGATGAAATGCATTGAATGAAGAGTTGTTTGAATTTAGAGGTAATATTTACTCGAATAAAAATTAAATTATTTATTATATTTCATATAAAAGTTTAAAAAATTTATTTTAAAATTTTAAAAAATTAAATTATTTATTATATTTTATATAATAATTTAAAAAAATTATAATAATGAGATAAGATGAATTGATATGAGTTTGAATATAAACAAAATCTTAGATAAGGGTGGCACACTCCAAAAACTATTATATTAAAAATAGAATAAACAAGAATAATAATAATAACAATATGGAAATTACTTTTATATGTATTTAATTGAGAAATTTTAAAATTGGTAAATTGTTAAGATTTCAACATGTTTAACCAACACTCTATTTATTTTTATAAACTATGTATAGAAAAGAAATTCGATCTGGTATATGGTATAAAATGTTATTTTTATTTGAGTTTCAGGCTCATTTGGATATAGAAATTATTTTATTTCATCTCATCTTATTTTATCATTATAATTTTTTTAAATTATCACATAAAATATAATATACAATTCAATTTTTTCAAATATTAAAATAATAATAATATTAAAAAATAATATTCTAATAATATTTTATTCAACTCATCTAAAATTATTTCATAACATCTCATTCCATCTCATTATCCAGACGTTAAAATTTTCAAATAAATTTCGATTCTATTGAGTTGTTTTGTTCTGATCATTTTATAATATAGTTGGATTTAGACATCCTAGATGCAAAAATTGTATTAAAAAATAAGATAATAATTTTATCTAAAAATTAAGATGTTTTCACCCAAAAGGTAATAATATAGGTAATTATCTCTTTACTCTTTCTATTATTAGACTCCATATGAAGTAATGGATTGAATATTCTCAGTAATCATGTTGTCCAAATTGGGACAGGTGTAGATACTTCATTTTCATGCATACTGTGGCAAAAAAAATAAAAATAAATAAAAAATGGGAAAAAGCAATATAAGTTGTGGAATTGAGCTTTTTTATCCACCAAACCCCATGACTTTTTCAACCAAAATGGTTTGGAAACGATAGTGACAGACTGCCAAAAGCAAGATGCCGAAATCCAGCTCCTGCCCCGAACCTTCCTATTTTCACACTCCCAATTTTGTGATCCTTTTTTTTTTTTTTTTTTTTTTCGATTTTATTTTGGACTAATTTCTAGTATAATTTTAGGATAAGTAAATTTCGTACACTCTATTCAAAAAACAACAAGTTCTATTATTAAAAAATAATTTTTTTATATAAATCAGAAATTTATCTATTTTTTCAAAAGAAATACTTTAGTAAAAAATAGATTACATAAAAATAAACATAAAATTGATGTAGCTTTACATTAGATCTAACATACAACATGAGATCAGATTATTTTATGACTTTTTTTTTGCGAATTTGTTTTGGACTAATTTCTAGTATAGTTTTAAGGTACATAACTTCGGCACATTCTATTTGAAAAAAAATAGAATTTATTATTAAAAAAATATTTTTTTTATATAAGTCACAAATTTATCTATTTTTTAAAAAGAAATACTATCGTCACAAAAGAATTACATAAAAATAAACACAAAATTGATGTGGTTTTATATTAGATCTAACAGACAACACGAGATCAGATTATTTTATGACTTTTTTTTTTTTTTTTTTACGATTTTGTTTTGTACTAATTTCTAGTATAGTTTTAGGATACTAACTTCCGCACATTCTAATCGAAAAAAAAAGGGTTTATTATTAAAAAAATAATTGTTTTATATAGGTTAAAATTTATCTATTTAAAAAAAAATACTTTAATTACAAAAAAATTACACAAAAATAAATACAAAACTGATTTGGCTTTACATTAGATCTAAGAGACAACACGAAATCACATTATTTGATGACTTTATCTTTATGAATTTAAAGGGAGTATGAGATTTACACACTATTTAAATATCATTTCTTTTTTGTTTGATATGTCATTTGATTATTATATCGTGCATGAGAGATGTTAATTGGCAGAGTTTTTTTAGTTGTGGTGACGTGGCAAATTGTAATTTGTCCTCGACGTCGATATTTGAGCCTTTTATTTTTCAAACATCAATATTTAATTCTTCCTTTGGGGGGTAATAGTAATATTTTTGTTAACTATATATGATTAATAAATAAATAAATAAATAAATAAATAAATAACCTCGAGTGTCCAAACCTTGTTTTTAAGACACTTTATTTTAACTTCTCTGTAACTTGTCAAAACATTGATTTTAAAAAATCTTTTGTTTGTCTCTTCGTTATATTATCTATTCTCTGCAATCAAAATTTTAAACAAAAAAACTTAATTTTAATTTTTATTATTCAAAAATTTATATATCGACAGGTGTTTACTTTCATCCTACTAAATATAATATGACGGTAGTTATTATTATTAAATAATTATTTATTACATAATTTTTTATTATTTAATAATAATAAATATGATACATACTATTTAATATGATCAAAATAGAATGATAATATGATATATATATATATATATATATATTACTATCAAAATACTTTATTTGGGTTGCTTGTTTGCCATTAGGCAATCATGGAATCAACAATCTATCTCATTGGCCACATCTTCACCATCGTAAAAGGGCTCCCAACAGCACGTTTCTTGATTTTCATGCTATGCAAGTAGTGTAATTTCTCCTCCTATGCATACTTTTAAGCTAGTGAAAATAAGTAGTATTTTTACATAATATTAGAGTAAAACTATTTTCATACAATATTTTCATTGAGTTGAAATATTAAGAACATAATAAAAATAATAAAGAATAATAATATATATAGTCGTAGAGCGTGCAAATACTACACAATCGTTTTGAAAAGGAATAAGATTTACTATTAAAAAATTAGTTTTTTTATATAGGTTCCGTATTTACTCTTTTTTTAAAAGAATTACGCGGTGTTTGTGCATTTCACGATTGCAAATATAATTTCTCAATAATAAAATCTATCACTTCTCATCAATTTAATATTTTAGAATAAGTGTCGATTTCACAGTAAAGGTGGTCTTTGTGGTAAGAGATAAAAATGTTTAGTTAAAAAAAATTATATAAAACTTGTTTTTACAAACTAAAATAAATTGATGAACACGACATGATGTATTATCTCTACGTCAGTTTATAAATATTTTTCTTCTGTAAACCTTACAATTACCCATTTTGAGCATCCTCCAAAGAATACATGGCATTCATTCTCCAATCTGGCATGGCGAGTCCTAAAAGATATGTTGTGTTGACCAATTTGGCTTATTTAGTTTTATCTTAGGGCTCATTTATTTTCAGAGATGAGATGAGATTAAAGTTAAAAAGTTAAATAAAATATTGTTAGAATATATTTTTTAATATTATTTTTGTTTTGAGATTTAAAAAAGTTAAATTGTTTATTTTATTTCGTATGGAGATTTAGAAAAGTTGTAATGATGAGATGAGATGAGATGTTTTATGAAAACAAACGAGGCCTTAGCTTAGAGGAGTTCGTTTTATATTCAGGCTATTTTGTTGTCCAGAGTAATCTCTCAATTTGATCGTTTTTTATTTTTTGGTATATTTTTTTAATATATTTAAATATTTTTAAAAAATAAAAAATACTTTAATACATTTAAAATTACTTCTTTAATTATTAAATAAAACATGCAAATGCAAAGTAATTTTTTCCTTATATGAGTAGCAATATTCCTTTTTCACCTTTTCCAAACCGCATGCACTAGCTCATCAACATATCTCAATTTATTTTAACTCATTATAATAATTTTTTAAAATTTTAATATAAAATATAATAAATAATTTAATTTTTTAAAATTTTAAAATAATAATAATATTAAAAAATAATATTTTAATAATATTTAATCATTTTAACTCAATTTAATATTTAAATGCAGCCTGAATTAGGGGAGTTATACTTCTGACCAAAAGTCAAAGATTCTTCTCTTCCTGTCCGAGGGGACCATGTAATTTGGACGAAGGTATTTCGTACACGGAACCCTTCCTTATAGATGTTTTCGAAATATTATCTTGGCCTCTTGGTGCAGTGCTAGAGCCACCTCCCGACATTGTTGAGAAGGTCTTTGTTTCAAAAATTCATTATATCATTAAAAAAATATTTACTTAATTATTAAGTTAAAAAAAATTGATATCGGGAGAAATACTCGGTACCAAAACTTTTTAAATCACGCGTATCATTTTTTTTTTAAAAAATATTTCTTATAAATTATAAAGTAATATTAAGAATAAGTCTCAAATACATAAGTTTCGTAAGTTTTTCTCTTTTATAAAAAGTAGATCCTACTAAAAATTTAATAAAAAGTTTGTATATATCATTGTTCTAAATGATATACCGTGGAAGTCCATCTGACATTTGCAAAAGAAGGAATATCAAATATAAAAAATGATACTTGCAGTCATAGGTTATGCAAATATCGTATACTCATTTGAAAAAATAAATAAATATAAGATCTAAAAAAAATTATTAAAAGTGTGTCCCATTTTTTTCAAAATAAAAAATTCAATACTTGCACAATCTGTCATATTTACTCAACAAGAAATGCAAAAGTTATCAGTTACGAGGAATTTTACTCATTTAGTAGTCACTATTCATTCTTACATCTCACATCTTATATTTACTATTATTTTTTTATAAGATATAGAGATATTTTTTATAGAATGAGTTGTGAGATAATAAATAGTGATTGATAAAATTATTTTTTATCAGTTATGTTCAACAACCTCTTTTGTATTTAAAATTCACTTCAACTCATATCATCTTATTATTATAATTTTTTTAAATTTTTACATAAAATATAATAAATAATTCAATTTTTATTATACTATTTATAAATTATTTCAATCTATTTCAACTAATCTTTGAATCTAAACTACTTCAAATGAGGCAGCGTGGATTTGAATTGGGCCGGACCTATTCCACTGCATCAGAGAGGCCCTAAGGCCTGTAAACTTTTTCTCAGAATCAATCTTTCTTTGACTCCAAAAGGAAAAAAGTAAGAAAGTGACACTTATAAAACGGCCGGTCCTTTTGCGGGTCCCACTCACTGTAATAATTTGGTTATCTGATGATTATCTAGAACTTTAGCGCAATGGAAGTAGAGAGACGGGGAAATTGGGAATTAGGATCTCTTCAAATCAAATATTTATAAAGAATATAATATTATTTAAGAAATTTACAAAAATAATAGAATATATAGAACTAATTTTATATATTTATTTTTCTTCTATTTAAGATCTTCAAATCCTTAAAAATATTTTTTTTGAATTTTAAAATTATTTCATACCAAAATTCTCATCTCATATCATTCTATATTTTTCTCAAACATCACTCAAATAATAATATTTTTAAATTAATCATTACAACTTTATTAAATTTTCAAACAAAAAATAATTCAACATTTTCAAATTTTTAACAAAAATTATATTAAAAAATTATATTCTAACAATATTTTAATTTTATAATATTTTTTATTCAACATTTTATCTCTCATTTCCTAAAACTCCATAAAACATACTCAAACTCTCTCATTAATATTCATAAACCATTATTATTTTATTACTATTTACAAAATTTTCATTTCATCTCACTCCTTAAGCTTGTAGACAATATTAATTGTTAAATAAATTTTGTAGAATATACCTCATATTTCAGAATTAATATAAAATATGTAAGGAATATAAGCAACTCAAAGAACTTATGTGTTATAGTGTAAAAAAAATATATGAGACACATTTTAAATAAAATTAATGACTTAAATAAAAACCGAGATATTAATTAAAATTAGGTAAATTTCTTACATAACTGTACTTGTGCTTTTAGAAGCTTCGAATTGGTTTTCAAGCTTAGGGAAATATTTCGAAATGATATATTTTTTTAAAAATAAATAAGAGTAATATCAGATATAATTATAAAGTACTACATAATTTTTTTTTTTTTTAAATTTACATAAAAATAATTAATTTTTTAATAATAAAAATAATTTTTTAAAAAACTTATACAATGCTTAATACTCCACGCTTATATATAACGTAATTTCTATTTTAAAACAACAAAATTCAGTACAGTACAGTACTGTGCTGTGTTTGTCGTAGAAGGAAAAAGGGAAAAAAATAATAAATAGGCTCTGATGTCTGATGCCCTTCCAAATAGAATAAAAAAGAAGAGAGTGATTCTTCCACGCATTCAGCGAAGAAGAAGAAAGGCAAGCGCAGTCCTCGTGAGCACATCTCTCTCTCTCTCTCTCTCTCTCTCTCTGTGTCCTGGGTTTTAATCATCTGGGACGCACCACCCACGCTTCCCCAAGACACTGAGATTAGAGAGAAAGGGTTGGCCGGGAAATGACGTCAGACGGGGCGACGTCAGCTACGATGTCAAGGAGGAAGCCGTCGTGGAGGGAGAGAGAGAACAACCGGAGGAGAGAAAGGAGGAGGAGAGCCATAGCTGCGAAGATTTACACTGGGCTGAGAGCTCAGGGTAACTACAATTTGCCCAAACATTGCGACAACAACGAGGTCTTGAAGGCTCTCTGCGCCGAAGCTGGCTGGACCGTCGAAGAAGACGGCACCACCTATCGCAAGGTAATCCCCCCCCCCCCCCCCCCCCTCCAACCCCAAAACCGCCTTTTACTTTTTCATCTTTTTTCTTCTTCACCAATATTTTTCTCCGCGTATGTTTTTCTTTCTTTTTTCTTTTGTGGGCTTATTTCGTCCGTTAGATCTATATAAATGCCATGCATTCCGGTTGTCTGTTTTATAGTTAGATCATGTTTTGGGAACAAATGGGTTATATTAGTTGGATTCAACTTGTTTCTGGGATTTTCTGGGATTTGATCTGGGAGTCTCCAAATCAGTGAGAACCTCCCAGATTATTATTAATTCAGTTAGTATGAATCTGCAATGCTGATTTTACCAGTAAAGTACCATTCTTTGAGCTTAGTTTTTTTTCCCCCTAAATGACTATGTTCCTTCACTCTTCATAGGGGAGCGAGTTTTGAGTACTGAACAAGTGACAGAATTCATAGTACATCAGTTTACAGTTTGTGGATTAACCATTCCTCAGTAGCAAGAAAGATTTTTAGAAAGGAAATGTAGTCAAAGAAGCTATTAATAGTTTTTGAAGATAAATTTTACAGACAAGAGCTTGACCTCAAATTTATGTGTACTAGACTACCATTTCTTTCTTGATATATGTTTACATATCATTCTGCTACTTATGGGATGTTAAGAGATGTGTCTTAGTGGTAAGCGTGTACTAATCAGACAATAAGAATTTCCAGCTACACCTAGTTTACTGAATAACAATTTGGTTGTAAGAGAAGAGGTTTAGCATTCTTATCTTGTGCACATGTTCGATTTATACCTGGCTTTTGGTTTAATATTTTGAACTATTTCATTTATACCATGGTTTTAGTTTGGCTACAACAATGATCTTCAATATAGTATGGCCCCTATGTCCAGCAGTCTTTTAGATGATTGGCTACTACTTAAATTGTAAATCAATTTTTCTTATTTTAACACTTGTGTAATATCTAAGATCAGCTAGTAATTTTTTTCCTCACTTTGGTATGATACAGGGATGCAAACGGCCCCTAAGTGATATGGCAGGCACCTCAACCAAAATCACCCCATACTCTTCTCAAAATCCCAGTCCTTTATCTTCTGCCTTCCCAAGCCCAATCCCATCATACCAAGTCAGTCCCTCCTCCTCTTCCTTCCCTAGCCCTTCCCGCAACGATGCTAACAATTCATCTATACTCGTTCCCTTTCTCCGAAATGCCATTCCTTCATCTCTCCCTCCTCTTCGGATCTCAAACAGCGCCCCTGTAACCCCTCCTCTCTCATCACCAACTTCAAGAAATCCTAAGCCAATCCCAAACTGGGAGTCCATTGCCAAAGCATCCATGGCCTCTTTTAATTACCCATTTGATGCTATTTCCGCCCCTGCAAGCCCAACTCACCGTCACCTTCATACACCGGCTACCATACCGGAATGCAATGAGTCCGATTCGCCCACCATTGATACTTGCCAATGGATGAACTTCCAAGCGTTTAAGCTCTCTGCAGCAGCAGTGCCAACCTCTCCAACATTTAACCTAATGAAACCTCCTACTCTGCAAACTGTTCCCAATGTGATCAATGAGAGGGGAAGAGGTACAGAGTTCGACTTTGGGGTTGGACAGGTTAAGCCATGGGTCGGAGAGAGGATTCATGATATGGGATTGGATGATCTGGAGCTCACACTTGGAAGTGGGAAAGCTAAGAACTAGTTCAGCTGGTTGAATGCCTATCTCGGTTATGGAAAAAATAGATGAAAATAGAGATTCTGATGGTTCATGGTTTACTCAGCTTGGGATTCCACTGCATTTTGCAGTTGTGACTCAATTTCATATCATTGTGAATTGTGTATCTTTGAACCAAACTTGTCTTATCAGATTGTGATTCAAACTTAGAACTTTGTTTTATTCTTTTTTATATAGGTGATGACAACTTAAAAAACATAATTGTATGGGGGTGTTTTTAACAAAGTATCACCTGGTGAATTACCGTAGGGGTCGAAATTTTTATTTGCGGGATATGTTCGTATCGTGTCAAATCATAATTATTAAATTATATGGATAAGTTTGAACACAACCAATCTAATCAAGCATGTCAGATTCTAAAATCATAACACGATTCATATAAACATTTTTATTGGATTAACTTGAACACAATTCGTGTAGCTCGTGTTAATCTGTTTCATATAGATGGGTTGATCTCATCTATATATTTATTTTTACTCAATTAATATAATTTCATATATAATACAATGATAAATATATAAATTATTGAAAATTATAATTGAATTCATAATAAAATATTTTATGATCAATATAAAAACCAACAATATTTAAGAAAATTAATATTTTTCATAAAATAAAATTATATATTAACAAAAAAAAATTTAATAATTAAGTAGTAAAATACTAAAGAATTTTCCTAAAACTAAACATTCATAGAATTTGTAAATAAAACTTATTTGTGTTACGCAGGTTGATCGTGGGTTTCGAGGTGACTCGTAATTAATTCATTTATTAATTATATCTTATCTAATTATCTGTTTTGATCTAAATTTCATTTTCATCAAATCTAAAACTGTTTATTTCAAATTGTATTCGCGTTGAGTCACCACTTCAACAGGAGATCTAGCAGATAGCAACCTGAAAAACACAGTTCTGTTCATATGTCTGCTGAAAGTTCTTAATTTTTGGATGGATCGATTTTTTGTGCTGTATTTAAAAGTTGAATTGAGTTGAGTTGATATAATAAAATATTATTTTTTAATATTATTATTATTTTAAAATTTAAAAAAATTATATTGTTTATTATATTTTATATTAAAATTTAAAAAAATTATAATAATAAATTGAGATAAATTAAAATAAATTTAATAATCAAACGTATTATTTTGGGCCCATCTAAAGTGTTGGCCTTAGAATGGCGTGGACCGACATGCCATTTTCATGCATAAACGACAGAAGAGAATATTAATATGAAACAGCCGTCGTAAGTTAGGGAGACCTTTTGCGTGGTGAGACCACTCTCTGCTGTCTGCAAGGGATGGGTCCGGTCTTATCCGTATCTGTTGAACAACCCAAGTCTTTTCATTCTTGTTTGAGGCATGTGGCTGCCTCTTCGTGGCATGTTTTTTGTTTTTGGGATAATGATATATGAATATGGTCATGCTAGAGGGACGATGTATTTAGATCGACATAGTACATTTATATTTTTTTTTATATATTAAAAAAAAGTGCAAATGCATTTAAAAAAAAACATGTAAAAATAATCATGTGTCTATCTTCTTCTTCTTTTATTATTATTATTATTATTATTATTATTATTATTATTATTATGGGTGTGAATTGGTTTCAAATATTGGCATGCTTTTAAGCAAATTAATGTGTAGCTTTCATATCAAATCCAAAATTACTATAGAGATTTCCATAGAACTAAACTTCGCTGATATAATTAAATATGATTCGTTAGATTTACTATAAAAAAAAAGTTTACAATCTGACAAATAACAATAAATCACATTTATTTAAGAGTTTACTTTTGCAAGATATTTTTGTGAACCAAATATTCCTCATTACTATAAGCGTACTTCAATATACGAAAAACCCATAAAGTTTTTTCTTTAAGGAAATATTTGCTCTCACAAAAAATTATCTCATAAACTAATATAGCTTGACGTTATACATTAAAGTGTAAAACTTTTTTATGTAAAATAAATTTGACACCACATTATATCACATAAGTTTATAAAGTAGTTTTTGTGATTATTTTGTGAACCTATCAATACTCTTTATATATATATATATATGAGTAGTGTTACATATACTTACAATTTTATTTACAAGATTTATTTTATTAGTTTTTTTTTGAAATTCAAATTTCATGATTTTTAGTATATACATGTGGAGAAATAAATTTTTTGTAAGTTTCTCTAAATTATATTTAACATTATATATATATATATATATATATATATATATATATATATAAACCTTGGGATAAACGAAGCATGCCCATGACAGTGAAAGATGACATATATTCCATACTAAAAACTTAGTATATTCAATATTTTCCTTTACAACGGAGGATATGGAGAATAAAGAAAACATCAAACAAAGAAAAATCTTAAGTGATCGATCTAATTTTTTTTTTTTTTGGATTTAAAGGAGAATTTTGACCCAATAGTAAAAATATTTCATCTCATCTCATCATTATAATTTTTTTCAAATTTTCACACAAAATATAATAAACAATTCAACATTTTCAATTCTATATATATATATATATATATAAGTAGTACTACATATACTTACAGTTTTATTTACAAAATTCATTTTGTTAGTTTTCTTTTAAAATTTAAATTTCATGATTTTTAGCATATACATGTGGAGAAATAAGTTTTTTATAAGTTTTTTTTAAATTATATTTAACATTATATATATGTAAACCTTGGGATAAATGAAGCATGCCCATGATAGTGAAAGATGACATATATTCCATACTAAAAACTTAGTATATTCAATATTTTCCTTTACAACGGAGGATATGGAGAATAAAGGAAACATCAAACAAAGAAAAATCTTAAGTGATCGATCTAATTTTTTTTTTTTCTTTTTTCTTTGGATTTAAAGGAGAATTTTGACCCGATAGTAAAAATGTTTCATCTCATCTCATCATTATAATTTTTTTTTAAATTTTTACACAAAATATAATAAACAATTCAACCTTTTCAATTCCATAAAAAATAATAATATTAAAAAATAATATTCTAACAATATTTTATTCATCTTTTAACTTTTATCTTAACTCATATCATCTCAAATCACTATCCAAACGACACCTAAAAAGAATATTCATAATATTTTAATTTGAAGTTAGAGGGGGCAAAAAGGGCAGATAAACTATTGCAATTGGTGAGTAAATTATCTCTATTTTATTTGAAATGAATAATTCTCATTTAGTGAAAACATTAGACATTTTGATAATTTGATTTAATAATTCTTAGAGGTTATAAATACGCCGATCAAAATATATCATATTTTATATTAGCTAGATACTTTGAGAAAAAAAAAATTAGCTAGATATTATCGATTTCAAATAAAATCGAGAGGATATTAATCTATATTTTTCCATTTTTTGACCGTATTTTATAATAAAATACATAACCTAAGAAAATTTTTGCCATTTTTTCTCTAATTCTGAATTTGGTGGCTGAATGAAGGAAAGTAAAATAAAAAAGATACACCTGTTTTAGAATCTTTTATATAATTATATTTTAAATGGAGGGCGTTTTGTAAAATAGCTTACAAAAATAATACATTGTTATGTAAATACATTTTTATTGGAGTGGATAAAATATTCTAGCCCATACTGGTTTTCAAGCCTAGTCTAAGGTGGAGAGGTCTCATCAAGAAGAAAAAAACAGAAAATGAAGGAGAGGACAAAAAGTAGAGGAGGGAAAATAGTGTCAAAAGAAAAATAGAGATGTGACGTAAAGAAGATGAAAGTAAACATAAACCAAAAGAGGATCAGATAATAAAAAGGAGCCTCCAAGTGACTTTTAGAAGGGGACGGACTTCGACTTCTCCTCCAGCTTCTTTAACTTCACGATAGAGACTCCAACAATAGGATTTTTACTAGAAGATAGAGCTTAGATCTCCAATATACAGTAAGAATGAGAGACTATGAAAGACGGTAAAATAAACATATTATAGTAGATCTTTCTCTTTCCAAACTCTTATAGACTAAAACATTACACCGAACCATATAAATATATGTATCACTGTCTCTTTATTTTTTACTCTTTGTCATGGATGTACGCACAGATACTATATAGCTGCACTAGACAATTGTCAGGAGCTTCACACTATACCGATCAAGGCCCGACTAGCCATAGCATATCAGAAACAATTTTTCTACCATTTCAACCTGTTGCGCTATTTTTAAATTAACTGTTAACAATTATCATCATCATTTTATTTTTTATATATCTGCCACTTCAATGACATTGCAAGTCTCGCGTTTGAGATGCAAAGAGATTGGCAAGATTAGGTGGCCTCGACTAGCCGTTCGAAATCAATTCGAATAATCTTAAGTTTGACTTGATTCGTTTTATTTAATGGACTGTTTGTGAAAATAAAATTATGATCCATTATTAAATAATACAAGAATAATTTCATACTTATTATTCTTGTAGTATTCTTTAACTTCAATAAAAAAAAATTTCTTTAATATTATTAAAAAAAAGAGAGAAAATTATATTCTTAATTTGTTTAAAACCTCGTAAATATAATTCTATATATGTAGATTATATAAAAGCAGAGAAATCTAATGTCTTATTTGTTAAAATTCTAGTGATAATATGATCAAGTCTAAATGGCAGCCACTATACAGCACATCGATTTGTCAGCTTGGCTTTTTTGCTTTTTTTAAAAATTTTATGTGCAGTTACTTTTATATACTTTTTACGCACTTCTCTAATGTGATTGACTGTATCATTTTTTTAATATAAAATATCTGTTTTGACCAATCACATCAGTGAAGTACACAATAAATACGTAAAAATAACTATAAATAACACAACTATTTTTCTTTTTAATACGAAACGCATGGGAAAATCTTCTCCCCTAGTCTGGTCCCCTTGGTGCATGAGAAACTGTGTAATACACTTTCTCTCAATTTTTCTCATCAACTAAACAAAAGTCTAGAAACAGTCGAGCTTTTCACAAACATTGAACTTTACTGGTACTGCTCAGAAAAAAAAACTAATACCAATATTTAATTTTTTTTAACAATTTCTAAGTAGCTAAACAAGAAACCGTAATACACTATTTTTCTCAATTTTTCTCAACAACCAAACAAAATTAAGAGAAACAAACATTGTGTAGAAATAGTTCTTTGACCTGTCGGAGGTGATGGTAATGCATCAGCCTGGGCTCAACGTCTCAATCCTAGTATTGCAAGTAAAACTTTTAGAAGTAGTCGACGGTGAGGCCAGGAGCAATGTGTTCTTAGCAAGGTTTTAAATATTGTTTCATACTGGTCGATACAATCGAAATAAGCCATACTGGCCGGATAGCCAGTACAGAAAAGGAGATTGTTTTGTACTAATCAAAATTTTGACAGTATCACCGGCCTGTACCAGCCGATATATTAGATTTCGGCCTATATACATATTTCGGCTTTTATTTTATTTTTATTTTTATTTTTTTAAATTGTAGGCTCATTTTTAAATCCCTAATTCAGATTAGATTATTTATAATTTATATATAATTTATAGATATATATTTATATATAATTTATAGATATATATATTTATATATAATTTATTCATATATAAACTATTATTTTAAAATATAATTTATTCATATATATACTATTTTGAAACGGTATCCGAAACAGTACTAATACTGAAATATCTTGTTTCAATGCATCGACCGAAACAGTATTAAAAACATTGGATCTTAAAGGTGGCTTGGGATGGAGCAAGAGATGCATGAATTAGAGGGAGCGAAGAGAATGTAGGGACCGGGTCAAGCCGTGTAGGCGGTGGAGTAGGAAAGAGAGGGTGCGATAGTGGCGAGCTTGTTGAAGCCAAGATGGGAAAGGATCGGAGGGAGGAGAGATATGTGAGAGAAAAATGACGGGTGTTGCGATTTTGGATCAGTTGAACCGTGGCATGGACAAAATTAAACCGGTGTGGTGTAGAAAATAAAATCGGCTACTGGTTAGAATTTTTCAATTAAAAGTAATATTTATAATTTTAAAATATATAAATCTCGAATATTTTTCTTTAAAATAAATAAAGAGTGCTGCTAAGGTGTTGTCCAGTAATGATCGCTGAATATGCCTCTTAGGCAAAATTTTATTTTTTATTTTTTAATTTTTCTTATTTTTATTTTTTAATATTTTAAACATTTTTAAAAAATATAAAAAAGTATCAATATATTAATAGTTATTTTCTTAATAAGTAAGTAAAAAAATAAAAAAAATGAAATATATGACCGATTAAAATAAGAAGATAAAACAAATAATAGGATACTTATTATTCATAGTAATAAGAAATAATAGTACTAGTAGCATAGTAATATTATTCATAAATAAATAGGATAATGTTGTTTGAATCAATAGATGACTGACGTTGACATTTTTGTTTCTTTTAAATTTTTTTCTGATTGAGTAAGTGAATATCTTTCAGTTTATGTATTTTTTTTGTAAGAAAATATATATTTAAAGTTGTTAAAAAAATGAATAAAAGATAAGAAAAAAAAATCTGAAATGCACTTATAAAATTTATAATTTTAGAATAATTTTAAATATAAGCCTTATATCTTATACATTCACTTAAAAATACATTATTTTATTTTTTTAATAACGTAATAAAAATGATATTAGACATATTTATAAATAAAATAAGATAAAAAATAAAATGATATATTTTTAATAAATGTACAAGAATAATAATGCTCATAATTTTACGAAAAAAAGTTACTTTATCTTACCACTTTATCACTCCATTTGACCGCTGGTCAAACAAATTTTTTTGTACACGTAAAACTCTATCTATTCCGAATAAATTCGGTTGGATTCGGTTAAAAAAAAAAAAAACCAACGGAGTTTGCTAACTTGAACGCTACTTCCAGTAACTGGCACCACAAACAGCAGACTCTTGGCAAGTCCAATCATGATGCCTTTCCAGATCTACAGCAACTCCCTCCTCCTCATCTTTGGTAGATGTTCCTCGCCCAATCAACTCTCCCTGTGAAAACAATGGCCGTCCGGTGATTCGGGCTTCGAAAACATGGAGACCCAACTTAAAGACCTCCATCCTACTCAAGGCCAACGCCAACCAAAGCCCGAGCTCTCCGAACGATCCGAATCCATCCACTACGAGGGCTCCACCAAAGATGACCGCTCGCTCCTCAAGCCTGAGTCCTCCTCCTCCTCCACCTCCTCCTCCATCCTTATTTCCAACGAGAGCCTCGAGGAGCTGGAGAAGAAGTTCGCTGCTTTTGTTCGACATGACGCGTACGGACCAATGGGACGCGGCGAGCTGTCCTTGGAGGAGAAGGTCCTGCTTGCCATCGCGTGGGTAATCCTGGTGCCGATACGCGTGGTCTTCGCCATCAGCCTTCTGCTTTTGTACTATGTGATATGCCGGATTTGCACGCTGTTTTCGGCGCCGAATCGGGAAGACGATGAGCAGGAGGATTATGCGCACATGGGCGGCTGGAGGAGGGCTGTAATTGTCCAGTGTGGGAAGTTCCTTTCCAGGATCATGCTTTTCGCTTTCGGTTTTTATTGGATCAAAGAGAGGTTCCGAATTCCTGACAATGACGACAAGTCATCTGCCGCTTTGGTACTTGATGCTTTTTCTCTTTCTGTGATTTTATTGTTCCATGTAAAATGGCTTTTGGGATGAGTCCCTTAGAATACCTGCCCGAATTCTGTGGCCGCCAAATTTGACTTTCATTTGATTTTCATCCCTGAAAGGTATAAAAGGTAGCATCACCCAAATTCAAGAGACTAAATTTGGTACCGTCATTGCCACTTTTAAAATGCTTCAATGTTACGTTGAAGATTTAAGGAGAAAATGGAGCAAAATCGAAACTGTATTTTATTCTAAAGGTAGAACGCCAATTTTATTTGCCAGCTGCTATATAATTCACTTTAAGATAAAACAGGACGAAAACGACTAGGAAAGTTATATGGATCACATTAACGTTCTGTCCTATACGCTATATAAATCAACATCACCCTAGTAACTTCCGAATTATTTTTGTAGATTAGTTAATTACTTCAATTATGAATTAGTGAATGTTGTGCTTGAATATTTTTCATCTCGTTGTTTAATCGTGTGGGTCCTGCGAGATTTGTGTTCTGAGATTTGTTTGTTCTTACTTCTTTCAAATTTTCTGCTTCTTTTTTTTTTTTTTTCATGGGCAGAACGAGGTCAAAGATGTGTGTGAAGAGCCTGAAAGACCTGGGGCAATTATATCTAACCATGTCTCCTATATAGACATTTTGTATCACATGTCTTCATTCTTCCCGAGCTTTGTTGCTAAGGTTTGTTCTTTTGGCACGCTGAATAAAACCCATGTTACTTATGCTTTGCTTCGTCATATTGGATGGATATATTTTCACAGATTTTGGTTCTTTTCCTGATACATTTTTGTTCTGAATCTTTTGCTTGTGATCCTGGATTGCATTGCTAAAGCGATCAGTGGCTAAACTTCCTCTAGTTGGTCTCATCAGGTTAGTTCACTTCATGTGAACTTCCTCAAGTTTTTTGCTTTCTTGTAATGAATTCCATAATTGTACAATTTAATAGTTGAGTGTAATTATTGCATTAATAAAATTATAATATTAAAGGTACAATATACTAAATAATGTTAAACTGAATAGTAATTCTCTAAAATTTTGAATATTCAAAGCTAATTCGATTTTCCTTTGCTTTTTTGTACTTAAAATTAGAGTTCTTTCTGAGTCATGAAATCTAAAAATTACTCCTCTTTGCTTGACACGAAATGTTTCTTGAAATCATTTCCATGTATTTCTTTTCTCTCTTCTTCAAACCTACAAGCTATTTTGAAGAACATGGCACTTTAGTATTTCTGGGCAAGTCACGTCCATATTTTGTAGAATTGCAACCTATGTATCCCATTATGTATGCAGCATGTCTGCTTAGAGAAGACAATATTCTCCTCCTTGCTTTGCTTCTTTGTCTTTTTGTTTAATGGTTTTTCAGTTGAAGTATCTGAATCGCCTATATTCAGCTTTAGTCCATGATTTTGGAGATGTTTTTCTTTAATCAGTATGCACTGAAGATTTGCGCCATTTACTAGCTTTTGTAAATCTTCTTGTTGGTAGTATTTCTTTTGTACTTATCTTGAAAAGTAGCCTTTGTTTTGTCAAATATTTTCTTCTTCCCTTTTTGATGTCCGTAATACTTTCTCTATCGCTGGAATAGCATGAATGGTGTGAAATTGTTTAAAGTTCTCTTGGCATGTTTTACCTATAAAAAAAAAGTTCTCTTGGCATGTCTTTGGCAGCAAGTGCCTTGGTTGTGTTTATGTTCAGCGGGAGTCAAAGTCATCTGATTTCAAGGGTGTTTCAGGTACAACTTGGATGGGCTGCGTTCTTTACTCCTGCTCTTTATATTGGAGGATAAGGACATCACTCAAAATGCCTCTCGTTTTTTTTCCCTTGCATCTTTCCTAGTGTTTATTTTTTTATATTTCCAAGAATACTCTTTATTGTAACTGCACATCATGATATTAATTGCTGCCGAAACTTTGGTTGAAAGTAAAACAAATGCTGAAAACTTTGGCCTATCATTTACTGAATAAGATATATATATATATATATATATATATATTTGGCCACAATACAAAGATATTAGCCCGCTATTAGAAGAAAGATTAGAAGTTGTTACTGAAGATGTGCATCGAACTTTCAAAAGATATGTTTTGGATTGCTGTAATTTTATGGACCAAAGAACAATGCCTCAAATTCTGAAGTCTGTCATGTAATGGTAATAAATTAGTTTTATTATATAATAACTTGCTTTGACTGACTTCAATACTCTTAACTTATACCAATCAAGATGCTTCTTCAAGAGACCCAAATTAAGCAAGGCTACTGTTTTGAAATTTCAAAATGTTTTTAAGCTATTTAACTTATAATGCTCCACATAGAGAGCAGCTCTCAAGTCTCAGTGTGGGCTAAGGCGATGAAGGGTGAGAGGAAGAATGGAAAAAGGGAAGGTGCAGAAAATGCTCACTTTATTGTTGTGACTTTTTTTTTTTTTTTCTTAGGCTGACTCCCACCTGTGGTTGTTTTGGTTCAGGGAGGTCAACCCAATGATCTAACTTTGCAGCAATCTTACATCTAGGTTCCTTCGATATGACTAATGAAATAAGACAACTTGTGAAGACAAGAAGACAGATATTCAGATACAAAAGAATCAATTATAAAATATGGGCTAACAATCTACTCATAAAAAAATAAGAATGTTTGATTTCTTACTGTCGATACATGGTTAGCTAATAAGGACCTGTTCATAATTTGAAGCCTATTTCAGCCGTGCTGTGGCATTTCTATTCATTTCTCCTTTTAACTTACAACAGCCTAGCTATGTTTGGCACTTGCCAGGGTTGTCCTAGCTTGTCTCAACTTCCCCTTTATGCAAGTCTGTGTGATACCTTTCCAATTTGACTAGGATTTTGTTGCCCTAACATATCAGAAAAAACATATGCATTTTGCCGTTTATCCTTGAATCACAATTTAGTGATTGAAATAATTTTGGTAACCTGCAACCCCCCCCCCCCCCCCCCCCTCTCCCCAACCCTTCCCTCTCTCTCTCTTTTGTTTGAGTGCAAACCGGCTAACCTAGTGTACTAGAGCGGTGAGCGGTATGCCTCCTCTATTACTGTGTTGGGCTTATACATGTGTTCTGTTGTTTTAATCCCTCAATTGCTTGCAGGTGTTGTGACTGAAAGAGTTAAAGAAGCTCATCAAGACAAGTCTGCTCCAATAATGATGCTTTTTCCTGGTAATCAATTTTCTATGCCACATATCCATATGATTTCTGCTGTTTTTCAGAAATTGCACGACTATATTTTCGATAGAAACTTGAGAAAATTGAAGTTATTAATAAATTGCACTGCATTTGCAAGAAACAGTTATGATGATATTACATAATGTGCTTAAAAGAAAAATTAAATTCCTGTGGTAGAAAGTTTTAAATGGTTGGTCTTCTTGAGTATCTACACGCCAGTCTCCACCCTGCAGTTATGGAAACCTATAATTATCTGACTATGATTGGCTTCTTTAGTTAGTAAAGACTTGCAAATCTTCAGACAGGAATTCTCCTTTATTCTTTGAGTTTTAGCTTCATCAATGGAATTATGGAATTGTCTGCAGTATGTATGGTGTAGGACTGGATTAATTGTAGCACTGCTATGTTGCTCACTTGCTCTTATGATCAAATAACTGTCTCTATGGTCATAGCTTAGATGTTTGGAGGATGTTCCTGTTATGTTTGATATGATGTTTTTACCTATAAAAAAATGCCTGATGTGATGTTCGGCGAGAACGTTAAATAATAGCGCATTCAAAGATTGTGAGAGGACAGTGGTAGATTTAAGAGCCATTTTGTTCAATACTCTTTATCTTTGGAGGGCAGCAAATGATAGTTTCTGCTCCTTTAGCTTTCTAGCGTTCTTAGAATTGTGTTCCCTTTCTTCATCCCGCTAGTTGGGTGCTTCCTATTGTATACTCTAGTTCTCTTCTTTCCAATGAAAATTTATAATGGTTCCCAAGCCATTTATTGGAAGCTACAGCATTAGGATTTAATATGCATATATCTAGCCCTGATTGCATTTCAGTATTTATTTCTTTTCATTTTTTATTTTATTTTCTTTTGCAGAAGGCACAACTACAAATGGAGACTTCCTCCTGCCATTCAAGACAGGTGCATTTTTAGCAAAAGCGCCAGTGCTTCCAGTGATCCTACGGTATCCTTTCCAAAGATTTAGTCCTGCCTGGGATTCAATATCTGGGGTCAGTGCTTAAACTTTCATAACCTTGGTTTCAGATGATGAAAGCATGTGTAACACGCTGTTGATCCCATGAGAAGGGAATACTAATCTATTTTGGGTGAATACTACTTATAAAAAAAATGTTTTGGGTGAATACTGTGAATCCATTCAATATGCAAGTAATAATATGATAAATGGTAATGCGGGAAACTGAATAAAAGGTCTTTTTTTTTTTTTTACTTTTGATCATGGAAAGTAGTTTTGGGATGCTCCAAGAGAAATGCGTGAATTAATTTAAGGTGGAGGGAATACTAATTTATTTTCCCCCTTTAGTAGGAATACAAATACTTTTTTATACAGAATAGTGTATGAGAAGTACTGGAAATAGTGCCAATGTATTTCTAAATATCCTCCTAGTGAAACCTGGTCTAAAATCAAATTGGATGGTTTAATGATAGACTTCTAAGGGAGTGTGTTTGCTTATTGTAATTGTATAGTCTGAGCTATTTATTCCCATCAGCATATCTCTTATAAAAAAAAGTGATTTATTCCCATTAGGCTTGAAGATTCTGTGGTGTTGATGGATTTGTTGGCTTCTAAATCTAAAATTATCTGCTCAGAGCTCAGTCACTAAATTTTAGGTTCATTGAAACTAAGACTTACTTACTGCTCAAAGTGCGAGTGCTAGTGGAAAGAACAGCTTGGAAAACGCAGGAAAATTTCTCAGTCTTCGATTAATTCCCATGGTGATCAAACGCTTTGCATATATGCATATTTCTGCAACAGTGTGCTCCTATCTGCATTATTTCTCATTGTTTCTCATGAGCTTATATGTTTGGAGAAATGTTGTGTTTGTGGCAACTATTGCACTTCGAATCCTAATTGTTATGCGATTCTCTACTTGTAGGTGAGACATGTCATTTTTCTTCTCTCTCAATTTGTAAATCACTTAGAGGTGATACGATTACCTATTTACTACCCCTCGCAGCAAGAAAAGGATGATCCAAAACTTTATGCCTACAATCTTAGAAGGTTGATGGCAAGCGAGGTAAACATATCCAATCATTTTCTATATGAAATTACTGAAAGCTAGTTACATTACTTCTTGAGTTCTTGCATGAGAATGTAACCGTTAGTTTGTAGTCAGAGACATGTATGGGAGCCTTTGCTTCCTAATGTCGGAATCACTTCTACGTGACTCCAACTTATCTCCCAAGCTGTGAAAAGCCGAATTTGGGGAATCATCTGACTTAAGAATTTGCAAGTTCCAAATCATAGCAGTTGTACATACTAAGAGGTCATAATCTGTACAGAAAAATGGAGAATGGGTTAATGGGGTGTTTAGGTCCTTAAAAGCCACAAGGCAGAAGACACCACAAACCACCCCCCCCCCCCCCCCCCCCCGCGAAGAAAAAAAAAAAAAGCACATTCAGATCTTGATCTTATGTATGCTGATCTATACATGAAGTTCTGAATATGTAAAAAATCTTTTTCGAAGTCATGTTCCAATTATAAGTGGCAAGTGATCTCTAAAAATTTATCCAGATGCGCCTCCAATAGATGCTTGAACCATTGCAAAACTATACATGGTTTTTTTACAAACATTAGGGTGGTCTACAGTTTCACTCTCCCAACGGATGAAGCTTTGAGGGGGATTGTAACTGTATGCAACTTCTTGTTGAGGTTGGCCCTGTGGCTTAATAATGTTGGTTTGCTGTATGGTGCTATGCACTAGTCAAGTGAAGAACATTGATGCAATAATGAACAATTAGAATTCAGAAGCGCTTATTGCATGTGGTGGGAAACTAGTTTTATTATGAAGTGAGGCCTAAGTAACCTCTATCATCCAATGACTTCTCACTGGAGGCAAAATCCATTACAGCTGTAAAGAAATGGCATAAATTTCATTAGTATGACTTTTGAATGCCAGCAGGCCGAGCACAATTCGTAGTGCTATTGTAGCCTCTATCTAGAGATTGATATTAACTTGCCTTTATTGCTGTTACTCCATTCTGCGTACAGGGCAATTTGATTTATTCAGATATTGGGCTGCCCGAAAAAAGGATCTATCTTGCTGCTCTCAATGGTAATAATAGCCTGCCTAGTGTTTTGCATCAGAAAGACGATTGATAATTTCATGGCTTTGCCCCCAAATGATATCTTGTCCCAGTTGAGTTATCTTAGTTTCAATTGATATTTGCTCATGAATGCACAGGCATATAACAAGGAGTGTATTCACCCATCTGTTGACATAGACATTGGTGTCTGCTATTGCCTTGTTACATTCTTACAGTAAATATGGTGCTATTCTTTTTTTTTTTTTTTTTTTTTTTTTGGGGGGGGGGGGGGGGGGGGGGGGGGAGGGGGGGGTCGATGGATCTCTTTGATCAAAGCATTTTAATCTATAATGGTTGTATTGCTTTAAGTGGTGGTCACATACACAAATATTAAATGTCATGAAACCCTTCTGTCAGACTCTGCATCTGTAAATCTGAATAATCTCTTTCGTGTGCCTGCAGGTTTGTTATGCCAACACTAATTT
The DNA here is from genome assembly GCF_004785595.1 of Juglans microcarpa x Juglans regia. Taxonomy (NCBI): domain Eukaryota; kingdom Viridiplantae; phylum Streptophyta; class Magnoliopsida; order Fagales; family Juglandaceae; genus Juglans; species Juglans microcarpa x Juglans regia. The sequence continues at coordinate 7,817,922 of NC_054609.1, forward strand.
GGAGCTATCTGTTATATCTCTGTATGGTTATGTTATTTATTGAAAAACAAATTGAAAGTTTATACAGAAATCATGTGCTGAACAAGTATCTCTATGGCCCGATGTGTTGATGCGCATGCACCTATCCAATTTTTGAATACTGCTTAGGGCTAGAATAGCATTTTAGGTTGTTCTGAAGTTTCTACATGTTTGTTTATAGAGATCCTGGAAGATTATCCCATTGTGAGGTGGATTGGGTGCTGTTATTGCTGATGCTGAATAGTCTTCATAACTTCAAAAATTAGTGGGGTTTGTTTTGAAAGGATAGAGTTGAATAGATTTCTATGGCTTCGGTAACAGAAATTTCTATGATCAGAACACTATTCTAAATGGTTGAACACTCCTCAATTATGACATGTTTTGGTTGAACTAAGCCGAGCCCAAGTACCATACGGTGATGCAAAATGCAAGCAATATGGGAAATATAGAGTCCAGCGCCAAGATTTTTGTTGCAGAAATAAGAAGAGGCTGGCACAAAAGGCAAGCTATCGATGTTTGTTCTAGTTTTTTTTTTTCCTCATTTGCATTCTTTGCCCAAGGCTAACAAGTGAAGGCTCTATTGTGTTTGATTTATTTACTGTTCTTTTGGACAATTTTACTGAGTGAAACAGTGCAGTTTTACTGGATGAAAGATGAACTCATCAATTCCAGTAGGTAAAGAGGGAAAACTTTTAAGTAATGCTACATATCACACTCACCATCCCACTTTTTATCCCGTTATATAAAATGTGATATTTTTATTACTTTTTAATCATCCTTTAGCTTTTAAAAGAAAAGCTCAAAAATTGACGGGTAATGTCAGTTTCTATCATAGAATAAATCTTTCCATCAGCTACTATTTACTACTCTACACCTTACACCCTATGAAAAAAAAAAAAAAACTGTCAGGTGTAGGGTATGCGGGTGAATAGTTGCTGATGCATAGTAAAATCTATTTTGGTTTCACAGTTACATAGACCTAATAATATGCACCTTCCATAATGGTTTTTTTTTTTTCCCTTTAAATTTATGTTCATATATTGTAAAGTAAATTTAACAAATTACATGAAATAAGTTTATTTTTGTAAAATTTTTTGTAGCTAAAATATTTTTCTTAAATTTTATGTGTCCAAAACATGTGGATGAACGTGCCACATTAACCATATATAAGGTGTATAACAAGAATTTCTCTTATATCGCTTGCATCTTTATAAGACATGGAAAAGTGTACATTGGTGCCGGCAAAGATTAAAAGACAAAGAAATGATGACATATAATGCAAGGTCCGCAATATATAGAGTTATTTTATTCTCATGCCGGTGTGTAAAGTATGCTATTTATATTATTTTAAGAGATAAAATTTGATTTATGAATTTTAAAATTTAAAATCAAATTATCTTAAGTTAGATTTAAAAGATAGCATAATTTGAATATGAAAAAATTTATTTATTATATATTTTTTATCATCTTATGATATAGTATTAGATGATAAATTTATTAATTAAATATAATGAATAGTTTATAATCATTTAATATCATATTATAAGATGATGAGAGGATGTTAAGTAAAATATTAACAGATTTTTTTAGGAAAATACACAAATGATGATGACATTTGACTTGACACACGTATCCAATGCCTTCCGTTCTTGCTTCGTCATTAGCCACGTGTAATCAAGTGTAACTAAGCTATTTAAGGACATCATTTTAAAAGACAAAAACACCCTATTATATAGGATTGTTTGGGTCACAAGAAAAACATGTCCAATGCATTGCAAGAATCGCTTTTCCAGTACTTCCCTTTGACCAAATCGTTGCATTTTTCTCCTGAAGTTATGTTATATACAATTATTTTTATATAATTTTTACACATTTAAGTAATGTAATTGATCAAAATAATTATTTTATATAAAAAAAATGACGTAGTCAATCACATTAGTAAAATACATAAAAAAATATGTAAAAATAATTGTACATAAAATTTTTGTTTCTTTCTTTTTTTTCTCTCCCCCTCCCATTTTTTCTTGTTGTATGGAGCTTTGGAAAACAGAAACCTTGTATGAGTTCACTATCTGGGTGGACCCAAAGTCTATCTTCGCCCCTTAAAACAGCAGAAATCCCTTCAACTTCAAATTTTTTTTTTTGGGTAAGATCCTCTTATCAGATAGATTTTAACAAGAACTTAGAATTTAGACATATGCCTATCTCCTTTTTGGAATTCTCAATCCCAAGTTACTATTTATTCACATGTTTATCTCTTTTTTTAATGTATAATCTATTTCATATGGTCATCTTTTTAACTTGGATTAATAATTGTTGCATGAGCCAACACACTGGAGAGAGAGGGAAAAAAAAAAAAAAAAAACAGTGTAAACAGTATCCTCTGTTCATGCACTTTTCACCTGTAGAGATTAGTGCTCTTTTACTTGAGAAGAGTTACCAATTACAATGCACCTTATGGCCAATCAATCCAACCATTGATTGTTTGAAAAATACTTCATCTACATAAGAATGCTACAAAAGTGATTTTAGTCATTTTTCTTTTGAATATAATTTTTTAGTTATTTATTTATTTTTTATTTTGTAGTTCTCTTGATTGCTTATGCTTGAAAAGGTTTATTGAGAAACAAATTGATCTTTAATTTTTTTTTTTGTGAACCTCTCCAAGGCAGGGTCCTTTAGACCCATCCATGTAGAATAAATCTCAATCCCATGCACCGTACCCTCGAAAATTTTCCTACACAAAACTGGTTGTTAAATCACTGACTTTTTCACTAGGGAGTGTGACCCCAAATGATTGTTTATACTCATGAGATGTTGAACTTTAGACTTTGAAGAAAGTGATATCCCAAAGACCAAGACCATCAACACTTGGGCCAACCCCTTGGGGTTACTTAATCTTATCTTATTACAAAAAAAAAGGGTAATTGAATTTGTGAGTAAACTACTCTCCTTGAAAGCGAGCAATACTTATCCAAATCTCTTCTTCTGACCGCTCAACTTATAATAGACAGGAGAAAGAAGGATGAAATATCACAAACATCACATTATATTAGTATTTACAGGCTGAATAACAATGGAAGAAGACTGTTCCATTCTGTACCAATACCAGAATCCACAAACTTTGGAAAAGAATCTGCCATGAACAACAAAAACTACCTAAAATATAAAATAAAATCAAACAAAGCACACTAGAAGTACAATCTACAGCTAAAGTAGGGCAATGCTTTGACATACATGCTTTCTCTTCTTAATGGTTTCGACATCAGACTAGCGTTACAATGAAGACAAGCAGCACCTCCCGACTATTCTAAATTCGAAAGATAATTAAGGTGCCGATGCCTTCAAGAGCCAGTGGACAAAACAAGTTTCCCCTTCAAGCTAAGCCGTTCGATGTACTAAGAACATCAACTGATTGCATACCTTCCAAGCATTTTCTCACCTTTCTTTCAAAGAACCAAAGTGAGACCACCTTAATTCCCATGGTGGTAAGCAGCCTTTCAAGGGCGATTGTAGAAATAATGAAGATGTTGATAATTGCTTTTGCCTCGTGGAGATCGAGGACAGGCAACTGAAGGAACTTCTTAGCCTCTTCTTCTCACTATCATGCAGTTCGTAATTATGGTCATGCCTTACAGCAGATACCTTGAGGGTTTTAGGAAGTATCCGGTTGCATATCGAACCTACCACGAAGGAAACAAATTTGATTAACAAAATTACATAAACATCACGGAATATACAAACTTTTGTGCCACTCTATTAGTCGAGGCTAATACCTAAGGAAAAGAGAACGTTTAACTACAAGGAAAAGTTGTCCAGCTAGACGGTAATATAAAATCCAACAGTTCAAGTCACATAGATTATGATGCTGTCTGTAGTTACAAGGGTTGAAAGGGGAAAGTCATGGGAGCCGGTGATGACAGATAAAATTTTCATTATTACAAAACATAAGAAGTCATTTGTGACAAAATGTATCGACATTTAATTGGATTGGTAGCAGCACAATCATGGAATGAAAATCTTGAAGGGCTTCAATTTTTGTGGATACAAGCAAATATTTGAATCCAAAATGCTCAGAATATATTTTGGCACAAAGCTCCATGCAAGTAATATTAAATGAATTAATAAAACAATGTGTCAGAAGGAAATAAAGAGGGAGTACCTATTTTTGCTAGTCGATTTACCCATTTTGGAATAGGTTTTCCTGTGAGCTTGTAACAAACGTCCGTGCAGAAATGATTGCAGTTCTTGGCAATTAGGTGATACGTATCTCCATGGTAGCTTGATGAGTGGCGCTCCATGAATGATCTCACCTGATTAGGATCCAAGCTTGTGGTCCCAATGAATATTGATCTCCTGAACTTGAAGCCTGGGCACTGCTGCGGTTCAACCTCAAAAACGCCACTCGTGGGGTAGTCATGAGCTCCAAATGCATATTCTACACCATGAACTGTACAGAGCAGTTGTGGCTATCAGAAAGTCGTGGACATTCATTTGATAACCCAAAAGTCATATAATGAGATGAGAGTAGCTAAGTACAGATTTCATATCCTACTTGCTTTTAAAACTTACTAGCTATGCTACTTTTCAATCAGAAACCAATTTTTTCACACAACTGGCAATTTGTTTCTCCCTCTTAATTTAGCTTGTATTACGTAATTACTTATAATGGAATGCAGGACACCAGCCCTCCCTCCCTCCCTCCCATCCCAGTTAAAGAGAGTTTAGCTTAGCTCTTATTACACCTTTAAGTAGAATCACACACACGTGCAAGTCAGCAAAATAGGCATCCACAAAGCATGGACCACAAATATTCTGCACCTCCTAGAGTCGCAACAAGATTCATGTTAGGATCCCTTTTCTCATTCAATTTCTCTCTATTTCCAACAACTATTTCATAATGTTCCAATTTAAAAGCAAAATGTGCCACTAAAAATGTGTCACATAATTGGATGTGACTAAGGATGACAAATTTAGGATGAACTGATGAAGAGTATCGTAGCTCAATTTAAAAAGCACATGTGGACTGAAACACTACCTATTCCTCCAAGAATAATATTATTGATTTAAGTAGAAGTAGTAGATACAGATATCATCAAGTGAAAGCAAAATAAAGACAGCTAAGCATAAGATTCTATGTAATCCTGGGATTAACCACGAGTCATTTGAATGAAGACACTAATTTGGCATTTCTAAAATGGACAAAAACATACCTTCCACACCAGAATGAAAGATACCAAGACCTGCCCAGTAAACATAGCCATTCATGGGTGTCAAGTCATACACATTAAGATAGACTGGAGTATTGCCAGGACCATAGCTAGTTGACTTCGCCTTAGGGAACATACAAAACCTGGTGGCTGATTTTCTTTTCAAATGAAACACAGAAAACCGGGAGGCTGATTTGCATTTCAACCGAAAAGGCATAATGGATTTCTTTGATCCAAACTTCATGTTTCTTCAATGTTCAAAACAAAAATCAGTTGATGACTGTCCTTGACCTGAGCATATGGGAAATACGCTGACATTAACCCTTTTATTTAAAGATATTGGACTAGTGAACAACAGTACAAACAAATGCAAGAAAACAAAGAAAAACAACACAAACAAGGGGGTCAAAAGAAACAGTTAATGGATATACCAGCTATGGTTATCCTCTTCAGCAGTTCAATGACTCTACTACAAGTAAATTATTTCTTTTTATTTTTCAAGATAATATGATTTTTTTTTTTTTCATAATAAAAAACTGCCAATGTAGCTAAAGAAAAAAACTGTTTCATTTTCAAGACAGTGATCAAGTCTTCATAATAAAGAAGGTTTCAGTTCAGAGCCAGCTCTGTATAGTGTTAAGAAATTCAGATTTTTCTCTTGTTATGTTTCTTAGATGAAGAAAACTATAAATAAAAGACAACCACAGGATAGAAAGAGAAGTGTAACAAGAAAAGAAAAACCCAGTAATCGCAGAAAGTGAAGGCTGATAAAAAAAATGTTGAATGCTAACCTAGGAAAGGTAATATAAGAAAGCCATCCACTATAATAATAAGAGGCAAGGATAGAGGGAGTACCAAGTTGACTCAGAAACTAACCTTTGCACCTTAAAAAATTGGTCAGGATAACAAAGCATATCAAGTGGAAGTTTTGCCATGGAAAGGAACTTTCAAGAATGTGATTAAAGAAAAAAAAAAATCAAAAGTTCACTTCAGTGTTAGTTGTCCTCAGCCATCACTTCATGGACCCTTTCTTTAGAACAGCTTTCAACATTGTTTACCTCAAAATCAAGTACTCAACTAGCAAATTGGAGCAACATTATCAAGCAACAATGCTTCCATGATTCTGAACCAACCCTAGATCTTAAAATGTCCTTTTCAATATCGCCTTATTGTTCATTTGCAATATCACCATTATTGTGCATTTGTAATCTCTCATCGTCAAAGCGGCATTGATTAGAAGGCAACAATTACTTGATGGCATTGGCTGATACACATATAGACTGCTAAATTTGGTTTTTTTCCCCTCTGATGTACGTGTTTTGCTGGTATCACCTAGTTACGGTCTCTTTTTAATTTTCTGCTTTTTTTTTTTCCTTTTGAATATTTTAAGATGAAACCACTCAATTTTTTTTTTTTTTTCTTATACGTAAAACCATTCAAACAATACTACCAGTAGTTAATGCATCTTCAATTAATGCATCTTCAAGGAAATTTAGATTAAAACAATAAATTTGTTCAAGGAAAATTGAAACACAGAGAGAGAGAGAGAGAGAGAGAGAGAGAGGAGAGAGAGAGAGAGAGAGTTACAAAAAAGACTTGAGATCTCAACAACTCCCTATTCCATTTGGGGACGTCAAATGAAAATTTTAATCCACAAACATGAAAAATTGGAACAAATTAAAACCAAACAATAACGTGCAGTTTTGATGAAACTAACTACATTTACGAAACAAGTTCTAAAAAATAACCAAATTCATCATAATTAGCCAGAATAGGGGAAGAACTATTTCAGATCTAGTTGAGACTGTAATGCACCAGAATATACACACGCAAACACACCAGAAAACAACTTCATAATGAACATGTCCTTCAGAGTAAGAGATCAGACAGATAAGAATGATAGTATTAGCTACTTACAGCCAATAACAAGAAACAAAAGTTTTCCGATTCATTGTCGAGAAAACACGGGGCATGATGAGAGGACTTGGTATCGTACATTTTAGCAAGATCATATCTTTCCTCGAAAGTTTTCTCAGCAACCAAACAGCCCTAGAATATAATTACTGATAAACAAATACAGCTAAAGAAGTTAAAACATTTGGATATGCAAGACCAACCCAAAAGGCAAAAACTTGAGCAATTAAAAAGGCAAGGCTTACAATTCCGGGGGAGGGAACTGGATAGAAGAACGGAAGAACTCACAGATTTAGAGCAGACGGGCATTAAATCCCAACAAAACCAGCTTCTTCACCTTCACCGTTGAATGATCTACGAAAAACCATGGTCCATGAAGTTCCTCAACAAAAAGACACTCGTTCCAGAATTCTGACGCGAGAAAAAACAAATCTACGGATATCAATGCCAACCCTTTTCCTGTCTCGTGTCTCGCAGTCTGCAGACAAACCATGGGATAATTGCTATGTTTAGTTTAGTTCATTTCCATTCCACATATAGAAGCAGTATCGTACTGTAATTATTTTGTTAGAATTATTACAGAATTAAATAATCACGTGTATCTATACTGCTCAAACAACACTAATTATCAATTATTTTAGATATATTAATTTACTAAAGAGAATGTAAATTTTAGTTGTCTTTTATATGAGCAAGGCCAGCTGTAGGCTGCAACATTTTGCAGTCAAACAACGGGTCCCACGCTGCCCATCTCTTCTACTCTTTTTACAGTCCCAACATTTTGCAGTACCGAAAAAGAAGACAATTTGCACCATAACCTTAGAAATAGTTTTCAGACAGAAATGGGATGATAGATCATAAGAACACCAAATCACAAAGAAATTTTATTAAAAAAATTATTATTATTTTATTAAGTGATTGTATATAAATTGTTGATAAATCATTTCTATTTAATTTAATAAATACACCTTGACTAATTCAAAGAAAAACCGTCTTTAACTTCATAAAAATCGTTACATGTTTTGTACATGGTATATGCGGTGTGAAGGGTGTGGTCTGTTATCTTCATCTTCTTTTAGTCAACTCTCTTGTTTTCTATTAATTGATATCATCCATATATAATATTATATGAGAAATAATATTTATAATTTTAAAATGTATAAATTTCGTATATTTTTTTAAAAAAATAATAAATAAATTTAAGATTAACATAAAAAAATTATTTTTTTAATAATAAATCACACACTCTAAAATAATATCTAACATTATTCTTATTATATAGCACAACAATGTGATTGCCAGCCTAAATTTTTATATATTTTCACCTCAAATATGAATGAGAAGATTAGACAAATTGCTCATGTGATGGTTATGTGGGATGCACAAGAATCTCATTTGACCTCCCTCCAATATAGAGCATTATATTGGACTAGTCTCTTCTTTAACAGCATTTAACATCCTACTTTCTAGAATCTAGCTAAGCCTCAGGCCTCAGCTAAACAACCGTATTTTATCATTTTAGTTAGGTAAATATATTAATTACATACGAATTATATAAAAATAAATATATAAATTAACGTGATTTGATGTTGTATGTCAAATTATAAAATTATTTTTATTTATAAAATAAATTTAATAAATCATATAAAATTATGTCATTTTATAAATTTATTTTTATGTAATCATTTTGTACCTGTAATATTTCTTAGTTAGTTATTTAATTTCTCAAAATAAAACTGATAAAGTCCCGAACCTTTCATAATTCATATACACAGATAGGTAAACGGAGTCCATGGCTCATATTCACAAAATAATCTCATACCGTAATCTTTTCATCACTCAACTACGTGTGTGTGTATATATATATATATTTTTTTTTTCTTTCCAACAATCAATTTTGAAAAATTTCAATTTCTAAATCTCATGTTTTTTGAAAAATCTATCTTTCAATATTTATCATTTAAGTGGCGTGAATTGTGTGCTCTACACACCGACTTAAGAATACAATAACTCAAATTTTTTTGTTGCACGACACTTCATCCAATGTCAATTAAGTTTGTAAGTAGCAAAATAATTTTATTATTAAGGTGCTGTTTGGATAGTGAATTGAGATAAGATGAGTTGTGATGAAAGTTGAAAGTTGAAGTTAAATAAAATATTATTAAAATATTATTTTTTAATATTATTATTGTTTTAAGATTTAAAAAAATTGAATTATTTATTATATTTTGTATAAAAAATTAAAAAAATTATAATAATAAAATAATATAAAATATTTTTATTATCCAAACGTGACGTAAGTGAAAGAGACACATATTAAGACAGATAGAGATAGAGAATCCCAACAATTATCTAAAAACAACACATACGATAAATATATATAAAATAAAAAAAAGAATAAAAAATATTAGCAAATAATTGGATGTTTAGAATAAAGCTAAGTGCTATAAAACAATTTGATGAACATGTTGTGGTCTGAAAGCTTAGCTTTCATGCACTGAGAGCAGTAGTCAAACAACAAAAGAAAGATTGACCAAACAAAAGAAAAGAAAAAGACAGAGGAAAGTTCAGTTTAGTATTGGAAAGACGACCTGATCAAAGTGATTTGGAATTTATGTTGGAATTTATGTCCCACGTGCGTTTTCTGCAGAATGCACTGTCCTCATCTACACTGAATCACCCCTCTACCCCCAATAAGGTTCAGCTGAATGTGATAGATTTTACTTGTTTTAAGATTTTAGCATTTAAAAAAAAAAAAACTTTAGTGATAAATATATTTCACAAAAAAAAAAAAAAAAAAAAACTTACAAGCTAATGTGTTTTAATGTGATACATCATAATAAAATTATTTTTATCGTAAAATAGATTTAATGTATCGTATGAAATCACTTCGATTTGTAAATTTATTTTTATAAATCCCTTTGTAATTTTAATATATTTTTTAAAGTAAGTAGAATAAAAAGAATAGAATAGAATTGGAAGAATGTATTTAAAAAAATCATAAATAAAAAGACCTATCCACACCATCGCTTGCTTTTAACACCTTATTATTAGGGAATGTTTGAAAGAAAGATAAAATTTTTCTTACATTGGAGGGATGAGTTTCATTCATTAGATTACGTTTGGATGTTAAATTAAGTTGAGATAAAAATTGAAAATTGAATAAAATATTATTTTTTAATATTATTATTATTTTGAAATTTGAAAAAATTAAATTGTTTAATATATTTTATGTTGGAATTTAAAAAAGTTGTAATGATTAGATAAGATGAATTGAGATGTATTTGAGATCCAAACATACATATTCTTTTTGGGTATGAGAGTGAGACATTTTTATTAAAAATTAGTATTATTAAGATTAAAAAGAGTCCATCTTTAATTTCCCGTCCTAAAAGCTTTCCTATTGTCCCCCTAGCACATATGATGATCTTGTGCTAGGCATTGGATCAAGATTTTATACAATTTTTCAATTCGAAGAAAGATAATCGTATGTAATACATGAATCTTACAATATTTAATGCCAAAACTCACATAATCTACAAATTACAGTCCAAACAGCTTATATATCTTTTTAAAAGTGCATAAAAGATTAAGAAAAACTTATAAGGGATCTTAATCATATAACCATTGCTTATACGAGATTAATCAATGAATTTGGAACTTATTGTTATGCATTAAATAGTGTTTTTTTTTTTTTTTTTTTAACTGAGTTTTCTTCCAAATTGAATTGGAGAATGTCTCTTCATGAACATGTGACAAGTACATATTTTTTTTTTAATGAAGGGACACATCAACTTTTTAAGAGAACTTCTGTTGTTTAATAGACACTTATCATACTTATAGATAAATTATGGCAGAATTAAAAGACCTATTTTAGATGAAAGTTCTGTTGTTTATTTAGCCAATGGTCTAAATGGGGCACAAAGGCATTGAAAATGACAAGGATCCGAGGTTATAATGTTGGACGGATACCTAATAAAGTACAAAGGTAGGTTATTAAATTTTCCTTTTCATTTGATTTTCATAGCATACTCATCACTCTATATTCTTGCTTTTTTTTTTTTTTTTTTTTCCTTTTCTTTTGCTTTCTTGTTAGTTTAGAATTAGGGTTTTGTCTTATACAAAGGCATGTAGTTAAGATTATAGACTAATTACAACATTGAATAAATAAAAAAGAAGAGTTTTCTTGTACGTATAAAGACTCAAGAGAGATACTTAATTTCTCTTTTTAGATTTCCATTATGTGAGTTGAGTTGATATAAAAGCCTTTTTTTCTTGTCGATGATGTTTTAGAGAAAGCGGGACTCTTACGAGCGCAAACTTTATAAATTTCTAACATCAAACCCTACAAGCTTTTTTTTTTTTTTTTTGTAAATTTGTGATTGACATCTTGGCAACTCTTGCTCAATTAAAAGTGGATTTAGATGCCAAAAAATGAAAGCAACATTTGCAGTAATGACATTGGTAACTAGCCTACATGAAGACTTCTCTTAATGAGAAAAAAGTATTAAATGTCGATTGATCTGAATAAATGAGTAGATCTTGTCCATTCATTTTTTAACAGAATGCATTCGTTTTTTTAACAAAATGCATTCATTAATTCTTTTGTTGAATATAAGCTCAACTCGATAAAGATAGATCTCAAAGATTAAAAGCATAAACAATTATCAAGTTTCAATATATGGCCATATTCACATCTTAGGCTTTAGAGATTGGGCGGTACAAATTTGAAATAACTTTGATTAAAGGAGGAAAGTGGGGGAGAGAAACATGGAGGGGCTGTTTTCTATTTATAATTGATTTAGACTAGAGTAAGTAGGTAAATATTTTGATAAAATAATATTTTAATAATAAAAAAAATAATTTTTTTTTAAATTAAATAATAATCGAATCAAATTCTTCATTTAATATCCTATCAAGGTACGATCTTGGGTAAAGATGAAGCATTTGTTAAAGGAAGATTACTTGCCTTCAACAATGACAGATCGGATGGGATTCTTCTATTTGAAAGACAGCATATGAAAGAAACAATTTCAAATACAATTACATTTTACACTTTCAAGTTACCATAAGTTTCAATGTGAGAAGTGTTACAGTTATAAATAGATTCTACAAAAGTAAATTTGACAAAACAAAGGCGTGGTATACTTACTCATACAATTAACAGAGATTAGAAAAACTTCAAATCTACTTTTACCATGTAAGTAACGTGGATGTATTTATAACGTTCCAATAGAAGGCCCAAATTACATAGTTTATACTCTAAAAAGACTAGTCAGTGACGCAAGTAGAGTTCTATTGAAATTATTATAAAGAGTAAGAACTTCTTATTCTCAAATAATGTGAGATCCCATACACCACTAATTCTTATCAGTTAGAACGGAGAATCACTATTATCATATGGTAAAAAGAACTTTTCAATAATAGGATTTTTTGGCAAAACTCCACAGACAAATTCTACAATGAAAATTTCTATTATCCACTGACAATCCCAAACAGATCCTTCCTTAATTGTGTGGACGTTTTGTTTCTGAGCAACTCATCTGTGTTCTTGTCCACTGACGGAACATTACCATAAAAGACTGAAGTCACAATGCGTCAAGTGAGTTGAAATGAGTCCATGCCTCCTGAAAAAAAAAAAAAAAAAAGAGAGAAAGAAAAAGAAAAACTTTCATATTGGAGTTTCAGTTCTGTATGGACATGAAAGTAGAGTTGATGAGCTAATACCTGAATGAAATATATATAGCTACTCTATACTGCATAAGGTGAAAATAAGAGTTCAGTGGGATATAAAATCTATACCTGCAAAATATCAAAAACTTTTTCTGCAATGTATTTTTTATCCGAAGCCGCACCCTTCTGCTGTAGCTTATCTGGATGTAGGCAGAGTAAAGCTTTCTGATAAGCTCTTTTCACTGAAGTTCCTTCAATTATATCAACAAGAGCTACAGGCTTCCACCCACTCTCTGGCCAAAGAACCTGTGTGTATGATCAACGTTATTTTTCAGAGGCAAAAGATGTATCTAAATATATCAAAAAGCAATATCTTTAGTAATAGTCAAGGATAAAAGGACAATATATAGGACATTTCTTTCAGTACTTCAAAATTGGAGGGGGTTTGAAAAGAGAAAGCAAGAGGAGGGGTGGGGGTGTTTTTCAGTAAGGATGACAGCATCATCCATACTCACATATTGTAAAGTCGATAGCAGTGATCTTATATTTCCTGCCTTTCCATTGGACCAGTGTCTTATTTTTGCATCGATAACCTGCATTATGTGAAAATGTACAATTATTGCCATCATAGATATTTTAAAGCAACATTAAAGTTGAGCCTGTTTTGCATTCTCCATTACATTGATTTCTTCATCTTTGTCAACACTTTGAGGCAGTTCATTGTGGCCTTGGGGTAATTCTTTTATCTGTCAAGAAACCCAAGTGAAATATCTCCTCAGCATATGTTAAAAAAATATACAAGTTTGTGCAAATAGATAATAAGATCCTATGCATCTGTTTACTGAGATTTGCATTGTTCAACATTTATATTTTAGGTTCATAAGATGCATATGTGGACACATAGTTTTAATCAGATGACATTGTGCAATTAAGAAAACATGAATCAAATTTTGATGGAAAAATCACATACAATGTAGTTCCCTCGGAAGGACTCATCCGCGTCTTCAATTATAGCCTTCGAGCCATTAAGAATTGATGCTGACAAAAATACATGGATGTGTTATATCTTTTCCATAAAGCACTCAGTGCCCATATAAATCAATGCCATGCCCCAAATTAGATCAATGTAGATAGAGTAGAATAAATTGGAACCATTTTTAATTTCCATAAAGTACTGAATTGGATCTGAACCACAAATAGCATCAAGTTTATACTGATTGGAGAACACATTACATGAAGTTCATTTGCATCGCTCACTGCCAGTTCTGCCCACATTTTTACCAGATACCTATGTGGGGAAGCATGTACGGAAGGATTTCCCAAAAAATGGATGGCTTGTGGTGGTCTGTTAAATAGGAAAGCAGTTTCTGTCTCAAACCTAAAACCAGATGACAAATCAAAGTTCTTACTTGTTTTGAGTCAGAACCATCTTTTTAGATGTTGGAGTTTCTTTAGGAAAATGCAGATGCCTTCCATAATCAAGGTGTATTAATGCAAACCAATTTGGGTCAATTTAGGACCTCTGGGGGTGGAGTTCTGTTTTCCAGATATAGCACTGATAGTTACAGCAAATTGGGTCTAATGTGACTAACAGCGTAACTTGGAAGTCATACTAACACAACCAAAACAACCATACCCAAGAAGATGACATTTCATCGTAAATATGCGGCTATGAAATTTCCAAATGACCACATTACCATAATAAACCTTGGGGTATTCTATCATGATTCAAAATTTCTCAACTTGGACCTGCTCCCAAGTATTAAGCTAAACCTCACTACCACTTCGACTAAAGATTACAAAAACTAACCATTTGATGGTGAGTAATCCTTTTGTCCTGACAAAGTATCACTAAATACATAGTTGGCGGTCTTGAAGGCAGAATCTTCTTTCTCTGATTGTTTCAGATATTCATCTGCCTGAGAACATGATAAGAAATATTAGAATTTTCAGATTCGCTAAAAGCTTTCTGGAACATTTTTTTTTTTGCACTTTTGAAGAGATTTCTTTAAGTTGTTAATATCTGGTTGAGCGAACTCAAAGTAACTCTACCGTATAATCGAAATGTTTGGGAATTGGGTGCTTACATGGGCCCTTGGAGTATTCTCATCTGATCCAGGTGTGCCAATTCTTACTTCATTCGCTACTCTGTAAGTGTCTCTCTTCTTCCCTTTAGAGCTTTGAATTCCACAGTCAATATCAATATTGTCTTTGGGTTTTTGAGAAGCTCCTTGGTTGAAAATTTTAACGAAGTCTTTGACCCTTCCCTTAACTTTGTTCCTCCCAAGCTTCTCAGCTGAGTACATGGTTGAATCCTGAAAAGTAGTTCTTTTTCCATCTTGTTTCTTTACATTTTTACTTGCATCAACAAGTACTAATGGCTCTTTTGTGCTTATAACTGTCCTTTCCTTACCGTCACCTTTTTCACCTATTCCATCATTGCCTGCAATAGAACAAAATGGGTGTGGTTTTAGAGATGATTATTTGAAGTTTTGAACCAATGCACTTGATCTGGAACACACTTACCTCGTTCATATTTGTTATCAAGGAACAGAGAATGTGAGGGTTTGACTTTCACTGCAGGCTTGTGAACTTGCTTGGCATTATCACCCAATTCTATCACGGACACAGATTGAGGTTTTATTTCTTCTCTTTTTTCGTGCAAGATGGTATTACCAGGAACATCATCAACAGCATTTTGAAGGCAGCTCAGGGTTTCTGATTCTGGTGTGGGAAGACTTAATTCTGAAACACTTTGACAAGGTTCTACCATATCTAGAACTCTTGTATCAAGAATAGAGTCATTTTCCTGTTGGTTGCATTCCATCTTAGAGGACTTTGTAGATGATTCCCTCGCCATTCTTCCGCTTTCCTGCCATCCATTTGAGCTTGAGCATCTCTCAAACTTGGCAGACCTATTCCCTCTAAAAAGTGTCGCCAATGGCACTCCTTTGCTAGCCCATCTGTATATAGAAAAGTGAAACTGACCACTTTCCCTTTGGACCTCCAAACTATTTGAATCGTTTTTCCCGTTGCCTTCTCTGTCTCTTTTATCAGAGTTATTCAAGTCTGACGACTCTAAGCTGACACGAGAGATCTTAGGAGATAAAGGGCTTTGGCGATAAGATGACTGAACATCATTCCCCAACTCCTCTTGGCATTGAATTGCTTGGCTTGAGAATCCCGAAAGGGTGGAAGTTGAAGAATTAGAAAGGCTGATTCCATTGGATGCACCATCCTTGTATTTAGATGAACTATGAAGGGTGGAACCAAATACCGGCAAGTCCATCCCCTTGGGCAATTTGGCAGGTAAGCTAGGAAATCAAACACAGTTGAAGACAAGATACAGGGAAACATGCACAACAATCAGAACGTTAAACATGATAATTTACCTCATAGCACATAATTTCAAAGAAGGAAACGCAATATAGCTGATGAATCTCAGGACAGATTTTGAAAATTTTCTCTCTATCCAAACATATATATATTAGAAAAATTCCATGGATTACCCACTATTCACTTTCACAACCTACACCTATAGCATTTTTTTTTTCATAGGAGGTGTGGGGATATTTTTCATAGGGTGAGGTGTGAAAGTGAACAGTGGTTGATGCATAAAATTCCGCAAATAAAAACAATCTCAAAAATAATTTTCATCAAAGCAACTTACCTTGATTTTCGTAACAAACAACTTTTTTCACAAAAGTACAGAAAGACCTCTAAAAATTCTTTTTTCACATATTTTCAAGGGGTTCCACTAATTTTTCAAACCCCAAGGAAAACATTTTTCAAAATCTTTCTCAATCCAAACATGTATATAGCCTCTAACATATAAGAACAAAGAGATTGTTGTTTCTAATCATGTATTTTCCTCAGATTCTGCAGATAGCTGAAACTAAAGGGTCATCAGAGTAAAGTCAAAACCTGAATGGGTCAGCTTTGGGTGGCAGGGCTCGGGCAGGGCTCAAAGATTCATCGCCTCGGAATATGTCATCAAAGAAATCATTGCTCAGGCACCGCCTTCGATTGATCTCATTCTTATCCCCAAACACAGGCTTCCCGCCAATAACAGGACATGAAAGTGCTTCATCCTCGTCCCCTCTACGTCCATGGAAATCCGCGGCTTCGTTGAAACTGAACCGATTTTCTTGAACTGACGACTGTCTCGGTGGTCCGCCGAACACATCGTGGAAATCTAAATCCAGTTCTCTGCAGGGAGCCTTGGGCGAAGAGCTGGAGCTCGTGAAAGATCGCCGAAGACTACTATACCTTAAAAGAACAGTCTCTCTCTGCGAAACTCTCTCCATTTTCGCAGACAGCAATCAACCGGACCAACAATCGATAGAAACAAGCATATTAATTCGCAGGGAAAAAAAATCATTTGGCGGGAGGAAACCTCTGAGCTGCCATGTTGGGCTGTGAACAATAACAGACTAGAGATTAATTGAGGTCTTGAGCCACAAGTTTCGGAAGTTTTTCTCTCATGAAAGTGACGAGGAGAGGAAAAAAATATATGATGCCGAAGAAGACGAAGAAAGAAGGGTAAGTGGAATTTGAAGCCATACAAGACTTGGAGAGAGATCTATCTCTGAGTTTGTGGATAAGAAAGAAAATTCCAAATGAAACGACAAAAGATAATAATATTACGTACCGATCGAACGAACTATATTTTGCATGTGGCATGCATGCAACGACCTTTCTTTTTCTTTTTTTTTTTTTCAATATTTGTGTAATAATTTTTTAAAGGATATTATTCTATAGGCTAAAGTTACTAGGACTTTATGTGATAACAGCTATTCGATGTCTAGATAATTCCATAATGATATTTGTAATCATGGAGTGCGTAAGCAACATGCACTTCTTTTGAAAAAAATGAATAAATATGAAATTCACATGAAAAAAATAATTTTTAATAGCAAATTCTACACTTTTTTAAAAGGAGTATGCGACGCTTGCACAATTCATAACTATTCTCCAGTGGGGGTGAGGAATGAGGGCTCAGCTGATACTAAAGAGTAGGTCATTTTTTTTTGTGAAATAATGACGAAAAAATTGGGAACGAAGGGTTGATGGATTTGGACAACACATAAAACATGGAGGTGGAGTACTATGGTGTCCCTACCACGTTTGAGATCTTTGTCCAGATGCTTGCCTTCCATTTGCAGGACAGGTCCACCGGCTAAATTGGTCCTTGCAAATTGAAATGAGAACATAACATAGATTGGAATTATCTGTACTGGAAATACATTTTCAAACGCTCAATGGTCTGCAGAATTAACTTGAGACAGACACACTCAGGGTATAATTAAAACATAGCATAAACTGAGCTCGTTGATTCTAACAAACATTGCTAATTAAACTTGAATGTTGCTCGCGGTGTCTGGGGACTAAGCATCGGCTAACTCTCCCTTCCCTTTAGACCGCTTGTGGGGGACGGGGAGGATGTTTTTATACCCTACTGATTAACATTACAAGAGAGACTAACATGAAAAACAAAATTACAAAAAATCAACACTTCAATTATCATTTTCTCGTCTTCATCATCTCAATGAAAGACATAAACCCTGACCAAGTAAACCAATTACTTGAGCAGAGCAAAGCCTCCAGAAATCAAGATCTTCAAAAAAATGCAGACTTAAAATGGTACAGTATACGACTGACTTCGGAATAAGAGTTCTTCGTATACATGATGATATAAAACAGTGGCAACCACTGTGGTCTTAAAGTGAAACAAAGCTTAAGTTATTCCAACATTCAAAAACAAGATTAAGTGCAAGGGGAACATTTCAAAGGATACATTCTCTTTGCTCTTGGAAAGTGGACTCGAGTTAATATATTGGTATCTAGTGTGTATCCCAAAACTGAACTGCTTCACCCCTTAAATGGTGAGAATGGGACATTCTGTCACACTATCTGGACCCCTGAGAACCATCTGGGAAATGTTCTTGTGCATCTTGCTTGTTTCACTGAGAACCATCTGGGAAATGTTCTAGTGCATCCTGCTTGCCGTTAACATAGAACTCTACAACTGCTTTCATTCTTGAAAGTTTATCTGGGTGGTAATTTACATGAACAATAACTGGCTTCAGCTTTTTTAGTTTTGCATCTTTCCGCACAGTCTTAAAAAGGACCTTACTGTTCATAAACAGATACATATCCATAGTTCTCTTGGCAGCATGAAGCCCATCATACCCAGGATGTGAGGGGTAAAAGAGCTCCTCATTAAAGACTGCTTGGTCCCATAATTTGTCTCGAGAAAGCCGATCAGCCACGCGATCCAACAGCTCGATTGACGGCTTAGTAGGCCTTATATAAAAGAAACCAGAGTTGTAAACCCATATCCTCATAGTATGAGCATATCGAGCCCAACCCATGGCAGGTTCATCAAAGACATCATTAAATCCATATGCGGTCATATTATTGTGACCATCACTCATAGACTCAACATCTGAATCCCTATAAATATAATCAAACGGGTTCTGCAAGTATACTATATCTACGTCTGAGAGAAGAACACTGTAACCGAGTTGTAAAAACTCTCTCAAAATACGAAATTTCAGTCCAGAGACAGCATGGTTACCTCCCGTCTTCGCAACAGAATCTATACCCTCATCCGGATCTCTCTTGTAAACTGGAACACCATTCGATTTGCAGAAATGTTCAATATGGTCATCTAGTGCTACAACTAGATAATTACTAATACCCACCTTCTTGATGCTGGTAAACCAGACCTCCAACATGGCTTGGACATTTGAGTTTGCAAGTGCAACAATAAGTTCTTTCCGAAGAGCAACTTCCTCCAAGATCTTTGCCAATCTTGGATTCACTGATTCATCAGGAATGACAGTTGGATTTGTTCTCAAACCCTTGACAGTACCAAAAGGGCCAGCCTTGTGCTTTTCACCCATATCCAAAAACTGCATCTGTGCATGATCTTTTCCTTGTTCAGCAAACCGTAGCCTTTCAGTCAGATCCTTGACTTGCTTATTCAACTCCGCATTTTTATCTGACAGTGATGCAATATCTGACTTAATCATGTTAATCCGCTCTGGAAATTCACATGAGGATGAAAAAACCTAACAAACAAAAAGTCGGGAAAAATGAGAAACAAACAAAATTATGTCACAAACAAACATGAAGGAAAAACAAGAAAAGGCATCTTCAGACATCTTTCAATATGATTTTAAAATATTTTTTTAGTTTGTATAGAACCCCGTGAAATCAATAGATTAAATTAACTAAGCTTATCACACTGTCTTCCCAGGATTATCCCAGACTCTGGCATGTCACAGCACATTCATGGCTAGTTCACACCGAGGCTGAGCGTGTAAGGGACTATCTCAAATAAAGTTTGGGCCAGCAAAAATGGACCGGTAATTAAAACGAGAGAAATTCTTGTGATCCCACCATGGGCGTCTTGCCTGGTGGAAATTTGCAAGCCAAACTGGTTCGATCCAGACACGCAAACAGAAGTCAACCTAAAACTCACTTCTTTCTTTTGATAAGCTTGATCTGTTCATTCAATTTTAATACTTTAGGTAATCCCAATTGTAGCAGCCAGGAAAATCCTGTCCTTATGCATGAGATTTTTCTTACCATGAAAAATCAAACCCACATTTTAACAAACCCCATGGTACGAAATAAGGCCAACTCCTCCAACTCAGAGAATTTAACTGGAAAAGGAAGAAAGAAAAACTGGACAAATAATAGCCACACGAGAACCACTTAACAATAAAAACATGAATTATGCTCTAACTGTGATATTAAAGCACGAAGATCAAAACCTGGAGACCCGATTTGCCGATTCGGCGGTTTTGGATTGGCTGATCGGAGCTGAAGAGTCCATGAGGTAAAACGAAGGCAAAGACGCACCCGATAAGAACTCCAGTCAAAATGGCTGCGGCAATTCGAGATCTGCGAAGTGATTGGCCCTTGTCCCTCATCAACGCCCGACCCGCCATGGCCCTAGCTTTTCTCGGCGTCTACAGACCCAGTGAAAGACTCTTTCTTTTCTCTATTGCATGAATCAATTCGCCACTTCCTCACTTTACAGAATTTTCCAACCCTAGAGGTACATCTTTCCAAGATTTTCTAATAATTATTCAACGCACACAATAACAGTCGTGGTCTTTGCGGGAAGCTGTTTCCTTCTGTGTTTTTTTAGTCCCCGGTAGGGAATATTTCGCTGTCATTAAGGTTAGGTTTGTACATTAAAATTAAATAAAATATTATTTTTTAATATTAATATTGTTTTAAAATTTTAAAATTTAAATTATTTATTACATTTTACTTTTAAATTTATAAAAATTACAATGACGAAATGAAATGAAGTAGATTGAGATTAACTCTCAATTCATCTAAAATTATGTAATATTGCTTGCATTTTTTTTAACATTTTAATAATAATTGATCTACGAAAGGAATAAAGAAAATAATAATTAATAGTTATTCTATTTTCAAATTTTGTATAGGACACATAATTTATATTATTTAAACGATTTGATTTATAATATTTAAAATTTAAAATTTATCTTCTAAATATACATAAATACTTCTTAGAACACATAAAAGACTTAAAAAATAAAAAATAAAGGCCTTCTGTGCCAAGGGGAGGAGGTGGTGGAGGGTGTCCCTCGCTCACCTAGGCCACCTCTGGGCTCTGCCTAGACACAGAGAAAAATAAATAGAAGTACTAAAAAGAAGTAATAAATAGAGTAACAAAATTGGAAAATTATAAAGCCACCGAGGATATGTATAAAAACTTTCTACCAAATTGGTTTTTTTTTCCCCTTAATGATTAAGTAAGTATTTTTTAATATTTTGTGATTTAAAAAAATGTTTAAAAGACTTAAAAATTACTTGAAAAAAAAGTAAATAAAAAAACAAAGTGGCACTATCGGTAGAAAACTTCAGTGAATGTAACAATGTCTACCAAAATTATATACAAGATACAAAAATCCCTTAATGCACAAGGACGAGTGATTGAGGGACAAGTGTAATCTCTCTCCTCCACCCCCGAGCCACCTTTTCAATAGAAAGGGGGCTCAAGAGGATACTTTGTGATGGCTCGGCTTAGATTATCATGGAGGTGGCTCACAAAAAGGAGTCATCTCAGGAATGGCGCAGTGGTGGAGGGATCTCCCAAAAAATAGGAGAAGGCCTCCTCCCTCTCACATCCGTCATTCCTTTCATGGTTTTTGAATCCCACGGCCAAGAGATGTCCAGTAAGAAGCAAATAAACACAATGAAGTAAAGAGTGAGTTTATCAATCGAGGGTAATCAACCAATGTGTATAATTTTAGAGGTTACAAATAACTGCTACAAACTGAGTGGCGTGAGGCTCAAGCAATGCCTCACACTCGTGTAAACTTCATCGTCATCGTGTCTTCAAATGCCCTTTAACAACATGCAATACCAAAGTATACACTATGTTATTGTTTTCTTCAATGATAGATATTGAGAAAAAGGAAATGGATCTCTCTTGACTATCCCAAAATACCAAAGTTGTTATTCATCATTTCCACACATTACACTAAACCTATAACTTGATGAGAACCAATTGGTTTTGGACCCGTGCCGACCCGACTCAGACCCAACAAGGCGCCAAACTGACCCGGCCCGTAGCATTCGGGTCGGGTCGATTCTTTTTAATATATATTTATTATTATTATTGTTGTTGTTGTTCTGCCTGCTACATTATGCAGTGGGGAGAGATAATTGTTATTGGTCTTCTTTTGAACAAAATACAGGTTAAATATGTACAAAAATTAATAAAAAAAAAAGTACAAAAGTTATCTAAAAACTATTGTAATGATGTTATATATCTCAAATGGCATGTTCCCCTTTTGTTGCATTCAGAGAAGGCACTCCCGAGTACGAGGAACTCAAGTCAGACCCCGGCAAGGCTTTTTTGAAAACAATTACTGCCCAGCTCCCGACCCTTATTGGTGTTGCCCTCATAGAACTTCTCTCAAGGCATTCTACTAATGAGGTCTACCTTGGGCAAAAAGATACTCCTGAATGGACATTGGACGCCCAACCATTGGAAACCTTTGATAGATTTGGAAAGAAGTGGGCTGGTATTGAGGACAGAATTATAAGCATGAACAATGACAAGAAATTGAAAAACCAGGTTGGAAAATTAAAATCATACCATCATGCAGACCATAAGGCTTGAATTACTCCTCATCAATATAAGTAAAGCTTGATTTTGGATCAAACTCTAAAAAAACATATAATGATTATTAAATGATATAAAAATAAACATTATGAAAAATTTAATAAATATGTAAATAAGAAATAAGTTCATTATCCAATTCCGCCTCAAAGCTTTCAATATTATCCAAGGAGACACGAAAATTAATGGGTATTGGATCCCTCAACCAATTTTGTATACAAACGAGTGCCTCGACTGTTCTTGGAGATAATGAACTACGAAATGGGTCAAGCACACAACCCCCTGTACTAAAGGCTGACTCAAAAGAAATAGTATAAATATGAATGACCATCACATCCCGTACAACTCTTGCCAAAATAGAATACTTTACTTCATTGATCTTCCACCAATCTAAAATATCAAAATTTAGAGCTCGTGCCTCACAACCATGTTCCAAGTACTGATTGATCTTCGATTTGTTCATCAAATTAGATTCAATAATTTCTTATTGTACTCAACCCAAGAACTCTGTTGAGAATTAGAATCAATCATACTAGGATTAACTGAGGAATGAGGCTCAGAATAGGAAACTCCACTTAAACTCTTACACACAACACTATACTCTTCGTAAATGTCAATCATCAATTATTTCACTTTTGCAATCATTTTTTTGACTAAATTAGCACCATATATTTTTTTGAACAAAAAATGCAAAAGACTAAACTTGCATCTTGGATCAAGAACAACAACAATAAATATCATCAAGTTATTCTTTTCGATTGATCTCCAATATTTGTTATACTTGATTTTCATATTCATCGCCATACATTTCAACACTACATCATTACTTTGACTCATTTTTTACAAATGTGATTGGATGCCACAAAACTCTTAAAAATATGCATTAGATGTGACATACAAAGAGCCAAAAAGTCTCACATTAGCATCATAAAAAATTTTCAAAAATTTTATCAATACTCTAATTCTCTCCCAATCACTAGAGTTTGGGGGGCTAAACTTCACACTACGACAATAACAAAAAAAAAAGAATCATCATCCTTCTCCAATCGCAAAAATGGCTTTTTAAATGTTTCTGTAACTTTTAGCATTAGATAAGTCTAATTCCATCTTGTGGAAACATCAAGGCATACCAGTTTTGTACAACCAATTTTCTCTTTCATTATACACTTTTTGAATTTATCCATTCTTGCAGGAAATGATCTTACATACCTAACCGCATTGCGTACCCTTGTGATTGAATCATCACAATCTTTTAGCCTATCATTCACAATGAGGTTTATAATATGGACACAACACCTGATGTAAATATACTTCCCTTCCAACAAATGACCTCCTACAGACTTCCTCAAATACTCGATGGCAACATCATTTGAGGAAGCATTGTCAATTGTAACAATAAAGATTTTGTCAATACCCCAATCTTGTAGACATGAATCTATATACTTTCCAATAATTTCTCCTTTATGATTAGGGATCATAGAAAAGTTTAGAATTTTTTTGTGTAGTTTCCATTCACAATCAATAAAGTGTGCAGTAAGACACATATAATTTAAGTTTTGAATGACGTCCATGTGTCAGTAGTTAAACCACCCAATCATCGTAAATATTTTCCTTAACTTCTCCTTCACCATTTTAAACAGTTTAATACAATCTCTCATTACAATAGTTCGAGATGGTACTTGGAACCTTGGTTCAAGTGATCTACATACCTTCCTAAATCCCTGGGCTTCTACCATCCTAAATGGAAGCTCATAACAAATTATCATCTCAGCAATTGTCATTGGTACATTTTCTAAATCAAACTTATGTGCATTTGTCAAGTTATTGACATCACTATATCCAATTCCCTCAAGAGGGTCCTCACGACTCATAGTCTGTTGATCCATAAGTCTAATTCTATGAGGATGTTGCTTACAAGTACCAAGATGTTGCAGCATACTTGATGTACCATGTCTTTTGGGATGACAAGAGTAAATCTTGTGACAATAATTACACTTCATTTTTGGGTCATTTAAAGGGCAACCATTTATTTTAGTAAAATGGTCTCACACTGCTGAGGGGTCCTTATTTGCCCTCATTTTACGAGGAGGGAGACTTGTGTCACTAGATAAGTCAATATTTAAACTAATTTGTGATCGATTTTTCAAAGGAGTAGCGGTCTCATTATCTCTTAAATTTGTACGAGTGTCAATTTCAAAGCAATCCATATATGAACTGACATATAATATAATATATAACAATCAAGATATTAGTGATGCTAAAAGAATTTTTCTAATTAAGATATTCTTCTCATGAGTCCATCAAAAGAAATTAACATTTTCCTATAATATATATAAACTAGTGATCTAATAAATGATTACAGTATATATGCCATAAAAATAAATGATTGATGGGAGGAAAAAAAACAAATATACTTTACTCTATCAAGCCATCACTAGTTTTCCGCAATATGACTACTAAATTATTAAAGTTGTCACTTGAAATATAAATAAGAGAATATTTTTCAAGTCCATTTGGCTTGGATTTTTGTAGATAGATGCCTCTCGTATTAGAAAACACAGAGACTTTGGGAAGTTCAAAGGGACATGTCCATATATAGCATGCTGTATCGGTCATGACACAGAGTTCATGTTTTCATGCAATGCCAAAATCAAATTAAGTAGCATATAAATCAGCCTAACTTATACATATTAAAGTTGGAGGAGATAGTCTCTTACCTCAAGTTGTATGACTTCCAACGTAGATACCAAAGATCAAAAGAATCCTTTTCAAACTACCTTGCAATTCAAAGTAGTAACTCCATAATCAGCCATTCCACAAAACAAAGGGTGTTTTATTTTGAAGATGTAATATCATATTACAAGTTAGTGAAGCAAACCCAGCCCATTCTTTGAAGAGGGTAGCTTGAGCATGCAAAGAGGAAATTAGGCATTTTCCAATTCCTACTTCAATATAGCAGGGCAGGATGGTGATATATGTTTTCAAGCCAAAATGATAGGAAATGATTTTGCATTGGCAGGTTTGAAATTACTAGTTAGGAGTGAAACTATGGCCATTATGGTTTAGTCATCTTTGTAAACATTCTGTGGTTTGCAATTCTTTATTAATTAATGCAAAATAAACCCAATAAGAATGTGAAATTTTGTAATACATATACAGCTAAATCATTGGAGAGAAAGGAGAGGAATGATGTAATCGACCTTGATGTGGTTCTTGTAGTAAGAGCATTCTTATTGATTTGGCCAAATCTAACTTCAAAATTTAGTCTCACATTTTTTTATATTTGTCTATTCCATTTAAATTCAATCATCACATTGGATTATCAATTTACTCTCTATATAATAATAAAAGAGAAATGATATTTGCAGTTATAGAATGCATAAGCACTGCACATTCTTTTGAAAAAATGTGAGTAAAAATGAGATCTATATGAAAAAATTAATTTTTAAATAATAGATTCTACTCTTTTTTTTAAAGGAGTGCACGATGCTTGCACAATCCATAACTGTATCTAGCATTATTCATTATAAAATATTATTAATTTAATAATTTTTTATTTAATTTATTTTTATCATATTTTGTAGCTCTACCAATTAAATGTTAATAATAATTATATTCTAATTAAATTAATATTAAAAAAAATTATATTTTCAAAAGTCATTTAATGTTAATAACAAAAAATATTTGATTAAATTCATCTAAAATTTTATCTAAATTTCTTAATTACAAACTAAATAGTATTTTTACTTGAACTGAGAAATTAATATTTTAATGTTTACCTAGAGTGAGAAATTAGTATTTTAATATTTGATGAATCAATTATAGTTCTCTATCTTTGACTAACCACTGTAACAAAAATTTAAATTATTTCAAATTTGCTTAATTTAATGTAAAATATTTTTGACATCAATTATATAAATTTTAACAAAAAAAAAAAAAAAAAAAAATGCTCTAAACCTTAGCTATAGAGTTGGTGAAGAAATCGTCGTCAGATGTAATAGACTGGCCCTGACTTCTTGCCCAGTCCGCGTACTGTTTCTTTCCTCCAAGGTTTTTCAGTTATGCACCAAACTCAAAATTAGTTTAATCCCATTCTTTCTGGTTTCAGATATTACAAAATCCAACCCCTATACAGCAAAAACAGGGAAAGCTTTTAAAAACGAAAATATAAACAAATAAATGTTTGGATTAAGAGGTAACAAATATTTTAATTAAGAAAAAAATGGAAAAAAACTGAGACCTGGAATATTTGTTCATTGTAGGAGCCGGGAGAGTATTGCAGAGGTCTATAACCTCCATCACTGAAAGCCCAAGTTCTTGCTATTGTGAGGCCATGTTTCGTAGCTTCTTGAGAGGCAGAAGAGAAGAGAGAGAGAGCGCACCTTTAGGCTTTTGTCTCAGGCCACGGCGAGTGAAGATCTTGGAGCCTGGAGGGGCAGTCGAGGAGAGATAGAGAGGTTAGGGTTTGAGGAGGAGCTCTAGCCTCTGAGCAATGTGCGCGGGTTCTTTTCCTTTTCCGGTGATCGGTTTCGATCGATGTTAGGGATGATAAATTCGGTAATGGTTTGATCAGATGAAACCGACTTTAGTCGGGCGGCCATGTCTGACCTTTCGAATTCATCGGGCGAGATCTTTTTATTTTTTTTCTCCTCCTCCTCCTCCTCCTCCTACCTTCCTTCCTTTTTCTTTTTATTTTTTGTTAATCTAATTTAATTCTTCTATTCATCATTTATATATCATATATTTAATAAAAATAATAATATAAAATATAGTTTATGATGCATAAAAGATAAATAAAATTTTTCAACAAAAAATAAAGGTATCGTAACAATCTATCGTTTTGAGGCATTGGCGTAACAAAATATTGAAGCAACCCAAATATAAAGGCATGGTAAAAACACCTATATAATTACGAGTGATGCAAGGGAGCCCGTTTCGGACTCTCATCTTTTTTGCCGATTGGATTTTTAAATTTTTTTTAGTATTTTTTTTATTTAGTGATTAAAAAAATATTGTTTAATAATATTGTATTTTTTTAAATATTTAAGTGTTAAAAAAGATGTGAAATTTTTTTTAAATATTTTTTGTTTTTTTTACATTATTTTTTAACACTTTTAAATATTTTTTTAAAAAAAATTCACAATATTATTAAATAATATTTTCTTAATCACAAAGTCAAAAAAAAAAAAAATAATAAATAAAATAAAAAACCCAATCGGGAAAAAAAAAAATAAGAGGATCCCAAAACAGAATCCCTAGCATTTTTCTATAATTATATCATTTACAACGTAAATTTAGAAGGCTTGCTTTATTCACTCTCAAAATAATCCCTTTTAATTTATGAGGGATGCTATTGTTTGCAAGCATAGCCCATCAATCAAACTGTAGGAAAACTGCCATGGAAGAAGGCAGCTTCCCTCTCCCAATAATTTGGAAGATGTTTAAATTACCAAAATCTTCTTTTTTGGTTATTATTTTCCCATCCATTGTGCTTGTAGTGTTGGGACTCCCTGTCCATATTTTAATTAAAGAAATATCATTTTAGGAAAGAAAAAATATTAAAAAAGGCCTACGGAGTTAATCGAATGCTGCCAAAAAAATTAACTGTTTCATTTTCATTTTATTTTTTATTTTTTAGATCTTGTTCTGATAGCACCAATCGTCTTGACGTGTAAACAGCATCTTCCTGACAGTTGTTTGAATAAAGCCACACTCTTTACAGTTCTTTCTCTCATCTCTCACTCAGTGCATTAACTTCTCTAGTGAAGGGAATTACTGCATATTATTATGTTAGTGCCAAACCAAATAACATGAAAGAACAAGGAGTAAGGAGAGAATTTCATTGAATGCGAATGAGAATTTCTTCTATTTTGATGGTTATAAAGAGTCGGCCCGAAGAAACGAAGCTCTTGGTGGTGGTGCGACAAAGCTCCGATGATTGGCGGAGTGAGGCAGATCAGCTCAAATCAAAAAATGATATTCTGTTTACACCTATATAACCGCAATAGAGTTTTTGACTCTACAAAAAACCTGGCTTGAACAGCAATTGAAATTAAATAAAGAAGAGAATATACAACGTGCTCAGAGAGAGAGAGAGAGAGAGTCAGTCATACAGAGCTAGAACTCTTGATATACGAAACAACAACAGTGATATCATCGAGCTTGCCACCGTAATAGCGGAATCCAGCATCTTGAGCAGCAGTGGCAAAAGGTGTCTGCCGGTCTTTATCCTGCGCTCTTTGGCGAGCCAATGCTGCTATCTTTTGAGCTGTCACCTGAGGCCCCAAGCCAGCTCTCATGGCATGAACCACAACTGCAGTAATCTCATTATTGTACAAGTTGTCAAACAGTCCATCGGTGCCAGCAATTATAGCATCGCCCGGAGCAACAGGTATTGTAAAAACCTGAATTGAACATAGCCTACTCTCATTAACAAATTTCTGAATCAAAATGCTTTCAATCTTTAATTTCAAACTGATGAATTCAGATTTTTACTTTGTTTCTCGCCTGTCTTTGAAATAGAGCTCTAGGACCAAACCTGATAATTAAAGAGAGATGTATTTTGAATGCCTAAGATAAATGATTTACTTCAGCGTATTGGAAACCATTAACAAAATGATTTCTTGATAATTAGCGGGCAATTAAAAAAGAGGAAGATGTACAAATAAACAGAGTAATTAATCGCATTACTCTCGGCCAAGACCATCTCTAAATAATAATAAAGATATGTGATTTATTCAGGAAACTACAGGGCAATGATACTATCAGGTAATGTATGGGTGCCAAGCTAAAACACCAGTTAATGCTGATAAAGAAACAAATTTGTTCCCTGAGACAAAGGTTTAGCCCTCCCAGAAAACATATGGACATCAATCGTTCGAAAATATATCAAGAAAACAGAATATATTATTTTAATATCAATCGATAATAAGGTTCCTCTAAACAAGGAGTTTGCAAAAGGAGAAGAAAGATTAAGAATCACAAACCTGACCAGAGCTAGGTGAATCACTGTTAATTCCACTTTCCAGTTGATAGGTGAAATTAAAATCGTGCTGCTGCACAGGAGATCGAAAGACAGTACACCCATCTCGAACTACCATAAAGCCACTGTCCCCTAAATTAATTGCGTGAATGCCCTGCAATTAAAAACCGAGCAATTAAATTCATGTTTCCTGCCAGTTATTATAATGAAAAAAAGAAAACTCCCGAAATCATGTTTCAAAGAAGGTAAACACCCAGAGATGGACTCAGTTGAGTCACTTCCTCAAGTAACAAAAGATAAGATCCGCTTTCTCTTAACCAAGGGAGCCGATGTAATTATTTGAACCTCAAGTTTAAAAATAGGGGAAACTATGCTTTACCTCTCCCTCTCCTAAAAGCAAACTACGTCTTCCACTAGATTAAGTTATGTTTATTCCCTCAGTTAGATCTAACCATTAAGATCATACGAAGTCACCTATTTTTATCCATATTAACCATCTAATCTTAATGAGAATGCATAAACAGTTACAATTCTGGTATTTTGGAGGTTATATGTTGCAAAAGAAGTGGTAGTTTAGGGGGTAAAGTGTAATTTTCCCATAAGTAGTCGGTTTAGGACTATAATGAACTTTTCTTAAGGCAATAAGTCACAAAGTTTGGGTAATTTTGGTAATTGATGGCTGCTGCTTGTAGTTGGCAATAAAAAGTTTAAATTAATTAATCATTTAAAATCACATTGGAACAACAAGAGAAAAGACATATACAAGCCCCAAATGCACAAACCTCGTGCAAACCCTTTATAAAAAAGTGGACTCCACAATGGAAAAGTGTGAAAGAACTCACTTTTTCTTGATGGGGCCCACATTTTTACAAAAGGCTTGTATATTTGAAACTTGTACCTAGCATTTCTCTTGGAACAATAGAGTCTAGAGTATCTTAAGTATCCAAACACTATCGGTCATACAGAAACACAGGAACAATAATTTCACCTAACCCTAGTAGTGCAGTTTACAAGGAATAGTAGTCAGGTTTCGAGATCTATTCTATATCATTTTTGGAGTGAAGCCAGCTCTCCAAATAAATCAAAATAATGAGACTTGAATTTCGGTGTTCAATCCCACTGGGCCACCTCAAGACAACTCTACCAATGCCAGCGCCCAAGAGGATATGTGTCATATATTATAGTTACTTAACACATAAGAAAACCCCTCATATTTTTTTCATTCTTTTTTATAGGTCTCAGATTTTTTTTATTTTTATTTTTTTTTCATTCTGAAAATAACAATCAATACAAAACCTGCAATCATTTCATGAACTAAGATGATAGTGCTCATGTGTTGGGATTTGAATCAGCATCGAAACCCAAAAGGGAAAGGCACCACAATGAGGTGAGTATAAGTTGATCTTCAGATTAACATAATAAGAAAGAATGGAGCTTCGAATATCTTGAACAAGGCTACAATTACAGATTCCATAAAATAATAATTTCTAAATTAGTGCTTCTCAGGCAAATGGTACGAAACTAACGAGAAGCATAAAGGTATTCCAAAAATGGAAGAAGCATACCGCATCTGTGAGTGCTATGATGCACGCTGTTGAAGAACCCTTGGCTTTTGTTCTTGAGTGAGCTTTCTCCAAGACCCTCGCAGGATCAATTGAACCCTTTGGCTCCTCTTTAACAGCAGTTACTGAATATGACATGAGTTCCCGAGAATACAGTCCAGAATCAACACCAAGATCTGCCCAGCCACCAACACCATCTGCCACCCCTATTGCTTGCTCATCAAAAATAAAGTGTGCATCCTCCCCACCAGTTCCTTCTTTATCAGGATGAGGCAGACAGCATGATCCTGAAAATAGTTTCAGGGTTTTGTCCATTGATGTCTTCCTGCAGTCAAATCCAAGTAATAATGCTAGTACTTCATTTCATGACCTAGCCATGTTCAATTAATAAATCATGACATGATATTATCACAACAATCTTTCATAATCTTTCCCTCTTTAGATTCGAAATATATTTAAAATGTTCTAAACATTTCTTTGTAAGTAATCAAAGATTTTATTAAAAAACATAAAACGCATAGCACAAGTACACTAGACATATACAAGAGGTATAAAACAATTTCCTAAACATTAAAGTGGCAAAAAAAGTTTCAACGTCTTGAGTCCTAGGCTAGACTTGAAAGCTTTACGCTAACAGGAATGGCTACAAACAAGCTACTTCATGAGATGCAAGTACCACAAGCAAGTATTAACAACATTTTGGACCATTAAGTTCATTCTATATGGGTCTTTATTCTTTCAAGTACATTCTATTGGTTAAAGACTAGTAATTACAGAAGTAAAGGCTCAGAATAACAGTCTTTTAAATGGGGAAAACATAAGGTTACTAGCTTCTAATACATTTTGTAAGAACAAAAACAGTGCGGTATATAACTCATCAAGTGTGATACCCCATATGATATGGATAAAGGTAGGTGGTGTATGGGATCCCACATTGCTTGGAAAGGAGAAGTTCTTGCTCTTTATAAGGTTCCAATGGGACTCCAATTGTATCATTGACTAGTCCTTTTGGAGTATAGGCCATGTGGTTTGGGCCTTCCATTGGGGCGTTACAATTGGTATCAGAGCCCAGGTCGAGAGATTCTGTAGACTTTTTAAAAGAAAGAATTCTAGGATAGGAAACACCTAGGATGACTCCTGGCCAGCTCAAAGTTCAAGAGAGGTTATTGACTATTATGTTTGATGTGTATTGTCATGATTTACTTGATTACATGATTGAATTATTACTTGCTCATTACATGAATGGTGTTATTAGATAATGGCACCAGGAACTAGGCGTAATACGCACCCTGAAGGTTCCTCGGAACCTCCACTGAATGAACCAGAGGTGATAGCGGCTGCTGCTACCAGACTTCTCCGGTATTTTGTTGATGAAGAAGGCTTGGTAGCCAGGAATCCCAGGGGCGGTTGAACCAATTTACACAACAGCATCCTCCAACTTTTGACGGCAGGGCAAAAGCACTCGATGCAGAAAGTTGGATCAAAAGAATGGAGAAGATTTTCAGGGCTCTATTCTGTACGAATGAACAAAAAGTGGAGTTTGCCACTTATATGTTGGTAGATGAAGCAAATGAGTGGTGGACCTCTACAAAGGAACTACTACTGCTTGAACTTAACGAAGGGGTGTCCATCACTTGGGACCGTTTCAAACGGGCATTTTTGGACCGATATTTTTTCCTAGCACTCCGTGAAGCAAAAGCTAGGCAGTTTCTTGATCTAGTGCAGGGAACCATGACAGTGGAACGCTATACCGCGACGTTTGTGGCATTATCGCGGTTTGCAAGTTATCTAGTTCCAGACGAGGAAAAGAAATGTGAAAAGTTCGAACGGGGCTTGCATCCGAGAATTTGAAGTCGCCTGATACCCCTGAAGATCCGTAATTTCACTGACTTGGTCACACGAGCCACCTTGATTGAAGAAGACATGAGGGTGAATATGGAACTATTCAATCAAAGGAAACGCCAACAACCTCTACCTGAGCCCAATAGAAACAAGAAGCCTGCCCCCAATAAACCACCACAATCACCTCAGAGTATTCCAACGTATCCGATTTGCCAAAATTGCGGAAAGAGGCATCAAGGAAGCTATTTAGTGGGCCAAAATGTTTGCTTCAAGTGCGGGCAGCCAAACCATATGGCTCGAGACTGCCCAAGGAACGCGCCGCCTCCAACTACAAAGAGTGGTCAGAGGACTACCGCACCAGCTAGAGTTTTTGCCCTTACCCTAGGGGACGCTGAGACATCTAATGATGTGGTTACAGGTACTATTCTATTATTCTCTCGTTATGCTACCATTTTATTTGATCCGGGTGCCACACACTCTTTTATAGCACGTGCCTATGCTTGCTTGAATGAAAGGGTACCAGAGAATCTTGATTGTTCACTATTAGTTGCAACACCTACCGGTGAACATATAATTTGTGATACCATACTTAGGAATTGTCCCATAGAAATTAGCGGGAGACATCTTCCAGCAGACCTAGTGATATTTGAGATGTTGGGATTTGACATAATTTTGGGAATGGACTGGTTGTCTCAAAACCACGCATGTGTTGATTGTTTTAAAAAGGAAGTGGTTTTCAAACCCCCTGGCAAGGAGGAATTCAGTTTTTGCGCCGAGAAAGGAAATGCCCCACCTCCATTGATATTGGCCCTGCAAGCAACTAGATTACTAAGACAAGGATGTTCGGGATTCCTAGCTAGTCTAGTAGCACCACCTGTAGAGGGACCTAAACTTGAAGATATCCCCATTGTCAGGGAATTTCCGGATGTGTTTCCAGAGGACCTTCTAGGGTTGCCTCCGGATCGAGAGGTTGACTTTTCAATTGACATCCTACCTGGAATGACACCTATATCAAAGGCACCAGACCGTATGGCTCCAGTAGAGTTAAAGGAGCTTAAGGAGCAATTGCAGGAGTTGTTGGAGAAGGGTTATATTTGCCCTAGTGTGTCACCATGGGCGCACCAGTCCTGTTTGTGAAAAAGGACGGTTCTATGCGACTTTGTATTGACTGTCGAGAACTGAACCGGGTGACAATTAAAAATAAGTACCCACTACCCAGGATTGATGATCTTTTTGACCAGTTACAAGGGGCCCAAGTTTTCTCCAAGATTGATCTATGATCGGGTTACCACCAACTTAAGATCAAGCCGGGAGATATTTCGAAGATGGCGTTTAGAACACGTTACGGACACTATGAGTATTTAGTCATGCCATTCGGTTTGACAAACGCTCCAGCAGCTTTCATGGGCATGATGAACAGAGTGTTCAGGGAGTATGTTGATCAGTTTGTTGTTGCTTTCATCGACGATATTCTCATATACTCCAAAAGCCAAGCAGATCATGAGTCACTTGAGGGTTGTGTTACAGATATTAAGGAAGGAGCAGTTGCTCGAGAAATTCAAAAAGTGTGATTTCTGGTTACAAGAGATTACCTTCTTGGGACATGTCGTGTCAAAAGAAGGAATTTCAGTAGACCTGACAAAAATTGAAGCAGTTGTGAAATGGGCCAAACCAACTAATGTGAATGAAGTCAGAAGCTTCTTAGGACTTGCAGGATATTATAGGAGGTTTGTCGAGGGGTTCTCCAGTATCGCAGCCCCGATGACTAAGCTGACAAGAAAAAATGAGAAGTTTTTGTGGACAGAAGACTGTGAAAGAAGCTTTAAGAGACTAGTGAAAACACCTATACTCAATGTTCCCTCGGGCAATACAGGATTTGTTATTTACAGTGATGCATCTCTCCAGGGATTGGATTGTGTCTTGATGCAGCATGGGAAGGTTATTGCTTACGCTTCTCGACAACTCAAGAGTTATGAAGAGAATTATCCGACACATGATCTAGAGCTTGCAGCAGTTGTGTTCGCCTTGAAGTTATGGAGACATTATCTCTATGAGGAGAAGTGCGAGATTTATACAGACCATAAGAGTCTAAAGTATTTCTTTACTCAGAGAGACTTAAATATGAGACAACACAGATGGTTAGAACTTTTGAAAGATTACGACTGCAACATCAACTACCATCAAGGTAAAGCTAATGTAGTGGCAGATGCTCTAAGCCGGAAGTCTTCCTCCGATACCCTTGCTACTATGTATACCTCACAGAAGCATATTTTATTAGATATGGCGCTGGCAGGGATAGAGATGGTTATGGATACACAAGCTCATTTGAGTAGTTTGACCTTGGGGTTGTCATTGATAGATCGAATAAAGGTTGCCCAAACTGATGATTTAGACTTGGTAAAGATCAGAAGAGGAGAGGTTCAAGAAGACAGAAGGCCCGAATTTACAGTATCTAAGGATGGCACCTTAAGATTCAAGGGTAGAATATGCGTTCCAAATGTTAAGGAAATTAGAGAAGTGATCTTAAGAGAGGCTCACCGGTCACTCTATACTATTCACCCAGGTAGCACTAAGATGTATAGAGATCTGAAGCAACAGTTCTGGTGGAGTGGTATGAAACGGGAGATAGCTAGCTATGTGGCTCAGTGTTTAACTTGCCAACAGGTCAAGGCGGAGCATCAGAGGCCTTCGGGTTTATTACACCCACTCCCTATACCTGTTTGGACGTGGGATGAAATTGGTATGAATTTTGTGTTAGGTTTTCCTAAGGCACCAGGAGGTCAGGATGCAGCTTCGATAATTGTCGATAGGTTGTCCAAGACAGCTCACTTCATTCCGATTCAGATGACGTATTCTACAGACAGGTTGGCAGAATTATATGTACGTGAAATCGTCAGGCTGCACGGAATTCCCTCTAAGATTGTGTCAGACAGGGACACCCGTTTCACTTCAACATTTTGGAGGAGTGTACAGAAAGAGTTAGGGATAGATTTTACTTACAGCACAGCCTTTCACCCTCAGACAAATGGACAATCAGAGAGGACAATACAAATATTGGAGGATATGCTTAGAGCCTGCGTAATGGATTTCAAGGGCAGCTGGATTAAATACTTACCTTTGATCGAATTTGCATACAATAATGGTTACCAAGAGAGCATTCAGGCGGCACCATATGAAGTTCTTTATGGCCGCAAGGGACGGTCACCCCTCTATTGGGACGAAGTGGGAGAAAGTAGAATCCTTGGACGAGATTATTCAGGAGATGCATGAGAAAATAGCGGTCATCCGGAAGAAACTTGCCATTGCACAAGAGCGATAGAAAAAGTATGCGAATCAGAGGCGTCGAGAGTTACAATTTGAGGTAGGAAGCAAAGTATTCTTGAAAATGGCGCCGATGAAGGGAATTTAAGGGGGTAGATTGTGATACCCCATATGATATGGATAAGGGTGGGTAGTGTATGGGATACCATATTGCTTGAGAATGAGAAGTTCTTGCCCTTTATAAAGTTCTAATGGGGCTCCAATTGTATCATTAACTAGTCCTTTTGGAGTATAGACCATGTGGTTTGGGCCTTCCATTGGGGCGTTACAAATGGTATCAGAGCCTATCCCAACAAAAAATGTGAGACTTGAGCCATGCCACCTATAATGGACAGGCCCGACGAGGACGTCGAGAGTTTAAGGGGGGTAGATTGTGATACCACATATGATATGAATAAGGGTAGGTGGTGTATGGGATCTCACATTGCTTGGGAAGGAGAAGTTCTTGCTCTTTATAAGGTTTCAATGAGACTCCAATTGTACCATTGACTAGTCCTTTTGGAATATAGGCCATGTGCTTTGGGCTTTCCATTGGGGCGTTACATCAAGTAAGAGAGAGGGAGAGGTAAATACAAATAAAATCTGCAAAGTATAAAAAGTAAAAGCAGCATGAACAAAGCATATGAGGTGCAGTTCAGTGAGCCATAAAAAGATGAGGGACATACTACTAATTAACTTGAAAAGCAAATAATGGTCGAGAAAGTAAATTGTAACATGAAGTTATCACATGATGTTGATATTTATAAATAGAGACCAAAGTGGGTTCACACTTGAGTAAATAAAAAATCTCAATAACAGAAATAAAATAATTAATAAAAATAGAAGTGACAGCAGCGTAGGAGAAAAAATAAAATTCATTGTAATAAACAAGCAATAAGAAAGTAGCTTTGAACTAGTCCTAGCTATAAAAGGTGATGAATTTTGGAGAAGATTAAAAACTACGAAGGGGCCTTTTCAGTTATGCCTGGTATCTATGCAAAAATAATGAACCGTAAATATTACAACCAGAAATGATGACGCAGAAACTGTAATTTATAGGTCAAAGGTACAGAGCATCTTGGGCATCCAAGCAATGAAAATGGTGAAACTAATACACATATGAGGAGCTGTACGATTGGGAAGATTCAACCCTTCAAGCAACCTTCATATTCCAACATAGGTAACCAACTTAAAACGTCCTAATAGGAGAATATACCTGAACTAGAACCCTCCAGGTCATAAGTCAATGAAGATCACTATCCTAGAAAAGAATAGTTTAATAGATATTGAAAGCAGGTGAGGAGAAAGCAGACTGACATAATATTGTGACCAGGTTGTATGGAGGCAAGTAGGTTGTCCCTACATATG
The DNA here is from genome assembly GCF_004785595.1 of Juglans microcarpa x Juglans regia. Classification (NCBI taxonomy): domain Eukaryota; kingdom Viridiplantae; phylum Streptophyta; class Magnoliopsida; order Fagales; family Juglandaceae; genus Juglans; species Juglans microcarpa x Juglans regia. The sequence continues at coordinate 7,855,968 of NC_054609.1, forward strand.
CCCGTAAATACATTTTAGATGACACCTACTTCACACAACAATAATAATTTTTTTTTATTGGCTCCGGGTTCCAAGAACAACATCCTGACTAATTCCAGGGGTGCATAGGTAGCAAGGAGTTTCTAGCATGTGCAACTCGGATAATTCAAGGAGAAAACCCCACAGTCTAATGGCCGCTAGAGATTGTGTGCACCCAAGAGGATTCAAACCTTAGACCTTGGAGGGAGCATACCACCAAGACGAAGCCTTTACAACTTGAGCCAACCCCTAGGGGTTTTCACACAACGATAATAATATCTCATAAAGAATATGAAAAAGGTCTCATAGATAAATTAATAAGAGAATAATGGAAATTGTGTCAGAGAACATACTGTTCAGATGAGTCTGTAGAATTATCAAGCTGTTCCTCACAAGCAGAATTATCAAAGGACACATTAGGGGCAGTCCCAGCAGAGAAACGTGTGGATGATGTGCCATGAAAATCTCTTTGTTTTGGCTGTTTGAATGGTTGAGAATTGCACCACCTCTTTGCCACATTATACATGAAATATCCATAAATCACATTCTTGTCTGGTTTGTCATAGTTTTTCAAACTCATGCTAGCTTTGCTGCAACTCTCAAAACTTCTGTTGCTATAGAAGATACTGGCATTACTTGTCCATGACGAAAGGTGCTTTTGCCTGGAAGTTAAAATATCTAAGGAAGATCCAGTAAATACAGCTCTGGAACCACAAGAAGCCATGGGCGTATTCTGAAACTTGCTGCTGATCATTAAGTGCCCAGGTTCAGCCAATGTGCAACCAATAGGATAAGCACAGCTTTGAAAGGAAGGCCCAGAAACAGATGGAGTACGCAGCGTGCGTGAAAGTGCTCCAACAACAGAGATATTCCTTCTTCGGCTAGCTAACTCTGATGTTGCAGCAAATACAGTTCCAGGTCGTAACAATACATGCAGATCCGTAGGAGTTGAAGATGATAAAGAATGGAAGGTCCTCGAACTGCGAAACAACAAACTCCCGTCCCCAATTACCAGATCGAGTGAGCCCCGGAGCACAGTTTCTTGCCCTACAATCGATCTCCGGACAGCGGTTCTTAGTCTCGAGAAATAAGTAGATGGCATTTTAGCCTCTTAAACAAAACACTTGCACTTCAACCTGTCTATGGCAGAGAGTGATACGTTTACCTCTATATACAAAAGAAAATCTCATAACTCTCAGTACATCAACGTTTTTAAGTACTTCTAACAATGAACCTTATTTCCCTGATTAGGAAACCTGAAGAGCGAAACCACCCCGATTAAGAAAACGAAACTAAGAACACGCCGATATTCAAAGAATTTCAATAATTTGCAAGTTGCGGCAAAGATAGATAATCTCTCCTTATTAACGATAAAAAAAATAGGGTGGAAAAAAATATCGATATTAGGGAAAGTGATTTATCTGCATTAAATATAACAATTTCAAGGACAACCGAGTAATTATCATCGATTAACATTGTCACTATGATCGCTGATTTGGTAAAAACAGCTCAGAAATACCCAAAGAAAAGGAAATACAGCGCACACATGCAATTCCTCACAACAATCCAAAAGAATAAAAAATTACTAAACCCAAAAATTGATAGGTAACGAAATCTCACAGTTCCAGAAAGATTGGAGCAATATTCAAACATTCGAAGCAGGAAATCAGAGCTGCTCAGTGCAAATCTTTAGAAGCGAACCCCCTTTATATAATAACCCGGGGGTATGGGGTTGGTGAGTCGAATCTTGAGCTGAGGGAGTTAGGTGGGGGGAACGGGGGAGACACGAGCCTCTCTATCCCTCAAATGCTAACCTTCTCGCTCTCTCTCGCTTTCAGACTCCGCGATCGCTAAAGCAGAAAGGACAGAATTCCGATAGATTTCTTTGGCGGCAGGCGAGAAATCCACCCGAACGCAATTTCGTCTCTTCTATGTTATAGATTCGGCTATGGCACGAACAATATATGAGAAAATGCTTTCTTCGTAAGCGGAAACCTAATAAATTTTATTAAGAATAAATGATTCAAGCTGACTTCTGAGCAAATATTTTATCCTTTTTGTTTTCTTAATTAAAAGCAATTTGTTACATCTATTCTATAATAAAAATAATTTTATAATTTCATATTTCATTTCAAATTACGATAGCATATAAATTTAATTTTGTAAAATTTTTTGACTATTTTTTTTAATAAAGAAATATACTTCATTAGTAAGATAAATATTGCGAATAAAAACTGCTATAAATATAAAAAAAAATTACATAAAATAAAACACACAAACTTATACTATTTTATATGATGCGTTAGATCTACTTTACATTTAAAATAACTTTACAATTTTATATATTGTATCAAACCATATCAATTTATAAATATACTTTTGTATAATCTTTTTTGTAATAAAATATTTCTTGTTGCGAATACAACAATATCTATGTCAATTATTTCCATAAGTTCTTTGATTGTTGATTTGGTTAGGAGAGGTTTTGATAGTAAGTTGGGATGAGATGATTTAAGATTAAAATTAAATAAGATATTATTAAAATATTATTATTATTATTTTGAAATTCGAAAATGTTTAATTATTTATTATATTTTACATAAAAATTTAAAAAATTTATAATAATTAAATAAAATGAATTAAAATAAATTAAGAGACTTTTGCATCCAAACTAAACCTAAATGGAGAGCTACCATATTGGCTTCATTCTCGTGCATTACTTCACACCACGTCTTATTACAGAAGCTTCTTAGCATCTTCAATGAGGCTTCCAAGACAGTTAATTAGCATCGGATCCGCTAGTCTGTAGAGCTGTCACATCTCCTCTTATCAGATTCTTTGTGAATAGTCACATCCCAATTTACCTTAAACACAATCATTCACAGGAGGGTTCCATCTTGCCACTACTATCTCTTGAACTGTGCTCTTGGTTCAAGTTTGATGTTCATAAGCTAACAGAGCATGGTAAGATGCAGAAAGGTACCTTCATGAATCCGTTTATTTCTTCTGTGCCACATTGACCGAGCAGTAATTGCTACCTCTTTCTAGTCCTTCTCGAGTAACCTTTGTTAGCAGTTGTTCAATAATAGCACCCAAATCATCTTCACAGATTGAAGTTTTCTTAATTACCCTCCCTAGAAGCATTGGACAAAGATGATCTTTAACTTGGGCCGAGCATCGACAATGTTAGAGTTGAAGTGCCCTACCTCCGACTTCGATTCCGATTTGCATAGCCTCCGAGCCGAATCCGACTCCGACTTATCGGAGTGGAGTCGGATTTAAACTTTTTTTTAACCTATTTGAAATTTCAATTTGACAATTTTGAATTCTTACTAATCGGATTTGGGCTTTCAGACTTCAATTTTTTTTTAAAAAAAATATTTTTTTAATTTCAATTTTATTAAAACATAACAAAAATTGAAAAAAATAAATCATTGTACAAATTATTGTTATTATACATGTTATTATATGTTAATGTTTATACATTAACATTACATGTTATTATACATTAGTGTTTATACATTAGTTGTTATTATACATTAGTGTTACATGGTAGTAAAAGTTAATAGTATGGTATTTACATATACTAAACTATTATTAGTGAATTTAGTCTATTTATATTATAGTATAAGCATATTGTTTTATAATAATTTGTTCATACTAGTATATTATTGAATTTAATTAACTATATAAGTTATAGTTACATAAAATATTTATGATTAATATATAAAAAATACATATATTTTTATAAAATATGTACAATATCGGAGTCGGAGTCAGACAATCAGAGTTGGAGTCTGAGCGGAGTCTGTATATCACCACTTCGATTCCGACTTTTTTTGGTTAAAAAACCTTTGATTCCAACTTTGACTTGTCAATGCAGAGTCGAATTTTCAAATTTTTACTCAGCTCCATCTTTAACCACATTTCTTTAGTTGAGAGAGAATTCGTGTAGGCTATAGGAACATTTTAACTACATTTTGTATTTTGAAGGACCAAGTCTTCTTCCATAAAGTTTCATAAAGTCTACCAATAGGAGGGCTCACAATGATGCCAAGTTCCATTTGGATGTTAAGGTGAGTTGAGCTCTTTATGAATAGTAGTAAATTTTATAGGGTCCACTTAAGATGGGTTTAAATGTGTTTGAATGTTAATATGAGTTAAGATGTATTTATGAGAAGTTAAAAAAGATTATGAGTCCCGCGTGTAAAGAAATATTTAGTTAAAAAAGGTTGTGAATCCCACATATAAAGAAGTTTTGAGTTAAGATGAATTTACTGATTTGAAAGTTGAATGTTTAGATATTAAACTCAGTTTAAAATTAGACTAAACTGAATTGTAGGTATGCACTTTTAACTTTGAATTTCCTTGTATGTGTACATGCTTATCTTCACAATTTTCTGTACTAACTAGTGAAGTATAAATAACTCGTACGTGCATCGTCCTCGTCAAAGACATCCTTGATCATTTGAGTATTCCACAATCATTTCTCTTTTATCTATAAGATCTTGCTACCCTTGCATCTTTCTGAAGTAACTTAATTGTTGATTGTATTTTGCATGGGCTCGCTCTTGGTATACATTTTTACCTTCCATATCTTGATTTTTGCCTAGATAAGACCTTTCTTTAGTAAATCAACCGCTGACCTCAGGCTCCTCCAAGCAAGAGAAGCTCTATAGCCTTGGTTAGACTGCAAAAAGGATGTATTGGGAAAACATGTGGCTTGAAAAATCTTTGCGTGCTGATAATGAATCTTGGTTTGTCAACGTTCTCCATGCTTGTTTAGCAAGGAGTTTCTTCATCGGTTAACGTCAACTTACACCATAAATTCATAATATCTTCTTCCATGCTTGATCACCGAAGTGACAAACGACGTAGGAAACTCCTACCGTTTAAGAAAAAACTTACCCAAAGCAAACTGCCCGCTTCAACCGTGAAGGAAAACTACTTTCTCCTCTCAAGTGAGGGAGGAAATCCCATGTTGTGAATTGATTCGCTTGCTTTTTTTGTTATGTGTAAAGAGTAATGATATACATACAATATATTTTTCACAATATATTTCACAACAATGTTATAGGATGATGATATTTTTGTAAAATAATGTTACTTTTATAAAATAAAAAAATTATAAAAATACCTATCGTTTAACACATTATTGTGGAATATGTTGTAAAAAATATTGTGTGTAAATCATTTTCCCGCAAAACATAGGTTTAACTATAGGTGTTTACATCGGTTTAGGCACTGAGTTGTAAAATTGATTAATTGATACATTTTGCCTTGCTGGTTATTTTTGGTTGAATTAATTGCTTTAATTACTTGTAGTTCTCTGCATAGATATAGAAATTTTATTTTGTCCATGTAGGATCTTACTACATTTTAAAGCCTGATTTTGGGATTTTTGCACCTTTATTTTTTTTTTTAAATTTTTTTCCGCAATAAATAAGAGTTATCAATAAAATTGAAGATACTGCCATTATTTAAAAAATATATATATTTATATATATATATATATATATATGTCCTCTATTTAAAGCATTCAGAATTGTCGAAATGAGTTGTTTGCAACTTTATCATTTTGCTCCAATCAAATTGTAGAAATGTCATCGTTTATTTTCATAACTCTTTTTAACTCATCTCATCCAATCATTACAACTTTTTTAAATTCTCATACAAAATAAAATAAACAATTCAATATTTTCAAAGCTCAAAATAAAAATAATATTAAAAAAATATATTCTAACAATATTTTATTTAACTTTTAATTTTAATTTTAATTCATTTCATTTCATCTCATCTCATATATAAAAAAAAAAAAAAAGTAATATAAGGTTGCTTGATTTATTGCTTCTAAATTCATAAATTATCAACACTATCACATACCTTTTGACCGTTGGAAGGGGAGGAGGAGGTAGTTTGGTCACTTTGGATCTAAGAGGAGCTCGAGGTTGGAATGTTCAGTTCACGTGCTTTTCTATCTAAATTTAGTTCCATCCCATACATTTTGTTGGAAGGTATGCTGCGTACTGCTCACCAGCTAACTTCGGAGCATCATCATCCATCTCCTTTCAAATTTTAGCATATAGTTCTGCGGGCCATACTTTTTAGAAAAAAGTAATGCTATATATAATCGTAGAGTATACAAATGTCATACAGTCGCTTTGAAGAAAAGTTTTACGCATTATTAAAAAATTAATTTTTTTAATGTGAATCTCATATTTATTTATTTTTTTCAAAATAATTATGCGGCGTTTAAGCACTCACAACTACAACTATCATTTTTCTTTAGGAAATGATACTATAATTCTCAAATGTACCTATTATATGTGTCTACTTATGTATTTTAATTTTTTTTCTTATGTTTAAAGAAATAATTATTAATGAATTTGTATTTTTTTAATTTTTTTAATGGTTAAAAATGTTTAAAAAATCTATTTATCCTGATGTGCATATTTGAAATACATATTTGATACGCACCTTGGCATTGTAATATTTTTTATATCTAACTATGCCTATGCATTTAACTACATTTGAAACCTCTGCATCTAACCAATTTCATATGAAAAGAACACTCCAAAGACATCATTTCATGTCAATGATTGAAAAATAGTAGATGATATTCTAAATCAAAATTTCCTCAAATTTTTACCCGAATTTAAAGTATTTAAGAGAGATTGGCACTTGAAGTAAGTCTACATTATTTATTCAGGACTTAATGTTAAATGAAAAATTCACATGGGCATGAATAAATGCGGCAAAACCTATTTCAAGTGTATCTCCCACCGGAAGTCTTCAAGTTCAACAAAAAGGACCTCAATTTTAGATAAGAAATTGATGGAATAGTTTTTCTATTTTTTCAATAGAAAATGATTTATATAAACCTAAACGTAAAAACCTAAATTTAATGATTGGTCTCGTATTTTTTTTAGAGAATTTGTAAAAGATTTGTATAAACTTATCTCTTATCTCTAATGTTACATTAGCTCAATCAGAGGCCATAAGAAGCAACCTAAAGTATTATTAGTAAATGGTAAATTAAAGATCAATTATTCTCGGTACAAGCAATCTCGTGTACCCATTGCACACCAAACAATGGATTTTCATATATATATATATATATATATATATATATATATTTTTTTTTTTTTTTTATTTTCTTAAAAAAGAACCCAAAAAAATACGAATTCGCAGAGGAGAACGTCGTAACCTAGCCCCACCTCACAATCCCTCGAAGCCACTGCCATCCCTCCGTGGCAGCAACTGCAGCCGCGTTACTCCTCGTTTGACGTCCACCACCATGCATGGAGGAAGCCGACCCAGCAACTGCCGCGATCTCCTCCAGCTCCTACTAAACCCGCAACAAAACCAAAGTCAAAAGAGACCAATTGGTTGTACCAATCGACGAAGAAACACAACGTAAAATGAAGCTAGTTTGGTCTCATGAGACTGCATCATTCCTTTTTTTTTTTTTTTTTGAATCTTTAGTAAATTCTACTGCGGCCCATATTATAGGATGGCAAGTCAACCCACAAAGGAGCTCCAATCAAATTCATTATCAAGGTCGTCTCTTGCATCAAAGCGTTGGCCTTTTATGATAAGTTGACTTATAAAAATTTTGGTTTTATCATTTTACCTGGGTTTCTCTAGAATAAAAGCGCATTCTTTACGTGAGTATTCTTTTTTCCAGACTTGGGACTTCATAGGGATCATACAGCTTATAATAGTCAATTAGTCAAGTAGAAAGCACTAAAAGAATTGTTAAAAGTCTCAGAGACATTATAGAAGTGTTATATATGGTCTCAGGGGCATTATTACCAACCCTTGATGGATTTTGGATCTTGCTTGTTAGAATTATTTCTCATGTGCAGGATCAAGACAATTACAACCTAGAAACCAAACAACACTGAAAAGCGAGATTTCGTAGACAGTGAGACAGAGAGAGCTAAATTGTGACCAAAGAACTGAACAAAGGCCATGAGCTTAGTAGGGAAAAATGCTTACACAAGCCAAAACAACATAGAATTGCTTATCCAAGATCGTATATGAAGGAGGGGTTTTGGGGTTTCAGATCTTAGTGGCTTCAATCTTAGTGCTTGTGTGGGACACAGAGTGAGTGATGGAAGCAACCAGAGGAGAGAGAAAGAGAGAGAGTGAGAAGAATGACATTGACGGACCAGGCCAGTGGGGGGAGGACTTGGAGAGAGAAAGAGAGAGCCCCAAAAGTCTCTCTACAATGAAACGCTTCGTTTCATTTTCTACATTAGCGTTCGGTGCTCAATTGGTTCGCGAGATCGCTTGACTCAAGAGTTTTCCATTAAAGATATGCACGCAGTACTTTTCTTTCTTTTTTTGGTTTCCAACGTAATGCACAATTAGTAGTAAACTTAGGACTGTGCGAATTTTCAAGAATTTCAACTCTATCCGACCTTCGCTCTGATTTCGACTTTGATAGAATCAAAGTGGTCGAAAATCATAATTGAAATTGGAGTGGCTCCGAAAATTTAAACGGAGTCGGAGTTGAGAGTGCAGGAAGACTCCGAATTCCAACTCCAGACTCTTGAGCTTTATTTGGGGGTGCAAAAATCATGAGCCTTTTATTTTGACAGAAAGCTGAAAGTGACGGAAAGAAATGGCAGCAGTAGCAATTCTCTAAGGGTGTGTGTGGATGTTGAAGTGAGTTGAGTTGAGTTGAGTTGTGATGATAAAATATTGTTAGAATATTATTTTTTAATATTATTATTATTTTGAAATTTGAAAAAGTTGAATTGTTTATTATATTTTGTATTGAGATTTAAAAAAGTTGTAATGATGAGTTGAGATAAATTGAGGTGAGTTTGGTAATCAAATAGGGTAGAAATGTCTTGGGATTTGAATTTAGATCACGAATTTGTATTTCAAATGAGATTTTTTTTATTTAATAATTAAGAAAATATTTTTTATTCTTGTTATGATTTTAAAAAAATAGTTATAATGATTAAAAAAATATATAAAAAAAAAAGAAAAAAAAATGTGGGTTATCAGGCTACATCTTTAGGGAGATGTAGCAGTACTCTTCTCTAAGAGCAATACTGGCATTGATAGTGTCAGAGACATAAGTGCAGGGAAGAGAGAGGTCTGGCACTGACAAAAAAAAAAAAAAAAAAAGTAATGTTGACGATCGAACACACATTCCCACCGAACCATGTAAAGCTGTAACACGTGTCGTCAAAGAGTACTGGGAAGACTTTTCTCTTTCCTTTGTTTCCTATGCAAGCCAATAGCTATGTTCTAGTCGAAAAAGGGTTGGAGCTCCGATTTTTGATTAAAGTCGAACGGATTTGATCAGAGTTGAATTCCGTTCGGAGTCAAAATCGGAGCAACAATTTTCCTTCGAGGTTGGAAACAACTATTTTAAGATTGCGTTTAAATATTATTAAATTGAATTGAGTTAAGATGATAAAATATTATTTTTTAATATTATTATTATTTTAAAATTTAAAAAAATTAAATTTTTTATTATATTTTATACTGAAATTTAAAAAAAATTATAATAATGAGTTGAAATAAGTTAAGAATCCAAACAAAACCTAACTCTTTCAAAGTCAGAGCTCAAGCCAAAGTAAACCTATGTTTTGGGATTTTTGTTTAAAGATTGTATTTTTAAATGTTATTATATAATTTTATCTCTATATTTTATTTTTTGATATTTTATTTTTTGATATTTTATTTTTTGACATATGACAATTTGATGGAGAAATCAATTTGATTAATTTTATAATTACAGAGTGCAAAATTTCAATGGAAAAATATTAGGAACATTTTGACTTTAAGATAATTACATGGACTAATTTAGTACTTAATCTTAACATCAATTCCCACATTAGCAAGGAATGTTTAAAGATTGAGATAAGATGAAAAATATGTGAATAATAGTGCAAGAGAGTTGCTAGAGCCACCTGAGGATTCTCACGAGAATCCTCATGGACAAGGTAATTTTTTTTTTCTTTTTTTCACACATTTTTTTAAACCCCTTAAATATTTTAAAAAACTAAAAATAAAAAACTCATTAAAAAAAATATTTCCTTAATCATTAAGCCAAAAAAAAAAAAAAAAAATCAATGAGGATTGTCGGGAGTCACTCTCGATGAGAGTGGCATTTTCCATAGTAAAATAGTTTTAGTTATAATGTTTTATGAAAATTTGGAAAAAAAGATAAAAAAAAAGTTGAATAAAAATATTATAAAATTAAAATATTGTTAGAGTATATTTTTTTAATATTATTTTTATTTTAGAATTTGAAAATGTTGATTTTTTTTTAATTTTTTTTTAAAGTTTAAAAATTTTGTAATAATTATGTAATGACTAGATGAAAAAGTTAAAAATTTAAAATTAAAAAATATTTATATTTGAGTGATGTTTAAAAAAAAATAAAATGAGATAGAATGAGATAAAACCATCACATCTCCCAAACAACCCCGAGTTTGAGTGACTAGTGAAGTCTTGATAAATGTTTAAGAATTGTAAATCTCACTTGCATGATAATTATCTTGGGCCCACTCGAGGTTTGCATGACCCAGGAATTATACGATGCATTATACAATAAAACAAGAAAATTGGGAGGGTGAAAAAGAAAATTTTATACACCTTACTACCATACCATACACATTTATCACCATTAAAAAATTATTTATTACATAATTTTTTATTATTTAATGGTGATGAATATACCACATATTACTTAATATACTCAAAATAGAATGAGAATGTAATGTATAACATTACTCAGATAAAAAAAATTAGTAGAAAACAACTGCATCGCTACAAACCACACTCACGTCCCACTATGTGAATTAAATATAATACTTTTATCATCTTTAAATCATCATTTAATTTTGTAGAGAATAACTATTAAAGGTTAATGGACAATACCACATCATCATAGATTCATAGTGGGAGAGAGTGGGTTAACTCGAGTTGGAAAAAGGAAAGAAAACGCTTGTGTTTCTGCATTTATCTCAACATGGCACGAGGAGTACAAGATAGAATCTCAATCCATTATATACCTACTTTGTTTCGCCTAATATAAAAGGGGTTGAGGATATGGAAACTCGATTCTTAAATATTTTTCATGAGTAAACCATTGAGTAAACCATCGACATATTCTTAGCTTATTTCATGAGAGAGAGAGAGAGAGAGAGAGAGAGAGTCAAGCTTCTGAAAAGTGAAAGACTTTCAAATTCAACCCAACTGCACAATCTAGCCAAATGGGCAGCATCTTCATGACTCTTCGGCTCCATACCCATGATACAATCCCAATATTCATTTAATTCTTTAGACTGATTTACCAACTTTTAATTTTCTTCAATGATATTAATCCAAACATGTTGCTGAGGAAAACAAAGAATTGTTCCCTTTAACTAACAGTACTAGTACACAACTTCATCGTATTTCCTAAAAGGTTATTTATAAAAAAGTCTGCATCCCTCACAGATATGACCCAAAATCTTCATTTGGAAAACAAGGGTGATACTAGTGACCAAAATTATTGAAGTCTCTCACTATCTTGTGTTATCATCGAAGGGGCACTACTTCTGAAAACGAAACTATTGAAGTCTCTCCACCCTAAATCCTAAATACAGATCTCTCTCTCTACCGCCTGTGTTATCTCCTGTCAAGTGTGCTCCCTGCAGCACTACTTCTGCTTAAAGATTTTTAAAGAGTTGGCCACATGAAAACGCCATGGATTCATCCCTATAGGGGTTTTTGGCAGCACCAACACTCCCATAGGCACACTCGAGTGAAATGGTTTTTCTGGCCGTTGTTTCTCTGTAACTTATATGAGCATGATTCAGTTAACATCAAACACATGCAAATTTTTTAAAACACAATATAACTGGATATACCATTGCCCAATAAGATAGGCAAGTCCTCTCCTACGCTTTAAAAAAGTCGTAAATTCACAAATAGGATCAAACCAGGGCTACAATTCAAGTATAAACACAATAAAAGCAAATTTGAACGAGCACTAATAGCATTGACCACTACTTAACCTACAACTGAGAAAACGAAACAGCGTCATGCCAGACAGCCAAGTGCAGCATGCAATGAAACTCAGAATATGCCATCATTCTTTCATACAGAGGAAGATTTGCTGCAACACTTGCAAAAAAAGAAAGATTCGCTGCAACTAAACCCTATGTATGTTATGCGCTCGTGGTACTAACTATGTGATAATCATCCTCCTTGTTGCACAAAGGTTCTCAAGTTTGTTAAGACTAATTTATCTTTGAAGAGCTGTAGTTTTTCTACAAGTAAAAGAAGAACTGATATGAATAGAATGAAACTAATAAAAATTAGACAGTGAACTCAGTGAGGAACTGATATAGTTATATGTTTTACTTTTGAGTATCTTACAACTTGTCCTCAAGAGTAAATTCATACCTGCCTTCAAAAAGTGAAACACCTTTCGCCTTTCCTGAAGTGTGCAAAAGTAATCTCTCACGATCGGCATGCAGTGAAGATCTCACCCCGCATTATGTCGACTGGCATGTGCTCAAGTGTATAACGCTCAGGACCAAGGTACATACCTGTCTTCTCCAAAAGAGCAGTGGCTTCATTCCTACCATATCTAGAAGCATAGAGGTTCAGGTACTCGATGTCCTAATAAAGCACCCAAAACAAAACACTTTAATAAAAGAAGGAAAGCCAAATGTCCGCTAGAAATGTCAATGCTATCTATATATGGCAGTAAATATATATGGCTGTAAATAGCAGTAGTTGTATATATGTGTATAGGCGCCAACTTAAGTTTTATTTCCTTTCTTGTGCTGCTTTATTCTTTCCTATTTTACAGATGATTAGTAGGCTGTAATTAGGGCTTTGGCAGTTTATATAATATACGGAAACTCTCATTGGAGAGGTATTCAAGCAAACTTGACATGGTACCAGAGCCCTAGAATTTTCTGGGCAATTTTTTTTCTCGGCAGATTACTTCCTTTGCTTGTGTCAGCACTGTCTGTTTTCAGACTAGTGCTTTCTGGGTCCATCCGCACAGACTAGTGTTTTATCTTGGTTCTTTGGCTTGTGTCGGCACTCTCTGCCTTCACTTTCTGGGTTAATTTTTTTCTGGGCAACTCTTTCTACACAGTTGTTGGCACTCTCTGTTTTTCTGAGCAGTGTTTTTTGGACTTTTTGGAGCTTTCGGTTAGTGGGTCAGTTTCTACTAGAAATTTCAGCAGTTTCTGTTTCATTAGAGAGGTGTTTTTTTTTTTTGCCTCTTTCGGTGCACTCTTCTCGGGCTCTCTGTGTAGGCTTTTGCAGAGAGATTTTCTCAGGTTTTCGGTGCATTTTCCGGTAGTATTTTCTGGCAGTGGTTTTGGCATTTTCAGGTCAGTGTTCTTTGTGTTGTCTATCGGCAACGATTTTTTTTTACTCTTGATTTTGTGGTCATTATGTCGGGTGAAATTCAATCATTCGATTTAATGGAAAGAATTATGGAAGCTGGGAATTTCAGTTTCGAATGTTTGTGAAAGGGAAGGAATTATGGGGTCACTTGGATGGGTCTTATGTGTCCCCTATTGATCTCAAAAAACTTAGTTCTTGGTCCAGCAAGGATGCCAAGATTGTTTCTTGGCTATTAAGTTCCTTTGAACCACATATGGTCAACAATCTTTGATCATTTACTACTGCTAAGGAGATGTGGGACTATTTTAGGCGCATATATTATCAAGACAATACTGCACGCAAATTTCAAGTTGCGTTAGAGATTTCCAACTACAGACAAGGTAATCTCTCTATTGAACAGTTCTATGCTGGATTCCTGAATTTATGGAGTGAATATTCTGGGATAGTGTATTCTAAAGTTCCTAAGGAAGCCCTAGAAGCATTCCAAGTTGTTCATGCTGAGAGTCAAAGAGATCAATTCTTGATGAAACTAAGACCTGAGTTTGAGACTGCACGAGCTGGTTTGATAAACCGTAATCCTGTTCCTTCCCTGGATGTGTGCTTGGGGGAATTATTGAGAGAAGAGCAGTGTCTTGCTACTCAACATATGGACTCACTCAAGAAACCGTGAAAACTGAGACGGTTAATGTGGCATATGCTGCTCAAGAGAAGGGAAGATCCAAGATACAGATACAGTGCTATAGTTGCAAGGAATTTGGGCATATTGCAAAGCATTGCAGCAGAAAATTCTGCAATTATTGCAAAAAGGAGGGCCATATTATTAAAGACTGTCGCGTGAGACCTCAGAATCGACAGGGCCAAGGATTTCATACTGCTGCCCAGGCTAATTTAGCTGCTGTCCCCTTTGTTTCTGCTTCGGGGTAGCCACCTACAGCTAGTTCTTCATCGACTCTTACACCCTAGATGGTCCAATAGATGATTGTTTCCGCTTTCTCTGTGCTTGGTCTTCAAGGTAAGGGAAATTTCCTCACCCCTTTGACTCTGCAGCTTCCAATCATATGACTGGAAATGCCGATGCTTTACATGATGTTCGTAAATATAAGGGTGACCAGCACATTCAAATAGCCAATCATAACACTGTTCCTATCACTGCAATTGGAACTCTGGGGTCCTCTTTCAACAATGTATTTGTGTCACCAGAATTATCTACGAATTTAATTTCTGTTGGATAGCTTGTAGATAATAATTGTGAGATTCATTTTGATCGTAATGGTTGTTGTGTGCAGGATCAAGTGTCAAGGAACGTGATCGCAAAGGGGCCTAAAGTGGGACGTCTCTTTCCTCTTCAGTTTTCCATTTCTAGTTTTGATTCCTTTGCTTGTACTGTTGTTACTAATAATAGTGATGTTTGGCATTAAAAATTGGGGCATCCCAATTCTTCTGTTTTGAATCATCTTATGAAAAAGGTCATTTGGGGAATAAAAATTTTGTTTCTATTGTGTCTTCTGATTGTAGCTCTTGTAAACTTGGTAAAAGCAAATCTTTACCTTTTCCTTTACATGGCAGTCGCGCTTCTACATATTTTGAGATAATTCATACTGATGTCTGGGGAGTGAGTCCCGTTCTTTCACATGCTCAATACAAGTATTTTGTGACCTTCATTGATGACTATAGCCGGTTCACTTGGATATATTTTCTTCAACCAAAAGCTTATGTGTTTTCCACTTTTTAAGCTTTTTGTTGTGTTTGTTGAGACTCAATTTTCTGTTTGTATTAAAACACTATGTTCCAACTCGGGGGGGGGGGGGGGTGGGGGTGGGGGATATATGTCTCATGATTTTCAAGATTTTCTCAAAACTAAGGGTATTCTCTCCCAACACTTGTGTCCTTACACCCCTCAGCAGAATGGGGTCGCTGAGCGTAAGAATCGTCATCTTTTGGATATTGTTCGTACTTTGTTGATTGAATATTTTGTGCCTCCCTATTTTTGGGTAGAAGCCTTATCTACAACTGTGTATTTGATTAATCGTTTACCCTCTCCAAATTTACAATTTGACTCACCATATTCTCGTCTGTTTGATGTTGTTCCTGAATATAATTCTCTTCATATATTTGGCTGTGTTTGTTTTGTTCACTTGCCATCCACTGAACGTCACAAGCTTTCTGCTTAGGCTGCTCGGCATGCTTTTCTTGGGTATAGTAATGTTCACAAAGAGTTTGTGTTATGATGCAGATGCTCACAAACTTCGTGTCTCTCGAAATGTGGTTTTATTTCTTCCAGTCTTGCGTTTCACATGATTCTACTTCTGCTCAGTTGCCTATTTTTTATGATGTGTCTTATACTCTTGAACGTTTTAAGCCAAGGCTTGTGTATCAAAGACGTCGTCTTCAGTCTCCGTTGCCCCTTCCTACCACAGAATTGACATCTGATCCCATCCCAACTGAACCTCGACGATCATCTCGAGTTTCACGTCCCCCGGACAAGTATGGATTCGTACATACTGCCCATCAGGCTACTCTTGATACTACTTATGTGCCCAAGTCTTATTCTCAGGTTGCTGCTCAAGCTTGTTGGAGGCAAGCTATGCAAGATTAACTTCAGGCTCTTCAGGATAACCACACTTGGGACATCGTCCCATGTCCTGATGGTGTAAAACTCATTGGCTGCAAATGGGTGTACACTATTAAACTCTAGTCTGATGGTACTATTGAAAGATATAAGGCCCGTTTAGTGGCTCTTGGAAATTGTCAAGAGTATGGCCTTGATTATGAAGAGACCTTTGCACTTGTCACCAAGATGACTACTGTACATGCTCTTCTCACCATTGCTGCTTCCAAAGGCTGGTCTTTAGGCAGATGAATGTGAAAAATGCATTCTTACATGGGGATTTGAAGGAAGAAATCTATGTCTCCTCCTTCTGGTATGTTCAATTCATCCTCCACTGAGGTTTGTCGGTTGAAACGGTCTTTGTATGGCTTAACGCAAGCACCGCGTGCATGGTTTGAGAAGTTTCGCACCACTCTTCTTGATTTTCATTTTACTTAGAGTCGGTTTGATTGTTCTCTCTTTTATTCAGAGAACTGTCATTGAACTTCTTGTTCTTTTAGTATATGTCGATGATATAGTTATCACAGATTCTGATTCTCACTTGATTGAGCAACTACAGCAGCATGTCAAAACTACGTATTTTCTTGGTCTCGAGGTACATTCTTGTCCCAATGGTATGCTTTTGCATCAGCACAAGTATACCCAAGAGGTTCTCACCTTGGCTGGGCTTCAATCTGGAAACTCAGTACTTACACCTCTAGAAGTCAATTTACAGCTTTGTCGGGATGAGGGCGACCTATTATCTTATCCATCTCTGTATCGACAATTAGTAGGGAGTTTAAATTACTTGACTATTACCCGACCTGATATTTCCTTTGCTATCCAGCAAGTCAGTCAATTTATGTAGGCTCCTCGTCAATCTCATCTAGCAGCAGTACGACGGATCATTCGTTATCTCAAAGGTACATTTGGTAGAGGGTTATTCTTTCCTACTGAGAATTCCTTACAATTAACGGGTTACAGTGATGCTGATTGGGCTGGTTGTGTGGATACTCGTCGTTCAGTTATTGGTTGGTGTATGTTTCTTGGTAATGCTCTCATTTCTTGGAAAAGTAAAAAGCAGGATCGAGTAACCAAATCTTCTACCGAATTTGAGTATCGTGCTATGTCATCAGCATGTTCCGAGATTGTGTGGCTTCAAGGTTTAATGAGTGAACTTGGTGTTCCGCAACTTACTCCTACTCCTCTTCATGCGGATAACACCAATGCTATTCAAATTGCTGCCAATCCTATGTTCCATGAGCGCACCAAGCACATTGAAGTAGATTGTCATTCCATTCGTGAGGCATTTGATCATATCATGTGATTACACTTCCTCACATTTCCACCAAACACCAAACTGCTGACGTCTTTACCAAGGCCAAGTCTCGCCACCGTCATCAATTCATGATTGACAAATTGATGCTTCTTGATTGACCCGCATCAATTTGTGGGGGGATGTCAATGATATCTATATATGGCAGTAAATATATATGGCTGTAAATAGTAGTAGTTGTATATATGTGTATAGGCGCCAACTTAAGTTTTATTTCCTTTCTTGTATTGCTTTATTCTTTCCTATTTTACAGATGATTAGTAGGCTGTAATTAGGGCTTGGCAGTTTATATAATATACGGAAACTCTCATTTGAGAGGTATTCAAGCAAACTTGACAAGAAAAACATGCAGACATGGATTAAAATGAGAAATCAGCACTATCCATGGACAAGTTCAAGAAATTCAAATTCAGGGACTAATGAAAATGTTTGCAAAATTGTTAGACAAATTATAAATAGAAGCACATTCATTTATTATTACACAAGGAAGATACTGAAGAATACTGGACAGAATAATGAATATCATGGAAAGTAAGAGCAGGCATGGTGATTCTAAAAGTTGGCTAAGAATACTTGATCATTAATGAATCATAAAAACTGAATGGGTATGAGTTGAAAATAAATTAAAAATTCGACTCACCTGCAAGCCACTGAGAATGCGCTCTAGTCTGACTGAAGCAACTGGTTGATGCGAAGATGAAAAAACCTCACCAGGGTAGAACAAAACTCCATCTCCAGGGGGAAGGCCACGCCTAAATCTAATCTGCTCAGGCATACATAATATTTAAGCAAACACTCTTAAACGCAAACAGAGCCTTTAAACTGTGCCATTCAACTTCATTAAGTGATTAAAGGACCACACAACAAAGCTACCTCAGCACTGGGAACTGATGCCTTCTCATAGCAGTTGGCACCCCAATATAAGAATCCTGTACCACCTTCTTTCCATACACGCCAGAAAACAGCACGGTGTTGTGTACCTCGCATCCCAAGGTGCCAATTGGGATGGGGATCGGATGGTCCCAGGCAAACATATGTCCACCACTCCTACACGCACAAAATAAAAAAGTTTAACTCAATTCAGCAAGTAAATAACATAATGTAATAGAATCAAGCACTGTGTCGAAACATACATCTTCCATTGGAAATCAAAAGGTAATCAAATGAGATTAATCATTTGTTTCAGGACTAAATCTTCTTTTAAAAAAAGGAAAATCTCTTAAATGCTACTGATATTGGAAAGCCCACAGTTAAACTTCGCACCCAGTAAGGTATATCGTTCATTATGACATGCACTTTAGACGACAAACTCCAGCCCCAACAGCCACCATTGGCACCATGGCAATCTCGTCTAAAGCTTACGACAGTACTGGTCCAGCCAATATATAGAGATTGGCTCCACAGTGATGTTCACATTCAAATTAGAGAGAATGCATTGTAAGTTATCAACAAGAAATAAAATGTAGATTTCATGTAAAGGATCAGTGATAGATCTCATCAATCATGCCTAAGGCTGATAGATGATTGTACTCTAAGGTTCACATTTGCTCTATGCAAGATCAGTGATAGTAAGACTTTCTCCGTCAGCAGGTTTTGTAACTTCACAAACTCAACTGGTACCCTTTAACTTAATTTCACTGTTTATCTACTTATCAAAATATTTCAATACATATCCAAAAACTCCAAATCATATTTCTCCTATGTAATGTAGGAAGACAAGTGAACCCCACCCCCTACCTTGGATGCTTGTGCACCAGACCTCTTACCCCAAGTTAACAGAGCAACAGATTGTGGCTAAGACCTCGAAGCTTTAACTGTACACCTGACCTCAACTGGTAAATCTTAGAATCAACTGCTAGCCATTGGTAATTCAACCCCAATCATCTTAGATTCAACTGCTAGCTTTAACAGTACCCGGATCAGTTATTCAACCCCACAAGGACTTTACCATGTAAGCAGTGGCACTTGCTAGTCTACACATTCCATCTTATATGCTGCGAAAAAAGAGGCACACCCAAGCCTGAACAGACAGCAGTGACCAATTACCAAAGGGTTAGGCAGCTACTTAGGCTTAGGCATCCTTACAAACTATAGCGCCCCCCCCCCCCCCCCCCCAAAACACAAAACACACATTTATTAGACATTTGTATTAGAAAACAAGGGACAGAAATATTTGTTGTCATGCCTGACAAACCACACTCATAGTTACTCTAATAAATAGTGTTATGATACACTACAACCACAAGAAAATAGAAAGCATTAGAAAAATAAAACTTGAAAAAAAAAAAATCTAAATGGTAGTTTGCTCCTATCGCATCAAACAACAGAATCAGTGTGTGCACAGTAAGGCAAGCATGAAAGAAGCAGTAACAACTTCCTTCTCCTATCCATTCTCGTCAGTCCATAAATGCAACTGAATCTTTGGACATCCACTAACAGGAAAGATGCTTGCCTCAACCCTTAAGCACAGAAAAGTATATAAAAAGGCAAAGCTGCAAAGATAAACTGTTGAAAGCAATAAATTAGCAATAAGAAAATAAAGGGGAAGAAAGATAGATAATTTGAAAAACGAAAGCAGATATCAATTTGAGCCTTCATCAAATAGCCAGGCAGAGCTCAAAGAATAAAACAACAAATATATAAAAAGCTCCACAGAAGACACAGGTTTGATACACAATCCACAAATGTCCTGCCTAGGAGATAATTTAAGACACATGGACCAGATATTTCTGGAATATGTTTTATTGAATGAAAATATTTAGGAAACATGCTATGCATAACAAGTTAGATTCCACATTTGTTCACAAGAGAAGTAGAGTATGAGCCAAGGTCAATAACTCTGATTGATTATTAATTACCTCACCATTCTCTGGTTGTATTTCAGCAATAATATCCTTGGCCAAATCTTCTCGGTTGCCAAGCACCCACTCACTGCAATAAATGAAGTCCTAATCTTTTCAGGCACTGGAAAACATTTGACTAACAGTCAGCTGCAGCACATTGATTTCCACAAGAAGAGCTCACATACTCTCGTGCGACTAAGGCTCCACCAATAAAAATGTAAGTCATCAACAAAATGAAGTTCAATGTTGCAGTCCTGAACACATACATAGCACAGCCAGGTAGGTATTCAACTCCTAATCTTCTACCACACAAAATCAGACCTAAGATCTAGTTTGGACTGATGAGTGCTGAGGAAAGATTGGTTACAGACTTTAAGAAAGATCTTTGATAAGAGTGCCTATCATGATAGGCATCGTCAGGTTGGACACAATGGCCTTAAACAAGTCATCAAGATGGCCAAAGCCCAAAGTCAACCAGATTGGCACCTCTAATTTAAAAGTCATGGCCATTTCTCAGGGTAGACAATTGAAGCCAGTTGGAATGTAACATCACTCTTGTGCTCATGTTGAACCATTCGCTTAACAATTTTGTGACAGAAGAAACGGATTGGCCCAAACTAACCTTTGAGCAATTTACCCATGTAATTATGTCTCAAGTAAAACCATTAAAAAAGAAAAAAAAAAAAGCACAATAAACAAAATAGATACGGAGTATTACAATAGTTTTATATTATAAAAATGATAAAACATCTTAGGTGGCATTCATAAAGCCCAATCGATAAAGATACCTTGTGCAATAAATTTGAGTATGTGGGCGCAAAAAACTTGGAACTTTTACAAAAGCCTCAAAAGCAGATGGTGCAAGAGGTGCATCACTTGGTCCTGCAGAAAATATAGAATGAAGGCAACAATGTAGTAAATGTAAAGCAAGGTTTTACATTAATTAAGAGCAAGCGCAGAAGTGCACACACCCCCACACCAACATGGAGAGAGCATAAAGAAACTCTATGATTGCTAAAACAAACCAACCCAGTTCTATGCTTTGAAAATAGGAGGTAAGATTCAGATGGCATAAATTGTTAAGCCTCCTTCGAGAGGTCAGTCATTTTCTGGCTTAAAAATCTTCATTTTCTGTTGACTAGCCATTTCTGCCCCCATTAAACACCGAAAAGCAGAAAAACATTTTCATAAATCTAAGCTTCCATAGAACAAACATAGCCTAAGCACTAATCCTTGAACTGGGATGATTTTTAAAATATACTGCACAACTGGAATGATTGATTTGCTACTGGTTTTTCAAAGAATTTTTTGCAAAAATCATGCACCCATATGCATCATTTAAAAATAGTCAAAGCGATATTGCAAACTAATAAATTTAGAATTCAGTGATAATCCCATCCTCAACTATGTTCTCCAGTAAACCTATGCTATTATATTGCATTCAGGGGAACAAGGTCATAGATTCTATCTTTTAACACCCAAAAAAATCTAATTCAACATCTATAGAAAAGCAAGCTCTCTACATTATATACGGTAGAAGAATCATACCACAGTAGTATGTAGTTAAGACACGTGCATCAGGTGCAAAACTGTGAATCTCACTGGCCATGGTGCGAATGGAATTATATTGTTCCAAGTTTAGAGGCTGAAAGATATTAGTGCATCCACATCAGCAACAGAAAATTATAATGCAAAGTATTACAGTAAGAACTATTACAACTATTGATATTAAGAAAAAAGATTGATCAAAGCAAATAGAAAGGAAAACCCCAAGGGGTTGGCCCAAGTGGTGAAGATCTTGGTCTTGGGGTATCACTCCCGTCAAGGTCCAAGGTTCAACACCTCATAGGTGCAAACAATCATTTGGGGCCACACCCCCTGGTGAAAAGCTAACGATTTAACTTTTGAGGGTGCGGTGCACGGGACCGGGGTTTACTCTACAGGGATGGGTCTGAAGGGCCTTGCCTGGAGAGGTTCCTCGACATCAAACAAAAAAAAAAAAAAAAAAAAAAGGAAAGGAAAAAATATGATGTTTTATTTTCAACCTGCAGAAGTGGAAATATAGTGGAATATTTATACCCTTTTTCAGTCTTTTTTTTAGTTAAGCATCTGCACCTAGACAAATAACCAGCTACTGGCATCATTTATTATTTTAACGCATTAGTTATCATTAACAAGAGGCAAAAAAGGTCTATTTTCCTGTCATTTTGCAGCACTGGTCATACCTCATCCCACAAATAAAAATAAGCTTTCTTCCAGTGAGTCTTTGTCCTCAATATCTCAATTTCCTTCTGCAAGTAATCCTTTGAAGCATCACTACTGCTGCACAATCAACAAGCGGATGGAGGCTCATCAATTTCCATTAAAAGTATACCAGACAGAAGTGAATGTGAACAACTAACAGTATACCCAGCGACTGCTCTATATGGTACAGCATATGCCACAAGTCGTGGGTCCGAAAAATATTCATCTGATTTTGGATGATTGGCTAGAATAGAAAAAAATTCCAAAAGTCAGCAAATGTATATTCTGAAACAACGTGTTGTACAAGAACTAATTAATGAATAACTAATGACATTTTTTCCCTTGGTTCAGTAAATTACCTGGCCAAGGGCAGGTGTATGTCAAAACACGCATACTATCTCCCCATCTGCAGAAATATGGGCTAATTCTATATTGAAGAAGCCACTTGAAATGCTGATCCAATGCTTCATACCACTCATCAGTCCCATGTTCAACACCAAAACGATCCTCGATCACAGTATCAGATATCTACACTGTAGTTAAAGAAGCAAACTAGCGAACACTCGAATTCAATACTTCTTCATGATAAACAGGTCAGCTTGTGACCCAATGCCCCCAAATAATAATTTAAGTCTTGACCATTGGCCAAAGATAGGACAAATCATGGTATTAGAAATGCTCTTAATCAGTGGTGGCAGGCTTGCACAATTTAGTCTCTCCATATTCAATTTGCATGAGTATGGAATTTTAGGCCATGCCTGTTTATACACTACACCCATTGACAAATTTGCAATGTACTTGACAGCTTAAGTATACGAACACCATCCTCGCAAAATATAGTTGCATGATTTACTTGTATTGGCTTAAGTTTAATAGTCTATAACTTGTCTATACGATTTACTTTGAGCTCCATGATTTACAGAACTTGTAGGAGATAAATACAAGTTGTATTAAGCAAACTTACAGTGTATATTTCTTTTTATTGGTAAATAGTCATGTACAAGGGGCACATACAAGAGCAACCCCTATACTTGTTAGAAACACATTAAGTTTAACTTTCCAAAATGTAAAATGAACCTGATGGAGGATACACCAAAAACAGCAGGAAGAGAAGGAGCTGCAGGAATAATGAAGTCCCAAACCGTCAAATGTAATTTCACACGTACTGAAAGGTTTGAAATAGCATCTTCATCCATCATATCAACTTGGCCATTATCTGAAAAGAATTCAGAAAACGAGGGAGACAGAAGAACTCTTCTTATAGATGTACGGGCGGATTTCATTCTTTCTACCTAAAACACAAATGCTCACATGAACAGCATATAATATCAACAGGATCAACAAAAATACTCAAATTATATTATAAAGCAGACGCAGATGCAGAAATAGACCATTTCTTCCAATGGTTTTTCCTCAATGGGCTCCACAATGTCAAGACAGCTCCTAAGTTCTGTGTAAAGTTTATGCTTCTCAGCTTTGCCCAAGCATTGTGCTAGAGATCTGTGAAGGTCAGAATCAATAACCATATTTTGAAGTATATAACAGTAGGAATCCTAATCAGCCATACTGAATAACCACAAAGATTCATTACATAATTAAAAATGATTAAGATAATAGGAAAATAGACTCACCCAGCATCGGTTTTTATAGCAGTAATGATGACATCCCCCTCATATTGACCAGGGGCCTGTGTGCTCGGAACATTAATGGAAAGCCAAACTGTGGTGGTCTCTCTGCAGTTTGGGGAAAAAGCAAGCCATCATAGTCTTAAGCAATCAGAAGTCATCCAACATTTAATCAAAACCATAAAAGTAAAAAAATAAGGCACTATCAAATATGTAATGAGGTCAGTACCCTGGAAGTAGGCTTAACTGGCTAACTGGAAGATCGAGGGGCACAAGAGCATCTGGAATACCTAAAACGGCCACTACACGTCGCATTGTTAACTCCTGTCCAACAACCAAGCTGCCCGCATCCAATTTCAGTAAATCATGAACAGAAATTTTAAATCATACAGCTATACCCAGAGGAATATCTCTTCAAGAAACTAACCGATCACCACTCGTGGAGCATAAATCATTCAAATGAACTTGCACAAGCCCTGCAATACCAGATCCACCCCAAGAAACTTTTGGACGTAGAGCAATTTGAACACTTTCTCTTTCATTTCTGGCTGCAAGAAGATTTATCTTCGAGATAGACCAATTTTTAGAAGCCAGATCACCATGGTCACTCATACACATCAGAGTACGTTCTATACTTCTTCTATAACATCTAGATAGTTGATATGATTTTACAAAACCAAAATGCAAATAATACACACGTTTCTACATTATACCTCACTTATATCCTCTTAAAATTATTATAGGTAAACGGCAAACAAAGACAAAAGTGTAAAATGGAAAAGCTCTTTGTAAGAGGACAGCCGATAAAGTAAACATGTCAAACAGAGTGAGTGTTTGACTTAAACTTAAAAGAAACAAGGGAATTAAATTTTTTGACAAAAAAAAAAATAAATAAATAAAATCCATTCCTAAAAACGGTTCTTCCTACAATCACAGAAAGGAATACCTCTTCTCCCCCCTCCCCGTTCCTCTCAAATTAGCCAAAAGAAATTTTATTCTCTCTCTCTCTCTCTCATAAATATTTGCATTGGTTTTTTGTTTCCTGGGTGATGGTATAAGAACATTTTCATTTTTATATAAAACTGAGGGAGAAACCCCATTTTTCACCTTGAATTGGTCAAAATATGCGGAACTTTCTTACTTTTTGTGGAGGATTAGATCCAGTAACTAAATTTTTATGTAAAGACCTTGAACAAAAGGCCAACTAACTTGAATAATGACAATTTTATATAGAAAGACATTTTCTGGGCAATATTTAAATATTGTAGAGGAAAAAGGTTGTTGAGTATATATGTTTCACCTATAAAAAAAATAGCTAACCGCAATATAGAGTGTACTTCAAATGGCATAGACAAAATAGAAAAAGTAGCCGCCTTAGCTAAATTGCAGGTAAAATTTCAGTTAATCCCGTGTTAATGCCCTAATGCATCCATATGATCCCTATGCATGGAAAAGGAACATTAGCGTATGCACTACATCAGAGAGTATGCACAAGATGTTTAAGCCAGAGAATGAAACTGAAAGTCAGGAAATGAGAACATAGATGCAATCAAGAATCACTAGGGAAAAAACAACAAAATCATGCTTACAGGTTCCAAGTCTCTTGGCAATTCCTGTGGCCCAACGTTTGCAGTGCTTGGCATGCACCACACATGCACCAAATCGGCAGATGGAACCTCACTGGGGTCAATTGATCCCTTAATTGAAGTCGAAGTGTGTAAACCATCATGGCTCCATCCATAAGCAGTCCTCCTCCAGCAACACCTTCGACTGGTGGCGCCACAGTATTTTGAGAATTACCTGCCAGGTGCATCAAAATTCAATGGACCAACTAAGTGAAAGCAGATAAAAGTCTTCTATTAATTTTACCCTGCACATGCTAACATGGAACACCAAAAGGATTTGCCTCATATTTTGAACCAAGAGTTGGTTATCTTTTTTTTCTTGGGGATAAGTAAAATTTCATTTATCTTTTTTTTCTTGGGGATAAGTAAAATTTCATTCAAAGCATAAAGGGGCAAGCAAAGTACACCGAAAGTATACAATAGGAACACCCAACTTTAGAAACGATGAAAAAGAACACAACTCCATAAATTCTAGAAAGATATAGGAGTGCAAACTATTCTGCACTACCATCCATACATAAAGAGAGTTTAACATAAGAGCTCTTAATTCTATTGCCGTCTTCTCACAATCTTCAAAAATCAAGAGTATTGCATTCCCATGGTGGGAATACACCACATAAGACACAAGGGGACCATCTTTCAAGCCTCAACATTGCTTTGACCACTTATAGGACTACCCCAATAAGCCATCAAGTCCACCATCAGTTGGGGCATCACCCAAGCAATCAGGAATGTGCGAAATATCGATAACCATAATCCTTAGCCACCTTGTAGTGAATCAAAAGATAGAGGCTTTGTCCACCTTGCTTACACATGCAACACCATATCCAGCTTTTATAAAACACACTCAACCTCCTCCTTTAAAAAAGCCAGCTGTATTATCACTAATACAAGCATGTTCATAGCATTCCCCTCTACGCATTCCTTCATCTCCTCAGTGCATATCGCAGGGTTCTCTGCAATGGCCTTCTAGCTTGAATTTGAAATATTCCACTCTCATCATTTACACAATACTACCAGCCAGATCTTTCTGGTTTCCCAGGTTGCTCCTACTAGAGATAGTGATCGTTAGGCACCCTGTAATCACCTCCGTATACAATAGGCTTTTGGTCTTACATGTCCAATCTTAACAGCATCAACTGATATTGCTACTACACTACCTAGCTTTAAAAACCCACCTAAAGACATACGAGCATGCACTTTGTAGCTTCCATGGCCAATGAACCTTTGGAAAAAAATTTCCACCTTTAGGAGTTCCATCCAAAGAACTCCCATCCCTTCCTAGCTCTACCTTCTAGAATAATGAACATACCATTCCAACCTCCTCCGCCATACTCTTCAAGGGTTAGAAATCGACCAGAGTGACTGGAACATCACTACACAAGGAACATTGTTTCCCACCAGAGAAGATTTTGCAACACCCTTTGTCCGTCCACTAGAGACACAGCCTCCATATTATCAATCCTGAGCATGACTAGATTGACATCTATGCAAAGTGAACTCTCACAAAGGCTAATTTAGGTCCAAAGATTTGTTTACAACTGAACGTTCACATCTCATTTTAACAAAAGGAAAATGAGGTTTTGACTAACAAAGTGTATCGAGTGGGTGACCAATCATTTTTTTTAATTTTCAATTTTATTTTGTATGAATAAATACTGGTTTTTCAAACTAATATTTCATTGAAAATTTTAAAAAAGTGAAAAATTTGAAACAAAAAACGAAATTTGGTTACCATTTGGTCACAATTGCACCATCTTTAACAAAATACAATGCTCTTTACTTATTGAAAAAAGAATACAATGCTCTTAACAATATTCAAAAGTAACTACTACAACAAACACGAATGATAAATTGGAGAGTACAAAGTGCATAATCTAATGACCCAAGGAAAACTCAAGCCACTTATGGGCTTATATATAAAACGAGTAATCAATGTTAAAATTAGAGTCTATTGGAATCAAGGCAAGAACTTCTCCCTCTTATACAATGTGAGTAACCGATTCGCCGCCCTCATATACTTACTACGGGGTATTATAATTTCTCCTTTAAGTTCTTGACATCCTTGTAAGGCTATTCCATTATAGGCAACATTGCTTAAGTTTCACATATCTGGTTGAGGATCGGTTTTGATGCCATTTGTAATGAGTCAAAGAAAGCCCAAGCCATATTTGAGTCTATGCTCTAAAAGGACTGGTGAGTGTTACAATTGGAGTCCTTGGAATTATTACAGAGGGCAACAACTTCTACCGCCTAGGTAATGTGGGATCCCGTTAGCCTGACTCAAAAGCAATTCAAAATCCCAATAAAACGAAATTTAAGATTTAAGAATTTCTCAACTAAATCATACTTAATATCATTCGAACTCCGAGCAGTGTGATGGGTCCTGCAATCCATATAAGGCTGCCTTTCGAAAAACAAAAACTCAGAATCCCATCACAAGATACTAGTGAAATGTATGTAGATCGTAATAAGAATCCAATAAAGATAACGGAGCCAAATTTCTTGCAAATTTTCTTGCAAGAAAATTTAAGAATTTTCTTGCAAATTTCTCGGCGACAAAACGGAGCCAAATTATTAAGATAACGTTACAATAAAGAACAGACCGCCACTGACGCAACATTTTAGAAATTATCAATTGAATTAAAATGAGTAGAAGAAAAAGAAAAATCAAGTGATGAGGCTGACCAGTACCATCCATTTCTGTGGCCTGAGATTACAGAGATCTCCGATGATCAGCTTTTAAGTTCGGTTACCGGAAATTGTCGCCTGAGACAGATTTCTGTGGCCTAAGATAGCTTTTAAGCGCGATGATTTTTCTGCTTTTTGAGAGTTGCGTTAAACCCTGTTGCTGCTTGTTGCAGAACCGGAAGAGCTTTCAAGTACGCTAACCTTGTGCTCGTTTCGTGAAGGCAACCTGTTAACGAATTGTAATAAATCTACTTTTTTTTTTTTAGAAATAATATTTGGAGTCCTGTTTTTTTTTAAAAAAATATATATATAAAAAATTCTAATAATTTCATCTCATCTAATTATTATAATTTTTTTAAATTCTCATATTAAATAAAATAAACAATTCAAATTTTTCAAATCTCAAAACAAAAATAATATTAAAAAAATATATTCTAATAATATTTTATTTAATTTTTAACTTTTATCTCAACTTATCTCATCTCATCTAGAAAAACAAACGAAACAGATCCATAAATCCGTACATTCTCATAGATAAATTTAAAATTTATATAAAAGTTATTTTTTTAATTATAAACTACAATTTTTTTAAATAAAATACGCAAGATTTTCACATTATAAGATAATATATAACATTATTCTTTTTTTTTTTTTTAATGCAGCAAGATTCTTTCAAATTTTAGATATGGTCATGTGACACAATTTAATTAAGAAAATTATAGTTGTAAGCTCACATAAAAGACACATTTTTCATGATATTATTTAATTTATAAGATTAATTAATTTATTTATTTTTTAATTTATCAAACGCTTACAATCTCATGGTAACATATTAAAGGCATATATTTCTCTTATTTTTAGCATTTTATATCCTTATGCATCGCATGCGCATCACTAGGTCTGCAAATGATCAGAGCAACTCAAGTTCGGTTTGAACTTGGTTCATTTAATAAATATTTAATAAAAAAAATGTTCATACACATTAATATTGATTCAAATATTAAACGAATAAAACTTAACTCAACTCTGATTAGCTCGTTTAAGCTCAATTTGGCTCGTTTGGGCTCATTTTGAAACTCGTATTATGTGTTATATTTATTATGTACTACCTGTATTTTATATACTTAATTATATTATTAATTTATTTATATTTTAAGTTATTTAATATATTTATTATGTTCCCAATATTTAATATATTTATATACTTAATTATATCATCATATCATTAACCTTGTATACAATATAGTTTTCATTATACTAAATAAATGATAATACATATTTTTTTAAAATGAAATGATAATATATTGTAACTTATAACTATTACTTATTATTTTTAGTTGCATAGTATTATATTTTCATAGTGTATTATATGTACAATAACTTATACCATATGCTTGTAATACATTTATAAACATAATATCTAGCAATGTATGCTATAATATATTCATAAGAGAAAAGCTTCAAATCAGTTGGGGTGTTCTTTTCTATTTTATACCCTCTAATAAAATTGCAACACGTAGCAGATTCATGTGACTTACAGTGTGTGCGAGATAAACTCGTTAATTCCTCATTCCTTCTTCCCGAACTCTTCTGCTCTCCTCTCCTCTCCATTTTGCCTCTCTCTCTTCTCTCTTCCTTCTTCTTTCTTCTCCCCTGAAGCTCTCGATTATTTTTTGGAATTTATGATTTATGCTTGACCCATATCCACATTTTAAGCGCGAAGTTGTTTTTGCTAGCAGGAACGCCAGGCTTCCTCTTACCTTCAAGATATTATCCTATGCATTCCCTATGGGATTATTGCAGTTAAGTATAAAGATTTTTTTTGCTCTTCAAATTGGAAGTTTTCCCCCAATGAGATTGGTTCAGGGCACTTTTGTGGGTGTAAAATAAAGATAATCATCCATCGGGCTACTAGCTGCTCTCTATTTATAATTTATAATAATGGTATGTTATACAACTAGAAATCTTGCATTTATCTTATGCATTACTTTTTTAATTTATAACTATAAGTTAATTTATTTTATGAAAAATTATATCATAAGAATTTCTTATTCAAAACTATTTGGTTGAATAGTTAATTGGCTAGTATTTTTTGTAAGATTTAAGTTTTTTTTTATAATAATAAAAAGATAAGAATTAGTTTTTAAAAAACATCAAGTTCGAACTCAACTCGTTCGTTTATTTTTAGTTGAGCTCGAGCTGAGTTTGAACAACATTAATGATTAGCAAACCGAGTTCAAACAAGAATATTTAAGTTTGAAGGAATATATATGCTAAAGATAAATGATAGTTGCAGTCGTGAGTGCGCAAACATTGCGCAATTACTTTGATAAAACTAAATAAATACATGACCCACATAAAAAAATATTTTTTTAATAGTAGACATCACTCTTTTTCAAAACAATTACACGACGCTTATGCACTTCATAACTATATGTAACATTACTCATATACTAATCGAGCTCGAACACCATAGTTCGAATTTGGCTCGACTCAATATTTGGAGTCCTATGTGTCAACCATAACAATTAGATCAATGACTTCTGCCTCTCTTTTGTTATTTTGTTATTTCTATAAAAAAAAATTCTATTTGCACACGAGAGGGGTACCCCCCGCGTACTCGTGATTCCAAGTTAGCCTAAGTGAAACGGTGCGTCCGGCGTTATAATATCTCATGAAACGGTACACGCCTAAGTTCGTGAAACTACGAAGACGATTGAATCCCTCCTTCTAAAACTGCTGGTCATGAAACTCGAACCCCACCTCCTCCTTTGTTTTCCCTCACCCGATTGAATCCCTCAATTTCACCTCAGCAAGGTACACGGCCATGGAACCCCTCTCGGAACACAACAAGCTTCCCAAGCAAGTTACGAAGACGATTCACGCAGGGAGGTACAATGGGTGGTCATCTTCTTCGGCTGAAACAAGTTGCCCACCGAGGTGCAGGAAAACGAAACACGAAGGGAGGTTCAGGTTATTCTCATCTTCTTCTTCGCATGCCCTAAACCGAATCGGCCATTGGTAGTGTTTATCCAACCAACAATTTCAATGTTCCCAAATAAAACCGAATCGGTATATTCACATGAGGAGGTTTACTGGAAACAAAAACCCTAACCCTAAAGGGAGATTTGAAATTCTTTTAGATTTGAAATATCACTTGATTTATATTCGAAATTGCACCTGATTTCGAAATTCGTTTAGATTCGAAACCTTAACCCTAACCCTAATCGGTATATACTCTGTTTTTTTTTTTTTTTTTTTTTTTGTTCTTGATTGTTTCCTTTAATTTCTTCTTCTCCCTTAAGTTTGATTAGCAGTAGCAATGATTTCAAGTTTAATTGGCATGTGGAGACTTCAGTACTGATTGATAAGCATCTGTTTCTTCCTTTTTCAAATGTGGGTTTTATTGTTTTGTATAGGAATAGATGAGTGTTCCCTTGAAAAGTCCTACTATACTTGTGCTAACATCCACATAGCATCTAAATTTTCCTTTGGTCACATAGGATATCAAAAATGAGTATGGTTACGATATAATAACTTGTGTAATCATGTGATTGGCATTGAAAAATTCTTGGCAACCAAACAGAATTCAAATAATATACTACGTTTGGTTGCTGACAAAATTGTCGTTATAAGGACAAGAAAAATGGGACCAAATTGTGAATAGTAGGAGTTTTCAGATCTAACTATTTTTTAGGTCCCAAGGAAAGTCTAATATGGTCTTCAACTATGTTAATAGAATTCTATATTTTGCTTATTCGAGGAATATGCATTTCTTTAACAATATGGTAATTGAAAAAACAATGGTGCTCACTCGAACCATCTGGGTTTGTTTGGTTGGTCTAGTTGGGGTGATTTATGAAACAGATATCAATACAAGATTAGTAGTTGTAAATTAGTTTTTGTCATATATTATGCTGGTGTTTTGAATAGAAATTAGTGTTTTTAGTACTCTTAAGGAGTAGGAATCATGGGTAAGGATCATGAATGCTAATAGATGGGTGTTTTTGGACCATGTTGCCTTTTTTACTTTGTTTATTTACTAATCATGTGGTTACGATATATAATATGCATTGGGATGTAATGGCATTTTAATCTTTTCTGCTTGCTGTATTTATGGTAGCACGCAACTAAAATGGTGATTAATTATTCACTTGGTTGTTCTATTTTTCTGAAAACTGTATTGGATTAAATTTAAAAATATGTCATCATCCACCACGGACTCTTCATCTTTTGGTAAACGAAGTATGGGTCAACCATTATGCTTTTGTGAAGTTGAGGCCCAAGTGAGATACTCATATACTACAAAAAATCCAGGACGAGCCTTCTTAGGGTGTCCTAAGTACAACACAAAGGTAAGTACATTCATATTTAATAAAATTTTTAATATTATGTATATCTAACATGTTTCCAAAATATGTTTAAATTGATTAGGGATTACCATATTGTAAGTATTTCAAGTGGGTAGAGGGGGATGAATACAAGAAGTTCGATGTTCGAGAAATTCACAATGAACTGTTAAGAACCAAGAAAGAGCTGATACTCGACGATATCGAAAAGAGCAAGATTGATCTCTGTAAAAGAGCAGATGAGATCGAGATGAGAGAGATGGCACTAGCCCATAGAAATGAGGAGGTTGTGAACAAGGAGATGGCGCTTGTTGTACGCGAAGCTGAATTAAGACGTTCACGCACACTACTCCAGGTGTATTGGGCATTTGTATTTGTTGTAGCATGTTACTTGTCTTGTCGATAAGTGACTTAGGATTAGTGTTAAAAGTTAGTTGCTATGTGAATCTAAATTGTTTATATGTTGGTGATGTTAGAACTTTGTTTGATTGTG
Organism: Juglans microcarpa x Juglans regia; assembly: GCF_004785595.1. Taxonomy (NCBI): domain Eukaryota; kingdom Viridiplantae; phylum Streptophyta; class Magnoliopsida; order Fagales; family Juglandaceae; genus Juglans; species Juglans microcarpa x Juglans regia. Next base: position 7,889,162 of record NC_054609.1, read on the forward strand.
TAGATTAAGATACTCATAATATTTTCAAAGTATAAGTCAGAACTTTAATTTTTTTTTTTTTTTTTTTTTTATGTTAATGACTTGTGGAAGAAATGGATGAAGCTACCGTGTTTGACTTGTGTAGGCCCATTATTATTTTTATTTTTTATTTTTATGTTAATGACTTGTGTAGGCACATTCGAGTGAATCTATTTTTGTTTGAAACCAATTTTTTTCTGCACATGGGTGAAATGGATCTGTCTGAAACTCCAATTTTCCAAGTCCATTTTCTGTCGGGAGATTTCAGAAACTAAAAGCATGATGGTTCACATTTGAGAAATACTTGTAGACGCAGGAAAGTCTAGATGACAGTAATAATCTAAATGTGTAATTAATATTATGGTTATTTTTAGATAAATTGAATGCATAAAACAAGCAATTTGTACCTGGTACGCGGTTTACACAGGCAGCAAGTTTTCAACTGACAATGCTTTCAGCCAACTTCTTACCTAGACAAAGATTGTGCATTTACCTACACTTTTACAACTGATATAAGTGTCTTAACAGTCTGTAGTCTGGAACATGCAAATACACAGAGTATAGTGATATATAAAAGCTTGGTTGCCAAAATAAACATTAGAGAACCTGTCAAGAAATGGATGCATCGAAAGTGATTACAAACGGAAAGTGACATTTACAAACCTGTCCCATTTACAAAGTGACATTTACGGATGCCATTTACAAAAAAATAACTTACAAGTTGTAATTACATGGCTCATATCCATCCAGGTCCCAATTTACAAAAAGTGATTACAAAAAATCAACTTACATTTAGTGATTACATGGCTCCGCAGCCCCATATCCAATTTGATGTCAACAAAAATGTTTAAATACCCAACCACATAAACTATATATGCTAATATTATGTAAATTAGTTCTCTGGGCCTTCCAACCACGGTTGAACCAGTTGTGATCCATGGAGTCCAATTTGCACCGATTGTGATCCATCCAACCCAATCGGCATCGGTTGTGATCCATCCAAATCAAATTGCATCTGTAAGAATTAATATGCAAATATTAGTGTCATGTCAATGTTACTAATTGAATCTAAAAATTCAGACATATTACATTTTCTTGACTTCCAACCACTATTTCTCTGAGCTGGACTCCACCAATTACATTAACTGATCTGTCTTGAACATGCTGGTGATAAATAACAAAAATCAATACATAAATACAAGAACTCAAATATAAATAAAAATATATATATATATTTGCACATAACCAACATTGGACATATCTATCTCTGATGGGCCAAATAAATTCCTGCACATGTTCGGCACTGGTGTATCTCCTCCATCTCTCTAATAAACAAGTAGCATTGGCCATTTGTAAGTTTTTGCATTAATAAAATAACCCGCACAAGCATGTATAAACAAAATTGAATAAGGTGCACCTGTTTACGTTTCCGGTTTACTAGTGTTTTTTTTTTCTTTTCTTTAACTTTCCGCACGTCTTTCTCCATCCTAGATGCTCTCCTGAGAGATAGGGGTCTACCTTTCCCTCTAACAACTACTGGACTGAGTACTTGCTTTGAACTATCCACTGTGGTTGTCTCATTTGTCGTACAACCAACATTGGAACCAGTGAGGGTCATCGATGTGGGTTCTTCATTATCACTATATAAGTCAATCATAGCATATAACTTATGTGTGGCATCCTCAGTATGTTTTTTTTTAACCTGCTGCATAAGTAATCATTTTATAATAGATTTTCAATAGACTTGAATATCTGCTAGCATCTGCTCGCTGATCCCTGTGTCATAGCTGCTATGGATTAATGTGTATCTCCTTTTGATGTCCTTCCTCCATAGGTCTAAAATGTACTTCTCTGGTAGGGATTTTATCCCGTTACATTTAAATACAGTCAAAATGTGCTTGCATAATATACCACTCATCTAAAATAAACTACAAGAGCACTTTGCATCTGCATCTTCCTGACTAAAGTCCACAAAATACTTAACCAACTTAGTAAACTCCTCCACACGAACTTCATCCTCTACCAGATAGGTCTTTACTGCACCATCCCTCTTAAGTAACTCTGGATCCAGATCGATAATGCTGGCAAGTTACAGCTGAACTTCCCTAAATTTAGCATTTGTGTACAACTCTTGAAATCTTTTTTCGATTGGAGATCTAGATATGCATGGAATGGTAACGCTAAATGAGTGGAAGTCCGCGCTATTTTCATTCTCAATTTTTTTTTCAATGCACTATCAAATTGGTTGACAAACTCTTTTAAGTTTGTCTTAGCATGAACATAACCGTCGAAAAAAATATTCATGCTTTCGCTGAGCTGCGTTGTACTCATTCCAGCCCAAAAACACTCTTTCAAGAAGACCGGCACCCAATGCTCACGCTCAGTGTATAAACTTCTTAGCCAGGCATTCTCATGCAAGTTGTAAGTGGTGATTAACTGATCCCAAGATTTCTCAAACTCTTCAACACTTTGGGTGTCATAAACATATTTCATCAATGCATTTTTCATCCCACTTTTGTAGGAAGCATAGGAAGAAAGCTTTTCAGGTACTTTTTTCAGTATATGCCACAAACAAAATCGATGTCGGCTTTCTAGAAAGACAACAGCAATTGCATTTTTCATTGCTCTGTCTTGATCGGTGATAATAGCTTTCGGAGCTATACCACCCATACACTTCAACCAGGTCTGGAATAACCACACAAACGTCTCTGTATCCTCACTGGAAATCAATCCTGCTCCCAACAGAATTGATTGCCCATGGTGGTTTACACCAACAAATGGTGCAAATGGCATCCCATATCTATTCGTCAAGTATGTAGTGTCAAATGTGACTACATCACCAAAGTATTGGTAGGCTTCCCTACTACGGGGGTCTGCCCAAAAGACATTTTTTAACCTCCATTCATCATCCAAATCCATCAGCGTAAAAAAACCAGGATTTTTACACTGCATCCTACAAAAATACTCTTGAAGTGCTTCAGCACCACCTTTCCCAAGTCGTAGATGTCTTGCCTTGTCGATATAATTTCGACAATCTTTTTCCAAAAATGGAAGGTTCTCAAAGCCACCAGCGCCAACGACGAGAGATCCGAAACTCTTATTCATTCGGATGCCAGCTTCATCGTTGATATCTAAGACTTTTTTGACTGAGTCACTCACTTCTCTATTACATTGAAAGAAGCGAGATTTCTTTGGACTGAGACCATGGTTATGGATATTATGAATTGTTTTCAGTTGGAACTTTCCATCAACTTTTAAGGTATTAATCTTTGCCTTACATTCTGTTTTTCCTATCGGACGTGGTCTGGCGACATTCAACATCCTATTTCGGGCCTTCCCACCACGGACACAACCAAGGGTGACATATCGAACAGTCTCATCATTCCCCTTCTCAGTCCTTCTTGTCATCACCCCAAACCGACATTTCTTAGCATACTGCTTATAATAATTCATTAATTTTTCAAAAGAATTAAACTCCATCCCCAACTTGGGCTCCTCAATCGTATCACCATCAACTACATCCTCTAACTGAGATGTCCCGGCAATGCCATCCTCAGTTTCCCGTGAATCTGGTGTATCTTCCTTACTTTCTTCTACTCTAGAAGAGGTACATGGAATATCACTGTGCTTACAATCAGGTGGTTCCTCTATGTTTTCAACCCTTTTGCTCGTAGCGGAGCTTGTAGTCATGAGAGGAGTCGGGTAACCAGCATTCTGCTTTTGAGTCAATTACATTAAACTTAAAATAAAAAACAGGCCAACTTATAAAAACAAAAATACAAGAACACAATAGTAACCATGCATGTAATTTTCAAAGTTTGGACAAGTTGATGGTATGTCCTAACATGTTATTATACAAGTTATTCATGTATTTTGGAAATAAATATCAACTCAACATAGTCTTACAAATATAAATATAACATACCATGATTGGGAGATTTGAGCTACATGGTATTAGCAGAGATGGGTGTTCTTTCCCTTTTTCCATGCTGTATCGGGATGAACTGCATGATTCCACAAGAAGAATTAAAACTGGCCATACAAGTAGTCCATCCAAAATGAAAAACTCTAAAATAAACAGAACTTTCCTATGCTTCCATTAAGCAACAAAATCATTTCTTGAATACCATGATTCCAAGACATTAAAAATATCTCTAGTACTCGAAAATGTTTTGTTGCTTTTGGAACATGGTGGGTAAAAATATCTCCCTCTGCTTTCTTTCCAAAATATGCTCAATATGTTATTTAATTGTTGTACGAGGGAAACAAGTTTGCTTTTGGTTTGCTGTTCTCTAGTAAATGTCAATTTGATGTCCGTTTAATAAAGAAAAATCATATTTATCTTGGAGAAATTTTATAATTTGTCATTAAGCAGAAATAATTTTGAAGGTCTTGTGTTTGCTCTGCTGGAGTGAATCGTGTAAGACACTTGGTTTTCATGTTGACTGGATGGTCATTCTATTTTCTTTCGTAAATGCATATGACAATTAATTTCATTACTTGTTTCTATTTCCAAACTAATATTGCAAATGTTATCAGCACCATTCAACAGGGTCGTTGAAGAACTGAATATTTAATGAATCAACATTTAACGCAAATGTTATCAGCACCTGCTGCTTTTGTTTGCTTTCTTCCTCTCCAAATCAACATGAAATATTTATATGCATCCTTTTACTTAGCTCAAAAGCACTAGCTTGTACGGGCAAAACATCACAAATAAAACAAAATAAAATGTGGCTCTCGCTTTTACTTTACGGTCCAGGTGCAAAAATTGTTTGTCCCCTCTCACTTTAATGTGAACTTTTGGATTTTTGCTTGCATTTCAGTGGGAAAAAAAAACTGCAGTGAGAACAAAACCCACGGCCAAAAGGGGGAAAAAAATTACAACTTCAATGTAAAGAACTGCAATGGGAACAAAACCCATCCATTTTGTTTCTATAAACAGTAATCCAGGTTGAGAAACCTCGGTCAAGAATCAGATAATGGAAAATACAATCTAACCTTGGTTGTTCTATTGTTCAAAGAATCAAAGATATAGAAAAATAGAAGCATAAAACAGAGGAAAATAGAATCAAACCTTAGTCTACCCACAACGGCACGATCTCAAACACAGAAATCGACCTTCGAAATCGATTCGGCTTCGACGGCACGATGGGGGTTCGAAGGCACAGCGACGCAGCTTCTGCTGGGATGGGTTCGAAGCCACGATGGGGCTTCGTTCGACTGGACGACGGCAAGTAGTGGCAAGTAGACCTTCGAAATCGATTTTGAGTATATTTTGCTTTGCTTTTGATCTGGTTTTGGCGCTCGTGAGGGCATTTTCATCCGTCTAAAATCGATTTTTATTTTTTGTTTTTTTTTTAATAATACCGGTTGACGTGGCACCGGTTACGCAAAAGGTATGCCATGGCGTGTACATGTAGAAGAACAAAAAAAGAAGACTCATTCGTTGGGATTAGAACCCACAACCTCACTCACCCCTTTGTTACCTCACTCTCTCCTTTGTTACTATAAATGGAGGACATATTCGTAGAATTACAAGTCAATCGGCCTCATTTGTTTTTAAAGATGAGTTGAAATTAAAGTTAAAAAGTAAAATAAAATATTATTAGAATATGATTTTTAATATTATTTTTGTTTTAAAATTTAAAAAATTTGAATTGTTTATTTTATTTTGTATGGAAATTTAAGAAAGTTATAATGATAAGATGAGAGATTTTCAAAGTTTTCAAAATTTTGAATTTTAGTCTTGAAAGCAAACCATATTTAAAGAAATCTACTTTCTACAATATCACTTATTGATTAATAAATATTCGAAGAAAAATAATTAGTTCGCAAAAGAGATTCACAAAAATCTACTTCACGAAGTAATGTGGCATAATGTGATATTTTAGACTACAAAGCTTTCTTTATTGGAAAACTACATTATCTCTTTATGGACTTAGCGACTTTCATAACTGAAATTGACAACAAAACATAAATTTTGTATTTAAAATTTTACAACGTCAAATTGCTTATATATTTTTGCTTTGACTTATCAAACACAACCTTGGATCTTTTACTATTTTCCATTGAGAGATGAGAAATGATCTTTTATTTGTTATATTTTTCTCTAAGTGGAACATTGTCTGTTTCACCTTAAATGTAAGAAGTTACATAAGAAAGTAAAAAAAGGCAATAAATTTCAACAAGCATTTATAAACTTTAATTCTGAAAGAATTAACAAAGAAAATAGAATCTAACTTCCCCTTCTTATCCATCCTGTTGCATCCACACACACATATAATATATATGATATATATATATATATATTATAAAAAAAAATCACATATACTCAACTGCATCGTCTAGCAAGTACGTGAGCAGCATGATTTGCATCTCTACTCACATGCAGAATGTCGGCCTTGGGGAAGAATTTAAACAAATGTTGAATTTATGAGATTATTACTTTGTAAGGAGACATATATCAAGAAGACATTTGTAATTGTTCAACTATGACTAGGGAATCACTTTTAATAACCAGGTGAAGTATCCCAAGATGGTTGATAAATTGCAAACCCCTTAGCAAAGCTAGAGCTCCAATATCTTCTACACTCTAATCTCAATCTCAACTCCATTCTAGACTTTTTTTTATGCAAAAACAGCCTCATCGACATTAAGTTCGAGACTTTCTTGTAAAGGTTTTTGCCACCTTAAACATTTATGCTTTTGCACAACATTTTTCTATTTTTTAGCTACCTATAACTCAACCAAATTTAGCATTGTTGGTAGCCACTTGTCTTTCCAGATCCTAATTTGCTTTCCATTACCAACCATCTAGTTGCACCCTGCCTTTAATATACATTGTATCATATGTATTCCCTCTCTAAACATAAGAAGATTTCCATCCTAGATTAGCTTCCAATAAAGAAACATTTGGAATTTCACAAACTTTTCCACTTTAACCAATGCATCTTCCCACATTTACTAGTATGACCCTACCAAAACTCTCTTAACACATACTTGAAGGAAGCTTAAAGTAATTCATAGCATATGCTGGAATAGACTAAGCAATAGATTTAAGCATAACTACTTTATTAAGTTGAGACAATTTTTTCTTCTATCCTTGAAGTTTCTGCCGCACTCTATCTTTAATGCCATTAAAAGCCTCCTGTTTTGCTTTCCAAACAAGGAGAAGATAGCCCAAGATACTTATCATGTTTGGATATTCTCTCCACACCCCAAACTAATTGAATTGGTATTTGAACTTCATGACCCGCATTTTTACTTAAGAATAAGCATGTTTTATCACAATTGACTAGTTGTCAGAGCCTGCATCATAGAATTTGAGAATATCCTGAATTTGCTAGTTTTCTACGATATTTGCTCGATAAAATAAGATGTAATCATCTGCAAAGAGAAGATGATTTATCTTGGGACTTCTTTGGCATATCCTTATACCAAATAGCTACTCTTTTGCTTTAGCATTTTTCAACAAACTTGTCAAACCTTCAACACACAACAAGAATAAATAGGGAGAAAGAGCCCATTTATGCAATCCTCTAGAAGGGAGACCATGAAGTCTTCTATTAATCAATACTAAGATATGTAATAATATTGCACACGTTCATTTTAAGTGAAAATCTTGCACGAAAAATAATTTCTTGACCACTCTCAATGAGTGGCAAGTCCATAATGAACAAAAACAGTTGATGAATAGATGTTGAGATGAGATTTAGATGGTGAAGTTTTTCTTTCCTATGTTTGGTTTTTCCAATTTCCAGTAATATGGGTGATCTTTCTCTCTCTCTCTTTTTCTCTTTGCACACTTTCATCATGGGTGGTCCTTTTTGGTGAATTACATCGAAATCACATTAGCATTTTTTAGGTTTATAATATTTCCGGTGTAGGATGGGTTACATAAAACACTTACTAATTGAGATCAAGGCTTTTGTGTTATCGTTGGAAGAGGAAGCTACTTTTGTATTACTGGAAGAAGTATGAAGGTCATGAAGGAGATGGTTTTCAGCCATGCCAATGCTTGTTAGTTTGTAATCACGGTGGAAGAGTGCTACCATTCAGGAGGTAGGAAGCAGTTTTTCAAGACTTTTCATAGTGGGTCTTTGTTTTTTGTTCCAATACTTATGGATGTTACTTGAAATCACTAAATTCGGTGGCAATGAGCGTTAAGGTAGAGGGTAGAAAAGCCTCTCCATGCATATGAAGTGCGCTCTATCTAGCCTCTCCAAGGTTCCAGTGGTGGGTCAGGTTGATGGAAAAGGAAAAGTGTTGGGAAGGCATGTTAGGACTAGAGGTGTCAACCCGTTTTGACCCTTTAGTGAATATTACGAGATAGGTTAACACGAAACAACTCGATCCGTTTCAACCCGTTTATGTAAATGGGTTGAACATATCCGAAATTAATCCGTTTGACCTAATTAAGTTTAGCATAATATTATATAAATGTTAAAATCACAATACCTATAAAAAAATATAAAACTAACTACAAGTCCAAAATTAAAATCCAAGCAATAAAATACTGAAAAATATCGAAATTAAAAATCCAACAATTTTACTTTTAACTTTCTTAATATGTCATAACGGGTCAAAACGGGTTGACCCATTATCAACCCATTAAGCAATCATGTCTTAATGAGTCAACCCGTTTTGACTCAAACCCGTTTAGACTAAACCCAAACCCATTATTATCATTATCATGTCGTATTTGTGTTGGGTTAACAGATTGTGTTACATATTGAAACCCCTAGTTACGACGTACACTAAGGCTGCAACGAGAGGTAGAGCAGAAAGTAGGGTGGCAGTGCATAGTGGTACAAGCCATCCTTTGAAGTCAGAAAATGAAGAAAAGGACAAAAAGTATCGAGTAACAAGAGAGTGGTCCTTTGTAGAGAAGGATGGTGGCAACTTTGTACTTGGGAAATATAGAGGTGGTCTGTCTGATATCTACACAGTGGAAAGTGAGGGGCAGAGTGTCCTGTTTGGGCTGAAGGAGGAGATTGTTGGTGTGAAGGAGGAGTTGCGTTGTCTGAAGAAGTCTGTCGAAGAGTTGTTAGGCAAAGTGGATTTAAAATCCTAGCCAAGGCCTAGGCTTGGGCCAAAGAAATTTTGGGTTGGGGTCAAGTCAATATACAAGGCATGACATAGACAAAGTTAAGATAGGCTTGAGCTGGATAGGCCCACCCCGTCCCAAAATGGGTGGCATCTGAAAAGAAATGGGCTTACACCCATTCAGGCCCAACGAACTACCCATTTTGAAATGGGTTCAACGTCCTCCTTTGGCCCTAGGCCATGCTATCACAGCAGCCAAGATGCTATCACTCCCTCTGTCGGCATCGTCTAGGGTAATTTCTACTAACCCATGTGTCGAAACCCTAGCACCACCACTGTACGAAAAACTTGGGAAAACGCAAGTGTCATTATCTGGTGGGCCGAACCTTTGTGGGTTGGCATTGTCTAGGCAACTTCCAGATACCGCAAAGGTAAGGGTGACATCACCATCCCCAGAAGCACAGCCTATGCAACAGAGTTTAGCATTGGGAGTTCAGAAGCATGGGGAGATCACTCAAAAAATTTTGCAGGAGTCCTCTGGGCAAGAGCTCGACCTCAATGCAGTGTAGAGGAATATTTCGATGCCAGAAAAAGATGTAGCCTCTGAGAAAAACCATCATGATCGAGGGACACACTCGATGTATGAGAATGGGGAGGTAGAAGGGAAGAAACATTGGTCGAATTTGGGTCTAACATGATTTCAACAATGAGTGAGGAGTTACAACAAAATGAGGAATTTAGATTTTAGCATGATTCAACATTCATCAGATTGGGCTAGAGGAAACTGATGATGATCCTATCCCTATTTGTACTATTCCTCACTGTCTATCTTTAGATTGGGTCATGCAAAAAGTGGAGGAAATTTAGAGATGTGTAAGGATCTCCTGTGAGGGCTTTGAAAATCAATTCAATGTACTTCTCACAACAATTGAGGCAGGACATTATCATCATGGTATGGAGTCAAAACGAAAACAGAGAGTTGAGGAGGCTATTTTGGTCTATTAATTATGAAGGAAAGGAGGGGAGTGCAAGCCCATGAAGGAACAAAGGGAAGGTTGTAGTGGTTAATAAATGAAGTTCAAAATTGTTATTTGAAATGTTACGTGGTTGAATAAGATAAACGAATCCAAATAAGAAATTTGTTAAGACAATGGAAGGTGGACATCTTGTGTTATTTATAGACAAAATTGAAGCTTATCACAAGAAGTATTATCCGAAGTATTTGGGGTTACCAATACATAAGGTGGTCATATTACTCTCCAATGGGGCATCGGGTAAAGTGTTAGTAATGTGAGATAAAAGAGTGGTAGAGAATCTTGACGAGTTTATAAGGGAATACTCGGTGGGGATATTCATTTAAAAATTCTGAAGACAGTTTTTTGTGGGCCTTTGCTGGGGTTTATGGTCTTAATTTGGATATCGGGAGGTTGTTTCTCTAGGAAGAGCTAACCGAATTGTGTACTTAGTGGGATGTCTCGTGGTGTATTGGAGGGGATTTCAATGTGACAAAGTTTCCCAGTGAGAGATCGGGGGAGGGGCCATAAAACCATGCAATGGTTAAATTCTCTGATTTCATATTTGAGTTGGAGCTCATGGACATCCCTCTTATGGGGGTACATATACATGGTCTAATAATCATGCCTAGCCTAGACTAGAGAGATTTCTTATATTCCTAATATGAGAGATGCATTGTCTAGATGTATGCCAAAAAAGACTACCACAGATATGTTCAAATCCCTTTCCTTTAATGTTGGATTGTTGAGGCATCTAAAGGGAAAGAAGGCCCTTTAAATTTAAGAATATGTGGCTAAAAGCTGATGGGTTTGTGGAATAGATTAGACAATGGTGGAGCTCATATTAGTTATAGGGCACTCTAAGTGTCATATTGGCGGTAAGTTGAAAGTTTTGAAGAAGGATTTGAAGACATGAAATGAACATATATTTGGTAATGTAGAATTACAAAAGAAGTTCTTATTACAAGAGTTACAAAGATTGGAGGGTGTAGAAATAGAGAATACTCGTAAAGACCAAGTCATTTTAGAATTAGAAAGGGTGACCTTAGTGGAAGAGATTTCTATGAGGCAAAAATCAAGGGCATTGTGGCTTAGGGAGGGGGACAAATGCACAAAAAATTTCTATCGGGTTGCAAACTCACATAGGAGGAATAATGCCATCAAGACCATGATCATAGATGGTGTTTCTTTAGACCAATCAGCGATAAATGGTTACATTGCAAGACATTTTGAAGATTTGCTTTCGGAACCCTTTGAATGGAGGCTTAGATTAGATAGTCTACCTTTTGAGGCCATTGATCAGATTAGTATGGTTTGGCTGGAGAGACCCTTTGAAGAGGAAGTGATATAACAAGTAGTCAGAAAAATGAATAAAGACAAAGCTCTAGGCCTTGATGGTTTTATTATGACATTTTTTCATACATGTAGGGAGGAGGTGAAAGGTGATATCATACAAGTCTTTCATGAATTTTTCACTTTTGAAAAATTTGAAAAGAGTTTAAATGCTATATTTATTGCACGTACCCCTAAAAAGGCTAGTGCAATAGAGGTGCATGATTTTAGCCTATTAGTCTTGTGGGTAGTATGTACAATATAATATCAAAAGCTCTTGCTAATATAATGAGCACGGTTTATGGGTAAAATTATCTCTAAGTCTCAAAATGCATTTGTTAGGAGTAGACAAATATTGGATTCGGTCCTTATCGCTAACGAATATTTGGACAGCAAGATCAAGTCAGGAGTCTCAAGTATTTTATGCAAATTAGACATGGATTAGGCCTATGATCACGTTAATTGGGAATTCATTTTTTATTTGTTGAGGAGATATAGTTTTGGGGAGAGATTGAAGGTGTGGATGAGGCATTGTGTATCAACGGTTGGCTTCTCGGTCTTAGTAAATGGTGATCCCGTGGGTTTCTTTAACAACTTGCGGGGGTTGTGACAAGGCGAACCACTATCACCTCTCTTATTTGTTATTGTATGGAGGCCTTAAGCAGAATGTTGGCGGCTTCAATGGAGGGTGGCTTGTTCTCAGGTTATTCAATGGGGGATACTAACCATAGTGCTACCATTATATTGTATTGCATCTTTTATTTGTAGATGATACGTTGTTATTTTGTTATGCAAATCCAGGTCATCTTCAATCTTTAAAGTCTATCTTGCTGTGTATTGAAGAGATCTCCAGGTTAAAAATAAATCTCTCTAAAATTGAGATGGTTGTTGTGGGTAATGTGCATAATGTTAAGGGGCTGGCTAATATATTGAGCTATGTGGCCTCTTCGCTGCCTATGAAGTACTTTGGCCTTCCGTTGGGAGCATCATTTAAAGCCAAGACTATTTGGGATGATGTGTTAGAGAAAATAGAGCGTAGGCTAGCTGGGTGGAAACAGTTGTATTTGTCTAAAAGAGGTCTAATTACACTAATAAAGAGTATCCTTTCAAACCTTCCCACATATTTCTTGTCATTATTTCCTCTATCAACTAATGTTGCCTCTCGGATTGAAAAGTTTCGAGGCGATTTTCTGTGGAGTGAATTTAGCGATGAGTTTAAGTTTCATTTATTTGAGTGGGATAAGGTGTACTCTCCCTTGAGGAGGGAGTGGTGGATTGGGGGTTCGCAATGTGAGGGCCTTCTTAAAAAATGGCTATGAAGATATAACTATAAGAGGGAAGCACTATGGAAGGTGGTGATTGATACTAAATATGGGAGTATAAGGGGGTTGATGCTATAATGAAGTTAGGGGGCATACAAAGTGGGGTTATGGAAGCATATTTAGAAATGTTGGTGGTTTTTCGCTAGCAACACTAGGTCGTGTATGGGGGATGTCAAGAATAAATTTTTGGCATAAGTTTGGGTTGGAGATATGGCTCTTAAGGATGTCTATCCCTTTATTTTCATAATTGCAAGGGAACAAGATGCTTTCGTGGCTGACTTGCGGGAAATTAATGGTTCGCAACAATGGAATGTTAGCTTCATTAGGGAAGCCCATGATTGGGAAGTAAGTGTCATAATGGAGTTCCTTAACTTATTATACACCATTAGTATTGTTGTTACAGCGTGAGATAAATTGGAGTGGCGGCCCTCCAACAAAGGGAAATTTTATGTACATTCTTTCTATGATACTCTTACTGCCCAAGGTAGGAATCATTTTCCTTGGAAGAACATTTGGCAGAGTAAAGCACCTCCTAAGACTACTTTTTTTGCTTGGACAACAGCTTTAGGGAAGATTTTAACCATTGATAATTTAAGAAAATGTGGGCTTATCATCATTGAGTGGTTCTATATGTGCAGAAATAATGGGAAAACAATGAATCATTTACTTCTACATTGTGAGTTTGTAAGGGCCATATGGAATTATTGTTTCAACAAAGTGGGATTGGGATGGTTATGTCACGGAGGGTGGTTAAACTACTAGCTAGTTGGAGAGGTATCATGGGGACACAGATTGCAGCTGTTTGGAAGATAGCTCTTATTTATATATTTTGGTATATCTGGAGTAAAAGAAATGATAGAAATATCGAGAATCGTGAGCTCTCCTTGGAAGAGTTTATGAGATTTTTATGGAAGACTTTATTTATGTGGGCCATGCTATAGACTTAAATGGTCTTAGTTTCCATAATTTCCTTGTAACCATTTCTAGTTCTTAAATAAGTGTAATCACATGTATACCTCTTGTATACTTGGGCTATGCCTATCTTTATATCAATAAAATATCTTCTTACTTATATAAAAAAAAAAAAAAAAAGATATGTAATAATAGCAATACACATCATGATCAAGGATATCCATTTTTCACTAAACCCCAACTTCTTCATAACATTCTCCAAAAAAGTCTATTGCACCCCATCATAGATTTTATTCATGCCTAACTTGATGGACATTAACCCCATATTGCCCTTTCTTTCATTGTTTAATAAATGAATCATCTCAGATACAATAGGCATATTATTAGTGATAAAGTCTTCTCAAAATAAAAGCACTTTGGCCATATGATATGATTGATGGAAAGATAGTTTGCAATCTACTGGCAAAAACCTTAAATACTAACTTATAAACCACATTACATAAGCTAATGGGTAGTCTGTAATTGTTTTTGATTGTTTACTTTTTGGTATTAACACAAAAGAAGTTTAATTGATATCTCTTGGTATATACCTAAAAATGCAAAACAAACAAGGCAACCATTGTAACACCGTCACCAACTATTGACCAATATTCTTGAAAGAAAAGTGAAGACATACCATCAAGATCAGGAGACTTTGTTGGATGCATTTGATCACCTCTGCTACTTCAAATGGACTGTATAACTCATCATCCATCTTTGTAGACACCATCCAATGTGCGGTTTATAATAGCTCTTCACATTCCCCTAGTGAGTTTGAGCAAAACAACTTGTTGTACTGCATATTCTCCTCCTTCATATGTTTACCTTTGCACCACTACCTATCACTTGTCTTCAATCTAACAATTTCATTACGTCTTCTACATTGTGGTGCCTTTGAATGGAAATATATTGTGTTACAATTACCTTTATTAAGCTACAAGATCTTAGACCTTTTGTTTCCATTGAAGCTCTTCCTTTTCAAGAAATTTGTTGATTTCATCCCTCACAATTCAAACTTCCACCATGTGGTGATCCGCTTGTTGGTTTTAAAATAGTGATTTAAGAGTGTCCTGTTCTTCCTTAGTTGATGTTGTACATTTCCCAAAGTTGTTATGTTCCTTTGTGATAAGTTCTTACTACCCTTTCTAATAGAGGAGCTCAATGTCGACATGTCATAGTATCCCTCATCATTCAAACAATTCCGTCTATCACTCGCTTACATTCATCAGACCTGCTCCACATAACTTCAAAGCGAAGCCCACGATGGTAAGGCTGAACCCTTAGTTGATCTCCCATTGAGTTAAGCTAATAGGAATATGGTCTGAATAAAAGTAATGAAGGTGTGTCAAATGAAATGAAGTAAACATAGGCAACCAAGCATTTGTAGCCATAAAACGATCAAACCTTTCAAAAATGGTACCAACATTTATTCTTTGGTTACACCATGTATATTTAGGCCCTGAAAACCAAGATCTTTAAACGCACATGAATCAATCACTTACCTATAGTCTTTTATTAGATTTTCAAACATTGCTCTTCCAACAGACTTTTCATCATATTAAGTAATCTCATCGAAGTCCCAAAAATAAAGCCATTTAGCAACCAATAGAATTCTTAAACTGCGCATCGAATCCTAGATACCTTGTCATTTAGAACCATTGGGATGTCCATAGATACCCATGAGATAGCCAATCGGAATTACCTTCAATACCCATAGCCATTGCATCAATTAACTTCTCATCTTTTATTTCCACAAAATACCCAAATCTCCACTTCTATCTTCATATTTGACTGCAATAAGTCCATAATAACTCAGTTTTTGCCTTATTACTTCTAACTTTAGCCTTCTTACTTTAGGTTTTTAATGATAAATAGGGCATCGTGATCTTCTTTCGAGTTGGGTTTGGCAGTCAAGAATACCTCAAGTACTCTTAAGGTATTATTACTTTACTTTATTATCATTATTATTCTTTACTTTATTATTACTTTTCACTTACTTTTATTGTTATTCATTACTTTTCACCTACTTTTTATTACTCTTTAATATTTTATTATTATTCTTTTATTACTATTCACAAACATTCTCAAACACTTCTCATTACTATTCAATGTTCACTACCTCAAGTACTCTTGAAGACTTCATTTCTCAATATGAGTTTCTCCAATTTTGAACAATGTGTTCACCGTGCTGATTCGAGATAGGAAAAAATAGTGTTCGAGCTCGATGGCAGGCTCGGTGGCCACAACAATCTACAAGTTGGTGAGATCAGGTCACGTAGTCAGACCTCCAAGGAGTTGCTTCATTCGGTGTTTGGGGTTTCGGTTGATGATTTCATGTTTCGTTACTATTTATTTTGCTACCATAACTTAAGTAAATGGTAGCCTCCCATTTGAGGGTGTTATTTCACGTTTAACACCATGACCAATTTGAATATTCCTTAATCCATCAATCTTTGAAGTTTTACAAAAATTAAAGAAAATGTCACACTTTACATAATGAGATGAAAGTAAAATAAGAATATATTATATAACATTACTCATAACAAAAAAATTAAGATAACAAATAGTATTAGTAGTAAAAAAATTAATAAAATTAGTAAATGATATCAAAATGCTGCCTCATTCATCTTATTAAAAAATAACTAAAGGTAGAAGATTATATGTCAAGTTAAGTTAAAATGAGAGCAAAGTGGAATAATTATCCATCACATCATAGAAATTAACCGTAAAGATGGCTTCTCATTGACCACAAAAATCTTAGTTTACATCAGGTTTGCATGAGGTGCTGCACCTTTTGGACTAGGGTGCCCTTGTCCTACCCCTATCCCTGAACCTTGGCACCACCCCCATGAGTGGGTGCCTCTGTCTCGATGTCGAGGAGCGGATTGGTACTAGTCTATTCCTTACCCCGCCCAACACTGGGTTACACGGTTACATAATACAAATATTACAAAATTACAAATCACAAATCTTTCATCCCACTAAATAAGATGTGACACATTTATCACCATTATATGATCATTTATTACATGTTTCTTTATCATCTATTGATGATGAATGTGCCACATACTAGTTAGTATGATCAAAATAGGATAAGAGAGTGGTGTATAATATTACTGTTTTCAATAAAAACAACTGTTTTTAGAAATGTTTCAAACTTTCAATTTCCAAGCATTGCCGGGACAGTATATTGTATTTTTTAAGATTTAAAATTTATTTTAAAATTGAACAAATTTTGAAAAAGGAACAATTAAAAATAAATAAATAAGAACAAAAAATATATAATAAAAAGGAAAATAAGAGCCGTGCTACAGGGAAGCCCCCTGAGGCTCACGAAATGCACGAAATCCCACGTGGATAAGTGGGGTTAAAATTGTAAAACACAAAAGCTCTTTTTCCTTTACATTCACATAGTCATTATCCTCCCAACGAAACTTTCTAAGTTGTTCTCTGCATTCCTGCTACCTCCTCCTAATGAAAGTAGGAACAAGTGCCTCATTGAGAAAAAGCCCTAGTGATTTTTATAGCCATGAAATTAGAAGAAATAGGGTATTGAAAGAAAGAGAGAAAAACAGTTTAGGAAAATAAAGTACTGGGCATGCACTATTATGAGAGCTTGTTCTGAGTGAATGCAAGGGTGAAGGACAAAATCGGAGTGACAAATGGATGGTGGAGGATTTAATGCATGCAGAACAGGTTGGTGGTGAGCATTACAGATTCTTTAAGCTAAGTAAGTTCAAGAAACGTACATCGAAAGATACTTAGAAAACTATAAAATATAAACTTCTTGGAAGAACTCGAAGATAGACTTTTTCGGGACTTTTGGAAGGACTTTGAAACCCTTAAAGGAAATGTCTAATTTCTCATATTTCTTTTTCGGGACTTTTGGAACAGAACTGCTACATACAGGCAAAATTTTATGCATGCATGTGCACACCTCTGATGTGGCACAATGCCACGTCATCATCTATATTAAAAAAAAAAGGAAAAAGGCTTGAAAAAGAAACAGAACTCTATCGGCTGCAGTTTTTCAGTCAAAATAGATCCCGCCCTTTCGTGCGCCTGCATCATTTGCTACCCCTCAATGCCTAACCAGGTAAGATCCAAGATCAAAACTTTTAATTTTGTTCATCTGATTTGTGCTTGAATTTGTCTCTCTAAGAGAGAGATGCGTTAGGAGGTTAGTTTTATTTGAAAAACTTTGAAAATGCGGTGGTGTTGCTGTTGATGTTGGTATTTGCCGATAAACTTTGAAAATGTGGCATCTCTCTCTATGAAAAACCTGTAAGCAAAAATGGGCTGCTACCCCGTTAGAGAGATGTCGCACTTGGTGTTGCTATTGGTATTTGCGGCATGCAACTTGTAAGAAAAATCTGCACCAATTTGAAGTGAGGGTTATCAAGGAGAAAAAAGTTGAGAACTTTGAAGAGGGTGAGAAATAAACATGAAGCTACTCAAGAAGTTTGTCCGCATCAAATCCATAAAACTTTGTGTGTTGTCTTTGATTTTGGGTTTTGTGCTAAGGATATTGGCTTTGTTTTAAAGATTTGAAGAAATGAGTTTTTGTTTTCAACTGGGATTGAAGATTAGAGACCAGATCAAATTATAAAACACAAGAACTCAATTTATAAAGTCATAGAACTCAATTTAGAGTCATAAAAACGAGACTGTTTATAAAGTCATAAACTAATTTAGAGTCATAAACCAACAACCTGTTTGCATTATCATTTTGACTATCACTTTTCTAGATTTGTTATTATAGAAGATCTCAATATTATATTTTGAATTGTCTAGATGGAGAAAGAGAAAGAAAATACATCTCGCATGACATCACCTGTCGCAAATCCATCAACCCAGGTATTGTAATTTTATTTTAACAGTTATCGTATATTTATTTTATGTGTAGTCAATGCCAACTTGGGTTGATTAACATTATTGTGTGTTGTATTAGGCCATATTGAGACCACATTATCCAGATGGTTACTACGGTCCAGTGTCTCATGCGTGGGTACCATCTTTTGTGCCTCTTCCAAATGTCAACCCTTATCCATGGAACAACCAGGTGATGCGGATGAAAAAGTAGTACATCGGCACCAATTTTATGAACTTGAATTTTTGTTCTAATTATTTATTTTTAAAATTTTTTTGAAAAATTGCAGCAATTGGGTAGTTTTGCTGCCTTGAGTAATTTTGCTACCTTGTATAGTTCCACCATACCAATGATGGGACCTCCTCCAACTGCCTACTCATTTCCATGGAGCAACCGGGTAATGCTTTCGAGATGTGATAACATTAAATAACATTTAATTATTTATGTGGGTATTGACTTATTTTTTTGTATAATTGCAGCAATATCCATGAAACTCTACTTCCGTTGTCACGTCAAGTTCCGTTGCCACGTCAAGTTTCGTTGCCTTGAATAGTTCCACTGCCTTGTATAGTTCCGTCATACCAGTGATGGGACCTCTCCAACTACTTACCAATTTCCATGGAGCAATCAGGTGATGATTTTGAGTTTCCATGTACTTAGTGTGATTTCGAGTTTTTAATCTTTTTTTTTTGGTAAATTGCAGCAATATTCATAGATGTCTACTTCCGCTGCCATGCCTAGTTCTGCGGCCATACCTAGTTCTGATGCCATGCCTAGTTCGGCTACCAGTGTTGTCATGCCTAGTTCTACTGCCATGCCTAGTTCTGCTACCAGTGATAGCTCTAGTGTAGCTAGTAGCTCGTGCTCCGCTTTACCAGCATATATTCCTCTTATAGATGCCAACCCACATTCATGTGACGGTGAGGTGATGGGTTTATTTTTCACATGATTGTACTGTGTATGCACATTTTTCACAACAGATATTGATCCGTTATAATTGTTTTCTTTTAAATATCAAGAAAATAAGGCGCAACAAAGTCGCTCTGTTGATACAATTAGTGATGCATCCCTAGACTCGATAGAAATTGAAGCACAATTTATTGCCTCTTTGGGTAATACTATTGATACCAAGGAGGTTGGCAGTTTTGGGACACTATCCATAAACCCTACTTTAGGGTGTGATATCACTGAAGAGCCAAAGACAGGGATGTGCTTTGAATCAAAAAATGAGTTGATTGCTTACTATGAACAGTATGGTAAACAATGTGGATTTGAGGTAATGATACTAAGGAGTAAAAGGGAGAAGGATGAGACTATCAAATATGTCACTCTGAGATGTGTTCGTGGTGGCAAGGCACGGAATCGGACGTTAAATGTCTCTAAGCCTCAGCCAACAAGCAAGACAGACTGCAAGGCAATGATGAATGTGTTGTTGAAAAATGGAAAGTTGTGTGTCACATCTGTATTTAACACACACAATCATGTGCTAAGTCCAAGAAAATCCAGATTTTTCAGATGCAATAGAGAAGTTAGTGAGTCCGTTAAAAGGGTTTTGGATACAAATGATGAGACTTGCATACGGATGAATAAGAGTTTCCAAACTCTTGTAACTGATGCAGGTGGGTTTGAGAACCTACTCTTTGGAGAAAAAGATTGTCGTAACTACATTGATAAGGCACATCACCTACGATTGAGGAAAGATGGTGCACAAGCGGTACTTGAGTATTTTCGAAGGATGCAATAGAAGAATGATGACATTTACAGCATAATGGATTTGGATGATGATGATAGGATGATAAATGTGTTTTGGGCGGACACCCGTAGTAGAGGAGCGTACAACTACTTTAGAGATGTGGTAACATTTGATACCACGTATCTAACAAATAGATATAGAATGTCATTTGCACATTTCATGGGTGTAAATCACCATGGGTAGTCAATCCTCTTGAGTGCAGGGCTTATTTCAAGCGAGGATATAAAATTGTTTGTATGGTTATTTAAAACTTGGCTTGATTGCATGGATGGAAAGGCGCCGACTACTATTATTACAGATCAAGATTGTGTAATGAAAAATACTATCGTCATTGTGTTCCCTATCACGCGCCATAGATATTGCTTGTGACACATACTGCGCAAGGTCTCTGAGAAGCTTGGTGCCCATTGTCAATACAAATGTGGCCTGAAAAGTAAGTTGTTATCTTGTGTTTATGACTCCCTTACTATCGGGGAGTTTGAGTTGGGTTGGAACGTCCTTATTACAACGTACAACTTGCAAGAAAATGGTTGGTTGCAAAGCTTATATGCAGAGCGAGAGTTTTGGGTGCCGGTATATTTGAAGAATTCGTTTTGGGCTGGAATGAGTACAACTCAGTGTAGTGAGAGCATGAACGCTTTTTTCAACGGGTATATGCATGCTAAGACAAACCTAAAAGAGTTTGTTGATCAGTTCGACAGTGCATTGAAGAAAAAAATTGAAAATGAAAACCAAGCTGATTTCCATTCATTAAACTTTACTATTCCTTGCATATCACAATTGGCACTTAAGAAGAAGTTTCAAGAGGTTTACACGAATGCCAAATTCAGGGAGGTTCAACAAGAGATAATGGGAATGATTTATTGTCATTGTCATTTTCAGAAACAGGATGGAGTAATCGCAACTTACCATGTCGATGATGAAATTAAAACTGAAAATTTCATCAAAGAGGTTGTTTATACTGTTTACTTTAATGAGGCCGAGTTGGAGGCGAAGTGTGTATGCAGGTTGTTTGAGATGCGAGGGATACTGTGTAGACATATCCTCGTCATATTTTCAGTTACAAAAGTTTGTGGGTTGCCTGAAAAGTACATATTGAACCGGTGGAGAAAAGACATAAAACGTAGGTATACTATTATTCCAAACAGTTATGATGAGAAGGATTAGAGGCCTGAAACGTTTAGATATAAACGTCTATTGAAAATTTGTTATGAGGTAATAACAAATGCAGCATCATGCAATGGGTATACTGAGGATATGGTCTCGAAGTTGTATATGATGAATGAGGTATACCGCACCTTGAATCCGAGCAACGTAGTTTCAAATGTTGGATTAAGTACTGTTAATGCAACCACAGAAGGAAGTTCTAAAAAAGTACTAAGTCTCCATATTTTCAGAGATAAGGGAAGACCCCCGTCTAAGAGGAGGATGTCGATGATGGAGGAAGATGTGAAGAAAATAAAAACTAAGGTTGTCATGGAGGCATAGCACTAGTGATGGGAAGATTTACTTGTATAAAGATTGTTGTTGTTTATATATTAAAATACCCAAAATTTGTAGTTTATGGGAAACTTCATGTATGAAACAAATATGTATTCGAACCGTCATTATGTATTCAAGTACAAGTTTTATGTAAATTTGATTGAATCTAGTTAGTATAATTTCAATCAGGATTTTATATATCGCCATGCTACAATGGATCCACAACAGATATTGCTTGCCATGTCAAGGGAAAAAAACTTTAAACATACCAATTATTTATTCATGAATCAACATATTCAATCCATGTAAGCTAGGTTTTTGACATATTCATTTCAAAAAAGATTGCAATTTTCGTAAGCAGAAGTGGTACTTCAAAGCTAAATACAATCTCAAATATACAACAATTCCCAATGATAAATTTGAAGATCACTAAAGCTAGATAAAGTATAAAGTACATGTCTTAAGTACATATGCGATGCTTTACTCAAGTTACAAATGCTAAGAACACCAGTTCTTCATCATTACAAAAGTCCCTTTGTATTTGCTCATCAAAATAATGAAATACATATGACGAACATCCAATACACACGAAATAGTGTGTGTGCATGCCTCATATCAGCTAATTACTTCCGAAGCTGGATTTCATCGTTGTGGAGTGCGAGCTCCCTCTTCCCAATCTCTTCTTCTCTGCTTTTAAGCACTTCCTCTTTCTTTAATAATTATGCTTCTCTAGTTACAAGGGCTTTCTCTCTGGCATCACTATTATCTGTCCACTTGAAATATTTGCATTATGATATTTCCTAATTATACACAAATCAGAAAGTATGTTTGATGTTAGAAATTGGTGATGAAGCAATTGATGATGATGACATTATACACTAAAGTTTTAGTTTTCTGAACAAATATATATATATATATATATATAGTCTCATTCTTATAACAAGTGATATAATAATAAAAAAAATCAATGGACATTTCAAATGAAAATTCCGTTTTGGGCTTCAAGTCTGCTTCAATATATATATAGTAAGCTAAAAATAAAGATTCTGCATCAAATGCAGATACTCCAGAATAGTTGCCTTTTTTCTGTTGTTATTGTCAGTGATATAATAAGAGCACTATATTTCTAGAGTATACATCAATATTAATAAAAAAGAAACATAAACTGAACATCAAAAATAATAAATAACATTAAGGTTTTGGATTTATGCATTATATTGTGATCACCAACGGGGGAAAATAGAGCTAAATTCAGCAGGCAAGATAAAGAGATTTAATGTCAGAAAAATAAGGCCAAGCTCAACCATTACTTAAAGCTTCTCTTACTATACGAATTACTTCATTAATATTATCAAGCCCGACAACAATACTGATGTCAATTTACTAATCCAAATAATTTGAACTCATTGTTATGACCTTCCAGACACTCACTACTACATTCCCCTTTACAAGCAATGCACACAAAAGATACATCAACATCACCCATTACAATCAAGTTCATAACAATAGTATACAAAATTTGAACTCATCCACAATATTTACTTCATTAAAAAGTTGCCTGAAAATCCACAAAGTTACCAAAATAAACAGAAACATACATTATGTCTTGGATACCAAAATAATTTTAACTAACTGCATTCCCCCTTACAAGTAATGCACACAAAAGATACATTATGCCATTCATTTATCACATTTTTGTTATCATGACATATAACGTTATCCAATAAACATGAGAAGAAACTAGTTATCAACTGCCATAAACAAACAATGCCAAAAGAAGTCTGCCCGAGGTCGACCAACAGAATTTTTTTCTAACATCTGTAATAACTATAGTGACTAGACGACAATAAAATATACGAATTACTCCATCAATATTATCCACAAAATTTACTCATCCAAAAAAATTGAACTCATATAATCGGGTTCATAACACTCATCCAAAAATTTTGAACTCATAAAATTAGGTTCATAACAATCAATGCCAAAATTTGAACTCATCCATAATAGTAGGTTGAAAATCCACAAATTTACCAAAATAAACAAATATAAATAACTGAAAAATAATAATTGACTTCGATTGGAGTCGTTACCTAGGGTTAGGGTTCGGGTGTGAGGGATGGGGATGATGTGAGGGCCGAATTACTTTTAGGGCCGAAGTCACACTAAGTATGTGGCTGGGAGAGACGTCGAGCTGGTGGAGAGAAATGGGTTGGGATGCTGGGGATGAAATCGCACAAAGAGACTTGGGACAGACGTCGATCATTTGAGAGAAAGCAAACGAAAAATGCACCATTTTTGTAGACAATTTTGAAGAAGCCAAACGCACACCTCAGAAGCATCTAAACGCACCGTTTTACTTATTCAAAAATGGTGCGTTTCCCTCCACGTCAGATGCTGTCCACGGATAGGCCTGAGCTGCGCCTGCATCTAGAGTTTTTCCTTTTGAAAGGACTTTGAAACCCTCAAAGGGAATGGCTAATCTCTCATATTCCTTGGGTTTCAAGAGCCCTTGCACATGGAATTCTCATGTGCCTAATAGTGAATTTTGATCTACCTCGTAAAGATCTTCATACAAACCTTCAACTTGTTTTCAATGGTTGCTGAAAATAATGAAAATCGCACGATACCCTTACATGACAACGGAATGCCTATCGCAACCATAATATTTTTGAAGTTTTCCCAATTCAAAGAAAATTCACAAAATGATAAAGAAAAACAAAGAAAAAAGCTTCAATTTATATCTTCATATATTGGCATTTTTTGGTAGTAAAGAAGACCCAACAAGTAATTGTGGAGAAGTTAAAATGCACCTAGAGGTTATGGAGCACGTCTTGGAGTTTTCTATCGAGCTGTTTTTTTTTCTTGAACTGTTTTCGTCGAACACATTTAAACAGCTCCCTCCCGCATGGTCGCTACGTTCTGTCATGAAAAAATGAAGAAAGAATTAAATGCACAGAAAGAAAGAGAACGATGGAGCAAGAAAGCCAAGGATTCAATTAAATAAGGGCAATGTGGACATTTTAATATTGATGACATGGACGGCGTGCGTTTCGTGCCCACCTCCCGGCGTGCGTCCTAGCATTTTTCTAAATTTTAAAATCTGAACTATTTGCTGTAAAAAGAGGCTATTACGTAGGCGCAGCAGTGGAGTGGAACAACTGAGGATTCATTTTGTTGGAGAAAATTTCAGGGTTTAGGATTACAAAATCAAGAAGAGAAGTCGAACTTCGATGGAGAGTGCCTTCGCGAGCGCCTCTGCGATCACTGACCAGAGGCAAAAGATCGAACAGTACAAGCACATTCTAGCCACCGTGATTTCCTCCAACGACGTTGTTCAGGCCAAGAAATTCATCGATCACGGTTAAACTTTGTTTCTCAGTCGCCTTTGTAGTATATATTTTGGATTTCAAGCACCAAGTAAAGAACTATTGTATTTGCAGTTCTATCGGACGACGTTCCGTTGGTGGTGTCGCGGCAACTTTTGCAGAGCTTTGCGCAGGAATTGGGGAAATTGGAGCCTGATGCCCAAAAAGAGATTGCGCATTATATTCTTTCCCAGATTCAGCCTCGGGTTGTGTCGTTCGAAGAACAGGTTCGTTTCGCCTAAGCCATTGAACACTTTATTGTAAGTTTTGTTTTTTTGGCACGAAAACTCAATAGAAAAATGGTTACGATCTTTCGCTTTGTATTTGGTCCGGGTGTTAGTTATTTGGGGTCTCCGAGTGGGTCACTAAAGTTTTCAATTGTTATAATAGAGACTTAGCATTGACTCTTACGGATGTTGCCTTAGCTTTCCCTGAGTATTTTATATAGGTGCCTATGTAATTCTTTCATGTCTTTTATATTATTTGGAATCTGTTCTTTTATGTGCCTCTTTTGCCTGGTGGTGCTATCATTGTTGTCGTCAAAACTTGGGCACGCGTTACTGTAATTTTATATGCAAAACACACACAAATTAGCATTGTCGTATGTTTCGGTTATTGAGACTAGTAGATGCTTTACCTTTACGAGTTAATCGAGATCATTTTGTGTAAGAAATTCGTTATTTGTCTGTATGAGTTACAGGTGCTAGTTATCAGGGAGAAACTTGCTGAGTTATATGAATCTGAGCAGCAATGGTCTAAAGCAGCTCAGATGTTGAGTGGCATCGATCTAGATTCTGGAATGAGGTCTGAGAGTAGGATGCTTCTTTTGTTAATATTTTTCTAATTGAGCTCTTTAAGACAGATATATTTATGATTTTTTATTTTCATAATAATCGTCATGGTGAATTTCTTGATTTTGTTATGGATGCCTCCATCAGAGTGATTGACGATACATTCAGATTGTCAAAATGCGTCCAAATTGCTCGTCTTTATCTTGAGGTATTGACTTTATTCTGCCATTGTTTTCTTTAGATTGAGAAGGTTGTAATTGTGTTTGTTAAATACTGAAATTGAGTGTTGCGCGTGGGCATTACTGAAAATGCTATTTGTGGGAAATAGCAGCACTCAGGCAGGGTGTGTGCATGTGTCTTGGGGCTCCTTGGAAAGAGTTCATATATGGGGCAAATGAGGTCAGGTGGAATAGCATTGATACCTGTTACTTCTATGCTCATCTTAGAGAAACATATATGTGAATCATACTACTCTCTATAAAATACTAGATTACTAGACTTGTTCCATAGGAAAAATGAAAGTTGTGGGTGGTTCTTCAATTAGTATTCAAAGTTAACCAACGTGGACAAGTTGGTAAGTGTTGATATAGGAGTAAAAAAAACATTCTCAATTTAATAAGTGATTGGCAATAGGCCTGTTCACAGGATATAGTCTGTGATTTCTGTGTTGATACTCTTTGGACTTCATGGGTTTAGTTTGATGATTGAAAGGTCCTACACAATTTCATGTCAATTCTAGATGACAATTCAGCATACAGATTGATGAAACTTGTAGATTTGGTGGTGGTGTTCTGTTGGTGACTTTTATTCCTTATGTGGCATATTCCTTCCTGTGAGCACTGTGTTCATGACCATAATGCTTAATCAGGACGTTTAACCTCAGAACATGGTAGTGTATCACTGCAGTTATTGGCTCTTGTTGCTTGCTTATTTTGCAGGATGACGATGCTGTTAATGCAGAAGCTTTTATTAATAAGGCTTCATTCTTGATTAGCAATAGTCAGCATGAAGTTTTGAATTTGCAGCATAAGGTTTGGCATTATTTGACTCTCAGTGATAATAATTGTGATGAAGGCTTTCTGCTTTAGCATTTTCTTAAGTTGATTTCCTACTCCATTATCAGGTATGTCACGCGAGAATTTTAGATTTGAAGAGGAAATTCTTGGAAGCAGCTTTACGTTATTATGGCATATCCCAAATTGAAAAGCGGCAAATAGGAGATGAGTATGTGCTTTTGGATTTTATTCATGTTTATCCAACCTTTTCACAAGGATTTTTTTAAAAGGTGTTTTCATGTCTGCAAAGTGTTGCGTTATTGGCTGCATTTATCGCATGCCATCATTTTTTTTCAAAGTTTCGTTGAAATGATTTGAGTTCGAGAAGTTAAAATATCAACTCTGTCACCTCTTTTTTTATCATTTATCATGTGTTGATAACCAATTTTTAATTAGTTCTGCTCCAAGACCGACCAAACTTAATCACGTTTAATTTCAAGAACTCGGTTTTACATTGTTAAATCATGCATTATGTGACATTGACTAAAACTAATAAACCCACCTGGAAATGCAATATATAGTGTTTAATGTGCAGCATGTAATTTTATGTTAACAAGAAGAGATTAGATGATATTGTTAATGTTAAATATGATTTGTCCAATTATTTCACTCCCACTGCACAAGCTAAGTGCAAATTTCGAGCTTAATCTCACAGGCACTTGATTGTTTTAGTTTAGGAACAAATACCTTTAGTTTAACATTGTGGAAGTCACTCCCCCTAACTCCACCTTCAAAAGAAAATTTTCAGATAGCCAAGGCATGGTTAAGGCTTTATATAGTTATTGGATAAATAAATGGGCCGGATTTAAATTAGACATCAGTACTTATTTAATAACTAAATAAGATAATGATACTAGATGTGGGTTATTTCATCAACAGGTTATGGTCTGGAATGAAACATTTGAAAACTATCTTATGTGTGATCTTGTAACCGATGGAGAGCACTCTCACTCACTCTCTCTCCTCTTCACTCTTTGGCACTGGTGAATTGTGATGCATAAAAGGTTCATGATTGTTTTTGCAGGGAGATTGATGAGGAAGCATTGGAGCAAGCTCTTTCTGCTGCTGTGACCTGTACGATTTTGGCAGCTGCAGGTCCTCAACGTTCTCGTGTTCTTGCAACTTTGTACAAAGTAAACACTCTCACAATGAATAATAGTTGCATTTTGAGATGTAACTTTGCACTATTTAACTGAGATGCTGGTATTTCTTTCAGGATGAACGGTGCTCAAAATTGAAAATTTATCCTATATTGCAGAAGGTCCCCTTCCACTCCCCCAGTTATATAATACTGCATGATTTTTACTTGCTTTTTTCTTCATGTGCATTTATTTAAACATGTGATGCTAATTCACTTTGGACGCTGTTTATACCAGGTGTATTTGGAGAGAATTTTGAGAAAACCTGAAATTGATGCTTTTGCCGAAGAATTAAAAGCACATCAGGTTATGATTAGTTGAAAAATAATTTGTCACATTTGCGTCATTTACTAATCAGGAAGCTATAGTGTGTTCATCTCAATTATTATTTTTTGTCCACAGAAAGCACTTCTACCAGACAATTTTACAGTTCTGGATCGTGCAATGATTGAGCATAATCTTTTGAGTGCAAGCAAGCTCTACACAAACATAAGGTTCCAAATACTGCTTCTGTTAGGTTGTCTTTACCTCTTAAGTTATTGCAGGAGACTAAGTATTATTGTTTATGCTTCTGGCATAGCTTTGATGAGTTGGGCACCTTGTTGGGCATTGCTCCTCATAAGGTATGTTCCGTATTCTGTTTATGAACGTAATTTCGTACTGTTTTCAAATTCATGTTTCTGCTATGTGATGGCTAGTATGAAAAGAGCTGAAAAAATTTACATTTCTTTGACATTAGGTCCTGAAGTTTTGGTGTATGTCTATCAATTTGCTGCCACTATAATTTTCCCTTCTTATTCAGATACATCTTTATCTTAGTTTTATGCGGTAGTTTGAGCTGAAGGAAAGCATGAATTAAGTTTAACTTTGTAGGCAATTCTTTTTTTCCCCTTTTAATATGAAATTGGGCATATAGATGAGCTATCAACTACTCTCATTTTGCAAGTATTTAATTTCTTTCTTCATGTCTGACAACTAAAAATATGCAACATGTACTTCAGTTTAAGTGCATTAATATTTTGAGCATTGGAATCTTGGACTCTTAAAGCCTCCGTGTAGTTGAAGCATTACTCTAGTGGTGATTGTTTAGAGCATTAGTTGAGCATCTTTGATGGTATTCTTGGCATATTTTTATTTACTTTGGAACATTTTAAAATTTTCCTTTGGAGCTCCCAAGGTTTCATTCAATCTTCGATGGTATTTTTTTTTTTTTTTATCGGTAATAAGATTTTATTGATCATAGGAATAGGCAAAAACCCAAGTACACGGGTCATATACAAGAGCAACGCCTAGGAGTGATGTTCTAGTGATACAAGAAATTCATTAATGTTCATACCATTAAAATCTATTATAATCGACCATTGGAACAAGGTGTTAAAAAAGGTTCTAAGTTCATCCAATGACCGTTTTAGATCTTCGAAGCTTCACTCGTTCCTCTCCAACACTCAACTTGGATGGACTGAATTTTCTAGATTTACCTGTTTTAAGGTGGGTGACGGGTCCCAAATCAAATTCTGGCATGATATATGGTGTGATGACAAAGCATTAAAGAAGCTTATCCATTTCTTTGGTGTAGCAAGAATGAAGGAAACCTTGATCGCGGGCCTCCTTGACCAATCTAACGGTACTCCCCAATGAAATATCATATTTCTTTGACCTCTCCATGAAAGCTAAGTGGTCGATCACTCTTCTTGGCATCGCCCAAGTTATACCCACCCTTGCTAAAAAGTCATTTCACAAAATTGTGGCAATCTCACAATGAATTAATAGATGATCGACGGATTCTCCACTCTTTTTACACAAACAACACCAATTCAAGACTATGATTCGCCGTTTCCTTAGGTTGTTGGTAGTGAGAATCTTACCAAAAAAAGCTGTCCCCTCATAAGAGCAAAATATATTAGATTGTAAAATTTAGAAATTGCTTCAACTTCCCAATCATGAACAACTCAAAGAAATATGATATTTCATTGGGGAGTACCGTTAGATTGGTCAAGGAGGCCCGCAATCAAGGCTTCCTTCATTCTTGCTATACCAAAGAAATGGATAAGCTTCCTTAATGCTTTGTCATCACACCATATGTCATGCCATAATTTGATTCGGGACCTGTCACCCACCTTAAAACGGGTAAATCTAGAAAATTCGGTCCATCCAAGTTGAGTGTGCTTCCAGAGCCCACCCCATAGGATCTACTCACCTCTCTCGAGCGCCAACCTCCCCATGCTCTACCATACTTTGAGTCTAAAACTGTTCTCCACAAAGCTCCATGTTCTATGGGATACCTTCATAGGCATTTTCCAAACAACGCCATATTAAAAAGCTGCAAATTGCGGATTCCCAAACCTCCTTTGGAAATTGGGGAACAAATAGTGGCCCATTTAATGAGATGAATTTCGAACACATAGTTCATACCTCCATAGAAAATCCTGCTGTATTTTCTCCATGCGGTGAGCCACCTTTGATGGAAGCGGAATAAAGAGAGGAAATAAGTTGGTAGGTAGGAGAGGGTAATTTTGATAAGTGTAACTCTGCCCACCTTTGGATAATTACATCCACTTCCAACTAGCAAGTTTCCGCTCCATCTTTTCTAGTACATTATTCCAAATGGATATCGATTTGTAATGAGCACCCAACGGGAGGCCAAGATAATTCGTAGGTAGATGAGAAATCTTACATCCCAAAATGGTAGCCATACTATCCATATTATGCACATGCCCCACCAGAACGACCTCTAATTTGCCCAAGGTTGCCTTCAAGCTGGAAACGACTTTGAAGCATAGAAAGAGAGCCCTCAATGAATGTATATGATCCTGGCTGGCCTCACAAAATAACAGGATATCATCGGCAAATAAGAGGTGAGAAATATTGAGTGAACCAATATTTGCCTCCCCCACTGTAAGCCGAATATAAAACTACCTGCCATCAATCGATCATTTTGCTAAATGCTTCCATTACCCAAAAAATAGTAATGGAGATAAGGGATCCCCTTGTCTCAATCCCTTTGAGCTCTAAAAGAAACCATTTCCTATGCCGTTAATCAAGATAGAGAAATGTAACATAGAGATGCAATGTTTGATCCATCAGCACAACTTCACCCCGAAGCCACATCTCTCGAGCATATAGAGTAAGAAGCTGCGATGGTATTGAGATATGCTTTTATAATCTCTCTCTCTCCCCGATAGCATACACCTTAAAACGGTGGATTGCAGTCCATTTTTAACTTGCTCTATTAATTACAACCCAAAACTCGGGAGCTCCAGCCGCAGAAAAGTTAAGTGGAGATATCTTTGAGTCTTTCAAACTGAAACTAATATAATGAAATGTAAGGGGGTTGAATGATGCCAAAAAAGGCCCTAGGGAACTTGCTTAAAGAATGGAAGGGCAATGTCATTTGCTCTAGGAGACTAAATTTGAATATATGACTTGTGGTTTAGTGTGGTCTATGGGGTTGTCAATATGTTTGATTAGTGCTGTGTGGGGTCTCGAAGTGCTTCTAGGAGGATTTTACTAATGTGAGATTGGATGGTGGTATAACATATTGAGAACTGTGTAGGGGAGTTTTTGGTGGCTTGATCCTTTAGAAATATTGTAGACCAGTCTGTATGAGCCTTTGCTGGCATTTACCTTGGTGGAGGGGGTGTTTGTTTTTTTTTGGGGGGGGGGGGGATTTCTACATGACTAGGTTTCTGAGCAATGGATTGGGTCTTGCTACAATGGAGGAGTCTTCAAACTTTATTCTTGAGCAGGATTTTATTGATTTGCCAATGATTCCAGGGAATTTCACACGGTAACATTCGAGAGAAAGCTTCCTGGTCTAGAATTGACAAGTTTCTTATCTTCTTGGAGTGAGAAATGCTATTTCCTAAAGTATCCCAGAGGAGACTTGCAAGACTTTGCTCTTGCTATTTTCCTATCAAGCTGGGTTTTGGTCAAGGTCAAGGGGGTAGATGACACTGTAAGTTAAAAATATGCACCTACACTTAGAAGGCTTTGTGGATAGTGTTAAGGAGTGGTGTAACTCTGTTTTTATTGGTAAGGATTGGTGTAACTCCATTCCACAACTCAAGATTCGCTGGAATGGAGACCCTCTAGAAAAGGGAAGTTCTCGGTACGCTCCTTCTATGACTCTATTACTATGCAACAAAGGCATAATTTTCCATGGAAGACCATATGGAGGAGTAAAGCACCAACCAAGGCAGCATTCTTTGTTTGGACAGCAGCTCTAGGGAAGATTATGACCATAGATAATCTTAGACGTCGTGGCCTTATCATCACGGACTGGTGCTGTTTGTGCAGAAATAGTGGTGAAACGACGGACCATCTACTCTTACATTGTGATTTTACTTGAGATATTTGGAGTTATTTCTTCAGCAAAATGGGAATAGCTTGGGTAATGCCGGGTAGGGTGGTGGAACTGTTAGCAAGCTGGAGAGGGATCACTGGAACACCACAGATCAAGGCTGTGTGGAAGATGACTTCCATTTGTATGTTTTGGTGTATTTGGTGTGAAAGAAACGAGAGGCTTTTTGAGGATCATGAGCACTCCATGGAAGAGTTTAGGAATTTTTTTCTGGAAGACTTTGTTTTTGTGGGCCATTGCTCTAGATTTGAATGGCCTCAGCTTGCATGATTTCCTTGTAACTGTTTCTAGTTCTTAAATAGGTGTATTCACATGTATACTTCCAGTGTACTTGGGCTATGCCTACTTTCCTTATCAATGAAATAATTTATTACTTATAAAAATAAAATAAAAACTTTGGGCTCAAGTTTTGGGGTATAAACTCATGATCTTGAATGCTATTTTTTGGAGATTTAGGGAGACAGAAACCGTTGCCATTAAATGAATTGAGTGACGTGTCAAAGAAGGGACTGGCCTAGAGGTTGAGGAGAAGGCAAAAAGGTATACAACTATCAATGACTTGGATAGAATTTATCTCTTATAGGAAATGAGTTAAAGAAAAGAATTGAGGTGCCTTGTGGCTGGAAGGAGACAGGTGTACTAAGTTTTTTCATCAGGAGGGCAGCTCACACGAAAGATACAGTAACGTTGAGCCCTTAAGGCCCCGTTTGGATAGTGAAAGTGTTTCATCTCATCTCATCATTACAACTTTTCCAAATTCTCACACAAAATATAATAAACAATTCAACTTTTTCAAATCCCAAAACAATAATAAAATTAAAAAATAATATTCTAACAATATTTTATTCAACTTGCAACTTTCATCTAAAACCATCTCATCTCATCTCACTATCCAAATTGCACCTAAAATTTTCTGGTACAGTATCTTCTAATGATCAAGAGGTGAGGGATCATATTGTACAATTTTATAAACGATTGTACACGAACAGTTCAATTGTAGACCCAAGTTGGGTGGATTGTCCTTTGGTTCGTTGGGACTGGAGGAGGCCTCTTGGTTGGAGATACCCTTCAAGGAGAATCAGGTGTATGAGGTAGTGAAGGCTTTGATTGGAGATAAGGCTTCGAGTCTAAATGGTTTTACCGTGACTTTTTCCAAGAGTTTTTCATGACTTTCACTCAAAAGGCCAATTTGTTAGAAGTATCTGTCAAACATTCATAGCTCTTATCTCGAAGAAAGCATGGGCTATCAACATTAAGGACTTCTGATCGATTAGCCTTTTAGGTGGTGTGTACAAAATAATAGCCAAGGTACATGCAGATAGGCTGAGAACAAGGTAGAGAAGACATCTCTAATCCCAAAATACTTTTATCTGGAGTAGGCAAATGTTGGATTTAGTTCTCATTGGAAATCAGTGTCTCGACAATAGAATAAGATTTGGAGAGTTGGGATTGTCATGCAAAATGGAGTTGGAGAAGGCCTTCGATTGTGTTAATTGGAAATTTTTGTTGTATATGTTGAGGCAGCGTGGCTATGGGGAGAAGTGGTGTAGATGGATAGCTAATGTCGGTCCACGGTGCGTTTCTCCGTCCTACTCTCACAGGGTTCTTCAATGGCTCCCCATGGCTGGCTCAGATTGGGCCCAGCCATGGAGTGGCCAATGGTGGCCACCCCGATTCGTATTTTTAAATAATAAGATTTTTCTCAAAAATTTCACCGTCAAACATTTTCAGTGGGACCTACAACTTACAAAAAAACTCATAAAACTTATCTCAAGCTTTTTCTCCACTTCTTAACGTCCACATAGGGTCTAATTTTCATATGGTTCGAATAACTGAGTGGTGCAATTTCTTAGAACAGTACATGATTGGGAGATGGATCTCTGTTTCTTTGCTTCGTTGTATTCAGTGCGAGCGAGACAGTAGATAAGATGTTATGGGCCTTATCGAGGGGGGACTTTAAGTAAAATCTTTTTATCGAACATTGCTCCACATGAATGGGTACCCAAGGAAGAGCATTTGGAGTAAAGCCCCATTGGGAGCGACAATCTTTTCTTCCGAGGCAGCATTAGGGAAAATCCTCACCCTAGACAACTTAAGGAAAAGATGAATTACAGTGATAAAATGATATCGTCCGGGATGGAGAAACAGTGGATCGCTTGTTACTACCCTGTGCAGTAGCTAGTAGTAGTACGTGGCAAGTTTTTTTCAGCTGGGTATTGCAGAGGCAGGGTAGTGGACCTGTTTTGTTGTTGGAATGGTCAGTTTGACAGTTGTCATGGTGTAACTTTGTGGAAAATGATCGCAATTTGCTTAGTGTAGTGCATTTGGAGGGAGAGAAATGTTCGTTGCTTTGAGAAATACGAGAAGGATATGCAGAAGTCAAAAGGATTTTTTTATCGGCAAAGCTAAAGGATTTTCTATTCAGCTCTGCCTATCTTTGGATGGTGCAATTACGAGGCTTTCCAGTTTTAACTTTTCTGAGTTTTTAGATGTTTTTGCTCTCTAAATAATTGTTTATGATGTATACTCCTGGTGTACTTGATTGGTCCTTTTGCTTATTAATAAATTTGTCTCATCGAAAAAATAACAAATTCTTGAATTCCTAAATACTTGACTTGCAGGCCGAAAAGATAGCATCAAGAATGATTTATGAAGATAGAATGAGAGGATCAATTGATCAGGTAGAAATAACTGCTCTGTGGCCCAGGAAAAAAATATCACTTCGTCTATAAAGTTCTTCATTTGATCATTTCTTACCGAGAAATGTGGTGATTATTGGTGTATTGAAATTATAGTTATGTTTGACTTAAAAAATGTAACACATTTTCCTGCTATTCCATGAATTGAAAATTCATTGATTTGATAACCTTTTTGGCCATTTCCCATCTTGTTCTTGCAACAAAAGAAATAATATATTTCAAATAAATCACTTGATTTGGACTAGAATAATTTTCTTCAGTCGAGTCATTGATTGATCTCAAAACTTGGTTTTTAGAGTACCCTTTTTTTCTCAATCTTTTTTCACAGGCTAGTTTCAGATTATTTCACTTGGTTGTTGACGAAACCTATGGTTCTTGCAATGACTAAAAGGGTAACAAAAACAAAGAACAAAAAGAACAGCTGCATACTTTTCTCGTTGCATAACATCTATCTCTAAATGTTTTGTATCAGGTAGAAGCTGTCATACACTTTGAAGATGACACTGAAGAGCTGCAACAATGGGATCAACAGGTGAGTCCCTGCTTTGGTAGCTATCTCACTACTGGACCTAAAAGATCAACAAACTATTTTGTAAAACAATGCATGCTTTGAGTTCAATTGAGCTGTTGCCTGCAGAAACTATAGTCCTTAACCAACTGCAACTCCTTTCACCAAATTACCAGGCCTCCAAATAAATAAAATGGAATTTTCTGACAGTGTGCCAACTTAAACTGGCCATAGTTCCTAAAGTACAGTGTTCGCTAATAAGTATCTCTTATAACTTTGTCTCTCCTTCAATGGCTCTTAGTTTTATTCTCGCTGTCTGTTGCAGATTGTCGGCCTTTGTCAGGCTCTCAATGATGTCTTGGATGGCATGGCAAAGAAGGGCTTGTCAATCCCCGTCTGATTGATATTCGTGATGATAAGGACTTCAAATTTTTTGACCTCTATGTACTTATTATGTAGTATTATATTATAACTTGTTTCCCTAAATATAGGGTTTCTGTCTAGCACAGGGTTTTATTCCCTGCTCTTGGGCGATGGGTTGTCTTTGTAGTCCATCCTCTGTGGTTACCCAAGACCATTTCTCCAGTCAACTTGCTTCAACCTTTGCATGAAAAGTTGATGGTGTAGGTTTAATTCTTAATTTTGCATCCTCAGTCACATTGTTTGATGTAGCATATTTTAAGTGGCTTTATAGTTCAACACTTACATATCAGATAGTGAGACTATAAATGATGAAATTCAAGATGAAGAAAAAACATTGCTCGAAATAATGGTTCTCCTCTCAACGAAGTCAAAAGTATTTTTGGTATAGTGTATGATGGGGTTATGATTTAGATGGAAATGCAGCATTGTTTAAGTACGAAGACGTCGAAGAGGCTTTAGTGTATGTTTGGATGTAGAAAATGTTGGGAAGTATTTTTATCTGAGCGAAAAATGCTTGAAAATGAAGTTTTATGGATTTTTGTGAAAGTTGTGAGTCATGTGAAAATATGTTTAGGTCTTTTGCGGATGCTGCCCCCTACTGAACTAAACATCCAGCATTTCGTTGCACCCATTTTGACAATTTGCTTCAGTGGCTGTTCTTTATGCTCCAACTTGCCTGTGATTTCATTTTGCATTTTTTTATTTATATTTGGAAGCCGATTTTCTGCTTTAGATATCGTTGAGTTTTAGAATTTCCCATTTTGCATGACATTTGATTTTTAAACTTCATGAAAAAGGGAAAAATAGGTTTTTTTTTTTTTTTTTTTTTTTTTTTTTTTTTTTTTGAGGATAAATCACCTTAAAACTATTGGCCAATGTAACAAAAGTAAATCTACTCACACCTATTGTTGGGTCTCTACATTGTCTTCTTTTTTATTTATTTATTTATTTAGTAATTAAGTAAGTATTTTTAAATGGTGTGATTTAAAAAAAAAAATGTTTTAAGAGTATTAAAAAGAATAAATGAAAAAAATAAAAAATAAAAAACTTTTGCTCTTATCAGGACTCATCTTATGCTACACCCTCAGTAGGGGTGGGCTTCGACTCCGATGGAGTCAGAGTGCCCATCTCTAAACTCTGACTTCGACTAGGGTCGGAGGTCAAAAGCTACTCCGACTCCGATTGGAATGAGAGTTCAGTTCTGATTAGAGCTCGGAGCTTCAATTGGAGTGAGGTGGGCTTCTCAGCTACTAGGCCCCAATATCCTTACTCAAATTGGGCCTGCCTGGTCGTGGGCCCAATATCCAAGACCCAATTTGAAATTCAGCTTGGCTCAACCCTGTTTAAAAATATTTATAAAAAAATAAAATAATTAAAAAGTTCTAAAATACTGTTAAAAATAAGTTAAAAAGCTAAATTTTAAATACAATGACTAAATTAAACTACAAATTGTAAATGATAAAATTAAATTTAAAACTACAAATCGCAATAAATTTAAATTTACAGCACCAAAATAAATTCAAATATGAAATAGCCACAATCCCCTGCATTAGTTTTGACAATTCATGCATTTGAGTCGATGACTCGATAGTGATTTTCAATTTTCCTACAAAGGGTTTTATTGATCAGATGCATTATTTTTTCTTTATACATTTAACTATAGACTTCTAAACCATCAGTTAAGTGCTATATGATATAAAATAGGACACATTATGAACTCACTTCCACATGTAACTCTAACGAGTTTTGTATGATAGTAATTATGGTATTGAGTTTCTCACCAATAAAGGGGTCAACCCACGGTGCATCCATCTCTGTCATCCACAATTAGTTTGGGGTTCACAGTTAGGTCTACAAAATCATATAAATTATAAATTAAATAATTAAAATATTAAAATTATGTAAAAAATCATTTAAAATATAAAATTACTTGATTTAAGCCTATAGCCCTCGACATCAACAGTATCTACTCCAATGGGCATTGAACTTAACCAGTTCAGTGTGCAAACGAGGGTCTCGACAGTGGTCGGAGACAATGAATTCCGATAAACATCTAAGACACAACCTCCGATGTCAAACTCCAACTCAGAGGCAACCGTAATGATAGGAATGGCTAGTGCATACATGGATATTTGAGAAATGACTAGAAACTTGCCAGAATTTACATTCCACTAAGTTAATATATGGAATGTATCACAAGATGCCTCGACATCTTTCATAAAGTAATACTCAACCTCAGACTTATACTGTATAATATTCCTCAATGCACGATTTTGATGATATTGTTGTAGCCACAATAAATTTGAACTTTGTGCATGTGTCATCTCAGGAAGATGTCGAGCCGGTCGAGTAGGAGGAGCTATTACCTTCGGTTGAAGACAAACCACTACTATTGTAATGGTTATATAAATCATCAATATCATATTTAAGCGATCTACTAAATTGGTCAACATTCTCATCACCACGAACATCCTTAATCCAATCTTCTATCGCCGACTTATATCGAGGGTCAAGGATTGTAGCCACAAATGATAATCTATTTATCTTCTTCACATCCCCCAATATTTATTATATTTGCAATCCATCCTCATAGTCATTGCTTTTTCGAATGACAA
Organism: Juglans microcarpa x Juglans regia; assembly: GCF_004785595.1. Classification (NCBI taxonomy): domain Eukaryota; kingdom Viridiplantae; phylum Streptophyta; class Magnoliopsida; order Fagales; family Juglandaceae; genus Juglans; species Juglans microcarpa x Juglans regia. Next base: position 7,927,906 of record NC_054609.1, read on the forward strand.
CTGCATAGTTGCCCATAGTAGTGGCATCGAGCCCATGGGTTCTCATGATCACCGGGAACTTTGGTGAAATGTTTCTTTGTCCACGACTTTCTTTTACTAGGTCATGCTGGTGGATCGGTCTCAACATTCATCAACTCCTCTTCCAGTTAAGCCTATCAACGTCTTCTAAATCTATTGGGACTCGATTACTTGCACATAAGGTAGCTGCTTTAGATGGAGGTTTACAACTTGAAGTACTTATCGGTGACACCAACGACTATGCGTCATCCTCTTATAGAGAATCGCGGCGAGATGATGTAACATCCATAATTTGAACAAATAATCTGAAACAATTAACAAACAACCATCATTTAAAATGTAATGAAAATTATCTACAAATTGGAAACACATTGAAAAGGAAAAACATATGTGTCTAGTTGTGTTTTTCATTTAAAAAATAACTAAAATACAAAAAAATAAACATCTGCTTGAGCCACACTCGAGTGAAGGCTCGATCGAACAATCTGTGTGATATTCGCTCGATCCACACTCGAGCGAAGGCTCGATCGAACAATTTGTGTGATGTTCACTCGAGCAAAGGTCACCTAGAACAAAAACACTCGATTTTTTCAAAACCTAAATCCCTCAATTTTTAAATTTAACAGCCTAAAAACCGAAATTATTGAAATAAGCAACAAATCATACACATTTCACGAAAGGAAGTGACTCCAACTTCGAACTCCCACATGGGCTCTGAATCCGACTCTGAACTCCAACTATTTGTGATTTCGACTCCAAATTCCGCCAACTCCAACTTCGTCGGAGTCGGAGCCTCATCGAAATTTGGCAAGAGTCGGAATCTCGAAAATTTTGCCCACCCCTAACCTTCGGTGGGTGTAGCATTGCTCATGTAACAAAACTCAATCATGCTGGCAACTATTTGGCATGCAAGACAAGTTACGTGGCAGCTTCCTTCCTACTTGTAATGTTTATTTTAGGTATGGTTGTTATTCTCATTAAGGGTGTGGCAAACCATTAATGCAGATTTGGTTGGAAGCTTAAACAATTATAGTAGTCTTAGGTCTAGTTTGGATAGTAAAATCATCTTAGCTCATCTTATCTAATCATTATAATTGTTCTAAACTATCAAACAAAATACAATAAAAAATTTAACTTTTTCAAATCTCAAAACAAAAATAATATTTTAATAATATTTTATTCAACTTTTATCTCATTTCAACTAACTATCCAAATCAGGCCTTAGAGTATGCAAGCTTTATACAGTCCCTTTATATAAAGAATAACTCTAGTAAAATGCATTTACATCATACATCATCCACGTAATATAATTTGATTCGAAAAATAAAATTTAAAATTTGAATATTACAAATCAAATTATAAAGATTGTGTGTAGTGTAAAGACCTTTGAATAACATCTCTCTTATAAAATTGAGACCATCGTATATAATTGAATTTTTTCATTTGGATCCTAGACTTTGTCCTATTTTTTAAAAATGAAGTGTGCGAAATTACTCTATAAAAAAAGTGCGAAATTACTATATCTAGTTTTACTATAAAAAATTATCACATGAGTTATATTTAATAAAGTCAGGTTTTCTGTGGACATTTAAATATAATTTCCTTATAAAAAGGTGAAAATCTACATTCTAAGGTTCCTTCATGCAGAGCGACAAAAATATTCATTTTTATTTGTCATAAGTAAAATTAAGATATTCTTTATGCTCTCTCAATCCCTCAAACCTCAGAAATATCTCTCCCTTCTAAAAACTCCCTATCAAACTAAATTATGATAATTTTTTTCCGTCATTTTTAATTTGATTTCTAAATATATTTGTATTGTAAGGAATCATAAAAAATATCTACAAATTGATTAAAAAAAAGGAATCTCATATTCCTTGTGATCGTATCAAATTCCTCTGTAGGTTTACCCACATTCTTGGGAATCTAGATTTAAAAATAATAATAAAAAAAAATAATAATAAAAAAAAAACAATCCAAATAATGTAGATGTGAGGGAGTATTAGATTCTTCAATCCAAATAGACAAATACCACAAGCGAGTAAGAAAATAATTTAGTAAAAAAATTTTCCGAATTTCCACCCATTCTATTTCTCTCAACTGTCAATAAATTTTGATTTAGCTCAACTCAAATTCAATTTTAATGTTTTGATATTACTTATCTTCTCCAAAGAAATTTTGAGGTTAATTTGGAGAAAAACACAAAAAGATAAAAGAGGAATATTATTTATCATACTTTTAGCCATCATCCCAAGATACATCCCTAATTCAACCTCAATCTTTTGATCATGCAAATGTGATCATTCGACTTTTCTGCAATGAAAAGAGACTTGAGTAGCTTAAAATCCCGACAGTTTAGTTTTCTTGAATCAGATGCACTCAAAGATGCTATGTCAAATGCTTTATACTTAAAAAAAAAAAAATTAAAAAAAAAAAAAAAAAAAAAAAAAAAGAGGAGAAATCATGCACCTCTCAAGTATATTTCTCCAGCAGATTGGATACCTGAATCGAACTGCATATATATGCACTGATAGGAATACAGACAGGAATCACACTTTTCCTCGCAATAATCCAATAGCGCTTACTCTCTTGGTTTCAAGGAGGCAAGAGGGCCAACAACCGAATCGACGACTGTCCTCGATTAGGTCACTGGAAGATCTTATTCTATGAGCAACGGTCACAGAAAAGTCCCATGAGTTAGGTAATACTAAAACAATAACATGCTCTCATTTTCAGTATATGGTAATGTTGTTGCTGATGCTTTCCCTTTCCCTTTCCCTTTAACCTCTTTCACTTTCTTTTTCTTTTTCTTTTTTCTTTTTTGTTTACACATTTATCTTCCTATCCTAAAAAATCATTATATACAGGGCTAGCTGTACAATTAATTCGGTTTAAGACCAAACCATGAACTATGAACCTGGACCTCTGGATGGCGAAAACTTTGTTGGATCCTTCCCAGTTTGTAAGAGCACGTCATGGTTAATAGATGCCAACTGTGACAAATTCTGCAAAGAGAATTTCCTTCAAGTAAACAAGTTTGAGCAAATTAAATTTGTTTAACGTACAGGGTTCAAGCATCCTGGACAACTTCAAACATGCGGGATGTCTCAATGCCTAAATGAAATCCACTGTGTTTCACAAGCACTAGGTATGCTACACATACACTGCCTATGGACAACACCATGCAATGAGGGCAAAACAAGCCAGTTGTTTTCCCCCTTCTGAAGGATGGATAGATGGTGGCTGGCTACTGGCTAGGAGACTTGTACTGTTAGGTTGCAACAATTATAGCCACAAGCTACATGCAAATACTAGAGCATTTGTGAATCTTGTATATATCATTAACTGGGAATAATGCATGTGACAGCCTGAGACATCCACTTCAAATGAAGTCTTTAGAAGGAAATTTTTTTACAAGTAATCAAAGATTTTATTTAAAAAATATAAAAGGCATAGCGCAGGCATAACAGGTAATATTCCAAAGGTCATTGGGAATATCAATTAAGAAAAGAAGCTGTAGAGCAAGATTGGATATATCCATTATGGCTACGTTGTTTCAGTTTAAGGACAAGTTGGCTTACCTTGAAAGAGAAATTTATCGAAGAGAGACTTATTGGATAATCCTCAAACTCTGCTAGGTCACCGCATTCATCCATCTGAGTAGCAGCAAAAGAAGATTCATAAAGTTCAAAGGATTCAAGTGTTAAGACTTCAAAAATAACTACCGAGCTTATAACAGAAGAACATCAGCTAACACAGTTCAACTTCAAAGAGAAATATTGTTCAGCACTCTGGAGCAGACTAAAAAAATACTTCCATTTTGAAGCACACACAGTCGTACTTAACTAGAGATAAAATATTAACTCAGTTTTCTATATTCCACAACTACATTCCTTCTGGGAAACTAATGAGATGAAGGCTTTCTCTTTTCTTCAGAGCACCAATCTAAGATAAGGTGCAAACCACCCCCAAATCTGATGTCTCTCTGGTAGGCCTTTTAGCATGTTTCATATAGATAATGACATATAAAAAAGACTCTTTTGACCAACCATTCCGGTTATACTCTCAAATATGGATTGATATTAGGAGATGATAAGAGTATGTCCACCTCAGCTAAAGAATTTGAGTCTGATTCGTGAGTGTCAGAATCAGAGTTGCTACAGTTCTGATCATCTGGCAATCCAGGGGAACTTTGATGAAACCGGGATATAAAATAGCTCGTGTCATCTGCACTGTCAGGCTGTGGAACAAAGGCAGCCTAAGAGCAAAGTTAAGCAGTAACAAAGTTAATAATTCAGAAAATGTCCCCGACAAAAAGAAAGACTTGCTCTTTTAAGAAGTCTGCATCAGTTTAATCAAATTCCTTTTCAAATTAAATGCATAGATACAAACAAGCATGCACATAAAAGAATATAAAATACTTTTGCGGTAGTAAGGGCCCAACCTAGTACGAAAAGACTTGTAGACTTGTGAAATGAATGTATAAAATCTTAAGTCCTTTCCATTCTACCAGTGTATCAGTATATATAAAAGCAGATAAACTTTTAGCAGTTTTCCATTCTACTCGCATGGTAGCAAAATATGAAATACAAAACATGAATTACTTCAGTCACGTTCTCAACAATTCAACAATTACACAAGCATGTTCCAGCCCCCCAAACAGTTGCATTAAGATGTTGTAGCTTAATAAAGCTTTACATAAAGAAACATACAAGACAACTCCCTTTTTCCTATTTCTGTTTTCGAAGCCGGCTTGAAACGATAGCCAAAAGCAATTGGGCCTTTTTTTGTTTTTGTTATCAAAATTCTAAGGAAAAAGAACCAAAACAAACCAAAAATGAGATGCATTCGCAAAGGAGCCCAACATATTTTGCTTTCTAGTTTTATCAAAGCAAAGAAACTTCAAGTTAAGACTATGTCTCATATACAGGAAGACGAGCAGCATTTCTACCTTCTGCAATGCTAGGTTGTCCCAGTTAACTCCTCTGAAAAAAGGATGTGCTTTTACCTGCAAAACAAATAAGTATGAGTTCCTGTTCAGGTCACCATGATGCAGAAAAAATGTTTATTGCTCGGCTAAAAAACGAAGTGTGGATAGTAGAATACAACTTCTACTGATCCATTTGCTCCTAAGCGCTGCGCTGGATTATGTATAAGAAACCTGTCAAGAAAAGGTCTGAGCTAAATAATAATTTGAATAAAAACTAGCATATCATATTACACAAACAGCCAAACAAAGCAAATGAGTCTGGGGGTGAAGAAATGTGAATGAAACAACAATAAGCATGCTGGTTTTGCAATGAAAATGTGCCTTTGGCATATTAAAAATACATGTAGTACATCATGTAACTGTAGGAAACAAAATGGAGCAATAAGTAAATAACCCAAACATCTGAAACTGAGACAGTTCATGGATTTATTACTAAATCTTTGAATAAACATCCTGCACAGCACAGACAAATGTATAACCTAATCTACAAATAAGCTGACAGATATCAATTTCCAAGACCACAAAGAAGCGATAATTGTTGATCTCAAACAAATTTATCAGTACCTCTACAAATTCAAGCTTGACATGTTAAATAATATGATACTACATTAGCAGATTTGGAAATTAGAAAGGTACAAAATGCGAACCTTTAACATAGACAGAGAAAATAATACCAAAGATATTCAGTCACTTTTAAGTTCCTTTTTTATGAAACAACTTTCCTGTTAGACACGCACAAATACTCTCTGTTTGAGGGCATCACATACAGAGAATAAGGTCAAGAACTCCATCACGACACCCACACACAAAAGTACCAAGTCTGAACCTCAACCATAGATAAAGAAAATAATTAACAAAAATATCCATTCAGTTTTACAATGAAACTTCTTTTCTGTTACATACATTGATACTAGCTGTTTGTGGAGAGAGAATAAGGTCGAGAATTACATTAGGACACACACAAACACACGCATCCTGGAGACATGAAGGTTAAACCATTTACCATGAGAATATATAACGCATAAAAATGATGGGATCCACGCCCATCACCTACTCCCAACAAGCCCACATGGGGTGCTTGTCAACGAGAGTGGGTGGGTGCCGAAATTTGCAGATGAATTCTGCAAAATTGGCTACATTCGCACAGCCCCCTCAGCCTATAAATTGAGGCTCCCAGCGAAAGCCTCAACTCACACCAAGAAGCGAAGAGAAAAGAGAAAGAGCCAAGAGAGCTCTGAGAGAAAAGAAGAGAGCTGAGTTGAGTGGAGTGTGATCCTTCTCCTCTGTAATATTTTTTCTGTATTCTACTATTTAATAGTGAAGCCCTTTTCTGTGGACATAGGCAGTTGCCGAACCACGTTAAATTCTTGGTGCCACTGTGTGCATGGGTGTGTTTATTTAATTCCGCTGTGTGATTTCCCCAACAAAAAAAAACTTATAAAAAAAAATATAACGCATAAAAAGTTGCTAAGTCAAAATTACAAGCCATTATCACCACATCAAAAGGCAGGAGTTTGATAACCAACCGATTAATTAAGTCCTGGGCCTCATAGGTCATATCACTGGGAACTGAAGGCCAGGGGACTTTTCTGTTAAGAATGTTGTCAAATATTTTCTGCACAATCAGTAAATAAGTAATCAAAATAATGGATGTATATCTGCAGTTTCCCCCTATTTAAATCAAAATAACGGATGTATATATGCAGTTTCCTAGCTGTAACATCATGATACGAGGATGACGATTGACCGCATAAAGCATAAAATCTCAATGATAGCATCAAAGTCTCATGGGAAATTAATGCCATAGCAAACTCCATAGAGCACATAACTAAAAATAGCATGTTACCAATATGCTTTTACTGATGAATGTCAGTCTTATGTTGCTAGCTGGCAAAAAAAGAGGGGAAATCCTACAAAACCAGGCTGTAGATGATGATTGTTTTGATACCCGAATCACAACCGAGTTTTAGTTTCCCAAGGAGCACTGAGATTAAAACATAATGAGAGAAAATTCTGACACAAAGAATACCTCTGGATGTTCAGCGGTGAAAGGGGGAATTCCAGTTATCAATTCAAATAAGATGATTCCTACTGACCACCAATCAGCAGCATAACCTGCACGAAGGACCATCTTTTACTTTCCCATTATGCTTAAAATAAAGCAAAACTCAAGTTGAATTCAAACCATGCTCAGTTCCAAGAAGGATTTCTGGCGCCAAGTAGTCAGGTGTCCCAACAGCCGAGTGCCGACTTCTCTCCTCTGTTTGTTGAGCATGTGGGTTATGGACATCAGGTGAAGCAGTTCCAATTGTCTGAGGTCCTGATAACTCCATTGTGCTATTTATGAGGCCTATCTTTGATAGTCCAAAGTCTGTAAGCTGGTAATATAAGCAACTCTTACTCATCATTGAAGCAGAAATCAAACCTAAATATTCAGATTTCGTGTGATGCATAATATGAGCACTAAGTTGAACAAAGGTATAATAATTAGATATTTATTAGTTCTCAATAAGGAGGAATTTCTTCATCGTTGTCTTCCTTGTGTGTTCGAGGATTTATGAGATATATATATATATATACACATACACTCTTCTCTTCTCTCTCTCACTTCCACTACATCACAATGTTTTATGGCAAATGTGTTCTAAACTTGGAAGGTTTTCATAGCATTGGATAGTTCCTTTGACCTTGTAGAAAAAAAAAATGATATCAATTAGCTCCAGGTTAAGGGGTTAAGGTAAAAAATTGCACAGGAGCAATTAGTTTATAAGATACTTTTTAAATTTTGATAACTAATATATTGATGCAAAAAAAAAAAAAAAAAAAAAGCACTACGATCAAAAGCAGCTTCAATTGGTTGCAATGTTCTTGATCTATTATTTATACCAAACCTTCATACAAGAAAATAACTTAATCATCAAGTATATACACCAGACCTTAATGTGTCCATCATGAGCAATCAGTATGTTGTCAGGTTTCAAATCACGATGCACAATTCCAAGAGAATGGAGGTACTCCAAAGCAAGAACCTGCAAAGGACATAAGAACATACTGAAAAATATGTCTATAATCAAGGAAAATAAAAGGCATATGGTGGAATTAACAACCAGTTCTGCAACATATATACGAGCTACATCTTCCTCAAGGCAACCGACATTTCTGAGCAGAGAGTAAAGATCACCTCCATTCAGATATTCCATAACCAAGTAGAGATTATCTCTACAGGTGAAAGAATAAAAAAATCGAACCTGCAGCCACAAACATTCATTTCTAATGTATCATGGAGTACATTTTAAAAACTATTCAAGAATAGCTGCAGTGACATTTGAAAGAATTCTAGTATTGGATATTACCACAAAAGGGTTCCGAACAGTTATTAGTATATTACGCTCTGCCAATATACGCTCAATATCATTTTTTCGTATCATATCCAATTTCTTCAGCACCTGCATGAGCAGAATGTTGCACAATATCATGAATCTGGACCAAAGTTACAATTTAGCAGTGCCAAAAAAAAAAAAATGATTCCTTGGAAAAGAGACTAAGATTTAAAGCAAGAAAGTTTGAGGAAAAAAAAATGAATTGCTTGTACATCTCTTAGGAAGAAATACCATTGCAAAATAATTTTGAGTAGAAACAAAGACTTCCAAGACACAAAGAACTCAATGTTACTCTTTTCTGTTCTGGGGGGAGGGGGAGGGGGAGGGGGCACGGGTATTGTTACAAGAGCATTTGTAGTGACATTAAGATTCTCATAACTCTATGAAAAGAACATAGGTGCCAGTGACCAGTACAGTGACCTCATAAGAGCCAAAATGCTATGATCATGAATGAAGATGTGTCAATCGGAAATTCTCTCCCAAGCAATATGGGACCCCATCACCACCTTCCTATACATAATCTAGGGTATTAAGATCCCTCCTTTAAATTCCTAATGTCCTCATTAGGTCATTCCATCATATAGGTGGCACGGCTCAAGTCCCACACTTTTAGTTGGTTTGGCTCTTATACCATTTGTAACAACCCAGGAAAAGCCCAAATCACATTTAGGCCCATACTCCAAAAAGATTAGTCAAGGTTACAATTGAAGCTCATTAAAATCATTTTAAGAGTTTAAACTTCTTCCTCCTAAACAATGTGGAATCTCATTCACCACCTTACTATACACAATCCAAGGTCTTACAATCCCCCCTTAAAGCCCTGACGTCCTAGTTAGGCCATTCCATTTTTATCATTGGTGGCATGGCTCAAGTCCCACACTTCTGCTGAGGATTGGTTTGCTGCCATTTGTAACAAGTCAAGGAAAGTTCAAGCCACATCTAGGCCCATACAGGAAAGGACTACCCAAGGTTCTAATTGAAGCTCCTTAATATTATTAAAAAGGACAAAAACTTCCCCTCTCAAGTAATGTGTGATCCAATTTACCACCTTCCATATATAATCTGGGATACGTTAACCAAGTTATATTTGGTCTAGGATTTTGTTTTATAACGGCCCATTAAGTTATTTCTCACTACCTTGACGACGTTTCTATAAGCCTTCTCTACTTGAATCAAAATCTACTCCTTACAATTGTAATCACTTGTCGACCAAATGATCACACATTGTGGATGAATTTGTTCCTCCTGGTAGGCCTACACCTGCTTACACTAAGAGCATAACTTAAAATTTTATATTTCCTTGTACCATAACCCATTTATTTCATCCACAATGTGTGGACCTTTTTTTCTTTCCTCAAGACAGCATTTAATGATTTACGAATCTGACTAAACAGTTTCATGTCATTTAAATCAAGTCTATAAACATTTGATGGGTCCCAAAAATACAGGGAAAATATAACCTTCTTCAATGAAAATAAAAATAGAATATAAATGCTTTTTCCCAGAACTGTAACTGATTTTTTTTTTAATGAACCATATGATCTTAAAAATTCAATATTAGGAGTTAAGGTTTCCTTGTCGCCTCGGTAAGGAAAAGTGATAGAGAAGATGCTTAACTACATTTTAAGGTCAGAGGAATACAATAAGGTAAAAGCAGATTGACCATCCAACTGTCACTCGTAAAGAATTAACTGTGGCTATTTTGTGAATCACCTTCTTCAATTCAATACCTGTTTGGCTATCAGCCAACATCAGGAATCTGGCGGTACAGCATGTCCATATTGAAAAGACTTCCTCCGAGAATAGTATAATAAGTTATTAGCCTATATTCGAGGCTGTCCTGATTTTCCACTCACCAACTTCATCCACAAAAACTGGTCAGTAGTCTGTCAAGCACAGGTCCCAGATTTTACCAACGTGCCACCAAGTAGTCTTGCTTTTCAATTTTATGTCCAAATGGATAAACCTATTCCATTATTATTCTGTCAATAATAAAATTCTTTAGATGTGAGAAACCTGTTCCTCCAACATGATGGCTACAACACCATTTTAATATTTGACTTCATTTTTTAGTTTTGGTCTTTGTCAGACACAGCTTCTGACTCAAATTGTTACATATATCTATGGGTTAAAAGGACTAAATTTATCCCAAATACAAATAAAACAAGGAACGTCAGCATGTTATTGTCGGTTTTGCTCAGTGTGAAAATTATCTGAAGATTTCCTACCAAAGGTTTGCGTTTAAAGTACTACCTTTATTGCAAAAAAATCTCCAGTTGTCCGCTTGCGTGCAAGAAAGACTTTACCAAAAGCACCCCTGCTAATTGGTTTGATAATCTCAAAGTCATCAATGCTTGTCCGCTCTTTGTGCACGAAATGTAAAGCAGTTGTCTCAACAGTACTTTGGGATGCATTATCAAACAACTGTCTAGAGCTTTCCTTATTCTTGATATCACTCTTTGGACTTCTCATATCTATTAGTTCACAAGCAATTATATATTTCTCCCTGCATATGTGGTTATATGAGAGAGGAATAACTCCAGTGTGATAAAATTAGATTTAATAGGAAATTTTCTTCTGGTCAAGTTTAATAAGAATGAGAGAGGAATAACATAATAGGAAAGTTTTCTTCTGGTAAAAAATTACCACAGAAGCTTCTCTATACGGCCTCCAAAGGTGTCTATTACAAGAGCTTTCAGCTTGCTATTGCATAAAACATCCTGTAAGTCATGCGTGCAGGCAAGCAAAAATTCATAGGACCCTTCTTTTGAAAGATCTGTTCCTGCCACACAACGGGCGATGCCCGCTAGGTCAATCATCTGCCAAGAATAAAGTACAGGCTTTTGAAATTGCAGAACAGTGTTACAACCATAACCATAAGATAATGAATAGATATACTAATGGATAGACACAATGAGTCTTCCAGAAAATTAATGAATGCTTGTTTATCAAAAAAGGATATGAAATGAAAAGGTTGAAAGTAAACAATGATGACTGCACAATCACGCAAGACTAGTGGGAGAGCAGAGTGACAACACTACAACAGATTGATGGACACACTCTCTCTCTCCATGAGATATTTCTCAGCATGGTTTTATCAAAGGACCTCCAAATTTGCAGAGATTCCAATTCTAGACGCCCACACCCTAATATTTTAGGAGAAATTCCTCACATAAACTACTCACCCACCACAGAAGCAGACTACATGTGCTATAATCTAATATAATACGATTATTTGTTGAGATGATCTAGAAGGAACAAAATTCCCCACAAAAAATGGCAGACCTGTTTCACATCCTCCATTGCAGAAGGATTATTGTGCTCCAACCACCAGGAGTCAAAATGACAAGCTCTAGGTGTATTTGTGGATGACACCGATGTCATGCTCCCAGTTGAGGAGGAAGTTCCATGGTTGCCAAGCTTTAAACCCAAAAGGCCCTTAAGGTTCATAGAAGCAGAATGAGAATCATCCATGTAGGCTGTGTCCATCTCATGTATATCCTCAAACATTCCTTCAACACCTTTATTCCGCCACTCACATATCTTGGGAGAATATGCTTCAGATGCAATTGCCAAGTTTGTAGTTTTTGTTCTTGAATTTTCAGGGCTGCCGTCAGATGAATGAAAACTCTTATTGTGTGACTCAATGATCTGTTCCAATATCTCTGCAAGTTTAATAAGGCGCTCATCTACATCTAGATAAATTAAGTCACACTTATCAGCATATGCACATATATAAGAATGTGACTCCAGATGAGAAGTAGGAACGATTTCCTCACAGATCCGACAGAGTACTGCCTCTGATCCATCTGTGCTTTCTTCTTGCTCATGAAATGAACCAGAAATGGAATTATTTGTAAATTTTCCAAAACTACTGTCAATTTGATGAAATTGTTGCACTGGTGAAAGGAAATCAGTTTTGGCAGTTTGAACAGCCAATTTTTGTTGCAAAACCACTGCATCCTTCTTGGAAATTGAGTCACTCTCATCATCTGGCTCTAAAGAATTGCAACAACTTGCCTCGGGGACAGAACGTAGCTTACTTTCTCGATGCAATTCATGTTTGACAACATCCTTCTGATTCGAAGCGTAATGTGAACCACAGTCAGCAATCTGGGGATTGGGCACCCAGCTTGTTTCAACAGCAGGAATACTTTCCAAACATTTCTTTAGTTTACGAAGAGATTTCTCATCTATTGGTTCCCTATCTTTTTGGAACTGCAACAGTCTAGTGCACCGTGTTAATATAAAGAGCATGCGTGTTACCAGCCACTTTAGCATTCCTGTTTGACACTGATGTCTTTTCTCAGTCAATTCTTGGACAATTGTTTCACACTCGACACGAAACTCACAAGGGTTCATTTCCATACACTTCCTAGCAAGAAGCAGAAGATCCTCTGCCATTGTTTCTCCCTCCGGGGATGAGTCAATCTTATCAAAAACATCAAGGACATCCCCTGAAAAACTAGCCAGCTCCACATTCACCACTTCTTTGGCAGCATCAAATCTTGAATGCAAAGAACCCAAAAGTTCCTGAATATCAACTCATAAGAAGTAGATCAGCTATAAATAACAAGACCCAATAAAGTTCAATATTTTTGTAAAAAATATGAAGGATTATCCCATCCTCTAAAATAACATTATTATCCTGAAATAATTCTCTTCTGCTACTCAAACCAAGAATCGTTCTTTTTTTTTCCATAGCAGACAGTGTTGGTGAAAGTGTTAGGAACTTAAGCGCAAGCATGCGCCTGATTAAGTAAAGCACATATTTCTAAAAATAATGTAGACTTACAAAATAGGGTTAAATATTAAAACCGTCAATGTGGTTTTCCTTTTTCTTTTTTCTTTTTTGATAAGTAAGAAAAATTTATTAATCCTCATAATTAGGCAAAGCCCAAGTACACAAGTATTATACAAGAGAAAGGTTTTCCTTTTAAATAGATTAGTCTCTAAACTCTAACTTTGGATTTTTACAACTTTGTCCTTTTAACTTTAATCAAATCAGTCATTCTTTTAGGTTTCTGTTAATTATCTGTTAAAATGTCACGTCAGCACCAATCATTGATTGCCACGTGTCATTTAAAAAATACAAAATAAATCATTTAAAAGACAAAAGAATAAAAAAGTAAAAAATTATATATATATATATATATATATATATATAAAATACAGATATAGATTGCATGATGACCCTGGTACTTAGGTTGCACCTAGACATGGCTCTACACCCAGGCACTGCCTGGGTGCAACCCGTGCCTCTTGGGCGCACTTAGGGTGACGCAGCAGCAACCCATGCCGATGCCAAGGTGCCAACCCAAGCGCCATCTGGGTAACCCATTCTATATGTTTGTCTTTTTTTTTTTTATTTAACTTTTTTTGTTTTTTGAATGGCATGTGGCACTTAGAGATTGGTGCTAACATGGCATTTAAATAGATTATTAACGGAAAATTAGGGGAATGATCGATTTTATCAAGTTCAAAAGTACAGGGAAGAAAAGGTTTAGAATTAGTGTTGAGAGAGTAAACTATCCAAAAGGCAAATGACAGAGATTAGTTTAGTAATTAACCCTAACAAAATATTCATAAAAAAATAAAAATGATTAAAAAGACAAGATAGTGATATATGTAGCCTCTTAACTCAATTGTGTATCATGCAACATGGCAATCAAGTGATCAACTAATTACAAAATATGTAAGCATAACATTTTTTCTAATCCTCTTGTCCTTTACAAAATATACACAACTATGTTATTTGATAGCTATAATAAAAAAAAGTACATGGTCAAATCAAAATATACTAAAAAAGCACAGGGATTGGCGCTTTGCGCTTAAGCATGCTTTTAACAACATTGATGGCAATGGATGGAGTCAGCTACTGCTGTATGTGATTATTTCTCTAGAATACATCACTTAGAATATGCAAAGTATAGGCTTGCATAATTGCAAGACTTGAAAAGAGGACTGACAATGGTTTATTGGTGTCAGGCTATTAAGATTGAGGACCAATAATTTAACCTCGCCATTAAGAAAATATCAATATTCAATGGTAAACGTTTGATATTGACGTCTCAAGTCTTGTGTGACAGTTTGCTGACCTTTCTCAAATAACTCCTTTGATATTTGAATATTATTCCAACATAAACAAGTCTATAGAATCTTGAAATTTACAAGTGAATTGTGAAAATAACAATCAAGATTACACACAAGTACGTAAGTTGATAAAACATCTTGAAAATGAGAATCGTCTCTGTGAAACCTTAGGCAAATCACAAAATGATAGTATCTAAATATTCGTTGAATAATTCAAAAAGGGCAAAAACAGACCTTTTATTTTTCACTTTAATTTTTCATGCACTTGTTACTATCTAAGGATACTAACTAAATACATCTAAGACAATTGATTTCCTACTTAAAACTATTGAGAAATACCTCCAAATTGCTGAAGCTGTGAGCCCGAGGCTGGGCGGGTTGAATGCCGCCTTTTGGTCCTAGTTCATGTGAAAAACTTTTTAACCCTTTTGACACTTTACCATACCTTGCACTCTCCCGTGAAGAATACTTTCCATCTAAATGACTTCCCTCATTGCTTACTTTAGATTGTATAGCACCATTCTCGTCAAGTGTCTTGATTTTTGAGTTCCAACCCTGTCAAATAAGTAGCATGTTAAATCTCAGTACCTATCTTGGAAAGGACAAGGCATAAACAATCATCACATGCATATTCTACATTTATAGAAGTAGCTTATGAATACATATCAAAAGCATTCTGAACGAATCCTCACCTCAATGTTTGGAGGATCATTACTGAAAGGTTGAGTTGAATCCTTGCCAAGGTATGACTTGAACCATCGGGTTATCTTCTTTCCCTTGTGGTGTCCTAAGTCAAGAAAGTAAATTAAAGTTTATTTCTATAAGTAATCAGGAGTGCCATACTCAAAAATGAAGAACAAGACAAGGTTTTTATGATGACTATTGTATGCACCTCCTGTATATTCCTTTGCCAGAAAAGAACAAAGTATAAAAAATCAAGAACTTGAATCAATCCCATCAGCCAATATGGCAGCTTTTCTGGAGGCTACTCTTTCTACATATTAAACCTTTTTCACACGTATATCCCTTTGCCAGCAAGAACAGACAGATCCAAACCACCCAAAAGCTTAATTAGTACATCCAACTCAACTTGAAACTAAAGGAGTTTTATTAACATTTCCGGTAACCATATCTAAATAGTTCGTGCTTCAATCCACTAGCAGTGGGTCCAATTAAGCACACAGAAGATATTTCTAATTGAACATCATAACAACGAATAGGAATGAAACGGCTATAGCTCCTATATGAACTACTGGGAAGATCATAGCGGAGAAGTCGAGACCTAACAAAAGAAGTAAACCTGAAGTGTCGCAAAAGACTGGGATGGGAAACAAAACGGAATGTACCGGATTTTTAGCACGTGCAACCATCAAACCAGAGACAAAAGCAGGGCTCGACAAAACAGAAAGTATCATGGTACGTCGTCCTTCCCTGAAATGGAACTTTCATGCTGGAGCAAGAAAATAGCTCTGACAACTTATGTGTACACTATGAACATGCAGCAACCAATGAATAAGCATTGCACATTGCTTGCGCTTCAGCTACCATTAGGTTGAAGGCTCAATCTTGAAAGAAGAGAAATGCAGCAGATCCCCTGATCATAAGCCTTGGCAGACAATAGTATGACTATTCAATTTGACCAATCCTCGTACTAACATTTTGGCTCAAGGTCCCCATATAATTTAAATCCAGCTGTGATAAACTAGTTTCATCACCTTATCTATGATCATCTCTCCAAATCAATTCCATTATATCTTCTCCAAGTTTTACACATAAAACCGAGTCCTAAAACAACCATGTACCACGTGTAGAACCACACATAGGATCCAACAGGAACTATGCAGGATATAGAATAAATACTCCCGCTGATTCTTAACTTAGTATGTGTTTCATTCATCTCTGGCCCAAAAAGAGTTTTTTTTTTTTTTTTTTTTTTCTCTCTTTTTATTAGTTTCATTTATTTTTTATCTTTTAGTGTGTCTCTAAGGTAGGAAGGACTGCCGATGATCTTTTCGGGCAAATATTATATGTTAAGACATACTAATACTATATACTAATACTTACAAAACTCAGGATGATTGTCTTTCTCCCCGTGGTTCACAAAATTCACGAAATTTTCTCCCAATATAAAGTTTCAGGAAAGCTTAATTGATTAACAAAAGGCAGCGAAACAACAGGATAAGCAATACACTGTAAATTCCAATTATGGTCCGTTAGTATTCAAATATTTATTTTCTTTTTTTATTTTCCAAATTTTTACGAGCAGCCCATCAGAGCTATGAAAAAAATCAATTAAACCCTGGGAAAAAAGATGCAAACCTTTTTTGGAAGAACCACTGGCCTTTCCACGTCCAAGAGCCATAGTCTTTTGCTTTTGCTTCAGGGTAGACCATGCGACCCCAAAACTCGGAGACTCGGTCGACTCGTCTAGTTTCGAACTCGTTTGATCGTTGGAAGAAACTCGCCGAGTCTTAATCCGATTCAAGCCGGAGGGGATAATACTAACTTCGGACGAAGACTCACCTTCGCCCCGGTTTCCACTAATTCTATCCATTTGATGAAACTTCCATGCACGTCTAAAACATCCGAAACTATAACCCAAGCTCTCCGGCTCCCCCTTGATTACTTCAACAAACTAGAATCACCATCCTCCACTGGAACGACAGCAAAGGAGGAAAAAAAATCGCCACGAAGAAGAAGTAGCAGCTTACGAAGCCGAAGATCGTTACGGATCAAAAACTCGAAAGATGAGTCGGAGCACTGAATTGAATACCAATATGAGGATAATTGTAAAGATCTTGCGAAGAAAGGCTGTTCAGCTTGATTGCGGCTGTCTACTTCGATCAAATTTTATTTTATTTTCTTTTTCTTTTTATTTTCTCCTTCGTTTTGATGTTCAATGTATTGACAACGTAATGATGAAATTATGAATTGCAATATTTATGAGTGGTGCTATCTGCCGCCGGGCATGCCCATTCGTTTAGTGTAATTTGTAATTTTTTTTTTATTTCAAATATTTTTAAAATATTTTTAAATATTTTTTTAAAAAATATTAATATATTAATAGTTACTTTTTTAACTATTATAAAAAAAATTAAATATATTAACGGTCAAAATAAAGAGATAAAATGACGAGACATATTACAATTTCTCGCTTAGAAATACTCATCTTAATAGAGGACTCTATTTTTTTTCCAAAAGCAGTACGTTGAATATTTAAATACTCTAAAATTATATATAGTATTATTCAGAATCAAAATTTGAGTAATTTTATAGAGTTATTTTATTTTTAAGTCAGTGTATAGAACACATTATTAACCTCATTTAATAAAATTTAATTTATAAGATTCAAATTTTATAATTTATCTTACAAACCTATGTTACGTAAGTATTTTATTAGATGTGCATTATATATCGACTTGCGAATAAAATTTTTCAATTTTTTATGAACAGAACATGGTGGAAAAAAAAAGTTCAATATATATATAATTTAAATAAATAAGAAACATCATAGAGAGCCATTCAAAGATGGAAAACTTCCCCTCATTTGCTGATTTTAATTTTAAAGAAAAAAAAACTCATTTATTGAATAATTTTAAACAAACCTCAAGTAACCGATTAAATATTGATAAATCTTAGCATAGTGTAAGTCAATAGTTTGTTTAATAATTTCATTAATGTATTTAAAAACTAGTCAAAATAAATGAATATAGATATTTTTATTTGAGTGTATAACGCTTACTTATAAAGCTCGTATCGTTTTATAAAATTAAAAAAAAATGAAAATATATCTATAAAGTCAATAGTTTTTTTTTTCTAAGCTATAAGTCAATAGTTTGTTTAATAATTTCTTTAGCATATTTAAAAATTAGTCAAAATAAATGAACTTAGATATTATATGTGAGTTTATAACTTTATATCGCTTATATTATTAAAAAAAAAAAAAAAAAGAAAAAAAACTTTATATCGCTTGCTTATAAAGGTTGTATCGTTTCATAAAAAAAAGTTGAAAATATATCTATACATATATAAATTATTAATATTTATTAATACTTTTGCGAATCTTTTCAGCTTTTTGTATTTTTAAGTTTAATATTCACAATAAATCGGCCCTTAGAATTTTTTCTCATAAAATAGAGGGTCAATTTCGTTTTATTAATTATCAAGACATTAAGACTGAGTTTGGATGTTGAGTTTTCTATAAATAATAATGAGTTGAGATGGTAGAGTGAGTTATGTAAACCTCACTTAAAATGAGTTTATATGTGTTTGTTAAAAAGAATTTAGATGTATTTGTAAAGTTAAAAAAAGTTGTGGGTCCTATGTGTAAAAATGTTTGAGTTGAGATGAATTTAACGATTTGAAAGTTGAATGTTTAGATATTAGAAGAGATTTAAATCTGAACTGAATTCAGTTGAACTGAGTGCAGTCAAGAAACCAAACGAACTCTAAACTTGCATAAAAAAAAATGAATGGTAGGT
Source organism: Juglans microcarpa x Juglans regia (assembly GCF_004785595.1). NCBI lineage: Eukaryota > Viridiplantae > Streptophyta > Magnoliopsida > Fagales > Juglandaceae > Juglans > Juglans microcarpa x Juglans regia. The sequence continues at coordinate 7,946,868 of NC_054609.1, forward strand.
TTTCGGGTCACAAATTTAATTCCAATTTGTATGAATGATTGTTTTATGCAATCTAATTGCTTGAGAATAGTTTGCATCTATTGGATTTAAGAAATTATTACCATGATCAAGATCTAAAACTTTTTGTATAATTAGCTCACTCTTATTATCGTAATCCTTACAAATTCTTAATAATTAAATAATTTGGGTCAATATTCATGAGCCTTTTTTCTTCCCTTTGGAATGGGAATATTTTGTGAGTAAAATATACTTTAGAAAAGAAGAGTAGTGTTACACATACGCACAATATTATACGTACTAAGTGACAATTTAATTTTATTAGTATTCTTTTTTAATAATACTACTATGTCATCTAATTTATATATCATGTGATTTATTAAAAAAATTTAGTACACAAACATAAAAGTTAGAAGAAATCTAGAATTTTAATCTTCATTTTTTTTTTTTTTTTTGTCTTCAGGAGCTATTTTGTTTTGAATATATATATTTTTAATAAACCATGCAGCACCACATTGTGATGCAACAACATTAAGAGGCAAAGTGAATGGTATAAATTAACGGCATACTAGCATTAACTTTTCTTTTTAATTTATATATCAAATCTCAAGTTTTAAAATTTTTACCATCTTCAGGAATTATCATATCAGCAGATATATTTATGTAAGTAAAATTGTAAGTATAAATAGAATTTTTTTAAAAAAGAAATACTTTTGGAGAATTTAAATAATCACTCGCATCTAATATTAAGTAATAATATCTTATAGTAGCATTTTAGTGTTTTTTGTCCATGGTGTTCAGGTTAGCTTGCACAGACTTTGACTAATTTTATAGTGCCTTAAAATTAACGACCAGGTAAATCTCTAATAACCCTAAGGGGATTCAAACTGATGATTATTGAAGAGCAAACCAAAGACTGAACCAACTGAGCTAACCCCAGGATTAGCATTTTAAATTCATTTAAATTAACAACTATTTAAAATAAGAAATTATATTTATAATCGTGAAGTGTACAAGTATCGCATAATCACTTTGAAAAAAGTGAATGAATATAAGATCCACATAAAAAAATTAAATTTTTAATAATAGATTTATTTTTTTAAATAATTACGCGATATTTTCAATACCTTACTCATTTAAAATATATTACGAATAGATAAAATAAAATTTTATTAAATAAAAAAATGACCCTCGAAATCCTATCCAGTTTTTGTGTGGACCACCAGGCACCACCAACCGATGGCTAATGGCTTGCTCAAATTTGATAGTCCTTTTGACTTGTGAATTTGTAGTTAGGAGCGCCTCTGCCTCGCTTCCTTCTGTAGCCACGTGGAACAGGTAGTGCAAAGAGGGAAGACTTTGTAAAGGGCTCTATGACGTGGTAAGGTGCCCTGTTACCACGTGCAAATCAAAGAGAAACTAAAAAATATATGAATAAGGGAGTGGCCAACGATATCAGACCTACCAATTGCAAAGTCAAATTATAATACAAAGTAGTCTGACCTAAATATAGAAAGAAAATTTTATAAACTATGATCTTATTCTATTTTTATTTCATTATGATAAAGTGACATAACTCGTCAAATTTTTAAATTTTCTTTTAAAAATATAAAAGATGATTCAAAGAGTCACATATTTTTTTATGCCGAAAAATCTCTCAAAGACATGACCCTTCGGATTTATTCTTACAAAATAAATTACAGTTCTGTGTAACACACTTTCAAAAATTTTTCTACATAAAATTGGTTAAATTGTTGACTTTTCACAAGAAAGTATAGTTCCAAAAGATAAAGCGTCACATTTTATATTGTGGGATAAAAATATAATAGAAGTGTTATTTGTAGTAATACTTGTAAAGATATATTTCTTTTGAATTATGTTAGGCTGCGTCCAGCAATGACCGTTGGGTGCCGCCTAACACAATTTTTTTTTTTTTTTTTGTGTGTTTTTTTTTTTTCATATTTTTTTAACATATTGAAATATTTTAAAAAAATAAAAAAAATACATCAATATATTAAAAATTACTTCATTAATCATTAAATAAAAAAAAATTAAATACACGAATGGTCAATGGACAAAGTGAGAGGATAAATTAACATTTTCCATTTCTTTTTTTCTTGTGCAAATAGCGGTTGAGTGCGAGGCTAGAGTTTGAATATCACATGTAGTTAAATACAGACTTTTATTTTCCATAAAAAACTTATTATTTATAATCATAAATCCTATTATTTCTAATCATATTTATTTATTAATACAATATTTTTATTTAATTAAAACGATAAGATTACTCATCGTTAAATAGTATCATTATACTGCTTGGTTTCCGACTGTTGTCTTCCTACAAATTTTTACACCATTTAAAGGCGTTATTTAACATCTCTTTCCTTTATATCTAAAATTTAAGCACGAGTTTGATATATAAAAAAAATTCCAAGTGCTCAAAATATCAATTAACTTGAAATTTAGACAAACAATACTTACAATCTCATATTCTCAACATCCGCCCAAGAAATCAATAAATTCTAGCCTTTATCATTACCAAGATTTCGAACCAAAACTATTTGGGTGTGCAAAGGTAGGCTCGAGCACTCAAGTTAAGATTTTACTCGTGAGCGTAATGGCCCAAGCCTGCTTGACTATGAGACCAACTGGTCGAACAGAGACAAAAGCCGGCCATAGTGATTCGGGAGTCCCGTATGGAAGGGTGAGAGTCAAGAAATTCGAGTCTCTTAGTAAAAAATAAAAAATAAAAATAAAAAAAAAAACAAAAAAAACAAAAAACAAAAAACCAACACCATCTGGTAAAATCGAACTGAACACGATTTGGTCAAGTTCATGATCGATTATCTTTGCTTTCCATAAAGGACTTAGCTAGAATAGTTTGACAGTATATAAGAGTGTTCAAGAAACTCTTATGCCTTTCAACATTCTGGCAAAACTCATCAAATTATTATGGATTTTGCATTTTATATTTCAAAATATAAAAAATAATAATACATTTCATTTTTTTTTTATTGGCATAGAATGTTGAGATTAAAATTTCGACTAATTCTGATTTGACACATTTCGTAATTATAAAAAAACGACACTTGTCACACTTCATAACTCTTATTATAAAATTATTATAAAATAATTAAATTTAATTTGTTTTCATAGATAAGATGAGTTAAGATTAAAGTTAAAAATTGAATAAAATATTATTAAAATATATTTTTTAATATTAAAATTTAAAAAAATTTAAAAAAATTAAATTATTTATTTTATTTTATATAAAATTTTAAAAAAAATTATAATGATTAAATAAAATAAAATGAGTTAAAAAAATTGTGAAAACAAACTAAGGCATAAATGATTTGACACGATTCTGACACATATTTGCAAAATGTCAACTTTTTATAGTCTTAGAATTCCTATTAGTTTGATAATTTAGGGTGCAAAGAGTCAAATTATAAATTCCAATTAGTTTGAAAGTACAGTCTTATCTATCCATTTAAATAGAAAAATTGGCTAGAAAACTTAAGCCTGATTTGGATAAACAAAATCAACTCATTTTATTTTATTTAATTATTATAATTTTTTTAAACTCTCATACAAAATATAATAAATAATTTAACTTTTTCAAATCTTAAAATAAAAATAATATTCTAATAATATTTTATTCACCTTTCAATAAAACATCTCATTTTATCTCACCTGAACTGCATAATCAAATGAGACCTTAACTTTTCTAATTTAACTAGTCATTTTTCAAAAGCACCCTACAACAAACTCTAATATTTATTTACTCCATTTAAACATTTAATTTCTATCTTTTTTTTTTTTTCAAGAAATCTGAAATTGTTTTCCTCTCCCTCATGTATGGCAAATTTTCCTTTTAATTGGGCGAGAGTTAAATTTGGAACTGCAATTAATCACAAAAGAGGATAATATTATGATAAACATATATATATATATATATATTACATGATTTGTTAAAAACGTGAAATGTATTATCAGAGTGCTCAACAAACCAGAAAGGGAATAAACAATTTGGTTCATATTTTTTTGATAAGTACAATTTGGTTCATATTTTCTAAGAGGTAGTCAAGAAACAAGTAGTTCATCTCCCATGGTAGGAACACAATATGTTCAACAAACCAAAAACAATTACAACCTAAAAACACAGTCCAAAACAAACCAGAATTGTATAGTCAAACAAATTACTATTCCTCTGATCAAATCGAGGATGTTTGCCGTCCTAACATATGAATTATGAAACGTGAATAAATGTTAGCCAAACCCTACACAAGCCCCCTTTCATTTTAGGCTGGTAGGAGAGAATGTGCAAAGAGAAATGTCGTTTTTCATCCTTAATTTTGTCATTCTCATTCACACTACTTAAAAGTAACTTTATATGTCAACCACCCAAATGAACAGCACTTAAAATGTTTCACTTCAGCAAGTGTGATTGAGAATGACAAAATCAAGGATAAAGAATAGCATTGCTCATGTGCAAATGCATCACAAAAGGTTCGGGTTTTTCTAAAACAACAAAGACCAGAGGAAGATATTTCAGAAGCGAAAATAGCAGTTTGACAATCATTGCCACTGTGCTGGCCCCTACCAGGAGATCAGCTCACTTTTAAATTATACAGTGTTCAAGAACAAATAGAAGCTTAAAGTTCCAGGGATTTGCAGCCATTAGAAAGTTGTACGTCTGATCTCCAGACAATTCAACGAGCAAATGAATCCCCAAAAAATATATGTTCTAAGATGATCAAACCTCGAAAGTCCATGTACTCTCAGCAATTAATTTTGGCACCTTTTTCTCCTCAGCCAAATTGATGGATGCTAAAATCTGGGAAGAAATAAAAGAATGAAGTTAGAAAACAAATTGTCAAGTATCAATCTAAAAAGATTATTTTCTCTCTAACAAATCTCACATAAAGTTGAATCATAAGTGCAGACAGTTGTAAACTAGACATCTTTATGTTTGAAAGTAAGTCCGATCTAGTTTATGGTGCAAAATAAATATTTCTCGACTTTGAACTAAGAAGTTAGGAACATTACCAGAAGTTTCTTGACCAAAACTACTAAATACTAGACTATATATTCAAATCTAAAACATTTCTGCCGTCCACTTAAATTGCATGAATAGTATGTACAACTTAATTAAATTACAGGGAAACATGTTTGAAACTTGAGGAATTGACTGCAGTATTTCAGTATAACTATAATGACACATGTCCAAGGCTCCATCAAGCATATTTTCACCATTACTATCGTCTCCAGCACACTAGCACTGCCACTGCAGACGTGCAAGCCAGTTTCACCTTTTGACTCCACCTCTAAATTCATTAACTACTACCACAACTTTTGCCACTGACACAACCTCTACCTCCATTGCCGCCACCTTGAAGGTATCCCAGCCATCCACTTCCAGCACCTCCCTTCACAAAGGTGGTTAAAATTGGAATCTTATCGAAAGATCAGCGGGTGGGTATGGGATGTATGGATTATCTAGAAGAAAAGTCATTCAGATCATAAAACATAAGTAATTAAAAGTCTATCTTATGGTTAAAACTAGTGAGTTTTGAACAATTTTGAAATATCATCAAAATTCTACTTAAATCTCAAAAGTGTCACCCACGGCCACCATCTATGTCAATCACAATTGTCAAACGTGATATGCTTATATCTTCTAGCAATTAATTTTTTATTTTTTATTTTATTGGCACCGGGTATCTGAGAACAAAGTCCCGACTAATCCCGTGGGTGCTCAAGCCCTCGGCAAGGAGTTTCATCTTCTAGCAATTAATAACACCTATTACTAAGCCATTCAGCCTTAATGTATTTCCATTTACTGAATTTACCAAGTCCTTTTGCAGAGGATAAAGAAACGAATATCCGAAGACTAACCAACATTGCTCAAAAGAAAAAAAAAAAAAGGCAGCGGCTAACCATTCTCAAACCAAAACACGCCACCGTTTATGAGGCATGAAAAAAAATTCTGCGGTCAAATGGTCTTCTTATACTATTTAATTGATTACAAGCAAGCAGAACCACAAACAAGAATACATATATCAATCTATCTATCTACCTATCTATCTATCTATCTATATGTCAACTTGAACCTGACAATCTATCTATCTATCAAAAATATGACAAAATTAGCATATCTAAATAGTTGGGACGCTGTTCTGGACACCCGGTGCCAATAAAAAAAAAAACAGAAAACAAAAAAGGTATTCTGAATGTAGAACCATCATCCACACACATCAGACACCCACTCGGACAATAAATGGAAAACTAGTGAGACTAGAAACCGATCATGTGAAGACTGGTCATTCTCAAACCTGAGCCAAACCACCATTTATGAGGCATGAAAAAAAAATACCACATCGAAATGGTCTTCTTATACTATTTTTTTTATTGGCAACGGGTGTTTGGAAACAGCATTCCGACTAATCTTGGGGGTGCAAAGGTCTTATACTATTTAATAGATTACAAACAAGCAGAGCCACAAACCAGGATACATATGCACATAAATACAAATATTCATAAATATATACATATATATACATATAAGCATATAAGTCAGGTTCAAGTATGTGTTTTGTTTGAAAGTTTGGAAAAATTGAAATGATTAGGTAATGATTAGATAAAAAAGTTAAAAATTTGAAAATTTGAAATTGAAAAATGTTTGTGTTTGAATGGTGTTTGGATGTTGAGATGAGATGAGATGGGTTGAGACCATCTGTAAAACCAAACGGAGCCTAAGGCATACAACCCAATAAGCCTCTAAAATTTACAAAGTCATGATTAAAACTTCTCACAGCAAACAATTGGCACATTCTAATACCAATTAAATTTGGATATTTCCAAAAAGGACAACTATCAAAGTTCTTAAATGTCGATGAATGGATAGCAAAACTTAAGCTCAACTACCACATTTGAGCTCCAAAACATTTGTTAACAATCAAAATACAGACGAATATTCAGTACACATGCTTCCTTAAACACCCAATTCTCGACACAAAAGGGAAAGCTAGTCGTTAAAGACCAATCAATAACCCAAAAACAAGAATTTCTCTATACCTTGAAAGACCCTAACTGCTTCGAGTTCCTCGACCACTCCAATCCCAACACTTGGCTCGATGTCTGGTACGATGCCCTCAACACATCCTCACCGTAAACCTTGCGTGCCACTGCAAAGTCCCATGAATTCTTCGCCAAATCGTAGCATGGTTCAAATGTCGTCACCCCTCCGTGCAAGTAACTGTACTTCAATTTGCAATTTCTCGAGCCAAGCGCGTGATTAGCTGACACCTTGTTAGCTGAATCGAACACCAGGGTTCCGTCTAAAATGGTCCGGTTGTCACCTCTGCTGTGAATGTAAGTGAGCTTCAATGGTTTCTCTGCAACCCTAACTGTGTTCATGAACTGAAACCGGAAATCCTGCTCCACACACCGCAATATTGAAATTAGAACTGTTCGGTAACTGAGTACTCGAAGGAAATTAGAAGAAAATTTCCATCTTACAGCAATCTATTAGAATCTCAGCGAGTCAAAGAGTTCAAGTTCTCTCTTTCAATTTCCAAAGAAGATTAATTGTAACAAAAACACCAAGGCACTAACTCACCCTCTGAAAAACTGAATCAATTTTATCACTTCCTAACAAAAATGATCAGAAAGCAAAGAGTCAGTGCAATTGGGAAGTACCTTTTTGGGGACGTTGTAATCGACGAGGAAGAACCCGGGTTTCTCGACGGCTAAAACCAACCCGTTTACGCTGGGGCCGTTGACAAAAGTGGCGTCTGTCAAGGAAGCTCGGAGTTTGACATCGCCGGCGTTAAAGCCGAGAGTAGCAAGGGCGGCTGGGCCGTTGCTCTTCTCTGTTTCGTATCTGCCCTTCAAAGAAGCCTTCATTTTGGGGAGAGAGAGAGAGACAATGAGAGAGGTACAAACGGTGAATTGGCGGAGTCGACAACGATTTACATGTTTTATTTGGAAAATGTTCAAGCAGTTGGCCGGTCTCTCTCTCTCTCTCTTTTTTTTTTTTTTAAATTGAATAAGGTAGATGAGAAGCATACAGTAGCGAGAGGTTGATATAAAAAGATAAAAACGATTATATAAAATAAATTTATAAATTTACCTAATTTCATAAAATTTATTTTATAATTTAATATTTTATATTAAGTCACATCAATTTATAAATTTATTTTTATATAATTCATTTGTAACTAAAATATTTTCTTTTGTAATAATAGTAAAATAGTTTGAATTAAAATTTTTATTGAGTTTTAGAAAATGAGATAGAATAATTTAAATAAAAAATTATAAAATTAAAATATTATCAAAATATTATTTTTTAATATTATTTTTTTATTTTAAGATTTGTTAAAATTGATTTTTTATGTGTTTTATATAGAAATTTAGAAAAATAATAATAATTAGATGAAAATTTATGAAAGAAAAATAAAAAAATATTTATGTTTTGATAATATTTAAATATTTAAATAAAATAAAATAAGATGAAACGGATATCCAAACGAGACCTTTTTGTGAACTCCGACTCCAATTCTTTAAAAAAAAATAAACGGTCGTTTCATCATACGGGAGTCCAAAACGCAAGACCCCCCTTCCCTTCTTCCTTCTTCCTTTCTCTGAACCAATGAATCTCTCGGTGCCTCGCCGTTCCTCGTTCCCACTCTGTTCCCCTTCACTTCTCAAGCTAGCCTCCGTAGCCTCTGGTAAGTTTCCGATTCCAAGTCCTAAAATTTATTTAATTTTATGTTTTTTTTTTTCCATGTTGTTGGGTTGCCTAGAATTAGTTGTTTTGGGATTAATTGTTGTGATTCTTGTGAAGTTGTGTTGTTGTAAAGAAATGTAGCAAAAATTGAATATGGTTGATAGTAACGGATTGTGCAAACCAGTATGCATGCAATGTGTTTGATAAAATGTGTATGAGATTTTATGGATGATTTGTGTTTTCTTGCTTTGTTTCTAGAAGAGTTTGATGAAAATAAATTACTCAAAAATTTGAAAAATCAAGTACTGCTAGCTAGCTGCTTGCATCCCTTTGTGTTTCTTGTATTGCTTCTTTAATCTTTATGGTCACATAATAGTTGCTTCTTGAGACTCTCATCATCAGCCAATGGATTTATCATTTATGTATAGTTAGTTCATTAGCTAATACACTCAACTCGTTGCATACAAAATAAATGCATGGCTTGCTTGTTAATTTGGATATTATTTTTCTAGCTAGGTAATCTATAAATAATATATAATATGACATGGTTAATTTACTTTGAATGACTGATAATGGGGTTTTAATTTATTTGCTAGCTGCTTTACTAGGGTACTTATTTTAATTCCTTTTTAAAAATTTTTAAAGCCGTCAAATGAAAAAATTAGCATTAACATTAAATTACTCTAATTAAGTTGCCAACAAAATTGGCCCATATTTTAATTTTTAAGGTTACGAATGAATCTTGGGGACAAGGTTCTAGTGGATACATTGGTTTAGAAGCAGTACTATTTTTTTTGTCCTTCCCTTTCATCAAATGTGTAACTTCTGTTCTCACAAATGATGTTAATTATTTCTTTAAGACAGGTTCTAGGTTTCATATATATATATAAAAGTATGAATTAATTTGGAGGAATTCACTTTATAATATTTGTGGGTCTCAAATGATCCAAAGACAAACATATGGGCTTGTTTATGAGCTACATAATTAATTTGGATAACAAAAAGGAGACAAAAGTTCGCATGATCATCATTTGAGAAAGGCCACTCATGTAGAAATATATATATATATATATATATATAGCAGATGATCATCTGGTGTAAAAATGGTAATCACGTACTTAAATAGCAAATCAGTTAGAGGAAAGAAGTCATTATTATTAGAAAACCAGTCAAAACAAGAACAATAGAAAACAAATATATGCATCATCTCTCATCAAATAGTCATTGTCTGATAATTTGTAAATTGTTCATACTGTAAATTGTTTATACAGTGACTAGATTTAAACAAAGATCTACTTAAATAATGATATGGTTTAATGCGATATGTTGGATCTCTGTGCAGATGAAACTTAATTGAATAAATTTCTTATAGCCTATATGGCCAAACATTTCTCTTTGTTTTGGATTTTTCTCCATCTTAAATGAGTTGATGCCTTTTAATATAGTCTAGTTATTTTTTAAACTAATTTTTTGCTTCTAATTTATTTTTTCAGCTTCTTTAATTGTGATATGGATTCTAGACCTAGTGGAGATGATCGTCCAGAAGGGGATGTGGCGGATGCCAATGCTAGAACTTCTACATCGATGGGTACTCTACCCCTAGAGCCACATCTAGAGCAGCTACATCTAGAGCAGCTACATCTTGTGCTAGTAGTCGAGTCTCACTCCCAGTAGATGTAGAGGATGATGATATATTCAATGAAGAGGAGGAGATGCCCATTGAGCAAGATCAACTACCACGACCTTCTAAAAAAAGTCATGAACATGGGAGCATTTCACCAAAATTTCTAGTGATATTGCGAACCTGGTAGCAAGATGCAATCACTGTGGGCAACTTTGTGGATGCCATTCGAAGAAGCAAGGCACCAGTGTGTTAATAGCACATCTAAATGGTTGCCAACGATATAAGATCGCGAAGGGATTAGCAGCCACTGATTAGACCAACCTCAGTTACCAAACTTCTATGGCCACTAATAGTACACAAACTAAGAAATTGGTCATCCCTCAATACAGTGAGAAGATGTTGAGGGACATGCTTGCAGAGATGATAATTACTGATGAGATGCCCTTTACCACAGTCGAGAAAAGAGGCCAAAGGTTTCTAAATTTTGTTAAGCCATGATTTCTCATTCCATCACGGTATATGGTGATGCGAGATTGTATGAAAAGACATGCGAAGGACAAGGCGGAGATAAAGAAGATGTTTATTACCATTGACCAGAGAGTGTCGTTTGCGACTGACACATGGACGTCCATACAGAACATCTATTACATGTGTATCACAGCACACTACATTGACAGTGAGTGGATTTTGCATAAAAGAATTATTGGCTTCAAAGAAATTGTGGATCATAAAGGTGCATCCATTGGGGCGAAGATGGATGATTGTATAAAGGACTGGGGAATTCGAAAAGTGTTGTGTATTACAGTTGACAATGCCAGCGCCAATGAAACAACAATTGATTGGTTTAAGCGGAATACGACGGTGAAAGATAATGTCATTCGGGCCCACGGTCATTCGGGCCCACGAGTTTATTCATGTTTGATGTTGTGCTCATATCATCAACCTTATAGTTGTTGATGGGTTAGAAGAGGTTGATGATTCTATTATCCAAGTCCGCAACATTGTGCGATATGTGAAGGGTTACCCCCGAAGGCTTACCAAGTTTAAGACAATAGCAGAAGATCTTCAAATTGGATGTTCTAATATGTTGTGCTTGGACGTTCCGACTCGATGAAACTCTACATACATGATGTTGGATGTGGCACAGAAGTACCAAAGAGCGTTCGAGTGGATGGAGGTCGAGGATGGAGGCCTGATGTATGCTTTGTTGGAGCCAGCAGGATAGGGGCTCGGTGTGCCGGACGCACATGATTGAACTTGTGTCAGATACTTTGTTGAATTTTTTAAAACATTTTATGACATAACCATGCAGATATTTGGATCCAAATATACGACTACGAACTTGTACTTCAGCGAGCTCTCGGAGCTTCACTTCCACTTGGAAAATAGTTGTACTAACTCTAGGGATTGTTATCTGCTATGGCTACGAGGATGAAGACCAAATATGATAAATATTGAGAAGATAAATAGATTACTATTTGTGACTGATCCTTGACCCCCGATATAAGTTGGTCGTTCTAGAATTTTGGGTAAATTCCGTCCTCGGGACAGTGAAGGCTGCAGAGTTTATTAAAGTGCTAAAAAGTAATATTTATGATCTATATAGTCATTACAACAATAGTTGTCAGCCTTCATCCGCAGCTGGTACTGGTAGCTCCTCACATTCGAGACTGACGGGGTTGACAGCTTCCTTAGATGATACTGACCCATCTGTAGGGGTTACAAGCCATCGTATTATGCAGCAGTATCATCAACTCATTGCAACGAGAAATATTATGCAGTGTACATCTAAGGTTGAACGATATTTTATGGAAGCTGTTGAGGCACCTAGTGTTGTATTTCAATTATTAAGTTGGTGGAAGGCTAATTCCACCAAGTATCCAGTCCTTTCCCATATAGCTCGAGATGTGATAGCCATTTATGTCACTATGGTTGCCTCAGAGTCGGCGTTTAGCACTAGAGGTCGCATGTTGGTTGCTTATCAGAGTTCATTGTCACTGTTAACCGTGGATGCCTTCGTTTGCACACAAAATTGGATAAGTGAAATGCCCATTGGACTAGATACCGTTGGCGTTGATGCCGAGAGCTATAGGCTTGAATCAGATAACTTTATATGCTTTTAAATAATTATTTAATTATTTTTAATATTTTTAACTTCTACTTTTTATGATTTTATAGACCTAATTGTGAACCCTAATATAATTGTTGAGGACTGAGAGTTTAAGACAGATAGCTTGAGAGTTGGGATAGAGTTGAGAGACTATGAATTATGGAGAACCCCATTTCTTAGTAAGAATCAAATTCTATTTTTACCGTGTTCAATTTTTTATTATCAATTTTTTTCATTTATTGACTGCAACTTTCTATCTTTATTTCATGCATGACCAATTGACTATTGAGATTTGAGCGAAATTCGTGTTTAATATTTATGTAGTTATCTTTCAAGGCTAAGTCAATGTTGTTATTACATTATAGATGAGACTGTTATAACTTATGGCTACATCATACATGTTATTTAGTTTTTAAACTATTGTATTTAAACTTTTTTTTACATGTTCGGACTTGGGCTTTAGTGAGCCCAAAAGTCAAAAAAGGACATTCCTTTAGCCCAATAAACGGTCGGAGCTCCGATCGGAGTTTGGAGCTCCGACCTCCGATGGGAGTCAGAGTTCGGAATTGACAACTTCGACTCCGTCGGAGTTGAAGCTCAGCCCTACATATAAGGGTGGGTTGATATTTTTTGACAAACTCCTCGTTACGAGTTAAAGAGGAAAAAAAGAAAAATGATATAAGAACAACTATCATATAGAGCTTTGCTATTCATCTATCATCCTCACACACCACACTTATTTTTATAAATTTTTTTAAAAAATTTTTTGGTTTTATTTTTCCTAAACTAATTGAATTACTCTACTCATCATCTATACACTACATATTTGGTAAGAGAAAAAAATAAAAAATTATGTGTGGTGTGAAGATGATGAGTAAAATTTTCTTTTGATAATCCGTTAGGCAGACCGTGGTGTTATCGTTTGAAATGATAGTTAGTTGTGACTTGTGATGCACTAGAAGTTGTTGTTCAAGTGGTAATATAGTTAGAAGTTCTTCTACGGACAGTCGGTTGTGTGTAACCGAGGTGTAATCGGCTGACTTGGCACAATGCCACATCAACTGATTTAAAAAATAACGACAAGAGAAAACACGAAAAGAAATACACAGAGGCAAATAGAGCTAAGCTTCTCTTCGTCTTCGTGGAACTTCTCTTCATGGGTTGGCATATGAGTTTCTCATTGGATATTCTCTTCATTTTGCATTTGAGTTGGAGTTGGAGCTTCTCTTTGTGGGTTCTTCCACAGATTGGTGAAGATTTTTTGCATCTAGGTTTATTGAAAAATTTTCGAAGGATTTGCAAATTTATCTATTCACCTTGGATTATCTTCGTGTGTTGGAGCTTCTCTTTGTAGGTTCTTCCATAGATTGGCGAAATGGGCTTCATCTAAGCGTATTGCATTTTTTTAAGGATTTGCATAGATCTATGCAAAATCGATCTATTCACTTTCTCTGTCTCGGTTGGCAAAGTTATACTTTCGGCACATCGTGGTGAAAATTTCTTTTGAACTTGTTTATGTGTTTTCTTTATTTCGGCCATGTAAATTGATCTGTTAATTAATGTTGGTAGGTTGCTTCATTGTTGTGAAATCTCCCACTTATTGTTTTGAACCTCATGTGCTTTGGGATTCAGGAATTCTCCATTGTTTTTGTTAAGTTTTGGCTCATATAATCTACTGTGTTTATAGGGGTTTTGCTGTGAATTCGGCCAGTCATTGTTTTTGTTAGGTTTTGGCTCTTATATGTTAGGATAACTCATGTTGTTATGTGTTTGTGGAAAGCTTTGTTTTGAGAAGAATGCATAGAAGAACAATGCTGAATTGTGATTTCAGGCACATCTAATGGATCAAAACCAAATGGGATTCATGAATAAAAGTAATTCATTGGCCACCCGTATGATTTCCTTATTGTTTTGTGGTTAATTTATACTTATACTAGTGACAAAAAAAAGTGAATCTATCCAAACAAGGTGCAAAAGAGCACCCTTAGCTTTATGGAGCGATGCTTATCTTCTCTGGCTACATATCAAAGCAGCCCATATTTTATGTGAATAAACCCTTATCATCTCTATCTTTTTTTGAAACTTGATTGTGATCGCGTGCTGGAAAGTTTCTATGTCTATTGGATAACTTATGTTGTTGGTTGTTGTACTGTTTGTATATATAGTTCTTATTGAGATTTTCACTATGGGGAAGGGGAAAGAACACACATCTCCCTTAATAACATCTAGCTCAAATCCACCAACCCATGTATGTTATATTATTTAAAAATTATTTTGGAATGTGTTGAATTGATGTTTTTTTTTCAGAATACAACAACCTTGGGTTAATTATCATGATTGTTTTATGTTAGGACATACCAAATTACCAAGAACTTGTTCAAACTTCATAAATTTTATGCACGGTTACTATGGACCAATGCCTACGTGGCCGTCGCCTTTTGTGCCATATCCATATGCCAACCCATATCCAAGCCATATCCAGGTGATGCAAATTAGTTGCGTTTTTTGTACTCCCCTTACTTATGCAAGTTAGATGCTTTTTCTGTTTTAGTTTTTAGCAATGAAACTATTTGAAAATTTAATTGCAGTTTTTTTGTGTTTTAAGCAGAATGTTGTTTATTCATTTCAATATGGAATGGAACCTCCGGCTTCTCTCATTACTACAAGCTCTGCTACAAGCACAAGAGTTGTTGAAGAGGCTACATCCGATTATAGGGAAACTTAAGCGCCATGTACCTCCTCTAGAGTTGCTGAAAAAAGTAAAGACGGTACATCTAATTCTAGGGAAACCAACGATGGTAGTGCTGGGACACCTTAGATAGTGCAGATTGATGGGTGTGATATGATTGAGGAGCCAAAATCGGGGATGCAATTTAATTCTTTTGAAGAATTAATGACTTATTATAAGCAATATGCTAAGCAATGTAGTTTTGGAGTGATGACACAAATGAGTGAGAGGAGAGAGGATGAGAGTGTCAGATATGTCACCATTGATTGTGCTCGGGGTGGGAAGGCCTGAAATAAGACATCGAATATCACCAAACCATGTCTGATAGGAAAGACGGATTGTAAGACAAAGATAAATTCCTTAAAAATCGATGGAATGTTGCTGTTGACATTGGTTCATAATACCCATAATCATGACCTAAGTTCACAGAAATTCCAATTATTTCGATGTAATAGAAAAGTGAGTGAGTCTGTAAATAGAGTCTTAGATACAAAGGACTTGGCTGATATCCAAATGAATAAGAGTTTCGGTTTTCTTAACATTGGTGCGAGTGGATTTGAGAACCTCCCATTCTCGGAGAAAGATTGTCACAATTACATCACAATGCACGACACCTAAGACTTGGGAAAGGTGGTGGTAGAGCGCTCCGAGAATATTTTTGTAGGATACAGTACAAGAATAACGAGTTTTTTGCACTGATGGATTTAGATGATGATGAGAGGTTACAAAATGTTTTTTGGGCAGATGCATGTAATAGGGCAGCCTTCAAATATTTTGGTAATGTGGTAATATTCGACACCATATACTTGACGAATAGATATAGGATGCTCTTTGCACCCTTTGTTGGTGTAAACTACCATGGGCAGTCAATTCTTTTAGGAGCAGAGTGGATTTTCAATGAAGATACAGAGACCTTTATATGGTTATTCCAGATCTGGTTGCAGTGTATAGATAGTAAAACTCTAAAGGCTATTATCACAGATCAAGACAGAACAATGAAAAAAGTAATTATTATTGTCTTTCCGGATAGCCGACATAGATTTTTCTTGGGGTACATACTAACAAAATTTTCCGAGAAGCTTGGTCCCATGGTGCCTACAAAAGTGGGCTAAAAAATCAGTTGATGAAATGTGTGTATGACACTCATAGTATTAAAGAGTTTGAGAGTTGTTAGGATGGGTTAATTACCACGAACAACTTGCATGAGAAGCTTGGCTGCAAAGTTTATACGTTGAGCATGGGTCGGTATTCCTAAAAGAGTTCTTTTGGGTTGGAATGAGTACAACTCAGCGAAGTAAGAGCATGAGTGCTTTCTTTGACTGATATGCTTATGCAATGACAAACTTGAAGGAATTTGTCGACCAGTTTGACAATGCAATGAGGAAGAAAATTGAGAATGAAAATGGGGTAGACTTCCACTCATTCATCATCATGATTCTTTGCATCTCTAATTCTCTAATTGAAAAGAGATTTTAGGAGTTATACACGAACACTAAATTTAGGGAAGCTTAGCAACAAGTCATGGTTGTGCTCGATTGTGATACAGCTCTACAAAAAAATGATGTGTAATAAAAACGTATCTGGTAAAGGGTGAAGTTCGTGTTCAAGATTTCATTAGGGAAGTTACACACTCTGTGGACTTTAATGAGACCGAGTGCGATGCAAAGTGTTCATGTGAGTTATTTAAGATGAGAGGATACTGTGTAGGCATATTCTGGCCATATTTAAAGCTAACCAGATACGTTCATTACTAGATAAGTATATTTTAAATCGATGGAGGAATGACATCAAAATGAGATACACTTAAATCCACAATAGTTATGACGTAACTGGTCACAAGCCAGATGCTAACAAATATTCGTGTCTATTGAATATATATATATATATATTACGATATGATAAGCCATGCAGCGGTATGCGATGAGCATAAAAAGGATGCACTTCAAAAGTTATATGCGATGATTGACTTAATCACACAAACCAACAATCCCCATCTATGACTCGAACAAGTTCCAATGTTGGTTGTATGACAGTTGACACAACTACAGTTGGGAGTTCAAAGCAAGTACTCAGTCCCCTTGTCATGAAAGGAAAATGCAGACTCCTATCTTTGAGGATGGCATCCAGGATGGAGAAAGACATGCTGAACGTTAAAGCCATAAAGAAGAAAGCTACTGCAAAGGGGAAACGCAGACATGTTCACATTTTTAACAATTGTTACTCATAATATTAAATATTTATATGTTTATATTTTATTAATGCGAATGAGTTTTGTTTCTCACTTCTTAGTGACCTGATTGAGATACACCAGTCCTGGACACATGCATGAATTTATTTGTCCCATTAGAGAAAGATATGTCTAATGGTGGACATGTGCACCTATATTAACACTTACTTTTCGAAATTGTGATGTTGTTAAATTTCATACCAGTTTGTTGTTTGTCGCATTTGTTATAATTGTGATAGTAATTTATTAGTTATCACCAAACTATGCCGGATAGCTTTGGACATTAATAAAACCCAGATTGGACAATCAGTGATTGAGATTCAAGAAAGTGTACTAAAATAATTCTAACCGGACTAGGTCGTTGATTCTTTACATATTTTAATAGTAATATACATATGAAATATAATATTTGCATATTATTTATTATAAATACAACTCGGGTTATATGAAACACAACTAGAGAGTATGGATGTGACACAACCACATCAGGAAAGAAATTGTTGAATTATAATTCCAGAAAATTGATAATTTTTGGGTCTATTGTAATTCCTGGACACATGACAAATTTCTTAGGTGTATTGAATGGAATGTTGAGGTTTTTTTTGTGTATTTTTAGTAATACTTATTCCCAAATGTATAATGATATTTTTAGTAGTACTTATTCCTAAAAGTGGAATGCAGGTGTATTGATATTTTTAGTTGTTGAATTGTAATGCAGGTGCATTGATATTCCTAAAAGTAGTTATTTCCAAAAGTTTTAAGCCAACATAATAGCTTTGATCAAATTTGAAGGAGAAAATTATTTCCTCAGTTTGTCGATATATTGTAATGCAGGTGTATTGTTGCAGTTTTCCTGTCCATTTGAAAATAAAGGATTCTCATAGCAAAATGCTACTATTGTATTGGTACTTGGTTTCTTTCTCTGTTTGATTTCTGATTTTGTAGCAAAATACTGGATTAGGTTTATAAGCATTATGAGAGAGAGAAACAATGCCTTTATTTCTGAATATATTGAGGAGCTCCACTAAAGGAGGGACAACACCTTCTGTGATTATCTTGACCTTGCTTTCTTGTTATCAAAGAGCCGAGATTATACTAGACGGTGGTAAAGAATACCTTGGCCCCATTTCAGCCCCTTGAAATTAATACAAACATTTTAAACTTATTTCCCAAATCAAAATTATCATATAACCATTTATTATGATATTAAAAATTCCCAACAACTGTATACTTCAATACAAGCTAACAAAGAGAGTAATCTCGCAAAATTCCAAAACAACTGCATACTTCAATACAATTGCATACTAGGTTTGGGTTCAAACTAACCTGTAGCACATAGCAAAAGTTCAGACTAACATAAGCTATAACACATCACCAAAATATATTACAAACTTACTATCATACATTTGTTAATAATACACACATAGCTAAAGTATATATTACAAACGCGGATATACAATCCGATATCACTTAGATCTTATCAAATAACATTAAACAACAATGGCAAAAGCCTATACACTCGGAGTAGTGTGCATGAACGCCACACTTCAGCTTGTTGCTCGACAAGCACCAACTTCTTCTTCACAATCTCCTCATTTCTATTAGATAGCACCATCTCTCTTTTCTTGATCTCATTCGCTCTCTTTCATAGCTCAATCTCTCTCTTTTCGATCTCGTTGAGTATCTTTTGGAGCTCTTTCTCTTTCCTCAATAGTTCATTTTTTATTTCTAGAAGTTCTTGCTCTATGTATTGATTACTATTTGCTCACTTGACATACTTGTAGTATGGTAATCCCTAATCATTTTACACATACAAGAAAAATGCTAGATGTACATAATATTAAGGGTGGGACTATGAACACATATATTAAACGTTTTACTAAAGTTGGAGTCACCTCTATGTTGTATTTTGGACACTCTAAGAATAGTCGTTTTGGATTTCTTCCATATTTGAGTATCTGAGTGTGGCTTTAAAACCACAAAAGCACACTGATTAACTCAAAGTACGTTTAATGAATGATGAAAAAAACATTGATGATGATGACATTCTAACCAAAACCAGATTCGCAATACAATTGAAAATCAAACAACAACAACAAAAATATTTAGATTGGAATAGATTTAGCATAGTAAATACATAGACCATATTAAAACATTGCAATATTTTACTCATAATCAAATAATCTAAACAGATTAGAAAAAATAGATATTTTACAAGCAATCAAATACATCCAGATCCCCCATATAGAACACTCTAAATGTGATGTCTACTCACAATCCAAGAATCTAAACGAAACAAATAAAAAATAGATATTTTGCAAACCAACAAATACACCCAAAATCTAAACAGAACAATACTAAAAAACCCATAACAATTATCACAATCAAGAAATGGCTAACTTCAATTCAAGAATCTAAATGTTACTCCATAACAATCTAACCTAGGGAAGTAGCTAACTTCAATCACAACATACAAAAAATGGATGCAATCGAAGTCATTCATTAAATTAAAACACATAACTCAACACTGAATCCATTTGTAATTTGAGCCAAACGAAATTAAATTACAAGGTTCTACGCCACCTAGGGCCGAAGAAATTACATTAAGGTGACAATCCAAACTAGAAAGAACAAAACATTTTCAACTTCTCATCATGTGCACTCGCAAAACAACTACATTCCTTCAAAGAGCACAGTCAAACCTACAAATAAAACAATGAATCATCATATGTGACCCTCAGCATACAAGCCACTATGCTCAACAAGAATAACATCCACATCTAACTAGATTATTCGTCTTCGTTACTTTTAAGAGTTGAGTGAGCTTACCAAGCTTGCACAGATCTCTGCCCATTTGCCCAATGCCCAAAAATCATGTCCAATAGAAGTGAAGAAAATTAATGGCACTCCACTTTGCTCATTGTAAAGAAAAATCATGTCCATCAGAGGTGATGCAAATTACTTGGTTAGGGTTAAGGAAATTGAAAAATAGGATTAAGGTTTTGGGATGAAGGAGAATGTGCTAGGTTAGGGTTAGGGGTTAAGGTTTCAGGATGAAGGAGAATGGGCTAGGTTAGGGTTAGAGTTAGGGTTTTGGGATGAAGGAGAATGGGCTAGGTTAGGGTTACGAGATGAAGGCGAAGGAATGGGCTAGATTAGGGTTAGCATTTTGGGATGAAGAATTGCACGGGTCTTGGTGAGAAGGAGAAGATTTGGAGAAGGGGAAAACAAAGGCTTGAAGGTTGGAGAAGGGGAAAGACAAAAACACGAAATGATGGAGAAGGTTGGAGAGCAAGGGCATAGGATGAAGGAAAATGGGCCTTGGAGAGAAGGGGTAAAAAGAAGGGGAGAATGAGAAGGAAAATGAAAAATTGCAGGGAAAATGGGAGAAGAAGAAATGGGAAAAATGAACCGTTTTGTTTAAACATGAATGAAATGAGCTGTTTCATTTTCCACGTGGACCACGTGGTTGCAGATTGCGCACCGCTTCCCCCATTCGACTGCAACAAGCTTTTTTCTATAGTTAGATAGACCATATCAATTGGCCTGAGTTGTTGGTGGTAGAAAACCATCACGAGTGATTGTGTCGTCATGTGGGAGCCATCTACCAAAAGTGGTAGGGTGAGGGTGGTCAGATCTAATTGATTTGGGGACGACAGAACAACTGATATAGTGCGTGTAACGTTCGAAAGCGTTGAGATGCAACAACACATGGTAGCCACGCACAAATACTGCCTTCCGTGAGACTCACGCGCCAATCGTTTTGCGGTGAGTTTGCCTATACCAATAAATCAACGACTAAGGTGTGGTGTGGGCACATGTCAACAATCGATCACCCGAGAGCAATGGATCAAGCCTACTTCAGGTCAGTAGAGAAGAAAAGCTAAAAAAACAAAAAATAAAAATTGGAGAATAATATGGATATGGTCTCAATTAATATACAATCTTTTTTATTGATGATAGTAATGGTTAGAGTTAACTAAGATATAAGTTTATTAAAATTAATTACTTAGGATCAATATTGAAATAATATGGTAGTTTAAAGATGTAAAATATCAATTTTCCTTTATTTTTAAACTACACCATAAACAAATTAAAATATAATCATTAAAATATACAAGCCACAACTCAATGGCATAAGTTCTTTTTATATAAAAAGTAAAATATATTAGTAACAAACTTTTTAACACAAAATTGGAGAGCAAGGGAGTCTAACAAAAACCTCATAATAATGGAAACAACATATAAAAAATGAAAAAAATAGAGCAAATATTTTCTTAATTGAAATGGCGAACCTATGATGCCCTAATCTAGAAACCAATTAAACAAGGTACAAGTCATGACCTATTAAGAAAATGGAATATAACTCTTTTCAAGAAGTTTTCTTAATCTCAAAAAGAAATAGCATATCACAATACGTAGGATGTAACATAGTTTTTAACAAGAACATAAAAAAAATAAAAAAATAAAAAAGACATAAAAAAGAGTAACACAACAAGAAAAAAGAATAATATAGCCCTCCAAAATAATGTCATCAAACATTGCAACGGCCATGAATCCTCCAGTGTGAGTCTTGGAGTTCAGAGCATCATATATCTCTTCTAACAAAGCTCCATCTTCACCAAACAACTCATCAACATTAAAAGACTTATTGATAAATAAGTGATAGATGAGTTGAAGACGGAATATCAAATCCAATGAAAACTATTAGATCTATATAGAGATCTTATAAAATGAACTTATAAACTAACATGGTTCGACAGAGAACATTATATCTATTTTTTAATAAAAAGAGTTTTATAATCTCACATCAATTTATATTGGTTTGTAAGTTCAATTTTGAAAAATCTCTGTTGACGTGACATTGTTGTCGATGACCCTTTGACCAAATTGAATTTAGATGTTGAAGAAGGGGAAAATGCAGAGGGAGACCTTGCCATGGTAGCTAATGTGGAAGCAGTACAAATAGATGGTGAGTTGTTGGGGAAGTAGTACATGCTACTGCTGGAGCACCAGCCCCTAAGATAATGAGGGTAGTTGGGAGGATCAAACAACAAAAATTCATCATCATCATCATAGGTACTGGAAGCACTCACAGTTTATTGATTTAAATGTCGCAAGGAAGATGGAGACACCTTACCTTGCCAAGGTTAATGTCAGACTTTTCAAATTCACCTTCCAAGATGTACATTTCAAGCATCTCTATATGTCTTACCATTGGGATGTTGTGATTTGGTACTTGGTGTGGACTAGTTACGGCCCTTAGGACCAATTCTTTGGGATTGAGGACGTCACTATGAAGTCCAATCATCACTCTAGGGGAGTGATATTGCAAGGGCTAAAACCATCGAAATCAACAATTGAAGGGAACAAGGCAGCCCTCAAGGCAGATTGTAGAGGATTATGGTTGCATTTCATACATGTGACTAGGAGAAGCTTCATCACACAAATTTGTAACTTGAATTTCAGTAATTATTAGAATAATTCCAAGGAGTATTTGCTGAGCCTAAGGCCCACTCCTTAGAAGCCATGATCACAGATTCATAGGATTCAACTCAAGAAGGGAACTAGACATCCCAACAGTCGGCCTTACAGCTAGCCATACTTTCAGACTTAGGAAATAGAAAGTTAGTGACAAAGATGCTGCAAGTTGGGATCATCAGACCTAGTCAAAGTCCTCATTCTTCATCTATCTTATCGGTGAGGAAGGTAGATGACAAATATGTGTAGATTATCGAGCTCTCAATCAAGACGCCATTAAAGATAAGTCCATTATTCCTAACATTGATGAGCTTTAAGATAAATTACATGGAGCTACTTTGATTTCTAAGCTAGACTTATGATCTGGGTACCATCAATTAGAATTAACCAAGATGACATAGCAAAAATAGTATTTAGGACCCACGAAGAACATTATAAGTCTTTGGAGATGCGCTTTGGGCTTAAGAATGCACCTTCTCTAAAGTCCAATGAATGACATTTTTAGGCGTTACTTGAAGAAATTCATTTTAGTACTTTTTTATGATATTTTTGTATATAGTAAGTCCCTTGTTGATCATGTTGCTCATCTAAGAACTGTATTAGAGGTCCTGCAAACACACTAATTATTTGCAAGTCCTCAAAATACATCTTTGAGAGCGTATAGGTGGAATATCTCGACCATTTAATCTCTAAGGAGAAAGTCAAAGCTGATCGTGCCAAAATTGCCACTATGTTAAATTGGGTTATTCCTAAAAACCCTAAAGCTTTAAGGGGTTTATTGGGACTCCTAGGTTATTTCGAGAAACTTGTCAAGGGTTATGGAGGTATTGCAACTCCCTTAACTGCCCTATTGCGAAAGTACTCATTTTGCTGGACAGAAAAGGCAAGCCGAGGCTTAAATTCCCTCAAATAAGCTATAAGCACTCCTCTAGTATTGATGCTATTATATTTCTCTAAATTATTTGTTATTGTGTGTGATGAATCAATGGAAGGAAATGAAAGTTGTACTTATGCAAGAAGAAATGCCTCTGGCTTACCTTAGTCATGCCCTAAAATGAAATAATATGTAGTTTTCTACCTATGAAAAGGAGCTATTAGCATTGGTTTATGCTATTATAAAGTAGAGGCATTACCTATTGGAGCATTGATTCAAGGTGAAAAGTTCAAGCTAACCAACAAGCCCTTAGATACCTCCGAGGGTAACAAGTGGGAACTCCTGCTCAACAAAGGTGGGTTTCTAAGCTCTTGGGGTTTGATTTATTGGTGGAATATAAGAGTGGAAATGATAACATGGTAGCAAATGCCTTGTCCAGATTGAGTACTCACATAGACCGAACTGACCTATTGGATCCGGAGGAGGACAACAACATGTGAATTCAAGCAATTAGCACCATTCAAGTAACTTGGATGCAGGAGTTGAGCATCCATTATCTAGAGGACTTCATGATTCAGGACCTCATTCATAGTTACCAACGAGGGCCACTAGATCAACAATACTTTTTTTCATAATGATCTACTCTTCTACAAGGGTAGACTTCACCTGGGTTCCCTCAAACCATTTCAACAACACATTCTTCAACAATTTCACAGTAGTCCATTTGTATGGGAACTCAGAAAACATATTTCAAGGTCAAAAAGAGTTCTATTGGCCTAGTCTATGATGGGATGTGAGGAGGCACATCTGGGAGTGTCGGGAGTGTGATACTTGCTAATGCAACAAGATAGAGATGCTACACCCTGCGGGATTACAACTATATCCAATTCCATCACAAAATTGCACTAACATCAGTATAGACATTATTGAAGGTCTTCCACCCTCCCAAGGACAAAATGTCATCATGGTGGTGGTCAATAGGTGGAGCATGGATGCCCATTTCATATCACTTGCACATTCTTACAATGCTATCAAGGTTGCTCGCCTATTTTTGGATCATATCTTGAAGCTACATGGTATGCCACCAACAATAATCTGTGATAGGGACCCAATCTTCACGAGTGCTTTTTGGCAAGAATTATTTAGGCTCAGTGGAACAAAACTCTTACTCAATTCAGCTTACCATCCTCAAACAGATGGCTAAACAGAGGCAATGAACAAGGTGTTAAGAGTTATACTTGAGGAGCTTCTCTGGTGATAGATCTAAGGATTGGGTTAAGTGTCTCTTATTGCTAGAATGGGCATACAATACCTCTATCCATTCCTAAACTAAACTCAACCCATTTGATGTAGTATACGGGGTTCCACCCCCTAGATTGATGTCATATGAACATGGGCCTACTCATTAACTGCTAAAGAACAACTGAGGAGCGAAGACTTCACCTCCCAACTCATTCGAGACCATTTGCAGAAAGTACAAGCCAAGATGAAGTACCATGCTGATGGTCTGATAGAGAGACTGAGTTCTCAATAGATTTTATACTTGGAACGACGCCGATCTCCAAAACACCCTACCGGATGGCACCTATAGAGCTCGAGGAGCTTAAGGATCAGTTGCAGGAATTATTGGAGAATGGCTTTATTCACCCTAGCGTGTCACCATAGGGAGCACCAGTCCTCTTTGTGAAGAAGAAAGACGGATCGTTGCGCATCGAGTATAGAGAACTAAATGGGGTGACCGTTAAGGATTGGTATCTATTACCCCGGATCAATGATCTATTCGATCAACTTCAAGGAGCACAGGTATTCTCGAAGATCGATCTCCGTTCGAGATACCACCAGTTGAAGATCGAGGTGGAAGATAATCCTAAGACTGCCTTTAGAACAAGGTATGGACATTATGAATTTCTAGTAATGTCCTTTGGATTCACTAACGCTCCAGCGGCTTTTATGGATTTAACGAATCGTATATTCTAGAAGTATGTTGACCCATTCGTTATCATATTTATTGACAATGTCCTAAGAGCCCGAAGGAGCATGCATAGCACCTGGAATCGGCCCTACAAATATTAAGGGAGAAGAAATTGTATGCCAAATTGACTAAGTGTGAGTTTTGGCTACATAATATTTCTTTCCTTGGCTACATAGTGTTGAAAGATGGGATTTCCGTGGATCCTTCGAGGGTCGAGGCAATTGTAGAATGGCCTAGACCTAAGATGGTCCAAGAGATCAGGAGCTTTTTGGGTCTTGCAGGGTTTTACCAGAGATTTTTCGAAAAGTTTTCCCGCATTGCAGCCCCATGTAAAGCTCACCAGGCAAGGGGAGAAATTTATATGGACTGAGGAGCATGAGAAAAGCTTCCAAGAGTTGAAAGTGAAGCTTGTGATGGCACCTATTCTGACTATATCTTTGGGTATAGGTGGTTTCGTGATATACATCAACGTATCACACCAAGGATTGAGATGTGTCCTGATGCACCGCGGGAGAGTTGTAGCGTATGCCCCACGCCAACTTAAGAATTATGAGCGCAATTACCCGACCCACGACCTAGAGCTAGTAGTAGTTGTTTTCGCCTTAAAGATTTGGCGACATTACTTGTAAGGGGAGCACTGTGAGATCTACACGGATCACAAGAGTCTTAAATATTTCTTCATCTAGAAGAAATTAAATGTGAGACAGCGCAGGTGGTTGGAACTGTTAAAGGATCTTGACTGTACCACCAACTACCATCTCGACAAGGCTAATGTTGTGGCAGATGCTCTCAGCAGGAAGTTTTCTTCTGGTACCCTTGCGAACATGTACACCCCTCAAAAATTTATTCTCCTGGACATGGAGAAGCTAGGAGTGAGATGGTGAGGGATGTACATGCAAGTTTAAGTACCCTGGTTCTTAGTCTGACAGTATCGAACCAGAGTAGAGCTGCTCAAAGTGAAGATGTTAGCCTCCAGAAGGTCAAGACAGAGATTTCAAAAGGGGAGCGGCTTGCCTTTACGTTGTTTTGAAAATGGGTCCTACGAATTGAAAGGAGACCTTGTGTACCAGCAGATAAAGAACTACGGGATCTACTACCGAGGGAGGCGTACAAGTCTTTATACACAGTGCATCCGGGTAGCACCAAGATGTATCGAGACCTAAGACAACACTACTGGTGGAGCGGAATGAAGAGGGATGTAGCTAATTTTGTAGCTCAATGTCTGACGTGCTAGATGGTTATGACCGAGCATCAAAGGCCTTTAGGAACACTACAACCAGCGCCGATCCTAGTTGGCTATAGGACGAGATTAGCATGGACTTCATGACAAGATTTCCTAAAGCCCAGGCGGACAAGACTCAACATGGGTGATCGTCGATAGGTTATCCAAGACAGCTCACTTCGTCCTATTCGGATGACCTATTCGATAAGCGAATTAGCAGAATCATTGGTCCGAAAAATAGTTAGACTACATGGGGTCCCATCCAAAATCGTGCCGGATCGGGATTCATAGTTCACATCAGCATTTTGGAGGAGTGTGCAAAAGAATTTGGGGATTAGTATTTCTAAGGGTAGCTCCCATGAAAGGAGTGATAAGGTTTGGAAAGATAGGCAATCTAACTCCCAGATTACTGGCCCGTTTGTGATCCTGGAAAGAGGAGCAGTGACTTATAGACTGGCACTCCCTCCACAATTCTTAGCCATGCACGATGTATTTTACATCTCAATACTTCAAAAGTATGTGCATGATCCCTCCCATGTGATCGAGTATGCGCTCTTCAAGTACACGAGGATTCCTCCTATGAAGAAGCACTGGTTCGGATCCTAGGTCGGAAAGTACAAATGCTCTGCAGTAGAACGATCCTGATGGTCAAAGTGCTGTGGAGCCACCACACTGAGCAAGAGGTAACGTGGAAGCATGAGGACGGTATGAGGAAAAGTATCCCACCCTTTTTCTTTGAAGTACGTTCAATCTCAAGGACAATATTATTTTTAAGGGGGTAGAGTTGTAATACCCGAGTCCTACTACGTAGGTCCTTACGTCATTTTCATTAATTCTTTAAATTAAATATTTTGAGATAAAGATATTTTTATTACTTCTAATTATTTTATTTTAAGATGAGTATGTTTTATTTTAAAATATGGTTTATTAAAATAAATCAAGGGTTTTATTTTTAAGACTTCGAAATATTTTTCCTTAAGTCCTTTATTTTTATTTATTTAAGAAATGACTCAATTATTCTCTACCATTGGATTGGTAGGTGAAAAGCATCCTTAAGGTGGATAGATCTCCACCATCCACTTGCTTCCTTGTGATGGAAGGAGCAAACAAAGACCAAAAGTCCTTGTCCCTCCTTAAGCTTACGGTGAAAGCCATACAAAGGAAAAGAAAAAGACAAAACTAGATTACTTTATCCCATTGCACCCGTAGGAAGCAACCAAGAAAGACAAAAGAAAAGTCTTCATCTTTTCCTCCCAATCTTATGTGATAAGTCTTGACCAAGTCAACCAAAGCCCTTTTATTTCTTTCACCCGTAGGATTCCCAAGACAAGCAAATAAGCTTTGCATCCATAGGCTTCTAAAGCAAGCCACCAAGCTATTTGACCCACAAGCTTCTTAAGAGCCAGCCACATTGACTTCTTCAAATAATATTTTATCTCTAAATTTAACTAACTTTATCAATAGTTGGCCCACATTGAATTAGCTAAACACTTTTCATCCTAAATATTAGCTACAGTAAATTCGCCTTTTTCTTCAAATATGAAAAGCACTATTTCATCTCCAAATTAATTGTTTATTAATATCGAGTCTCTCTCTCCCACGTCTTCTTTTTCTTTCTTCTTCCCTCTTCCTCTCCCGCGTTTCTTCTTCTCTTCTTTCCTCTTCCTTTCCCGCGTCTCCTTTCTCTCCTTTCTCTGTTTTCTTCATCTATTTTTTTTCTCTTCTTCTCGTCTTCCCTCTCCCGCATCTCTTCGTTCTTTCTCTTCTTCTTTCCTCTTCCTCTCCCGCGTCTCCTTTCTCTCTTTTTCCCATTTTCTCCTCTTCCCCATTTTCTCTTCTCCTGCAACCATTCCTTCCCGCATACGTTCTCTCCCGCGACGGCACTCCCCAGCACGGCACAGCGGCAGCACGGCACTTCCAAGCACACGGTAAGATTCGAAACGCTACCTTGATTTTGATGATGATTTTGTTGGTTTGGATTTTATTTTGTTGATTTTGTTGATGTTGCTTGGGTGTGATTCGAAACCCTAGCTTTGATTCTAGCCCTGATTTTGTTGATGTTTGGGTTGGATTTTGTTGATGTTTGCGTTGGATTTTGTTGATGTTTGGGTTTGAATTTGTGGATGGTCTCGCACATTTGCACGGTTCTTTAAACAGCAATGCAAAATGGCCAAGATAAACAGCCTGTATATTTAGAACAATTATAGGTCTCTCATGCTTAATCTTCCCACCATAGCCACGGTCTAGCCCTAATTCGGACCCCGATAGTGAAATATCCACTGGATTTTTTGAAATTAAAGTGGTTAATGAACATTATGGCTTGATTTTAGGATCAATGTTTTTTTTTTCCTTTTACGAAATGTATTATACATTGTATGTGACTTGTCTTTTCCGAATCTGTGGCTTTGCCTTCCTCTTAGTTACAACTTTGAAAAAAATTTAAATGTGTTTAATGCAATATATTTAAGCAAATAAGCAAGTTGTGATTTGTCAAGAAATTCCTGTGCTTATAAGAAACCTAGTTTATGTGGTTTCCTTAACTTCTTGTGCTTATGCTTTGGTTTTTTTTTACCATTCAACAAAGTCAAGTTGGTTCTTATTAGGTTGTTTTTTTATGCCAACAGTATACACATAGTCTAGTATACTGTTTTTTTTTAGATAGAAACTTGTTGCCTCATCAGTCATGCCAGTTGCCAACAACCAAGAAACTTAGTGATGGGAAAGAAATGTGTGACACTTGTCTAACCCAAAAGAATATCATCAATTATAATGTACGTAAAAAAATTTTTCAATGTGTATCAATTGCTCAACGGAAACTTGTTTTGAGTCACCACACAAACTGAGTGTTGCATAACATTTGTGATTGATTTGCTTTGCGAGTGTACTTTTTTGTTTTTCAGTTTAAGTGTCAAGTGGCAGAATGCTTGTAATTGGGTGTTTTTATTCTAGATTACGCCAAGTATATTAATGAAAAATGTTCCTTGCTCACTAAGTGTCTCGGGAATTCATCTCTTGGTGGGTTATCAAAGCCTCCCCAACATTCTTCTTTCATAGAGATGGACAACAAGTTGAGAAGTTTGTAGGAGCCAACAAGTCAGAGGTACAAAAGAAGATAACTGCAATTGTGTAGATCCAACTACCCAACGTTAGAATTGAGTGCTTTACTTGTTTCTGTCTTGTGAGAGGGGCTGCTTATTGTTATTCTATAAACTTCTGTTGCCAGCATGGATGCTGCTGGTCTATGGGTTTTTTTTTTTTCTTATTGGTTTGGACTCTGTTTTCTGAAAAGAAATTGATGTAGATGTAGAAGAGCAATGGTGGAACCTGTAAATTGCTTTCAAAGAGCTGAAATGAGATTATATGCAGTCTCCAACCGCTATGCACTATGAGAATATGATTGTTGGAGATTATAGGAGGTTATGAAAATAGAATTAATTAAAAAATATAAATTAATTATAAAAATATAAAAATAAAAAATAATGATATTTTATTATTATAGAGAGTGTGATGACTAATCCAATGTAGACTTTAAGTTTTGAATGATTAGCTAAAAGTGAAAAAGTTAAATAGTAGTCAAAATTTAAAGAGTAAAATAGCCAATCCAATGACAATGCTCTAAGGAAGCTATTGCACCCATCGTCCAAGACAAGTCAACAAAAGAGAAAAGAAAAAAGAAAAAAGAAAAACTAAAAACTAATCCTAAGCATTTCTATCCTCCTACCTGTCGACCCTCACCTAAGAAAAAGAAATAAAAATTTATCTTCCTTTCCAAGAGCTAACCGATGCACACCTTCCTCTTCTCTTCTTCTCTTTTCCTTTCATCTTCAAGAAAATAAGCTCATTTACCTCCCTCAAGCTTGTGACTCCATAGTAATGGAAGAAGAAAAATATTTTCTTCAAAGTTTGAAGCCAAAGCTTGATCTTATCTTCCAAAAGATGAAATATTGAAGGTAATAAACTCTTGGTTCACTTCCTAGCATGATTTTCATATGGATTTCGAATTTCACCATTTCCTTACCCATTGATGTTTCGGTTTTGGGGTTAAAACAGTGCTATTACTTTGTTCTTCATCTACACGGGCTTATCACCAATTGGTCCTCCACTTGTGTTTTGAAAGAAGCTAAGAGCTCAAGGTAAAAATTCTAATTTGATTCATTTGATTTTAGTGTGATTTTGGAAGCTTACTGTGTTGTTTTAGCTTGTGTTTTGATGTAGTTAATTTTCTATATTGCAAATAAATATGTATGCCCTATTTTTGGCTCAAACCGAATGGTATTATAGTTGGTTTGCTATGTATTTTCCTATATTCGAAAATACTATGTTGTTTTTAAACTTGGTTTAATCATAAATGATGATTAAAGTGATTTAAAATTTTATATGTTGGTATCATGTGCCTTGTGTTGAGATTTAGTTGGTAATCTATTTTTAGGATGCTAGAGGTTTGGTTTAAAAGGGTTCTATAATTTAATACCTTGCTTTTAAAGGTATTAAGTGAGTAAAACATAAGCTCAAGTGTTTAAAGGTTTTAAAGTTTCTTAATGGGTAACTTTACTATACTTTATGCTACTTTAATTTTAATGGGAAGTTTTATCTAAACTAATTAATATATTACTTATGTGAATAAGTTATAACTTAGTTAGTTTAGATATAAGAGATTAATTGTGCTTGGTATATTATGATATGCAAAGCTGTCCAAGTACCCTAAGCCCATGTCATGCCATGTCTTGATGTAAAAGTAGCCCACTTATGTTGTCCCTCGTTGGTTAAATTCTACCTAACCCGAGAGTCCAAAATGTTGATAAGCTAACATTTTTTATGATGAGGGACTACAAGTTGATTTAAAGGGCACGTTTCCTAAGCTTGTTTAGCCTGCTTGAGATGCCTAAATCTATTTTAAAGCCCATTGTTGAGAATTCCAGATTTTATCTCCTAATGTCCATAACCCAAAGTGAGCTTGAACCAAATAAATATTGCTTGAACCCTATGAATTCTTAACTACTTTTCATGTAAGCCTTTTAAATAGCCTTTCCATGGACAGCTAACATGTCTTAATATTTAAGTTATTTCTTTTGCAAGTCGAGGTGAGGAGTAGTCATTTGGGTTAAGGTTAAGCATAGAATGGACGTTATATGGTAATATCGTGGCTTTCTTTTTTAAAGGGAAAGTTAAAGAATATTATATGAGTATTAACACGCTTATGTTATTTATTGGAATAGGACTTATATTGATGATGAAAGTATTGAGGAGCATAGAGGTAAGTAGCTATGACCATGCTTCTTACATCAAGTTCTCCTTATGAAATAATGTCTCTCTCTCTCATCGCAAATGTTCTTCTAAAGAAAAGAGTAAATGAATATAGTATGTACAAGTCTTCCTTGATAGCCCCTGTTAAGCACCCTATCGATTATAATTGTGTGTATGTATAAGGTAATACATGCATGTAGGTTCTAAGTCATGAGATTTCCATACATGCTCTCAATAAACTTATTGATTATTCCTATATGTAATATAGCATGAAAATATATCTTTTTCATAAAAATGCATGTGCATTGGAGTAAGAAAGATGATGAACATGTTTTGATTGCAAAGGAAAGAAAATGAATGTCTCATACCTTATGCTTCAAGTGATGCTTTAAATGATGCGAAGAAAGTGTTTTAAAATACCCCTATGAACTGATGCTTTAAATGACGTGAATGAACGTTTTAAGATGTCCCTATGAACTGATGTTAAATTGTCCCTATGAACTGACGCTTTATAGATGCCATGAATAATGATGTTTAAGCTCATGCTTTGAAAATGATGTTTCTTCATGAATGCACTGTTAAATGAAAAGATGATGTTAAGTTCATGCTTTTTAATTACTTTTTCCATTAATGAACTGTTAAATGAATTGGACTGAAAGGATTGACATGAACGAATGAAAGAAAGGACTGAATGAATGCATGCTTTAGTGTATGAAACTATATAACGGCCATATGAATGAAAAAGGTACCAAAGGAATGGGTATATTGCAATGCCGGGTAAGTAGTACTGGTAGTGCACCCAGTGCTGCCCCCTGATTGAAAATGGATTCCCAACCTGTGGCCATGGGCGGAATCCAGGTCCAAAGGAAGACCGTTAACCCTAACACAAGGGGCGTAATAGTGTGTACCGGCCAAAGAAAGTGAAACGTAAAGTAAAGTTATTTCTACGAAATGTTTATGCATGAAAGCTGAGAAATGTTTATACATGAAAGCAAAGAAATGTTTATGCATGAAAGTATGGCTTATTCCTTAAATTGTTACGCATGAAAGCGTTGTCAAGGATTAGCAAAAAAATGTTTATGTATGCATGTTTTCAAAAGAAAATAATAGATGTCTAATATGTTCACTGCATGGTGTACTACTTACTGAGTATTCGACTCATTTTGTTTTAAATGTTTTAAACGTCCAGATAATGACGAAAAGGCTGGGGGAGCAAGGCACTACTGCAGAGAGAGAGGCAGACGCTTAGGACCTTCCCTAACTGAACTGTTATGTTTATGGATGATAGGTTATGTTTTTATGAATGTACGATGGACTCTGAGAGTCTCTTATGGATGAATGTTTGAATATAATGTTCATCAGGTGTTCCTGTATTAAATGAAAAATTTAGAGAACACGTGTGTCATGTCCATGCCGATCGCGTGTTATTAGAAAAGAAAGAAAAAGAAAGTACAATAGAAGGACAGGCATGTACGTTGCGATCCCGACCTTCCTGGGACAGGGTGGTGACACCGATATTCCATGTGTTTTGTCTCAAAAAGAAGTCAGGAACCCGAATCACTCCACGACCCTCACTTCTGGTGCTAC
Source organism: Juglans microcarpa x Juglans regia (assembly GCF_004785595.1). NCBI lineage: Eukaryota > Viridiplantae > Streptophyta > Magnoliopsida > Fagales > Juglandaceae > Juglans > Juglans microcarpa x Juglans regia. Next base: position 7,980,665 of record NC_054609.1, read on the forward strand.
AACCAGACGGTGCCTAGTACCTCAAACCGAGAAGGTCTTGCTCCGACAATAAAAAAGAAAAGGGCAGCTTCAATAGAGATGCTGGTACAATGGGAAGAAGCTTTAGAAGAAGAAGCGACATGGGAAGACTATAAAGAGCTACAGAGAAAATCTCCAGAGCTTGTGGCCAAGGTCTTCTATGACAGGAGGCAGTGTTAATGAGTTTTGACATGTCCACCAGGTCTTCAAACAATTTACGTGTGTTTATTGATCTATTTTATTCAACTATGTGTTTAGTTAAAGAAAAATACAGGTAGATTCCCACAAACTTACCGATCAAATTTATCGCTTAATTATTTTAATTTTTTAATTTAATTTTTTTAATTAATAATTGAGGAAGTGACTATTAATAAAGTTGTGTATTTTATTTTATTTTTTTCTTTCTTAATGATTAAAGATGTTAAAAAATTATTGAAAAGAAACTAGAAGAAAAAACAAATTTTAAAGACACCAGCGGCACACCAGCGGCACCCGCTGACCAGCCCGCCAACAGTATCCTTAGTTAAATTGGTTGTGATTGTCCATGATGGGAATATATGGGCCTTAAGTTTGGGTCAATAGGTTGTTAGTGGACTCTTTCATTGAATGGGTTAATAGCAATGAGTCCAATTCAGGAGTTTGTATCTATATTTAACTGACAATCATCAATGAAACAATCAACTCAAATCTTATTCAGAAATTCAGCGTCTTTGGAGGTAATTGGCTCCTCAAACTGCCATAAACTCTCAACTTAATTAAGTAGCTCATAACAGTGTCTCTATAGGCCTTAAGAAAAGCTATAATTTTCTTGGTACTCTTGACTTTTTCGTCAAATGGGTTGGTGATTTGATCCCAGAAATCACATTTCCTTCATGAACTTAGTGCATCCAGGGAGATATAACTGCAACCATTTACTGACAGAATTTTCTGATATGCCATTGGGTATTATGTTGTAATATAGCACATACATGGGACGGCAAATGATGAGAAATTGTTATCCTACACGCTGAACTAAATGTAGACTATAACTCCGCTTATTATCTTATGCCTTCCCTTGTCTTGACCAACTTATTTTGTTGTCTTTAATTTCTTTGATGATTTCTTTCTGGTAGATTTGCATAATTTGGTTGTGTGTCCAATGTTCTTGAAATATATAAACACGATATGAGTTTTATAAAGTCATTGTGTCTAAGATCATTTGCAAATTGGTGAAGTTTGCACTACTTAGAATGTTGCGTGCTACAAAAAGGTGAGCAACACTGAGCCAAATACATCTACTAATTGAAAGCTGTGTGATCGGTCGAAACCATTGGTTCCACTAGCACCGTCTTTTCATTAATATATAATTTCTATTGCTTGATACATATAATTAATGGAACTTTTTTTTCTAGTTGTCGATGTAATTTTTTAAGTATGCCTATGACGTGCTCCAATAATCTATAACTAAAAATGAAAAATTGAGAAATCCAGTGGGAGATGTCTCTGATGCTTAAGTCAGCGAGGAGTTAAGCCTGTAAAGTAAATACAATTAATGCATAAATTCATTATTCATTAGAAGAGCTTAACTCCTCGCTAGATTAAACATCAAAGGCATCCACCACTGGGTTCTCCGAGCTTTCCTTTTTGGTTGCAAGTCAATAGGGCACGCCTCAAGCATACTTGAAAATTGCATCAACACTAGTATTGTTAATTTTCTTTGTGAATGCTTTGTGATGTTTCACATGTATTGTCCTTTTTGTTCATGACATTGCTACTTGAAACTTCTCATTATCATTGTTTTGTGGTCATATAAACCTTTTCTGACTGCTATAATGTTGTTGCTTAAATATGTCTGGACATATGAAACTTGTCTGTGATTCTAAATGCATCTTCAAAGCAGTATTGCACGTGCTTCTTGATCTTTATTGACATTCTAGGCACTAAAGCCAGTCATTCTCAGCTCATTCGAGAGTATCTCCGTAGTTGAAAGTAAGATGGGATCTATTTTGGCTAGCCTGATATAATTGATCAAGAGAAAGCTTAGCTTTACTGTTGTAACAATGAATTTTGCTAGACTTGGCATATTTATGACTTCCTGTTGCATCCTATTTCAAAACCCACTGCTCTTTGGTTTTCTGTCTACTTTCTGGGAAATTAAAAACTTTTCATTTGTTGCTTTGCTTCATTATTAATTTCTTGATTTCCATCAATTTTCATTATGATTCATTACTTTCATTATCTGCTATTAGTTTGAATTATTTAATTTTATTTATGGCAGGTGATGACTTTGATCTTATCCTACACAGTAACTGACTGTGTTAACAACAACTCTGTTGAATATTTGATCTTTTCCTACAGCTGGTAAGCTTTATTCTTTTCAATGGGCCAAAGCAGAGTAAATGGTGAAAAGGAATGAAAAGAAAAGGAAAGGAAAATTGGAAGACTTGAATTTGTATTGTGAAATCATCACTTATTTTAAAATTTTAAATTAATAAAATGAGATAAATTTTATTATTTATTTTATATCTTAATAAGATTAAGATGTGGGCGAATTCTTATGACAACGGGAGAGGAAGTGGGTCAGGGCAAAATCTGTCTTGTATAGCCCTAACTGATGTCTTGGGGAAGGTATAATTTTGTCCGTAAGAGGGAGATTTTTGTGAACCATGTTCTCTTCATTGACCACAAAAATTTGGGCAAACAACGTTTGGCATTTCCTAAATATAGGTTTGATTTACTTTAATTTTTTGGGGGGTGGGGTTTTAAAGCTTATGGTTCCCATTTGCTTGGATGTAATAGCTGATGGAACAGATTCTGCCTATTATTCAATAATCTTTGTCATTTCTTGCCATCAGGGGTCCCATTTTTGTTGACCTAAATGCAATGAAAAAGAACGGCTCTCATCCTTTCATTTTGGCTATATTTGTCTGTCACTGCTAAATGGCTGAGTGATGGTGGGTTGCTCAACAGTGTTATGATTTTTACCTCTTTTTTTTTTTATTAAGAAAACGGATCGTATTTCATTCATGATTAAGGACATATAACTTTGACTTGAAAACAAATCAGATACAAATGTAGATAGCTCCCCAGCACACTTTTGTGACTGATATGGTCTAATCCAGACGGCAAATCTCTAAAGATCGAAGTCTAAGAGATTATCGTGCACAACTCTGTTCCAGACAGAGTTAACAGTAACCGACAAAACTCATGCCCCGACTAAGCGGAGTAGGGTGCACCAATCCCATACACCGCCTAAGCGGAGAGGGGAGATCACACTGTTTGGACTGAGATCCGAATGGACAAATTTTTTTGAATTATTATTTATCTAAAAAGTAAAGATAGGACACGAAATAAAACAACGGAAAACACTGAGAAAATCGGAAAAGATCAGTGCTCCAAGAGGCTGCTGTGGTGCGTGCAGTACACACGCCGCTTTGGGAAGAGACCGACGGACGATCTTGGAGACTCCGGACTCACAGACCCCATAGGCGCCGCGTGTGGCGTCGGCAGAGGGCCACCCAGTGGAGGGTGAGAGGCACTCGCCGAACGTCTCTTAGATCTTTAGGCTGCCTGTGCGAGCGATTCGCCGCTCTGTTTGGCGCCACATTCGGTAGTCTTGAAGATTGACTACTGGGCAACACCATGGAGGGCGCGTGCTGGTCTATGGTCACCGAAAAATTTCAGATCTGCGATTCTCTCTTATTTAGCCTGAAAACACACAAAAACACAAAAATGGAGTACTACACAGAGGAGAAGGGAGTGGGGAGAGAGAGGAGCCAGGGGGGAGGGTGAAGGGAGTCGAAGCTCCCACCCCCTCGAGTTAGATTTGAAGTGATGTTTACCTTTTATGGTTCAGATATTCAGAAATCCATACATGATTTGTATGGTAACCTAGTGGACCCCTTTTCTTGTAATTTCTATTCTCTCCCACCACAAATATAAATGGTTATCTTCCCCTTTTATTTCCATAATATATATATATATATATATATATATCTTCCCCTTTTATTATTTATATATATATATAAATATATTATGGGTGATAAATAAAAATAATTGCTCATGAAATGAAATGTTGTATCTTTTGATCATGTTGGAAAATGTTATTTTATCATGAAATAAAAATAAATGCTCATAAAAAATCCAAGGCAATTGATTACAGCCCATAACAAATAAGAATGCAATCAATTAAAGAGTGATGGGAAAAATGTAAGAACATCTTAAACTAGAGAGGAATAACAGGAGGCTTATAACCATTTTCTTGTTGTGAGGGGGTAAATACACCAGGTGCAAAATGGCTTCAATAACCCAACCCATCAAAGGGGGCTATCACTAGAAGACAAAATGAGTGAGAGGGAGAGGGGATAAGAAGGGACTAAGGGGTGAGTGTGTCAGGAGGCAGTGAGGTGTCAAGAGAAAGTGGGAAAGAGAGGGGGTCAGATACGCAAAGCAAACATCCCTCGCCACTACTGAGGTGCACGCATGAAGTGGGTTAGATAAAAGGGGCAGGGTGCCTACAGTTTGAGGAGCTTCTTCCGACTTTTAGGTTCTGCTTCGACTTCTTCTTTAACCTTTTGAGAGAGAATATGTTCCCTAGAAAGTTCAGCTCCTATTGTACAGTGAGAAATGAGAGGCTACAAGAAACTGTAAACATGTATATTATAGTAGATTCTCCCCTCCCCAAACCCTCGTGGACGTAGGCATAGTGCCGAACTACGTAAATTTGTGTATTCATCTCTTTTTATTTTCTCTGCATGTAAATACTGTTCACCGCCATGGATGTACGTACCGATACAGTACAGCCGCACCGGACCACTATCGAGGCTCCCAATAACACCGATCGAGACCCAAACCACCTTAGCGCATCCCGAGAATGGATCTTTCTTTCCTTTCGGGCTGCACGTCTGTGGGCGTTAAAAGTGACGATATCTGTGGGATCGAGATTGTTTTTGCACCAGAAGTGAGAAAATGACGATTTCTCGGCGTGCTAAATAATCTCCGAAGGAGCAGATGAAAGTTTTCCAAATAAGTATCTTCAGCCTTTCCACTTTTATTTTTATGAAAAGTACTACTACAGAAAAGGGGAGAGTGAATCTTTCCTCACCCAGGCATTTATCTTTTCCATGCACGCAATGTATAAGCCGTGAACCAAACTTCCCGGCTACTTAAGCTGTAAGTGCCATTGCTTCGTGTACTTTAACTATACAGTACACTTGAAATACACACGCTGGCATACACAAATGCACAGTGCACACAGTGTAGGGTACTACATCTTGTGCATGGCATGAACAGTGCCATGCACGGTTAGAAGGGGGCACGCTCTGTGCACCCTGAGCATCCCTCGCCCACAGGCTACAAGGCCCTACGGGGACATCGGCGGCCACCATCTTGGTCGTCGGCATAGTTTGCCAGCTTGTTGGTGGTCTCTGACCACCACGGCTGCTCACCAAGGCTCCCAGCGTGCTCGCGGAAGCACACCACCAGCCTCGAGGACCCACCGACAACCACCCCACAGGCCACCGGCGTCGTCTGAACCTCCTCGGAGACAACCCACAAGCACCGCCCAACGACAGAGACCTCGCAACATGACCATGTGCACGGGACTGCACGTGGCAGAGATATCCTCGGCCACCTAGTGGCCTGCTGGTGTTGTCTGCCCCAGGTGTCGTTCCCGACCACCTCAATTGCCAACGGTAACAGTGGGCCACGTGCGCAGTACACAAAGCGTGCATCAACACGCATGACAAGCTCATGACATTGCCATGAGCCCCATGTCCTCGCTGGTAGTCATCACCTGAACTGCTGACATCTTCTGCCACCCTCGAGGTGGTCCTCAACCACCGCAGCTGACAAAGGTGGCCCACGGCCATGCAGGCCCCATGCGCTAAACTACACAAGGCCGGTATTCTCCTTAGCCTAGTCACATCATGGCACAATAAGGGTGCCGGTGGCCATTCTGCCCCGCATGAACACCACATTCACTACCCATGACCACACGGTGGGCAAAGATGGCTTGAAGCCACACCTCAGTGCACGGACTCCATGGCCTCCTCTCTTCTGCCAGCTCAAAGCCGAGGTCCACCACACGTCGGCCATGCTCAGCGGGCAAGACTCCACTGCCTCCTCTCCTCGGCCAGCTCACAACTGAGGTCCACCACTCTTCGGCCATGCTCTGTGGGCAACGCTCCATGGCTAACACTACTTGGCCACACCAACCACGGACATGACTCTCAATATGACAAGTGCGCAGCCTGGATGATTGAGCCGCCAACCTTCAGCACAAGGCCAGCCAATTCTTTTGGCTACGTGGGCAACATGCAGCACACATTGCATGGCCTGCATTCACAGGTCGTGCTCGCTTGACCGCCACATGCACAACTCCGGAAGCCTTGCGTGTCACGCGCATACACCACCGATACCCTGCATGTTGTGTGCACACCTTGGACAGCCGCCACCTTAGCCAAGTGCAAGCGGGCAACCAACACCAGATACCGGTCGCCATGCTTGAACCACGGACAAGCATGCACCTAAAAAAATGGAAATGGAAATAAAAATAAGGAGCAAGGAAGAGAAGAAATGACAAATAATAGCGAGCAATTTTGGTCAAGCAGAGGACAAACATCAGTGGGCAAAAATCAGTCGAGCAGCTAAACACTCTGTTTTGTCCCCCTTAAAACTTATGTGAATTCTGTTTTGCTAACATAACTGTTTCTTGTGGTGCGAAACACCAGCTACACGGCTTGACACAAAATCTCTATCAACTACTTACCTCCCCGCGAGGCACCAGAGGGAAAGGTAGGCCTAAAGGTTGCCTTATCCCTCTCGCTAAGGAATGCGGGTCAACCTTAGGCTACCCGAAGATGAAGACTTACCTTTTTCGTGAGCGTCAACAGACGGGAGTGGGTTCAATGATAGACTGCCCAAACAACGTACCTTCAACGGGACCAAAGGGATGAGTGTAATTCCTAAGGCTGCTTTACCCCTCCCGCTATGGAGTACAGGTCCAACCCCCCCTCCCCGGACGGCCCGAAGGCTTACCCCAACCTCCGCCACGACAAAGTGTGGGTTCGGTACCAACTTGACCCAAACTTACCTTTCTCTGTAATGTCAACAGGCGGGAGCGGGTCCAGTTCCAAACTGCCTGAACAGCTTACCTCCTTACGAATGATGATAGATGAGCAGGCGTCTCAACCTCCTCGTCCGAGAGAGCTGGTCATCCCCCCAACAGCCCAAACAACTTACCCCGAACCCTATCAAGGTGAAGGAGTAGACCAACCACATCTCTGTCCGAATTACCTCCCCCTCGGGGTACTAGAGGGAAAAGTAGGCCTAAAGGTTGCTTTATCCCTCCTACAACGGAGTGCGGGTCAGTCCTCAGCTACCCAAAGGCAAAGACTTACCTTCCTTGCAACGTCAAAGGCCGGGAGTGGGTCTAGTTCCAAACTACCCGAACAACATACCCCCCCGTGGGACCAGAAGGGGCGTGCCGAGCCAGAGGCCACCTCGCCCCTCCTGCGGAAGAGAGCAAGTCTAGCCTCCGAGCTACTCGAATACCTACCCTGAACCTCGTGCAGTGACTAGAGGACCAGCCCCACGGCTATCTAAAGAAGTTACCTCTTTGGGGGACTAAAGTGGCAGGTTAGCTTAAGGCATCCCGACCTCTCCTCGATGGAGTGCAGGCCGGGTCCTTCTACCGCCCGAAGGTTACATTGAGGAATGAGAGTAGCAACAATACGAGTAAAAGCAGACCAGCCACATCGCTGTCTGAATACTTACCTCCTTACAAGGCGAACGGGATGAGTGTAACTCCTAAGGTTGCTCTATGTCTCTCACGGAGGAGTGCGGGCCAGCCTTCAGCTACCCAAAGACAGAATCTCCACCAATGGAATCTCCATCAACGAAATTTCCATCAGCAACTTACCTCCCCGCGAGGCGAAAGGAATGAGTGTAATGCCTAAGGCTGCTCTATCCCTCTCGCGGAGGAGTACGAGTCAGTTTTTAGCTACTCATACACAGAATCACCAGTAACTTACCTCTCTGCTAGGCAAAAGTGATGAATGTAATGCCTAAGGCTACTCTATCCAGGAGTGCAGGTCAGCCTTCGACTACCCGAAGATAGAATCTCCACCAACGAAATCTCCATCACTGGAGTCTCCATCAACAGAACCTCCATCAACTGAATCTCCATCAATGAAATCTCTAGCAACGGAATCTCCAGTAACAGAATGCCAAACGGATAGTACCTCAGACCTTCACCGCACCCTAACAAGACAATTTAGGTTTGCGAATTTTGCACTTGTGATTGGGAAATATTTACACTAACAGGTTTGACTTTTGCAGCATCTTCTATTGACCTTCCCGTGAGGGTCAATAGGCGGGTCCAGCCTTAAAGCGGCTCGGTCTGCCTCATGGCGAAGTGCAGGTTCAGTCCTTTGACTACCCAACATTACTTTTGGGACAGCATAGCGTGATCGAACATCTTCTACTTACCTTCCAGTGAGGATCAACCGGCGGGTCCAACTTTAGGGCGACCATGCCTGCCTTACAGCAAAGTGCGGTTTCAGTCTTTTGATTGCCCAACATTACTTTCGAGACAACATAACGTGGTCGAACATCTTCTACTTACCTTTCCATGAGGATCAACAGGAGGGTCCAGCCTTAAGGTTGCTGGGCCTGCCTCACTGCTAATTGTGGGTTCAGTCTTTCGACTGCTCGACATTACTTTTGAGACAGCATTTCCACCAGCAAATACCAGGTGTTCGCACTCGTGCCATAACCTCTACCAGTAGGTTACCTTCAGGAACGAGCCTCTGGAGTTAACGTGCCTTCGAGCTTCACAACTGCCTGAAGCGGACCCAAAGGGTCAACAGGCTCCCTGACCACTTCGCGCGGGTTACAACTGACATACTCTAACATTAATTGCAATTCACATTGGAAAAGGAAAGTTCACCAATATCATAACAAACAAAAACGTCGGGAGAACATAAGCCTTTCGGCAAGGCTTACGGTGAGTCTAGTCTTACAAACTACTCCCCCCTTTTACCATTTTTATAAAACTCAATAGGCGGGAAAGGTCAAGAACTGCCCGGCCTCCTAGGCGTTTCAATAGGCGAGCTAGTCGCTTGACTGCCAGGCCACCTTTAGTACTCATCTTATGCGATCGAGTCTACCTCCCGCTTATCTTGCCAGGACGGGCTTCATGCCCTACCTCCCAGGCATCCAAATAGGCGGGGGAAGTCACTTAACTGCCAGGCCAACTTGCATATCTCACGCAGTCAAGCCCATCTCTCGCCATAGCCGAGCTATGTGCTTGCACCCTACGCGCTTCATGCGGTCGAGCCTACCTCTTGCTTACCTCGCCATAGCCGACGAACTTTTGTATGCACTACAAGCGGTTGAGCCTACCTCCCTCTTATCTCACCAAGACGTACTTGCGCCTTATGCATCTTACGCAGTCGAGCCCATCTCCCATCTAATATCACGCTAGAAAATCTTTACTGCTTAATGCGAGAGGAATGGATGACCAGGGCCAGCTCCTGAGATTTATTTCTCTATTGACGGAGGCAGGTCAATTACATATTTTACCTTTAAAGATTCTCAATGCCTTCTTATATTGCCCTAAAAAATTGCAAGCAATTGTGAGGGGATAAAATACACCAGGCCCATAATGGTTTTCAAGACTCAGCCTATCAAAGGGGGCCATCACTAGAAGACAAAATGAGTGAGAGGGATAGGGGACAAGAAGTGACTGAGGTTGAGGGTGTTAAGAGGTAGGGAGATGTCAGGAGAAAGTGGAAAAGGGAGAGGGGGTCAGACATGCAAAGCAGACATCCCTTGCCACTATCGAGGTGCATGCACGAAGAGAGTTAGATAAAAGAGGCAAGGTGCCTACGGATTGAGAGGCTTCTTTTGACTTTTGGATTCTGTTTCAACTTCTTCTTCAACCACTAAAGAGAGAGCATATTCCCCAGAAATTATATTTTTAGCTCCCATTGCACAATGAGAAATGAGAGACTACGAGATACTATAAACATGCATATTATAGTGGAATCTCCCCTCCCCAAACCCCCATGGACGTTGGCCTAGTGCCAAACTACGTAAATCTATGTGTTCATCTTTTCTTATTTTCTCTGCATTTAAATACTGTTCACCGCCATGGATGTATGCACCGACACTGTATAGCCGCACCAGTCCATTGTCGGGAGCTCCCAACAACACCGATCGAGACCCAGATCACCTCAGCATGTCCTAGGAATGGATCTTTATTTCCGTCCGGGCTGCGCATTTTTGGGTGTTAACACTTGTGATTTCATGATGTGTTCTTTAATAATTGAAGACTATTTATTATATTTCATTTATGAGTCAACTATTTAATGCCACATCAAGAAATGTTAAGAGGATGATATTAAAAATGATGATAAATAAAATTTTGTTCTGTAATATGGGTACAAAGGTAAATAAATTAGTTCTCTATGTTTCTTTTTTGTCCTCAAAAAGTATGGGAGTAATCGGTTCTATTTTGTCAGGTTTTGGATATGCTTTATAACCAAACTGGTCTAAGACGATTTTGAAATTCTGAGAACAAAAACTGACCGATTAATCCAGTGAACTAAAACTTTCAATTTTTTGTTTATGTTTGGTTTGATTCGAGTTTGGATTTTTTTTATTGAGCTGGTTGATTTTTATGATGCAAATGAATAATTACCACGTGCCAATCCAAATGATTTTCACTCTAATTATTCTTAAAAGGATATTCGCTCGAAGTAATTGTATAACAAATCATGACAAACTACAAAATTGCTCCGTAGCAAAGACGATTACTATGAATAATGAAAATGTATATGTGTCTTTTATGTAATAGTAGTAAAAAAAAAATAGACCTCACAATAAAAAGTGTAAAAACGCTCACTTTTTTTTATCAGTGGAATCCTTTTTTTTTTTTTTTTTTTTTTTTTTTTTTTTTTTTATTTATAAAAACTTGCGTAAAATTTATACATTTAGCGCTTGTCTTTAACATTACTCAATTATTATATAACAATCAATTATTGGCTTAGAGTAGAGTAGTACTAGATATAGATTTAAAACGTATAAATCTTATTCATAGTAATCGTCTTTGCTACATGACTCATTAAAAAGAACATCATGACTTATTAAAAGGAGAAATGATATTTGCAGTCATAGAGTGCACAAACAGCGCTCAATCTATTTGAAAAAAAAGGAGTAAATACGGGACCTACATGACGAAAACTAATTCTTTAATAATGAACCCTACTATTTTTCAAAACAACTGCACGATGCTTACGTACTCTATGTAACATTACTCCATTAAAATAGAGCAAATTCTTTCGAGTGGTCTCACTTCTCTTAAAAGGATCTGTATGAAATTTAAACATACAAGACCAACACAAAACATTTTCTACGAGGTCATTTGAAATTCCCAATGTACCCCTATATATTCACAAGATTGTGTACCAATTCACTTGAACAACTTGGTTAGTTCTCAATCTTGTGGCTATTTAAACAATTAAAATACTTAAAGGAAATAAATAAATTTGCATAAGACAACTATTGGTTACAAAGGGAAACCCTTTGAAGAACTCCTCCAATGTAAAGTCCTACGGTGCAACTAAACCCAGAAAATATAATTTTATTATTTGAAAATCAAATTACAAATAAGTTCTCAATTATAAAACATTTGTATTGACTCTCTTACTTTACCAGACAAACGACTCATTTGTATTCTACCGCATTAGCAGCCAGAACCTCTGGTGATCTTCAAATATTGCATTTTCTCCTGGAACTCTAGTGGCTAAAATCCAATCAACGATCCTCCAAACTTGGAGCATGATCACACTCAAGGAGAGATGAAAAATAAGATGAAAACTCTCAAGTAAATTTTCTCTCTCAAGCACACAGAATCTTTATAGGGTAATTCCTAGCTCAAACTCCTTAAAGAGTTATTAAACCGAATCCCTTTAATTATGAATTCTGAAAAGAGTTCCAGTTGAAGTAGGACTCTACTAACAAATCAAGTTTGTCACGAGAACATCTCTTGGTGGATTGCTGATATTTCGCGATAACTCTTCACTACAATTTCTGATTTCACTTCACTCTTCTGTTCTGGATAAGTGCAGATCTTTATGGACTCGATTTACACATAACTGACTTATCTAAAAAAATTCTAAGACCTCTAGATAAACTCAATGTTGTTATAGATAAAGTCAATAATTATTTTATATTTATCCAAAAATACAAATATGATAATAAGATAAACTCTATCATTTAGTCACCTAGTCCTAGCCAAGCTTTTATATTTACAATCTCCACATTTGGCAGATTGGTGACGAAACCAACTTGATGAATATAAAGTCCCTGTAAATATTTCAAACAGCAGAACAAAACAAAAAAACAAACAGCAGAAATTTCTAAATAATCACAACTCAGTAAAACTATTGACTTAGAAACTCAAAGATACGATTAGAGTTAACCAAGTTTTAAGTATTAGAATAAAACATACCCAAATGAATAGAATATATTTTCAGAATTACATTCAAACAAAAAAACTGAGAATAAAAGAAAATAAGCAATAAAAGATAGATTTTTCTGCTGCTGCTACTCCCCCGCAGCTGTTGCTGCTCCCCCCTCAATTGCTACTCTCCCTTTTTGTCATCAATCAGCCATGGAATTCTATTGCTCTTCATCTAAACCAGCGACATGGTCCACTACTTGTTACATGTCCAATGAAAGCTAAACCAGTCTATCATTTGCTTGAATGCAATTAGAACAGACAACGGCTAGTTACTACTTTCACTTGGACTAACTTGCCTCTCATTTAGCAGTGAATGGGACAAAAAAGTGATTTGCTCATGAACTTGAGCCGTAGGTATAGTAGGCTCGGGAGGTGATGAAGCAGACTCAGTAGTGGGATTTTTGTTCTTAGTGAGCACTGTTTCAGACTTGACTACCGTAATAGCTGAGATAGAACCTGCCACTTTCATTGTGGGCTCATTGTTCCAAAGAGGAACTTTGGCTTTCATAGCCAATTTGGTGATTAAGCAGCCAAACGGAAGATTCAGCTATTTTCCAAATGAGCACTGTGAATAATATTGACAATATGACGGGGGAAATCAATTGAGACCCCAGTAGCCAATACATACATAAAGTAAGCTCTTTCTAATGTAGTTTCAGTGTGCCGGCTAATGGGCCAAAAATTTGTTAACACTATTTTTGCAAGCAGCCTATATTGAGGTAGCATATGATTCAAAGGAAGTTTATGAGTTTTAGCATGCCACTTTGGACCATCAGGGCCAACAAAAAGATTGTGCATGGTAGTCTTTATGGGGACCCACATACCCTTATAAGGATACAGTGGTGCTTCCACCTTAGAAATATCAAACAGCTCTCTAAGAATAGCGGGGGATATCTCAATTTGTGTTCCATGAAAAATGGAAACAATGCTATGATCCTCAAGATTGAAATGCGTAATGTTTGAATAAAACTCACAAACTATTTCAACACAGGTATGGGAGAGGAATGAGTGAGTTTCTCCCAACCTCGTTCAATGAAAATGCGACGAATGAGTTCAAATTCATCCGTAGGAAAATCATTTATGCTTACCTCGCGTTCACCCAAAACAGGTCGTTTGGAGAACATAGTTCTCTATGCAGTCTCAGCTGCAACAATTGTGAAGTGATCAAAAGTAGCACCTGATGGTGTAGTTGTGGGTGGAGACGGAGAAGGGGCTGAAGTTTCTCCTAGTTGCACTTGTATAGGTCCAGATTTGTCTTCACATGAGAAGTCCTCAATTTTCTTTCGCTTTGCTCTTTCTTTAAACCTCATTTGTATCATCATGTCAACAAGATTAGAATAAAAATAGCCAATGTTAGAATTAAAAGATTCTAATGACAGTGAGGACAATGACATTATCAACCCCTCGAATTTAACTCAACTTTTCACACAGACCAGTCACACTTATGTTCTAGCAATACATGTAAGACAACCTCATCAAATAGATAGAAACACGTAGTGTGGCTTGATTTGGGAATAAACATAAATACTTGGTGTGCACTAGGTTAAAACCGAAAGCTATAGTCACATTACACACCAAGATTTGGCCTCAATACATGTACAACTTGCTCTCAAATGATCAACTCCTTCAACGTCTACTCAGCTCAACCAAAAATTAATCTCAAACTTCACATAACCAAACTTCACAACCCAAACTCCATAAGTACATGCCAAACCCTAGGTTAAAATAGGAGAAGGATTTGATTTAGATAGAACCCTTACCGTGAAAAAGAGATGTAGAAAAAAATGATTACTTCTGGGTCTTAATCACACGAGACACAAAATCGATAGGATGATGCGTCGTGCGTGTAGGCTTCGAGATGAGGAAGGAGAGTGCCGTGGGTGTGAGTGATTTCAGGGGAAAATGGGAACTCTAGGTGTGTTTGTATGTTTGGCAAAATGCCTCAAGTCACTTAAGTGACTTGTTGCCTTGCGCATGCCTTAAACCACATAGTCCCACTGGGACTTATGTCAATAACTCAGAGTCCAAGTCCCAGATTTAAACCAGTACTCAATGCTTACCCAACCAAAAAAAATATTTTATATTTTTATTACTTTATTTATATTGTTAAAATAATTGGATAAATAAACTAACCAAAACTAAAATAAAAATAAATTATATATATATAAACCAATGAAGCAAGTAACATGCTTATATGTATCTTAGCTCAAACATAGTGTATCTTCACAAAACAATTTTAATAGAGTACACCATCTTATTTGCAACAATCACTATGGATGTTCACACCTAATAAGATCATCAATGTCAAAGTTCATGTAAGTATATGAGTGGGCAAACTTATATAGAGCAGTAACTTCCTATTTCTTTTTCTTTTCAATATATCTTTGACAATATTACTCATGAGTGTTCTCTTCTTATAGATGCTCTCAAGAGTTTGTCACTCACCTCAAAAGTCAAACTTTATACTAAGGCCTAGATACATGAGTATTTCCTCCAAACACTATTTTGCACAACCCATTTTATGTCCATTTTTGTTGCTCATCTTTTTCTACAGTGATTTGAGTCACGATTCTTTCTATAAGAACTTAAGAGATAGATTTGTGTATAGTATTTATATTTTTTCGCAATGACATAGTACCGAGTTTTTCTATATGGATCAACTATTTATCTTTAGCAAGGGAATATCTCTTTATTATTGTACTAGGCCAACTAGTATTAGTCAATTTAAGGTATGAACTCCCTCTATGGTGAGCATCTTCATTGACCATATAAATTTTAATTATAAGATGCATGCATATAAGTTCCTCACAGTACTTTGTAAATGAACTTTGTCAAGATGACTCATAGGGTTAGTATGCACAACAGGGAGTTCACACCAATTACTTTCCTTAAGAACTCAAACTTTAGACCATCTAAAGGTTTAGTAAACAAGTCAGCCAATTGATGTTCAGTAGGAACATGTCCACAGATACTATTTTAGTCTCAACCAAGTCTCTAATAAAATTATGTATAATGTTAATGTGCTTGGTTCTTGAGTGCTAAACAGGATTTTTTGAAATACTTATTGCACTAGAATTATTACAATAAATCGTCATAGTATCTTGAGACAAACCATAATCTTCAAACACCTTCTTCATCCACAAAAGTTGTGTACAGCAACTCCCTGCAGTTATGTATTCGGCTTCAACTATAGATAAAGAGATTGGGTTTTGCTTTTTTACTTACCCAAGCGACAAGATTCCCTCCAACATAAAAACATCCACCCATAGTACTCTTCCTATCATCAGCATCCTCAGCTCAATCAGCATTCAAATAACCAACAAGTGTTAGATTTGTGTCTTTAGAATACCATATCCCAGAATCAACAATTGCATTAAGATATTTTATGATTCTTTTTACTGTTGTAAGATGGGATTTTTTAAGATTAGCTTGAAATCTAGGACACACACCAACACTAAAGGCTATATCGGGTCTACTTGTTGTAATATACAGTAGACTTCCTATCATGCTTTTGTAAAGAGTAGGATCAATGGTTTTACCTATAGGATCATTGCTGATTTTTATTGATGTGCTCATGCGAGTGAGAGCATTGCTTTTTCCTTTAATTCCAAACTTCTTAACAATGTCTCTAGCATACTTAGATTGTGAGATAAAAATACCTTCTTTACATTGTTTGACTTGTATTCAAGAAAAAGTTTAACTCACCAATCATACTCATTTCAAATTCAGATTTCATTTCATCAGCAAAGTTATATATGCAAGAGACTCATGTGTTACTCAAATACGATATCATCAACATAGATTTGAGCAATTAAAAGTTGCTTACCTTATCTTCTTATGAAAAGAGTTCTATCGGTTTGTCCTCTAAACAAATCATGATCAAGCAAATAGGTTGTTAATCTTTCATACTAAGCACGAGGTGCTTGTTTCAGTCCATAAAGGTTCTTCTTTAACCTGTACACATATTCAGAATAGAGGTGAATAACAAACTCTTGAGGTTGTTCAACATATACCCTCTTTTTGTAGTAGAACATTTAGGAAGGCACTCTTGACATCCATTTAATATAATTTGAAGTCTAGATGGCAAGCAAATGCAAAGAGAATACAGATAGATTCCAGACTACGGGGGTAAATGATTCATCAAAATCGATCCTGTCTACTTGACTGTATCCTTGTGCAACCAGCCTTACTTTATTTCTCACAATAATGCCATGCTCATCGGATTTGTTTTTGACAATTCACTTAGTACCAATAATGTTGTAATTTTCTGGTCTAGGGACTAACTCTCATACATCATTTCTAGTGAATTGATGGAGTTCTTCATGCATGGCGTTGAGCTAACTTTCATCATTCAACGCTTCCTCAACTTTCTTGGGTTCAACCTGTGACAAATAACAAACAAAAGAAACCTAATTTAGTACTCTTTTCTAAATCTCATACCTTCATCTAGCTCACAAGGAACATTCTCTTTTGGATGATTTTGAATAACCCTTGAAGAGGGTTCTTTCACTTGTGAATTTTCTAGTGTTTTTTCTATGTAATCTCCTTCATTTTGCACTTGTGAGTCTTCTTCACTAGCTTGCACCAACTTGTCCATATTTTCAAGTTCTCTCATAGTATTCTCGGTTGAATAGTCATCCACAATCACATTAATTGATTCCCTAACAGATTTTGTGCGTAAGTTGTAAACTCTATAGGCCTTACTAGTTGAAGAATAACCAAGAAACACTCATTCATCACTCTTCCTTTCAAATTTATGAGTGTTTTCTTAGTCTCTTAACATTTACTACCAAAGACTCTAAAATACTTTACCGTAGGTTTTTTTATTTTTCTACAAACCATAAGGAGTATGTTTGGTGTAGGGTCTTAGGACTACTCGATTCAGAATGTGAT
The DNA here is from genome assembly GCF_004785595.1 of Juglans microcarpa x Juglans regia. Classification (NCBI taxonomy): domain Eukaryota; kingdom Viridiplantae; phylum Streptophyta; class Magnoliopsida; order Fagales; family Juglandaceae; genus Juglans; species Juglans microcarpa x Juglans regia. The sequence goes on from NC_054609.1 coordinate 7,998,084, forward strand.
TTGCTGTGTTTACAGCTTCTCCCCAAAAATGTAGTGCCAGCTTCTTGTTGCTTAACATAGTTTGAACCATTTCTTGAATTGCTCTATTTTTCCTTTCCACCACTCCATTTTATTGTGAAGTGATAGGTGCAAAAAAATTCCTGATATATGCCCTATTCATCACAAAAAGAGGTGAAATTATTATTCTTAAATTCTCCACTATGATCACTACGTATTATAGAGATAGAAACTTCATTTTCTGTTTGTAGTTTCTTGAATAGCTTCTTGGTAAGGTCAAAAGTTTCAGATTTTTCTCTCAACAGGATGGTTCGTGTATGTCTTGAAAAATCATCTACAATCACCATGATGTACTTCTTTTCACCAAGACTCTAGGTTTGTGTTGGACCCATCAAATCTATATGCAGTAGCTCAAGTGGTCGAGAAGTAAGAATATGAGAAACTTTCTTGTGTTGAGCTCTAGTTTGCTTTCCTTCTTGGCATGCTCCACAAACTATTTTCTTGGCTTTAATGGCCTTGGACAGTCCATTTACAACTTCTCTTTTTGAGATCTTTGATAGATTCTAAAACTAATGTGCCTTAGGCTTTGATGCCACAACTCAACTTCATCAAGTAAGACTCTATGGCAGCTCAACCTTGATATTGGAGAGACTCCATAGCAATTATCTAAGGTTCTTGTGCCCTTTAAGATCCATTCTCTAGCTTGATTATAAATATTGCATTCATCTTTTAAAAACTGCACAAAGAGATTATTATCACAAAACTAACTAATGTTGAGTAAATTAGCTTTAAGACTATTAAAAAATAAAACATTATGTAGAATAGGTAATTTCCCTTCTACAACAGCCTTGCTTCCATCTACAAATGTCGCGGTGGCTCCATTGGTTGGTTTCACCTTCTTGAATAACATTTTATCTCCAGACATGTGTTTCAAACACCAGTTGTCCAGGTACCAAAGACAATCTTCCATTGATCTAAGTGTTGTGTGAACAACAAAACACATAGCATTTTCTTTAATCACCCACTTCGCCTTGAGTTTTGACTTGTTCTTTTTATTTGCACCGTTTTGCATGATCTTTTCTTTATTTTGAAAGCAAAAAGCTGTTAGTTCACCAAGCTTGAGACTTATGAAGTTAATTTGTTGACTCAAATCATCAACTTGATTCTCTAGGTTCTTCCCTTTCCTTTTTGAATTTCTTTTACCTTCAATTTTCTGCACTTGATACAAATTAAAACAATGTGGCCTTATATGACCAGCAACTCCACAATTATGACAAGTAGGGATAAATTTACCTTCATACTTACCTTTCTTCATCATTTGGATAGCTGAATTTCCATGCAAAGTTTTTGAATAAACTGACTTAGGTACAACATGATTTTGAATGTTTAAACCTTGACTTCCTTTAACAAAAACAATACTTTTAAGTGCAGTGGCAGCGGATGATGAGGCTTATTTTTCTTTCCCTTTGGAGGTCATATATCCTAGGCCAGTTCTATCACTACTTAATTTCTGAAAACTCAACATTTATTCTAATTTCTGTGTAGCAGTTTTTTGTTTGCACTCCTGAAAATTTTCCAATTCTTTTCTAGTGCAGCCTTTTGATAATTTAATCGTGATACTTCAACATCAGAAATTTTTAATACCTCCGAAAGGTTATTTTTCTCATTCTCTATAGCAGTAAGTTTACTGTACAACTTCTTGTTGAGTTTCTTCAGTTTGACCATTTCTTCACACACATCATTGTATGCTTCATGTACACTTAGTTCTTGGTCAGCATCAACAAGTGCTACATCCGAATCACTATCATCACTTTCACTTTCAAATTTTGTTAGTGTAATCTCAGGAAAATTATTCACAATAGTAGAAAAAGTCATAAAAGATTTTTCATCATCTGATGATGAATTTGAACTTTCAAGATCTGAACTGTCACTAAGTGTGACATTTAATGTTTTTCCTTTACTTTTCTTGAAATTTGGCATTCAATTCTTATATGACCATAACCAAAACATTCATGACACTTCACTTTGTCATCTTTCTCAACTTTATCTTTATTCCAATTTTCAAAATCATTTTTCTTAGCAGAAAATTCTTTTCTTCATTTTTGTTTACCACTAGTCTTTTTATTAAACATAAATTTTTTGAACTTTCTCGCAATGAGAGCTATGTCCTCATCGTTCAAATTTTTTTATCAGAAAAATCCTCACGGCTTTCTTTTATAGTTTTTAAAGACATAGACTTACATTTATTTGCTTGAGGAAGTGAGGATTCATACGTTTGTAAAAAACTAACCAACTCTTCAACCCTTATTGCATTCAAATATTTACTTTCCACAATAGCAGTCACTTTAGACCGAAATTTTTCAGGTAGCGACATCGAAATCTTCTGCACAACTCTTAAGTCTTCGACTTTTTTACTGAGATTTAACTAGAATTTCCAGTGTCATTTAGCTTATCATAAAAATCATTAAAATTCTCATCTTCCAGCATCTTAATCTCTTCAAATTTTGATGTTAACAATTGTAATTTAGAATTTTTCACAATTTTTGTTCCCTTATGTGTAACATCCAAGTTGTCTCATGCTTCTTTAGCAATCTCGTACATGAAAATTCTCTTAAATTCTTTCGGAGATACAACCATGAAAATAGCATTTAGTCCCTTGCTCTTCCAACTACAATTGTTAGCCTCATCTCTCATTCAAGCATCAATATTTGCTTCGGGTTTAGTCCACCCTTGTTCAATGGAGTACCATACTTGTTCATCCGAAGGCTCTCATGCGTACTTTTCAATATGCATAATTTTCACTATTGAAGTGCGACAAGGCAGCCAACGATGACATATTCAACAGGGCACGGATCACATTCGAATGAGTGGACCATGCTCTTATGCCAATTAAAATTTCCAATGTACCTCTGTATATTCACAAGATTGCGTACCAATTCACTTAAACAACTTGGTTAGTTCTCAATCTTATAGCTATTTAAACAATTAAAATACTTAAAGTAAATAAATAAATTTGCATAAGACAACGATTGGTTATGAAGGGAAACCCTTTGAAGAATTTCTCAGAGGTAAAACCCGATGGGGCAGCCAAACCTAGAAAAGATAATTTTATTATTTGAAAATCAAATTACAAATAAGTTCTCAATTACAAAACTTTTGTATTGACTCTCTTACTTGACCAGACAAACGATCCGTTTGTCTTCTATCGCAGTAGCAGCCAAAACCTCTGACGATCTTCAAATATTATCTTTTCTCCTAGAACTCCAGTGGCTGAAATCTAATTAATGATCCTCCAAACTTGAAGCACGATCACACTCAAGGGAGATGAAAAGTAAGATGAAAATAAGTGAATTTTCTCTCTCAAACACACGGAATCTCTACACGATAATTCTTAGTTCAAACTCCTTAAAGAGTTATTAAATCGATTCATTTTAATTAGGAAGTCTGGAAAGAGTTCCAATTAAGGTAAGACTCTACTAAAGGATCAAGTCTATCACGAGAACATCTCCTGACGAATTGTTGACGTTTCACAATAACTCTTCACTGCAGCTTCTGATTTCACTCCACTCTTTTATTCTGAATAAGTGTAGATCTTTATGGACTCGATTTACACATAATTAACTTATCTAAACAAACTCTAAGATTTTTAGATAAATTCAATGTTGTTATAGATAAAGTCAATAATTATTTTACATTCATCCAAAAATATAAATATAATGATAGGATAAACTCTATCATTTAGCTACCTAGTCCTAGCCAAACTTTTTGTTTTTACATCACTAATTTTCATTATAGTGATTTTTAATATTTTTTTATAATTATTCATAATTAATTATATTTTAAAAGAGTATTTGTATTAAATAAAAATGCATGATTGCAAATTTGCAAAGTGCACGGTAACTCGGGGCTAGTTAGGGGCTAGTTAGGATAATGAGATGAGATGATTTTAGATAAGTTGAATAAAATATTATTAGAATTTTATTTTTTTAATATTATTATTATTTTGAGATTTGAAAAAGTAGAATTGTCTATTATATTTTATGTAAAAATTTAAAAAATTGTAATGATAAGATGAGATAAAATAAGATGAGGTGAGATATTTATGTATCTAAACCGGTTTGAATCATTGAGGAATTCTATACATCAACCACTATTCACTTTCACACCCTGCACCTTTAGCTTTTTTTTTTCATAGGGTGTGGGGTGTTTTTCAAAAAGTATGTGATATTTTTCATAAGGTGTGGAGTATGAGATAATGAATAGTAGCTGACGAAAATAATTTTTTTCTCTCATTTATAGCAGGTTTGGGGTATGGGATGAGACATAAAATTCTCATATAATCTCATCTTATTTCATCTCATCTTATTTCCAAATATAATTCAAATAGAGAAATGCTAAACATCCCGAATGAGTTTTTTTTTTTCTTAGTGATTAAAGAAGTGTTTTTTAATGATATTGTGAATTTTTTTATTTTTTTAAAAATGTTTATGATGATTAAAAAAATATATAAAATAAAAGAAATAAAATAAAATAAAATGTGCTATTCGGGAACATTTATTTTTCGGAAAGTGTAGTACTACTCATTCAAATATTAAATTTTTAAATTAATCATTACAATTTTTTCAAATTAATCATTATAACCTTTTGAAATAAAAAATAAAAATAATTCTAACTTTTTCAAATTACAAATAAAAATAATATTATAAAATAATATTTTATAATATTTTTTATTTAATTTTTTCTCTCTATTTTTTCAAAATCCAAAATTAATCAACTCAAACCATTTTAGTTGGACCGTATTCGCGATTTATTTACGTATTCGAACAAATAAAAATTCTATATACAAACTATCTTACTTATCTTAACTCCTCAAACCTGCCAGTCCCGTGTTGTCGGACCCGTCCAAAAAACTCCCCTCTCTCGCTCTCGGAGTCAAACTGCTGTCTGTCGGTCTGTCTCAGTAATTTTTAACTCAATCCACGAAAGAATAGAGAAATAGAAAAGAAAAGGCGCGATGAGAACGAACGACGAGGTTCCACCGACAACAGTAGCACTTCCTTCGTCGACGTTGAAGAAAGAGAACTCCGACGCTCATCCTGGGTTCTTCGGCAAGACCCGGCCGTACAAGTTCTGGGCTCTGGCCGCCATTCTTCTCCTCGCTTTCTGGTCCTTGTTCACCTGCTCCGTCACTCTCAAATGGTCCGCCGGTGATCTCACCAGCTTCTCCGGCCATACCCACTCTCACATCCGCGACGATCTTGATATTCTCGTACTCACGCATCTCTCTCTCTCTCTCTCTCACTCTCTCTCTCTCACACACACAAACTCATATACACACCCATTGATTGTCGTACATGACTTTTGTTGGCCTTGATTTTACTCTTTTTTTTTTTTGGTTGGGGGGGTGGGCATAGGAAGTGGAGGAGAGAGAGAAGGTGGTGAGGCACATGTGGGATGTATACGCTCAAAGCAAGAGTAACAGACTGCCTAAGTTTTGGCAGAAGGCTTTCGAAGCTGCTTACGAGCATTTGGTTAGTGATATTCCCGGCGTCCGAGACTCTGCCGTTTCCGAAATTGCCAAGATGTCCATCAGCTCCATCACTCTCGACCCGCTTCCTGCTCAATCCCAGGTAATATATCAACCTCTACTTCTTGATTCTATTGTTGATGTGTTTGTGTGTGTGTGTGTGTGTGTGTGTGTCCAATAGGCTATTTAAGAATCAGGTTTTTACATTTTGATTAGCAAAACTTTTGCAATTGGCGTTTGCTTCTGTTAGAGAGAAAATCATTAGAGATAAACTCAGATCAAGATTTTGATTTGATTTTCTCTCTAACAGCTTCTGTTCGAAGTTTTTCCCTTTCAGGGTTGGAGCCGACATTGAATAATGATGATCTATCTATGTTTGGATACATTTTTCTTCCCAGATTCTTTTTGCTCCAGCATGCAGTTCTGGGGAATTGAGGTTCTGGCTATTGCAGTGGCCGGTGATGAAAGTTTACCAAAAATCATTAAGTTAGAGAACTAGCAAACCATATACATAATAATGACTCCAATTAATTAGCAGAACTTTGTTTACTATTTATATTACAGGTCTTTTATACTGTTTGAGAACTTCAAAACTTGTTTAAAGCCTTCTTTTAAACAGAACATAGTATGTTGGAAATAGCATGTTCAAAGCTTACTTGAAATGATCCATAGGTTATTGCTGAAGGCTAAGTCAAGATGCAATCCCATGTCGGTATAGTTTGACTTGTCCTATGATGTTGTTTTTGTTTTTGTTTGTTATGAGCTAACCCATGCTCCAGGTAAACCAAAAGCATAATGCTTCTAGTAAGTCAAATTATAATATCATATAAAATGTCATATTTTACCAAATATTCTCATATTCCCTTTGCATTCATTCATTTTACTAATGCAAGTTGTTTACAATTGCCAAATGGCGATTTAAGATAAGATTTCAGTTTCATTAAGTTCTTTGATATGCAATATTTGTTGACTTTTCTTCCATTGCTCTATATGGTCCAGTGGAGTGTTAATATAAAGCATTTCCATTGTTTGATTACATTTACTCTTTTTGTTTTTCCTCCCTTTCATTTATTCTAATTTTCTCCAATGTTTTAAATCGATTCTTCTTAGCAATTGATTATTTTGTAACACTTATTTCACCTTGATCTGATTTTCTGGAATGCAAGCTTTATATATTTTGAACATACTGAGATCAAAACTTGATGCATTATTCTTTTTTAGTACTAGAGAGGGATGTAGATTTTTTCTCAATCCTAAACCGGCATTTTTGTTCAAGAAGTAAAATTGCTAGATGATTATAAAATCACGCTACAACTAAAATACGATACAGAAAATTATAAATAGTTGTAGAATGTGTCAAGTTGAGGTATAATTAGCATTACAAACTTCTAACGCTGTAAATTAAATTACTAGAAGCTGGGTTTCCTGCTTGCTAGTCCGCTCTCCAGGAAGCCATCAATGGGAGAGGACTGGAATTATATTCTGAGTAATAGAAGAATTTTGTTTTGTGACAACCTATTTTAGAAAACCAAACACAATATACATATAAAAGATACAAAATGAGACCCCGAGGCAGAAACCCTTGGTAAGATTGGTTGGTGGCTTATCATCACCGATGACGAGAAAATTGTCGGACATGGATGCTATTATACTGGTTATATTCTTCAGTTGGTTTAACTGCTGCAGTCTCATTAGATATTTTCTGAGTTCTAGTCCAGAAGGAGACGGGACATGTAATATAATGTATAACTTTTTTTTTTATAAGTAAAGGATAATTAAATATAATGTATAACTGATAAGGAAGTCCTGTAAATTTTGTGAAGGGGTGCTCTCTAGACTGTCAGAGGATTGTGTAAATTTTTTATGTAGAATTCTAATGTTAGCTCAATCATGAGCCGAAGAACAGGTTATTAACACACTGTATTGCCATTGTGTTTGTGTTGTTATGCTGTCCAGAGCACTAGACTTTCAAGAAAGAGCCCCAAACAAGCAGGAAAAGTCAAGCAGGCAAGTACTGTTGGGAGTAGCCGATAACTGGATTCTTCATTCATGTATTTATGCACTTTGCCATATCCCCGCTTCCTGCTTGAAGTTCGGCAGAAAATGGTAACGAGCTGGAGTGATGCTGCTATATATTTGAGTCTTTGATAATGGAAAAGACTTCAATCCAGATGTAGTTTACACTTGACCTTCAATATTATCGAAGACTTCAATCCAGATGTAGTTTACACTTGACCTTCAATCTAGGGATCAAAGTTTTACTTGTTTGTAAAAAAACTTCTGTATTTTCAATTTTTTTAACAGCAATGTTAGATACAAATAGATTTTTTCATATAGATTTCAGATACTGTATAAATCATTTTCCTTTTCGTAATATTACTCATTAGGTTAAACAACATGGTTAAACAACATCCGAACTCTAGTCATTCTGTCCGATTCTAGTTAAAATTTCAGAAGACCAGATTCCTGCTATATTAATGCAAGTGACAACTGTCAAATAGGTGTCCACAAAAATAAAGGACTAAAAGCTGAAGGAACAAAAGAAGACAGACTAAGGTTACGTTGATGATGGGATTACACCTCTCTCAGGCTGAGACAAAAACGCTTGAGCAGATACTAATAAGAGTACTGCTGAAGAGCACTATGAAGGAAACAAAATCCTAAAGCAAAAACCATTTACAACCAGTTAAAAGCCAAAATGTATTTACAACTGGCTCCAAAAACTGACCTAATCTTCAACCGTCTGGATCTCACCCATCATGATCCGGTTACTGACAACATTAAATCCCAAAACCGTAGGGCTAACCTTCTTTCCTTTTTTCCCTTTCTTCTTTCCTCCCCCTTTTGAGGACCCATCAGGGCCAATTGTGGTATCTCGATCGATGTCCCCAACACCTGCATTGCCAGAATTCACATCTCTTGCGATGAATCCAGTGACCCGCTTGTTCCGACTTTGAAAGGCAATTTCAAGGACATCTGCTGGTAACAACTCCATGTAGTTGAGGAATTTGTCAATGAACTCATGATTGGGATCAAATGATCCGAGGTTCTCTATCAGAAGCATCTCAGCCTCTGATCTGGACTGCTTCAAGCAAAATTCAAGGAAACTTGTATCTAGCAAGGATGAAAGGACAATTGCATTTCATCAGGCAAAAACCACAAGATCAATTGACTTCTGAGCTGTAATGCTAGCAAATTTTCTAACCAGCGAGACATGGCATGAGGAACAAAACTACTGTAATCATATTCCGGGCAATAAATGGGGCACTGGACCTTGTATTCAGCAAGATGTCTGGTATTTTTTTTCCTCTAATTTTTGTTTTTCTTTCTTGGCTAACAGAAAATTGCAAAAGATTACTTTACAGCTAGCCTCTTTTTTCTTCGTTTTTTTTGGTAGCCAAGCCTCAAATTTCATATATTTGAACTACTTACAGATAAAATTTCTGGGAAATCTGAGTCTAATCAAATTTACCTTCTGTTCCAACAAGCCTGAGACACTCACTCTGGCACCAATCTCTGAAGTCTGTTGCTTCTGCAAGAAAAAAAATAAAAAAAGCATTTCAGGCAAAAGAAGTTTTTTTTGGGGGGGGGGAAGGTTCAATTTAAAGAGGACATGCAAATTGATAATATACATAGTGAAAGGATCACAAATCCAACAGCGGCTTACCTGAATGATTGGTCATGACGTCTCTTTTCCCTTTTGAGGAAGCCTGGGCAGAGGCAGGTGAGGATGAAAGAGATCTATCAGCAGGTCTGCCACCAACTGACTTTTGTCGGCTCAATGATCCAGATGAACCACCTTTGACAGAAGTGCTTTTCATTGCCCTATTGCCCTGGCTTGCAAGATGAGGGAAATCTGCCCTGCTTACAGGAAAACAACGAACCTCCACTTTTCAACCACTACAATTAAATCTCCGTGGATACATGGATAATGTGGAAGATAAAATGACAAGTACATCGATAATATGAAAGATTTTTTCTGAACTTGGTATATGTAAATAACAGTAGCAGTAGTGAAAATGCAAACTTAAGTCTCAGTGCAGCATATATGAAGATTAAGGCAGTGGTGTCCATCAAAATGCAGCACGGGTTAGTATTTCAAGCCAATGCTCCACCAATCTCTATCCGTATATATTTGTAGTAGTTAGTCCATATGAAGATTTAGTCCAACATTGCTTGGCTTCACAAATTGATTATCTCTGACTAGACCCATAATAATGACAGAAATGTTTCTACTGACCATTTCCCCTCTCCCGGAACTTTTTATTTATTTTTTTATCAATAAACCATAATTTTATTGAGATATAGATAGGCATAGCCTAAGTACACGGAACACATATAAGAGTGACACCTAAGCATAAGTATCCAGTGATACAAGGAAATCATAGATAAGAAAATGTGTTCAGATAAATAAATTTCAGGAAGAATTACTGATTTTCCGATTTTTGGTTGACACCTTGAAAACAATACGGAAAATAATTTCTGATGTTTGGTTGCATTGAAACCATGACTATTTATATGACTTCATATATTTATAATTTTAATTCATAATATTAGTATACTCTAAAAAAAAATAAAAAAATCAATCTAATAATTTTTAAGATTACTTTATTTGCAATAATAACAAAATTTTGATTCGTTGTAAATGCAGAGTGAAGGAATGGAGAGAGAGAGAGAGAGAGAGAGCATGTGAGGGGGAGATAACATCAAATCTGACGATCTTCACGATTATTGTCAATAATAAAATCCTTCAGCAAAAAATTCTTTCTTTTTTATTTGAGCAAAAAACAATATATTCTATTGCGTGGGTGAAGAAAAAGCATAAAGCAAGGGGTGGTAAACGACTTACTGTCCTGGAGAGGGGCAAGTCATTTTCCACCTCATGCACATGTTTTTCCCATTAACCCAGTCACCATTTTCCATTAACCACTTTTTCCCTCCTTTCCAAACAGGCCAAGAGATGAAAATGTTTACCCAGAAAATATTTTGATGATATGCACGAGGCTGTTTTGATAATATGCATATGTAGATGTTTGTATGTTAGAGAATGAAAACATCTTTGACTGAAAGGTCATATTTGACATTGGGGGGGTTTTGGGTTGCCAAACATATCCTAAACCCACCAGAGTATGTTGGGCCCCTCATCTCTACACAACCAATCACCAGTACTGGCAGACAACTATATTTCCCAAGCCTGGTCTTCAAAAATACGAAAAGATAACAGATTTTGACCATATACTAAAACCGAAAATATGGTCTGCTAGTGGAATGTCAAAACAGAGGCCCAAAAGACTTTTTTCACCTGAGAAACTTCAATGCTTTATAGACCCCAGGGAATGTCACCACAAACTTACCAAGCAAAAGTTTCTAGGGTATTGTCATATTGAACTAAATAGGTTATATAAAACATCTTTCAATTACAATTACAACTTATAAATATCTAAAATAATGTTATACGAGGAAATTGGAAAGCAACAAACAAAAATACAAAGATTAGGGAACTAGCCAATAGAATACACAGCCATCAGTTTTTTGGTGTGAAAACAAGCTTCTCTATATAAACTTCGCAGCTGTTTAATAAATGCTATAGCCCACAACAGTCACAAAATGTTATAAGATAAACAAAAAAAGATAGTAGCATACTAATGGCGCCACCCCCAATAAGAAAATGTAAGCTTCATTAGAAAAGCTCCAGATTGGGGGTGGATGCCTTTAGTGAATTTTTTAATCTGTTGTACTCCACTAGACTGAGAAGAGGCGAAGAAAAGATTATTTGAGCCCCTTCCAACAGAGGCATATTCTATGTTTTCATTATCTCAATAATATCCTCATTCCTCAACATAACAAACCCTTTTCTTGGAAGATATTTAGCAAACTAAGGTTCCTTTGAAAGCTGCATTTTTCTTGGAAACCGACTTTAAAAAGGATTCTCAATGTGTAAATTACGGAAAAGAAATTGATGTTATTGATTCGTGCTGCATGTGTCCTATCTTTTACTCCGTTGCGAGATTGCATATGCTTTGTGGAGTGACTTGGCTTGGGTCATGCGAAATTGATGCTTTGCGGATTGACTTGGCTTGGGTCATGCCTAGCAAAATTCTGGACCCCATTTTAGAAAGGGCTGCAAATTACAAAAGTGTGGAAAATGGTCCCAACTAGCCTTACAGGTTTATTTGGAATGCGAAAAAAATGGAATCTTTAAGGACCACAAATGAGCGTTAGAGGTGCTTAGCTTTCTCTCCCCAAAAAAAAAAAAAAAGACTATAAACTCCTTTGGACAACTTCTAGACTTTAATAGACTAAACTTTCATGATTTTCTTGTATCTTTTTCTCCTAGATAGATCTCTCTTATATACATCCTGTGTACTTGGGTTGAGCCTTTTGCACTCTTTAATAATAATTTCTTACTTATCAAAGCAAAATTTTCCAACACAAAGCAACATGAAATAGACAAAAACGAGAAACTCAATAACATAATGATAGAGAGAAATGCAAAACATACTGCTTGGTTTCATGCTTTGATTGATCAATTGGGCCCCAGAATAGGTCATCATCTCCTTTATATTTTGATTGAGACGGATGAGAATTGATCTGGATTGGAGATGCAGCCTTAGCAGGAGAAGATGCAGAAAGTGACCATGAAGGCCCATTGGTGCGGGTAGCCAAAGTAGGCTGGGATTTCTGAGAAGTTGGAATCTGGTTTGAATTTTGGGTGGAAGAGATCTTTTTCTCCTGCTCCTTCAGGATGTCCCTTAAAGATGTAGGTTTAGGAAGCTTCCCAGAGTCAGCAGACCATGCCGGAGAAGGGGAAGGGTTAGCTGACTCTCCCTTCCAAAGAACGTAGTCTCCTAGGGAAGGCCCTGATGGGATTGCAGGCAACACCTCCTTCTCCTGCTGTATCTGACGAGAGATTTTCCCTCTCTCAATGGGACTTGAACTAATGGAAACATCAGCAGAAGCAAGGGATACTGAAACCTTAGCTCCAGCACCCTTAGCTTTGGCTGATTTTTTCCGACTCTTTTTAGTGTCTTTAGCCTCAATAAAGTTATAATCATCTATGGAATCTGAATGGGCAGTCAAAACTTGTGGGGTAGCCAGACTAGATACTGCGTCAGGAACATCTACATCTCTTTCACTAGACTTTGCCAATACTTCTTCTGCCAAAAGGTCATGTAAATGGCTCTTCTCTCTCTTTAGGATCGCAGAAGCTTCAGGTTTCCCCACACTTGACTTAGTAGTCCCTGCATCTCTGCGAGTTTCCCTATACATTTTTGAGTCTGGATTTGTCACAACTCCCACCCAAGGAGTCGACAAACTCATGGAGTTGACAGAACTGGTGATCTCAGACACCACCAGTTCTGTCTGTGCTTTCCTCTGTTCTTCCTGTTGAATTTCCAATAATGACTTAGGCTTGAAGCCAGGAGCAGGTTTCCAAGCTCGTTGTCCAGTATTTGTTTGGCTAATCTGCATTGATACTGATCCAAGAACTCCCAAGTCACTATTGGCTTCAAAAGTTTCAATTTCATCAACAAAAGCTCCAGCAGGTACAGAGCCTTGAACTTGTTGGGACTCCACATGTTCAATAGTAGAGATCCTAGATTTACTGACTCTCTCATCCCTTGTCTTCTGAGGAGACGTTCCATATGGACCATCTCTAGCTCCAACATCTGTCTCAACATTCTGACTTTCAATTGCAGATTGGATAAATTGCATTACAGATGAATCCTTGAGTACTTCTTTTGCCTGTTCAGAAGAGGAGTGTGATTTGGAAGACTTTTGCTTCTTAGTCTTCTTCTCAGAAGCTTTTCTTTGCTCGCGTACTTCAACATTCTTAATTTCTGCCACCTTAGAGGGCTCAATATTGCCCCTTTGCCTTTCAACATGCTGTTCTTCAAGAAAGACACAAGGCTGAACCTTGACACCATCAGCATGCTCAGGTACAGAAACCTCACTCTCACAAGTTCCTGCAGATGACACAGCAACAGAGACAGGCACGGACTCTGAATTAATTTCAGAGGTCACAACCATGACATTTCTATCAACCCCTAAACTGTCTTCTGATTTTTGCCCCACAGCTCTAGGAGCATGGAATTCAGAATCAGGGGTAGATTTCTGCACATGCTGTGGCGGTTCAACTGGTCTGCTCATCATCTCACCCAAATGGGGACTTTGAAGGATAGGTGATGTCAGCAATGATTCTTTCTGATGGGTATCATCAATTTGTTCTGGAACGGTAGCACCCCAAGTTTTTTGATTGCTGATGTTCCCAAATAATTGATGAGGTAGATGCAAAGAAGCTTCAGAAGTTACACTATTATTGGCATCTTGATTAGTTTGCGGAGGCAATTTCACAAAGTTAGTATTGTGCTTATCTTTCACGATGGGAATTGGCACCTGTGAACCAATTTGATACATTTCTTGCGATGGCTGAAGACAAGGTTCTACAGATGCATTCCCTGTTGGTATTGCAGCTGCCTGTAACTGTCCAAAAGATGGATCACCAAAATGCTGGTGGGGCTGATGCTCCGACAGCACTTGAGAAAGCAACTGTTGTTGCCGTAATAAGTGTTGCTGCTCCTCCTGTTTCTGTTGCTGCTTAAAAAGCAGGAGTTTATCAAACAATGACATCTGCTGTGATTGAACTGGTGCCTGCGAATGTAACTGTAACAAATACTGTTGTTGAAGCACACTTAATAATTGTGGATCTTGTGCTAAGCCGGACGAAAGTAACTTTTCAGGTGTTAAAATACTAGATGGATTGTCTGACGCTTGAGTAACTGGGTTTGTTAAAGACGGCTGGTTTTGTGATAGCAGCCTCTGTTGTTGGAAACTCTGCTCGTGATGGAAGTCAATTTTATTCTGTAGTAGATCTGTTCCACCTTGAACATTAAAGTTTGGCCAACCAGAGAGGCCACCATTTACACCAGAGGATGAACGGCCAGATATGCCTTTGAGGGACAAGTCAGCATGTTGATAATTTAGAGGCTGACAAGGATTGTCATTTATGGAAGATAGAACCTTTGACTGTGGTGTTGTAGAGTCTGGGACAATACCAGACTCTGAAACCAAGGATGTAGCATCTCTTCCAGGCCAATATGGATAAGGATTAGGTAAGGACCTCTGCCGTTCAAGAGCCATTCTCTTTGCCAGCAGGTAAAGGTTGTTTCCACTATCTACTCCTGACGGAGGTGTTATAATAGAGTTAGTTCCGATATATCCTTGCATACCTACAAAATACTCATAATCATCAAAGTGGCTTAAGGTGATGTCTGGTAATAATTAATACAATTTTCAATCTAAAAATATATTTAGAAGGACAAAAGACAAAACCAACCTTCAGAAGAAGCAAACTTATCCAGTGGTGAACTGCTCATATTACTACCAGACATCAGTGACTCCAAAAATCTATTCTCAGCTTCTGTCATCGAACCATGTCTATGCCTGGATTCGTTCCTCAAAATATCTATCTCAGTTAAGCCAGTATGAAGCTTCCCAAAGCTACCGAAGTTTGGCTTGCTAGATGCATCTACAAATTCATTCTGTTTAGGTACAGTAAATCCAGGTGGCGGCCCAGCTTTGGCTCGTAAATGGGGCATCACATCACCAAGTGTTGACCAAGGCAAGTCATTTGGACTTGGGCAGACCAGCAAATCTAAACCAAAATACCCACTCTCAAACCATGAAATTATGTCACTCCCACTAAAAGGACCTTGGAGTCTTCCTTGGGGATCTTTATAATAAAGAATTAACTCCTCTGGAGAAGGTTTCAGACCTTTCCTGGCTTCCTGTTCCCTGTCCATAACTCCAGATGTCTGCCTCTGAAGAACAGGATCCTCACTGGTTTGCCACTTGGTTTCGTCTTTCATTTCAGACGGGTTAGCCAATGTATTTTCCCATTCATTATTTAGTTGTTCCTTGGGTGGATCTGACCATCCCAGGTCAGAGGACCTTGACCTGCCATCACTTGTAATCTCTCTCAAATCATGCAAAGCATTATGTGAACGTTGTACCTGCAAAGGGACTCGCCATGTAGTGGCAGGAACAGAAGTATTTCCTGGGAGGTTTGATTCCCTATGAATAAGTACCTCGGCCTTGCCATAAGAATCACCATCTCTGAAAGCTGCAGATAGAAAATACAAAGGAACAGCTTAACAATAGATGGAAAGCGTGTTTCCATGCTTATGAGATGCAGGTACCGAGTGTACCATCTAAAAGATGGGGGAAACAAGGATCAAAAATCCACACACAATGACACATAAAAGTAGAAACAAAACTTCCAGGACCACCACGAAATAGAAATCCGAAAGTAATAAAAATAAAAACAATCGAACAACAAAAACAAAACAAAACAAACCCAATTGACCTACATCAAGAATCAAACCAAATTAAATAATACATATTTATTCCACAATTCTTTTCCAGGTGAATGGACAACTAAATTTAAAGATGCAATTGGCAGCTAAGATTATTTAAGTACATAAAATTATGATCAAGCAGAACAATTTTTGACAAGGCTATCTAGCATTATAAAAATCCAACCAAATGGAAAAGTGGCTTTTCTTTAACTCTGATTTTGGCATAATCAATGAAAACACCTTTCAAGAATCCATACCTTCAGCTTTAAACTTGTTATCCGAGCATGACTTATGATCCTGCAGGGTTTCCATTGTAAAGTTGGACTCATGATAGTGTGTGTGCCTCTCAAATGAAGAGCCTTCTGAAATATCCACAGAAACACCTCTTGAATCATCAGCACTTTCATCTCCATAATTGTCCAACGCATGAAAATCTTCCTTAGAGCCTGCTAAGACAATACAATTCGAAAAAATGTTAACCCTTTTCCCAAAGTATGCATAAATTAACATTTGAATACATCTTGGTAATAAGCACTACCTAGTTTGGT
The DNA here is from genome assembly GCF_004785595.1 of Juglans microcarpa x Juglans regia. Lineage (NCBI taxonomy): Eukaryota > Viridiplantae > Streptophyta > Magnoliopsida > Fagales > Juglandaceae > Juglans > Juglans microcarpa x Juglans regia. The sequence continues at coordinate 8,014,511 of NC_054609.1, forward strand.
TCGTCTTGACTGTGTAAAATCTGTTGAGATCCTTCCGTCTTTAGATATCTGCGGTGCGCCACTGCTCACTATATCGCCTTTGTCAATTTCCTTCAGAACAGCCTATTCAACCAGACATATAAAATCAACTGCTGAGCATACCAATAACATTCTACAAAGCCATTCATTAAAGAAAAATTACCATTTCCTCAGAATTCGGTGCATGAAGTGCCAAGGGCTCTAATGGTTCATCTTGTGTAAGATAAGGAACATGCACAAACCCATCAACCAACTTCTTATATGAAATCATATCAATCATTCGGAAGAGATCAAGCAACTTTGTCCTACTATATCTCAAACGGTAAGGTTCCCCATGGCCAGTCTCAACCTTACCTACCCCACCTCCTAGAGAATGTGTGTTCATAGAACCGCCACCATAGCTTCCCCTTCCACGTACTACAGAAAAGGTTGGAGGTGTACTTTCCCCACGCCCACGGCCATAAGAAAATGTAGGAACTTGTTTGCCAGGTGTTACTGTTTGGTGAAGAGGAGGCTCTCCTCGTCCTCGGCTTTGCAAGGAGCTAGATCTCCATGGCCTATAATGATCCCCATCCCTATCATTGTTTCCTTGAGACAACCCTTTATCAAGATGCATATCACCATCTTTGCCAGAGTCTATCCACTTCTCACGCAAACCTTCAGTTTCCTTATCATCTGGCCCCCAGCGTGTGTTCCACTTGCTCTCGCGCCGTTGTTCATAAATAGTATCCCTATTACTTGAGTCAGACCACCGATCGGATGGAACACGACGCAATTCTCCAAGGTATCTAGAGGACAAATTGTCCATCCTACGATCTGTTTTGCGAATGTCACAAAGGTCTCTGTCTCCATCCCTCCAACGGTCTTTGCGGATGGAGGAATTAGTGTCTCTTTCTTCATCACGCCAACGGTCATGACGACCAATTTCCATATCAACCAAAGATGGCCTGAAAACATCCTTTTTCTTATGGCTTTCATGGATCTCGTCACCATTTCTAGAGGATTCCACAATATCTGAGCGATTGCCATAAGCTGGACTCAGATTGAAATGGTTTTCCTGAATGAAAAATAAAACAGCTGAAGCAATAATAAAACATGAAGGAAAAAAGATGGGAAACATGCTGATAACAGCATCCCAGAAACTGAAAATAAAACAAATTACTTTCTCTGTGGAAATATGCACATGTGAAAGGACTACGCAAAAATATAGTCAAAATGTAACAACAACACACCAGATTTCCTATTCCAGGCTTACTCTCCCCTGGCTTTGGCAGAAGCCACTGTGGTGAAAGTGGAATGGTACTTTCAGACACTTGAACATCTGCAAAGATCAATCAACTGTATCAATGATAATATTGAAATCTAGTGAAAATAGAAGTAAAATATCAACCAAGTCTGAATTGGTAAACATTACGATTTCCAGCAACAGAAGTTTTGAGAGATGGGAAACCTTATTCGACGACTCATATTTGAACATAAACAATAGAAGGGTCACTCTCATTATAAAACAAGAGTAAGCCATACATTTTTTTTTTTTTTTGGTTGAATCAATTTAAGGCATTAATCAGAAATGCGACACGAGATAAAGCACCAAATAGAAGAAAAGATGCTGCAAACAACTTCTCTTTTTGGATGGAAGGGTTTCCCTTTCCCCTTTTTTTTTTTTTTTTTTTTGGGGGGGGGGGGGGGGGGGGGGGGGGGGGGGGGGGGGGGGGGGGGGAATCACCTTGATGAATGAATAAAATGCAAAAGAAATCAAAATATATTTTATCTTCCAAAGCAGTATATTATTTTTGAAAAAGCTTGCCACATGATTACATCATTCAACCTCATAGAAACTTGTACACACTACAACTACTTAAACTAGTTAAATATACTCAGGTTATTCAATGAAACCAGATTGTCTGATTTTAATGCTCACAATAGTGGCAAAATGACAGTCCAGGAACATGATGATTGCTCCGTGACCTGGTGAAGCATATACAAGGGTTCAGTCAAACTCCAGTTTATAACTATTTGATGGTTCTCTTAAGTAATAATCATCAATGTACAGCACTTCAGAAAAGGTCCTTCACAACCTCCTGGCACCCGAGACATTCATTTGACCCATAGATACACGGGAAGATTGTAGTAGTTCAATCAGGAACTCAAAAGGCCATGTTCCTTAGGCCGTGCTTGGTTATACAAAATGTTGGAAATATTTAATTTTGAGAATTTGTTTAAGATTAGGTTTTGGGAAAGAGGAGAAAAAATTTTGATTTGAAATATTTTTAAAATAAGTATTGTATTGGAGTTTGTCAAGGTGGATAGATAAAGTGGAAAAGTTGTTTAAATATATTTTTTAAGATTATTTTTTATTTTGAAGTTTGTAAAAGTTGTATTGATTTTTGTGTTTGAGTAATGAAAAGATGAACAGTTGAAAATTTGAAATAGAATTTTTGAGATTTTGGGGGTGAGATAAGAATTTTTTGTTTTAGATGAAAATTTAAAATATTATTTTTTAATATTATTATTGTTTTGGGATTTGAAAAAGTTGAATTGGCATTTGAAAAATTGAATTGTTTATTATATTTTGTATGGAAATTTGAAAAAAGTGTAATGATGAGATGAGATGAAATGAGAATTTTGTGTTTTGTCTCACCCCCAAACCTGCCAAGAGGTTTGGTTTGATTTGGAAAAAATCTTGGAAAATTCTAGTAAACCAAGCACGGCCTTAAGAGTCTGAACCATAAAACAAGCTACGTACTTAGCAATTCACTCAGATGTCCAGTATTAGTCACCAAGTATAATTTATTTTCTATTTTTTCCTCCATCATATTCTTCCACATGAAACACTTCATTGGATATATACTAAATAATGACCCACCATGCATGACTTTAGTATAAAAGGGAAGCCAGGTATCAATAAAATCACACAAATCTTTCTTAGTGGCTTTAAAAACTTCCCAATGAAGAAAAAAGTTTTCAGCGTATTTGTAACATCTCTTAAGCCAGTTACCATAGAATTGTAGCCTACAAATGGGACTGGAACTAAATTACTAACAAACTCAAAAATTACTATAATAAATTAGTTAACAATTCACCAAGCCAGCACTTTTTGTGTCAAAAGTTTCAATAAACAGGAGTTTTCTTATGACAATTCCACTAGGATATCAAGAAACATTTCCTTTCACATCGGATTCAATAAATAAATGTTTGGTGTGGTGATGTTGCCTTGAAGAATGCTTTCCCTTCTCTTTATAGGATTGCATTGTGATACCCCATATGATAAGAATAAGGGCAGGTGGTGTATGGGATCCCACATTGCTTGGGAATGAGAAGTTCTTGCTCTTTATAAGGTTCCAATAGAGCTCCAACTGTATCATTGACTAGTCCATTTGGAGTATAGGTCATGTAGTTTGGGTCTTTCATTGAGGCGTTACAAATGGTATCAGAGCCTATCCCAACCAGAAATATGGGACTTGAACCATCCCACCTACGACGGACTGGCCCGAGTAAGACGTCAGAAATTTACGGGGGGTAGATTGTGATACCTCATATGATAAGGGTAGGTGGTGTATAGAATCTCACATTACTTGGGAATGAGAAGTTTTTGCTCTTCATAAGGTTCCAATAGAGGTTCAATTGTATCATTGACTAGTCCATCTGGAATATAGGTCATGTGGTTTGGGCCTTCCATTGGGGCATTACAGAGCTGGATAAGGGTGCTTCAGTGGCCAATAACATGGACATTTCTTCTGGTTCTCTTCAATGGTCTATGAGGTTTATTAGAGCTATCCAGGATTGGGAGGTGGGGAATATTACTGAATTTTACAATGCATTATATGCACTGAATTTAAAGGCTGGAGGGGAGAGGATAGGCTGCTTTGGAATCATTAGGGGAACAAGAACGTCTCGCTCATATCCTTTTATAAGGTTATGTGCCAACCCATTCTCCATTGTTTTCCCTTGGAAGAGCATTTGAAGGAGTAATGTTCCTCTCAATATCGCTTTCTTTGGCTAGCTAGCCTCCCATGGGAAAATATTAACTATTGATAAGCTGCGAAAGCGCGGTCTTTTATAATGGATTGGTGTTTTATGTGTAAAAGAAATGGAGAATCAGTGGATCATCTTCTTCTTCATTGTGATGTGATTAAGACTTTATGGGAAGAAATGTTTACTAGGCTTGGTATTGCATGGGTAATGCCTAGGAGGGTGGTAGATTTATTGTCACGTTGGAGAGGAATTCGGGGCAATCATCAAATCTGTTTGGAAGATGGTGCCTCTATGTTTAATTTGGTGTACTTGGAACGAGAGGAATGGTCACTGTTTTGATAATAGAGAACGTTTGATGGGAGGGTTCAAGACTTTTTCTTTCATACATTGTTACTTTAGGCTTCGGCTATTGTATTGAATAGGATTAGTTTTAATGACTTTTATGCTGTTTTTCACAGCGCTTAGCTTGTAATTAGGTTCATCTCTATACTTCCTATGTACTTGGGTCATGCCTAGTTATGTGGATTAATAAATTCTTCTTACTTATCAAAAAAAAAATTTACACTTGCCACTAGATCCAATCAACCCCAAACAAAAAGGCTGGTACAGAAGCCCCACTTACATGAATTAAATCTTAATAAAAAGTTAAACCACAAATCCAAATCACTAGAACATCCAACCATGACATTTTCTTGATACAGAAAACTTACAAAAAACTAGGTTACAATACCAAATGACTAGTAATATCGCCACATCTACACATGTTTAGGAACTTCCAGAAAAGTTTTACTTTGTGACTTCAAAAATACACATAAAAAGAATCTCAAACTTCATTGTTAAGATATCAACTATGTTCTCATTGTGAAACTATATCAATGTCCACAGCCTTCCAATCCCTTCTTCTCTTCAACCCTCAAAGTGGAAAAGTCTACCAGTAGTTAAAGTCAATTGCTTGCCTCCTGAACAAGATATGTTTGCTCCAAGATTCTACAACAAATTAATGACTCTTTGTGGATTTGTAGGACATTACAATAGGCACGCAAAACGATCAAAAAACCTTTTTCTATCGCATAAAAGTCATTGCGGTTGACTGGAGATTGCACGTGTAAAAAAAAGTGGAGAACCAAAAGACCACCTGCTATTTCATTGCCAAAACCCCTGTGGAATGACTTCTTTGGAAGAGTTGGGTTAGCATGGGTTATGCTTGAAAGGTTAAATTGGAGAGCTTTATATGTCAACCCCCAAATTGTAGCAAAATGGAAGATGGCTGCCATATGCTTAGTTGCTTATTATGGTGTATTTGAAGGAAAAGGACTGATAGAAGCCTTGAAGATCATGAACGGACAATGGACAAACTTAATAGTTTCTTCTCAATACTTTGTTTCATTGGGAAATTGTTACAGATTTCAATGGATTAAGAGCACTCACAAGAGCTTAGCCATTTTGCATTTGTATGCAAAATGCCTAACATGTCAAATAAGCTCTCCATTAGATTATGCAAAGTAAATGCAAAATACATATGAGCTAAAGTGCTTCTCTATATTTGGCATGCACTATTCATCTATGTAATATTTCTTTTATTTTCCCTCTCTTTATACTTATCACATTTACACTATCATATATAAAACATGGAAAACATATAATATTACTAGAATATTAAATATTGTATTCTAATAAAGAGAAAAAAATTCATGATAAAAACTTGGTAAAACATGAAAAAATGGTAAAACGCTCACAAAAAATATGGTGAGTTTTTTTTATTTTTTATTTTCTTTTCAATTTTTTTTTCGATATTTTTTTTTTCATGTTGACAATGGAGAGATATTGCAATCACATTAATATACGAGAGAACATAGAAAATATTGAAAAATCTAGGAATATTATATATTTAATGAAAGTCACAATAAATATTTAAAACAAATAAAAATATATATATTTAAATGATATAGGGAACGAATGGGTATACTACATTAAAAAATCATTAGCTAAAATAGATAAAAGGTGTTTTGGTCAGCTATTTAGATAGAAAGTTAGGTAAGCCATTGGGAATGCTCTACGCTTCCATAATTTCCTTGAATTTGCTGCTATGTCTGAATTAGGTGCTCTTTAATGCATGTACCCCATGTACTCTGGCTATGCCCATTGTCCTTATCAATAAAATCTTCCTATTTTAAAAATAAAAAAGCATAGGCTCTAATGATAAGGCCTCCACATTGGCCACAACCCATATACATACGTAGTTAGGAATAAGTAATCCCATTTATATGCCAAGAAAAAAAAGTAATCCCACTTCTGCCTCCTTCATCTACCTAGGAATAAGTCTTGTATTTGTTTTTCAAGATCCCAACTCCCAAGCAAGTTGCATTACCAATTCTCCTTAACCTCACTATGTCTCTTTATTATAACTTGTTTCCCAGATTAATCAAACTTCACTATAACTACTATTCCAAATAGAAAAGTGGTAACTAAGCCGATTGAGAGGCTGCAATATGGGATATCTAAAAGTACATGATTCTTTCTTTTCTTTTTTTTTATATGTAGTACTGCAAGAACTTGCCTGATACGAACAAAAAACTAAAATATAATGAACCAAAATGATAGTCTACTTATGGCAACAAACAAAAGCCAAATTAAAAATCTTCTATACACATGAAAGAAAATTAAGGAACTTTTTCCTAGAACTTGTGCTGATCTATAGGAACCAGGTTATGTCCCGTTAATAGCTTGCCGTGCCAAGCTCCCAAGCAACAAGCCATCTCATCATATACATCATACCAAGTTTGGAGAAAAATTGAGATATAAATCCAGTGTTTGAGTTAAAATGCTGTTTCAATGCAGCCGCTGGGTCACTAATCCCCAGCGACTTATAAGAAGAAAGGGACCGTGTAGCAGCGAGTATAAATAACCAAACGAGCAGAAGATTACTAACAGGAATGCCAAATAAACAGCTTTTTTAACATTGTAAAAAAAAAAAATTACAATATTTTAGCTAAAGCATATATCATGATCCATTTCAAAACGGAATTATTTCCCTCCTTGCTCCAGGGAACTAAACTGGGAGTTACCAAATGAAAAACGAGAACAAAGAAATGTACTGCCCAGTATAAACCAAAACCCTGAGCACAAAAATCACACAAAAATACCAAGCTCAAATGCATGAAATGTATCACATCAACACCGACCGAGGTACACTCCGAACAATAAAGGAAAAAAAACGTCTCGAGTCTCCTAAAAGAATAAAGCTAGGAGACCAAAAGGGCGAATAAATCTTGAAGGAGAATGGGGGAGGCTCCGGAGAATCGATAAATGGAAATTACCTTTGGAGATCTGCTGGGGAGGCGGCGCGACAGAGAGATGGCGGCGGGAATCGGAGTCGTTGCGGTCGGCCATGGATGATTGAACACAGTTGCAGGGAGAGAGTGCGAGTGCGAGTGCGAGTGCGAGTGTGTGTGAGAGAGAGACGAAGAAAACCCTTTCGCTTTTCGCTTTTGATTGCGCGTTTGAACGAGGAGGTGAGAGAAATAAAGAGAGCGTCTTGCGAGGGGGAGAACGGGAGGAGGGGGTGTAGGTTAAGGGCATGTATCTTAGTAGCTCACGTTAGTGGAACAGACGTCATGTGTCGTTCCTGAACTTGACTAACCCTACTTTTTTTTTTTCTTTTTTTTTTTTTTAATAAACTGACTAACACCACTCGGTGACAGTTCCAATTTTTTTTAATTCTCACGCTCTGTGAAAGGGCGTGTATTCCACTCCTCCGTTCTGAAATTCATAAATTTAAAGACTAGTTATTTTAATTTGAGAATAAAATTAAAAATTAAATAAAAAATTATTATAATATTTTTCTTAATATTTTTTTATTTTAAAATTAAAAAAATTATAATAATTAAATAAGATAAAATGAATTAAATTAAATTGAGAATAATTATTAAAACAAACAAGATTTAAGATTAAAAAAATTGGACTGAGATATAAATTTTAGAATAGAAATAAAGTTTTTTGGGTATAGTAATAAAATGTTTGAATTAAGATTTTTTATTAGATTTTTTAAAATGAAAGAAAAAAATTAAATAAAATTATTATAAAGTTAAAATATTGTTACAATATAATTTTTTTAATATAATTTTTATTTTGAGATTTAAAAATGTTTAATTTTTTTTAATATAATTTTTTTTTATGTTTTGTTTGAAAATTTAGAAAATTTTTAATGTTTCGTTAATAATTAGATGAAAAAATTGAAGATTTAAAATTAAAAAGTATTTATATTTAAATAATATTTAAAAAGAAAATTATAAAAAATTTTAAGATGAGATGAAATGTGTTTCCTAGATAACCCCTTAGGCGTGTTTAAGAGTTGCATTATAGGTAGTAAAAAATGTTTAAATAATCTCAAAAGCACTGTAATGATAAAATTAAATTGTTTGGTTGTCCATATTAAAGTATTAATCTTAAAGAAACTAAAAAGTATGTTTTAGCAAAAGCTATGCTTTTCGTCAAATTATATTTTTCCTGATAATACAATATGTAGTTTTAATTTTAAAAAATAATACCAATGAATGAAAATGTCGATATAATTTTAAAATAATTATAACTTTATTTTTTGATCTTATCACAAGCACGACATTATCTCAAATAATATTATATGTCATTGCTATCTTAAACAACACTTTTTTATATTGTTTTTGAATAAATATAATATGTTTAAAAGTGTTTCACCGAATAAAAAAGAGTTGCACTATTTACAAATCTGGTGCAAAACATGATTATTGTATAACCAATTATATTAAAAAAGTAGTGAAAGTATCAATACCCTTTCATGCAGGCTAATGTGGCGAGCTTATATATCAATGATGTATTTGGTTTGTAAAAATTTGAGCTTGCAAATAAATTTTTTGATTAAAAAAAAAGTTGCTTTCTTATAGTATACGATTCGAGTACTCTATTCACGTTTAGTTCCGCCATAGTTCCGCCAGGAAACAATTTCAAACGCATTGGTGTTTTATAGGAGCATTTACTTTTTTTTTTTTTTTTTTTTTTTTTTTTAAGAAAATATTTCATTGATATAAAAGTAGACTAAGGCTTCGTTTGAAAACATAACTAATCTCAATTCATCTCAACTCATCATTATAACTTTTTTAAATCTCAACACAAAATATAATAAATAATTCAAATCCCAAAACAATAATAATAATAATAAATAATATTCTAATAATATTTTATCAACTCAACTCAACTCACTTCAATATCCAAACGCACTCTAAATATATACATGTGATAACACATATTTAGCAACTAAAAAATTACAAAGAAATCATGAAAACTAAGACCATTTAAATATAAAGTGATGACCCACATAAATAAAATATTCTAGAAAAAACTCTTAAACTATTTAAAGAAGTGCTCACGATTTTTGAAATTTCTATCGTTTCTTTCTCTAGATAAACCAAAAAATAAAAATGGGAGCCATTCTCCACAGCTACAATCGGTGTTGTTCCAAGATCCATCTCCAACTATCTAATAGTTTAACCATTCTTCCTGGTATAACTCATGTTAATCCCACTTTATTGAAAATATAATTCCATATGGCCCTTACAAACTCATAATGTAGAAGTAGATAATCTATTGTTTCACTACTATTTCTGCACACAAAACACCAGTCGATGATGATAAACCCACATTTTCTTAAGTTATCAATAGTTAGTATCTTCTCTAAAGCTATTGTCCAGGCAAAAAAATCAACATTTGTAAGTGCTTTACTCCCCAAATGCTCTTCCAAGGAAAGTGATTCCTATATTAGGTAGTAAGAGTCTCATAAAAGGAGTGTACAGAAAAGTTGTCTTTCCTGGAAGGTCGCCACTCCAATTTATCCTTCACTGTAATGGCAAGACTAATGTTGTACAGCAAGTTAAAAAACTCCACCATGACTCCTACTTCCCAATCATGGGCCTCCCGAATAAAACCACCATTTCATTGATGCGCCCCATTAATAATATCTCTCAATTCAGCCACCACGGCATCTTGTTCTCTTGCAATTTTGAAAATAGTGGAGTAGACATCCTTAAGAGCCATATCTCCAACCCAAACGTCATGCTAAAAACTGATTCTATGGCCATCCCCTATACACAACCTAGTGTTGCAAGAGAAAGGCCACCAACCTTCGAATATGCTTCCATAACCCCACCCCATACGCCTAACTTCATTAAAGCACCAAACCTCCCTTATACTCTCATACTTACCATCAATCACCATCTTCCATAAGGCTTTACTCTCATAATTATATCACCATAGCCACTTCCCAAGAAGAGCCTTATTGAAAACCCTCACATTACAAACCCTCAATCCACCACCCCTTAAGGGAGAGCACGTAGTGTCCCATCCAACTAAATGGAACTTAAACTCATCTCCAAATCCATCCTACAAAAATCTCGTTGAAACTTCTCAATCCACAAAGCAACACTAGTGGGAAGAGGAAATAATGACAAGAAATAGGTGGAAATGTTGGAAATGGTACTCTTTATCAATGTAATCCGACCCCCTTTAGACAAATACACTCGTTTCCATCCAGTCAACCTACGCTCTATTTTCTCTAATACCCCATCCCAAATAGTCTTAGTTTTGATTAATGCTCCCAACGGTAGGCCAAGGTACTTTATAGGCAACGAAGAGACAGCACATCCCAATATTTTAGCTAGCCCTTTGACATTACGCACATTACCCACAGCAACCATTTCCGTTTTCAAGAGATTTATTTTTAACCTAGATATAGCTTCAAAACACAGTAGAATAGTCTTTAAAGATTGAAGATGACCTGGATATACCTCACAAAATAACAGCATATCATCTGCAAACAAAAGATGCAATATAATGGTAGCACCATGGTTAGTATCACCCACTGAATAACCTCAGAAAAAGCCACCCTCCACTGAAGCCGACAATATTCTGCTTAATGCCTCCATGACAACAACAAATAAGAGGGGTGAGATCCACCCCCTTGAGCTGTTAAAGAAACCCACGGGATCACCGTTAACCAAGACCAAGAAGCGTATTGTTGTCACACAATGTCTCATCCACCCCTTCTAATGCTCCCCAAAACCAAATCTCCTCAATAAATAAAAAAATAATTCTCAATTGATGCGATCATAGACATTCTCCATGTTTAACTTGCATAAAATATCCAAGACTCCTAACTTGATCATGTTGTCTAAGCATTCATTGGCGATGAGAAATGAGCCCAATATTTGTCTACCCCTAACAAATGCATTTTAAGACTTAGAGATGATTTTATCCATAACCCTGCTCATCTTATTAGCAAGAACTTGTGATATTATCTTGTACATATTACCTATAAGACTAATATGGCAAAAATCATGCACCTTTATTGCACCAACCTTTTTAGGGATAAGTGCAATAAATGTAGCGTTTAAACTCTTCTCAAATTTTTCAAAGGTAAAAAATTAATGAAAAACCTACATGACATCCCTTTCACTACCTCCCAACACTTATGAAAAAATGTCATAGCAAAACTATCAAGGCCAGGAGCTTTGTCTTTGTTCATTTTCGTGACTACTTGGTATACCTGATCTTCAAATGGTCTCTCCAACCAAGCCATACTATTTGGATCAATGGCCTCAAAAACAAGATCTAATCTAGGCCTCCATTCAAAAGGTTCCAAAAGCAAATCTTCAAAATATCCAACAGTGTAGCCCTTTATTACTGACTGGTTAGCAGAATTGCAGCCATCTATAATCATGGTTTCAATGTCATTATTCCTCCTATGTGAGTTGGCAACCCAATGAAAAAACTTTGTGCATTTATCCCCTCCCTAAGCCACAATGCCCATGATTTTTACCTCCAAGAAATCCCCTCCATTAGAGTCACCCTTTTTAATTTGAAAATGACTTGATATTTTCTAGTGCTTTCTACTTCTACACCATCCAATCTTTGTAGCTCTTGTAGTAAGGACTTCTTTTGAAATTCTACATTACCAAATACATGTTCATTCCATGCGTTCAAATCCTTCTTAAAAACTTTCAGCTTACCAACCAATATGACGCTTGACATGCCCTGTTACTAATATGAACTCCACCATTTTCTAATCAATTCCACAAACTCATTACTTTTCAGCCACATATTCTCAAATTTAAAGGGCATCATTTCCCCTCAGATGCCTCCACAATCCAACACTATAAAAAAATGATCGGAACATATATGTGGTAGTCTTTTCTGGCATACATTCTAGATAATGAGACTCCCAAGTTGAGGATATAAGAAATATGTCCAATTTAGACCAATCATGGTTATTAGACCATATATATGTACCCCCAATAAGAGGGATGTCCATGAGCTCTAACTCAAATATGAAATATGAAAATTTGATCATAGCATGATTTTGTCTTCCTTCTCCCGATCTCTCACTCAGAAATATTGTCACATTGAAATCCCCCAAATACATCACGTAACATCCAACCAAAAATACAATCATGTTAGCTCATCCCTTAGGAATCGCCTCTCGCTATCCAAATTTGAACCATATACCCCAGCAAATGCCCATAAAAAATCATCTTTAGTATTTTTAAAAGAAAACTCCACCGAGTATTCCCCTACAAACTTTTCAAGATTCTCCACCACCCTTTTATTCCATTTTACCAACACTATATCTGACGCCTCAATCGAGGGTAGATATGTCACCATACATGCTGGCAGCCCCAAATACTTCGTATAATACTTCTTGTGATAAACTCAGCGTAGTCTCCATTAAGCACAAAATGTCCACCTTCAATTATCTTAATAAATTTCTTATTCAGATGCATTTGTCAATCTCATTCAGCCCCCTCACACTCCAAATTAGAATTTTGGGTTTCATTTATCTGCTACTACAACCCTCCCTTTGTTTCTTCCTCTGGTTGCACTCCCTTACTTTCCTTCGTAATTAATAGACCACGATAACCTCTTCAATTCTCTGTTTTGTTTTGACCTTATTTTATGATGATAATGTTCTGCCTCGATTGTTGTAAGGAGAGTGTCTTAAATTGCTCTTCAAAGGCCTCATAGAAAATCCCTACACATCTCTTAATTTCTTCCACTTTCTGTAGGACTCAATCTCAAGATATACGAGGAAGTATAGTAAAGATAGGGACGGAATCATCCCTGGTTGCATCTACCCGAAGTTGATGTATTTCCTCACCCATTGATGGAATCAAGTTGGACCCAAATAAGATCATTGTTCCTTCCCCTTCTGCCTTCTCATGTATATGTAACCCTTGCTCCTGCTCAACCATCTCCAGCAGCCATTTTTGTGGTGTTTCCCATTGATTCTGATCAATCTCGTAGTCTAAGATTTTTTCCAGCACCGAAATATCCCTCTACACTGCATTGAGGTTGACCACCTACCCAAAGGCCTCCTGCGCAATTTTTTGTGTGATTTTCCCATGTTCCTAAGCCCCCGACACCACCCGCTGTTGCATATGCTCTATTGCCAACGAAGGTGATGTCGCCCTTACCTTCGTGGTGCCAGAAGATTGCCCAGATAGTGTCGACGCACAAGTCTATGGCAACCCACAAAACTTTGGCCCATTAGAGGTTTTCGTCCACTAGTTGTGCTCTTTTTCATACGTTAGCAACTCTAGGGTTCTGGCACATGGGTTGCCTAACACTACCCTAGACAACACCGGCAAAAGTGCCAATGACAACCTTGGCCGTTGTGACGGCTAACCTCAGGTCCATAGTTCAACGTTGAGCCCACTTCAAACTGGGAAGTGGGACGTGGTGGACCTAAAAGGGCTTGAATATAAGCTCATATCTTTTCATGCGCCATCCCCATTTGGGAGGTGGTAGGCCTATTAGGCCCAAGCCGGACCCCTAGTTAGTTTTGCCCTTTTCATGCCTCCCAAATTTTTCCCATCTCAATCCTAGGCCTTGGCTAGATATTATTACTTAGCATCTATTCGACAGACTTCTTCAGACAAAAAAACTCCTCCTTCACACTAGCCAGCTCCTCCTTTAGCCCAAACAGGATGCTCTGCAAATCACTTTCCATTGTATAGGTATTGGGTAGACCATCTCTGCCTTTTCCAAGTACTAAGTTGCAACCTTCACTTTTCTGCTTGTGAACACTCCCCTGCCACTCATTGTTTTTTGTCCTTTTCTCCATGTTGTGACACCAAAGGATGGCTTGTACCACTGTGCACCGCCACCCTACTTTTTGCTCTTCCTCCCATTGCAGCCTCAGCATATGTCCTAGCATGCATTCCCAACTCCTTCCCTTTCCCATCATCCTGACTCACCATTGGAGCCTTGGAAGAAGTAAACAGAGTACACCTCATCTCCATGAGTAGGCTTCTCCACCCTCTACCTTCCATCCCCTCCGAGAACACAAGCATACATTGATGCCCATTGCCACCATACTCAATGACTTCTAAGTAGCGTCCGTAAGTATTAGATCGTCTAATGGCAGCCATTGATACAAACCCATTACTAAAAGTCTTGAAGAACTCCTTCCTACCCCCAGAATGATAGAACTCCTCTATCGTGACTGCCAACCAATAAGCACTGGCATGGCTAAAGACCATCTCCTTCATGACCTTCCTACTTCTTTCAAAAATACGAAAGTAGCTTCCCCTTTCCAATGATAATACGAAAACGTTGGTTTCAACTAATAATTGTTTCCTAAAACCCATCCTACACCAAAACTATTACGGACCCAAAGAATGCTAATGTGATTCCAATGTAACTCACAAGAAAAAATCCTTCATGATGATATAAATGTGATTGATAGATTATTTATGCTTTCTGACCTTGCTCAAGGGTGTACGTCGGCTGTCAATTATATAATTAATGGTCATAATTATGAAATAAGGTACTATTTTGCGGATGACATATATCCACAATGAGAAACATTTGTTAAAACCATCTCAGCTCCCAAGGAAACAACAAAAAATATTTTGCTACAGCTCAAAAGTCAGTAAAGAATGATGTGGAGCGTGCTTTTAGTGTGCTTCAAGCACGATTTGTTATATTTCGTGGACCTAAGTGATTTTTCACATTAAAAAGCTTAACAATATTATGATGGCATGCGTAATTTTATATAATATAATTATTGAAAATGAACAGGATAACAATGGATCTAAAGAGATCAAATATGAACAATTGGTAGAAAACACACATGAGCAAGTGTCACTCGGCCCTACAAAAGACCTCTTCGACCACTTATGGCAATAATATAATGAAGCATAATACTTTGTCATGAATGATTGTATTGATGTTTTATAGCACTATCCATTCCTTGTCTTTTTTTTAGAAGAATGTGTAACCATTTTTCTAACGCACGAGAATGTAATATGTTTTATAACACTATCCCTTTCTTCTATTATTTTAATTTCTATCATTAAGAACCTCATATGTCCAACATAAATTACTCCTAAAACAGTAAATAAAATGTATGATTCAAAACATCAAATAAAATGTATAGTTCAAAAGATCAAATAGAAGCTACTCCAGAAACAACTAGCACCTAAAATACAAGGCAATTAACACAAAATATATTCCAAAATATATTAGTTTCTCCTAGCACGACTTGCAAGGATTTTCATTTGTCATTAAAGATGGTATTCTTGTAGCATTGGAAACATGCCCCTTGTATTAATTGAATCTTCCTCGTTACTATAATTTGTACCTCGTTGTGATTTTCATCCAATAGGTTCAACCTCAATAACTTCAACTTGGGATGGAGATAGTTGTTGTTCATTTATTTCATTTGTAGATTCTATAAAAAAAATTCATTGTTATTTAGAAGATTTGTGAAGTATGCATCTTTGTGAGTTGATGAATCCATTCTCCTTAGAGATGTATAGTACGCAAGCTGATAAAATAGAAAAATCTATACTCAATCTTTCTTAGTCATACAAACAAGCACGTGCCAGGAAACAATGAAAAAGGAAAAACAGAGAGAATATTAGAGAACTTGTGATTTTGTGTACAACTCAAACATTTTCGTGCACAAATATGTAACCAAAAGCATTCCCATATTGTGTTCATAGGTAAGAATAAACTTGGACCGTAAAGAAAAAGAAATTGCATCCTTCAATCAGTCTTACCTAATCACGTAATGGGGCTCTATGCGAAACAATAGAGAACTTATGCATTCCATAGGCTTAGCCATTAAAATGATAACACAAGATTGAGAAAAGTGCTCAACTATGACTCACAAATTAGTAGTCTCTAGAGTTTTGAAACACATAATTGAACACAAGAGTCCCAATATTATACCACTATAGTGATCTAATATTTTATTGACAACAGGCTTTTTAGAATATCATCGTTTTGAAACACCAAAAGAACATAAAAATATCAATTTTTCACTAATTACATAAATCTCATCGTTTTGGTAACTCCTTCTAAATGCATAACAGGCTTTTCAGAATGCTTACAATCACTACCCATTTTGAATAACCAGTAGATATCTATACACTTGAGGAAAAAATGTGATTGTGCGACAGAGACTCACCTAAAAAAAGAAACAGTTGACAGATCTAAGGTGGTTGGAGTCGTCGACTTCTGCTGAACGTAGTGGTGGAGTATTAAGAAAGAGAAAAACTGTTAGGTTCTATTAGATCAAGAGAAATCATGGAGCAGAGGGGAAAGGAAAGAGATATCGATGTGGGTTTACCGGAGCAGCACAGGTTTGACAGAAGGCGTTCGGGGCCAGTTTCTGTGGTAGTTCGAGTGTTTCCAACTCCTTGTGGCTCTCGGAGGTGGCAGAAATAAAATACCTAGAGTTTAAGAGATCAAGCTCCGTGCGAAATGATGTCTTGCAGAATGAAAATGCGAAATGCTATCTTACTCCAAAATGAGAGAGCGCTCCAAAAACAAAATAATGAGTAAAATTGAATGGCCAGTCAATTTCACTGGCTAGATTTGGCTAGCCGAATTAAGCAAAGCTAAAATTTTGCTAAAATTATTTTCATAATGTAAAATCAACTAAAACTCTTGGAACTAAATTCATCATATTGCTAATTCTAAACTTGGCACGTCTGCTCATCCTCATTGTCTTTCTCACTGGACTAGTTAAAAACATAAAACAAAACTAAAATTAGTCAAAAACTTGGTAAGAAACTCACCATAACGTGAACATAATAAACATAGGATTTTTTTTTTGTAAAATGTTTCATGCTTGAGAGAATTAAAATCTTGACTATTCATACATATGCTTATAACATGCATGATTTAGAAATATTTTCTTGTATCTTGACTTATATGACTGGCAAACACACCTCAATCTCGTGTGCAAAGTTGTGCACTAGTCCCACATCTTATACCTACAAGGAGAACCACTAATTATATCATAATATACTGTGATAGACCACGCTTAGGTCCGTGACTTGGACATTCACCTATAACTGCATTGGAACTATGCATTTCTATAATCATCTTATTAATCTTTATATTTATTATACATTTTATCATCCGAAAGCTTAAGTGTCTTATGCAACATGAGATGCAAGATATACAATATAACATATCTAACTATAAAATGCAGAATTAAAAATGATCATGTGTTTTGGTGAATGGCATCTTATAGATATCATAACATCTATGGTACATAAAAATTGACTTCCAAATATCTGGATTTAATAATAATCTATTTAACTAGCTAATGTATGCTAATCCTAATTTTATAATTAAGCTACTTACCTCGTAATGCTAATTCTAAAATCTTACTTCGTAGCTCGTCACTTATGTGAAGTAACATACGTCACTAATTTTTCAAAAAATGTGTCATAATATTCTATTTTAATTATATAGATACTATAGAAAATAATTTAATAATGATTCGGACTTCATACAAACTAATCAATAATATTATTATTTAAATGCTCTTAACATTTCTCACTTTCAAATTATAACTTTGATAACATAATTAGACTTTGTCAAAATAATCAGAGGACATTCGGTAAAATAGTGAGACTTGATCATATTTAAAAACTCAAAATAATAAAAAAAATTATCAATATGATTTCCTCAAAACCTATAACTTAGAGAGAATGTCCAACTTCTCTCTAAAAACTTCTACCATCCAAAACTAGCTTGGGGGGGCTAGGGGGAGGAAGTAACGCACCCACCCCCCCACCCCCTCCTTGTTTGCATTCTTTGGTTTTGATTTTCATTTTTGTGTTTTATTAGGTCTAATAAAAGAGTAACACGTTCTGGTGATCCAGTCTCAGCATATTTTTTCATTCTCTTTTCTTTTCATTTTTGTATCTATTTCTCATTCAAAAACTCAAAAAGGCCCTGACCCATCCCAGTCTCAGCGTATCCTCACATGGTGCCAACGGTGTTGGGAAGGACCAGGAAGCCCGCACGAGATGGTGTCGTGATGGTGCTCGTGCGGTCCATTGCAGTACGATTGTGTGATGGTCCTGTGTTGTGTGAAGGTGCGATTGTGTCGTGTGGTGCGATTGTGCCGTGTGAAGGTGTGAGGATGTTGTGCGTTCATGCTCGTGCGATGGGTGCTCGTTATGTTCGATGGGTGCTCATGTGACCGTAGTTCGTACGATGGGTGGGCAAAGTCGGGGCTGGGTGAGAAGGATGGTGGAGAAAGCTATGTTCAAAGCCTAGGTGGAGACTGCCAAAGCTCGCGCGGAGGTGATGGGCGGTGGAAGAAAATCGGGCAAAGGAGGAAGAAGATCGGGTGACGGAGGAAGAAGAAAAGAAAAGAAAAAAGGAAAAATAAAATTGAAAAAGGGTGGCGGCAGTGAACATATAGATGAAATCGTAAAGGTTGCCCTCCAAATAGGCTAGACCCTTTGTTTAGGCTCGGTCCATATGTTTCTTCAGCCTATGTGTTGTTTATTTAGAGTTGATGTGTTTTGTCTCCTTCTCCTCCTTTTGGAGGATGAGAGTTTTTGTAATTTTGTAATGGTGGTATGTTTATTTATTAATAAAAGAAATAGGCTATTAGACTTATGTCCATAGCAGGAAAACCCTTCCGTTTGGATGGGGTGGTTGGATATCCCACCTCTTTTGGAGGTGGGGGATGGTTTTATCTCTGTTTATTACAGATACTCTCTTATGAGGGTCTCTAGAAGTTAAGACAATCCATGTCGCAAAGAAATTTGTGTGCGGGGAAGCATGCAACAGATGTGTAGTTTGACTTGTATTCAGAATTTTTCTCTATATTGACTTGTCACAGCTATAACTTCATTCATGGATGAGATTAAGTCTATTTCCTATAAAAAAAAATCAAAATAAAAATTAAACTCTTATAATTTACTATTATAATCTAGTTGTAAAAAATAATACTTAATAATATAATTTAAACCCCTAAGTATTTTATGTAAAAATATAAGGTCTCGTTTAGATACAGGAACACTCTCAACCTATCTTATCTCATCTCATTATTACAAATTTTCTAAATTCTCATACAAAATATAATAAACAATTCAACTTCTTAAATCCCAAAACAATAATAATATTAAAAAATAATATTCTAACAATATTTTTTTCAACTCATCTAAAATTATCTCATATCATCTCATTATCCAAACGAGACTTTAAAAAGTCTACCCTACCATATAAGCATTACTGCATTAGGCTTACAACTAAGGGTGGGCTCCGACTCTAACGGAGTCAGAATGACCAATTCCGACCTCTGACTTTGACTGGTGTTGGAGGCCAAGTTGAGCTCCGACACCTATTAAGACCAGATTCTAACTCCGATTGGAGCTCTAGAGTAGGAGTCGGAAGTCGAAGCCTAACTCATAGTTAGGGTTTTTTCCATTTTTCTTTCCACTTTCCCACCATCCAAATAACATCCAAAAATTCCAAACAACATCCAAACAATATAAAACAACATTCAAATAAAGATTAAGAAATTTCTTACTTAGATCCAATCTATCTCCTTCTTTTTCTCGGCCTAACGAAACCAATCTCACATCTGCCAATAGATCTTATCGATCTCGGTTCAACCACCATCTCCGTCGGACAACACACACCACCTCTGTAGCACCATACTTTTCTCAACTCTCGGCACCAAAAAGGCGAAAAGTGAAGAAGGCTGAAGGGGGACTAGGGAGGGGGGGATTTTGGGGGGGGGGGGGCAAATAAGTCTAAAGGGTGGGTGTTACTAGGGAAGAAAGTGAAAGTGCTCTCGTGGGGAATAGTGAAATAAGTTTAGGGTTGGGGTATGGTGTCGTTTTAGTTAAAAAGCCTAAAACAATTTTGTTCTCATGGGGCACTGGGGGCTCGAACTCTAATCATGGAGATTAATAAAAACAACAGCAACCATTAGGCTAATCGAGCATCATTTATTTATGTTGTAATATTAAATATATTCAGTATATCTATTGGAGTTGGAGTTGTTAGTCCGGATTCTTGTTAAACTCCGATTTCGACTCCGACTATTTTACCCTCCAACTTTGACTCCAAACTTCAACTTTCCCGACTTCGCCTAAGTCGAAATCAGAGTAGATGTGGCTGGAGTCAAAGTCGTCAGAGTTTTTGCCAACCCCTACTTACGACAGAGTTAGAAAAATGACATTTTTGTAATAATTTTAAGTATGTATATACTTTTCTAAAAGGCTAAAAGCCTAAAAGGCAACTTAACTTATGAGAGCAACAAACATTCACTCAAGAAACAAAGGGGTCGTGTGACAAAGGCTTACCAAGAGGAAAGGAAGAACGTGTAATGGATTTGGGAGCTATGGTGAGGATGTTGGTGATGAGATGATCTCCGAGTATTCTGGGATATAGTGGGGACATAAACAGTGCCATTAGACCGGGAATCTATGAAGAACAAAAGGAATGGAAGTAGGCTTATCGAAAACGGAGCGAGGTGACAAAAGGCGTTTAGTGGCAATTTTTGCGTCTGCTTGAGACCTTCCAACACCCTGTTGCAGTTGACGGTGGGTAAAAGTAAAATATACAAAGAATAATCAGTCACTTCCAATAGAGAGAAAAATAATAGAAGAGAGACATGGGTCAACGCTTGTCGTGGAGGAAAAGAACTTACCGTTCGGCATCTTCTGGTTATCTCTGATGGTTTCCGACTAGATGGGTGGTGGAACGACATCGACTTACAAAGTTGGGTTTCCTGTTCCATTGTCTAGAGGTAGTTGTGGCTGTTGGTAGGGCCGTAAATCGGTTCGGTCTGGTGGTGGACCAAAATTTTGGATCCATCATTTTTTCTGGATCGGACCAGACCGAACATCTATAGGGATTGGATCAGACCAATAGCTATCGGAATGGTTCGGTCCAGTCAATCCGACCTAATTATGTTATTATTTTTTTATCTTTTTTTTCAATTAATAAAAACAATTATTTAAATTACTAAATTAAAATTAAGTAAAATATTAATGTGGATTATGTAACTAACTCATTAAAACATATTTTATTATAATTATATTTATGATTTTGATAATACTACTTACTAATTTAGATTTTACTCTTTAGTATGCATAATTTTTAATAATGTCATACATTTTATATATGTTTAATGAATATCAAATAATTTTATTGTACATAAATTATTCATACTTGCTTGCAACTTAGGTATTTAAAAACAATTACCTAATTATTTTAATTAAGTGTAAATAGTAGAATATGTATGAATGTATTAACTATTTACATATACTGACATAAATTATCACATGATTTATGATTTATTATTAATTGATAGTATATATTATTTTATATTTTATATAGTCAATGATAATATATTATATGAAAATTACATCATTAACTTATATAATTACTATATAAAAATAATATATTAAATTATTAAAAATATTTTTAAAATATATATATATAGGGGTTCATTCCAATTCGGTCTAGTCATGTTCGGTCCAAAATTTGTAGACCCCGGAACTGGACCAAATTTCATCGGTCCATATCTTTTGGGACGGAGACCGACTAGTCCAAAATTCGGTCCTGACCAGTCGGTTTTACAAGTCCAGATTGACTTCTTTACAGCCCTAGCTGTCGGTGCTCTGTTTTGTTTATGGAAAAACGGAGGCTGGGTGGCTTGCTATGGGAATATACATATGTGGTTTTGAGGAGATTGCATAAGGAGATGAGGATTTAAAATGTTCAATGTGTGCAATACTGTTGATTACAGACTTATTGTAACATGAATCTATTGAAGAGTCGTCCGAGAGGAGATGGAGGCTTAGAGAGCGGTAGAAATTAGATAGTGAATTGAGATAACATGAGTTAAGATGAAAATTAAATAAAATATTATTAAAATATTATTTTTCAATATTATTATTGTTTTGAGATTTAAAAAGTTGGATTGTTTATTATCTTTTGTGTGAAAATTTGAAAAATTTATAATAATGAGTTGAGATAAAATGAAATGCTTGTTGTATCCAAACAGGATTAAAAACATTTAACTATATTTATAAAATGCATAATAATAATAATAATAATAATAATAAAATCTTGTATGCTACAGAGTTAAAACGTTATTTGAATATAAAATTTTTGAGCATTTTTCTTTATAAGTTTGGAAAAATTATCCCATTTTTTGTATTTTAAATTAGAGTAATGCTATGTATAATTGTAAATTACGCAAGTACTGCGCAATCTCTTTAAGAAAAATGTGGTTCATTATTAAAAAATTAATTTTTTTTGTAAGTCTCGTATTTACTCACTTTTTTAAAGAGATTGCGCGGTATTTATACGCTTCACAACTTCAAATATCATTTCTCTTTAAATTAAATGTTTGTTAACTCGAGAAGTGATATTTGCAATCATGAAATGCGCAAGTATCGCACACCCCTTAAAAAAAAAAGTGAATAAATATGAGATCTACATGAAAAAAAATTAATTTTTTAATAATGGATCACACTCTTTTTCAAAAGAAGTACACGACAGTCACTTTTTAAAAGAAAAAATATATTTGCCTATTTCATCTTATCAAAACTTTTATGTGCAGTCACATTTTTAAGAGGAAAAGTATATTTACCTTACCCATGCTTTATTTAGATGAGCAAAAGTATATATGACGCAAGTTATGGCTTATCAATGTCCATTGTTTGCAATTTTCCTTGAAACAAAAATAGCCAAAGCTGGAGCAACTTCAAAAGGCCTAAAGATCTGAGAAGTCAATGCCTGCATTCAAATCCCACCCAACTCCTTTTCAAAAAAAAAAAAAAAATCCCTCCTAGCTTCAACCCCATTAATCCTCGTGAACATCCAAGTACGAATACAACACAAACACACATACGGATATATAGACATTGCTTAATATTAGTTGCACTGTTTAAGAGAGGGACAATGCGTTGAACAATGAAAGAAAAATGGGTAAAAGCTTGTATTCATTAACATTTCATTTTGTAAGCAACATAAGATTATATTAAAAAAGCAAAAAAGGAAAAAAAAAATAACAACAAAGGTGTTGGCATAACATTGATCATAATAAAAATAATAATATAAAAAATAGAAATGGAAACAAAAAAAACAAATGAACTTATATATACTCTATGAAAAAAAAAGTTCTTATTTGTTTTCAGGAAACTTCTTAACTCATCTTATCTCATCTAATCATTACAAATTTCTCAAATTCTCATACAAAATAAAATAAAGAATTCAACTTTTTCAAATTTCAAAACAAAAATAATATTAAAAAAATATATATTCTAACAATATTTTACTTAACTTTTTAACTTTAATCTCAACTCATCGCATCTCACCTGCGAAAACAAACGAATAGACTGGGCTTGGATACACAAACCTCCTTATCTCATCTCATCTCATCTCATCATTACAACTTTTCTAAATTCACATACAAAAATATAATAAATAATTTAACTTTTTCAAATTCTAAAATAAAAATAATACTAAAAAATTATATCTAACAATATTTTATTCAACTACTATTCAAAACATCTCATCTCATTTGAATTGTCTATCCAAACACAACCTTAGTTCATCCTTGTATATTTCAATGTTTGTAAAGGAATAAATTAAACATGTTCATAATTATCCAAAAGTGAGGTCTCTATCCATACTTAGAAGATGTTCATTCCCATTAATTTTCTAATACGAGAAATGATAGTTGCAGTCGTGAGTGCGCAAGCGCTGTATAATCCCTTTAAAAAAAGTGAATAAATATAGGACCCATATGAAAAAATAATAATTTCTTAATAGTGGACCTCACTCTTTTTCAAAGTGACTGCACAGCGCTTGCGCACTCTACAATTGCATGTAACATTACTCTTCTAATACTCGGCTAATACTTAGATTCCAAACAAGTTAGAAGAGTTTTATACAATGAAATTTCATCATAGCATGTAAAGAGACCATAGTATTAGTGATATTCTATTAAGGCTCCGTTTAAATAGTGAGATAAGATAAGATGGCTGTTTTAGTTGAAAGTTGAATAAAATATTGTTAGAATATTATTTTTTAATATTATTATTGTTATGAAATTTGAAAATATTGAATTGTTTATTATATTTTATGTGAAAATTTGAGAAAATTATAATAATAAAATGAGATTAAACCGTTTCTATATCCAAACGGGAATTAGATGTCTTTGACCCAATTGAAAGCAAGAAATCCAATGTTTTGGCTCCATTTTCCAACCTACATAGATGCAGCAACCGACTGCAAGCTCAATGATAACCAACCAAATGAGCGTGGTATGCTGCCTGAGTGTTATTACTAGGCATGGTCGCTTGACGAGGCATGGTGGCTTATTTTTAAAAAAACAAAAAAACAAAACTAGCAGGCCACAAAATGAAGATCGATTTCCATCCAAACCCTCTTTTTTGACGATTTGGAACCTAGAATAGACTCTCCCTTACCTCCCTCATTTCCTCGCATCTCCAGACCTATTTCTGGCACTATTTTCTGCAAAAATCTTGTTCTACAAAGGTTTCACCAGCAATAAGCTCTGGGAACTCATCGTCATCATCTTCTTGCATTGGTTGTACAGCAGTAGGAAGTTGTTGCTTTTGAAACTGCTCCGCTAGCTTCCTTAAATTTTCTCAATTATCTGGGCCAAGTTGGTTGATGATCCCTAGGAGAATATCTTAATTTTTTTTTTTTTTTTTGTTTGGGGAGAACTGTAGATGTAAAAGTTTGGTTAGGACTAGTTGACTAAGTTGATAAATTTGTATAGGATTAGGTGACTAAAATGATAGAGTTATCCTATCATTAAGTTGATAATTTTGGATTAATGTAAATTATTTATTGATTTTATCTATAACAATATTAAGTTTATCTAAGAGGTATTAGAGGTTGTTTAAATAAGTAATAAGTGGAAAAATCGAGTCCCAAAGAATCTACACTTATCTAGAGAATAGGTTAATCTGAAATTTGTTATTAAAGTGAAGAGTTATCGGGAAATGTCAGCATTTCATCCGGAGACGACTTTGTGACCATCAGCAGAGTCCTACTGCAGATCAAATTCCTACCAGACTCATTTCGTCAGCAGAGTCCTACTGTAGATCAAACTCCTATCATATTTGTTCCGTCAGCAGAATCATACTACAATTAGAATTGATTTTCAAATTGTTTATTTAAATGATCCTATTGGTTAGGATCAATAGAGATTCAGATCTGCATATTTTTTAGACCACTTTCCAGTGCATATTTTGGTGAGAAAATTTCTTGGTGAATTTTCATACTGTTTCTCTCAGAGAGTAGTACTTGAGTATGAGAAAGAATTTTCTAGTGTTTTATCTCTCTTGTTGAGTGCGTGCATACTCCGTGCCGGAGTTGAGGTGATCGAGTTCAGCCACTGGAGTTCCAAGAGGGAAGTCAATAGTTTGAAGATTGCCAGACGTTCTGACTGCTACTGCAGTAGAAGACAAATAAGTCATTTGTCTGGTCAAGTAAGAGAGTCAAGTTACAAAGGTTTTGATTGTGATTTACTTGTAATTAATTTTCAAATAATAAGATTAATTTTTTTGGGCTTGTCTGTCCCATAGGGTTTTACCTTTGAAGAGTTTTTCAAATGGTTTACTTTCAATACTAATTTTGGTGTTATGCACTTTGTTTATTTTATATTATTGCTTAATTAATAAATTATTTGCATGCTTAATGACTAACCAATTTATTGAGTGAATTAGTAGATATTTTCGATGCGTTACAAGGGTACTTGGGTAATTTCAATTGACATCAGAGCGTAGTTCACTCATCTGAGTGTGATCCATGTCCTTGTAGATCATGTCATCGTCATTATATGTCCCGTCACATTTTAATGAGGAAAACTATGCTTATTGGAAAGTTCGTATGAGGGTTTTCCTAAAGTCTTTAGATGAACGTGTGACATTAAGCGATATGACTACTTGCATGTTCTTGCATTCCTTGCATATCATTAGCCTAAGCCATGCATTTTTGTTTAGTTTTTGTTTTATGTTTTTATTTTTCAATGTAAAATAGATTATTTTTTTGGTTTGTTTCTATTTTGTTTTTGGAAAGTGCATGCTTGATATGTCAAAAGTTTGAGCACATGTGTTCTCACAAAACAAATTTTTGAACTTATGCATCTCTCTACTTTGTGTAGTCCACTTTATGCATGCTAATTCTATGAGTCATCTTGACAAAGTTCTTTTGCAAATAACTGTGAGAAACTTATATGTATGCAGATTATAATTAAATTTCATATTTATTATTGAAATGCTTACTATAGAGGGAGTCCATGCCTTGAATTGACTAATACCAGCTGAACCTAATGCAATAATAGAGAGATCTTCCCTTGCCAAACACAAATAATTGATCTATATAGAAAAAGTCGGTGTTATATTATTGTGGAAAAAGACAAACATTATACATGGATCTATCTCTTAAAGTTTTTATAGAAAGAATTGTGGTTCAAATAATTGTGTAAAAAGATGAGCGACAAAAATGAACATAACAAAAAAAGGTTGTGCAAACAAAATGGACATAACAAAAATGGACATAATTTTTTTATTTTATTTATTAAAATGGTGAAAATATAAAATATATTGTTTTTATGGTTGTTTAGTATTATTTTTTTTTTGTGATTTTGCATTTTGATGCACAAGTCTAGAAGGTGTGTTTCTGTTGGTCTAAGAGTTTAAGTCCTAGTGGGACTTTGAGCTGTGATGGCTTAACCATGTACTTGCCATGTGAGTTAACTAAGTCGTGCCCTCCCCACCTCCGATATTTTAGTCTTCACTCGCCAACGGCTTTCTCACTCTCTTTGTGTCCTAGACAAACACCACTTCTCACCCTTATCATATCCTACTTCCTTGTTGTTTAGAATTCGCACAGACCTTCTCGACTCCTTGATTCTGAGTCACGGTAAGTGTATTTCACATCTATATCCTCTCCCATTTTCATTTTAGGGCTTAGCGCACATGCATTTTGGGAGTGTTGATATTTGTTTTGATTTGCGATTTAGAGCTTGCAGTTTTTTTCTTATGTTTGGATGTGAAGAAGTAGATTGTGTGAAGTGGGTCTGTTTTTGTTCATGTACTGAGGAAGGATTTTTGGTGGTTGATGCTTTACACACTTCGATTTTCATACTATGCCCACCAAGTGTTTGTTTTTATGTCTCAACCAAACTACTTCATTCATTTTGTCATGATTTTACTTGCATTCATGCTCATACATCATACATCATACATTTAATCCATGACAAGTTGAGACACATGGGAGTTGTTCATCATGTCTTTCTTAGTGTCTTCATCTCGGCTCACATAAGTAGTATTTATTATCTTATAAGTTTTGTCAGATTAGTGATAAAAACGAGGAGTATTAGAGGAGTAGATTAATTTATTTTGGTATTGTGAAATTTAGGGGGAGTTTGAGTAAGCGTGTTGTTTAATGAATTTGCTTGAGGGGAAGTTGAATGAGTAAGTGAAGTAAGTATATTGCTGGAAAAAAAAAGGGAGAGATTGAGGGGGAGTAGCAGAATATTAAGGGGGAAAACTAAATACTGAACATGGTTATTTATAATGACTAGAACATTATTTTAGTAGGTTTAGATTACGTTTAACCTTTGATTTTGTTGAGACTAATTTCAAAGAGTGTTCTATGTCATTTCTTCTCATTATTATATTAAGATTTTCTTCACGAGATCTTGGTTTGCTGGTTGTTTTTGTCTCAGATACATACTACATTCATCAAGTTGGTTTTGTCACCAATCCGCCAAAGGGGGAGATTGTGGATGTAAGATATTCCTCAAGTTGACTTTGTCACCAATCAGACAAAGTGGGAGATTGTAGATGTAAAAGTTTGGCCAGGACTATGTGACTAACTTGATAAGTTTGTATAGAATTAGGTAACTAAAATGATAGAATTTATCCTATGATTAAGTTGGTAATTTTGGATGAATGTACATTATTTATTGATTTTATCTATAACAATATTAAGTTTATTTAGGAGGTATTAAATGTTGCTTAGATAAGTTATAAGTGAGAAAATCGAGTCCCAATGAATCTGCACTTATCCATAGAATAGATTGATATGAAATCTGTTACTGCAGTGAAGAGCTATCGCGAAATGTCAGCATTCCGTTAGGAGACGACTTCGTGACCCTCAGCAGAGTCCTACTGCAAATCAAATTCCGACCAGACTCATTCCGTCAACAGAGTTCTACTGCAGATCAAACTTCTATTAGATTTGTTCCGTCAGCAGAATCCTACTGCAATTGAAATTTATTTTCATATTGTTTATTTAAGAGATCCTATTGGTTAGGATCAGTAGAGATTCAGATCTGCTTATTTTCTAGAGCACTTTTCAGTGCATTTTTTGGTGAGAAAATTTCTTAGAAAATTTTCATATTGTTTCTCTCAAAGAGTGATACTTGAGTGTGAGAAAATTCTTTTAAGAATTTTCTAGTGTTTTATCTCTCTTGTTGAGTGCGTGTATACTCCGTGCCGGAGTTGAGGTGGTCGAATTTAGCCACTAGAGTTTCAGGAGGGAAGCTAATAGTTTGAAGATTGTCAGAGGTTCTAACTGCTACTGTAGTAGAAGACAAATGTGTCATTTATCTGATCAAGTAAGAGAGTTAAGTTACAAAGATTTTATAATTGTGATTTACTTGTAATTGATTTTCAAATAATAAAATTGATTTTTCTGGATTTGGTTGCCCTATAAGGTTTTACCTTTGAGGAGTTCTTCAAAGGGTTTCCCTTCGATACTAATCTTGGTGTTACGCACTTTGTTTATTTTATATTATTGCTCAGTTAATAAATTAATTGCATGCTTGACGACTAACTAATTTGTTGAGTGAATTGATAGATATTTCCGCTGCGTTACATGGATACTTGGATAATTTGAAGAACCACTGACAATCCAAGTGTTGGCAACAATTGAAGTTTGAACTTTGGGATTAAGAAACTGGATGACAGCATCATCCTTGAAAATGTTAACTTCTTCAATGGTCGGCTTCTGGTCATGATTCTCTTATCCTTTCATAATTCTTTATTCTGCACTTCCTACTTCTCAAATATGGATTGTGGGAGACTCATGAAAATGGCTAGTGCCATTCGCATTGGTGGAAAAGGAAGCGTGTGAAGAAAAAAGAAAGTTGTCCACAAAGCCACGGGAGGAAATTCTCTTTCTGGGTTTGTTTGTCCAAGCGTGGGTTTAGTTTTTTCTTTTTAATTTTTTTGGAATAATTCTATTTGAAAGCCTTTATACCATATAATGTTTATGTAGTATAATTTGATTTGAAATATAAATTTTAAAATTTGAATCTTACAAATCAAATTATGGCATGTAGATAATATGTGGTATAAAAATTTTCAAATAGCACTACTATTGTTTTTCAATATCTTAACGATGCAACATGCAACATGTCATGCCACATCCATGGGGGCAACCGTAGTGGTAATAGTGGGTCGGCAAACTAGCAATAGAACAACAAACCTCTCTATTTTGCCTACGATCACCACAACACCGACCACTACTCACCCTCAATTTATCTAATTAAAGAAGTAAATAACAAATTGAATCAAGTTTAAGTGAGAGTTCACAAATCGTTTGATAAAGGCATTATAATTTCAAGATCTTCCTATTGTTGTCATTCCACAAAAAATGTTCACCAATATAAGATGATATCCAAAAGTGCTTAATTTTGTATAACTCATTTCATGCTTATTCATAAGCATCTCATACTTTATAATAACTTGAAGACTGATGTCAACCAACCATTTAATTTAGCAGCAGTATGTTATATGCACAAGCATTTTTTGTGAAGAACAATTGTTTGGATATTGTCTCTGTAATTATCACTCAAAATTATCATCGGGTCATTCTTCATTAAAGATACGAAAGTTTGTTAATCAAATAAAAAATTATAAAAATGTAATATAATTTAAAAGCTATACATAAATAATAACTGTATAAAGAAAAACTCTTCTCATCAATCACTATTTACTACACCACATCCCACACCCTATGAAAAACACCCCGACACCCTATGAAAAAAAATTATAAGTGCAGAGTGTTAGAGTAAATAGTAATTTATACATAACATTCTTTTTATACAAAAATACACAATTTATCTTCATAAGTCATTGCAAGGTACATATGGTTTCAAGAATTGTCAAAAATGAAAATACCAAAGGACAATATTAGGGTGTCCACCAAATGCGCACTCCAAATATGCACATTAGTGTAAATGAATTTTGTTGTTTTTCTTTTCTTTTTATTTTTGAGCATTTTTAAAACATTCGTAAATATTAAGAAAAAAAAAGTATAAATTCACTAATAGTCACTTCCTTAATTATTAGTTAAGAAAAATAAATAAAATATATGAGTGGATGTATTTAGTGGACATATTTGATAGTTATATTATCATTTTCCAATACCAAAAGGCATATTATTATAAGAATTCACATTGTAAATAGTGTCAAAAACATGTCTCCATATTTTAGGTATGATAAGAAGGAGAATGTCCCAAAAATTATGCTCTTGCTTTCTCTCATCATGCATTGTAAATGCATATTGAAATTTATAATTCTCTTCTTTAGTATTTTTGCAATAGTGTATGAGACCTATGCATCATTCTCATTTTCATGTAAAGATTATGAATATCTCTTTGAGGAAATAATAATGATATATACAAATTTCACACAAACCTTTAATAAAAAAATGATCATACTATAAAAAAGTGTGAAAACTTATTTTTTCTTGATGTGACCTACTATTTTATAAAATACTTCTACAAGAATTATGTATTTAGGACTTGTCCTTAACTTACTCTTAAGAAAATGAAAGACGTTCATGTTTCACATTTTCTTGAGTTTCATAATTCGCATTACCTTGATTTCTTTTATTAAAAAAAGTGATCTTCATCATCTTTAGTGATATATTGATTGGTTGGAAGAAATTGAACATCCAAAGGAGACAACAACTCATGATAATGATATACAATGAATTAGTAAAAGCATTAGAATTGGATTATGTAAATATAAATGTAAAATTTACATAATATGACATGATTTTACATTTGACTATTTTACTTAAAACTTATTCATACATTGTATTATCCATGTATTAGTCAAAATAATAATAAAATATTATAAATTTAATAATATTTTTTTTCAAAATTTTTTTTTCTAAATTAAGAAATACATGGAAATATTAATATTATACAATATGAAACTTAGATAAAGATGTTGATAGGTCCTGGAATGTAGCAAATACATTCTAAATATTTCATACAACACCATTGAAAAAATGCCTATCTATTACATTTTCGTCTAAAAAAACACCATTGAGAAAAATACAAGCCATCACTAATGTTCTATTAATTTAATAATAATAATAATAAAATATTATAAATTTAATAATATTTTTTTTTCAAATTTTTTGGTTCTATTAATTTTTGTTCTAAATTAAAAATTATATAAAAATATTAATATTATACAATATAATAGTTGGATAAAGATGCCATTATTATGCAAAAAAATCAAATGTTTTTCACAAAATGAGTCTTTGCCAAAATGAGTCTTTGCTATTTTGATGATTCTACGATTTATAGTGATTGTCCACCTGACAAAATAAATCTTGTTGTTGATGCCGAAAAATAGTACAACGGGTTAGAACGAGAGAAATAGTAATTCTCAATTCATAATGATAATTCTGATATCAATCGATGTCGTTTAGAACCTCCACTGACAGTTTGGAGTGGATGTACAGTGCTTGTATGTCCATGCATAGCTATGAATAGTAATAATATAATTTGAATGAAAATATTTTATTAAATTTCAAAAATAAAAAAAATAAAATTGAATAAAAATCTTTTTTAAAATAAGTATTGTATTAGAATTTTTATTTAAAGTTCATAAAAATTATTTTTATGTTTGAGTAATGATTAAACTAAAAGCTTAAAAATTTTAAATAAAGAAATCATTTTTATTTAAATAATATTTAAAAAGGAAGCTATGCAAAATTTTGAGATTTTCATCAAATATTTTATTAAAATTTAGATTTTATAAATCAAATTATATTCAAAATGATGTTTAGGTTCTGCTTTGATTAAGAAATAAAATAAGATGTGTTAAAATAAATTGTGAATAATAATAAAATTTATAAGTTAAAATTTATAAATAATAGTGAGATCTAAACTTATTTCTCAATCTAAACATACTTTCTAAGAGCACTAGTATTGATTTGGACAAAATTGAAGGTTGGCCAAAATTTAGATAAGTTGTACTAAAAAGACCCCATATTGAATTGTGCATCTCTAAAACAATTTTGATTTCTACTACAGTGATTGACCAAATTTGAAGAACCAAATTGATTCACCAAAAGTTAAAATAATAATTTCTCACTTCATTAAAAATATGGTTAGTAAATAAGAAATTTAGATAAAAAACTTATCTCAATTTTTAGTTATTAGTATTAAATAACCATTGAAAATATGATTTTTTAAAATTAACTTAATTAGAATATAATTATTATTAATATTAAAATTAAATTGATAGAATTATAAAATGTGATACAAATAAATTAAATAAATAAATTATTAATTTAATAATATTTTATTATTTTATAGAAAGTAAATGGCTAATTCAATGTGGGAATTGAATTTAAATAGAATAGGTAAATATAATAAAATATGATATTAACTAAATTTTAAAGATGTATTTAGTTAAGCTAATGCTAGTGTTATGAGATTATGTGAATAGTAATAAGAGATAATGTGTAATGTAAATGTTCAGTCAAAAAAAAAAAAAAAGTGTAATGTAAATGCATTTTAATATAATTATTTTATTAATTAAAAACAGGCTGTACACCTTGAACGATTCCGTGATAATTGACAGCTGCTTTTTTTTTTTTTTTATAAACGATAATTGACAGCTGCTATTTGTATAAATAAAAATAAAAAGTAAATGAACGGCCAGGACCCAAAACACGTGTCACTGATCGAAATATCGCGAACCGAAAAAGCTTTATCGAGAACGTTCCTCGCGCATCAGACCCGTCAATGCTTTTAACCTAATCTTTTGCCCTAATGGCACCGACTCCCTCTTTGTCGTACATATCCAACCGTCTATCTTTTCTAGTAAACCAATTACAGCCGTTAGATAAACCAAGATTTCGGTATAAATATTGTTCTCTTCTCTTATCATGTTTAATTCCAACTGCAGCGGCCGCTGGCTTTCCTCCACACGAAATCTATCCCTTCTCGCTTCTCCCAGATCTGTTACAATCCTCCTCGTTCCTTCGAATCCTACTTAAGATTCGACCAGATCGTTTCTCTGCACGCATTTCGATGTTGGATTTCTACTGTTTCGCTCTATGTGTCGCTGTCGGTCGTTGTACTTTTTTATCGCCAGATCTGGTTCGTTTTCGCTTCGGATGGGTAGATCTTGGATGAGAGAATTATAAAGGTATACTTGGATGATGTTCTTGCAAGTTCTGTTATTTTGAATTTTTTGGATTCTGAATGGAAGGATTGTTCTTTTCTTCCAATCAAGAAGCCGGGAAAGAATCCAGATCTGTTTATTCTTCTTTTCTTCCATTCAAGAAGTCTGGAAAGGAACCGGATCTGCTCGTACTCCATTTCGGATGTTCTATATTCATTTAGAGGAAGAGGTACTGAGTTGAAGCCTTTTTTCATCTTGGTCGTAGTTTAATTTTTCGGTTTCTTGGCTTCTTATGATCGGTAATTGTTGTTGGCTTTCAGAATTTGAAAAGATTATAGATGGGCCAGGGAATGGAATTGTTCTTGGTGGATTAGCGAGCTTTTCTTCTTATTGATGGCGAGAGAGTCGCTCGGAGCAGAATACAGTTGACAATCTGATTATGAGAAAGATAATTAGCGGGTTTGATACTATTGAGTGCATATTTAACATTTCCTGCATGATTGCTAAGATATGCTATGTTATTTATATCAACATGATTAGTCGAGAGGTGAAGATGGTGTGGGGCTTATGAGAGTATGGCATAGGATATTGTAAGGTGTTTTGGTCATGTATCGACCTTTGCCATGACAGGTGCGCTTGCATGGCAGGTCAACCACGCTTAATAAAAGTATTCATTTTTTGGTTTTGGGGGGAGGCGGCCCTGAGCTTCTTTTTCATTTTGGGCCGGCCTCCTCCTATGGTTGGTTTTGTGTGTGTGTGTGTGTGTGTGTGTGTGTCCCTCTCTCTCTCTCTCTCACTCTCACTCTCTACGCGATCCGTTATTGGTTCTCTGATCATTCCGCCAACTAAATGCTGCGTTGGACGTGGCTTTATCTTTGACACAAACGGGCTAATAAGGACGAGGCAACCCAATTTGGGTTAGCACTGATGGGATTCAGTTCTAGATTTCCATCCGAAAGGTATATCAATCTTCTATGTCAAATTTATAACCCCAAAAATATTATTTGGTGTCTAATCTTAAATGCTGCACTCTGGTTTTATGACTCTTTTTTAAGCATTAGGATCTGCAATATACTGTTATCAATATGAATTTGTAAGCATGAAAAGCATTGAGTTTCAGCTAGAACATGATATTTTTTCATGCTAACAAGAATTATTCCACTAATTGCAAACCACAAGATGCAATCTCCCGTGTCATGCATTCATAAATGAAAGAGTAGAAGTTTTTTAGTAGCCGTATTCAATCATAGTCACTTAGGCACTAGCTATCAAATTTTTTTTTATGAATAAGAAATTTTATTTAGACAAGTAGCAAGGCAAAGCCAAGAACACAGGAATGGCCATTTTATTTTAACCAAAATACTGGCAACTCTATTTGCAAGACTGTTATCGTCCTTGACAACATGTGAACAAAAGTGAATTTGCAAATCTTTGCCTGAATCTATGCTATTTTGGGTTTCTATCGTTCATATTGCGTTCACAAGTTTACGGGTGTTTGTCCCGTTTTGTTATCCTTGGGAGTGTTCATTATTTTACCCACTTTCAATGGTGGATGTGTTTGTACATTTTGGGGTTTGGTGTTTAGATGTCCTGTTGAGGGATCTTAATTTTGCATGCTGTAAGTTATTGTTCTTAATGATTAAAAGCTTCTGTATATGGAGAAATGTGCTCCCTAAGGGTAGGAATGGGCTTCTGCTGATATACACGAGTGAGTGCTGGGTTCGGCTCGAGGTGATGGCTGTTTTTGCTGCAAGATCAATGATGTTATTGGTGGCATACTCAAGACATCAAGCGGACTGTGGCAGCAGGTCATTATTTCAACCCAAATGGAAGCGGACTCATGGCTCTGTTAACTTCGAAGCCAGGTGATGGGTCTATTTTATGGTAAAGTTAAAGGGAAGCTTTCTGGTTCTCTTTTAATTGTCTGCATTTATGTTTATGTTTTTTGAATGAGGATGTTGTGGTTAGTTGTTTTTATTTTCGTCGCTTTAAAAAATTGTCATCTTTTTGTGTGTATCATTCTGGAAGGTGTTTGTAATTTGATTGTTCATTACATACTTGTAGCAATCATCAGCCAGTGACTATGATTTTGCAAACTGATTATTTTTTTTTGGAAGGATTTGCAGTCCTTACTGTGGGAGTCCTGGGAAATTGGGGTTGTATTTTGTTTGTGTTATAAACACTGTCCTCTGAATAGTTTTGATGGTTATACGATGCCTTCTTTTGTTATTTTGATGCTACCCACCTTGTTTGGGTTTTCTTTGTTTTGTGCTTTTCTTCTTGGAATTGACTGCTTGTGTCATTCTGATGACGGATCTTTTGTGCTTGTCAGGTGGAAAACACTACTCTTTTGTGGTGGAACTCCTGAGATATTATGTTTTTTGATGCAATTCTTGCAAATTCGCGGCCATTCATTGTCAATTCTGCAACTTCTTGTGTTTCTGTTGGAGCAGATGACACCGAGAGCGCTATGTCTCTTCCAGTTTAACGTGCAACCGCTGCTGATTACTACACAATTGTCGTTTTCTTTTGTAATTGACTTACCGAGTCAAGGTAAAATGCTAGTCTTAGAACAGGAAATTTGGTTCGCATGCGAAGATCCTATTTGAATATCATTTTATCTGTGTCATAGTTTCTAAAATGTGTAATCATGGTTTTAACTTTGTGGAAGTTGCTTTCATGTAGAACTACTACGGCGTTTGGTGGGGGTAGTTGGGGTTCTTACCTTCATTGAATTTGT
This sequence comes from Juglans microcarpa x Juglans regia, assembly GCF_004785595.1. Classification (NCBI taxonomy): domain Eukaryota; kingdom Viridiplantae; phylum Streptophyta; class Magnoliopsida; order Fagales; family Juglandaceae; genus Juglans; species Juglans microcarpa x Juglans regia. The sequence goes on from NC_054609.1 coordinate 8,051,033, forward strand.
ATCGTGGCCTTGACTTCTACATTGAGTTCTATTCTCATAGTGGCCTTGATTTCTACAATATATATGTTTTAAGGTTTTGTAGTGTCCTTTAGAACGAAAGTTTGCAAAAAATTGTCTGAAATCTTTTATTGTTCTATGGTTACCCATCCTGATTTTCGATTATTTGGTGAATGTTATTTTATTTTTTTTAAATGTTTAAAAAAGTTTTATAGGGCATGAATATTAATGACGATGATGATTTTAGCAGTGGACAAATGCTGAAAAGTTTATGCAATCCTAGAAAGACTTCATATATATGGTTAATGGTGATGAAGAAGAAGGCTGATAAAGGTGAAAACGCAATTCTGTCTATTTATTTGTTTATTCTTGTACTTGCATTGATAGATGGATCCATAAGCTCAAATTGGTTAGAGCGCTCAAACTACAACGTGGTTTTGGTTTGGGAGGTTGTGGTTTGGGAGGTTGGTGGTTCGAATCCACTTGGATCTCTATTTTCCTTCCTTTTGATGTTTGTCATAAGATAAGATTTTTTGAAGTACTAAAACACTTGAGATTAAAAATAATATTAAATAAAAATATATTTTGTGTTAACTTTTTCCAGCCTATAAATTAGTAAGACTGTTAAAACATAGTATTAAAACACTTGATATTAAACAAAAAAATATTGAATAAGAAAAATAAATTTAGAGATTAAAATAAAAAATAAAAAATTTAAATAAATTAAAGTAAGATATAGCATCCAATTAAAATTTTAAAAAATCTGACTAATTCTTTGAAAATTGGGAAAAATGATTTGAAGTGTTAAAATTAATCGAAAAATTGGCAACGCATAAAATAATTATATATAATAATATAAATAAAAATAATTATAATTATATTTTATGATAATATAATTTATAATATAAAATTTTAATTTTAAATATGAAAATTTATTAGATAATATGTTTTAAACATAAAATATATATATTAATAATAATTTATGTCTTAATAAATTTTGAACATATTTTTTTTATAAAATACATAAATAAGTTACTATATTAATTATGTTGTCTTAATATTAATATTATTGAAACTGATAAAATCCAAAAACTTCCCTAGGATGTGAAAAAAAATAAATGAAAGAACTAATAACAAAAACACAATTATATTTTGGAATATAAATAATATATTCTTCTGTACATCGATTTTTTAATAAAATTAAAGTAGTCATCTTGAAATAAAAAATATTTAAAACAAAAAGAATTAGGGGCGGGGGCTCTAGCGTCTGCGCCTCCCTAGTTTTTCTCTCTTGTTTTTAATAATTTTTTAAACATCTTTAAATATTAAAAATAATAAATAATAAATTTACTGGTAGTTATTTTCTTAATTATTAAAAAAAGTAAACAAAATAAAAAAAAAACTTGCTGTCAAGCATTTCCTTTCTATTTAAGTATCAGTTTTTTATTTATTTAAGATATAATATAGTTTTTGTATTGAAAACGCTTGTTGCTATCTAACGCATTTTGATGCAAAGTGATTCATAATTGAGCTTCTCGTTTTGCCTCTACCCAACTTACGATTAATGGATCAAGTACTTCTTTGATGCAAAGACATTCCCGCAAGGCGAGTTTAGTGTGGAGCTCATGAGACATGCATTTTGACAAGAAGAAAGCTTCGACATGCCATGCCGGCGATAAGGTGGCTCCAGAGAGAATGTGCTTGTCTTTGTATGGTCGGATGAACAAATTATATTTTTAAGTTTGGTGTGTCATTTCTGATATATAATATATAAATTTGATTTATCTTAATTATTAATTCTCTTATAAATCAAATCCTATCATGTCCTTTTAAGTTTAGAAGATAAAGATATCATCCTCTACATCAAATTACAAGATAAAGATACCTTATCTTGTGATAATCTTTCATTAACTGGCATACATATGCCGTTCTTTACAACTTCAAAAAATATTTAGACATTCATTTACAGCAGGAACTAGTTATCTATCATACCTTTCACTAAAATTTTATGGCTGCAAAATCATGCAAAATTAACAGAGTTTAGCTACACAGATAATTACTGGGTCAAAACCAGCCCCGCAAGTTGGAGAAATGACCAAGTTAGCTGCTGGATTTAGATTTTGAAGGAACCTAGTGTATGGTAGGTCTAATGAAAGTTTCGTGTAGTTGATTGGTATGTTCGGACTAGCAACCCAACTCCGATTCCGATTCCAAGGCAAACACCAAGCCCAATCCCAACACCAACTCTCACACCAGCATTGAACCAGGACAATTCACCATCTTCACCATCTATGTATTCCGTCCTCCAAGACAAGTTATTGTACTCATTTTCATTTTCTGCTACCTACATTTCACAAAAACCAAATAATTGGGACAGGCTAAAAGAATAAAAGCATATATAAATGTTCTTCACATACACATACATGAAGTATAAAAGAATGCAAAAGTCCAGAGGTGGAACAATCAAAGAAAATATAGGTGGTACATATAAATACTATCACATCCACCATGTCCTTTTGACATTCTCCATATCATCATCCAAGAGTAACATTTAACAAATACAAATCATTCCATGCAAGCACCATGATATACCCCAGATCCAATTCAACTGTGTAATAACATTCACAGGCATTTTTTAAGCTCAGGGAAAAAGAAGACAGTTCTTTAATTTATAATCTCTCAAAAGAGCATAATTTTTTGCAGCTGCCTAACAGAAGTATCTAAGAGATTCAATATCCAAGGTTTAGTCTTGCAGGGAGTTTTTATCATAGCTCAAAGCATCATAACTGGAGGAGAAAATTGTCCGAGCAAAGGGGCCATTGTCAAATTGCTGAAAAAAGTATGAATTTGCAAGACACAAGGCATTATTGATTGAAAAAATCCAAAAATATTCAAGTTAATTCTCCCCCCCCCACCCCCGTCCCCACCAAAAAAAAAAAAAAAAAAAAAAAAAAAGGATAACGGATTTTGAGTTTTGCCCCATTGATTCGAAAACATATAAATAAAAAAAGTCAAATTGCATGGGAAAAACCTTTTTTTTTTTTACAAGTAAAAAGAGATTATATTAATCCACGTAATTAATCCCGAGTACACATGAAATATAAAGAACGAGCCTAATTACAAACTACACGCTACGAAAAGTAGCATAAAAGTCATTAAAACCTGTTCCATTCAATACAAATAGATGAAGCTCAAAGCAACAATGTATGGAAAAAAAAAGGCCCTAAAACCATCCGAAGAGCGTTCCCTATTGTCGAAACGACCATTTCTTTCATTCCATGTGCACCACATTAGGCATAGAGGCACCATCTTCCAAACAGCTGCAATGTGATGATTGCCCTGGATCCCTCTCCAACATGACAATAAATCTATCACCCTCCTAGGCATTACCCATGTGATACTGAGCCTACTGAAGATTTCATCCCATAAAGCCTTGACTATTTCACAATGAAGAAGTAGGTGATCTGCTGATTCACTATTGTGTTTGCACATGAAGTACCAATCTATTATGTAGAGGCCACGCTTTTTCAGCTTGTCGATAGTCAATATTTTCCCATGGGATGCCAACCATCTGAAGAAGGCAACCTTGAGGGGAGCAATGCTCCTCCAAATTCTCTTCCATGGGAAGGCATTGGAGGAGTGAGCCTTGTAATATGATCGGATTGAAAATTTCTTGTTCCCTGTAAGTGTCCAAAATAATCTATCCTCCCCTCCTGCCTGTATTTTAAGCACATATAACACGCTGTAAAAATTAGCAATGTCTCCCATCTCCCAATCCTGTACAACTCTAGTAAATCTCACGGACCAATGAAGGGAATCAATGGAGATGTTCATATTATCAGCCACGGAGGCACACTTATATGACGCAATCCTATAAAGAGGGAAAAGCGTTTCTCAAAGCAACATCACCACACCAAATATCGTGCCAAAACCTAATTCGCATGCCCCTTCCCACCTCAAGTTTGAAATTAACGAGTAAATCTTCCCATCCATTCCGAATAAATTTCCAAACTCCCACGCCGTAAACCCCTCTTACTACATTAGAGCACCAACCTCCCCAAATGCTCCCATATTTAACATTGATGTTCCTCCAAAGAGCATCCCTTTCCTGACGATACCGCCATAACCATTTTCCAAAAAGGGCCTTGTTGAAGGTTCTAAATTTTCTTACCCCCAACCAGCCACAAGACAAAGGGGTGTAGACTTTATCCCATTTAATCAAATGTAATTTTTTCTCATCCTCTAACCCTCCCCACAAGAAGTCATGGAAAATTTTCTCCATTCAATTTGCCACTCCTGCAGGCAAAGGAAATAAAGATAAAAAGTACGTTGGGAGATTAGATAATGTACTCTTGATTAGTGTCATTCTACTGCCTTTAGACAAGTAAATTCTCTTCCAACCTGCCAGTTTGCATTTGATTTTCTCGACAATCCCATCCCACATTGCCTTGGATTTATAAGGAGCCCCCAAAGGGAGTCCAAGGTATACTTCATAGGCAAGGATGACACCTTGCAACCCAAGATGGCAACCACTTCGCTTAATTTATTAACCAAGCCAATTGGAACTATTTCGGATTTAGATAAATTCACCTTAAGACTGAAGATAGCTTCAAAGCAAAGTAGGAGGGCTCTCAAGGAGCAAATCTGATTAGGATCTGGATCACAAAAAATAAACGTATTATCGGCGAAAAGGAGATGAGAGATTGATAAACTACCATGTGAGGAACCACCTAATAAGAAGTCCGAGATGAAACCCCTATCCACCACCCCTCCAACATTCTACTCAGCACATCCATCACTAAAATGAATAAAAGTGGGATAAAGGATCCCCTTGTCTCAAGCCCCAAAAACTGTTGAAGAAGCCTTTCGGAGTGCCATTGACCAAAATTGAGAATCTGACTGTTGTGATATAATGTTTTATCTATTGACACCATCTTTCTCCAAAGCCATACCTACCAAGTATATACAAGAAGAAATTCCAGTACACATAATCAAAAGCTTTCTCCATATCCAATTTACATAAGATACCCGGGGTGCCGTCTTTGACTCTATTCTCTAGCATTCATTAGCAATAAGGACCGAGTCTAGAATTTGTCTTCCTTTAACAAAGGTATTTTGTAACTTTGAGATGATCTTCCCCATAACTTCGCTTAGCCGCTTAGCTAGAACTTTTGTAATGATCTTGTAAACCCCACTCACCAAACTTATGGGATGGAAGTCTTGCACCTCCACCTCCACCTCCACCGACCTTAACCTTTTTGGAATAAGGGCGATGAAAGAGGCATCAAGGCTCTTTTCAAATTTCATAAATGAGTGAAATTCAAGAAAAACCTTCATGAGATCCTACTTGAAAAAGTCCCAACAAGCTTGAAAGAAAGCCATTGTGAAGCCATTAGGACCTGGTGCTTTGTCTTTGTCTAGCCCTTTTAGCACGCTGAGCACCTTATCCTCTTTAAACGGACACTCCAACCAAGCCGCACTTGATTGTTCAATCGAATTGAAAACTAGTCTGTCTACCTTGGGCCTCCATTGGTATTGCTCCATCAGAAGCTTGTCATAAAAGTGGACAATGTGATCCTTAATAGCGACTCTGTCTGACAAAACCCTGCCTTCTGAGAGAAGAACCTCAATGGCGTTGTTTCTTCGATCAAAATTAGCTACTTTGTGGAAGAACTTTGTGCTATTATCCCCTAGGGCCCAAGATTTTCATCTCCAAGAAATCTCCTCCATAAGAGTATTTTTTGCAGCTCAGCTACTACAATAATTTTCCTTGCCTTATCATCAACCGAAAGAGCCCCATTTGCCTCTTTTTCATCAAATTGCTGCAGCTCTTAAACAAATTGTTCTGCTGGTCATTAATGTTCCCAAAGACTTCCATATTCCATATTCTTAGATTGCTTTTCAAAGTTTTAAGTTTTCCGGCTAAAACAAACCTAGGAGTGCACGTGAGTTGATATGAGGCCCACCACAATCTAGCTTTCTCCGTAAACCCGTCGACCTTCAACCACATGTTCTCGAATTTAAAGTATATCTGTCCCTCATGAAGACCCCCACAATCTAATAAGAGGGGAAAGTGATCAGAGCAAAGCCTAGGGAGCCGTTTTTGGCATAGGTTGGGAAAGTGGGCCCCTTAAGAAGGAGAGACAATGAACCTGTCCAACCTAGACCAGGTGATCCCGTTAGACCAAGTGAAGTCTCACTCCCGCTAAAGGCAGATCAACCAAGTCCATCTCAAAAATTAAAGCTGAGAAGTCAACCATGGTTGAACCCATGCTAGAATCCCCCGACCTTTTGCTCAGAAACCGAGTGATGTTGTTGAAGTCTCCTCCAATACACCACGGGACATCCCACCAACTGCACAGGCTAGCAATCTCATCCCAGAGAAGTTTTCTATTGCTGTCATCATTTGGCCCGTAAACTTCTAGGAACCCCTAACCGAAACCATCTTCCACATTCGAGAAAGAACAAGCTACTGAAAATTCACCGACGTAATCCTCCACCAAATTAACTGCTCTCTTATCCCACATCACTATAATGCCCCCTGAAGCACCCTTGGAAGCAAGGGTGGTCCATCCCGCATAAGAGCAATTCCACAAACTTCTTATCGTGTGCCTGTCAATAGACTTAAGCTTAGTCACCTGCGAACAAATCGCATCTGCCTTCCATTCCCGTATTAAATTCTTCACTCTAAGGTGCTTGCTCAGGACATTCCATGAAATGATCTTGGGCTTCATGGAATGCCAATGTTCACCCTGTCATTGTGTCTCCCCTTGCTCGCACTTCCTTCCATTGCATCATAGTTTATGGAGTAAGCAAGCCTCTTAAGCTCCCTATCTTTTGTAGCGGTAGATTTGGAAAGGAGGGGCTGCCCTGCTTCTATGGCGGTGAGTAGAGCTTTAAACTAGTCCTCAAATCCTTCTTAGGAGATCCCGATGTAATAAAGAATTTCGTTTACCTTTTGAAGGACCCAATCAGATTGTAAGCCAGCACATGAAGGCGCTGGTGGCAACGAACAGATGGGACTAGGCACATCCTCGTAATCCCCTAGTTCATTTAACGCAGTATCAACTCCAAACTCCTTGCATACTAATTGTAATTTGGACCCAATTGATTCATCATCCGAGAGCACCCCATCATTTGATGACTCAACATCCTCTTCTGTTGATGTGCACAAAACCCTGGAGGGAGTCTCTACATCTACAACAGTAAGAGTTCCCCTGACATTAGCAACTTCACATGTCATTGGGTGAAAGCCATGAGCCCTTAGTGAAACCTCTGAGGGTTGTAAAGAATCGATAATGTGCTGAGGGCCATCGTAAACTTCAAACTGAGGCAGCCTAGTTGAGGATGATGCCTCTTCACAGTTGTTCCTCCCATCCGAGGCCGAGAACTGCTCCAAACTTCGAACCATAGGTTCTCTGGTGGTCGGCGGCCCTTTTTGTGTTGTTGGCGAGCTCCTAGAGGCCAGGGGATAGACGACGACTTCCATCTCGACCAACCCAGCCAAATCCGTTGGCTTCACTATCGAGCCTTGTGGTCCTACTAGTGGCCGTAGAGTCGCCGAAGACCGGCGATTCATTTTGTGTTGGTGGTGGGGCTGCCAAATCGACCACCGGAGGGATTGAGCTTATTAGGCCTGTGATAGAGGGATCACGAGCCCGAGATATTTCCTTAGCCCGCCATTCAGAATGGATGGGCCTAATGGGCTCGACCCTTTCCATCCTTACAAAGGGCTCACCGCCCCCCTCGTGCTTTGGCCCAGCCTAGATGCCTCCCTTACAGACACTTCCATCCTCACGGACCCTCCCATGCGCTGACCGAATCCCACCATTTCAATTTGCTCACTGCCCAAACCCATAACCATACTCAAGCTCAAGTCTACTTTTTTCATCAACACGTTAACTTCCTCTAATACTCCAGACAAATGAGCTCTAACAACCCACAGGACACCTTCCACTTCCCCCACCTTCATGCATTCATTAGAGGAACCCCCCCTACCCACAAGGCAATGACCGTTATCACCTTCAACACTGGGCACCTTGCCCTTCGTTGCCATGGCAAAGCTACACCCTGCCAGGGAACTTGCTGGTAACCTCAAAACAGAGGCATACGAGACACCATTGGAGGGGAGGAGCCTCCCTGGCTCCAGCCCATTACCAAACACCCTACCTCGACGTAGGCCACCCTCTGTTTGCACCCCATTGAAGCCAGCCACTTTTTTGAGGTGGTATGTGAACCCTTCCCAGCTACTGCCCTTTGTGCCTTCAAGGACAATCAGAGAGCCCCTCCTCCTGCCATTCCCAAACTCCTCCAAGAGCAAGAAGCATCCTTTGGAGTTAATGTGGTATTGAATGGTGAGAACCCCGTTACCTGCCCTCAGTTTTCTGAAGAACCCTTCACTCTGGCGAGAGTCAAGGGCTTCCTCAACCATCTTTACCACCCATGAAGTCGACGTCCCGTTTATGAGTGGAGGATTGGGTGTGTGCAATTTGAGGATTTTCAATAAAGCGTTATTGGGGAAATGGTTATGGAGGTATCACTTGGAGGGAGAGTCATTGTGGAAGGAAGTTGTTGACTCTAGATATGGAGGTGCTCGGGGTGGTTGGTGTACCAATGTAGTGAGTGGGGGGGGGGGGGCATGGCGTGGGTTTGTGGAGATATATTGGGGGGGCTGGCAATGTTTTGAAAACAATATCCACTTTGTGGTTGGATTGGGCACGAGAATCAGGTTTTGGTAGGAGAGGGCCTTCCTAGCTCTCTATAGTATTGCAGCTAATAGGGAGGCTTCAGTAGCGAACTTGCTTGTGTTTGTCCATGGTTCTCATCAGTGGACTATCCTATTCACTCGAAAAAATCATGATTGGGAATTGTCTACAGTTTCAGAATTTTTCAGCTTGATATATTCCTCAGGAAGTATAACGGTACAGAGTGATAGGTTACAATGGAGGTCCAGTGGCATCAAGAAGTTCACAGTGAAAGCTTATTATAAAATCCAGGCCTCACAAGGTAATGTATCTTTCCCGTGGAAAAGTATATGGAGGACTCGCGTACCTTCCAAAGTGGCTTTCTTTGTGTGGACTACGGCTCTTGGGAGCATTCTAACCATAGACAACTTAAGGAAAATGGGTCTCATTGTGCTGGATTGGTGTTATTTGTGCAAAAAACATGGAGAATCAGTGGACCATCTATTATTGCATTGTGAGGTGACAAGAGAGCTGTGGGAAGGGATATTTAGTAGAGTGGGCGTCGCTTGGGTTATGCCGTTAAATGTGGCTGACCTGCTTGCTTGCTGGAAGGGTATCCAAGGCTATCCCCAAGTGGCAGCAGCAGCATGTAAAATGATCTCGTTGTGCATTATGTGGTGTATTTGGACGGAAAGGAATGCGCGGTGACTCAAAGATAGGAAAAAAACAGTGGCGGAGCTTCATAATTTTTTTCTACACACTTTACTCCTGTGGTTTTCAACCATTGTTTTGAATGGAAACGATGTGCATGATTTCCTATCTTTAATTTAGTGTTTTAGAATGTATTTAGGCTTTTTCTTCTGTATACTCCGTGTGTACATGGGCTATGCCTATTTTCATTCATATAAATGAAACTTACTTCTTACTTATAAAAAAAAACAAAGAAAAAACATAACCATTCTTCTGTTCCTCTCAGTGATACGAAAGCTATTATCGCCCACCTTCGAAAAAATGGAAGTTTTTATTCCACCGTGAAACGCCTAACTCCCTCCATTTGAGCTATGAAGAAAGGAGCAGTAATAGGAAGAAAAGAAACAAAAGGAAGTGGGAAAGATCCCAACAAGAATCGACGAGAATAGAGAGGTCAGCTCCGGCAAGAAGCGTCGAAGAAGGGATTACGTGCGTGAATGAGGACAGAGAAATTGTACGGAGAGAAAATAGTACCAAGCCTTTCTATTCCTAAATCTTGCATGGATTTCCAAAAGTTCTAGAAATCTCATATATAAATTCCAAGCAAGTATGTTTGTGCGAAACAAACACTAGAATAAAACAATTGTTCTCCATCTCAGTGACGTGAAATTCAGTTACTCTTTTTCTGGGTTTGTCATTTAATCATAGTTCTTATACATACAATGCTACAAGAAACAAGCCTTATGACTTACTATGATAAATTGAGATATATTCGTATTCAAAAGGAAATGTATGTTAAACCTAGAAAACAAATAACGTTTGGATCTGACAATACCATACCATCAAAAGGTACAATGGCCCGAGCGACCAGACTTAACATAAATGTAGCCACTGGAGACATTCTAAAAAGGGTGAAATAGGTTCTTTTAGAATCAATTTTAAACCATCTGCTAGAGGTTGTAACAATCCACACGATCCCACTACATTAGGCCCCTTTTGACGTTGCAGAAAAGCCATTACTTCACGTTCAGCTAGCACTGGAAAGTTCTCTTCTAGGATAGTTTTATAACTAAGTGACTTTTGCATTTAAGTCTTGTTTGGTCTTATTTTTTTGCATAAGCATGTACCCATATAGAGAGACTGTGGCCCCGTTTGGAACTTGGACTGAATTGAGATCAACTCAGTTCAGTCTAATTTTAAGTTGACTCTAAAATATCCAAACACCCAACTCTCAAATCATTATTTCAACTTCCTATAAATACATCTAAAATACATCTTAACATCCAAATACATCTAAACTCATCTTAGATGGACCCCACAAAACTCACTCTACCATCTCAATTCACTATTATTCATAAGGAACTCAACTCATTTCAACTCAGCTCAATATCCAAATGGGGCCTATATCTATTTATCTTCTTACGTACTTTCGTAGGTTGTGCCCCTAAAAAAATTTCCTAGTTCTGCCTCTGATTGCATTCTGTATTTACCAAGAAAAGTGAAGATGATATTTCTCAAATAGTGAAACCATATTTCAGTCTTTCAAAAGTTTCCAAAACTTACATAAACCTAAAACATTGAGTTCAGATTCGTATTAACTCGATACAAACTTAGGCCTCTCATCCCCATATGCATAAAGGTACACATAATAAACGCATGACGGCTACTCAATAAAATTTATAATACTAATTCTTTACTGCTAGGAGAAAAGATGAAGATCTTTTTCATGGCAGTTTCCATAGGCATGCATACTATACATTTCCTAAAGGACAATGAGGTGCGGGAAAGGACTAATTTGACCGAGCGTGCAAGGACAGCAAGCAAACAGAACAATCTGATATAAAAACTAAAGCTTCGACCTGTATCAAGTTAATTAAGTTCCAGAAACATACAATACATTTGATAGTCATCGATTATTCCCATCCTGGTTTCTTGCCAATATGGACTATGGCAAATCTAATTCCAAAATCAGAAGCTCCAATAATTCAGAGTGCATTAATGACCAAACATTGACATGCAAGCAACTCTATCTGTCAGGGACATCCAAACAGGAACCACGATTTATTGGCTTGGTCTTAGATGCTCATGGAACAAAACAGAAATTATAAACAACCCCTTTAAGCTCAAGCACGTGTAATGTAGCTCCCAGCTGCTGATAACGGCCTTGTTTGGATGGAAGATTTATTATTGACAATTTTTAGGTTTATAAAAGTGACCCGGTCTATAGAAAATATATTCGTTAGATTTGAAAGATATTGAGATTTACAGGAAATATGTGTGGGAAAAAGTCCCTAAGATGTGCATTTTTTAGTTTGTACTAAAGCTGTTTTTCTTTTTAATTTTCTTGGTACGGAGACAAATGAATAGAGAAAATTTGATTAGACATTTTTTTTAGATATAGAAAGTTTGATTTAAAAGACTATGTGTTTGGGTAGCCTAGAAAGACTATAAAAAAATTGGAGTGGACCCCACACGTGCAGGCCATGCTCTCCACTCTGGCTTTGGGATGAGGCCCATGGAAAGGTCTTCCCATCATTTAAAAACTTGTGCCCTGCCCATACCCCCACGACACAAGTAAGATAAGATTCTCTTTGCTCTCCCAGACATCAATGTGTAACAAAAAAATTGGCCCTTTTGTAACAAGAAACAAGCGTCAAGACAGGAAGCATGTAGGTGGGCTTACAGACATGTAAGCAAACATTATTATTCAACCGCACTGTAGTTTTTGATCATAGAAATCCGTCCCTTGCAATGAAGGGGTTGTTTAGTCACTCATTGATTGGAAAACCAAAAATAACCACAAAAAACCTGGCTCCCCTCAACATGCAAATACCAGCTCTGAACTAAAGCACTAAATGAAAGCCAAAAAATCAAAACCAGAGAAACAAAGAGAACTTCTCACAATGTGAATTTCAATATCAAACATGTTCCAGCAAAATTACCTGCAGATCTTCAGGGGACATATTTTTGTGGGATTCAGTAGTCTCATACTCTGGAATCACATCCAACATGCCATTCCTGTTGTGCTTCTTTCGAAAACCCAGTTGTAAAGTCTTGGTTAAGATGATAGGTGTTCCAGAGAAGCAACCTGCGACATAAACCTCCATTGTTGGTGTCGAAAACTCAGGGCCACCTAGTTGTTTCCCCTTTAAGAATCCAGTGCCCGCGGTGATCACTGGTTCACAATTCATATTCCACCGTTTGGTGCTGTTTTTCAATTCCCCCATGAAACCATTGCTATTAGACATCTCCAAAACCCCAGAGAGAATGAGATCTTCTTTATCGAAAACCTCGAATTTCACACTCCCTGTCAACCTTATACTGTCTGTGCCCACAAAGGTGGCCTCTTCTGATTTCTTATCTACCCGGTTCCTTCTAAGAAGGGAACAGACTCCATCAGAGTAACTGCTACTTCTAGCACCATTGACTTCCAAAACAGTGTCAGGGCTTAGAGGAATATGATTCAGAGTAAGAAACTCAGGGGTTGAATCATCAACATGGAAATGGCTGATCCTCACGTAGAAGACTCTCAGATCAAACCAAGGCGATGATAGATTGATACAGGGTTGGTACCTAATAAGTTGAAGCTTATGATTGGCCGATTCACCATTGCTCAATGTTGTTTTACAAGAACCCTCCATAGCTCAGCAGGTTGATATTCACCAATAAACCTTCGAATTATATTAACTATGATAATGGAGATGCCATCCCAGAAACTATGCAAGTTGGAATCCGTTCGCCCATGAAAAACCTGGTTCAAAAACCAACAGAGAATTTTGTTGTTCAGATAAGCACAAACAATAACTCAGTCTCTCTTTCCCTGGATCGAATTAAAAAGATGAAAAGGGAAAAATAAAATGACATCTCAGATCAATAACGAACAGAAAAAAGCTAAATAAAGCCAGCCCTTGCCATGCCAGTTATCAAGGGATAAAAATAGAAATACCAACCAGAAGAACCGAAACCTTTGGAATATGGAAAAAATGAAGACCTCACTAACGGCAATGGAATGAAAGCTGACCAAAAGCAATCATCCCCCCCCCCCCCCCCCCCCCAAAAAAAAAAAAAGCAGAGCTCAGATCAGATTAGAACTAACTAGATGTATTGGAGAGGAGACAAAGTCCAATTCATAGATGATCTTCTTAGCAACAGAAACTGGCGGAGGAAGAAGCTCAAAAGATGTTTAGAAATCAGAAAAGAAGTACCATGAAACAAATTAAGAATTTAGCATGGCAGGCATATACCACAGAACAGGAAATCAAGTGATTTGGATTTAAAAAAGAGAGAAAAAAGGCACCCACCAGCAACCCCAGGAATATACAGCCAACCAAAAGAGATCTCACTTTTCTACCGACATTTTAATAAGCAGAAGATTGAAGAACCTATCCATTCTCCAACGAAAATAAGATAAAAGAAGGGAAAAAAGAAAGAAAGAACAGTTGCCAGATATCCCAACAAAATGCCGGCTATTTTTGTATAACACGTACGTGTCCTGTCACTGTGTCACACGCCCCGCCAAGTATACATCTCTCTCTCTCTAGAATGCTACAGAACCACAAACGATTACGTAGTTTTCACCGGAAATAAAACTCACCCAGAAAATCTTTCATCCCCTAGCTGGATTCGAACTACTAGTTGACACCCATATGATTCTTATATGAATTGACGTCTCAAATTGTTTTCGGGCCGCCAAGGTTGGAGCTTTCGATTCCCGGAAAGCAAATCTCGTGGTCGGTCACCAGGCAACCATTTAAATAGACGACCACTTCATGCTTTAATTTGGTTTCTTTTTATGTTCTTTATTTTTCTGGGTCTGATAAATCGAGAAAATTACAGAGGAATCTCGAAAAAATAAGACTCCCAAAATTGTGAATTGTTGCGTGACGGGGATTCTGAATGAATCCGACGGGTTTTCAGTTTTGCCCCTTTTCGTTTTGGGGGCGTGCGCATAATATCTTGGAATGGAATGGAAATGGGCCTCTCTGACCCAAATATTAGGATCTTATCCGATTGCTGTGGGTAAGAATTTGGATTCACGCTGCCGGCCAGTGCGTTTTGAAAGGGATGTTAACACAGTCCTAAAGGGTACACAACGGCTAATGTGGGCTGTGCAGGGACGGCAATCATAAAGCTGAGTAAAAATTCGAAAATCAGATTTTGATTTTGGCTCCGTTTTGGTTTTGATAAGTTGGAGTTGGAATTCACCCTCCGACTCCAACTGGTGACTCCGACTTGGATTTTGATATTTTACATATTTTTATAAAAAATTTATTTTTTATATATTTATCATATATAATTATAACTTATATAGTTAGTTAAATATTAGCATGTACAAACAAATGTACCTAAAATAATACACTTATACTATAATATAAATTGACTAATAATAATTTAATATATGTAAATACCATATTATTACTATCATATAATATTAATGTATAATAACATGTAATACTAATATATAATAACTAATGTATAATAACATTTAATATTAATGTATAAGAACAAAAGTATAATAACATGTACTAGTAATGTATAATAATCAATGTATAATAATATGTAGCACTAATGTATAAATATTAATATATAATAACATTTAATATTAATGTATTATTTATAAACACAAATGTATAAATTTATAATAAGTTAATAATATGTAATACTAATGTATAAGAACAAAATTATAATAACATGTATTGGTAATGTATAATAATCAATGACTAGAAGCATTTATTTCCTTTAACTCTCAAGTCCTATCTCCATTCGGAGCTCTCTCTCCCTTTTCTCTCTAAAGACTCGCCCCTAGCAAAAACCCAACCTAGAGGGGGGTGGAGCTTCGGCTCCTCCCATCTAGTTAGACCAGAGCTTGTGTAGCTCTTTATTTTCCAGTTTTTGTTTGTTTTTCCGTCCAAAGTATAGCAAAATGCTGATATGCTATTTTTCAGAGCCCAGCAACCACCATGCACCCCATCGCAGGATTCCTAGGTTGCCGATCCTTTGGACGGTCGAAGGCTTTTGTCGAACAGATCGGCACGTGAGTCACACACACGGGTCAAAGCGGAGTGTGAGATCCATGCGTCACCACACCAGAAAGCTTCTACTGCCACCACGCGTGGTGTTTTTAGGACCAAGGATCTCGGTTTCTTCAGACTCAACTGTCAGCCACACTCCTAGCATGGCGTGTGTCCTTCACGAGCCACCAAAATCTCTTTATTTCTTGTATTTTGCTTTCTTTCAAGTTGAAAATTCAGATCTACAGTTGTAATTCGTCATTTTCACATTTATGTTTATGTTTATTGTTATTTCCTTTTGTTTAGGTAAAAATAAAAAAGAAATAGTCTCTTGGACATTTTGTCCATAGAGTGAAATTCCTCTCCTCCTCTGGAGGGTGGGGTTTGAAATATCTACTTTAGGCAGAGTGTGGTCTCTCAAACGGTTTGTCTGTAGAGAATTATAGAAGTTAAGACCATACCGGTCACAAATGAATTTGTGGACTGGTGGAGTCTCAACCGTGAGTAGTTGGCTTGTAATCTAGGATTTTCTTTATATGTATCAGGTCACAGCTGTAACTTTGTTTTCATGAATGAAAGAAATCTATTTCCCATAAAAACAAAATAATAATCAATGATTAATGTATTAATGTACAAGAACATATAATGTTAAAGTATAATAACATGTAATAGTAATGTATAATAATCAATTTATAATAACATGTAATACTAATGTGTAAGCACTAAGCCACTAATATGTATAATAACATATTAACATGTAATACTAATGTATTATAACATTTAATACTAAATTTAGTATATAATTAAATTAAAAATAAGTTAGAAACTGATATAATAATATGTGATTAAAACTATAGTATAAGTTTACAATAAGAATAAGTTAAAAATTAGTATAAAATATTATACTAAGTTAATGTTTAATAACATGTAATACTATAGTATAATAGCATGTAATTAGACATTAGTTAAATAGTAATTGTTAATAATCAATACTAAGAATTAAATTTAGTGGTAAAAAGATTATAAAAACTATAAATAAAGAAATTTATAACTAAAACAAAGATTAAAATTTATTTAGGATTTGATTTAGAGTTCAGGAAAAAAAGAATAGGCCTAAAAGGGCCAAAATAGAGTTAAAACATCGTCATTTGACTTTGTTTTGGTCACAAAACAACACACTCAATATAAAACGGTGCCCTTCCCCCCCCCTCCCCCTTTCAATTACTCACTTTAGTCTTCACCTCTTAAGGGTCTTCACAAACCCTAGCCCCACGATCTCAACCTCAGCCCAACCCCAACCCGTGGTCGGCATTCACCCAACCTCTGATCTCTTCTCTCGTCGCCTCTCTCTCTCTCTCTCTCTCTTTCTCTCTCTTCTGGAGACCAAGTATGAACATCCCTATTCTCCCGTCTCCTCTCTCTCTCTCTCTCTCTCTCTCTCTCTCTCTTTCTCTCTCTTGTTTTGATGTTTTGATTTTTGTTTTCTCTGAAAATGTTACAGGGTTTTGAGAATATATGAATCTGCAAGGGTCTCTTAGCCTTGATTTTGTCTCCATCGCCTCTCTCTGTCCCTCTCTCAACTCCGACGAAATCAGAGTGAACTTTTATAATTGGTTGTGAAAATGATCTATTGGTGATGTAATTTCACAGAAATATTGTTCCCACTTCAGACTTTCGATTTTATAATATGTTAGGACTTTATTTATTGGATTTGGTTTTAGAGGAATATGCTTGTGTTAGAACATGTTAACTTTTAATTTATATAACATATCGGATTTGGTGATGGTTAATCTGTGTTGGCATGGTGTATAGAATTTTTCTTTATTTATTCTTAGTTTGGGTACTCAGGTATTCTAATAATATCTCATTATTACTTTTTGCCTACCTTTTATTACTTTTTACTAATATTCAATATTCTATAATTACTTTTTCATTACTTTTTTACTACTATTTACAGAATACTCAAGAATATCTCACTACTTAAACGCAATTTTAAAGTCTCATGTTGGTGTGGATGCGGTGTATTATGGAGGCAAAGATGTGGAGGAGAACATACTTGATCAGCAATGGTCACTCAAAAGCCCTAATTGGCATGTGAACTTCAAGCGTCGTCACTAATGTATACATGTGAGGGTCAATGTAGTGTCACTTAAGCCTCCTTAATTTTGTTCTTCATGCTCTTATTCTGATTCTTGGCAAGATTTCTAGCCCATATACTTTTTTTTCCGTGCATTTTCTCCTTTGTTTTTGATAATCTCAAGGTTGGAAGAAAAAACTAAGATCTACTATCCTCCACCATTAAATCAGCACTCCAATAGGCAAGCGCAGACCACACACCATCCATTACAGTGATACTTCTTTGACTATTTTTGGTCTTTTTAAGAGGTAACCTTCTATTATTTGTTTTATCAAAAGAAGACATCATCTCTTATTTCCTATCTAAAGGAGATAAGAAGGATAAGAATGTGGAAAGATGTACAAGGAGTCTTAAAGCAGTCAACTATATTTAACAATGAGAAATGTTTTAGACATGAAAAGATCTCACAAAAGTAAACACACAAATTGACGTATCTTGATATGGTATGTTAGATTGTAAAACTATTTTTATTATAAAATAGATCTAACGTATTCTATAAAATCGTAATAATTTATAGATGTACTTTTAAGAGATTTGTGATCGTAACACTTCTCTTAAATAATTGAATTCCAGGGATAACATTGCAATTTTTTTATGGAATTACATAAAAGAAATTTACTCTTTGGCTGTTCATTCTTCTTTCAAGTTTTGGAACAAGAGCTCAAATTAATATTTGAGTTTAAATTTTCTACCGTTAAGTTAATGAGGTTTTTCCTTGAAGGGCCCAACGAATATTATACATGTCTATTTGTGTGTATCTACACAATATATTTTTCCTCGTCTCTTCTTTTAGAAATCTCTTGTTGTGAAGATTGTTGATATAAAAAATGTGGGTCTTGAAAATGAAGATGAGTTTCTTATGAGAGTGAAAGAATAACCAATAGCAGGTGGTATAGTACTGATCACATGATTCAAACAACTTAAATAATTAATTTCTAATTGGCATACCAATAATAATATAATGATTAAAACAATATGTTTATGCTACTTTCTATGTATTTTGCATATGAGATAATTTAAGTCAGAATTTTATACCATTGTTTTATTATTACAAAGTTATGATACTAAGATTTCGTATTCTTAGCATGAGAATAGCAAAGAAATCATAATAGCTAAAGATCAGAAGAGATTAGAATAAGATTAAACAATCTTATTATATTTAAACAATCTTCAAGTTAAAAATCTACAGAATGATATTTTCAAACTTTTTTTTACCAAGAATTACTTTATTGTTGCAAAGAAAAGGAAATAAAATGCTACACATAATCCATCATAATGACATTTGAATGGATAAAATTTTTTGATATTAGGAATCTGGAAAAATATGCATTCAGAGAATCTAAATAAACATTCTTGTCAACATAAGAATGAATAAGAGGTTATCTAAATTCAAAATTTACCTTCATATATATATATATATATATATATATATACACATATATATATGTTTGTGGGTATCTTCACAACATAATCTTTTGTTTCCCTTCCTCTAGAAAATTCTTATTGTGAAGATTGTTGATATAAAAAAATGTCTGTCTTGAGAATGAAGATAAGTTTCTTATACGAGTAAAAGAATAACCAATAGCACGTGGTTGACCGCAAAATTTAAGAAACTTAAATAATAAATTTCTAATGAGCATATCAATAATAATATAATGATTATTACTAACTCTTTTTTATGATACTATTTGATAAGATAAATTTGAAAATCGAATGAAGTTAACTTAATGCTTCAAGAAAAAGAGAAAGCTTATAAACATGTAATTCGTGTAATTAGATTTGGTTATGATGAGAAAGAAGATAAAAACTATTGAATTATGTAAAACTCATATGAAAAATATTGAAAAATTTATGGATATGACATAATTTCTCATAAATCTAATCTTCCAAAAGGCAGCCATAATACGATTTTAGAACCTTCTAACTAATAGTATATAAAATATGGAATTTAAAATAATATGTTTATGTTACTTTCTATATATTTTTAATATGAGATATTTTAAGTAAGATTTCCTATTATTAATATGAGAATATCATAAGATCAAAATAGCTAAAAAATGCTCTTTACTGAATGCATAAAGATGGTAATAGTATGTTTCGTTATAACAATAGTTAAAAAAGACTTTTTGCTAAATAAGATTCAAATACAAATTTCTACAATTGTTGCTATAAAAATTGTTACAACAAATTTTAAACCTAAAAATCAACATAAACATATTTTCGAACTTTTTTTTTTTAATCAAGAATTGCTTGATTGTTGTAAAAAAAAAAAGAAACAAAATGATACAGATATCCATCAAAAAGACATTCAAACAGATAAGAATTGAACGTAAATCTAGTCTTCCAAAAAGCAGCCATAACTTGATTTTAAGAACCTCCTACGTAATTGTACCTAAAATATAGCATTTAAAATATATGTTTACGCTACTTCTTATTTATTATGAATATGAGATTATTTAAGTCAAAATTTCATACCATTGTTTCATTATTACAAAGTTATGATACAAATGTCATATTCTTTAGCATGAGAATATTAAAGATATCAAAATAGCCAAAAAATGGTCTTTACTAGATGTTTGAGTAGTAATAGTAAGTTTTGAGATTATATGTTTTCAATAGTTTTTTTGCTTTTATTATGAGTATGCATATATCTCTTTTACATATGATTATAATATATGTGAGAAATAGATGAATATTTCAAAGAAAACCATTTTGGAGTGGTCAGGTTGGTCTTTTGATTGTAACAGCCCTCGATCACAATCTGCCACATCAACAATTTTAGCTAAAGCACAATAGACCTTATCAATGTAGATTTTCATACCCCTTACACACCCGATAGAAACCAAAACCGCTTACCCAACCCAAACTGCAACTCACTTTGTTCCCAAATCCACAAAAACATATGGATTTCTATCTATACATACAAATGAGTCTGGCAGTGATGGCGTTGATTGCCAAATGAAATCTTTTGATTGCAAAAAAACTCTTGCCGACATCAAGGCTTATCAACCCACTCATTTTCAGTAGCAATCCGTCCAGAGTTCCTGCCACCCATCTTTACAAATGACCCCATTGAGGCTAAGCCCTTAAAGATGCTGCTTCCCTCACTTAAGTTCTGGGACTTCCTTGACCTTCTTAACTTGGAAGAACTCATATCACCGATACTTCGCTTAGTGTCTTTGTAACTTTTTATCTTTGCAACCACCAGTCTGGCAATTGTGAGATTTGGATCGAGAGCTGCAGGTGTTAAATAGAAATCTATGCTAGAGAGAGGGAGATCTGAATGGAGTTGTCGATGAAGAGATTTGCACAGGAGTGGGGGAAATTTGAGTGGAGCTCACCGATCTGCGCATGAGGGGGAGATCTGTTGCTTTTTGGCCGAAGAAGATATCTGAAATGGGGGTGAAATGAGTGTGAGAGTGATTTTTTTCCTGTTGTGCGGTTTGATTGTAGTGTAAATGAAATGTCTACGTGCCATTAAATTATCGGAGGGTTGTTTTTTGGTGGAGTTCAGCCCGACCGGTTATAAGATTAACTCTATTTCAAATTGATAATTATAAAATAAAGAAATACATAAGATTAATTAAAATAAGGCAGAAGCTTTTGAAAGTAGTTTAAGATTGTCTAAATGGTGCAACACTCTTGATGAGCGACCATTCCAAGGGGAAATAAAATGCAACAACTAGCTTGAGAAAATTTGTTGAGTGATTTTTGTTAATAAAATCAATTGTAACAATGCATTGTATAAGTTACATGAGATTAGAAGTCAACCCTCTAATAAGTAATGACTAATGAGTAAATGCAAATTTAAAATACTGCGCTTGTTTATGTATTCCTCTTGAAGGAAAATATAGTAGAGCTTATTGTAATAAAGACATATGATTCAATATTTCAAATATCCTAGAAATACATGCCTTAAAAGGGTTTAGGAAAATGTGTTCTTTGCCTCAAGTGTCTTAAAAAATTTTCAACTTAGAAATAATTTATTTTTAAAATCTGTCTATTCACTATTTGTCAAAAAATAATAATAATAGACAATGTAATGTGTAAAAAAATATAACACATGAGGTAATAATTTTATCATATTTGGATACCTTTATCTTTAAATTTCCTAACACATTATAATTAACTTATAGGTACAAATTTCCAGCCTTAGGATTTTCCCCTTTTTGAGATTGACGTATAAACGATGGTGAAACCTTGAATCCAGTTAACAATCAAGAGAGATGTAGTAAGTGATATATGGTTCTTTCATTAAATAACATTTATCACTATATCTATTTTGTATCATGTCCTTAACAAATTGGCATCATTAACCCTATGTTTTAGAGCATCTTAATATCATTGTCAACACAAAGCAAAAGAAGAGGTTATATAAATTTAAATTTATAATCAATATATATAATTATATGTCTATTTGTGTGTATCTACATAATATATTCTTGTTTTGTCTCTTCCTCTAGAAAGCTTTTGTTACGAAGATTGTTGATATAATAAATGTTAGAATAACTTGTAGTATGTGAGGTACTGTTGATCGGAGGATTCAAACAACTTAAATAATAAATTTCTAATTGACATACCAATAATGATATAATGATTATTAGGTATATAATGATTATTAGGTATTCTTTTTTATGTTATTGTTTGTTTGGGTATATTTAATGATGGAATGAATTCAACTAAATACTTCAAGAAAATTATTAAACTTATTAACATGAAATCCTTGTAATTGGATTAGGTTATTACGACAAAGAAAAACAAAATTATTGAATTATGAAAAACTCATATGGAAAACATAGAAAAATCAAGGGATTTGGTAGAATTGTTCGTAAATCTAATCTTTTAAAAAACAGTCATAGTTTGATTTTCAGAATCTCCTACCCAATAGCTATTGAAATATAGCATTTAAAATAATATGTTTATGCTATTTTCTATGTATTTTTCATATGAGATAATTTAAACTAGAATTCCATACTATTGTTTTGTTGTTAGAAACAAATATTTTTAATTCTTGATATGAAAATATCGAAAAGATCATAATGGCTAGAAACACTATTTACTGGAAGCTTGAAGGTGCTAATAGTAGTTTTTGGGATAACAGTATCTAAAAAAGATTTTCTGCTAAATCAGATTCAAATTCAAATTTCTACAATTGCCGCAGTAAAAATTGTCACAACAAATCTTAAATGTAAAAATTGATAGAAAGATATTTTCAAGCTTTTTTTTTCAAAGAATTGCTTGATTTCTGTAAAAACAAATGAAACAAAATGCTAAAAATAATCCATCAAAAAGACATTCGAATGGATAATAAGATATGGAATTAGGAAAGTGAAAAAATATCAATTTGAAGCATACAAACATTCTTGTCAACACAAGATTGAATAAGAGGTTATATAAATTCAAATTTCTCCTACATATATATATATATATATATATTTATATCTGTCTATGTGAATGTACACAACATATTTTTCTATTGTCTCTACCTATAAAAAGCTCTTACTGGGAATATTATTGATATAAAAAATGTTGATATTGGGAATAAATATTAGTTTATTATGAAAGTGAAAGAATAACCATTAGTAGGTGGTGCAGTACTGATTGCAATATTCAAACAACTTGTATAATTAATGTCTTATTGGCATACTAATAATAATGCAATGATTGTTACTTATTCTTGTTTATGATACTGTTTGATTGTGCAGATTTGAAAATCAAATGAACTCAACTTAATACTTTAAGAGAAAAACAAAATTTATTAACATTCAATCCTTATAATTGAATTTGGTTATGACAATAAAGAAAACAAAAGCTATTGGATTATGAAAAGCTCATATGAAAAATATTGATAAATCCATAGATTTCGCGTAAATGCTCATAAATCTAGTCTTTTAAGGCAGGGTATAGTTTGATTTTTAGAACCTACTACCAAATGGTATAAAAATATAATAATTAAAATAATATGTTTATGTTAATTTTTATGTATTTTGCATATGAGATAATTTAAGTCAGAATTCCATATCATTGTTACAAAATTATGATACAGAGATTTCTTAATTTTAGCGTGAGAATATCGAAGAAATCAGAATAGCTAAAAATGCTCCTTATTGGATGTATGATTGTGATAATGTACAATGAGTTTTAGGAGTACACCAATAGTTTTTTTCTTCTATTATGAGTATGCATATGTCTCATGTACATATGATTATAATATATGTTAGAAATATATGAGTATTTTAAAATGATAATTTTCAAAGAAAGAAGTACATAAGATTAATTAAAGTAAGGGAAAAATTTTAGAAAGTAGTTTAAGATTTTCTAAACTGTGTAACAGTCTTGACGAGTGACTAATTAAAGGGTAAATGAAAGGAAGCAACTAGTTAGAGAAATTTTTTTTTATTGATTTTGGTTGATGTAAAATCAATTGTAACAATGCATTGCATGAGTTGCTTGAGGTAGGAAATCAACCCTCTAAGAGGTGATGATTAATGATTGATGAGGGAATGCAAATTTAAAATATTGCATTGTTTATTTATTTCTTTTAGAGGAAAATATAGCAGAGCTTATGGTAATAAAGCCAAAAGATTCAATATTCTAAACTTTTTAGGAATACTTGCCTTATTAGTGTTTAGGAAGAGGTACTGTCCCTTGGATCAAGTGTGTTTAAGAAATTTCTACTTAGAAATAATTTAATTTTTAGGATTTATCAATTCATTTTTGTCAAAAAGATAATAATGGTTAATTGATAATGCAATGTGTTAAAAAAGTTGAAAAATACATGAGGTAGTAATTTTATCATATTTTGACACCTTTATCTATAAATCTTTTGACACATTGTAATTAACTTGTATGGATAAATTGTCTTGAGATTTTTTCCTTTTTGAGATTGGCGTACATGAGATGGTCATTTATCACTATATCTATTTTGGATCATGTCCTTAAGACATTGGCATCATTAAACACATGTTTTTTTGTTACACATTGATATGTAGTATATGAAATTGTATTTGCAATATTAGAATGTTTCTCTATTTTCTTATTTGTATTTATCATCGTAACTTGTTTGAGGTTGATGGGAAAGGAAAAAGATACATCTCAGCAAAACTTTTATTTGTGGCCTATTGTTTGATTGTATGAGTGTATCATGATTCGCATTAGCAATGATTATATTATTGTCTTAGGTTTATAGGTGTTATATATGTATGGTAATCAATTCACATTCTTAGTATAGCTTTTTTATTTGTATGGGGTTGGTTGTCTCCTTACTAATAGTGTTATTGATTAGACCATTAATTTTTTATAGTAAGTATTCATTGAGAATAATAATGTTTTACTTATCTAAAAATTTCTAGATTTCTATAAAAAGTAATATTCGGCTTTTTAATTTTATTATTGTCAAAAAATTAAGCTTACAACTACAATTTTCTTTTAAATAAGATTTGGCATTAAAACTATAATTTTCGTGATGTTGGGCAATAAGTATTAACAATTTTTGTGATTTTGGGCATTAAAGCTAATGATTTTCTCCTAAATAAGATCTAGCTACAATTTTCTACAATTGTAGTTGTAAAAGGTTTCGCAACAAGTCTTAAAGCTAAAAATTGGCATAAATCTTTTCAAACTTTTGTCTCTAGAATTAGTTTATTGTTGGAAAGAGAAAGAAACAAAATGCTATAAATAATCAATCACCAAGGCTTTCGAATGGATAAGAAGTTATGAAATTAGGAAGAAGGAAAAATATTCATTCAGAGCATCTAAATATCCTTGTCAACACAAGATTAAAGTAGATGTTATGTAATTTAAATTTAAATTTCTCATTCATTTATATGTCTATTTGTATGTATTTACACAACATATTCTTCTCTTGTCTCTTCCTCTAGAAAGCTCTTATATTGAAGATTGTTGATTTAAAAAATGTTGGTCATGAAAATGAAGATGAGTTTCTTATGAGAGTGGTAAAATAACCAATAGTAGGCGGTGTAGTGTTGTTTGTAAGATTCAAAAAAATTAAATAATAAATTTCTAATTTGAAGGTCGAATGAATTCAACTTAATGCTTCAAGAAAAGAAAAAATTTATCGAATTGCTATCTAATTGGATTTGATTATGACAAAAAGAAGATAAAAATTATTGATTTATGAAAAACTCATATTGAAAATATTGGATCATCCATGAATATGGCAGAATTGCTTTTAAATCTTGTATTTTGAAAGGCAGCTATAACTTGATTTTCAAAACTTCCTACCAAATAGTACTTGAGATGTCATATTTTAAATAATATGTTTAGGCTACTTTCTATTTATTTTGCATATGTGAAAATTTAAGTTAGAATTCGAAGCCATTATTTACTTGTTACAAAGTTATGAAACAAATATTTCCTATTATTACTATTAGAGTATCAAAGATATCAAAATAATTAAAATATGCTCTTTATTTGATGCCTAAAGGTGATAACAGTAAGTTTTGGGATAACAGTACACTACAAGAAAAATTACTTTTATCGATGAAAGTTTTAGCGACGATATAAAAACTGTAGTTAAATGTTTATCTTCAGCGAAAAAAAATTTAAATTTGTCACTAATATTACTTTTAACAACCAAAATTGTACTGTCACTTATATTGGTTGCAAATACATAAACGAGAAAATTTTCCACAAAATAAGAAAGTAATTGTGACGACAATTATAGAACTATCAATGACTATAATAGTCGCTAATAATCTTATTGTAGTAGAGTATTGCCGACTAGTTTCATTTTGTCATAAATAATAAGTTTTAGTGAAACTTTTGTCAGTTTTAGTTTAATAGTCAATTTTTTATGACCTAATTTATCTTCACAAAAGGAAATATTTTAGCGACGATATAAAAATTGTAGATAAATGTTTATCTTTAGCGAAGAAAATTTTAAAATTTGTCGCTAATATTACTTTTAACAGCCAAACTTATATCGTTATTTATATTGGTTGCAAATACATAAGCGGGAAAATTTTCCACCAAATGAGAAAGTAATTGTGACAACAATTATAGAACTAGCATTGACTATAATTGTCACTAATAATCTTGTTGTAGTAGAGTATTGCCAACTAGTTTCCTTTTGTCATAAATAAAAACTTTTAGTGAAACTGTAATTTTTTGTTAGTTTTAGTTTCATAAAGGACATTTTACGACTTAATTTGTCTTCGTAAAAGGTAATATTTTAGCAACGATATAAACTTGTAGCTAAATGTTTATTTTTCAGTGAGAAAAAAATTAAATTCGTCGTTGATATCACTTTTAACAATCAAAATTATATCGTCATTTCTATTGGCCACAAATTCATACGCATAGAGAGTAATTATGACAATAATTATAGAATTAGCAATGATTGTAATCATTGCTAACAATCTTGTTACAATTGAGTATTGGCAAGTTGCATTTTCTCATTAATATTTTTTAATTGGTAAACGACATTTTGTCACAAATAATAAATTTTAGTGAAGATATAATTTTTTGTCCTTTAATGTCTAATAATTAATTTTATGCTACCTAATTTATCTTTATAAAAATGTAATGTTTTAGATACGATATAAAACTTGTTGCTAAATGTTTATTTTCAATGAGAAATACTTTAAATTCGTCATTGATATCACTTTTAACGATCAAAATTGTACTGTCATTTATATTGATCGCAAATACACTAGCGGGAGAATTTCCCACTAAATGAGAAAGTAATTGCGACATAATTATAGAACTAGCAACGACATAATTATAGAACTAGCAACGACTATAATCATCATTAATAATCTTGCTATAATATAATATTGTCAACGAATTGCATTTTGTCAATTATTTCTTTTTTAATTTGAAACGTCAAATTTTAAAATTTTTACAATTTCAATAGTTGACACGTGAGTATATAATTGTATGTGTAAAATTGCAAGGATGAAATGGAACTCCCACTTAATACTAATAATGTTGTCGAAGTTTGTAGTTTAATTTTATAGATGACTTAGTTTAATTATGTTCTTGTCAAATTTATTTCATCTCTTTTATCTATAAAAAATATCTATTAAACATATTTTAAAATAACATTTTTGTTGCATTAAAAAAATGCAACCTTTTAAAAATAAACTTCAGTTTTGAATGCAGCCTTTTACCATATTGAACGATATTTTTTAAATTATTTTATTTTATTTTATGTATTGTATTATTTTTAATCAGAATTTTCAAATTTGCCATGATCTCCTAGCACCTCAAATTGCAAATATTCTTCTTTTGTAAAAAAATTGAAATTAAATATTATTTTTACTATGTTTTCTTGCTCTTTTATTTTACTTGATGCTTTTAGTAGTTGATTTCATATCAATTCCTTAATTCACGCTATCCACTACAAAATGTTTCTTATTGATGATGTGGAATGTATTTTTAAATTTTAATAACTAAGAATATCTTGTTGAAAACGAATGAGGATTTATAAATAGATATAGGGGACACTTATCATCTACACGCCGAATGAGATCCTAAAAAAATAAATAAGATTGCACATAAATATTAAGGATACAAGAGGAGTATTACAGATTTGAGAAAGAAAAATTGAGGTTCTACAATCATGTTTACATTTTCTGGTATGTAATTTTTATTTTTTTTTATAAATATTATTTTGATGTTTATTTATATTCAAATTTTAGAATTTATTTTTATCAATATGTCTAGTTAAGTTTTCAACTAAGTTTGAGAATGAAATTTCATTGATGATGATATAGTATTATTATTTATGAGATTGATTTTTTCCCAATTATTTATGTGTTCAACAATCTATTTTTTTTTTAGAAATAGAATTGCTTATATGAGTTCAATCATATTTTTCTCATGATATAGAATAATTTTAATCAATTGAGAGTGATTTATAATTTTGACAAAAATAAAATTTTATATCTTTTTATGATTTGTTTTAACAAATATAAGTGATGATTTGATTTTATATCTTTAAACGAACAAGAATATGTATAGTTTAGATTTTTTTTAATCCTGTCGGTCAAGCAAGCTTTCATACCTTTGGGTTTTAATCCTATCAAGCATGTATTATAATTTTGGTTAATTACAAAAATTGCTATTTAAAAGTCTCTTTCCATATCCCGATTTGAATGGTCACTTTTTTCACTCTCTCAATCTCTCTAATTTTTCTCTCTCAGCTACCCTCTCCCTGTTTTCTCTCTGTAAATAATTTAGAGTAATTCTACTTATCATTTTCCCACATTATACTTATTTTAATTTTTTTTCATTTTTCTTATAACAAATATGTGGTGTATGGATAATAAGTAGAACAACTCAATTAATTTTAAAAAATAAAATAAAATAATAAATAATATAAAAATAAAATAATAAATAATATAAAAATAAATAATAAATAATAATATTAAAATATATAAAATGTGTGGTGTGAGATTATAAATAGTATTTTAATAATTTATTGCCTTGTCACTTTATCAGAGTTGTACAAGCAAGAGTATAGCTTTTCTTCCTATCCATAAAGTTAAGACATTTTAACTCTACCTAATGTAGGTATGGGTTATTTTTAAAATTTTTACGTTATTACGATATTGTCTTTCTAAATCATGGAAGCATGTGATCTTTTCTAAGTGAGTTTGACTTTAAGTAAATTTATTTAAGTTTGGATTTTATTTTTACATGAATGACACCTATTTTATAAAAGTTAAAATTATATTAGATTCTATTAATAGTTTATAAGAGTTGAAATGTTATTAACTTTATTTAGGAATCTAAGTATTTTTTAATTTTTCGGGATAAAGCATATTATAAGCTTTAAATAAAATTAGTAACTAATAGATTTAGTTAGAATGACCTTTCTTCATGATGAAAGAATTTTGCATATAATTTCAAATTAGTTTTGTGTATAACTATTAGAATTAATTACGTAGTGTTAATTATTATATTTTATTAATTGTAAAATACTTATTTTTTCTCATTTAACTTTAAATTTTATTTTAATGAAGTAACTGCAATAATTATTTTTTTTCTCATTTAGTTTTAAATTTTATTTTAACAAATAATTAATTATTTGACTTTATTATTTTAAAAGAAAATGAAGATACCTTAGAATTTTTGTTTTAAAAAAGGTTTTAACGGTATTATATTCCATGATAATAAAAATTGACTTCTAAATTATAACGTAATTATTATAAAGAGATTGTAAATTTTTAATTTTTCACACATATACTTTTCAATTATGGTTTTAGTCTTAGTTGAGCTCAATTTGTTTGTTAAAGTTTTTATAGGTACAACAAAATAGACAAAAGCTAGATGCATCTTACTAATAGATTTTTTACAACATATGTAAAAGGGGTAAATCAATTTATTGGTATTGCACGTGGTCATACAGACAAATTGGGTAGGAATAGGTGTCCAAGTGTTAAGTGTAAGAATGTATATTATAGGACTATAAATGTGGTGAATGATCATCTATTTATTAAAGAAATTGATAAGAATTACACGCAATGAATATTTTATGGTGAAGATGAAACATAGAATGAAAATCAAGTTTGTGACAATATTAATGAAAATGACTGGAGAGAAAATGTTGATGATGTTGAATAAATGTTAGATAATGTTTACATTAGAACGTTTATAAATACTAATGTAGGAGAGTCTTTCACTAGTTAAGGTCCCGCATTACCAGAATTAGGAAATAGAAATTTTAAACAGTTGTGTGAAGATTCTTAACGTTAACTTTATCCAGGTTATGTGAAGTTATCAAAATTGGCTATTGTTATATAGTTGCTCTATTTGAAGACAATTAATAATTGAAGTAATAAGTCTTTTGACATGTTGATCGACCTGTTGAGAAAGACACTTCCAGATGGAGAGATGTTGCCTAAGTCATACTATGAGGCAAAACAATTGAGGCGAGGTTTGAGTTTTAATTATGATAAGATAGATGCATGCAAAAATGATTGTGTACTTTTTTGTAAAAGCATGCTTGAAGTCAAAGGTGTCCCATATGCAAAGAATCAAGATGGATTGACAATGAAAAAAAAGATAAGAAAATTTCTCATAAGCTGTTGCGGTATTTTCCATTGAAGCCAAGATTGCAAATGTTATTTATGTTAAAAAATACAGTTGAGGATATGAGATGAAATAGAGAAAAACGAGTTCAGGATTTGAATAATTTGAAACATCCAACTAACTTTGTGGTTTGCAAAGAATTTGTTAAATAGTATCAATGGTTTGCTCAAGAATCTTGCAACGTTCGATTTGGACTGGCAACAGATGATTTTAATTCATTTGGTAACATGAGTACATCTCACAGAGTGTGGCAGATACTACTTATGCCGTATAACCTACTTCCTTAGAAGTGTATGAAAGATTTGTACTTCATGATGACCTTACTTATTCCTGGACCTAAGGCACCCATAAATGAAATTGATGTGTATTTGAGACCATTGATTAATGAGTTGAAATAGTTGTGAGAAGAAGGCGTAGATACATTTGATGCATCAATATCACAAACGTTTCGATTACATGCATCATTATTATGAATAATAAATGATTTTCTTGTATATGCAAACCTCTCTGAATGGAGCACTAAAGAAAAATTAACATGTTCAGTGTGTAATGAGGAGACAGAGTCTATGTAGTTGAAATATGAGCAGAAGCATTGTTATATGACTTGTTGCTTTTTGCAACCGGGCCATATTTGGCAAAAAAATAAGGCTATTTTTTATGGTAAATAAGAACATAGATTGTCACCTCATAAATTGTTTGGCAATGATATGTTAGAACAACTTATGAATGTCATAGATATACAATTTGGAAAAATAAATAAGAGAAAACGTGCAGGAGAAGAGTTGAATTGGAAAAAAAAAAAAAAGTATCTTCTTTGAGTTATTATATTGGTCAATATTGAAATTAAGACACAATCTGGAAGTCATTCATGTTAAGAAGAATATTTATGATAATGTCCTAGGAACGTTGATGAATATTGAGGGAAAGACAAATGATATAATTGAAGCATGAAAAGATTTGTGTCAAATGGGTCTTAGGAAGGAACTACACTTAAAAGAAGATGACGGTTCTTATCTAATGCCATGTGCACCCATCAGATTGTCAAGTGATGAGAAAAAAAAAATTTTTTGTGCTTGGATAGAATCTGTGAAGTTTTTTGATGGTTATGTTTCAAATATTTCTCGGTATGTGAACGTTGCTAATCGTATGATATCAGGAATGAAATGTCATGATTGTCACTTTTTTTACGACAATTATTCCCAGTTACAATCTGTGGATACTTACGAAAGCTAAGTTTTTTTTAAAGAACTATGTTCATGTACGTTAAACTTATAGGTTTTGAAGCAATTAGAAAGCAACATTGTCATCATTCTTTGCAAGTTTGAAATGATATTTTCACCTACTTTTTTTGATATAATGATACACCTAGCCATTCATCTACCACGTGAAGTATTGTTCGTAGGATCAGTGCAATTTCGATGGATGTATTCCATTAAAAGGTTTTTTCGAAAAACTCAAAAAATATTTGTGAAATCGAACACGTCCAGAAGGGTCAATTGTGAGGTATATATTGATGTTGAATGCTTGACATTCTGCTTCATGTATTTTCATGATGTTGAGACAAGATTTAATCTTTTAGAGCAAAATATTGATATTGGGCAAGGGAATGAATGCAGAAGTTTGTCAATTTTTTCTCAGAATGTTTGTCTATTAGAATCCTCAATACTTCACAGTTTAGATGAACGACTTTTTGCAATGATACAATGGTATGTGGTAAATAATTGCACATAAATTGAGCGCTATCTAAAGTAAGTAAATCATGTATAATTTATTTAATTACACATGCATTTAAGTTAGTAATTATATTACGTATTAATATAAATTTTAAATGTAGTGAACACTATGACAAGATCAAAGCAAGATGCACAAATAATGTACATTGTAGATATGAAGCTGAGTTTTCAAAGTGGTTCAAACAACGTGTGAGTATTTTTTTTAGCAACATGACGATATTTCTAACATTTGCATAGCCAGAATGCACCTGAGATGTCTGATCAATTATATGTACTAGCTTGCGGTCTTGACCTAAAAGTTGCCTTTTATAATAGTTGTATCGTGAATGGTGTTAGGTTTCACACTAAAGAATGTGAATGAAATCGGTGCACATAGTGTAGTGATATACTTGTTAAAGGGGAACACAAAACAAATGATGTTAACTTTTACGGAGTTTTAAATGATATTTTGGAGCTACATTACCCGGGTGGTCATCAAGTATTCATTTTCAATTGTGATTGGTGGGATATTGGAAAACGAAGAATATGAATACAAATAGACAATTATTTTACAAGTATAAATATATCTTGTGTTTGATATAAAGACGATCCTTTTGTCTTAGAATGTCAGGCATCACAAGTATTTTATCTTAATGATACTGAATTGGGAGGTAATTGGAAAGTGGCAGATAAAATTACTAGTAGGAACATCTATGATACACCCATGATAGTAGAGGAAGAAGATGAAGAAGCGCTTGATACTGAGGCATATCAGGAAAATGAATCTTTTGGGTTTAATGCATCTGTGAAACTTGATGAGAGAGAATTGGCTCCACTATTGGGAGATAATGTGACATCTGAGTATGTTGATGTATTATCTGCCAACAATACAATTATTAATGAGCATCTTAGTGATGAGGACAGGAATAGCAACACTGATGAGAAATGAGACTCTGATAATCAGTTCTATGTAGAGGAAGAATTCTTGGTCATTCAGAGTAATATAGATACTGATGATGAACTGTAGTGAATATGTTTTATTGTATACCAAATTTAGGTATTTATTCTTTCTTATAAAATAAAGTTTAGATGTTAAATAATGCAATAGATTTAGTTTTTTTTTTTTATTATTCAATTACTGAATGAATTAGTCTATTAGAATATATGATTTTTGCAAGGGCCTTGGTTTAACGATTTATGTAACTCCCAAAGCTCTTACCCCATTTGTAAAATGTATTCTTCCATCATAAGAGATGGTTATTGATAAAATTGGAGATACCATCTATCTTCTTAAAAAAAATAGTGTTATTATTTGTATATGACATGTTATTCTTTTAATCAATATAAAAAATAGGCATACGCTTTTAATTTTTAGACTTAGAATTTAATAATTTCTTAATCAACATAAAAAATTGTATGTACACTTCTAATTTATAGGATGAAGTTGGAAAGTTATTATCATTTTAGTCAATATAAAAAAAGTATACGTTTTAATCCATATGAAAATATGTACGCACACTTTTTATTTTTAATTGAATACATATTATCTTTTTAATCAATATAAATAATTGTACAATGAAATTGGAGACATGTTATCATTTTTTATATTGATTAAGAAATAATTAAATTAAAATATGTCTCAAACTTCATGCTAAAAGTTAAAAATGTACTCACACTTTTAACTTTTAGAAAGAAGTTGGAAACTGATTATCTTTTTAACCAATAGAAAATATAAATATACTTTTAGTTTTTAATTGGGCACATATTTTCTTTCTTATTAGTATAAAAAAAAACTGTACATTTTTAACTTTTAATATGAAGTTGGAGACATATTATCCTTTTATTCAAAATAAAAACTTATAAGTACATTTGTAACTTTTAGAATGAAGTTGGAAAGTTTTATCTTTTTAATCAATATAAAAAAAATGCACATATATATTTTTTTAAAATTGATTAAAATGATAATATATCTCTAACTTCATTCTAAAACTTTATTATTTTAAAACCAAATAATTCACTCTCCACAAAAAACACACGAAAACTTTAGTCTTTTTATTTTTATTTATTTTTCTTTCTTTGCTAGTTTCTTAATGGCATCTTCATATTTATTCTTAATTAATTAAGGATGTTTTTGGTTTCAAAAGTAATGGATGTATTGCTTGAATGATTGTGAATTAGGCAAACATGATGGATTACGTTTGAGAGAAAAAATGAGAAAAAAATGGCACAAGTTAATATGGCACACGATTTGAGTTAACCGGAAAAAAGTGACACATAAAAAATCCCTCCATTTTCTCTATAGATACAATCAAAGAGGCTTGAAGTAAGGGATTAAAAATGGCATGTTACTCCTTAGTTTTCTCATTAGGAGAGTGGGATGTTGACATAAAAAAATCCCTCCATTTGCCCGTGTCCATTCGGCTAGCTCTATTTTTTTTTTCCCTCCAAACCTCACTTTTTTATTCCTTGTCTTCAAATAATTTTTCCCACCAAATTTCACATCAGTTTATTTGTATGTATTCCAATCCTTAGATCTCTATTTTCTTTCCACACCAAATCTCATTGCATTTTTTCTTTGGAGGAATTCCTTAAACTTTCTTAGTCTATTTCTATCTTGCTTACTATTATTACATCTCATCACTTTCTAGTTTTCAGGTAAATTCTTGTAAATTGTTCTCATTCTACTTTCTCTAATTGTTTAACACTAATATCTCTATTGAATCAATACCATGAATTTTTTGTATGCATTTATTCTTAGCAATTATGGCTCCAACTACTACTCGAGGACATGGAGGACAATCATCTCGATTGACTTCATGAGGCGCTAGTACTATGGATCAACCACAATCCTTTTCATAGATGATCTTCTTCTATTGGGGGGGGGGGGGGGGGGGGGTGATCTTTGCCAATAGATCACTCAACAATAATTAGTAGTCAAGTGCATGGAACATAATCGAGTAGGAATGAGCATGTAAGTTAAATTTTTTAATTTTTTTAAATCTTAATCCTATTACGATTTTCTAATTTTTTTCCTCAACAATATCTTATAAATTCTGGTTTTATTCCTTAACAATATCTCAACAATAGCTATTTCTAAGTAATTTTTTTACTTATTCTTGATCGAGGATTTCTTGCTCATAATTATAAGAAGTCAATGAGCGTGCATACGTCGATTCAAGCCTGTCACTTTCAGCAGGTATTTAAACCAAAGTGCTGTCTAATTATTTTATCATAAAGTACTTAAACTATTTTCACATAAAGATTTTCTGCTAAATAAGATTCAGATACAAATTTTTACTATTATAGTTACAAAAATTGTTGCAACAAGTCTTAAAACTAAAAATTGATATAAAAATATCTTTTACCAAGAACTGCCTGACTGTTGTAAAGAAAAAGAAACAAAATGTTACATATAAATCCAAATTTCTTAAGAGATTAAATAAATCAGAATTTATTGTTCATATATATATATATACACATCTAAATAAATATTTGTTTGTTTGTATGTATCTATACAACATATTCTTTTCTTGTCTCTTCCTCTAGAAGATTTTTACTGTGAAGATTGCTGATATAAGAGACGTAGATAAGGAGAATGAAGATAGCTTTTATGTGAGTGAAAGAATAACAAATAATATTATTTGTAAAAAGAGTTTTTCCGGCGATTTTTATGCTGCTGCAAAAAAATTCGCCGTAGTAGAGTGTATACTGCGGCGAGTTTTAAGTCGCTGCAAAATTTCATTGAGAAAGTTGATTCAGTAGGAAGTGGGCCCCTATCTTAATTAGTTGCAGCGAATAAAGTAATAATCGGTATACTACTGCACGCAAAATTCAAACAATTTAAATAATAAATTTCAAATTTGCATACTAATAATAATATAATGATTATTACTTAATGTATTTTATGATACTGTTTAATATGGTATATGTGAAGATTGAAATGAACTCGACTTAATCCTTCAAGAAAAAAAAGAAATTTATCAACATGCAATTCTTACAATTGAATTTGTTTATGACCAGAAAGAAGACAAAAACTATAGGATTATGAAGAATGCATATGTAAAATTTTGGAAAGTTCATGGATATGATAGACTTGCTTATAAATCTAGTTTTCTAAAAGGCAATCATAGCTTGAATTTTAGATCTTGATACCAAATAGTATACGAAATATAGCATTTAAAATAATATTTATGCTACTTTGATATATTTTGCATTTAAGACAGAATTTCGTACTATTGTTTCATTGTTGACAAGGTTATGATATAATGGTGAATATCATTGTTTCATTCTTAATATTAGAATATCAAAGAGATCAGAATATCTAAAAAAACTCTTTATTGGATATCTAATGGTAATAAGTTTTGGGATTACATGTTTTCAAGAGCTTTTTTCTGCTTCTATTATGAGTATGCATATATCTCATGTACATATGATTATAAAATACGTTAGAAATAGATGAATATTTCAAAATGATAATTCATAACGAAAGAAATACATATAATTAATTAAAATAAAGAAGAAGTTTTGGAAGGTAGTTTAAGATTGTCTAAATGGTGCAACACTTTTGATGAGAGACCATTCAAAGTGTTAATGAAAGACAAAAACTAGCTGTAAAAAATCTGTTGATTGATTTTTGTTGATGTAAAATCAATTGTAACAATGTATTGCATGAGATCGGAAGTCAACTTTTCAATAGGTGATGACTGATGAGGGAATGCAAATTCAAAGTACTGCGTTGTTATTCATTCCTTTTGTAGGGAAATAAGATTCAATATTCCAAACTTCCCATGAAGACATGCCTTACTAAGGTTTAGGAGGAGGTGTTCCTTGGCTCAAGTGTCTTTAACAAATTTCTACCAAAAACTAATTTATTTTTTAAGATCTATCTATTTATTTTTTGTTAAAAAATAATAAGATTGATAGATAATGCAAAGTGTAAAAAAAACTCAAAAGGAAAATGCTTGGGTGCCCTTCAAATGTGTCCCACAAAAGTGACCCTAGTGTATTTTATTTTATTTTTTTAATATTTTATAATCGCTACCACTATAAGTTTGTGTGTGCGCTTTTTTAACATTAAAAAAAAATCAAAATGCACTTGGGACACTTTTGGGGGAAACTTTGGAGGGCATTCTAGTATGACTCATTTGAAAATACATGACGACGTTGTAATTTTATCATATTTTGACACCTTTATCTATATATCTTCTGACTTATTATAATTAGCTTATATGGATATTTGGCCTCGAGATTTTTTCCTTTTTGGAACTAGCATATTCACAATGGTGGAGCCTTGAATCAGTAATATATTAAGTGATGCAACGTTATTTAATTATATATCATTTACCATTTACATCCATTTTGTATTAAGGACAATGCATATTTTTTTGCTACATATTGATATGTAGTGTAAAGAGTTGTCTTCTCAATATTAGCATTGGTCATTGATTTACTACCAGTATTTTTTTAGTTGATTCGCATGTGAGAGTTGCTCTATTCTCTTGCTTGTATTTATCATAATTGCTTGTTTGAGGTTGGTGATGAAGGAAAATGATACCTTTCAGCAGATGTGCTATTTGTAGACTATTGTTAAATGCACTCGTGTACCTTGACTAGCATTAGCATGCCTTATATTGTTGTGCTATGCTTATAGGTGTTATTTAGGTTTGGTAATCAATTCACATTCTTGATATTGTTTTGTTGATTGTACGAGGTTGGTTGTCCCCTTACTAATAGTGTTATTGATTAGATCATTGATTTTTATAGAGATTGCTCATTGTGAATAAAGTTATTTTACTTATTTAAATATAACTGTATTATTTAACTTAGCACTTAAAAGACATTATGTACTAAGAATTTTTACACTTTTTTAAACAATAAGATTCAACATTTTAATTTCATTATTGTCAAGAATTAAGTACACAATTTTCTATTTAGACATGTATTGGGCATTAAAGCTAAAGATTTTTTGTTGAATAAGATTCAATTACAATTAAGTAAACAATTGTAGTTGCAAAAGTTGTCACAACAAGTCTTAAAGCTAAAAATAACATAAAGATCTTTCAAACTTTTTTCTCTACAATTGCTTGATTGTTGTAAAGAAAAAGAAATAAAAGGCTATACATTTTATCAGAAAGGCTTTGAATTGAATAAGTAGGTATGTGATTAGGAAGGAGGCAAAATATCCATTCAGATTGTAAACAGGCATTGAGAGAATTCTCTTTATTCATTGATGTTCAAACACAATATATACTACATGCAATTGATAATTATACCCTAACAAATTACATTAATTACAACCATATCCCCTAACACTCCCCCTCAAGCTGGGACATATATCATATAAATATGCATGTCCAAAAAATATAATAGACCCGGTGTAACACCCCGTATTTCAGTGTATTTTTACTGAAGGATTATTTTTGATTGTTCAAAAATTTATCCTCTTATTTTAAAATTGGTTGGATTTTTAGTAAGTTTATTTCTATGATTTTAATTTGGTGAAAATCATTTTTATGTGCTTTCCAAATATTTATTTATTGTTATGCATTTAAATTGCTTTTAATATTTAAATTAATTACCGTGGGATTTAATTATTTCAATTTGACTTTACCATTACGTTTAAATTATTTTATTTGACTTGTGGTTTTAAAATCATCTCCGTTGGATCATTTTTGTGACCCAAGTTATGAGGATTGGACCTCATTTCTTTTCCCTCCATTTTTCTTTCCTTCCTTTTTCTTTTCTTTCTTTTCTTTTTCTTCTTTATTTTCTCTCCTTCCCGCGCAACTCCCTCTCCCTCCCTCTCTCTCCGTCCGTTCTTCCTCTCCCCCAGCCCGCCGCCGTCGCGCCGCCGTGCGCGACACCGCCGAGCCGACCAGCTCCCCCTCCCTCCGGCGACCTCACTTCCCAAATCTCAGCCCCTACCTCGCCGCCGGTAGCCCACACGCCCCCCACGAAGCCGCGGGCCACCTTCACGCCAGCGCCGCCGTGAGCCGGCGGTGGCCCTCACCGCCCAGCCCGCTAGCTTCCCCAGCCGCCGGCGACCTCACCCCACCAACCTCACCTCCATCCGTGCCGCCGTTAAACACCAGTAGCCCTTCGAAGCCGCGGCACTCTTTCCGCCGTTGCGCTGCCGTCGCACCACCATTGGCCACCATCTTCCTACCACTTCATCCCCGACCTCTTGGCAACCCATTGGACCCAACCCCACCTCCGATCCGTCACCGGTGAAGCTCCACCAACTACATTTCCGATTTGGGCATTTTGGTCTTCTACCGCCCATTTCGCCGCCACCCACGGCAAACCACCGCCACCATTGGCTTCACCGACCTCTCTTGGCCCTACCCTACCATTTTTGGGTCTTCGTTTGTCCTCGTTGAAAAGTGGGTATCTGTGACCCACGGCCACAGTGTATTTTACACTGTGGTGTTGCTCAGAAATCACCACTTGTAACTTCGAGATCCTCCGGAAATTATTATATTGCACTGTAAGTATTTTCCTTAAAGAACTTTCGTGATTTAAATATATTTTTGCACTAACACATATTATCTGTGAATTGGTTTGTATTGCCGGACTGAGTCCGAGGAGTTTCGGGGGTCGGATGGATTGTGGACGGAGTTGTGTGTTTGTTTGCATTATGAATTGTGGTTGTTGGTTGTTGGTTATGACTTGTTCACGTACATCGCATATTGCATGCATGATCATGTTTGTAAAGAAAACTGGGTTTTCGCATGATTGCATACATGTTCATGTGTTTATTGGAAATTGGATTTTCATATGAGTAAAAGGAAAAGAGACTGTAGGGATGGTGGTAAGCAGGGATGGTGGTTGTGTCCCGCCTGTGATTCCCGCCTACAGTGCTCTGTTAAGTATTCATTGTGTGTAAAGGAACTGTAGGGATGGTGGTAAGCAGGGATGGTGGTAGAGTCCCGCCTGTGATTCCCGCCTACGGTGCACGCGATAGGGATGGTGGTAAGCAGGGATGGTGGTTGTGTCCCGCCTGTGATTCCCGCCTACGGTGCACGCGGTAGGGATGGTGGTAAGCAGGGACGGTGGTAGAGTCCCGCCTGCGATTCCCGCCTACAGTGTCTGATAAATGGATTGTTTGTGTGAATCATTTTATGGGAAAATGTTTTACGGATATTTTGGGCCAAAATGGGATTTTTGGCATGTGTTGGAAATAATCATTTTTCTGGAAAAAATGGTATTTTATGGCTAAATGTATTTTGCTATATTGTTGGTTGCATTAATGTATTTTTATCCCGAGAGTTGTTTGGTTTATACTTACCTGTGGTACCATTTTATGGTATCGCAGATTTTGATGCAGATGATGATGGCGAGCCTTAGCTTGGCTCCCTTGGAGGAGTGATCTGGGATTGCTCCTGTTTAGTGAGTTATGTTTTTATCAATTTATGTATTTACCTTTTGTATTATATTTGGGGTGACTGTATTTTTTTTTAAAGATAAATTGTGTTGAATATTTGTATTTAAATTCTGGTACTTATTTGACTATCCGCTGCGTTATTTTATTTGTACACTGTTGCATGTATACACACTGGCACTTCGTTGGGATGTGTGACCGTGTTGTCACCATCCTGACGTCACGATTCCTTTGTTTTTTTGTACGTGGGAGTCGGGGCGTCACAGGTGGTATCAGAGCAGTTCGGCTCTGGGTAAAACCACATGTCCCATAGGTGTAGTACCAGAAAATTTTAAAATTTTGATTTGAAATTATTTTGTTGGGAGTACATTATTTTAATTTAATTTATTTATTTTAATTGTACGTTAATTGTTTGTTATTTATCTTATTTTTGTTATTTTAGTTTATTTAGTTATTTTATTATATGGCAGGCAATTTCACTTGTTTCAATTATTTTCTTGTGTACTATTTCATTTGTTTTATTCCTTTTGTCTTATGATATTTTATTTTGTTGGTTTTATTTTATTTTATTTTATGTGATATGGTTGTATTTTAATTTATTTTACTATAATTATATTTTTTAGTTTGTTTTAAACTGATAGTGGGGTTAAGGGTTACGCTATGGCAGGAAAATGGTACGACCAAGAAGGCAAGCTAATGAGCCCGAGGATGAATTACCGAGGGGTGATGGAAATTATGCCATGGCGAGGGCGTTGAATAGGATGACGGAGTTTCTTCAGCAGAATTTTCGTCCACAACAAGGAGAGCAGTACAGGGCGATGCAGGCCCGGTGCACCTATGAGCGCTTCTTAGCGCATAGGACCCCTGCTTTTTCTGGTGAAGAGGATCCGTTACGGGCTAGAAGGTGGATTCAAGATCTGGAAAGAACGTTTGAAGTCTGTGGATGCACTGAGGCCCAGAGGGTATTATATGGGAGCTATATGCTGCAAGGTGAAGCGGCAAATTGGTGGGAGACCAAGCGGTCACTTTTAGAGATGGAGTTGGGATCCTTGGCTGCTGTGTCTTGGCAGCGTTGTAAGAAAGAATTTGATGATCGATTCTTTCCTGTTTCGGTGAGACGGCAAATGGCTCGGGATTTCAATAATTTGGTTCAAGGAGACATGACTGTTGAGCAGTATGCAAGGAAATTTATGGAGCTTGGGCGGTTTGCTCCTCACCTCATTGCTACGGAAGAGATGCGGGCTGAACGTTTCCAAGAAGGGTTGCGCCCTCAAATCCGCAGGCAGGTCGCATGCTTGGAAATCCAGAACTTTCAGAGGTTGGTCAATGTGGCCTCAATTGCTGAGCGAGAGCGAGGTGCTGTGGTAGGTTCCCCTCCGGGTAAGAAGCGACTGAACGTTGATGGTGAAGGGAGCAGCTCCGGGTCGCCACAGAAGTTTGTGCAAAGGATCGGGGCCAGAGCGCAGGCAGCTTCCGGTATACGTATTGGGGGCCGAGCTCCAGTTTGTGGTAGATGTAATAGAGCCCACGAGGGCGAGTGTCGTCAGGGTTGGAACCAGTGCTTTGAGTGTGGTCAGACAGGACACTTTGCTCGTGAGTGCCCTAATTGGACCCAAGGGAATCAGGGTGGTCATCGCGGTGGTAGGACTAATCAGAGGCAAGTAGTTCAGGCTCGGGTGTATGCAGTGACTCCTGGTAGTGCTGGCGACGAGATTCCAGGGACTCAGGACGCTGGAGTTACGACAGGTATGGGTCTAATCTTACCTTTCGTAATGGATGCCATGTGTGGTTTATTCTTGGGTTTTGGAAAGTTATGCAAGTTGTATCCATGCCCGTTGGGTGTTGGAGGTTGTGTGATTTTCTTAAGAGTGTTCTGGTTATATTTGGTATCCTGCTCTAGAGTGATGATTGGCCCTACAAATTTCGAGGACGAAATTTTATTTTAAGGGGGGGAGGATGTAACACCCCGTATTTCAGTGTATTTTTACTGAAGGATTATTTTTTATTGTTCAAAAATTTATCCTCTTATTTTAAAATTGGTTGGATTTTTAGTAAGTTTATTTCTATGATTTTAATTTGGTGAAAATCATTTTTATGTGCTTTCCAAATATTTATTTATTGTTATGCATTTAAATTGCTTTTAATATTTAAATTAATTACCGT
Organism: Juglans microcarpa x Juglans regia; assembly: GCF_004785595.1. Classification (NCBI taxonomy): domain Eukaryota; kingdom Viridiplantae; phylum Streptophyta; class Magnoliopsida; order Fagales; family Juglandaceae; genus Juglans; species Juglans microcarpa x Juglans regia. Next base: position 8,093,866 of record NC_054609.1, read on the forward strand.
GGGATTTAATTATTTCAATTTGACTTTACCATTACGTTTAAATTATTTTATTTGACTTGTGGTTTTAAAATCATCTCCGTTGGATCATTTTTGTGACCCAAGTTATGAGGATTGGACCTCATTTCTTTTCCCTCCATTTTTCTTTCCTTCCTTTTTCTTTTCTTTCTTTTCTTTTTCTTCTTTATTTTCTCTCCTTCCCGCGCAACTCCCTCTCCCTCCCTCTCTCCGTCCGTTCTTCCTCTCCCCCAGCCCGCCGCCGTTGCGCCGCCGTGCGCGACACCGCCCAGCCGACCAGCTCCCCCTCCCTCCGGCGACCTCACCTCCCAAATCTCAGCCCCTACCTCGCCGCCGGTAGCCCACACGCCCCCCACGAAGCCGCGGGCCACCTTCACGCCAGCGCCGCCGTGAGCCGGCGGTGGCCCTCACCGCCCAGCCCGCTAGCTTCCCCAGCCGCCGACGACCTCACCCCACCAACCTCACCTCCATCCGTGCCGCCGTTAAACACCAGTAGCCCTTCGAAGCCGCGGCACTCTTTCCGCCGTTGCGCTGCCGTCGCACCGCCATTGGCCACCATCTTCCTACCACTTCATCCCCGACCTCTTGGCAACCCATTGGACCCAACCCCACCTCCGATCCGTCACCGGTGAAGCTCCACCAACTACATTTCCGATTTGGGCATTTTGGTCTTCTACCGCCCATTTCGCCGCCACCCACGGCAAACCACCGCCACCATTGGCTTCACCGACCTCTCTTGGCCCTACCCTACCATTTTTGGGTCTTCGTTTGTCCTCGTTGAAAAGTGGGTATCTGTGACCCACGGCCACAGTGTATTTTACACTGTGGTGTTGCTCAGAAATCACCACTTGCAACTTCGAGATCCTCCGGAAATTATTATATTGCACTGTAAGTATTTTCCTTAAAGAACTTTCGTGATTTAAATATATTTTTGCACTAACACATATTATCTGTGAATTGGTTTGTATTGCCGGACTGAGTCCGAGGAGTTTCGGGGGTCGGATGGATTGTGGACGGAGTTGTGTGTTTGTTTGCATTATGAATTGTGGTTGTTGGTTGTTGGTTATGACTTGTTCACGTACATCGCATATTGCATGCATGATCATGTTTGTAAAGAAAACTGGGTTTTCGCTTGATTGCATACATGTTCATGTGTTTATTGGAAATTGGATTTTCATATGAGTAAAAGGAAAAGAGACTGTAGGGATGGTGGTAAGCAGGGATGGTGGTTGTGTCCCGCCTGTGATTCCCGCCTACAGTGCTATGTTAAGTATTCATTGTGTGTAAAGGAACTGTAGGGATGGTGGTAAGCAGGGATGGTGGTAGAGTCCCACTTGTGATTCCCGCCTACGGTGCACGCGATAGGGATGGTGGTAAGCAGGGATGGTGGTTGTGTCCCGCCTGTGATTCCCGCCTACGGTGCACGCGGTAGGGATGGTGGTAAGCAGGGACGGTGGTAGAGTCCCGCCTGCGATTCCCGCCTACAGTGTCCGATAAATGGATTGTTTGTGTGAATCATTTTATGGGAAAATGTTTTACGGATATTTTGGGCCAAAATGGGATTTTTGGCGTGTGTTGGAAATAATCATTTTTCTGGGAAAAATGGTATTTTATGGCTAAATGTATTTTGCTATATTGTTGGTTGCATTAATGTATTTTTATCCCGAGAGTTGTTTGGTTTATACTTACCTGTGGTACCATTTTATGGTATCGCAGATTTTGATGCAGATGATGATGGCGAGCCTTAGCTTGGCTCCCTTGGAGGAGTGATCTGGGATTGCTCCTGTTTAGTGAGTTATGTTTTTATCAATTTATGTACTTACCTTTTGTATTATATTTGGGGTGACTGTATATTTTTTTTAAAGATAAATTGTGTTGAATATTTGTATTTAAATTCTGGTACTTATTTGACTATCCGCTGCGTTATTTTATTTGTACACTGTTGCATGTACACACACTGGCACTTCGTTGGGATGTGTGACCGTGTTGTCACCATCCTGACGTCACGATTCCCTTGTTTTTTTGTACGTGGGAGTCGGGGGGTCACACCCGGCCCGTTCGATAGACCTAATTCAATCTACCTAATAATTTTGTGTTGAAATTAGATGTGGGTTGGACATCAACTAATCCGTTGTCTATCAGACAAAACAATAATCCGATTTCATTTCTTTCTCCAGCAAAAAAAAAAAAAAAAAAAAAAAAAAAAACCTAGCCATGTTCATATATATATATATATATATATATATATATATATATATATATATATCTCCTCGATGGTGCTACCAAGAAACCTAATGTTGACTTCTCTAGCCCACCAAGCAGCCGCTCCTTCTCAACTCATCACCCACCTAGCAGTCTACCACCATCCACCATCCACCATCCATGGTGAGCTCCCACTCTCCCTCTCTCTGTTGTTATTTCCTAATGTCAGACTTCTGTTTCAAGGGGGAAAGAACTAGGAAGGCCCTGTCTATTGGCTAATGCTTATACTCCTAGCTATGTTTAATTTCTTGCACCATATTCAAAACTGAATATGGTATAAAAAACAAATTTATTGACCCATTATACCTTTTGATCTTATGTCGATCAAAACTTATTCACTCCCCTTGAATTTTCAGAGAATCCCAAGACCACGATATGAACAAGAAAATTGATAGCTTGGGGTAAAATAAGAGAAAAGGAAAAAGAAGAATGTTATGTTTGAATGTGTTAGTCACTTGAAATTTGGATTAACTAGAAAATCTCAGCATGCATGCTATCAATTAAGTTTGTTTCTTTACCTAACAAATTAAAAAAAAAAAAAAAAAAAAACACGCGCACACACACACACAACTACACACACACAAAGCATTAACATTGCCTCCTAAAATCCATTTACCAATTTGGAAAGAATTAAAGAACAGAGGTGGTGACAAATATTTTCTCCTCACAAATCGAACCTGCAGAAAGTATTTTTAAGAGATCATCAATTACTGAGATGAAACTGATGTAGCATTGACAATAAATAGACAAGATTATAACATACTCAAACCAATAAAAATGTCCAACATTTCTTGATTTATAACATACTAAGTTCTAATAGCTTTTGTTCTTGTTCTGTTTTAAAAAATTCAACTGTTATTTGTTGTTAGAACCTAGAACCTTTGGTTCTTTGGAAGGCAGGTTGAAGGGGTAATCAACAATCAGTTGGAGTCTCAAAGATTAGAATAATAAGATTAAGCAAAGTCCATTGGGATTAAAAATCTCAAATAACAATAAAAATTACAAATATTACACCAATCTGAACCAAAATAGTCTCAAAGGTTATAGGGTTGTATAGCTTGGTTTTGGTGTATTTTCCCTTCCGATCATGTATTCTGCATCTATTTATGATTAAAAAAGCAAATACCCATTGCATTCATGCTCTTTCTCGGTTGAGCACTTTTAGCTACAAAATAGTTTTAGAAATGTCTCGTTAGCATAACTCTTATGATTTTGTCTTAATTACCCTTAAATCTTTGTCTGGTTTGCATGTGAGAAAAGGTAGCAAACTCCTGCCAGATCAGCTATAGTTTCTTCCAATTAGTTTTTTCTGGTGTTGCATATTAAAATCTCTTTTTATTTGCATAATGTTGATGAAGAGTGACTCAAGACTTATAGTTTGCATGATGGTATGACTTTCATTTTCATTCTTTTACTTATAAGTTGTAAGTTGTTCTCTACATTATAATTCCACTATCTAAAGATAAAAAGAAGAAAGTGAAGATTCGCCATGTTTAATTTATATATTTTGTATTATGTGGAACTGACTCATAATGTAATAGATAACATTAGGCTTGAAAAATTAAATTTCATATTCTTTTTTCAACGTATCATTCTAATCTTGATTCAATTAAATTAATCTTTTGCATAGTTATTTGGTTATATTGAATTACATTTAGCAGCTACTGTGTTTGGATAGTTGTGGAAGCTGGAGCTATTGGCTCCTCAGAAAAAATCAATTTGGCATCAAGAAATGGGATTTGTTGCAGTGCAACATATTTATGAGTTTTGTTGGATGCCTACATTTCCAACTGATCATCAAGATTATATTGCTTTATATTTTTTCACTTTCTCCTACATCTCCTAAGGATCCACAATTAGGCAAAGCAAGACCCATTGGAAGAAGATACTACCATGATCATCTCCTATTGTTTATTGTCAAACATGTGTGTGAACTACATTTACTTGCCTTGTCTCGTTCCCGTTGGCTCTCCTTCACAACACTATTTTGCAACTTGCAATGTATTTTTGTTAGAGCTGATGCATGGCTAATAAGGGTAGAAAGTAGACCACAGTTGTATATCTTTGTGTTTTTTTTTCCTAATATCAATCTCCCATTTTAATGGAATATTTTTTTGTGAAGTGACAAAAAGTCAGGTTTGTGAGAATGAGCATATGTTTTGGTTGGGCCTATAAACTTTCAGGGAAGGAAAAAATAGGTTCTAACTCGACCCAATTTTTGTGGGTTGGGTTGTGGTGGGTTGGAGTTGTCATTCCTTGCGGGTCAAGTCGGGTTGGGCACAAATCTGGGTTGGGCAAATCGTTTTATAGGCTTACCCAACTTGAAACAAATCAACTTTAACTGAGTACAACACAATGACTTCGTAAATATATCTACGAGTTGATCAACTGATTTCACAAAAGGTGTAGAAATGTCACCACTTAGTACCTTATCTCGAACGAAGTGACAATCAATCTTTATGTATTTAGTCATCTCATGGAGCACATGATTAGATGCAATATGCACTGCAGCTTGATTATCACAAAATAACTAAAGAGGAACATGAGCTAGAAATTCAATCTCTTGCAGGAAGTATTGCAACCATGTCAGTTGCAACCATGTCAGCTCACTAGTAGTGTGAGCCATTGCCTTATATTAAGCTTCTGCATTGGATTGAGCTACTACTACTTGTTTCTTACTCTTTCATGTAACCAAGTTGTCTCCCACAAAGGTACAATATCCAGTAGTAGATAGTCTATATGAAAGAGATCTTGCCCAATCAGAGTCAGAAAAGGCTTCGACCCTAAGATGTCCATTTGGTTGATACAATAATCCAAGTCCAGGAGCTCGCTTAATATAACGAAGAATATGAATTACAACATTCCAATGTGAGACCTTAAGCATTTGTAAAAATTGACTTAATACACTCACTGCATAAGAGATGTTCGGTCTATTGATAGTGAGATAATTTAATTTTTCAGTAAGTCTTTGATACTTACTTGGATCTCCAAAACACTCTCATTCCTCTTTCAAGAATTTACAACTTGGGTCCGTAAGAGTATCAATAGATCGCGCACCCAACATGCCAGTTTCTTCTATAAGGTCAGGTACATACTTTCTTTGAGATAGGTTGATACCCTTTTTTGATCTACTAACATCAATTCTAAGGGAATATATAAGCTTGTCCAAGTATTTTGTATGAAACTAATCATGTAAAAACTGTTTCAACCTAGAAATTCTAGCAGAGTTACTCCCAGTAATTATAATATCATCCACATATACAACTAACAAAATATGACATGCATCACTATATAGGTGAAATACCAAATGGTTTGTTTGGCCCATGCTCGAGGAGATTTTCTCAAATCATATAATGCCTTTTTAAACTTGCATACAGTACCTCGATACCCCTCTGAGAAACAAACTCAAGTGGTTGCTCCATATCAATTTTTTCATGCAAGTCGCTATGTAGATATGCATTTTTAACATCCAACTGAAATAAGGGCCAGTCTGTATTTGTAGCAAGATAGATCAACACTTGAACATAGGAGATTTTAACAACTGGGAAGATCTTCTTGTAATCAACGTCATATGTTTGAGTGTAACCCTTAGCAATCAAGTGACATTTTAGATGTTCCACAAAATCATCATGATGAAATTTGATTGTATATACTCATTTACAACCAACAAGCTGTTTACCAAATGGTAGTGGAGCAAGATCCCATATCTCATTATGGTGAAGGAAATCAATTTCATTTTTCATAGTTGTCTTCTATCCCGGATCAGATAAAGCATCCTAAACTGTTTTAGGAACAAATTTTTTTTAAAGTTGAGAAGTAAAACATGAGAATGAAGGAGATAAAGCATGATATGAGACATATTGACTAATCGGATATTGAGTAATAAAGAACAAGTACCTTTGTAGAGAGCAATAAGTGAAGAGTCCTAAGTATTAGGTAACTCAGGATCTGAAGATGGAGACACTGTTGGTGGAGGCATGGGAGCCGACGGCCGCTAACAAAGCGAGTAAATCTGTAAAGGAATTGGGGGAGGCATTGAAGAAGGTTGGGTGAGTGTGAAAGATTAGATAGCTTATACTTGCAACCAAACACGCCAACACTTTCACGTTATCGGCGACATATAGCTCTTCCGGACGCCATTGATGAAGGGGAACACGTTAGTATGCACAAATGACAACAGAGAGCTCAACCTTGGTGTCCAATACCATCAACGAATTTAGAAACTCAAAAGAAACACATTGAACCTCCAATTGGTCGTCGATAAAGAGAGAAGCTGCCGGTATGCTCAGAAAATGACAATGGCCTTGGATCCGGCAATAATTTATACCTCTGCTAACTGAATGAATTTACCACGACCAACACTATTAGACTACTCAACGACTACTCAATGCTATGATACCATGTAAACAGACATGGAGAGAATTCTCTTACTTCATTCATTGATGTACAACCACAATATATACTACATACAATTAACAAATATACCCTCACAAGTTACACTAATATTCTAATCCATATTTAAGGTTAGGTTGAAGTTAGTTTCGACCGATAGCTGGTACAACTTGATACAACTCGATTCATATCTGATACATGCCGATTTAGAGCCAATACATGTTTGTTTCTACCGATACAAGGTGCTTTTGACCAATACAAGGTTGAAATTTGGTTACTTTGGTCATTTTTCGGATACTTGAACTGAGTTTCTACATTTTCAAATCGTGTTTCTTATTGTTTTCAAAGTTAAATTGTATATTTTTTTTATATTTTGTGTGGATTTTGTCTTCAAGTTGAATTGTGATATTTTTCTACTTCCATGGCAACTAAACTTGAGTCACTTTTGTTTATGGCTTTGGTCAAGTTGAATGGAAAGAATTATATGCTATGGTCAAGATTTGTTGAAATGTTTTTGAAAGGTAAGGGTCTTCATAGCCACTTGGTTGATTCAAGACCTGACTCAACTAGTTTTGCATTTCCTCAATGGGAAAAAGAAGATGCTAAAATCTTATCTTTGATGTTTACCAGTATTGAGCCTAATATTGGCTTTAGTTTGATACATTTTGACACTGCTCGAGAAGTGTGGAGGCATCTCAAGCAGATGTATTCGAGTGCTAGGAATACAACTCGTATTTATGAGTTGTGTAAGCAATTCTTTGGGTTGCAATAAGGTAATTTGGGTCTAGAAGAATATTAATCTCAAGCGATGAGCATATGTGAAGAACTTAAAATTTATCAACCTATCACTTCTGTTATTTCACGTATGAAACAACAACGTGAAGAGTGCAAAGTTGTTTGATTTCTTGTTGGCTTAAAACCTGAATATGAGTCGGTGCGTTCTAAGATTTTTACAAGTCCACAACTTTCCTCATTTCTTGATTTGTTCTCCCGACTTCAACGTGGCACGTTATCCAGACAAAAATCTCAGTTATCTTCTGATCAGATTAGTGAGAGATCTGCCTTGGTTGCCCTATATGTTTCTCCAAGCGGGTGTGGAGGCTAGGGTGGTATAGGAGCACTTGGGAGACGTGATACTAAATGTAATCGCACTCGATGTCTAAAATCTTGTAAATGCACCCATTGTGATCGTACTTACCACTTGGTGGACTATTGTTGGGATATACATGGTAGACTATTTGGGTTCGCTAATCATGACATTTGCCAAGATGCTACATCATGGTCAATGAGCTCCAACTCGACTCTAAATATGATTAGCATATTGAAGGATAAGTATGATTAGCATTTGGGTCGTACATGAGCTTCATCTTCCATATATACTCTTACCCACTCAGATACAGTATACACATGTCTTGTCTTATCCACTCAAGATTCATGGATCATTGATTCAGGAGCTAATAAACATTTGACCGGTTTGTCTTTTGTCTTATCTAAGTTAGATACTGTGACATCTCTAAAAAGTATTACTCTTGTTGATGGCTCTCTTGCTAAAGTTACGGACATTTAAGCTCATGATTCTATATCCTTGTCATATGTTCTATATGCTCCTAGTTTTCCCTTTAGTTTGCTACCATTTAGTAAAATTACTCAAAATCTTCAATGTCCAGTGAACTTTTATCCGTTCTCTTCATGTATCTTTCAGGATCTCAAGACGTGGAACAAAATTGGTACAAGGCATGAAGCTAGTGGTTTGTATTATCTTGATGTTAAACAGTCATCCACTCGAGCCCTTACATCCTCCTCATCATCTTCAATGAGGCTCTAATTGTATCATTGAGTAGTCTTTTTAGAATATAGACTATGTGGTTAGGACTTTCTATTGGGACGTACAAATGGTATTAGAGTTTATTCAAACTAAAAATGTGAAACTTAAGTCATATCACTTATGACAGATAGGTCTGACGAGGACGTCATGAATTTAAGGGAGGAGATTGTGATACCTTATATAATAAGATGATAAGGTAGGTGGTATATGAAATCTCACATTATTTAAAAAAGAAGAATTCTTACTTTTTATAATGTTCTAATAAAATTTCAGTTATATCATTAACTAGTCTTTTTAAAATATCGATCATATGATTTAGATCTTTTAATATTGGAGCGTCACAAGTACACCTTAACTCAACTATGGAATGAGAATAATCATTTTCATTTCGGCCCATTCTGTGTGCTGAACCTGACCATGTCTAAGAACATAACGAGAAATGAAATACCAAATAGTAGTTTTCTACTTTTCCTTGTATTAGTCGATTTCAACTATTTTTCAATCATGTAGAGCCAAAACTCCCGAGGCTGACAGAAATTTTCTTTTATAAACAATTAGTTTTTAAAATAAAATTTTTAATTTAATTGGGCATTTTTTAAAAAGTTTTAGACGGGTACAAATTGATAAATTGATAATTTTGAAAATGATTACAATTGATCATAGTTTGAGAAGAACTCTGTGTATTTTTCTCCAAATATATAAGCATCGTATAGGTTTTTAGTTAAAAAAAAAAAAAAAAAAGATTTCATTGTAAAAAATGTGAAAAATTCATTTCTTTTTTTTTTTGGAATAATCTACCTTTTTTTTATAAAAAAAATTGGACAGCATATATATATATTTGGAGCTTGTCTTTTCTCGTTTCTCAAATTACAAACTAGATAAATTAAAGTTTTACTTGGGTTCGGTTAGGTTCAGTGCCGCCAAGCGCCAACATGAGTCATGATGATGTAACTCTGATGCTTTTTTATTTTCCTTTTCTTTTCACCTTTGAGTCCAAAGGGAAACTCGGGAAGCTTGCAGTGAGAAACTCGGAAGGGACGCACTTTGACAAAATGTCAGACTCTCATGCCGAGTCCGAGTCAATTCAACAGTTCAGTTCAGTAACCTTATCCACGTGAAAACCACATGCCCTTAACTTTCAGCACAAAGTCGTGTCCTCCTTTCAACCCTTAACCCTAACCATGGTTACTCTTAGCCAACCCAGTAACCCTTTGCTTTTTCTTGCTCTCCTCGCAGCCTTTCGACCACATTCCTGCTTGGCTGCTTGTCTTTTCATCTGCAACAAAATAATATGAAATATATATATATATATATAGATATATAGATATTGATACAGTTATAGATGTAGGGTTTCTTTTGAATTGGATGAATAAACAAAAGAAAGGGAAAGATGATTTCGGTGGCTTTTCATGAGCTTTCAAGAATTTGTTTATTCTATTCAACAGAACAGAAGATTTGGTTGCTTTATGCTTTCCTTCTCTCTGAGAGAGAGAGAGTAGTGATCTAAAAAACAGTGGGTGTGATCTTTTGGAATGGTTTTTGGATTTAATACAAAAGCAAATGGATTAGGTTGTAGATTAAGTTTCATAAATGATATGATTTAGGTGGTCTGGTTTTTCTGTCTGTGAGTATATATTTTCAGGTATTTGGTGGATACAACAACAGCAATAAGCTTACCTTTTTTTTTTTTTTTGACCTTTTTCTTTATATAATATAAGTGGCTGATATCTTATTGATAGAGAGATAGATGGGAAAGAAGTCTCGAAAAACGAAGGCACTTTCAATAGCAATAGCAGAAGCTTCATCAACAGGAGATATTGATCAATCCCAGCAACAAGCACAGCCTCAGACCCCTAGAAAGAGAGGTAGGCCTCGAAAGATCGTCGAGAGAGCTGACATCCAAGATAAAAAAGAAGAAGAACCTGTATCAGATGAAGCCCAAGTTGCTGCGAGAGAGAATCAATCGAAGAAAGTTAAAATGGGCGCCAGGGAAGAACAGCAAGAACAACAACATGAGCAGCATCAACAAGAACAGCAAAAGCTGAAGGGAGAAGGTTCATCTGCCTCCATGAGAGGAATAAAGAAGGAAGGGAATCCAGCAATTCAAACCCTCAGAAGCAGAGCTAGGCGCAAAAGCAAACCCAGAAAGAGCAGCTAGCAGCTGATCTGAGTGGTAATAATAATAAAGCACACATTTTCCTTTATCAACAACGACCCAGCAATTCAAGATGCATAAACCCAAAAGATTCTTCCTTTTTTTATGCCTTCATGCTCGTGACGTAGCTTTCGGATTCACCATTCGCTTTTCCCTCTTATCCCGTTGAAATTTCAATCTCATTGAAATTTCAAAGAGAGAAAAGGGCATATCTTCTTTACCACTTTAGAATCAGTTTCCTCTTATTTCTCTGGAAATATAATTTTCTGCAGAAGCCAAGAATTTTAAGAAACGTATCACACTTTCAACGGATATATATTATATTGGTTTGCATTATCTCTCAGTATTTATTGTACAAAACCAGATTTAGGCCGTTGATTTTAGTCATGCAGGAATGGATTGAGATGGTGAAGGAAGTTTGGTGGGATTTATTTGATATAAATTTAGATGTGATTGGATGTTAAGGCTGTTTTTAGATGTGGAGTTGAACTTGACTGAGTTGAGTTTTTTATGAATAGTAATGAGTTAAGTGGTAGAGAGAGTTATGTGGACTCATCTAAATTAAGTTTAAAGTGTGTTTAAATATTAAGATGAATTTAGTATTTTTTATAAGAAATTGAAAAAGGTTACGAGTCTTATGTATAAATATGTTTTAAGTTGAAAAAAGTTATAAGTTTTACGTGTAAGAAGGTTTTGAATTGTAATAAATTTAGTAATTTGAGAGTTGAGTGTTTGAGGGTGTGTTTGGATGTTGAAGTGAGTTGAGTTGAGTTGAGTTGTGATGATAAAATATTGTTAGAATATTATTTTTTAATATTATTATTATTTTGAAATTTGAAAAAATTGAATTGTTTATTATATTTTATGTTGAGATTTGAAAAAGTTGTAATGATGAGTTGAGATGAGTTTGGTAACCAAATGCATCCTAAATGTCTAGATGTATTTATAAAAGATTAAAAAAAATTATGGATCTCGAGTGTAAAGATGTGTTGAGTTGAATAGAGTAATGCTATATACAGTCGTGGAGTACGCAAGCGACGTATAGTTATTTTAAAAAAAAGTGAGATTTATTATTAATAATATAAATCTTATATTTATCATTTTTTTAAAAATAATTATACGATATTTATACACTTATAACTATAACTACCATTCTCGCACAACTATAACGCAACCTAAAAAATGAATGCATATAAATGGAAACCAAAGAAAGATGAAAAAATTCCAATGGTGGAGTGGGGTGGACATGAGTGAAGATGAAAAAGGAAATGAATTTGACGTTTTGCAGAAGACCTGGTTGCAGCTCTAGTGCAAGCGCCAGCTCTCAGCTATCAGCAATACATTAACAGGGTCGTTTTATAATATCTATAAATATATATTTATTTATATAAACTACTCAAGCAATTTATTCTTTATCTTAATAGGAGTGATAAGCGCATGTAAAATAGATTTAATATATTATATAAAAATATATTAATTTATAAATTATCTTTGTGAATTTTTTTAAATCTTTTTATATCAATGATATATAATAATTTGAAGAATAAAACTATTTTATCTCTCTATTTGGATTGCTCCATTTGACTGCTAGTTAAAAAAAAATTATTTTTTATTTATTTAGTGATTAAGAAAGTAATTTTAAATGTATTGATATATTTTTTATTTTTTAAAAATATTTAAATATATTAAAAAAATCAGTGGTAAGAGTGGGGCTCACTCTAATTTTAAATATTGAAGTGAGTTGAGTTGAGATAATAAAATATTTTTAAAATATTATTTTTTAATATTATTATTATTTTAAAATTTAAAAAAATTGAATTTTTTATTATATTTTATATTAAAATTTAAAAAAATTATAATGATAAGTTGAGGTGAATTAATGATTCAAATGCAGCTAAAGAAAAATATCCTGTATGTGGACTGTGCAGCGCATAACCACCACCGTCTCAACCAACTAATGGCTATTGAGTGGTGGTGGTAGTAGCAGGGATTGAATTGATTTTGGACATCCATGTGGCATCTGGCATGCACCGCATTGTTGGCCGCGTGAGGAGAGGGCGCAAGTGTCTACTGTAATAAATTTAGGAAAATGATAGTCATAAATATTTTTTACAACTTTTTATATAATGATGTTTTAAATAAAAAATATTTTTGTAAAATAATTTATTAAAGCAACGTAATTTTGAATAAATATCTTTATTTTAAAACATGATTACATAAATGATTGCAAAAAAGGTTTTACAAGTATCATTACTCATTTATTTACATTAGATGAGATGTTTGGTTACGCAGTTCAGACAAGATGAGATATTTTATTAAAAATTGAATAAAATATTATTATAATATAATTTTATTATAGAGTTTAAAAAATATAAATTATTTATTATATTTTGTGTAAGAGTTTGAAAAAATTATAATTATTATATGAGATAAAATGAGATAATTTAATTTTATGTAACCAAACCGAGTCTAAAAGGATGGAATCGGAAAACAGAAAAAGAAATAACAGAGATGAGTAGAACAAAACTGGAAGCATTAGGCTTAATGTGTGATGCGCCCCTCCTTTTTACAAAGTTTCTTTCTTTTTATTTATTTATTTATTATTATAAAAATATGTACTTAGTTTAATGGCTCTAATTGGGTGAAGATCAATTATAGATGCCGGGACGAGTGTATGTATGATTTGTAAAAAAATTTGAGTTCTCTCTCTTTGCAAGCCGGTGAGTAGAATACATCATCGATATCACTTACATTGCAATATTTAATATGTTTATTTAATTTTTAAAAATTTATCTTCTAAATCAAATCATGTCATATAAGTGTTCTGTTAGGTGTATTCACGCCACCATGCAAATAGAGTTTTCCAAAAAAAAAAAAAAAAAAAAAACGCCTTTTAAGTAAATATGCACAATCCTCTAAATCTGCTCATCACAATTCATTTTGGTGAGACTTTAGAGGGGAAAGGGGGAAAAGTCGGGCTAAATGCTAATCATCAAAGGGTATGTTTGTTTTACCTAAATTTCTGCCCCCCAGAATTTCTTTGTTGTTTTTTGGCCCCTGTTGGCATGTGAAGTTTTCCTATCGATACAGTCTTCCACAGCCTGTGGACGGTCTTCAAACGCCATTCATGATAGCAAGGAATGACAACACTATATTTTTGCTACTTGTATTGTGTCTCTTATTTGTTCCATTTTGCTCAGGTATTCATTACTTCCTCTTTGATTGATCATTGTTTCCCGGTTAGACTTGGGAGACATTGCCCTTGTTCTTGAGTGGAGAGAACCCTTAATATGGGGGAGCCACATGGCTTGGGAAATCATCATTTGCAGCCACCATTCCTCCTCAGTTTGACGTGCCAAGCATGGCTTAAGAAAACGATTCAATTTTAATCGGTGGAAAATCGATTTTAACAAGTTAAGGATGAGAAAAGTTTCAAGTATATTGGGAAAATTCAGAGAAATCATATAAAAGCACATATTTTCCAAAGCCAAAGAAATGTTTTTAGATTTTAGTATTTGTTCATTATTAATCAATCATGTTCTTTTCATTTACATATAAATTCAAGGATGTTCTTAGTTAAATATATATTTTTTTGCATACAAGAAAATTTTATGAGTGGTGTTACTCTGCTGCTTAGACATGCCCACTTTGTGTGCCACCTAGTGCAATTTGTACTTTTTTTTTTCTTTTTATTTCAAATATTTTTTTAAACATATTTAAACATTTTTAAAAAATAAAAAAAATACCAATACTCTAATAGTCACTTCCTTAATCATAAAAAAAAAATTAAAAAAAATAAAATATATGAGCGATCAAAATAACAGGACAAAATGAGAAATCATACTGCATTATTCAAACTTTATACTGTCCCTAAATGTTATATTTAACCGTGCCATTTTTGTAATAATTAGGTATTGTTCTTACCTTTTTATGGGCAAATAATTTCATTACTACCTAAAAGATAAGATCAAGAGGGGTGGGTTCGCTGACAATCATCCCAAAAAATTATATGCACAGTACGAGAAATAAAAAAACAAATTGGGAAATGGTACCAAATGATGGTTTGGTCCCATAGTTGGTCATAATCATGATAATTGTTGTAGCAATCCAATCAATGGATTGGTTTGAATCATCCATTACGAGAGGTTACCGCAACAGGAGAGTGAGCACTAATCTAAAACCTTCTAGACAAAAGAGAGCACGCACATACTCTTAGCAAGTGAAGAGGAAGTTAGACATTTTGAAGATCTTAATAGATCGAGCTTCCATGTACCAACCCCAAAAAAAAACAAAAAAAAAAAAAGGATAAAACAAAAACATAACAATGGATAACCTAAATCTAATGCCCAAATAAGATTGGACTTGTAAGGAGGAGCAAGTGGCTCTGAGTGTTTTAACATGGAAGAGGACAAGTAGTGGCACTCGGCAGCAATTATTTTGTCTGCCAGCACGTGTGCCACACACGGTAGGCAAGGTGCAGTGAAGGCTTAGTTAGAAAGGCGATGGAGAGTGGAAGTGGTTGGGCAGGCGTTCAAGGGTGGATGCGTGGTGGTTCGTGGCATTTTAAGGAGAAGTGATGGCGCGTGAGATCTACGTGTGTTGGAGTCTAAACGTGTGGATCACATGCTCATCGCAGCTTGTGTCCTCGGAACCCTGACGGAGAGGGAAATGTGGCAACTTGGCAATTGGTAGTCGATCATCTCTAAAAAAAAAAAAAAAAAAGAACCTACGAAAGCGGGGTTGGCTGGAAGCTAAGGGTGTTGGTGTAGAAGGAGAGGAGCCGGAACTCCTCTCTTTTGCCCTGATGGTGTTCTTTGTTGAAGGCCAGTGGTGGGCTGCACAAAGAGAAGGGAGAGGGTTTTTCACGTTTGAAACTTTGAAAATAGGTATAGATCTTACTGAGTTTTCCACCCACCCTTCTTTCGGAGCAAGCGATTAAGAAGCTGGAATGCCCAAAGAATAGAGGGGAGATTTCAGTAGAAGAAACTATAAGAAGAAATATTTAATAAAAGTTGGTTCAATTATTACAGAGAAAAATAAATGTTTGTTCAAATATTATCTTCTAACGTTTGTTCAAAGTTTCGTTTAATTTCTTGTGCCTCCAAGTCCAATATGATAACTTACCCCATCCTTGTGGCCCCAATAAATTATAGTAGACTCAACAAATACCTTAAAACAATAGATAAGAAGTTGAAAAAGAAATATAAATGGGAAAATTGTGCCAAAAATTTGGCCTGGTTCTATTACTTCTCAACCTTGAGACAAAAGAAAGGCAAATCTACTCAATGAAATACTTAAAACATCTTTGGTTAAGAGGATCCCATAATAGGCTGATCGGTACAGTCAGAAGCAATGGCTAGAGTCTAGAGGTCTCAACACTGGCATCTCTACTATGTTCCATCACAGGGTATACAGATCCTTGGCCCTTTTTATTTTTTTATTTTTTTTATTTTTATTTGAAACTTAAAAAAAATAAAAAATAATTTTCAAATTTTTTTAAACAGGCCATAAAAAACAAACCCAAAAGACTTAAAGTCACTAAACACCCCAAAATGTAAAAGCTCTTCTGAAAGCTCTTTCCAAGAATGAAACTATTGCTACCTAAAATATGATTGGGTAGATCCAGCCCCATTATATCATCCAGATAAAAGCTGGGTGGCACACTAGCACTACTCTTCCCAAAATCTGTAATCGTATAGATGAGTCATAAATAAAGGTTTCAAAATCAAGAGAAACTGACTTTTTTAACTTATGCACAAAAGTTACTCCGGATAGAATGTTAGTCTCATTTCTACTGCGAATATAACCGTTGCAACACTAATACAATGGCAGCCAAGGCACAAGTTCAAAGAAGCTGCACCCAACATATAAAAAAATAGTTAAAAGGGAAACCCACAGAAAAATAGTGCGCACATTCTTTATTTTGGGAGTAAAGGGCCCGTCCTTAGTGTAAAAATTGTCATTGAACCAATACCCATCAAATGTGATTTAACAGTCAATTTTCTTAGAGCAAAACAAGAGAGCCAGATTCTTTCCCACTCAAAGGGAACTGCATCACATGCATATAGGAGAGAACACATTGGAATCAACGTGGGGAAATAAATCACACAATCACGTGATAAATAAGCTTAAATAAACTATAATATTTTCCCTGAATTTATTTAAATTAAATTCAGATACAGGTGGAGCACTGAAGTGTCTAGCTTCTCTAACAAAGCAATTGTAAAATAAAACCTTGACAAAACGCTATGCACTACAAAATTAAGTTTTGTTCTTAAGAAATATATGGAAAACGGGAGAAACAGAAAATATAATTCAACAGCAACAAAATATCCTACTAATCTGGATTTTGGGATCTTATCCATAGCCAATTAGCCATGGAGTGCACCAAAATATAACCTATTGATTGATCTATTTGGAGAACAAAATTCGGTCAACTCAATACTAGTTTGTGTATGTAACCTGGTCATTCAGCGGCCCGATTTGTGATGTCGCTCCTTCTTATACCGAGACTGATCCGGATCAAATCCACCTTCCTCTGCTCCATAGACAGCCCAGGATGGGGTGGCAGCCATGTAATCCATGCTGTCAAAAGGTTTTCCAGAAGCCACCTGCATTTTCAATGATAATAAAAAAAACATAACTAAAAAAATATCAATCTAAAGGTATTCCAGAAGAGCAAAAAGTTCTGTTGCTGACCAAGTCATGGAACTTTTCATAATCTATCCACGTGAACCACTTGCCGTTGACCTTAAACTTCTCAGTGTTTGCCAGGAGGACACAGCAGGAGTGGACATGTTCACATGCAACCTCATACTCCCCTTGGCTTCTTAGAGCTAAGGCTTCAGAAAAAGCTTTCACATCAGAATGCCATGGGACATTTTCCATTGTCAACTTTGATGTAGCAGACCTGTAGATACATCACAAATGATTATGCAGCTCAAGAAAACTTATCGAGACCAGGGGAAAAGAAGGGGATAACTCACGATCCACAATATGTAACGCCTTTTATTTCAACAAAATCAGGTTTTCCAATACTAAAGAGATTAGAATAAGCATCTATATCTTCGATATTCCAGCCTTTCACCAGAGTGAGCCGGTAAACAGTTCGCTGTTGTTTCTCCTTGAGAGCTTTTAAGGAATCCTGCCAAAGATTTGCACAAAGATGCAAAAAAGTAATGTCAAAGTCACTAAAGTCCTGTCAAGTTAAATGATCAAAGAAACTAAGACACAGTGGTGATGAACCACTACATATTATATTATTACTTTGTTCATTACATAAACAGAAAAGAACCAATTATTAGATGGATTCCAGAGATGTTGACATCTTTGAGAGCCATGATGTAACTTTTTTGAACTAACTATTAAAGAAAAGCCTTATAACATTCAGCCTTTTGAGCCAACTTTCTGCAGCAATCTAATTTATAACCTACTTCTACCTAAGAACACAGATAGTCCAAGAAGAAGTAAAGCTAGAAACAAAACAAATACATATCAAGTTAGGATATTGCCTTATTCAACAAAACAAACTCATCTCATCTCAATGTAATCATTACAACTTTTCAAAACTTCTATACAAAATACAATAAACAATTCAACTTTTTCAAATCCCAAAATAAAAATAATATTAAAAAATTATATTCTAACAATATTTGAACTTGATAATATTTTTTATTCAACTTTTTCTCTCTCCATTCCCAAAACCCAAAAAATACTTAACTCAAATTATCTCACTACTATTCACAAAATTCTCATCTCATCTTATTCCAGAAACATCCGCTTAGAAAGTCATGAAATTGATGCCATTCCATATTGAAATCCTCTGGGTATGATGAACCATTAGTAAGGAAAGATCCTATATAAAAAAAGGATGGCATGCCACACTTGGGATGCCAAAGAGGTCTAGATGTGTCTCTCCATCAAAATTTACAGTAAACATTTGGGCCTGGTTTGGTTACACAGATGAAATGAGATGAGATGAATAAAATTGAATAAAATATTATTTTTTACAAAGTTGAATAAAATATTATTAGAATATAATTTTTTAATATAATTTTTGTTTTGGGATTTGAAAAAGTTTAATTGTTTTTATTTTTTATTTGGACGTTTGAAAAAATTGTAATGGTTAGTTTGAAAATATTGTAATGATTAATTTGAAAGTATTTGCATTTGAGTGATATTTGGAAAGGAAATGAGATAGGATGAGAATTATTTCCAAACATTCCCCAAGTAAACAAAAAGAGGACCATCATCAAAGGTAGTCCTCGAAACAGAATTCATTTAATTATGGAAGAAAACCTATAACAAATAAAGGAATAGAAACAATTCTATTTTCCTTCTCAGTGACAAACAATAGCAAATTTATGAATGAGTTACGGAACTGTTGATTTGGATTTATACAGTCCCTTAAAATGTGACCTTCAGAATGCAATGTGCATAGAGTTCATCCAGTCAGGTTGCAGATTGTTAGGCTACAATCACATCGGAGTGTTTGAAGGGAAATAACGTTTTCCTTTTGGTTGAGGGAAATAATTTCATCCCCAACATGTATCTCACTAACTTTGGGATCAAGGACAAAGCCAGGTGTTTAATTTGGAGTCCCGCTACATTTAGGCCCTGGGCTTGCAGGCACAAGCTTACAGGGCAAGCACCGATGTAAGCATTATTTTAAAAACAAAATGAAAGAAAGAAAAACGAACACAGTTATCGTCTCGACAGAGAGAACTTGGAGGTGAAGACCCAAGTACATCCTTGGTGTCAAGGTGATCCTATACAACAACTTTGAAGACGGGTCATGCCTCGGGGGTTCAGAATGAGGGGGGTCTGCAAATCACACCTCAGGACCAGCTTGTAGGGATGCACAATTCTTTAAAGGAGATGGAAACCCAACTGGTCAAGTTGATGGCAGCGATAGCTTGCTTGTCTATGAAAATAGACTGCTTTCAGCTGGAGGCAACATGGTTGTAAGAAACAAGATAGGCCCGAACCCTTTAAACTTTGATAAAGAAAAATGGAAAATCTGATTCGGCCCTATCCCTATAACCAGATCTAGGAGAGTATGGCTTGTTAAAAGTCTGGCTTATTTGAAGTGGGATCTACATCCGGTATCGGCATTGAGACATTAGTAATGGAATGCCATTTGCCTCTTGTTACACAGGATAGACCGATAGTCGGTATTACACCCTTGGTCCCCCAAGAAACTATAGTTTCCACGTCGGAGTTGAAGGAAAATGGTGTACTGGCGAAGTCTGAAGGAGATGTAGAATCCGCTACCACCTTAGAGGTGAAGGAACTTGCTGTCACCCCAGAATCTCCAATGGGGACCCTGAAACCATTGGAGAGAACCAATGGTTTTGTTGGAGAACCAATGGGCTTGGCGTTGGTGCCTTGTATAAAGGAATGCCTAAAGTCGGGAATGCAGTTGGATATTGTGTCTGGGGATAATGTTGCTCCCCTGGTCTCTCTTCCTCCAATAGCGGATTGGATTCTGCCTATAGTTAACGAGATTCAGCAGTTCGTGAGAATTTCACATGGAGGATGTGAAGACCAATTTAAAGAACTAATCACTTCGATTGAGGCAAGCCACGTGCTTGAAACCAAATCAAGTTTCAAGAAAAGCAAGGAGTTACAATGTCTTTCTTGGGCAATCACTTACGACGTTAAGGGTGGTAGCTCAACTAGAGGGAAGTCCCAAGGGAGGGCATTGTAAAGTTTTAGTTCTACGGGAAATATGGGGTTGGGTTCGGGTAGAGTTTTAGTTCTACGGGAAACAAGGGGTTGGGGTTGGTGTATTTTGGGTTGTTTTTCACGGTTTTTTTGGATCATTGGGGGCTTCTAATATGGGCAAGGTGTTTTCTTGTATACTTCAGTGTACTTGGTTACTCATTTTTTATATATATAATATTTTTACTTATAAAAAAAAAAAACATTTTCCAGATTCACCAACCAAAATCCACCATTTTCTTCACTTTATCAACACCAAGCTAACATCTTTCAATTGTTTTTTTTACTTCCTGAACATTCTTCACTTTCTCAACATTTTGCTTCACTTCTTCAACACCAAACTAGTTAAGAGTTGAGATTGAGTTGTGAAAGGGGTATACAAGGAAGAGATCATAGTGTATGAACTGTGGACAAGAAGCGACGGTGATACTATAAATGACATAAATAAAAAACAATGGAGAGTTTTCAATGTTAAAGAACACAAAAAGCAGCAAAGAGAACTAAGAATCAAAAAGTATGGCTTAAAGAGAAGTTTTGCTGGGGCTCTCTGTCTTTCTCAGTTCTCTTTGTGCTTCACACAGATCTGCTTTGATAGAACACTCATTTCATTTAATTGAAACCACAAAATCGAAAACCATAAACACGTCCACCGCAGAACAGACCCAGAAACTCACACCACATGAGAACAAACACAAAAGCTCGAATACGTCCGCTGCAGAGAAGAGAACAGAGAAGCTTGAAGCTCGACAGGAGTATTTTTTTAATTTTAACTTTCTCAAGCTGTACAATGGGTGATGAGATGAGGGAAGAGGATGGGGTAAGTGTAGGGCTTCTGGCTTGGAATGAGGATACGGGTTCTTTTTCAATTTTAAGAACTTGAGGCTGAATTAAAAAAATTCACACAAATTAAACAACTGGCGTGGCATGGTACCGCGCCAGTGGTGTGGCCCAGGGACTGCACACCAGGGCTTGCACCAAGAAAGGGTTAACCTTAAGTTTTAGGTTCAGATCTCTCTCTTTTTTTTTTTTTTTTTTTTTTTTTTTTTTTTTTTTTTTTTTTTTTTTTAATAACCGTAGGTGTCAGGGCCAGCTTGCGCGCACCTCGACCAAATCCCATGAGGCCCTGAAGTTAATGATCAGGTAAACCTTCAGTGGCCCTAAGTGGAGTTTTAGGTTCAGATCTAAGAAGAAAATCAATTATACCAATTAAACTCGATATTTATTCAATGAACAAAAATTATTAATACCATGAATAACTCAAACAAGAATGTCAAAGCTAATATAATTAACAAGTGCACAAAGAAATAAAAACATCAAACTCGATTATACACATACAAAAAAAATCAATCTTAAGAGTCAGTTTAAAAAATTTTACAAACCCAAATTCAAGAATTATTTGATTAACAAGTGCAAAAATTCAAGTCACTGCATATAGTAACAAAAAAAATTATTATTCATATTCATATAATACTAAGGTTCTGATTTTTACTTCTTCATATTTTATTTTTTCAACTTAAAAATCCTAAAATCTGGGTAAAAAAATGTTCAAAGTATTTTTTTAATAGTTTAATATTCAAAACCCTTGGGGTTCATCACTGTTTGGAGTTATTTTTGCATGCCTTATACTTTCTCCTTTATAAGCTCTCTTATCACTCCACTCCTTATTGTTAAGTTAAAAAGACCTCCTCAATTCTTCACTTGCCTCCTTGATAAAATCAATACTTGTTTTGAAAAGAATTAGTGCCCAGTTACAGCTAAATAATCGTGGATACTGAGAAAAATTGCATACAATGAATCGCTCCCAAAAGTCTCCAAAGAGTGGCCTATCAATTGCCTTCAAGCTCTCCTTTGTTCCAGCGTCTACACTCACGTATAACTGCACATGTCAAGAAGTTGAGCCAAATATGTTCGCAATTAATTACAAAACTTGCGAAGGTCTTCGATGCTAGATTTTTTAAAATAACAAATTAAATTGGATGCATACCTGGGTAACAGGCTTAAGTGCTTCAATCTTTTCAGGAAACTGTGCATTTGTAACTAGAAAAGTAGATATCCGCCGCCGGTGCAGCTCATCCACTAATGTATTAATCTCTGGATACATAATCGGTTCACCAACAAGAGATAGGGCACAATGCCTAGGTGCGAGACCCTCCATTAATCGCTCCAATTTAACACCTTCATGAACAGATTCTTGGGTCAACTACAAGTTTACTTTTGTGATTGGCATAGGGTATCCAAGAACAAAGCCCCGACTAATCCCAGGGGTGCACAAACCCCCCTTGGCAAGGAGTTTAATAAACCACAATATCAAAAAACATTGCTTCAAGTTGCAGACTCATATGCTCCCAACAAATACAACAAATACACTATGATGAAAGAAAGATATTCTATGCTAAAGGGCTTCTCTACAGATGACCTGCATCTTCAGGCCATTAATTAGCAATCACTAATCTTCCCAAATCGTATAAGGGACTGCATCTACTATTCTTTAAACATAGATTTTTTCTTCAAAGACACATCAAACATAGACATGGATCTGCATAAAAACTTGAAATACGACTTGCACAAAATGAGTACTGGGCAAAAAAAAAAAAAAAAAAAAAAAAAAGCATAAGCTATTTGTTACTTAAAATTCAAGCCACCATTTCTATGCCAATATCATGATCACCAATAAACATAGATTAGATGATACCAGAGCAGACCAGAAGATTTTCATATCTCTAGGCCCACCTTAATGTTAATACCACAGTTCAACCTCCAAAGAAGCCTTATGAATCTCTCCCATTTTCCAAAAAAAAAATGGAGCATAAATCTGAGTCTCCACAAAAATAATTCGAGGTTAGTCACGTGATGAAGTCTGACTGTTTTGTAGAACTCACAACTACATGCAGGATCAGATATGATTGCCACAATTATTTTCTTTAAAAAATAATATCTAGCACATAACTTTTGCCACCTGATTACTAAGGTAACTTCACATTCCAGGCAAGCAACTTAGTGAACCCAGAACCTGTTCAATTTGATAAAATCTATTGTAAGCAGGTTTATTACCCCAAAAGGATTATCAACTAGTACAGAAACAAAATAATTACCAGGTACTCCTTTCATTTGCTTAATCATATTTGTATGTAGGTCTATGGCAGTATTCACAATCTCTAGCGGATCATCCATCTTCCACTGCCAACTCTTTCCAACAGGATTTGTATGATGTCTCCAACAGAAAACACATTTATTGGCACATGCCAAACTAGGGGTTGCCTCCATGCACCTGTGGAAACCAAATTTTTAAAAATTTAATGTGCTAGCTGAGGCAGTATACGATCATAAGTATGAATAAAAAGCAGATACATTTTAAAGAAGGGGGTGAGATAGAATGCAGAATGCCATCTTTTGATAGGTAATCAAGAAGTATTTATAAGAGAAGACAAAGCCCAAGTACACAGGATGTATACATGAGGAGAACTTCATCTATATGAACATAGAGAAATACACAATCTTTAGTGATTAGTCATCAGTTTTTATTTGAATTTTAATGATCTGATGAAAGTTTTCTTCCAACTGACCATATCATTTGGAAATACAAATGAAAACAAGTTTTAATTAAAAATAAAATAAAATAAATGTCTAATTACCTATGACTCTCAATTCCATAAAATGAGTGCTTGTAGCAACCTCCCCGGCCTCTAAGCTGTGATTTGGTCCATCTACAAATTTTCACACCGCTATGTGAACCAATAATTTTATATCCCTGCAAATTTAGAGTCATTCAGAGCCAATAAAACAGGAAATTGCATCAAATAAAGGGGAGGTGGGGGGGGGGGGGGGGAGAGAGAGAGAGAGAGAGAGAGAGAGAGAGAGAGATAAGGCCAAACTAGCAGAGATGTGAGGCTACTAAGATCATTCTTATGACTGGGAGAGGGACACCTCCCAGCCAATGTATCATTTAACAAAACATATCATGCCATAACACTATCAAATTCATTGGGAGCTACAAGTATACAACAATTTAACTGTAGCATTACCTTTAGACCCATAACATCAACTTATTACAAAATTATATAACCTGTCACATGACAGCCATGTACCTCCAATTGCAGGCTCTCTGTCCCTATAAGAGTTGCTTCACAATTCCATACACTTTGCAGCTTTCTTCAATCACATGGACAAAATTTGACTACTAGTATTGTCCAAACTATTGACACAAGTGTAAAACTCAACCTGCGTCAGTGCACGAGCTGGAGCACTGAGCTAATATTCATCCATATTTGAACTTTAGCCAATAAACTAATTGACCTAGAAAGAAACTACATGGAAGCAAAATAGCTTTGCCACTCAATTTCAGGTAAAAGCTCAGAATGATTTTGCATGTCTTTCAGGGGAAGGTTGAGAGTTGGGAGTGCAATTGGGTACTGTGGTTGGGATAATGTCGTTTCCCTGGTTTCTGAGACTTTCATATGGAGAACATGGAGAATATGAAGATCAATTTAAAGCACTACTCACTGCAATTGAGGCGAGCCACACGCTTGAAACCAAATCTAAGTTTAAGAAAAGCAGGGAGTTAAAGAATCTTTCATGGGCAATCAACTACGATGCTAAGAGAGGTAACTCAAGTCGAGGAAAGGCTAAAGCGAGGGCTTTGTGAAGACGTTCTCGTAGTGGGATGTTCGGGTAGAGGATTATTTTACAGAATCTAGGGGTTGGGGTCGGGGAGGTGTGTTTTCATGGGCTTGGTGTATTTTGGGTAGGTTTTCATGGGCTTTTGGGTCATTAGGGGCTCTCTTGTATGAGCTAGGTGTTTTTCTTGTATACGTCTAGTGTACTTGGTTACTCCTATTGATATATATATATATATAATATTATTACTTATAAAAAAAAAAGGGCTGAACTTACTGAAAAGAAAAAGAAAATGGAGGGTTGAAACTGATCCAAAAACATACAAAAAAGGCAATGAATATCCAGGAATATCTTATAAAAAAACATATAATAAAAGGCTCAAACATAAAAAGGCAATGAATATCTAACAAAAAACATCTCCGATGCCTTTATCCAGGGAAAAAAGTTCATGAAATGTCCAGAAATTCTACATGGAGTATTAATGAAAACCTAAACATATCCATTAGCTCTAGTTAATAATCAGATTAGCTAGGGTTCCAAGACAACTGAACATCGCATTGGGTTTACTTCAAAATAACATATTTACCGTCACAGATATAGCCTTAAATGCTATACAAATTTGTGAATCAAAACAGACACTTTGTAATGTTCCAAAGGAAGTCCCAAGCCACATTTGGGTTTATACTCCAAAAGGACTTGTCAATAGTACAATTGCAGCCCCATTGAACCATTATAAAAAGCAAGATCTTTTTCCTCCTAAACAATGTAGGATCTCATACGTCACATACACTCATCAATCAATATGGGGTATCACAATCTCCTCTACTTTAAATTCCCGACATCCTTGTTCGGCCAGTCTATTATAGGTGACACGGCTCAAGTCCACACTTCTAGTTGAAAAAGGCTCTGATACCATTTATAACACCCCAAGGGAAGGCCCAAGCTACATTTGGGCCTATACCCCAAAATAAACTAGTTAATTATACAATTAGAGTCCCATTGGAACCATTATAAAGAACAAGAACTTCTCTCTCCCAATGAATGTAGGATCCCATATACCACCTGTACTCATCGATCAATATGGGGCATCACACCCTTAGTGCACGGTGTTTCACATAGCTTCGACAGATAATTTTGAGAAATCTCCATCTCCACAACTGCAACTTTGAAGTTGGGGGACTGGAAGCAATAAACTAGGCATTTGAAATTCCAATATATAACCACGGAGGGTGTAGGCAATAAAAATGTTCCACAAAAAATGACAGGCCCATCCAATATCGTAAAAGTTCAACAAAGAACGGGCTTTTCCTAATTTCAGGGACAAGAAGACAGAGATAAAGAGAAAACTGTAAATACATGAGCGCACCTGCTTCTCTAAGCTCGCCCTAATCACCGGAGTCACCATCTCTTTTTTCCCATTCAATTTCCCGTTACTTTCAGCCATTACCGCCGACTTCCTTGATGGCCCTTTTCCCGCAATATCCTCCAGATCAACAATCTCCGCGCTGCCTTCCCGATCCTCATCCTCATCCGAGCTACCAAAACTCTCAGCATCACTCACCCCACCAGCTAAGGCCTCAGTCTCAGAACGCAAAACTGCACCATTATCTAAGACGCCAACCTTCAAAAGCCCAACCACTTTAGCACTCCAGGCCTCAAATACCTCATCAAAATCACCGTTATCCACATCCCCTTCCCAGACTGGCAAAATCTCGTTGGCACCCAACGCTCTCATCTGCTTCGAATAGTCCCTCGCAACCGCATTGAATGAAGCGCCGTAAGCACCGCTTCCCACGCCGAAGACCGCGAATTTACACCGAGACAGCAACAGAGACCCGACCCTAAAGTCCTCTGCGCTCTCGGAGAGCCAACTTGAGAAGAACTTGGCATTTGGAGGGGCTTGCCATCTTCCCAGGTGGAAGCGATGATTAAAACAAGTGATTCTTTCGGGAGGTCCTCAGGCTCGTAGTCCTTGGGATCGACAAGGTCGAACGACAGACTGTTCGACGATAAAAGATCGAAGAGACGGTGAGCTAGGGCTTCCGAGGTACCAGTTTGTGAAACAAAGAAGATCTTGGCTTTCGAATGAGAGAGATTAGGGTTAGTATTAGGGATAGGGTTTAAGGAGAATTTGAGTTGTCTGAGGCGGCGAGACTTGTAGAAGCAATAGAATGTGGAGGCAGAGAGAAGGGCGAGAAGGGTGAGTCGAGCAGGGACAGAGGAGAGGGACATGGTGGGGATTTCACCCACTGGTTCTAACCTTTCAGGGAAAGTGGCCAAGTGTCGCAGACTTCATGTTCTTAGAGCACAGAGGTTTATTTCGAGAGGTACGAAGAGCCAGAAGAACGAGAAGACGACAGCAGTTTGGCAATCAAAAAGAGAGTGGGCCCTGTCCGCTTTGTTATGCAACTGGACTTTTATATTCTTTATGGGCCTCATGCTTAATGTATGGATTTAGGCCCAAACAGAGCACATCACTTTTCGCTCCAAATGTATGGACTCCGTCTAAGGAAATAATATTGAGACCCAACTAAATGAATTAATTTTGAGAAAGAGATCTATTTATCAATTAATCTACACCATTCTTTTAACTATGACTTTTTTACCGTCTCTTAACAGGAAAGAAAACTACTATTTTTTTTTTTTAATTTTCGCTTGATAATGATGTTCAAATAATCTTTTTATAATCATTTTCGCAACCAACTAATGTAATAAATATCACTTCATTAATTTTTTTAGTTGACTTTCAAATTTCACATAACCATCATTCATTTAAAAGAGGGTTGTCACCTCCCTACAGTTGCTGGGTTAAAAAAGCATAATTATTAGAAATCCTCTCTGGGTTATCCCACGTAGAGGTCCTTTCCTTGCCTGGTGTAGGTCTCTATTTTGGGTCAGATGGAGTAGAATCTGGAGGTTCTTTACCAACGCCTGAAGTTGGCAGACTGCGAACATGAGGAAATTATAATGGAGACATAGAAACTAGAGGATGCTATTATTCGAGGGGGAAGTGCTTGATGGTTCAACTAATGACGCTAAGGCACTACAATAAAGAAGCGTTTAAGGAGACGATGAAAAAAATATGGAGACCTATTAAGGTTGTAGAGATTTGAATGCAATACTAATGTTGATTGAGTTTGAGGATCTTGGGGACAAGAGCAGAGTTGTGTAGGATGGCCCATGGTCTTTTGATAAGCAATTGGTACTAATCAAGGAGGTAGAGGGTAATCAACCAATCCATTGCATACAACTTACTGAGGCACTTTTTTAGATCCGATTGCATGATCTTCCTCTTAGTGCAAGAAATGAATATGTGGGCAAACTCATTGGTAGTAAGGTGGGACAAGTGGAGGAAGTGGATCTGGAGAAAGATGAGATGGCATGGGGGGAATTCATAAGGGTA
The DNA here is from genome assembly GCF_004785595.1 of Juglans microcarpa x Juglans regia. Lineage (NCBI taxonomy): Eukaryota > Viridiplantae > Streptophyta > Magnoliopsida > Fagales > Juglandaceae > Juglans > Juglans microcarpa x Juglans regia. The sequence continues at coordinate 8,122,255 of NC_054609.1, forward strand.
TTAAGATTGATGTTACCAAACCCTTCCTGCGGGGAAAGATGTTAAACCTGGGATCAAATGAACCAGTCTGGGTTCGTTTCTCCTATGAGAGACTCCTTGACTTCTATTACTTTTGTGGTCGAATTGGCCATGGTCACAAGGATTGTGAGGAAGGGCAAGGGGAAAACCAAGGAAAGGCTGAGATAGACGGTTTTCCTTATGGGCAGTGGCTATGTGCTAGTAATACGGGTGGACGGTGGGATCGGCATGAACAGAAAAGTCAAATCGGGCATAAATCTCTGCTTGGCACTTCGACGAAGGGGAAACGGGCAGCATATTTCATGGGGACAGAGCGAAATATTGGGAGTCAACCATGGCCACAAAAGTCTGCAGTAATGACTAAGGACTCAGAGTTGATAACGGAAGAAGAGGTGATTCCGCAAAGGTTGGAGGGAGAAGGGAAGACTTCTGTAACGACTGACAATCCGGAGTTGCCAATCGAAGAAACCATGATCCCGCAAAAAATGGAGGGAGAAACTGTGATTTTGCAAAATATGGAGGGAGAGTTTATGGTGCCGGGAGAAGGGGTGGGAATTTCAAACTCTGTGAAGATGAATTATGGGCTTGAGAGAACTATTAAGGGAACTGGGCTTGGGGTGGACAGTGTGATAGAAACTGGGACAACCCAGTGTGTTACAAAGCCAGATGTGTTGGAGGGGAAGAAATGGAGAAGGTTATCCCACATGCACCAAGCCCAGATGAATAACTCCCTATTGAAGATTGGGAATAGAAAGAGGAAGGAAAGTCTGGGCACTGAGGAAGAAATAGTCAGAGGGGCGCAGAAGCATCACATTTCCATCGAATTAAATGAGATTCAGAAGAGTGCTAGACGCCATGAGATCCGGAAGATATTGCCAGAGGCTGGTTCCCAGCCCTGTTGGGCGCCATGAAAATACTCAACTGGAATGTCCGTAGGCTTGGGAACCCACTAGGCATTCGTACACTTCGTGATGTCATTGTGAAAGAAGGTCTCAATGTTTTGTTCGTGCAAGAAAGAAGGTTGAAGACTCGTGTAGTGGAAAATTGTAAGTATAAGCTTGGTTTCACTAATTGCCTAGCTATAGATTGTGTGGGGAAGAGTGGTGGTATTGCTTTGTTATGGAGTAAGGATGTTGATATAGACATTCAAAGTTATTATATTAATCATATTGATGCTTTGATTAAAAATGTTGGGGCTAATAGAATTAAGTTTTATCTTACTGGGGTATGTGGTCATCCTGAGGCTTATCTGTGTTATAAGATGTGGGATCTCATTCGCAGACTACATAGCAGTAGAGGAGAGGCATGATTGCTGTTGGGTGACTTTAATGAGATTTTAAGTCAGTTTGAAAAGTGGGGAGGGAGGATGAGACCTAAGAAACAAATTGCTAATTTTAGAGAAGTGTTGTATGATTGCTCTCTGAGAGATTTGGGATTTAGAGGGCCTATGTTTACATGGTGTAACTGTAGAGAAGGAAAACAATGCATCAGTGAGAGATTAGATAGGTTTCTTGCTAATTTTCAGTGGTGTAATGAGTTCCCAACTGCAAGATTCTTTCATGGGTCTATAGTCTATTCAGATCACTTGCCAATTTGGATTGAGATTGATGGGGAGATAATTCAGCAGAGGAGGCCTAAGTTATTCAGATTTGCGGCTATGTGGGTAGGGGAAAAGGGCTATGATGATATTGTTAGAGATATCTGGAGAGAAATTGGTGAAAGAAATGATATGACAACTGCTATGAATAAAATTGCTGAGTGTGGATTCCAGAGGTGGAATCAGAACCAATTTGGTAGAGTCAAACTAAATTTGAGGAAGGCCCAAAAAAGACTACAAGAATTGGAAGTTAGTGACCCCAGGGGTAATGATAAGGAGGGTCGAGCTGCTGCTAGAAAAAAGGTTCATGTATGGATGGATAGGGATGAGTTGCTGTGGCGTCAGAGATCCAAAGCTTTGTACCTAAAGGAAGGTGATCAGAATTCTAAGTTCTTCCATGCTAAAGCTACAAACAGGAAAAAAAGGAATCATATTCTTAAAATGGGGATGACCGAGATTAAGTTATTCAGAACTTTTTTACAAAGTTGTTTACTACTGCTGATCAGAGAGGGCCTATGGAGTTCTTGGGCAATTTGACTGGAAGAGTGACAAACCAAATGAATGAAGGGTTAGTTGCAAGGTTTTCTGAGCAGGAGGTGGTACAAGCTTTGAAGCAGATGCATCCTTTGAAAGCTCCAGGCCTAGATGGAATGACACCACTGTTTTATCAAAAGTTTTGGCCTGAGGTTAGTGAAGCAGTAACTACAGTAGTTCTGAATGCTCTGAATACTGGTGAGTTGAAAAGAGAAGTTATTTTCTCAAGGGGGACATGAGGTTTTAATTAAAGCTTTAGCTTTATCTGTCCCTACACATTCCATTAGTTGTTTTATATTACCTCTTACACTATGCTCAGAGTTGAAATCTATGATAGCTAGATTTTGGTTGGGTCAAAAAAATGAAGAGAGGAAAATTCATTAGGTTAGCTGGGAGAAAATGTGTGAGTCTAAAGCAAAAGGGGATTGGGTTTTAAAGATTTGAAATCCTTCAACCTAACATTACTTGCTAAACAGGGATGGAGAACATTGTTTTAAATACCATAACGTACCGGTCAGTATGGCCGATATATGCCATACCGGTCACTGGTCCGGTACAAGTATTACATATATTTCGTATTGGTCCAAATACTGGCCGTATCGCCCGATATTTTGGCCTGTACCGGCCTGTATTTTGGCTCGTACTAGCCGATATTTCAGCCTTTAAATTTTTTTTTTCATTTTTTCAAACTACAAGCTCATTTTTTGACCTCCAATTCAGACTAGACTATTTATAATTGATATATATGTATTTATATATAATTTATTCATATATAGACTATTATTTTGGAATATAATTTATATATATAATTTACTGGTACACGAAACGGTACTAGTACCGAAATATTTCGTTCTAGTGCCTTGATTGGTACGACGTCCGGTATGATATTCAAAACTTTGATGGAGAATCCTTAATGCTCAAAATTCCCTCTTATACAAAATATATAAGGCTAGATATTTTCCTAAAAATAGTTTCTTTGATACTAAATTGGGTGGGAATCCTTCCTATACATGGAGAGGAATTTGGAAGGCTAAAGCTTGGCTGCTCAAAGGATGCAGATGGAGAATTGGAGATAAGAAGACTGCCAAAATGTGGAAGGAACCTTGGACTCCTGGTTTTAGTCATGCTTCCTTGGTGGTTTCAGATGCTGTTGCATTCAATGAAGAGGATACTGTGGATTCCTTACTGGACAAGGATAGCAACCGATGGGATGTAGCTAAAGTTAGTGCTCAATTCAATCCAAATGCTATCTCTGAAATCCTGAAAATTATAGTTTGCCCTGGAAACTACCCAGATAAATGGTTGTGGTCTCTCGAGAGAAATGGTATGTTCAGTGTGAGATGTGCATATAGACTAATAAGGCAGGGTGCCTAGAAATCTGTGGGTAAATGCTCCAGTGCAAGACTACTACAAACTTTGTGGAAGGCAATTTGGAAGATGCAAGTTCCTATTAGGATAAAAGTTTTTGCTTGAAGGGCTTGTAAGGATGGTCTACCTACTCAATGTAATCTGAAGAAGAGAAAAATCATTAATGAGGACGTGTGTTGTTTTTGTCATGAAAGGGGTGAAAATTTGGTTCATGCTTTGATTAGTTGTCCTTCCATTAGAAATCAGTGGGATATATTGTTGCCTGTTATGCAGAATATGGAGAAAATTGGTTCATTTTTTCAGATTGCTTTGCAATTTCAAGCTTCAGGTAACACATAAGCCTTGGCTAGATTTTTCTCTATAGCTTGGGGATTTTGGTATAGGCACAATAAGAAGTTGTTTGACCAAGTGGCACTTGAGCCGAGGCAGGTGGTGGAACATGCTATTTCTCTTCAAGGCTTGTTCTCAATTGCAAGACAATGTCCCAATACAGAGATTAAGAAGTTATGTAGATGGAAACTACCTCCTATTGGTTTCTTGAAGTTAAATGTAGATGGAGCTATGTTTCGAGATCAACATAAAGCTGGGATTGGTGCAATACTGAGAGATGAGAATGAGAAAGTTGTTATGGCTGCTAGTAAGGTTGAACTTGAGTTTTCTGCACCTGAGGATATTGAATTACTTGTTGTGTTTCGGAGATTGCAATTATGTATTCCTATGGTATTAAAAAGGTGGTGATTGAGAGACGTGATTTTATGTTGATGGTAAGGGATCTTCAAGCTTCAATAGAATCTTCCTCAAGTCTAGGAGCATTATTGCAAGAAACCAAGAAGATGCTGGCTATTTTCAAAGATTATCATATTCAACATGTGAATAGAGTGGGTAATGAAGTTGCTCATGGCTTAGCCCGACATGCTTGGGTTGTAGAGTCTCTTGAGATGTGGTATAATGGTTTTCCAGATTTTCTTTCTCAAGCAATTTGGCTTGATAATTGTCTATAAAACTCTTATCATTAATGATATGATTCTTTCATAAAAAAAAAAAAAAAAAAAAAAAAATAGAGGGTTGTCAAAATAGTTGAAAGTTCTACATGTATGAGTGTATCGGTGCTTTTTTCACTTATATGTTAATTATTTAATATTGGAAAATGATAATATGACTATCAAATATGGCCATTAAATGTGCCTACCCATATATTTTTATTTTTATTTTATTTTTTCTTAATGGTTAATGAAGTGACTATTAGTGAATTTATATATTTTTATTTTATTTCTTAGGTTAGATTTGGATAGTGAGTTGAGATGAAAGTTGAATAAAATATTGTTAAAATATTATTTTTTAATATTATTATTATTTTGGGAGTAATGATGAGATGAGATGAAATGAGATGGGTTGAGAGTATTTCTCAATCTAAAATGAGCTTAATGGTTAAGGATGTTTAAAAAATATTTAAAGAAAAAAAAAACTCATTTGTACTAGTGTGCATATTTGGTGCGCACATTTGGTAGGAGTCACGCTACATTGTCCTTTGATATTATATATTCGGGCTGAGGACCCTTGGTCTTTTGATAAAAACTTGGTTTTGATGAAGGAAATGGAAGGGGGTTTAAACTTAAACCAGATAGAGATTCGGGAAGCTTCCTTTTGGGTGCTTTTATACGAACTCCCCCTTCATGCCATGAATGAGAAGGTGGGGAGCTCGATGGGATCGTTTCTTGGGGTTGTCGAGAGAGTGGAAGCGGAGGAGGATAAAGGAGTCTGAGGGGGAGTACTTGAGGATCCGAGTAAGAGTAAACATCACTAAGCCGCTAATGAGGGGGAAGAGGGTCAACCTGGGTAATCTCGGCACCCATTGGGTACGACCGTATGCTAAACTTCTGTTATGCCTGTGGTCTGCTTGGTCATGGCTATAAGGATTGTGTCCTCTGGAAGGATTGGGGGGAGTCTGTGGGGGAAGGGAAGCTTCCTTATGGGCAATAGATGCGTGCTGGTGACAATCCAAGCAGATGATTTGAGCAATGTGATACTCAGGTGAAGTTTAACTGGGGTAACCAGGGTGTTGCTCTAGTGATAGAGAGGGAGGGGTTAGCTCAGACGGGCGTGTCAGGAACGATTTCGTGATGGCGGGAAACTTTCAGAAATTCAATTTTCTCGCTAGAAATAGGGCTGCTCAAACGGCTGTGTCAGGAAGGGTGGCTGAGCCTTGTCATGATAGTATGGCGCAGGACAATCTGGGGACTAAGGAAGTTGGTACTTCATGTACCAAAAATACTGAGGTGCAAGTCAAGGAAGGGGGGGGACGTTCAGAGGGACATGATTCAGTAGAAGTATCTTTGGAAAGGAGAAACCTTCGAGATGAGTTTGTAGCACAAAAGGGGAATGAGAGTTTGGATAGTAACCAACATATATTGGATAATGAAGGGAATCTGATGGATTGCCCTATTTTGCAAATGGGGGCCCAGCCCACTATTTTGAGGGGTGATAAGGAGTGGGCTTTGGAGGAGTTCTTAGTGAGCGACCCACCTGAAACAGCCCATCTTTTGAATCAACGCAAAAGCGGAACGCATAGGAAAGGTGAGTTAATAGCTAGCCTATGGCTAGTTCAGAAACGCCAGAAGGTGGATGGTAGTAGGAAGCAAAATGTAGAGGAGAAATCGGTGGAGGCCAATCACAATGAAGGCCCAAAGTTGGAACTCCAAGGGGCTTGGGAACCCCTAGGGAGTTAGAGCCCTTCGTGATGTGATCAGGAAGGAAGGTCCCATGCTTGTATTTCTGCAAGAGACGAAAATGTCAGCTTGTAGGATGCAGGCCATGAAATCAAGGATAGGGTTTGATTGTTGCTTAGCTGTGGATAATGAAGGGTGAAGTGGGGGACTTGTGTTGTTTTGGCAGAAGGAGATATGTGTTACCATCTCTAGCTATTCGAAGCACCATATCAGTGCATACATTATAGATGGGGAGGGGGATGGGAGGTCGTTTTTACAGGGGTGTATGGCCATCCTGAGACATCTAGAAGGGAGGAAACATGGAGATTTATGAGATTATAGGCTGTGTTGGGTGGTACTCTGCCATGGCTAGTAATGAGAGACTTTAACGAGCTGCTGAGCAGAGATGAAAAGGCTGGGGGCAGGGAAAGGCCCGAGAGACAACTTGTTGCGTTCAGGGCCACAATCAATGATTGTTGTTTAAAGGATCTTGGCTTCGAGGGCCACCATTCACGTGGTGCAACAGAAGAGAAAATCAGGCCAGTATTAGCAAACGACTTAACATATGCCTTGCCAATTGATTGTGGTGCCAAAGGTTTCTGTTTGTGAGAGTGGTGAATGGGCAAGCCACACACTGGGATCACCTCCCAATATGCCTGCATTTGAAGGGTAATACCTCTCAGAAGTGGAAAATGAGGCGTTTATTTAAGTTTGAAGCCATGTAGATTGGCTCGAAGGAGTGTGGCCAGATTATAGAGGACGTTTGGAGGGGTGCTACGGAGAGGTCAACCCTTGACACAATGATGGACATGACTGAATGTTGCAACAGGGAACTATCGGTTTGGAATCGGGAAGTACCTGGAAAAGTTCATACTCGCATCAATCGGGCAAGAGAGCAGATCCATTTACTGCAAGTTGAGGACCCAAGAAACCTCAGAATGGAGGAGCAACAGGGTGCTCGAGCTGAGTTACAAAGTTGGCTAGAACGAGAAGAGATAATGTGGCTACAGAGGTCCAAGTCTCTGCTGTTAAGGGAGGGGGATTGCAATACATAGTTTTTCCACCACAAAGCTTCACAGCGGCAGAGGAAGAATTTTATCAAGGGTATCTTGGATGAGAAGGGCAGATGGCAGGTTGAGGATAGGAGGGACCAAATGATCCTAGACTATTTTAAGAACATCTACTTCTGCTCCCTACAACAAGGCGCAGTTGGGGATAATTTAGGCTGCTTGGAGGGGATGGAGGGACAAGTCAGTGAGGAGATGAACCAAGTCCTCATTAAGGAGTTTGATGCGCAAGAAGTTCTTAAGGCCCTTCACCAGATGCACCCATCAAAGGCCCCCGGTCCCAATGGAATGGCTCCTGTGTTCTATCAGAGTTACTGGAAGACTATTGGCGAAACATTGACCTCAGCTGTTTTGGAGGCTCTTAACTCTGGTATGTTTCCTAGTCCTCTCAACCACACCTATACTACTTTGATACCAAAGAAACAAAACCTTTTAGAGTTACAGACTACCGTCCTATAAGTCTCTGTAATGTAGTTTATAAATTGATGGCAAAAGTTCTTGCCAGTCGGCTCAAGATGGTGCTACCGCAGCTTATCTTAGAATCTCAAAGTGCTTTCATGCCAGGGAGGCTCATCACGGACAACTTCCTAGTTTCCCATGAAGTTGTCCACTTTCTGAAACAGAAGAGAGGGGGAAAACAGGGTATATGTCACTCAAGTTTGATATGAGCAAGGCGTACGATAGAATTGAGTGGCCTTTCCTTGAGAAGACAATACTGAAGTTGGGTTTCCATGAAAAATGGGTAAGGATGGTTATGTGGTGAGTTCAATCGGTGTCCTTTTCTAGAGGACTGAGGCAAGGTGACCCCTTGTCACCTTACCTTTTTCTCCTGTGCACCAAGAGTTTCATATCTTTGTTGCATAAGGCAGCAGCCAATCGTAGCATCTTGGGGTTAAACATTTGTAGAGGGGCCCCTTGTTTGAACCACCTTCTATTCACGGATGATAGTGTGTTGTTTGGGAAGGCTACCTTGTACGAATACAGAAATATACAAGGATTGCTTGAGGAGTATGAACGAGCCTTGGACAAAGGGTGAATCACGAAAAATCTGCCATGATCTTTAGTAAAAATGTGAGTATGGTAGTGCAACAACAAATTCTTAGTTTCTGTGGGGGCTCCAAAGGCCTCGCCAATTTGACAAATGTCTGGGGTTGCCACCCATGATAGGTCGAGCTAGGTGTGAGGTATTTTCGGATATCAAACACAAGGTATGGATGAAACTTCATAACTAGAAAGAGAAATTATTGTTTCTAGGCGGGAAGGAAGTGCTTATAAAGGTAGTGGCCATCTCGATTCTGACATTTTCCATGAGTTGCTTCAAAGTACTAGTGTCTTTATGTTCTGAGTTGGAACAACTTATGGCTGGGTTTTGGTGGGTGCAAAAGGAGGGAGAGAAGAATGTTCATTGGGTCAATTGGTCCAAATTGTGTGCTTCGAAAGCCGAAGGAGGGATGGGATTCAAAAGACCTTCGTACTTTTAACATGTCCCTCCTAGCCAAACAAGGGTGTCGTGTCCTACAGGAGACATCTTCCCACTTACATCGTGTCTACAAGGCTAGATATTTTCCTCGTCATATATTCCAGGCACCTTTAGGCATGAATCTGTCATATACATGGTGCGATATTTGGGAGGCAACAAAGCTCCTTAGAGAGGGTTGCATCTGGAGGGTAGGGGATGGCCTTACGATTGATATTTGGGAGGATGACTGGATCCCTGGCTTTAGGCCATCTAGTTACCAACGAGGAGGTCTAGCTAAATCCCCCTCAGAGTCCACTGTCTCAAGTTTAATTGACACTGTTACAAAATGGTGGGATCTGCTCAAACTCAGTAGACTTTTCCCTCCCTAGATTGTAGTTGCGATTACCAAACTGGGATTGAGTGTAGAGGTCCATGAGGATAAGCTCATATGGGGGGAAACACAGGATGGGAGGTATAGCATAAAGTCAACTTACAGTTTCAGTGGAAAACAAGCAGAGGTACTCAGAGGAGGGGAAAGTTCTTTAGACAGCGGCCACAAGGTGGTATGGCAGGGGATATGGAAGTTGCAGGTCCCTCAGAGGATCAAGGTTTTTGCATGGAGAGCTTGTAAGGAGAGCCTCCCTACGAGACAGAATTTGAAATCTAGAAAGGTTCTTAAGGATGATATTTGCCAGTTGTGCCAACTTAAACCGGAGGATGCCTCCCATGCCTTAGTGTTTTGTGATCAGTTGACAGCAACTTGGACTAGTCATCCTTGGCTGGTGGCTTTGGGAGTGTTGGAAAGGAGAAACAGTTTCAAGGAAATGGTCCATCAGATATGTACAAGAGGCAAGACAAAAGACTTGGAGTTTTTTGTGATGTTGGCATGGAGCTTTTGGTATAGACGGAATCTGTGGACTCATGATGGGATACTTGGTTCTCCAACCCAGTCCCTGGAATATGCGTGGTCTCTCCTTCAGGCATATCAAGAGTCAATAAGGCAACATAAGACTGAGGTGAAGCACACAGTGGGATGGAGTAAACCTCCTCAAGGGGTCCTAAAGTTGAATGTTGATGGGGCTATCTTCGCAGACTAGCATATGGCAGGGGTGGGGGTGATTCTTAGAGATAGTGAAGGCACTGTGTTACTGGCAGCCAGCATGAAGGAGTCTGAGGTTGGTGATCCTGCTGAAATAGAGATGGTGGCTATGCTACGTGGTCTTATTGTGCATTCCGATGGGCATTGAGAAGCTTATCCTAGAAAGTGATTCTCTCCTAATGGTTAATCAGATGAATGAGGACATAAAACCATGGTCTTTATTTAGGAACATCATTAAGGAAACGAGGCAATGTTCTACAAGGTTTAGAAGCTGCATAGTGCAACATGTTGGCCGTTTGGGAAATACAGTAGCTCACAACCTAGCCAGACATGATGGTATGTTCAAGATGTAACCATTTGGTTCATGCCTAGATTTTGTAAAAGAAGCTGTATGAGTAGATAACTATATGTAATCCAACTATTTGCATTAATGAAAGTATTCCTGTTATATAAAAAAAAAAGTTACAATATTCACCTTAAATTATCTTCAACATGAATGTGCACTCTCAGTTTTGTTGTTTATGGTCCATACTAAACTTTCTCAGTAATTTATGATTCACATCTAAAAAATGGTACATTTGTTTTTCTTCAAAAGGTAAACTTCATTAATAAAATGTCCTTATTATAAATAGACTGAAAGAAAAAATACATACTAGCTAATAAGAAACTATGAAGGTGGATCTTTGCCATTGTGAAAATCCAAGAGACATGGTGGTTATTACTTCTTGCTTACTGCCTGCTCAATTTAGTCAAAAGCATGCTTTTTGGACATAGCTTAGTTCTTTTGCATTGGCCTTTCTTGGAATTATGCTAGGATTAGGAGATTTTAATTCAATCCTACATCACTCTGAAAAAATAGGTGGATGACCTTTCGCCTCCTCTTCTCAACCCAATGGTCTTAGTATTTTCATGAATCAAAATGGTTTAGCTAACTTAGGTTTTTCTGGCTCAAAATATACATGATCCAATAAAAGATTTGGTAAAAGTCATATTCATGAAAGGCTGGATAGAGGGATTGCAAATCCAACTGGACATTTGTCAATCCATTCTTTGGATCATACTCCACTCCTTGTGGACACTTCTGGTTCAAAAAAGGTCTCTAAAACTTTTAAGTTTGAAGAGTTTTGGGCTAGGCACCCTGCTAGTCTAGTCGTTGTTAAAAATGCTTGGGATAGGATTTTCGTAGGCTCACCAGCTTATATTCTCTCCCAAAAACTGCAAGCAGACAAGAAAACCCTAAAAGTTTGGAATAGGGAGAGTTTTGGTCATAGTCAAACTTTGATAAAAGATCTAAATAACCAATTAGCTCAAATCCAGTCTAGTGACCCCTCTGATTCTTCCATCCTCATTGAAGAATCAGGGAGGAAATTCTTTGGGGGGAGAAGTCTAGACTGTAATGGCTTACCACCAGTGATCTTAACACTAAATTTTCCTATATGACTTCCACGATGAAAAGGAGAAGGAATGATATCTCTTGCCAGAAAGACCTCTCTAATCAGTGGGTTAATGATCCATCCACCATTAAAATCATGTTTCTTGATCATTTTAAAAAAAATCTACCAAATCTCAAATCCTGAGTTCCCTGATGATCTAGACAACTTGTTCCCTGATAAAATTTCAAATCTGGACAATGACATCCTTTGTAAAATTCCCTCTGAAGAAGAAACTTTGTCAACCATTAGAGAAACACCATCTTCTAAGTCTCTTGGATCCGATGGTTTTACTGACTTTTTTTACCAGCACTATTGGGAGGTTATCAAGGAAGATCTCACAAAGGCCATAAAGAACTTCTTCACCAATGGGTGTCTTTTGAAAAAACTAAAACATACTCACATTGTCTTAATCCCCAAGTTTGATTCCCTAACACTGTACATCAATTCAGACCAATCACTCTCTTTAATGTGTGTTACAAAATTATTACTAAAATTCTTGCCAACAGACTTAAGACTGTACTCAATAGATTCATATCTCCTCATTATTCCGCTTTCATCCCTGGTAAAGTAATCCAAGAGAATACTATAGTTGCCCAAGAAATATTCCATTTTTTGAAAAAAAAAAAAAAAAAAAAAAAAGGAGAAAGAGAGGCTTCATGGCAATTAAAATTGACATGAAAAGGCTTTCAATTATATGGAATGGAACTTTCTACTGAAGGTTTTTAGTTGTCTTGGTTTTCATCCTACTTAGATTAATTGGATAAAAGCATGCATCTCAACGGTTTCTTGCTCTGTGGTAATTAATGGGGAATCCTGTGGCTATTTTCATCCTTTCAGAGGATTAAGACAAGGAGGTCTCCTTTCCCCTTTCTTGTTCATAATTGGCAGTGAAGTGCTCTCTAGATTAATCACTAGGGAGGATCATCTTGGCAACATCAAAGGCATTAAAATTAGTCGAGATGGGTCTTACCTCACCCACCTCCTCTTTGCTGATGATCTAATTCTCTTTGGTTCAGCTTCTTATCTCAAATGCCTTAACAATTACTCTTCATGGTTTGGTAAAAGAATTAACAAGGATAAATCCTCTATCCAATTTAGTAATAAGAATTCTTCTCCCTCAATAATTAGAGTTGTCAAAGCAATAACGAACTTTAAAGTCTCTACCTCTAGAATTAAATACCTAAGCCTCCAGTTGAATTTTGACAGGTCTAACAACAACTAATTTGAAGAAGTAAGGGATACAATTCAGAGGAAATTGACAGGATGGAAAGCCAAGCTTTTATCCCAAGCTGGTAGAACTACTTTGACCAAATCAGTAGCTAGCTCTATTCCTGCCTACATGATGCCTAGTATTCTGATTCCAAAAACCGTTGTGAGAAAAATTGATAACTCCTTTGTAAAATTCTGGTGGGGGTTTAATTCAAAAAAAATCTCACAACTTCACTCCTAAGTCTTGGAACTCAATCTGCAAGCCTAAGTCAATGTGAGCTTTAGGTTTGAGACTCATTTCTCATTTCAACAAATCTCTTTTGTGCAAATTAAAATGAACCCTCATCAATAACAACACTTATTTGTGGAAAACAATTATTTCTAATAAATACTTGAAAAGCGCTTCGTGGCTGGATATTCCTATGAAGTACATACTGTCCTATTGGCCATGCTATGTTATGAATTACAAACCTCTGATTTGGAAAGGTCTCTTACCTTCTTTGAGTTGTTGTTGGTGAGTTGAAGTTCATCAATGTTTGACTTTGACTTTTTAGAAGTTTAACATACCATGTGACCATGTGGGGGAGGTTGTCCTAGGTAGCCAGCTCTATATAAAATGAGTTAGTTAGGTTGTTGAGGAAGAAAAGAACAAAAGTACTAATCGTTGAATAGGTAATCGGAGCCACCAAAAAGAGATATCAAGGTGGGCATTTTCATGACAACTTCAGCTTCTAATAACTCCAATATTTAGAAAAGATACAAGATAGAACATGAAAATGAATACCAGTTTCTTCTATGTACATACTTTAAATTTTTTGAACAAATGTTAATTTTACATGATATCAAAATAGAAGTCTTGAATTCGAATCTTACTCTACACTCTATTCTATTTTATTAAATATTCTACATATTGGACCCACTCATTGATGATAAATCTGGCCCACGCGTGATGAAGAGTGTTAAGAATATAATACATATAAATAAATCTACTCTTTTCCATCAGCTTAGGCCTGATTTGTTTTCACAACTCTTCTTAACTTATCTCATACAAAATAAAATGAACAATTTAACTTTTTCAAATTCCAAAACAGAAATAATAGGGTTAATTACACTTTGCCTCCTCAAACTCTCACTCAATTCACAATGTGCCTCCAAAACTATTAATTGTATCAAAGTGGACCTGCTTATTTTCAAAACTTATCAATTCCTCCCTTCTGTCTACCAGCAGCATCAAATGTTACGGAAAGTGCCTCCATGTGTTGCTCATGTGCATAATATTCACTGTAAAAATGTATTTTTCATCTAATTTATTATTATTGACCATATAAAATAAAAAATAATATATACACATGTATATGGGAATTGATTCAACTTACGTACTCATGAAAATATGGGAATCGGTCAAGGATAGAAACTTACGTGCCCAATGTATATGGAGACTTGGAACTTCCATGACCTCTAAAAATCAAAAACATCTTCATCGTACCCTGAAATTGAAAGAAACTGACTTTAAGAAATTAGATTCTATAAAAGAAAAAAAATACTTAATCGCATGAGGTACCTGCTTCGTAACTCCGTATATCGTAAAAAGGTGGAGAAGAAAATTGATTCAACCCCTAAAAGAAAAGAGAACCCATGTATCAAACCACGTCGTAAAACTCAATTATTAACTCATAAGATGCCTAGCAAGTGAAAAATTGATTATGATAGTACTCTTGGGTATCTAAACACTATGTTACTACGTGGTGAATGATGTTTAATTTGGATTTTTCTAACATAAAAATGCAATGTAAGTTTTATAATTTAGTAATATAACCAAACTATATGCATCTCTACTATTACGATGGTCAACAAATAGTTGAAGTAAAACCTTTCCCATTAAGCAATGTTTGTTATAAATTGTAACATACCTCTCCTTTGATAATGTGTTGTATGGTGGCATTGAGGTCTCCTTCTACCATTGGATGAAAAGTTCTGAACTTCATATGCACTCCTTTTAGCTTAGGTGTTTTTGTACTTGTCGAAGCAAGCATTTTTAATTTGGGGCATCCAACTATTGTTATTTTATCCAGAGATGGCCACTCAAAAGCATGATTATCTTCGGTGTAAAAACACTCCAACTTTGATAAATTCCCGAGCTTGAGGGTCTTCACTAGGGGGAATGCAATCACATCTCTATTCTCTTCATCTCCCAATTCTTTTGCAAGGATTTCTTCCATTTCATTGCAACTATATACTTCTATTTCCTCTAGTTTCACGAGAAGTTTTGCTATGGATGGTGTGAACAAACATTTCAAACTACCACATTCCCATACTCGTAGCAATCTCAAGTAATTAAATCCCTTAATATCTCGTGGGTCTTTCTTCCATATATGCAATAGCTTCGGTAAATATATTAATGACAATACTGTCAAATTATTGAAGATATTGCTTTCTTCAGCATTTAGTTCCTCAAGTTCAAATATCACTTCCAATGAATCACATCGATGTATAGAAAGTTCTTCTAGATTCTCCAAACTTTCAATCAAGTTGTATTGAAACAGAGACAACATCTTTGCTTGATTTTCAGTCTCACTCACATTTTGCTCCTCTTCCTTTGTCAATGTAATCTACCAAAACATCAAAAAGTGTGAAGGAGTACATAATCTTAAAAACAAATGACACTTTCAAGCAAACTCGTAGGAGGATATTTTTTCGCTTAACTTCAATTTAAGCCCCTAATTACCACATTTTCTAAATTACATGGCCAAACAAGCAAAATCAATAATTTGATATTGCAAATGATCCTTTTTTTTTTAATTTATAGTCTAATGGAAGTCTAAGATCTTTAAATGAATTGTCCAAAGTTCATTCTGGAGCTTCAGTAAAAATATTGATAAAAAATAATTAATACAATTGTATAACGAAGTGTTTCAAAAAAGTTATAAATGAAAAGAATAATAAATAAACCTTAATCACATACCTCTTTGTTAATTGAGTTGCTTTTTCCTTGGGCTGGACTATAATTCCTGTGACGTGATACACAAGACTCTAGGCATCGGTTGAAAAGTCCTGGAGATTCACTTGCCGGGAAGGAGCCAGCACTAGGCTCTTGGGCTCTTGGCTTTCTTAGCTTTCTTTCTTTTCTAACTTCTGAACCAAATGTTTTTAATTTTGGACATTCCCACAAGTTGATGCTCTTTATGGATGGCCACTTAAGAGAATGGGCTTCGCTACTTAAAATATATGCTCTCCTTTCTTCTCCAGCTTCGTACTCCCTTTGAATAATATTTTCCATCAAGTTGCAATCTCGTATTGTAACGACTTGGAGTTGCACCAGTAGTTTTGCTATAGAAGCAGAGAGCAAATTTCTCAGACTACCACATCCCCTGATATCAATTAATGTCAAGTTCTGAAAGCCTTGAAACCCTGGTGGAATATTCTTCCACACATGTGACATCCAAGATAAGTCCCATAATTCTAGTTTAGAAAGTACTGCTAGGATGGGCTTGCGGTTCTCTTTGACCTTTAGTCCTTCCAGATCAAATACCACTTCTAGTGATCCACAGCCGTTTACTCGAAGTAATTTCAAATTGGGTACCAGCGAAATGGTGTTGGATGAAAATAGTTTATGAGCAACAGTTGTTGATGCAGTGCTACCTTCTCTTTCAACCTGTTTAATCCATTAATTGAACCATTACAATGTTGTGAGTAGTTTTCATATATAAAATGTATTTCCTTAACATAGGGAAGTAATAAGATGTTTATTCCCTACAAAACCATATTCCTGAAGAATTATTCTATTTTTAAGTCGTTGTGTAGAGCACATTATCCACATTATTTAAACAATAAGATTTGATTTGAAAGATTCAAATTTTAAGATTTAACTTCTAAATCAAATTATACCATGTAAGCAGTGTGCAATGTAGAGACTTTAAAATAGGTTTAAATTAAAAAAAATTTCCAGCAAGGTTTAAAACCATTAAACTCTTTGTTGGACTTGGTAACATGTACAAAAATTTTCAACTAATCCATATAGAAAGTGAGTCATATATGCAGTGTTAACTGGGAGAACCTACCTCAACTGAATCCGTGGATTTACATATGCCAATGAGCCTTGGTGAGTAATTTAATGATAGTGACTCCAGGAGATGGAAGGTATTAGGTGGAGTACTATCCGATGTGGCTTCGAGTAGATATTCTAAATCTTCACATCTATTAATTGTTAGATCCTTCAAGCTGCATGGGAAAATTCCTTTTTCCTCTTTCTCAAACCAAATATGTTTCCAATTTTTTTCAATATCCAAATTCAAAATTACAGCATTCTTCAACAATGAATGAATTGTTCGGTGTTCCCCAAGATCACTTGGATCCTCCACTTCAAGTTTCAAAGTATTTTCAAATAAATATCTCTCGTCCCATGAGTCATCGTTTATACAAATATTTATCATAAATCTGAAATTGGAGTTACTGAAGTGCAATTCCAGTAGATACTTCGTACACTGATTTCTAAAACCACCAGTTGATTGGAATAAGGAATTAGTTCAGCAAGGCTTGCATTATTAGTAGTCCTACATCCCCAATTCTTGAATCCTCCCACGTACAATTCTTCTAGTCGAGATAAACCGGATAATACACCAGCTGCAATTCGATTTAAATAAAGACATCCTTTCATATCAAGTAATTTTAATCGACTAAGATTTCCTATTTCCGGCGGCAACTCCTTGATATCAGACTCACGAAAGCTAAGAATTTCTAGGTTTCCAAGGGTTCCAATTGCCGACACATCTCCTAACTCACAATTCTCCAGATTCAACATTTGAAGGTTCTGGAGGATCATGATTGATGGTGGCAACGTCGACAAGGATGTTCGCAAAGACAACATCTTCAGCTCCTTCATCCCATCAAATAAATTGTCTAGGAACGTGTTTGAATGGTTCAAACAGAATAGTTGCAAAAGCTGAAGTTTGGGACACTTCAACTCATTAGGATGCCGTTTCATTTCTCCAAGTAAAAGAGAAATTGCGGTGTAACTGTCATATCTATCCTTCTGTGGCCATTCTTCAAGTCCTTCGTGCAACACTACCATAAAACCATTTTCGTCTCTGGATGCAATTGATATGGCAACATCTCGTACAAGATCATGCATTTTGATGCATTTGTCCTCGTCACTATCCAACAAGAGATTTGATCTTCTAAGATTCTTAACTATTGTGTGGACAAGTACTCTTGTTTGTTCCACAGTACCCAAGCCTTTGAGAAACCTTTTTGCAACTCCATACCTGACTAAATCTTCAATCGGAACATTATAATCTTCCGGATACAAACAACATAGCAAAAAACATGATTTGGCTTCGTCACTTTCTAAGTAATTGTAACTGAACTCTATGTTGGAATATACCTTTAGCTGACCATTGATATTTTGTGGGATAGACATTTTCAGTTGCTGAAGCGCGGCTTTCCACTCATTTTTGTCACTTTTGTTGCTAAGAGCGCCTCCAACTGTCGCAATGGCAAGGGGTGAACCTGCACATTCTTTCGCGACCTGTTTTGCAATTGAGATTAGATCGGAGCTATTGACACAATCACCCGTCATCTCTACGAAAAGATTCCACGCTTCTTCTTCAGATAAAAGGTCAACTCGAAAAGTCTCCTGAATTTCTATCCCATTGCAAGGTTCTTCGTTTCTTGACGTCAACAAGATTTTGCAGCTCTTTTCTTTAAATGCATAGTAAACTCCAATATCCTCAATGTCCTCATTATCAAGTGGTTTCCAAACATCATCCAATATCAAAAGGACTTTCTTATTTTCAGTCAATATTGAATATAATTCATTTGCTCTTCCTTGTAAACTTTCTGCTTTAAGTCTCGTACCTAGCGATTCTGCAAGTTCGCCTTGAATTTTTATGAAGTTTGGATTTTGAGACACCACCGTAATGGCAACTTTATGGAATAAATTATCAGATTCCACTCTTCTCTTAATCTCTTTGGCCATTTTTGTCTTGCCCATCCCTCCCATACCGCATAATGCAATCATGTCGATATTGTCATTCTTTAGTGCTTTCAAAACATTTTGAATAGTTGATTTTCGTGATTCAAAATCCTTATACCATTCTGTGGATGGTGATCGTACTTTCAATGGAAGTGCAATGTTGTACACCCTATCATATTTTTCACCTTCTTCTAGCAAATGAATTATAGCTTGAGTATTCTTCTGAGCTTTCTTACCCAAGGAATAACATAGCTTCAGATCCGGACACCAACCATTCAAGCACATCCGATTGGTTTTCACATCTTCTCCAAGGAATTTCTGGATTTCTTCAATTTTTTTATCCACATTTGTCAGCCAAGTCTTAACTTCACTTGCGACTACTTCTTGATTCCATTGGGCTCCATTAACAGATTGTTGCACTGCCTCCTTCTTCTCAAGTACCCTCTGAAATTTCTCTTCAAGAGTTGCGATACTGCTCTTGTAGAAAACAAGATAGCCAAACTGTTTTCCGATTGGACCAACTGAGTATTCTACTATTAACGAAATAATATTTTCCATTTTTCCAAATGTAGTTTTTCTGTTTTTGTAATATTTTCTTCTAAAAGAACTTGACGAAATCTGCCAATCAAAGAAGCAAAACAGAAAAAAAGTAACTTAAAAATTGGAATATCAGAGAAAAACAAGCATGTTGTAAGAAAAGAAGGCTATGGCAGGGGACATCTCAACTACCAACACGTTTTTTGTATCAAATTCTCTCGTCTATAAACGATTCATTATAGTCAAAAACATCATGAACAAGTATTTTCAAAGTTTGCGACCAATTTCAGTAAGTATTTTTAGTTTTTTGGCGTCATTTACAAAGGTAACACACATATATCGTGACCAATTAGAAATAAGTGATCAATTAGTGATCGAGGAAGAAATTAGTAAGAACCTCTTAATTTTGCAAGATCAACGACTTCCTTCAGCTCTTCATCCGAGTTTCCAGCTGCATTCCCCTCTCTTAGACAGACTTCCTCAGCCAATCTATCCTCTGCAAAAAGAGAGACAAATGCTCTCTCCTCTCCTGATAATGCTCTATCATATGGGACCAACCAGGTTGTAATCATTTTCTCCATTTACGTTTGCCTTTACCTGAAACCGCGTGAACAAATGCAAAAACGACAAATAACTCTGATCCCACAATCTCTGCATAAAGTAAACGAGGAAAAAACACAAAAGATCTCATATAGCCACACTTCTTGTCGGTTAGTCGATCAAATAGGAATTCATAATTCGATCATGTGATGGGCCATCTAATTTCTTCTTTTTATTATTATTTAAAAACTATTTACTAATATTTATAAATTATTTATTACTATTAATTTATATTATTATTCATAGATGATATCAAATATTCTTCTTATTATTCATTTTTGATTATTTGATCGGAGTTTGACGATGCAATTATTGATGCAGTAAAATGTCATGTAACATTTTGACACTGCTAAAAAATATCTTAAAAAGGAGAGATAAAAATTAGTTAAATAAAATTATTCTAAAATTATTATTTGATTGGACCAACCGAGTATTCTACTATTAACGAAATAATATTTTTTATTTTTTTAAAACTAATTTTTTTAATTTTGTAATTTTTTTAATTTTTTCTTTTAGAAGGGGACAAAATCTGCCAACTGCCCATTTACCAATCAAAGAAGCAAAACAGAAACGAATATAATAAATGGAGTAAAAGTCATATATGCAGCTCACACAAAATCACAAACGTCAGCTTATTATTCAAAATCAGTCCAACAACAAACCTATTTAAAAACTAATAAATAGGTACACTAAGGTGTTTTCTTTGCATTCTTATTTCCCTTTGCTTTTGGGAAAGTGATTGCCCCCACACGGTTTCCCCTTCCTGGCTCCTACCTAAAAGAAAAACCCACACGTCCCATCGCACTCACAAATTTAGATCTAACTCATAAAAATACTTCACAAAGATTAATTCATTTAAACATTTTTATTAAAAAAAAAAAACTCAAATCAACAGAGAGAAAACAAAATAAATTTAACAAAGAGAAGAAAGCAAACCCCAAAGGCTAGTAGCAGTTCCTGTCGAAGGTGGTGATTGTAACATCCAGCAAGAGAGCAACAACGGCAAAGTCACAATATTGCAATTGTTCGGCGAGAGACAACGGTGTCAAAGGCACGATGTAGTGGCTAGGGTTTTGGCACGAGAGAGAGAGTAT